>NC_060141.1:24663170-27198170 GCF_021461385.2 Schistocerca piceifrons
CTAGGAAGTACTGTACCATCCACCATACTCCCCGGACTTAAGTCCTTGTGACTCTGATTTGATTCCGAAGATGAAGCAACCACTTCGTGGCATTCGCTTCAGAACTGTTCCAGAAATTCGACAGGCAGTAGACCGCTCCATTCGCACCATCAACAGAACAGGCTCTGCTAACGGTATACTACGCCTTCCACATCGCTGGCAAAGGGTTCTACACAACGCTGGTGGCTACTTTTGAAGGACAGTAACAAGTGCAAACATGGAACTCCTTTGTATCGGTTGGAATAAATAGTTGTCACTAAGTTGTCACCCTCGTAATAAGAAGGTGAGAAATATTTCAGTAGCATCAATTTACAAAAGGAAAAAAAGGTTGTTTTAACAGTTCTTTAGAGATGAAGCAGCGTTAAGGCAAGTTAACCACGTAGTCGTTTTGAAAATTGTTTGTTTTTCGACCCAATCACACACAATTTTTGATAAAAGGTCACTAATTTTTGCACACGTTGTGGATAGAAGGACATTTCTGTCCTACTGGAGACATCAGTTTTAATAACAAAATTTTCTTTTCTAAAAAGAGAAAGAAAACTGGCATTCTACGGATCGGAGCGTGGAATGTCAGATCCCTTAATCGGGCAGGTAGGTTAGAAAATTTAAAAAGGGAAATGGATAGGTTAAAGTTAGATATAGTGGGAATTAGCGAAATTCCGTGGCAGGAGGAACAAGACTTTTGGTCAGGTGATTACAGGGTTATAAATACAAAATCAAATAGGGGTAATGCAGGAGTAGGTTTAATAATGAATAAAAAAATAGGAGTGCGGGTTAGCTACTACAAACAGCATAGTGAACGCATTATTGTGGCCAAGATAGACACAAAGCCCATGCCTATTACAGTAGTACAAGTTTATATGCCAACTAGCTCGTCAGATGATGAAGAAATTGATGAAATGTATGACGAGATAAAAGAAATTATTCAGGTAGTGAAGGGAGACGAAAATTTAATAGTCATGGGTGACTGGAATTCGTCAGTAGGAAAAGGGAGAGAAGGAAACATGGTAGGTGAATATGGATTGGGGGGAAGAAATGAAAGAGGAAGCCGCCTTGTAGAATTTTGCACGGAGCATAACTTAATGATAGCTAACACTTGGTTCAAGAATCATAAAAGAAGGTTGTATACCTGGAAGAATCCTGGAGATACTAAAAGGTATCAGATAGATTATATAATGGTAAGACAGAGATTTAGGAACCAGGTTTTAAATTGTAAGACATTTCCAGGGGCAGATGTGGATTCTGACCACAATCTATTGGTTATGAACTGCAGATTGAAACTGAAGAAACTGCAAAAAGGTGGGAATTTAAGGAGATGGGACCTGGATAAACTGAAAGAACCAGAGGTTGTAGAGAGTTTCAGGGAGAGCGTAAGGGAACAATTGACAGGAATGGGGGAAAGAAATACAGTAGAAGAAGAATGGGTAGCTCTGAGGGATGAAGTAGTGAAGGCAGCAGAGGATCAAGTAGGTAAAAAGACGAGGGCTAATAGAAATCCTTGAGTAACAGAAGAAATATTGAATTTAATTGATGAAAGGAGAAAATATAAAAATGCAGTAAATGAAGCAGGCAAAAAGGAATACAATAGCGATAATATGGGTTCTGTCGGGTTGACATGGCGCTATGTCTTGCCTGGAGTGAGCCTTGCGTACATTTGTGCCTCAAACTTCCTGAAGTAGCGGCGTGCGAGTCAAGTTACTCGATAAAGATGTCAGGGCATATGACCCCAGTTAGAGGCTGGGTTCTGCTCCCGTGTAGGCCCGTAACTTCTCTCCTGCTTAGCCGCGGCGGCCGGCACTTTGCATCTCATTACGAGCGGAGCGGGTTGCGCGACGCCGAGAACCCGCAGTTCGCTTTCTGCAATTTTCCCCCGCTTCTCTTTCTTCTTTTCCTTAGTGCGTACGCGTCCCCCGCTGCCCCCTTCCCTATTACGCGTCACTCAGCCGGCTGCGAGAGAAAGTGAGCCGGCACGGGCTTAATGGCCAATAAATGAATATAAATACCGTAGCCGGCAGCCGCGGCGCATACATTATCGGGGCGAGGCATTGTCGCCGCACAAAAGGCGAGGCGAGGCGACGCCTGCGCGGAGGCTGGGCGCTGGGGGGCTGGGGGCCGCGATCTGGGGGACTGGGCGCCGGCGGCCGGGGGCGGGGGGCGGGCTCCCTCGGCCGCAGGTGGCGCGTGCGGCATATTGCGCCCTGCAATATGTCGCCGCCCCCTCTGTCCCTCGTGGTTTATTTTATTGAATGGCGGGGGAGAGGGAGCCGGCTAGGGGTGGCGCCCTTTGATGTTTTGATGCGGAGCTCCGCGGCGACCGTCTTGCAGTCGCTGCCTTCGCCACGGTGTGGGGTCGGGCCGCCCGACAGCTACCCAACCGCCTCCTGCTGCGTTCTGCCCAGACTTACAACTGCTGACGCGAGTGGACACATACGGGGCGGAGCGAAAACAACCTGATAATAAGGTCACTGCAGGGGAGCGGACGTGTAGATAACCTTGGGTAGCTACTGGCAGTGGGGCGTTCGGAAAGGAACGGCTCCACTGGAAAGGTTCACTAAATAGAACGAAAGGACGGAGGAACGACTTCTAAGGAACGGCCTTTCACCATTCCATTCAGGTCTGTCTCGTTCCTTTCTCTGTCTTGTTCGGTCAGTCTCGTTTCATGTAGATAAGTTATACAAAACTGCAACCATTCACTTTTTTGAATAATTATGTTTTATTCCATGAACCGGTTTTCGAACCTTTTCAGGTTCATCTTCAGATGCTTTCAGGAAGTTACACCATTATTGCTAGCATAATGCTGGGTGCTGGCTCTATGACAAAAAGCGCGCAGTTAATGTCAAATTGGTTTGTAGTGTACTATGTTCATTGCTGTGCTATCTCAAAGCAAGTACGAGTAACTCCGACTACATTCTGCACTGCAGAGGCAACGCCCCTCCATCCAAGCATCAGAACCCATGGTGAGACTGGCAAGATAGCTCTCTATGAAATACGGAGCTGGAATATTGCTGAAGCAGGAAGGTCTGATGGTACTGGGTCATGCTGGTTCCACCAAGAGGGAACCAGCTGTGGAAGGCCTCATCTAGTCTGCGGGTGTCTGCAAGGGCTCCTGGGTTTGGAGCCTGTGCGCCAGCACTCCATGTGCCTGTGTAATTGTTGGAGTGGCCAGCACCCAGCATTGTGACGTAACTACCTTGAACCATCTGAAGATGAACCTGATAAGGTTCGAAAACCGGTTCATGGAACAAAACATAATTATTCAAAAAAGTGACTGTTTGCGGTTTTGTATAACTTATTTACATTCAATATACAGTCACGAAAAATATCCGTAATGGATAAGCATAATCTCGTTTCAGTCCAACCGTTCTTCGTTCCGTAGCGAAATGCAGTTCCTTCCGTTTATACATTCGACAATTCTTATTTACTTTCTGCCGCTTTTCAAACAGTCAACTTCCAGTGCTTTGTATACGCCGTTCAGTGTCCTAGTCCAGTAATTTATAACCTCATTATAGTTACATATTTTAATTAAAAATTAAGTTCTGATTTGCTAGAATTAAATTTACGACATTCCAGTTCGTAGTACTTCTATAATGATAACAAAATCAGCGGCTGTATTTGAATCTAACGTCGTTTATTCTTTTCAATACATTCTACCAGTTTCGACACCACATGCTGTCATCTTCAGCTGCCGAACGTAACCTGCCATCCACAACGGTTTCCATGTGCAATGAACAGAGTCGGCGAGCGGAAATTAACTGGATTCCATACCTTCCGTGGCAAGAACAAGCCCAGCACGTCCTTAATGGATTACCAGAGATTCTATTTCTTGTTTCTGAGCAAAGAGTGCCCGTAATTCCTTTAACTTTCATAATTAACATTTATCAATGGCATTGCTGTAGTTTGCATATTTCTTTGCTTCTTTTTGACCCTTTACGAGCAAAGATGACTTGTTCAGTACATCTTGATAGCTTATGTTCGTGTATTCGAGGTTAAAAGTGCAAAGCCTTGCGTATAATTACTGGGGCATTCGTGTCAACGCCAACATATTTAAACGAACAAACCACCATTAAAGCTCCAACAAATATTCTTTTGCAAAAAATTCTTCCTGAGGCTTTATTTCGACAGATGTCAGCTCCTTGACTAAGAGTTCTGGGAATTAAAATCCTACTGATAACAGATAAATAAGAAGCTTCCACCCATTGCGTTTGAATATGAAAGGCTACTGTGAAATACCTAGAAGTGAACAAGTAGATGTTCTAGCAAAACATGGATTTACTAAATACGATAACCTCCCTCTCATAACTATAATAGCTGTGTTTAGAAAGTGGTTGACCTCGGACTGACAAGAGGAATGGTTGAGGACATCTAAAATCTAAGACAGTCAGTACGCATCGAATCCATCCCACAGGTCCAAGGGTACCACGGTATACTAAGGCACAAAAATCAGTGAGCTTCACCAATGTTGTAGCATAGTTGAAATTTAATCACTGGAAGTTCAACAAACACTTCTGTGGGCTCAACATAAGCGCCGCCCCTCTATAGGATTGTAGAATGTTCTCGGGACACATATCACATAAATGTACTTGCAGGTAATCTTCCGACTCTAGGTCATCAGTACCCAAGCAGCTCACGTGCTGTTCAGCAGAACATCGAACGCGCAGCCCTTAAATGTACGCACCTATGTACCCTCTGTATCTATGTATCTGAATACTGGTGCGTCTATATGTGTGGCTGTGATATACAATCTGGTTCTTGTAAACTCTTCTGTTCAAATGGTTCAAATGGCTCTGAACACTATGGGACTTAGCTTCTAAGGTCATCAGTCCCTTAGAACTACTTAAACCTAACTAACCTAAGGACATCACACACATCCGTGCCCGAGGCGGGATTCGAACCTGCGACAGTAGCGGTCACGCGTTTCCAGACTGTAGCGCCTAGAACCAGTCGGCCACCTCGGCCGGCAAACTCTTCTGTTAAATGGTACTTACAGACCTACGCACATATTCAGTTCTCTGTCGGCAGTTTTTGAAACATTCCTTACAGGACATAGTGAGTACATTTCAATGCTAATTTAGATATACATCCATTAATACGGTCTGAACTGTCAATACCCCAAATGGGTACCAGTAGGACTTTTATAGCAAACTAGCACTGTGTAGTCTGTGTTACATTTCCATCTTGTTTACTCGTTTTAGTATACACATTAAAAAAAATTGTTTTATGTCGAATCAGTCCTTTGTTAAGCCTATGTAACTTTGGAGCAGGGTGCAACTTAAACTAATGTCTCCCACGAATTGTCAAACAACAGGTGTAATACGACATTGCTGTGTTGAGATGGCTGTATAGCCACTTTCATAAAGGCACTAAATTAAAAAAAAAAATGGTTGTAAGTGTGAAAATTACGATCTGCGAGCCGCTGACCCTCGTGGCTACCTGCGCTCCCTTCTGAGAACCACTCCACGGCCCTGTCGCCTCGCCCCAATCTGCTTTCAGTGTCCTCTCATTTACTGAAGGCATGCAAAATCGAAAAAAACGGTAAAGCGTAAATTACATCAATCAGCTACTGACAATCACCAATACTGTTACGTATCATATTTCATAGTGTCAGTTGATCATTCTGATTTAATGGGTCTTTTCATTGTGGTTTTACGTTCATTACTGGATTGTTTCCGAAAAAACGGTCTTGCAACAATCTTTTTTCTCAATACCTCTTCATTCTCTCACTTCCGCTGGTTCTCTCCGCTTCTGTGATCTTAATTATTTTGATTCTGGTATCAGTCCACCTCGCCAACGGTCTTGCGCACTGGTAGCACCGGTTCCCGTCAGATCACAAGTTTTTCGCTGTCAGGCTGGGTTAGCACTTAGGTGGGTGACCATCCGGTGAACCGAGATCTGTTGACAAGTGGGGTGCACTCAGCCCTTGTGAGCCAAACTGAGAAGTACCGGATCCGGTCTCGTAATCTGACATACGGCCGGGAGAGCGCTTTGTTGACCACATGACCCCTCCATATCCGCATCCAGTGACGCTTGTGGGCCGAGGATGACACGGCGGCCGGTCGGTTCCGTTGGACCTCCATGGCCTGTTCGGGCGGAGTTTTGCAGTTTTTAATCAGACCACCTCTAGCCTTCCGTTGCTTATCTGTACGTTGACTGTTCCGCAATGAGTGGATTGTTTTCAGTTATTTCAATCGTTTCCTAATGCCCTCTGACTTCATTCATTCATTCATTCGTTCATTCATTCGGTTGTTCCCTGTTACGCATGTTACGTTCCGTATCTTCTTGGTCAACGTTTGTCCTCCTTTCTCACGGTATGCCTGGCAGATCTCTCTCTTCTTTCCCGTATCATGGTTGAAACTCGTTCTGGCTCCTGTTTTGATGTAAGTATGCAAACTTCACTTTGTT
The DNA here is from genome assembly GCF_021461385.2 of Schistocerca piceifrons. Taxonomy (NCBI): domain Eukaryota; kingdom Metazoa; phylum Arthropoda; class Insecta; order Orthoptera; family Acrididae; genus Schistocerca; species Schistocerca piceifrons. Next base: position 24,669,609 of record NC_060141.1, read on the forward strand.
TTCACATGCTACAGACATTACTTAAGATCTTTCGCTCCTCATTCTGGAGCAGAATGCAGACTCTGTTGCCCAAAGTGGTCGCCACTGTTGTGTGCAATGCGATATTTATGATTTTTCACATATAAGTCTCAGTTTGGCATTACTTGACAGGTTTCCCTTTTCAGTCTTTGCAACATTAGTACTTACTGCAGTTTTTGGGATTTGTCTGTTGTGCTTTAGTTGGTCTGCAACTTGCCCATTATGTTTTCTACTACACAACAGAAGCTGTCCACATCTTCTAAATTGGTCTTATTGTGCACTATCTTGAGGCCGGCCACTGTTGCAGTTGCACCAAGGTTTTCCAGTGCCATTTCTATGTCTTCTTTGTAGCAATGCCATATCGTTCGCAAAGGACAGAGCGGCTACTGTGATGTTATGTTTCATTTTGTACCCAATTTTTACACCTTCAATAGTCGCTTTTGCTTACCTGTCTCCGCTTTTGATTCACTTAATCCAGCAATGAACAGAAAAGAATCGGAGATAACGCATCTCATTGACGAATTCCTGCTTTATTTCAAAGCTTTGCGGCACTGAGCTTCCGCACCTCACCATATATGTCATGCTTTTCAGGGAATTCCATACTAATTCCTATGTTGCTGCGTCCAATCCTTAGGCATGAAGGACATTCAACAACATTCCTGTTTACAGATTCTTAAGCTTTGTTAAAGCCCACGATAGTGATTGCACTGCTTTTACCTTTCCTCTGACGGTGTTCTAACATATTTTTGAGTCCAGTAATTTGGTCGGTACAGTTCCCCTCATTTCAGAAACCAGCCTGATAGTCTCCCATGCTCGACTCGAGCTGCTCTTCCATCCTAATCAACACCAATCTTGTACTTGATGCTCAGTGGTGAGATCGCTCTGAGGTTATCCAGGACCTTTTTGTCACCCTTCTTATCTATTGGAATAATGATGCGTTCTATTCAGTCTTTCGACATCTTTCTGCTCTTGTAGACGTGCGTTATTATCCTGAACGCACTTCTGACGCCAGACCACCATTAATTCCACCGTTACCTGCAGCCGTATTATTCTTAACTTCCATTATAAAAACTTTCTGTAAGTGTTGCGGTGTTCAGCAGGTCCTTGAAGTACGTTTCCATTACCTGACATACGTCTTTCTGTCCTGTTTTCAGTTCGCCATCACGCCCTTTCACAAAGCGCTCTCTCCCTTCACTGCCCTTTATCGCGTTGTATACCTCCTGTGATAATGCTTGCGAATTGTTTCTTTTGAATGTATCATCCGCTTTTTCATTCCAGTCGTTTCTCCTGGAATTTCTTATTACTTTGTGGTGAATCTGTCATTATCTTATAACTTCCATACCGTTTTCTTTCTTTGTTTTCTACCAAACCCGCCATGCTTTTCTTCTAGACGCAGCTCTTCACACTCAACCGTCTACCACTCGTGTTTTCTTCTGTCGTTACTTAGGGCAAGGCTTTCCGATTCAACTTTTTCCATGTGCCCCACTTTTCCCCGGAAGCCGATAGCCTGCTAGCGCCGATCAAAACCGACGAGGGTACGCGGTAGGGGGGAATGGGGCAAATTACTGTCTATCACGCGCTCCGTGGTCACATCTCAAATGGAAGTAGCTGTAGTGGGATAGTGACGCCGCTCCTAACATGGAGAACCGACGCCTTTTTTTTTTTTCAGGCACTCCGCTGGAGTACAGGACTGCACGTTTGCTCCTGCCACAGCATTCGCACTGTAGGTGCCGTGTCTGGATGAAGTTCAGGTTCACAACGGAGAAAAGTCCACCGTCTTCTCTGCCTCTGAGATTCTCACCTTCTCCGCTAAATGTCGGAAGCAATAGAGGAGCCGACGTACCGAATGACTTCCATCCACTTTTGTTTAAGACTGAATACAGTGTCAAGTAGAACCAAGTTCAATTACTGCAGCAAAAAAATAAATATGGTAAGGTTAAAAGACCAACCTATTAGAGAAACATTTCGTCTTGAACTGCATACCAGATTCTAGATCCTCTCTGACGAAAACTGTATGAGGAAGGAATTGAAACGTGTTGGCAAAAACTTAAAGACAGCCATCTGAATGTCAGAGAGAACATATTTGGATTTAGACACATAAAAAGAGGCAGCAAGACAAGAGCATATAAAGGAGCTGTACAGGACTACCAAGCGAACGGCAATGAAGAACTTCATTGACGTGACGGACCATTTAAGAGAAAGGATGGTGTAATGCGTACAACCCAACAGGCACAGTTGCGAAGACGGAGGGGCATTTCAAGTAGCTATTAAATAGTGAAGTCAAACTGGTGGGAGATGTTGCAAAGGAAGAAGCATATCAACATCTGCAGACTCCTACAATGGGAGAAATTAGCAGCGCCTTGAGAAGCCTAAAAAATGCAAAGGCTGCAGGCCTAGACAACACAGCACCGTAGATCTTAAAAGCCGATATCGAAAGCAATGTTAAAATGCTGCACTCCTAGCTGAAACTTTTTTAGCTCGAAGAAAAAAAGTAGAAAAATTTGTTCGTGTTGAAGCTCCCAAAAAAAGGGAAATTTGTTGGTTTGGAACAACTGGCGTGGCATTACATACCGATCGGTGCCCAGTAAGGTCCTCACCAGAATTATTTTTAATAGGTTTGAAGATTCACTTGAAAATAGACGTACGGGAACAGGCCGGTTTTCGAGCACAATGCAGTTTTGTTGATCTTACTAATAGTCTTAAGGTCACACTGAAGTAAAACAAAGAAGTCCAGGCAACCTTGTATCTGGAATTCATTAATTTTAAGAAAAGTTTCTGATTCTGAGAAACACCAAGTCCGGTGGCAGGTGTCGTGGAAGTACGGATATATAACAGAAGATTCTAAACATCATCAGTGATCTGTATGATGGCTACAAATGTTGTGCGCTCCACCACGGAAATCTCACACAGCGAATAGAGGTAACAGTAGGAGTCCGGCAGGTTTGTATTTTCTCAGCGACGCTCGACTCAATAATGAGAAGAGTCATGGCAAACAGGAAACGAGGAATCCAACGGGGAACATTGAACGTCTGGAGGATTTGAATTTGGCAGACGACATATTTTTATTAGCTCAAAGGCTGACAGATATAAAATCAAAAATAAACGCAGTGAGAAGAAAGGAAAGATTGCTGGTCTCAAGGTAAATATAGGTAAAACAAGGCAAATGGGAGTAAATTCTGGGAACTTGGCAGTGCAGCTATTTATACGGGAGCAGCAAGTGGAGACTGTCAATTCATTCCTGTATCTAGGTAGCGTGTTGAAAGAAAATAGTGAAGTCGGAGAAGACGCGAAGAACCATATACAGAAGGCAAGTGCTGCCTTCATACAACTGTATCCAGCATGGAGAAACAGAAACATCGCATGCAAAACTAAGCTTAGCGTTTGTAATACGAGAGTCGTTGAATAAGTAATGCTCCATATCTTTTTTCCTCAGAACATATTTATTGTTAACAGCCATGTTCTGTTTTTCTACGTAATCTTCATCACGTTCTATGGCCGTCCGCCAACGTTGTGGAAGAGCATGTGTTCCCTGCTGGTAAAAGCTCTTGTCCTGTATTCGTTGCCATGTTTTCACTGCATGACTGACACTCTCGTCACCTTCAAAGTGTGTTCCCCGTAGAGAATCTTTAAGCGTCCCAAAAAGATGGAAGTCCGAGGGTGCCAGGTCTGGACTGGTAGGGTGGATGAGGGAATAGTATCCAAACCAGTTTGGCGATGTGTTCCCGGGTTCTCAGACTTGTGGGTGGGAGTGCATTACCGCGTTGGAGCAAGATTTCTGCTGGGTTTTTGTCCGATCGAACACGTCGGAAGCGGTTCTTGAGTTTATTCAGAGGCTTCACGTAGGCCTCTGAATTGATGATTGACCCACTTGGTATCACATCCACGAGAATGATGCCGTCACAATCCCAGAAGACTATCACCATGTCTTTTCAGGCAAAGGGGGTTGTCTTGAATTACTTCGTTTGTGGTGAATGAGGATAATGGCACTCAGTGGACTGCCTTTTCGTTTACTGCTCAAAGTGGTGCCCCCCAGCTTTCGTCCCCCGTAACGATCCGCCACAGAAAGACCTCTCCGTCAGTCTCAAAACGCTCCACCAATTGAGGTGAAATGACCTTTTTTTTTTTAATCTTATGGTCCGCTTTTAGCATTCGTGGAACCCATCCTGAACACGTCTTTGGATATCCGAGAATCTCGATCATCGTAGACGCACTTCCAATGCTGACCGACAACTGTAGAGCCAATTGTCTAGTTGTGATGTGCCGGTCGGCACGAATAATGGCATCCGCACGATTCAGCATGTCTGGAGCAGTGGCTGTGACAGGACGTCCCGAGCGTGGCTGTTCATGGAGCTCCGTTTCTGCTGCATTTCTTGAGGCCGTAACTTTCTTTACTCATTGCCAGACTGTACTCCTATCAACTGCGGCATTGCCATACACTGCTCGCAAACATTTATGGATGTTCACAACGGTTTCTATTTCTGCACACAAGAATTCAATAACAGTACGCTGCTTGTGACGTGAGTCGTATGTAGACGCCATTTTGACGCTGTACTACGGCTCTGCCCTCTGCCAGAACGATTCGAAACTTCGCCGGCACACAGAACAAATGTCAAATGTGAAGCACCAACAAGGACATTTGTCTATGTATATTAAACGAATTTAAAAAAAAAAAATGTGGGGCAATATTTATTGAACGACCCTTGTGCAAACGTGAGGGATGTCCTTCTGTACGGCAGTAAAAGTTGGAAAGTAGACGAGAAGATAAGGTAACAGTAACAGGGCTTCATAAGCAGCTGTTTCCAGCTCATGATGAAAAACTGGTGTCCACAAAAAGAAAGTAATGAGGACGTCTGGAGAGAAAATAAACCAGATACTTACAGAAGAACAGATATGTGAGAAGAATTGGAAATGGCTAGAGCACAGATTGAAAGAGCCACAAGAGCAGTCGAGAAGAAGGCATTGTAACGGCATCCCCAGGAAACATGGAAGGGAGAGAGGCCTAGTGGCAGATTGAATTGAAGAGGACGGTGGAAGGGGGAGCAGAGAGAGTTGGTAATATCTGGACGGAATTGAGGGAAATGAACAAAGGCAAAGGCGGATGGCGAGTTCTCCTGAGTGACGTATGTCTCCATAGGGACCGGACGAATTGAATCAAGTAAGCCTCTGGAGTAGAGGCATTGCAAGTTTGCTCCTGTCCCAGCCGACACAGCGCAGGTGGATTAAGTTCAGGTTCACATTGAAGAAAATTCCTCTGTCTTCTCTGCCATAGAGATTTTCACCTTCCATAGCAGCCCTTGGTTTTCTTCGTCTGTCATCATAGATAGGGGCCGTTTATGGGTACTATTGTCCGGAACCAAACAGACCCAGTATTTTTTGTAAGAAGGGAGGAGGTATCACACCTCACCCACTTCCTTTTTCAACTGCCTTTGTGACCGTCTACAGTGTAGTTTCGTTTTGCAGGAGGCACGTTCAATAAGTAACGCAATACATTTTTTTTTCTCGACCAACTTCGGTTGAAAGTATGAGGAATTGGTTGTGGGACGTCGTGAAATATTCCTGCTTCAGGCCCTACAGCTTCGTGAGGCTCTGATAGGTGGCGGCGCTATAAGTAGCCTTCAAAGTGACTCCTGAAGCGGAGGTGCTTTCCAAGGAGGGAGCTGTCACTGAGTTTCTTTTAGCGGGAAACCAGACCATCGACGACATTCATTGGCACTTGCAGAATGTTTACGGAGACCTTTCAGTATACAAAAGCACGGTGAGTCGTTGGGAGAGGCGTCTGTCACCATCGCAACAAGATCACGCAAACCTATCCGATAATAACGCATGCCGTCCGGCGACACACAACAGCGATATCTGCAATGTTGGAATGCGCTGAAACTCTCATTCGAGGTGGTCGACAGGTAACAATGAAATACCTCGCTGCACAAATGGACGTCTCTGCTGATAGTGCTGGCACACCCACTCAACATTTGGGAAACTCATAAGTGTGTCCCCGTTGGATTCTTCGCAGCTTAACATAAGACCATAAAGAACAACGAAGGATCGTGTGTGAGGACGGCACTGGAATATCGGTTCATCACTTCGGACAAGAAACGAAATGGCAATCCATAGAGTGGTGCCACATCATCTCTTCTCCGAAGAAAAAGTTCAGAGCTAAAGTAATGATGGCCGTCTTATGGGAATCTGAAAGCCGTATTCTGTTCGATGTCCTTCCTCATAGTGCAAAGATCAATTGTGAAGTGTACTGTGGTACTCTCAGGAAACTGAAGGAACGACTTCAGCGTTTTCGTCGTCACAAAGTGCAAACAAACTTCTCCTTCTCCATGACAACGCAACGGCTCACTCAAGTATGCTCACCCGAGAGGAGCTCACAAAACGTCACGTGACTCTTCTCCCTCATTCACTCTACAGCCCGGATCTCGCACCTTCCGGCTTCCATCTGTTAGGCCCGGTGAAGGACGCACTCCGCAGGAAGCAGAACCTGGGGTGGTTACAACTGATGCGGCGAGACAATGGCTCCGACGTCGACCACCATAGTGGCACCATGCGGGCGTACAGGTCCTCCCATTAAGGTGCCATGAGGCCGTCGTGTGGAAGGGATATTATGTTGAAAAACAGGGTTTAGTAGCAAAAAGAATGGTGAATCATATGGTTTATTGGAATCCTGAACAAAACCAACCTACTTTCAGAAAAAAAATGTGTTGCATCACTTACTGAACGTTCCTCGTACATATATGTTCTAGGAGCTGTTAAAAAATACAATATCAAAACGAATTTAAACGAATTTAACAAATCATTTCCATACAATTTTTTCGCTTTTCACTCTCGGAGTGCTGGAGTCCATTCTAATCTCATTTTCGCTCATGTACCAACTTGTTTAGTTCGAATTATGAAAATTTGTGAACCAGTTGGAATTAATGCATATATGAAATTTATCCGAATACTGCAATGTTTAAAATGTTATTTATTACCTCTGTGTACATTTTTATGATTGACATGGAGTTAGTGTCACGAGAAAAAGAGTTTTCTCTGAAACCAATTAATGGATTTTCATTTTAAAACATTTCTGCTATACATTTTATCCATTATTTTAATACGTAGTTGCTACATGGCACACAGGCAGAAATTTCTGAAAGTATACACTTGGAACTTAGCAGTGTATGATGGTGAAGCATGGACTGTCGGAAAACGGAAACAGAAGAGGATCGAAGCATTTGAGGTGTTGTGCCACAAAAAAGTATTGAAAATTAGTTGGACTGATAAGGTAAGGAATGTGGATGCACTCTGCAGAATTGCCGAGGAAAGGAATATATGGAAAACATCGACAAGAATAAGGGACGTGCTGGTGCGTCACCTGTTAAGACATCAGAGAATAACTTCCATGCCGACCGGGGTGGCCGAGCGGTTCTAGGCGCTACAGTCTGGAACCGCACGACCCCTACGGTCGCAGGTTCGATCCTGCCTCGGGCATGGATGTGTGTGATGTCCTTAGGTTAGTTAGGTTTAAGTAGTTCTAAGTTCTAGGGCACTGATGACCTCAGAAGTTAAGTCCCATAGTGCTCAGAGACATTTGAACCAATAACTTCCATGGAGCTACAAGAAGTTGTAGATATCAAAAACTGTAGAGGAAGACTGAGAAATACGTCCAGCAAATGATTGAAGGCGTAGGTTGCGAATGCTACTCTGGAATGAAGAGGCTGTCACAGTAGAGGAATTCATGGTGGCCTGCGTCAAACCAGCAGAAGACTGACGACTAAAAATAACAAAAAAATAAAAAAAGAGCACAGACGCATCCGAAGCGTGGAGCCGGGGAAGGAGGGATAGAGCGAAGAGAGAACATAGCCTCTGCCACCCTCCTCCCCCTTAAAATACTGAGCTCTACAATCGGAACTGGTAGTGTGTCCCTCCACACAGACAGATGTAACAGGTTAGTACCAGTGTTAAGTACGCCGGGCTATGTAGTCGATAGTGACCAGTTGCAAGTGTACCCAAAACGATTTGTCAAGAAATCACAAACTATTCCGTACTTCACCGTGAAACATGCACTATATCCCCTCCGCCGGCCCCTAGCTCAGATTCTGGGAACGTTTTGTTAACCAGGTAGAGCACTTACATACAATGAAGGCTTTCACGACCTTATGTTTCAGCTGCCGAGAGTTCTTCCGGGTTGTATGACCGTGTAAGTAGGCTGTATAGGTTTTTCTATTGGTAACGCCACGTAGCGCTCTGTATGAAAATCACTGGCTGTGCTGTGTGCAGTCTGTGGCTAGTTTGCATTGTTGTCTGCCATTGTAGTGTTGGGCAGCTGGATGTGAACAGCACGTAGCGTTTGGCAGTTGGAGGTGCGCCGCCAGCAGTGGTGGATGTGGGGAGAGAAATGGCGGAGTTTTGAAATTTGTAAGACTGGATGTCAAGAACTGCTATGTATATTATGACTTTTGAACACTAGTAACGTAAATACATTGTTTGTTCTCTATCAAAATCTTTCATTTGCTAACTATGCCTATTAGTAGTTAGTGCCTTCAGTATTTTGAATCTTTTATTTAGCTGGCAGTAGTGGCGCTCGCTGTATTGCAGTAGTTCGAGTAACGAAGATTTTTGGTGAGGTAAGTGATTTGTGAAAGGTATAGGTTAATGTTAGTGAGGGCCATTCTTTTGTAGGGATTTTTGTAAGTCAGATTGCGTTGCGCTAAAAATATTGTGTGTCAGTTTAAGCACAGTCATGTACAATTGTTCTAAGGGGACGTTTCATAAGGCGACCCTGCCAGGATTTTTGGGAGTAGACATTTTGAATGAATACAAAGTAATCTTAAACTTTCACGATGCTGAAATAAGTTTAGAGAAAGAAGGTAGGTCAATAGCTTTGAAATTTTAAGATTGGCTCTCAAACCATGATGAGGAAATTAATCGACTTTACCTTCTGTTAGACAACAGCTCGGAATTTTCTATAGAACTAGACACTAACAATCACTCTGCAAGTACTGACAGGGATGATATCGACGGCATATTTGAAACTAATGAGTTAATTCAGAATAAAATTCAAACAATTGAGAATTGCAATGACACTGATAGGCAGGACCTTTTTGAGATTTTACAAGCACATTTCATTTTTTTTACTCACAAAACAAGGGATTTCAATACCAATTTCGTGTTCGTGATCATACTAAATTTTGTGTTAGACCATACGTAATTCCAGCACATTATAGGGACCGTGTTAGAACAGAAATACAATCTATGATTGACGAGGGCATTATTGAGCCTGCAGTAAGCTCATACAACAATCCATTACATGTTGTTGAGAAGAAAAATGGATCGATCAGGCTTGTCTTAGATTCGAGACAAATCAATACTATCATTATTCCTGAAACAGACAGGCCGCAAACGCTGGAAGAACTTCTTCAAAATTTTAATGGTGTAAAAGTGTTGTCTTCCATTGATCTCAGATCCAGCTTTTATCAGATCGAACTTCATCCAGAATGTAGAAAATACACAGCTTTCCTTTGTTTCGGCATTTGTTATCAGTTTCGGAAACTTCCTTTTGGTTTGAACATTTCTTCGGCAGCATTCATTCGCGGGCTAAATTACATATTACCAGACTTCTTAAAACGTCACATCACCTTATATGTCGACGATATTCTGATAGCAGAAGCCTCATGGGAACAACACAATCACATCCTCAACAGCGTGTTACATATTTTTGCAGAATCTGGAATTATAGTTAACTTGGAAAAGTCTGAATTCGGTAGGTCAAAGGTGAGGTTTTTGGGACATATTATTTCTTCTGAAGGCATTCAGCCGGATCCTGAAAAGTTAGAAGCAATCAAGGCCATTCCAGTTCCATCCACAAAAAAACAAGTCCGCAGTTTTCTAGGTCTTGTAAATTTCTACCGTCGTTTTCTGAATATGCAAATTCTTGTTACACCAAAACTTCGTTCTCTCACTAGAAAAAATACTATTTGGAACTGGGACGAAAAAGCACAGTTGGAATTCAATTCTTTGAAAGAATCGCTACTTAACGCGCCAATACTAGCTCATCCACATCTGTCACAAGATTTCTGCCTTAGCACGGATTCTTCTAAAGTCGGTCTTGGTGCCCATTTATTTCAAGAAGTCACAGAAAATGACACTACTGTTCAGAAAACCATTGCTTTTGCTAGCCGAGTGCTAACAAAATCTGAAAAAAATTATTCCGTTACTGAATTAGAAGCTTTAGCTATTGTTTAGGCATTTAACAAATTCTGTTTCTTTCTTTCTGGTAAGCACGTATAAGTATACAGTGATCATCGTGCATTACAATTTCTTATGTCTTCAAAATTAAATCATGACAGGTTAAAACGTTGGGCATTGTTTCTGCAAGAATTCCACTTCACAATAGTCTACATTCCCAGCAAGGATAACATTGTTGCGGACGCACTGTCACGCGCACCGGCTGGGCTTGAGAAAAGTAACACAGAAGGCAACCTCGAGAAAAATTTCAGTATTCTTTACATTCAGAAAGTCGCCTTTGAAAACTTCATCACCACATCTTTAAAGGACATTGCTCATGAACAAGATAATGATCCGATTTGGAAAGACATCAAAAATAAATGGCATGAAAAGACACAAACTCAGATTCGGCACTATTACCTGGTTAGAAACAACATACTCTTCAAACGCTGCACTGTTGATGACAAGCTATGGGTACTTTGCATTCCAGACGATTTTGTTAATAAGCTCATTTGGTACATTCATTTCAGCTACGCACATTTTGGTCCACGAAAATGTTATCATATTTTTCGACGACTTGTTATTTTAACAATATGGAAAAGAGGATTCGAAGAGTCTTGTCTATTTGTAAAATTTGTCAAAAGGCGAAACCATCTACTATCTCACATCGTGCTCCGTTGTTTTCTATTATTCCTTCTAAATTAAAAGTATTTGCTGCTGTTGATCTCTTGGGACTGCTTGTCAGAACATCTAATGGATTTTCGTACATTCTGGTGGCTGTTGAACTTACTTCAAAATTTGTTTCTTTCACACCGTTACATAAAGCCACTGGACGGTCTGTATCCAACGCCTTTGTTAAAAATTTCTTACGTGAAGTTGGCCACGTTGCAAAAGTCATTTCAGATAACGGACCGCAATTCAGATCTGCTGTTTGGTCACGCATGCTTCGGAATCATAAAATCAAACCTGTTTTTATTTCATTGTGCTCACCACATTGTAACCCGTCTGAACGGATTATGAAGGAAATCAATAAGCTTTGCAGACTTTATTGTCACAGAAAGCATCAGCATTGGGACAGATATTTACACTTATTTCAAAATGTGCTGAATGGAATGCCTCATGATTCCACTGCTTTACCACCTACTCTTGTACTGAAGAATGAAGAACCACCGAACAGAATCAGAGAGCTTGTACCTTTCCCAAATACACGTAAACTTCGACACAAAGACATAATTGATTTGGCTCTTAAAAATATAAAATCTGCAGCAGACAAAAGGAGAAAACTACACGGTAAAGCAAATGCAAAGAAATTATATATTGGTCAGAAAGTTCTCATTAAAGCTCATTCATTGTCACATGAGAAGAAACACTTGAGTCACAAATTCTTTCTAGTTTACAATGGACCTTACAGAATCCGACGTATACCACATGATAATTGCCTTGAAGTTGAAACTCTGCGTACTAGGAAGAGTAAAGGTTTACACCACATTTCACATGTAAAACCGTTTATTGAAAGATAATCTACTTTTTAACTTTGTCTTTGCCATAAAACTTTTCACTTCACGTTTCTAGTATGCATTGTCAGACTTAGAAACTGTTACCATGCAACAATGTTTGAAGTTAAATATCAAATCAAGAACCAAGAGAACTGATTTAAACAGAAATTACGAATGCATTGTTATAGTGAACAGACGTCACAATGTTATTGTGTGTGTACATTCTTGCTTGTTAGTTGCACGATTACGTAACGACTATAAGGCTTACATACTTAGAACATATACTGGTACTGCTAATGAGATTTTAATGCAACATTTTGGTGGCCCATTACCTGTCTGCATGTCAAGAGTCAGCACTGTCTTTCTGTTGGAAGGACAACACTACTTCTTCAAGACTGCATGGAAATCCACTACTTCTGTGTGCTTTTTCTTTTACTGCTCAGACTTTGAGAAAAAAAAACACTGCAATTTTACTGTGATGAATGATCAGGACTGTCTCTATGGACTGTGAGAAAATTTTAGCTTTTGACCGACATTGTATTAATAAGTGTGTGCATTTGATTTCTTTGTTATTGTAATTATGAAAAATTTTATCAAATCACTATTGGCGACTGCCCAAAACAATTTGTAAAATTTTTTGGTGGTGAGCATGGGGGCTATGTAAGTAGGCTGTATAGGTTTTTTTTTTATTGGTAACGCCACGTAGCGCTCTGTATGAAAATCACTGGCTGTGCTGTGTGCAGTCTGTGGCTAGTTTGCATTGTTGTCTGCCATTGTAGTGTTGGGCAGCTGGATGTGAACAGCGCGTAGCGTTTGGCAGTTGGAGGTGCGCCGCCAGCAGTGGTGGATGTGGGGAGAGAAATGGCGGAGTTTTGAAATTTGTAAGACTGGATGTCAAGAACTGCTATACATATTATCACTTTTGAAGACTATTGACGTAAATACCTTGTTTGTTCTCTATCAAAATCTTTCATTTGATAACTATGCCTATCAGTAGTTAGTGCCTTAAGTAGTTTGAATCTTTTATTTAGCTGGCAGTAGTGGCGCTCGCTGTATTGCAGTAGTTCGAGTAACGAAGATTTTTGGTGAGGTAAGTGATTTGTGAAAGCTATAGGTTAATGTTAGTCAGGGCCATTCTTTTGTAAGGATTTTTGAAAGTCAGATTGCGTTGCGCTAAAAATATTGTGTGTCAGTTTAAACACAGTCTTGTATAATTGTTCTAAGGGGACGTTTCAACCGTCATCCATGGAACTCTTCTATTCCCGACGTTCCGTCCAAAGTTACGTTGGACGTCTTCAGAGGTGCTCCTGGTTGTGCTGAGTATTGCCGACTGACGAGTCGAAGAACGGCCTAAATACCGTGGAAAGTCGGCGTGGTCTGGATTTCACGTGATAGCAGAGATAAGCCTTGTCAAGGATAAAATATAACTATCGATCATAGTACGCCAAAGATAAAAACTTCTCATCGATTCTGTAGCGCCACAGTCGATATATCACTGAGTTTCATAGTTTCTTCTTTTCTGTTAAAATTATCCCCGTATTTATATATTTCGATGGCTTCTCTATACAGCCGTAGATAACAGCTCGTCATGATACATCAAACCACCACGGAAACGTCTACGCTCTGTGCTCCACATCTGACACAACTTGTAGGACGATCGCAACTTTGGCGTAAAAATCACTTTGTGGAAACGCACAATGCAGATATTTCGCATTCGTATGCAACAATCGACAGCACCCTTGCCTGTCTGAATGCCATCACGAATAAGAGCCCAAGAAGTCGTCGGAAATGCTCGCGGCCGAGTCCTCAGCAGCATCAGCTACTCTTTCTTTCCGTACGAGGTACCGTCAATTCGCGCAGTCGCTATTGCAAATGATGTCACCAAAAGCAATCACTTCGTTAGCGGCAAGGAACCTGGGCTCAATGTTTCCGAAAATTTCACTACGTGATCACCCGACTGAAGAGCATGTTCCGCTACGGCTGACTTGTCTGTTTTCCCCAGTCAGCACGGTATTCAGGCCGTTATTCGACGTCCGACTCGTCAGTCGGCAAAGCTCAGCACAACCAGGAGCACCTCCGAAGATGTCGAACGTAGCCTTGGACGAAACTTCAGGGATAGAAGAGTTCCATGGACCACGGCCATAGAACCCGGAAGAATTCTCGGCAGCAGAGTACTTACAGTTTCCCATTTAGACCTTTTTAAAACCCATACAGGTTACACAATTTGATAAGAAAAGAAATGGTGAATGAAGGAAAATGAATGTGTCCGAAACAGGGCCTGTGACCACTGCACTAGTTCCTCAAGATGAATGAGTTTGCCCATCTCTAGTCACTAGGGATATTTAAATCGTACAAAGATGAGTAGCATGAATGGTCACTTGTTTGTTTGACTCATGGGAGGGCGTCGTGGAAATGCCGTACTGGCAGACGCTGCCAGATAAGCGCCGACTGTCCCACAGAAGCCTACTTACAAAGTCTCAAAATCAAGTATCAACCAGACAGTCTAGGAACACACCATCGCCACCATTGCCACAGGACATCCTGTATTTCGGCGGCGGACGGAACTCGCAGTCCAGGGCCGCTGGAGGCGTGGCCCAGTGGGCGAGCATCATTGGGTCAGCCAGCTTCCGCGCCATTGCCTGAGTTAACACTTACTGACATACTGTACTTGTTAGAATAAAATTTCATTGACTCTCTCTGTACAGTAGCAAAAATTAAAATGTATGGTCTTTAGATTTCTTATTCTTCTTTCCTTTACCATTTGGGTCATCTAAGGACCACGCGCCTATTTCAATGCTTTCTCCTTTGTTCTTCTTTCTACTTTCTCTAGTATTCTTTCATCTTCTCCTTATGTATTCTTTTTCTCTCCTCAGACGATTTTGACCCTGTCTTCTTCTCCCTCCTGCCTTACAATCCTTCAATTTTTAACACTTTCTTCCTAAATTTCTCCTTTTTTTGTTGTATCTTTTTCACTCATGATGTTTGTTTCCAAATCTTTCCAAACTTCTTGAATCCAGATTATTGTCGACTTCTTGCCCCAAAGATTTTTTTAAAATCTATTTGGTCAACCTGTTGCCATTCATTCTGTATAAATGTCCAAAATATAGCAATCGCCTCTTTCATAGAGTTTCAGTTATGTTCTCTGTGTTGTGATATACTTTTTCATTACTTCCTAATTTCCATATCTCTGTATTTCTTAACGGACTGACAATTTTCGAACGAGTCTTCTTTGTAGGACTTCAAGTTTGTGTAATTTGTAGTTCAATATTAAACATTGACTTACATAGAGACATTCTGGTTTTACTACTGTATTTTCGTGTTGTATTTTCAAAGTTTTAGACAGAGAAGTTTTGTTGTAAATGTTCCACTTTATACCACATGTTCTCCATTTTACGTACTCTTTCTCTACAGCGAATGTTTCTAACCTATTTTCTTGAGTCATTTCTCATAAATATTTAAATTTACTAACTCTCTTTGTCTGTCCAATATATGGAGCATTTTATATGTATGTCATAAATTTTGTCTTTTCTACAGAACTTCTTATGTCCGCTTTCTTGGCTATTTCTTCTAAGAGATTGATCTGTATTTCTGCATTTGTTAGGGTTTCAGAAAGAATGGCAAAATCATCCGCAATTTCAAGACAGTGATTTTAAGTGGGGCCAGAATTTTCTCTGGTTCTCAGCAAGGTCTGTTGCTAAGATACGGTTGGTTTGTGAACCGAGGGAGCTCTCTTCTGGATTCCAAGAGGTGAGAGCGAGACGATGAGGTATTGGAAGGCATGTAGGCAGGGTGACAGCAGTAAACATGCAGGATGAACTTGGACTCGTTCGGCTGAGGACCGTAATAATGTGGAAAGTGAAGTTATACTGCAGCAGACTTCGAATGGTTTCATCCATAGGGTAAAAATCAACAGCGACTAACTATATGTTTCGATGGATGGGATGGATGAGCAGGAAGCACAAAACGTTTAATCGTCTCCTCAACAGAAGTTAAGGAGCCTATTTAATGGTCAGACAGCTATGAAGAGCAGGCCAGAATGTAATGTTGGCCTTGTCCTGAGAGATGCAATCGAAGCACATCTGTCACTGTAAAATATTCCCATGAGCTTTTTGAATCAGACTGTAGTTTTCTGTCGAATAAGTCTTTTTTTTTTTTTTTTTGTACCATAGAATCAGTACCGAAGCATCACAGTTCGCTTTATTTACCTCAAGATTATGCAAGAATAATCAAATCACGCAGAATGATTACCCTAGGAACTGGTCCCAATTACAGCATTCCTGGAACAGGAAGAGATAATATTAACGACAGAGAAAATGGCTGGCGACAAGGGACAAGATGCCATTTTTAATTTTTTCAAGGAAAATTTATGTGGAATAGTTTTTTGTGATTGACTTATGATACAAAGCGAGAAGTTGTTTTACCAAGTACCAAGTACTTTGAAAAACTGACACATCTCTGTTCTAACATAAAAGCTTAAATACCTGCAGTCAACAACGGACCTACGGTACTCTAGGAGTCGTGAATATCTCGAGGAATGATTAAAAGATTCCACTGTAGAGGGTAATGTTAAGATTTTCGGGCGAAACAGGCTTCGAAACGAAGTGGACTTCCCATATGAAGCATGTTTAAATTGAAACTTCCTGGCAGATTAAAACTGTGTGCCCGACCGAGACTCGAACTCGGGACCTTTGCCTTTCGCCGGCAAGTGGTAGAGCACTTGCCCGCGAAAGGCAAAGGTCCCGAGTTCGAGTCTCGGTCGGGCACACAGTTTTAATCTGCCAGGAAGTTTCATATCAGCGCACACTCCGCTGCAGAGTGAAAATCTCATTCTGGCATGTTTAAATTATTTCCAGAACAATAATTATAGCAGTGCAGGTGAAAGAAACTAACACAAAAATAAATTAATTGTACAAGTTAGTTTTTCAGATAGATAGATGCATTTATAAGGATGCACAACATCGTGGTGTGTGTGTAAGGTGGTCTGCTGCAGTCTCCATCGGAGCCGCAAACTGAGAACGGCACTTGGTATCGTTCGTCTGTGTGCTCGGTTGGCGGAGGACGGCAAAAGTCACGTCGCTACAACTGTCAGGCAGGAAAATACTATACCCGGTCCTCTCCACAAAAAAAAAAAAAAAAAAAAAAAAAAAAAAAAAAAAAAAAAAAAAAAAAAGGAATTCTGGGAAAAAACCGATCCGGCATTTTCGCTGCGACACTCGTTGCGCCCTGCTGGTCTGCGGTTTGCATGAAATGCGCTGCACCCTCCTCTCGTGCCGTGTTACTGATTTTAATAAAAAACCAGCCAGCCCCCACCTGCTCTCGCGCACGGCTCGTAGCCCGCCATGACGTTGTCGCGACGCATTTTATGGCGCCAACACTTCTGGGATACTTCTGCAGCAAAGCGCCCCACTGTCTAACTTGTCTGCAACTTGGGTATTTGGACGTCCTGCAGAGCAAGATGCCACAAAGACTGCAAAAGTCTCTGACTAGGAGAGCCTCGTGGAAACACTCGTTAATGAATGTCCTATTATCTCAGGTCCAAAGCAAACAGCCGTCACTGCAAATAGCTAGTGACATGCGTTCTTAGCTTCATCCGGGGGCTTTTTCCCGTCGCTGTCGTTTGCACACAGCAGTGTCCATGTGCCGTGATACATACGCATAAATTATATGATTTGGTCGCGTTCTCAGGGTGTCCCCCGTATTAAATTTGTGCTTCTTCACGAGTCTCACGTTTCTGTTTAGTTGCTGTGCAGACCGCGTCTACGTGCAATCGAATAACAAATTCTGAGAACGAGTTCTGTGTTAATTAATTATTCAAAATGACAGTCACAATCGCATTCTTTATTTTGCCGCCGTGCACAGGCGGGGTGACGACTGCAGCGAGTGATCCAATGGTGTAAATTGCCCTGAAGATGACCCCATTGCGGGTTGAAACCGGTTGGCGGCAAAATAAATAATGCGATTGTGACTGTAATTTTGAATAATTAATTATAAGTAAATTAATCGCTGTTTATCTCCGTACAACTACGTTGTCTAAAAATTTCTGTGTTAATGTTACTGGTTTCCATAAAGTGTCTACACTCTCCTTACAGCTACCATTTAACCTGACAAAAACGGTAAGATAAACAAAAATATTAAACAAAACACAAAATAAGCAAAAACTGAAATAAGGAGAAACTGGAGGATAAAGAGATGTATGGTGAATTCGAACACACGGTCAGAATACCTCATACAGGATATTTGAGGGACGATTTCATTCACGATTGGTCTTTATTTCAACACCAATTCTCCGTATTTACGCTTCGATGCTGTTGTAGATTTGTTCTTCAGTTATTATTTCCACCAAATGGCAGCAGAAATAATCCATTATTTGTACCAAGACCGATAGAGGATGAGGAGAATAGTATTTAACGTCCCGTCGACAACGAGGTCATTAGAGACGGAAAGAACGACAGAGATTACCCTTCCGTAGGTAGGAGAAACTGGAAATGTTTGGTTCTCCGGGTTTAACAGAAGATGTGTACTTACAAGGGAACCTCCCCATCGCACCCCCTTCAGATTTAGTTATAAGTTGGCACAGTGGATAGGCCTTGAAAAACTGAACACAGATCAATCGAGAAAACAGGAAGAAGTTGTGTGGAACTATGAAAAAAATAAGCAAAATATACAAACTCAGTAGTCCATGCGCAAGACAGGCAACATCAAGGACAGTGCGAGCTCAGGAGCGCCGTGGTCCCGTGGTTAGCGTGGGCAGCTGCGGAGCGAGAGGTCCTGGGTTCAAGTCTATCGTCGAGTGAAAAGTTTAATTTTTTGTTTTCAGACGATTATCAAAGTTCAGGCACTCACACATAATCAACTTCGCTCTCCAGAATTCCAGGACATGTTCAGATTTGTTTGGACATATGCAGGATTTGACGGTCTACACACGGAAAAATTTGAAAACGTTAAAAACATATGTCTTGACAGAGCACAGGGAAAACTGTGCGACTGTGAAACTGTTGCATTCGTTTGTTGCAGTTTATGTGACAAACTCTTATGTTTTCATCACTTTTTTGGGAGTGATTATCTCATCCACAAGAAAACCTAAATCGGGCAAGGTAGAAGAATCTTTTTACCCATTCGCCATGTGTACAAGTTAGGTGGGTCGACAACATATTCCTGTCATGTGAATCACATGCCGTCACCAGTGTCGTATAGAATATATCAGACGTGTTTTCCTGTGGGGGAATCGGTTGACCTATGACCTTGCAATCAAATGTTTTCGGTTCCCATTGGAGAGGGACGTCCTTTCGTCTACTAATCGCACGGTTTTGCGGTGAGGTCGCAAAACACAGACACTAAACTTATTACTGTGAACAGAGACGTCAATGAACGAACGGACAGATCATAAGTTTGCGAAAATACAGAAATTAAAATTTTCTCTTGAGGGAAGACATGAACCAAGGACCTCTCGTTCCGCAGGTGCGCACGCTAACCACATGACCACTGCGCTCCTGAGCTAAAATTATTCTTGATGTTGCTTATCTTACTCATGTACTACTCAGTTTGTATATTTTGCTTTTTTTCATAGTTCCACACAACTTCTTCCTGTTTTCTCGATTGATCTGTGTTCAGTTTTTCAAGGCCTATCCACTGTGCCAACTTATAACTAAATCTGAAGGAAGTGCTATGGGGAGGTTCCCTTGTTAGCATCAACAATACAGTTGTAGAACTTCTGCGGCTATGATTGTCTGATGTTATCGAACTTAGTGTGTGAACCTTTCTACAAATACGGGGTGTTTCAAAAATGACCGGTATATTTGAAATGGCAATAAAAACTATACGAGCAGCGATAGAAATACACCGTTTGTTGCAATATGCTTGGGACAACAGTGCATTTTCAGGCAGACAAACTTTCGAAATTACAGTAGTTACAATTTTCAACAACAGATGGCGCTGCGGTCTGGGAAACTCTATGGTACGATATTTTCCACATATCCACCATGCGTAGCAATAATATGGCGTAGTCTCTGAATGAAATTACCCGAAACCTTTGACAACGTGTCTGGCGGAATGGCTTCACATGCAGATGAGATGTACTGCTTCAGCTGTTCAATTGTTTCTGGATTCTGGCGGTACACCTGGTCTTTCAAGTGTCCCCACAGAAAGAAGTCACAGGGGTTCATGTCTGGCGAATAGGGAGGCCAATCCACGCCGCCTCCTGTATGTTTCGGATAGCCCAAAGCAATCACACGATCATCGAAATATTCATTCAGGAAATTAAAGACGTCGGCCGTGCGATGTGGCCGGGCGCCATCTTGCATAAACCACGAGGTGTTCGCAGTGTCGTCTAAGGCAGTTTGTACCACCACAAATTCACGAAGAATGTCCAGATAGCGTGATGCAGTAATCGTTTCGGATCTGTAAAATGGGCCAATGATTCCTTTGGAAGAAATGGCGGCCCAGACCAGTACTTTTTGAGGATGCAGGGACGATGGGACTGCAACATGGGGCTTTTCGGTTCCCCATATGCGCCAGTTCTGTTTATTGACGAAGCCGTCCAGGTGAAAATAAGCTTCGTCAGTAAACCAAATGCTGCCCACATGCATATCACCGTCATCAATCCTGTGCACTATATCGTTAGCGAAAGTCTCTCGTGCAGCAATGGTAGCGGCGCTGAGGGGTTGCCGCGTTTGAATTTTGTATGGATAGAGGTGTAAACTCTGGCGCATGAGACGATACGTGAACGTTGGCGTCATTTGGACCGCAGCTGCAACACGGCGAACGGAAACCCGAGGCCGCTGTTGGATCACCTGCTGCACTAGCTGCGCGTTGCCCTCTGTGGTTGCCGTACGCGGTCGCCCTACCTTTCCAGCACATTCATCCGTCACGTTCCCAGTCCGTTGAAATTTTTCAAACAGATCCTTTATTGTATCGCTTTTCGGTCCTTTGGTTACATTAAACCTCCGTTGAAAACTTCGTCTTGTTGCAACAACACTGTGTTCTAGGCGGTGGAATTCCAACACCAGAAAAATCCTCTGTTCTAAGGAATAAACCATGTTGTCCACAGCACACTTGCACGTTGTGAACAGCACACGCTTACAGCAGAAAGACGATGTACAAAATGGCGCACCCACAGACTGCGTTGTCTTCTATATCTTTCACATCACTTGCAGCGCCATCTGTTGTTGAAAATTGTAACTACTGTAATTTCGAAAGTTTGTCCGCCTGAAAATGTACTGTTGTCCCAAGCATATTGCAACAAACGGTGTATTTCTATCGCTGCTCGTTTAGTTTTTATTGCCGTTTCAAATATACCGGTCATTTTTGAAACACCCTGTATAAGTGCACGGAAGCTTAGCCCAGCTTGCCGTGTCCACAGAGTCTATCGAACGATATAGTTTCACGAAAATTCTGTAACACGGCTACAGAAACTTTGCGAAAGTTCATGTCACCTCGTGAAGATTTCCTGTTCCTGCTGAGAATAACGAATAACTTTAATCGCTCTTTGCAACAAAGCTGCGCTGAACTGCATGTATTTATCAGGAATAAAACATAAACGAACACCTAGCAGTGTAGTTCCCGTTATGGCAGAATGCTTGAAAGTTTCCTCGGGATTGTGAACTCAACGTTTCAAAACCAGGAACCTTTCGTTTCCAGAGGTTTATTGCAGATTACAGACACGTCAGTCCAAACAATGTAACACAGATATATATTCACCATCCGAAAATAAAAAAAAGTATCAAGCAAATGTTGTTTAGCTACAAGGGGAAATTAAGCAGCGTGATTGCGTTTCTTGTATCTTTCTTCGTTATGAAGGTGTGGACAGCAGAAAGTCTTTTCTAAAGTGCCCGCAAATTTTTTATTCATAAATTTGCGATTCGCAAAGCCTCCCGCCGGTAGACGTCTAGTATGGCTGCGGGCTGAGAACTAAGCTGTAGCTTAGGAGAAGAAGACGTTCTAAGACGATATCGCTGTAATTTATTATAGCGATCTCTGCTATGAAGTTCTTCTTCTGCCAAGTAAACGCTACAGATCTCCCCTACTCAATATGAGTAAACGAGCATTCATATAGAGTCACAAAAACTTGTGGGAGCTGTACGTCAGCCGTTAAGGTGACAGATTCATAGGCAAAAGATGGGTTCCCTTTATTACAATTCCCCTAACTGATTCAAACAGATTTATGCTAGAAATAGGTGGTTTCCATTTCCCGGACTGCCAGGGCTGTAGTGAACACACATTTTGTCCCTTCCAATAATGAACTGCTGAATCTAGCAACAACAGGTATAAATGCATGAACTGCTAAGTCTCTGTAACATAGCAATAACAACTGAAAATGTATGACAATCATGTTAAGTCATGTTAAGTTTGCAACAGATGAACTCCTAAGTTTGGTTCAAATGGTTCAAATGGATCCGAGCACTATGGGACTTAACTTCTGAGGTCATCAGTCTCCTAGAACTTAGAACTACTTAAACCTAACTAACCTAAGGACATCAAACACATCCATGCCAGAGGCAGGATTCGAACCTGCGACCGTAGCGGTCGCGCGGTTCCAGACTGTAGCGCCTAGAACCGCTCGGCCACCCCGGCCAGCTCCTAAGTTTTACCTTTGATAAATCTCTATAGCGTATTTATAACTGTACTTTTAAGTCATGGTCCCTCACATCAAGAACTGTTCTACTTCGTATGTACGTCTCGAATGCATGGACGATTACTTGTTTGAACTTGAGCTACAGTTCTTCCACATGCTCCTCCCACTAGATACATGTTTCCAGTTCCTCCTTGAGGTATTTCTCGAGTACCTCTTTATCTGGATTGCTGAATATCATTCTATTGCCATTTGTGTTTTAGTAACCTTGATTGCATATTTTATTCGGCATGTTCAAGGTTCTTGATGAGATGAAAAACAGTTTAGAAAGGGAGACAATCTATTTCTCACTTTTTAAATTAGGATTAACACAGTAAGATATACAAATAAGTATCAATATGCACATCATTCTGCACCATCGTCAGATGGTAATGCTGATGCATGGTACATATTGCGTACTGAAGCGCAAGACTCATCGAAATTTGTAGCAAAGATTTCTTCTGACGTGTTCTGACAGGTAGCTCCGTAAGCACGTGCTAGACATTTTCATTACATGCACACATGTGAAGGTGCGAGCTAATACCGAGATGCTCGTCCACAGCACGTTGGGTGGCTCAGCCAGCGTTCGTCAAGTTTCTGATGTAGATCCCTGAAAGGGAGTGAACTGCATGGTATTCTCGTTGCATAATATCACCGTTCTTGGGCAGTCCCCAATACGTACTGTGTGACAATGCAGTAACAGTGCAGGTGTTTGTGCGTTGAACAGTGCAGTTATTTATGTTGCATGCTGACGTAATTGATACAACTGAGAGTCTAAAAGCACTACGTTCATGTCACTAAATCGTGCATTTTCAAAACTTACTTCTACGCTCAACTCATGAGCTCAGGCTAAGATTGCAGCAATGCATGTACTGTTTCTCTCACTTCAGTTTTGCGTTGCAGAGATTATCAGCAAACTCATAGGTTCCTTATGTACTGCTAATGGTTCGACGAGTGATGTGACATTGTTGATAGTGGAAACTCAAAGTCTGGAAATAATTCTGCATGTTGCGTTGTCTTTGGGCTTCTGTGTATCAATTGCACTATGTAATGCTGGTGACTCGACCATTGGTGCAGAAGTTGGATATATAGGAAACCAAAAGTCTGTAGCAATTTTGTGTCCTGCTCTGATGTATGAGGCACTACATCAAGAAGTCTGTCATTGTAATGACTTGACTTCTGCTGCAATGCATCAGGCAGTCTTCATACTAACGGAGAAATAATAAAAGAAAACTGTGAAAAAACATACACCAAAACACAACTAATAATAATAATAATAAACAGTGAGATGGATTAATACTGAATTTGACTGTGTTTTACTCGGATTCAGGGTTTTGGATATCTGATGACATTGATGATCAACCTTCCACGTGGGTATACTGAACACATCAGTCGAGTTCACCAGATGAGTGACGATGCTGACAAATGGTGGTGGCGGTGAGATGGGGGGGGGGGGGGGGGGGTTAGCAACTGCAGTGCCACGGAAACTGGAGCAACTATTTTGGACCAGCAACACTGTAGGTTGCATCTGTATTGTAGGTCCACCATCTTGGACCGCCATCTTGAATTCTGAGATAATAGAATGGAGAAAACCCATGAAACCTGATGTTTGTAAGCTAGAAAGCTAATGGAATGTCCTCGCGTAGATATGACCAACCATTACTATATTGGAGAAAGTAGGTCAGTTATAAATAGCTATTATATCCATGAAGGGTAATGGTGTAGGGTAGTGTACACCAGAAATAACATGTTTGTACACTTCTAAGTGGTTCACTGTGTTAGAATGTCACAATGCTGGTGAGTAAATAATGTGTTTGAAATTCGTAGCAAAGACTTCTTCTCAAGTGTTCTAGTGGGTGAACTCTGTAAGGCTTCATTAAACATCGCCATAAAATAAGGAGATCACTCGGTATGCTCGTCCACCACAGACTGGGAGCTTTACTAGCATACATTGGGTTTCTAAATGTGAATTCCTAAAAGCTTGGCATTCTTACTGTTCTATGTTTTCAGTGTTCTTTATTATGCCCCCACACATATTGCACGGCAATCCAGTAATAATGTCAACGTTTGAGAGCTGAGCACTGCAGTTATATATATTGACAGGTCAGGTTTGAGAGTTCTCTATGCAAAAGTCTACAAAGAGGCAAATTGTTACAATTTTGCTGTAAGATGGTGAAAATTGTTACAATTCTGCTCTAATGTGAGGCATTGTGTTATGATTGTACTGCTGTACGAGTACATGGAATTTTGTTATAATTTTACTCTGACATGACGCGTTTTCTTACAGTCTTTGCTGAAACGTTCTGTAATTTGTTACACTTCTTGGTGTAACATGGGCAGTGTTGCTATAATAAGTATATGTGTGGGATGGAGTGTTGTATAGTCTCAGTGATGTAAAGGCATAAGACAAATCATCATTCTACTGCGTTATTAGTGTCTCAACTCA
Source organism: Schistocerca piceifrons (assembly GCF_021461385.2). NCBI lineage: Eukaryota > Metazoa > Arthropoda > Insecta > Orthoptera > Acrididae > Schistocerca > Schistocerca piceifrons. Next base: position 24,694,381 of record NC_060141.1, read on the forward strand.
ATCAATCGATATGAGTTGCATGTAGTTTAAATGGTTGCAGAGCGACTTATGAATTGTTCAATTATCTGCCATATTCCCACTTCACGTAAAAGATACTCAGAGTTTGAATGTCATCTGAAGTATTTGAGGGTAGCTTTAATAAAATCAAAGTCTCTATGAGCTTGAATAAGTCTTTAAGGTCGATGACAGCCAAAAATATTTCAAAGTCTAACTACAGTTGAACATTTTGCAATGCTCTGCAAACTATTAGACTGGCGAGTATTTCCCCAAGTCTGCGCATCTGACCATCTCATTGTCCATTTCCTAACATTCATACCACTCACCATCAGAAAAATGCCTGCACGTTTGCCCTTAATAAAGGAATCACACAGCTATTCATCAGAAAATGATATAGATATCCTGTGGAAACATGTAAGCTTGCCAAGAAACACCTTGCTAGCAGATAGATGACACCCCCCCCCCCAAACCAATTGATTTTGACTGAAAACCTTTTGCAGACTGATTACTCGCTTAGATTCCTCAACTGTCACCAATTACAAATCTGCTGGAAATGTTACATGTCCTATATATCTTACAATGTAAAACACAGTTTATGTGAGAAATGGTTAAAAATTACTAATGTGAACACAAGAGCTTTTCTGTTAATAGGAAGTATTATTCGAGTTTAACGTACTGCCTACATCAATGTCAAATTCCCATCACATTGATGCCTACCTACATTCAAATCAGTGCTAGAGAATAATACTGTCCTCTATTAAACAGGAGAAAGTGTGTTCATTGCAGGCAAGACAGCTACCTGAGAGTCTACGGAACGAATCTTCAATCACTGCTACCACTACCACCACTACTACTAGTAGTAGTACTACTACTACAGCTGGTTGAAAACTTCGTTGAATCTATGGCATAAATCTACTACTAGTAGCTTACTGTATTCAGCATGGACCTACTGTTTGAATCTGTGGAATGAATGTACCACTGCATTAACCACTAGTACTCTACCGACTGCTCGAGACTGACCACACACCTGTATGTGTTTGTATAACGCGTTTTCCTGCAGAAGCATCCTAATAACTGTCCATGGTATAAGACTCAAACAGCGCTACAGTGGTTGGAAAAGCACTTACTATGATGTCTTCGCCGTCGAAATCGTTTGATCTGATCGCATCTCGTATGCTACTGAGCATCAGCACTGTTCCGATAATTTACAGCAATTGTGTAAATATGTGATGTCAGATATGTCTGTAAACCCGAAAAGATCGAGTGTAGCACTGCTTCGTTTGCATGCTTGATCTGCTAATAGTCCTAAGCCATCACTTGCGTAAATTGTAACAGCAGACCCTCACTATCATGACCATACGCAATCTTGGCCAGCAAAAGACTTCCAATATACATGTTGTTGAAGAAAACACAGCCGTGTTCGTCAGAAAAGGTTTATAAATCCTAGCCCTGCGACGCTTTCTCACTGCTATACTGCGCTGCCATTTATTTTCGATTGCAAAACTGTGACACTTCTCACTGGTCATCAAGTATGTAACAATGGAAGGCTTTTGTCAATCGAAAGGGCTCGTCTACCATGTCTAAAGCTGTTTGCAATGCTTTTGAGTACAGGATACTCACTCTGCAAACTGCGATCTTAGGAATGCGATTATGTGGAGTCATTCAGCGATAGCTTTCGGTTAGAAACAATGTGATATAAACAAATGGAATACTTATGTCCACACTCTAGTGACGAAACCACAAACAGGGTTTCACCATTTCAGTGCTTCCGCTGAAATAAGTAAGAAGTCCCACAGATTTATTCTCATGAGATCTACACACGAAGTACCTATGTTCGTCATTGTTATGGTAACACTGGGCTGCATGGCTCATAGGTCTTCAAGCCGGCCAGGGTGGCCGAGTGGTTCTAGGCGCTACAGTCCGGAACCGCGTGACCGCTACGGTCGCAGGTTCGAATCCTGCCTCGGGCATGGATGTTTGTGATGTCCTTAGGTTAGTTAGGTTTAACTAGTTCTAAGTTCTAGGGGACTAATGACCTCAGCAGTTGAGTCCCATAGTGCTCAGGGCCATTTGAACCATTTCATAGGTATCAACCTCAGTAGACAGCACCATTCTCGAGACATTCAGAGATCCGAAAGGTACAATACCAATGGCTCGTTGTAAACAGCAAGGAATCGGTTTTTGACTTTATAAAGTACACCTCTCATTAAAAACTACTACGCATTACAAGACCAATTCTACGTTTTGTCTCAAATTCTATACATGGCAATGCCGACAATACGCTTAACAGAAATATTCTCGTGTGGTAATATCTGAACAGAGATATGAAATTTAGATGTTGTGTGCTTATCAGACAGTTCTAAACATACTTCACTGAAGAATGGCAAAGAATGGTCAACCAGTTCTAAAAATCACGTTTTAGTCTATTTAAACATATCAAAGACCTGTCCAATGTATGTAATTCAGAATTGACGCTGTATTATATGTACAAAGGGGGACAACACACCCCTATTAAGCAGTCACTCCCATTTCCATGATCTATCACTGGGGCAAAACATGCAACTGTAGACCTATATCGCTAACGTTACTCCGCTGTGGAATTGTGGAACACGCCTTATGCTCACATATTACGATCTTTCTGGAGACAGAACATCAACAAGCCTACCAAAGACAATGACTATGTGGAACTCAGCTAGATTCGTTCTTTCACGAGACCCAGAAGGCTTTATATAGCGGCTGATGCTGTGTTCCTTCTAGTCAGTACTTAGTTGGTCACGAAATTCGCTGTTTTGTTACACAAATTGCAGTGATATCTGCAGTATTCGCTGATTTCTTTATAAAATTGACCTATATCGAAATGTATTCGCCATCTCAGTGTAATATTAAAATGAGGCAGCCAGTCACAGCGTCATCTTTTAGTGGATACAAAATTATGCAATCACTCGGAATGTACCAGTAAAAACACACGGCAGTGTGTGATACAAGGTTGGAAACGCGCTAGAGTGGTTTGAGGACCACCTAAATTGAAGGGAGTTTTATGTAACATGTCTGCCACGTGAGCTCGTCGAAAACACACTTGCTAACAAATAGAAGTACCGCTCCCCATAACAGTTAGCCACAGGCACCCTGGAGTCGGCTTTGCGGTGTTCATTGCTATAAATAACTGCACTGTGTATCGCTAGAAAGTTGTTAATATTGCTTTAATATTTGTCGTCTGTCACGAGAAATTAGAGCTTTTATACTTTCTAAGGGTTGCTTGCAGTTGTTTATTGGTGGAAATACCTCCTCCAGCCAATACAGACAAACTCCCTCACAGTGTTGATTTCTGTATTACTCCATTCCTGAAGTCTGAAAATAGCGGTGTATCCTCCCTGCGTAGTCCCTGGTGGAGACTCTGCCGATGCTTAATGCCGAAAATAGCTCCTGCAGATATTAGACAGAGAGACACCATAGCATAATGCATTTCCATAGGGTCGCCTAGTTCTAAAATTAGAAAATGATTAAGAGCTTAGAAAAGCAACTGTATGTGCATTGGCTGTAGTGGGCTGCACCATCAGTAGGCCATAATTGGGTTCCCACACTTCCTAACTGCACGTACAGACTGAGCTGTCACCACAGGGAGGCTGTGGTCTGTCAGCTGGGTACGGTGTACCCGTGTTGTAAGGCTGCGGGGGTTTGTTTCTGCTTATTCTAGAATTGAGAAGAGCTGTGAGGTGAAATGACAAGTTTAATGTTGCAATATATATCTCACCAAATTACAACTTTGCACACAGTTTTCAACTCGCCAACATAAAATCAGCGCAATGGATAATTCATCTTGCCGACATCAAAAAGTGAAATAAGTTTATACACAACAATGTTAAGTATTAACTCTCTGAAAGCACATTAATGTTAAACACAATATTATGGAAGTTTAATTGGAAGTTTCTGTACATTAATCCTATGCACAATAATATGAACGTTTAATTGGAGGTTTCTTTACAAAATTGCTCCTACACATACATTATGATGTTGGTGAGTACTACGAAAATCGTCCAATTCTGATTCAAGGTTTGGTACTATTTAGGATGGCAATCAAGTCTACAGGGGATGGTTAGTCAAGTGGCAAATTTGAGCGCAAGATTACGCAACGCCGCTCGAGTTTAGAGTGGATACAAGTTGGTGAACCAACAAAGTTTATGCCTCTGCACGCAGTATTTACCTTAAGCTGCAACTTGCTGCTATCTACAAGGCCGCTCTCTCCCACTGACATTCCTACAAAACTAATCTAGCCTTTGCTGAACTTTCCAGCAGAAACTTTCCCTATGTTTCCTGTTATGCGAGAAAACATTTACTCAGCCCTAGTCTTATTATGTGTTGAATCACCTGGTCTGGGGTCGCTGTCCTCCATCCTGCCACGCCTTTAAGTGGTTTCCGGCGTAACGCCCGCAGCACGGCTTCACTACGCCATTTTGGAGCTGGCTTTTCAAAACTGACTCGACTCGCATCCCCTGTTCTACCTTCCGCTCAAAGACGTGCATTGTATAGGAATGGTGTGTTAATTACCGTCGATTGACTGTCATCCCTTTTTGCATTACATATTGATAGGCAAATGTTCTCATAACTGTCGATTTACGTTAGGTGTCATCTTCACCTTCTCATTGCGATTTGTAAGGTCTAATGTAAGGTGCGAATCTGACCATTTATTCTGCCACCTTACAGTGTCATCACGCCTCCCACGTGTTCTGGAGTGGGTACTGTGCAGCAACGTGTGGAACACTCGCACAATGCATGAGGCACTAGGTACAGTGAGCTGGCTGGAGACCTTGCGGCTGCCAGTTGCAGTGGTCAATGGCACTTGGACGTAAAGGGCGTTTACACTTGGGCATCTTGTGCGTAGTCACCATGTATCTGTGCTTGTCCCACATGCGAAATAGTGGCACACTTGTCAGTGCATGCCTCTTTCTCAACATGTGCGCTTAGTGATTCCATTCACACATAGAGGGAACCATGAATGCCACTCCAGAGATGAAGCTGCAGCTACATGTTAAACGCCCATATGTGGCCATCCAGTGGGCAGCAATTTTTTTATCAGGATCAGCCAGGTGTGCTGGGAATTTGCAACCAGCAAGGCTGCAGCATAAACATTAAAGGCATGCTAAAGACCACCTAACTTTACTTACTGTGAGGAACAAAACACTTAGTAGGTTCTTAACATATGTAATAAACAGAACAAGAATACGAAAGTAAGAGTATTTTATTTATCTTGCAAAATGTGCAATGATAATGATGAATTCTAAACACCAGAAAGCATTATACGAGTATTAAGAAAAAAAAATTACCATCACTGAACTGAAGTCCTTCAGTTGATAGTATGAATACGTATTCTTCGCCCGCATCTCGTGGTCGTTCGGTAGCGTTCTCGCTTCCCACGCCCTGGTTCCCGGGTTCGATTCCCGGCGGGGTCAGGGATTTTCTCTGCCTCGTGATGGCTGGGTGTTGTGTGCTGTCCTTAGGTTAGTTAGGTTTAAGTAGTTCTAAGTTCTAGAGGACTGATGACCATCGATGTTAAGTCCCATAGTGCTCAGAGCCATTTGAACCATTTTGAACGTATTCTTCCTTCACTTGTAAAGCTCATAGAGTGAAGCTTAAAAAAATGTCTGAAACATCTAGAAACTTAGTTTTTGCTTTGATGAACTCTATTCACTGTTTAAGCCAGAAATGTTGGGAGCTGAAATTTGTAAAGCATAGAGGGGACCAGATTCTGCAGTACTTGTGTCTGCAGCGTACAGCGACTAACTGGCGGGTAATGGACAAATACAAGACAGTAGATCTCGCATTCCCAATTCAGTATGCTAAACAAAAAGTGCTTTATATATGCCCATTTCTGGTAGATATTTCAGTGTTCTTTTATTTGTCCTCATCGACAAAAACTAGTTATGAATCAGAGCAGCTCATAAAGGAACCAGGACATAAACGGCCCTTTAATCATTCCTCTTCTGTCAGAGGCATTCATCATACGTACAAATGAAGGTTTTTTAGTTTGTTCAGGTCTGCATCCATAGCTGAGTTGTCAGCGTCGCAGACTGCCATGTGAGGGGCTCGAGTTCGATTCCCAGGTGGGTCAGAAATTTCCTCCACTCAACGACTGGGTGTTATTTTTCTCCATCATCATTTCATCCTCATCGACATGCAAGTCACCAAAGTTCCCTCAATTAGAGAGATTTTCACCAAGTGACTAGTCTACACAACAGGAGGTTCTCGCCACACCCACGTTCCATTTGATTTCATTTTGTTCAGGTTTGCCGTTGTTGTTTCCAGGTTGTTCCTATTTGTGAGGAACTGTGGACAGACGTTTAGTTTGATTCTATCTTTATAATCCAAAGAATAAGCCAGTCAAGAAAAAGGAACTGCACGACGAATGTTCAAATTCCACATGTTTCTCTTTAGAACTCTTGGCCAAAGTGCATACTCCAAGACAAATTTGAAGGCATGCAAAAAACCTTTATAAAAAGCTGAATGTCTTGTAACAAAGAGACAAAGTTGAACGATGATTTATTTTCAAAGAATATTCTTAAGAATTTATTTACTAGCGATTCATCAAGAACATTAACACATTTAATCACACTATGTAAGCATGGAAGTAGTTGCCAGGGAGTAACTAATGAAATCATAACCAGATTCCTTTTAACAAATGAGAATTTTATTCACTTTAATAGTGCCTAAAAGCATTTTTTAAAAGAAATAGATTTAAAATTATAATCACAAAGCGCACTCTAAATATCAAGTTACAATTTATTCAGAGGCAGAAAGAAACAAGTTTTGACTGTATGAGCTTTCGGGCAGAGACCCTTGCCGCTCCCTTTTGACACGGCCATAGTTATAACCGCTCACAACAGCCTCTGAAAGACTACACTGCTGCAAATCTGCAACACGCCAGATAACTTTAAATTAAGAGTTTTAACAACTTACACATGCACACAATCTATGCACCCCCCGTAGGAGGGATGGAAATGACACAAAACACTAACAATTAAAATATTAACCTTGCCACCGAAGGTGCAACTTGATTTTAACTTCTAAGAAAAGTCTTATGGTGAAAGGGTGGCAACTTTATATACTAAAATTATTATTTAAATATAAGCACATGAAATGCAATCTTATATAAAATTCTATAAGGTTGGCCAAACGATGGTTAAGAAGCTCTACAGTACACAGATACCGCCTCCCAACATTATAGGCAATAATATCAATGTTCCCAAAGATTAAAACATATTTCAGGTATTAGGCCGTTACACTCCAAGCAATAAATTCGTCAACACACCAAATCCGACAAACATGACAGAGGCAGCTACTAACGTACGGTAGATTGATAGGGAGATTACCGAGCAAGCCGAACCGCAGGTTGCTCTAACCCGCCCCTACTCCACATGGGAGAAACGGACCACCCAATTTATAAACAATCACCTTCCCGGGGGTGGGCAAACGGAGAAGAATGGTGGGACGAACCCAAAACAGAACGGCTGGTGATGTCACCAAGAAAACAAGTAGAATTTAACAAGAGTAAATCAAACAAGATATCACCAATCACTTAACTTCTAATAAACTGCAAACTGTCCGCTGCCAGCCGCTTCAACGGACGCAGGAAGGCGCGCCGATCTCCCGTCTCACGGCGTCGCAGCTCGCAGCGGCCAGAGCGATGTCGTGGGTTCACTCCTGTTGCTCTCGTGTCGACCGCGAAGTCACTACCCCTCGCTACACGCCGCGACCCACTGGACCCAAGTTGCTTGCTCATATGCGCCGACGCTCAAGACGGACAAGTCATCTGGTGTCTCAGTGCACGACCGACCAACCGATCGATCCAACCGCCAATGACCATTGCCTGACCAAACTCGAGCAGACTGGCGGCCTAACGCGCAGACTCAGATGCAGGAAGTAAGCCCCGACCGGGCGACCACTCGCTGAGTTCTCGTACTGGCGGAGTGGAAAGACTCTCATTTTGCCGGCTTTAAAGGTTGATCCGAACGACAGACATACTAGCACTCCGAACGACAGACAGACACAAACTGCCTGACAAATGCGGACGAGAGACTGACCCAGACTGACCGACTGGCGAGCTCATAGCGCCCCTTAAATGCACGTGAACAGGCAACCTTTCCCACCAGAGGGAGACACCAAAGCTGCGATTGCCACAGCGGCGCCACCGCCAGAACGGAGGGCGACTGCTTCACACTACGCGCTGCGTCGCTCTTCAAAGCAGCAATTTTACCACGGCTCAAAAGTGAAACAAGGCAGGAACGAGGAGAACCACAGCCAGGTACATAGCTGCCGCATGTGTTTTCCCATTTGCGATAGGGGGAGTCTTCCACCCGTGCATAGTGGTCTGTGTGCACAACTCACAGGCATGCGTGACTTTGCGTGCCTCCTTGTCTCATTTTCAATGCCCACATGTACCTACGCGGATAGAAAGTTGTACACGTGCAAGCACCCCTTTACAAATACATCACTGGAGAGGGCTTAGGGTGCGGAGCGTTGAAGGGATTCTCCTAGCCTTTTTTCTTTATATAAGGGTGCAATTGTCCCCACACTAGTGTAAATGTTGAAACATTGAATATGATCAATGGACTCGAACTTAGGTCAAGTCAGTTCATGGATTTATAACTTACAATGGCAAATTGTGTTGTCAAAGTTGTTAAGGGGGGAGGGCAATGGTCTGGAGATTTCTACTCACAAACTCAGTACTATGAGAAATATTGATAATACTGAGTGCTCAGTTCGATTTTATCTCATATAAATTACGAAGTTGTTAAATTGGCGAAAGTTTATTGCTGTTATAGCTCTTCGATGGTTACATGACACAAATATCTCTCAAATGTTTCAGCAAATGTTTTTCTAGTGATGTATTTATCAAAATACCAGGTTGTTGCAAGTTTTAGAGGTGACAAGCCATTCTCTCTCTTTAACAACATTGTCAGTCAGATTAACTTACATATTTTAGGGCGTGATCTCAGTGTTCCCTACTATTACATTTACTATATGTGGTTAATAACGTTTTACATGAGGAAATAGTGGACAGAGTGTTCGTATAACTGCATGTGGAACCTGTAGAGAACTTGTACCCGAGGCGCCGTAGTGGAGGCGATGTGGAACAAGGAGAGGTGGACTGGGGGCCGTAAATGCTGAGTGCATCGAACTGGCTGTGCGGCCGATTCTGGAATGCAGCGCTCAGTCGATCGTACCAGCAGAAGGAGTTCTGGCCCTCTCGTACTTCTGCTTTGGGACGGAGAGGAAGGTGCTGGCTCACAAAATATTTTACCTGTCACAGACGGCAGTCCGTCGCGAAAGTGGCCAGTTGGCAGAAAGTGGGTGGAGGAAGCCATTTAAAAGAGACTCCTATAAACTGTGCAAACTGCGGGAAGTCCTCGCATTCCCATGTTAGAGGCTGGGACAGTATGGACAGAGCGGCTGGTGCACGTGGAGGCAAGACTGAAACCCCCCTCCCCCCTGATGCCAGGCAATCGCCAGGTTCTCTAGCGAGAGGCAAAAATACAGATTTCACATGCATGACAGCCTGGGAAGGTTAGCAACCTTCTTTGAGAAATTGGAAATGGTGGGCCTGGAAAGACTAGATCTCTTCGTAAATGAGGGACTGTGGTCGTGTCTAGATAGTTGTTTTCTTTCTTTTTTTCTTTTCAAAACATGGCCATGCTTACCCTGGGATCGACACTTCCCTAGTCTAAAATCTTCTTTTTTTAAGCATCAGAGATTTGGAATCGCTAACGGCTCCTCTCAGGATGTGCGAAGTGGAGGCTTGGTCTCACAGTGTAGGAACTGCAGTGATGCATCTGGATTTGCTATCGGCGAACAACACGGTCAAGAGGGGAGACTGAGTGAGTGGAGTGTAGACGTATTGGTTTTTGCAATGTGCAGGCAGTTTCGTGTTTGCTAATTCGGCTCACGTACCGGGACTTGGTGGAATGGTGGAAAGTGGTTGTGTTTCTGTGCGTTCTTCACTTTCTGGTCCTCCCCTGGTGGAGAACTTTATGTCTCTCGCTAATGGTTGAGACTTGCGGTCTGTATCTTGTGGTGGAAGAAGAGCCAGTGGCAGTTTCCAACTGTGCCGATAGAGGAACTGCACGTCATCTCGGCCATACCGTGCGCCACCAGGGTCAACTTATTCGTCCTGAGTCGGCTGTCTGACGTTTGGCAATTCCTCTGCACGCACCGTTGTGCCTGTGAGTCAAATTGGTTTGGCCAGACCAGCGAACGGGTAAACTCCACACTGAAATCTGCCGTGATTTCAGGGCTCTGATAGGGAAATTTTCCGCGTTCTGATAATTAGAACGTCAGATCGCGTAGCCTGCAAATTTTCGTGTGTCACGTCAGAACATTCCAGCTGCCGTAGCGCGCCGCTCCTCGCCCACAGCCCTCCGTTTCCTGCTGCCACCTGAATCAATGGGAAAGGGTAAAGTATTTCTGCACTGGAGTAGGGTTCTTAAATGATATTCACTGCTTCCTGCTGTCAGGTGAGTCATAATTTGTGGTATAGAAGAGTCTATTTGAATAGAGTTGGGCCTCGCGGTGGAGTCATGTAAACAAAATCAGACTGCGTTGAAAAAGGGATTAATTCAGCGAATAATTTGTATAGATTCCACCCCAATGTATGCTTTGACAATCAGACACTATTCCTTCCTGTTTTGTGTTTGTCATTTTTGTGTAAGACTTATCAGCTACACTGTTATCCAAAATGAAAGCAACAAACTGAAATTTTTACAAGTTTACGTTAATTTTGCCACAAAAGAGTTGATTGTAAAGTAGAAACAATGTAGAGAATACAGAACATAAACAATTGCAACAACGACGGGGAACGCTCTGTATAATGTCATCAATCTCATGTTGAGGCAATAACGCCCATTCTTCCTGCAGAGCTGCTCGCAAGTGTTGAGGAGTGGTTGTTGGATGCTGATGTGATGCAGTCCGTCTGCCTAGTGCATCCCAGACATGCTCTATGGGATTCAAATCGGACGAGTGAGCAGCCCAAGTCATATGTCCATTATCTTCTGTTTCCAAGAAAACATCAACCACCTCCGCTCTATGAGGTCGAGCGTTATTGTCCATTAGTACGCAGTCTGGATCCACAGCACCTCGCAACAACCGCACATGAGGACTCAAGATGTCGTCACGATACCTGACAGCAGTTAAATCTTGCCGATTCACCCGTAGAATTTCATGAAGAGCTGTGCGAGGGATCCTTCTCAATATCGATCTCTTTCCGCAATGTTTGGATCCCGAAATCGTATTCCTTGTTCCCTCCAGATACGAATTCGTCGAGACTCACTCTCCAGACCACTTCGGGGCTCATCTGTGAAAAGAACATTGGTCCACTCTTCGACCATCCAGGAGCTATGTTGATGACTCCATTCTGGACGTTCTCTTCAGTGAAGACGCTTCAGAGCTACATGTACAGCCAGTCTCCGACAATAAAGGCCACTCTGCCAAAGCACTCTGTACACCGTTTGCCTCGATACAACACGTCCAGTGGATGCTGCGAGGTCAGATGGCAGTTGCTGGGGAATACTATGGCGATACCGTCTTGCCCTTACATCTTTGTGATGTTACACATGGCCGGCCCTGTCCTGGTCTTTGGAATACAGTTTTGGTCTCTGCAAAGTGTCGCCACATCCGAGAAACAACAGAACGATTCACTTAAAGCCATCGGGCCGCATCAGTTTTTGCGACTGTGCTGCTTCCATTCCTCTTACTCGTCTCCACCGCAGAGAGTGTGGCAGGCGTCTTCTCTGTGCCATACTGCACCGTCTGTGACTGTGTAGACAGTGGTTGTGGATGTGGGATTACCTGGCAAATAACACTCCGTTTGACAGGTGACCTCACGTCATCACTGGCGTGGTCGTCCGTTGGCTGGAATGCCATCTTCCGTCCAGTACCCAAATGCACGGACGTTGTTGACAGTTGGGGAAAATAGGGGTTTGTTGCTTTAATTTTGGACACCAGTGTAGTTATAGTTACAAATGGATTAAATTAACCTGACTCAAATAGGCCACAGCTGTCTTTCACACTCCCACAACTATTCACTGTTTTCATTTCATTGTAGCGGTACTTGAATATTCCAGCAAGTTAAACTTTAAATGAATTTGATTATTAATTAGAGTTGTGAAAGTGATGACAGGCGTAATCAAAGAAGTACCGTGACTGAATTCACTAATTCATATATAAAAATTAAGGGTGTAGCTCACGATTTCCAGGTTATTCAGTAGAAAATATTTTTCTTTATATAAAAATAATAACATTTACAATCAGCCAGAATATGTTTATCATTAAAGGAAGCGACGCCTTGAGAGTTAAGCTGAAATTTTCAGTTTTAAAACCCTAGGAATATGTGGCTCGTTAAAAGAGGAGCCGGCCTGAGTGACCGAGCGGTTCTTGGAGCTTCAGTCTGTAACAGCGCGACCGCTACGGTCGCAGATTTGAATCCTGCTTCGGGCATGGATGTATGTGATGTCCTTAGGTTAGTTAGGTTTAAGTAGTTCTAAGTTCTAGGGGACTGATGACCACAGATGTTAAGTCCCATAGTGCCCATAGCCATTTGAACCATTTTAAAAGAGGGGGTGACAGTAAGTTGTATTTAGAGGAGGTGCTGGAGGGGGGAGAGACAGTAACAACATGTTACCCCCTCCCCCTCACTCCTCCGAATCGAACCCTTGATCCTCGCATGTGTAGAGTGATCGTCTTTTGACTCCAATGGGTGCATTATCATTGGTTACCGCCTTCTTACGCCAACAGCCCTTTTTTGGATCGGCAGCTTCTCGCATTTTATTTTCAACTTAATGGCTTTGTAACTATACATTAACTCAAAGGAGGGTCTCTTCCTTTATATGAGCCAGGAGGGCCTTGAAAGACACTGACTCCACGATTACTGGGCAGTATGTAACATATTAGCTGTGGCAGGACAACAGGACTTTGTTTAGCGGCTATAAATCTTACATTGGTGATAAACCGTGGGCTTCTAGCTGTGTCATTCCCGTTTTACGCACAGTATTTCAACGACCGACCCATTACTCTCCTTCAGGTGATGTGAGTTGTGCTGCTGCATGTAGTCCCTGCTTGGACGCCTACCACACTCAGAGACTACGTAGCGGTGGTACTACAGTGAGTAATCCGCCGCTTACGCAAGGTATAAGAGTGCATCGTTGGGGCCCGTCGGACTCACACGGCACGTGGCGCGTCTCCCGGCAGGGAGCGAGGTTAGCGGAGGATTAGCGGGGGAGGGACAGGTTTACTTCCGGCGTTATGAGGTTTGCCGAGGCCCGCCAGGTCTGCCCGCCGTCGCAATATCTGAGCAGGTCTAGCCCGCCCCGCGGCAGTCACTGCGCCGCGCCGCGCTGTGTCAACAGAGCGCCCTGGACTCTGCAAACAGGCCGGAGCGGCTCCAGCTGGCTCTCCAGGCCTCTCCTCTCCTCTCCTGGCCCCTCCTGTGCTCACGTCGCCACCTCACCGCCGCCCCAGCGCCCCGCTCACAGGAACACACCTCACTGGGTGTCAGCATAACCCGCAGAACCTGGCAAAGAAGGCTGCGTCTTTAGCTCCCACTGTTCAGTCTAAGCATCGAAGACGCAATGATACACTACTGGCCATTAAAACTGCTACACCAAGAAGAAATGTAGATGATAAACGGGTATTCATTCGACAAATACGAGGGCTATCCACAAAGCACATTACGTTTTCGTTTGTGTCCGTTAGGGGCGGGGCTAGCGCGGCCATCTTGGTGTCATGGCATTCCGCCGCTCAGTCGGCATCCTGCCGTGCTAGTGAGAGGTTCGTGCTGTACTCCGTCGAGTTACTGTGACAGTTTGAAATGTCAGCGTCAATTGAAAATGCCGCGAAGTGTGAAGTGCGTGCTGTAATAAGGTTTCTGACTGCAAAAAACTGTACACCGATAGAAAACTATCGGCAGCTTTGTGAAATGTATGGGGACAACATAATCACTGAAGATGGAGTGCGTCAATGGGTCATAAAATTTAAAAATGGCCGAACTAACGTTCACGACGAAGAGCGAAGTGGAAGACCCAGCATAGTGACTGCCGAACTTGTCGAAAAAGTCGATGCCGCGGTCCGTGAAAACCGTAATTTCACAATAACGGAACTCTCTATGAGTTTTCCACAATTTTCACGAAGTTTGTTGCACGAAATCATTACCGAAAAGCTTGGTTACCACAAGTTTTGTGCAAGATGGATACCAAAAATCTTGACAGAGATTCACAAAAATCAGCGAATGGCTGCAGCGTTAACGTTTTTGGACGCTTACGAGAAAGATGGCGACTCATTACTCGATCGCATCGTTACTGGTGACGAAACGTGGGTTAAGCATGTGAACTGCGAGAAAAAATTGCAGTCAATGCAGTGGGGGCACACAAATTCCCCCCAAAAACCCAAGAAATGCATGCAGACAATGTCGGCAAGGAAGGTGATGGCGACTGTCTTTTGGGACAGAAAAGGTGAGATTTTTGTGGATTTCCTGGAACGAGGCACTACAATAAACTCTCAAAGGTATTGCCAAACTCTGCACAACCTCAGAAGAGCAATACAAATCAAGCGCAGGGGAAAGTTGGGCTCAAAAGATCTTGCCGATTCACGACAACGCCCGGGACCACACGGCAAATGCCAGTCGTGAAGTTCTCGAATCTTTTAAGTGGGAGTTGTTTCCTCATCCGCCGTACAGTCCCGACCTGGCACCGAGCGACTTCCACTTATTCCCAGCAATGAAGAAGTGGTTGGCTATGAAGTGTTTTGATGACGACGCACAGCTTCAAGAAGAGGCAACCACGTGGTTGAAGCCGCAGGCGGCCGAATTTTACGACGAAGGAATTTCCAAGCTTGTCCATCGCTACGATGAGTGCCTTAATTTAAATGGCAACTATGTAGAAAAGTAGTATTTAAGTGTGGCTTTCATCTGTATATAATAAAAAAATTTCCAATACTTTATTTATTTTTAATTCCAAAACGTAATGTAATATACTGGAACGGACATGTGATTACATTTTCACGCAATTTGGGTGCATAGATCCTGAGAAATCAGTACACAGAACAACCACCTCTGGCCGTAATAACGGCCTTGATACGCCTGGGCATTGAGTCAAACAGAGCTTGAATGGCATGTAAAGGTATAGTTGCCCATGCAGCTTGAACACGATACCACAGTTCATCAAGAGTAGTGACTGGCGTATTGTGACGAGCCAGTTGCTCGGACACCATTGACCAGACGTTTTCAATTGGTGAGAGATCTGGAGAATGTGCTGCATCCAGAAAGGCCCGTACAGAACCTGCATCATGCTCTCGTGTATTATCCTGTTGAAATGTAGGTTTTCGCAGGGATCGAATGAAGGATACAGCCACGGGTCGTATAACATCTGAAATGTAACGTGCACTGTTCAAAGTGCCGTCAATGCGAACAAGAAGTGACCGAGACGTGTGACCAATGGCAACCCATACCATCACGCCGCGTGATACGCCAATATGGCGATGACGAATACACGCTTCCAATGTTCATTCACCGCGATGTCGCCAAACACGGATGCGACCATCATGATGATGTAAACAGAACCTGGATTCATCCGAAACAATGACGTTTTGCCATTCGTGCACCCAGGTTCGTCGTTGAGTACACCATCGCAGGCGCTCCTGTCTGTGATCAAGCGTCAAGGGTAACCGCAGCCATGGACTCCGAGCTGATAGTCCATGCTGCTGCAAACGTCGTCGAACTGGTCGTGCAAATGGTTGTTGTCTTGCAAACGTCCCCATCTGTTGATTCAGGGATCGAGACGTGGCTGCACGATCCTTTAGAGCCATGCGGATGAGATGCGTGTCATCTCGACTGCTAGTGATACGAGGCCGTTGGGATCCAGCGCGACGTTCCGTATTACTCTCCTGAACCCACCGATTCCATATTCTGCTAACAGTCATTGAATCTCGACCAACGCGAGCAGCACTGTCGCGATACGATAAACCGCAATCCCGATAGGCTACAATCCGACCTTTATCAAAGTCGGAAACGTGATGGTACGCATTTCTCCTCCTTACACGAGTCATCACAACAACGTTTCACCAGGCAACGCCTGTCAACTGCCGTTTTTGTATCAGAAATCGGTTGGAAACTTTCCTCATGTCAGCACGTTGAAGGTGTCACCACCGACGCCAACCTTGTGTGAATGCTCTGAAAAGTTAATCATTTGCATATCAGAGCATCTTGTTCCTGTCGGTTAAATTTCGCGTCTGTAGCACGTCATCTTCGTGGTGTCGCAATTTTAATGGCTAGTAGTGTAGAAGTAAAAGAAAGGTTCAAGAGCGGAAATAAAATTCAAGGGGAAGGGATATCAGTGATAAGGTTCGCTGATGACATTGCCATTCTCAGTGACAGCGAAGAAGAATTACAGGATCTGCTGAATGGAATGAAGAGTCTAATGACTAGTGAATTATGGGACGAGAGTAGATCGAAGAAAGACGAAAATAATTAGAAGCAGCAGAAATGAGAACGGCGAGAAACTCAACATGACGATTGATGGTCACGAAGTAGCTGAAGTTAAGGAATTCTACTATCTAGGCAGCAAAATAACGAGTGACGGACGGAACAAAGACGGCATCAAAAGCAGACTAGCACTGGCAGGAAAGGGTATTCCTGGCCACGAGAAGTGTACTGGTATCAAACATAGGCTCAAGTTGAGGAAGAAATTTCTGATGATGTATGTTTGTAGCACAGCGTTGTATGGTAGCGAAACATGGACCGTCAGAAAACAGAAACACAAGAGAATCAAAGCATTTGAGAAATAATGCTACAGACAAATGTTGGAAGTTAGGGGGACTGGTAAGATAAGGAATGAGGAGGTTCTGCACAGAATCGGAGAGGAAAGAAATGTATGGAAAACAATGGCAAGAAGAAGGGACACGAGGACAGGACATCTGTTAAGACATCAAGGAATAACTTCCGTGGTACTAGAGGGAGCTGAACAGATTATAAACTTTAGAGGAAAGCAGAGATCGGAATACATCCATCAGATAATTGAGGACGTAGGTTGCAAGTGCTATTTTGAGATGAAGGGGTTGGGACAGGAGAGGAATCCGTGGTGGGCCGCATCAAACCAGTCAGAAGACTGATGACTCAAAAAAAAATTGGATAAACAGATACAGTGCTTCTGCTTGTAAGTGGCGCTTATCGTTTGTAGATATGTTAGATCCAAAAATACGATTACAGACTTTATCTTCATTTCTAATTGGTCAGTTAAATAAACCAAGTTTTATTCGACAAATATGTGAGGCTTTATGGCACTATTTCAAACAAATTTTCTTCCTATCACTGACGGTATGGCTGACTTCTGAAAACTCGTTCTGAAAAGAGCCAAATTCACCAATTGTGTGCTAGCTATAAATGGTAAAATGGTAAACGTATGTCATCACGCCAGTCGACCTAGAACTGCTATATGCTTTTCCTCCAAATTGATGCTACCCGTATGCGATTCCCATTACGTACATCAACTGTGTGTTGAAGAATTCATTGTTTTGTAGGAAATCAACGGAGAAAAATTAAATTTCTTCAAACAAGACTGTTGGATGACTGTTTCCGCATGTCATAATTCCTACTGCTGTCGTACGGAGGCAGTTAATGAATTTAAAAAAGAGTATTCATCTAGCATTTCTGCAGGGTTGGAAGATACATGGAAAGAAATGACATTGGGGGCACAAACATGAAACGAGCGCATGTTACACGCTACCTTAGAGTACATAGAGATGAGAAATTGAATTTCCAAAAACACATAAGACTAACAACAGATAAAGCAGAAAAAATACTACATAAACTGGTGAGACTAAATTCAAAACAGTACGGACATAACCACTGTGTGTTCTTCGAATCAGTACTCAGCTCCGCAGCTAGCACGGGGTCAAATGGCTCTGAGCACTATGGGACTCAACTGCTGAGGTCATTAGTCCCCTAGAACTTAGAACTAGTTAAACCTAACTAACCTAAAGACATCACAAACATCCACGCCCGAGGCAGGATTCGAACCTGCGACCGTAGCGGTCTTGCGGTTCCAGACTTCAGCGCCTTTAACCGCACGGCCACTTCGGCCGGCGCACGGGGTCACAAACTGAACCTGGTCACCAAGAAAACATCAGGCAGACGAGGACAGAGAACTTGCTATCTGGAGCCTTCGGCACCACCTCAGTGGATGCATTGTGTGTGGTGCTCGGAATATGCCCCATAGATATCACGATCAAATACAAACCGGTTGAAGATGGGGAGACTGGATAAGGTACACACAATAGCTGTTGTACCGATTCATACGACACGTCACCTTAAGAGTTGTTATAATACATGGCAAGGTGCGTGGGATACTGACAGCACGACTTGCTCCCTCAAATGTGGTACATTTCGTAACCGGACATGGACCTCATCCCACGCACTTAAACCGCATGAGTCCGAGATACACGCACATGCGGGGAAGAAGGTTCCCCAGGATACACCGTTTTCTTCTGCGGGCAATACGTGGACGATAGACATGGACTACAGTTAAATGATTGAAACAGACATAGATATACACACAGCAATAGGAGACGAACAAAAATGGGCACAACTATACGTATTGACAAACAGTATTTCAAAAACAACACGTGAAGAGTACCTTTGAGCACGACATAAGAGACATGCCTATATGCAACGTAACAACTATTTCCAAAGGGTGGATAGCGATACACACAGTGACAGCGGAAAAAGTGACAATGAAGAGCAACAGGAGGAAGAAGACGAGATGTGACAGTAAATAAGCACAAGGTGCTGGCGAGGATTAGCAACACTATTTCTCTACTACTACCTGTTAACCGTCCCGCATGGTTAGCCGTGCGGACTAACGCACTGCTTCCCGAGCTGGAAGGCGTGCCGGCGTCGGATTGGTATCGAGGTCCGGTCTGCCGGCCAGTCTGTGGACGATTTTTAAGGCGGCTTTCCATCTGCCTCGGCGAATGCGGGCTGGTTCTCCTTATTCCGGCTCAGTTACACTATGTCGGCGATTGCTACGCAAACACTTCCTCCACGTACGCTTACACCATAATTGCTCTACCACGCACTATGGGACTTAACATCTGAGGTCATCAGTCCCCTACAACTTAGAACTACTTAAACCTAACTAACCTAAGAACATCACAAACATCCGTTCCCGAGGTAGAATTCGAACCTGCGACCATAGCGGTCACGTGGTTCCAGACTGTAGCGCCTAGAACCGGTCGGCCACCTCGGCCGGCTCTACCACGCAAACACTGGGGTTTCACTCGTCTGGTGTGAGGCGTTCCCGGAGGGTTGCCACTGGGAGCCGAACCGCACAGTAACCCTGAGTTCGGTGTGGGGCGGCGGAGGGGTGAGTGGACTCCTTTAGCCTGTTGTAGGGTTCTGAGACACCTACGGCGGGGACGAAGCCTCTCCATCGCTTCTAGGTCCCCAGTTCGATACAATACAACTATTAACCAAAGTTTTTTTTTTATGACTGGTGGTCAACAGCGAAGAAACCATTCCGAGGCATTCACCGTCTGTCCCAATTGGTGATAGCACTAAGAAGTCTGCTCTGGCAGATTGAAACTGTGTGCCCGACCGTTGGTAGAGCACTTGCCCGCGAAAGGCAAAGGTCCCGAGTTCGAGTCTCGGTCGGGCACACAGTTTTAATCTGCCAGGAAGTTTCACTCCCGATCTAGATGTGTATTCCGTGACAACACTCCTCCTATAAACCTTAGAACACACGGAGTAACTGTTCAGATTCATTGCCGTAATTATTCGTCAGAGACTCTCTTTGGCAGGGATATTTCCTCCACCAAACAAACAATCGTGTCCGCATTTGATTATGGGGAAGCAGAAAGCTGAAAGCGGCGTCTTCTGCTTCAGCGCCGACAAGTATTTCCTTATGTAAACGAAAGAAAGGTGCATCCCTTGCTAAAGCAGTTTCTCAGACAAGTTGTATCTTTTGCATTAAAAAATAAAAACCACAGATTTTGGATTCACATGTTTTTCGCTATGAAAATGTTCTGAAATGATTGCTTATAATACTTCGATGGTAAGTAAATTACTGCCCCTTTTTCGAGGAATGTACAATGAATTATGAGTGCGGATTGTGACTGCAGATATGAGGGAAGCACGCGCAGTCCGGAACCGCGCGACTGCTACGGTCGCAGGTTCGAATCCTGCTTCGGGCATGGATGTGTGTGATGTCCTTAGGTTAGTTAGGTTTAAGTAGTTCTAAGTTCTAGGGGACTGATGACCACAGCTGTTAAGTCCCATAGTATTCAGAGCCATTTGAACCATTTTTGAACCATGAGGGAAGCAGAATATGACAGTCTGAAACCGTCGGCTTTGTTCGAAATGTGTCTGCCAGCACCTCCGCTAGGAGCTTCTGAACGCCATTCCAACCCCTGTCCGTACGCAGTCAAGAACATCGTCCCCATCTCTGTTTCTTTCTTCAAGAAGCTCATGAAGCCACCAATGTTTGTGAGCAATGCAGCTACTTTTCAGATGGCACACTTCGAGTTGTACAGTTCTGTGCACAAAATGCAGCTTAATTTCAAAGTGTGTAAAGAAATTATATCTGAATACGTTACGTCTCGTCCACACCGACTGTGTCGCTTCAAACACCGTCCTTTTGCTGTCTATACAACAAAGGAAGCAGTGTGTTCTCAAGCACTCTGTTTATGGCTACATCGCTCTGTATAAACCTGTGGATCGAAGGAGCTCTGTCATCCATCACTAGATGGCAGTGGCATCAATTTCACAAATTCACTGTATTTCAACCAGTTTGTTCGAAAAAGTTCTAAAATATACAGGGTGTTCCGAAATTCCCAATACGAAATTCCGGAACTTGTTGAGGGGATTCATGGATAATATTTTGAACTGGAACTCATGTCCGGAAACGTACCGTTTCGTTGCTAAAACTAACTGAAAATATTTTGGTAACGCGACCACTTTTACAAGTATTCGATTAGGTGTGACCCAGTACACCACTTGTTTCACAATTCCACTCTTTAATAGTCAAAGTACTCGCTGGCGGGTTATCTTCACTGTGACGCAGTACGGCCTTTTCCAATTCGTGTGTGCGGTCTGTCCTTGGAGCACCACAGTCACGCCTGCTGACGGTGGGGCTACCCTTTCTCGAAACCGTTGCGTAATTCTTGCAAAATGGATTTGCGATGGAGTCCGACGTTGTGGAGAACGAAATTTATAAAGGCGAACAGCAGCTCTTACATTATCGTGAGCTTCACCGTTCAGAAGGATCGTCTCGAGTATTCAGCAAACGTGCTTTCA
Organism: Schistocerca piceifrons; assembly: GCF_021461385.2. NCBI lineage: Eukaryota > Metazoa > Arthropoda > Insecta > Orthoptera > Acrididae > Schistocerca > Schistocerca piceifrons. The sequence goes on from NC_060141.1 coordinate 24,715,703, forward strand.
GCCATTTTGCTCTAACACTCACAGACACTTGAATGATGATCGGACCAGGTCAAAGACGTAGGACAGGCGTCAAATGACATGTCATTTTTAAAATGCACACAGAGAATTGTTTTATTTTAGGAATAGTAGTGCTCCCTAAATCGTGTTGAAAAAGAATATCGCTTCTGGTGAGCATAACATTTCTTTGAAGTCAGTCCCGCCATTAGACTGTTTTTTATTTACAGTGTTACATTTACACTTACAAAATCATGATTTGGGCTTCAAAGTGCCTTTTCAAGTGTTTCAATACTGTCGTACTAAAATAGTGTATTTTAATACGAAGGTCTGCCATCTTAGGCAACTTGTAACATTTCAAACACTTGGTAAAGGCAGTTTGAAGCCGAAATCATGATTGTGTAAGTGTAAATGTAACGCTGTAAATAAACAACAGTGTAATGGCGGTTCTGACTTTGAAGAAATACATTATGACTGTGGTGCCGCCTTATGAAAAAGAAAATTATTAAGTATAATATTGATCACAGTCTTTGCAGTGCACAATACGCTCGCGTTCTTCCAAACTAAGGAAGTTATGGTGTTTGGGACAAATTTTTTGCCGCAGAGGTAATACGACGTGAGAGTATGTGCATTTCGAGTTCCCATCTCTCGTCGTATAGCAGTACCTCCATCGCTGTCGAATTTGATCGTTTTGGTGGTCCAGGTCTAACGGTGTGAGGAGGCATAATGCTGCATGGGCGTACTGATCTCCAAATGTGTCAGCACGGTACACTCGCTGGTCAAAGTAACTGTAACAATGCACTTCTTCCACACGTATGTCTTTAAAGGTGTGCCCTAACTCAATTTTTAATGATTACAATGCTTGACTGCATGTAAGAGCGCAGGTGGAAGAGCTCTTGGAACGACATGATATTCGGCGAGTGGACTGACCTGCCCGTTCTCCGGACTTAAATCCCTTGGAAGAGTGTTTGGAATGTGTTGGGGAGACGTTTCGCAGCGCGCCTGCATGCACCAACCACCATACAGCAGTTGTCAGCCTCGCTGCTGGAGGACTGGAAGGCCCTCCCACAAGAATTGCTCAATAACTTTGTGGCCAGCTTGGGAGGACGCTGCAGGGAATGGAGTGCCGTACGTGGTGATGGCACATCCTAGTAAGAATAATGCTCCGTATTCTGTAACGTGCAGGAGACCATCACCAACTGCGATAACTTCAGAACAATTCTTGTGTTTGAAAGGGGGTGTCATTTCTGTTCGTCTCAGTGGCCATTTTTTTTCTGTTACCTCCTTTAGTATACTGTTCCAGCTGTTTCTATATACTGTCCAAGTTTCATCGAGCCATGTTTCTTCGCAGTGACGGATCATGCGAAAGATACTTTCATAGGTTTTTCACACCAATGTCGTTTCCATCCCCACAGAAGGAGGAATGTGTGATAAAACCGATTACCATAGTAACAATAACAGATACTGGGGTGTTGAAAAATATCCGCTACCAGTCACAATAAACGGATGTTTATTACTGACACGACCGGTTTCGGGCTTGCTCCCATCTTCAGGTGTTGATACATTCATGTACATGTTTGTACTTTTGGAGATCAATAAAGATGAAGCACCATTATTACAGTTATGCTGTGGTGATAGTTTTGCCAGTTAGTTGCGTGTAACTAAGTGGCAAAATTATCACCACAGCATAACTGTAATAATGGTGCTTCATCTTTATTGATCTCCAAAAGTACAAACATGTACATGAATGTATCAACACCTGAAGATGGGAGCACGCCCGAAACCGGTCGTGTGACTAATAAATAACCTTTTATTGTGACTGGTAGCGGATATTTTTCTAGACCCCATAAAAGAACAGTCACGGAGTTCGACAGCATCCACTATGGATAAAATTCATTCAAATAACAGGTACTGTTCTGATAAGAAACTCAAAATATGAACGATGGTTCTTAGTTTCTTGTAATATGACTTCACAGTTTGTATAAATTTTTAAAAGGGTGTCATCTTTCTTTCAGATGTTAGTGTTCCATCTTGAGATTGCAGTTTCGGCATTATGCCATTTTCAAGCATCTACAAAACTATTACAGGGTACTGAAAACAATATAATGTTCTTTAGGACCTTTTTGACCTGAATGATACATAATTGAAAATTATGGTAAGTGCATGTAACCTCCGCAGTTCCTACAAACCGTACAGCAGACTTATTCCGTCTAAGGCCTGGATATGTCATGTTGCCGTCAGACGCCGCACGGGATATCCTTACGTGAAGCGCAGACTCAAGACGTGAGAGCTGGAGGAGACGTGTTTGCTGAACTGAGCAGGCTACTGCGTGTGAGCTGAGTGCTCGCAGCGGCCAGGCCTCATCGGCCAACCATTGCCCATTGCCAATTCAGAAGCCGCCCCGATCGCGGGGACCTGGGCGGCTGGAGGAAGATATACGGCGCCTGGTGACACCGCTCGGATCCGTGGCGACCCGGCGCCGAGGATTACCACCGCAATCCGAAGCACGTAAATATCCATTTTCCCGCGTGGCGGCCATTAAGTGTCGAAGCCGAATGAAGATTGGTGGCGGGCGCGCGCGCGGCCACAATGGACACGTGGGCGGCACGTGGCCGAGGCGACGGACCACACGCCGGGCCGGGCCGGGCCGCCTGCGGTCGCACGCCTCCCAGCCACGGCGGTCGGGCTGTGGTCTGGCACCGCGTCACGCCGCCCACTCTCTCCCGTCTCAGACTGGCTGTGTCCCAGAGACTACTGCAGCGTGTTGGGCGACACTAAGCCACCGCACTGGTTTCATCTGATTTCACAACTGAACATGGTGTCCATAAATCACCGTTCACTTGCAAACTGTATTCTACACTGAAGCGCCAAAGAAACTGGTATAGTCATGCATATCCAAGTACAGAGGTATGTAAACAGGCAGAATACGGCGTTGCGGTCGGCAACGCCTGTATAAGGCAACAAGTGTCTGGGGCTGTTCTTAGATCGGTTACTGCTGTTACAATGGCAGGTTATCAAGTTGGTTTGAGCGTGGTTCTATAGTCCGCGCATGGGCGATGGGCCACAGCATCTCCGAGGTAGCGATGAAGCGGAGATTTTCCCGTACAACCACTTCTTGAGTGTGCCGTGAACATCAGGAATGCGGTAACACATCAAATTTACGACATCGCTGCTGCCGAAAAAGATAGTGCAAGAACGGGACCAACGACGACTGAGGAGAATCGGGCAACGTGACAGAAGTTGCTGCAGATTTCAATGCTGGACCACCAACAAGTATCAGCGAGCGAACCATCAACGAAACATCATCGATATGGGCTTTCGGAGCCGAAAGCACACTCGTGTACCTTTGACGACTAAACGACGCAAAGTTTTACGCCTCGCCTGGGCCATCGGACTATTGATGACTGGAAACATTTTGTCTGTTCGGATGTGTCTCGTTTCAAATTGTATCGAGTCGATGGACGTGTGCTGTTGTGGAGACAACCTCATGAGTCCATGGACTCTGCATGTCAGCAGGGGACTGTTCATGCTGTTGGAGGCTCTGTAATGGTGTGGGGCGTGTGCTGTTGGAGTAATGTGGGGCCTTGATACGTCTAGATACGACTGACAGGTGAGACGTGCGTAAGCATCCTGTCTGATCACCTGCATCCATTCGTGCCCATTGTGCATGACGACGGACTTGGGCAATTCCAACAGGATAATTAGACACCCCACAGGTCCAGAATTGGTACAGAGTTGCTCCAGGAACAATCTTCTGAGTTTCAACACTACCGCTGGCCGCCAAACTCTCCAGACATGAACGTTATTAAGCATACGAGGTGCGGCTAGAAAAAAACCGGACTGATGCTGGAAAAAACATTTATTTACAATTATTTACAATTTCATGTTATCTCCTTCAATGTACTCTCCTCCTCGGTCTCTACACCGCTCCATACGAATTTTCCACTGTTCATAGCAATGCTGCAGATCATTTTCGATAAGTCCATACATTACTTCCGTCGCTTTTTCTTTTACTGCTTCAACAGTCTCAAATCTAGTTCCTTTCAAAGCTGACTTGACTTTAGGGAAAAGAAAAAAGTCACAGGGGGACAAATTAGGTGAGTAGGGTGGATGATCTAAGATGGGAATGTTGTGTTTTGCCAAAAACGTCTTCACTGACAACGCACTGTGAGCTGGGGCATTGTCTCGGTGAAGGATCCATGACTTTTTTCTCCACAAATCGTTCCGTTTTCTCCGTACTCGCTCACGTAGGGTAGCCAGGACGCTAATGTAGTAATGCTGATTCACTGTTTGTCCCTCTGGTACCCAATCAATGTGCACAATCCCTTTGATGTCAAAAAAAAAACAATCATCATTGCCTTGAATTTCGATTTTGACATTCGTGCTTTTTTTTTTGTCGTGGAGAACCAGGAGTTTTCCAATGCATCGATTGGCGTTTAGTTTCGGGATCGTAAGTAAAAAACCACGATTCATCGCAAGTAATAACATTTTGTAAGAAGGTGGGATCACTTTCAATGTTTGCCAGGATGTCAGAACAAATCATTCTTCGGCGTTCCTTCTGTTCAATTGTGAGACACTTTGGAACCATTTTTGAACACACTTTGTTCATGTTGAAACTTTCATGAAGAATCTGCGTAACACTTTCCTTGTCAACTCCTGTTAACTCAGACACTACTCTGATTGTTAAACGGCGATCTTGTCGAACAAGTTTACCGATTTTTTCAATGTTTGCATAAGTTTTTGCTGACAATGGTCTGCCAGTGCGAGTGTCATCACTGGTGTCTTCGCGGCCATCTTTAAATCGTTTAAACCACTCAAACACTTGTGTTCGCGATAAACAATCATCGCCGTACACTTGTTGTAACATTACAAACCTTTCACTTGCAGATTTTCCTAGTTTGAAACAAAATTTGGTGTTAACACGCTGTTCTTTCTGTACACTCAACATTTTCCGACGCACAGACAAAACGTCAACTACTTAAAACAGACGCCACGGGCAGACTGAGTGCAGGAGGCAGATGAAACTCGAGCAGTAGGCGGAGCGAGAGTCACGTGACAGGCCACGCGACTTTCAGCCTTATTGCATTCGTTTTATTGTTTCACCAGTACTAGTCCGGTTTTTTTTCTAGCCACACCTCGTATCTGGGATGCCTCGCAACGTGCTGTTCAGAAGACGTCTGCCCCCCACCCCCTCCTACTCTTACGGATTTATGGACAGCCCTGCAGAATTCGTGGCGTCGATACTCTCCAGCACTACTTCAAGCATTAGTCAAGTCCATGCCACGTCGTGTCGCTCCACTTCTGAGAGCTCGCGAGACCCTCCATGAATCAGGCCGGTGTAACTGTTTCTTTGGCCCTTCGGTATAACAACTGGTTTTATATCTCTGACAATGTAACCCATAAAGTTTTCTTTCTTCATTGATACTCGTCACTTCCTGCATGCCTACTGGCACGGGCAGTATCCAGTTGAAATTCAGTTTTTCTACACGTACGCTGCAGTAAAACCAGGGCGACATGTTCGAATGATTCAGAACGGGTGACTCTTCAAGTGCTCTACGTTCGTTACCGTGTTTCGGTACACCATATACTCCATAAAATCCCGTAGGAAGAGGTGTAGCGGTGTGAGGTCAGTGGATTTTGGTGGCCACCGAATCGGACCATCTCGCTTAATCCACGTTTCTGGAAATTTTTTTTTCAGAATTTCAACGGACATATGGGAACCAAGCACATTATGCCCCATCCTATTGGAATACGAGTGAGATTGCAGCTACTTGAATTGTAGAACACAAACACTCTTACAATGGCCAGTTAAACATCACTGTCGACGGTAGACTCGCTCAAACATAACGGACCAAAGATCCAATTATGCATAAGACCGGACCACACATTGGCCGTGGGACTGTTCCGTTTCAGGCGTAACATGTGAAGATTCTGATCCTATTATAGGAACGTTATGGCGATTCAATTAGCCGGGCAAACCTTAAATTAATTAAATGGAGAAAAAATGTTTTCCAAAAAGTCATTATTTGCATATCCACTGCAGAATACTCGCGCTTCGACTTGTACATCGGCTTTGGTGCCTTAAGCAGCTGCCCATTGCAGACATTAAGTAACCTCTTATCCAAGACTACGGGTATATTTGACGGTGCCACTTCCACCTGTTTGGCTGCCGTGTGCACTCGTCTTGTCGGACTCATTGCAAAGGTCTGCGTACGTTGGTTTGATGGCGTCTGAATCTTGTGGGCGATCCTCTCCCTGTTTACGGAGAACAGTACGTCTTTCCAAAAATGACGACTGCCAACCCTTATAGTTGGTCTGGAGCGTGGTTCTCTCGCATACTGTGACCAAAGATTTCGTTGAACTTGTATATCGTACCTCATCTCAACGAACCCGACTACACAGTGAGCTTTCTTCTGTGATGTTCACGTTTTTGTGAAATCTGCGGCACTTTGAAAATAAAACGTTAAAAAAAGCTTTATGAGATATCTTGTCACACGCTGAAAATCTGATGTTGAAAGCTAGTCTAGTTTTAAAATTATTGAAGTAGTACGGATACTTTAGGGACACTCTGTATATCATCGAGATTAATGAAGATAAAACGTTAGAGTCAGTTTTAGCATACGCATACGACTAAAAGTTTCCATTTTCAAAAGAATTATCCTGTTTTACAACAACATGTCTTTTCACTCAACCATAAAAAACTTGGGGTACTTTTTGAAATTATGTTTGACATCAAAGATTTCATTTACCTTTCACAAATGTTTAATCTGATCTTCACTGGATGCACGATAGACCTGCAGACGGTAATGAAACTCGTCCCATCCATTTTCGAGTAGCTGTGGTTACAGCATTCCCTCCTGTTACTGTGTGTGTTCGACGCTGACCAAAAGGTGTTGGGTGGGGAGGCTGATAGATGGAGTGTTTCGTAAACCCCCAAAGAATGAAAAATTACGTCCCCTGAAATTAAACGAAGTTGGAGTCCAATGGTGCAATGCCAGATCCACACACCCATTGCAATGTAGGAGGTATATAAATACATAAAAAGAAACATATTCGTCTCACGATTCGGCTGTTATAAATTAACAAGTATAAATTACTACCGTACTTGAGAAAATTAGACACATTTTGTAACATCGTCTCTGGCTTCAAAATGGCCACAGTTCGACGAGGAAGAGAGTACACAGCTCTTCCAGCTGAAACCGCTGATTGATGATTAGACACCGCAGAGTTACAGAATTGCCCGAGTTGTTCCCAGTAGCCCCAGACTTCTATCAATGGCATGAACATGTAGCAGAAAGGGAAGTACTTGGTCACCGAGAATGCTGAAAGAAATATCGTGGTTACTGTTCACGGTAATCCGAATATGTGGGTCTAAGTCACAGTACGAGAAACAAATCCAAAATACCACAGATCCCCACCGGCCTGACCTCCAGCTTTCATACATTTTGGGTGGAATACTTCACTGGACCGTAGGTTCAGTCCACTTCTTGCATCAGTCGAAGAGATGAAAAATCGCGACTCGCCGGGCCGTAACAGACGCTACTAGTTAGCCACTGTCCAGTTTGCCTCACTGAATACGTGCTGTTATGCGTCGCTGTGAGCAATGACATTTTGCGAGGTACCCTTACCGGACTCTAAGACACAATACATGCACTTCTCTTCGCATTTCTCGCTCAGAAACTGGCTGAGATGGACCAGCATTCACAGAGAACAGCAGTTACTGTTAAGTCTGAAACCGGAAATCAATTAATTGGAAGGTCACGATGGTGTGCCATACTTGCCGGGGTGTTCGGCAGCCTGGTTCAAGTCTTTCTGTTAGGTTCCGGCTCTGCGACGTGCTCATCGATGAAGGTGAATTGAAATGTTTAGAACAACACGAGCACCCAATCCCCGAGGGAAGAAATCTCAAACTCGGCCAGGAATCGAAACCGGGGCCCCGCGATCTAGAGGCAGCGATGCAGACCTCTAAACCAGTAGCTGTGGACGACAAAGCCATTTCCAGTACCTTATACCGAGCGTCGCTCTTAGGCACGTTACATGGCGGTGAGTGGTAGCCATTCCTTGCAGACACATTGAACAGTATGCATTGATATATCAAGAAATCTTGCTACCACACACGATTGCGCCTTTCTACCATTCCCATTCGTCTCCCAGTCGACCGACTTGTACGTCAATAGCGCTTGACGTTTTCGTGACTAGAGCCACTACTTCTCAGTCAAGTAGGTCCTCAGTTTGCCTCACAAGTGCTGAGTGCGCCCCGCCTGCGAACTGCGCTCAGCAGGCCGGATGGTCACCCATCCAAGTGCTAGCCAAGTCCGAGAGCGCTAAACATCTGTGATCTGACGGGAACCGGTGTTATCATCACTGCGGCAAGTCCGTTGGCTTCATGCCACAACAACGCTCAAAAAGGACCAGTGAGCTCTTTTAATATTTTGTCCGTTGAACTTATTTACTCGTTCTGGACATACAGGGTGTTTCAAAAATGACTGGTATATTTGAAACGGCAATAAAAACTAAACGAGCAGCGACAGAAATACACCGTTTGTTGCAATATGCTTGGGACAAGAGTACATTTTCAGGCGGACAAACTTTTGAAATTACAGTAGTTACAATTTTCAACAACAGATGGCACTGCAAGTGATGTGAAAGATATAGAAGACAACGCAGTCTGTGGGTGCGCCATTCTGTACGTCGTCTTTCTGCTGTAAGCGTGTGCTGTTCACAACGTGCAAGTGTGCTGTAGACAACATGGTTTATTCCATAGAACAGAGGATTTTTCTGGTGTTGTAATTCCACCGCCTAGAACACAGTGTTGTTGCAACAAGACGAAGTTTTCAACGGAGGTTTAATGTAACCAAAGCGATACAATAAAGGATCTGTTTGAAAAATTTCAACGGACTGGGAACGTGACGGATGAACGTGCTGGAAAGGTAGGGCGACCGCGTACGGCAACCACAGAGGGCAACGCGCAGCTAGTGCAGCAGGTGATCCAACAGCGGCCTCGGGTTTCCGTTCGTCGTGTTGCAGCTGCGGTCCAAATGACGCCAACGTCCACGTATCGTCTCATGCGCCAGAGTTTACACCTCTATCCATACAAAATTCAAACGCGGCAACCCCTCAGCGCCGCTACCATTGCTGCACGAGAGACATTCGCTAACGATATAGTGCACAGGATTGATGACGGCGATATGCATGTGGGCAGCATTTGGTTTACTGACGAAGCTTATTTTTACCTGGACGGCTTCGTCAATAAACAGAACTGGCGCATATGGGGAACCGAAAAGCCCCATGTTGCAGTCCCATCGTCCCTGAATCCTCAAAAAGTACTGGTCTGGGCCGCCATTTCTTCCAAAGGAATCATTGGCCCATTTTTCAGATCCGAAACGATTACTGCATCTCGCTATCTGGACATTCTTCGTGAATTTGTGGCGGTACAAACTGCCTTAGACGACACTGCGAACACCTCGTGGTTTATGCAAGATGGTGCCCGGCCACATCGCACGGCCGACGTCTTTAATTTCCTGAATGAATATTTCGATGATCGTGTGATTGCTTTGGGCTATCCGAAACATACAGGAGGTGGCGTGGATTGGCCTCCCTATTCGCCAGACGTGAACCCCTGTGACTTGTTTCTGTGGGGACACTTGAAAGACCAGGTGTACCGCCAGAATCCAGAAACAATTGAACAGCTGAAGCAGTACATCTCATCTGCATGTGAAGCCATTCCGCCAGACACGTTGTCAAAGGTTTCGGGTAATTTCATTCAGAGACTACGCCATATTATTGCTACGCGTGGTGGATATGTGGAAAATATCGTACTATAGAGTTTCCCAGACCGCAGCGCCAGCCGGCCGCGGTGGTCTCGCGGTTCTAGGCGCGCAGTCCGGAACCGTGCGACTGCTACGGTCGCAGGTTCGAATCCTGCCTCGGGCATGGATGTGTGTGATGTCCTTAGGTTACTTAGGTTTAAGTAGTTCTAAGTTCTAGGGGACTGATGACCACAGCTGTTAAGTCCCATAGTGCTCAGAGCCATTTTCGCAGCGCCATCTGTTGTTGAAAATTGTAACTACTGTAATTTCGAAAGTTTGTCTGCCTGAAAATGTACTGTTGTCCCAAGCATATTGCAACAAACGGTGTATTTCTATCGCTGCTCGTTTAGTTTTTATTGCCGTTTCAAATATACCGGTCATTTTTGAAACACCCTGTATATGGGTGCTCTATCCCAGCATCCTCACCCTGTATAGATAAAATTACGTCGTGCAAATGGAGCTGACACTATATTTACGTTATTTGGCAGCGTCTACAACATAATAAAAACAAAATTTGATTGATGTCAATGACGTTCCTGTGCTGCGCAGAAAAACATTCTCCTGGAATAACTTGTTTTACTTCCAAGGTTACTGCAAACGTCACTTTAGAATTTAGTTCATAAAATCCCAAAAGATTATAAAATACAAAAGTCCCCTTATGGTCAGACAAAGTGTAATATCGTTGAGGCCGCGCGCTATTAGCCGCGCGGTCTCAGGCGCTGCAGGCATGGACAGTGCGGCTGGTCCCGGCCGAGTTTAAAGTCCTCCATCGGGCATGGGAGTGTGTGTTCGTCCTTAGGATAATTTAGGTTAAGTAGTGTGTAAGCTTAGGGACTGATGACCTTAGCAGTTAAGTCCCATAAGATTTCACATACATTTTTTGGATATCGTTGAATCATATGTACAAATGCAAGTGAGTCTTGAAAATTCTCCAGTATGACGAGTACCAGAAAGTAAACATAAGCTACTGCCAGCAGGTAGCTGGCACATTTAAAATTCCCACTGTGTTTATACCTAGCAGCAGCAGAAAGGACGTGTTTTATTCTAACTCGTGAGAGCCCGAAAATTAATGAAGGACGCCTCAGCTCAGCAACGTTTAAATTCGCAAAATTACCTCACAAAATTACTTCACACACACACACACACACACACACACACACACACACACACACACACATCCCCCAAATGAAACGTAATGATACATAAATGACAATCAACATAAGAAAAAAAAAAGAGACTGAAATTAGTAAACAGTACTGGTAAAGAAATAATGATATGGGAAAGAATGTCAACATGAAATGTTTAATCGACTCACTGCAACAATAAGAACTGCTTTCCAAGTCTTTGCTGAGAAACTTACGTGTGGGTAAGAAAGAGGTGGTGTGCGGTGTAGCCAGAAGTTGGGCGGCTATGTCGGCGTAATCACAGCAGGTATTCTGTGGTGGACTGCAACAGCAGCATCCCCTCGTCTGGTGCGAGATCCATTTGGCGGTGATAGGAGTATTGTTCCTCCGTCCTCTTCCTTTGGCCACAGTCTTGTCGGAAACAACTGGTGGCATGTAGACTGAAATTCTAATGTGTACGACTACAACATTTCGGACCCAAGATGCAGTCATTAACGCCAGTCACTCAGTTTTTGATAAAGTACAAAATTCGCTTCAGCTTTTAGAATATGAATTTACAGTTCTTCAGTTTTGCCACACGCGTCACGTTAAAGAATTCAGTTTCGCGAATATCTTTCAAATGTGATAAACTCGTAAGCTGTGTTTGTGGCGACTGTTAATGTTTTCACGCCCATGTAACCGCATTAAGCTGCTTATAAAACATTAGTTTTGCATTTCTCGCCACAGTAGTCACTTTAGTCCAGGAGACAACAATGACTCTTCAGCCATGTGTGCATTGTCATTCAAATTTGCAACACTCCACGATGTTCACACAACTCAAAACTTTCCTTTTAACAATGTCACGTCAAAATTAAGTATATGTCGTATTCGAAAAGTGAGTGTTCGGCAGTATTTGGCGGACGTCTTATGCCGACACAAACCCGACCCGCTATTCACTGCATACAAGCGACTGTGTGAGTGTGTGTGTGTGTGTGTGTGTGTGTGTGTGTGTGTGTGTATGTGTGTGTGTGCGTGTGTGTTTGGCGCTTACGGGCTCTCAACGGCGAGGTTATCAGCGCCCTTACACACAATAAAAGAAACGAATATGGATAGAATTATTAAAATTGTTGCCACAGAATGAAAAAGCCTATAAAATGACACTCACGCACTCACTCGAACGAACATTATTCATAACGTCACCTGTTGAATGTGATGTACTATTACGACTTCTATAAATCTGACTTTCTATGTCGTGTTGCCATGTTTCTCTGGTAGTATGTTATTACTCCCATTTTAAAGGATTCTTCTTTTATGAGAAATGTATTTGACTTTTTTTATTTGGGAGATTAACGTATGTGTAATGTCCATATTCATTAATACTACTATTATCATACTGTGCAGTTCATGCAATAGGTAGAATTCAAAGTTAACTGCAAACAGACTCACAAATAATGAGTGGATGGATTTAAGAAGCCCTAACGTGCTGGTATTTCCAGCTGAAATAAATGCACAAATAAACAAAGTAATGAACTCCCTTTGAAGCACAAGAGGACTGTGTATACTCGATATATGGCCTCGAAAATTTAGTAGCGAGTGAAGATACTACGAACTGCTCGTTCTGACAAGCGAGGTGGTTCAGTGGTCAACATTCTGGACTTATGTTCGGGAAGATGGGGGTTGGGATCCCCGTATGACCATCAGGATTTTGGTTTTCTGCAATTTCCCTAAACTAAGGCAAATTTCGGCACGGTTCCTTTCAAAAAAATGCGGTCGCTTTGCTTTCCCATCCTTCCTTAACCTGTACTACTACTCCGTTCTTACCGGCCTGAGTGGCCGTACGGTTCTAGGCGCTACGGTCTGGAGCCGAGCGACCGCTACGGTCGCAGGTTCGAATCCTGCCTCGGGCATGTGTGTGATGTCCTTAGGTTAGTTAGGTTTAATTAGTTCTAAGTTCTAGGCGACTGATGACCTCAGAAGTTAAGTCGCATAGTGCTCAGAGCCATTTTTTTGCTCCGTTTTTAAGGCCCTCGACATCATCTGAACGTTGACCTACCGTTCTTTGCTTTATTTTCTACACGTCGCATAATGCAAACAAGGAGACCTTGAATGTGTTTCTGTGGAGACTCCCTCCACATGATTAGCACGTGAGTTAACAAAAATTCAACAGTGGGTGTCGAAAAGGCGCCGTAACCTATCGACCAATCACATTCGAGGCACATTCGATGGCCGACATATCAAGTTAACGTTCAGGCCACGAAACAGATAGTACCCAGTGTTCTTCTAAGAAGGAGTTATCGTTCCGTGTGTCCACGCATTCACCTCGTGATAACCGACACGCCGAGTTGTCTGTATGTGGGCACTTCCACAGGCTCGGTGTCGCATGAAGCGAGATCGCGCGCTGCGTTCAGCGGCGCACCGAACGGTGACATTTGGCGTTTAGCTGGTGATGAGTGCAGGATGCTGTAGGCCTGTTTCGTACATGTCCGACCGCCGTCTAAGCGGGTCCGCGTTCACGGCGTTTCACGTTTATCCGGCTGCTTTTCTGTGATGTGCAGTGGGCTGTAGCTCACTTCACTGCCGAATCGGTGCAAGCGTTTCTCTTCACTTATAAACCAAAATGACATACAAAATACAGTCATCCAGTTAATTAAAAAGGGGACGAATGTGAAACGCTACACATTTCGTATCTGGAACTTGCTGTCTTCTTCCTTTCCTCGACATTTATCCGCTTTCGTAGAAGTTTGGTGTCTCAGGCATTGCGTGTTTTCGTTTTTATTATTTACCTTATTGTTAGTACCCCTACTGATGCCTCAGTCCTCAACGTAACCCAATTTGTTTGTCAATCGTGAAAACTTTATTCAGTGTGTCATAGCATGTTAACTGTCCTTGTATCACATTCTCTGTGGCGGAGTGTTGCGACAAATCCGGCAGTTATTCAAACGAACGTGAGAAACTGCCTAAAACACATTGAGGCTGGCTGCGGTACTAGCCCGAAGTAGTTAGATCCTGGTCTGTCGCACATCCCTCCCTCACAAGCTAGCGCTTTGAGCATGACGCAGCACGAGCAGAACTATATACAAAGCTTACAGTACTTTCGAATGCTTTCGAACAAGTATATTAACATTCGATGAACTGCATATCGACCGATGGATTTGTTAAAGCGCAAGAACACAGTCTTCAGAGAATCTACTCACCTGAATTGTTGTCTGCCATATGTGAAGTAAGGGAAAAAAATACTACTTCAGTGTATCGGAAGCTTTTAATATTTTGAACTCAGCATATGATAAATCATTGGCTAATTTATGCGAAAACAGGCGATTCAGCAACACTGCAGTGATCTGTTTGAGCCGTGCGTGGCTCGCGCTCCTGCCATCTCTCATTTTACATCCCGTTTTTTTCGTGCTGCCACCTCGTTATGTTAGTTTCAGTTTCTGTTGTCACTGAGTTACTGTTTTGTCTGCCCATCAGTGGCAGCAGCAGCGCCTATCGATATAGCCCTCACGTGTTATCTTTGCTCACTGCTATTACTTCCCGGTTGTCGTCTGTCGCGGGGACGTGGAACGTGCCCAATCAAAACCACATAAGATTATTAATTTCCGTGTGACTGGCGCAAAACATGTTCAATATGCTGCCCACCGTTTTCTGCAAAAGTAGAAGAAACAGCATGTTCCACAAGTGATCGAAGTGTTTTCGGCGTCACCTGTTGCGCAATGCGTGCCTCCAATGCAGCCAAGTTTGCAGACTTTCAGATAGCCTCATAGCCAGAGGTCACACGGATTAAGATCAGGTTATCGGGACGGCCAGGCTGTAAGAAAATAGCGACTGATAATTCTAGCATTTCCGAAATGGGACTTCAGCAGCTCCTTAACTAGATTTGCAATGTATAGAGGTGCGCCATCTTGTGCCATCTTGTATAAAAATGATCCCATCCATACATCCACGATTTTGGAGAGTTGGAATGACGTGGTTGCGCAAAAGTCACTCTTAGCGCTTACCAGTGACGGTATAGGAAACAGGACCGAAAGCACCAGTCCCTTCGAAAAAATATGGCCCTATGATAAAAGAGGACTTTTCAGGATGAAGTGTTACTGGTTGTTTAGCGTGTGGATTTTCCTCTGCCCATATTCGACAATTCTGTGTATTGGCATATCCTGTCAGATGGATCTGGGCTTCGCCTGTCCACAAAATCTTCCACGGCCAATCATTGTCCACTTCCATGCGAGCAAGATATTCTAAAGCAAAGGTCTCTCTTACTGGCAGGTCAACATGAAGCAACTCGTGGACATGGATAATGTTGAATGGATAGCAAAGAAGGATGCCGTGTCTCACGGGTATGACCAATTTTCGGGCAATTCTCTACGGACGACACGTTTGCACACCACCACTCGTCTCTCCGGCATTGCTGTGGCCACAGCTTCCACTGACGTCGAATCAATTCGTTTCTTCCCTCGGCTAGGTTGCACACCGAATTTCCGAATCATTTTCTCCAGACCCACGACTGTCATCGGACCAACGCCTGTTTTCGAACCCCCCAGTGTCCGAAACTTCTACAGAGTGACGTGTGCACAGTCACCATTCTTGTCATACAGTTTTAGAAGCAGAGCGCGATCCCGTATTGAGACAATCATGGCGAACATCGCAGACGCGAAAGGAGAAAAAGCCGTGTACCTGGAGTGTTTATACAAGCTTCAACGTGTAGTGCGCAAGACAGGTGTTTTCATTTACGTATTCTGACACATACAGCGCATTCTATTGATCAATTTTCACTCTATGTTTTTCTTCTTCCATACGTTTTCCCCCTTCTCCGATAATATTCCGTTGCGACGTCATTCTGACCAGTGGTGTTATTTCTACAGCGTTTTCAAAGTTTAACTTCAAATATAATCACCCTGTACATCTTTTCTCAACGCCAACACAAAAAATAAAATTTTTATTTGCTTTATTACTGTATTCATAAAACGTCACTCACTGAAAATATGTAGAATAGTAGCCAGAAGAATCCTGAAGAGCTCATGTGGAAGCATTTCGTCTGCTGACCACAGGTAAAAAAAATAACAAGCAGTAAACACGCTTAAATATTGCGTCCCGCTCATGCGCGTAACACCTCTACAAGAACATGCGCGGATCCACGGCTTAATAGAACCGCTGCTATTCCTCCCCGGCGGATAAACCGTCTGCTGTAGTCGCAGCTAGGTGGCAGGCCGTTACACTCGACTTGTACACGTTAGTACACTTAAGTGAGTCGCCTAATATCGGCTTCACGGCAGGGTGCGATTTGTGGGGGGGGGATGTCTTAGGGGGTTAAAGTGCGCGTCATTTATGACGGCGGCCGAGTTTAGGTTCGTTCTGCGCATCCGACGTCACAAAACACAGTCAGCCAATGAACAGAGAACGACGTTGCCAGAGCTCGACTGCAGTGCAGAGCACAGACGAGTGTCTTCAGTTTTAGAACTGTTCAGTCATAAATAATGTAATTGAACAAAAGTAATGTCTTGATAGCAGACTTTCTTTTATGGAAAGTTTGGAAAAAGCATTTTAAACCAAACGAGCAATAAGCCTCCTAATTCAGGTAATAGCAAGGAAAGGTGTTTGTATCATTCTCACAAGGGAACATCCCCATCGCACCCACCTCAGATTTAGTTATAAGTTGGCACAGTGGATAGGCCTTGAAAAACTGAACACAGATCAATCGAGAAAACAGGAAGAAGTTGTGTGGAACTATGAAAAAATACGCAAAATATACAAACTGGGTCGTCCATGCGTAAGATAAGCAACATTAAGGGCAATATGAGGCGAGGAGCGCCGTGGTCGCGTGGTTTGCGTGAACAGCTGCAGAACGAGAGGTCCTTGGTTCAAATCTGCTCTCTACTGAAAATATTGCTTTCTTTATTTTCGCAAAGTTATGATCTGTCCGATCGTTCATTGACGTCTCTGTTCACTGTAATAAGTTTAGTGTCTGTGTTTTGCGACCGCACCGCAAAACCGTGTGATTAGTTGACGAAAGGACGTGCCTCTCCAATGGGAACCGAAAACATTTGATCGCAAGGTCATAGGTCAACCGATTCCTCCACAGGAAAACACGTCTGATATTTTGTATACGACACTGGTGACAGCATGTGCGTCACATGACAGGAATATGTTGTCGACCCACCTAACTAGTACACTTGGCGAATGGCTGAAAAGATTCTTCTACGGTGCCCGATTTAGGTTTTCTCGTGGATGTAATAATCACTCCAAAAAAAGTGATGAAAACATAAGAGTTTTTCACATAAACTGAAAATAAAAAGTTAAAATTTTCGGTCGAACGAAGACCTTTCGTTCTGCAGCTGTCCACGCTAACCACGGGACCACGGCGCTCCTCGCTTCATATTGCCCTTAATGTTGCTTATCTTACGCATGGATGACCCAGTTTGTATATTTTGCTTATTTTTTCATAGTTCCACACAACTTCTTCCTGTTTTCTCGATCGATCTGTGTTCAGTTTTTCAAGGCCTATCCACTGTGCCAACTTATAACTAAATCTGAGGTGGGTGCGATGGGGATGTTCCCTCGTCAGTAACCGCTTTTTCGCAATAAAGAATAGCGGTAATTGTTTATTTCCAATTGTACTTCGACGAAACGTGAGTAATTCATAATCATACCAACAGTGTTTGTCGATATTTTACGTGATATTTTAAAATCCTTCGGCAGATAGACACGGTGACGAGTTGCGTGAGCGTAACGGTTAAAGTGTATGGCTGGTAAGTGAATGGTTCTGCGTTCAATCGTTAATCGAGGCTTAATATTTTCTTTATTACAAACAATATCGAAGTGTCTTACTTCATGAATTTTATTCATTTGAATGTAATTTTTTGAAATTTCTAGTGGCAACTAAAATCGAACATACAGAAAGTATACGCTATGGACTTTTACCTCTGAAAACTCTTCAAAATTTCGTGCGATGGTTTACTACATCTAACGCTGCACAATAACTGCGTTGAACATCGAAACAAAATTAAGTCATTTATGGGGCGAAGGTATCAGTCAAGAAGATGTGTAAAAATCAAGTTTTTGGGCCAAATAGTTTTTGTGAAATCGAATGATAAAGTGTGTCAAAGCAGTGGGAGCACCATGTGTCTGCACAGGCGAGCAGTGCAATGATGACAAAATCGCGCACATCGCGGAATGCGGGGAGTCGTCTCTGTAGCAGCGAAAGGGTGAATGCGGCCGTGGTGGCTTTACTTCATAAACTGCGCGCTCCCCCCTAAACGTAAGTTTGCGAACTATACTATACTGTGGCGCTCCTTCTCTTGGCGCGTACAACTGGCAACGCAGCAGTCTCCCGCGTCTGGGCGGGCATGCGCGAACCGCCAAGATAAAAGAACTGAACTATAGTAGAATTATATATGTTACTAGCTTGGACCGTGGCGTTACGCATGGTTAAGCAGCTACTTATAAATAGATGTTAATGCCGAAACTCACTATTCACGCGTATGCACTATCAGAAAAGCCATCCCTTGTTATATCTTTAAAAGCACATTATAGGTAAAGCTTATTTACAAAATCATCTACATACAGGTATACGAGGGGAATTCAAAAAGTAGAGGCACATCTGTGAAAAACTGTACTTATTCTGATGATAGAAAACTGAAACATATTAATAATATTATTAGTAACACTTATTAAAAGCTTTCAGTGTTCGACTCCACAAATTTAAAGTTTTAGTCCAGTGCGTGGGAAATAAACATGCCAGGTTGGGATGCATAAACTAAAAACAGAGGAGGGGATGGTCTGATGCAGAGAGGGGTAAATCCCCCCCCCCCTCCCCCCCTGCAAATCGCACACTGCTTCACTGTGGACAGCAACAAATACAACATGGCTCCAGATACCCATATAGACGTTTCTCAACAACACTCTCTGCTTTCCTTAAATAGAAGCACGACGACGGTGCAATTCAACGAACATCAAATTTGCGGAGTGCATCGAGAAAGTTCAAAGAAGAGCAGCACGTTTTGTATTATCCGGAAATAGGGGTGAGAGTGTAACGGATATGATACAGGATTTTCGATGGACATCACTGAAACAAAGGCATTTTTCGCTGTAGCGTGATTCTGTCACGAAATTTGAATCATCAACTTTCTCCTCCGAATGCGAAAATAATTTTTTAGCGCCGACCTAGATAGGGAGAAACGATCATCATAATAAAAATAAGGGAAATCAGAGCTCGCACGGAAAGATATAGATGTTCGTTTCTTCCGCGCTCTGTTCGAGAGTGGAATAACAGAGAATTATTGTGGAGCAGGTTCCATAACATTCCGCCAGGTACTTATGCGTGTGAGAAGGAGTACTGAACCGTGAAAAAAGAAGCAAAATAGAAGCACTGAACTGTTCAAGCCCAAGATTTGCAACATCGAGAGAGCTCGAAGAGACACGGCGTTGTGGTTGTGTGGTCACACCGTTAGACTACAAACCAGCAAATCCGTGTTCAAATCTCCCTCATACCATTTTTTTTTTTACAAAATTATAAAATTTCCGTACGGTTATTGATGTATCTGTCCGCTGTGTTCAAATTTGTTTCTGTGCAGGGGTGTAACGATCGTTTGCAACAGTGAGGTGTTAGCACCCGCAAGGAAGTGGCTTTCGAACGGGTAGCGCAAACTTTTGCTGACAAGGCGACAAGCCAACCAAATCCTCCACTGGAAAACACGTATGGTGTGTCGTACACGGCATTAGTGACAATATGTGTGTCGTATGATGGGAATCACTTACCGACGCACCTAACTTGTACGCGTGGTGAGTGAGTGAGATATGTCTTCCTTGCCCGATTTAGGTGTTCCTATGATTGTGAGCGTAAACACTGCCGAAGAAATGAATAAAATATAATAGTTCGTCACAGAAGCTGCAACAAATGAAAGCAACAGTTTCACAGTCACGGAGTTGTCAAAAAATGGTTCAAATGGCTCTGAGCACTATGGGACTTAACTTCTAAGGTCATCAGTCCCCTAGAACTTAGAACTACTTAAACCTAACTAACCTAAGGACATCACACACATCCATGCCCGAGGCAGGATTCGAACCTGCGACCGTAGCGGTCACGCGGTTCCAGACTGTAGCGCCTAGAACCGCTTGGCCACCCCGGCCGGCACGGAGTTGTCCCTGTGCTCTATCAAAACATATGTTTTAACGATTTTGAATTATCTTTTCGTTTTTGTCGTTTTGACTCTTGAATTCTGTTGTAACATGGTTCACACCCGTTTATTTCTTGTTTTGATTTTTGCGAGAGGTCTATTTGGTATCTCGCCTGCTCTCAATGTTCATCACATTTACTTGCGACGGGAACATACTCTTATCACATGAGTCATATTCCGTAACCAGTGTATAGTATGACAGTTACCAAGACTTCAGAAAGAGAACAAACCCGTCAATGACCGGACGGACACTTCATGATGTTGTGAGAAAAAGGAAAAAAAAAAATTACAGTAACCGGGCCCGAGAAAAATTTGGGCACGGATCTCCCGCTTTTTAGTAAAACACTGTGACCACTTAAACACGGCGCCATGGCTGTGCTAACTCTCTCGAAGTTGCACATCTTGAGCTTGGATAGTTCACTGTTTCAATTGTGCTTCTTTTTTCACAGTTCAATACACCTTCTTCTTGTTTTCGTGCTTGATCTGTGTTCGCTTTTGACCGGCTATTCACTGAGCCATCTTACCTCTACATCAGGGGTGGAGGGGCTGCGATGAGGAGTTTCCCCGGTCAGAGATTTCAGTCAAATGAAGAAGATCATGTTACGCCCCACGCACCTAGAAGAAACGTCTGCCAACACATGCCGTAGTCCGACAGCGACACAATCGTGTCCTATCGGGACTTCGGTTTGTCGCTCCGCAGTATCGCTGCTCGCGTTGGGTGAGGATGGCCATACTCAACGCCACGCAGGTTCTCCGCATGTCCGCACGTCCAGATCCAGAGAGGACAGGCGTACAATATTGTTCTCTCGGCCGTCCGCGACCGTACAGCCACGTCACGTGACTTGAGTCTCATGACTGTCAGCACGTTGACAACTGTTGCCGCTTCTTCAGAAGCTGCAACAGAGCGGGCCGCGCCGACAGCCGTGCGCCACGCAACAACATTCGACACAAAAACGGAACCGTGTCGTCTTCAGAAACGAATCCTGGTTCAGTCGAGATCGTCTTGACGGACGCTTCCGCGACTGGAGACTCCGAAGAGAGCGAACGTTGCCAGATTGTCTTCGTCATCGTCATACGAGCCCAGCCGCGGTGTGATGGTATGCGGTGCCACTGGGTACGTAACGCTGTGAGCACTGGTACACATAGGCCGGTAATTTGGAGAGAAGGCGTCACATTTCTGACGCTTTGAGACCTATCTTCGGGGTTACTGTGGTGTTGTCTTTCAATAAGATAATGTGACCGCATGTTTCCCTCGATATCGGTACGGACTGTGCTCGACTGTTGGCTTGGACAGCATCTCCTTCCGCAGTCTCACCCACTGGAAACATCTAGTGACGGGTTACCAGGAAGCTATACAACCATAACACGCCAGAGGCTTGGACTGATGAACTCTGACGTAGAGATGAAGCAGCACCGAGTGAGGTGCCTGTAGCTGAAATCCAAGTTAGTTTGATTCAGTGCCCGGCTGCAATGGCGCCGTTGTTTCTGCCACAGATGGCAGCTCTGTGTAGTAAATGTAGCAGCTTCTGTACCCAGAAATAACCAGCAAATGAATACATACCGTTCTATTACACTTTACAGCCTGTGGTCTAGTAGTTATAATCGCCCTCCCAAGATCGCGGGGTCCGGGGCTCGATTTCCGGCTGGGTCGCCGATTTTCTTCGCTCTGGGGCTGGGCATTTGTGTTCGACAATACAAAATGGTGCAAGCTATTCGAGATTCTGAAAACAGTAGGGGTAAGCTATAGCGAGAGACGGGTCATACACAATATGTACAACAACCAAGAGGGAATAATAAGAGTGGACGATCAAGAACGAAGTGCTCGTATTAAGAAAGGTGTAAGACAAGGCTGTAGCCTTTCGCCCCTACTCTTCAATCTGTACATCGAGGAAGCAATGATGGAAATAAAAGAAAGGTTCAGGAGTGGAATTAAAATACAAGGTGAAGGGATATCAATGATACGATTCGCTGATGACATTGCTATCCTGAGTGAAAGTGAAGAAGAATTAAATGATCTGCTGAACGGAATAAACAGTCTAATGAGTACACAGTATGGTTTGAGAGTAAATCGGAGAAAGACGAAGGCAATGAGAAGTAGTAGAAATGAGAACAGCGAGAAACTTGACATCAGGATTGATGGTCACGAAGTCAATGAAGTTAAGGAATTCTGCTACCTAGGCAGTAAAATAACCAATGACGGACGGAGGAAGGAGGACATCAAAAGCAGACTCGCTATGGCAAAAAAGGCATTTCTGGCCAAGAGAAGTCTACTAATATCAAATACTGGCCTTAATTTGAGAAAGAAATTTCTGAGGATGTACGTCTGGAGTACAGCATCGTATGGTAGTGAAACATGGACTGTGGGAAAACCGGAACAGAAGAGAATCGAAGCATTTGAGATGTGGTGCTATAGACGAATGTTGAAAATTGGGTGGACTGATAAGGTAAGGAATGAGGAGGTTCTACGCAGAATCGGAGAGGAAAGGAATATGTGGAAAACACTGATAAGGAGAAGGGACAGGATGATAGGACATCTGCTAAGACACGAGGGAATGACTTCCATGGCACCAGAGGGAGCTGTAGAGGGCAAAAACTGTAGAGGAAGACAGAGATTGGAATACTTCAAGCAAATAATTGAGGACGTAGGTTGCAAGTGCTTCTCTGAGATGAAGAGATTAGCACAGGAAAGGAATTCGTGGCGGGCCGCATCAAACCAGTCAGTAGACTGACGACAAAAAAAAAAAAAAAAAAAAAAAAATTTCATCTCATCTTCTCCGATGCGCAAGTCGCCGAAGTGACATCGCACAGGAAGACTTGCTGCAGCCCTCCAAACAGTCTCAGATGAGGTCTGCCAGCCAGTAATGCCATATGACATTTCCTTTCCTGCCTTACTACACTCTAAGACAAAACAACGACGCTCGACGAAGGGATTATGCGAATGAGTCGGAAATCGGTAGATGCGACGTGCGTGTAAAGACAAACAAATGTTACAATGTAAGAAAGGTCTAATGATTTATTCAAGAGAAAGACTTTGACTAATCGAGCAAGTCAATAGCACGTTGTTCCACCTCTGGTCCTTACGCAAGCAGTTATTTGGCTTGATACCGACTGAGAGAGTTGCTGGATGTCCTCGTGGGGGATATCGTGCCTCACTCAAGTCCAGTTCACTTGTTAGTTCGTCAAAACTGTAGTTCCTTCTCTAGACTGTCGCACAGATGACGAAATGGTAGATATCGAAATAGATGACAGAGGGATAGAAAAAACAAAATCGCTCAAAAGAGGAAACGCCGCTGGACCTGATGGGATAACAGTTCGATTTTACACAGAGTACGCGAAGGAACTTTCCCCCCTTCTTGCAGCGGTGTACCGCAGGTCTCTAGAAGAGCGTAGCGTTCCAAAAGATTGGAAAAGGACACAGGTCATCCCCGTTTTCAAGAAAGGACGTCGAACAGATGTGCAGAACTATAGACCTATATCTCTAACGTCGATCAGTTGCAGAGTTTTGGAACACGTATTATGTTCCAGTATAATGACTTTTCTGGAGACTAGAAATCTACTCTGTAGGAATCACCATGGGTTTCTAAAAAGAGCGTGTGAAACCCAGCTAGTGCTATTCGTCCACGAGACTCAGAGGGCATGGGTTCTCAGCCAGATGCTGTGTTTCTTGACTTCCGCAAGGCATTTGATGCAGTTCCCCACAGTCGTTTAATGAACAAAGTAAGAGCATATGAACTGTCAGACCAATTGTGTGATTGGATTGAAGAGTTCCTACATAGCAGAACGCAGCATGCCATTCTCAACGGAGAGAAGTCTTCCGAAGTAAGAGAGATTTCAGGTGTTCCGCAGGGGAGTGTCGTTGCACCGTTGCTATTCACAATATATATAAATGACTTTGTGGATAACATCGGAAATTCATGGAGGCTTTTTGCGGATGATGCTGTAGTATATCGAGAGGTTGTGACAATGGAAAATTGTAATCAAATGCAGGAGCATCTGCAGCGAATTGACGCATGATGCACGGAATGGCAATTGAATCTCAATGTAGACAACACATGTGCTGCGAATACATAGTAAGAAACATCCTCATTTAGCTACAATATAGCAGGTTAGCAACTGGAAGCAGTTAATTCCATAAATTATATGGGCGTAGGCATTAGGAGTGATTTAAAATGGAATGATCATATAAAATTAATCGTCGGTAAAGCAGATGCCAGACTGAGATTCATTGGAAGAATCCTAAGGAAATGCAGTCCGGAAACAAAGGAAGTAGGTTGCAGTACACCTCTTCACCCATTGCTTGAATATTGCTCACCAGTGTGGGATCCGTACTACGAGATAGGGTTGATAGAAGAGACAGAGAAGATCCAACAGAGAGCAGCGAGCTTCGTTACAGGATAATTTAGTAATCGGGAAAGCGTTATGGAGATGGTAGATAAACTGCAGTGGAAGACTCTGCAAAAGAGACGCTCAATAGCTCGGTAGGGGCTTTTGATGGAATTTCGAGAACATACCTTCACCGAGGAGTCCAGCAGTATATTGCTCCCTGCTACGTATATCTCGCGAAGATACCATGAGGATAAAATCAGAGAGATTAGAGGCCACGCAGAGGCATACGGACAATCTTTCTTTCCACGAACGAGACTGGAATAGAAGGGAGAACCGATAGAAGTACTCAAGGTACCCTCCGCCACACACCGTCAGGTGGGTTGCGGAGTATGGATGTGGATGTAGATGTAGAAAATACCGAGCCAGTGGGAGGTCCCTGGCCATAATGCTCCAGACGTTCTTAATTGAGGAGAGATCCGGAGACGTTGCTGACCAAGGTACCTTTGGCGAGCAGGAAGACAAGCAGTAGAAACTATTGCCGTTTGCAATACATAACTATCTTCCTGAAGACCACGATGATATGCAATGAAGGGCAACAAAATGTGGCACAGAATATCGCCGACACACGGCTGTGTTGTAAGGCTGCCACGGATGACAACCAAAGGGATCCTGGTATGAAAAAAAAAAAAAAATAGCACACCAGTACATCACTGCTGGCTGTCGGGCCGTATAGCGAGCAGCAGACTGGTATCCCACTGCCGTCCAGGGATTGTCCAGACACGTCTTCTGCCAGGAACGTCATTGACTGGAAAGGAATTGTCTTCAGTCATGACTGCCGCTTCGAATTCAGCCCCGATGGCCGGCGAAGACGTGCTATCCTAGGCTTCTATTTCAGCACGATAATGACCATCCGCACAGAGCGAGGGTTCCTAGTGATTGTCTTCGTGTTTGCCAAACCGTACCTTGGCCAGCAAGGTCGTAGAACCCCTCCCCAATTGTGATGATTTGAAGCATTATGGTCAGGGCCCTCCAAGTAGCTCGGGATTTTGACGATCTAAGGCGCCAGTTGGACAGGATTCGCTACGATATGCCTCAGAAGGACTTCCAACAACTCCAAGGCAAATAAATGCTTTCATGAGGGCCAGAGGTGTACCAACGCGTTATTGGCTTGTTCAATTTGTGAAGCTCTTTCGTTTGAATAAATGATCCAATTTTTCTGAAATTGTAATTGTTTGTCTGTACATCTCCGATTCACATTCAGATAATTCTGTTGTTCATTTTTTTGCACACAATAAGGAAAATTTCGTCACTTGCTGAGATTCCTACTAATGAAATTGTAGTAGCCAGCAGTGAATGTATGATTGGTTACTGTTAACAATGTTGCTTCGTCTTCGGATACGGAGTTGTTTAGTTTGCAAACTAAACGTTCTCTCAAGCTCAGATTAAGTATCTATTTTAGAGTGTCAACTACGGCCAACGCGGCTCGCTGTGCAGGACAAGAAACGGGTGGTCGGGGTTGCGTTATCGCGCTGCCGCACTGTATCGCCGCCGCCCCTGATTAGACACAGTCCGAAAAATTAATATAACTGTCAGCAGCGGCAGCCAGGCCGCTAAAACAACACGTGGGGGGCCGCACGCTGTGTGTTTGTCGCGGCCGATAGCGCCCCGCCGCGGCGCCGCCCCAGATAACCGCCGCCTGCGTGCAGGTGCCCGCCGCTACCTGCCGCTGCGTCTGCGGCCGGCGCGAGAGTGGCAAAGCCAGAGGAACTACCTGCGGTCAAGATGCTGTCTGTTTACTGTGGGGACGATGGAATAAGGGCTCCTGACAATACGTCAGTCATCAACATCGCCAACATTGTCATCATCTTCCACTTCCAGTAAATGCATCATCTTCCCGTTGTAATCCACCCCTTCCTTCCTACTTGCAGCTATTGTCCGCATCAGTCTTTTATGAAGATTTGAAAGGAGCCAAAATTACACTACTGGCCATTAAAATTGCTACACCGACAAGAAATGCAGATGATAAACGGGTATTCATTGGACAAATACATTATACTGGAACGGACATGTGATTACATTTTCACGCAATTTGGGTGCATAGGTCCTGAGAAATCAGTACCCAGAACAACCACCTCTGGCAATAATAACGGCCTTGATACGCCTGGGCATTGAGTCAAACAGAGCTTGGATGGCGTGTACAGGTACAGCTGCCCGTGCAGCTTCAACACGATACCACAGTTCATCAAGAGTAGTGACTGGCGTATTGTGACGAGCTAGTTGGTCGGCCACCATTGACCACACGTTTTCAATTGGTGAGAGATCTGGAGAATGTGCTGGCCAGGGCAGCAGTCGAACATTTTCTCTATCCAGAAAGGCCCGTACAGGGCCTGCAACATGCGGTCGTACATTATCCTGCTGAAATGTAGTGTTTCGCAGGGATCGAATGAAGGATACAGCCACGGGTCGTAACACATCTGAAATGTAACGTCCACTGTTCAAAGTACCGTCAATGCGAACATGAGGTGAAACAGACCTGTGACCAATGGCACACCATACCATCACGCCGGGTGATACGTCAGTATGGCGATGACGAATACACGCTTCCGATGTGCGTTGACACGGATGCGACCATCATGATGCTGTAAACAGAACCTGAATTCATCCGAAAAAATGACGTTTTGTCATTTGTGCACCCAGGTTCGTCGTTGAGTACACCATCGCAGGCGCTCCTGTCTGTGATGCAGCGTCAAGGGTAACTGCAGCCACGGTCTCCGAGCTGATAGTCCATGCTGCTGCAAACGTCATCGAACTGTTCGTGCAGATGGATGTTGTCCTGCAAACGTCCCCATCTGTTAACTCAGGGATCCAGACGTGGCTGCACGATCCGTTACAGCGATGCGGATAAGATGCCTGTCATCTCGACTGCTAGTGATACGAGGCCGTTGCGATCCAGCACGGCGTTCCGTATTACCCTCCTGAACCCACCGATTCCATATTCTGCTAACAGTCATTGGATCTCGACCAACGCGAGCAGCAATGCCGCGGTACGATAAACTGCAATCGTGATATGGTAGAATCCGATCTTTATCAAAGTCGGAAACGTGATGGTACGCATTTCTCCTCCTTACACGACGCATCACAACAACGTTTCACCAGGCAACGCCGGTCAACTGCTGTTTGTGTACGAGAAATCGGTCGGAAATTTTCCTCATGTCAGCTCGTTGTAGGTGTCGCCACAGGCGCCAACCTTGTGTGAATGCTGTGGAAAGCTAATCATTTGCAATCATTTGCACATCACAGCATCTTCTTCCTGTCGGTTAAATTTCACGTCTGTAGCACGTAACCTTCGTGGTGTGGTAATTTTAATGATCGGTAATGTGCAATAAACTTGCTAGTTTACCTATCTTTTCACGTACAGCTGGTTCCAGTTCTTCTTGTCTAGGGGTCTGATTCTTGAAGCTGAAATTCCCACGTTTTGCGTCCTCATGGCTGAATTAATCTAAATAAATTTGAAGATTGTTGTTGGAGAATTTTTGTCACGTCAATATATTTTGTCACATTTCAGCATATCAAACAGTCTTTTGATGTTTCACATTAACATAGCCGAAATTAGATAGTTCGCACAAAATACAAAAATACCTCCGATCGTATCTGAGGCATGCTTACTACTACCTCACTCAGCAGAAATAACTATATTCCAAAGAGTTTACAAGTTTTCTTGACAAATGAATTTCTATTAGTTTCGATTGTTATTTCATAAATGAATCCACAAATAAACATAGTAAACAGTATTATATTGAGTAATTAATTACAGAAATTTTAAGTGTACCAAATAATTCTCGATTTCAAATGTTTTAAAAAAAGTAGTTTGAACTATAGATTCACAACTAGTACTTATCGATTACAACATTAAAAATAAAGTAATTTCTTTCCATAAGTTTTATCTTGAAATATAACATACTGCATATAAAATTATATGAAAGTTTTCAGAAAAGCAGCTGAGATAATATGGACCCGTCCAAAATTCTAATAATAATACTGATATCGATAACTACTGTTGAGGAAAAGTAATGCTAGAGGAGGATGTCCCGTTACACCGTCTCTCTTCATCTGTACAATCGGGCCCTATCTGTTGCAGTTTATTCCACTAGTAATACTGTACAGTATGAGTTTTGTGGGCCCTCTTTTGATTTCGTTCTCAGGGGTTTTCGTTCATAGATGTTCTTTATAAATACTTACACTTGATTGGGCTTTCAGTAAATTAAGTCGTATGTTTTGCGTGGCTGCAGTAACACAGTGTCCATAAATTATAATTTAAGACTTTAATAACTATAAATCTACACTAGATATTAACAAATAATTTTCAACATGTGATAACTCACATTTTTTGTTAACTTCAAGGTGACGGAATATTGTTACGAAATTGAACTTGAGTCTGATAAAACGTGAGCGGCACAGGAGAAAGCTCATGGTGCGACTTGGTTCATACAGAAGAGGTCACACCACCAGACTTCGTTTTGTGGGGTTCTATAATGTATGTGGAGTACCGAACTCCTACAGGACTTGAAGGCACGCTTTCGCACTACATTCGAACATGTCACCGTGCAGAAATGGAATTCCGACCAGATATTATCCGTGCCACCAAGCGTTCCCACACTGATGTGTGTGAACAAACGAAACTTTGGGTTATCTCTTCACATGGTGAAAACTTTTTGTTAATATCTAGTATAGTTTTAAAGGTATTAAACTCTTAAGTTATAATGACTATTTACGGACGGCCTGTACTCCTTATTTCATTGTTTCAGAACTTTCCCCAGTGGATTTAACTTCAGCGCTCTTTTGACACTCACATATCTACATATGCATTTCTTCATGTGTCTATCCCTTCCTGTTCCCCAATATTCTACACTCCATAAATACAACTTGCTATTAGTAAATAGTGTCTAGGATACAGATAATTGGCTGCACAGGATTATTTGTGAAATATGATGTAAGATGTATATACAAGAAGGACTTGTGCCTGGGATGGAAGTTTTAGGATGGGGGTAGGATTTACAACATGGCAGGCAAAGGATGGATCGGAGCCTTCCTTCGTGTTCCACAAAGTAGCTTACAGCTTAATTGACGGATAGATCACAGAAAACTTTTCTTGATCTGGGCAGAGGTGCCGATAAAAATTACTCTATAAGGAATCTCGAGTGTTTCAAAGTGGAAGGAGGGTGAAACGTATTGCTCTAGGCCCGGGAGAAGGCCGCGTTTCACATTTTACGAACTAGGACTTCCATCGCAAGAGGCCAACACGTATTCAGAAACGGAGTTGGAAACTTGATTTGAGAAGAGCGCCAGTATTAGTATATGATCTAGAAGTGTCTCTGAAATCACTGTTCTCTTTTTTTTTCAATTAGGAATTCCCTGTCACGTACTACGTATCTCTTACCCTACACAACAAAGACTCGGTAAAATTTATAGCCATTAACAAACATCTTCTATACTGACGCGACATACGGCGGTCATCGTAACAGTGTGTCGCAACGTACCTGATTAGAAGTCGTCGCACAGAAATCCCGAGCTGCCAGAATGCTGGACATGATCATCTTTCGCTGATAGTGTCACAGCGACATTCTAAGCATAAAATGAAACCGAATGAGGGGCAGAGAGCAGTCGCTTGGTTGGATCATATCTTGCTACTGTGTACCAGGTCTCGTGTAAGAAACAGCATGTAAGCCAAAAGTAGATTTTAAATCCGTGTCATGTGGAATTCTGATGACTCTAAATTATTTGTATTGTTTATTTCTCTGTACTGTGGTTAATTAAACTGCTGTTGTAATACTAAAATGACGTACACGTAAAGCAACCGTTGATAAGTAAGTTTAATCAACAACTACAAACACGGACTGAAAAAACTGAATGTAGTAGTTCGTCGTGAGGGTTCTGCTCTGAGACTTGGGGCGTGAGAAAAAGCGTAAAACCAAATGTGAAGTAAATTCCCCTGTAGCGGAAAATGACACTCAGTGAGGGCTCTAGTAGTCATGAAGGATTATAAAAAGGATGTGTGTGTGGATCAAGGCGTGTCGCTTTGTTAATTGAAATGTTGCCCGTGAGACAACTAGAGACAAGCGGAACGCTGAGACGCGGTAGTTCTAATGTTATCCATCACCACAGGCGAAGAGATTTGAGACTTTCTATCATGAGCTATCGCTTGCTCTTACAAGGGAACCTCCCCATCGCACCCCCCTCAGATTTAGTTATAAGTTGGCACAGTGGATAGGCCTTGATAAACTGAACGCAGATCAATTGAGAAAACAGGAAGACGTTGTGTGAAACTGAAAAAATAAGCAAAATATACAAACTGAGTAGTCCATAGGCGACATAGGCAACATCATGGAGAATGTGAGCTCAGGAGCGCCGTGGTCCCGTGGTAGCGTGAGCAGCTGCCGAACGGGAGGTCCTTCCCTCGAGTGAAAATTTTACTTTCTTTATTTTTGCATAGTTATTATCTGTCCGTTCGTTCATTGATGTCTCTGTTCACTGTAATAAGTTTAGTGTGTGTGTTTTGCGACCGCATCGCAAAACCGTGCGATTAGTAGACGAAAGGACGTGCCTTTCCAATGGCAACCGAAAACATTTGATCGCAAGGTCATAGGGCAACCGATTCCTCCACAGGAAAACACATCTGATATATTCTATACGACACTGGTGACGGCATGTGCGTCACATGACAGGAATATGTTGTCGACCCACCTAACTTGTACACTTGCTGAATGGGTAAAAAGATTCTTCTACCTTGCCCGATTTAGGTTTTCTTGTGGATGTGACAATCACTCCCAAAAAAGTGATGAAAACATAAGAGTTTGTCACATAAACTGAAAATAAAAAATTAAGCTTTTCACTCGATGGAAGATTTGAACCAAGGACCTTTCGTTCCGCAGCTACTCACGTTACCACGAGACCACGACGCTCGTGCGGTCCCAGTGTCCTTGATGTTGCCTATTTTCCCGTGGACTACTCAGTTTGTATATTTTGCTTATTTTTTCACAGTTCCACACAACTTCGTCCTGTTTTCTCAATTGATCTGTGTTCAGTTTTTTAAGGCCTATCCACTGTGCCAACTTATAACTAAATCTGAGGGGGGTGCGATGAGGAGGTTCCGTTGTTAGTAACACAAACAGTAGAAGCAGAAATGAAGCAAATGTGTGATAAACTGCAACAACATAGCATCTCGTTAATTGAAATGAGGGTATGCAAAGTAGATGTCTGCCCCCGGTAGCTGAGTGGTCGCGTGACAGAATGTCAATACGAAGGGCCCGGGTTCGGTTCCCGGCTAGGTCGGAGATTTTCTCCGCTCAGGGACTGGGTGTTGTGTTGTCCTACTTATCATAATTTCATCCCCATCGACGGACAAGTCGCCGAAATGGCGTCAAATCGAAAGACTTGCACCCGGCGAACGGTCTAATGGACGGGAGGCCCTAGTCACACGACATTTACATTTACAAGTAGATAAATAAGGGAAATAAATGTTGACATATTCGGGAGTTGCTGGAGTCCAACCCCTGCATGGCCAACCGTCTTTAGATTTTTCCGTGGTTTACGAAGCTTATTAAGGTGGAATTCCGGGATGATTCCCTTGAAAAGAATACACCCAATTCTCTTCCCCATCATTTCACCATATAAACTTGTG
Source organism: Schistocerca piceifrons (assembly GCF_021461385.2). Taxonomy (NCBI): domain Eukaryota; kingdom Metazoa; phylum Arthropoda; class Insecta; order Orthoptera; family Acrididae; genus Schistocerca; species Schistocerca piceifrons. The sequence goes on from NC_060141.1 coordinate 24,747,780, forward strand.
GCACGGCTATAATGACCTCGTCAGTCGCCGACCTCCTCTAAGTGCTAATCTCTATTTGTTTTTAACAAAGGAACGTAAGAGCTTTGGAAAATCTAGCACATCATGCCCAGCGACTGAATGAGATCATGAACTACTGCAGCCGATTACAAAAACTTGATATCGAAAGGCGTTAACGAGATACTGAGTAATACAAATATCCTTAGAATATCAAGTTTCCCCATGGTGAAAAATAGCGTCTGTACTTGATTTATTATTAATAGTAGTAGAAGTAGTAGTAGTAGAAACAGTATACGTCCTTTTATTAATCCATAGACCACTTTTACAAGGATCTTGGGCCTGACATGATATTACAATTTAACAACAATAAAAGTAACGTGATTCATAAATAGCAAATTTACGCACTTAGGACTCAATTTGCACAAATACGAGACAAGTAGTCGGCCGTGGGCTTACAGCAGAAACCTGCCAGGCGTTTGCCTGAAGTAATTTAGGGAAACTACGGGATATCTAACTCAGGATGACCAGCTGAAGATTGGACGCTCCATCCTCCCCAATATAAGCCCAGTCTGTTTAAAACAGTGCTACGTCATTGAGTTTATTCCTAGTGTACAATACCATTTTGCAAAGAACTTATTCAACAATACAAAGAACTACTGCTACACTGCACGTCCATTCCTTACGCCCTGTCACTGCACATACTACACACACAACATACACATTATTTCATACGTAACACTATACACACAATCTGCTGACATCGACGACGGGTGGTTTCTGTTTTGTGTGCCGCAATTTCTGAGTTGCTGCGTTGCAAAACTAACTCATCTTCACTCTATAATGAGTGAGACGTTGGGCATGGAAAGTGAATGTCAGTTTGGACGTATTATGTGAAATTAAGTACGATTTATTATTACTAACGTTATTATTAGTTACTTGTGTCACATTTTTTATCACACCTTTGCTCTGTGTTATCCAAGTAAGCCTTCAGTATACAGTAGTCGTCGTCGTCGTCGTCGGGTGTAACTCGATTCCGAGTGTGCACGAATTCTTCCTGCGTAGAACACGCATTTCAACTCGACTTACGGAATATACTGCTTAACCGGTACTTTTTAACTGCCTTGTTTAATGAGTCCATTTCAGCAATCGCTTTAAACTCCTTGGTCAATTTATTGTACAATTTGTTTCCTTGGTACAAATAGCTTTTTCGAGTTTTATGTTTCTTCTTTCTAGGTAAACGTAACTTCAGTTTACGTTTTGTTCCATGGATATGGGCAGAGCTGTTTCTGCTGTAATTATCAGTGTTATTCTTTATGTGTTCAACAGGTCGGTAAATGTGCTCATGTGGCACAGTTAAAACCCATAGTGTTTTGAAGAGATGTTTAGAATTGAAGAAGGTGTATGTGTTTGAAATTGCTTCAACCACTCGCATAAGTAGTACTGATAACTCCCTAAAATTCTGGTGATACGCAGAATAACATACATAGTAGCCACGAAGTAAATTTCTATAAATAAATTTCTATCACTGTCTGACTTGAGAACCTTCTGCGACGTAATCATACATCGCACAGTTTCATATTACATTGGGCAAGACGTGTCGCTGGCGAACGCAGTTTGTGGAAACTATTAATGTTGAATTTAACTATGGTGGTAAAACAGATCGTGTTGAAGGAAAATTTGATACATATGCCGTTCAATTCCCGTCTTTTAGCAACTATAATACTAAAGGTGAAATTAATTTTTTTGCTAACAAATATCAGAATGTAACAATTAACAAGGTGAAGACATATAGACGCAATGGACACGATAAGGGCCTGTATATCATAAATAATCTAGAGTATGTAAGTGACTAGCTTTTTGAAAGCAACAGGTTGTCCTAACGTAGCATCTCACTCATAGCTGTGGGGCAGTTTCACCAGATGTGTAGCCATCAGTTCAGAGTGCAGAGATTAGTTAAGTCATTCGCTAGAGATTCAGTACTGTTATACGTAAACATGATGTCAGTTCAGTGACACAGTCCTTCAATACGTATTGTGCCAGCTCCCAGCGACACAGCAACGCGCGTCGTCACACATTGTTCAGTTTCTGAAAACTAGCCAGCTCGCAAAGAGATAGTAGTTAATAGTACTGCCAAGCTCCAACCATGTCTCACAAGGCATATACGAGGGCGTTCAATAAGGAAGTTTCCCTAGTTTATTTCTCTGAAAAATAAACTGTGCCCATGACACGTGATGGCTGGTGAGTTCGACTCGTGTGTGCTGACAACCCTCACACCGGCCTACGAGGCATACCGCAGTATCTTGCCGGTATGCTGCCAGCTGCATGGAATTACCACTACAAACTGTGTCCACACGTGAGCCGCCCTCTGTCATTCATTTTTTCGCTGCAAAACAAGTATACGCTGACGATATCCATCGGAAGTTAGCCTCTTTCTATAGAGAAAAGTGTATGAGCATTCAAACGGAGATAAGACATCGGTCCATCATTCTAGAAATTAGACAAAGCACCAAAATATGGTGTGCAGGAAACCTGGCGACTGTGGCCCAAGAAACGAAAAGGTCTCACATTTGGGAGGGAAAGTTGTGGCAACCATCATTTGGGACTGTCAGGGGGTGTTATTCGTACACTGCCTGCCTAGCAACATCAGAACGAATGCAAGGAGATACTACAGTGTCCTGTCAAATCTGCAAGCTACCATCAAGAGAAAACATCCTGGACTTCTGTCCCTCAACGTTCTTTCGCTAAATGACAGTGCTCGTTCTGGTACAGATCGAATGACCCATACGGAGCTCGTAAGATTCACTGCATCTTACCCCAATTGATTTTCACATGTTTCCCAACTTAAAAGTCATCTTGGAGGTAAGCACTTTAACACCGATGATGAAGTCACACCAACCAGTGGACAGCTGGTTGCGAGCGCCGGACCCGATGTGGTACAACACTGGTATGGAAAAACTTGTGTCACGGTACCAAAAATTCTTGGAAAAACAAGGCCACCATGTACAAAAGTAACAGAAACATTGTACAGCGTCAATAAAATTACTTCAGTATGATAAATTATCTGTAATGTTGTTTTGTATATAAAATAGGGAAACTTACATACTAGACGCCCCTCGTATTTCATCATGATAGTGACTTTCACTTCAGCCGTTGCTTTTCATGAAACTGCAACAATAACATAGTGGCTCCCTACCTGAAGGACATTTAAATAAAATATCAGTATGCCGCGCGGGTTTAGTCGAGCGGTCTTAGGCGCTGCAGTCATGGGCTGTGCGGCTGGTCCCGGCGGAGGTTCGAGTCCTCCCTCGGGCATGGGTGTATGTGTTCGTCCTTAGGATAATTTAGGTTAAGTAACGTGTAAGCTTAGGGACTGATGACCTAAGCAGTTAAGTCCCATTAGATTTCAGACACATTAAATAAATTTAAAAAATCAGTACAGGGGAGCATATTCAGGTAAACAAGATCGCGCAAGTGTTATTAATAGTTTATATATTCATCGTTAAGAATATGTACACAAGTTGTAATCATGTGGCCATAATTCTATCCACATTAATCAATACAAAAGCAAGATTCTACTGTCACAAAAGTATTCCGAAGTAATTCAAACAAAAGTAAACTTGTACTTCTTGAATATTTAACGCTGAAAAATTAAGGGTATTCCAGAATGAAATGAAATTAAAAATGATGCAGTAAACAATACCCAAGTACTCATTAATTCGAGACCTCCCTGAGCCTACTCCACGGCACATAACGTAGAGGATACTGTGCGCAGACCAGTATACATGAGCAAACCTACTAACCTAATACTGTAAACTGTATTTCAGCACTGAATACAAGTTTGCTTGATCTTGTACATGGCGAAGACAGTTCAAAAACCTGGCTCTCGATCAAACAAAACTACTTTCATCAGAACGGCATGCTTTATTTCAAAACAAGGGTCCCGAGCCAGATACCTCCTAACAGTCCATGGTACAGTACACGAGCGTAATGGCTGACTTCTTACGAACAAGGACCCACACGGCATTCTAAACCGCCAAGGCATGCCATTAGCTAATGGCGAACTGTCCCACCAAACACTAACTGCCTATGCAGTCACTTGGCAAAGAGTTTGCGAAAGTATCTCAATCAATACATTTTGAAACATGTTAATGCAACGTTTCAAAGACAGTAGTAAAATAAGTGTTGTAGATCTTCTCTGTATTCATTGTTTCCAGCACCCATACATTTGTATTTCATCTAAGCGTACTGAATTATTATTCTTTACTTATTTCATGGTCTATGGCTGGTAGTAACATCATTACACTTAGTGCTTAACTATTTGTAGATGTTATATTTGTATTTTTCGGAATTTCTGTTGCAATTTTTCTGCAGTACCTAAAAAAATGCTTATATAGTAACTCTTCTGCATGGTGTGGATCATTTGTTACATTCTCCTCTCCTGTCAGTATGTTATTATGCTTTTGTCTGACTCTCCCTGTTTCCTGTTTAATGACGTCCCAAACTGCTTTGCTTTTACTCTGTGCATTGCAACTTATTTTGTCATTACGTGGCTTTTGCTGCAGCAGTCATCACCCGTGTATAAATCATTTTTTAACTACGACCTTAATGTAAGAACTCTGGCTCATTGTGACTCTTTTTCGTGGAACTCAGGTACGGTAGTTGAGGGTTTGCTGCTATCCCTGTGTTTGTGTGAAACGTTGATACTGATGTGGGCAATATTGGAAATTTCGAAGTTCAATTTAAATAATGTTAAGAATGTATTGAATTTCTATCTGCATTAGTTTTTCTATACACGTAACCCCTACTTTGGTTTGCTAGTTCTCTCGTACATTTCTGATAATTGCCTTTTGTAGGCCTGCCGTTTAGGGACTTTTTCCCCACCTTGACCTTACTTACATTATTTGGCAGATATCATCAGTGTGTTCAAGATCTTTTAGAGCTGCATCACGTTTTTCCTTGTTCGTATTTGTGACTACATCGTCGATTAGTGACGCAATCTTTGTAGTAATCCTTGTTGCACTACTGATCAACAGGGACATTCAAAACCTCTGATTTGTATTTATGTATATGTCTCCGCAAAAATTATGTTGACTTTTATGTTGAAACTTTATCTAGAAATCCTTTTAATTTATTGAAACCAGTGTCCACACTACCACTGGGTGATCAATATACACATATAATGATTAATTTTTTGTTGATGCCAATTCAGTAGCTAATATTTCGAAGTGTCTGTATTCACTTACTTTGACGAGGTTATGTCTTGATTTAAGCTGTGTCCTTTTCTGATATAAAAGCATGATACTGCAGCCTTTGAAGTAGTTCTACAACAAGAATCTGTCCTTTCTTACATTGATAATACTTGATGTTGCATTTGTCTACCTCTACACCACTGCTCAGTAACACAAACTACTGTGTAGTTCGAAGATTAAAGCACAACTTCAAATTGCTGTATATTATTTTCTTATGCATTGCGTGTTTTTAGGAAGAGTTCTTAATGCTCTCAAATGTTCCATGTTACTTTTTCCAGCGGTCGCTTTTTCTTTACCTGTAGAAACTGTGACATTAGTGTGTCAGAACTATCTTGTGTGTGTTTACTGGAGAATTTGTTGAAGTAATGGAGATATTCATTAGGCAGGGGAATCCGTTATCTGAATTATATAGATATCTGATCATGCATGGTTTGAGATGCGGTGGTGGTGGTGGTAAGTTCCTTTGGGACCAGACTGCTGATATCATCGGTCCCTAGGCTTACATACTACTTAATCTAACTTTTGTGTGTATGTGTGTGTGTGTGTGTGTGTGTGTGTGTTCCGAGCTAGCGGGCGCTCAACGCAGAGGTTATCAGCACCCTTACACATACACTATGTGACCAAAAGTATCCGGACACCTGGTTGAAAATGACTTACAAGTTCGTGGCGCCCTCCGTCAGTAATGCTGGAATTCAATATGGTGTTGGCCCAACCTTAGCCTTGACAGCTTCCACTCTCGCAGGCATACGTTCAGTCAGGTGCTGGAAGGTTTCTTGGGGAATGGCAGCCCATTCTTCATTGAGTGCTGCACTGAGCAGAGGTATCGATGACGGTCGGTGAGGCCTGGCACGAAGTCGGCGTTCGAAAACATCCCAAACGTGTTCTATAAGATTCAGGTCAGTACATTACAGGAATGTGATTGTCGTGTAACCACTCCGCCACAGGCCGTGCATTATGAACAGGTGCTCGATTGTGTTGAAAGATGTAATTGCCATCACCGAATTGCACTTCAACAGTGGGAAGAAAGAAGGTCCTTAAAAGATCAATGTAGGCCTGTGCTGTGATAGTGCCACGCAAGGGGTCGAAGCCCCCTCCATGAAAAACACGACCACACCATTACACCATCGCCTCCAAATTTTACCGTTGGTACTAGACACGCCGGGAGATGATGTTCAACGGGAATTTGCCATACCCACATCCTGCCATCGGATTGCCACATTGTGTACCGTGATTCGTCACTCCACACAACGTTTTCCACTGTTCAATCGTCCGACGTTCACGCTCCTTACACCAAGCGAGGTGTCGTTTGTCATTTACCGGCGTGATGTGTGGCTTATGAGCAGTCGCCTGACCATGAAATCCAAGTTTTTCTCTCCTCCCGCCTGTCATAGTACTTGCAGTGGATCCTGATGCAGTTTGGAATACCTGTGTGATGGCCTGGATAGATAGATGTCTGCCTATTACACGTTACGACCCTCTTCAACTGTCTGCGGTCTCTGTCAATCAACAGACGAGGTCAACCTGTGCGATTTTGTGCTGTACGTGTCCCTTCACGTTTCCACTTCACTACCACATCTGAAACAGTGGATCTGGGGATGTTTAGAAGTGTGGAAATTTCGTGTACAGTCGTATGACACAAGTGACAGTCAATCTACTGACCACGTTCGAAGTCCGTGAGTTCCGCTCTCTCACGATGTCTAATGACTACTGAGGTCGCTGATATGGAGTACCTGGCAGTAGATGGCAGCACAATGCACCTAATACGAGAAATGTATGTTTTTGGGATGTCCGGATACTTTTGATCACATAGTGTATTAAAGGAAACGAATTAGAGTAAAATGATTAAAATTGTTGTTCGACAGTGAGGAGAGAACGTGTAAAATGACACACATTTAGGCACTTCCACCTCACTCGCACTTAGCCACACAGGCACTCTATCTCAAAGGCTGAGGCCGAGCGGTTCTAGGTGCTTCAGTCCGGAGCCGCGCTGCTGCTATGGTCGCATGTTCGAATCCTGCCTCGGGCATGGATGTGTTTGATGTCCTTAGGTTGGTTAGGTTTAATTAGTTCTAAGTTCTAGGAAACTGATGACCTCAGATGTTGAGTCCCATAGTGCTTAGAGCCATTTGAACCATTTTGATCTCACAGGCATTAATACACCGTAGAACGGGTTAAAACAGAAGGAAAACCACAGAAGAACTAAAAGAAAGGAACAGGGAAATGTGACTGGCTGGCCACTTACAAAAAACGTGGGTGAGCCAGTTACCCCGTAAATACAGTGAGACCATCTCCCTCCAATTTTTGGAAACTAGTTGGACAAATCACAAAACCTGAAAAGTCCCACCACATTCGTTTAAACGTCACTTAAAGTAGAGCACAGATCTGGCGGCAAATCTGCCACTGCCTTCTGGTCCTCAAATGAAACACAGTGCAGTAAAACGTGGCGCACTGTGATATGTATGCCGCAAGTGCCACATATTAAGAGTCCTATAGCTGGAGTAAGAGGGCAGGCCTCATATGGCTGTGGCCTGTGGGAAGGCCAGGCAGGAGGATCCCGTCCCGCCTTCGTGGCTGAAAGGAGGTGCGCCGTGGCCTCTAAGTGGGCTTCACGAGTTCCAGCTTATTATCAGTCACTTCCAGCCACTGTCGTCCCATCGACGCATGACGCTGTACTTGAACTACTTGAACAGCGAGGTGATCTACATCAACATCTACGTCTACATGATTACTCTGCAATTCACATTTAAGTGCTTGGCAGAGGGTTCATCGAACCACAATCATACTCTCTCCCTACCATTTCACTCCCGAACAGCGCACGGGAAAAACACCTAAACCTTTCTGTTCGAGCTCTGATTTCTCTTATTTTATTTTGATGATCATTCCTACCTATGTAAGTTGGGCTCAACAAAATATTCTCGCATTCGGAAGAGAAAGTTGGTGACTGAAATTTCGTAAATAGATCTCGCCGCGACGAAAAACGTCTTTGCTTTAATGGCTTCCATCCTAACTCGCGTATCATATCTGCCACACTTTCTCCCCTACTACGTGATAATACAAAACGAGCTGCCCTTTTTTGCACCCTTTCGATGTCCTCCGTCAATCCCACCTGGTAAGGATCCCACACCGCGCAGCAATATTCTAACGGAGGACGAACGAGTGTAGTGTAAGCTGTCTCTGTAGTGGACTTGTTGCATCTTCTAAGTATCCTGCCAATGAAACGCAACCTTTGGCTCGCCTTCTCCACAATATTATCTATGTGGTCTTTCCAACTGAAATTGTTCGTAATTTTAACAGCCAGGTACTTAGTTGAATTGACAGCCTTGAGAATTGTACTATTTATCGAGTAATCGAATTTCAACGCATTTCTTTTGGAACTCATGTGGATCACATCACACTTTTCGTTATTTAGCGTCAACTGCCACCTGCCACTCCACACAGCAATCTTTTCTAAATCGCTTTGCAACTGATAGTGGTCTTCGGATGACCTTACTAGAGGGTAAATTACAGCATCATCTGCGAACAACCTAAGAGAACTGCTCAGATTGTCACCCAGGTCATTTATATAGATCAGGAACAGCAGAGGTCCCAGGACGCTTCCCTGGGGAACACCTAATATCACTTCAGTTTTACTCGATGGTTGCCGTCTATTACTACGAACTGCGACCTTCCTGACAGGAAATCATGAATCCAGTCGCACAACTGAAACGATACCCCGTAGGCCCGCAGCTGTATTGGAAGTCGCTTGTGAGGAACGGTGTCAAAAGCCTTCCAGAAATCTAGAAATACGGAATCAACTTGATTGCTAGCAGCTGTTCGTGTTTCAAATTCTGGAATATTCCATTCGTCTTCCCTGGTGAAGGAATTTCGGAAAACTGCGTTCAATAACTCCGCTTTAGTAGCACAGTCGTCGGTAACAGTACCATCGGCACTGCGAAGCGAAGGTATTGACTGCGTCTTGCCGCTTGTGTACTTCAGATACGACCAGAATTTCTTCGGATTTTCTACCAAATTTCGAGGCAATGTTTCGTTGTGGAACCTATTAAAGGCATCTCGCATTGAAGTCCGTGCCAAATTTCGCGCGTCTGTAAATTTTAGCCAATCTTCGGGATTTCGCGTTCTTCTGAACTTCACATGCTTTTTCCGTTGCCTCTGCAACAGCGTTCGGACGTGTTTTGTGTACCACGGGGGATCACGTCCATCTCTTACCAATTTATGAGGTATGAATCTCTCGATTGCTGTTGCTACTATATCTTTGAATTTGAGCCACATATCGTCTACATTTGCATAGTCAGTTCGGAAGGAATGGAGATTGTCTGATAGCATGCAGGGGGACGGCACACTAAAAAAATTGAGGATCACAACACGCCTCCTTAACAGCTACACCCGCCCTTTCATTCCCCGTAATACCCATGTGCCCTGGTACCCAGCAGAAAGACACCTATTTCCCCAGCCTTTGTAGTTCGAGAAAGGCGCCCTGGATATTCTGGACTACTTTATCTGCTGGATGCAAGCGTTGTAGAGTGTGAAGGGCACTTAGAGAATCGGAACAGACAAGAAATTTAGCACTTGAGGTACATCTCATCTGTTCCTGTGCTCGCATATAATTCCTCGTCGAAGACAGTAAAATCTCGAGGCGTCGGACTGTGGGGACACAATCAGGGAAAACAAAAGAGTAACCAACTGGATCCCCCTGTTTCGACCCATCCCTAAAGACAGCTGCAGAGTTGTGGTGCTCAGTTAAAACGTCATAAAACAATGCAGTAAAAACATATGGAGGAGTGCAATCTCTCCTGTACAGCACCAAATCTAAAATTAGTCTGGGCCTCTGCAGTAACCGTGATGGCAGGGGGTTAAAACCCTGGATTTGGGGTTGTACGTGTCCCACACCTCCAGCACACCCTGTACGCGGATCCTAAACGGCATTGTTGCTTGGGACGACTGAAGAAAAGGCCTTCCAGGTGAAGCAGAAGCTGCGAGAAACTTACGTGCCTGAAGCACTATGAGGAGCCGCACCATTAAGGTGTGGTCGACCACAACGCCGGAACGACTGGACCAAGTGGGGACTCGTGCCGCGAGTGAGGGAAGCTGTCATGTGCAGACCACTTCCTACGGCGTACATTCCATCCCTGCCTGTTAGTTATCTTTTTAATCCACACTGCAATTCATAATTTTCCCATTTTCAAGTTACCTGGACGCCTTCCTCAACGTTTGATGGAGTGACTTGTACGAGACATTGTCAGTACCGAGTGATAAGAAAGTCAAGGGACCCAGCTCGATGCCAGTAAAGAAGCGTATTTCTCCTTAATATTCGACCGAAGTGAGACCCCCTTTCTGAGAGTGATTTCAATTGACATGTGTAACGATCACCATGATATTAGTAACTGGATGGAAGCATATACAGGGTGTTACAAAAAAGTACGGCCAAACATTCAGGAAACATTCCTCACACACAAAGAAAGAAAATATGTTATGAAGACATGTGTACGGAAAGGCTTACTTTCCATGTTAGAGCCCATTTTATTACTTCTCTTCAAATCATATTAATCATGGAATGGAAACACACGGCAACAGAACGTACCAGCGTGACTTCAAACACTTTGTTACAGAAAATGTTCAAAATGTCCTCCGTTAGCGAGGATACATGCATCCACCCTCCATCGCATGGAATCCCTGATGCGCTGATGCAACCCCTTTGAATGGCGTATTGTATCACAGCCGTCCACAATACGAGCACGAAAAGTCTCTAAATTTGGTACCGTGGTTACGTAGACAAGAGCTTTCAAATGCCCCCATAAATGAAAGTCAAGAGGGTTGAGGTCAGTAGAGCTTGGAGGCCATGGAATTGGTCCGCCTCTACCAATCCATCGGTCACCGAATCTGTTGTTGAGAAGCGTGCGAACACTTCGACTGGAATGTGCAGGAGCTCCATCGTGCATGAACCACATGTTGTGTCGTACTTGTGAAGGCACATGTTCTAGCAGCACAGGTGGAGTATCCCGTATGAAATCATTATAACGTGCTCCATTGAGCATAGGTGGAAGAACATGGGGCCCAATCAAGACATCACCAACAATGCCTGCCCAAACGTTCACAGAAAATCTGTGTTGATGACGTGATTGCACAATTGCGTGCGGATTCTCGTCAGCCCACGCATGTTGATTGTGAAAATTTACAATTTGATCACGTTGGAATGAAGCCTCATCCGTAAAGAGAACATTTGCATTGAAATGAGGATTGACACATTGTTGGATGAACCATTCGCAGAAGTGTACCCGTGGAGGCCAATCAGCTTCTGATAGTGCCTGCACACGCTGTACATGGTACGGAAACAACTGGTTCTCCCGTAGCACTCTCCACACAGTGACGTGGTCAACGTTACCTTGTACAGCAGCAACTTCTCTGACGCTGACATTAGGGTTATCGTCAACTGTACGAAGAGTTGCCTCGTCCATTGCAGGTGTTCTCGTCGTTCTAGGTCTTCCCCAGTCGCGAGTCATAGGCTGGAATGTTCCGTGCTCCCTAAGACCCCGATGAATTGCTTCGAACGTCTTCCTGTCGGGACAGCTTCGTTCTGGAAATCTGTCTCGATACAAACGTACCGCGCCACGGCTATTGCCCCGTGCTAATCCATACATCAAATGGGCATCTGCCAACTCCGCATTTGTAAACATTGCACTGACTGCAAAACCACGTTCGAGATGAACACTAACCTGTTGATGCTACGTACTGATGTGCTTGATGCTAGTACTGTAGACCAATGAGTCGCATGTCAACACAAGCACCGAAGTCAACACTACCTTCCTTCAATTGGGTCAACTGGCGGTGAATCGAGGAAGTACAGTACATACTGACGAAACTAAAATGAGCTCTAACATGGAAATTAAGCGTTTCCGGCCACATGTCCACATAACATCTTTTCTTTATTTGTGTGTGAGGAATGTTTCCTGAAAGTTTGGCCGTACCTTTTTGTAACACCCTGTAGAGGCGAAAATACCGATTATTCATAACGTTAAAGATGACTGTACATTTTTCATAATGTTTGGAACTAAATTGGGACAACGCATAGTAACTTAATGAAAGACATATTCTTCTATTATTGAGGGAGCATTCGTTATCAATAATTTTCCACTCTGGGACAATATTCTATATGCACTAATTGTGTCTGAGAATCCTCTGAAATTGATTTCTCAAACCCTAACAAGTTGTGCCCTAGTTTCTCGTCATAACCTGCATTTCGTAGTGTTTTGGACACACTTGATGATTGTCCAACGACTTCGATCAAATTTGGAACACTACCTATTCTAATGGAACCCAAAAACTGTTACTGACTCTTTTTTGAAGTAGTTCTATGTGATCCATTTCAAACATATAATTTTTTGAACCCAGTATCTGGTAAATTGTGCTTCTTTTTTTCTTCTTCTCAGCTATCACAGGCCGTGTAGACCACGCGCTGCATCAACGTCCTGCTTCCACCGCCTTCTATCTCTCGCAGCCTCTCTCCACCCTGCGGAAATTCCTAATGCTGCGATGTCCTCCTCTGTGTCATCTTTCCACCTTGTACGAGGTCGACCCAATGGTCTTGTTGCCTGGAAAGTTCCTTCAAATTCTTTCTTGGTGATTCTGTTGTTTTCCATTCGAGCCACATGTCCAGCCCATTGGAGTCTCCTGTTTTTTAATTTCTGGATGATAGTGGGTTGCTTCATTAGCTGATAAATTTCATTGTTCTTTCGAATTCTCCATACGCCATTCTCCACCACAGCTCCACAGATTTTTCTCATTCTATCTCTCGCAGCCTCTCTCCACCCTGCGGAAATTCCTAATGCTGCGATGTCCTCCTCTGTGTCATCTTTCCACCTTGTACGAGGTCGACCCAATGGTCTTGTTGCCTGGAAAGTTCCTTCAAATTCTTTCTTGGTGATTCTGTTGTTTTCCATTCGAGCCACATGTCCAGCCCATTGGAGTCTCCTGTTTTTTAATTTCTGGATGATAGTGGGTTGCTTCATTAGCTGATAAATTTCATTGTTCTTTCGAATTCTCCATACGCCATTCTCCACCACAGCTCCACAGATTTTTCTCATTACTTTTCTTCCGAAAACATTCAGTTTTTCTCTTTCATTCTTTTAAGCATCCAGCTTTCTGAACCGTACAGTACTATGGGGCAGATGATAGTGTTGTATATCTTCACCTTTGTGGTGATTGACAAAGCTTTACTTTTGAGTGGGTCGCTTAGTGAGTATAGACATCTTGACCCTGAGGTTATTCTTTCGTGATCCAAGGTATTTAAACTAAAGAACTTTTCTGAATTTATAATGTTGGTCAATATAAAAATAAGGATTTCGGTTTATGACCCGACCTGTTTTCGTATATAATGTTTTCCCATTTTGCTGGCGCTGTGCCTGAGAGATCTGTACATTTCCCATTTTTCTTCTAAACGGGAACGGTGTGACATTTTACCCTCTCCTCACACTTTATTGACTTAAAAATGTTAACCTGATTTCGACAGAAATGGTACGAGATTTTATTAATACAGGTTTCAACATATCTAAAATGATTAACAATGAAAAGTTTAAACATTCATTGACGAGTGTACTATTTAATTTGACTTTGTGTAACTTTAGTAATCCGAAGCGCCAGTAACAGAGCTGTAATCGGTATTGCTATATTTGAACAGAAAGAACTAAATTTCAACAAAAGCGACGGTAACTCCGCATCCCTTCGTTACGAGAGCAGACAGATGTGCAATATGTCAGCGTTGATATTCGATCAAAATGGAATACGGCTGGGCTCGTATTTGCTTCTGCTCTCGCTGCTAATGCAAACAGACGAGGGAGTCTATTAGCGTTGTCCGTTCCTTCCGCATGAAATCATTATGCCCACATACGACTCGTCCCGAATAAATTTACAAACGGCTCTTTGGTGAAACTCGCAATCAGAATTCGATAGCGGCTGCTGACGTGTTGGTGTGGCAGTAATACGCGACAACCGATCCGACGGCCTTTCCACCAGACAGTAGTTTACTGATCTCTGCGTTTCAGCAGCAGCGCCGCTCTAACTGAACTGAAGTCCGTCGCTTTTCCCTTTACAATTGTCGTGCACCATTATCACGTTCGTAGTCGCAAGATTCACTAGACTGTATGTCCCGCCATCATTCGTATTTCTTGTAGCTGCGATAGTTCAATGCGTTTACTTGTTCCTTATTTTATGGTGTGCGGCCCCACAGTTCCTTCCATAGTGTTCCTCCGTAAGTGGTTCTTAGCCTCACAAGAAATCTAAAAAACAGGGCTGCTAAATCCAAAGTACTCAAATCCACTTCCGTTGGTGGAAAGAACATTCACCGTTGGAAATTGGTAGAGAAGAGATTACGAGATTTCTTTCATCAGTTTGATTCTGCCACACTAAGTGCAAGTGCCCGAGGTAAGCTATTTTGGGTCCCTCGGGTGCATTTGTCTGCAGCTCGTGGTCTAGTGGCTAGCGTTGCCGCCTCTGGATCACGGGGTCCCGGGTTCGATTCCCGGCGGGGTTGGGGAATTTCTCTGCCCGAGGCTGGGTGGTTGTTTAGTGCTCATCATTTCATCATCATTCATGAACGTGACGAGACTGGACTGTGTAAAGATTGAGACTGTACGGGCGCTGATAACCGTGCAGTTGAGCACTCCACAAGCCAAACATCATCATCATTTGATTGAGCTGGAAAATTTAGTATCGTTGAGGAATTACTTACGTGTATCACACAGTTTTGAAGATGCTTCTTTCATAATAGGGTATCGCCAAATACGTCGTCGTTGTTGGTCCGATGTTTGCGTCCATGCGATTTCACACTGTTCCTCCGTTTTATGTTGACATGTATACAGTGCAAAACAGTCAGAACACAATGAATGCGCATGTTATACCTTCCACGCAATTCAGTTACGAACACTCATCAGCATCTGAATCAGCGATATATCCTCGGTAAGGACTAACACCCGCTTTCTCTCTGGTAACGTCAGGGGCGTTTCGCGAAACACTGCGAGCTTTGGGCAACATCCATTATCCATGACTGCTAAACCACCTGTCTGCAACTGCGAAAACTGGTCGGAATTGAGTTGAAGGCATGTACATCTCTCTCGATGAAATCCAAAATGTGTTCAGCAGAATTTAACTCAAGCGACGTGGCTGCCAACTAAACACCTTCAAATCCACGGAATGTTCTTCAAAGAATTCTGAAGTGATAGTATATTGTAAGAGATTCCGGACTACTCCCCCATTCGGATCTCCGGGAGGGCTCTGCCAAGAGAGAGGTGAGCATGACAAAAGGATTGAATAACCAACGAAAGGATAACGTTTTACGAGTCGGGGCTTGAAGCGCCAGAAGCTTGAACGTGATAAGGAAGCTAGTAAATCTGAAAAGGAGAATGCTAAGGCTCAATCTAGTTACAGTGGACGTCAGTGAAGTGGAATGGAAAGAAGACAAGGATTTTAGGTCAGACAAGTATAGGGCAGCAGAAAATGGTATAACAGGAGTAGGATTCCTTATGAATAGGAAGGTAGGACAGAGAGTATGTTCCTATGAAAGTGAAAGGTGAAACATTTATTCTCATCAGAATAGACAGCAAATCAAGACCAACAACAATAGTTCAGGTATACATAACGACGTCGCAAGCACAAGATGACGATATATAGGAGGAGATTGAACGAGTAACTCAGTACATAAAAGGAACCGAAAATCTAATAGTCATGGGGGATTGAAATTCAGTTGAAGGGGAAGGACTAGAAGAAAGGGTTCGTGAGAATATGGGCTAGGTGGTATGAATGAGGGAAGAGAAAGGCTCATTGAGCTCTACAATAAATTTCAGCTGGTAACAGCGAATACTCTGTTCAAGAATCACAAGAGGAGGCGATATACTGGGAAAAGGCCGCGGAATACAGGAAGATTTCAATGGAATTACATCATGGTCAGCAGAGATTCTCAATTCAGGTATTGGATTGTAAGGCGTACGCAGAGGCAGATGTATTCTCAGATAACACTTTCGTGGTAGGCTAAAGTTTAACAGACTATTCAAGAAGGATCAATGTATAAGTAAGTGGGATATGGAAGTACTAAGGAATGAAGAGATAAACTTGACGTTCCCTGGGGCTATACATATGGCGATAATGAGGAACGCAGTGGGCAGTTCATTTGAACAGGAATGGACATCTCTAAAAAGGACAGTCAGCGAAGTTGGAAAGAAAATCATAGCTACCGGTACAGAGAAGGTAATTGCGAAGTAACTATGGACAGTATAAGAAGTACTTCAGTTGATTGGTGAAAGAAGGAAGCACAGAATCGTTCAAGGAAATTCAGCAATACAGAAATAAAAGTCATTTAAGAATGAAGCTAATAGGACATGCAGGGAAGGGGAGGCGAAATGGCAACACGAAAAATGTGAAGAAATCGAAAAAGGGATGATTGACGGAAGGACTCACTCAGCATATATAAAAGTCAAAACAGCCTTCGGTGAAATTAAAAACAAGGGTAGTGACATCAAGAATGCAATGGGACTTCACTGTTAAATGCAGAGGAGACAGCGGATAGGTGGAAAGAGTACACTTAAGGCCTATATGAGGGGGAAGACTGGTCTGACGACGTGATAGCAGAAGAAATGGGAGTAGATATAGACCAAATAGGGGAGCCAGTATTAGAACCAGAATTTAGAAGAACATTGGAAGACTTAAAGTTAGATAAGATGGAAGCGACAGATAACATTCCATCGGAGTTTCTGAAATCATTGAGATGAGGTTACAACAAAACGATTGCTCACGTTTGTGTGTAGGTTGTTTGAGACTGGCGATATACCCTCCGACTTTCGGAAAAATATCATCCACACAGTCCCGAAGACTGCAAGAGCCGACAAGTGCGAGAATTATGGCACAAACAGCTTAACAGCTCACGCATCCAAGTTGCTAATAATAATAATAGTAATAACATATACAAGATAGGAAAAGAAAGTGGAGGATCTAATAGATGACAATCAATTTGTCTGTATGAAAGGTAAAGGCACCAGAGAGGAAGTTCTGAAGTTGCGGTTGGTAACGGAAACAACACTGAAGAAACACGAAGACACATTCATAGGATTAGTCGCCCCGAAAAAGCGTTCAGCAGTGTAAAATGGTGCAAGATGTTCGAAATTCTGAGAGAAACAGGGGTAAGCTATAAGGAGAGAGACGGCCGTTGTGGCCGAGCGGTTCTAGGCGCTTCAGTCCGGAACCGCGCTGCTGCTAAGGGCGCAGGTTCGAATCCTGCCTCGGGCATGGATGGGTGTGATGTCCTTAGGTTAGTTAGGTTTAAGTAGTTCTAAGTCTAGGGGACTGATGACCTCAGATGTTAAGTCCCACAGTGCTTAGGGCCATTTGAACCATATGAGACGAGCAATATACAACATGTACAGGAACCAAGAGATAACGATAAGAGTGGACGACCAAGAACGAGGGTAAGACAGGGATGTAATCTTTTGCCCCTACTGTTGAATCTGTACATCGAAGAAGCAATGACTGAAATAAAAGCCTCAGGAGCGAAATTAAAATTCAAGGGAAAGGATATCAATGATACGATTCGCTGATGACACTGCTATCCTCAGTGAAAGCTAAGAAGAGTTGCATGATCTGATGAGTGGAATGAACAATGTAATGAGTAGAGAATATGGATTGAGAGGCAATCGAAAAAAGACGAAAGTACTGAGACGTAGCAGAAATGAGAACAATGAGAAACAACATCAGGATTGGTGTTCACGTAATAGATGATGTTAAGGAAGTCTTTTACCTAGGCACGAAAATAACCTATGACGGACGGCGGAAGGAGGACATCAAAATCAGACTAGCAAGAGAAATCTGCTAGTATCAAACATAGGCCTTAATTTAAGGAAGAAATTTCTGAGAATGTATTTTTGGGACGCAGCATTGTAGGCTAATTAAATGTGGACTTTCGGAAAACTAGAACAGAAGAGTATCGAAGCATTTGAGATGTGGTACTACAGAAGAACGTTGAAAATTAGATGGACCGATAAGGTAAAGAATCAGGAGATTCTCCGCAGAATCGGCGACTCGAGGAATGTAAGGAAAACATTGACAAGAAGAAGGGACAGGATGATAGGAAATCTGTTAAAACATGACGAAATAAGTTCCATAATACTATACGGAGCTGTAGAGGGTGAAAACTGTAGAGGAAGACATATATTGGGATACATGCAGAAAATAACTGAGAATGTAGGTTGCAATAGCTACTCTAAGACGAAAGGTTGGCGCAGGAACAGAATTCGTGGCTGACAGCATCAAACCAGTCAAAAGATTTATGACTTAAAAAAAGTATATTGTACCGTGTTACTGAAGTCACAGACCGATCCACTAGATACGGCAAAAGTTGCTGTGTAGCATTTCAGCGGAAGTTGGTCTCTTACCCGTCAAGTATCACTATTCATCCAGTTAAACAGCTGTGGCGTAGGGGTTTGTGTCTTTTACAGCAAATTCAATGTTTCGTAATAGTAAAGCATGTTCGCAGGAAAAGCAGTTTTCTAAAATAATTTCATGATGGCCAAATTCTTTACTTAATCTTGTGGACGTAAACTAACCCTCCTTTCGCACACCTGGGCGGATGCTGACGAGATGGGGTTATCAGAAGGACAAAGAATGATGCTAACGTTCTTAGAATCCGAACGCGGACTCTTAGAAGAGCGAATGGTGTGAAAGAAGAGAATCTGATAAGTGGCGTTAGTAGGCCAAAGGGAGAGATTAGTGAAGTGAAGAGGAAAGGCGAGGAAGGTTTCAGCCAAATAATCACGGGATAATAACGAGAGTGCAAATAAACGATATAATAGGTGTCGGCATCGTTATGATGTCTGCTAACATGGCGAGTTCCCATTATCAGCACGGTGATCGTATCGTTCTTTTGAAGACTGAATCTAAGTCAAAAGCAACCACCATTGTACAGGATTACATGCGTACATCACGAGTTGATGATGACAAAATAGAGAGAATATCTGAACCCGTAAGAGAATTGATAAAATATGTGAGGGGAATTGAAATTTGAGAGTCTTAATTGATTGGAACGCTGTTACAGGGGAGAGAAAGGAAAACATGGAGTATTGAAGAATATGGGATGGGTGATGAGATGTGCGAGTATACAGGTATGTAGAGTTGTGCCGTGAGAGCAAATTGGTTCTTGAAAACGCCCTATTCCAAAAACAGAAGACAAGAAGGTGTACTTAAAAAGGATGGAAGATGGATGGAGATAACAACTAGACTCGTAAAGGTTACACGAGGATTTAGAAATGAAGGTTTCTGGACTACAGATCACACAAAGGTACGAACATAGATACATACCATAACTTAACAGTGATGAAGATCAGCTTGAAATTGAAGATGATAAGGATAAAGAATCCTTGATAAAACGTAATGCTGAAACGTTTGGATAGAATGAGGCATATTGTTAATTATTTGAGACAATGACCAACTGTATAAGTAAAAGCGTCGCCGTAGAAGTGAAGGAGAATGCAATAAGGATCTCGACATGGGCTTCAGGGAGTTAAAGCGCTACATTGGACACGTAAAGTGTGAAGGTGTTAATGTACGAACTGCAAACGGCAGACAGATGGCGGGAATATGTCGAAGGTCTCAATGATGGAGAGGAACTGTTTTGATGTGTGATAGAAGAGGACGAGGAGGAACTTGCTGAGGAAGAAAATGGTGATCCGGTAATGTGGAGTGTTCATAGAGAACTAATGATCTGAGCTTAAACATGACAAGATACTGCTGGAGTTATTGAAATCTGTGGGACGTGTAGAAACTAAAACCTTATTTGACTTAATGACAAAAAAAATCTGAAAAGCTGTTTCCAGAAAGAATATGGGGATATTTATGGAAACTATCGGACTATTAGTCTAAGTCACGCTTGTAAACTGCCAATCAGAACAATATACAGAAGAAGGGACAGAAAAATTGAGTACATACTAGATAAGGATTAGTTTCATTTCTGGAAGTGGTACAATATCAGAGAAACAATTATGACAGTCAAATAATCCGCAAGTAGAACAATCTAGACGTGGATGTCCAACAGTTACAAAATCCAGACTGTGTTCGACACACCTCCTCCTCTCCCTCTTTGCCTATTTCCTCCATCCCCTCTCTCTGATCATATATTCTTCACCTCTCTGACCATATTCTCCTCCCCCCTTTTTCTTTCCATATCATACTCCCCCTCTTTCTTTTCCACCCACCTAGCAGCCCTCTACACATTCCAACTGCCTTATGAAGGCCCCCTTCCACTTGGTTCTGTCCATTTTGTCCTCCCCCTCACTCTCTCCATTTCAACCTGTCCCCAGCCATGCTCATTGGCGTGTGCCCCTGCAATATTGTTCGATAAATCAGGGTGCTACTAATCTCACAACATGCCTGTCATGCAGGGCAACCTACATGTGAAGGTCTGGAAAACTGCTTATTGTACCTAACACATAGGCTGCCCATCAAAGTATGTTGATTTGCCTGGCTGATACTGTTTCTACACAACATGCCTGTAGTGCAGGGCAACCTGTACACCAGGGGCTGCAAAAACACGCTTTTGGCCACATCTCTGCTCTTGTTGGAGCTAGGATGTTATAAACCCCACAGTGCTGCTACGTGTGAGGCCTGCTGTTTCTGTGCCAGATTTGGTTGAAATCGGTCCAGCGGTCTGGTGGGAGATCTGGACATACAAACAAACAAAACCACTGCTTTATATACTTATATAGCAGGCCGATAAATATTATTCTTTCATTCTCTGCTCCTCTTGAATCTAATCCCATATACCTCTGCAGACATGCAGATAGTGCAAAACATTTTGTGCACTTTAATATGCTGCTGAAAAGTAATTGCAGCACAAATTTAAAAAAAAAATGAAACTTTTTCTGGGAAACATGGCTTGTAGAGCATTTGGTAATAAATGTAATGCGACTGACTGACATACACATAATCTACTGTAGTAATATTGGTTGAAGAGATTGTCATTTGCAGTGTAGTGGTGGTTTCCAAAAACATTAGAGTTTTTATCACGTGGTGTATTTACATATTTCTCATCACACAGTTATTAATCTCATTAAGAGATTAGAATAGCAAAAGTCATAAGTTAGCAACGTACATCAAACAAAACAAAAACATATATATGGAATGTTAGATAGTTGTTGTGCAAAATAAGAAATAATACATGTATTTACTTTATTGTCAGGAAAGGCATATTTTTCTCAGTGACAAGTAATTAAATACTAGATAAAAAGTTTATTAAAACTACATAGACGTGTTTGTGTATGTACCTGTGTGAGTGTGTATGTGTGTGTCCTGTAAGTAAAGTATGATTTATACACGTAATTAATTGACAATGTTGTCCCAGAAAGAAATGAAAAGTTGTTCCAACCACTCTGTTCCAACCAGAGTTTCCTGGAAGTTCCCCATATTTACAGGCGATTGCCGAAACCTGGAATTCATCTCACAGATATTATTAATTGATAACCCCATGGCCCCAGACGCAAAGATTTCACTGATGTGAACCACGACTACAACAGATCACAGTGTCCTTCACGGGCAGAAAAAGAAATATGTACAGCGCAAAGTAAAACAAATGAGATCCATCACTATTTTCTGGAGGTTTGTGCAAATCTTTTGGACTGTTATGAGTTCCAGGCTTGTGAAGCCCTAGGGAAATTCATTACGTTCCATTGTCTTCACTCGTGACGAGATTAACAAAGGAAAAGGTTATGGAAATATGATAGCTGATTCTTAACAGGATTACAAGCGTACCTGCAACTCTGTCATACTTCCCTGCAGTTCTGCATACGTGTTATGGCTTACCTGGAAACATTTTCTGTCTCATTGATCGTTCAGCATCGGAGCTCGCAACCTATAGGAGATGTTTCGATTAGTGGATTATCTCAATTTCTCAGGGTAGGTGGAACGGCTTCAGAACAATAGCAGAGGTGCTGTAATTGAATTCAGAATCAGGATATTGACTTCAGACACGCAATGAACGGCAAGACAGCCTTCACAATAAGGGAACGGCCGTGAATTCCCAGTTCTGGACTCCTATTGTACTTTGTCATGCATGTACACTGGATACCGGCGAGGATTTCTGAGAGATTCTCCTTAGCTGTAGGGCGTCCGCCGAAACTTGAAACCCCCAACTGGAAGTCCACTGCTCCATTCCACTTTGCTGGGATCTGAATGAAAAGATACGAACGTTTTAACAGGCTGAGATGTCAAACAGACCGGCTTCCTCATTAGAACAAGGACTGAAAAAAAAAAATTTTCGTTGCACTGAAGTCGAACTGGCGTCACGTATGAGACATATCGGTTGATGAAGCACGTGCTGCACTCGAACACGTGTCGAGTGGGTCATGGGCTCAACTCTTTACACTGATTAACAAATACTCATACAAACTCCTGTATGGTATAGTTTTCCCTGAGGCAGTAAATGTATAACCATAAAATTCACTTAGCTTCAAGCCATAGACCCCCTCCATAGTTTTTAGGAGATTTTTTTTAGTTGCAATGTGAATGAGGGTATCTGTTAATTCCCTCCCTAATGTTGTCAACGAGAAGACTATTGCCTCATTCTCAGTTCTTCAACGACCTCCCCCGCATCTTTTGGTGGAAAGTTAAATTAAATGAAGTGCCTTAATACGCATATATCTACTATTTGTTTCGATAAGAACGTTTAGCTTCACCAATATAGGATAGTGATGTATTCGAATGACCACAGTGTCAGGTAAAATGGGTGATTTATTCAAGATAAAGAGCAAGTCAATAATGGGTTGGTCCACCTCTGGCCTTTAAGCAAGCAGTTATACGGCTTTGCACTGATTGACGGCGTTGCTGAATATGCTCCTGGGGATGTCGTGCCGAATTCGGTCGAGTCACTGACGGTATTCAGTGTGAGACACAGCGTTCCATTGTATCAAACTTGTGCAATACATTTTCATTACATTACTAGCAGGATTTAACAGGAAGCATAGTCTTTTATTCACATTTTAATGGAATTCACGTACCATTGTTGTTCCGTTGCTTTAATTTTCAGTGTTGTAGTCCCGCGTTTGGCGAATGATTATGGTAGGATGGAGTGCAATTCATATGCTAATTTAGACGGCCAAATAGAAAACAAGCTCTGGACGGGCGAAAAAACAAACTCATTTTGTTTGCATTTTCTCCAGTATTTGCCTTTGTTAACCTCTCCCACAGATACCTACACAGACTAGTATGTTGTTCATCATGTTGCCTCATACAGGGTGACGCAAAAGTTTCTGAACAGTGATTTAAACAAAAGATTGAGTTTATGTTTACAAATATAGTTTATGTTTACAGATACAAACAATACTTACAATCATTTTTTACGTTCAAACTATATTCCACATTCATTAATAGATCTCCGAAGTCTTTATGGAACACTTGCATGTTCTACGGCATAGTGTGGTATCACTATCCAAATGGTGAAATGCATCGTGTGTATAGTCCTTTGTTCAGCAACGGTCTGAGGCTTTTGAGAATAAACAGAGACCTTGGCGATACCCCAGAGGTTCAAATGGCTCTGAGCACTATGGGACTTAACATCTGAGGTCATCAGTCCCCTAGACCTTAGAACTACTTAAACCTAACTAACCTAAGGACATCACACACATCCATGCCCAAGGCAGGATTCGAACCTGCGACCGTAGCGGTCGCGCGGTTCCAGACTGAAGCGCCTTTAACCACGTGGCCACACTGGCCGGCATACCCTAAAGGAAAAAAATCCATGGGCGTGATATGTTTGCATCTGGAGGCATGACAGTATCTGCCCTTCGACCAATGACTTTTCTCTGGAAAGTTTCATTTAAATAGTCGTGGACAACAGCGGCATAATGTGGTGGAGTACCATCGTGTCGAAAGTACCTTAGAAATTTTCAGCTCACGATACAAGTCCTCGTGATTCTGAAGCATATCTAAATAGTTACCCCCGGTCACTGTTCCTTCAAAAACATATGGACCAGGTACGCGAAATGATAATGTTGTCCCCCAAGCATTCACACAATGCTGATTCACCGGTTGTTCTAACAAAAGATTTCGATTGTCAGTATACCACTAAGTGAAGTTAACTTGTCCACTTAACTTAAAATTGGCCTCATCGGACCTCACAGTTTCATTAAGTAGGTTGGGATCATGTATCCACTGGTCTAGCATCAATGGCCTGGATCAAGCCGGCCGCAGTGGTTTAGCGGTTCTGGCGCTCAGTCCGGAACAGCGCGACTGCTACGGTCGCAGGTTCGAATCCTGCCTCGGGCATGGATGTGTGTGATGTCCTTAGGTTAGTTAGGTTTAAGTAGTTCTAAGTTCTAGGTGACTGATGACCACAGATGTTAAGTCCCATAGTGCTCAGAGCCATTTGAACCATTTGAACCATCATCTTCAAGTAACCCATGTCGTAAAAGTGGAATGTAAACTTTAAACTTCTGTTTGCGTAACGTTCTTTGCACTGACATTCATGATACATCCACTTCAGTTGCTAATTGTCTGCTTGGTTTTCGCGGACTTTGGGTAACAGCTTTCTCAGTTGTGAGCATTGTTGGGCCGCCCGATCTTGTTGCATCCACCACAAATCCGTGTTCTTCAGATCTGCTTCGTATGTCGTACACTGTTCGTCTAGACGGTGGTTTTGGTCTGAAGTGTCTTCCCCATTTATTAACAACTGCATGAGCTCCACTTTTATAAAATGTTTTCTAGGCGAAAATCCTTTCTTGTTTCGTTAACATCGTAACAATTTGGAAAACTACAGCTGTAAACACGTCTCACAGAACACACTTTCAGCAATTCACTAGCTGATTATTGTGTTTGTTTGTTGCTCATTGCATTGTACTTATCGCCATTTGGTAATAACAACTTAATGGGTTAAAACTTTCTACTGTACTAGTCTTGCTGTTAATTTCGTTTTCTTTCAACAACTGTCCAATAACTTTAGCGCCACCCTGTGCTCTTAAAACATGCTGGTAAAATCAATTACCCGATTTTTTCCTGTCACCTCGGATTAGTTTAATACGAACATCCCAGGTGACTGGGATTTCAGCGCAAACAGTATGAAGTAGGAGCTACTTTGGAGCAAAGCTTCTGTTTATATGAAATAGAGAATGGAGAAAGGAAGGGACGGGATGAGTGGGAATTCGTGACTTCTTGCCACATATGGCACTGTGGTAACGTTACGGCGGGAGCTGAAAATTTGCACCAGACCGGGGCTCGAACGCGGATTCGCCGCTTCTCATGAGCGGTTGCTTTAACCGTTTCGGACATCCGGACGCAGTTCACAGACTCAAATTTCCAAATTACCGCAGAATGCAATCCAGCGTCCCTCTTACTTGCAAATTATTGAGTCGCGTAAGAGTTCGGACGATGTTACTGCATATGCACTGGAACACACGTCAAGGAATCGTCAGGTTCTTGTAGATATGTATGCATGCCCGACAGAGGAGACACCACTCACATACACACATTGGAGTAAATCTTGGCTCGGAGCACGCGTGCACCGACCGGTGTGAGCGGCGTAAGTCAGCCAGTCACCTCTGCCTCGCTCGTTGCGTATTCCCCCCCCAGCGGCGGGCGTCGCTGCCTCTGCCGCCGCCCTGTTTGTATCAGGCGCCGCTTCTTCCTGACCCCAGCGCTCCCCTGCTCGCCCTTGCCCTCCCCACGGTGAGGTGAGGTGAGCGCCGCTAACCTGGCATTTGCTGAGGATTTCCCTCTGCCCGCCCCACTGGGATCCTCTCCGCTATCTGAGGCCGATCCTTCCACGTCACTTCGGGAGCAGAAAAACTGATTTTTGAGCCAGTGGTGTCGGTATGCAGTCAAACCACACCATTTAACGGAGTTCCGTATCACTATTGCTGCATGCAAACGAAGAGAAATAATGAGGAAAGACCAGCAAATATTGACCCATCAACTTGTGTGTGTCAACAATCCAGACTTTGCAGTATGCTTTGTTAGGAGGGACGTATACCTTTGAAAGTTTCCAATTTTAATTATAATCGAAAGACATGTAAACGAAGAATAACACTCTTTTTTAATTTAATCGATATGCTATTTGTCACGTTTATACCACAAGTATTTCATCCTTTTTCCTTAAAAATTCATAATAACCAATTTGAATCATTTACATCAGTTATTTCTAAACAGTAATCACTCAATGTTTGTACAATTTTGAATATTGTTCAAAAAACTTACGGAAATGCAGGCGTTAGGTGTCATCGACAATCGCCGCTATTTCGAAAGGTGAACATTCCGTTATTTTCAACGTATAAATACAATGAAAGAGCACTATGCAGGGGAGTTTAGACCTGTGAAGCCATGGCTGTGCCGACTTGCTGTCGGTCATCCTCTGCACTGTGTTTTAACGTTATAGGAACAAACGAAATGCGCTAGTAGAGGACAATGAAATAAACAGATAATCCTAATTAAAAATTGTTAAAGGCTTCCGTGGCCACTTGTTGACAAACTGTCTATTGGCTTCTGTCTCGGGTTCTTCGGCCGACGTTCATCTAATGATTTTACTGACGTTTCGCCAGCACGAGTGGCTGGCATTGTCAAAGCTTCACCCTCTAGTCCGCCACCGGCAATGGAGGGTGAAGCTTTGACAATGCCAGCCACTCGTGCTGGCGAAACGTCAGTAAAATCATTAGATCAACGTCGGCCGAAGACCCAGGGACAGAAGCCAATAGGCAGTGTGTGAATCCTAATAAACTTAGGTGTGGAAGACGTATTACTACAGCGTACATGAACACCATACGCCCCGATAGCTGAGTGTTCAGCGTGGAGGTCTGTCACGCCGAGGGGCCCGAATCCGTATAAAAGAATCGCCCAATTGTGAAACGTGCAACGAAAAGGACACTGTAGAGCAGCGTTTCCTATGCAGGGCAACCAGCAACATATGGGAGACAAGCAAGAAGATAATAGCCCACATAAACAGAAGCGACCCAAGAAACATCCAAGTCACGGCTCTCACCGTCCCTGATGCGAAACCGTTCCCTAGGCCAAAACGAACGGCCACGATGTGGATACTCGCCATGACTGCACACGCAGTCATTACGAAAAAGCAGTCAGACAGCGTGCAGTTCCTCACGGACTTGTGGGAAGAGCACAAGAAGGCAAAACAACACGCCAAATACGGCGAGACCTTCCACAACTTCCTGGAGATCCCGCTGACCGCCGCCTTCAGGGACGCCCTGTCTGCCGCCACGTGACGTGTCCACCACCGCCGTTGCCGTCGCCGCCGCCGCCGCTGCCGCTGCCGCTGCCATCGCCGCCGCCCACCGCCACAAATCCCCCACGCCCTTGTCACAGTCGCAGATGTCCTCCCACATCCCAAAAGCACCAACAGTGATACGTGTGTTAAAGTGATAAAGTGTTTTTTTTTTTTTTAAATGTGAAGTGAAAAGTGATCGAACACGTAAAAGTTTCCAATACAGTGTCAATATAACCATAGCTCCGAGTGTATTTTTGTTTTTTGTGTTTTTGTGCCTTTTTTTTGTTTTCTACCCTCCATCGTGTGCAATCGAGACGTGTGCGTAACTGTGAGTACCACAAAACTATTACAGGCCTATCAGTACAACAAACTAGTGATTTACATGCTTATATATGTCTGTCTTTCCACCACGAATAGTTTCCTCCTTTCAGTCTTCCATACTCTCACGCACCACCTATAATAAACTAGCTCTAAAATTGCACTATATAATGCTTCATAGTGTATTGCTCTTTGCTCAATCGGAAAAAATAGATTTAATAATTCGCTAAAATAGTAATGTCCTTTTTCTTTTGTCATGGATTGTTTAATACGTTAAGATATTTTTTCATGATTGTTTCCCCTTTGCATACCACTTTACTCATCAAACAACAGCTGACAACTGATACACTCGTTAATATTTCTGTCAAACTGATTTCATGCCTAGTGCATGTCCCACTAAGGTCTCGTTTTCAAGACCCAACGTAAAATGCCTCTCCCTTGTTTTCTAACACAAGATTTAATAAGAATATAGTAATAACTCAACATTATATTAAAATGAATAGAGCAAATCCAGAACTCAAAATATCTACAAAAATAATAACAACAATAATAATACCATAACTAGTAATAAGTAAAATTCCAAAAAATAACTTTTTTATACTAATTATTCTCTGTAAATAACTAGATCGTACAATCAAGGCTTATTCCAAATTCACTCTACCACACGTACAAATGTAGCGTACAAAGACTCAGAAAAGCTAAACTGCTAAACTACAACAATAAACGGTGCAAGAAACAACTAACAAACTCTGACTGATAGACTCTCGAAAAATATTATTAAAAAAAAGCACCAAATGAAAGAATTACCTGGACAGTACAGTAACAGAAAAATAAAAGCAAAGAATGAATTGTCTCGTCTTTACAAGTAAAATGTAAACTGTATTTGTAAAACGAAATTGTTATTTTGTAAATAAAAGTCTATATACGTTAAAAAAAAGGTTCGATTCCCAGCTGGGTCGGAGATTTTCTCCGCTCAGGGACTGGGTGCTGTGTTGTCCTCATTATCATTTCTTCATTATCAGTGGAAGGCAACGTGAAACCACCACAGGAATCACTTCCCGTGACGCTCATGCGGTGGACCTCTCCGACGAGGCTTCCCCCATGACAACACATGCCCTAAGGCAGAACACAAATAAAAACATGAACACCTTACAACTTAGCCACCGAACATCTAAACTGCAGACATATGCACTCGAGGAGAAACACGTTACAGCAGGTGTTTTATATGACCACACTTCATGTGAAGAGAGGTATCAGCCTTCTCGCCGATAACAATACACATTCAAAAACCCTATGCTTGTCCCGAATGCACTCACCGCTATCCACAATGCGTTCCCAGAATTATTCCCACAGAAAACAATCCAACGGGTTCTAATGGGGGGACCTGAAATACCATGGTAGTGGCGAGCCGCAACCGATGCACTTTTTGAAACGTTGCTTACCAGCGCTTAGATACAAAGAAACGACAGCAGTTTCTCATATTGCAGTCTTTACCTGATTTGCGGTGTTTCGAACTAATAGTAGCCTTAGGCATTAAGGGTGTTGTAATATTGAAATGAGTCCATTTGTGTATTACCTAGTATCTGGGAATTATTGGTTTCTGGATCTCTGTTTATTAGCATTAGTTGTTTGTTTCACTGTCCTATATTTGCCCCTTTCTTTTGAACCTGTAATAGTCAAACGCCCTGCAGAATATAACAATACGGAGATTACGGCACACACGTCCAGCTATTGGGATAGTTAATCAAAGGAATAAGTACGACTGGCTGCTAGCGGCCATTGAATTAAATGCTAAAAGATGAAAATTTGTGTTGGACCGAGAACTGAACACGGATTTCTCCTTTTATCATGAACGGTCGCCTTCATCGCCTTTTTTCTTTTTTGTCCTTTCCAATTTTTTAAAAAAATTGCCCCGGATCGGCTTTCGAACTTGGACTTCACACTTTACACGAGCGCTCGCCTTAACTGCTTTTTTATTTATTTTTTGTTTTTAATACCAGGATTCTAACCCGGATTTCTCGCTTTGCGTGAGCGGTTCCCTTAATTGCTTTTACCGTTTTTCTGTTCTATTTTTTTACAATAGACTCAATTTTTATTTTTCTCTTTTTACGAAAAGGAATGTATGGGGAAAACCATACAATAGGTTCATACATTTTGTATGATCATTACCAAAACAACGAAGAATTAAGGCAATTCAGGACGCCCTCCAGGCGAAAAATAGTGTTATGCAATTAGCATAAATAACAAACAAAACATAAACATAATTATAAAACGCTCTCTAGACGAAACAAAGGGGCATCTGCGCGCCACTATCTTGTGGGTAGACGTGCTCAGAATCCCAAGTCACTCACGCATGTTCCGTGCGCGTCTTCTCGAAGAACATTCCGTTTTGCCTGTGCGCTGGTCCGAGCCCTGGTATTATGCTCATACTTAAATCACCTTCTCATACCCGGGACACCCCACCTCCAGGGGAGAGTGTGGGAGGTTGTTGAGGGGGGGGGCGGGGGTGAGGGGGGGGGGACCGCTCTTGCAGGAACGTCCAAAAATCAAGAACTCTCTTATCTCCTTCCTGGAATAAGTAAGAGAACGATTGACCTTTTATCCAGTTCACTGCGTTGGCTTTCCTATGTGGGAAATAAGTCTCTTCTAGCAACAGAACTATCTTCGGTGCAGTAGTAAGGGGAGCTGTACGGAGAAGCATTTTCAAAATCAACTGCCACATCTCTGCAGAAGATCCATACACAGTCGATGTCCTTCCGAGTCAGGCGTGTGACAATGGGAGCAAAGCGGCGAACCTGTCATGTTAATGGCATGTAGACGAAGTTGTGTCTCGTGTTTCCCATTAACAACCAGATACCAGGTCACATGAGCGTTCGTGTTGAGGAGGACACGGTGCACAGAACGCCGTACCACGGACCTTGCGACTGCAAGCTATCGGCTTTGCTCCACGTTCCAAGTATGGTCTCACATCATTAGACGATAAATATTAGGTGCTGCAGAGTTCCAAGTGAAGTGTTGGCAGAAGAGCCAACACCGTGTTGGTAGAGGAGGCCGAAATGCACGCTTTTAAGCTCACGCAGATTGGCGTGAGGTCTGGAACAAGGTAAAGTAATTATCCTATAAAGAAAAGAACGTAGTTCTTGGAATACTTAACTTTAATCCACAATTGGAGAACATTGCTCTTGTTTAGACATTATTACAATATAAACTGGTAATGGCGCCTTGCTAGGTCGTAGCAAATGACGTAGCTGAAGGCTATGCTAACTATCGTCTCGGCAAATGAGAGCGTATTTATCAGTGAACCTTTCCTAGCAAAGTCGGCTGTACAACTGGGGCGAGTGCTAGTAAGTCTCTCTAGACCTGCCGTGTGGCGGCGCTCGGTCTGCAATCACTGATAGTGGCGACACGCGGGTCCGCCGTATACTAACGGACCGCGGCCGATTTAAAGGCTACCACCTAGCAAGTGTGGTGTCTGGCGGTGACACCACACCAAGTACAGGGAAATTAGGTATGGACGTAACTGTATTCGATGGAAAGGATCTTCGCATATGAAAGAAAGACTAAAATATGTGCTACTGTAATTGCTGCCACTCGGGAGGGGGATTAGCCAGTTCATCAATCAGGCTTCCCGTTAGCCCGGTTCGCTGGATGGTCCACGAGTTAACTATAGTCCTTACATAAAAGACAATTGCTCTTGCATGGACGTTGAAAAGACAGAAGCCACTACGTCGAGTAGGGTGTGTCATAGCGGACTTTGATGATAAGACCCACTTACAAAGTAAGGAAACCCCGCCTGCGGTCTGTGTGCTATTGTCTTTGTCATCGGTAAAGTCTGTGGCAAATGGGGTAATCGCGAAGCCAGATGATTGTTAGCATAATCCACCCATTGTATCATGTCCAGTACTCGCAAGAGGTTTCAACAAACGTTCGTGCGGATAACTTGAAGAAGGCGTTTATATTTGAGGCCACACCCTGTAGGTGGCAAACATTGAACTTATCGAGTTATGGCAATAGGGCCACACTCCCTGCTGGAAGACCTCTACCAAAGAACATAGCACCAAACTCCACCAGATTCACACGGCTTCCCGCACCAGTCTCATACTGATTGATCTTTTCTAGTGCCTCTCGCATTCCAACCACTCATAGAATCAAGAACATCAGGTCATTCATATATGCATGTCACATGAAAGCATGCCCCTTCATAGTGCTCCCAGTCAGCCAGTTCTGCAAATCATGTAACGAACCTCAAGGGCCATGCCATAAAGAATCATCGACAGCGGACGTTCAAATGGTTCAAATGGCTCTGAGCACTATGCGACTTAACTTTTGAGAGTATCAGTCGCCTAGAACTTAGAACTAATTAAACCTAACTAACCTAAGGACATCACACACATCCATGCCCGAGGCAGGAATCGAACCTGCGACCGTAGCGGTCGCTCGGTTCCAGACTGTAGCGCCTAGAACCGCTCGGCCACTACGGCCGGCGACAGCGGACGTCCCTGGCGGATTGACCACATGATCGTAACAGGGTCCGCAACACAACCATTGACCAGCACTCACAACGTTGGAAGAGTTGCAAGACGATGTGTGCAAATGTGTGAGTGGACGCCATCCGTCACAGCACTTTCTCCAGAAAGTCATAGCTCATTCTAACAAAGGCATGGTCGAAGTCCACTGTCACTAAGGCACCACAAATGCAGCAGGTGTCTGCCAGGGCATAGTCACGATCGTCATCTGGATGTTGCTGCCATCAGCAAAGCGCATCTGATCCATAGAGATGACCTGAGGGAGGAAGCGCCGAAGGCAGGTGGCAAGGGTCCGGGTAAAAATCTTGAAGTAACAATTTGACATGGTCAATAGCCGATGACGTCCAACTCCCCGACCACCAGACAGGGACAGGGATGGGATGGGGACAGGGATGAGCAGGCCTTCTACGAGTTCAGGTGGAAGGGTAAGGTCAGGGTCCATGAGTTCTTGATACATGGTGTCCAACGGTTGAACTCCAGCTGGAAGCCGTCAAGACCCGGGGCTTTCTTTGTTACACCCTTATGAAGAGCATCAGCGACATCATCAGCCTTAATTGTCGCTGCAAAAATCTCCAAAGCAGTCCCATCAAGGGATCCTGTCAACAAGTGGAGGACATCATTCAGTACTGTGGTGCTCTGCTTCTCTAATACTTAGAATTGTTTGTTGTGGCCCACAAAGGTGACTACGATATAGTTCTGGGACGCCAATTGGCGACGGTCTGACTTGCTGAGGGTGTTGACCAGCGTTCTGTGACACCTCTGCTTCTCTCAGATAACATGATGCATGGACAGGGGTTCTCCTCGTACCCAGTCTTGACATCTCACACGAACTATTGTCCCCTCAAGCCAGCGATGCAAAATTGAAATTATCTTTACCTTAATACGTTGAATTTCAACTGTCATTGAACTGAGGGGTCATAGCCTGAGAGTTCATGGAGAACTGTGAAATAATATGTCACATGTCGTTCCCTTAGCATTTTATCATGACCAATATTCATCACTGAACGCCATAAAGCAGGCTTGATGCAGTCGAGAAACCACCAGAGTGTTAAAAGATATGCTAGAAGGCGTCTCATACAATTCATCCACATCATATTTGTGACCTATCTGCATTCCAAATCTTTTTGAGATGGGTGACATTCAGCTTCCATGGGCCTCAATACCTTTTGCCACTGGAGAGTAGCAGTGCCGATGTAGGTGATTTAGTCGGAGCAATTCAACATTAATAGTGGCCACTATGAATTCTTGGGAAATACAGCCACAGCTAAGATTACTCGCTGAATGGCTGGTGACTTACGTATAACCAGCCCAGTCACTATTCATGCAGTCTCAAATATCGATGAGGGTCAGTTCATGCACTAGCACCTTGTTGATGACCTCAGATGTTAAGTCACATAGTGCTCAGAGCCATTTTGAACTAGCATCTTGAGTTCCTGGCATGTGACAGAATGGGGATATTGGTCCTTCTGGGATAACACACAATTGAGGGCGCCACCAAGAATAACATGGTCGTAGCAGTCCACAAACAAAGGAGCGACCATTACCATCACTTGGCTGTGAACGAGGAAGTCTAAACATTGATATTTGCACACCATAGAAGGTGACAGCAAGACGCCTAGCCAATGTTAGGTAAGCAACTTCGTCTACCTCAACGCCTTCTTTTAAAAGCACAGCCATTCCACCACCACTGTCAGCACACAGCATGAAATAAGAAACACAACCATAAATAGTCGGCCGTGTGGTTCTAGGCGCTACAGTCTGGAACCGAGCGACCGCTACGGTCGCAGGTTCGAATCCTGCCTCGGGCGTGGATGTGTGTGGTGTCCTTAGGTTAGTTAGGTTTAATTAGTTCTAAGTTCTAGGCGACTGATGACCTCAGAAGTTAAGTCCCATAGTGCTCAGAGCCATTTGAACTACAGATAGCCGTTAACGTCGCTAGGCAAACTTCCTGCAGGAGGGCAACATCGAGGTCCGGGGCCCTCAATATTTTGCGGGGCGATTGTAGTTAGAAAGATGTGCTAGTGGTGTTAACATTGATTGAACCAGCCCTGCAAGTTTGTCGCAGAATAGTTACTACGTTCATTGAGGCTGTAAGAACAGTAATGTCGTTCCAGCAGGCACACATCCCCGTTCAGTACATCTGTCGATTACCAGCCATGGGCGGGCGCTGATGACGCGCAGTTGAGCACCCTACAAGCCAAACATCATCATCATAAAACCATCCATGGGTTGGAGAAGCAGCATCCACTGCTGTCACAGTGATGGGTGTTTCGTCTTCTACATCATCAGACCATGCAGAAGTGCTCATCAGGTCTGAAGGCGTTGTTATGTCTGCAGTGTCGGAGTGATGCTGGATCAGCTGCCATTCAATGTCCATAGACACTGTGCATGGCGTGTGTAATGATAGTTGTAACACCAATGGGGGGAAGGCTGGCACTTCTACCGTGGAACCATCCATTGGGAGATCATCATGGTAGGTGTGATTCTCATTGTCTTGCTATTGGGTGCTGCAGGTGTCAGAAAGGTCGATCCCCCATTTACGACATCTTTTTGGCGATAGTTGCTTGCGCACGTGATCTTCTGTGTATGAAGCATGGAGATCCTGACAGTCAGACACAAAGGTATCGGTAGGCACAACCATAGAGTCGAAAGCCATCCTGTGTACCAGAGATTGCTCACCAATGCATAGGTCCGCATCACGCTGGGCACTAACGGAGACAGTGATGGTTCAGTAGTAGGAATCAGTGCGAATCATGGTCAGAAGTCGTTTTGGAGAACCTTGACAAACATCAGTAGAAGCATTGTCGGGGTAATCATGGCCCTCTCGTCCCCATGTGGTAGCTGTGTGATTCTGTGTTGCCCACAGCTTGGATGAAGGTGTTCTTCTTGGCCACATACCGAGCATGTCTTAAGCTGACCATCATAAATTATGATGGCACAGCACTGCCAATATATAAGCAGGATGTCACATGCTTAGTCATCACTATGTGGAACAGTCCTACTCCATTAAGAATCAGACATGTGGTGAACTGAGCCCACTTTTCAGCTGTACTGATAATCACTTTCCCACGTGGGCAGAATGTAGATACCACTGCCTCTGAAGCAACCTCGATAGGGAATTCAACTCATGGATCGTCTGCAGTCCAAGTCCTGTGTGTTCCACATTAACGTCACTGATGTGTCCATCAGAGTGACGGAATTTAAGACCACTTCTAGTTGCACGTAGAATTCTGTCACATACTTCTTCTGCTACTTCTGTTCCTTATGAAGCGACGTTCTTGAGGCAAAGTACCTGAGGAAATGGTGAAGCAAATATTTTTGGGTATGATTCCTTACTTTTCTTTACTCTTACATTGCTAATTTCTTTGATTCTTTGATGAACTGGACATTTTTATGATGTTTACATTTGAAAGTATTGTGGTGAGATCCTGTCATTTAAGCAGATACATAACGTAAGCATTTACGCAAACCATTGTTACATGGAAACTGATGTGGTAAAGATATTCCTAAATTATGTATTCAGGGACGAATTATTTTCCAGAAACCGTGTATATTGATCCAGCAATCGGAAAAAAATACTTGTGCTGACTAATGTTGACAGTTCCATAGTAGGAGACTGTGAGAAAGATGACAAGCTGGTCATTTTACGAAAGGTACAGGTCGGACATCAACACACTACAGAGTCCGCCAGAAAAAATGGATACACTCCTTGTCGCCGGCCAGTGTGGCCGAGCGGTTCTAGGCGCTTCAGTCTGGAACCGCGTGACCGATACGGTCGCACGTTCGAATCCTCCTCAGGCATGGATGTGTGTAATGTCCTTAGATTAGTTAGGTTTAAGTAGTTCTAAGTTCTAGGGGATGACCTCTGATCTTAAGTCCCATAGTGCTCAGAGCCATTTGAACCATTTATGAACACTCCTTGTTACGCTCTATCGAGATATCGATATTGTCGTTCGATTTGAGTTATGAGTGGGTTTTAGTATTGTCTTTGGCTCAACAGATGTTAGTACTTTCAACTCGGTATTGAGAAAACAAGATGGCTGTAGCACGCTTGACATTCGAGCTTTGAAAAAGCATTGTGAAGTGGTTCTTCAAGTTTGATAATGCCGTATAAGTGCAACGTTAGTAGAGGCGGGAGTTTAAAACAGAACCGCCTACCCACATTACAATTAAATGCATCATTCACGAGTTGGAATTTCATGGAACGATTGGTGATATTCACAAAGGAAGAACAGGAAGACAGCGTACAGCTACAGGTTCTGCTTGGTCGGCTGGCGTGTTGGAAACGCTTGTTAATTCTCCACGTAAGTTTGCTACGGAATGTGCACGTGAAGTGGGGGTTAGAAGTACAAGTTTGCGAAGAGTTCTGAAAGCTGCAAAGTGGAAAGTTTACATTCCACGATCACTGCACGCGATTAATGATGGCGATCTGGATCGCCGAATGAAATTTTGCGAATGGTATCAGCAAATGGTAACTGATGACGAACAATTTATGACGAAGGTAGTGTGGAGTGACGAGGCGCAATTTAAACTTGCTGGAACCGAGAATCGGCATAACAGTGTGTACTGGGCACCGGAAAATCCGCATGCTTATGTGGATAAAGCGGTCAATCTACCAGGAGTTCGTGTATGGTGTGGACTAGAGGCTTAGTAGGATTCAAATGGTTCAAATGGCTCTGAGCACTATGGGACTTAACTGCCGTGGTCATCAGTCCCCTAGAACTTAGAAGTACTTAAACATAACTAACCTAAGGGCATCACACACATCCATGCCCGAGGCAGGATTCGAACCTGCGACCGTAGCAGTCACGCGGTTCCAGACTGTAGCGCCTAGAACCGCACGGCCACTCCGGCCGGCTGCTTACTAGGACCCTTTTACTTTGATGCTACTGCCTTTGGAGAAGTGTACCTAAAAATGTCACGCACATCAACTTTGACAGGTATACATGCTCTTTATGGAGCTGATGAAAGGTCTTACACCAACAGGACGGGGCGCCACCACAAAACAACCCAGCCGTACGAGCTCTCTTGGATGACAATTTTCCGGGGCACTGAATTGCACGAAGAGGACCCATTGAGTTCCCTCCACGGTCGCCAGATCTAACAGCTATAGACCTTTACTTGTGGGGAACTGTGAAAAATAACCTCTATCGACGTAAGCCACGCACGCTGGAGAAACTTGGCCAGCAGATTACAGCGACACGTGCAGCGAGCTCCACTGTAAGTTGCGGCGACCGCTCGTCGTTCCGTTATGTGTACAGCCGCCAATGGTGAACATTTTGAACATTTAAAGTAACCATGTGCTAAACTGAAAGTTGTAAAGTTGTACAACATGTGAGCTGAATTACTAAAAGTAAAATAAACACATAAGTAATTCTTTGCGTTCCTTAAAGTGTATGTACTTTTTTCTGGTGGACTCTGAATTATAATATACTTATCACGTCATAGAGTGAAGCAGATGTTTAATTGCAGTATCCGGCAGTGTACAAAACTTAAAGACGGAAATTACATTGCTCGATGGAACTGGACCTTAACACAGAAAGAGCTGTACAGTGTAGCACAGAAAGCAATCGAAAGAAGTATGCAATGAGACGAACAGAAATGACACTTTTATTCAAAGATAATAGGTACATTGAAGTCATTATGGCTTACGATGGTCCCCCGGACGTTCCAGAAGTCAGGTGTTGGTTCTTAATGGAGTGTGTGACCACCACGTACGGCAATGCGACATTCTATCTTGCTGGCCGAAAGGTTGATGCGGAATTCTTGTGGTAGGGTGTTCAGTTCCTCCACCAGAGAGGTTGACAACTGCTGGACAGTCGTTGGTGCACGTGGACGCAATGCAGTATATACAGGGTATTTCAAAAATGACCGGTATATTTGAAACGGCAATAAAAACTGAACGAGCAGCGATAGAAATACACCGTTTGTTGCAATATGCTTGGGACAACAGTACATTTTCAGGCGGACAAACTTTCGAAATTACAGTAGTTACAATTTTCAACAACAGATGGCGCTGCAAGTGATGTGAAAGATATAGAAGACAACGCAGTCTGTGGGTGCGCCATTCTGCACGTCGTCTTTCTGCTGTAAGCGTGTGCTGTTCACAACGTGCAAGTGTGCTGTAGACAACATGGTTTATTCCTTAGAACAGAGGATTTTTCTGGTGTTGGAATTCCACCGCCTAGAACACAGTGTTGTTGCAACACGACGAAGTTGTCAACGGAGGTTTAATATAACCAAAGGACCGAAAAGCGATACAATAAAGGATCTGTTTGAAAAATTTCAACGGACTGGGAACGTGACAGATGAACGCGCTGGAAAGGTAGGGCGACTGCGTACGGCGACCACAGAGGGCAACGCGCAGCTAGTGCAGCAGGTGATCCAACAGCGGCCTCGGGTTTCCGTTCGCCGTGTTGCAGCTGCGGTCCAAATGACGCCAACGTCCACGTATCGTCTCGTGCGCCAGAGTTTACACCTCTATCCATACAAAATTCAAACGCGGCAAACCCTCAGCGCCGCTACCATTGCTGCACGAGAGACATTCGCTAACGATATAGTGCACAGGATTGATGACGGCCATATGCATGTGGGCAGCATTTGGTTTACTGACGAAGCTTATTTTTACCTGGACGGCTTCGTCAATAAACAGAACTGGCGCATATGGGGAACCGAAAAGCCCCATGTTGCAGTCCCATCGTCCCTGCATCCTCAAAAAGTACTGGTCTGGGCCGCCATTTCTTCCAAAGGAATCATTGGCCCATTTTTCAAATCCGAAACGATTACTGCATCACGCTATCTGGACATTCTTCGTGAATTTGTGGCGGTACAAACTGCCTTAGACGACACTGCGAACACCTCGTGGTTTATGCAAGATGGTGCCCGGCCGACGTCTTTAATTTCCTGAATGAATATTTCGATGATCGTGTGATTGCTTTGGGCTATCCGAAACATACAGGAGGCGGCGTGGATTGGCCTCCCTATTCGCCAGACATGAACCCCTGTGACTTCTTTCTGTGGGGACACTTGAAAGACCAGGTGTACCGCCAGAATCCAGAAACAATTGAACAGCTGAAGCAGTACATCTCATCTGCATGTGAAGCCATTCCGCCAGACACGTTGTCAAAGGTTTCGGGTAATTTCATTCAGAGACTACGCCATATTATTGCTACGCATGGTGGATATGTGGAAAATATCGTACTATAGAGTTTCCCAGACCGCAGCGCCATCTGTTGTTGAAAATTGTAACTAATGTAATTTCGAAAGTTTGTCTGTCTGAAAATGTACTGTTGTCCCAAGCATATTGCAACAAACGGTGTATTTCTATCGCTGCTCGTTTAGTTTTTATTGCCGTTTCAAATATACCGGTCATTTTTGAAACACCCTGTATCACCAATGCACCCTACGCGTGTTCGATGGAATTTAAGTTGTGGGAACGGGCAGGACAGTCCATTCCCTAAATATTCTTTCGTTCCAGGAGCTCCTCTACCTGTACTGTTAGAAGAGGGTCATGCACTGCCACCCATAAAAATTAAGAAAAGCAGCACTTAGAGGTGGAGTACAGTGTCACAGTAACGTTGATGAGTGAGTGTACCTTTTTAAAAGATCTGGAAGTAAGTACACCCGCGAAACGTTGTGCCTCCCCATATCAAAACACCTGTACCACCAAAATGATCATGTTGGATAATGTTCGCGGACTCATTACGTGTTGCCACCTCTCGCGGTATGAGGCTGCGTCCGGAGCCATGACTCAGACTTCATGTTCTCTCACTCCCCTCCTCGTTGGTCCAGTCCCTGTGTTCGTGCCACCATAGCAAACGATGCCGCCAATGTGGGGGTGTCAACGTAACACAACGTACTGAATGACACAGTCGGCAATACTCAGCACAACCAGGAGCACCTCCGAAGATGTCCAACCTAGCTTTGGACGAAACGTCAGGGACAGAAGAGGTCCATGGACCACGGCCGTACAACCCAGAAGAATTCTCGGCAGCTGAAACATCCGGTCGTGAAAGCGTTCATTGTATGAGTAACAACTTTTCCTGAGCTATGCACGTGCTGGTGTCACACAGACAGCGAAGACGGAGGCAGACTGGTAACAGCTTGTAGAGTAGCGTACGTGCAACCATTTTTACTACCCTCCAGCCGTGAATGGAACGTGAAGCAACCTTAAGCTGTTGTATCATAAAAAATCTACTCATCACAATATATTGTGATTCGAAGTAATTAACTGTATATGTCCATTCCATCTGGTTAGGCACACGAACCACACACGTAATGGCATGACTTTTTAATTCTCGTATGTATTGCAGCAACTGGTTTTTGATGAAGGAACTTTGTACTTCTTTAACAATATTTGACAGCTGTTGAAAAGAAGTTGCGAGTTGAGAATTTCGCAATACCCGTCAATAAGAGTCTATTTTCCAGCTATATATTGCATCAAGATGTCCTGGGCGTTCGGTTTGGCTTCTACATTCAGTCGAGTTCTTACTTACTTGTGCGACAAGTTTCCTGCACTCTACTTTGCCATAGAGCCCTACAAAGAAAAGTGCATAACTTCGTTAAATCGTTATTGCATGAAATATTTGACACGTTTTTTTATCAGTACTGCAGTAGTACTGATCAGTCAGGTATCTGCGAGTGTTGCCCAGAAAGTAAGGCACCGCAATTTTTTTCTTCAACACTTCTTTACTGAAAATAATGAGAATTACACACACGAAAGAATGGTGTTTTATCTGCACACCCTATTTTTCACGTAATCTCCATCCCGTTCTGTGGTCTTCCTCCAGCGCGAAACAAGGGCGTGTATGCGCTGTCGGCATCAATCCTTGTTCTGATGACGGAGCCAATGCTTCACTGTGTGAATTTCCTTTGCTGACTGACAGATGGAGCGCCAACTGCCGAGTCGTAATGCGTCTGTTATCGGGAATGGCAACACCAGCTCGCTGCAACATGTCAGGTGTGACAGCCCTAGATAGTCTGTCCGACGGCCGCAAATCGTGGAGCTCCGCCGAATCGGCTTCTGATGACCTCAGCCTCCGTGCCCAACGACTAACTGTACTTCCGTCGACAGCAGATGCTCCATATACTTTGCACAAGCGTTCGTGAATATTCCCAACAGTTTCTTTCTCTGCAGTGAGAAATTCAATGACAGCACGTTGCTTGTAACGTGCATCTCTACAGACGGCACTTTGAAACTGTCCTGCAGCTACGCTATCTGTCGGAAGTGACGGAAACTTGGCGCGCTCACTCGGGAGACTTCAGATTGTACATTTGTAAAGTTTCGCATTCGTAGTATTATTGTCGACTGGGAAAAAAAAGAGCGGTGCATTACTTTCTGGGCAAAACTCGTAAATAACTGCACTTGCTCGAAAGTCATTTCAACCGTATACCTTTGCCTCAGAATCGTTCTTTACTATCTCTTTTGCCTTACCTTTCCACACGTCAGTGTCGCTTTCTTCACGCAAATTATCTATGTGGCTTAATATACTTATCAAATCACCTCTGTTTCCTAAAGCATTAGGACGTCAGACAGCAATCGACTTTTATTTTTGTGATGCATCTTTCTTACATATAAACATATTGATTTTAGATCATCCCGTAAGTGAAAATGTTTAAAGTCAATGATTTTTGAAAATACACTACTGGCCATTAAAATTGCGACACCAAAAAGAAATACAGATGATAAACGGGCATTCATTGGACAAATATATTATACTGGAACTGACGTGTGATTACATTTTCACGCAGTTTGGGTGCATAGATCCTGAGAAATCAGTACCCAGAACAACGACCTCTGGCCGTAATAACGGCCTTGATACGCCTGGGCATTGAGTCAAACAGAGCTTGAATGGCGTGTACAGGTACAGCTGTCCATGCAGCTTCAACACGATACCTCAGTTCATCAAGAGTAGTGACTGGCGTATTGTGACGATCCAGTTGCTCGGCCACAATTGACCAGACGTTTTCAATTGGCGAGAGATCTGGAGAATGTACTGGCCAGGGCAGCAGTCGAACATTTTCTGTATCAAGAGAGGCCCGTACCGGACCTGCAACATGCGGTCGTGTATTATCCTGCTGAAATGTAGGGTTTCGCAGGGATCGAATGAAGGGTAGAGCCACGGGTCGTAACACATCTGAAATGTAACGTCCACTGGTCAAAGTGCCGTCAATGCTGACAAGAGGTGACCGAGACGTGTAACCAATGGCACCCCATACCATCACGCCGGGTGATACGCCAGTATGGCGATGATGAATACACGCTTCCAACGTGCGTTCACCGCGATGTCGCCAAACACGGATGCAACCATCATGATGCTGTAAACAGAATCTGGATTCACCCGAAGAAATGACGTTTTGACATTCGTGCACTCAGGTTCGTCGTTGAGTACACCATCATAGGCGCTCCTGTCTGTGATGCAGCGTCAAGGGTAACCGCAGCCATGGTCTCCGAGCTGATAGTCCATGCTGCTGCAAACGTCGTCGAACTGTTCGTGCAGGTGGTTATTGTCTTGCAAACGTCCCCATCTGTTGACTCAGGGATCGAGACGTGGCTGTACGATCCTTTACAGCCATGCGGATAAGATGCCTGTCATCTACACTGCTAGTGATACAAGGCCGTTGGGATCCAGCACGGTGTTCCGTATTACCCTCCTGAACCCACTGATTCCATATTCTGTTAACAGTCATGGGAACTCGAGTAACGCGAGCAGCAATGTCGCGATACGATAAACCGCAATCGCGATAGGCTACAATCCGACCTTTATCAAAGCCAGAAACGTGATGGTACGCATTTCTCCTCCTTGCACGAGGCATCACAACAACGAAGTTTCACCAGGCAACGCCGGTCAACTGCTGTTTGTGTATGAGAAATCGGTTGGAAACTTTCCTCATGTCAGCACGTTGTAGGTGTCGCCACCGGCGCCAACCTTGTGTGAATACTCTGAAAAGCCGGCCGCGGTGGTCTCGCGGTTCTAGGCGCGCAGTTCGGAACCGTGCGACTGCTACGGTCGCAGGTTCGAATCCTGCCTCGGG
Organism: Schistocerca piceifrons; assembly: GCF_021461385.2. Classification (NCBI taxonomy): domain Eukaryota; kingdom Metazoa; phylum Arthropoda; class Insecta; order Orthoptera; family Acrididae; genus Schistocerca; species Schistocerca piceifrons. The sequence continues at coordinate 24,791,132 of NC_060141.1, forward strand.
CATGGATGTGTGTGATGTCCTTAGGTTGGTTAGGTTTAAGTAGTTCTAAGTTCTAGGGGACTGATGACCACAGCAGTTGAGTCCCATAGTGCTCATAGCCATTTGAACCATTTGAATACTCTGAAAATCTAATCATTTGCATATCACAGCATCTTCTTCCTGTCGGTTAAATTTCGCGTCTGTTGCACGTCATGTTCGTGGCGTAGCTGTTTTAATGGCCAGTAGTGTAGTATGAGATTACCTTCAGCTGTAAAAGTTCTTTAACAACTTTCAGTGAACTGTCACGAGATATACTTGCAGCTGTCGCCGGTACTCGTGTCCTATTCTGCACCTCCTCCTACTCAGCCAGTCTCTTTGCTGGCCGTCGTCCGTTCAGAGACACCTTCCTCTCATATTCCTATTGGGTATCTCATCTCCCTTCTCGTTTGCAAAGTCCGCATCAAAATTCGTTTTGACTACCTGTTATCATCCACTTTTTGTGCATATCCGAGCTTCAACAGCTGTTCTGTTTCTACCGCATCGACCATCATCTCGCAGTCTTCCATGATATCTCGTATTGTGTTGTTCCCACGTTGTCCATCCTCGAAATCCAACGACTGCTCCAAAAGTTAGTTCGCAGCGGTCGCAGCCTCTCTCTCTCTCTCTCTCTCTCTCTCTCTCTCTCTTATTAAGCTCCCACGTCTCCCCATATATGTAGCATTAGTCCCAGCAATGGATTAAGGGATGATGAGTGTCTCGTTCCTCTTTTCCTTTGAACTTTTATATAAATCAAATGGGCTTTTACTATTGGAGGACAACGATACTCCTATCTGAAAGCGTCATATCATTTGATTTTTGTCAGTTAAGTATCTAGGTCTTCTACATCGACTACCATCTCTGCTAAATACACAGTTTTCTACGCGTTAAAAGAGCACCGATTCTTCAAACAGAGCGAGATGGCGCAGAGGTTAGCACAGTGGATTCGCATTGAGGAGGTCGACGGTTCAAATCCCGATTCAGACATTCATATTTAGGTTTTCCGTGTTTCCCTAAATTGCTCCCGGCAGATGCCAGTATCCTACCTCCGAAAGGGCACGGCCGATTTCCCTCCACATCGTTTGTGCTCCGCCCGTAATGACGTAAGCACTAACGTTCCTTTCTTCGTTCCATTCTTCAGATTCCTCATTCAGTTTCCGCAGCATCATCCTTATCTCCACCTGTAACAAGCTGATCGTCAGTGAACAGATGAGTGTACAAAGTTTTATCTTTTGTGGGTGTTCCGATTCCGCAGCGGCTCTTCTCCATCTTGTTCTCCAACGTACCGAATATTTTAAACAAGGTCCTTGTCACAGTTCTTTCGAGACTGAGAATGTCTGGAATACAAAGTTTCTTAATGTAACTCTACTCGTACCGGGTGGTCATAATGAAATTGACGGTGTTCCGAGTGCTGCAGTGCGGGCTGTATACATCGCAGGAGGCTGAAACATCGTAGGTACTTCCATTGATCGGCGCACTCGTGGAGTATGCTGAAAAAAAAAAAAAAAAAAAAGAAAAGTCCCTATTCTGCCACCAAGTGAAAATATGTCGCTTTAAGCAGTCATAACGTGGCGTGGGTGCAGCAAGAGGGAAGGAACGATCAAATACTTGATAACCGTGGTTTCAGCACGTTTATTAAGATATGGCCACAAGCTACAACAAGTCTTCACGATGGTATCTGTCAGGGAGGTATCCGGACTCTTCCTGATATGAAGGATAGCATACGATGAGATATCGCCCTGATTACACTTGATATTCCGCGAACATCTGTCGACGACGCCACGTTACTGATACAGCGTGCTGCTGAGTCGGGCGACCAAACTGAACACATGTTGTATCTTGTGATCATATGTTAATAAATGTGCCTGAGTCAACTTTATGAAGTCTTTGATCGTTGCTCCCCTTTTCCTGCACGCACACCACATTCTGACTCCCCACAGCGGCATATTTTCGCTTGGTGGCAGAATGTAGAACTATTTTTTTTTCTTTTAGTATACGGCGCGAGCGAACGATGAATGAAGATACATGATATGTGGAATAATCGGGTCTACTGCCGGATGTTTGTGTCGCTCTGGCACAATATTTCGGCCACGTAACTCGTTGCCTTCTTCAGGTGCTACCTGAGACTGGAGAAGATCCTGCAATACGGCAGTCTCAGGTAGCACCTGAAGAAGGCAACGAGTTACGTGGCCGAAATATTGTGCCAGAGCGACACAAACACCCGGCAGTAGACCCGATTATTCCACATGTCAAGATCTCGCCGGGAAAGCCTGAAGAGTTACAAGATACATGATGTTTCACTGACCTGTTATGTATACAGTACGCATTACAGCACTGGGAACACCGCCAGTTTTATAGCCCACCCGATACATCCTGTTTTATAACCCAGCCGGTACATTCTGTAGAATCTTTTAACATAGCAGATAATACTGTGTTTACTTTGCACATTAAGATATTTGACTTAATACTGCATGAGTATGACCACGAAGATTGTTTCGAATGGCAGCACAGTCTGTGAATAAGCGACACTCTGCTCGGTATCGATTACAGTGATAGTTGCACAGGATCGTGGGAGAACCCAAGTAGTATTTCCCGTGACCGGGCAGAAACTTCGACAGGCTGAAGCTCTGAATCGGCCTGCGAGTCCTGGTCGTACGGCGGAATTGGCGGCGCTGTGGTCGCGATGCGCCACGGTCCACACTCGACACCCAGGCCGGCAAACAGTTTTAAACTTGAAACTTCCTGGCAGATTAATCTGTGTGCCAGACCGAGGCTCGAACTCGGGACCTTTGCCTTTTGCGGGCAACTGTTCTACCATCTGAGGTACCCAAGCACGACTCACCACCCATCCTCACAGCTTCAATTCTGCCAGTATCTCGTCTCCTACCTTCCAAACTTCACAGAAGCTCTCCTGCGAACCCTTCAGGACTAGCGCTCCTGAAAGAAAGGATATTGCTCCAAGGTTCGCAGAAGAGCTGTGAAGTTTGGGAGGTAGGAGGTACTGGCTAAGGCAAAGGTCCCAAGTTCGAGTCTCGGTCTGGCAAATAGTTTTAATGTGCCAGGAAGTTTGATATCTTGTGCAGAGTGAAAATTTCATTCTGGAAACATCCACCAGGCTGTGGCTAAGCCATGTCTCCGGAATTTTTTTCTTCCAGGAGTGCTAGTTCTGCAATGTTCGCAGAAGAACTTATGTAAAGTTTGGAAGGTAGGAGACGAGGTACTGGCAGAAGTAAAGCTGTGAGTACCGGGCGTGAGTCGTGCTTGGGTAGCTCAGATGGTAGAGCACTTGCCCGCGAAAGGCAAAGGTTCCGAGTTCGTCTCGGTCTGCCACACAGTTTTAATCTGCCAGGAAGTTTCATATCAGCGCACACTCCGCTGCAGAGTCATTCTGGAGTTTTCAACTTCCTCGTGTAACCATATTCCCTCGAGCATGCTGAAGATAACTTTGCTTTTACACGCAGATGCCTCTCACGAGGTGGGGACACACATGGACGTGGGCTCACACGCAGCGCGCTTGCTGTTGCTTGTCCTCCAGGCTCTACGTGAAGAAGTGCCTGGGCTGTTCGGAGCGCATCGCCCCCGAGGAGCTGGTGATGCGCGCGCTGGACAGCGTCTTCCACGTGCGCTGCTTCGTGTGCGTTGTGTGCGGCGCGCGCCTGCAGAAGGGCGACCAGTTCGTCATCAAGCAGGGACAGCTCTTCTGCCGGCCCGACTACGAGAAGGAGGTCGAGATGCTGCAGGGGTACGCCCAGGGTGAGTGCGCTAGCCCGCCAGCCCGTCTCGCGCTTGCAGCCATCTTGCACTGCCAGGTTGATTCATTGTCGCTTACACTCCGCTGCACAGTGCAGGATTCATTCTGGGACCAAACAGCTGCTGGGACTATTGTTTGCCGTGTCCTCTCTAGGACTGAAGTCTGATCCTGACAAAGGGCGAACTTCGCTTAATGTTACTGTCGTAGTGGTCGGCAAACACATTACTCAACATAGCCAAATATCAACAGTAGCCTACAACGATTGAAATTTCTTTTGGCAGTCAATTTTTTTTAACTTAAGCTACGTATTCCAGAATGAGATTATCACTCTGCAGCGGAGTGTGTGCCGATATGAAACTTCCTGATAGATTAAAACTGTGTGCCTGACCGAGACTGGAACTCGGGACCTTTCCCTTTCGCGGGCAAGTGCTCTACCAACTGAGCTACCCAAGCACGACTCACGACCCGTCCACAAAGCTTTACTTCCGCCAGTACCTCGTCTCCTACGTTCCAAACTTCACAGAAGCTCTCCTACGAACCTAGGTCCCGAGTTCGAGTCTCGGTCTGGCCCACAGCTTTTTTTTTTTTTTTTAAATGGTTCAAATGGCTCTGAGCACTATGGGACTTAACATCTGAGGTCATTAGTCCCTTAGAACTTAGAACTACTTAAACCTAACTAACCTAAAGACATCACACACATCCATGCCCGAGGCAGGATTCGAACCTGCGACCGTAGCAGCAGCGCAGTTCCGGACTGAAGCGCCTAGAACCGCACGGCCCCACCGGCCGTCCCACAGTTTTAATCTGCCAGGAAGTTTCTTAAGCTATATAGGTTGGTGGGAATGGAAGACAGCCAAGCAGTTGCAATAAATGGTGGTTAGCAAATAAGCTTGACCACGATCTCGACAGATTTAAACCCGTCTTCTTCAGAAGGACAAACAAACTTCACATGAGCAGTTGATTCACTGAAAGCTGTTCCACATGACACGTATCGGCAACGGTCTGTACAGCGCCTCGGTAAAATAATGTGAACAGAGGCAGTAATGGGATGGTTGTGTTTGACGGTCACACTTGTAGCGCTGGACTCTGCGTGTTCAGTACGGACTAGGCATCAGTGCAGGTTGTTTACGAGTAATACACACTTCGTATTTGCATTCAGAGGCCGAGGTCGACGTGCAGTGAAAGACCTAACAGAGTTCCAAAGAGGGCAGTTTGTCGGGGTCCGATCAGGTGGAGCATCAGTAACCGAGACAGCCAACTTACTGAATGTTCCAAGAGCAACTGTTTCAACAGTCTTGACAGCCTCCACATAGCATGGAAAGATATCATCGTGTAAACGTAGTAGTGGGTGCAAATCAAAACTAATTGATAGAGATCGTCATACGCTAATACCAACTGTGTCAAAACAACACAAAACTGTGGTTGCTACAGAGACTGCTGAGTTCAATAGCCATGTTCGAGACCCCGCCAAAAGAAACCTTCAATCCTGATTGCTTGATTCCAACGGGTAAGATGATGATGTTTGGTTTGTTGGGCGGTTATCAGCACCCGTACAAATTCCCCACCTTTCCTCAGTCTAATCTCACCACTTTCATGAATGATGATGAAATGATGAGGGCAACACAAACATCCAGTCATCTCGAGGCAGGTGAAAATCCTTGACCCCGTCAGGAAGCGAACCCGGAACCCTGTGCTCGGGAAGCGAGACCACGAGCTACGGACTCCAACGGGTAAGAATAGAGGTGGAAGTGTGATGGTGTGGGAAGCCATATCATTGTATTCTGCTAGTCCCATTATTACTTTCAAACGCTGTATCGCAGCCAACGATTATGTGAATATTTTAGGTGATAAGGTGCACCCCATGATTCAAATGTTCTTCCCCAGCAATGATGCCATATTTCAGGACGATAATGCACCCATTCACACAGCCAGGACAGTACAATCGTGGTATGACGAGCATGCAACTGAACTGCAGCGTGTTCCCTGGCGAGACTTGAACATTTTCGAACACTTGTGGACGGTATTGGAGCACAGACTCCGGAGCAGATATCTGCCTCCCTCGTCACTACAGGAGTTAGAAGAAGTTCTGATCGAAGAGTGGCATAACATTCCACTGGAGACCACACAATCATTATACGCCAATATTCAAAGTAGAATCGCAGTTGTATGTCGGGCAAATGGTGGTCCAACCCCTTATTAATAAAGCATTCCCAAGTAAGTACAGGTGATCACTTTATTTTGCCTATCCAGTGTATGTCCATAGGTGAAAATTACGTCCCCTGGAGTCGAGGACTTCTCACACCAATGAAACGAATTACTTACAATAACAGACCATGTTAGTAAGTACATGCTGGCTGAGGGAGAGTGGAGAGCGTGACTACCAGGAAAACTGAATGGATTGGTAAGGTGAAGTTTGTTTATCCTTCTGAAGAAGAATGGTTTAAATACGTCGAAACCGTAGTAAAGGTTATTTGCTAACAACCATTTACTGCAACTGGTTGGCTGTCTTTATTTCCAGCTGTTTTGTAACCGTTGCTGTAGTGCAGCCATTTTTAAAATACTGTGTTGGTTGGTACAGTGTTGTTCACTCAATTAGGGTACTCCTCTTGTAAATACGTCCTCATTCTGACTGAGATACATATTCAGGGGTCGCCCCCTTCCAACCCTTCCATTTACATTCGTCTTGGGTAGATCTACTTGTTTCGTCCTTTGTTCACCCTTTGTGTTTCTGAGAACCATGTCGTTCGTTAGTTCTAAATACTGAACGGCCTTCTCAAGAATACAGGCTTTCAATTTATGTTAGTAAGGAAGTGAAACGTTAAAAATTATATGACACGCCTGACGTCGAAGCATTATCTGCTCCCCACTTTCGAAGGCATTGTCATAAGCAGCAAAAATGGTACGGATGGCGGCGAATGCACTTGGTCTGACTCCCGACAGAGAACGCAGTTACATCTACAGCCCCGTGCAACGCCAGTTCTCAAAATTGACTCGGCCAGACCAAAACAGACTTCTGCAGATGGAGGACGAAGTTTAAATCGCACGGTATTGCTCATGTACGTGGTTTAACCAAAGAGCCGCATGTACCTCTCGATCCGCAGTTTGCCGACCGCTGTCGTAGTGAACTTTTGACTGAAGTATTAGCAATATTAGAAGCCTTGTTTTGGGAAAAAATAAAACTCGATGATGTCAAAATTGATGTAATGTGATGGACATGGAAACACTTTCCAGTTTCCAGAACTCCAGCAATAAATCTGTTGTTCACTGAGCCACAATTAACAGAACTTTGTCGTGATCTGCACAATATTGGAACTGTGCTCCCTATTACTTTCCTCGATCAGAGTGATCCGTTGCAGTTTTTCTGGATCATTAGAACATAACATTCACAACAAACATGTCAGAAAAAACATAAAAACAAAAGAGTGACCATCTTCATTTGTGTAAGCACATAATATTCTCAAAAATTATCACCAAACGCAAAGAAAAAGCATGAGATTGTAATTAAACTCAGGGAACGAAATGTCTTTAGAACTGGACATAGCACAATGAACCATTTGCAGTTCGTGACGGAACAAAGAGTACAAGTTAGGTGCCACTTTGTCTCGGATTCGTACATTCTGAAAAACCTTTTCACTCGGATTCCACCAAATTTGTTCTGGCAGCCCCTGAAACACGATAAACAAACTAGTGATTTAACCTGCTATACGTCGACCACAGTGCTGTTGCACCTCTGAGCAAGTACAATTTCGTCAGCTTATCGTGAGGCAGCGCATAATCGGGATTTACAGTACACGCATTGCTGAGCTGAAAGTATTCACTCTACGTTGCGTTTTCTTTAGAGATCACTGTACTTACTTCCTATATCGTCGCCGCTTGTTTCCGATAACAATATCGTGGTTGAGTAACACTTCAGTTCAGCTGTGCACATACTTTCAGCTCCTGTTAGGCGCTGACTTACGATAAGCCGAATCGAGTGGCCTTACTCCCTGGTGCAAAATATTGTGCTGGACCACTCAGTAGACTGTGTGCTACTTGAGAACGGTATTACTGCACTTGGCCTACGGTGCAAACATGTGCTGACATTGCAGTAAACATGTACAGCAGTGAGTAAGGAAAACGCATCGCACGGGGAATGCTTTGAGTACACTGGTTTAGCATGTCGTCGTGAAATATCTGATAAAGATTCACGAACGCCCTCAATCCCAGACGGAATGACATTGTGGTCGCATTAGACGTCGGTACCAGAGCTCCCATTGGACATCAGAGTAGTGAGAAATTCAAAATAGAGATAGGAGTATGTGAATAATGGATAGATTTGTGTAGGGAATAGTCAGGCTAAGGAAGAAAACAAAAAGGATATTTCAGGGAACAGACTAGATACAGAACGTAATTATGACGGTAATGGAAATGAAAGCGACTGGGAGTGACATGTAGCTAGAAGGGTGAGTAGTAGCTAAACCTTGCCGGCCAGAGTGGCCGAGCGGTTCTAGGCGCTACAGTCTGGAACCGCGCGACCGCTACGGTCGCAGGTTCGAATCCTGCCTCGGGCATGGATGTGTGTGATGTCCTTAGGTTAGTTAGGTTTAAGTAGTTCTAAGTTCTAGGGGACTGATGACCTTAGAAGTTAAGTCCCATAGTGCTCAGAGCCATTTTGAAGTAGATGAACCGTACAAGATCTCTGCTGCTTTCCAATATATCAGAAAATACCGACACTACACCCTTGTAGAATGTGGTGGCTAGATGACATTAGAAGATATGCCACAGTTGCGTGGAGCCTGTAACACATGGAAAAAGTGTACAGGATACTTTTGTCTGGCAGTGGATGTCAAATGGCTGATGATGTTGTGAGGATGATGATGATGAATTAGGATTTAACGTATGTTAAATATATACCTGTGTCTCGCATCTGTGGAAACATAGTTTCCTGATTGTGTTCTAAAATGTACGTTTCACATATTCCACTTGAGTCTCTTCTCATTATGGAGTCCAATTTGATTTATCACGTAGCAGTATCAGCAGTTCTCTGACTGCGGCTGCCGTCATGATATTGCGATTTCCACTTACCTCCAGCGTTAGAAAAGATTCTCTGTCGCCAGTGGTAGCTTTCCGCCTCCCAAATTGGTACCTGCCACTAAGTGAAAGTACACGTACGTCAGTTAATTTTAATTTTTCATTGGCGTAACGAACAGTAATTTAGACTAGTGCAAACTGTTTTAAGACATCCTACTTCACTTACTCAAGCCAAGAGCATTTGCTCTATTATGAAAAAAGTTAATGATTATTACAAATTTCAACTGGAGAAATCAACAAACAACAGCTATTCATAACTCGTAAACCGACACGAGTCAGTCGTGTGGGAAAAAACGAAGTACTGACGAAAACGATAGTAACACAACTTTCAGATACTCAGATTTACTACTGTGCATAACTGCAGAAGTTTTGTCAATTGCAGCAATGTATCACCTCAGTTTCAAAGTACACAATGTGATGCTGAAAGGCCTGACATGTATATTGCTATACTTCCTGCCGTTTTTCAGTGAGTGATGTATAACGGCCGCCCTGTTCTTCTGAAAGAAATGTCATATAAAGCTCCATGACATTTAGGAGGATATTTCTTATATAACCATCACACGACCGTATTTAAAAGTGTTAAAGACTGTACTACTAAATTATAAAATTGAGGGCACAGCAGATCAAACTCAATTTTTTTCGGGAAAGCTACGTGAACAGGGTTAGCAATTTCCAGCACATGCCTTATACCGGAAAACATTGTGTATTGTTTTTTTTTTGTTTTTTTTTTTAAGAACTGCAATGAGGAAACTGTTCCATCTGTTATTCAAAGTACATGGAAGGTGAAATACCGCCGTACTGCGAGGAGAATATACTAATAAAATTTCAAAACAGGCGAGCGCTGACTGGTGTGAATATTAGCGAACCATCAGTTTGGTAACTCATGGATGCAAACATGAATTATTTACGGAAAAATTTGAGCACTGAAAATTTCTGTGACCGCGTGAGGTCATCCCATTGCCCTGCAGAGGCCACGGAAATGAGTTGATTTAAAGAAATGTAGCACTTAAGCAGCCCAATGAAGATTCTGCTGAAAACTCGGAGCTGAAATCTGTCTTTCATCCAGGAATAATACTGTTACTGTTTTTGCAGGAAATGATCCGTAGCTACTGTACTGTCCCGACAGTACTTCGTGGAATTCATTTTTTGTGGAAATGAGTGTCAGAGTCCTCACTCGACGGACGCAGAGCGGTTTGTCCATTTTGAGCAACGTGTCTATCGCCTGTCTATCGCCGCTGACAACCGCTGACGTGCCATCAGTCAAAGTGGGGAACGTAACTGTCACAGAGCGAGCAAATCCAGTGATTTATAGGCGAGTGATGGACGCAGGAATGATATGGAACAGCGAAAGAGGTCACTAGTACCATCAGGCCACGAGTGCACAATCGGACAAACAGCAGAAATTATGTACACTTCATATTCAAAAACCTAATACCACAATAATATTGTATAAATTTCATTTCTCGTGTGGTTTCAAAGTTTGTATTTTACCTTAACTATAATACAGTTAAAACTATGTGCTGTATCAGCGCACACTCCGCTGCGGAGTGAAAATCTCATTCTATAATACAGTTAGTTTCTTGTTTCATATAATTTAAATACGAAATTCTGATATTTGTTTATTTCCATTATTTCATTCAGCTGTTTTGTACACATATTATGAGAAACTTCAATTATTGCTATACATCTACATCTTCAGAACTTAGAACTACTTAAACCTAACTAACCCAAGGACATCATACACATAAGCCTGAGGTAGGATTCGAACCTGCGACCGTAGCGGTCACGCGGTTCCAGACTGAAGCGCGTAGAACCGCACGGCCACTTCGGCCCGCTCAAATGCCGGCTCTGTAAATTTTTTGGCAATAGCATTCCTCGACAGAAACGTCGCCTTCCCTCGAGGGATTCCCATTTGAGTTCCTGACCATCTCCTTAACACCTCCGTGTTGTTCGACCCTAACGGTAACAAACCTAGTAGCCCACTCTTGAATTGCTTCGATGGCTTTCTTTAATCCGACCTGCTCGAGCACTACGCAAGTACAGATCGCACCGGCGTCCTACATGCGGTCTCATTTGGAGATGAACCACACTTTCCCAAAATTCTCCCAATAAACCAAAGTCGACCAGTCGCCTTCCCTACCATAATCCTACTATGTTCTTCCATTTTATATCGCTTTGCAACGTTACGCTCAGCTATTTAACCGACGTGACTCTGTCAAGCAGGACACACTATTGCTGTGTCCAAATAACACGGATTTGTTTTTTCTACTTATCCGCATTAAGTTGTTCTGCATTTAGAGCTAGATGCAACTCATCACACCAACTAGAAATCTTGTCCAACTCATCTTGTGCCCTCCTACAGTCACTCAACTTCGACACATTACCGTACACTACAGCAAACAACTGCAGATTGCTGCCCAACCTGTCCGCCAAATCATTTACGTGTATAGAGAATAACAGCTCTCCTATCACACTTTCCTCGGGCACTCCTGACGATACCCTTATGTCTGATGAATATTCACCGTCAAGGGCAACATACTGGGTTCTGCAACTTAAGAAGTCTTCGAGCCACCTACATATCTGTGGACCTGTTCCATATGCTCGTATCTTCGTTAACAGCCTGCAGTGGGGCACAGTGTCAAATACTTTCCATAAATCTAGAAGTATCCATAGTTCAGCAGTACATTATCTGAGAAAAGAACAAGATGAATTTCGTAAGAGCGATGCTTTCTAAAACTGTGCTGATTCGTGGACGTAAACTTCTCGGTTTCGAGAACATTTATTATATTCGAACTGAGGATACGTTCAAGGACTCTGCAGCAAAACAATGTTAGGCATTTTGGTGTGTAATTTTTCGGGTCCGTTCTTTTGCCCTTCGTATATACCGGAGTCACCTGCGGTTTTTCCCAGTCGCTTGGAACTCTGCGCTGGGCGAGAGATTCGCGATAAATGCAAACCAGGTAAGGGGCCAGTCCCGTAGAGCACTCTTTGTAAAACCGAACTGGAATTCCATCTCTACCTGGTGACTCGTTCGTTTACAACTCTTTCAGTTGTTTCTGTATACTAGGGATGCTTATTACGTGTCGTCCTTTCGGGAGTATGTTCGATGTTCAAATGATGGTATGTCTGTACGATTCTCCTGCGTGAACGATTCCTTTATCTGTTATTGCTCTTTACATTGTACAGACACACGTTGTTAAAAACAGCAAGAGAAATGTAGGAACAGGCACTGTCTATGTATGGGAACATTCCACATGCAGCTCACTTGACGCCGGTAGGATTCTAACCTTCGATAAGCAGGTGCAGGATAAGGCACTTTCTCGCAACAACTGTATACCAGCTAGAAATTTCTTTCATTCAGTTTGAACTACAGGAATATGTGAGATAAAAATTCACCAATTCATGCCCCAAGCTAACACCTGCCAAAAAGGTAACTGTATTGCTTATTTATGCTCAAACTAGAGGTTTCCGCATTGGTCGTTGAAAGACGTGTGAAATGATGTTGTAGAGTTCATATTACAGTTACAATGCCGGAATTTTCGACATAGGAAGTTGATGAGTTAAGATACTGAGTACTGGTTCAGATCACGGAATGGCTTTAATGTGTTTTATGTGTTTCAAACCGACACAGATGCCGTGACTACAAGGTCGTGCTAGATTACTATTGGCTCGCACCAGGCTGCATACAACTATTCTAAGAATCGCGAAAAGGTCTTGCTTTTGAATGAAAGGTGAAAAGACTGGCAAAAATTCGGTATATTCTGAGAATTACAAGTTCACTGCCAAGCCTGTGATAAACCTAACAAAGTCATGCACAAACCGTTTCATTCGCGTTAGCAATTTTATGGTAACGTATTTCCCGTAAACTGAACAGCTACTAAGCACGAATTGTTCTTAAATAAAAATGCTCGCAACAGTATTAAGTTTATTGGTGCCTAATGCACTCAAGTTTTTAGTCATCGATGTGCTCAATATGCACACTGAATTTCTCTTACACAAAGTTACTTAAAAAGTCCGTACTTTCTAAAAAAACACACCGTGCTAAATATGCCTTCACTTTAATACACCTTTGGAACATGTAGCACAACTAAAACCGGCAAATTATAACTTCCTTCGGAGTCACACAACACACGACCGTGCCATGGAAAGGATGGGCTCCGACTACTTAGACTGCCGTAAGCGTTCTATATATCCAAGAGAAAAGACGCACGAAGAATACTTCTTTCTGACTGGCTAGTTTTCTTTAAGGCCAATAGACAAACAATACTCTCATGCGCTAGTCTGCGCTTTTCATGACTAACCAATCAACAAATAATAAACTTCCGAACTGTACTTTTTCCTGAGTTAAATATGTAACATTCTGACATTTTCTTTATACTTTATGTTACTAACTATTTTCATTTACACTCGAATTAGCTTTCTCTTTTATCATAAATTTACTTAACATATAATGATACAAAATTCCCCATTTTCTGCATTCACACTCTTATAGATTTCTCATGCTAGTTTGTACAGTGTTTATCGGTAGAACAGTGATCTACATGTTTACTTTAGACGACATTCGCGCACCATTCACACTGCTAAAAGCATATACAAAATTGTACAAACATAAAAAAACAAAAAAGCCTACAAGAAATAAACAGAACAACTCACAGAAACAATCTCTTGACCTATTTCATGAATGCCTCTGTCCGTTGCTGTCCTCTAGAAGATGAAAATTAGAACTACGTACGGGATTCGTAAAAGACATTTGCGAGACAATTCTCAGAGCATGTGCTTCGATAAGTGCCGAAGTGATAAGGAATACCACTCAATCCCTGATAAGAAGATTGCAGCACTGCAGTGATACCAATGCTCATCACTTCGAACACCTTCTGTAGATGGACGTTCATGCCACCTTTGTGACATTCACTGACCTTCAAAGACCTTACTGTTACACGTCATTGGATTCGGTTCCATAGCCGCTATCAGGAAACAAGTACCAAACTATAGCAACCCATTTAAACAAAAAAAGTTGACCTTCCTATCTCTGACGCGACCCACCTAGCAACAAAAAACCAACGTCATATTATGGCCCCCGTTGTTCCATGCAACACTGCAGGCGGCTACACGGGTAGCATGGGTTGTGTGGCGTGGACTGGGCGGTTTTTTAGGTTAGATGGTGTGGGGCAAGTACAGAAAGGGCAACAGCCTCAAGGGGTGCGGGGTAAAGTCAGGACATGCGGGGAGCAAGCAGCAATCGCTATTGTAATTGTAAACTGTCGAAGCTGCGTTGGTTAAGTACCGGAAGTTCAAGCGCTGATAGAAAGCACCGAAGCTGGAATCGTTATAGGTACGGAAAGCTGGCTGAAGTCAGAGATAAATTCTGCCGAAATTTTTACAAAGGCACAGAAGGATAGATTGCATGCAACCGGTGGTGCCGTGTTTGACGCTGTTAATAGTAGTTTATCCTGTAGTGAAATAGAAGTGGATAGTTCCTGTAAATTGTTATGCGTGGAGGTTATACTCAACAACCGAGCAAGGTTAATAATTGGCTCCTTTTACCGACCTCCCGACTCAGTAGCATTAGTGGCACAACGACTGAGAGAAAATCTGGAATACATTTCACATAATTTTCCTCAGCATGTTATAGTCTTAGGTGGAGGTTTCAATTTACCAGATATAGACTGGGACACTCAGATGTTTAGGACGGGTGGTAGGGACAGAGCATCGCGTGACATTATACTGCAGGCCGTAGTGGCCGAGCGGTTCTAGGCACTACAGTATGGAGCCGCGCGACCGCTGTGTGTGTTGACCTTAGGTTAGTTAGGTTTAAGTAGTTCTACGTTCTAGGGGACTGATGACCACATCAGTTAAGTCCCATGGTGCTCAGACCCATTTGAACCATTTGACATTATACTGAGTGCACTATCCGAAAATTACCTCAAGCAATTAAACAGAGAACCGACTCGTGGAGATAACATCTTGGACCTACTGATAACAAACAGACCCGAAATTTTCGACTCTGTAAGCGCAGAACAGGGAATCAGTGATCATAAGGCCGTTGCAGCATCTCTGAATATGCTAGTAAATAGGAATATAAAAAAAGGGAGGAAGGTTTATCTATTTAGCAAGAGTAAAGGAGGCAGATTTCAGACTACCTAACAGATCAAAACGAACATTTCTGTTCTGACACTGACAATGTTGAGTGTTTATGGAAAAAGTTCAAGGCAATCGTAAAATGCGTTTTAGACAGGTACGTGCCAAGTAAAGCTGTGAGGGACAGGAAAAACCCACCGTGGTTTAACAACAAAGTTAGGAAACTACTGCGAAAGCAAAGAGAGCTTCACTGCAAATTTAAACGCAGCCAAAACCTCTCAGACAAACAGAAGCTAAACGATGTCATAGTTAGCGTAAGGAGGGCTATGTGTGAAGCGTTCAGTGAATTCGAAAGTTAAATTCTATGTACCGACTTGACAGAAAATCCTTGGAAGTTCTGGTCTTACGTTAAATCAGTAAGAGGCTCGAAACAGCATATCCAGACACTTTGGGATGATAATGGCATTGAAACAGAGGATGACACTCGCAAAGCTGAAATACTAAACACCTTTTTCCAAAGCTGTTTCACAGAGGAAGACCGCACTGCAGTTCCTTCTCTAAATCCTCGCACGAACCAAAAAACGGCTGACATCGAAATAAGTGTCCAAGGAATAGAAAAGCAACTGAAATCACTCAACAGAGGAAAGTCCACTGGACCTGACGGGATACCAATTCGATTCTACACAGAGTACGCGAAAGAACTTGCCCCCCTTCTAACAGCCATCTACCACAAGTCTCTAGAGTCTAGAGGAACGGAAGGTTCCAAATGATTGGTAAAGAGCACAGGTAGTTCCAGTTTCCAAGAAGGGTCGTCGAGCAGATGCGCAAAACTATAGGCCTATATCTCTGACATCAACCTGTTGTAGAATTTTGGAACATGTTTTTTGCTCGCGTATCATGTCATTTCTGGAAACCCAGAATCTAGTCAACATGGATTCCGGAAACAGTGATCGTGTGAGACCCTACTCGCTCTATTTGTTCATGAGGCCCAGAAAATATTAGATACAGGCTGCCAGGTAGATGCCATTTTCCTTGACTTCCGGAAGGCGTTCGATACAGTTCCGCACTGTCGCCCGATAAACAAAGCAAGAGTACGGAATATCAGACCAGCTGTGTGGCTGGATTGAAGAATTTTTAGTGAACAGAACACAGCATGTTGTTCTCAATAGAGAGACGTCTACAGACGTTAAAGTAACCTCTGGCGTGCCACAGGGGAGTGTTATGGGACCATTGCTTTTCGCAATATATATAAATGACCTAGTAGATAGTGTCGGAAGTTCCATTTGGCTTTTCGCGGATGATGCTGTAGTATACAGAGAAGATGCAGCATTAGAAAATTGCAGCGAAATGCAGGAAGTTCTGCAGCGAATAGGCACTTGGTGCAGGGAGTGGCAACTGACCCTTAACAAAGACTAATGTAATGTATTGCGAATACATAGACAGAAGGATCCTTTATTGTATGACTATGTGATAGGGAACAAACACTGGTAGCAGTTACTTCTGTAAAATATCTGGGGGTATGCGTGCGGAACGATTTGAATTTGGATGATGATATAAAATTAATTGTTGGTAAGGCGGGTGCCAGGTTGAGATTCATTGGGAGAGTCCTTAGAAAATGTAGTCCATCAACAAAGGAAGTGGCTTACAGAACACTCGTTCGACCTATATTTGAGTATTGCTCATCAGTGTGGGATCCGTACCAAGTCGGGTTGTCGGAGTAGATAGAGAAGATCCAAAGAAGAGCGGCGCGTTTCGTCACAGGGTTATTTGGTAAGCGTGATAGCGTTACGGAGATGTTCAGCAAACTCAAGTGGCAGACTCTGCAAGAGAGGCACTCTGCATCGCGGTGTGACTTGCTGTCCAGGTTTCGAGAGGGTGCGTTTCTGAATGAGGTATCGAATATATTGCTTCCCCCTACTTATAACTCCCGAGGAGATCATGAATGTAAAATTAGAGAGATTCGAGCGCACGGAGGCTTTCCGGCAGTCGTTCTTCCCGTGAACCATACGTGACTGGAACAGGAAAGGGAGGTAACGACAGTGGCACGTAAAGTGCCCTCCGCCACACACCGTTGGGTGGCTTGCGAAGTATAAATGTAGATGTAGATTTGTCCCACAAACGTTTCAGCTCCTGTCGTACTTTTGGAGTTAATCTCGGTGGCAATAGTGAGTGACTGGCCCTGCCCTGTATTCAGAGGTAGTCATCGTGACGCCTGACAGATTCAGCAGTGATTTGGAGCCTGTGGGGTTGTTTCGTTACGTACTTCGCGCATTCATCCGTTTCTATGTTGCACTAGAGGTCACATCTTACCAAACATTAATTCATTGATAAAGAATCTTAAAAGGTGTTTTGCGATTTTCATGAAGAACATTGTACGTTTTAAATAGATTTCACCGAAGCACAGAGAGGGAAGACAACATACGCCGGCACTAATCGGTCACAGAAGCCGCTACGTGTTGGCGCAGCGATACTGAGTAACCGACCAGAGACTGACGATGTACTTCCCCCTTCCTTACGTTAAGGTGACGTCACCACTCGACGAAGAGAACTTGATTGCAGAAGCAACTGCCAAATACGCGCTGATCTATGTTTTGCAATCTTAAGAGCGGAGCAGACCTTCATGTGTACTTCATTGTTTCTTATTTTGACTGCTTAAAAAATATACTGTCAATCTATTAGTTTCATTTTATAACAGAAAATGCCGCGCTAACCAACCAGTATGTGATATCCAATACAGAGAAAGATACGTATGCTACTGTCTACGCATCTAGTTTCTTAATGTACAGGGTTATTACAAATGATTGAAGCGATTTCACAGCTCTACAATAACTTTATTATTTGAGATATTTTCACAATGCTTTGCACACACATACAAAAACTCAAAAAAAGTTTTTTTAGGCATTCACAAATGTTCGATATGTGCCCCTTTAGTGATTCGGCAGACATCAAGCCGATAATCAAGTTCCTCCCACACTCGGCGCAGCATGTCCCCATCAATGAGCTCGAAAGCATCGTTGATGCGAGCTCACAGTTCTGGCACGTTTCTTGGTAGAGGAGGTTTGAACACTGAATCTTTCACATAACCCCACAGAAAGAAATCGCATGGGGTTAAGTCGGGAGAGCGTGGAGGCCATGACATGGATTGCTGATCATGATCTCCACCACGACCGATCCATCAGTTTTCCAATCTCTTGTTTAAGAAATGCCGAACATCATGATGGAAGTGCGGTTGAGCACCATCCTGTTGAAAGATAAAGTCGACGCTGTGGGTCTCCAGTTGTGGCATGAGCCAATTTTCCAGCATGTCCAGATACACGTGTCCTGTAACGTTTTTTTCGCAGAAGAAAAAGAGGCCGTAAACTTTAAACCGTGAGATTGCAGAAAACACGTTAACTTTTCGTGAATTGCGAATTTGCTGCACGAATGCGTGAGGATTCTCTACCGCCCAGATTCGCACATTGTGTCTGTTCACTTCACCATTAAGAAAAAATGTTGCTTCATCACTGAAAACAAGTTTCGCACTGAACGCATCCTCTTCCATGAGCTGTTGCAACCACGCCGAAAATTCAAAGCGTTTGACTTTGTCATCGGGTGTCAGGGCTTGTAGCAATTGTAAACGGTAAGGCTTCTGCTTTAGCATTTCCGTAAGATTTTCCAAACCGTCGGCTGTGGTTTAGCTTCCTGCTTGCTTTATTCGTCGACTTCCGCGGGCTACGCGTGAAACTTGCCCGCACGCGTTCAACCGTTTCTTCGCTCACTGCAGGCCGACCCGTTGATTTCCCCTTACAGAGGCATCCAGAAGCTTTAAACTGCGCATACCATCGCCGAATGGAGTTAGCAGTTGGTGGATCTTTGTTGAACTTCGTCCTGAAGTGTCGTTGCACTGTTATGACTGACTGATGTGAGTGCATTTCAAGCACGACATACGCTTTCTCGGCTCCTGTCGCCATTTTGTCTCACTGCGCTCTCGAGCGCTCTGGTGGCAGAAACCTGAAGTGCGGCTTCAGCCGAACAAAACTTTATGAGTTTTTCTACGTATCTGTAGTGTGTCGTGACCATATGTCAATGAATGGAGCTACAGTGAATTTATGAAGTCGCTTCAATCATTTGTAATAGCCCTGTATAGAACACTACGGGAAATGGAATATTACGAATGTCTGTATATATTCGTTGCTTGCTTGTTTCTCTCTGAAACTAATGGTATAGTCATTTCCAAGTGAATTAGTGGCGTGGGTGATGCAAACGGAACCTAAATACACTAAAGGCTCTTAAAATTGTCCGCAGCGATAGAAAATATTGATATTTTACTTATCGTGTGTGTGAATGCACTACAGCAGGGGGAGCTCATAATTGAGTTTGTAGGTGATTTGGGCGCATAAACGGCGCGACATTGGCTAAAGCCCTGAAAGTACCGCCAGCTCGGGGCCGGCTGCCATTTTGGAAGCAAGCGGCTACAGTAGCACTATGGATGGAACTGGTAAACCCTCATATATTTGTAGCTGATTTGGGGGCATAAAGGGCGCGACATTGGCTGAAGCCCTGAAAGTACCGCCAATTCGGCGGCCTCCGCTATTTTGGAAGCAAGCGGCTACAGCAGCGCTATGGATGGAACTGGTAAACCCTCATGTGGAAGGAGGTCAACCAGACTACATGAGGATGCGATACCCTAGTGCGTATAGTAAACAATGAACTGCAGTTTTCAATTTTTCTTGGGTACTACTGGAAATATAAAAGGAATAAAATGACGATTTTCGTAAGTCCCTCACTGAAATCAAGGCATTTAGTTTTGCTCATAATACGGCTAAAACTTCCTATCACTTACATTTGTGATAACTAATATCACGTCTACACGTAATGGAATTATGTGTGATACCCATACAGTTTCTTTAAGGGAGATACTTGGGAACTGTAGACCACATTGAAGCACAACAACATACTTCTGTTTAGAAATTACCGTCTTCAGTGTTTCTATTTCTTTTG
This sequence comes from Schistocerca piceifrons, assembly GCF_021461385.2. Lineage (NCBI taxonomy): Eukaryota > Metazoa > Arthropoda > Insecta > Orthoptera > Acrididae > Schistocerca > Schistocerca piceifrons. The sequence goes on from NC_060141.1 coordinate 24,811,026, forward strand.
CACATTACAACTTTTTTGCATCTACGTAACACAAATACTTAAGAATACAGGAAACAAATTGTCTGCTTGGTGATTGCCTCTAAAATAACCTTACGGCATTTCTCATGTCTCTAATTTTACTACCACGTTTTGCAGTGGCCATACCTGCTTGGCGGCCATATTTCCTGAAAGAAATACACACTCCTTCGTCAAAATACATGTTCAATATCCTCCGTGACAGAGTGGCGAGACGGAATTTTATCAGGGTGTTTCTTAGCTGCTTTACATGCATCTCCCTTCAGTACTTGAAGCAACTTCGATTTCAAAATCTGTTTTTCATTGGCGCGGAAAACTTTTTCTGCCATTTCGACCATGGTTAACGCTGCTTCCGATAAACATTCTAAGCTGTCGTCGGTCGTGTAATTTTGAGTTCGGTTAGTCTATGTACTCATTCTCTTTGAGAGCTTTCACATGGCAGTTTTTCCCTTCCTCCAGTCGATTAACTTAAACCACTGGAAAATTACGTCTATAAAATGCGCATTTGACGCAGCAGAACCTTGAAGTACCTATACTTCCACTGCATGCTTAAATGCTGCTGAAACGCCATGATTTAAAAGTGCTTAAGCGGGGCCAACTTTTATTTTATCATAACGCGAAGGTCTCGTTAGATTTTCTCGTGGGTTGCAAGCAATGTTCAGTTTCTTTCTGTTTGTTCAAAATGGTTCAAATGGCTCTGAGCACTATGGGACTCAACTGCTGAGGTCATTAGTCCCCTAGAACTTAGAACTAGTTAAACCTAACTAACCTAAGGATATCACAAACATCCATGCCCGAGGCAGGATTCGAACCTGCGACCGTAGCGGTCCTGCGGTTCCAGACTGCAGCGCCTTTAACCGCACGGCCACTTCAGCCGGCTTTCTGTTTGTCAAATTAACACAGCTTTACAACATGCTCAGTGGAAGCAGTAGTGAGTGGCAAATTATTGTCTTCCGTGACTTGTTAGGGAAGCATAATGTGGTCGGAAATTGTGATATGGTTTCGCAGATTCTTCAGATAAGTACTACATCAGGCATTAAATACAGTTTGTTAACACCGTTCTTGTGATTTGTCTGAACTTGATGAGTTTTAAAATGAAACTAATAAACGAAAATAAATATCAAAATGTAATGTGGAATTGTAGCTGTTACATAAATTATTACGCGTAAAGTAAATTTAAGAAGACAGTAGTATTAAGCGAAGAGATCGGGGAAAAGAAAAATGAAAACTAGATTTGAACGAGTATCGACCTTGCGAATGCTGCATTTGACGTCCAGAACGCTACCGATTACCCCAAGACTGTTGACAAGTTTCACGCTATGTAGCAGAACGTGCAAGTTAAATTATCCACAATGAGAGAAATGTTTCTGTATTTCACATTCTATAGCAGACTCGGCTGCAACCAAATTTTGCATCTTTCCTCAATCCTTTCTGTGTTGTTGTCCGAAAAGCGAGCTGCCAAGCCAACGCCGGTGCCTCGCAACGGAACCTCAGGTAAACCTAGTCTCTGGCAGAAGCAACAACGAATGAGAGGCGTTGGCGTAGATACCCCCAGAAGAGTTCCCGTACGTCTTCGTATCAGCTCGCTTACTGATATCCTACCGAGCGATTTCGCGCAGCGGTTAACACACTGGACTCGCATTTGGGAGAACGACAGTTCAAACTGGCGCACGGCCACCCTGATTTAGGTTTCCCGTGATTTCCCTACGTCGCTTCAGGCAAATGCTGGGATGGTTCTTTTGAAAGGACATGGCCGACTTAGTTTCCTCATCCTTCCCTAATCCGATGGGACCCATGACATTGTTTGGCCCCCTCCCCCCAACCAACCAACTTACGTTCGAGCGCAGCTCTGCTCACCCCAATTAGCAGTCGTTGCCGAAGACTGCGTCATCGTCTCTCACCGAGCCAGCAGTGCTATACCTGTGTTAGACAGAACTCTGCACAAAAGTTTCTAGTGAATTGTACCTGTGGGAAGAGACAAGTATCTAGTTCTGTATCAAGTCATACGCTAATATTGTGACAGTAATGCCTAACCACGATATTCATGTAGGCAGGCATTGTTTATGAAGTTAAATATTTCATCTTGTTTAGGTTGTAACAAAGTGATCTAATATTTTGTATGTTTTAATACTGTAAGCCTACTGTAGTGCGCTGCCTATCCAGTATCTCGATAGTCGCCGGTCTGGCGAGAGCAGAGCCGGTTATAAAGTCGCGCTCATACTATTTCCTAATAACTGAACCTTTAGTTCTGTCACGGGAAATAGCTAGGTATAACACTAACGTGCCGTAAAATATGCTAATGTTACCCTCTGAGAGGATTTCCAAGTTCGACCGTGCGTGTGTCTAATGGAAAAGGGTATCGGACTGTAATTTCAAATTTTGTGAAGTTGACAGTAAACCAAACGGGCCTTAACCTTCGGAGTTAACAGAAGTGGTAAAATTATAAATAAATGAAAGAAAATGAGCGATCGCCAGCCTCATTAGGCACATTAATTTGGATATACACTCGTGGAAATTGAAAGAAGAACACCGTGAATTCATTGTCCCAGGAAGGGGAAACTTTATTGACACATTCCTGGGGTCAGATACATCACATGATCACACTGACAGAACCCCAGGCACATAGACACAGGTAACAGAGCATGCACAATGTCGGCACTAGTACAGTGTATATCCACCTTTCGCAGCAATGCAGGCTGCTATTCTCCCATGGAGACGATCGTAGAGATGCTGGATGTAGTCCTGTGGAACGGCTTGCCATGCCATTTCCACCTGGCGCCTCAGTTGGACCAGCGTTCGTGCTGGACGTGCAGACCGCGTGAGACGACGCTTCATCCAGTCCCAAACATGCTCAATGGGGGACAGATCCGGAGATCTTGCTGGCCAGGGTAGTTGACTTACACCTTCTAGAGCACGTTGGGTGGCACGGGATACATGCGGACGTGCATTGTCCTGTTGGAACAGCAAGTTCCCTTGCCGGTCTAGGAATGGTAGAACGATGGGTTCGATGACGGTTTGGATGTACCGTGCACTATTCAGTGTCCCCTCGACGATCACCAGTGGTGTACGGCCAGTGTAGGAGATCGCTCCCCACACCATGATGCCGGGTGTTGGCCCTGTGTGCCTCGGTCGTATGCAGTCCTGATTGTGGCGCTCACCTGCACGGCGCCAAACACGCATACGACCATCATTGGCACCAAGGCAGAAGCGACTCTCATCGCTGAAGACGACACGTCTCCATTCGTCCCTCCATTCACGCCTGTCGCGACACCACTGGTGGCGGGCTGCACGATGTTGGGGCGTGAGCGGAAGACGGCCTAACGGTGTGCGGGACCGTAGCCCAGCTTCATGGAGACGGTTGCGAATGGTCCTCGCCGATACCCCAGGAGCAACAGTGTCCCTAATTTGCTGGGAAGTGGCGGTGCGGTCCCCTACGGCACTGCGTAGGATCCTACGGTCTTGGCGTGCATCCGTGCGTCGCTGCGGTCCGGTCCCAGGTCGACGGGCACGTGCACCTTCCGCCGACCACTGGCGACAACATCGATGTACTGTGGAGACCTCACGCCCCACGTGTTGAGCAATTCGGCGGTACGTCCACCCGGCCTCCCGCATGCCCACTATACGCCCTCGCTCAAAGTCCGTCAACTGCACATACGGTTCACGTCCACGCTGTCGCGGCATGCTACCAGTGTTAAAGACTGCGATGGAGCTCCGCATGCCACGGCAAACTGGCTGACACTGACGGCGGCGGTGCACAAATGCTGCGCAGCTAGCGCCATTCGACGGCCAACACCGCGGTTCCTGGTGTGTCCGCTGTGCCGTGCGTGTGATCATTGCTTGTACAGCTCTCTCGCAGTGTCCGGAGCAAGTATGGTGGGTCTGACACACCGGTGTCAATGTGTTCTTTTTTCCATTTCGAGGTGTATATATATTTGAAAAAAATGGATATTAGTTATTGAAGTTACTTTTGTTGAAATTTCCCATTTAATAACAAACAGGATACAAACTGACGCAGTGCTCATTGTATTGTGTGTAGCAGCAGTTATCAACAACACACACACCACTAAATTATGGGGAGCAAAACTGCACCGAACTCATATCAATGACGGGCACAATCAATAGCATTACTTAATCAAAATACTAAAACATCACTGCATGAAGTGCAGAACTAATTTTGGACATGTGGGGCTTCTGTCTTGACTCACATGAATAACTCAAATAAAGATGAATAACATCTTAAATACACTGTTTAATCTCCTATGCATATAGCAGTTTTCCTTAGTAACAGTAATAGTTCGGCCGGCCGTAGTGGCCGTGCGGTTCTAGGCGCTACTATCTGGAGCCGAGCGACCGCTACGGTCGCAGGTTCGAATTCTGCCTTGGGCATGGATCTGTGTGATGTTCTTAGGTTAGTTAGGTTTAATTAGTTCTAAGTTCTAGGTGACTGATGACCTCCGAAGTTAAGTCGCATAGTGCTCAGAGCCATTTGAGCCTTTTGAGCAGTAATAGTTCATTTTTTTCCTAATAGGACGACAATGTGATGTGGACCCGTAAACTGGTATAGTTTCACTAGCCAAGGTTCTTTGATTATTGCAAAAATAAAAACTATCTCTTAAAGCTAATCATTCACTAAATTACTTTGCGAGGTAATAAAATGCCACACTGGGCCTAATTAACTTCAAAAGGAACCATTCCTGATAGATACCAAAAGTACACTATCTTTGAAAATGTGCATAACTTCACTTCTAACAGTACTACCGCAAATTGGTTCAGTAAAGATTTATATGTACTAGGACTTAAATCACCTGTGAAGCAGGTATTCTTGGCAATAATTTTTACACAATCTTCCACAGTAATCCTACAAAACTATATTCTATAATAAACTAAGTATACTTTAGTAAAAACCTATCCAACTTCACTTTTATGGTTTTTAGCCATTAAATAATTAATGTTTTCACTTTCCTATTGATTGATCTTTAAATTTTTGCACTTAAATTTCCTACTTTAACAATTTCACTTGGAGTAGTCCATAAACAAAGCATCTAAATTTTGCTCTTTAACTTTTCCTACTCCTTTTACTGTAGACAAAATATCACTTTTAAACACATGAATGCCAGAATTGTTCATTTAAATCTAGATACTCAGTTTTAATAGCACTTAGGTGAGGACCCTGCGTAGGTTCGTGATCAGGTTTGAAGTTATGGTTTCGAAGACGAATTGACGTTTTATATGATTGTTATCGAAACAACACACAAATTAACTGGTCCATGCCAATATACATTACGTAACTGAATGTATGAAGTTTGTGAAGCAGTGGCGAAGATAAGTGGCAGGCGAAATGGCGGCCAACTGTACTCACGACTCTGGATCTGCGAATGCTCTATAAACTCTTTCCTTGGCGTCGCATTTTCAACATATTAGAGCCATTCCATTATTCCGTTAATAACAAATAATAGCCAAATCCACATTCGAGGCAGATCCCTTTTAATGCAGCTTCCAATTGCCTCTCTTAGCACTGTCGAGGTGTGCCGTGCTAAGGCTAGCCACATACTGCATTTCGTTCACACAAAGAGGAGCTCAGTTCGACCGCCAAACCCACCTTTTTCATCACGCCATGCCACTTTCGTTGCGGAGGGACTTTCCTACAGAATTTACATGTGACAAATGCATGTGCCCCAAGCATGAACCAGCTTTTAACAAACATATTTCTTTCATAAACATATTCATATCACAATAATTTAAATTTCAACATATTCTTTTGCTTTTTTCATATATACATTACAAAACTGTAATTTTCTTGCCATACATCAAGGAGTTCAAAGAACACAGAATGCACACTTCATAAATTGCAGATACACAGTTACCTACTCCTAATCGATACGTTACAAGCTGTACCATGCAGTGTCGATGACACCGCAGCAGAACACAAATTACACTAAACTTGCCGAAGTAACCAAACTTCTTGACACGTAAGTTGTACATTGCATACCAGTGTTCAGCGCTTAGTGTTCGTAATTTATTTGAGAATCATAATTCCGAGATCGTGTGTTGTGGCGGGAGAACAACAATCCAGTTGCGTCGAGATGGTTATGGGAAAAGCCAACTATACTGAACAATTATACGTGTGAACATTAAAACTGTGATAGAAAGGCGTACAATCGATTTGATCGAATATCACGAGCGTAGATACTTTTCGTGTGGATACAGTACTACAAAGTCAGCAAACAGCCGGGTCGCCATCACTCAGGCGTATGCTGGTGAAAATAAATAATAGCGGCAGTGTACTCTTCTGCACATATAGTAACCTGCTGGGACAGATTTGTGGGGTTGCGCTGCAGACTTTCAACCGAGTAATTTACGTTTCGACAGCAGAATTCGTTACAATGCAACGACTACGTGGCTGAACTGCCTATGGACGATTACGTTTTTTATTGTTATACTAATTGTGAACAGTGCAATTTCGTAGGGTTTAGGCAGGCGGTCGCAAAAAATTTACCCTTCGTCCTTGTGTTTATGTGACTTACGGAGAATTAGAAGTGAGAAGACCAGTCATAATATAGTCGTTTATCCCCTGGGCGTCCTGCATCATCTCAGTCTCCTCCAGAAGTAAAACTAAGAACCCACAATTGGATCGACGAGTGTAGCTTCGTCCGGTACAACTCTTTCGTCTTATGGCCACTCTAACGTCGTGCAAAACTCCTACTCTCCAGCCTACTCTCATGTATTACTTTGGTCCAAAATGGCTGCCTTTTACCATGATGTTAAAGTGACCAATGGTAGCGATTACTTGTCGACAATACAGACATGAAAAGTTGTCACTACGTAACATATTAGGTACACAAAGCATCCATCGCTGGCAACAACGATGGCTCTGACCCGCCTGGCCAGACAGTTGAGCTGAAGTGGGATGACAGGTTCGGATACGTCGTCCTTTGCTGCTTCAGTCTCTGCCAAAGTTCGGCAGTCGTAGAGACTGGCGACTGGTGCTGTGCCAGTCCTCAGATGTTTCCCATGGGTCTCAAAAACAGGATGCAGTCTTAACTCATCATAAACGTAATGTCTGCTATCAAATATCAGACTATGTGAACCAGAGGTGAACGTGTTTTGTACCCAGAGCACACCATGCTGAGGCGCCCTGCTAAACCCACAGGACAGGACGAGTAGTAGGAATTGTGGAAGGGGGACAGAATGAGCGGCTGTCAGTTACGCTCCAAACATAACACTTTATTTAGTTGTCGAAACATTACAGAGCAACTTCTAAGCTTGTCTATCGACAGAAAACTTTAGTTCTAAAACGGCTGAAGGCCCATGAAGGCTCTAGGCTTTAACTTAACATAGTATTTAAGGCCAAGTGATGTAAGACTTGATAAGTAAGAAATCAAAATTTTAAAGTAGCTGAAGGCCCATCATTTTAAGAACAATACGACTACAATAAATTTTCAACAGGCAGAAGGGCCACAGCTTTATCTTGAAAGAATGTAATACTTGATAAGTAAGGACCTTAAAGCCGCTGAAGGCCAATGCTTTAAAAACAATACACTACAACAAATTTTCAACAGGCAGAAATCCCACAGCTTTACCTTCCAGAAGGTAATACTTGATAAGTAAGATCCTTAAAACCTAAAGCGGCTGAAGGCCGATGCTTTAAAACAATAGAATAAATATTCTACAGGCAGAAGGCCCAAGCTTTATCTTCAGACAATGTAAGACTAGCCCAATTGAGAAAAACTTACTTTTAAAACTGCTGAAGGCCTTTGATTTTAAAAACACAATTACAAGCATACAAATTCCAACCATCGGCTATAAGCCATTAAAAGTACACAATTTAACGCCATCAACAAAGGCCGTAGATTCAATGGTGCTCAGAAGATTCCAGGGGGCTCGGTCTGCCCTTGAAATCTTAAGGTTCGCTTAGGTAAGACAAGAAGTCGGCCCAACTATACTCGATCCGCCAGCAACACAACCAAGAGACTGTCAGGGACCCGCCGACAAGACTACTTGTTAACCACCGACCAGTATACGAGAATTCCAAAGCCGAAACTTTACAGACATAGCCGCCCACAACCAGAAATGCATTAAGCTGTCAAAAACTACACAACATGTTGAACAGCGACAACAGGTGAGGAAAGGACACTGCCTGAATTTATGTCAGCGACCAGGGCAGGTAACCGGCACACTAACGGCCACAAGGCAGAAAATTCCGCTGGTGCACTTGAATTTCAAATCGACAAATATTTTAATTCCACCACATGGCGGCTAATCCTTCACCAACTCGAACACTCGCTGTCGCTCCCAGGAATACCGCCAACAGGGAACCACCAACCAAGGGGACATCGTGAACAGACGTGGTTTCAATAATTAAATCACCACTCGACTTTCATGTCCTGGGTCGGTGAGCCACGAACCTCGTAGCACTCGGAACAGCCGCCACACACTCCGACACTGCACAGAGACCGCCAGCGGGCCCGGCCGACTGCGCCGCGCGGAGACTTGCTTGCTGATCCGCTCCAACCGACCAACTGACTGCCAGTACGCCGACAACATTTAAAACAAGTTGTCAGTGGAAATGATATCAGCTACACACACAGTTTGAGAAACACTTGCACGAAGACTTGAACGACACTCTGCAGTGGCTGTGCAATCACGAAGACAAATCGGGGGTCGATACACACACACGGCCAACCCATAAGCGATCGGCGAGACAATTCACGCCGTCCTGTAGGACGACCGACCGACGATCCACAAAGACCGTGTCCCCGGCTCAAGTGATGCGTGGCAGCAATGGTCGGGCGAGCCATGGACATCCAGCCCTCACTGCTGCTCCAACCTGACTGGAGCCGCCTTCCAACTCCATGACTGGCAGGTCGGAACTGCCTCCTGGCACGTTCCAACTGACTCCACGACAGACGACAACCAGGAAGTAATAGCAGTAGAGCAAAGATAAAACGTGAGGGCTGCAGCTGATGCTGCTGACAGGAAGACAAAGCTGCAACTCAGAGACAACAGAAATTGAAACTAATATAACGAGGTAGCTACACGAAAAACAGGGTGTAAAATAAGAGATGGCACGAGTGTGAGCCATACACGGCTCACTTACCACCTTGCCAGTTGCTGGGCCAATATGTTTACTGCTCAAGCCATCGTATAGCGCTTGGTGGAGAGTACCTTTTACCAGGGAAAAACAACCATCTACTTGCCTCTGTAGGAGCCCTAATTCGTCTTAACTCATCTTCACGGTTCTTACTCGAAATGTTCATTGGAAGGTGTAGTCAGCTGCGACTGCCTGTTCTATAAATTTCCTCAACAGTTTCACCAAAAGAACGCCGTCTTCCATCCAGGAATTACTATTTGAGTTCGCAAGTCATCTCCGTAGCACTCGCGTGATGGTAAAACCTATCGGTAGAAGATCTGTCAACACACCTCTGCATTGAATCAGTGTCATCCTTAAGCCCAGACTGATAGGGGTCCCAAACATTCCAACAGTACACGAGAATGGATCGCACAATGGCGCATGCGCTCTGACAAAATACCCTCTCCCCGTTGCGTCCACACACGGATACCTGCGTGGTGAAACTGTATATAGAACTGTGACTGGCCTGAAGAGCCGTCTCGAAAAATGTCTTCGTATAATTGTGGATCTGTTTGTCCACCCCCATCTAGGGCTTCACCATATCAGTTAAAAGTTTCTTACACAAGGCCGATTTAAGTTCCTTAGATTTTGATGCTGTAATGACATTCCTATATTTTGCTGAGAATTCATCCACGGCGTTTGAATCCTCGGCCCAAAAAAAGTCAGAGTTCTCCTTTAGGCATGCGTATATTGTTGGCAATAATTTTGTTGAAAAGATTATAGCATACGGCGCTGCGTATGTATGGTTTATTTTGTTCGTGTGCTGTCGTTCATCAGAACTCTTTTGCAGCTCCACAGTCCAGAGGTCGGTTATAAGTCAATTGGTACTGGCAGCCTGGGAGGAGAACATACGTGACGTTAAAAGGAGTGTTTCGATTGTAGAAAGAGTTCAGGGTGTGTATAAATTAGCTATACAAAACTAACCTTTAATCGTGAGAAAGGGAAATAACTTACAAGAATGTTTGATTCAACACTGAAAGCAGTATATCTTAAAGTTTTATTTACAACTGTTCAGTGGAGCTACCTTTGTTGCATGAAGAATGGGCCATCTGTAATCATTTCCTGCCAAGTCCTAGGAAGTAAGTCTTGATGTATGGTGGCTATTGCTTGAGCTAGCCATTATCGCAACTCATCGACGTTTCCTTGAGGCAGTGGAGCAGACACCCTGTCTGTAATGTAACCCGATACACAGACGTCCACTGTGGTTAAATCACGTGCTGCTGGTCGCCAGGATGTAGTTCCACCACGTCCAATCCAAGTCGCCAGACGCGACGACTGTTAGAATAACACATTCGCGAGTGCCATTTAGCGGGATCGTTGGGAACTAACATTGTTAGGTGGAAATAAATTTTAAGGTTTAATCCATTGAGTGCTTTACCAAACATTTCTGTAAGTTATTTACCCTGTTGACGATTAAAGATTGCTTTTGTACAACTAACTTATAGACGCCCCATACTGCGATATACCTCCAGGAATGCTAATTCTCAACTTACCTTTTTGATAGGATGTTTTAATTACAGCCCTTTCTTGGAAAGTTATTTGCAGAGTCCTTGTGGATGCTGAACGTACAGTCCTTTTTTGGAAATTATTTGCAATCCAAAATTTTCGTTTGCCTTTCCTTTTCACATCTTTTCTGAAAATATTAATAAAAACAATATATTCAGCATTATTTCAGTTTATCTGCAGTGTAAGCAGCCTAAAAAAAATAAAAACGAAAAACAGTTTCCTCACATGGACTCGAGCCCACAACCCTTGGATTACCTTTCTCATTCAGCTGTGCCATCCGCCCCCTAGAATCCATTCTAACATATATGCTTCATGTCACGCCTGGCCCTCACAAGACAGGCTATATTTTGCTTAGCGCTCGGCCGTCTGGAACTCCCACTTTCATAACTTTCACTTCTGACCAGGCCCTGCACGTAGCGTAAATCTGGACGAAATCGCGCTGTCTCCTTGTCAGAGAGAGGCAGAGGACAGAGAGAAACAGAGAGGGAGAGAGATAGATAGAGAGAGGAAAGAAGAGGAGAGAGAGAGAGAGAGAGATTGAGAGAGAGAGAGAGAGAGAGAGAGAGAAACAGGCTGCAAAAGAAAATTGTTTTGTCGGAGACGTTGAAAATTAGGCAAGACAATACAGGAATGAGGGCCCATATTCTTGAAAGTTGTTAAGTATGCTAGCGGAAGTAATGGTACAGAGTATAGTGAATAATCGTAGCTAGGTCACTATCGCATTACAGAGATTGACACGACTAACGGCAGAGAGTAAATGCTCCGTTTACAGCGAACCACCAGTGACGCTATAGAGCAACAAATTGAACAGGTGAGCGGCGCGCTGCAGCGGAGCGGCTGATGTAATTTGCGATGCGCGCAGTGGGGGGTCTGTCTGCCCCCCTGCCCCCCTCCCCGCCAACCCTCATTACCCCCTGACAGATGTCGTTGCTGCTGCCAGAGCACTGTGCGGCGCGCAATGGCAAAAACTCTGACAGTGCGCCGCGCTGCGAATTTTATTCCAGTCCGCAAATACTCAAAACAGGGAAAATTTTTTGTGCTGCATTTCGCGGTTTCAGTCAGATGTGCAAGCACAGTACCGCTCAAAAATACCTAATATGTCTTAAAATATACTGCTGAAATATCCCATCGCTTTTTGGGGCTAAATATTTCATTCTGCAGCGGAGTATTTGCTGTAATTACCAAAATTACCGTTTGGTAGGTTTGGTACAGTACAAAAATGACGTGGTAAATAGTAGAATTACCGCTACTATTGGCAGCACTGGCAAAGAAAGAAATATAAATTAATGTTTGAGAGAGAATCTGGGAGCCGACGACTTCTCTTTGTCTCTCGTTTGTTTGTTTTGCGCATAATTAGAACCGCATATCGTCCACTGACTGTTTTATATTCATACAAAACAAATATTGCATTTATAAGTAATAAAGATAAGTTAATCGTGTAACTTCTGCACCTTGATATCTCCAAAGCAATTACGTTTGATGCAAGTGCAGTTCACACTCACAAACATAAAAAAATCTAGATAATTCAATTCAATTCAATTCAAATGGCTCTGAGCACTATGGGACTTAACATCTGAGGTCATTAGTCCCCTAGACTTAGAACTACCTAACTAACCTAAGGACATCACACACATCCATGCCCGAGGCAGGATTCGAACCTGCGACCGTAGCAGCAGCGCAGTTCCAGACTGAAGCGCCTAGAACCGCTCAGCCACAACGGCCGGCTTTTGTACAAAACAGAACGTTTATCATCATGATGAAAGGAGAGTTTTCTGTTATTATTGACAAGTGGTAAAGTTGTTTAAGAGAAAGATAAACATGTTTTATATAACCTCAACGAAGTACTGAAGCGATGTTTCATACGTATTCGTTTTGCGTTAGTTTTAATTTGAGAAAATTGTGTTTTCTGCGCTATATGTTAAATCTGTAACTTTTAAAATTTTTGCTACAACATACATTTGTTTCATGCTACAAATCAACGATTTTCGAATAAAACCTACCTTAAACATTGAAAATTTCAGTCTTACTATAAATATTGTTTATTTTTAAGTAACAGACAGGAGGATAACTACATTAAACAAGAATGTTCTATAGATTATGCGGCCCTTTATATATCCTAAGACAGCTCTGGACATATCAGCACTTCCGGTTTCTAGGGCAGTCTAATACGGCACAGACTGCACATGCAAACAAAGGGATAGAAATGATGTAATGCCTGATAGGTATGCAACACATCTAATGCACAGGTAACGCGGTTACGATCTTAGCTGACCAAGATTAAACACCAGTAATAATAACACTAATAATGATAATAATAATAAAAATAATCATAATAATGGCAAGCACCCGTATCATCTAACACAGCCACACATCGATCAAGACGCATCCAACACATGGCTAAGAAAAGGCAATATATACAGTCAGACGGAAGGATTCATGACTGCAATACAGGATCAAACAATAAACACCAGGTATTACAACAAGCACATTATGAAAGATCCCAGTATCACAACAGATAAATGCAGACTATGCGAACAACAAATAGAAACAGTAGATCACATCACAAGCGGATGTACAATACTAGCAGATACAGAATACTCCAGAAAACATGACAATGTAGCAAAAATAATACATCAACAACTTGCCATACAACATAAACTAATACAACAACACGTTCCCACATAGAAGTATGCACCAGAAAATGTACTGGAGAATGATGAATACAACCATTATAACAGACAAAACAACACCACATAACAAACCTGACATCATACTCACCAATAAAAAGAAGAAATTAACACAACTAATCGAAATATCCATACCCAATACAACAAATATACAGAAGATAACAGGAGAAAAAATTGAAAAATACATCCAACTGGCTGAGGAAGTCAAGGACATGTGGCATCAGGATAAAGTTGACATTATACCAATTACACTATCAACTAGAGGAGTCATACCACACAATATCCATCAGTACATCAACGCAATACAGCTACATCCAAACGTATGTATACAACTACAGATATCTGTAATTATTGATACATGTTCAGTTACCCGAAAGTTCCTAAATGCAGTGTGACATATACCGTACCGTTAAAAGGAAGTCACCCTTGATGAAGGTCCACGTCACTTTCCATTTTTAACCAGACATAACGTCTGAGAAAGGAAAGAAATAATAATAATAATAACTGGCCAAAGTTACTAGCAAAACTACTGTAGTCTATGCTTACTTATAACAGCCTACATTAGTCTCTCATCTCTAGCTCTAATGAAACAGTTTCCCTAAAGCATAACCTCCAGCCGCTGTCCAAACGAAATCTCGGCGGTAAGGTCAGCACTAAGGAAGAGCAGGGTAAAATTGGCAAGTATTATGATCGTAATCGGTTGCGTGCTCTTCACCCGAACCATCCTTGTGTTCGCCTTAAAAATTATAAGGAAACAACGAACTGTATTCTCATCAGACAGCAACGAAGACACAAAGACATTTGGTATCTGTACAACCTGTATTAGGGCACATCGCTGGGAGTTGTAGTCGGGAAGAGCCGGATAGAGACAGCTCCAGGCGCCGTCCGCGCTGAGCAGACCTTCTGGCGTCAAACTATCTATAAAGTCCGCCGGCGCGTAGCGCACAACACATCTCTCCGTTACAGTAAGTTGTTTGGAACGCGATGCTCCAGCCTCCCAGCGTCACTGTGTACTTGCATTTTGTACTGTATTTCTGTTTGGGTGGGTTCGTGCTCTTCTCTCGACGGTCTTTGCTGTGTTTATGGAACCGCTGGTTCGAATCCTCTCACGTAGCTCGCGCCCATATTCAGGCAGGTGCGAAATGTGAACGTAGCCTTCACGATCTCCAGTGAATACATCGGCATTTGGTGCTTGTGAAGCGGAACCCGAGCACCGCTATCCAGGACTAATTTCCTGAAGCCCAGCTTTGCTTTGCGGAACTTTCGTTCGGAGTATGTCACTGGCAGTGGCTGTTTGTATTTTGTGGCACATAAACTGTGGATCACCTAAATCGAGAAGGCAAAAGGAACATCTGAAATACAGTCGTTCCGTACTCGATTAGGTTGTCTTATCACGGTGTAACGATCTAGTCACGCTCAGATTTTTGCTCACAAAAGCAGTGGGTTTGGATCCTAATTTCCACTCGTACAAAAGTTTCATGTCATCCCTTTATGTATGTCCCACAAAATAAACTGATCTACGCCTGAAACAATAATCACTGTGAGATAAATTCCATCTTGTTCCCCCAGTATCCATAACCGCGACATGACAGAGTTCCTTGTACGCAATGGAGGTGGTCAGCGCTTTCTCAAAAAGTCCTTGCAAGACCTAGAAAGCTCGGCAGAAGGTCTTGCACCTTACAGACCTGCTCCAGGCCCAAAATTCCATACTGAATGGAAACGCGCATGGGCTCAACTTGCACTATTTAAGCGGTAATCAATACGAGTTTGTAAACATCCATTCACATTGTACCCTATTATGCGAGTTAGTATTTGACGTCATATTTTAGAAACTAACATCTTGATAGAAACAGTGATGTCAAAGAGAATTTTATAAGCCAAAGATATTGTATAAGAAATGCCACACTACATTAGCATATTGGTTGACTTCATAGTAAAATTCTGATACCTCCAACCAAAGGTACTATATTTCTAGCACACTTCTCGAGAGAGTCGTCCAGTATCGGAGACAATGACAGAGAAAATCACGTCGCTTGCTAGAGGGTACATAACCCCCCTCACACTCCTACGTGTGGGTGTGTAGCCGTGAACACCGATGACAGCGGACAGAGGGGCCAGAAATTGGCGAGAAAGTTGCAGTTGGTGCCAAATATTGCTGGCCAAGATACGCCCCACTCGCGATAAAACGGCAAACAGATCCCGAGTTGTACGTGCATATATGAAAGACCTAGTTTCGAGCATCTCCTCCCCTGTATTCGCCACATACTGGAGATACGGAATGGAATTCCACGTACGATTGTAGCCACCAGGTCGCGAACGGGAGTGCTCCACATGTCTGTTTAACCCTACGGCAGACCATATCCCCAAAAGTGGTAGAGAAATTTGTACAAACTGTGTATAATCATCGGCGACCTAGTAACTGACACAAATGACGCTGAGTCGTCCAAGTACAGAGGACCTCGAGTCAGCAAAACCTGCCGTAACTTTGGAGATAAACGCTGCTAACAGTTTAAGCGCCAAGCGCTACTCCTCCTAGACCGTCAACAGTTTCTCTATGCAAAACAGTCGTAACTCACAGAGACCCATGTAATCCCCAGAGGAAATCTGTGAGTAGTAATGGGATGATGGGGTTCCGAAGAAACGATTGATATGAAAATGGTATGCAAATAAACAAATTAATTAGCCCCACCCCCAGATTATGTCATGGGTTTTCCACAGCCGGCCTGTGGAATCCCGCTCCAATCCTATCCCCCTCCTCTCCCTTCCTTTACTCCTCCCCAACCTGCCCTATTGGACGGAAATTCAAAGTTTGGCAGGAATTTGAAATTTTGACAGGAAATTCAAGAGATGGTGGGAATCTCAGAAATGGCGGGAATTTCGTTGGCCCAAGGCTGTTCTGGTGTCCCACTCTACCGCCACTCGGGACCTGGCGTAAAATTAAAAATGGCAGTGGCCTTCTGGGATTCGAGCCCCAGTCCTTCTGGTAGCAAAGCCCGATTAACCCCAGGCCTCCTCCCCCCCCCCTCTCCCGCAACACAGGGAAACTCTCCAGATGCAGCAGAGGAAGATTAGGTTAGTGTACCTTATTATTTTTGGGTGGAAATTGAAGTAAGGATCGTTCCTAATTAGATAATCATAAAGATTGGGCTTAATTACACATCTACATGCATAGCGCTACACAAGGAGTGCCTAAAATCTCAAAGTGTATCAAAAATTGAGGATACCATACAACTGTTGTTATCCTACTGGCAAAGAAATTCACAGTACTACTCAATCCTAGTGGCAGATGTATTCAAATTCTACATAGAATGATACCTTCACCTATAAGCTAACGGGAAAAAGTATGGAGGGGGAGATACTGTCTTTGTTTTTGGTGCGAAACGTGTTAAACTAACTAGATGTTTCTGTTGGACAGAGAGGAGTTTAACAAGCGTATTACCTGTAAGCATACAGCTGAGTCTGTGTTTATGCCTGTTTAACATTAATGTTCAATACAGACACCGACCGCTGCACTGCTCGACAGTCACCCCACAGTTCTTGTGCTCGAAATTCAGGAAGGCCATAATACTTGCTGCCACAATAGTTGGTTAACAGTTCTAATTACATATCGAAATTGCACCGAAAAAACTATCACACATAATCAACAGGACATAATGCTACATATGTACTGGGGACTGAGAAAACCAATATTATAACACAACTATCACAAAAACCGACCCCAAAAGTTTGCACTAGGGGAGAGTGGTGGCAGCTGCACAAGTTTTCTCCTCGATTTGTGGTCATGAACTCACCAACTCAGAGCCACTCTTACCTCCCCTCCTCCCACCCGTCATCCATCCTTCTCCTCTACAGGCCTCTTGTATTCTGATGGTCCACTAAGAGATCCATCTGGTGGGAGTGATATACTGTCTCCAGTCTGTGGAAATCAATCACAGATGGACAAAAAAAAAAAGAGGATGCATCCTGCGACCTGTTAAACGTATTTCTCGGAATGACTGACGCTCCACACACCCTGCTGGTTGGGACACAGCCAGCTGCCACCGCCATCCACCACGTGCCAACAGCTGCCATAGCTGAGTGCACAATCTCCAGCAGGAATGGCTGGCCGTAGCTGGAGGTCCATATGGTCAGCACTATCAATACCAACAAAAGCTACACCTACACAATTGGCTGCAACGCCGGTGGGCCACAAAACAATGATGGCTGCCTCGACCATGAGTTGTTTCTCTAAAAATGCAGCTGCAATAGCCTATAAGACATGCCCACACCCCACCAGCACCCATCATCACAAGCTCTTGCCATTCTGAGAGGTAAAGAACTTAGCTTTAAAACTGTATTTCATTTCAACTCTTCTCTTAGAGCGGAGAGCCAAAGAAACTAGTAGATCTGCCTAATATGGTTTAAGGCTTCGCGATCACGTACAAGTGTCGCAACACGGCATGGACTCGACTAATCAACTGAAGTGTGAAGTGAACTGCTGCATGGAAGTGCTGGAGGGAATTGACACCATGAATCCCTCATGGCTGTCCACAAGCCCGTAAGAATGCGAGGGGGTGAAGATCTCTTCTGAACAGAACATTGCAAGGCACCCCAGATATGTTCAATAATGTTCGTGTCTTGGGATTTTGGTGCCCAGCAGACGTGTTTAAACTAAGAAGAGTGTTCCTGGAACCATTCTGTAGCAATTCTGGAAGAGTGGGGTGCCGCATTGTCGTGCTAGAATTGCACAATGGACTTGAATGTGTGTGCGTGTGAATTCCCAAGGGACCAAACTGCTGGGTCATCGGTCCCTAGACTTACACACTAAACTAACTTAAACTAATTTACGCTAAGAATAACACACACACACCCATGTCCGAGGGAGGACTCGAACCTCCGGCGGGAGGGGCCGCGCAATCCGTGACACGGCGCCTCAAACCGCGCGGCCACTCCACGCGGCTGGACATGAATGGATGCAGGTGATCATACAGGATGCTTACGTGTGCCGGCCGGGGTGGCCGAGCGGTTCTAGGCGCTACAGTCTGGAACCGCACGACCGCTACGGTCGCAGGTTCGAATCCTGCCTCGGGCATGGATGTGTGTGATGTCCTTAGGTTAGTTAGGTTTAAGTAGTTCTAAGTTGTAGGGGACTGATGTCCTCAGCAGTTAAGTCCCATTTGTGCACCGCCGCCGTCAGTGTCAGCCAGTTTGCCGTGGCATGCGGAGCTCCATCGCAGTCTTTAACACTGGTAGCATGCCGCGACAGCGTGGACGTGAACCGTATGTGCAGTTGACGGACTTTGAGCGAGGGCGTATAGTGGGCATGCGGGAGGCCGGGTGGACGTACCGCCGAATTGCTCAACACGTGGGGCGTGAGGTCTCCACAGTACATCGATGTTGTCGCCAGTGGTCGGCGGAAGGTGCACGTGCCCGTCGACCTGGGACCGGACCGCAGCGACACTGTTAGGGACACTGTTGCTCCTGGGGTATCGGCGAGGACCATTCGCAACCGTCTCCATGAAGCTGGGCTACGGTCTCGCACACCGTTAGGCCGTCTTCCGCTCACGCCCCAACATCGTGCAGCCCGCCTCCAGTGGTGTCGCGACAGGCGTGAATGGAGGGACGAATGGAGACGTGTCGTCTTCAGCGATGAGAGTCGCTTCTGCCTTGGTGCCAATGATGGTCGTATGCGTGTTTGGCGCCGTGCAGGTGAGCGCCACAATCAGGACTGCATACGACCGAGGCACACAGGGCCAACACCCGGCATCATGGTGTGGGGAGCGATCTCCTACACTGGCCGTACACCACTGGTGATCGTCGAGGGGACACTGAATAGTGCACGGTACATCCAAACCGTCATCGAACCCATCGTTCTACCATTCCTAGACCGGCAAGGGAACTTGCTGTTCCAACAGGACAATGCACGTCCGCATGTATCCCGTGCCACCCAACGTGCTCTAGAAGGTGTAAGTCAACTAACCTGGCCAGCAAGATCTCCGGATCTATCCTCCATTGAGCATGTTTGGGACTGGATGAAGCGTCGTCTCACGCTGTCTGCACGTCCAGCACGAACGCTGGTCCAACTGAGGCGCCAGGTGGAAATGGCATGGCAAGCCGTTCCACAGGACTACATCCAGCATCTCTACGATCGTCTCCATGGGAGAATAGCAGCCTGCATTGCTGCGAAAGGTGGATATACACTGTACTAGTGCCGACATTGTGCATGCTCTGTTGCCTGTGTCTATGTGCCTGTGGTTCTGTCAGTGTGATCATGTGATGTATCTGACCCCAGGAATGTGTCAATAAAGTTTCCCCTTCCTGGGACAATGAATTCACGGTGTTCTTATTTCAATTTCCAGGAGTGTAGATCATCTGGAAACGGGGAATTGTTAGGATTTTTTAGCAGGCTGGTGTATAAGACGCGCAAACATCCCATATAAAATCAGAAAACGCGTGTGTATGCGAGCAATATGACCATATATACACGGAAAACTATCGAAAAATATGAAAAATTACAAAAAAGCGGCAAAAGTAGAGAAAACCTGGTATAATTACGACAAATTGATGGGAAATGCGTAAAATTGTGGGAAATACGACGATATATGTAAATTCGCGAAAACCCCGTAAAAATTATGGAAATTGACTGGGAATACATGAAATTAGAGAAAAATAGCATGAAATGTGGGGAACTGAGGTGGGTTGGGCGTGCCCGGACACTCAAGACCGAGAAAAGCTAAAAAATTATGCTCTCTCTGCATTCACATTCAATCTCCCCCTTCGTCTGTAAACTACGTGGGTTTTCGTAACACACACTTCAGCAAAGGCGACGTAAATATTACCCAGAAGCGCTGTATTACAGCAAGCGAAACATAAGCATTTCAGTGCAAGACAATGTTTCCACATATGCAGTCCAATATATATATATATCCGAATTAGGTTTTGTTCTCACAAGCAATGTTATTCTGCTCGTATTAAGATGATGATGAGGATGTTTGGTTTGTGTAGCGGTCAACTGCGCGGGCATCAGCGCCCATTCAAAGTTCCAGTTTTTACACAGTCCAATCTACCCACTGTCACGAATGATGATGATGATGAAATGAAGACGACGATACAGACACCCAGTTCCCGGGCGGAGAAAAATCCTCAATCCTGCCCGGAAACGAACCCGAAACACCGTGATCCAGAGGCAGCAACACTAACCACTAGACCACGAGCTGCGGACATATTAAGAGACGAATCAATGTGTTTAACAGTCTTCAGCCATTCCCTAGTGTCTTCCGTAGGAGATTGGACTGATGCCACATAGTGTAAGGGGTACTGTAGAGACGTGGTGTTAAGACGAAATTCCTATATTATACTACACATGAACAAAACAACCTAATATCAGACCACTACTTCTGTGTGCAAGAGGAAGGCTACGAGGGCCGTGGCGACGTTAATGTAAACAGCAATAAGACTGTTGCATCTCCTTTGGCTAGTGGTAGTGGTGTTCTCTCTCTCATAAGAAGTCTCTGTTTCTTCGTGTGCATTTTCATGCAGCAGGACGTGGGTGGTAACTCAGTGTATCAACTATCGAAAATATTCATGTTTTTTCTCCACCTACTTCCTAATGAAGCATGGCCCCATCCGTCAAAACCGCTGCTACTACTATAGTTCAGTCCACAACGGTGGCTGTTCTTGCATGTCGAGGCACTGACGGGAATGGCATTGTTGACGATTCCAAGCGACACTGGAATAATACTCCATAATTGGTAGTACAGTTGATTTACGTAAATTCTTTCGAACGTCGTCTGTTTGGAGCTCCATCTTGCATAAACCAGACGCTTCTTCGTAATCACTTGCTATATCACCACAATACTCTCACGTCTGCCATACACCGACACGGGGTGCTAACCTCCTCAATATGCACACATCTGGAGATATCTTGTGTACTTGAACAGCTGCCATGAGCAAGATTGGCGGAGAACAGCTGAACAGCAGTTATGGGGATAGCTCGCTCTGTTCCTTCACTAGATGTGCAATGTAACTGGTATATTATCCTCCTGGTCAGTTGCAGATTAAATCGGCGACTGTGTTGCAGGGAGGGCTGCTCAAGGAAAATGCAGGGAGCTCTTTCAATCTTCGACTACAATGGGGGGTGGTAGTGGGGGGGGGGGGATGTAAGACTGACTCTAAGTTGGTTAGATCGTAACCCCACATCGAGGAGAACACATGTGCCGCTACCAACCCTCTCTCCTAGCGCAATCTTTTGGGATCGGTTTTTGTGGTAGTTGTGTTATTATGATGGTTTTCTCAATCTCCAGTACATATGTTGCATTATGTCCTGTTATTTATGACTGCTGGTTTTTTCACGACAATTTTGACGTGTAGTTGGAACTGTTAAGCGTTTCCCATCAGTTGCGATAGCGTGTATTGGCCTTCCTGAATTTCGAGCACTAGGGCTGTGGGGTGATGCAGCGGGAGGCGTCTGTATTGAACTCTGGTGTCAAACAGGAATAGACACAGCCTCAGCTGTATGCTTACAGGTAATACACTTGTTAAACTCCTCTCTGTCCAACACCAACATCTCATCAGTTGAACGTTTTCCCACCAAAAATAAAGACAGTACCTTCCACTACAGACTGTTTGCTGTTAGTTTGTAGGGGAAGGGAGAGTTTGAATACATCTGTCACTAGTATTGAGTTCTATTGTGAATTTTTTTCCCAGTAGGACAACAACAGTTATAAGGCGTCCTCAATTTTTGATCTGTTTTGCGGTTTTAAGCGCTGCTTGTGTAGCGCTACACATATAGATGTGTAATTAGGTCCAATCTTTATTATTAATTATGTAATTAGGACATATCTTTACTTCAGTTCTCATCTAAAATAAATAAATTACACTAATCCAACATTCCTATCCTGCATCTGGAGAGTTTACCTGTGTTGGGAGGAGGGCTGTCTGGAGCACCTGGGCTGTCCACCAGAATGACTGAGGTTTAAGTCCAGGAAAGGGCACAACCATTTTGAATTTTCTGCCAATTCCAGGGTGGCAGGTGGGGAGCGATATCAGCACAGCCTTGGGGCAACGAAATTCCCGCCGTCTTTCATATTCCCACTGTGCTTTGAATTTGCTGCCAAAATTCTAAATGCCCACCAAAATTCGAAATTCCCACCAATAGGTGGGGGTGGGGGAGAGGAGAGAGGGAAGGGGGATGGGGCAAAAGCGGGATCCACGTGCCAGCTGGAGAAAACCCATGATGCCATCTGGAGTTGGGGTGGGACGAAGGGGTAATTCATTGATCAATTTAATAAATCTGTTATCAAATCTCTCCTCAGAACCCCATCTTCCCACCACTTCTGTGGACCCCTATGTGGATAAACCTTGCTAACAGTTTAAGCGCCAAGCATATCTCTCCCCACAACGGTTTCTCTCTGAATCAATCAGAACATACCTCACTCTCTCCCTCCAACCATTGTGTTTTTGGTACTAACAAGGGTGGCTCCATTTTCAGCTAGGTGACGTCTGGGTGGAATGAAGAATTGTAAAAAAATAACGAAATAAACGATGGAAGTATAAGCAACATTAATGTAAGTCTCATTTGGTATGTAATTTGGAAGATTCATAGAATTCCTGACATACGCTGCACGCTCGGCACACTGCTGTATTTGCTACGAAAACTTCTGTGTGCATAAATAATAAGTACCCCTAAATTTTGAACAGAACTGCTGCCACAGATGTGTCCCCCGTCGCTACATGTGAACCATACCTGGTATAGTGGGAAAAAATTACTGGCAGAAACACAATTCTAGGTCCATGTCGACTGTGGGATAGATCAGCCAGACATGTAACTCCCACAGTATTGCTATTAATGACTGTAAGACTTGTAAATAACTGTGGAAATAATCATATACGACTTTGCCAAATAGAAAAGTGATTGCAAAATGTTCACAGTGCAGAAAGGAACTCTTCCTGCATAGAAATTCATAGATAGATTATCAGAGGACATGATACTATAAAATGGTACCTTAGAGACCAAATAATAAATTGCACAGAAAATAGGGAAAAATTAATATTTTTTTGTCACATTCACTTATTAAAAAAGATTATTTTTTCTCACAAAAGGTGAGCGTAATAAAATAAATTTTGCAATTTTTTTATAAAAGGTCCACATAACAAAAAAATCAAATTCACTCTCACAAAGAATAACCCATATCAAAATTCTACTGGTTCAATAATTCAGTGTGAATGCAAGTAAATAAATCAAAATTGTTCCATTCCTTAACTAAAATTTTTCTAATTCTTTCTTCTTGAGCAGCTATAAGATTTCTATGAACAGTTGATATCTATCTTTTCCATATTTACCTTTATAAAGTTTATTAATATTATTTATATCTAGACAGTCACAAACTGCTGTAGCTTTTTGGTATAATCGATTTAAAGATTATAAAACCAAATAGGAAAAAAAATTTTTTTTAAAAATTGTCATAGAGTGAATTCCAGATCACGAAATTCATTGTTTCTATTTTTAAGTTTCTTCATTCCTTTATATTTCAGTTCCATCTGCTCTTTTTCAACTAATTGAAAATCCCTATCTGTAATTAATGTAGTACATCTATCTCATAAAATTATCTTAAATTGATTATTGAGCCCCACACAATTTTTTCTCCATATGTAGTATTACCATATTCTCATTCAGTAATATCATATAAAACATTTATGTCTAACTCACTTATTCTTTTAGTCTCTTTCACACTTTCGTTTTTGACATTCTTGATTAGAGTCTCCATTTATACAGAAAAATTGTTATTAGATTTTTATAGTCATAATATCCATTTGGTAATGTATGTAATGTATCTATTTTATTTTCCAAAACATATCCTTTGTCATCATGAGGATTCAGTACTTTGTTGTTTAGTTCAACTGTATAGATTACATGTTTCTCACTTTGAACAATATTAATTTTTCTGTTCTGTTCTGTATTGTTAAACAAGCAATCATTATAATCTCCTAAATTTATTCTCTTCTTTACCACCAACTTCATAAGCATGCACATATCCTCTTAAACCACAAAATTCTTCCATCATTTTTTCACTGAACTCATCTTCCATTTTTCCTAAAACTTTCTTTTTTACTTGAGGAATACCATAAATATTATTTTCAGGATAATCAATAGTATCAAATTTAGCTATGATAGATTTCATGTCTTCATAAAAATCTTCA
The DNA here is from genome assembly GCF_021461385.2 of Schistocerca piceifrons. Taxonomy (NCBI): domain Eukaryota; kingdom Metazoa; phylum Arthropoda; class Insecta; order Orthoptera; family Acrididae; genus Schistocerca; species Schistocerca piceifrons. The sequence continues at coordinate 24,835,542 of NC_060141.1, forward strand.
GTTTTTGTATTGTAGAAATAACTGTCCATTTCTAGATAACACAAAAATGGCTCTGAGCACTATGGGACGTAACTACTGAGGTCATCAGTCCCCTAGAACTCAGAACTACTTAAACCTAACTAACCTAAGGACAGCAAACAAATCCATGCCCAAGGCAGGATTTGAACCTGCGACCGTAGCGGTAGCACTGTTCCGGACTGTAGAGCCTAGAACCACTCGGCCACTCTGGCCGGCCTAGATAACACAACCCAATATTTTCTCCATATTTGCGTTTCATTATTCCATAGTGAGTACAGTATATCAGTTCTTTAGATAGAACAAGTAGATTGGTTTATTAAATATATTTTTTGTTTTATTCATATGAATATCAACAAGATCTTCATTAAATATTGTTCTTCCTTTAAAGTTTGGTTTTGCTGTAAGTTTATCACACTTTTTCCGTCTGATCGTAATTTTATATCCACTCTATATCTAATATTTTCCATTGTCTTACCAACTGCTGAAATATTCATCAATTTATAGAAACCTTTTCAAAATAATTTTTGGATTTGGTTCTCATTTCTGTATTTAAATATATATACTTCTTCAACTAATCTGATTGTTTAAATTTTAAAATTCTCTATATTTTTGTTAATTTCAGTCTTAATGGCAAATACTGTTTAAGATTTCTATAGTGGACAACTTAATTATTTTTATTTCACAAGAAGTTAACAATTTGTTTCCCTTAGTTCCTGGCACAAATTTATTTTCAGGTGCTAACGGTAAATCTTCATGCAAATCATATAATTATTTGGATATTCTAAATCTGCTTCACAAATATATCCAATTATAGCAGTATTTGACATTTCACTTATTTTTGTAAACCAAGAGTATCGTCATTAGACGTTAGGAGGCAGGAATTACTCACGGGGTGGTAAATACGCAACTACTTTTTTAAATGCCTGGAGTTCTGTTCCATTTCTCGGTTGTCAGTTCTGATGTACATCGATATATGAAGGGTTTCAGTGAGTACTAGCTCGTATCGAAAGAACTTGGTCGATCTGGACATTTTGTGCCACTTACATCCACCGAAGTATGCACTGTTTCTGAAATTCAAATTATTTACAAGTTATCAACCACTTCTAGTACATGGTAAATGACATCAATTGTGGTTTAAGTTTCAGTAAAGTGACGTTTATACGTAAGGGAACTGCTCCCTAAAAGCGACGTTTATGGCTTACTAAAATAGTATGACATATCGTACCTTTACCCAGCACGTTGACCTTTCGCAGTCTGTTCTTTTCAAAAAACCTATCAAAGCGTCTCATACGTCATACTTCATAGCCTCAATCCAGCATAACACGGTTCTCCTGCTGAGAAGTTCTCAGGTGCCCTCTTACAACGCTGATGCAGTAACACTTCTTAGAAGGAAGACAGCGAACTCTAGCCACTAATGCCTTTTTAAGATATATTTAAATAAGGGCATTTATTAAGAAATACCGCCACAAAGTTCAATTTACTTCATAGTTAATCTTTAGTGATTCATCATGTGAGCGTATATACACCACGCCGCTGTTCGTGACATACAAAATAATGAGGAACGGGTTCATCAAGCACGGTGAAGAACAAGGCGTGGTACTAATGAAGCCGCCGCTGCCTGCGAGCAGTCTTTTGCCGCTGCCTGCTAATCGCCGCAGCTTTCACCCCTCCCCTGGTTCCGCCAGCGCCTTCCAGATACCTGTGGCGCGCACTTTTTTCCGCTGTGTCAGAGATCCATCAACCATTCCTTTACACGCTGACTATTTTGCCCTTCTACTGTATAACTCCGAGCAGTGGGAAAGTAAAAACGAAAAGAAGTTTGCAGGAGGTACCCGCTGATTTCCTTGCATTGCATGTACAAAGTACCATTGCGAAATACATATTGTCAAGGAAAGAACCCTAGATATATGGGTCACAGTGGAATGGGGGAATCTAATCGAACAAAACGTCCTAAATCTACATCTACATCTACATTTATACTCCGCAAGCCACCCACCGGTGTGTGGCGGAGGGCACTTTACGTGCCACTGTCATTACCTCCCTTTCCTGTTCCAGTCGCGTATGGTTCGCGGGAAGAACGACTGTCTGAAAGACTCGGTGCGCGCTCTAATCTCTCTCATTTTACATTCGTGATCTCCTCGGGAGGTATAAGTAGGGGGAAGCAATATATTCGATACCTCATCCAGAAAGGCACCCTCTCGAAACCTGGCGAGCAAGCTACACCGCGATGCAGAGCGTCTCTCTTGCAGAGTCTGCCACTTGAATTTGTTAAACATCTCCGTAACGCTATCACGGTTACCAAATAACCCTGTGACGAAACGCGCCGCTCTTGGATCTTCTCTATCTCCTCCGTCAACCCAATCCGGTACGGATCCCACACTGATGAGCAATACTCAAGTATAGGTCGAACGAGTGTTTTGTAAGCCACTTCCTTTGTTGATGAACTACATTTTCTAAGGACTCTCCCAATGAATCTCAACCTGGCACCCGACTTACCAACAATTAATTTTATATGATCATTCCACTTCAAATCGTTCTGCACGCATACTCCCAGATATTTTACAGAAGTAACTGCTACCAGTGTTTGTTCCGCTATCATATAATCATACAATAAAGGATCCTTCTTTCTATGTATTCGCAATACATTGCATTTGTCTATGTTAAGGGTCAGTTGCCACTCCCTGCACCAAGTGCCTATCCGCTGCAGATCTTCCTGCATTTCGCTACAATTTTCTAATGCTGCAACTTTTCTGTGTACTACAGCATCATCCGCGAAAAGCCGTATGGGACTTCCGACACTATCTACTAGGTCGTTTATATATATTGTGAAAAGCAATGGTCCCGTAACACTCCCCTGTGGCACGCCAGAGGTTACTTTAACGTCTGTAGACGTCTCTCCATTGATAACAACATGCTGTGTTCTGTTTGCTAAAAACTCTTCAACCCAGCCACACAGCTGGTCTGATATTCCGTAGGCTCTTACTTTGTTTATCAGGCGACAGTGCGGAACTGTATCGAACGCCTTCCGGAAGTCAAGAAAAATAGCATCTACCTGGGAGCCTGTATCTAATATTTTCTGGGTCTCATGAACAAATAAAACGAGTTGGGTCTCACGCGATCGCTGTTTCCGGAATCCATGTTGATTCCTACATAGTAGATTCTGGGTTTCCAAAAACGACATGATACTCGAGCAAAAAACGTGTTCTAAAATTCTACAACAGGTCGTCGTCAGAGATACAGGTCTATAGTTTTGCGCATCTGCTCGACGACCCTTCTTGAAGACTGGGACTACCTGTGCTCTTTTCCAATCATTTGGAACCCTCCGTTCCTCTAGAGACTTGCGGTACAGGGCTGTTAGAAGGGGGGGCAAGTTCTGTCGCGTACTCTGTGTAGAATCGAATTGGTATCCCGTCAGGTCCAGTGGACTTTCCTCTGTTGAGGAAATCTATGTTTACGGAGATTTAAACGACAGCCAAACAGCGACGAGTGCACAAAAGTGTGTGCACTGGACCTAAATGGCCCCGACTAGTACCTGTTGTGCTACGGAGCGCAGATAGCAATTGTAAGGACTTCAGATAAACTAGTTAAACTAAACAGCCGAATTTAAGAAAACATAAGGAACTTTACTTACGGCAAGTCAGATTAGATGACATTTTTCTATAGTTTTCACTGGAAAAAGCTTTATATGAAATCAAATATGTTGCAACATTATTAATTTGCGAAGGTAATAAGCAAATCTAAGCAGTAAAATTTGCAACACTTATCATGAAATATAAAGGACAAGTACTATACACTGAAGCGCCAAAGAAACTAATACAGGCATGCGTATTCAAATACAGAGATATGTGAACACGGCGCTGCGGCCCCCAACGCCTATGTAAGACAGCAAGTGTCTGCCGCAGTCGTTAGATAGGTTACTGGTGTTAGCATGGCGGGTTGTCAAGATTTAAGTGAGTTTGAACGTGGTGTTATACTCGGCGCACGGGCGATGGGACACAGCACCTCCGAGGTAGCGATGAAGTGTGGGTGTTCCCGTACGACGATTTCACGAGTGTACCGTGAGTATCAGTAATCCGGTAATACGTCAAATCTCCGACATTGCTGTGGCCGGAAAAAGATCCAACAAAAACGGGACAAACGACGACTGAAGAGAATCGTTCAACGTGACAGAAGTGCAACCCTTCCGAAAATTGCTGGAGATTTCAATGCTGGGCCATCAACAAGTGTTTTCCAAAGCTGTGTCACAGAGGGAGACTGCACTGAATTTCCTTCTCTAGATTGTCGCATAGATGACAAAATGGTAGATATCGAAATAGATGACAGAGGGATAGAAAAACAATTAAAATCGCTAAAAGAGGAAAGGCCACTGGACCTGATGGGAGGATTCCAGTTCGATTTTACACAGAGTATGCGAAGGATCTTGCCCCCTTCTTGCAGCGGTGTACCGTAGGTCTCTAGAAGAGCGTAGCGTTCCAAAGGATTGGAAAAGGGCACAGGTCATCCCCGTTTTCAAGAGGGGACGTCGAACAGATGTGCAGAACTATAGACCTCTAACATCGATCAGTTGTAGAATTTTGTAGCACGTATTATGTTCGAGTACGATGACTTCTCTGGAGACTGGGAATCTACTCTGTAGGAATCAGCATGGGTTTCGAAAAACACGATCGCGTGAAACCCAGCTCGCGCTATTCGTCCACGAGACTCAGAGGGCCATAGACACGGGTTCTCAGGTAGATGCCGTGTTTCTTGACTTCAGCAAGGCGTTTGATACAGTTCCCCACAGTTGTTTAATGAACAAAGTAAGAGCATATGGACTATCAGACCAATTGTGTGATTGGATTCAAGAGTTCCTAGATAACATAACGCAGCATGTCATTCCCAATGGAGGGAAGTCTTCCGAAGTAAGAGTCATTTCAGGTGTGCCGCAGGGTAATGTCGTAGGACCGTTGCTATTCATAATATACATAAATGACCTTGTGGATAACATCTGAAGTTCACTCAGGCTTTTTGCGGATGATGCTGTAGTATATTGAGAGGTTGTAACAATGGAAAATTGTATTGAAATGCTGGAGGATCTGCAACGAATTGACGCATGGTGCAGGGAATGGCAACTGAATCTCAATATAGACAAGTGTAATGTGGTGCGAATACATAGAAAGAAAGATCCTTTATCATTTAGCTACAATATAGCAGGTCAGCAACTGGAAGCAGTTAATTCCATAAATTATCTGGGAGTAGGCATTAGGAGTGATTTAAAATGGAATGATCATATAAAATTAATCGTCGGTAAAGCAGATGCCAGATTCATTAGAAGAATCCTAAGGAAATGCAATCCGAAAACAAAGGAAGTAGGTTACAGTATACTTGTTCGCCCACTGCTTGAATATTGCTCACCAGAGTGGGATCTGTACCAGATAGGGTTGATACAAGAGATAGAGAAGATCCAACGGAGAGCAGCGCGCTTCTTTACAGGATCATTTAGTAATCGCGAAAGCGTTACTGAGATGACAGACAAACTCCAATGGAAGAGTCTGCAGGAGAGACGCTCAGTAGCTCGGTACGGGCTTTTGTTGAAGTTTCGAGAACATGCCTTCACCGAGGAGTCAAGCAGTATATTGCTCCCTCCTACGTATATCTCACGAAGAGACCATGAGAATAAAATTAGAGAGATTAGAGCCCACAGAGAGACATACGGACAATTTTCTTTCCACGAACAATACGAGACTGGAATAGAAGGGAGAACCGATAGAGGTACTCAAAATACCCTCCGCCACACACCGTTAGGTGGCTTGCAGAGTATGGATGTAGATGTAGAACCATTCAACGAAACATGATCGATATGGGCTTTCAGATCCGAAGGCCACTCGTGTACCTTTGATGACTGCACGACACAAAGCTTTATGCCTCGCCTGGGCCCGCCAACACCGACATTGGCCTGTTGAAGACTCGAAACATGTTCTCTGGTCGGACGAGTCTCCTTTCGAATAGTATCGAGTGGATGGACGTGTAGGGGTACGGAGAAAATCTCTTATCAATGGACCCTGCTTGTCAGCAGGGGACTGTTCAAGCTGGTGGAGGCTCTGTAATGGTGTGGGGCGTGTGCAGTTGGATTGTTATAGGACCCATGATACGCCTACACACGACTTGACAGGTGACACGTACGTAAGCATCCTGTCTGATCACCTGCATCCAGCGATGTCCATTGTGCATTCCAACGGACGTAACCAATTCCAGTAGAACAATGCAACGCCCCACACGTCCAGAATTGCTACAAAGTGGCTCCAGGAACACGCTTCTGAGTTTAAAGAATTCCGCTGGCCACCAAACTCCCAAGACATGAACATTACTGAGCATATCTAGGATGCCTTGCAACGTGCTGTTCAGAATAGATCTCCACTCCTCGTAGTCTCACGGATTTATGGACAGCCCTGCAGGATTGGTGATGTCAATGACCTCCAGCACTACTTCAGACATTAGTCGAGTCCATGCCACGTTGTGCTGTGGCACTTCTGCGTGCTCCCGAGAGCCCTATATGATATTAAGAAGGTTTACCAATTTCCTAGGCTCTTCAGTTTAATTTTCTTAATGTACGGATCTTAACGACGAGATAGGAAACTTTAAGTAAATCACTGGTAAGAAATTCTTGTTATTCTGAACGATATTTTAGAGAAAACGATCAAAATTCCTGCCTGAGACTTCCTACAAAGTTGAAGCTTTCGAAGAAATCCCTGGCGCAGCCACTTAAAAGTTTTTCGCCTATACGAGTGATTGCCGCAGCCTTGAAAATCTGTGATACCTACTCTTCACATGTGTTGGCCGCTTCCTGGCTAATGCGGGCTGTCACAAATCCGATGCTAAATTCCAGTGAGGCTAGATCTGCGAGGCCACTCTCACGGACCACCAAGGCCATTTCACTCGTGCCGAACGCCTTCGACAAACATAGGTTGTCTGGCAGAGTACTAGCAGGTGACAAGCCAATCACTCGACGTGACGTCCTTCGGAGTATTTGGCGAGGAACACCTTGTAACTGTACGAGCAATATCCACTGGTAAAATTTTGGAATATCATAGAGCGAAAGCCCCATTCAAGTTTCCACTGGCGGCTCCAGCCCAGATAAACGCACTTCACGAAAATGCGTCTGGCGACTACGCTGTCGCGTGTAGTGGGGACTTGTGTAGTGGTGGTGGTGGTGGTTAGTGTTTAACGTCCCGTCGACAACGAGGTCATTAGAGACGGAGCCCAAGCTCGGGTTAGGGAAGGATTGGGAAGGAAATCGGCCGTGCCCTTTCAAAGGAACCATCCCGGCATTTGCCTGAAACGATTTAGGGAAATCACGGAAAACCTAAATCAGGATGGCTGGAGACGGGATTGAACCGTCGTCCTCCCGAATGCGAGTCCAGTGTGCTAACCACTGCGCCACCTCGCTCGGTGTGTGTAGTGGTAGTTGTGGAGCTGCAGTTGTCGGCGTTAAATACTCCTTCCCTCACGAAGGCACCCTCATCCCTAAACAGTATGAGGTAGAGGAAATGTACATTGTCGGGACGTTGTTTCTACCTTAACGTATAGAAGCAACAGCTTGATCGCCTTGGATGATCCTCTTTCAATCCAAAGGCCTTTGCCCATTGCAGAGAGCACAGCCTTTTACACTTGCTGCACCGATCTCATCGTCTGTTGCTCTACTGCCGGATGAAGAATCTACTGTCATGTAGTAATCACTTACTGACTTGTACATTGTTAAGATTAACGCCGTTGGAATCTAAGAGAGCACTCCAAGGTAGGATATCAAAAATACAGTGCAGAGAGCAGGCAAAACAGCATCTAGGTTACCAGAGGTAAACAGTAACGGTAGAACTCTGCAAATTGTAGATGCTTCGGGCAGGTGTCCCAGGGTAGAAGTTTCACTTTATAGAATTAACTGATGTCTTCATACACCTCCTAGACATTGTTGTACGGTACCAAAGTAGAAGATGGTCACAGACAGGCATGTCTTAGCATAGGCAGCGAGTTTGATATCGTTGCTCCTGGGATTCTTACAGGTTAGACTGAGATGGGAAATGAGTGAAATTGCTGTAATAGCGGTCCCCAATCACGAGAGCCTTCAGGGTGGGGCCTAGTGACATATAATAACACTGTCGTTACTACCCATGACACGATGGGCACGGCGTATAGCTTTCAGCTCCATATTGTTGCTACCAAACTTGGAATTTATTCCAGACTTTGAAAATGTTTATTTTTTATTCTTCATTTTACATGTAAATCTCTAATTCAGATTGTAAACGGCCGGGATAGTGATCCCGCGTTCATCTTCCAGTCAACACATGGCAGTACTTTGGCCACTCTGGTTCACCAGTCTGCTTCTTCCTTCGCTTCCGCTACTCCCGACGGGCGGTTTTTAAATGTTTTTAAATTTTTTATGGATTTTTTTTTACGTGTATTGCTGCGTGCAAAAATTATGTCCCGTCTCTTGCTATTTTCAGTACGACACCTGAAGATGAGCGTATAAGAGCCCGAAACAGGTCGTGTGTTAATTAAAAGAACCTTACAACTGTGGCGGTATTTTCAACCTCTGGTATAATACTCAGTTGCGGATGTTCCTCCGATAGGATTCTTTGTTGGCATTTGTTAATGTAAAAGCCAGCAACATCCCCACCTACAGAGTAGGAGGAGGGAAAGGACCTGAATCTGTTTGACCCGACGCACCCTGGAGGTGCAGAGCAGCGCGTCTTATTGGCCTATGTCCTTAAAGTTCCGGTGGACGGGCAAACCGACTATCTGGAGTGAGAAATAGCTCGCTGCCACAGTCCTTTAAAAGCCTCGTGTTTTGTATTCTCAGTCAGACCGTTGAGAAGCCAACTCTGTGTCGCTCGTCGTCAGTCTAGGGTAAGCTCTGGCAACTCTGTTTCTCTCACTTGCAGTGCTGATATCAATATTTGTATTATACAATGCTGTTAGTGATTGCTACCATTAAAATTGCTGCACCAAGAAGGAATGCAGATGACAAACGGGTATTCATTGGACAAATATATTATATTAGAACTGACATGTGATTACATTTTCACGCAATTTGGGTGCATAGACCCTGAGAAATCAGTACCCAAAACAACCACCTCTGGACGTAATAACGGCCTTGATACGCCTGGGCATTGAGTCAAACAGAGCTTGGATAGCGTGTACAGGTACAGCTGTCCATGCAGCTTCAACTCGATACCACAGTTCATCAAGAGTAGTGACTGGCGTATTGTGACGAGCCGTTTGCTCGGCCAACATTGACCAGACGTTTTCAATTGGTGAGAGATCTGGAAAATGTGCTGGCCAGGGCAGCAGTCGAACATTTTCTGTATCCAGAAAGGCCCCTTACAGGACCTGCAACATGCGTTCGTGCATTATCCTGCTGAAATGTAGGTTTTCGTGGGGATCGAATGAATGGTAGAGCCACGGATCGTAACACATCCGAAATGTAACGTCCACTGTTCAAAGTGCCGTCAATGCGAACAAGAGGCGACCGAGACGTGTAACCAGTGGCATCCCATACCATCACGCCGGGTGATACGCTAGTATGGCGATGACGAATACACGCTTCCAATGTGGGTTCACCGCGATGTCGCCAAACACGGATGCGACCATCATGATGCTGTAAACAGAACCTGGATTCATCCGAAAAAAAGACGTTTTGCCATTCCTGTACCCAGGTTCGTCGTTTAGTACACCATCGCAGGCGCTCCTGGCTGTGATGCAGCGTCAAGGGTAACCGCAGCCATGGTATCCGAGCTGATAGTCCATGCTGCTGCAAACGTCGTCGAACTGTTCGTGCAGATGGTTGTTGTCTTGCAAACGTCCCCATCTGTTGACTCAGGGATCGAGACGTGGCTGCACGATCCGTTACAGCCGTACGGATAAGATGCCTGTCATCTCGACTGCTAGTGATACGAGGCCGTTGGGATCCAGCACGGCGTTTCGTATTACCCCCCCTGAACCGACCGATTCCATATTCTGCTAACAGTCATTGGATCTCGACCAACGCGAGCAGCAGTGTCGCGATACGATAAACCGCAATCGCGATAGGCTACGATACGACCTTTATCAAAGTCGGAAACGTGATGGTACACATTTCTCCTCCTTACACGAGGCATCACAACAAAGTTTCACCAGGCAACGCCGGTCAGCTGCTGTTTATCTATGAGAAATCGGTTGGAAAGTTTCCTCACGTGAGCACGTTGTAGGTGTCGCCACCGGCGCCAACCTTGTGTGAATGCTCTGAAAAGCTAATGATTTACATATTACAGCATCTTCTTCCCGTCGTTTAAATTTCGCGTCTGTAGCACGTCATCTTCGTGATGAAGCAATTTTAATGGCCATTAGTGTATTTCTGTTTGCTCCTCTCGCCCCAGGGTCTCAGAAACTGACTTGTTTCGTGCAACACGTTGCATCCTTTGCTTTTCTAGTGCTTAGAGTTAGTCTGCAATGTAGTAGTCAGTCTGAAGGAAATAAATGTGCAGGCGTTTGAGTCCCCTGAGGCTCTTGCGAGTATCCTATCCTCGTAGGTGACCTGTGACTGGCGCTGATCCAAGCAATCAACCTGTCATCACTGGAAGTTTTCCTTTCTGCATTTACCTCTAACCGCTCGTAAATTGCCAACTGATCTGTAACGCACAATCTTCCATCTCTCCTACTGCAGGACACGACGCTATTCAGACATTCGTCTGTTTGGCACCATGCTCGCTTTGGATGGGTAAAAGCCTTAAGAAGGGTTCCTAGAGATCCCTACTCCCTGTACTGGACTGTCCTCACACTGCCTAGCATCTTAATAAACCCCATGCTTTCTGTAAGCGTGGGAAAACTGTTTACCACCTCATCATGGTGCACAGTCACCCTGCTGTCTTGATTAAATATCGAATAACAGCTATTTTAATCGTTACAGCAGGAATGCTCTTTCTCGCCAAGATATTCTCTTACTTGCCTTTCCAAAACTCACAGGGCGCCAGACTAGTTTAGATAACGAAACTAAAATTAATAAAAGGCTTTGTTAGCAATAAAGTTCCATAAATCAGAATATATCTGGACACTGTATTTAGAATCTTGAACCCCCTGCATAATTTTGACCCTAAGGGTCTGTGCAGTTTGCATACGAACTCTTGTTTTATTTCTACCTTTTTGACAAAGAAGAACTAGCGAGTCGGTTGAATAATAAAACGGACGCATCACTTGCAGTTTAATAGAAGAAATTAGGTAATAGTTTTAGAGCAGATTTGTTGCGGAGTTGCACATTAGTCTGAAAGCATACGTATAAATAAATGTACTGTTGGCCTTACTGAATTCAAAATCCGTGAGTCTCACGCTGCCTGTTCTGACACATCAGATGTCGACTTACTTGAATTTCCGGTTAATACTCTTTATCTAAAGTGTTGGGTCGTTCAGTTCGGTAGAAAGCTGAAAAAGCTCTCGCTGATCGCTCGTGTGGTTACCTTTGGTGCTAGGAACAACTGTACAAGTTTATTGTTTATTTTTTAATGGATACCACGGAATCCTTCGTGTTCGACAAGTGCGATATTTACAGCCGAGCCCCAATAACTGCGTCATATTTGCAGCCAGTATTGGTGCCGTATTGATTTATTGCGTTCATATGGTGGACGGAAAGCGAAGAACGGATCGGTGCCGTTATCTGCTCGGTCAACACTGCGTCGCAATAAAACGTTGGTACGCACGCACGCCGCTGCCGGCCGACATATGGCTGGCTGCTGCTGCTGCGTGCTGTTGCGTCGACCGCTGCTGCGTGCGGGTCCGCCGAAAACCTCTCCTGGGCAACATCTGCAAAGAAGGAACTGGATGGTGCTACACACTCAATGAAGAACAACAAAGCCGCCAGGCCAGATGACCTGCGTCCTAAACAAAAATGGCTGAGTACTCAACCCGAGACTGGATTCAAAGTATATTGAACAACTGCGTTCTTAAAATGGAAATCCCTAAGACTTTTGGGAGGCCACAGATTATTGCAAAATGAAATCCCGTAAAGGACACAACAGATCCAAAAAAAACTTCATGCTGAACTCTCTTTTATGTCAGCTTCATAAAGTATTAGACAGGAGATCTTGCACCGCGTTTCAGTCTATGCATATCGAGCCAATATTAGAGAACAAGTGGGTTTTCGCCCCGGCAAGTCTTACTGCGATCAAATGCTGAATGTTACGCAACTTGCAGAAGATGACTCGAAGGAAAAGCAGATCAGAGGCACGGCTTTCATTGATCTCACATCAGCCTACGGTACAACACATTATAGGAAACTGATAGTAAAACCAAACAGTACCGTAAACGGTTGCAGACTGGTCCAGTTGACCTAGTAATTCTTACGAAGCAGACGATTCTTTATCATCTGACAAAGACAAAACAGATGTTGTTGGATTTAAGAAACGGCATAGCTCAAGAAAATATTCTCGCTCCACCAATGCCGGTCAAACGGGACACCGTTCCAGTATTAATGCAGATGATACGGCCATCACCGTTCAAGACAAAACTTTCTAACGGGTGGGGAAAAACTAACCGCAGCCCTCGAGCACTTAACTGCTTTTGCAATAACAATCACTTAAAGCCCAATCCTGATAAACCATAAGTGTTTTCTTTACATTTGCACAGCAGAGAAGTCAAAAGAGAGCTTAACGTAGCATGGAATGGATATCATCTCTCACGTTGCTAACCCGAAATATCCGATAGTCAAGACTGATCTCAATCTTACTATAAGGAACACTGTGCAACTCAAGAAAATGAAATTCTGCGCCTGGAACAATATAATACGAAAGGTAAGAAGCAGCAGATGAGCAACACAATTCACAGGCCTTAGTACATTGCTTTGCCTTCTGTAAATCAGACCTATCAGCTGATGGGCATAGTTCGCTTAGAATTAGGAGAACACTCTCAGAGACTGAGAAATGAAAGCAAGAGACACATCCTAGACACCCTGTATTTGGACATATTCCTCATCCACTGAGACTGAAATCAAGAAAGTGGTTTTCACAACAAACCCTATTCCCACGTAATGAATGCTGAGTAGAACTGTGGAGGAAGTCGTCTGCAATGTGCCCGTGGAACAACCCGGAGAAGGAATTTTTTGGCGGTTTCGAGCTCCGTTATTCGAGTTGAAAAGTCCTAAAAACGGGTTTCATCCAGTGAAATTTGAGAGAATGGGGGAACATTACTACTGATCAACGCTGTGAATGCGAAGAACTGCAAGATTCGACCACTTGCTAATTTGCAGAAAGTTGAATGAACTGTGCCCCTTCGATTATCTGGTTATAGCAAATAACGAGGCTACTCAGGTTGCTATTCTCTGGAATAATTTTGGAATTTGAACAACCGGAAACGTTGATGGGCAGGTTTTCCGTAGCACATGTCGTGTTATAGTATTTCTAATATGTTTTTAATGTCATGACTCATATATGTTAACTAAGTTTTAATACTTGAGATTATAATTTTGTTTAACAGTTTTATTATTCTAATGGTATGGTGTATAGGACAAGAGTAAATACTTAAAGCAGACTGAGGACGAATATCTTGGTTCTGTTTGTCAACCTAGACATTATTTTGAGTAGTAATGTTGTGGCATGTATTCAGTGGTCTCCATACAATCATTTAAGTTAGGAAGCATGGGAATGTTCCTTACCTTACTTAATGTGTCAATTATGAGTCTGCGTTATGTGAGGGGCTGCAGTAAGAGGATATTTAATGTGTTTGTGGCTGTTACGGGTGATTACGGAAGCGGGTGACATCCAGAACCGACAAACAGGCACCAAGTGGGCCGCCAATCTTAACGACCTCACACAACGAACAGATTGCCAATAACGGCGTCACATGCCTTCACTTCAAGAAACTTTTTATTTCCTTACTGGATTCTCTGTATGCCGTAGCATACAACCTGGTATCCTGCGAAACTGTTTACTTTAACACACAGATTCTAATTCTAAATTTACAATAGTGGAATAACGAAGGTGTAATTACAATAAAATAGATGCCAATGTTGTTTTGTATTTGTATGTTAACCGGGGGCCTAGGAACGACGGAAAGGCTCCGCCCTGCCGCAGCCGTAGTGCTCCACAACCCCACGGTGACTACCGCAGTCCGCTTCAACCCTTCACAGCCCCACACCGAACCGAACCACTCTTTCAGGGTTATTGTGCGGTTCGGCCCCCGCCGGACCCCCCCCCCCCCCCCCCCCCCCGCCCCCGGGGAACGTCTCACACCAGACGAGTGTAACCCCTATGTTTGCGTGGTAGAGTAATGGTGGTGTACGCGTTCGTGGAGAACTCGTTTGCGCAACAAACGCCGACATAGTGTAGCTGAGGCGGAATAACCGGAACCAGCCCACATTCGACGAGGCAGATGGAAAACCGCCTAAAAACCACCCACAGACTGGCCGGCTCACCGGACCTCGACATAAATCGGCCGGGCGGATTCGTGCCGGGGACCAGGCGGCCCTTCCCGACCGGAAAGCCGTGAGTTAGACCGCACGGCTAACCGGGCGGGCCTGATGCCGATATTACCGACACTACTATCATTTCAGTTCTACATTTACTACTGTTTACCTCCACTTCTTTTGTTCTGGTTTTAGAACAGTTGTGGCGAAAGTACGGATACCTAGGAAACCCTGGTCACCGAAAATTATGCGCTTTCATTCAAAAATCCACTTATTTTTGAACGTAATTGTCAGTTGTCCTTTATGCATTAGCTCCTTTATTGTACCAAAAACACTCTACGTCCACATATTACTTTAGATGTAGGAGCATGAGCAAGACAGTGTGTGCCAAAACTGGATAACAGAGTAGGTGTTTCAGCAATCCGAAGTTTTAGTTATCCAGTTTTCCATTGTTAATACACCATTATGGTGAAGTGCACAATCCTGAAGACAGGTGACTTTTTTCTGTTGGAAATCCACGCTTCACTTACTCATTTTTATTGCCTTTCACTTCCTCCCGCAAATACTTCGGTAAAATACCATGCACATACTATCAGAGAGAGTCGTCCTCACACGGAAGCTTACTGGGAATCGCTCTTCCCGTGTACCACGCTCGACTGGAACAGGAAACAGAAAAAAGGGAAAGACACATTAAGTACCGGGTGATCAACAAGTCAGTATAAATTTGAAAACTTAATAAACCACGGAATAATGTAGATAGAGAGGTACAAATTGACACACATGCTTGGAATGGCATGGGGTTTTATTAGCACAGAAAAAAAAGTTCACAAAATGTCCGACAGATGGCGCTGGACATCAAAACGTCAGTGACTCCGCATGACAATCGTGTACAAAAGGAGCTGTAATGAGAGAGAGAACCAGATGCGCCAGCAGTTGCAGCATGTTGTTGCTTTTAGTGAAGCTGTATTATCAGAATGGGGAATGTGGTAGTTCAGCGTTACGATCCTATCGCCATAGGAAGGGGATTAGAACCAGTAAAGGTCCGTTGACAAATGCAGCTGTGGCGAGAATGATTTCGAAGTTCGAAGCCACGGGTTGTTTAGACGATAGGCCCCGTAGTGGCCGACCGAGTACAAGACGTAATGCTGCTGAGACAGTTCAGGAAGAAATGGAGACAGTAGCGGGTTCGTCTATTCACGGCGAAGTCAGCGCTGGTGCAGTCGCACGTCGCACCGGTATTCCACACACTACTGTTTGGTTGGCACTTAAGCGTACCCTCCGATGCCATCCGTACAAAATCCATCAGCATCATGAACTGTTACCTGGCGATTTAGTGAAGCAGAGGGCATTTGTGGTGTGGACGTTTCAAAAGATGGAGGTCGGTGACGATTGGTTGAGTAACGTGTTGTGGACCGACGAAGCTCATTTCACGCTCCGAGGGTCTGTCAACGCCCACAACTGCAGAATTTGGGCTACCGAAAATCCTAGAACTGTCGAGAAAACTCCATTGCACGACTAGAAAGTGACGGTATGGGTTGGATTTACATCTATCGTTATCGGGCCTTTTTTCTTCGAGGAAATGCGTGATTCTGATTTTGTAACTGCTACTGTGACGGGTGAGAGGTACGCCGATATGTTACAGAATCGCATCATCCCCAGCCTGGCTGATAAACACATGCTGGAACGTACGATGTTTATGCAGGATGGCGCTCCACCCCATATTGCTAGACGCGTGAAAGATCTCTTGCGCTCGTCCTTTGGTGATGATTGAGTGCTCTGCCGCCACTTTCGTCATGCTTTGCCTCCCAGGTCCCCAGACCTCAGTCCGTGCGATTATTGGCTTTGGGGTTACCTGAAGTCGCAAGTGTATCGTGATCGACCGACATCTCTAGGGATGCTGAAAGACTACATCCGACGCCAGTGCCTCACCATAACTCCGGACATGCTTTACAGTGCTGCTCACAACATTATTCCTCGACTACAGCTATTGTTGAGGAATGATGGTGGACATATTGAGCATTTCCTGTAAAGAACATCATCTTTGCTTTGTCTTACTTTCTTATGCTAATTATTGCTATTCTGATCAGATGAAGCGCCATCTGTCGGCCATTTTTTGCACCTTTGTATTTTTTTGGTTCTAATAAAACCCCATGTCATTCCAAGCATGTGTGTCAATTGTACCTCTCCATCTACATTATTCCGTGATTTATTCAAAATTTATACTGACTTTTTGATCACCTTTACCCTCCACCACGCACCTTAAAGTGGTCTGCAGAGTACAGGCGCAGCTGTAGATAGTATTTGCCAGTTACTGTCTTTCCTGCTGCAAGGTAATCGGTAAAAACATCTTTTCATCAGAGGCACATGAAACTGACTTGGCCTTAGTTGGTACAGGGTTACCGAGTTCTGCCAACTACGTTGAGTGCTTCTTCGTGTCTGGTGTGAGGCAGGGATCCACACAGTAACAGATATGTGTCCAAAGTCAATTCGCTACTATATAGATGTTCCAGACACCAGTCCATTTATTTGAAGGTAACATGGGTATGGCAAATACCCGGTGAACGTCATCTGGCAGCGTGTGTAATGCCAACAGTAAAATTCGGAGGCGGTGGTGTTATGATGTGGTAGTGTTTTTCATGGAGAGGGCTTGCACCCCTTGTCGCTTCACGTGGCACTATCACAGCACAGGCCTACATTGATGCTTTAAGCACCTTCTTGCTTCCCACTGTTGAATGGCAATTCGGGGATGGCGATTGCATCTTTCAAATGTCTGATCAAAGGTATCCCGGACTCCTACTAGTGGACATTAATATGGACTGCCTCAACCCTTCCCCTTCCCCTTTCGAACACTGTCAGTGAGGCGTCTGGTTGTCTGTCGAGGAAGGCGGCCCATTCTTCCCATGAGGCGAAAACAGGGAAGATAGTAACGTGGGACGTTAGGGTCTGGAGCGAAGTCACGTATCAGCTCATTCCAAAGGTATTCCACTGGATTCATTTCGGTACTCTGGGCAGACCAGTCCAGTTCAGGAATGTCACTGTGCACAAAGCATTGACTCACACATGCTGCATGCTGACGGGGTCCACTGTCATTCCGATACAAACAGTCGTCGTCTCCGAACTCTTCCCCTACTGAGTGCACTTGGTGTAGAATGTGTTCATATTCTCTTACATTTAACGTTTCTTAAGCGTGTTAAGGGGATCACACCCTAACCACGAAAAGCATTCCACAGCGCAACACCACATCGCACGTACTTCGCGCTGGCACAACACACGATGGGAGGTAACTTTCTCCAGACATTGACTAAATCCAAAGCCGTCCCCCAGATTGCCACAGGAAACAAAGTGAGTCATTACTGCACATAAGTCTTTTCCTATCATCCACTGTCCAGTCGCATCGCTGTTTACACAAACTCAAGTGTCACTTAGCGTTTACCACACAAATGTCATGAGGAGCTACTCGACCATTCTACCCCATTCATTTTAACTGCATGCGGCGCACAGTCATTGTGCTGGCTGGAATGCTGGTAGCGATTACCAGTGGTTCTTCTGCTGATTTCAAGCAATTTCTCACAGTCACCTCTTCAGTGCTCAACTGTCCCCGTCCGTCAGTACATGAGGTCTGTGTAGATGTGGCGGGACGGACCACCAAATGGTTATCCAGTAGGGATAACTTCCAATAATAGCTGGACAATTAATTAGATAAAGATCGTGGTATAATTCAAAATACGAGAAGGTAAACTTGCCACCATTTGCTTGGAGGAGCCTTCACAAGTAAGTTACAGGCGACTAAAGTCCGAAATACTAGGTGCACGAAGAAAGATTGCGTGTTGTCATGTTAGAGGCTGAGGGCATGTAGAGAGAGTTCCTTTGGAACCGACGATGTGTCCCCCCAGACCACATGTGACCATCTTCCTACATATTCCATCGGTCGCTGTAGGTGGCGCTCGCAAAGCATGCCTCGCCAGCAGCCTCTAACTAGTATGGACTACTGTTGACTTTCAAAGTAGGCTAGCCTCGTTGTGCAACTCGTAGGAATGGTTCCGCGAACAGATGATAATTCCCAGCATGAAACAAGGAAAATTTAACAAGTCCAAGTAATCAATAAAATACTATCGAATTCCTCCAAACAGGTGGTTGCCTGCATTTCTCCCCCAGGAATGGTGACTTGGAACGTTTACAGTGTTGAGCCAAACGCTCGGGGGTGTCTGGACGGTGCGAAGTCCATAACATTGGAATCAGAGCTTGCAGTAGGTCTGCGGTTATGGGAGACCAAGTCTCGTAGTGGCAACTTGTGGATTCATGTCGAGTTTTAGACTGGTGTGGGCCCCTCCTCGAAGCTTTCTACTGCTAGACTGCCTGCAACAGTAAAAAAATCAGGGTTATTTTTATGAGACTGCTGCGTACTTGTTTTACCAAGACATCAGTTCCAGGCAATGAGGGCTAGGCTTGGGCGTGAAGTAAACAGACAACCACGCCACAGTGGCTCTGTCATTATGCTGTGTAGTCGTCATTTCGAAGCTGGTGCCTCAACCGGGCCGCCGATGTGATAATCACCAGATATTGTGGTGGCAGTTCTTGTCACGCCAGCAGGTAGTCCGTCTTGTGGTGGTGTTTGGTCAGCTCAGGTCTGACCCGCTTCCTGACCCCTTCCGTTAGCCGTGGTAGCGTCGTTATTTTATTCAGTACTGCCAAAAGTAATGGTGGTGTTACAAAATACACTAGTGTGTAAAGGTTAAGGACCAAAGTATATTTTGCATAATGTGATACTGCTAAGTAACAAAGTGTGATGAAACTTGGACCATACATTGAAACAACTACTACAGTACAGTGCAGTGCAGAAGGCAACTGAAAGATATATGGAAAGAGTGGAACAGTAATCACACCTTTATTCAAAGACAATAACTACACTTCAGTTGCCACAAGAGACCCCCTCGTCATTAAAAAAGCGGGACATGTTTTAAATAGGGTGTGCGGACGGCAATGAGTGGTCTGATGGCCGCTAGGATGGTCATGAGTTCTAGCAGGAGGGCATTCCATCGTTCCACCAGCATGATTGATAAACGCAGGGTGGTCGTCGGTGCACATGGACATGCTGCACTACATTTCCCCAACGCATCCCACGTGTGCTTGGCGGGATATGAGTCGGGGGGGGGGGGGGGGGAAGGGAAGGCCGGTGTGTTCTTGCCGTTATGTCCACACGTTCCAGCTGCTCCTCTACCTGCGCTGTTTGATGCAGTCGCGCATTGTCATCCACACACACGAAGTCAGGACCGAATGGCCCCTGAAGAAACGCACGTGGAGGAGTACAGTGTCACAGTAAAGTTGACTGTTGTGTATTCCGTGTTCAAACAGTTGGAGGTCAGTACACCTGTGCTACATTATGCCCCCCCAACAGCGTAACACGAAGATCACCAAAATGATCGTGTTTGACCCCCATCTCTCGCAGTATGAGTTTCTTCAACAGACCCAAGAATATTGTCGAACTTTATCCATGTTTCATTTAGTTCACTTCACTAAATGTTGTTGTTGTTGTGGTCTTCAGTCCTGCTACTGTTTAATGCAGCTCTCCATGCTACTCTATCCTGTGCAAGCTGCTTCATCTGAATCTGCTTTGTGTATTCATCTCTTGGTCTCCCTCTACGATCTTTACCCTCCACGCTGCCCTCCAATACTAAACTGGTGATCCCTTGATGCCTCAGAACATGTCCTACCAACCGATCCCTTCTTCTAGTCACTTTTGCCACAAACTCCTCTTCTCCCCAATTCTGTTCAATACCTCCTCATTAGTTATGTAATGTACCCATCCAATCTTCAGCATTCTTCTGTAGCACCACATTTCGAAAGCTTCTATTCTCTTCTTGTCCAAACTATTTATCGTCCATGTTTCACTTCCATACATGGCTACACACCATACAAATACTTTCAGAAACGACTTCCTAACACTTAAATCTATACTCGATGTTAACAAATTTCTCTTCTTCAGAAACGCTTTCCTTGCCATTGCCAGTCTCCATTTTATATCCTCTCTACTTCGACCATAATCAGTTATTTTGCTCCCCAAATAGCGAAACTCCTTTACTACTGTAAGTGTCTCATTTCCCAATCTAATTCCATCAGCATCACCCGAGTTACCTCGACTACATTCCATTATCCTCGTTTTGCTTTTGTTGATGTTGACCTTATATCCTATTTTCGAGGCAGTGTCCATTCCGTTCAACTGCTCTTCCAAGTCCTTTATTGTCACTGACAGAATTACAATGTCATCGGTGAATCTTAAAGTTTTTATTTCTGCTCCATGGATTTTAATACCTACTCCGAATTTTTCTTTTGTTTCCTTTACTGCTTGCTCAATATACAGATTGAATAACATCGTAGAGAGGCTACAACCCTGTCTCACTCCCTTCCCAACCACCCCTTCCCTTTCTTATCCCTCGACTCTTATAACTGCCATCTGGTTTCTGTACAAATTGTAAATAGCCTTTCGCTCCCTGTATTTGAACCCTGTCACCTTCGGAATTTGAAAGAGAGTATTCCAGTCAACATTGTCAAAAGCTTTCTCTAAGTCTACAAATGCTAGAAAGAAAGGTTTGCCTTTCCTTAATCTTTCTTCTAAGATAAGTCGTAGGGTCAGTACTGCCTCACGTGTTCCAATATTTCTACGGAATCCAAACTGATCTTCCCCGAGGTCGGCTTCTACCAGTTTTTCCATTCGTCTGTAAAGAATTCGCGTTAGTATTTTGCAGCCGTGACTTATTAAACTGATAGTTCGGTAATTTTTACATCTCTCAATACCTACTTTCTTTGGGATTGGAATTATCATATTCTTCTTGAAATCTGAGGGTATTTCACCTGTGTAATACATCTTTCTCACCAGATGGTAGAGTTTTGTCAGGACTGGTTCTCCCGAGGCTGTCAGTATTTCTAATAGAGTGTTGTCTACTCCCGGGGCCTTGTTTCGACTTAGATCTTTCAGTGCTCTGTCAAGCTCTTCACGCAGTATCATGTCTCCCATTTCATCTTCATCTGCATCCTCTTCCATTTCCATAATGTTGTCCTCCAGTACATCGCCGTTGCATAGAATCTATACTCCTTCCACCTTTCTGCTTTGCGCTCTCTGTTGAGAACTGGGTTTCCATCTGAGCTCTTGATATTCATACAAGAGGTTCTCTTTTCTTCAAAGGTCTCTTTAATTTTCCTGTAGGCAGTATCTATCCTACCCCTCTTCAGATAAGCCTCTACATCCTTACATTTGTCCTCTAGCCATCCCTGCTTAGCCATTTTGCACTTCCCGTCGATCTCATTTTTGAGACGTATGCTAAATGTAAATGTAAAAATCAAGTCTAAGGAAAAAACACGCATCACGTAGGAATTATCCGAATGCGACGGAGATCGGTAGCTGTAATGTACATGTACAGACAACCAAATGATTAGAATTTTAGAGAAACTGGATGATTTATTCAGGAGGGAGAGCTTCACAAACTGATCAAGTAAATAAAGCATCGCTCCACCTCTGGCCCTGATGGTCAGTGAAGACGTGTCAGGAGACAGGCAGTGGTTGGATGGCAACCTGAGCGTCGGCGCCATTCGGTCCGACAGCCAGGAGTCATGGTCTGGGCTGCCATTTCATTTCGTAGCAGGGCAGCTATGGTTGCCATCCACACCGCCCTTACAGCACAGCGATACGTAGACGGTATTCTACGGTCCGTTTTGTTGCCCATCAGGGCAAGCCATCCTGACATTACATTTCAGTGAGACTGCCTGCCCGCACACTGCCAGAGTTTCTTCTGACTGTCGTATTGCTTGCTTGGCCAGTAAGTTTACCAAATATCTCCCCAATTGAGAACTTCTGCAGCAATATGGGCAGGGCTCTCTAATCAGCTCGGTATGTGGCTTTCTGACGCACCACATGGACTTAATGTGGCACGACATTCCTCAGAAGGACACCCAAGAGCTCTGGCACTCAATGCCAAGCCGAATAACTGTTTACACAAGGGCCAGACTTGGACCAACGCGTTACTGACTTGCTCAATTTGTGACGCTCTTTCTCTTGAATAAATCGTGCATTATTTCTGAAGTTCTAGACATTTGTTGGTCTGTACTTGTATGTCACATCTACCGAGTAGCGTCTCATTCGGATAATTCCATCTTGGTTCTTCTTTTTTTTTCTTATAGTGTAAATAAGTACACTGAAGCGCCAAAGAAATTGGTACAGGCAAGCGTATTCAAATGCAGAACACTGCGCTACAGTCGACAAAGCCTATATAAGAAAACAAACGTCTGGCGCAGTTCTTAGATCCGTTACTGATGTTTTAGTGGCAGGTTATCAAGATTTAAGTCAGTTTGAATGTGATGTTATAGTCGGTGCACGACCGATGGGATACAGCATTTCCTAGATAGCTATGAAGTGGGGATTTTCCCTTACGACCATTTCACGAGTGTACCATGAATATCAGGGATCTGGTAAAACATCAAATCTCCGACATCGCTACGGCCCGTAAAAGAACCTGCAAGAACGGGACTAACGACGACTGAAGATAATCGTTCAACGTGACAAGTGCAACCCTTGCGCAAATTGCTGCAGATTTCAATGCTGGGCCATCAATAACGGTCAACGTGAGAACCGTTCAAACAAAACATCATCGATATGGGCTTTCGGTGCTGAGGGCCCACTCGTGTACCCTTGATGACTGCACGACACAAAGCTTTACGCCTCGCCTGGGCCCTTCAACACCGACATTGGACTGTTTATAGCTGGAAACATGTTGTCTGATCGGACGAATCTCGTTTCATATTGTATCGAGTGGATGGACGTGTACGGATATGGAGACAACCTCATGAATCCATGTGCCCTGCGTGTCCGCAGGGGACTGTTCAAGCTGGTGCAGGCTCCGTAATGGTGTGGGGCGTGTGCAGTTGGAGTGATATGGGACCCTGATACGTCTAGATACGATTCTGACGGGTGAGACGTACGTAAGCATCCTGTCTGAGACCACGTGCATCCGAGGAACACTCTTCTGAGTTTAAACACTTGCGCTGGCCCCCAAACTCCCCAGATACGAACATTATTAGGCATATGTGGGATGCCTCGTAATATGCTGTTAGAAGAGGTCTCCACCCCCTCGCACTCTTACGGATTTATGGACAACCCTGCTGGATTCCTCCAGCACTATTTCAGACATTAGTCGAGTCCATGGCACGTCGTGTTGCGGCACTTCTGCGTGCTCGCGGGGGCCCTACACGATATTAGGCAGGTGTACCAGTTTCTTTGGCTCTTCAGTGTATAGTATATTTGTATTGAAGGTTCTTTCTTATGAAGGTGAGGGTCCTGAGAAGGATCTCTTAGGGTATCTTTCTTCCATAGACTCTGACCAAAAGATCGGTTGAGAGAGTTTGGTCTCATCTTAATACTCAGCGCTCGCTTCCCACCACCCGGCGCGCACCTGTAGGGTAACACAGAAGTAATATCTGAGGATGAGACATGCAAAATCCATCTCCGGACTGTGGCAACTAAAATCAAAACTCGGAACAATATACTCCGAAAGTTAACAGGAAACGCCTGCGGTGGCACCGCAACAGTCCTTTTTAATCTCTTTCATAATGTTTCAGAATACTGAAATTCCATTCCGCTGAAAAGTGTTCCCACAAAAAAAAGGCATAGAAGTCAAACAAACATGTGCATCATCAAACTGTTCATTCTTCATACAAATACGCACTGTTTACCGCTTCTTTATAATATTTCACAGCCATCCACAAAATCACAGCCACACCTGAGTGTGTGGACAAACACAAAAGAATAAGAAACAACTCAGAATTATCAGTTCGTTCAGAAATTTCATTACCAGAACCCCAGCGAATGAGGTCTATAAAACCATTGTGACGCACAACACTCAGCGTACATGACAGTACTTTCAACATTCAAGAAGCTCGGAACAATCGCTGACAGGTATAATCTTCCATGAAGGATCAACAACTAATTATAGTTCCCAAGCAGCGACCCGCAGGTAATCTTTCACCCTGATTACACTGGCGCATACTGAATTACATCAGAACTGATCGTGGCAGACGTGGTGCATTGCTGCACCATTAAGGTTGGTCGCCTGCCCTAAATGTGAGTGTCTTGAAGAGCAGCAAACGGTATATCAAATAAAATTTAAATATTCTCACAACATTCGAAGAGTCAGTGAAAGATCTGTACAATTTTTCAGCAGAAGCTTCTTACTGGATTTCAAACCTTCAGTTACCACTGCGAACCCAGTATCAACTCGAAACTGTGAGTGTGTGTACAAGTGTATGTATTTGTTGTAAAAGGATGCTTAGTATTTCCACTGCCATCATATGATAAGTAAATGTAATAAAAATACAACTCATTATAAAGTATAAAAAGTTATGTAACCTAGAAAAATGTTTAAAAATGAAGGTTAAAATATTAATCTTATAATTGGTGTGATATCATGCTTGAGTGAAACTAATTAGCTAAATAAACAAACAATATAAACCATGACCACCGAGTACTTCCTCTCAACCATAATCAAAAGGCTTGGTTGAATAATAACCGAGTTTTAAAGGAAAAAAATGTAATAAAGTTAGTAGAAAGGAAAGGTATAAGTCATAGAGAACCAGCAAATATAACAAAAGGTAAAATATATAAAGAAAACAAATTGTCAGAAACATGAAACTTAAAAATTAGATAATCCAAATAAGAACCTAGTGCTGCGACCTGACGTGTCGGTCACCGCTTTACGTCATGGTGTTACGTTCCTGATGTCAGGATACAGCCAGACTGTCACCCCTTGGGTAAGGACAAGCGGTGGCTCGCCGTGAGATGGCCTACTTGACTCCCAAAAGCACTAATAAAACATCATCAACCAACAAGCGGAGAAACATTTGCTGTTACGGAATACACAGCTGGCTTCATTCACAGCTGGCAGCAGCTACAGTGGGCCGAAGTGGCGCTCGCCCTTGGCGGAGGTACGGACTCGGCGTCCAGCAATGTCGTGGGTCGCTGGCCACAGCTCGGCCGGTGCACACTGCCTCAGGCGCCAGCAGTTCAGGGGAGTGGGAGACCACGGTGCTCTCGTTGACATCGTAAGCACCCACTGGCAAAGTCAAGCAGAGTCACACTGAAGTACATCCACAGGAATGGGAGGCAGACAGCAGCCATGAGGAGCTTCACAATGATGACAGCTACTGACTGGTGCCTGGGCCCGCTGGTTAGACCACCAGGTGGTCCGTCAGCTGTTGTCGCTCAAACTCCCCATCAGTCTTGACTACGAAGGTAACACTGCAGCTTTCAGTGGTAACATCGATCAGAGATCCAGACATGCTCGATAAGCAGAGGATGGACAAACACAGGTACCACCTCCAGGACGTATAGCTGCGAGCTGAGTACAAGCAGTTCAAGCTACTGGACAGGATTCATATCTATACAAGAACTGTCACGCGTGTGTCGCAATTGGAGGCGATGACTTCATTGGCCTGTGTTTCCTGCCTGGAAATCTTTCTGGACACTCTGGCTGTAGGTGAAATGTGTCTAAAATTTGTCTTTGAGAAGCCATGGTGGATATATTCTGCTGCTTTAGTTTTCTGAATAACTGTTCTTACAACCAACTTACACCTCCTTATCCACTCTGTATAGTCGACACAATGAACAGTGTCCCTCTATCCCTACAATGCCACTGTACTGCATTGGTGTCTCGAGCACTCAGTTCTTGTGACATGTAGCATCTAACTCTGTCTTGCAGTCGTATAGCACACAACATCAGTGATGCGTGCTTGTTGTCATTCCACCTGACTGTTCTGTAACACCAAGCTTTGTTTACCTCTTGCGTGTCTAAAATTTTACTCAGTTGCCAAGACTATTATTTTGGTGTCCTTTATTAAATTAACTACAATACTTATTAAAAATTATAGGAAAAAGGCAAAGCAGTTGTATGAGGAATAGGAAAAATTAATCAAGTTGAAAATATTCCACTAAAAACAGCAGCAAATAATACACCAATTACACAGAAAGAAATATAATAACCAACAGGAAAATCTGATTCAAATTTATTAAGAGATATAATAGCTCTTATCAAAGTAAAACTTGAATAAAATTGTATCAGGAGATGTTGAATAATGAAATAAAGGAAAAGAGATATAAAAAAAGATCAGTTGATTAATCCATCTTAAACAAATCACCGTAATAATTAAATCTTTCGAATGAAAACCAGCTATAAACGCATTCCACATAATAATAATTTACTAATATTAAAACGAACAGAAGTTAAAGGCATACGTTCACAACAGGAACTTTAAAACAAATATCTTGAGAACCATTTTAATTATGAGTTTCTGAAACTGCACGTATAAATAATAATGCCTTGAACAGAACATGAGCCAATAGATGGACAATAGCAAATTTTGCATAACTGGTTGTCAAAATTCTTATTAATAGTTAAAGCTACTTAAAGTAAAAAGAGTAATAATGTTTTTCAAGTTAAATTCAAGATCAGCTTGGAGATTGGCTATAAATGTAGTTATACAATCAATTAACAACAAAAACAAATTACAATTATAAATATCAAATACTGGACTAACACAAATTAATATATAACCCTTAACTCAGGAGATGATTTTTGTGCGGTATGCTACAATCTATGGCATCTGAGACCACTATGTTTAAACCGAGATTTAAGGCACAGACCATTTAAAAGCTGTAATGTAAGCTACATAATACGTATTTTTGCAATTACTGAAATGTTGATTAAACTCTCCACATTGATTTCATTGCTCTAAATAAGGCCTACAGTATTTTAATTTTCATCACCCAAAATCACGTACTCTTGTGCAGTTTTTTAAATAGTACAC
This sequence comes from Schistocerca piceifrons, assembly GCF_021461385.2. Classification (NCBI taxonomy): domain Eukaryota; kingdom Metazoa; phylum Arthropoda; class Insecta; order Orthoptera; family Acrididae; genus Schistocerca; species Schistocerca piceifrons. The sequence goes on from NC_060141.1 coordinate 24,862,807, forward strand.
ATAAATGAACCAATCAATGAACGGATTTCCATATCAAGATGAAGGGGAAAATTTTCAACAATTATAAATGTACATGCACCCTTAGAGGATGCATTTGAACAACAGAAGGATGAGTTTTATAGCAAAGTAGAGCAGTTGTATGATCAGCCTCCTAAACTTGATGTTAAGATCTTAATAGGAGACTTGAATGCAAAAACAGGAAAAGAAGAGGCTTATCAACTGACTATAGGAAGACATAGCCTCCATGAAATATCAAATGACAATGGAATTAGGGTTGTAAATTTTGCTATAAGTAAAAACATGACTGTCAGCAGTAGATGGTTTCCACAAAAAATATACACAAAGACACATGGATTTCACCAGATGGACAAACTAGAAATCAGATAGACTCTATAATGATTGACAGGGGCACGTATCAGACATATTGGATGCTAGGAGCCAATGTGGAGCTGACTGAAATTCAGACCATCATCTAGTGAGAATTAAGTGCAGGCAAAGGATCTCACTCTTGAGTGAACAAAAAGGCCACAAACAGAAAAGTTTTGACATTAAGAAACTAAATTCAGAAGAAATATGGAGAGCATATCAGGCAGAAACAGAAGAGGGGATTAAGAACGATACTGACACATCAAATGAACATATAGAAATAATGTGGAAACAATGTAAGACTGCAATCCTCGAGGCAAAAGGGGGATGTTTTGGGACATGTACAGGCTCAGAGAAAGAGAGATTGGTTTGATGAAGAATGTACAAGAAGAATTGAAGAGCGTAACAGAGCATGAGTGAAATTATTTCAGAGAAGAAATAGAGCAAATCGGAATGAATATAATGAAAGTGCCATGTAATTAAGAGGGTTTGCAGAAAGAGCACTAGAAAAGAAAAAAAACTGGAAGAAATTGAACAGCTAGGAGGAGAGAAGCAGGTACGTGAAATATACCAAAAAATTAAAGAGGGAAAGGCTGGGTTTCAAGCCAGAACAAATCCTGTATATGTAGAAATAAAGAAGGGGATTTGATACGGGAGAGTAATAAAATACTCGACAGATGGGCACAATACTTCCAAGAGTTACTGAACCCAGAAGTATAAGAATTAGAACAAGAAGAACTGGTGGAAATAATTATGGACCAGAGGTCTTAACACCAGAACTCACACTGGGGGAAGTGATACAAGCCATTAAGACCTTAAAAATAATAGGACACCTGGAGAAGATGAGACACAGGCGGAACTACTCAAATATGGCGGGAAAGCTTTGTGGAAAGCAATACATGAAGTAATACTGAACATCTGGCAAGAGGAGAGCATGCCAATGGAGTGGAAAGCGGCTTTTATGTACCCCATACATAAAAATGAGATAAATTAAACTGCCAGAATTACCAAGGAATATCCTTGCTAAATACTACATATAAAGTGTTCTCCAAGATCCTAATTACGAGACTTACTCCCTATGTGAAAGAGAGAATTGGAGACTATCAGAGTGGCTTTAGAAGAAATAGGTCAACAAGTGACCAAATATTCACATACTACTTGAAAAATGTTATGAACATCAAATAAACATACATCAGCTTTATACTGATTTTAAACAAGCTTATGACAGCATCTCAAGAGTGGCATTGCGGAATGTGATGGAAGAGACAGGAATACCTAAGAAACTCATTAAACGTATTATGATAACCCTCAGTGAAAGCAACTGTAAAGTAAAACTACAGGGCGAAATCTCCGGAGAACTGGAAGTGAAGAAGGGACTGAGACAGAGTGACAATATCTCCTCACTGCTATTCAACATCTGCCTAGATGGTTCAAATGGCTCTGAGCCCTATCGGACTCAACATCTATGGTCATCAGTCCCCTATAACTCAGAACAACTTAAACCTAACTAACCTAAGGATATCACACAACACCCAGTCATCACGAGGCAGAGAAAATCCCTGACCCCGCCGGGAATCGAACCCGGGAACCCGGTCGTGGGAAGCGAGAACGCTACCGCACGACCACGAGCTGCGGACATCTGCCTAGAAAGAGCGATAAGTCAGACACAGATAAATAGAGGAGGAACCGTTTTTAATCGGTCACTGCAGTACCTGGCCTACGCAGATGATGTGGCATTACACGCACGAAACACCACTGTACTGGCTGATGCCTATCAACAACTGGAGAGAGGTGCAAGGGAACTTGGCCTGGTTGTCAATGTCGCAAAGACCAAATATATGGCAATGACCAACCAGCGAAACCTACCAAATCTCAGGATAGCTGACAAGGAGTTTGAAAGGGTGAGAGACTTCAGGTACCTCGGATCGAGTATCACAGAGACAAATGACATCAGCAGTGAGGTGAAATTTAGAATAGCAGCAGGCAACAGATGCTACTTTGCCACACTACCCATGCTTAGGAGCTCACTTCTATCACGAAAATCTAAAATCCTTATTTACAAAACAATTATGAGACCAGTTGTTATGTATGGTGCCGAGACATGGACTGTGGCTGCAAATGAGGAAAGGATCCTCAGCATTTGGGAGAGAAACGTTCTACATAAAATATACGGCCCAATATACGGTCAAGAACGCTGGCACATCCGTACGAATGCAGAATTGGTTCAAATGGCTCTGAGCACTATGGGACTTAACGTCTTAGGTCATCAGTCCCCTAGAACTTAGAACTACTTAAACCTAACTAACCGAAGGACATCACAAACATCCATGCCTGAGGCAGGATTCGAACCTGCGACCGTAGGAGTCCCGCGGTTCCGGACTGAAGCGCCTAGAACCGCACGGCCACCGCGGCCGGCAATGCAGAATTAGAACAACCTTTTGAAGAACCTGACATTGTCACTACCATTAAAATAAGAAGTCTGCGATGGGAAGGACACGTGGTCAGAATGGAGGAAGACAGTACATGTAAGAGTATTTTTGATGGCAAGGCTGGACTCAGAAGGGACGTCCCAGAAAGAGATGGATGGACAGAATTGAAGAACACACGAAAAAGCTGGACCAGATAGAATGGCAGGATATTGTGATGCAGGCCATGGCCTTCTGAGTTCTGTAAAGCCGAGGAGTAGTAGTAGTACACATAAATGAACTGTTAGAGAACTGAATTATATGTTCTGGAAAATTACAGTTTCAGTAACCACTGAATTTTTGCATTAACTAAATTCCATTAATTAAACGTCCATATAAAATTGCACTCTAAAAGTACAAAAAGGGTCTACAAAACTTACATTCAGTGCCATGTTCAAAATTTTTCTTTACTACCATTCAGAACACATCTGACTTTAACTAGCACTTTAAACTTTTATTCGTGAAACAGAAGGATCCCCTTCGCCATTATACTGCAGTTCTTCTAAATGAATCCCTTGTTTGCTAGCAGAATTGTTACCACTGGCTACTGAAAAATCGTAGTCTTTCTCGTCTATTTCTTAATGTATATCACTCGCATATTCCTCCAACCACCAATTAATAGTTTCATCAAACTTGGCATCATTGAATTTGACATGTTCCTGTAAAAACATTTTGTACCATACTGAAAAAAAAATGAAATCAAATTGATGAGTCACAGTCTAGAAAACTCAGACTCACGTCAACAGTATGCAGTAATACAGCTGAAAATAAAACACTATATGAGTGGAAGGTCAAGGAAGGTAAGGAGTAGTGGAAATGCAGAAGTATTCTATTGAAACTGACCTTGGAGAGCAAGTTTGAAAATTCTCACATGACCAAAGAAGAAGACCTCATGACTGAAAGGATAAACACCAGTAGCAACAATAGCAGATGAATGCACCAGAGCAGATACTGAAATAAGAGAACCCCTTGTATGCAGGAACTCATAAACAAAAGGAAATTTGATAACACTTGCATACAGCTGCCAAAACTGTTAATATCTTTGAAAAGCTAAATTTCAAAAGATTTGTAGATAAAATCATAATAATAAAACGAATTTCAAGACTTACATTTAAAATACAACCAATAGAATGTAAAATAGCAACATAGCCAATACCATTTGATAAGACATTACATTTTGATAATATATAACCAAACAATAAGAAATTTGTCTCAAACCTACTCAATCTATTAAAATTGTTATTAAATTTGCACTTATATTTAAAAAGCTATAGAAGAAATTAACATTAAAACAACAATAATAATAAAATGATTTATATTTTCTCTGTAATAAATAACTGAAAAGAAATATACATACCAAAATATATAAAATTAACCAAAGATTCAATGTAAAATTAAAGTTATTACCTCTTTAAAACCATTTAAATTAAAAATTTCTCACCAAAAAATCTCTACAATCCAATATTAAATAACAAATACCTAAAATGAAGTTTTAAGTTTTTGATTGTAACAAAGAAAGAACTTAATAAATAGACAGAAAATAAATACAAAGCCTAAGATGAAAAACTTCATATCATTGATCGTATGAAACAATATTTTTAATAAAATTACCAACCAAAACTTAAAAAAATAGTAATCATTTAATAAAGATTATTTAAAGGGAATCAGTGTAAAAAATAAAAAATAAATAATAATATTCACATAAATAACCAAGTGATCAAGTATACACACCTGTATAATAAGATCGATGTTGAGAATAAAAATATGTATACATGGTGTCCCAAGAGGAATACGGATACATCAGGATTGAGCATTTGAAGCAAAACATGTCAAGTAAAAAGAGGCTATAAAATGCATACCTAAAGAGCTACGAAAATTTCTGGCTTTTCGATACTGTGGAACATATCTCTTCTGCTGCAACCCTTTTGCATTCCATGTTTTGAAAGGTGGTAGTATGGATCAAAACAAGAAAAAAAATATCGAGTAAACATGGGCTGTAAAGTGCATATCTTACAGGCTATAGGTACTGGTTCATCTTTGCTACTGGGATTCATCTCTTCTTATGAAAAAGTGTTCAGAGCTCTTAAGGTATGCATTGAAGTCCATTTTACTAGACAAGTTTTCTTGTTTTGGTCCACACTACTCCAAAAATAAGGAAAGCAAATAGCTTTCCGTAGAGGAGATTTTCTTCACATTATCGAAAATGACAGCTCTTCAGATATGCATTTTAGGGCCACTGTTTACCGTAATTTTTTGCTTTAAATGATCCTTCCTATAATATTCTTGAATACTGACCATTCCTCCTGCAGAAACCTGTATAATGTACAAAATGTTCAAAAAAGATAAAAATTAATAAAAAATGTACATGGATATTAAGATATAACTCTAATTAATGAACTTATATTCGCTCACAAAATTTTAAGAAGCAGCTGCAGAAGCTATATTTTATGATGTTAAAAGAAATCATGAAAGTCCATACTAAGTATAAGATTAATTATACCCTTGTTAATTATTAATTGTCATCTACCTGAATGTTCATAAATGATAGATGGTAAATAAAACAAACCAGAAGAACACAAACTACTGCAAACCATTAAAAAGTGTACCTATACATTCCCATTAATTTATAGTAATTAAACCACCAATAACCATTCTTACTTGAGCAACAGAAGAATAAGTTGTTCAGTTAAATACTTCAAAACAACTTGACAGAAACTAGAAAATCTCACCAGAACACCTCCTGACAAATGTAAAGATAATTAAAAATAATTAAACTTTAAACCCAAAAAAAATCTTTATTACACAGAGAATACCATCTACTTGTAACTACAATAACACATGAACAAGAATTATTCTGCAGATGAGCCTTAAGGAGTCAACAATGAACTAAAAATATTGATATTTTAACTAAAAGTGGTCAAATTATAACAATATAATACATAAAGTAATAAGAAACAAAATTCAATAATAAAAGAAAATAAAGAGTATTGTCAAAACTGTAGACCTTAAGTGAAAGTAATAATGAAGGCACAGGAGCACTAAAAGTACAGAACATTAATTAAACATCAGCTTGTAGTTGTTCCGGTTGATAACCTCAACCTAACATTAAAAGTAAAGTAACGATCAGTCTCCCCATAAAAAACATATGAGAAAATAATAAACTAAATCTAGCACATGAGCAATACATCGTAATTACGAAAATTAAAATCGAAATAAATTAAAAAGTTGAATTACAAGGAGAAAGGCAAACTGAAAGTCTCGCATTATCATTAAAAATCAAATCCAGAAACCCAAAAAGTTAAACTGAAGGAAATGTAACCAACACAAAGAGAATATCTAATTACATTTAAACCATATAAGAATCAATACAAATCATAAAATTACTACCAGAGAGGAACATTCATTAAGAATTATTCAAAAAACAAAGAGAAGTCAATAAAATAGTTACAAATTAATACTTTAACCTAAAGGCAATCCATGACAATTAAAGAAAGGATAATGTATATGGTTAGTTAATGTCACAACGCCCAGAGACAGAAGTGAACCACAGCCGAGCTCCATGAAGGCCAGCTGCGCTTTAGACCGACGACAACATGCATACAGCCACAAAAATAGCGTTATTTGTGGGTCGTAAGGTGGGTGATAGCACTAGACTGACAACAGTTTTGTACAGATACTGAGGAGGATGACAGAGTGGGCATCCAATAGGGGTAAGTTCAGATAATAACAGGAGAATTAAGTACGTAAAAATCATGGTACAATCCTATGTATGGGAAGGTAAGAGTGCCACCATCCTCTTGGAGGAGCCATCACAGCTAAGTTACAGTGAAGAATACTAGGAGCCTGAGGGAAGATTGCGTGTTGTCATGTTGGAGGTTGAGGTTCAGAGAAAGTGTTTCTTTTGGGTCGCTATGACCAAATCTTTCAGATGCTCATGTGACCATCCTCTCACACTCCAACGGTCGCCGTAACCAACTCTTCCAAGGCGTGCCTCAGCAGAAATCTTTAACCAGTACGAACTACTCTTGACCTGCAACATAGGCTGGGTAGGTGCGCGAAGTCATGCGAATGATCCTACGAGCAGACGGCAACTGTGAGCGTGAGGGAAAGAACATTTGGTAACTCAAAGCGACTAGTGAAACCGCTCCCGAATGCTTCCAAACAGGTGGCCGCCTGCACATCTGCTTGGCCTTGTGGTTTAGGTGTGGTTGTTGCTTCACGTTTCCACTCCAGAATCACAACAATCGACTTTGGCAGCTTTAGGTGGGTTGAAATATCCATGACGGATTTGTCACTCGGATGACTTCCAATGACTAGCACACATTCCAAGTTACTGAGCTTTCCTGTTCGCAGCATTCTCCTATTACTGGTTCTCTACTGAGAACACAACTCTCCCCGCCTCCGTTTCTACTGGCGGGTCCGCTTGTCGTAACATCTAGTGGTCAATTCCGCATTATATGGGGATGTTCTGACACTTTTTATCAGATACTGTATATTCTTACTGCGTACTTCAATGTTGTCCGTCCCCGGTAGCTGAGTGGTCTGCGCGACACACTGTCAATCCTAAGGGCCCGGGTTCGATTCCCGGCTGGGTCGGAGATTTTCTCCGCTCAGGGACTGGGTGTTGTGTTGTCCTAATCATCATCGTTTCATCCCCATCGACGAGCAGGTCGCCGAAGTGGCGTCAAATTGAAAGACTTGCACCAGGCGAGCGGTCTACCCGACGGGAGGCCCTCGTCACACGCCAACTTCACTGTTGGTGCGTGTCGGAAGGTATATAGGGGTACATGAAATTTTTCGCCTCTTACCTCTCCTGTATGTGAATGGTACTTGGAAAAACATGTATGTTGGGGAAGTTAATTGTTTCTCGAGTCTTTATGGAACCTGAGCTCTAGGTACCTTGAGAGTAAAGTTCCCTGCAAAGCGCAGTGCCTTTGTCGTTACCGTTCCTACAGGAATTTGTTGCGCACTTTTGAGACGCTTCTTCGCTTCCTAAATAAATTCGTGAGCAAAGCGCACCGCCCTTCTTTGGACCTTCTCCGTCTATTCCATTGATACACTTTTCTAATGATCGAACAAGATTAAAAAGCCGGTTAGACAGAGAATCGTAAATGATCTATGCCATAGGTGAAATGCATTTTTCAAAAATTATTACACAGATAAATTCCATTCTGGTATCTGCGTTACTTACAGCTAGATTTCTGTGAAATTAAATCACCTGAAGGTTGTGACTGACTGCAGAGACAGATCACCGATCTTGCAGCAAAATGCTATCTGGCTTCTTCATCTGTCTACAAACATTACATTCATTTGTGTTTAGGGTAAGCTCTCGACCTTTGTACCCAGCGCTAATCATCCGTAAGGCCTCCTCCGTGTTACTCCGCTGCGTCGTCACCGTAGTAATCAGATTTCCTCACAGTCTCTAGAGGTCAAAAGACTCGTGCATTTTTTTGTGTCTCATTTATTTATACACTCACCTCTGAAACTCCTGTTTGCTAATGCAACTACACCTAGTCTACACACTAATCTGACGCCTTCACACAAAGTACAATGGATCTATACCGCGCTCTCGGTTCATCGTTCGAACAATTCGTTTACCCTTCCCCACAAAGTTTCGTAGCCGCCGTGCGACTGTATCCGTCGCTTTGTCGGTGGCAAGCAGCCTTCTCCGCCGAGGAATGCCATCTTCTGACTGCTTCTGGCGCCTTCAGTGCAGTAACATTCCTTGCCGCACAATCTGTCAATAACTGCGCCTTATACGAATAACTTAAAACAAACGCATCTGTCAACTTCGTGGTCACTCAAATGCAACGCGAACTGTATGTAACGGGCACATCACACTGTCTTGAGCTATACCGCATTCGCTTCTGACGATGTCTTCCCATTACGAACCAGTCGTGAGTCGAAAAACAGTAAAAGCAATGTATTAAACCCTGATGTAAACAAGGTATTGTGATTATATTAAACATTTTCTACGTTTCATTGATATTATTGCTAAAAATCACAGGCAAATTATATATACATATATGAGACGAGAAAGATGCAATGGAATTGTAAACTCCCTCCCCCATAAAAACTGTGAACCCCCTCCCAAAAAAAGTCGAATCTTGGATGCGCGCCTGCTAACAAGGGAACATCCCCATCGCATCCCCCTCAGATTTAGTTATAAGTTGGCGCAGTGGATAGGCCTTGAAAAACTGAACACAGATCGATCGAGAAAACAGGAAGAAGTTGTGTGGAACTATGAAAAAAGAAGCAAAATATACAAACTGGGTCGTCCATGTGTAATATAGGCACTATTAAGGGCGGTATGAGACGAGGAGCGCCGTGGTCCCGTGGTTAGCGTGAACAACTGCGGAACTAGAGGTCTTCAGTTCAAATCTTCCCTCGACCGGAAATTTTAACTTTTTATTTTCAGTTTATGTGAAAAACTCTTATGTTTTCATTACTTTTTTTGGTGTGATTATTACATCCACAAGAAAACCTAAATCGGGTAAGGTAGAAGAATCTTTTCACCCATTCGCCAAGTGTACTAGTTAGGTGGGTCGACAACATATTCCTGTAATGTGACGCATATGCTGTCACCAGTGTCGTATACAAAATATCAGACGTGTTTTCCTGTGGAGGAATTGGTTGACCTATGACCTTGCGATCAAATGTTTCGGTTCCCATTGGAGAGGCACGTCCTTTCGTCAACTAATCACACGGTTTTGCGGTGCGGTCGCAAAACACAGACACTAAACTTATTACAGTGAACAGAGACGTCAATGAACGAAGAGGTTGGGCGAGGGCGCGGAAGGCAGAGCGATCAGGGGTCGTAACCCGAGGCCTGGTCGCAGTGTCCCCCTCGTCCGTCAAGGAATCAGGGATGGGAAGGGGAAATCTTTTGCGGGAATTATTGTTTATTTATTTATTTTTATTTACTGTTTTAATACATTCTTAATGTGGTTTTACTTTATACCACAACAAAAATAAATGTATTTAGCACCGCATCGTGCTCTGAGAAAAAGAAAACAATATCTCGGCACGTTCCTACACCGAGGTAATGTATATGGGGAAAACGAAAAAAAAGTGCTTCATACAGGATACAGAAGGGTGTGTCGCTACTCTCCTTAGGCTTCATCATCCAGGTACGTCTTCACGTATATCATGTTGTTCCACCGAGAATCGAACTTAGTCATATCAGCTCACTCAATGGGTATCTTCTCCTACCTGTTGATGATCCAGCTGCGTGGAGGGTCGCGTAGGGCACTCCCTAAGTAATTAGAAAAATACTGTCTGTATTTTGGGTTCCGTACGATCTTGCAATGACGTTCTTGTAGGTAGTTCCAAAAGTCTAATACATCTTTAGGTCCATCGTGAAATAAGTAGTGTATCGCATGCGCACGGATCCACGTGACAGCGTTGGTCTTGGCGCGCGGGAAATACTGTTGATCCGGAAATAGTAGAAACCGAGGTGTAACGTGTTCCGGAGTCACTCGTAGAAAATACGACAAAATTTGTCGCACCAAGCGCCATACGTCTTCTGCCGCGCCACATGTGAGACGGTGTTCGTCCGTGTCTGGTATCCCGCAGTCTACGCAGAGAGGCGATTCCGCCATGTTTATCTTGTGGAGGCGTGATCGGGTGATCTGTTTACCATTGACTGTGATGTACCATGTGGATCGGACGGCTGTGTCCAGTGGAATTGCGTGAATCGTCTTCCACACCACCTTCCAATTAACCTGAGGGCTTTTCGTCTCCACGATGTTTGGTGGGCGCCTCTGCTGTAGGACATGATATATATCCCGCGCCGACGCCTGTTTCGTCGGTGGTACTGCGATACGGAAATAGCTGTGTTCAATGTAAAAGTTCCCGAAGTAGTAGAAGGGTGGGGGTATGTCTTGCGTCGTCAGTGGGGGCATAATGGACGGCGGAGCTAAGGACTCCAACAGCAAACCTGTCAAACTTTCCGGGTGGTGGCGCCACAGCTTGATGTGTGAGCTGACATACAGGGACACAGCTCTGTCGTGGACATGGACTAGGCCAAGACCTCCCCTTTCTGGGGGAAGGGTCAGTGACTCATAACTGACTTTGAAGAGCATGCCTGAACTGACGTAGGCTCCGAATGCCGCTAAGAGACGTCGAGCCATCAGTAACGGTATTGGGAGAACACGCGCTATGTGTGGAAGGCGCGATGCGAGGTAAACATTAACGAAGTGTGTCCTTTGGAGAATGTCGAGGGTCCGCAGACGAAGGTTGAAGATCTGGACCCGAATTTGTTGTAATAAGCGGCGGTAGTTAAGAGCCGCGGTGCGCCGTATGTCGTCGTGAAACTCTATCCCGAGACATTTGATAGTGCCACGAAGCTGTAGGGGTTCGACACACGCTGGGGTCAACCCGTCTCCTATGGCCATGGCGACCGATTTGGCGACGTTGAGACAGCTGCCGGAAGCCACACCGTACGTGGTAATCCATTCTAGTGCTCTGTTGACATCATCGCGATTGCGGAACACGAGAACCAGGTCGTCTGCATATGCTGTACAGCGAAATGTGACGTCACGTAGGGTAAGACCGGTGAGGCGTTGACGGAGACCACAGAGGAGCGGTTCCAGTGCCAGAGCATATAGTATCGTCGACAAGGGGCAGCCTTGACGGACGGAGCGGAAAATCGGGAGGGACTGCGAGAGGCGCCCGTTAACGAGCACTTTGGAAGTCGCTCCTCGGAGTAGGCGCATCACGACGGCTGTGAATTGCTGTGGGTACTGCATGTGCTGGAGAACGGACGTTAGGTATGCGTGATCCACTCGATCAAACGCTTGGCTAAAATCTAGTGATGCCAGCGCTCCCGGGACGCGGCGTGCCCTGGCTAGGGCTATTAAGTCACGGTATCGACACAGTGCTGTGTGGATGTTGTTGATACCCCCTAGGGAAATCTGATCTGGCGAGATGACGTAAGGTAGGGTCGGTCGTAGACGGTTTGCTAATAGTCTGGTGAATATCTTCATGTCGCAGTTGACGAGTGTTAGCGGGCGGTAATCTTGTATTCGAGCCCCACCTTTAGGCTTGTGAACCGGTATAATTATTCCTTCTACGAAGGTCGCAGGGAGCGGCACCGCGGGGGACATAAGCTCCCGACAGATGTCTGTTAACTTGGGAGCCAGTAAATACTGAAAAGTTCTATAAAACTCCACAGGGAGCCCGTCGGGGCCAGGAGACTTATTCGCCGCTCCTTTACCGATGGCGTCGATAACTTCGTCTTCCGTAATGTCGTTCAATAACTCAGTTTGTAAATCCTGTGGGACAATGCCGTAAACCATTTGTGAGACTGCTGTCACCGTCATCGGGACGGAACATTGAGCAGAATAAAGTCGTGCGTAATGGTCGAAGAAGGCTGCAGCAATATCGCGTTGTGTGGTGTGATGAAGGCCGTCCTCAGTGGTGATGGCATGTATCAGCGCCCGTCTTCGCAGTGTACGTTCTCGGATGACGTGGTACATGGTGGGTCGTTCCGTTGCGAGTCTGTCTTGTGTCCGCGCTCGGACAATCGTCCCTTCGAGGTGTCGGCGCATATGGGCTACGATCTGTGCTTTCGCACGCTGAACTGTCAGCTGTCGTTCCGGTGTGGGTGGCAAGGAGGCGCATTCGCGAAGGACGGTGAAATAAAAATCAAGGGTCTGCCGCCTCCAAGCAGCAGTCTCACGACCATACGTAATAAAGGTTCGCCGTAGGGCCGGCTTGGCGCAGGTTAACCACCAACTAATCGACGTAGGATACGTTGGGAGGCGGCGGACACACAAACTCCACGTGTCTTCGATGGCGCGTCGACAATCCGGAGAAGCGAGATGAGCAAGGTTTAATTTCCAGGGATGTCGGCTGCGCCACACCCGTTGGCGACGAAGGGTGACGGCACATATATAGGCCTCGTGATCAGAGAAGGCTACTGGCCACACCTCCGCGTCACTCACCGTTGCCGCGAGAGAACGGGAGACGTAAATCCTATCGATGCGACTAGACGAGTGACTCGTGAAATGGGTGTATCCCGGTCTATTTCCTCGGACATGTTCCCATGTATCTACTAGCTGGAGATCGCCGATGAGTGTCCCAAGTTCGGGGCACGGTGAATGGCGTGGCAGCTGATCTTTAGGTGCTTGGGTGCAATTGAAATCGCCCCCTAATATCAAGTCATCGTGCCTGCCCTGAAAAAGCGGTGCTATTCCTTCTGCGAAGAAGAGCGATCGGTCACGACGGCGATTCGTTCCGGAAGGGGCGTACACATTGATAAACCGGACGCCTTGCACCGTTACGGCCATTCCTCTAGCGTCGGGGAGATATCGGACTTCGTCCGCCTCGAGGCCCTCTCTGAGGAGAATGGCGACTCCACTGTTAGTTGGCGAGGCGTGGGACACATGAGCCGTATAACCATACATACCCGGGAAATCTTCGACGAAGACTTCTTGGAGAAAGACAATGTCAACGTCTGCTGCATTGAGCATGTCTTGGAGCAGCGACAACTTCGTACGTGTCCGAATGGTGTTAATGTTGATGGTCGTTAAGCGATAGGTTTGTAGATCGTCTCCTGCGGTGGGGGCTGCCGTCAGTGTCGCCGTAAAAGGTGGGGCCTGTGATCTGCTGGCCGCGTCCGCGCCGTCATCTGTTGCTACTCGGGAGGGGCCGAGGTGTGGGAGGAGAGACCCCTCTCCTCATCCACCACAGCGGCCGTAGAATCGTCTTCAATGTCATCCGCCCAAGGTCCGCAAGTTAACGGTGCTTGCGGCAGAACACTTGTGGGCTGAGTGACTAAGGGTGAATCCGCAGTTGTTTCCGGTTGTGTACCAACGGCGGGCGCTGTGCTGGCCATCCGTTTGTCCGAGGGAGCGGAAACGGATTTGTCAAAATCAGACAAAGTGACAGGTGAGGGCGATCTCGTGTCATCCATTCTCCTCGTCGTTTCGTCGGCCGTCCGGTCGTCAACTGGAGAAGACGTCCGCTGGAGGCAATCGTCTGAGGGTGTGCGACGTCGCTTTTTATGTTTTCTCGGTGACCTTTGTTTGCGGACGTGGGTTTCTGAGTCCGAAAGAGTTTGTGGTTCCCGTATAGCATCCCCCTCAGGGAGAAAGGCAGAGGTCGGTACAACCCTAGCGTCGAGTTCGATTCTCTCGTCCGAATCTTCTTGTGGAGTCGATGGGCGGCGTTCTTCAACCCCTGCAGACACCGTAATGGTGTTGGTCAATCCAGGACCGGCGGCAGGTGCGCATTCTAACGCTTCCTGTCTTCCGGGGGGGTTGTCGTCTGTCATGACGGTCGATCGTGTCACCTCTGCGTAATTGAGGGGGAGGGCCGTGAGCGTAGGAGGTGGTGTCGTGTCATGCAATGGAAGTTGTGTAATCCGACGTTGAATACACGCCGAGCGGACATGACCCTCCTGGCCGCAACCAGAACAAGTACGAGGTTGGCCGTCGTACATTATTATTGCTCGACAGCCACCTATGACTAAGTAGGACGGCACATGTTTCTTTAATTCAATTTTCACTTGTCGGACGCCGTTGAGGACTTGGTACGTCTCGAAGGTGTTCCATTTTTCGGCCACGTGGCTAATTACCGTCCCATAAGGGCGGAAAGCTGAGGTAACGACGTCCGGTGGTACTTCGAAAGGGAGTTCGAAGACTCTTAGTGTGCGTAATCCTAATCCAGCATGGTCAACAGTAACCTCTCCGATGTGACCATCGGAGTGTTTGAACTTGAGAGTGTTCGCGCATCTGTTCACAACTGCGTGACATAACTCGTCATCGACCATCTTGACGTAAACGACGCTGCTTGTGATGGATAGGTGGATACCGATGATGTGCTGTGTTGGTATTTGAACTTCGTCACGGATAAATCGTTCGACTTCAAAGGCTCGTGGTCGTGCGTAGTCGGGCTGGAAGCTGATCTTGATGGTAGCTTTTCTGTACGAATGAGCCATGGCGACTCAGTGTTAACGGACGCGAGTATTAGCTGCGGCGAGGAAGTAAACAAACTACGCGCGCTCGCGACTCTGCCGACGGGACCGCGACACTGCGGACGGGACGTAAACAAGACGTCCTCGCCGCTCACCGGCCGAAAGCAGACTGATTTGAACCAAGGACCTCTCGTTCCGCAGCTGTCCACGCTAACCACGGGACCACGGCGCTCCTCGCCTCACATTGCCCTTAATATTGCGTATCTTACGCATGGACGACCCAGTTTGTATATTTTGCTTATTTTTTTCATAGTTCCACACAACTTCTTCCTGTTTTCTCGATTGATCTGTGTTCAGTTTTTCAAGGCCTATCCACTGTGCCAACTTATAACTAAATCTGAGGGGGGTGTGATGGGGATGTTCCCTTGTAAGAACGACCCGCTGAATTTTTATTTTATTATTTTTTTTTTTTTTACTTTTTTTGGAGTGATTATTACATCCACAAGAAAACCTAAATCGGGCAAGGTAGAAGAATCTTTTCACCCATTCGCCAAGTGTACTAGTTAGGTGGGTCGACAACATATTCCTGTAATGTGACGCATATGCTGTCACCAATGTCGTATACAAAAATATCAGACGTGTTTTCCTGTGGAGGAATTGGTTGACCTATGACCTTGCGATCAAATGTTTCGGTTCCCATTGGAGAGGCACGTCCTTTCGTCAACTAATCACACGGTTTTGCGGTGCGGTCGCAAAACACAGACACTAAACTTATTACAGTGAACAGAGACGTCAATGAACGAACGGACAGATCATAACTTCGGATACTCTGCAAGCAACCCAGGTAATGGTGCAAAACTGTAACTGACAAGTTTCTGACAGAGCTACAAACGCATCATCCCTTGTGGATTACATGAACGAGCAGAATTAGTTTGTCCTTAACCCGACGTGTGCTTGAGGAATTCGAATTGACGCACAGAGGCGTTGCTTGAACCTACAAAGAGTTACTGCGTGAATCTTTCATAATTCTACAAAATGTTGCCATCTGTGAGATAGATCTGTAGTTTAGCGCATGTCAGAATGACGAAACACTGGTGTTTCTCCTGTGACGTGGCAGTTTTTCAGAAAGTATTTCGCCACATACTGAATTTAGTAATGAAAACTCTCGTTTAAACGTAATATTTAATTTACGTCGAAAAAAATGATATTTCATAGTACGTATTTCACAGTACTGTTCATTGGCAGTAGATAACTGATTCAGCTTTTCTGTTCTCTTACTTTTAATTTATGCTGTATAAATGGCGTATGGATTACAAGTAAAACTACGGACCTATACACAGTACTAGCTAAGTTCACTGATGCAATACGTAGAAGACGCTTGAAATTCTATGGTCACATCTATAGAATGGACAGGACCAAACTAACGAAAAGATTACATAATGTTATAAATTCAGAAATAGTAAAAATTTGTTGGTTAGAGGAAGTTAAGGGGAGATGGAAAGCAATTTTTATCCCTATTCTGCCAAATGCCATTTTTACCCTTTGAATAGGTGCACTTTTCAAAAGAACTAAAAGTGATAAAACAATGAAATTTTTACCGCATATATATAACACATATGCCTAAATTTAAAAGTGAAATGAACATAATACCTCTTATGGTTTTGAGTAAAAAAATTTATTCTTTCACTAGTAAAATTTAACTTTTTTACATTAATTATTATAAGATAGTTTCTGATTGATTGGTGGTTATCAACTTACTTGCAATAATTTATTACCATCTGCAGTACAAATTGACCAAATTTTATGTTTCTAACCCCATTAGTTTATCAAATAATGGTACCTGAAAGTAAAAAAAAAAAATGTAGTTTTGAGAAAAATCCAGTTAAAGTTTAATATTGCAATTCTAGTATAGTTATTGATGAGAATTACTTACCGTTAATATTTTCCTGCACCATACAGAGCATCATCTGAATCTTACTGATCTTCTTTTCTTCTCTCGGTCCCTCTTCTTTTCTAAGTGGCTTCTTTTGTGCATTTTAAATTAGCAATAACTGCTTTTCGGATTCTCTGTTCATCTATTTGAACCAAGGATTTTGCAGTATTTCCACTAGATTTTATGCCCAATAATTCCAAAACATCGAGTTTTCTAATTACACCATCACTGAAGCATAAAATAGCATCATAGACACCAAATTTGAGGGTTTTAAGCTGAACAAATACAGCTTTCGGTAACCTGTTCCAAATGACAGAATTCACACATTCATTTAAAATTTTGGTTTCCCCATGAAGACATTTCTTCAACAACGTATCTTTACAAAGATCTCTAAATATGGGCTTAATTTCATTTCATTTAATTAAATGCTCTGCATTATTTCTGCATGGTGCAAAAAGGAAGGCGTGGCATTTAAATGCCAGATTTCACAGAGCGTCAGGAAAACCATCACATCTCACGAAAATAATTGTCGTATTTATAAAAAACAAAAACTGTTTCACGCAGGAGAGACCAGGCATTTCAAATATGCTAAAATCTAAAAATCGAATTTTTGAAGCCCACTTGCCTTCCGTCTCCCCTTAAACATGTCTTACGAGGAATGAATGCCATAGAAGATAGCAATACAGAACGTAAAGTTTTTGGAATCCTAGTTGCAGTGGACGCAGGAACCTAAGAAGCAACACGGCGTATACATGAGGAGGTTTTGGGAAGAGAAGAATAAAACGAAACTGTCAGACCAAGTAAGCAAGTTTAAAGGCGTTCTTTAAGTGGGTATAATGAAGAAAAAGGAAGGAGAAAGAAGAAGAATAATCATTCTGGGAGCATACTTATTGAATACGTTCATTTGATGACTCTGTGGCTCTCGCTCTTGAGGGGGAAGGTACAGTCTGTACAACGAATAGGTCGTTTTTCCGATGTGCCTTGTCCACATTCGGTGATCACGAATGAATCTTCCAAGATCGTCTTCAACCGCAGTTTAGCGAGCGAGGCGGCGCAGTGGTTAGCACACTGGACTCGCATTCGGGAGGTCGACGGCTCAAACCCGCATCCGGCCATTCTAATTTAGGTTTTCCGTGATTTCCCTAAATCGCTTCAGGGAAATTCGGGGGTGGTTCCCTTGAAAGGGGACGGTAGACTTCGTTCCCCATCCTTCCCTAATCCGATTTGACCGATGACCTCTCTGTTTGGTCGCCTTTCCCAAACCAACAAACCAACTGTAGTTTATTGGTTACGGGAAGCTGCTGAAAATCTTTTTTTCCGAATAAAGGGCGCCGTTCTACACCAAAATCAATAAAGTTGCGTCTTTATGAAGATTTTTCTTATTTCCTAAAAAATAGTAAGTGGTGTGCTGAGTGGTATGAACAGGGTATTTTCAATAAGGTCTTGAACTCACACTTCAAATACTACCTATTAAGTGCGTTTGGGCCGGGAAAACTTTAGTTTCGCAGCTTCAGTTTTGCCAGTTTTGCCTACTTTTAGAACTCCAGAGAACCTGACCTACAGACCTTGCTGGATGATCTCACCTCGAAATCTCTGAATGTCCATCTTTTCAGATATGGTTGCGGGACTCGGCTGTACGCTACACGATGTCAAATCAAACACCTTTCAGCGGTCTACTTTCCAAACTTACCTTATTTGACAACCGGTTTCGGAGATTTACTACGGCATCTTCAGGCAGCTGATCGACGTTTAGGAATATTCCACCTTGGTTCTGGTCAAAAAAAGAGACCAGCACTCAAATACTGGTGTCTATAGATTTCTGCTTGCTATAAAGATTATTTCAACCATCGACTTCCGATTGTTAGATAACCATAGAGTGTTGACCAGAAGCGTGGTGGAATCTTCGTATACGGCGATCAGGGGCCTGAAGATGGTATAGCAAACCGCCGAAACCGGCAGCGAAATGAAGTGAGGTTGGAAGTTAGACAGCAGAGAGGCGTTTGACTTGTTACTGGTGTTGGCAGCAGAGTGTTTAGTGTAAGATGCAGAGTGTGAGCCGCTCCAGCTCCAGCTGCAGCCCTCGCTGTGGTGCCGCAGGCGAGTTCCCGTGCGACGAGCTGGTGCCGCCGCGCGCGCAGGACGGCCGCCGCGGGCCCAAGAGACCACGCACCATCCTCACCACGCAGCAGCGGAGGGCCTTCAAGGCGAGCTTCGAGGTCAGCCCCAAGCCGTGCCGGAAGGTGCGCGAGGCGCTCGCCAAGGAGACCGGCCTCAGCGTGCGCATCGTGCAGGTCAGTCGGCAAGCAGGCTGCTCTGGGTACTCGCCGGGGCGTCATACAGTCAGACCGGCTGGAGCACGCCGCCCGGTGCAACTACTGACAAGGGAAACTCACCATCGCACACCCCTCTGATTTAGTGGTAAGGTCACCCACTGGACAGCCAATCAAAACTGAATACAGACCAAGCGTGAAAACAGGAAAGTATACTGAACTGTGAAAGAAAAAGCAAAATAGAAACAGTGAACGGTCCAAGAACAGGAAGAGCAATACAGAACAGCATGAATCAACAACGGTGCAGTGCGTAGGTGGTCATGGAGCTGGACTGCCAAACGGGCGAGCTGTGCAGTAAATTTTCAGAGTGGTCGGAATAAAGTTCCTGAATTTACTGCCCTCCAGGAAGCGTGTGGCGCGCAAATTATTCTCGGGACTGAGACCTGGCTGAATCCTGAGATAGGAAGTTCTGAAATATTTAGTGAGGGTTGGAACGAGTATGGAAAAGACAGATTACACACCGTAGGAGGTGGTGTCTTCATTGCAGTTGACAAAAATATTGTGTCTACTGAGGTCGAAGTAGAGTGTGATTGTGAAGTTATCTGGACACGTTTAACAGGACTAGGGGAAATAAAGTTAATTGTTGTGTGTTATTACCGGCCACCAGGTTCCACCGTGACAGTTCTAGAATCATTCAAAGGGACTCTACATTCTGTATCGCAGAAGTACCCCGATCATGCTATATTAATCGGAGGCGACTTCACCTACCTAGTATAGACTGGGATGTCTATGGATTCATTACAGGTGGTACAAACAAGCCGTCGTGTGAATTACTTTTGAATACATTATCCGAAAACTGTCTTGAGCAGCTAAATCAACAGCCAACGCGTAATGGAAATATTTTAGATCTGGTAGCGACGAACAGACCAGACCTCATCGACGGCGTCAGTGTTGAGACAGGGATGTGTCGTTACGACTATGGTTACGGAAGTTAAAAGGTCGGTCAAGAAGTCTAGGAGAGTATTCTTACTAGAAAGATCAGATACGCTGTTGTTACCATTCCACTTAGTAAATGAATCGACTTCATTTACTTCCGGTACGATGGACGTGGAAGAATTATGGGCAAATTTTAAACACATTGTAAATCACGCATTGGACAAGTATGTGCGGAAAAAGTGGGTTACGGACGGAAAAGACCCACCGTGGTTTAACACCGCAATCCGGAGAATGCGCAGGAAGCAAAGGCAGTTGCACTCGCGGTACAAGAAAGATCGGGAGAACGAGGACAGGCAAAAGTTAGTAGAGATCCGTGCTGCTGTAAAAAGAGCGATGCGCGAAGCATTCAACCACTAACACCGTCATACCTTAGCAAAAGATCTTGCTGGAAACCTAAGGACGTTCTGGTCTTACGTAAAATCGGTAAGCTGGTCGAAGGCTTCCATCCAGTCACTCACTGATCAGTCAGGCCTGGCAACGGAAGACAGCAAAACGTAAGCTCAAATTTTAAATTCAGCATTTGAGAAATCTTTCACGCAGGAGGTTAGTACAAACATACCGCCGTTTGAGTCTCGTACAGATTCCCGTATGGAGGACATAGTGGTAGACATCCCTGGGGTTGTGAAGCAGCTGAATGGGTTGAAAATAAGTAAATCGCCAGGTCCTGATGGGATTCCAATTCGGTTTTACAGAGTGTACTCTACTGCATTGGCTCCGTACTTAGCTTGCATTTATCGCGAATCTCTTGCCCAACGTAAAGTCCCGAGCGACTGGAAAAAAGCGCAGGTGACGCTTGTACATAAGAAGGGTAGAAGGACGGATCCTCAAAATTACAGACCAATATCCTTAACATCGGTTTCTTGCAGGATTCTCGAACATATTCTCAGTTCGAATATAATGAATTTCCTTCAGACAGAGAAGTTGCTCTCTAATGACCTCGTTGTCGACGGGACGTTAAACACTAACCACTAAGAGAAGTTGCTGTCCATGCATCAGCACGCCTTTAGAAAGCATCGCTCCAGCGAAACGCAACTCGCCCTTTTTTCACATGATAAGCAGCAGAGGATCAAGTAGGCAAAAAGACGAGGGCTAGTAGAAATCCTTGGGTAACAGAAGAAATATTGAATTTAATTGATGAAAGGAGAAAATATAAAAATGCCGTACATGAAGCAGGCAAAAAGGAGTACAAACGTCTCAAAAAAGAGATCGACAGGAAGTGCAAAATGGCTAAGCAGCGATGGCTAGAGGACAAATGTAAGGATGTAGAGGCTTATCTCACTAGGGTAAGATAGATACTGCCTACAGGAAAATTAAAGAGACCTTTGGAGAAAAGAGAACCACTTGTATGAATATCAAGAGCTCAGATGGAAGTCCAGTTGTAAGCAAAGAAGGGAAAGCAGAAAGGTGATAGGAGTATATAGAGGGTCTATACAAGGGCGATGTACTTGAGGACAATATTATGGAAATGGATGAAGACGTAGATGAAGATGAAATGGGAGATACGATACTGCGGGAAGAGTTTGACAGAGCACTGAAAGACCTGAGTCGAAACAAGGCCCCGGGAGTAGACAACATTCCATTACAACTACTGACGGCCTTGGCAGAGCCAGGCCTGACAGAACTCTACCATCTGGTGAGCAAGATGTATGAGGCAGGCGAAATACCCTCAGACTTCAAGAAGAATATAAT
The DNA here is from genome assembly GCF_021461385.2 of Schistocerca piceifrons. Lineage (NCBI taxonomy): Eukaryota > Metazoa > Arthropoda > Insecta > Orthoptera > Acrididae > Schistocerca > Schistocerca piceifrons. Next base: position 24,884,446 of record NC_060141.1, read on the forward strand.
AATTCCAATCCCAAAGAAAGCAGGTGTTGACAGATGTGAAAATTACCGAACAATCAGTTTAATAAGCCACAGCTGCGAAATACTAACAAGAATTCTTTACAGACGAATGGAAAAACTGGTAGAAGCCGACTTCGGGGAAGATCAGTTTGGATTCCGTAGTAATATTGGAACACGTGAGGCAATACTGACCTTACGACTTATCTTAGAAAGAAAGATTAAGGAAAGGCAAACCTACGTTTCTAGCATTTGTAGACTTAGAAAGCTTTTGACAATGTTGACTGGAATAGTCTCTTTCAAATTCTAAAGGTGGCAGGGGTAAAATACAGGGAGCGAAAGGCTATTTACAATTTGTACGGAAACCAGATGGCAGTTATAAAAGTCGAGGGACATGAAAGGCAAGCAGTGGTTGGGAAGGGAGTGAGACAGGGTTGTAGCCTCTCCCCGATGTTATTCAATCTGTATATTGAGCAAGCAGTAAAGGAAACAAAAGAAAAATTCGGAGTAGGTATTAAAATCCATGGAGAAGAAATAAAAACTTTAAGGTTCGCCGATGACATTGTAATTCTGTCAGAGACAGCAAAAGACTTGGAAGAGCAGTTGAACGGAATGGACAGTGTCTTGAAAGGAGGATATAAGATGGACATCAACAAAAGCAAAACGCGGATAATGGAATGTAGTCAAATTAAATCGGGTGATGCTGAGGGGATTAGATTAGGAAATGAGACACTTAAAGTAGTAAAGGAGTTTTGCTATTTAGGGAGTAAAATAACTCATGATGGTCAAAGTAGAGAGGTTATAAAATGTAGACTGGCAATGGCAAGGAAAGCATTTCTGAAGAAGAGAAATTTGTTAACATCGAGTATAGATTTAAGTGTCAGGAAGTCGTTTCTGAAAGTATTTGTATGGAGTGTAGCCATGTATGGAAGTGAAACATGGACGATAAATAGTTTGGACAAGAAGAGAATAGAAGCTTTCGAAATGTGGTGCTACAGAAGAATGCTGAAGATTAGATGGGTAGATCACGTAACTAATGAGGAGGTATTGAATAGAATTGGGGAGAAGAGGAGTTTATGGCACAGCTTGACATGAAGAAGGGACCGGTTGGAAGGACATGTTCTGAGGCATCAAGGGATCATACATTTAGCATTGGAGGGCAGCGTGGAGGGTAAAAATCGTTGAGGGAGACCAAGAGATGAATACACAAAGCAGATTCAGAAGGATGTAGGTTGCAGTAGGTACTGGGAGATGAAGAAGCTTGCACAGGTTTGAGTAACATGGAGAGTTGCATCAAACCAGTCTCCGGACTGAAGACCACAACAACAACATCTTGCGAACCACGGATACCATATTCCTTGACTTCCGGAAAGCGTTTGACTCGGTGCCCCACTGCAGACTCCTAATTAAGGTACGAGCATATGGGATTGGTTCCCAAATTTGTGAGTGACTCGAAGACTTCTTAAGTAATTGAACCCAGTACGTTGTCCTCTCCTCGATGGCGAGTGTTCATCGGAGGTGAGGGTATCATCTGGAGTCCCCCAGGGAATTGTGATAGGTCCGCTGTTGTTTTCTTATCTACATAAATGACCTTTTGGATAGGGTGGATAACAACGTGCGGCTTTTTGCTGATGCTGCGGTGTACGGGAAGGTGTCATCGTTGAGTGACTGTGGGAGGATACAAGATGACTTGGACAGGATTTGTGATTGGTGTAAAGATTGGTAGCTAACTCTTAAATATAGATAAATGTAAATTAATGTAGATGAATAGGAAAAGAATCCTGTAATGTTTGGCTACTCCATTAGTAATGTAGCGCGTGACACAGTTACGTCGATTAAATATTTGGGCGTAACATTGCAGAGCGATATGAAGTGGGACAAGCACGTAATGGCAGTTGTGGGGATGGCGGATAGTCATCTTCGGTTCATTGGTAGAATTTTGGGAAGATGTGGTTCATCTGTAAAGGAGACCGCTTGTAAAACACTAATACGACCTATTCTTGAGTACTGCTCGAGCGTTTGGGATCCCTATCAGGTCGGATTGAGGGAGGACGTGGAAGCAATTCAGAGGCGGGCTGCTAGATTTGTTACTGGTAGGTTTGATCATCACACGAGTGTTACGGAAATGCTTCAGGAACTCGGGTGAGAGTCTCTAGAGGAAAGGAGGCGTTCTTTTCGTGAATCGCCACTGAGGAAATTTAGAGAACCAGCATTTGAGGCTGACTGCAGTACAATTTTACTGCCGCCAACTTACATTTCGCGGAAAGACCGCAAAGATGAGATAAGAGAGATTAGGGCTCGTACAGAGGCATATAGGCAGTCATTTTTCCCTCGTTCTGTTTGGGGGAGTGGAACACGAAGAGAAGATGCTAGTTGTAGTATGAGGTACCTTCCGCCACGCACCGTATGGTGGATTGCGGAGAAAAAAAAACTCTATCGTGCGATTTTTTTTTTTATGAGTTGTGCGTCTGGCCACTGAAATATTTGTTGACCTTCTGTAGTCTCGGCAGTTGTCATACCATACATTCGTTGTAGAATATGAGTCGTGTGGTAAGATTACGACCGCGCGGAGTGGCCGCGCGGTTTGAGGCGTCATGTCACGGACTGCGCGGCCCTTCCCTCCGGAGCTTCGAGTCCTCCCTCGTGCATGGGTGTGTGTGTGTGTGTGTGTGTATGTTTGTTGTTCTTAGTGTAAGTTAGTTTAAGTAGTGTGTAAGTCTAGGGACCGATGACCTCAGCAGTTTGGTCCCTTAGGAATTCATACGCATTTGAACATTTCTAAAAATACGTTACCTTCGCAAGTAAATGTGAAGAATAGTGAGAGCAGGCGAGATACCATATGGGCGTTTCACAGAGATGAAAACAATAAATAAACGAACGTGAAATATGTTACAACAATGGAATTAAAAATGAAAATTACGAAAACGGAACGCAACTTCAAAAATATATGTTTTAAGAGAGCACAGAGAAACCGTGTGATTGCGAAACTGTTTTCATTTGTTGCAGTTTACGATACAAACCATATTATTTTCACTTCCTTTTGAGTGATCACATTTAGACGAACACCTAAATCGGTCAAGGAGACATATCTCACTCACTCATCAGGCGTACAAGTTAGGTGCGCCGATAACAGGTCCCTGTAATACGACACACGTACTGTCACTAACGCCGTGTGTGACACACCAGACTTGAATTTCCGGTGGAGGCTTCGGTTGACTTGTCGCCATGTCGTCAAATGTTTGCGGCTCCCATTCGAAGGCCACATGCCTACTCCTGCTAATAGAGTAGTAGTGCAGAATCAACTGTCAATATAGGTCGCTACCTAACACCTCGCTGTTGCAAATGGACGTTACACCACAACACAGACAAGCGAACAGCGGAAAAAGAAATGGTGCGAGGGAGATTTGAACAGGGCTCGCTCGCAACCATCTAACCACGACGCTATTTCACTCGCAGTCTGCTCCATATTGCACTACCTGTTCTTGCACCGTTCACTGTTTGTATCTTGCTTTTTTTTTTTTCACAGTCCACTACACCTTCTTCCTGTTTTCATGCTTCATCTGTGTTCAGTTTTTGACCGGATGTCCACTGGGCCCTCTTACCGCTACATCTGAGGGGGGTGCGGTGGGGATTTTCCCCAGTTAAGGGTAATACGGTCCTGGGCAGCCGCAGAAGACTCCGCCCCGTACAGCTTAATGCGCAGTGCCGTACCTTGCGAGACAGTGTGGTGGCACAAACCAGACTCACCGAGCGATGTGGATCAGCAGCCGTTGGTCCGGTATTCCGGCCAGCCTGAGTGTAGCGTTTAGGCAATTTTTCACTCTTGTTTAGGCAAATGGTGGGCTGGTTCCCACCCCTCCTCGGAAAAATACGATACACATACAGTTACAATACATTAAATATTCCTGATATTGTCAGTATGGGGGCTACATGCAATGTACGGCAACTGAAGGAACGTGAAGTCTGCACCTGTTGCGGTTGTGCCCTCCTGTAATGTTGTGTGGTTCCTGGCTGGGTGAGGAGAGGGTGGTATGATAGGTGTGTGGCCGGTTTCTTCTCACTACAGCACAAAATGCACACGTCGCTAAAACATGCTTTAATATGGGAACCAATTGAGTACTTACAGGGTGTTTCAAAAATGACCGGTATATTTGAAACGGCAATAAAAACTAAACGAGCAGCCATAGAAATACACCGATTGTTGCAATATGCTTGGGACAACAGTACATTTTCAGGCGGACAAACTTTCGAAATTACAGTAGTTACAATTTTCAACAACAGAAGGCGCTGCAAGTGATGTGAAAGATATAGAAGACAACGCAGTCTGTGGGTGCGCCATTCTGTACGTCGTCTTTCTGCTGTAAGCGTGTGCTGTTCACAACGTGCAAGTGTGCTGTAGACAACATGGTTTATTCCTTAGAACAGAGGATTTTTCTGGTGTTGGAATTCCACCGCCTAGAACACAGTGTTGTTGCAACAAGACGAAGTTTTCAACGGAGGTTTAATGTAACCAAAGGACCGAAAAGCGATACAATAAAGGATCTGTTTGAAAAATTTCAACGGACTGGGAACGTGACGGATGAACGTGCTGGAAAGGTAGGGCGATCGCGTACGGCAACCACAGAGGGCAACGTGCAGCTAGTGCAGCAGGTGATCCAACAGTGGCCTCGGGTTTCCGTTCGCCGTGTTGCAGTTGCGGTCCAAATGACGCCAACGTCCACGTATCGTCTCATGCGCCAGAGTTTACACCTCTATCCATACAAAATTCAAATGCGGCAACCCCTCAGCGCTGCTACCATTGCTGCACGAGAGACATTCGCTAACGATATAGTGCACAGGATTGATGACGGCGATATGCATGTGGGCAGCATTTGGTTTACTGACGAAGCTTATTTTTACCTGTATGGCTTCGCCAATAAACAGAACTGGCGCATATGGGGAACCGAAAAGCCCCATGTTGTAGTCCCATCGTCCCTGCATCCTCAAAAAGTACTGGTCTGGGCCGCCATTTCTTCCAAAGGAATCATTGGCCCATTTTTCAGATCCGAAACGATTACTGCATCACGCTATCTGATCATTCTTCGTGAATTTGTGGCGGTACAAACTGCCTTAGACGACACTGCGAACACCTCGTGGTTTATGCAAGATGGTGCCCGGCCACATCGCACGGCCGACGTCTTTAATTTCCTGAATGAATATTTCGATGATCGTGTGATTGCTTTGGGCTATCCGAAACATACAGGAGGTGCCGTGGATTGGCCTCCCTATTCGCCAGACATGAACCCCTGTGACTTCTTTCTGTGGGGACACTTGAAAGACCAGGTGTACCGCCAGAATCCAGAAACAATTGAACAGCTGAAGCAGTACATCTCATCTGCATGTGAAGCCATTCCACCAGACACGTTGTCAAAGGTTTCGGGTAATTTCATTCAGAGACTACGCTATATTATTGCTACGCATGGTGGATATGTGGAAAATATCGTACTATAGAGTTTCCCAGACCGCAGCGCCATCTGTTGTTGAAAATTGTAACTACTGTAATTTCGAAAGTTTGTCCGCCTGAAAATGTACTGTTGTCCCAAGCACATTGCAACAAACGGTGTATTTCTATCGCTGCTCGTTTAGTTTTTATTGCCATTTCAAATATACCGGTCATTTTTGAAGCACCCTGTAACATCAGTTATGTCCAGTCTGAAGATCCAACTACGTATATACAATGCCTGACGTTCCCTCACAGCTAGCTGAGATGCGATGCGACGACTACCACTGTCGAACACAGTGCGACGTTCTGAGGTGCAATGCGAACTGAGTCCCGATGCGACGTGCTGAGGTACTGAGGTACTGAGACAGAGACTGAACGATTGAGACAGCTCGGTCAGCGGCGGCGGCCTATTTGCACGCTTTCTAGGTGCCGTTATCAGCGCGTAGCCCGGGGACCTGTCTTGGTCTTCTCTTGTCATAGACGCCCCTTGGGCTCTGAACTAGGCCCGCCTGCTATATAATCTTTCCTAGTTCCGACAGGTTTGGTGGTGAAGGCGTACGAGAGCACAGAAACAACCTGCAACGCTGACGGACAATATATTGTAACAGTTTAGAGCATGAGATTTGGTGATGACAACATCGCTCTGTCGAAACGGGTCATCAAATTAAATGCATTTTAACGATCTTGGTTTATCAAGTTTTCTTCACTTACCGGTTGCAGTACAGTCACACACGCAACAAAGACAAGATTCACATGGAGATTGCGCACATGCTTTTTCACTCTCATGCCAACTGACGACTATGAGAACAGGAGTGGTAAACAACCACAAAGTGAAAACAAAAACAAATTTGCTAAATTGTGAAATTAAAGATCCTCGTAAGACACCAGACAGAAATAAATAATTAATAAATGTACACTCCTGGAAATTGAAATAAGAACACCGTGAATTCATTGTCCCAGGAAGGGGAAACTTTATTGACACATTCCTGGGGTCAGATACATCACATGATCACACTGACAGAACCACAGGCACATAGACACAGGCAACAGAGCATGCACAATGTCGGCACTAGTACAGTGTATATCCACCTTTCGCAGCAATGCAGGCTGCTATTCTCCCATGGAGACGATCGTAGAGATGCTGGATGTAGTCCTGTGGAACGGCTTGCCATGCCATTTCCACCTGGTGCCTCAGTTGGACCAGCGTTCGTGCTGGACGTGCAGACCGCGTGAGACGACGCTTCATCCAGTCCCAAACATGCTCAATGGGGGACAGATCCGGAGATCTTGCTGGCCAGGGTAGTTGACTTACACCTTCTAGAGCACGTTGGGTGGCACGGGCTACATGCGGACGTGCATTGTCCTGTTGGAACAGCAAGTTCCCTTGCCGGTCTAGGAATGGTAGAACGATGGGTTCGATGACGGTTTGGATGTACCGTGCACTATTCAGTGTCCCCTCGACGATCACCAGTGGTGTACGGCCAGTGTAGGTGATCGCTCCCCACACCATGATGTCGGGTGTTGGCCTTGTGTGCCTCGGTCGTATGCAGTCCTGATTGTGGCGCTCACCTGCACGGCTCCAAACACGTATACGACCATCATTGGCACCAAGGCAGAAGCGACTCTCATCGCTGAAGACGACACGTCTCCATTCGTCCCTCCATTCACGCCTGTCGCGACACCACTGGAGGCGGGCTGCACGATGTTGGGGCGTGAGCGGAAGACGGCCTAACGGTGTGCGGGACCGTAGCCCAGCTTCATGGAGCCGGTTGCGAATGGTCCTCGCCGATACCCCAGGAGCAACAGTGTCCCTAATTTGCTGGGAAGTGGCGGTGCAGTCCCCTACGGCACTGCGTAGGATCCTACGGCTTCATGGAGACGGTTGCGAATGGTCCTCGCCGATACCCCAGGAGCAACAGTGTCCCTAATTTGCTGGGAAGTGGCAGTGCAGTCCCCTACGGCACTGCGTAGGATCCTACGGTCTTGGCGTGCATCCGTGCGTCGCTGCGTTCCGGTCCCAGGTCGACGGGCACGTGCACCTTCCGCCGACCACTGGCGACAACATCGATGTACTGTGGAGACCTCACGCCCCACGTGTTGAGCAATTCGGCGGTACGTCCACCCGGCCTCCCGCATGCCCACTATACGCCCTCGCTCAAAGTCCGTCAACTGCACATACGGTTCACGTCCACGCTGTCGCGGCATGCTACCAGAGTTAAAGACTGCGATGGAGCTCCGTATGCCACGGCAAACTGGCGGACACTGACGGCGGCGGTGCACAAATGCTGCGCAGCTGGCGCCATTCGACGGCCAACACCGCGGTTCGTGGTGTGTCCGCTGTGCCGTGCGTGTGATCATTGCTTGTACAGCCCTCTCGCAGTGTCCGGAGCAAGTATGGTGGGTCTGACACACCGGTGTCAATGTGTTCTTTTTTCCATTTCCAGGAGTGTATTAACAGATCGAAAAACCAAGCCAAGTTGCAAATTTTTACTTCTTATTCATTCGATCACTAGTTTCAGGCCGAGACCCATTTTCAAATTATCATAAGAAAGAGGAAAATGGCATTTCCAAAGATGTCAAAAATGTACAATGAACATTTACAGTACATAAAGGCAACTCACGCTCTGCATGCACTGTAAATGTTCAATGAAAATTTTTGACATCTTCGGTAATGGCATTTTCACATCCTCATAAAAAAGTCGAAAATGGTATCTTCGAAGATGTGAAAAATGTGCAATGCACATTTACAGTGCATGCAAACAACTCATGCTGTGTACGCATTTTAAATGTTCGTTGCACACTTTTAACATCTTCCGAAATGCCATTATCGACTTTATTATAATGATTTGAAGATGGGTCTCCGCCCGAAACTAGTCATTGAATGAATATAAAGTAAAAGTTTGCGACTTAGACTGCTTTTCAGTTCTACTGATTAACAGAAGTTGCTGACTCATCCAGCTCCAGTATGCTGGATGTCCGTAAATAATAATAGACACTGGGACTAGAATTGAAACAGGATGAATACGTAATATCAGTAACAGGAAATCCAAACACAAACCTTTAATCTGCTTGATGGGTTATAAGACACAGCGGTGCATCTGTAAAGAAAACCGATCACAATGTGGCAGTCCGAAGAATGCTAGAGTAATGCTGTGGTGTTTTGAGCCCTTATTGAGTGGACATAACAAAAGTCATCATACGAACTGAGAGCTGTGCTACAACAATGGTAAAAGGACGCTATCTCCTATACCAAAATGCAACAGAAATGCTTGGGGAACTTAACTGCGAATCTTTCAAAGTATAGTGACACTGATTTCGCGACAGCTACATCAGTAAATTCCGAGAACCAGTATTCAAGGAAAGCAGTGTTGTAATTCCATTCCTACTACCGTAAGAATAAAAAAGGGACATCAGCGCGCAAACAGAGACATACAGTCAAGCTCGATTGCTTTCTTGTCTGTCTGTCTGTCTCTCTGGTACAAAATTTGCAACTTATTGTAAACCAATTTCATGGTGAACTACAGATATGAAATTTTAAACATAGCTCAAATCTGGCTTGTTGTTGTTGTTGAGGTCTTCAGTCCTGAGACTGGTTTGATGCAGCTCTCCATGCTACCCTGTCCTGTGCAAGCTTCTTCATCTCTTAGTACTAACTGCAACCTACATCCTTCTGAATCTGCTTAGTGTATTCATCTCTTGGCCTCCCTCTACGATTTTTACCCTCCACGCTGCTCTCCAATGCTAAATTCGTGACCCCTTGATGCCACAGAACATGTCCTACCAATCTGGCTTACAATGCTATATTAACTTACTTTACTGTCGGTATGTTCAGTAAGAGGGAGCATGGTACAAAAAGTTGGTGGCGCCTGATATCTTGGCTGCCTACAGGACTAGCATGTTGTGCCAGTAGTATCGGAAAGCGTTCCAGGCACTGGGGAATTGAGGTCGACTGAATAGCTCCACACAAGATTAAAAAGCGAAACATAATTATTTAAATGAAAATGTATTTTTAATATGCCACATTCTGAGATAGTTTAAAAAGTATAAAATAATTTTTCCTAGCCCGCTAAAGACTCCTAACCGCTTACAGATAGTCCTGAAAGTTTGTGTTTGTGAAATTTTATAGTTATTGAAATACTTCTGTGATTTAAAATGAATAACGTGAGATGCATGCATTACGTACACTCCTGGAAATGGAAAAAAGAACACATTGACACCGGTGTGTCAGACCCACCATACTTGCTCCGGACACTGCGAGAGGGCTGTACAAGCAATGATCACACGCACGGCACAGCGGACACACCAGGAACCGCGGTGTTGGCCGTCGAATGGCGCTAGCTGCGCAGCATTTGTGCACCGCCGCCGTCAGTGTCAGCCAGTTTGCCGTGGCATACGGAGCTCCATCGCAGTCTTTAACACTGGTAGCATGCCGCGACAGCGTGGACGTGAACCGTATGTGCAGTTGACGGACTTTGAGCGAGGGCGTATAGTGGGCATGCGGGAGGCCGGGTGGACGTACCGCCGAATTGCTCAACACGTGGGGCGTGAGGTCTCCACAGTACATCGATGTTGTCGCCAGTGGTCGGCGGAAGGTGCACGTGCCCGTCGACCTGGGACCGGACCGCAGCGACGCACGGATGCACGCCAAGACCGTAGGATCCTACGCAGTGCCGTAGGGGACCGCACCGCCACTTCCCAGCAAATTAGGGACACTGTTGCTCCTGGGTATCGGCGAGGACCATTCGCAACCGTCTCCATGAAGCTGGGCTACGGTACCGCACACCGTTAGGCCGTCTTCCGCTCACGCCCCAACATCGTGCAGCCCGCCTCCAGTGGTGTCGCGACAGGCGTGAATGGAGGGACGAATGGAGACGTGTCGTCTTCGGCGATGAGAGTCGCTTCTGCCTTGGTGCCAATGATGGTCGTATGCGTGTTTGGCGCCGTGCAGGTGAGCGCCACAATCAGGACTGCATACGACCGAGGCACACAGGGCCAACACCCGGCATCATGGTGCGGGGAGCGATCTCCTACACTGGCCGTACACCACTGGTGATCGTCGAGGGGACACTGAATAGTGCACGGTACATCCAAACCATCATCGAACCCATCGTTCTACCATTCCTAGACCGGCAAGGGAACTTGCTGTTCCAACAGGACAATGCACGTCCGCATGTATCCCGTGCCACCCAACGTGCTCTAGAAGGTGTAAGTCAACTACCCTGGCCAGCAAGTTCTCCGTATCTGTCCCCCATTGAGCATGTTTGGGACTGGATGAAGCGTCGTCTCACGCGGTCTGCATGTCCAGCACGAACGCTGGTCCAACTGAGGCACCAGGTGGAAATGGCATGGCAAGCCGTTCCACAGGACTACATCCAGCATCTCTACGATCGTCTCCATGGGAGAACAGCAGCCTGCATTGCTGCGAAAGGTGGATATACACTGTACTAGTGCCAACATTGTGCATGCTCTGTTGCCTGTGTCTATGTGCCTGTGGTTCTGTCAGTGTGATCATGTGATGTATCTGACCCCAGGAATGTGTCAATAAAGTTTCCCCTTCCTGGGACAATGAATTCACGGTGTTCTTATTTCAATTTCCAGGAGTGTATTTAATGTGTGAATAGATAACCTCCTTGCTATTACACTACTTGTTACTGATACTGAATAGTTCACTATTGTCTATTGCAGCTGCCCCACGTTTTTCGTTTTAAGCCTTACAAGTATTGTCTATGATATTAAAAATTCACAGTCACAGATTTTCATGCCTACCTACAGGGTGTTTCAAAAATGACCGCTATATTTGAAACGGCAATACAAACTAAACGAACAGCGATAGGAATACACCGTTTGTTGCAATATGCTTGGGACAACAGTACATTTTCAGGCAGACAAACTTTCGAAATTATAGTAGTTACAATTGTCAACAACAAATGGCGCTGCGGTCTGGGAAACTCTATAGTACGATATTTTCCACATATCCACCATGCGTAGCAATAATATGGCGTAGTCTCTGAATGAAATTACCCGAAACCTTTGACAACGTGTCTGGCGGAATGGCTTCACATGCAGATGAGATGTACTGCTTCAGCTGTTCAATTGTTTCTGGATTCTGGCGGTACACCTGGTCTTTCACGTGTCCCCACAGAAAGAAGTCACAGGGGTTCATGTCTGGCGAATAGGGAGGCCAATCCACGCCGCCTCCTGTATGTTTCGGATAGCCCAAAGCAATCACACGATCATCGAAATATTCATTCAGGAAATTAAAGACGTCGGCCGTGCGATGTGGCCGGGCACCATCTTGCATAAACCACAAGGTGTTCGCAGTGTCGTCTAAGGCAGTTTGTACCGCCACAAATTCACGAAGAATGTCCAGATAGCGAGATGCAGTAATCGTTTCGGATCTGAAAAATGGGCCAATGATTCCTTTGGAAGACATGGCGGCCCAGACCAGTACTTTTTGAGGATGCAGGGACGATGGGACTGCAACATGGGGCTTTTCGGTTCCCCATATGCGCCAGTTCTGTTTATTGACGAAGCCGTCCAGGTAAAAATAAGCTTCGTCAGTAAACCAAATGCTGCCCACATGCATATCGCCGTCATCAATCCTGTGCACTATATCGTTAGCGAATGTCTCTCGTGCAGCAATGGTAGCGGCGCTGAGGGGTTGCCGCGTTTGAATTTTGTACAGATAGAGGTGTAAACTCTGGCGCATGAGACGATACGTGGACGTTGGCGTCATTTGGACCGCAGCTGCAACACGGCGAACGGAAAGCCGAGGCCGCTGTTGGATCACCTGCTGCACTAGCTGCGCGTTGCCATCTGTGTTTGCCGTACGTGGTCGCCCTACCTTTCCAGCACGTTCATCTGTCACGTTCCCAGTCCGTTGAAATTTTTCAAACAGATCCTTTATTGTATCGCTTTTCGGTCCTTTGGTTACGTTAAACCTCCGTTGAAAACTTCGTCTTGTTGCAACAACACTGTGTTCTAGGCGGTGGAATTCCAACACCAGAAAAATCCTCTGTTCTAAGGAATAAACCATGTTGTCCACAGCACACTTGCACGTTGTGAACAGCACACGCTTACAGCAGAAAGACGACGTACAGAATGGCGCACCCACAGACTGCGTTGTCTTCTATATCTTTCACATCGCTTGCAGCGCCATCTGTTGTTGAAAAAATTAACTACTGTTATTTCGAAAGTTTGTCCGCCTGAAAATGTACTGTTGTCCCAAGCATATTGCAACAAACGGTGTATTTCTATCGCTGCTCGTTTAGTTTGTATTGCCGTTTCAAATATACCGGTCATTTTTGAAACACCCTGTATATGGTGTTAGGAAACTGTATGAGGTAGGAGAAAGTAATGTATACTTTTTAGTCGTTCTTAAAACGTGGTATATTAATGATTATTTTTTGCATAAAGTTACTGGAAACGATTTTTAAACAAAACAAACGTTATTACGATTCTACATCTTTATGTCTTTGTATTTATTTCTCAACATAGTCACCCTGGAGACGGACACATTCCTCCCAATGAGAGACCAGTTTTTTGATGCCATCACCGTAGAATGTTTGACTTTGTTGGTGGAGTCACAACCTCATCTCTGCTTGTATCGCTTCATCACTATCAAACTGGAGTCCTCGAAAGCGTTCTTTAAGTTTTGGAAAGAGATGTAAATCGGATGGGCCAAGTCGGGACTATATGGGGGATGAACGAAGATGGTGAAACTAAGGCGTCGGATAGTTGCAGATGTCCCAGAGGTCGTGTGTGATGTGGCACTGTCACGCTGAAGAAGAGAGTTCTCCATGTGTTTACGAACTCTTCAAATCTGAGCCGGCCGCAGTGGCCAAGCGGTTGTAGGCGCTTCAGTCTGGAACCGCGTTACCGCTACGGTCGCAGTTTCGAATTCTGCCTCGGGCATGGATGTGTGCGATGACCTTCGGTTATTTAGGTTTAAGTAGTTCTACGTTCTAGGGGACTGATGACCTCAGATGTTAAGTCCCATAGTGCTCAGAGCCATTTGAACCATTTTTTTTTTTTAAATCTGAAACTCGATTAGAGCTCGCTGTTTATCATGCACCGACATAGTTACGTTACACACCGCAGTGTTACACCGTACAAATTGGAGCCCTCTACTGGCAGAGGACTGCATATGTGCAGGTGTGAAGAATAATGGTATAGAATGTTCATACCGTTTATCTTATTTTAAAAGTTTTAAGAGTTTCCACGTAAACTTTCCACTAGGCCCTCATGTATACACTATGTGATCAAAAGTGTCCGGACATCCCAAAAAGCATACGTTTTTCATATTAGGCGCATTATGTCGCAATCTACCGCCAGGTACTTCGTATCAGCGACCTCAGTAGTCACTAGACATCGTGACAGAGCAGGATGGTGTGCTCCGCGGAACTCACGGACTTCGAACGAGGTCAGATGATTGGGTGTCACTTGCGTCATACGCCTCTACGCGAGATTTACCACTCCTAAACATCCCTAGGTCTATTATTTCCGACGTGACAGTGAAGTGTTAACGTGACGGGATACGTACAGCACAAAAGCGCACAGGCCGACCTCGTCTGTTAACTGACAGAGACCGCCGACAGTTGAAGAGGGTCGTAATGTGTAATAGGCAGACCCCTATACAGACCATCACACAGGAATTCCAAACTGCATCAGGATTCACTGCAAGTACTATGACAGTTGGGCGGGAGGTGAGAAAACTTGGAATTCATGGTCGAGCAGCTGCTCATAAGCCAAACATCACGCCAGTAAATGCCAAACGACCCCTCGCTTGGTGTAAGGAGCGTAAACATTGGACGATTGAACAGTGGAAAAACGTTGTGTGGAGTGACGAATCACGGTACACAATGTGGCGATCCGATGGCAGGGTGTGGTTATAGCGAATGCCCGGTGAACATCATCTGCCAGCGTGTGTAGTGCCAACAGCAAAATTTGGAGTCGGTGGTGTTATGGTGTGGTCGTGTTTTTCATGGAGGGGGCTTGCACCCCTTATTGTTTTGCGTGGCACTATCACAGCACAGTCCTACATTGATGCTTTAAGCATCTTCTTGCTTCGCACTGCCCAAGAGCAAATCAGGGATGGCGATTGCATCTTTCAGCACGATAGAGCACCTGTTCATAATCCACGGCCTGTGGCGGTTACACGACAATAACATATCTGAATGGACTGGCCTGCACAGAGTCCTGACCTGAATCCCATAGAACACCTTTGCGATGTTTTGGAAAGCCGACTTCGTGCCAGACCTCACCGACCGACATCGATACCTCTCCTCAGTGCATCACTCCGTAAAGAATGGGCTACCATTCCCCAAGAAATTTTTCAGCATATGATTGAACGTATACCTGCGAGAGTGGAAGCTGTCATCAAGGCTAATAAAGGTGGGCCAACACCATATTGAATTCCAGCACTAACGATGGAGGGCGCCACGAACTTGTAAGTCATTTTCAGCCAGAAGTCCGGTAACTACTGATCACATAGTGTATGTATAACTGTCGCCCTCTGTACATGGTGACAATTATTGAACTATAAGAAAAAAACGTAAATTTGTTA
Organism: Schistocerca piceifrons; assembly: GCF_021461385.2. NCBI lineage: Eukaryota > Metazoa > Arthropoda > Insecta > Orthoptera > Acrididae > Schistocerca > Schistocerca piceifrons. The sequence continues at coordinate 24,899,487 of NC_060141.1, forward strand.
CAAACAGCGGCGTGCACACACTTCAACATGGAAACGTCACTACAGATGTTCGGATTTAGGTTATGACGTGTTCGATATACCGGCCATCACTGGGGATGATGTGGTGCAGGCGAGTAGCGAAGTTCTGCACGACCCGCTGAAGTGCCGGAACATCGATGCTGTCGATGATCTCTTGAATGGCTGTTTTCAGTTCATCGATGGTTTTGGCGTTATTGCTGTACACCCTGTGTTTAATATAGCCCCAAAAAAAGGAGTTGCATGTGTTTAGATCCTGAGAATATGGCAGCCAACCGAGCCCCGTGCCAGTGGCCTCTGGATATCCCAGAGCCAGAATGCGGTCCCCAAAGCGCTCCTCCAAGACATCAAACACACTCCTGCTTCCATAGGGTCGATCTCTGTCTTGCGTGTCAGGGTAACTTTGGATAATGGGGACGAAATCATCTTCCAAATCCTTCACGTATCTTTCGTTAGTCACCGTGCCATCAAGGAATATGGCACCGATTATTCCGTGAGTGGACATTGCACACCAAACAGTCACCCGTTGAGGTTGAAGAAAGTCCTCGATCGCGAAATGCGGATTCTCAGTGCCTCAAATGCGCCAATGTTGCTTATTGATGAAGCCATCCGAATGAAAGTGGGCATCGTTGATAAACCAAACCATAGAGCGCACACTAATTCCCATCATTCCCCGCAGCCAACCGTGCAGTTTGAACGTCCTAACGCAATTCGTTCAGCCGTTATGATGATTTTATTTCACATAGTTCAGTAACTGTCATCATATATATATAATTTGTGTGTAGGAAGCGGCCCCATCCGTCCAGACCCATACCTGTGATGGAGGCGACTGTCACTAGCTGTACACTGCTTTTCTAGATCAGTTTATTAGATTGCGATGGAAGAATAATCGATAACACTGGTGCGATGTACTCTCCACCACGCACTGTACAGCGGGTTGCAGCCTATTTGTTTTAGATGTAGGATTGCAAACTTGCTACTTTCTTTTATAATCTGGACTGTAGTAAAAATGCAAAGGTTTTGTTAATCAGAACACAGGGAGGAATTGTGATCTAAATAAGAACAGATTTATTCATTCTTAACATCACATGACAAAAAAATGGCTAAAGATACATCACGCAATCATTTTCATTTGTCAAACGCTTTCATTAATATTGAGTCTGTCGTGGACAAAGTGATCAGCTGGGGATCGACTCACAACACTAACCAGAACACTATTCGCTTTATCTGACTTCATACATGTGAATCTGGGGTATGGCACAAAAACTACGCCACCATCCAGCATCTATACTCTACTATTCCAAAAAGAAAAATATGGTTCGAAAGAACAGGGTGCTGAGAAGCATATACTGGAACCCTACGCCGTAACAGCGAATTCTTTACCCTTCTGCTGGTCAGGGGGCCACACCACGATGCGTTCGGCGACTGAAGTCATGGACGGCACCAATCTGCCATTAATGGCGCGCGCCCGAAAAATGCAAGTACACGGTCTCGCTTTCGACTAATTCAGAATGCAGGGACTTCCCCATGAGCCTCTGAAACACTGGTGGAATCCAGTGTGCAGGTGGACCCGTCTGATGGTCTGCCAAACCAATCTGACTTCGTCCCACAACTATGTGTGACGGAATATGTCAAATGTTTAGACGGCCAACTCAAGACAAATAAGTGCACCCACACATCACTCGTTCTGTGCATGATAATATAAGCAGTACCTCTGATGGTTCAGAAGGTGACTAGCATAGGCTAAAAGTGGCACACTAGCAAAGGACACAAGTCTCACTGTTTAGGTAGAGACCTGCAGTTCTTTACTAGCGAAGCGCCAGTACACGAGCGACCTCTTCTCTTTCTCTCCGCTTTTCTCGCCAGCTCAGTAGCAAAGCACATTTACATCTTAGACTACTCTGACTTTAGTACAAGCCAATCACGAGCTGGAGCGCCACATTGGAAAATAGGAAACAGCTCCATGCTCTGTATATACCGATTTGAGCAATCAGAGACTTTAAAGTTAATTGGGAGAAAGGAAAAAAAAAAAGAGATTCAGCTTCACGGCATCTTTCCCACGCGTTTACGCTGTGTTGCTAACAACATGACCAGGATGGAACCATAGCCCTCCACAAAAAGATTTTTATCTCCCCTGTTGCGTCCATTTCGAAGTTTCGAACGAACAGCCATACTCTCGCTACAAGCCTCGTGCCTTCACAAACATGATACTGTAACAGTGTCTGGATGTCTGGGAGCCAATGACCAGTCCCACGCGCTACAGTCTGGAACCGAGCGACCGCTACGGTCGCAGGTTCGAATCCTGCCTCGGGCATGGATGTGTGTGATGTCCTTAGGTTAGTTAGGTTTAATTAGTTCTGAGTTCTAGGCGACTGATGACCTGAGAAGTTAAGTCGCATAGTGCTCGGAGCCATTTTTGAACCAGTCCCACGAAAATTCGCAGAACGCTCACAATTGTCTAGTCGACTTCCCGCCTAACAAGGGCCCATCCTCTGCTTTATTGCCGGTCTTCAATCCTTTGGCTCCTCGGCGCAAGTTAGCCCACCAGGACGCGACCGGCGACCGACCGGCGCCATCCAAACAAGTCTACACAATGAGACCGCGGAACTCGGCGGTCCAGAAATGTTTACACCCAGGCTCCGCATAAAAAATGCGCTTCCCTTGGCCCCCAGTAGCTGTATGCTTTTATTGCAATCATTTCAATCAGCACCCTATTCCTTTGAACGCAGATAAAGCTTGCCGCTATCGCTTCACTAGAACACAAGCAAGAGCGTTAACTACTGCCCACCATTTCGTCACGATGTATGAAGTCAGAACGTAATAAAGATTGTAATGTTGCTGCATTAATTTGTTCTGAAAGCGGTGCTGATATTGAAGACAATAAAAGCGGGTTAAAAGCCGTGAGCTATCTGGGGAAGTTAATCTTGCATTACTGAGCAACTGTTTCACCAGGTATCCAGTCTAGCTTACCAAATTCCCAACCAGACTAACATTAGTTATAACCTTTTAATAGTCATCTTACAACAACCGGTGATATATATATATATATATATATATATATATATATATACAAAGAGAATTTAAATAAAAAGAAATAAATCAGTTTATATTTAGACATTTATTTTAACATTGATCATTGTTCCTCTAAAATTTCAGCATATTAAACTTGATTCACAACTAAACTGGTACCTTCTTTAGGATTGTGGAAATGTGAGTTTGTAATCTTACGGAACACATCACATATGGAGCCAAGATTGGGAGACTGCATAAAACACTGCATTCATAAAATAACACACGAAGAACTTTGAAGCATATGCAAGAGGAAATTAACCATAACCAAACAATTCAATTTTCACCCAAAGAAGTTACGTTCGTAGCGCAATCCTATCCGTCATGAAATTATGACACACTGATATATTAAATTTATTCTAACTCTCTGTGAAATCTTCCCGAAAAGCATAGCTGCGGGCTACTTTGATTATTACACCACATGCTTCACGTGGTCAACTTGGTTTACACAAAGAGTGTAACTCCACAATAATTTTGATAATTAAAATAAATTAGATCGAAAAGCAATTTACAAAAGAAAAACCTCGAACTGGTTACTATCGTCTTACTATTAACCTGATGGGTCAAACAATTGTATAAGCACATGGTACTGGTCTCACGAAGTACATCCCACGTGGGTTGAACGTAAAGAAAAGTTGCTATATTGAAAAATATTGTCAAGACGAGACGTTATAATCTCACGCACATTCGCATTGAAGATTGATGATGCTAATTAGAGTTACTGATCAACACGTGTTTCCACTTTACTCATAAAGTAGTGACAAAGCAACTATATTCTGAACTTCACACTCGAATTACACTGCATTGCAATTTAAGATAACATAAGATATTTTAGAGCTAAACCTGAAATAAAGGTGATTAAATATTCAGTTAGGCTGAACTTAAGAAATCCATTGTCCTACAGGCTTAGCAGAGACGCGCTTAGCCGGAGATCTTACACTTCAGACGCTCGCCACGGACAGACTGCCCTGGGCCCCTACCGAGGGTGCTTAACGGATACAAACGGAAGTGACCAGAGAGGCAGCTTCCTATACCAACATGGCAAGGGTCGGACAGGACCATACTAAGAATAGAAACCTATTTGCTTTTAGAAAGCGTAGCTACCTGCTCCAACGTTGGACCTACTGTTCTCTAGCAGACAGGCTTGTCTGCTACCATCAAGCATGCAACTAGAAATACATTTGCTCATTCATCCTTTCACACAGAAGGGAAGGGGGATGACAGTATCTTATCATATACAGTATATAAAAGAAAGCGGATGTAGGTTCCGTATGAGACTGTGCGACATGAATTACATATAAACTGTGTTTTAAAGTGTAGTAGTGTGACAGATCGTTCTTGTTTATGTGTAAAAGTAACACGTTCCACTACTCAGTCTCCTCCCAGATAGTCAGAAACACCACAGTAAATTTAGAACTGGAATGTATGCCGTAAATGACAACAGTTTTAAAAAATTCCTTTGAACGCAGATAAAGCTTACCGCTATCACTTTACTAGAGCACACAAGCAAGATGGTTAACTACTGCCCACCATTTCATCACGATGTATGAAGTCAGATCGTAATAAAGATCATCTTCCCTAAGAACATTAAGTGGCATGACACCAAACCAGAAGTGAGAGAGCCCTGCAGTCCCTCAGGATGTTCTCATGTAACTTACACTCCAGAGCCAAAATAACTAGTACACCTTCCCAATATACTCTAGGGCGCAGGCAAGCACGCGGAAGTGCTGTAATACAATGTGGCATGGAGTCGACTAATGTCTGAAATAGTGCTGGAAGGAACTGACACCGTGAATCCTGCAGGGTTGTCCATAAACCCTTAAGAGTACGAGGGGGTGGAGATGTCTTCTGAACAGCGCGTTGCAAGTCATGCCAGATATGCTCAATAATGTTCATGTTTTGGGAGACTGGTGGCCAGCGGAAGTGTTTAAAGTCAGAAGTGTGCTCCTGGTGCCACTCTGTAGCAATTCTGGACGTGTGGGGTGTCACGTTGTCCTGCTGAATGCACAATGGACATGAATGAATGCAGTGAGCAGACAGTATGCTAACATGCGTGTCACCCCTCAGAGCCGTATGTAGACGTGTCAGGGGTCCCATATCTCTGCAACGTTATGCACCCCTCACCATTACAGAGCCTCCGCCACCTTGAACAGTCCCTTGCTTACATGCAGGTTCCATGGATTCATGAGGCTGTCTCCATACCAGTACACATCCGCTTGATACAATTTGAAACGAGAGTTGTCCAACCAGGCAACATGTTTCCAGTCATCAAAAGAACGATGTCGGTGTAGACACGTCCAAGAGAGTTGTAAATCTACCCGTCATGCAGTCATCAAGGGTTCACGAATGGGCCTTCGCCTCTGAAAGCCGATATCTATAACGTGTCGTCGAATGTTTCGCATGCTGACACTTGTTGATGGCCCAGCACTGAAGTCCGTAGCAATTTGCGGAAGGATCGCACTTCTGCCACGTTGAACGATTCTCTTCAGTCGTCGTTGGTCCTGTTCTTGCAGCATCTTTTCCCAGCCGCAGCGATGTCAGAAATTTTATGTTTTACCGGATTGCTGATATTCGTGGTACACTCGTGAAATGGTCGTATGGGAAAATCCCCACTTCATCGCTACCGCTGAGATACTGTGCCCCGTCGCTTATGCGCCAACAACTCACTTAAATCTTGATAACCTCCTATCTCTCCGTGATAGCCAGTAATGGCTGAAGGGCTACATAGCGTTCTTACTAGTGGAACAGTGCTGACGCAACGTGATGGGATTTTTAGAGATTAGCAGGAATCTGTAACTTCGCCTGGGGTGTCTAGAACCAGCCTCATTCGTGAAAATCAGCTGGATGCAAATGCCATATATCGAAGACTGCAAGATGCGGGCCAAGTGATGCTCTGACAAAAGGGAGGCTGAGAGATGATCTCTTTACTGCTTCTCCTAAGTGTTGTGAGCCAACATATTACTCGATGCTACATACGCCTCGCAAAGTGACGGCAATGAGAAAATTAGCAGTATACCTGAACTGATCGACGAATCTATCAAGGACGTTCAAAATTGTTAATGGAAAGACAGGTAAACAGTTACATAAATATCTTAAGAATGAAATAAACAGGAAGTGCAGGGAGCCAAGGCGATAATGGCTGCAGAAAAAATGTGATGGAATCTAAAAAAAAAAAAAAAGACTGACTCAGCTTATAGAAAAGTCAGAAAAACGTTCGATTACATTAAAAGCGAGGGTGGTAACATACAGAATGCAATGGGAATTCCTTTGTTAAATGTAGAGGAAAGAGCACACAGATGGAAAGAGTGCATTGAAGGAGACTATGAAGGGGGTAGGAGGACTTGTCTAGTGCTATGATAGAAGAATAAATTGAAGTCGATAAGAAAGCCATAGCGGATCCAGAATTTAAAAAAGCTCCGCAAGGACTCAGTCGAAATAAAGCAGAAGAGCTAGATAGCGTTCGATCGAAATTTCTGCAATTATTAGAGGAAAAGGCCCGCAAGCGACTATTCAAGTTCGTTTGTGGAATCTATGAGACTGGTGGCGTGCCATCAGACTTTCGTAAAACTGTCATCCAAATTATTCCGAAGATGGGAAGGGCAGACAAGTGCGAAAACTATTGCACAGTCAGCTTAACAGCTCATGCAACCAAACTGCTGTCGAAATTAATATACAGAAGGATGGGAAAGGAAAATGAGAATTTGTGCCGACGTGATTTCGATAAAGTACGACAAATTACGTTTGCTCATAAGCATCTGAAGGGTACGTGGCATAGTTGCGAGAATAACTTTACAGCAGTGATTGGAAAATTCGATTTCACTGAAGGTTGCTGATGATTCATTATAAACTACAGATTTCGAGACATACATTTCAAAATGAGGATGACGTTAAGTCGTAATGCGTATTAATATGTACTAACAGGTATTCGGGTACTTTTGATATGACAGTATTATGGGTGCATGCATCGATTTCGTTGGCGTATTAGGGTTCCACCTACTTGGAAGTTGCTAAATTAATTCCCAAATATGACACGAAGCCCGTATTTTTTTTATTCGGTTAAACGAATCGGTCAGTCCTATGTGGTAATGATTCTGTACAGTTTCGAAATAGTCGAGAGAAGGGTTGAACAAACATGGTGTACAACAATCATTTTTTTGTATGGGTTTGCTGTATTTTCGAAGTTTTGTGTCCTCGCCTCATCCCACCTCCTGCTGTAATCACATTACTTTTTCTCCATTTGTGTGCATTTAGAAGACGAAACAAGTTAAACAGTGTCAACATGCTACTGTTGATTTGTAGAGGGTATTACGAATCACATACAGCGCATCGCAAATCCCGCGGACACGTCGCAGACCTGTCTGCCACGATTTCTTTTTGTCTTTTTAAATTTGCGTGCGATTTTACCAGTAAAGTTATGGAAGGAACTACTCTGCAACACAAAAATTCTGACCGACAGGGAGACGGTCTTTCCGAACGCAGTGGACGAATGCTTCGAGGTTGCCGACAAAAAACAAACGTGCTCGACGACTCCAACGAGTCATACAGTGATCGCCACGAGGGCGGAACTGAAACGAAGGGTGAACCTTCTGCCGTAACTGAAGTGTAACTGGAGCACATCCTTTCGGAATGAGGGAATTCTCAAAGCGCAACTGAACGTGAATTTGGTAAAACATATGGACTCATATACCTCCGGAAATGTATACAAGCTTTCAGGATGGATGGAAATGGTTTAAATGGCTCTGAGCACTATGGGATTTAATTGCTGTGGTCATTAGTCCCCTAGAACTTAGAACTATTTAAACCTAACTAACCTAAGGACATGACACACATCCATGCCCGAGGCAGGATCCGAACCTGCGACCGGAGCGGTCACGCGGTTCCAAACTGTAGCGCCTAGAACCGCTCGGCCACCCCGGCCGGCCTGCGAGCTGAAACTGACGTCTTTAGGCTGGGCACATGCGGACACACAAAGAGGTCTGCTCCTTCGGCCTATTACGAGTCATGTATAATGTGTTACTGTGTCTGTAAGTGGAGCTGATAGTACGGGGGATAACTTCCTTTATGCGAGACTTAGGCCTGGTGCATGTTTCGTTGTTAGATAAAAAGTCTTTAACGCTGAATATCCGTGTACTTTGTTAGATTATAGAGATGTGGTGATAGTATGACCGATCTTACTATCCGATTGTCTTAAAAATCGGGAAAATTAGTCAGGAAACCCATATTTACGTGTATCTTCGTAAAAATTGGAGTAAAATAGCGATAAAACCCATACTTAAATAGATTTTCTTTTAAAAAAGAATAGCAATGAAATAACCATCTCCTTCAAAACCCGGTAAAAATTTCTCACAAAACCGTAAATACCGTTACGTGTTGCAGTGCATAGCGTGTGTGCCGACCATACATGAAAACTAGGCCTGTACGCTATACTATGCTGGAAATTTGTCATATCATCTGAATTTGCTGCTGTTTCAGTGATATCCACATTAAGAATGAAAATCTCGGGCGCGCTAAGAACCACTGAGGGTGGTGGTGGGGTGGGGGGGGGGGGGGGAGGGGGCAAACGACCAATAACAGCTCACTGAGGGCGGTGGATGTCTCATTTGAAACGTCCCCTTAAAAAAATTATTGAATTAGTGTGGTGATAAGTCTCTTACATTATTTGATTATCAAACAGCTGAGCAAAACTGAACGTACTCAGACATTACTCTCTTTACCTATTCTGATCAACACTAAACTGACACACAATATTTTTAGCGCAATGCAATCTGACTTTCAAAAATCCCTACAAAGGAGTGGTCCTGGCTAACATTAACCTATACCTTCCACAAATCACTTACCTCACAAAAATCTTCTTTACTCGAACTACTGCAATACAGCGAGCGCCAATACTGCCAGCTAAATAAAAGATTCAAACTACTGAAGGCACTAACTACTGATAGGCATAGTTAGCAAATGAAAGATTTTGATAGAGAACAAACAATGTATTTGCCTTAATAGTGTTCAAAAGTCATAATATGTATAGCAGTTCATAACATCCATTCTTACAAATGTACTGTTTCTGATGGACACACGTTCAGATCATCCGCTCTAAAAAATCCGCCATCTCACTTCCCCACATCCACCACTGCTGGCGGCTCACCTCCAACTGCGCAACGCTACGCGCTGTTAACGCCAACAGCCCAACACTACAATAGCGAATATTACAACAATGCCACCCAGCCACGGACTGTACACATCACAGCCAGTGATTTTCATATAGAGCGCTACGTGGCGTTACCAATAAAAAAACCTAAACAGCCTACTTACACATTTTTTGGATCCTAAATTACCATCACTAAAAAAGACTGTTATCACTTTAAGCTGAAAACTTTGAACACCTGAGCAAACTTGGACCCCAGTAGGCCACCTTCTTGCACATAAATTAATTATCAGGACAGTAGCTGCCCATCAATTATGAACGAAATAAACAAAACGTGCACGCTAAGTGAACAGTTTGTTTACATAAGAACCATTAAATTAGGCCAGCGCAAGTGGCTGTCTAGTTTACTTAAGAAGAACAATGCCCACCATTCAGGTAGAACATACATACCACCATTACTTCCATCCTGCAATAGCCCTACAAACTTTCCGGACAGTTTCTGATCACCCCGTATGCCGTGCCAGATCTGGTCGCAACATTAGACACGAACAACACTAATGCACGCTGGTAGCTGTCCTACCAGCCACAGAGAATTGCAATTTTACCATTTACGTACCCGCCGGTGCTGTGTGTACTAGCAATGGGATACATCGATGTCCGAGCACGTCTTGTGGGTGGCGTCACTTTTTCTGTCAGGCAGTGTGGTGCAGGCAGTACACCAACAGCAGCTGTACTGGTACAGTTCACTCACACTGCACTACCACTTCCTTTGGGAAGAACATCGTGCCTGTCAGTTCCCAAGTGGGTTGGTTGGTTGTTTTTGGGGAAGGAGACCAGACAGCGTGGTCATCGGTCTCATCGGATTAGGGAAGGATGGGGAAGGAAGTCGGCCGTGCCCTTTCAGAGGAACCATCCCGGCATTTGCCTGGAGTGATTTAGGGAAATCACGGAAAACCTAAATCAGGATGGCCGGACGCAGGATTGAACCGTCCCAAGTGGGAAACATACTCGTACACAAAAATGTAGTCTATTTAAACCAACCCGTAATTAAAATTAAGAACAGATTTTTTATGTTTTCAGACATACTATTGATGTATATACTTCATGTGGAATCCTGAATTTCTGCATCACGTTTTCCAGGAGGCAAAGGCTTTAAATTTCATATTTGCTATGAGTTAATATGGCAGTAGAATAACCCATAATCTTATACACAGGAAACACAATACAGTACGCTACGTTGGAAAGATCACTTATCGAACGAGACCTTTTGGTAATGAATCAATAAAAAAAGAAAACTTTTCAGCGATATCAACACATTGCGAGACACGCAGTAAGTTTGAGTTCATTTTGTGATAGGTATCACACTTGTCCTATTTGGTGAAATGTGTACTTATTTGGAAGCAGCGACCATCGTTACACAAAGACGTGAGATCTTCGTCGTAAGTAATAAAAACAATCCAGATCTCATCTTAGAAAGTTGTTTGGAGTGTTTAATTAATTGTTAAGGCCAATTGTAGCACAGTAGTTCTTTTTCTTAAATCGGTTTTTGGTTTAGGGTAGCATGAATCCAAAGAACTTTCACCACTGCGAAAATCAGGCAACATCAAACTCCTAGGATAAGCTATACGTTATTTTGAACGTAAACAGCAATCTGATGATGATTCGAAACCGGTAATGGTGCTATTTGTTGTTGATAAATAGCACCATTAATAGTCGCCGGTAGCTGTTTTTATCTTACTGTAAAACTTAGCAGGCCAAAGTGGCCGAGCGGTTCTACGCGCTACAGTCTGGAACCGCCCGACCGCTACGGCCGCAGGTTCGAATCCTGCCTCGAGCGTGGATGTGTGTGACGTCCTTAGGTTAGTTAGGATTAAGTAGTTCTAAGTTCTGGGGGCCTGATGACCTCAGAAGTTAAGTCCCATAGAGCTCAGAGCCATTTGAACCATTTGATTTTGTAAAAATTAATGTTTGAAGTTGTTTCCAGGACGGGAAAATTTCATCCCTTTCAAAGGACGTAATATATACGCGAAACTAAGAATAAATTTTTGACAGGCTTAGAGGCACTATGGCGATCAAGACCATACCTGAATTTGACTTATTTTTTTAAAAGTGGTTTTTGTAGGAGAGAGAGTTAAAAGTTGAAGTGTTGCACTGTAGCGACTGTCTGCAGACACGAGTTTAAACGTCAGATGCTACCTAATTTAAATCAGATTTTTTGCGAAAAGCAGTGCGACTGAAGGATTCACGTACGCGCCTGGCCTTACACTGTCCACGTGCGTGTACGCAAATGAAGAGGAACGCGCTGTCCGCCACAAAGCAGTCCCCGCACTCGCTCTGTAGAGCCCACGCGCGGGACGGCAGATCTATTCGGCGCCTCCGTACAGCCTTTGATAGACCAGGCGTGAGGACCCGGTCAAGGGCCACCCCCACGCACGCACACGCACAAGCACACCGGCTCGCGCGCTCGCGGGCGGCTGGAATGGCACGCGGCGCCGTAGCTAACTGTAAAGTCACTTTGTCAGCGACGCGCGACCGCAGAAGTCCGCGCGCCGCGCCGCGCCGCGCCGACGCGACCACCTCGCGGGTCATTTACGGGACTCAATGAGCGGCGGGCGGGCCGCGATGTTTCACGCGGCGCGCGCGGGCGGCCGCCGTCGCTGCTATGCGGGGTCCGCGGTTCGAGCCCGGCCCGGCGGCGCCGTGTCAGGTCAGGAATGGGCGCGCATTCCGCGCGCGTGCCTCGCGCTCCCAGCGGCGCCCCCGGCCGGCCGCCGGCGCGGTATTTGCAGCCTCGTCCCAGCTCGCGAAAACAATGCCTCTCCCTTGTTTGAGGTGCCAAACGCGCGCCGCCCGACAGGTAGCAAAACGGCGGAGCCGGAATCCCGCGCCGGCGCCGAATGTACTGCCGCGGGTATGTCCGGCTACGGGGCGGGCGCGTATGCTCTCGCCACACGTCACGCAAAACAGAGGACGCGCGAAACAATTATACGGCGGTCTCGTGGTACTTTAGGGTCCTGGAATACCCGCGGCAGCGCTGGAAACTCGATGCTCGAACCGTTGTGCTGTGAGTATCCAGCAAGTAAACTCCATGAGGTCACACAAAATAACTCTGCCGTCCTTTAAAATTACAACACCAGGAAGGAAAGCAAATAGCTAAATTTAACTTGAACACCTCAACTTTATATAACGCGAGGAATCGATGACAGTTCTAAATCAAGTGTACTGATGTTTCACTTTTGGTGTCAACTTGCAATATACTGATGCTGGGTGATCAAAAAGCTTTTGACAATGTTGACTGGAATACTCTCTTTCAAATTCTGAAGGTGGCAGGGATAAAATACAGGGAGCGAAAGGTTATTTACAATTTGTACAGAAACCAGATTATAAGAGTCGAGGGATATGAAAGGGAAGCAGTGGTTGGGAAGGGGGTGAGACAGGGTTGTAGCCTCTCGCCGATGCTATTCAATCTGTATATTGAGCAAGCAGTAAAGGAAACGAAAGAGGAGTTCGGAGTATGTATTAAAATCCATGGAGAAGAAATAAAATCTTTTAAGGTTCGCCGATGACATTGTGATTCTGTCAGAGTCAGCAAAGGACTTGGAAGAGCAGTTGAACGGAATGGACAGTGGCTTGAAAGGAGGGTATAAGATGAACATCAACAAAAGCAAAACGAGGATAATGGAATGTAGTCGAATTAAGTCGGGTGATGTTGAGGTTATTAGATTAGGAAATGAGACACTTAAAGTAGTAAAGGAGTTTTGCTATTTGGGGAGCAAAATAACCGATGATGGTCGAAGTAGAGAGGACATAAAATGTAGACTGGCAATGGCAAGGAAAGTGTTTCTGAAGAAGAGAAATTTGTTAACATCGAGAATAGATTTAAGTGTAAGGAAGTCGTTTCTGAAAGTGTTTGTATGGAGTGTAGCCATGTATGGAAGTGAAACATGGACGATAAATAGTTTGGACAAGAAGAAATGTGGTGCTACAAAAGAATGCTGAAGATTAGATGGGTAGATCACATAACTAATGAGGAGGTATTGAATAGGATTGGGGAGAAGAGGTGTTTGTGGCACAACTTGACTAGAAGAAGGGATCGGTTGGTATGGCACGTTCTGAGGCATCAAGGGATCACCAATTTAGTATTGGAGGGCAGGGTGGAGGGTAAAAATCGTAGAGGGAGACCAAGAGATCAATACACTAAGCAGATTCAGAAGGATGTAGGCTCCAGTAGGTACTGGGAGATGAAGAAGCTTGCACAGGATAGAGTAGCATGGAGAGCTGCATCAAACCAGTCTCAGGACTGAAGACCACAACAACAACAACGAGTGATCAAAAAAGTATAAATATGAAAAGTGAATAAATCACGAAATAATGTAGATAGAGAGGTAGAAATTGACACACATACTGGGAATGACATGGGGTTTTATTAGACCCAAAAAAATTCAAAAGTTCAACAAATGTCCGACAGATGGCGCTTCAGCTGATCAGAATAGCAATAATTAGCATAACAAAGTAAGACAAAGCAAAGACGATGTTCTTTACAGGAAATGCTCAATATATCCACCATCATTCCTCAACAATAGCTGTAGTGGAGGAACAATGTTGTGGATAGCACTGTAAAGCATGTCCGGAGTTAAGGTGAGGCATTGGCGTCGGATGTTGTCTTTCAGCATCCCTACAGATGTCGGTCGATCACGATACACTTGCGACTTCAGGTAACCCCAAAGCCAATAACCGCACGGACTGAGGTCTGGGGACCTGGGAGGCCAAGCATGACGGAAGTGGCGGCTGAGCACACGATCGTCACCAAACGACGCGCGCAAGAGATCTTTCACGCGTATAGCAATATGGGGTGGTTCTAATAAAACCAAATGTCATTCCAAGCATATGTGTCAATTGTTACCTCTCTATTTACATTATTCCGTGGTTTATTAAGTTTTCAAATTTATACTGATTTTTTGATCACCCGATATATAGCGAATCACAGGCACTGGACCAAGAGCAATATGATATGTTATTACGCGCGTGCGGAGGAATCAGTTTTTTCACACTTATTAAGTGTGTGAAATGGAGAAGTATCCAATAATAAGTACTATCCACTCTTCTCTGTCAAATTAAAATGTGTTTTCTTCATAGTAAATTGGAAGGTGTCTGCTCTGGTGTAACAGAGGGCTTGAAGCTTTAACGTGACCAGGATAAACACATGTACGAATGAGATGCGCACACACGCACACACGCAAGACTTCTCACGAGACATGAACGAGCCCCGCTCTCTCCCATCTCAGTATTTCACAAATTGTTGACGTTTTCGAAAATGACTTCCGGGAAACCATACCGCCAAATGGGACGAGCATTTTGTTCCACTCTTCAACACTTCTGTATTAGATATATGCTAAAATACGGGAAACGAAACAGGAAGTTCTATAACGATTTCAGAGCTCATTAAAGGAGTAATACGATATAAAATCTATTTAGAGTTTGCTACGTAAATTGCACAAACAATATGTTAACATACACAATTTATTCTCATTCGTAAGTATTAAAAGAATGTACTTCCATTTAGTGAGAGAGCTTTCGGCAAGCTCAGGAGACGTACTGACCAATTCGTGTAGGTGATGAGAGGCACATGAAGTAGAAGCGAATACGCTCTGGACTCGAGTGAAGGAGAGGTAGCTACTGTTTCGGCACTCTCCATTTACGTTTCCCGCATTTTCACAATTGCAACGAATCCCTTCAAGCAAACAGGACAGGTATTCTTCCAATAACGCAGCTGCCGAAGCTTCCATAGTACTCGTATCTTTCAAGAAGGTCAGTGAGATTCTGTTGATGTAGTTCCCAATAGACAATGATATGATAACCTGTTCACAACAAAAATCCAAAAGAATTACATGTTTTGTTGTGTCTAAGTGTGACCTCTTGATAAAGAAAGTACAGTTCCTGTCAAGTCAGTACCAGTCTTGTAGGTTATGGATGCAAATACTGAGCTCGAAGTCACGGACTACCTCATGGTTCCCATTACTCAAAGTCTAAACAGTAGAAGACTGTCGAGAGGAGGTGAAACCGTCACATCACCTGTCACTTCCCTTAAACCACATGATAAATCCAACGGCTCCAAAAAAAAATTGTTCAGATGGCTCTGAGCACTATGGGACTTAACATCTGAGGTCATCAGTACCCTAGAACTTAGAACTACTTAAACCTAACTAACCTAAAGACATCACACACATCCATGCCCGAGGCAGGATTCGAACCTGCGACCATAGCAGCAGCGCGGTTCCGGACTGAAGCGCCCAGAACCGCTCGGCCAAAAAATAGATTGAATTAATAAATAAATAAATATCTGTGAGTAAATTCTAGAAAAAAGGGTTAACTGAGGTAACTGAAAATACCACACAAACAGAAAAAAACTTAATTGCTCGGAGGCTTATTTCAGTGCAATTATTTCTTAAAGAATACCTTCAAAGAATAATTCATTGTAATAAACTCAAGAGTCATACCCATTACATGGATATTCCAAGGTTTAATCAGCGACATGAACCAAATTGTACCTCTAACGAGAGAAAGAGGTGTGGCAACAGGCCTCGGAAGGCCCAGAGGTACTGACCGCCGCCGTGTCATCCTCAGACATTGGTATCACTGGAAGCGGATATGGAGGGGCATGTGTTGAGCACGCTTCTCTCCCGACCGTAGACAGTTTTCGAGAACAGAGCCGCTACTTCTCAGTCAAGTAGGTCCTCAGTTGGCCTCACAAGGGCTAAGAGCTCCCCATTGCTCAACAGCGCTCAGCAGACCGGACGGTCACCTATCGAAGCGCTAGCCAAGCCCAACAGCGCTTAACTTTGGTGATCTGAGGGGAACCGGTGTTAGCACTGCGGCAAGGCCTTTGGCGTGGCTATATAAAAAAGGAACTCTCTTAGATGGAGATGATGGTTATGATGATAAATATGATTATTATGATATTTCTCTGAGAATACACTCACCGCCGGCTGCGGTGGCCGTGCGGTTCTAGGCGCTCCAGTCCGGAGCCGCGCTGCTGCTACGGTCGACGGTTCGAATCCTGCCTCGGGCGTGGATGTGTGTGATGTCTTTAGGTTAGTTAGGTTTAAGTAGTTCTAAGTTCTAGGGGAGTGATGACCACAGCAGTTGAGTCCCATAGTGCTCAGAACCATTTGAACCAATACACTCACCGATGCGTTCCAACAAGTAGCAGTAAATCTTCAGTGCCCCATCGATATAAGTATACGCAGCACAACAGTAAAGCAGTTGTTCCTTACTTACTCTGACGGGCACTGTCGTAGCATTTTGTCGTACGCAATGGGTTTCCAGTCGATGCCACTTTTTGCTACTCTGATTCCTGGACGGTTCATGCAAAAACGTTGAGGGTTTCATGACCACTTGACGATTGCCTGTTGGTTTCTGTCTCTGCATCTTTGTCCACCTGCTTAGCTGAGTGGTAACGCGACTTTCTCCCATGCAGCGATCTCCGGTTCGACTCCCCGGCCGGATAAGAGACTTTCTCCACTCGTCGACTGGGTGTTGTGTCGTTCTCATCATTATCGACACGCAAGTCGCCCAGTGTGGTTTCACCTGAAATGAGACTTGCAGCCCGGAGCCCGAACTACACCGGTCAGGGACCTCCCCGTCAACAATTTTACACGATCATTTCATTTTTTTCTGGATATTTGGCCGGATCTGTTTAATGATTTCGTGGCACGTCAGTCACTGATTGATGATGGGTACCTCATTATTTTCCCGCTCTTATCTTGAATTTTTTAGGAGAGTACAAGGCTTAATCTCCCATGAATAGGGCTTCAGATTGTCTTGTGAAGAAATGAGTGCATCCAGACGTTCACACGGTCCCTACGGCATAACTGTGCTTGAGGAATTCACCTCCCTGCACGCAGGTCTTAAAACGGACTACCATGGCGCCGCTCAGACACCGTGAGGAAATTCGTGGTCCTTCCCTGCAGATCATGTTAGCCCATCAAATGTGTCTTGCCAGAAAACGCGTTTAGCGCAAATCAATAATTTGAAGGTGGCTAGCAGCTGATACCGCCAACCTCTTGCACGTTAAGATGCTTCCGCAAGACAAGAAATTTCTACCGGGTTCTCTTGTGTTCACGTAAATGAAGCGAAGTTCTCGCTGGTCTCTGTGGCAATGGATGGGTGCCATTCCTTCCACACAGAGTTCCTAAAAAAAATTAAAAAAGCTGGGAATTTAGTTTAGAGATGAATAATTTTGGGCACTTGCCGTCCCCCCGTGGAGGGAGAGGGAGACTTGCGGCCTGCCACACGTGAGAGAGACAGGGGACTGACGACCTCAGACCTCAGATGTTAAGTGTCACAGTGCTTAGAGCCAATTCGCCAGAAAGTAATAAACTGGAATACATTGGAAAATCAAACGTTAAGTGACAACAATATACTTGATCTGACACAACCACAGATCCACCAGGTCCGTTAGGGGATTATACTACGCGGTATAATTTTAACATAAGAAACCGGGATCTGCTGCCGCTGAGTTTTATCCTTCAGAGACAGGCGACGGTAATTTTAACGGAGAACACGCAGTCGAAGATACAGCAAATTCGGTCAAAAGCATGGTTGCGATAGCGTTACCCAAAATAGGGAGGTTTGTCAGCAAGGCGATCACACCATGGACTTCGGCAGTCTATGCGCAGAGCACGATGCAGCTGTCAGACCAGCTTTACTCAGGACGAGCGTCAACATCACTTGAACAATTATAGAAGCCTGAAGTGGTTACATAAGGATGAAGTGAATGCACACAGAAAAGAAAGCTGGCAGAGATTCGCAGCAGCGGAACTAAGCACGGGTGGCAGCACTGGCAGGAGAGGGTACATAAAGCCAACCCTGGGGAGTTCCTTATAAACTGTACTAGCACGTCGGCGGATACGGAAAACGGCGCAATGCCGAAATGCAGAATGATTTACCTGATGTCAAAACGTAATGATGACTGGCTTACAGGCGAAGGGTGGAAGCAGTTCCGTAACGGCTAAGTCTGTAAACCCTTCGCATGCCGAAGTGGTTAAAGTACACAGTGCGTTGCAAAATGGCGCTATCCAACAAAGCATTGAGGCAACCACGGGATACAGAAAAAAGCGGTGAACAACAAAAAAATGGCTCTGAGCACTATGGGACTTAACATCTATGGTCATCAGTCCCCTAGAACTTAGAACTACTTAAACCTAACTAACCTAAGGACAGCACACAACACCCAGCCATCACGAGGCAGAGAAAATCCCTGACCCCGCCGGGAATCGAACCCGGGAACCCGGGCGTGGGAAGCGAGAACGCTACCGCACGACCACGAGATGCGGGCAGGTGAACAACAGCTGTGGAGAAGTGTTAGGGGGAAAAGACCAGCCACTGCTGGGCAGCTGATCGTCCAAAGGAACCAAGGGGCTGCTCAGTGGCCGTTATTGGATGCGGGTGTCTACAGCAGGTACTAGAGGTACTTGGTTCACGTACCGGTGCTGACTGCTGCTCGTCGGCGATAAAGGCTGGAATTTGAGTGCCAATATAGCAAGTGGGTGTCCAATGAATGGCTACCAGTGACCTTTTCACGTGAATCCCGTTTTATGCTCCACATGCGGCAAGGATCTCGCCATGGCGGGAAAAATGTCGGTATTTGGGAGAATGGGTGGCTCCAAAGGAATAACTTCCCACTGGGCATTTGGAGAAGTGGTCAATATGGAGGTCCCTCAGTAGATTACGATCAAACACAACGAGATACAAGACCAATCCGCGGACTTGTGGTTCCTCTGTGGACTCAGTTCTTTGCCAGTGTGGTGTTGAGCAGACTAACAGCCATTTCCTTCAGTGTTCCTCACCACCAACCACCTGCACCATGCAAGACCTTCTGAGAGCTGCACCAAATGCACTTGAAGTGTCCAATTTTTGGTCTTCTTTTGTGTAAAATTATGTCAACACATATATATTTTTTGATATGTCTGTACTTTTGGCACGATACATACATATGCTCCACTGGACAGATGGGCGTTTGGGTGTAGGGCGTGAATCGTCTGAAAGCAAACATATTGTACCCAGGAGGGGCTATTATGGTCTGGGGAATGTTTTCGTGGCGTTCTCCTGGGTGATCTTGCCCTTCTGCAAGGCACAGTGAAACGACACAATTATGTCCAGCCCGACATGCAGTTTATTTTTTGCCAGCGCGTTGGCATTTACCAGCAGGAAAGGACAACGCGTCACACGGCCAGCACTGTTACTCCGTGGTTCGGAGAGCACCAGGGTAAGTTTACTGTACTCCCCTAGCCCCACTTGTCCTCGGATTTAAGCCCAGTCAGGGATCTGTGGGACCACCTCGGTGGGGCTGTCAGCGCTATGAGTCCTCAACCGAGAAACCTGGCGCAGCTTCCCACTGCACTGGAGTCGGCACGGCGCCACATCCCTGTCGGTACCTCCGAGAAAGTCAGTGACTGTCTGCTGCGCTTCCAAAAGTTGTTTATTCAGTCAGTGGCCACATTAATGTGACTCGATTATCTAACACAGCAAATACATGACATTGCACGGACACTAAAAAGAATACAGCCTCCTTGGTCAATGTTGTCATTCTAACAACACGTTGAGTCTGTGAACCTCCATAAAAATGTAATTATGGAAATATATGAACATCGATGTCTGACAGTATCTGTTAGAAATTCATGGAAGGAATAAAGCAGTTTAGACAAAATTAATGAAATTAGAAGAACAAGTTGTGATCAATTTGTAAAGGACAACTCTTGTCTGGATTCGTGGGGTGCCCCATATAGGGTCATACGTGAGAAAATTAGAGCACACACGGTTCTCTCAATCTTAAGTAGAGAACAGAGATTATTAGACAACAACTGACTGAGATAGTACCCCAAATATATTGTTCAACGTCCTCTTTTAGATAACGATCCGGCTGAGAGCACTACGGAGCAACCACACATGAGGCAACAACTCCAGGAATTTTGCATGAAAGCAACTGACAGGTTTGTCTTTTGACCGTGAATAAGATCAAAAAGGAAATCCTGAGTTTCAACAGAAATAAAACATCTGATGTAGACGGCATGCCAGTAGCCGTGTTCCAATTTCTTTTTTTAAATGTTCGTCGTTTTCCCTATTAACTGATTTGCACAACTGTCTTGAAATGCTGAAGTTTCGAAAATGTTGAAAGAAACCTAAAGTTTTGATTGTCAAGAAAGAACCAAATAATGAAGTATTTAATCTCAAATCGCATAGGTTCGTTTGTATTTTCAATGTTCTTGGAAAAACGTTTAAGAAACTACTCTGTGACTGCCAAGCACATCGTAAAGTAAGACATGGTCTAAATGGGTGGCAATAAGGAGTCAGAAAAGGTAACTGATTACGCGATTAACCAAGCGATCAGTGTTATCGGCTCATCAGAGTGTAAGGACGTGACTGGTATTATGGTGGACATTCCAAAGGCCTTCGACAACCTGTGGCGGCCGTCGCTCTTCTCCTGCTTCTGGGCGAATGAGTGTCCTCGGCCTGAAAGCCTACTGCGATGTCAGATCTGCGGAGTTGGCCACCCCAACGCGTTCCGTCTGTAAACAGGTGACAAAAGATTGCCCTCTCGGCTCCGTACGCGCCCCGTTGTTCTGAGACGTGAATGCGAAATCACCGCTGACCAGCTAGCAGCAACAGGCAGCCGTACTGTGGGCAGTCGATTGTGCCAACGTTTTTCTTCTCTTTGTCCAGTCATACTGCAGAAAACAACTCGAATGGAGACCCATCAATCGTTTAAATGAGCAGTCGCACCAGCCAAGTCCAGTAACATTACAATCGAACGGAAGATGGTCACGGCCTGTTCAAGAACATTTTGCTAGGCAAGCGACTTATTATTTACCCACGCCCCCTCTTTCCCATCTTCCTTTGTACAACTCCACCAGTTTCACTTTTTGCTACTAGTAGTGCTACGCACTGTATACTAATCTTGCACTTGGGCTCCTCTGGTACCCTTCCCTGCTTGCGCTCCGAGAAGCAATTTTTGTCACATGGGGCTTAAAACAGCTTTGAGGATAGTAGGATACCCGAGTATTAAGATTTTCGGGGATATACGAGGTGCATTCAAGTTCTAAGACCTCCGATTTTTTTTTCTAATTAACTACTAACCCGAAATCTACATCTACATCTACATCTACATTGATACTCCGCAAGCCACCCAACGGTGTGTGGCGGAGGGCACTTTACGTGCCACTGTCATTACCTCCCTTTCATGTTCCAGGCGCGTATGGTTCGCGGGAAGAACGACTGTCTGAAAGCCTCCGTGCGCGCTCTATCTCTCTAATTTTACATTCGTGATCTCCTCGGGAGGTATAAGTAGGGGGAAGCAATATATTCGATACCTCATCCAGAAACGCACCCTCTCGAAACCTGGCGAGCAAGCTACACCGCGATGCAGAGCGCCTCTCTTGCAGAGTCTGCCACTTGAGTTTATTAAACATCTCCGTAACGCTATCACGGTTACCAAATAACCCTGTGACGAAACGCGCCGCTCTTCTTTCGATCTTCTCTATCTCCTCCGTCAGACCGATCTGGTACGGATCCCACACTGATGAGCAATACTCAAGTATAGGTCGAACGAGTGTTTTGTAAGCCACCTCTTTTGTTGATGGACTACATTTTCTAAGCACTCTCCCAATGAATCTTAACCTGGTACCCGCCTTACCAACAATTAATTTTATATGATCATTCCACTTCAAATCGTTCCGCACGCATACTCCCAGATATTTTACAGAAGTAACTGCTACCAGTGTTTGTTCCGCTATCATATAATCATACAATAAAGGATCCTTCTTTCTATGTATTCGCAATACATTACATTTGTCTATGTTAAGGGACAGTTGCCACTCCCTGCACCAAGTGCCTATCCGCTGCAGATCTTCCTGCATTTCGCTACAATTTTCTAATGCTGCAACTTCTCTGTATACTACAGCATCATCCGCGAAAAGCCGCATGGAACTTCCGACACTATCTACTAGGTCATTTATATATATTGTGAAAAGCAATGGTCCCATAACACTCCCCTGTGGCACGCCAGAGGTTACTTTAACGTCTCTAGACGTCTCTCCATTGATAACAACATGCTGTGTTCTGTTTGCTAAAAACTCTTCAATCCAGCCACACAGCTGGTCTGATATTCCGTAGGCTCTTACTTTGTTTATCAGGCGACAGTGCGGAACTGTATCGAACGCCTTCCGGAAGTCAAGAAAAATAGCATCTACCTGGGAGCCTGTATCTAATATTTTCTGGGTCTCATGAACAAATAAAGCGAGTTGGGTCTCACACGATCGCTGTTTCCGGAATCCATGTTGATTCCTACATAGTAGATTCTGGGTTTCCAGAAATGACATGATACGCGAGCAAAAAACATGTTCTAAAATTCTACAAGAGATCGACGTCAGAGATATAGGTCTATAGTTTTGCGCATCTGCTCGACGACCCTTCTTGAAGAGTGGGACTACCTGTGCTCTTTTCCAATCATTTGGAACCCTCCGTTCCTCTAGAGACTTGCGGTACACGGCTGTTAGAAGGGGGGCAAGTTCTTTCGCGTACTCTGTGTAGAATCGAATTGGTATCCCATCAGGTCCAGTGGACTTTCCTCTATTGAGTGATTCCAGTTGCTTTTCTATTCCTTGGACACTTATTTCGATGTCAGCCATTTTTTCGTTTGTGCGAGGATTTAGAGAAGGAACTGCAGTGCGGTCTTCCTCTGTGAAACAGCTTTGGAAAAACGTGTTTAGTATTTCAGCTTTACGCGTGTCATCCTCTGTTTCAATGCCATCATCATCCCGTAGTGTCTGGATATGCTGTTTCGAGCCACTTACTGATTTAACGTAAGACCAGAACTTCCTAGGATTTTCTGTCAAGTCGGTACATAGAATTTTACTTTCGAATTCAATGAACGCTTCACGCATAGCCCTCCTTACGCTAACTTTGACATCATTTAGCTTCTGTTTGTCTGAGAGGTTTTGGCTGCGTTTAAACTTGGAGTGAAGCTCTCTTTGCTTTCGCAGTAGTTTCGTAACTTTGTTGTTGTACCACGGTGGGTTTTTCCCGTCCCTCACAGTTTTACTCGGCACGTACCTGTCTAAAACGCATTTTACGATTGCCTTGAACTTTTTCCATAAACACTCAACATTGTCAGTGTCGGAACAGAAATTTTCGTTTTGATCTGTTAGGTAGTCTGAAATCTGCCTTCTATTACTCTTGCTAAACAGATAAACCTTCCTCCCTTTTTTTATATTCCTATTAACTTCCATATTCAGGGATGCTGCAATGGCCTTATGATCACTGATTCCCTGTTCTGTACATACAGAGTCGAAAAGTTCGGGTCTGTTTGTTATCAGTAGGTCCAAGATGTTATCTCCACGAGTCGGTTCCCTGTTTAATTGCTCGAGGTAATTTTCGGATAGTGCACTCAGTATAATGTCACTCGATGCTCTGTCCCTACCACCCGTCCTAAACATCTGAGTGTCCCAGTCTATATCTGGTAAATTGAAATCTCCACCTAAGACTATAACATCCTGAGAAAATTTATGTGAAATGTATTCCAAATTTTCTCTCTGTTGTTCTGCCACTAATGCTGCTGAGTCGGGAGGTCGGTAAAAGGAGCCAATTATTAACCTAGTTCGGTTGTTGAGTGTAACCTCCACCCATAATAATTCACAGGAACTATCCACTTCTACTTCACTACAGGATAAACTACTACTAACAGCGACGAACACTCCACCACCGGTTGCATGCAATCTATCCTTTCTAAACACCGTCTGTACCTTTGTAAAAATTTCGGCAGAATTTATCTCTGGCTTAAGCCAGCTTTCTGTACCTATAACGATTTCAGCTTCGGTGCTTTCTATCTGCGCTTGAAGTTCCGGTACTTTACCAACGCAGCTTCGACAGTTGACAATTACAATACCGATTGCTGCTTGGTCCCCGCATGTCCTGACTTTGCCCCGCACCCGTTGAGGCTGTTGCCCTTTCTGTACTTGCCCAAGGCCATCTAACCTAAAAAACCGGCCAGTCCACGCCACACAACCCCTGCTACCCGTGTAGCCGCTTGTTGCGTGTAGTGGACTCCTGACCTATCCAGCGGAACCCGAAACCCCACCACCCTATGGCGCAAGTCGAGGAATCTGCAGCCCACACGGTCGCAGAACCGTCTCAGCCTCTGATTCAGACCCTCCACTCGGCTCTGTACCAAAGGTCCGCAGTCAGTCCTGTCGACGATGCTGCAGATGGTGAGCTCTGCTCTCATCCCGCTAGCGAGACTGGCAGTCTTCACCAAATCAGATAGCCGCCGGAAGCCAGAGAGGATTTCCTCCGATCCATAGCGACACACATCATTGGTGCCGACATGAGCGACCACCTGCAGATGGGTGCACCCTGTACCCTTCATGGCATCCGGAAGGACCCTTTCCACATCTGGAATGACTCCCCCCGGTATGCACACGGAGTGCACATTGGTTTTCTTCCCCTCTCTTGCTGCCATTTCCCTAAGGGGCCCCATTACGCGCCTGACGTTGGAGCTCCCAACTACCAGTAAGCCCACCCTCTGCAACTGCCCGGATCTTGCAGACTGAGGGGCAACCTCTGGAACAGGACAAGCAGCCATGTCAGGCCGAAGATCAGTATCAGCCTGAGACAGAGCCTGAAACCGGTTCGTCAGACAAACTGGAGAGGCTTTCCGTTCAGCCCTCCGGAATGTCTTTCGCCCCCTGCCACACCTTGAAACGACCTCCCACTCTACCACAGGTGAGGGATCAGCCTCAATGCGGGCAGTATCCCGGGCAACCACAGTCGTAGTCCGATCAGGGGATGCGTGGGACGAGCTGGCCGTCCCCGACAAACCCCCATCCGGACCCCCACAGTGATGCCCATTGGCAACAGCCTCAAGCTGTGTGACCGAAGCCAACACTGCCTGAAGCTGGGAGCGAAGGGATGCCAACTCAGCCTGCATCCGAACACAGCAGTTGTAGTCCCTATCCATGCTAAAAACTGTTTTGCAAAAAACGTCTGAACTAATCTACAGAGAGCGCAAACAAATCGACAAAATTTAAACGGTTGTTAAAATACAAGATTGCCTAGTAAATGCAGTAATGCTGCTACTTGCGCACTGCTGACACTGCTCGGCGGCGGAAGGAGACTAAGCGAAATTACACTATTCAGGTACTAAAACGCGATGCTACACTCTCAAATACTATAATACGCCCGAAATTTATGAATTAAACAATGCAAGTACCAAAAACACGCAAAGAAATTAAGAATTAAGCTATGTAACAAACGAGTGAGCTAGGAGTATACGACTTGCTGCTCAGCTGCTTATCCAACGGCGGCAGGGAGCACACTGACTGTGACCAACCGGCACTGGCCGTTCAAAAACAAAAACAGTAGACAAACGACTACGCGAATTTACACTATTCAGGTACTAAAACGCGATGCTACAACTCTCAAATACTATAATACGCCCGAAATTTATGAATTAAACAACGCAAGTACCAAAAACACGCAAAGAAATTAAGAATTAAACTATGTAACAAACGAGTGAGCTAGGAGTATACGACTTGCTGCTCAGCTGCTTATCCAACGGCGGCAGGGAGCACACTGACTGTGACCAACCGACACTGGCCGTTCAAAAACAAAAACAGTAGACAAACGACTACGCGAATTTACACTATTCAGGTACTAAAACGCGATGCTACAACTCTCAAATACTATAATACGCCCGAAATTTATGAATTAAACAACGCAAGTACCAAAAACACGCAAAGAAATTAAGAATTAAACTATGTAACAAACGAGTGAGCTAGGAGTATACGACTTGCTGCTCAGCTGCTTATCCAACGGCGGCAGGGAGCACAATCGATGAAACTGGCGTTACTTCTCGACGTAGTCGCCCTGCAGACGTACACATTTTTCACAACGCTGACGCCATGATTCCATGGCAGCGGCGAAGGCTTCTTTAGGAGTCTGTTTTGACCACTGGAAAATCGCTGAGGCAATAGCAAAATTCAAATGGCTCTGAGCACTATGGGGCTCAACTGCTGTGGTCATAAGTCCCCTAGAACTTAGAACTACTTAAACCTAACTAACCTAAGGACATCACACACATCCATGCCTGAGGCAGGATTCGAACCTGCGACCGTATCAGTCGCACGGCTCCGGACTGCGCGCCTAGAACCGCGAGACCACCGCGGCCGGCTGAGACAATAGCAGCACGGCTGGTGAATGTGCGGCCACAGAGAGTGTCTTTCATTGGAAAAAGCCAAAAGTCACTAGGAGCCAGGTCAGGTGAGTAGGGAGCATGAGGAATCACTTCAAAGTTGTTATCACGAAGAAACTGTTGCGTAACGTTAGTTCGATATGCGGGTGCGTTGTCTCGGTGAAACAGCACACACGCTGCCCTTCCCGGACGTTTTTGTTGCAGTGCAGGAAGGAATTTGTTCTTCAAAACATTTTCGTAGGATGCACCTGTTACCGTAGTGCCCTTTGGAACGCAATGGGTAAGGATTACGCCCTCGCTGTCCCAGAACATGGACACCATCATTTTTTCAGCACTGGCGGTTACCCGAAATTTTTTTGGTGGCGGTGAATCTGTGTGCTTACATTGAGCTGACTGGCGCTTTGTTTCTGGATTGAAAAATGGCGTCCACGTCTCATCCATTGTCACAACCGACGAAAAAAAAGTCCCATTCATGCTGTCATTGCGCTTCAACATTGCTTGGCAACAGGCCACACGGGCAGCCATGTGGTCGTCCGTCAGCATTCGTGGCACCCACCTGGATGACACTTTTCGCATTTTCAGGTCGTCATGGAGGATTGTGTGCACAGAACCCACAGAAATGCCAAGTCTGGAGTCGATCTGTTCAACAGTCATTCGGCGATCCCCCAAAACAATTCTCTCCACTTTCTCGATCATGTCGTCAGACCGGCTTGTGTGAGCCCGAGGTTGTTTCGGTTTGTTGTCACACGATGTTCTGCCTTCACTAAACTGCCGCACCCACGAACGCACTTTCGACACATCCATAACTCCATCACCACACGTCTCCTTCAACTGTCGATGAATTTCAATTGGTTTCAAACCACGCAAATTCAGAAAACGAATGATTGCACGCTGTTCAAGTAAGGAAAACGTCGCCATTTTAAGTATTTAAAACAGTTCTCATTCTCGCCGCTGGCGGTAAAATTCCATCTGCTGCATGGTGCTGCCATCTCTGGGACGTATTGACAATGACCTCGGCCTCATTTTAAAACAATGCGCATGTTTCTATCTCTTTCCAGTCCAGAGAAAAAAAATCGGAGGCCTTAGAACTTGAATGCACCTCATAATTAAACGAAAACCGTTGCAAGGTACACCAGAGTCTACCTTGACAAGAACATGAACTCTGAGCCACATATTGATCAACTATGCAGTAAAGCTCTTGCATTATACAATAAAACTTTGAGAATTGGTCAAAAGAGGTTTCATCTCGCATCTAATGCATTACAAATTTACCACGATAGTTTGCTTCTATCGTTTTTGGGACACGAGGCAAGTGCCTGGGCCCACAGGCTCGTAATTCCGTCCGCGAGTAGTAGAACAAGGACAGTGACAGCCCACTGATGTCATCCAAGATGGGGTCTGTGATGTGAGCTGATGACGCGAGCACCGTTATCCAACATGGCGCCTTTGACGTCAGCTGAAGACTCGAGCACCGTTATCCAAGATGGCGGCCCTGATGTCAGCTGATGATGTGAGTACCGTTATCCAAGATGGCGGCTTTTTGGTGGGATCTTGCCACACCCCACCTGGGAAATTTAATTATGTGCTTCTACAGGTTCCCCACCTCCCCTTTCCGACTTTTTTGCATGATGGTACATCATGCTCTTGGAAAATGGGCGGGAATTTCGAATTTTGGAGGGAATTTTGCTCTGAGAGCTTACTCCTGCAGCTGAGGGAAGTTAGTATAGTGCTGCCCCCACTTTTTTTGAAATCTCATTTTGTTCGTTTTTCGTTCGTTTCATCTGCTCGGGGTGGACGTCGCAAGACACCCGTTTCAGTTCGTCGTTGATCCATTAACTCAGTTTTTTTTATTACAGAGGACAGCTAACCCTCTGGCCGAACACGCTGAGCTACCATGCCGGCCCACTAAAGACTACTCATGATGTCATTCAATTTGAATATAATTTGTTTAAATTTGTTTAAATGTATTATCTACCTACAGCATCATTGGCTTAGTTTGATGTTACCACCACAAGAGGCTGAGTTATCAGTGCTTGTTGTGCTGTGAGTGTGCAAGGAGCATGAGGAAATGCTGATGCCAGATAGAGGGAGTTTTAATAGCTGTATTACATGCACTCATTCAGCCGAGGAGTCCATCCACAGCTCGCTGCATGAAGAATGGAAGCGAGCATTAATGCTTGAACATATGAAGAGGAAGAATACGGTCCTGCAAATAAATGCTTTTCATTAAAGATGCATTACACAATGCATGGAAACATCTGTCTTTGCTGGAATTGTTTGTCATTTCGAAAACCTATGTATAAGCTCCCACCACACAAGAAAAAACTGCCTCTCATCCACCAGATCAAAGAACTCACCCAGTTCTCGATTTTACTGCTAGAGGGCATCACGATAGGTCACCTGACCGTGCAGTTCAGTCCATAGTATCACAGCATCATGATGACTGATACGCCCGCTAAAGCCGCTGGGCAGAACAGGTGATTAGGATTGGGGAAAGGGCCAATTAAGGTTGGAGTCGGTTTCACCTTAAAATTGTAATTTATTTCTAATTTAATAACACATTTACAACCAAAGCGGCACACAGACGAATTTTTACGACTACGAGTTTCAAACTCCAAATCTTTCACGGCTGAAGGCCTCCAAACAAGAAATCTTAAAAATCAACAAGGTAAATTTTCAAGTGACTGAAAACACGCAGTTACAATTACAAATAAAATAATTAAAATATATATCACAGCTAGGCTGAAAGCCTCAAGGCAAGGTGGGATAGACAAACATAAACAAGATGCAATACAAACGGCTGAAGGCCGACAGTAAAATTTTCAAGATTTAAAAATAAATTACCATAACCTTTCAAAGGCAGAAGGCCGCAGTGTTTAAGCTTGAAAGGTAATTTTAAGAATAAGATTCCAAGGGTGAAAGCCCACAATTAATTTTCCAAAATTAAAAATATATATATATATAACCATAAGCATTAAGTTTTAAGTAGCTGAAACCAGACTAAAGAAAAGGCAACACAATGGCAATAACCTTTCAGCAAATATCCACTTGCCGGAATTCAAACTTACTTACATAAAACACAGTAAAATGAAGAATTTTTTATCATTGTTTATGATACATTTATGATACAGACAATTGAACACTGGTGAGAAAGACAGTAAAGACAGCAGCGCTCAGAAGCCTCCAGGGGTTCGGTCTGCCCTCGTTCTAAACTGACATTGACACGTTCTGATAAATGGCCCCTCGCAGAAAAGTCTACTTGGCACGGAGTAAATCATGTTGTTACTGCTGCTGCCATAACACACCAAACACACTGGATGACTTTAAATAAAAGTCAGTTCCGACATAAGGAAACTGCAAGAGTTTTGCTGCGTTGTGGAAAATTTCCAAACTACAGTCCGAAGGTGACCGACGACCTCTACATTTAAACTCATCTGTCACAGTGACAGAATAGCTGATGGCTCTGCGTTCTGTTTCGGCTGATTCATCATATTGCAGTCATGTACGCAATCACTGTTTCGGTGCTAGCCAACCCCAAAAGGTGTTACCCCTCCACAAAACTCTTTCTCCATCTCAAACAAGGGATGTCAGTCAATCATTATGTGGTAACCAACAGCATACCAGTGGACGGATGGGATGGAAAAGAAACCATCGATGTACCGAAATAATAGGCATCGTAGTTGATAGCGTGAACAATTTTAGCAATTTTACAGTAATTTCAACACTGATCAATGATGCAACAGCATGTTTCCCAATTTCAGTATCATAGCTAAACAACCCCTTCTCCACTTTGCGAGCATCACTGCGAATGTAGATTGATGACTGTGCAGTATGTTCATACATTGTTAATTCTCGAACACATACATCATCAAAGTACACCAGACAGCGCTCTACATGTTTCTAACACCTCAGGCATTGTGCTTAATTTATGATATATCTCCATGCTGATGGGACTCACAGCACATTCTCGCAGTCTTAGGATAAAATTACAGACTGAAAGACCCCCTCGCACTGTCAGTGACCAACCCTCCCTGCAGCACCATTTCCAATTTAATCTGCAACCGACCAGAAGTAGACCGCTACATTCCACGTCTCGTGAATGAATGGAGCTTGCCGAGTCCTCGCACATCCGAGTGCACAAGATTTCTTGAGGTGCAGCCAAGTCGAGGAGGTTAGCACTCCTTATCGATGTATAGTAACACATTTGAAAGTTTTGCGATGTAGAATAGAAGACGGTTAAGAAGAACAAGAAACAGGTTATTTTTATACTGATGTAGCTCCAGACGGATGGAGTTCGAAACAGTTTTATGTAAATCAACCCCGCTATCCATTTTAAACTATTGTTCTAGAGTCTAGGACCGATACCTGGAAGGTATGGGTAAGAGAGAACATAAACATACCACTCCTAAGGCTACAACATTCCACACTTAAAGTAGGCTATAATGTTAGATCGCTTGAGTTTCTGAACTATCAGTCATATGGAATGCAGCGCTGTTAATATTCCAATGCAAGGTATATATTTCAAGCGCAGGACATACACCCTTCTTCCGATTTCTCTACGATAAACTATCTTATCGAACCGTAAAACGTCAAAACTCTTGTGTTGGCAGAAGAGCCAACACCGTGTTACTAGTGGAGGCCGAAACGCACGCGTTTTAGCTCACGCAGGCTGGCGTGAGGAGGGAAGAACTATACTGACGTGAGGTCTGGAACATGACAAGGAATTACATGATTCACAATATTATCGGTTCAGAAAACATTCGTAGTGACTGAATATGGCGCTTTGCTAGGTCGTAGCAAATGGAGTAGCTGAAAGCTATGCTAAACTGTCGTCCTTGCAAATGAGAGCATATGTAGTCAGTGAACCATCGCTAGCAAAGTCGGCTGTACAACTGGGGCGAGTGCTAGGGAGTCTCTAGACTAGACCTGCCGTGTGGCGGCGCTCGGTCTGCAATCACTGATAGTGGCGACACGCGGGTCAGACGTATACTAACGGACCGCGGCCGATTTAAAGGCTACCACCTAGGAAGTGTGGTGTCTGGCGGTGACACCACAAAAACTACTTCTTTAAAGCATTGGCCCTGTGTGATATGAGCACAATATAGCTTTCCAGAGATGTACAGCGTCCACTGTTCACATACAATCACGGTCAGAGATTATACTAGGTCCTTATCGGCCCTATAAAAAAGGATCGTTAGTAACGGAGAATACCTCTTACAAGGAAACAGATAAACGCAAAGCAGCAGTGTCCGACATGTGAAATTACAAGTAATTCCACCACTAACTCTGTAAAGAGCACATCTGTCAGGCAAATGCATAGACGGGGATTGCAGTGCCTCACAAACACCTATCGCTAGCTTAGAATCATCTTAGTTATGAAGCTGAAGTCTCGATTTTACACCCAAGATGCGACAGGGGGATGGAGAACAGTCCATAAATCACAGTTCATTTAGAGGAATGTGTCACGTTTCATCACACATGAAATGGAAGTCCTCTGATGACCGATAGGTTTACTGTTAACGACCGCAAGTAGACAGTGCTTTTAATCACATACAGAACACGTGGCTGTATAAGAGTCGAACGCGGGCTGTCACGCGACTGATGCATCCTGACAGAACAGCGGAAAAATTGACCTGCAGCAACTTCTCCTTCTCTAGAAGTTCTACCATTAAATCATGCCTCGTTACAGCTCCATCTCAATCGACCACCCTGTCCATTCGCTGTTATCCTTTAACACAGATGCATGGAAGTTTAGAGGCGGATGGTTGTCTGTCTTCGTGAAAAGCGTCAGATGTAGTAGTCAACTCGCGTGTATCACTGTTACCTCAATAGACATACAGTATAATGCTGCCTCGACGGAAAAAAAAAAAATTGACTGCTTCCCTGATTCCCTTCGCTTCCGTGTCGACGTTTTCCCGGATTCCTCTTGCTGTTGCATGCTTGTTCCCATGAACACATTTTTCTACGCCAATCAGAAATACGCAAGTACTTCCTCATTTTCCCCGCATTTCGATGTAATTGGCTCAATTTATACGTATTCTCCCGTCGTTTCTCGCAAGTCTATCGATTTTACGTCAGTTCTATCCATGCGATCGTGACTTAACGTCTCGTTCTGTGTTCTAAAATTGCTTATAAATGTAGTACATCTGCCATTACCTAGCCAAAATGCGCTGATCGAGAGGCGTAGTGTAGCACTGTACTCGATTGTATTCAGTCGCCTCCACCCCACATATTCCACATCTGGAGAGCGTCTGCGCTGTTTTGTGTATGTCTGTGAGGGAGTAACTTGTACTCTCACATTACCAACAATGCGAATTATGATAAACCGTGTTCTACTTTGGCAGAGTAGCACTGAAAGCTATTGGGATGTACAGTGAGGTGCAACAAGCCATGGATACGTACCTAACTCCTTATGTGCAGCAACGCGAGGTGGCCTGGACTGAACAAGTCGCTGGA
The DNA here is from genome assembly GCF_021461385.2 of Schistocerca piceifrons. Lineage (NCBI taxonomy): Eukaryota > Metazoa > Arthropoda > Insecta > Orthoptera > Acrididae > Schistocerca > Schistocerca piceifrons. Next base: position 24,932,411 of record NC_060141.1, read on the forward strand.
AGTCGACTCCCCTGCAGATATATTGAGCCAAGCTGCCTCCATAACCATCCACAATCGCGACAGTGTTTCCAGTGCAAGATTCTGTGCATGAACTGATCTCTCCATTCTGAGCCATTGTAACACATATACCCGTCAATTATCTGGTTTTGGCGTGTGTTCACCCCAGCTAATTGACTAACAGATCAACAGAGAGTGCAAAACTGCCGCAATATCGGATAACGCAAAGAAAGTAATAAGGCTCTGTGACTCCTGATTGAACTGCGGTGGCAGTGTGGACATTGATTGATTCAGAATTGATCACTTTTAATTGACAAGGGGTGCACATTGATGTTATATTCAGCTATTGAACACCAGATGCAAATGTTGAGCATAAAATTAATTAAGAAAGTGACTTGGGATTTCAACTACTTGACTGAAAATAGATGCAGTCGATTAGCACAAATTTATTTTAACTACCCACCTTCAATCATCACATTACATGACTCTCCTATGAGGCAGTGCTAATAAATTGCGTTTATGTGGAGTAACCTATCGACTGATCCAGGTGTTATGCGAAGTGCGAGAAGAATTCCCCAATACACGGCCCATGAAACCCTCGTGGAAACTTTGCCGACGTGATCCAACAAATTAATCAGTGGCCTAATTGAAGCCGGAGCGTGCGCAATATCACCGAATTCAGCATGGTGGGGCATCGTCGTTGTGAGGACTTCTGCCGGCCTCGTGGTGCTGCAAGGCTGCGCTTGTCTATTCACTCCTAGCTATCTTGCTCAGTACATAGCTGAACCAAAACTTTCTATCTCCAAGCACAATTGTTCCATTTGCTAAGTCCTAAACTGCAGAGATGCACACTCTTTCTCAGGCAAGCCGAATAAAGAATGCCACGTCCGCACTCTAGGGAAGCTGGGAACGGAAGACATCTACTGAGACTTCTGCAAGGCCGCTCTTCACCTCGGTTTCCCCTCCAGCAAAATCACTTACGCCAATTGCAGTGGAAGTCATGTTAATTACGCATCGCTTCCCAACGCTGACCAGTGCCTGCTCTGGGAAGTGAACAAATTCCCACAAAATTTCCCTTCCTCTCAACTTCTGCTATTTAGCTCCTCCCAGGCCACCCATCAAGGTTAGCATCTGCACAAAACAGCAATTTTTCCGGAATTCTGACTCCCAGGAGAGTACTTCAAATTCCTCGGTCATACGTTCCCATCAGAGGCTGGCGTATTTCATTCTGTCACTCTTCATCTGATTTACTTCAGACTCTGCAGACCGTGAATTCAGCGTGAAGTTGCTATAGTCACGAACACACATATTTTGGCCTCTGTTGACCGCTCCACCGTAGCTTTGCGTGGCTTTCTCGCGTGTTTCCCTGAAAATGGGACGACGGACATTTATCAACAGGCGTACAAGTTCTCCGTCTGCTTCCCGGTACACCAGCATGGGGTCAACCACCCACTCACTGTCACTCATCTTAAGGCAGCTGGAGGCCGCACCCCGTTACTGCTTTCTAAGAGCTCGAGCCACCCTAAGCTGCCTATTGTCGCTTCCCTTCGCTGCTTCCCAGCCGGCCACGGTCAACTCTGTATACTTCCCTGGGATAAACTAGCCTCCAGTAAACCGACGTGTTTCCACAAAGTTTTCCTGTCGTGTGAATTACTTTAAAACCATTACCCGACATTAATTATTCTAATACATCCATAGTATACCCTTTACAAGATACATTGTGCCTTGTCGGTTATTTTTGTGCAGCCCTACTGTTCACTCAACGTGAGTTAGGTGTCTTTAATGAAGGGGCATAGTTCTTGCCATCTTACACCATAAGTGTTCGATGCTATTCATGTTGGGGGATCTGGGTGGCCAAATCATTCTTACTCGGAACGGGACACCATCTTCAGCGACAAACATTTAAATGCGGTTTGTAAACAAGTCACCCACTTACGTTTCCTAGTACGTATTCCTACAGAGTTTGTGCGATTCCATTGAAATGCTAATCATTCGCATGTACAGGTGCTTCGTACCAGAGCGACTCTTGTGGCATGCCACCTTCACGGCGCTGCAGTTTTAATCGCCGGCAGTGCAAACGGGAGAGGGGTGTCACGTGTGACCGGGAGATGTAAGCGTGGCGCGGAACTACACTTTGGGAGCACGGTGCGCTCGCGCCGGCCGCCACAGTCAATAGAAGCGGACGGGATGCGCTGGCGCGGCTGCAGCGGGGCGCGCCGCTGTTTGGGGCTCGGCCGCTCGCGGCAAAACACGCGCAGCGGATTCGGCAAACAGTGACGAATTGCCGGCGCGCCCGCCCGCCACTCCACTGGCACCGCCGCCGCCGGCGCTGTTTGTGTTGGGCTAATTCGACAGCGGCGGGACGAGCGCCTACCTGCCGCCCGCCCGCGCTTGTTGCGGCAGTTAAAAATAAATTCCGCCCGGCTGCGATTTGCCCGCGCCGAGAGCCCTCCACGGCTGGCGGGCCTCTGGCCGCGGAAACGGCCACCTGCCGCACCGTGCCGCCGCACGCGGCACGCAGCGCGTCGCTACGTTAGAGAGGAGAGAGAGGTGGAGTAGGTGGGGGGGGGGGGGGGGGGGACTCGTCTGCAGGGATCGATCAGGCAATCGACGTACTCTGCGGCCTTTGAGTTGACACTGTGAGGGTGGATGGCCGGCGTGCAGAGCTCCTACTGGAGCCTCAACTGAACAACTCGCCAGGCACTTGCTAAAGCGGGACGCGTGTCGGTGGTACTAGAAATGCTCCCGGGATTTTGACTCTATTGCTGAAAAAGACTCAGCGAATGCAGATGCGATAAATGAGGTGGAAGTTTTATTACTTTTCCTTTGGTCTGATGCCACAGTCGTACAAAGTTTTTGAGCCAACGCAATGTCACCCGTCGACTGCAATTATTCCTCGTTTCCCACTCTACATCTACATGACTACTCTGCAATTCGCATTTAAGTGCTTGGCAGAGGGTTCATCGAACCACAATCATACTATCTCTCTACCATTCCACTCCCGAACAGCGCGCGGGAAAAACGAACACCTAAACCTTTCTGTTCGAGCTCTGATTTCTCTTGTTTTATTTTGATGATCATTCCTACCTATGTAAGTTGGGCTAGGAAGACAAAGTTGGTGACCGAAATTTCGTAAATAGATCTCGCCGCGACGAAAAACGTCTTTGCTTTAATGACTTCCATCCCAACTCGCGTATTACATCTGACACACTCTCTCCCCTATTACGTGATAATACAAAACGAGCTGCCCTTTCTTGCACCCTTTCTATGTCCTCCGTCAATCCCACCTGGTAAGGATCCCACACCGCGCAGCAATATTCTAACAAAGGACGAACGAGTGTAGTGTAAGCTGTCTCTTTAGTGGACTTGTTGCATCTTCTAAGTGTCCTGCCAATGAAACGCAACCTTTGGCCCGCCTTCCCCACAATATTATCTATGTGGTCTTTCCAACTGAAGTTGTTCGTAGTTTTAACACCCAGGTACTTAGTTGAATTGACAGCCTTGAGAATTGTACTATTTATCGAGTAATCGAGTTCTAACGGATTTCTTTTGGTACTCATGTGGATCACCTCACACTTTTAGTTATTTAGCGTCAACTGCCACCTGCCACACCATACAGCAATCTTCTCTTCTCTTGGCCAGTTTCGGCAGCTACGCTATTTTCAAGCGGTGGTTGACCTGCATGAAGATACACAAGCGAGCTGTCAGCTTGAGTGGGATGTTGGGAAGGAGATGGAGGAAGGGTGGGTGCGGAGCCAATGTGTTTGTGTGTGTGTGTGTGTGTGTGTGTGTGTGTGTGTGTGTGTGTGTGTGCGTTTGTTTGTTTGCTTGTGTGTGAGAGAGAGAGAGACCCGTCAATCACTTGCAGTGTACTACAATACAGGTTATGTGCAAAGTAATGTTTATTGAAAGAAATCTGGCGGGCCACTGTGGCCGAGCGGTTTTAGGCGCTTCAGTCCAGAACGCGCTGGTACTACGCTCGCAGGTTCAAATCCTGCCTCGGGCATGGATGTGTGTGATGTCCTTAGGTTAGTTAGGTTTAAGTACTTCTGAGTCTAGGGGACTGATGACCTCAGATGTTAAGTCCCATAGTGCTTAGACCCATTTGAACCTTTTTTTTTTTTTTAGCAGAATATGGCGGGCAAACACAAACCTTAAAAGAAGTCATGGTTCTTTTTTTCATTTATTATTGTTTCATCCCTCCCCCCCCCCCCCCCCTCACGGGCGAATGTGCGTTGTCAGTGTTGCGATTAACCTGCTTTACAGCCAAAGCTTTTACACGTACACAAGACTAAAGCAGAAAGTAAATACAGAATACTAAAGCAATAAATTGAAAGATGAAATATTAACAGACTATTCTGATATTTCCAAACGTATGAATATTATGAAGCATTTTTTTGTAAATGAAACTTCTTTTTCCTTCGTTTTTTAAGTTAAAAAAGGAAAAACTGTAAGTTAAAATAAAATCAATAAGACTGCAATTAAAATACATTGTAAAAACGGCAGTCCTAAAAATGGATTACTATACTTCCTGGAAAAATTTAAGGACCTGCACTAGGAAAAAATATGTGTTTTAGGAGGGGAAAAAGGTTTTCAGGAAGACAGTAAGGTGTGGTATAAGTATGGAGGTGCGATGGATAGTATCTATACAGGAGTTATTGGGGGAAAAAAACACTCCGTCTTCAGGCCACGAGTGGCCTACCGGGACCATCCGACCGCCGTGTCGTTCTCAGTGGAGGATGCGGATAGGAGGGGCGTGGGGTCAGCACACCGCTCTCCCGGTCGTTATGATGGTATTCTTGACGGAAGCCGCTACTGTTCGGTCGAGTAGCTTCTCAATTGGCATCACGAGGCTGAGTGCACCCTGAAAAATGGCAACAGCACATGGCGGCCTGGATGGTCACCCATCCAAGTGCCGACCACGCCCGACAGCGCTTAACTTCGGTGATCTCACGTGAACCGGTGTAACTTCTGCGGAAAGGCCGTTGCTACGGAAGGTATTGGAAGGGAGGAGTAATTCGGAATGTGGGTAGGGCTATAATCAGAAAGGAAAAATGTGTAGGGCAATAGAGATAAGGAAAATGGGGAGGAAAGAGAAAAGGGTGGACAGCTCATGAGATGGGATAGGTGGGAAAGTTGCAGTAGGTCTGATGAATAATCACGGGGCAGATTTCATTCCCTTAGAGATGGAGACTTTTAAGTTTCGCTGGAAGGGGATATGGACAGTTCATAGGCGTACGGTTCGTGGAATACGTCGGTATAGGCGCGGCAGCGTACCAGGATCGTAAATTAGAGAGAAGACAATAGCATTGATGGAGTCGGCATTAGGGATCGTTTACGTAGTTCGGATGCGTTCAATGTGACTGAGGAGAAGTGGAATGTGATGACATTGTAATGGATCCATGTGGGGGATTCTGAAAGTGAGGCGGAATTGCAGAGCGTTCTAGCATTTAGACGGACTGACAGAACTTATATGGAGCGGATATTCAAGCATCATTTGTTTAGGAGAGGATAGATCAGATCAAGGTTTTGTAGGTTTGGAGGATACTGGAGGGGTGTAATCCCCAAATTCGGCCAGTAAGCAGTTTTAATCCAATGTTGGGTTTCTGCTCGATGGTGAGTAGGTGAGATTTTCAAGTTAGTTGCTGGCTGAGGCTTAGCTCAAGATATTTGAGTGTATTACTTAGATTTTTTTGTACTGTAGTCAGAATCCATACAAAAGTCTACTTCACTTAACGGTTCAAAATTACAGGTGTTCCAAAAACAAAGACTTACATAATTCACAATTTACATAGTTTACACAGTGGAACAAAACAGGACAAAACCAAATGACCTTCGTCTAGAATTGGACAACAGCAGGTGCACCGCCTTCAACCTTCGTCAGCTCTTCGTCACTGCACGTGTCAGGCCGGTATGGACAGTGGTACAGGTGGTCCACGTCCTTCTCACCTCTGCATTCGCGCTGTGTCGGTCGTCTGGAAAATCCCCTTTTGAAAAGGTTGTACCTGGATTTACCGACACTGGACCGTAGCCTGTTCAGTGATCCCCAGATGGATCAATCTAAAGTATCTCCAGAATGCAGACACTCAGCAGGTTTCATCCACGTTGGAAATTGGTCACATCTAGCTGTCCACAGTTCTTCACTGGCAGTTCGTGGAACATAGTGCTGACGCTGAAATGAAAGAAGTTCTTCTGAATTTCAACCTAGATCTTCATGGATGATGACTATGTAAAAAGTAAAAATGATTTAGTTCAACCTTGTTCTTAACAACGTCTGCCGCTACAAGTGGTGCAACACCAGCCAAGCAATAAACCTTGTCTGTAGCTGATGGTTTCAGACATTCAGTGGTCGGTGCTGCTCGTTTCATTTTGAGAACCTTATCTATCAATATCTATCGTTATCAGGAGAAACAATACAGGCGTTCTACGGATCGGAGTGTGGTATGTCAGATCCCTGAATCGGCCAGGTGTGTTGGAAAATTTAGAGGGAAATGGATCGGTTAGTTAGGTATAGTTGCAATCAGGGAAGTTCGGTGGCAAGAGGAACAAGATTTCTGGTCAGATGAATACAGGGTTATAAGTACAAAATCAAATATGGGAAAGAAAGGAGTAGGTTTAATAATTAACAAAAAAAATAGCAACGCAGATAAGTTAATGCGAACAACATAGTGAATGCATTCTTTTAGCCAAGATAGACACAAAGGCTACCCCTACCACAGTAGTACAAGCTTATATACCAACTAGTTCAGCAGATGATGAAGAGATTGAAGAAATGTGTGATGCGACAAAAGAAATTATTCAGATAGTGAAGGGAGACGAAAATTTAATAGTAATGGGGGATTGGAATTCGATAGTAGGAAAAGGAAGAGAAGGAAAAGCAGTAGGTGAATATGGAATGGGGGTAAAGAATGAAAGAGGAAGCCACCGGGCAGAATTTTGCACATAGCATAACTTAGTTATAGCTAACACTTAGTTTAAGAATCTTGAAAGAAGGTTGTATACATGGAAGACGCCTGGCGGCAATGGAAGGTTTCACATAGATTATAAAATGGTAAGAGATTTAGGAACCAGGCTTAAATTGTGAGACACTTCCAGGGCAGATGTGGACTCTGACCAAAATTTATTGCTGATGAACTGTAAACTGAAGAAACTGAAAAAAGGTACGAATTCAAAAGGACGCGACCTGTATAAACTGAAAGAACCAGACGTTGTAGCCGGTTTCAAAGCGAGCATTAGAGAACGATTGACAAGAACAGGGGAAAGAAATACAATAGAAGAATAGTGGGTAGCTTTCAGAGATGAAATAGTGAAGGCAGCAGAGGACCAAGTAGGTAAAAAGTAGAAATCCTTGGCTAACAGAAGAGAGGTTCAATTTAATTGATGAAAGGAGATAATATAAAAATACAGTAAATGAAACAGGCGAAAAGTAATGCAAGCGTCTCAAAAATGAGATCGTCAGGAAGTGCGAAATGGCTAAGAAGGAAGGCTAGAGGACAACAGTAAGGTGATGGAAGTTTATATGACTAGGGGTAAAGTAGATGCCGCCTACAGAAAAATTAAAGAGACCTTTGGAAAAAAGAGAACCACCTGTATGAATATCAAGAGATCGGATGGAAAACCAGTCCTAGCAAAGAAGATAAACCAGGGAGATAGGAGTATATAGAATGATCATACAAGGGCAATGTATTTGAGGGCAATATTATGGAAATGGAAGAGGACGTAGATGACGACGAAATGGGAGATATGATACTGCGTGAAGAATTTGACAGAGCACTGAAAGACCTGAGTCGAAACAAGGCTCCCGAAGTAGACAACATTCCATTAGAACTACTGATAGACATGGGCGAGCCAGCCACGACAAAAATCATCCATTTGGTGAGCAAGACGTATGAGAAAGGCGAAATCTCTTTCGTTTACAGAACACTAACACGAATTGAAAAACTGTCAGAAGCCGACATCGGGGAAGATCAGTTTGAATTGCGTAGGAATGTTGGAACACGCGAGCCAGTTCTGACCCTACGACTTATCTCAGAAGATAGATTAAGGAAAGGCAAACCTACGTTTCTAGCGTTTGTAGATTTAGAAAACGCTTTTTACAATGTTGACTGGAATACTCTCTTTCAAATTCTGAAGGAGGCAGGGGCAAATTCAGGGAGCGAAAGGCTATTTACAATTTTTTGCAGAAACCAAATAACAGTTATAAGGATCGAGGGGCAAGAAAGGGGGGCAGTGATTGAAAAGGGAGTGAGACATGGTTGCATCCTATCCCCGATGTTATTTAATCTGTATATTGGGCAAGCAGTAAAGGAAACAGAAGAAAAATTTGGAGTAGGAATCAAAATCAATGGAAAAGGAATTGTAATTCTGCACAGACAACAAAGCACCTGGAAGAGCAGTTGAACGGAATGGACAGCGTCTTGAAAGGAGGATGCAAGATGAACCTCAATAAAAGCGAAACGAGGATAATGGAATGTAATGAAGTCAAATTAAATCAGGTGAAGCGAGGGATTTAGATTAGGAAACGAGACACTTAAAGTAGTAGACGAGTTTCATTGTCTGTTACGGAAAATAACTGATGATGTTCGAAGTAGAGATGACATAAAATGTAGACTGACTACGGCAAGGAAAGCGTTTCTGAAGAAGAGAAATTTGTTAACATCGAGTATAGATTTAAGTGTCAGGAAGTCCTTTGGTTAAAATGGCTCTGAGCACTATGGGATTTAACAACTGTGGTCATCAATCCCCTAGAACTTAGAACTACTTAAACCTAACCAACCTAAGGACATTACACACATCCATGCCCGAGGGAGGATTCGAACCTGCGACCGTAGCAGTCCCGCGGTTCCGGACTGAGCGCCTAGGACCGCGAGACCACCGCGGCCGGCAGGAAGTCGTTTCTGAAAGCATTTGTATGGAGTGTAGCCATGTAAGGAAGTGAAACATGGACGCTAAATAGTTTGGACAAGAAGAGAATAGATGCTTTCGAAATGTGGTGCTACAGAAGAATGCTGAAGATTAGATGGGTAGATCACGTCACTAATGAGACAGCATTGGGGAGAACAGGAGTTTCTGGCACGACTTGACTCGAAGAAGGGATCGGCTGGTAGGATAAGTTCTGAGGCATCAAGGGATCGCCAATTTAGTATTGGAGGGAAATGTGGAGGGTAAAAGTCGTAGAGAGAATGCACGAGATGAATACACTAAGCAGATTCAGAAGGATGTAGGTTGCAGTAGGTACTGGGAGATGAAGAGTCTTGCACAGGATGGGATAGCACGGAGAGCTGCATCAAACCAGTCCGCAACAATATTTATACAAACGGAATCTTTCTTTCTTTTTTTTTTTTTTTTTTTTGAGTCACCTACGCTTTTAATTATTTGCTGGATGTATTCCAATCTCTGTCCCCTACAGTTTTTGCCCCCTACAGCTCTCTCCAGTACCACTGAAGTCATTCCCTGTCCTTTTATCCTGTCGCTACCGCTATTACTTTTCAGTATTTTGCACGTATTCCTTCCCTCTTCGATTCTGCACAGAACCTCCTCACTCCTTACCTTATGGACCCACTAAATTTTCAACATTCGCCTGTAGCACCACATTGCAAATCATCCATACAGTGCTGTGCTTCAAACGCACATTCTCAGAAATTTCTTTCACAGATTAAGGTTCAAATGTCTCTGAGCACTATGCGACTTAACTTCTGAGGTCATCAGTCGCCTGGAACTTAGAACTAATTAAACCTAACTATCCTAAGGACATCACACACATCCATGCCCGAGGCAGGATTCGAACCTGCGACCGGAGTGGTCACTCGGCTCCAGACTGTAGCGCCTAGAACCGCACGGCCACTCCGTCCGGCTCAGATTAAGGTCTATGTTTGATACTAGTAGACTTTTCTTGAACAGGAATGGCCTTTTTGCCAATGCTAGTCTGCTTTTGATATCCTCTTTGCTCCGTCCGTCATTGGTTATTTTGTTGTCTAGTAGTAGAATTCCTTAACTTCATCTACTTCGTGATCATCAATCCTTGTCTTAAGTTTCTCGCTGTTCTCACTACTTCTACTTCTCATTACTTTTGTCTTCCCTCGATTTACTCTCAACCCAAATACTGTAATCATTAGACTGTTCGTCCAATTCAGCAGATCCTGTAAATCTTCTCCACTTTCACTCAGGATACCAATGTCATCAACGAATCGTACCATTCATATCTTTTAATCTTCAATTTTTACTCCTGAACCTTTCTTTTATTTCCATCATTGCTTCTCCGATATACAGATTGAGCAGTACGGGCGAAGGACTACATCCCTGTCTTACACCCTTTTTAATCCCTTTTATTCCCTCTTGGCTCCTGAACAAACTATATATTACCCATCTCTCCCTGTAGCTTACCATTTTTTCCGAATTTCCAACATATTGCATCATTTTACATTACCGAAAGCTTTTTCCAGGTCGATAAATCCTATGAACGTGTCTTGATTTTCCTTTATTCTTCCTTCCATTATCAACCGCAACGTCAGAATTGCCCCCCTGGTGCCTTTACCTTTCTTAAAGGCAAACTGATCGTCATCTAACACATCCTCAATTTACTTATATTATTCTTGTCAGCAACTTGGATGCATGAGCTGATAAGCTGATTGTGCGGTAATTGTCGCACTTGTCAGCTCTCGCAGTCTATGGAATTGTGTGGATGATATTTTTTTCCGAAAGTCAGGCGGTATATTGCCAGACTTAAAAGAAACACACCAACGTGAATAGTCGTTTTTCACCACTTCCCCCAATGATTTTAGAAATTATGATGGAATTTTATCTATCCCCTCTGTCTTATTTGATCTTAAGTCCTCCAAAGCTCCTTTAAATTCTGATTCTAATACTCGATCCCCTATCTTTTGTAAATCGACTCCTGTTTCTTCTTCTATCGCATCAGACAAATCTTTCTCCTCGTAGAGGCTTTCAATGTATTCTTTCCACCTATCCGTCCGCAGCTTGGTGTCTAGTAGCTAGCGTTGCTGCCTCTGATTCACGGGGTCCCGGGCTCGATTCCCAGGTGGTTGGGGATTTTCTCTGCCCGGGAACTGGGTGTTTGCGTTGTCCTCGTCATTTCATCATCATCATTAATTGTGACAGTGACTGGATTGGATTGTGAATAAAAAAGGACAGTGTCAAAGTTAGGACTTTGTACGGGCGCTGATGAGCGCGCAGTTGAGCGCCCACAAACCAAACATCATCATCATCATTTCCACCTATCCGCTCTTTCCTCTGCTTTTAACAATAGGATTCCCGTTGCACTCTTAATGTTACCACCCTTGCTTTTAATTTCACAGAAGGTTGTTTTGACTTTCCTATATTTTGAGTCAGTCCTTCCGAGAAATCATTTGTTTTTCAACTTTATATGTTTCATGCAGCCATTTCGTCTTAGCTTCCCCGCACTTCCTACTTATTTCATATTTCAGCGACTTATATTTCTGTATTCCTGAATTTCCCCGGAGATTTTTGTACTTCCTTCTGTCATCGATCAACCGAAATATTTCTTCTTTTACCCATGGTTTCTTCGCAGTTATTTTCTTTGTACCCATGTTTTTCGTTCCAACTTCTCTGATTGCCTTTTTTAGAGATATCCATTCGTCTTCAACTGCACTGCCTACTGATCTACCCCTTATTGCTGTATCGATAGCCTTAGAGAACTTCAAACTATCTCGTCATTCCTTAGTGCTTTCGTATCCCACTTCTTGGCGTATTTGTTTTTCCTGATTAATCTCTTAAACTTTAGCCTACTTTTCGTCACTAGTAGATTGTGACCTGAGTCTATATCTGCTCGTGGGTACGCCTTACATCCCAGTATCTGATTTCGAAATCTCTGTCTGACCATGATGTAATCTAACTGAAATCTTCCCGTGTCATCCGGCCTTTGCCAAGTATGCTTCCGCCTCCTGTGATTCTTGAACAGAGTATTGGCTATTACTACCTGAAATTTGTTACAGAACACGATTAGTCGCTCTCCCTCCTCACTCCTTGTCCCAAGCTCATATTCTCTTGTAACCTTTTCTTCTTCTCCTTCCCCTAAAACTGCATTCCAAACCCCCATCTCCCTTTATATACTTTATTACCCTTTCAGTATTCTCATATACTTTCTCTATCTCTTCATCTTGAACTTCGACTTCGGCGTGTCGGTGTTGGTTTGCTGTCTATTCTGATAAGAACAACCATATTGCTGAACTATTCACAATAACACACTCTCTGCCCTATCTTTGCGGGTTTTCAAAAAAATGTGACCCTCAACTACGCACCCTCAGACTCAGAGTTGAAATATTAAAAGTTTTGGCTGATTTCGTTGTCTAGGGGCTGGGATACGTAGTAGCCGCGTTACAGGCCAAATACTGCTGAGTCTACAGTATACAGTATGAATATAAACATGAATCGAATAGTTGAAGGTATCTATCACTCGGCAATTGCGAATTTTGAATGAATAGACATTTATAAATGAAAGATTGCAATTAAATAAAATCTGCACGTACTATTTTTAACGACTTTAAATGATAAGTACGAAAGCAGAAGTACCTTTTAGAATGCCGTTTATTACTGCAAAACACTTACAGGTGTCGACGGTCCAGCATTAAATAAAACATAAGTTGAATAACAGGAAAACAATAGATTCCTACTTCACGTAATTAGTTATGAACAACAACATAGCTCGGGAGATATTCACTTCTAAACGCATACTGTGTCTTCACTGCAGAAGCCACGGAAATCTCACAAGTGCACAAGTCGGCACTACGAAATATTTCTATCTCCCGCGACCACACGCAAACTGCTCAACAGTCTCCAAGTATTTCCTGCGATCGTCCGTCGCGCCTTCCCGTCCAGCACACCTCCGCGTCCTCTGCCACCCGATGCTCCTCCCACACTTTCATACAATCTCCCCATTGACTTCGGTAGTCGCCTGCCGTATTAACGAGCACTGTGATTGGCTAGAGCGCTACCGCCATGTCTCCAAGCCAATGCACACTCACAAACATATTGAAACACATACGAACTACCGGATTCACATTTAAATAACTTGAAATTAAATAAATATTCCTACGGCTGGACCATAAACACACTATAACACACATTATTAAATACATAAACAAATTAAATAAACATACACTACTGGCCATTAAAATTGCTACACCACGGAGGTGACACTCTAGGAACTTACAACTTCGTCTTGGAAACCCCATACGATTTATCATTAATTATTAATTATGGAAGGGCCAGAGGAATCTTTCAATGGTGACATTCACGCACGTATTTTTTTTTTTTTTCGTCGGGTAGACCGTTCGCCTGGTGCAATTCTTTCGTTTTGACGCCACCTCGGCGACTTGCGCGACGATGGGGATGAAATGATGATGATTATGACAACACAACACCCAGCCTCTGAGCGGAGAAAATCTCAGACCCAGCCGGGAATCGAACCCGGGCCCTTAGGATTGACAGTCCGTCGCTCTAACCACACAGCTACCTGGGGCGGACAACTGTTAATACTTACACCACAGAAGGAATTCTGAAACTAATTTGGAAGTTTTATCCCGAGAATCAGTAACTGTGATATGTAACGATTCTCACAATCCGCGAACGCGTGGTCGTCACAAACAAAAATTCTGCACAAAATGAGTGATAAAATTCAGAGTAGCTGGCCAAATTGGACAGGATACATTACTGTGAGTCTCGATCTGCAAACTTGAGGCTCTCAGATCCGTGCTTAACACGTGTTGAGACAACAAAGACCTGTGGAAACTAGATTCCGAAGTGAAATCGAAATTAGCGACGTTTCAGAAATCTGTTCAATTATACTATATGCGCCTGATTAGCAACGAACTAAATCACAGTCATATCCACATGTTTGAACGAGGGTGGAGCAGAACAATAGCTTACATGTCTGGCTAAGTGCAGCTGCTCATAATGTCATGAAATTAGCAAGAAAAATTCTTTATACGGCTCAACGAGCAATGAGCGATGAGAGCAAGACGTAAATTCTGACTGGAAAAAATAAGATAATGAATTAGCTACGTAAGAATAGGCACACTCACACTTAGTCAGTGCCGTCCGTCTCGCAGTATCCAGGATCACTGCAGAGCGAACTCTTTTGGAACCCACGCATCCCATTCCTCCGGAAGCGCCCAGAGATCTCCTTATTAGTGCGATGGCAATCTGTAAAAGCGCTTCGTCCAAGGCGAACAGGAACCCCTTTGCTACCTCGTACGTGCTTTATAGGGTTGGCTATTCTGCCACAATAGCAGACTGCTTTTGCTCCGACAGATCTACACTATTGGCCATTAAAATTGCTACACCAAGAAGAAATGCAGATGATAAACGGGTATTCATTGGACAAATACATTATACTAGAGCTGACATGTGATTACATTTTCACACAATTTGGGTGCATAGATCCTGAGAAATCAGTACCCAGAAAAACCACCTCTGGTCTTAATAACGGCCTTGATACGCCTGGGCATTGAGTCAAACAGAGCTTGGATGGCGTGTACAGGTACAGCTGCCCATGCAGCTTCAACACGATACCTCAGTTCATCAAGAGTAGTGACTGGCGTATTGTGACGAGCCAGTTCCTCGGCCACCATTAACCAGACGTTTTCAATTGGTGAGAGATCTGGAGAATGTGCTGGCCAGGGCAGCAGTCGAACATTTTCTGTTTTCTGTATCCAGAAAGGCCCGTACAGGACCTGCTACATGCGGTCGTGCATTATCCTGCTGAAATGTGGGGTTTCGCAGGGATCGAATGAAGGGTAGAGCCATGGGTCGTAACACATCTGAAATGTAGCGTCCACTGTTGAAAGTGCCGTCAGTGCGAACAAGAGGCGACCGAGGCGTGTAACCAATGGCACCCCATACCATCACGCCGGGCGATACGCCAGAATGGCGATGACGAATACACGCTTCCAATGTGCGTTCACCACTATGTCACGAAACACGGATGCGACCGTCATGATGCTGTAAACAGAACCTGGATTCATCCGAAAAAATGACGTTTTGCCATTAGTGTACCCAGGTTCGTCGTTGAGTACACCATCGCAGGCGCTCCTGTCTGTGATGCAGTGGCAAGGGTAACCGCAGCCATGGTCTCTGAGCTGATAGTCCATGCTGCTGCAAACGTCATCGAACTGTTCGTACACATGGTTGTAGTCTTGCAAACGTCCCCATCAGTTGACTCAGGGATTGAGATGTGGCTGCACGATCCGTTACAGCCATGCGGATAAGATGCCTGTCATCTCGACTGCTAGTGATACGAGGCCGTTGGGATCCAGCACGGCGTTCCGTATTACCCTCCTGAACCCACCGATTCCATATTCTGCTAACAGTCATTGGATCTCGACCAACGCGAGCAGCAATGTCGCGATACGATAAACCGCAATCGCGATAGGCTACAATCCGACCTTTATCAAAGTCGGAAACGTGATGGTAAGCATTTCTCCTCCTCACACAAGGCATCACAACAACGTTTCACCAGGCAAAGTCGGTGAACTGCTGTTTGTGTATGAGAAATTGGTTGGAAACTTTCCTCATGTCAGCACGTTGTAGGTGTCGCCACCGGCGTCAACCTTGTGTGAATGCTCTGAAAAGCTAATCATTTGCATATCACAGCATCTTCTTCCTGTCGGCTAAATTTCGCGTCTGTAGCACGTCGTCTTCGTGGTGTAGCAATTTAAATGGCCAGTAGTGTAGATACTGAAATTTACCTTGTACACTCTCATTCATGCTTTCCATTTGTCAGGTGAGAGGAGGAAAGGATGTATATACTGACATACTGCAAACTGCACATAGATGTATTGAATATATTTGTGGGCTCCCATAACTACCAAAAAACTTAGTAAAATCTGAAGTGAAATGAAGATAATATACCTTGTGGCGACTATAGACGCACTCTGCTGCTAGGTCCTTCTTTTTACGTAGTTTACAGTGTGCGCCCAGAATTGAGGTGCCAGAGATGGGCACATTAAGTTAAATGTTAAGCAAAATAAAACCCTTCAACGGCTTCAGACTCGAGGCCCTTTCTCTCAAATTTGCGATGCTCCCAAACTTTCCTGTCGCTCCTCAAGCGTGGTCTTAGACATTTTAGATTATTTAAATAAACCCTTCACTCTTCATTCGAGTCGTTTCTTATGCCTACTTTAGGCTTGTGGTTCGATATCTCTTGCTGCATTTTTTTTTTCTTTTGTGGCTTATAACATCTGTCAGTCTTCAATCCAGTTGGTTGTGCTCAGCAACTCCTACATGAGAATACTACTGTCATACGCTTCTCTTGCACTAAGTCTACATGTATACTTGACAAGTAATTCGTAAATTAGTTACAGTTTTCGTAATTTAGCCATTTCCTTAATTACACTATTTTGTTGCATGTCAGACTTCATGCATAAGCAGTTGGAAGCACTGCCTGAGTATGGCATAATTCTCACAGCATCGTATCATCACATTAGCTGCCATATGCTTTACACATGTCCATCTGGTGATGAGCAGATTGCTACAACTAAGTGATCGTGTATTGACTCTTCTTGAAGTTTCTATATGAGTGATACATCATTGACAAGCACTTACAACATTGTCGGATAAACGTGTTTATAATGCATACAGTTTCTGCTACATTTACATTGAAGTGGATTTTGCTTCAAGGAGATGTTCAAGTACGCCATTCTGTAAAAATGTAACTGTTATTACATTTTGTCTCCTCGACCAGGACAAAAATTGCCAAAACACGTACACTAAGTTTTGTTTTCGTTCAACTTCAATGTGTGGATGGAACAGGCCGTCGTAGCCCATTTTGAATTGCCGATGATTTCGAAGAGGCCCACCAGTTATACTAATGACTGTCATTAGCGTCGTTCTCTGTATAAATAGAAAAGAGACCATGAAGAAAAATACGAATAGATGTTTACCCTAATACAAACTGCAAATCGCCCTGTGTCCAGTAAACTGAACTACCTATTCCTGAATCCTTAAAAATGGGTTTTGTGAACTCTATTCAGTCTTTTTCTAAAGACAGAAAGCTATCCAATTCGAAAGATGCAGACTCCTTTCCAAGCAAATTTCGGACTTGGAACCTGTCATTATTGAATACGTTCCACAATATTTGAACTGCGCACCTGTCAGTCATCCTCAGGTGAACCAACGAAAACTGATGAACGGAGGCTCACCTGTGTGTGTATGACTGGCAGGTGCCCAGTTCAAATGTCGTGGATTGTATTGAACGACAACGGGCTGCATGCCCAAAATTTGTTTGCTCCTTCAGTTCGTTGGTAAAATTTTCAAATTCACCTGCTGTATCGTTCCTTGTAAGATACACACAGTAATTATCATTATCTCAAACACGACGTGTTTCTCACGTGACATGCTGGAAACCATGGATGAAGGCAATTAGGTGGATGCAGTATTTCTTGTCTTCTGAAAAACATTTGACTCAGGTCCGCGCCAACATTTATTAACGAAGTTACCATTGTATGGGGCAGCAAACGAAATTTTTGAATGTATGATATATTTCCGGTTAGGAACAGCTCAACGCGCTAACTTGCCTGGAAAAGATTAGCTAAGGCGTGCCCCAGGGAAGTATGTTGGGACCTATGATGTTCATCTTGGATATTTGTGCCTTGGAAGACAATATTAATAGTAATCTCAGCCTATTTGCAGATGTTGCGCTGCTGAATTCCCAGATACTGTCTTATAGATCTGCACAAACATCCAGTGAGATATCGATTCGATTTGAAAATATTTCAAAAATCATCAACTTGCTTTGAATATTTGCAAATGTAAAATAATGCTCAACGCATAAATATGATATCGTATGAGACACTGTTGGAACTGTCAACTCATACAAATACTTAGATGTGACAATTTGTTGGGGTATCACATGGAATGCTCACATCGCTTCAGTCTACATCTGCAGTTACGGGTAAAGCAGAAGGTAGACTACATTAGTCCATTGGTAGGATACTGGGAAAATGCAGACAGTCCACAAACGAGATTGCTGACAAATCACTTTTCCGATTCGTTCTACAACGTTCCTCTTGTGTGTAAGGCCATAATCAAATCGGACTATCGGGAAATACTGAGCACGAACAAAGAATGACAGCACGAATGACCACAGATTAGTTTGACTCGTGGGAGAGTGTCACTGAGACTTTGAAGAAGTTGCAACTGTTGAAGATAGACCTCTGCTATAAACCAGCACCAGGTAAGGAATCTAGGGATATACTGCGTTCTCCTACGTATCGATCCCACAGTGAACGCAGAGCCAAGAATAGTTACAGAGTGCGCAGACAATGTGAACATTTACTCTTCTTGTGCTCCACACAGAAACTGAACGTGAAGAAACCCTAACATGCACATCACAGTCGTTTGCAGAGTACAAATACAGATGTGGACGAACATTTTTGCAAACCAGCCATGCGATCGCCGAACAGATGTTCACAAATTTAACAGAACTGGCCCTTCAGTAGACGTGTCAACTGGTTGACAGGTAGGTGAAGCCCACACGCTGTTTTTCGTCTCTGCTTCTAAACTCATTCCGCATATGCCTCGTAGATAGAATGTTATGCAAATATGTCTTGTTGTTGTGGACTTCAGTCCAAAAACCGGTTTCATGCCGTCCCCACGCTAGTCTATACTGTGCAAGTCTCTTTACCTCTACTGCGACCTACAACCGTTTGAAAGTACTTGCTGTTTTCGAGCCTTGGTCTCCCTCTACCATTTCGAGCAACGCACTTCCCTTCATCACCAAAGTTAGGATTCCTTGGCGCCTCAGGATGGGCGCTAGTAACCGGGCCCTTCTTTTAGTTAGTTTAAGCCATAAATTTAATTGTACCCAGCGGGGTGAAGCAATGGTTGGCACACTGAACTCGCTTTCGGGAGGACGACGGTTGAAATCCGCGTCCGGCCATCCAGTTTTAGGTTTTCTGTGATTTCCATGAATCTCTCCAGGCAAATGCCGGGATGGTTCCTTTGAACGGGCAAGGCCTTGACACAATCCGAGCTTATGCTCTGTCTCTAATGACTTCGATGTCGACGGGACGTTAAACACAATCTTCCTTACTTTCTTCCTTCCGAACTTTAATTTTCCCTAATTCGGTTACCTACCTATTAATTATTTATTCGATCTATCCAACTAATCTTTAACATTATTCTGCAGCACTACATTTGATAAGCTTCTATTCTCTTGTTGTCTGAACTGTTTATTCTCCACCTTTGATTTCAGTACAATGCTCCTCTCCAGACAAATACTGATAGAAAAGACTTCCTAACATTAAAGTTACTTTCGATCAGAATTAATTCCTCTTTTTCATAAATGCAGCATTTTATGTCCTTTTTTACTCAGTTTGGGGAGCTGCTCACCGGGTCCTTGGCATTCTGTAAGACATTCGTGGCCTCCGGCTCGAGCACCTCATGGGGCTCAGCATTCATTTGCTTGGTATGAAATTGGCGAAGCGGGTTTGATGAGCCGGGAGGCTGGTAAGTGCCGCCTGTTCCCTGGACAAGCTTCAGCGATCACTGTGTGGTAAATGTTGTGTGACACAGCAAAGGGCATCTTGGCTTAACCCTCCCATAGCGCCAGTGTGGTACAAACCCCTGTAAAATAACTCTCAGCCTCAAGCTGTGCTGCACACTGGTCAGATGCACGACTGTTGAGATGTAACAGTCGTTAGTGTTAAACCTCTGGGGAACCTGCACACACCTTTGTTGTACAAACCTTACCCAGGCAAGTGGTGTGTGTGTGTGTGTGTGTGTGTGTGTGTGTGTGTGTGTCTGGGGGGGGGGGGGGGCATATGTCCGTAGCTGCTTACGGGAACACCATCAAAAATCAATTTACTATCTCCACTCCCAATGCGTTGGGTGTACTGGCGCTGAGCACTCACACCCACACATTACAACGTATGAGAGACGCTAGTCTTCATGTAAATAAGACTATATTTAGTAATGGGGGTCAACGAGTCATAAATCAGAAGGTGTTTCTGGTGATCGACAAGAAGGAGGGGACATCTGAAAAAGTGCCCCGTTTCTATATTCGTAAAGGATTCCAAGGACAAGGTGGCAGCCTTAAGTCTATGAAACGACTGCATGATGGTTCCCTGTTGATCGAAACAAACAGCTTAAAGCGGGTGGAACTTCTTAATAAGTCGCGAAAATTGGGTGACTATTGAATTTTCTCATTTTTTTTCCTAATACGTCATTTAACGTGATTTTGCACTATTTAGAATATGTCCAGGATATGTAAACAGTTGTGCTATTGTGTACTGTGTTCTTATGATGCAGCAAGCAACTGTGAGAAATATGTGTACGGATAGAGCTTATCGCACAAGGTGCATCATGATTTTAAATATTTTAGCAACGACAAACCTTTTATAAGGTGCTTTTTTTATCATCTTGTGCATGATGTCAGCGTAAAATGCACATGTTTACAGTAAAAGATTTTAAGACCTGAAGATGACAGCATAGTCTGTTGAAACCGGTTGTCTTAATGTTATACTTTCGGGAGGGGGGGGGGGGGGCAGAGGGAAGGAAAGGGAGAGGTGCATTACCACTCTCAATTCCCGCAAGGGTGTGGTCATGTGCCATGATATTATGGACAGGGATAATCCAGAGCTAAAAAACATTTGAGATCAAAAGGGGTTGTAGATATGTAACAAAGAACACAAATGAATAATGGAGAGATTGAAAGCCGGCCGGAGTGGTCGAGCGGTTCTAGGCGCTTCAGTCTGGAACCGCGCGACCGCTACGGCCGCACATTCGAATCCTGCCTCGGGCATGGATGTGTGTGATGTCGTTAGGTTAGTTAAGTTTAAGTAGTTCTAAGTTCTAGGGGACTGATGACCTCAGAAGTTAAGTCCCATAGTGCTCAGAGCCATTTGTACCATTTTTGAGAGATTGAAAAGACTGCCACCTTCACTGTGAGCCTCAGTCCACCGACCCTACTTGAACACATCGTGGCAGGGATCCTCTGCCTTAGTTTTAGGCCTCATATACCTAATCCCGTGAGGTATTTGAAAAGCCAGAGATTTGGGCACACAACGCTGTGTTGCCAAGGTGAAGCGACTTGCAGCAAATGTGGAAAGGCAGCGCATGACCTTGGAATTGACTGCTCGTCTCCAGAGATGGGCATCAACAGCTCTGGCAGCCACCCAGTGTGGAGCCGAGACTGACTAATTTTCTCTGAGGAATGAAAAACTCACGAAATAAAGGTGGCCAAGCGTTTATCTTTCATGGAACGCAAAAAGAATTTAAGATGATGAAACGCCTTGACTTTGCCAAGCCTTGCGATTCCTTCGGGGAGAAACCTGTCCCCAAGACAGATGCCTTGACACGGTGTACTCGTATCGGTACTGTCAAAGCAAATAGAGCAAAACTTAAATAGTGGCAACTATTTATTCATAACCGATTCAAAAGAGTTACATATTTGCACTTGTTACTGTCCTTCAAAGTAGTCGTCAGCGTTGTGAAGAACCCGTTGCCAGCGATGTGGAAGGCGTAGTATACCGTTAGCAGAGCCTGTTCCGTTGATGGTGCGAATGGAGCGGTCTACTGTCTGTTGAATATCTGGCACAGTTCTGAGGCGAATGCCACGAAGTGGTTCCTTCATTTTCGGAATCAAATCAAAGTCACAAGGAATTAAGTCCCGGGAGTACGGTGAATCGTACAGACTTACCAGTCCCGAACAGAGCAGCCACAGCTTGCGCTGTATGCGCCCGCGCATTGTCGTGCAGAAAGGTGGGTGGGTTGCGCAGAAAGTGTCGCCGCCTCTTTCGCAAAGCTGGCCGCAGGTGATGCTCCAAAAACGAACTGTAATACTGTGCATTGGCGGTCTGTCGTGGAGGAACGTAATGCGTTTGGATAACACCATAAAAGTCGTACACGAGGATCACCATAAATTTAGACCACTCCACTCGCAACATCAACAGAACAGGCTCTGCTAACGGTATACTACGCCTTCCGCATAGCTGGCAACGGGTTCTACACAACGCTGGTGACTACTTCGAAGGACAGTAACAGGTGCAAACATGTAACTCTTTCGTATCGGTTGTGAATAAATACTTGCCACTATTTAATTCCAACCCTCGTATAGCGATACAGGCAGTTACGACTCATGAGAAAGGCAACACCTTCACTTTGAGCATAGAGAAGGCAATCCAAAGTAGAAAGCCTCTCAAATTCCCCTTTTACCTTCACCCTCTAAGCGAAAAGGGGCAGGGGAAAGGTCACATCAGCCTTTCCCGTGTAACCGACGAAGAGGACAAACGTCATCACCATACTCTGATAGTCCCTCTCTGGATCTACAAGTGCCTCACGATTCAGGTGCAAAGATACGGGTGCATTGAAACTGCGCCACTGCAATGGCTCCTATAATTCAGTAAAGTATTAACGGACACAGGACCCATCTTGCGGACGCCTTCAGACTCCTTGTACAGGACTGACCTACCCGTGTATGTCTTCATGAGACACATTTTAAAGCTACAGCTGCACCAGTGCTTGCAGGCTATCACCTCCACAGGAAAGTCGACCTTACTGATGACAGGGCGAAAGGTGGAGGAAGGAAGATTACGGTTTGATGTCCTGTTGACATCACGGTCATTAGAGAGGGGCGAAAGGTGGGGCAGCGGTTTCGTCAAGGACACCTTCCGCGCGTCACCTGTCTCCATAACCACAAAACTACAAGCCGTTAGTGCTGGGTAATGGCCGATTTTAATGTCACGGTCTGCCCTATGTACATCCCACCCCCGTGACCACAGCTTACTGCTGGACTACTCCATCCCTTTCTCCTTTTAGTAGGCTTCAACGCACACAGTGCACTATGGGGATCCAACACCACTTACCCAATAGTCGGACACTCGAGGGTCTCACACAAACTGCAGACATCATACTGATAAACAAATGTTACGCTATGCATTTCAGCATCGCTAGAGATTCGTCCTCAACAATAACCCTCTCCTCCTCCCCGCCTGCCATTGCAGACACTGCTCAGTGGCAAGTGGATGACGACCTTCGTGGCAGCAAGTACTTCACCGTCCGGGTGTATGTGCGAAATGGAGCAGATTACGAAAGGAAGCCACAGAGGTGGCTCTTCAGAAAGGTTAACTGGCTGTCTTCGAGCAGTGTGAACGCATCTAGGGCTACGTGGATCACATTACAGCCGTGCTTCAAGCTCCTAAATCACTTATCTCCAGGCTATCAACGGCATCTAGCAGGCAGCCCTCCCGTTGGTGGATTGATAAGCGTCCTTCTACCATCAGAGACAGTATGGCGGCTATGCGAGGATTCAGTCGGTACCCTATAAATGCGAATCTTGAAACCTTTCGAATGGTGAAGGCAAATCCAAGAAAAATAATTCGCGAGAGTACGCAGAGGTGTTGGCATGAGTTCATGCAATCCATCAATAGCTCCACACCCGCAAACAAAATATGAGAAGACATTAGGAGGATTTCGAGACGGACCTCACGACCTCCAATTGGAGTTGTACGAGAGCAGAACTGTCTCCTAACATTGCTCAAAGACATTAGTCAGGGAGTAGCTAAATCGTAACAGACTATTACGCTCAACCCTAACCAGAATACAGCTTCCCGTCGTAATGGGGAGACACAAGAGGGGGTTGATTTATGTTCCACCAACATGCAGGAATTGGATTCTGCATTGTCAGTACCTCGTGATACTGCACCCAGTCACGAACTGATAACGTTCAGCATGCTGAAACAGTTGGTGAAGTGGTCAAAGGAGGTTCTCATGCAGCTGTTGAATGTCATTTGGACCAGAGGTCACTTCCCCTTTGCCGGCCGCAGTGGCCGAGCGGTTCTAGGCGCTTCAGTCCGGAACCGCGCTGCTGCTACGGTCGCAGGTTCGAATCCTGCCTCGGGCATGGATGTGTGTGATGTCCTTAGGTTAGTTAGATTTAAGTAGTTATAAGTCTAGGGGACTGATGACTTCAGATGTTAAGTCCCATAGTACTTAGAGCCAGTTGGACCAGTCACTTCCCAACTCATGGAAAGAATATATCTAAATCCCGAGTTTAAAACCGGCGAAGGATCTCAATAACCTCATTAGTTATCGTAGCATCACTCTCACAGGCTGCCTAGGAAAACACTGAAGCGAATGAAACTTCCTGGCAGATTAAAACTGTGTGCCCGACCGAGACTCGAACTCGGGAGTACCGGGCGTGAGTCGTGCTTCGGTAGCTCAGATGGTAGAGCACTTGCCCGAGAAAGGCAAAGGTCCCGAGTTCGAGTCTCGGTCGGGCACACAGTTTTAATCTGCCAGGAAGTTTCATATCAGCGCACACTCCGCTGCAGAGTGAAAATCTCATACTGAAGCGAATGATCAACCGGCACCTAGTGAGGACCTTGAAACTACGTCACTACTCAGGTGTTCCTAGTGTGGGTTCAGGAAGTAGAGCTCCACGCTCGATTAGCTGACCCTGCCCGAAGCAGCGATTCAAGAACCTTTCCCTTAAGCAACACCTCGTCGGTGTGTTCTTAGATTTGGAAAAGGCCTCAAGTATTACCTGGAGGCATAATATTTTGTTGCTGCTATATAAGTGGGGTTTCCATGTGCGTCTCCCCAAATTCATACAGTCCTAGCTATCGCAAAGGTATATTTGGTACAGGGTATGGAATGGCCGGTCTCACCGTTTTATGCAGCACAATGGTATTCCTCAAGGGAGTGTTTTAAGGGTAACGGCGTTCGCCATTGTAATCGACTTTATTACGTCCACAGCGCGGCGTCCTGTAGGATATTCTTTGTTCGTTGATGACTTCTCCACCTTCTGTACTGCTTCCAACGTTGACACGGCTGCTCGACAATTGAATTTGACGATCAGGCAGCTGGAGGAATCGTCAAACAACAGTGGTTTTAAATTCTCTAGGGAGAACCCTGTTTGTAGGTTTTAGTCGTCCCTGTACTCCTCTTAATTAACCTGTTTTAAATCTTTTGATACTGTCCTCGCGTTTAAGGAAGCGGTGAAGTATCTAGGCCTCACTTTTGATGAGAGGCTAAATGAAGACAAGATGGCTCAAGGTTCTGACATTCTTTAAATACGTTAGTCGCAGATATTGCGGAGCCGACAAGTCACGTCTCCTCCAACTCCTCATGCGACCCTGAATTGAATGTGGACGCCAGATTTCTGGCTCTGCAAGGCCTTCATACCCCACAATGCTGGACGCAGTTCCCCACCAGAATATCAGGCTCTCAACAGGGCTAATCGCACAAGTCCAGTTGTTACCCTGTGTGCAGAGGCTGGTGAGCCTTCACTGGCTATCCGACGTCTCCTTCTTGTGGTGCCGTACACCAAGTATACTGTGCCCCGTCTGTTCCGAAACTGCCAGCTTCCATCTCCGTTGCCAGACTACCAATGGAACATTTGATGCGCAACAGTCCGCGAACAACGCGGCCATTTAGGATCTTTGAGATAGAGAGTCTTAAGTTACTGTAAGTGGTGGGCATTAAGGTCCAAAGCCAGCAGTGCAGTAAGAGATCCCGCTGGCTACTAAAGGGACCCAAATACTTTTCGAAATGACTGCACATCAGAAGAACTGTACACCAGACTATTTTTTCACAATAAAATACAACGATATTTTAAATCGCCAGGCAGACTTTAACAATGTTTTAAATGGATGGGTCTATGCAGAGGGATTTTATCGGCTGCTCTGTCGTGTTCCCCGACATTCTGCTTACATAAGTCCCCGTGCCCTTCTTGCTATAGGTCACAAGCACCCAGCACATCAGATGGTGCAAGAATTGCAGGACACTCTGCTTCTTTTAGAAAGGTAGGGAAAGGAATTAATTTTCTGCCGTGTTCCAGGGCACATAGAATACGTGGCAGTGAACTCTCTTATATGGCTGCCAAGGAGAATTGCTACCTTCAGGCCCCCTGTAGGGTGTTACCGTATACGTGACCCAGAAACACCACTTGCTGGTGGGTGGCCCAGTGACGGTGAAGAATAATAAAGCTGTGAGGACTGGGCGTGAGTCGTGCTTAGTAGCTCAGTTGGTAGAGCACTTGCCCGCGAAAGGCAAAGGTCCGAGTCTCGGTCTGGCACACAGTTTTAATCTGCCAGGAAGTTTCATATCAGCGCACACTCCGCTGCAGAGTGAAAATCTCATTCTGGAACAATAATGTGTATTCCTTGAAAGCTTCAGTACGGCCTTGGTTTACTTCCTTCTAACCACGAAGTGCTGAAGATGTAGCCCTTACAAGTGTTAGAGTGAGACAGCGCCCATTCACACATGGCTTTCTCCGAAGTCGCGGGGAGCCCCCAGTGTGTCACAGATGTGAAACATAGATGTCGATTTGGCATATTTTAATTGACTGTTTTTTTATGCGATGAACTGATGGCAGATGTGGATCCCCCACAGAACCTGCCCTCTGTTTTAGCTGATACTGGCGAGAGCGTGGTTGGTGTTTAACTAAGATTTTGTTAGACGTCCGGACTTCTTCCCACAATATTGGGTGTGAGGTTTTAATGTGTCACAGTATGGCTCGGACACACAGTATTTCTAAGTAGTAACCCAGCAGCAGCTTTCTGTCCCTTTTTAACCGTCTCTGTACTGATATCTTGCACTTGAATTTATCTACTTGTTCTGCTGTGTTTACATCTACATCTACATCTACATTGATACTCCGCAAGCCACCCAACGGTGTGTGGCGGAGGGCACTTTACGTGCCACTGTCATTACCTCCCTTTCCTGTTCCAGTCGCGTATGGTTCGCGGGAAGAACGACTGTCTGAAAGCCTCCGTGCGCGCTCTAATCTCTCTAATTTTACATTCGTGATCTCCTCGGGAAGTATAAGTAGGGGGAAGCAATATATTCGATACCTCATCCAGAAACGCACCCTCTCGAAACCTGGCGAGCAAGCTACACCGCGATGCAGAGCGCCTCTCTTGCAGAGTCTGCCACTTGAGTTTATTAAACATCTCCGTAACGCTATCCCGGTTACCAAATAACCCAGTGACGAAACGCGCCGCTCTTCTTTGGATCTTCTCTATCTCCTCCGTCAACCCGACCTGGTACGGATCCCACACTGATGAGCAATACTCAAGTATAGGTCGAACGAGTGTTTTGTAAGCCACCTCCTTTGTTGATGGACTACATTTTCTAAGCACTCTCCCAATGAATCTCAACCTGGTACCCGCCTTACCAACAATTAGTTTTATATGATCATTCCACTTCAAATCGTTCCGTACGCATACTCCCAGATATTTTACAGAAGTAACTGCTACCAGTGTTTGTTCCGCTATCATATAATCATACAATAAAGGATCCTTCTTTCTATGTATTCGCAATACATTACATTTGTCTATGTTAAGGGTCAGTTGCCACTCCCTGCACCAAGTGCCTATCCGCTGCAGATCTTCCTGTATTTCGCTACAATTTTCTAATGCAGCAACTTCTCTGTATACTACAGCATCATCCGCGAAAAGCCGCATGGAACTTCCGACACTATCTACTAAGTCATTTATATATATTGTGAAAAGCAATGGTCCCATAACACTCCCCTGTGGCACGCCAGAGGTTACTTTAACGTCTGTAGACGTCTCTCCATTGATAACAACATGCTGTGTTCTGTTTGCCAAAAACTCCTCAATCCAGCCACACAGCTGGTCTGATATTCCGTAGGCTCTTACTTTGCTTATCAGGCGACAGTGCGGAACTGTATCGAACGCCTTCCGGAAGTCAAGAAAAATAGCATCTACCTGGGAGCCTGTATCTAATATTTTCTGGGTCTCATGAACAAATAAGGCGAGTTGGGTCTCACACGATCGCTGTTTCCGGAATCCATGTTGATTCCTACATAGTAGATTCTGGGTTTCCAGAAATGACATGATACGCGAGCAAAAAACATGTTCTAAAATTCTACAAGGGATCGACGTAAGAGATATAGGTCTATAGTTTTGCGCATCTGCTCGACGACCCTTCTTGAAGACTGGGACTATCTGTGCTCTTTTCCAAACATTTGGAACCCTCCGTTCCTCTAGAGACTTGCGGTACACGGCTGTTAGAAGGGGGGCAAGTTCTTTCGCGTACTCTGTGTAGAATCGAATTGGTATCCCGTCAGGTCCAGTGGACTTTCCTCTATTGAGTGATTCCAGTTGCTTTTCTATTCCTTGGACACTTATTTCGATGTCAGCCATTTTTTCGTTTGTGCGAGGATTTAGAGAAGGAACTGCAGTGCGGTCTTCCTCTGTGAAACAGCTTTGGAAAAAGGTGTTTAGTATTTCAGCTTTACGCGTGTCATCCTCTGTTTCAATGCCATCATCATCCCGTAGTGTCTGGATATGCTGTTTCGAGCCACTTACTGATTTAACGTAAGACCAGAACTTCCTAGGATTTTCTGTCAAGTCGGTACATAGAATTTTACTTTCGAATTCAATGAACGCTTCTCGCATAGCCCTCCTTACGCTAACTTTGACATCGTTTAGCTTCTGCTTGTCTGAGAGGTTTTGGCTGCGTTTAAACTTGGTGTGGAGCTCTCTTTGCTTTCGCAGTAGTTTCCTAACTTTGTTGTTGTACCACGGTGGGTTTTTCCCGTCCCTCACAGTTTTACTCGGCACGTACCTGTCTAAAACGCATTTTACGATTGCCTTGAACTTTTTCCATAAACACTCAACATTGTCAGTGTCGGAACAGAAATTTTCGTTTTGATCTGTTAGGTAGTCTGAAATCTGCCTTCTATTACTCTTGCTAAACAGATAAACCTTCCTCCCTTTTTTTATATTCCTATTAACTTCCATATTCAGGGATGCTGCAACGGCCTTATGATCACTGATTCCCTGTTCTGTACATACAGATTCGAAAAGTTCGGGTCTGTTTGTTATCAGTAGGTCCAAGATGTTATCTCCACGAGTCGGTTCTCTGTTTAATTGCTCGAGGTAATTTTCGGATAGTGCACTCAGTATAATGTCACTCGATGCTCTGTCCCTACCACCCGTCCTAAACATCTGAGTGTCCCAGTCTATATCTGGTAAATTGAAATCTCCACCTAAGACTATAACATGCTGAGAAAATTTATGTGAAATGTATTCCAAATTTTCTCTCAGTTGTTCTGCCACTAATGCTGCTGAGTCGGGAGGTCGGTAAAAGGAGCCAATTATTAACCTACTTCGGTTGTTTAGTGTAACCTCCACCCATAATAATTCACAGGAACTATCCACTTCTACTTCACTACAGGATAAACTACTACTAACAGCGATGAACACTCCACCACCGGTTGCATGCAATCTATCCTTTCTAAACACCGTCTGTACCTTTGTAAAAATTTCGGCAGAATTTATCTCTGGCTTAAGCCAGCTTTCTGTACCTATAACGATTTCAGCTTCGGTGCTTTCTATCAGCGCTTGAAGTTCCGGTACTTTACCAACGCAGCTTCGACAGTTGACAATTACAATACCGATTGCTGCTTGGTCCCCGCATGTCCTGACTTTGCCCCGCACCCGTTGAGGCTGTTGCCCTTTCTGTACTTGCCCAAGGCCATCTAACCTAAAAAACCGCCCAGCCCACGCCACACAACCCCTGCTACCCGTGTAGCCGCTTGTTGCGTGTAGTGGACTCCTGACCTATCCAGCGGAACCCGAAACCCCACCACCCTATGGCGCAAGTCGAGGAATCTGCAGCCCACACGGTCGCAGAACCGTCTCAGCCTCTGATTCAGACCCTCCACTCGGCTCTGTACCAACGGTCCGCAGTCAGTCCTGTCGACGATGCTGCAGATGGTGAGCTCTGCTTTCATCCCGCTAGCGAGACTGGCAGTCTTCACCAAATCAGATACCCGCCGGAAGCCAGAGAGGATTTCCTCCGATCCATAGCGACACACATCATTGGTGCCGACATGAGCGACCACCTGCAGATGGATGCACCCTGTACCCTTCATGGCATCCGGAAGGACCCTTTCCACATCTGGAATGACTCCCCCCGGTATGCACACGGAGTGCACATTGGTTTTCTTCCCCTCTCTTGCTGCCATTTCCCTAAGGGGCCCCATTACGCGCCTGACGTTGGAGCTCCCAACTACCAGTAAGCCCACCCTCTGCGACTGCCCGGATCTTGCAGACTGAGGGGCAACCTCTGGAACAGGACAAGCAGCCATGTCAGGCCGAAGATCAGTATCAGCCTGAGACAGAGCCTGAAACCGGTTCGTCAGACAAACTGGAGAGGCTTTCCGTTCAGCCCTCCGGAATGTCTTTCGCCCCCTGCCACACCTTGAAACGACCTCCCACTCTACCACAGGTGAGGGATCAGCCTCAATGCGGGCAGTATCCCGGGCAACCACAGTCGTAGTCCGATCAGGGGATGCGTGGGACGAGCTGGCCGTCCCCGACAAACCTCCATCCCGACCCCCACAGTGATGCCCATTGGCAACAGCCTCAAGCTGTGTGACCGAAGCCAACACTGCCTGAAGCTGGGAGCGAAGGGATGCCAACTCAGCCTGCATCCGAACACAGCAGTTGCAGTCCCTATCCATGCTAAAAACTGTTTTGCTAAGAACGTCTCAACTAATCTACAGAGAGCGCAAACAAATCGACAAAATTTAAACGGTTATTAAAATACAAGATTGCCTAGTAAATGCAGTAATGCTGCTACTTGCGCACTGCTGACACTGCTCGGCGGCGGAAGGAGACTAAGCGAAATTACACTATTCAGGTACTAAAACGCGATGCTACAACTCTCAAATACTATAATACGCCCGAAATTTATGAATTACACAATGCAAGTACGAAAAACACGCAAAGAAATTAAGAATTAAACTATGTAACAAATGAGTGAGCTAGGAGTATACGACTTGCTGCTCAGCTGCTTATCCAACGGCGGCAGGGAGCACACTGACTGCGACCAACCGACACTGGCCGTTCAAAACAAAACAGTAGACAAACGACTACGCGAATTTACACTATTCAGGTACTAAAACGCGATGCTACAACTCTCAAATACTATAATACGCCCGAAATTTATGAATTACACAATGCAAGTACGAAAAACACGCAAAGAAATTAAGAATTAAACTATGTAACAAATGAGTGAGCTAGGAGTATACGACTTGCTGCTCAGCTGCTTATCCAACGGCGGCAGGGGACTTTATTGATGATCTTTTATGATGCTCGCCATAACAGGGTCAACTACCTTTAGAATTATTACTGCAGCTTTAGGAAGTCTAGAGCAAACACCGTTACGACAAGTTCTAGTATAATGTTACTTATAATTGTAAACTGTCGAAGCTGCGTTGGTAAAGTACCGGAACTTCAAGCGCTGATAGAAAGCACCGAAGCTGAAATCGTTATAGGTACAGAAAGCTGGCTGAAGCCAGAGATAAATTCTGCCGAAATTTTTACAAAGGTACAGACGGTGTTTAGAAAGAATAGATTGCATGCAACCGGTGGTGGAGTGTACGCCGCTGTTAGTAGTAGTTTATCCTATAGTGAAGTAGAAGTGGATAGTTGCTGTGAATTATTATGGGTGGAGGTTACACTCAACAACCGAGCTAGGTTAATAATTGGCTCCTTTTACCGACCTCCCGACTCAGCAGCATTAGTGGCAGAACAACTGAGAGAAAATTTGGAATACATTTCACATAAATTTTCTCAGCATGTTATAGTCTTAGGTGGAGATTTCAATTTACCAGATATAGACTGGGACACTCAGATGTTTAGGACGGGTGGTAGGGACAGAGCATCGAGTGACACTATACTGAGTGCACTATCCGAAAATTACCTCGAGCAATTAAACAGAGAACCGACTCGTGGAGATAACATCTTGGACCTACTGATAACAAACAGACCCGAACTTTTCGACTCTTTAAGTGCAGAACAGGGAATCAGTGATCATAAGGCCGTTGCAGCATCCCTGAATATGGAAGTTAATAGGAATATAAAAAAAGGGAGGAAGGTTTATCTGTTTAGCAAGAGTAATAGAAGGCAGATTTCAGACTACCTAACAGATCAAAACGAAAATTTCTGTTCCGACACTGACAATGTTGAGTGTTTATGGAAAAAGTTCAAGGCAATCGTAAAATGCGTTTTAGACAGGTAAGTGCCGAGTAAAACTGTGAGGGACGGGAAAAACCCACCGTGGCACAACAACAAAGTTAGGAAACTACTGCGAAAGCAAAGAGAGCTTCACTCCAAGTTTAAACGCAGCCAAAACCTATCAGACAAACAGAAGCTAAACGATGTCAAAGTTAGCGTAAGGAGGGCTATGCGTGAAGCGTTCAGTGAATTCGAAAGTAATATTCTATGTACCGACTTGACAGAAAATCCTAAAAAGTTCTGGTCTTACGTTAAATCAGTAAGAGGCTCGAAACAGCATATCCAGACACTACGGGATGATCATGGCATTGAAACAGAGGATGATACGCGTAAAGCTGAAATACTAAACACCTTTTTCCAAAGCTGTTTCACAGAGGAAGACCGCACTGCAGTTCCTTCTCTAAATCCCCGCACAAACGAAAAAATGGCTGACATCGAAATAAGTGTCCAAGGAATAGAAAAGCAACTGGAATCACTCAACAGAGGAAAGTCCACTGGACCTGACGGGATACCAATTCGATTATACACAGAGTACGCGAAAGAACTTGCCCCCCTTCTAACAGCCGTGTACTGCAAGTCTCTAGAGGAACGGAAAGTTAGAAATGATTGGAAAAGAGCACAGGTAGTCCCAGTCTTCAAGAAGGGTCGTCGAGCAGATGCGCAAAACTATAGACCTATATCTCTGACGTCGATCTGTTGTAGAATTTTAGAACATGTTTTTTGCTCGAGTATCATGTCGTTTTTGGAAACCCAGAATCTACTGTGTAGGAATCAACATGGATTCCGGAAACAGCGATCGTGTGAGACCCAACTCGCTTTATTTGTTCATGAGACCCAGAAAATATTAGATACAGGCTCCCAGGTAGTTGCTATTTTTCTTGACTTCCGGAAGGCGTTCGATACAGTTCCGCAGTGTCGCCTGATAAACAAAGTAAGAGCCTACGGAATATCAGACCAGCTGTGTGGCTGGATTGAAGAGTTTTTAGCAAACAGAACACAGCATGTTGTTATCAATGGAGAGACGTCTACAGACGTTAAAGTAACCTCTGGCGTGCCACAGGGGAGTGTTATGGGACCATTGCTTTTCACAATATATGTAAATGACCTAGTACATAGTGTCGGAAGTTCCATGCGGCTTTTCGCGGATGATGCTGTAGTTTACAGAGAAGTTGCAGCATTAGAAAATTGTAGGGAAATGCAGGATGATCTGCAGCGGATAGGCACTTGGTGCAGGGAGTGGCAACTGACCCTTAACATAGATAAATGTAATGTATTGCGAATACATAGAAAGAAGGATCCTTTATTGCATGATTATATGACAGCGGAACAGACACTGGTAGCAGTTACTTCTGTAAAATATCTGGGAGTATGCGTGCGGAACGATTTGAAGTGGAATGATCGTATAAAATTAATTGTTGGTAAGGCGGGTACCAGGTTGAGATTCATTGGGAGAGTCCTCAGAAAATGTAGTGCATCAACAAAGGAGGTGACTTACAAAACACTCGTTCGACCTATACTTGAGTGTTGCTCATCAGTTTGGTATCCGTAGCAGATCGGGTTGACGGAGGAGATAGAGAAGATCCAAAGAAGAGCGGCGCGTTTCGTCACAGGGTTATTTGGTAACCGTGATAGCGTTACGGAGATGTTTAACAAACTCAAGTGGCAGACTCTGCAAGAGAGGCACTCTGCATCGCGGTGTAGCTTGCTCGCCAGGTTTCGAGAGGGTGCGTTTCTGGATGAGGTATCGAATAAATTGCTTCCCCCTACTTATACCTCCCGAGGAGATCACGAATGTAAAATTAGAGAGATTAGAGCGCGCACGGAGGCTTTCAGACAGTCGTTCTTCCCGCGAACCATACGCGAACAGGAAAGGGAGGTAATGACAGTGGCACGTAAAGTGCCCTCCGCCACACACCGTTGGGTGGCTTGCGGAGTATAAATGTAGATGTAGATGTAGATGTAGATTATCCGTCTTGATTGCAAAAATATTTATTCACATGAATAAACATTTTTGCAATCAAGACGGATTATAAGTGACATTGTATAACCAGTGATTGCGGTATCCCATCAGACATTGTCTGTTTTTGCAAAGTTTGTGCCACGTCAGGTATCGGGATGCATTACGAAGTTCTTACGTATTAGGACAAAGATAATGCGAGAAATATGAGTAAGCCGGCCCGGGTGGCCGAGCGGTTCTAAGCGCTTCAGTCTGGAACAGCGCGACTGCTACGGTCGCATGTTCGAATCCTGCCTCGGGCATGGATGTCTGTGGTGTCCTTAGGTCAGTTAGGTTTAAGTAGTTCTAAGTTCTAGGGGACTGATTGCAGTGGACTGGCCAGACAGCCAATCCACAGTGACGGGTAACCGAAAGGCACGCGTTTGACTCACGCAGGCTGGCGTGAGGTCTGAAACAGGATACGTAATGAATGCTATAAAGAAAAGTACGTAGCTGCTGGAATACTTAACTTTAATCCACAATTGGTGAACATTGGTCTTGTTACTGTACATGCTTCATTAGATACATAGCAAAGGATAAATGGCGCCTTGCTAGGTCGTAGCAATTGACTTAGCTGAAGGCTATGCTAACTATCGTCTCGGCAAATGAGAGCGTAATTCTCAGTGAACCTTTCCTAGGACCGTCGGCTGTACAACTGGGGCGAGTGCTAGTAAGTCTCTCTAGACCTGTTGTGTGGCGGCGCTCGGTCTGCAATCACTGATAGTGGCGACACGCGGGTCTGACGTATACTAGCGGACCGCGGACGATTTAAAAGGCTACCACCTAGCAAGTGTGGTGTCTGGCGGTGACACCCCACTGATGACGTCAGATGTTAAGTGCCATAGTGCTCAGAACCATTTGAACCATTTGAACCCACAGATGTTTGTCGAGATTCCACAAAAACCTCCGACTATGGTCCATGCTCACTTCTTATACAGCGCCATTACCATATCCGGTAGTAGGTGTTATGGACTAAACGACGCCTACACCCTTGTCCCCTCGCCCACCGCCTGTCTTGTACAGTGGACAGCAATCTACAGCAAAGGGGATGGACCCTATGGTCACGGCCTACTGATGCTATTGTGCCTGATTGTCAGAACACCCAGGCGTGTTCAGTCACTGAAGATCACGTGCCCAAGCAACGGTCACTGAGGAGATGAAGAAGATGTCAGATCACCCCAGGACACCTGCTCGACACAATCTCAAGGCGATGAGGATTCTACCTACCAAGATCATCTCCTGTACGACGTTTCTGTGGTGAATCCTCAAGCCCATCGCCCATTGGAAGTAAAACCATCATTCAAGCACCTTGCTCTGCACCTACGGACGTTGAACAGCAGCTGAACCAGAACTACTCTTCCACTGCACACACAGCAAAGCCTTAAGACTTGACATTGGACACACAGCGCCCATGCACTTCTGCACCCACCGTTGTGACAGCAGGGGATGCTGCTTCACCAACTCTTGGCTGTTAATCGGCAGAGGTACTGGGTAGGGATCTGTCGCCTACTCTATGCTGCTGCTCTTCTTGGCTCAATTACCATCGGCTAGAGATCTTACTGACCTTCCACGGTGCTGAACCATGATCATTGTTTACACTCTCTTGGGCACAGCCAAGTGATGTGAATGGTCCTGATTATGTTCAGAAGAGGTCGTCCCTTTGTTTGTGGTACTGTTAGCACCGCACTATTCTTCATGGTGACTTCAATCGTGTGTTGTCACAGGAGGACCAACATCCCCATTTTACCAAACGCCAGGAAGCTAAAAGTACACGAACTGCACTTGCCTGTTACTAGGGAATGCATGCGTGTTGACTGGCCTGCATATATGCATGTCACCAGCCATTCAGTGAGTCGTCTTGACTGTGTCTGTGTTTCCAAAGGACTTGTTACTGCCACACTTGATGCTGAATTGTGGCCTATAGCCCTCTCCGATCGTATCGCCTACATCTGCACTCTTTCCCCCCATCGGCAGAAGATGTGGCGGAGTCAGGCACATGGAAGTTGAATGTGGACCATCTCCATGATCCAGATTGCAGACAGCTCATAGACTTGGAACAACTGCATCAGACGCCTGCCAGCCTGCCAGCATTCAGCACTCCGATGGTGGCTTGACTGCGCCACGCCTGCTTTATGTCAATTGATGATGAACGACGATAGCGAAAAAAATGCAGTGGTAATCGAACTCCCATGGAGTATTATTTCACAATTCTCCACGATCTTTCAGGCCATAGCTGTTCTGTTCAGAGACTGGTTGAAGTTAAACAGATTAAGGCGAAGATAATTTCGATCATGTGTCGCCTCCTTGAGGGAACAATGATACGTGCAAGATGTCAAGACTGGGTACCAAGAGAATCCTCATTCACACATTGTACATTCTGAGAGAAGAAGCGGTGACAGAGAACTCTGGTCCATGCCCTCAGCATGCCAGATAGTGGTTGATTGATGTCTCAGAATGATATCACAAGCGCCTTTATGGACCAATACAAACAGTACTATGTGGCGGAGGACCAGGTCACCACAGCATTGGACGATGGTTACAGCTGATGACGTCACTGACGCTCTTCATAAGGGAGTGGCAAACAGATCCGCAGACCCTGACGGCCTTCTGCTGGAGTTTTACCATGCATTACACGATCATCACTTTATGCTGGACTGAGATTTATCAGGAATAGATGAAACCTGACCTTCCCCTCCAGCATGATGTCATAGAAGGTGTGCTTATTGCAGTTCCCAAGCTGTCTGGGGATTGGGAGTTGGACGTTATCAGGTGTCGATCATGTTACATTATGACTTCAAGATTTTTACATAGATCTTTGCAGGCCGCTTATGGTGTGTCCTCCCTCAACTCATCTCTATGGATCAAACATGCTTTAGTGGTGACAGTAACATTAGACGGGGCTCAGCGATTGTCGCAATATGTCCTGGCAGCGACCTGTCACATCCGCACTGTCTTAGTGGTGGTGGACTTAGACATTGCCTTTGACAGATCAAGTCATGACTTTCTAGAGACAGTGTTGCAACGGATGGCCTCCCTCCTTACCTTTATACAGGTCTTGTGACTCCTCCGAGGTGTCGTGTCACAGGTGCTGGTCAATGACGGTGCAGTAGGCCCTTTTACTATCACGTAGTCCATCTGCCAGAGATGTCTGCTAACGATCCTTCTTTACGCCATTGCCCTTGAGACACTGTTTCAAGGTTTGTAGAGCCCGCTGTCTGAAATCACAGCGAGGGGGTCATTTTTTCATCTCTCGTGCATACACAGATGACCTGGTGTTCTTGGTTCGATAGCGGAATGAAATGTGACAGGCGCTGGAAAAGGATCAACCCATATGGGGCTGCTGAAGGAAGCTGTGCGACTCTCATGGAGTCTGGTGCTATGGTCATTGGTAGAGGTCTTGCAGCCGGTGGTGTCATTACTGGACAAGGTCAAATGTTTGTTAATCACCTTCACAAGTGACATACAGTGAACGACTCATTTTAAATGCTTCCTTCAGGTGATCCGTATGAACGTTCGTGGAGACTTCCTGTGAGTGTCAGACACGATACAACACTCAACTGGCGTCGCGACTACCCCAGCTGCCACAGATTTTACCTATGCCAAAAGCAACAGCAGACACACTGCAGTCAACGTTTGGCTACTTTGTAAGTGTAGATCTTATCATCAAACTCTATTACGATACTTTATGTAACTACGGTGGTTGAACCATGGACCTGCCACTAAACGGGATTAACAGGAACCCTGACTGATGAACTGGCCCCACCCTTCCAAGTGACGCTCGTTGCAGCAGCGCATATTTTTCTGCATCCATCTGACACGTAAGGACCTTCTAGGAACCCTAAGCCACGCGACACCTATCGCCTAATGACGAGAAATCATGCCAGGAATGTGGTGCACAGCCGGCATCCTGCGGATGCATGGCCAGTGGTCTGGTGTTCCGTGCACCATGTCTTCTCCCACACACTCGTGTGACCTGGACCTGGTTGTTAATGGGAATACGTGACACAGCCTCGTTTACATGCCATTAACATGACAGATTCGCTGCTTTGTCCCCAGTGTCACTCGCTTGACACAGGCAGGATTGACTGATGTGTGGATGTTCTGCATAGATGTTGCAGCTGATTCAGAGAAAGCTTGCCTTTCTTGTACTTATGGCTCCCCATGCCAATGCCCTAAAGTCAGGCCTATTACCGGATGAGACCTACTTTCCATGTACGAAGACCAACGCAGTGACCTGGATAAAAGTCCTATCGAACTCTCTTTCATGAAGAAGATAAGAGCGTTCTTGATGTTTTGACGCTCCTTCAAGATCACTTTACCTTTCTCTCGCGCAATCCGAGATACAGTCAATACTATGC
Source organism: Schistocerca piceifrons (assembly GCF_021461385.2). Taxonomy (NCBI): domain Eukaryota; kingdom Metazoa; phylum Arthropoda; class Insecta; order Orthoptera; family Acrididae; genus Schistocerca; species Schistocerca piceifrons. The sequence continues at coordinate 24,970,795 of NC_060141.1, forward strand.
TAGATTTGTGGGTAGTGCTTCCATGGGTTAACTCCCCGCCTCCACCCCCTGCAGCTGGGGTGTCCCGGGTATGAAAAGGTGATTTCAATGTGAATGTGTAAGACCAGGACTCGGAACAGTGTAGTAGCAAAATGGAATATTCTACGAGAAGAAGTGCCCAGAACATGCCAGCTTGACTTGGGGTTCTGAGTGCGTCTACACGGCATCCACATGCCATTTTGTTGTTTGTTTCGCCGCGAGGGTGTTCTTACTTCCATTTCTATGTTGTTTGTTGTTGATGATTATTGTAAATTGACGTGGGTCTCTTAGACAGTCTGTCTTCAAAAACAAAACAAAAAGTCTTGTTCTCCTCCAATAGACAGGTTTCGTTGTTTTTCGCCAGGATGTCGTCCGATTTGATCTTAATTGTTTGTTATTTCGGTGGTGAGCACACATAATATAGGAACCTATTGTATGTTTTCGTATGTTTTCCCCTATACATTCCTTCTTATTAAAAAAATAAAAATAAAAAAAGGAAAATAACATTAACTAATGGGTAGCACTTAATACAGCTGATGTCAAAAAATTCGCAGTCAGTGAACAAATTTCTAACAAGAGGGTTATCTTCTCAATTATTTGGTGTACGTGCAGCTTGTTTTCTCAATTTATTGTTAGTTTGAATAAATTTTTACCACACTCGTCTGTGTTTAATTCAAGCAAGGACGCTGACTGTCTTGCTATTTAATGTTCATTCCCAAAAATGATCACCATCATCATCATCATCATATAATTTCACGATCCTCCACAACTAAATTTATCTATTTCTTTTAGTGTCTCATGTCCCAGTGTCAGCGAAAAGCATTCCATTACCAATGGTTTACTTTTTCCTGTTCATCTTTCTACCTCTTTAGGCGCTATCCACTCCGTTCAACTGTTATTCCAAGTTCTTTGCCATTTCTGACATGTCCACTGGAAAATCCCAAAGATTTAAATTATTATTAGTTTTTCCATCTTAAAGTCATTGCAAATAAAGGATGTTTTTCATCAGATGCCTTTCGTTTTTATTTATAAAGCTTTTTCTGTGGCTCATTTCTGACACTCCACTCCTTAACATAGATTCAAGCTGCCACCTTACACAGTGTGCAAACATCGATACATAATTTCGTCCCTACATTTGGGTACTTACAGATTAAAAACCGTATCTCTATGTAAAGTAGGCATATTCTCGGTTGTTCTTGTCTCTTGTTTGTTTGTTCTGCAAACCACTGGCTTTTCCTTTGTTTTTAGCGAAGAATGAGCTCAAAAGAGACTTGGTTTCTCATTTACTTTTCACAGTTTCCCCGCATTTCTGAATCTACTTTTTCTTTTGCTGCATTGTTGTTACGACTTGACGTCAGTTTCGTACAATTTCACAAGTTAAATACTACTGCAGTTTCAGGTGTTCTGTACTCAGCATAGTGTTTTGCTTATTTATTTGTTTTCAGTGTGGGTTTTGAATGTTGCCAGCATGTGAATGCAATTGTCTTAGTTTGTGTGTGTGTGTGTGTTTGTGTGTGTGTGTGTATGTGTGTGTGTGTGTGTGTGTGTGTGTGTGTGTGTGTGTGTGTGTGTAACATGTTCAGCAGAAATGGAAACAGAGTGGAAGGGGCTGAGACGTGAGGATGGTTCGAGTTTTGTGGAGGGTGGGGAGGGGGGGGGGACAATGATTATAGGATAAGCAACTGGGATTAAATGATTAGTGATTAATGGGAGCTGAGTGGCGGAGTGTGTGACTGGTGTTGAGTGGGTCACATATGTAGAAGTGTTGTCATGTGTCGATATTCAGTATTATATTAAGTCCTCTGATTGTTTAAAAAGTGAGTATCATACCAGGTTGATGTGGCTATTTACGCGTTGTTGTCTTTCTGTTATTGTTTTATGAATCTTGTACTTTTCTTGTAGGGCGAGAAGGTGTTTTTTGTTGTTTGTCCTTACGATTTACCGGCCGGTGTGGCCTTGCGGTTCTAGGCGCTTCAGTCTGGAACCGCGTGGCCGTTACGGTCGCAGGTTCGAATCCTGCCTCGGGCATGGATGTGTGTGATGTCCTTAGGTTAGTTACGTTTAAGTTGTTCTAAGTTCTAGGCGACTGATGACCACAGATGTTAAGTCCCATAGTGCTCAGAGCCATTTGAACCATTTGAACCTTACGATTTCCGTGTCAGCATCTGTGGTGGCAATTTTATGTTGGTGTTGGTATAAGTGTGTTGTACTTCCATACTCTTACGTATCGGTACTCTTTGTATATGGTTCCAAGTATTCCCCTGGTGTGACCCAAGTATTTTCTGTTCCTTAAAACTTAATTTTCTTTCAAAATTTCTCCTCCATTTCCTTCATAACCTGCTCAATGTACAAACTGAATAACTCTGGGAATAGGCTACAACTCCCTTCTGAGTTGATTCCCCCTAATGTCCTACGACTCTGATTTCTGTACAAGTTGTAGACAATCTTTTGCTCCCTGTACCTGTACTTGACACCTTAAGAATTTTAAAGAATACAGTGCCATCAACATTGTGAAATACTTTCTCTAAGTCTATTGAATTAAACTTTCATAGTTTATACGAAAACAGACAACTTTAAAGTGAAAATATTCTTCTTGTCTGCTAGTGACTGTACACTAATGAGACGTTTGAGGAGGTGATTGTACTTTGTCAGTGTGATATGGTTTCGTGTTATGCACAGGTGTGGTTCCAAAACCAAAGAGCGAAGATGAAGAAGATCCAGAAGAAAGCGCGCCAGGAGGGAAAGCCCGGGTCTGGGAAGGAGGAGGACCTGCTGGACGACAAGACCAAGGCCCGCATCAAGGAGGAAGAGCACAGTGAGTACCAGACCAGCGCAGCCGCTCTCCAGCCGCCGCCGGTGCGCATGCGCCCCGCTGTACAACATCGCCTCGCTACCCCTCATCCTATGCAGTGTAACGACACGAAGATCCTAGCATGCACCTCAGCTGCTGGAGTAGCGTTATTAAAGAGTCAATTGACATAAAGTTAGCAAGTCTCGTTATAAATAGAGACGGAGGTTTTTGCTTAAACTCTTCATGCAATCCTGCTCTCTGCCTTGTCAAACGACTTGCTCAGCGTTGGTAATTAATATTGACTGTCGATAACATTGGCTCCCACGAGTATATGCCTAACATACGATAACAAGCAGATAGAAGAAGTGGACAGTGTTAAATTCTTGGGATTAGAGCTTGATAATAAATTCAACTGGGAAAAGCACACCACAGAACTGCTGAAGCGTCTTAACAAATCTCTATTTGCAATGCGAATTGTGTCAGACATAGGGGATATAAAAATTAAAAAGCTGGCATACTATGCTTACTTTCATTCCATAATGTCATATGGGATTATTTTTTGGGGTAATTCATCAAGCCAAGCTAAAGTTTTCCGGGCACAAAAACGTGCAGTAAGAGTTATATGTGGTGTGAACTCAAGAACATACTGCAGAAGCCTGTTTAGGGAACTAGGGATACTAACTACTGCTTCCCAATATATTTATTCTTTAATGAAATATGTCATTAAAAATATATCACTTTTTCAAACCAACAGCTCAGTTCATGGGGTCAATACTAGAAATAAGAATAATCTTCACAAGGATTTAAAGTCACTTAGCCTTGTACAAAAAGGTGTGCATTATTGAAGAACACACATTTTCAATAACTTGCCAGCAGCCATAAAAAGCTTAACAACCAATGAAATTCAGTTTAAGAGAAGCCTAAAGGATTTATTGGTGACCAGCTCCTTCTACTCTATTGAATTTCTCAGTAGAACCAACTGATATATATATATATATATATAAATGCAGCAGGACAAAACACACACACTCTCTCTCTCTCCCTCTCTCTCTCTTACTCACACACACACACACACATACACACACACACACACACACACACACTTATTTACAATGAACACATTACTGCACTGAAACTGTGCAGAAGTTGTCAGTTGGTTCTACTGAGAAATTCATCAATAGAGTAGAAGGAGTTGGCAATCAATAAATCCTTTAGGCTTCTCTTAATCTCTTAAACTGAATTTCATTGGTTGTTAAGCTTTTCAGGGCTACGCCGCAGGAGACACATAATGCAGCAGGATATATATATATATATATATATATATATATATATATATATATATATATATATATATATATATATATAAGTACAATATAACTTCTGCACAATTTCAGTGCAGTAATGTGTTCATTGTAAATAAGTGTGTTTGTGTGTGTGTGTGTGTGTGTGTGTGTGTGTGTGTGTGTGTGTGTGTGTGTATGAGAGAGAGAGAGAGAGTGTGTGTGTTTTGTCCTGCTGCATTATGTGTCTCGTGCTGCGTAGCGCTGACAACGAAAGGGAAGACGTCAACCGATTTCATTCCTGAACATTTCTTGAACATTCAACATCACGACTTCTGCAAGCCGTTGCAGACGCTCGGTGGGATGACAACAATTTGCGTTCCCATCTTCCAGTGATTGATGCACTGACTAGACGCAGCATTTCGTCGTCTGTCATGTTCTAGATAGGCAAAAGCTTTATCCGTTTTATGTCATTAAGAATTATTTATTTATTTCTGGTTGTAAACGTTGTACTGTTAACTGTTAAACTCTATGAAGTGGTGGGTTACACCGAACTGGTAGATCTGCCCAATATCGTGAAGGGCCCCCGCGAGCACGCAGAAGTGTCGCAACACGACGTGGCACGGTCTCGACTAATGTCTGACGTAGCTATGGACGGAAATGACACGATGAATCCTGCACGGCCCTCCACAAACCCGTAAGAGTACGAGGGAGTGAAGATCTCTTCTGAACAGCATTTTGCAAGGCGTCCCAGATACGCTCAATAATGTCCATGTCTGGGGAGTTTGGTAGCCAGCGGAAGTGTTTAAACTCAGAACAGTGTTCCTGGAGGCACTCTGTAGCAATTCTGGACATATGTGGTATCGCATTGTTCTGCTGGCATTGACCAACTCCGTCGGAATGTACAATGGACATGAATGGATGCAGGCGATCAGACAAGATGCTTGCGAACGTCTCACCTGTCAGATTCGTATCTAGACGTATCAGGGGTCCCATGTTACCCCAACTGCACATGCCCCACACCATTACAGAGCCTCCATCAACTTGAACAGTCTCCCGCTGACATGCAATGTCCACGGATTCAAGAGATTGTCCCCATACACGCTCGATACAATTTGAAACGAGACTCGTCCGTCCAGGCAACATGTTTCCAGTCATCAACAGTCCAATTTCGGTATTGACAGGTCTAAGCGAGGCGTAAAGCTTTATCTCGTGCAGTCATCAAAGCTACAAGAGTGGGCCTTCGGCTCCGAAAGCCCATATTGATGGCGTTTCGTTGAATGGTTCGCACGCTGACACTTGTTGATGGCCCAGCATCGAAATCTGCAGCAATTTGCAGAAGGATTGCACTTCTGTCACGTTGAACTATTCGGTTTAGTCATCGTTGTTCCCATTCTTGCAGCGTCCGTTTCCGTCGGCAGCGATGTCGGAGATTTGATGTTTTACCGGATTCCTGATGTTCACGGTACACTCGTGAAATGGTCGTACGGGAAAATGTCCAAAGTGTGATCACCATTGGCGATTTTTTGTTCTGGAGTGGCAAGTGGCGAGAAAGAGTTTCACTTCATTGTGTACTCGCTTGCAAAGGGACTTGGGCCCTCTGTGGGTCCTTGAGTCCTTTGAGGGTGTTGCTTACGTAGTCGTACGAGTGACTGACAGTAACTATTTAAATGTAAAATACCGAATAACTGAAGATTGCATCATCTTTGATGGACCTGTGGGGGTGCAACAATGGCTCGAGGCACCTTCCATTTGTGATAATGTCGTGGTAGGGCCTTGTCTACATTCGCAAGTTGGCGGAAATTTCCCCAATACTAATGGTTCAAACGGCTCTTAGCACTATGCGACTTAACTTCTGAGGTCATCAGTCCCCTAGAACTTAAAACTAACTAAACCTAACTAACCTAAGGACATCACACACATCCATGCCCCGAGGCAGGATTCGAACCTGCGACCGTAGCGGTCGCTCGGTTCCGGACTGTAGCGCCTAGAACCGCTCGGCCACTCCGGCCGGCCAATTTCCCCAATACTCATCTAATTTGTGAAAAAGACGAGTTGCCTGGTCTTTTATCATCTCAGCGACGTATTGTTCTCCAGTCAGCTCTTGTATTTCTCTCGTTCTGGCCCGCCTTGGGGAGCCTGAGCTTCACTTCAAATGTCTGTTTTGTAGTGGTTGCAAACTGTGTATACTACAGTCCCAAGACGTCAAGCCGTGTAGCAGCGAGGGCTGTACCGTTGCTCTATAAAGTTTTAATTTCGTTGAGGGATTTAGATTCCTGCTCGTGAAAAACGGCCCGTATCATCTTCATAGTATTCAAATTTCTATCTCGTACGTGTGGGGTAAAAGTCATCCCTCTATCCAGAATCACTCCCAGGTATTTCGTCGTAGTAGTCCAGGGTACTGGCTATCCATTGATGGAAAGTCGCGTCCTCAATTTCGGCCGTTTCTTCGTAAACAGTATTGCTGCAGTTTTCGTAGGGTTTAGGGAGATTTTATGCTCTTTGTCGATTGTTCGGTGACGACAAGTTGTCGCTGCGTCATGTTGACAAGTTGCTCGATGTTTCTTCCAGAGGTTAGGAAGGAGTTGTCATCGGCTTAAAAACTGGAGGTGACGTGTTGAATGGCAGGAATGTCGTTAGTATTCAAATTAAACAGGCATGGCAATATTTCCGCCCCCTGTCGGATGCCAGCTGCGACAGTTTTCAGTGATGACTTCTTCCCATCTATTTGTACAAACAGAAGCCTGTCCTACAGAAAGCTATCAATCAGCTTGATTTAACAGTCGGGGAGACGGGTTAGATCGAGTAGTTTGACTATAATCTTGTCACGCCACACCGGATTATATGCCTTTTCGATATCTAGGAAAACTCCAACTGCGGAGTTCCGTCTATTGAGGTGGAGTTGTATGGGCTCTGTGAACCGAAGCAGCTGAAGCTCCCCCGATATCCGTGCTGGAAGCCAAACTGTTCGTGGCGGATGACGTTATTTTCATCCAGATACTCTTTGAGACTCTGTAGCAGCACCCGTTCCAATATTTTGCTGAGTGTGGGCAACAGACTAATCGGGCGGTAGCTGTGTGGCAACTCTGGGTTTTTTCCTCTTTTGGAAATAGGGATCGTCGTCAATGACTTTCAGTCTGCAGGGAAGTAGCCGTTGAGTAAGCAGCTGCCGATAATTCGAGTTAAGAGAACGAGGCCTTTTCTCGGAAGATGCTTAAGATCGGCGTTGGTCACAGAGTCCTTGCCAGGCGCCGAGTTGATGCTGATGAGTTTTCTAACTTCATGGGGAGTGCTAAGAACAGGCCTCTATTGTGTGGGGAGTTGGCGGAAGTCGGCGATTCGCTGCGTTCTCTGCATCCTGTGGGGACGGAGCTGTCATGTGATGTTCATGTACGTCGGCTTACAATTCAGCTGGGCCAAGAGATTCGTATATGAGGCCATCGGGGCCGCGTATTGCTCTGACAAATTTCCACTCTTCCCTAGTCTGGGGGAACATTTCGTCCATCTTTGTTTCGCAGAAGTCTTTCCGCCATTCTTCAGCCGGCGGCATAGCTCCCGGGACAAACGACGCAACAGCAGTCTATCTTCTGGGTGCCTGTATCGTTGCCATGGTTTTCTGTGAGTATTCCGGCGATGCTCGATGTCAGTAAGATGAGGAGGGAATGTTTCAAATTGATTTTCATGACGAAAGATGTCAGTCGCTGCACGTCTTGTTGCCCGTTGGATTTTAGCTGTCAAGTTGCCGCAGCGATGCCAATTTCCGGAACTGTAGAGACTGCTTGGGCCGTTCAGACATTATTGTTCAGGTATGTCGCAAAGAGATCCCAGTTAAAAGCTCTGGAGCTTGGAGGAGGTATTTGGAAGCCGGTACTCTCGAGAAGTTCGAAAACTGGTACATGATCAGATGACAGATCCTGAATGAAACTTCCTGGCAGATTAAAACTGTGTTCCGAACCGAGACTCGAACACGGGACCATTTCCTTTCGCGGGCAAATGCTCTACCATCTGAACTACCCAAGCACGACTCATGACCCGTCCTCACAGCTTCAATTCTGCCAGTACCTTCCAAATGGTCCCGAGTTCGAATCTCGGTCCGGCACACTGTTTTAATCTGCCAGTAAGTTTCACATCAGCGCACACTCCGCTGCAGAGTGAAAATCTCATTCTAGATTCTGAATGGTCTTGAGCTGTAGATTTGCAGCGATATTTTTAACAATCACTATATCGAGAACGTCAGTCTCCTAGACGGCGAACTCAGGGATGCGTGTTGGCACCCGTGGCCAAAAGATGGTGACGTGAAGATCGTTCTCTAGATAGTAGAGTAGATAACAACTACGCCAGACACTTTTGGTCTCATATAGGCCGTATTCTGCCTGTTTACACATTTCTGTATTTGAATACGCATGCCTACATTAGTTTCTTTGGCGCTTCAGTGTAGATTGCAACACTTCATTAGAAGGGACCCACAAAACCAGAATAATTCCTTCCTCCACATAAGCTACAAATACTACAAACTGTGTAACGTCCCCTAAGAAAAACTATGAATGACTGTGCTAGTCAACTTCTACGTTATTTGATACAAAGACAGCTGAGTAAAACTCAACGTACTCAGACAGTTCTCTCTTTACTTATTCTGATCATCGCTAAATTGACACACAATATTTTTAGCGCAACGCAATCTGACTTTCAGTAATCCCTACAAAAGAATGGCCCTGACTAACAATAACCTATACATTTCATGAATCACTTACCTCACAAAAATCTTCGTTACTCGAACTACTGCAATACTGCGAGCGCCAATGCTGCCAGCTAGATAAAAGATTCAAACTACTGAAGGCACTAACTTCTGATAGGCATAGTCAGCAAATGAAAGATTTTGATAGAGAAAAAACAATGAATGTACTTTAATAGCGTTCAAAAGTCATAATATATATTTTATTTTGTGACATCCAATTAAACAATTTCCTTTTTCTGGCGGACACACGACCAGGTCGTCCGCTCATAGCAACCTCTCAAAACTCTGGCATCTCTCTCTCCACATCCACCACTGCTGGCGGCTCACCTCCAACTGCCCAACGCTACGCTCTGTTCACATTCAACTGCCCAACACTACAATAGTGAAGAGTAATAGAAGGCAGATTTCAGACCACCTAACAGATCAAAACGAAAATTTCTGTTCCGACACTGACAATGTTGAGTGTTTATGGAAAAAGTTCAAGGCAATCGTAAAATGCGTTTTAGACAGGTACGTGCCGAGTAAAACTGTGAGGGACGGGAAAAACCCACCGTGGTTCAACAACAAAGTTACGAAACTACTGCGAAAGCAAAGAGAGCTTCACTCCAAGTGTAAACGCAGCCAAAACCTCTCAGACAAACAGAAGCTAAACGATGTCAAAGTTAGCGTAAGGAGGGCTATGCGTGAAGCGTTCAATGAATTCGAAAGTATGTACCGACTTGACAGAAAATCCTAGGAATTTCTGGTCTTATGTTGAATCAGTAAGTGGCTCGTAACAGCATATCCAGACACTCCGGGATGATGATGGCATTAAACAGAGGATGACACGCGTAAAGCTGAAATACTACACACCTTTTTCCAAAGCTGTTTCACAGAGGAAGACCGCACTGCAGTTCCTTCTCTAAATCCCCGCACAAACGAAAAAATGGCTGACATCGAAATAAGTGTCCAAGGAATAGAAAAGCAACTGGAATCACTCAATAGAGGAAAGTCCACTGGACCTGACGGGATACCAATTCGATTCTACACAGAGTACGCGAAAGAACTTGCCCCCCTTCTAACAGCCGTGTACCGCAAGTCTTTAGAGGAACGGAAGGTTCCAAATGATTGGAAAAGAGCGCAGGTAGTCCCAGTCTTCAATAAGGGTCGCCGAGCAGATGCGCAAAACTATAGACCTATATCTCTGACGTCGATCTGTTGTAGAATTTTGGAACATGTTTTTTGCTCGCGTATCATGTCGTTTTTGGAAACCCAGAATCTACTGTGTAGGAATGAACATGGATTCCGGAAACAGCGATCGTGTGAGACCCAACTCGCTTTATTTGTTCATGAGACCCAGAAAATATTAGATACAGGCTCCCAGGTAGATGCTATTTTCCTTGACTTCCGGAAGGCGTTCGATACAGTTCCGCACTGTCGCCTGATAAACAAAGTAAGAGCCTACGGAATATCAGACCAGCTGTGTGGCTGGATTGAAGATTTTTTAGCAAACAGAACACAGCATGTCGTTATTAATGGAGAGACGTCTACAGATGTTAAAGTAACCTCTGGCGTGCCACAGGGGAGTGTTATGGGACCATTGCTTTTCACAATATATACGAATGACCTAGTAGATAGTGTCGGAAGTTCCATGCGGCTTTTCGCGGATGATGCTGTAGTATACAGAGAACTTGCAGCATTAGAAAATTGTAGCGAAATGCAGGAAGATCTGCAGCGGATAGGCACTTGGTGCAGGGAGTGGCAACTGACCCTTAACATAGACAAATGTAATGTATTGCGAATACATAGAATGAAGGACCCTTTATTGTATGATTATATGATAGCGGAACAAACACTGGTAGCAGTTACTTCTGTAAAATATCTTGGAGTATGCGTGCGGAACGATTTGAAGTGGAATGACCATATAAAATCAATTGTTGGTAGGGCGGGTACCAGGTTGAGATTCATTGGGAGAGTGCTTAGAAAATGTAGTCCATCAACAAAGGAGGTGGCTTACAAAACACTCGTTCGACCTATACTTGAGTATTGCTCATCAGTGTGAGATCCGCACCAGATCGGGTTGACGGAGGAGATAGAGAAGATCCAAAGAAGAGCGGCGCGATTCGTCACAGGGTTATTTAGTAAGCGTGATAGCGTTACGGAGATGTTTAGCAAACGCAAGTGGCAGACCCTGCAAGAGAGGCGCTCTGCATCGCGGTGTAGCTTGCTCGCCAGGTTTCGAGAGGGTGCGTTTCTGGATGAGGTGGTTCATATGGCTCTAAGCACTATGTGACTATACCAACACAGTTTTAATCTGCCAGGAAGTTTCATATCAGCGCGCACTCCGCTGCAAAGTGAAAATCTCATTCTGGTAACCTAAGGACATCACAAACATCCATGCCCGAGGCAGGATTCGAACCTGCGACCGTAGCGGTCTTGCGGTTCCAGACTGCAGCGCCTTTAACCGCACGGCCACTTCGGCCGGCTCTGGATGAGGTATCGAATATATTGTTTCCCCCTACTTATACCTCCCGAGGAGATCACGAATGTAAAATTAGAGAGATTCGAGCGCGCACGGAGACTTTCAGACAGTAGTTCTTCCCGCGAACCATACGCGACTGGAACAGAAATGGGAGGTAATGACATTGGCACGTAAAGTGCCCTCCGCCACACACCGTTGGGTGGCTTGCGGAGTATAAATGTAGATGCAGATGTAGATGAATATTCCAACAATGCCAAACAGCCACAGACTGCACACAGCACAGTCGGTGATTTTTATTTAGGGCGCTACGTGGCGTTACCGACTTAATAACCTAAACAGCCCACTTACAATTGTAGTGTGTTGTGAAAACCGCCTTGGGGAATGGAACAATATCCCCCAATGTCTCCTCAACAGTTTGGTTGCCAAGATGAATAACAGGTGTAAAATGTGCATTAGTGCCCGAGAGGGGCATATTCGTTACTGACAGTCCGATATCGACCATTGTGTTGGGAGTCTGACGTGTGTCAAACATTAACGTTCCTGATACAGATTTCACCATATGTGTGTCGTGAAATCTGTATCATCTTTAGTTACAAATATACAACTCCATCTCTATTACTTATGTAGAGTGTTTCACGTCGTCAGTCATTGCCTGCGATTGTTGCCGTCCAACAATGTCTCTGTTCCTTATCAACTGTCAAACACTATACAGGGTGTTACAAAAAGGTACGGCCGAACTTTCAGGAAACATTCCTCACACACAAATAAAGAAAAGATGTTACGTGGACATGTGTCGGGAAACGCTTAGTTTCCATGTTAGAGCTCATTTTAGTTTCTTCCACCTATGCTCAATGGAGCACGTTATCATGATTTCATACGGGATACTCTACCTGTGCTGCTAGAACATGTGCCTCTACAAGTACGACACAACATGTGGTTCACGCACGATGGAGCTCCTGCACATTTCAGTCCAAGTGTTCGTACGCTTCTCAACAACAGATTCGGTGAGGGATGGATTGGTAGAGGCGGACCAATTGCATGGCCTCCACGCTCTCCTGACCTCAACCTTCTTGACTTTCATTTATGGGGGCATTTGAAAGCTCTTGTCTACGCAACCCTGGTACCAAATGTAGAGACTCTTCGTGCTCGTATTGTGGACGCCATTCTCCAGGGCTGCATCAGCGCATCAGGGATTCCATGCGACGGAGGGTGGATGCACGTATCCTCGCTAACGCAGGACATTTTGAACGTTTCCTGTAACAAACTGTTTGAAGTCACGCTGGTACGTTCTGTTGCTGTGTGTTTCAAAAATGGTTCAAATGGCTCTGAGCACTATGGGACTTAACAGCTGTGGTCATCAGTCCCCTAGAACTTAGAACTACTTAAACCTAACTAATCTAAGGACATCACACACATCCATGCCCGAGGCAGGATTCGAACCTGCGACCGTAGCAGTCGCGCGGTTCCGGACTGCGCCCCTAGAACCGCGAGACCACCGCGGCCGGCGCCGTGTGTTTCCATTCCATGATTAATGTGATTTGAAGAGAAGTAATAAAATGAGGTCTAACATGGAAAGTAAGCGTTTCCGGACACATGTCGATATAACGTATTTCCTTTCTTTGTGTGTGAGGAATGTTTCCTGAAAGTTTGGCCGTACCTTTTTATAACACCCTGTATACCGCAGGAAACTGACAAGCGTTGTAATGCCATTCCCAAAATATTAGGTTGGTACATAAGTTCGTAGCCTTTTTACAGGTGTATAGTCGGCCGTTGTGGCTGAGCGGTTCTAGGCCCTTCAGTCTGGAACAGTGTGACCGCTCCGGTCGCAGGTTCGAATCCTTCCTCGGGCATGGATGTGTGTGATGTCCTTAGGTTAGTTAGGTTTAAGTAGTTCTAAGTCTAGGGGACTGATGACCTCAGATGTTAAGTCCCATAGTGCTTAGAGACATTTTGAACACGTGTATAACAAAGAAGACAGATACACATGACATTGACTTTAGTCATCAACAATACATTCTCCTTCATTATTAAGAACAGTATGCCAACGCTGGGATAACTTTTAGATTCCGCGGATGTAGAAATCACGTGGTTTTGAGACGAAGAACGCGTCGAGCCATGTTCAGAGTTCATTTTCATTCTAAAAGGAAGTTCTTTGAAGAATGTTCTATAGAGAACGAGAAAGTTGAAAATGTGAGGGCGCGAAATCAGGTGTATAGTGTAGTTCCTAACCCAATTCTTGTATAGTGTTTTTTGCCAATCTAGCAGAATGAGGACTGGCGTTATCCTGGAATAGCATCACTTCACACAGTCTTCTTGGCTGCTTTTCCTGGGCTGCGTCTGCAAGACGTCTCAGTTCTTGTACTAAATGTCAGCAGTGATGGTTACAGCTCGAGGAAGCATTCCTTAGAACACCACAGCATCACTGTTCCACCAGATGCATAACATTATCTTTTGTGGCGGAGCGCAGGTGTTTGTACGGGGCGTTGCTGCTTTGTTTGAGCTCAACCATTCCTTGGGTCTCCTTGTGTTACCATAAAAACATCACTTCTCATTACCATAAAAACATCGTTGCTCATCATCAGTAACGATACAGGATGGGAATGCCTGGCGTTGTTCAGTAGTCAGTTGATGACGTATGGCTCCCGCTGACGTTTGTGACTTTGGCTTAGAGCCTGCGGTAGCCACACACCCGATTTCTGAACCTTCCCCACTGCATGCAAATGTCGTATGTTGTGGAATGGTTAGAGTTCATCACATCAGCCAGTTCTCGAGTACGCTGACATGGATCATAATTGATTAATACGTTTAAACGATCTTCATCAAATCCCGCAGGTCTTTCTGAACGTAGGGAGTCATTAATGTCAAAACATTCCTTCTTAAAACGAGAAAACAATTTTTTGCTGTTCTGAGTGCAATGGCATTATCCTCACAACCAGCGCAAATGTTTCTGGCTACCTCCTTTGCTGTCACCTCACTACTCAACTCAAACAGAAGATGTCTCCATTTGGCACTCCATTTTCTAGCGTCCAAAGCTCCACTGAATATGTCCTTAGAACTGAAGTGAACTAGAAATAAAGAATGACAAATGGTAAATAAACCCAAAGCAACCGGAATAACAACATGAAAAACAAAAACGCCACGAGCTTGTGCACCAACCTAATACATTACCTGCCATGTTTTACATTTATTTCTCTTTTTAAGATAGACGTCGTGATGGTACCCAAAAGTTAAGACAATCTTCCTGAAAAGTCGATGTGTAACGACGTGCTCAGAGAAATATGTGAGTCATTACAGGAATGACTTCAGATGCCAGGTGTCTACAACCGCATTTCGCTTTAGACTGGCAAGCAGGTGGTCCGGTACATTTTGTTGTCAGTTTATATTTGATGTGTAACTGCTTAGCTCATTTCTAGTTTGCATCGTCAATAGTGCCGCGTCGGAACTAACGATGCCAGCTATGTTAGAGAAGCATTTGCACTGTTTACGAACCCCGTTAATATAGTAAAACATTGACCGATTTATACTACATATCATGGCATTGTTTTGCACGAGAACGGGATGTTTCAGAAGTAAGATGTAAGTAAAATAACGTGGGACGAGTTGTCTGACCAGTGTATCAATGTCCGATGCGCACTGGGTTTGGACTGATACTACAGAAGTGCCACAGTCCTTTCTTTTAGTTGATTTTGTTCTTCTTCAGAAATCTGGAACATCCGATATAACAGGGTCTTGTTCAAATGGTGCAGATGGCTCTGAGCACTATGGGAGTTAACATCTGAGGTCATCAGTCCCCCAGAACTTACAACTACTTAAACCTAACTAACCTAAAGACATCATACACATCCAAGGCAGGATTCGAACCTGCGACGGTAACGGCCGCTCGGTTCCACACTGAAACGTCTAGAACTGCTCGGCCACAACGGCAGGCAACAGGGTCACGTGGTGCGCCATATTGTATGCAGGCAAGAAGCGAAATACGAGGATTTTGACCGTAACACTAAAACAGCCGCAGTTTGACATCCAGTTTAAATAGTGGACACTGGTTCTTTGCCATTAGGCCTTATCTATGGCTGTACCACCCGAATTACTACTGTTATAGCTTCTGTTCTCCATAGTATGTGGTGGGAGTAGAGGAACACGCGCCCAGGGCAAAACTGGCGAAATGAGATGAACACAATTTTACAATGAAGTAAAATGTACACATTTTAATAATTATCTCTTAGTTTAGTGCTGGATGCAAACGGAGGAGGTCAGCAGTAAAGGCAACAGACTGGTTCAACTCGTGGAACTGTGTTGCACAGATGCTGGAAATCTGACGGAGCGACGACCCAGACATAGACTGCTAATTTTTAGTGAGAAATCTATAAATTTTGTGTGGTCACCTGCACGCCGTTCGCACAGGGGTACTCTACTGGTCATTCTGCCCACGCTTATTTAAACAGCAATGAATCTTGACATGCAGGATGAACTCAAACACCGTTGATAATATAATGGGGTGGTTTCGGAATAATTCCTAAGCATTTTGGTACGAGGGACCCGTAATCTCCGGTAGCCCGTTACAGAGAAGTAATTTAATTTTCATTCATTCAGTTTGTTACCCCTGTTACCTATGTTTCTGCAACAATACTTTAATAACAGTACAGAAACCTCCACCTGACATCAGCAGTTATTTAGAGATCTCATTGATACCAGTCAGCTACAAGATATTATCTAAGGCGTTACTGAACAGAGCCGAACCTCAACTGGACCCAAAACTTGGAGATTATCATGGTGGTTTTAGAAAAGGACGTTCTTGTGCTGAACAGGTCAATATTAAGTCAAATTAAACTGGCGAATGAACAGTATGTACTTACTTTCGTTGACTTCAAGAAAGCGTACGATTCAGTCGACCGACATACTCTTATAAGAATTTTGCGGGAAATGGGCCTCGACCAGAAAACCCACAGCCTTATCCAAAAGACCCTGAGTAACACTAGATCACGAGTAAAGTTCAGGGGAACACTTTCAGAAAGCTTTGAGATAAAGACAGGAGTTAGAGAGGGAGATGTACTTTCACGTCTTATCTTCAACTGTGCTCTGGACAAGGTGATCAAAGAGTGGCGAAAAGAAATGGAAGTACAAAATATACCGAGCGGTATTTACGTGGGACTAGTAGTAGACTGTTTAGCTTTCGCAGCTGATCTGGCACTTACAGCAAGCTCAGTAGAAGTAGTAGTAAAGGAGCTCAGCATGCTCAAACTCCAGGCTGCCAAGGTTTGGCTTCAATTGTCACTAGAAACGACAAAATACCTCACCAGCATCAGTGATACTCCCAGTGAACTACAGCTGGAACGAGGTCAAATTGAGAAAGTTGACAGCAAGTATCTAGGAGAATGATTGGAACGTAATCTATCAGAAGGGACAGCACTAACAACTCGGATTAATGAGTTACAATTAGCATATCGATTAACCAAGAACATCTACAATAATAAATGCCTATCTCGCAATTCCAAACTAAAACACTACCAGTTATCCTCCCTGAAGCACTATATGCCTCAGAATGCTTGAATCTGAACAGAAAAGGATTGACAGATAAACTAGAGATTCAGGAGACGAAGATGCTGAGAAAAATTCTGGGACCAATCAAAACAGATGGTGAGTACAGAAGGCAATCAAATCAGGAGCTTTACAATCATAGTGAGAAAGTCACAGATGTAGACAGGAAGAGACGTCTCGCTTCCTACGGGCACATCACAAGGATGGACCAAACAAGACTGACTGACTGACTTCTCAACTACTGGAAGAGCAGGAAGACCGTGACACCGTGGCTGATAGACGTCAAGAAGGACATCCAGGAACTAACGTAACTGAAAGTGACACTAGAAACGGAGCAGTTTTCAGAAGGATACTAAAAGAAAAGAGGTTTCAGGACAGATCACCCCGTAAAAAGACCGGTACCCTTTGGACAAAGGAGAGGAAGGAGAAACACATGCAGAGAATGCAGGATTACTGGGCAAGCATCAAGTCTCTCTCCAGGCTGAGAAGTTGAATATCGTGGTCCTTAGCTGGCCCATTCGAAAAGAGAAGAAGAATAAGAAGAAGAAGGGGAAGAAAGAAACATCTACAATCCGAACACCAAAACTTACGACACTAAACAACCCTCAAATCCAAACCTTCTGCTATCCAAACACCAAAACCTACGACGCAAAACAAGTCCCACATGCGAAAGCTCTGTGACGTGGTTTCCGACGCTGCGAGAATAGCTCTTGCACTGCGTTCAGTGACCCCGGACACGAGGTGGATTTCTACCAATTCTTCATCCGTAAACGTACCCATACTGCTCTGTGTCACTGTTAACATACGGATAACTCTGCTGGATAACAAGTTTCGCCCAGAACCGAGCTGTGCTGAGTGCAAGTTTGAGGACGAAAAGCAGTGTAGCCACTACTGTCGCCATAGCAAGACCTACAGTGCATACGGCCGACTGCATTGCAGATACTTTCAGTGCAATATGGGCGCAAAAACAAGTGGGAGTAAGAAATTAACGAAAGACAGTTACTTTGTAGCAATCCACTGGAGACCACATACTTAAATATTTGGAAAATGTCGCTAACCAATCTCCGAGATTTTATCGATGGAGGTCGGTTCACCCTGTATAACAGAAGCAATAGTACTCTCTCGACACACCTCGAAGGGCCACGGATGTAAATGGCTATTTCTGAGCTCGCCCCTCCCAGACGGACATCTTTGTGTGGTTGAGAGCGCCGGATGAAGAGCTACAGCGCGGGGGGTGTGGGCGGGAAGATACACGTGTAAGACACGGGTCGATAGCGGAACACACGGCGCGCGCCGTGCGGCTGCTGCTCCACCCGAAAGCCGAGCCACGTTGGCGGAGAGGCGGCCGTCCTGAACGAGCCGCTGCTGAACTGTTCAGCTGTCGATGAAGCTATACATCAGAACCAACTTTCGCGAAAACGTTCGCTTTTGCAAAAGTCCCCACACAACAGTCCTAGGGCCATAAGATAGCAAGCACAGAATGAGATTTTCACTCTGCAGCGGAGTGTGCGCTGTTATGAAACTTCCTGGCAGATTAAAACTGTGTGCCGGACCGAGACTCGAATTAGGGACTTTTGCCTTTCGCGAGAGAGCTTCTGCAAAGTTTGGAACGTAGGAGACGAAGTACTGGCGGAAGTAAAGCTATGAGGACGGGGCGTGAGTCGTGCTTGGGTAGCTCAGTTGGTTGCCGGCTCAGCGTGTTCGGTCAGAGAGCTGGTTGGCTTCTGTAATAAGAAACTGAGTGGAAGGATCAACAAATGAACTTTAACGGATATCATATGACGTCCGAAACGACCAACCTAACGATAAAAAAAAAGTTGGTAGAGCACTTGCCCGCGAAAGGCTAAGGTCCCGACTTCGAGTCTCTTTCCGGCACAGAGTTTTAATCTGTCAGGAAGTTTCATAGTAAGTACAGTCTGAATACAGCACTGTGTATGAAAAGAGTGGTGCTAAGGTGATAACGAATTGACAGTAATGTGCAGTAAGACGGGTACGTTTATTTAGTGCTATAATTCGAAGAGATCAATTTTCATGTTGTACTTACACTGAGGTGAAAGGTCATGGGATATACACTCCTGGAAATGGAAAAAAGAACACATTGACACCGGTGTGTCAGACCCACCATACTTGCTCCGGACACTGCGAGAGGGCTGTACAAGCAATGATCACACGCACGGCACAGCGGACACACCAGGAACCGCGGTGTTGGCCGTCGAATGGCGCTAGCTGCGCAGCATTTGTGCACCGCCGCCGTCAGTGTCAGCCAGTTTGCCGTGGCATACGGAGCTCCATCGCAGTCTTTAACACTGGTAGCATGCCGCGACAGCGTGGACGTGAACCGTATGTGCAGTTGACGGACTTTGAACGAGGGCGTATAGTGGGCATGCGGGAGGCCGGGTGGACGTACCGCCGAATTGCTCAACACGTGGGGCGTGAGGTCTGCACAGTACATCGATGTTGTCGCCAGTGGTCGGCGGAAGGTGCACGTGCCCGTCGACCTGGGACCGGACCGCAGCGACGCACGGATGCACGCCAAGACCGTAGGATCCTACGCAGTGCCGTAGGGGACCGCACCGCCACTTCCCAGTAAATTAGGGACACTGTTGTTCCTGGGGTATCGGCGAGGACCATTCGCAACCGTCTCCATGAAGCTGGGCTACGGTCCCGCACACCGTTAGGCCGTCTCCCGCTCACGCCCCAACATCGTGCAGCCCGCCTCCAGTGGTGTCGCGACAGCCGTGAATGGAGGGACGAATGGAGACGTGTCGTCTTCAGCGATGAGAGTCGCTTCTGCCTTGGTGCCAATGATGGTCGTATGCGTGTTTGGCGCCGTGCAGGTGAGCGCCACAATCAGGACTGCATACGACCGAGGCACACAGGGCCAACACCCGGCATCATGGTGTGGGGAGCGATCTCCTACACTGGCCGTACACCACTGGTGATCGTCGAGGGGACACTGAATAGTGCACGGTACATCCAAACCGTCATCGAACCCATCGTTCTACCATTTCTAGACCGGCAAGGGAACTTGCTGTTCCAACAGGACAATGCACGTCCGCATGTATCCCGTGCCACCCAACGTGCTCTGGAAGGTGTAAGTCAACTACCCTGGCCAGCAAGATCTCCGGATCTCTCCCCCATTGAGCATGTTTGGGACTGGATGAAGCGTCGTCTCACGCGGTCTGCACGTCCAGCACGAACGCTGGTCCAACTGAGGCGCCAGGTGGAAATGGCATGGCAAGCCGTTCCACAGGACTACATCCAGCATCTCTACGATCGTCTCCATGGGAGAATAGCAGCCTGCATTACTGCGAAAGGTGGATATACACTGTACTAGTGCCGACATTGTGCATGCTCTGTTGCCTGTGTCTATGTGCCTGTGGTTCTGTCAGTGTGGTCATGTGATGTATCTGACCCCAGGAATGTGTCAATAAAGTTTCCCCTTCCTGGGACAATGAATTCACGGTGTTCTTATTTCAATTTCCAGGAGTGTAGATATGCATATATACAGATGGCGATACTGTCTCGTACAGAAGGTATAACATGGGGAGTGCATTGGCGGAGCTGCCATTTCTACTCAGGTGATCCACATGAGCAGGTGTCCATTGTGACTATGGCCGTACGGCGGGTACTAACGCGGAGTGGCTGTTGGAGCTAGACGCATAGGACATTCTGTTTCGGAAATCTTTACGGAATTCAAGATTCAGAGATTACCAGAGTCACGAATGTGCCGAAAATACCAAATGTCATTACCTTTCACCACGGACAACACAGTGGCCGACAGCCTTCACTTAACGACCGAGAGGAGGGGTGTTTGCGTGGTGTTGTCAGTGCTGACAGACAAGCAACACTTCGTGAAATAACCGCAGAAACCAATGTGGACCGTACGACGAACTTACTCTTTAAGACAGTGCGGCGAAATGTGGCGTTAATGGGCTATGGAGCGATGCGGGTGCCTTTGCTAACAGCGCGACATCGGCTTTAGCGCTTCTCCTGGACCGTGTCGATTGGACCCTGGATGACTGGTTAGATGAGTCCCGATTTCAGTTGGTAAGACTTGATAGTAGGGTTCGAGTGTGGCGCAGACCCCACGAAGCTATGGACCCAAGTTGTTAAGTAGGCACTCTGCAAGTTCGTGGTAGTTCCATAATGGTGCGGGCTGTGTTTACATAGAATGTACTGGGTCCGCTCCTGCAACTGAACCTATCATTGACTTGAAACGTTTCTGTTCCGCTAGCTGAATACCATTTGCGGCCATGATCTCAAACAACGATTTCATGTCACTAGGCAACAGTTTTTCACGACTCGTTTGAAGAACATTCTAAACAATTCGAGCGATTGATCGGGCCACCTAGATCGCCCGACATGAATGCCATTGAACATTTATGTGACGTGATGGAGAGGTCAATTTGTGCACAAAATCCTGCACTAACAACACTTTCGCAATTATGAATGGCTATCGAAGCAGTATGGTTTAATATTTCTGGAGGGGACTTCCAACGATGTGTTGAGTCCACGATGGACTGTGCGGCTGGTCCCGGCGGAGGTTCGAGTCCTCCCTCCGGCATGGGTGTGTGTGTTTGTCCTTAGGATAATTTAGGTTAAGTAGTGTGTAAGCTTAGGGACTGATGACCTTATCAGTTAAGTCCCAGAAGTAGCAGTTACTTCTGTAAAATATCTGGGAGTATGCGTGCGGAACGATTTGAAGTGGAATAATCATATAAAATTAATTGTTGGTAAGGCGGGTACCAGGTTGAGATTCATTGGGAGAGTCCTTAGAAAATGTAGTCCATCAACAAAGGAGGTGGCTTACAAAACACTCGTTCGACCTATACTTGAGCATTGCTCATCAGTGTGGAATCCGTACCAGACAGGGTTGACGGAGGAGAGAGGATCCAAAGAAGAGCGGCGCGTTTCGTCACAGGGTTATTTGGTAACCGGGATAGCATTACGGAGATGTTTAACAAACTCAAGTGGCAGACTCTGCAAGAGAGGCGCTCTGCATCGCGGTGTAGCTTGCTCGCCAGGTTTCGAGAGGGTGCGTTTCTGGATGAGGTATCGAATATATTGCTTCCCCCTACTTATACCTCCCGAGGAGATCACGAAAGTAAAATTAGAGAGATTAGAGCGCGCACGGAGGCTTTCAGACAGTCGTTCTGGCTGGTAATGACAGTGGCACGTAAAGTGCCCTCCGCCACACACCGTTGGGTGGCTTGCGGAGTATAAATGTAGATGTAGATGTAGAGATTTCACACACATTTGAACATTTTTTTGTTGAGTCCACGCCATGTCCAGTTGCCGGGCTAAAGGAGCGCCAACAGGGTAATACGAGGTCTCCCATGACCTTTGTCACCTCTGAAGCCCCAAAAGGCTGTAAGCGAATGACGCTCTTGTATACAGACAAGATGCAAAGCTGGAAAATTGTAGCGAAATGGAGGGAAACGTACAGAAGTTCGATTCTTGGTGCGGGCGTTGGCAGTTGACCCTCCTACACAAATGAAACGTACTGCCCATAAACAGATGGGATTACTCGCTAGTGTTTGATCACGTGATTGACGAAAGTCACTAGAAGTAGTTACATTCATTAAATGCTGGCAGTAAAAATACAGAACGATTTAAAACTGAACAGCCACATAAAACTAACTGCAGAGAAAGCAGGTGGTGCGGACGAGCCCCTGCAGAGCCAGAGGACGTTGCTGGCGACAGCTCGGTTGCAACGCGATGACATTTAAGGAAGCTGTCGGCTGACCGCGGCCAGCTACGTGACTAGTGCCTTTGTAGCTGTTGCTAATTACCACCAGGGCACGTCACAGCAACGTCTTCGTGAGTAGGTATGTCTGCAGTTGTTCCGTCACGCGCTGTACACTGTCTTGCGGCGTTCCCAAGTTGTGTCGCAATTAAAGCCGTGTTTTGCGAGGAGCAGGAATTTTCCGCCGCGCAACCAGAACAAGCCGTTTTGCGTCGACAGGTACGCACAACTTAAATACACTGCTGTGTAAAACTTATAAGGACAAAAGTAACTTTCCCCTGATGCGTCACCGGCGTTTGTGGCCGAGCGGTTCTAGGGGCTTCAGTCTCGAACTGCGCTGCTGCAACGGTCACAGGTTCGAATCCTGCCTGGGGCATGGATGTGTGTGATGTCCTTAGGTTAGTTACGTTTAAGTAGTTTTAAGTTCTAGGGGACTGATATCCTCAGATGTTAAGTCCCATAGTGCTCAGAGGCATTTGAACCATTTGAAATTAGCTTAGTGTTTCTGTGTAATTGTGTAAACTGACACATAAACGCGTTGCTGGCAATGCCTTTTTAACAACACGCTAATGCAATTACTAATTACTTACGCTGTCACTAAACGAGTATTTGCAAAGTGATTGTTCACATAACAGAACAATAAAAATATGAAAACAGCTGTCTCTGAGAGCTTGTGGATTCAAGCAAGTTTCTTCGAGAGAAAACTGTTGGCGGAAGGCGCAATAATGCAACCGACTTACTCTAAACAGCAGACTGTTTGCGTAACTAAACGCAGAAACTTTAATGAATATAGTTAACGAGTAGGTAGTAAAATGTGATCCAACCAATGAATCAGTTTTGTAAGTTACTGAAATGGGAGATATCACAGACTAACAAATTTTCTTTGATAGAGCCGCTACCGACAAAGGCTCTGTCACCTCAGGTAAGGTGCCTACTGGGACTCTAGTGACAGATGAAAATCTTGGTATTCTTGGGGCATCTTTCGCGCAAAAGGAGCTCATGTTTTTTCCTTTTGGTTTTTTGCAGCAACGGATATGGTTCTGCAAATGTAATCGCATTACCCGAGCGGCCTTCATTACGAGGGGCTTCACGGCGGAATTAAGTAATATTTGCTAGTTCCGTCCCACCCACCTTCCGCCAGCTTCCGTTTCATCAGGCGGTGCTTTTTCCTCGAAGAATGCCGAAATGAAAGGTTGAAGAAGACATTTCTGCCGGAGATAAGCATAAAATAGCGGGGAGTGACGCCAGTAAACGCGCTCGGAGGCTCACGGCGGCGTTCCTTTTTATGGTCTTCCCCCTTCATTCTTTCTTCGTCGAATGTTCTTTTTCTTTTCTTCCGCACTTTTTTTTATCTTTTGCTCCACTCTCTTGGGAGCGCGGGCGAGCCATCTGTCCCGGCGGCGCATCTGCGGGCTACTTGCCACGGAATTCCCTCCAATAAGGGCGCCCGTGGCGCGTTCAATAATCTATAAAGCGTGGCGGCGCCAGAGAGGGCCGCTCCTCCCCCGCCCCCCCCCCCACCACGTGCCGCTCCCACCCCCGCCACCGCCGGCAGAGGGGAGGGGAGGGGAGGGGAGGGGAGGGGAGGGGAGGGGAGGGGAGCGGCGTTGCCATGGCGACGCGCGGCCAGCGGCGCCTCTCGGATCTTGCGCAATCCCTTAAGACCGCCGGCCTCGATCTTTAGCCCGGCTCACAAAATGGCCGCCGGCGCCCACACAGGCCCGGCTGGCTCGCATTGTCCCAGCAGCCGGCCGGCCGGACCTCATTGTCCTCGTACCCCGCGACGCAGCAGGCGAATTCCGGGCGCCCTCCTGTTAACAGAAATTCCTCAAGATTTCGCCTCCCTCTCCCATATGGGTCATTACACAAGTTCTGATCACTCGCAAGTTCGAAATAAACAGCTGTCAATATAAGCTTCCACGTATCGTGAAGTGAATTTTGTCATATTTCTTCCCGTCTCTCAAAGCGATATATCACTCTGACCAATACAACGGAATAAAAAACTTCTACACATATAATGGGTTTGTAAACAGGCACAAATGGTTCAAATGGCTCTGAGCACTATGGGACTTAACATCTGTGGTCATCAGTCCCCTAGAACTTAGAACTACTTAAACCTAACTAATCTAAAGACATCACACAACACCCAGTAATCACGAGGTAGAGAAAATCCCTGACCCCGCCGGGAATCGAACCCGGGAACCCGGGTGTGGGAAGCAAGAACGCGACCGCACGACCACGAGCTGCGGACATAAACAGGCACATTAAAACTGTGTGCCGGACCGAGACTCGAACTCGGGACCTTTGCCTTTCGTGGGCAAGTGCTCTCCCAACCTTATTTTTTTTTTTTTTTTTTTTTTTTATAATTCCAATGTCAGACTTACAACTTTTGCTGACCTACATTTTGTTGTACTACCGCATAAACAGTGCCTACAATGTCCAAATGTTGACGAATAGTGGCTAATTACAAAATTAATTAAGTAAGGAAATGAATAAAACTGAAAATGTCCAAATGAAAGACATGAACACATTGCGGATAGTACAAATACAAAAGAAACATGCTCCTGTAGCAATGAAATGAAATTCGTGTCGGGGGCGACAGCTGCTCACGACCTGACGTTCGATAGAGCAAGAGAGCCATCTATCGACTCGTTCTCCAGTTGGTGTAAGACTGGGTCGTCTTCTCGAAATTAACTAAGGTCCATAAATGTGATCGATGTCTATCTCGGCTTCTTCGTCTATCTCATCTCTCACCCGTCACACCCCATCTGGCCGGCGGGTCGGTAAATGTATGTCGCAAGTAACTAGCGAGGTCTTGCCCATATTTCTTATGCTGTTGCAGCTTCGTGTGTCCATCCAGGAGAAAATGCCAAAAATCCATTTTGTCCTTTCCCGATTCGTTATACCAACTGAGCTACCCAAGCACGACTCACGCCCCGTACTCAGAGCTTTACTTCTGCCAGTACCTCGTCTCCTACCTTCCAAACTTTACAGAAGCTCTCCTGCGAACCTTGCCGAACTAGCACTCCTGAAGGAAAGGATATTGCGGAGACATGGCTTAGCCACAGCCTAGGGGATGTTTCCAGAATGAGATTTTCACTCTGCAGCGGAGAGTTTGGAAGGTAGGAGACGAGGTACTGGCAGAAGTAAAGCTGTGAGTACGGGGCGTGAGTCGCGCTTGGGTAGCTCAGTTGGTAGAGCACTTGCCAGCGAAAGGCAAAGGTCCCGAGTTCGAGTCTCAGTCCGGCACACAGTTTTAATCTGCCAGGAAGTTTTATACCAGCACACACTCCGCTGCAGAGTGAAAATCTCATTCTGGTGTCTGTAAATAGTCGTGTGACTTTTGACATTTTTTCATTATTCATGATTTTATCAAACCCTCCTCTCCATCCACGAACAAGGAGATTGGCGAGAAGGGGGGGGGGGGGGGGGAGGATGTTTGCAGCAACTGCCCTTCATCCTAAACCAGTATTATAAAAATACTGTTTAAAGCAAATAAAATACCGATTTCAGCACACAGTAAAACTTTATCGCCATCGATGACATTTCCGAAGAGCGTGGAGAAACGTAAGCTGAAGGCGAAGTCAACGCAAGCTACGGGAATACGAATCCAACAACGGCCATGAAACGAGAGCTAGTCAGCGGTGAGCGTGCCGAAGTTTGCCCAGCAAGCGACCGTGTCTCGCTGTTTGGTTTTGTCCCAGTAATCCGTGGAAAATGTCCCTGACAAATCAGTGGTATTCCGCTTTTCGTATTGACCAAATACTCTTGGCGTAAACACGCAGGGAGAGATAAAGATACATGCTTTGAGGATTGATACTACTACTGATTGTGAACAAAACAGGTCAAATGGACATATTGTCCTGTTCTTAACATTTTCCGAGGAAACTAATGAAAACAATGGGGAACATTGTCGTCTAATCTTTCGCTAAATTGTGTACATTTCCTCACGAAAGATGTTCAGAAAGTCCGCCGTTAACTGTAATGCATTTTGCAGCTGTTTGTAAACAGCTGCCGGCCGGTGTGGCCGTGCGGTTCTAGGCGCTTCAGTCTGGAACCGCGTGACCGCTACGGTCGCAGGTTCGAGTCCTGCTTCGGGCATGGATGTGTGTGATGTCCTTAGGTTAGTTAGGTTTAATTAGTTCTAAGTTCTAGGCGACTAATGACCTCAGAAGTTAACTCGCATAGTGCTCAGAGCCATTTGAACCTTTTGTAAACAGCTGTTGTGATGGTGATTTGCACAAGCACAAAAACTACGTACACGAGGGCGTGCTAAAAAGTAATAATTTCCAATTTTTTTATGTGAAAACTATTACAGCTCTTTAGAGGAAACGAACTTTATTAATATTTTACACGAAACTTCCTGGCAGGTTAAAACTGTGTGCCGGACCGAGACCCGAACTCGGGACCTTTGCCTTTCGCGTGCAAGTGCTCTACCACCTGAGCCACCCAAGCACGACTCATGACCCGTCCTCACAGCTTCAATGCTGCCAGTACCCGAGCTCGGGTCTCGGTCCGGCACACAGTCTTAATCTGCCAGGAAGTTTCATATTAGCGCACACTGCGCTGCAGAGTGAAAAATCTCATTCTGGAAAGATTTTGCATGTTTATTCTTCGCGGCGGCGAACACATATCTCCGAACAAGAGACCAGTTTGTTGATGCGGTCACTGTCGGATGTTTGACTTTGTTAAGAAACACACAACCTCATCTCTGCTTGCACCACTTCATGATTATCAATGTGAAGTCCTCGAAAGTTCAAGTTTCGGAAACGGATTACGATTGGATGGGGCCAAGTTGGGGCTGTATGCAGGTTGATCGGCGACAGTGAATCCAAGGCATCGGACTGTTGCAGGTGTCGCATTGTCGTGCTGAAGGAGGCGGTGCTCCGTCTGTAGATGAACTCTTCGAATTCTCGCTTTCAGTTCAGTGAGGGTCTCGAACTCACCAATATAGTTACGTTACGTACCACCACCTTACGCAGAACCATTTGGAGTTCCCTATCGGCAGAGGGCTGCAAGGTGCCTCAGCGAAGACGGAAAGTCGACCGAGTGATGTGCATGACGTGTAATACTGCAACGTGTATTCAGAACGGAACAAAAGATACAGAGGCGCTTCTTTTCAGCGCGCCCTCGTAGAGTGAACAATGAACTGCAAGTGCACAAGCTTTACTGAGACGACATCGGAGAGAGAATGCAGAAAGCTGAGAACGAGGTTCAGGCAACAGAAAGGGGTGAGGGGGGTGGCAGGCCTCCACGAACCTTACCACATGACTGACCTCCCAAAAAATGGCTCTAATGGCTCTGAGCACTATGGGACTTAACATCTGAGGTCATCAGTTCCCTAGAACTTAGAACTACTTAAACCTAACCAACCTAAGGACATCACACACATCCATGCCCGAGGCAGGATTCGAACCTGCGACCGTAGCGGTCACGCGGTTCCAAACTGAAGCGTTTAGAACCGCACGGCCACACCGGCCGGCGGTGAGTGTTGGTCAAACCAGAAACAGATGCGTGGAGGCCTGTGAACACGGCTGTTGTCATCGTGGAAGGCGAGAGTGTGCACAGCTTACTCACACTGCTCACCTAAAATGTTGACATAAGCAACTTGGTTTGTGTTCATGGTAACCTGAACGAATGGACCAAAGTGGTGGTATGAAGCACGCCTCTAAATCATCAAGAGTCACATCCGGCCTCAAGTTGTGCCTCCACATACTGTGCGTTAAACGGCTCTCTTGGCTGTGGTTGCATCACTTAAAAAGAGGCAAAGTGGCGACTTGCCGGAGCATGCTAGGCGCTGCCGTTCAGTTGCAGACCAGTCCCTATGTTCCCTGGCCCACGGAAGATCTATATTATTAGGTGCCGCTGCGAGAAGTGGCCTTTCGCGAGGTAGCTGATTACAAATATCCATTACATGAAGTTTCTTTTCTAATATTCGCTCAGAAACTGGTTGAGAAATCCACTCACTTAAAGCAGAAATTCCTGTCGTGTTTTAAACCGACTGCCGTCAACATTCGTCTCCGACCCCTGTCGATTAGGATCGTTTTACTATCACTGTCCTCAATCCGCATTACATGGCTGCGAGCGGTACAGTATTCATCGCAAACGCGTTGGACAGCCCGCGTTCATGCAACGACAAACTGGGTAACTACATTCCCGATGCGGCCATTGGGAGGTTGCAACACGGTAGCACTTTTCGGCAATTATGTGACGCCCTACGTCGACGCATCTTACTGCGACGAGTCCATACAACCGACTGGGACGTACACTGTCGTCCCCTACGTGACCCTGAGGCGTCACAGCTGTCGTAGAATTTACACAAATGAAACAGCCGTGGTTATTGTTCTCGCTTCTCCTGCAGTGGATCCACACGTTCGTACACGGCAGCCTCAACAGGAGAATCACATTTCTAAAACCAGTGCACACGTTCCAATGCGTCATCGGTTCCATCCTTATCATGTACACAAGCGATAACAGTTGCATGAGAATGATTTCCACACTCGTCTAGAACTCTGCTGTGGACTCAACAGCATATCCTCACCAATCAGAATTTCTCTGACGTTCTTTTCACTGATGAAAGTTCCTTCTCAGACGTAAGTAGATACAAGGAACATTCGAGTACGAGAGCTACTTACTTTCTAGATACAATTCGACCTTGAACGTGGTCATTGACTTTGAACACATCACGTCATCAGTGACCCTGAAGGTTGCCTCCATGCAAGGGCAGATCAGTTACCTTCAACCTTTAACACACACCCCACCCCTCCTCCTCTCCTCCTTCCCTCCAACTTCCTTTCCCGCTCTATTCCAATCACATCAAAATATTTCACCAATTTTTAAAACGAAGTAACCAATCACTAACCCATATTTTGCCAGCCATTAAAATTAAGCAGCCAAGCAATATGTATCCCATCTTGTTTTCTGTAGCTCCCACTGAGCAAGCCCATATGTTGCAAGACACAATGGACGCTCAAATTAAGTGTTTCCCGATATCTGAATTGTCTGTATTATTTATTATATTTTGAACATCAAGCACTGCAGTCGGCCAAAAAAAGCCCCTCGAAGTGGTATCGGTATGTGGATGATACCTTTGTAATATGGAATCATGAGGAAGAAGACTTGAATGATTTCCTGGTGCACTTAAATAGCATCAACCCAAAGATCAAATTTACTATGGAGAAAGAGAAGAATGGACAACTTAACTTTTTGGATGTATCAGTTATCAAACGGGCGGATGGGACCTTAGGCCATAAGGTCTATAGGAAAGGTACACAAACTGATCGCTATCTCCATAAGAACTCAAACCACCACCCTAGGCAAAAGAGGGGGGTCATAAAAACACTAGTGGATAGGGCCAATAATATTTGTGAACCAGGCTACTTACAAGAAGAACTAAATCATGTACGAGTGGCTTTTGCGAAAAATGGTTATACGAAAAACGAGATTCACCGAGCACTTCACCCAAGTAGAAAAATACCTAAAAATAGGAGACAGCTACAACCATCAGCTGGAAAAGTATTTCTTCCGTTCATCCATAACATCACGGATCGCATTGGGAAAGTACTAGCCAAGTTTCAGGTGGAGACTATTTTCAGACCTAGTAAGAAAATTAGTGAATGCCTAAGATCAACAAAAGATGCTCGTCACCCCCTACCCACCCCAAGGGTATATAAAATTCCGTGTAGTTGTGGCAGGGTTTACATAGGAACTACAAAAAGAAGCATCAATACACGGATGACGGAGCACGAAAGAAACTATCGCTTGGGTCATATCGACAAATCGGCAGTAGCGGAACATGTTTTTAAGGATGGAGATCACGAAATAAAATTTGGTGAGACAAGCGTGCTAGCGAGGACGTCGCATTATTATACACGTATGTATAGAGAGGCAATTGAAATCCACGAACATCAATACAATTTTAATCGTAAAGAAGAAGGATTAAAATTGGACAAGATATGGCGGTCGACGTTGCATCAATCACGTGACAATCGGTTGCCTGCAATCGAGAGAACAGATAATAGCCAGAGATAGCTACACATCGATGCCACGTGACGTGCGGTAGCGCCCTCTACGATCTCCATATAAGCGGTGGCCCCAGCCCCTAGCAGCCAGTCGTCGATTCACCTCGGAAGATGTTCTCCGTAGTTGAGAACGAAACGTCAGGGAGAAGACGTTCTACAGATCGACCACGGCAACTTAGCCCGGAAGTGTTTACTGATGTAGTGTCAGTGCTCTCTAAAATGTTTATGGACTGTGTCACCATTATCAGCCTGTGTGTCAGTCGACGTCGCGTTTCCCCGCATATAGCACAACATAGCATACTAAAAGTGTCGCGTTTTGGTGAGATCGTCAACGCTGTGTGTCATTTAAAATGCGTATTCTCATAATACGCAAGTACAGCTTCGAAATGCACCAAATAGGATACGTTAGCTCCGTAAACACTGCCCTGGTTTTCTTATGTCGAAGACAATGAAGGACAATGTTCCAAAAAGAGCAAAGTTCTGTCTCTGATCATGAACGAAAATTCGATCTTTGTATCAAAATGAAATAG
Source organism: Schistocerca piceifrons (assembly GCF_021461385.2). Taxonomy (NCBI): domain Eukaryota; kingdom Metazoa; phylum Arthropoda; class Insecta; order Orthoptera; family Acrididae; genus Schistocerca; species Schistocerca piceifrons. Next base: position 25,001,915 of record NC_060141.1, read on the forward strand.
CACTTAAAATTGTCTTTAATATCAACAGTGATTCGGATCCGCCTCGTACTGCAGACCAAAGCTTACCAGTCAGGCTCGCTGGTTCACTGAAGCCCAAAGTAGATGCCATTGATGAGCAGAGTTCCACCTTGCTTGCGCCATGTTTCTTGGTTTGGAGTGCTCCCTCGATTGTTGGTATACACTTAAGACGGCTTTGCTACACTGTGGATTTTGTTTTTGGTTAGCCATTAACTTCGTGATAAAGAAATGGGCGACGAGAACTTTCTGAACGTCTCTCCCACTGCAGCACAAATCTCGAGTTTCTAAAGTTGTGGCAGCAGCAGTTGCAGCTGCAACAACTTCAACTACAGCAGCAAGAGAACCAGTGGGAGTTCCAGCAGCAACAGCAACAGCAGTGGCAGTTCTGACAGCAACAGCAGAAATTGCTGTTACAGCTGCCGCAAAACGAACAACAGTCTGTGGCCGCAGTTTGCTCGCCGTCCCCTCTGCCTTCGCTTGCTTCGACAAAGTAAACGAAAGGTGGGAGACCTGGGTAGGTCGTTTTGTTTCTCCACTGCAAAGCAAGTCTAATAACGGGCCCACAACGTCACAGTGCACTCCTGCTCTCAACAAGTAATAAACTCTGCAAAATGGTGCAAAAACTACGCCCAGTCACGGACTCCGGTAGTTTGACCTTTTCTGATGTTTGTGGTCTGCTGAATCACTGTTACGATCGTCAATCCCACGTAGTTGCAACTCGACTCAAATTTAACCGGTGCGTCAAGCAACGTACACAACCACAATGCAGCATGGGGTACTGGCTTGCGAGGCTTAGCAAGTGTGATGTTTTCTGTAAATAGTAATCCGCGATGTTATTATAGTGTAGATAGTGTCGAAGCTTCAGAATCGTCTGATACTGCCCTGAGACATGTACTAAAACCTACCAAAGGTGACGAAGTAACAGAATCTGCGCAAGATACATTTCACAACTCCTTTGATGTCAATGTTGTTAGTAGTATTAGTAACTTAGTAACCGTGGTGCTCCAAGCCGGCACGGTAGCTCAGCGTGTTCGGTCAGAGAGCTGGTTGGCCCCTGTAATAAAAAACTGAGTGGAAGGATCAACAAACGAACTTGAACGGATGTCATGTGACGTCCGCAACGACCAAACACAACGATCAACAACGGAAAAATGAAAAAAAAAGCGTGTTCGGTCAGAGGGTTAGCTGCCCTCTGTAATAAAAAAAACTGAGTTAATGGATCAACAACGAACTTAAACGGATGACTTACGATGTCGGCCCCGAGCAGATGCAACGAACAAAAGCGAACAAAATGAGATTTAAAAAAAGGGGGGGTAGCGTCTTCGATTAGCAATGAAACCGCCATTTGTCCCGCTTTCGAACCCCGATATTTATTATATTTTGAAAAAAAAAAAATCATCAGCTTTAGCGGCCGAAGACTTCCCGCGTATGAAGTCACCCGCATTCTTCCAACGGTCTTGTCAAAGAGGGCGAAGGAGCGGACAGAGGTTCAGGGCTCTCTCTTGCCCTGGGGTGGAAAACTGCCCCTAAAGGCGGAAGAACCAGCAACGATCAACGGCATGGAGTGCAGAAGGCAATGGAAACCACTGCATTAAATACACAAAATGTGTATACACAGGACATGTGGCCTGTAACAGAAGAAGTGTCTTGATGATCTTTCCATTGACAAAAATTTCCTGTATAATCCCCCATTCTGATCTCCGGGAGGGGCTGCCGATGGGAGGTAATCAAGAGAAAAAGATTGTACAACCAACGAAAGGATAACGCTCTACGAATCGGGGCGTGGAATGTCAGAAGTTTGACTGTTGTAGGGAATCTAGAAAATCTCAAAAGTGAAATGCAAAGGCTCAGTCTAGATATAATAGGGATCACTGAAGTGAAATGGAAAGACAATAACGATTTCTGGTTAGGTGAGTATAGGGTAATATCAACAGCAGCAGAAACTGACATAGCTGGAGTAGTAGGAAGGTAGGGCAGAGAGTGTGTACAAGGTGAACAGTTCAGTGACAGGGTTGTTCTCCTCAAAATCGATAGCAAACCAATACCAACAACGATAGTTCAGGTATACATGCCGACGTCGCAAGCTGAAGATGAAAGTGTGTGGGTATATTGAACGGGTAATTCGATGCGTAAATGGAGATGAAAAACTAATCGACATGGGGGACCGGAATGGGACTGTAGGGGAAGGAGTAGAAGAAAGGGTGACGGGAGAATATGGGCTTGATACTAAGAATGAGAGAAGAGAAAGACTAACTGAGTTCTGTAATAAATATCGGCTAGTAGTAGTGAATACTCCGTTCAAGAATCAGAAGAGGAGGAGGTATACATGTAAAAGGCCGGGAGATACGGGTAGATTTCAATTAGATTACATCATGGTCAGATAGAGATTCCGAAATCAGATACTGGATTCTAAGGCGTACCCAGGAGCAGATACAGACTCATATCACAACTTGGTAGTGATGAAGCGTAGGCTGGAGTTTAAGACACTATCCAGAAAGAATCAGAAAACAAAGAAATGGGATACGGAAATACTAATGAATGAAGAGATATGCTTGAAGTTCTCCAAGGCTGTCGATGTTGCAGTAATGAATAGCTCAGTAAGCAGTTCAGTTGAAGAGGAATGGACATCCCTGAAAATTGCGATCACAGAAGTTGGAAACAAAATCATAGATACAGTGAAGGTAGCTGCGGGGCAACCATGGGTAACAGAAGAAATACTTCAGTTGATCGATGAGAGAAGGAAGTGCAAAAATGTTCACGGAAATTCGGGAATACGGAAGTACAAGTCGTTTACATATGGAATCAGTAGGGAGTGGAGGAAAGGTGAAGCGAAATGGCTGCGTGCAAAATGCGAAGAGACCGAAGAATAAATGATTATAGGCAAGACTGACTCAACACATAAAAAAGTGAAAACAGCATTCGGTGAGAATAAAAGCAAGGGTGATAACATTAAGAGTGCAATGGAAGTTCCACTGTTAAATGCAGAGGAGAGGATAAGTGGAAAGAGTACACTGAAGGCCTCTATGAGGGGAAGATTTGTCTGATGAGAATGAAGAAGAAACGGGAGTCGACAGGGAAGAGACAGGAGATGTAGTCTTTCGCTCCGACTGCTCAACCTATACATTGAAAAATCAACGATGGAAAGCAAAGGATAGTTCAAGACTGGAATTAAAATTCAAGACGAAAGTTATCAATGATAAAATTCGTTGATGACATTGCTATCCGCAGTGAAACAGAAGAAGACCTACAGGACCTGATGAATGAAATGAACAGTGTAATGAGTATAGAATATGGACTGAGAGTTAATCGAAGAAAAGCAAAAGTAATGAGAAGTAGCAGAAATGAGAACAGCGAGAAATTTAGCTTCAGAATTGATGTGTATGAAGTAGATGAAGTTAAGGAACTTTACTACCTAGACTGTAAAATAACCAATGGCGGACGGAGCAAGAAGGACATAAAAAGCAGACTAGGAGTGGCAAAAAGGATATTTCTGGCCAAAAGAAGTCTACTAGCATAAAATATGGGTCTTAATTTGGGGAAGAAATTTCTGAAAATGTACGTCTGGAGCCCAGCATTGTATGGTAGTGAATCATGGACTCTGGGAAAATCGGAACAGAAGAGAATTGGTGCATTTGAGATTTGGTGCTCCAGACGAATGTTGAAAATTAGGTGGAATGATAGGGCAAGGAATGAGGGGTTCTGCGCAGAATCGAAGAGGGAAGGAATATATGGAAAACACTAACAAGCAGATGAGACAGTATGATAGACCGAGACCCCAGCCGCCTGATAGTCCGGTGACAGGGGGTTCGGTAGTTGGTGCAGTAGCTGGCGATCCACCGCCTTCATCGTTGGTAGACACTGAAATAAATGTAAATGTCGTGTGACTAGGGGTGCAAGTCTCTCGATTGGACTTGCGCGTCGATGGGGATGAAATGATGATGATTCGGACAACACAACACCCAGTCTGTGAGCGGAGAAAATCTCGACCCAGCCACAAATCGAACCTGGGCCTGTAGGATTGACATTCTGTCGCGCTGACCACTCAGCTGCCGGGAGCGGATGTTGGTAGGCAGTGAAGACAGGCAAAAAAAAAAAAAAAAAACCGGTTATTCACTGTTGGCGTGACCCAAAGCGAATGGAGACTCACACAGAAGTTTCTTTCTCATGTTTTTCAAAGGGTCACAGAAGTGTTCGTGCTATTGTTACGCGAACGTTTTTATCAGACTGTCCGGTAATTTACGTAACACCCATGTAAGAAAGAGTCAAACTAATTGTTAAATTAGAATGAATTAATTTCTACAGGATTATGAAATGTTGTTTAGTACTTGCGATAACGAATAATTAAGTACTTGCAGGTGGGACTCGGTGGAGAATGAGTGAAGGCCGTAAAACGGCTGGGAGTCAGTCCCCAAACCTATTCGCCCCTTGCTCCCCATGCGCGGGAGACGCTGTGTTTTATGGATCGAGAGTTAGAAAGAAAGCCACCCTGGCACACAGTGGCTGAAGTCAGGTAATGCGGATGTCATCTCCAGCATGTGTTGGACACGAGAGTCTGTTTTTCACGAGCTGTGTGGCCACGGGTTGCGTGTCACTTAATGGCACACTCCAGGAATAGATGTCGCTATAGAGGGAAACAGCGGGTAGTTAAATGGTTCAAATGGCTCTCAGCACTATGTGACTTAAGTTCTGAGGTCATCATTCGCATAGAACTTAGAACAAATTAAACCTAACTAAGGACATCACACACATCCATGCCCGAGGCAGGATTCGAACCTGCGACCGGAGCGTCGCTCGGCCCCAGACTGTAGCGCCTAGAACCGCACGGCCACTCCGGCCGGCGGGTAGTTAGACCTCACTATAAAACGTAGGCTATTAAGATAACATCTTAAAAACTGGAATGGAAACAGAAAGGTTGGGGCTTCTTTGAAGATCGTGAGACCCGACATTCACCCAGGTGCCACCAAATCAGTTGTTAAAAGAAAAGTAAAACAGGCTACCATTGATTCACGTTAATAACATAGAATTGTGGGTGAGGTGTGTGACTGTGCTTACAGAGATCGTATGGTACTGGCCAGTAAACAATACACTCCTGGAAATTGAAATAAGAACACCGTGAATTCATTGTCCCAGGAAGGGGAAACTTTATTGACACATTCCTGGGGTCAGATACATCACATGATCACACTGACAGAACCACAGGCACATAGACACAGGCAACAGAGCATGCACAATGTCGGCACTAGTACAGTGTATATCCACCTTTCGCAGCAATGCAGGCTGCTATTCTCCCATGGAGACGATCGTAGAGATGCTGGATGTAGTCCTGTGGAACGGCTTGCCATGCCATTTCCACCTGGCGCCTCTGTTGGACCAGCGTTCGTGCTGGACGTGCAGACCGCGTGAGACGACGCATCATCCAGTCCCAAACATGCTCAATGGGGGACAGATCCGGAGATCTTGCTGGCCAGGGTAGTTGACTTACACCTTCTAGAGCACGTTGGGTGGCACGGGATACATGCGGACGTCCATTGACCTGTTGGAACAGCAAGTTCCCTTGCCGGTCTAGGAATGGTAGAACGATGGGTTCGATGACGGTTTGGATGTACCGTGCACTATTCAGTGTCCCCTCGACGATCACCAGTGGTGTCCGGCCAGTGTAGGAGATCGCTCCCCACACCATGATGCCGGATGTTGGCCCTGTATGCCTCGGTCGTATGCAGTCCTGATTGTGGCGCTCACCTGCACGGCGCCAAACACGCATACGACCATCATTGGCACCAAGGCAGAAGCGACTCTCATCGCTGAAGACGACACGTCTCCTTTCGTCCCTCCATTCACGCCTGTCGCGACACCACTGGAGGCGGGCTGCACGATGTTGGGGCGTGAGCGGAAGACGGCCTAACGGTGTGCGGGACTGTAGCCCAGCTTCATGGAGACGGTTGCGAATGGTCCTCGCCGATACCCCAGGAGCAACAGTGTCCCTAATTTGCTGGGAAGTGGCGGTGCGGTCCCCTACGGCACTGCGTAGGATCCTACGGTCTTGGCGTGCATCCGTGCGTCGCTGCGGTCCGGTCCCAGGTCGACGGGCACGTGCACCTTCCGCCGACCACTGGCGACAACATCGATGTACTGTGGAGACCTCACGCCCCACGTGTTGAGCAATTCGGTGGTACGTCCACCCGGCCTCCCGCATGCCCACTATACGCCCTCGCTCAAAGTCCGTCAACTGCACATACGGTTCACGTCCACGCTGTCGCGGCATGCTACCAGTGTTAAAGACTGCGATGGAGCTCCGTATGCCACGGCAAACTGGCTGACACTGACGGCGGCGGTGCACAAATGCTGCGCAGCTAGCGCCATTCGACGGCCAACACCGCGGTTCCTGGTGTGTCCGCTGTGCCGTGCGTGTGATCATTGCTTGTATAGCGCTCTCGCAGTGTCCGGAGCAAGTATGGTGGGTCTGACACACCGGTGTCAGTGTGTTTATTTTTCCATTTCCAGGAGTGTAGTTGGCAGAGAGAGAGATTCAGTCAGACATATTTTGGAGCGCCAACATTATCAAGTTTTAAATGAGAAGGGAGACCAGCGTCTTGCAAAACGTCACCTTACTGGCCGGCACTCGCAAGAAACAGTAACCAACCAACCAAAGCCATGCGATGCCGAAAAACACGGCGCACAGAGTTCTACTTGCCTGGAGTGTTACGCAAATTGTCACTTCTCAGGCAGGCATCTGCATGGGCAGACTTCACTTCTAGACGACCAGGATACAGGCTTGTCAGGGGCTCCGTGGATGAGACGGAGAGCCACACCAGCCGATACTGAGGACAGACCCACCGTCTCTAAGACAGCCTGCAGGAAATGGTGCTCGACTCGGTCAAATGCGTGGTCCACGTGAACCGCACGAGGGCGACTTCTGACACGCCACCACATCTCTGTAAGAGCTTAACGCCGTGTGTATATTACTGCCAATTCCCAGACATGTTGGGTCGGAGTGAACGGCATCCTTGACAGTAGCGAGGAAGGAAGTATGTGTGCGAACAGCTTGTAATCCGAAGTCACTAACGTCAACGGAGGCAAGTCATGCCGTACACACCCCTGTTTGGCTTTGGCACAGGGATTACCATGCCTTCCAAAAACTCGTGGGCGGGAGAGGGGGGGGGGGGGGGCGAGGCGGGGGAGACACGAAAATCCGGATCCCGGAGTTAGAAGCACATCTGCAGCCAAACTTCCACCCATCAAGTCAGAAAAAGTGCTATAAAATTCACACAGAAGACCATCAAGTGTAGGGGATTTATTTGTCGCACTCCGGGAAAGGACCATGCGCATTTCTTCCAGTGTGAGGCGTCAAAGAATGTGGCGTCTCCTTGTGCCCTACCCGAAGGCGGCAGGTCGTATACGACGTCCTCAATGTCATTACTTCATTACTTGGCCATTGAACTGCCAGATAGAGAATGCGGTAATAAGCTGTGATGACACGGTAGATGGCGGTGTGCATCTCTGCACGTTGCCCGTCCGCCGCATTAACTGCCGTGATGAGTCTCCTCTTACGATGTTTCCGTTCTCTGATAAAGTGATAGGGAGAAGAACGTTCATCTGGGATGGAATCTTGTAGTCTCGTTCGAACTCCTGTACCATCCGATCTGGCAGCCGTGATGTGCAGGAGCCGAGCCTGTCTCCGGTGGAGGGCAGTTTGGCGCTCCTGGTTCCCTCAAGACCGTGTAGTAAAACTCAGAGGTCGGTCGTTGCCAAAGTGCCCTGTCTAGTGCATATGCCACGAGCGTGCAGCCACAGCTGGTTTGGGGCAGTGTGTCCACCATCGTATCGTGGAATCATAGGTATGACGTCGTCGTCCACATTTCTGCCAGGTATGAGCGACGGCTAGACAGATAGCGTCTTACGGGAGAATGTTGACGGTAAGAGTCCGTGGTCCTCTACTACGGCGCGTCTGTTGTCGTGGCAGGGTCACGGAGCAGATGAAGGACTGATGGTAGGTGAATGCAGTGGACCACAGCTCGGCACCGACGGTGGCTGCTCGAAGACCTCGGGAAACGTGAAACCTCCCCAACCTGCTGGCCGAGTGGCTGACGAAGTGTGTATATCCACATGATGTATCGTGCAAAGCGAGGTCGCCGACCATCGTATGAAGGACTCGACACGGGACTTGGTGAGGGATCTGATCTTCAGTGTGTAAGAAGCTGCTGAAGTTCGCGCCCACTACTAAGTGCTCTGTAGCGCCAAAGAAACAATGAAGATACTTCAGTAGAGTAGTAGTTTGTTCGCTCTACGCTGATGGTGAGCGCAACGCCTGCCGCTGATGGCAATACTGAATATCCGTTGTTTCTATGCCATCGCATAGTAATACGGCTGTACCATGAACGCCGTCGGTAATTGGGTTCGCGTAAGACGTGTAGAGGTTGTAGAGAGTTTCAGGGAGAGCATAAGGGAACAATTGACAGGAGTGGGGGAAAGAAATACAGTAGAAGAAGAATGGGTAGCTCTGAGGGATGAAGTAGTGAAGGCAGCAGACGATCAAGTAGGTAAAAAGACGAGGGCTAATAGAAATCCTTGGGTAACAGAAGAAATACTGAATTTAATTGATGAAAGGAGAAAATACAAAAATGCAGTAAATGAAGCAGGCAAAAAGGAATACAAACGTCTCAAAAATGAGATCTACAGGAAGTGCAAAATGGCTAAGCAGGGATGGCTAGAGGACAAATGTAAGGATGTAGAGGCTTGTCTCAATAGGGGTAAGATATATACTGCCTACAGGAAAATTAAAGAGACCTTTGGAGAGAAGAGAACCACTTGTATGAATATCAAGAACTCAGATGGCAACCCAGTTCTAAGCAAAGAAGGGAAGGCAGAAAGGTGGAAGGAGTATATAGAGGGTTTATACAAGGGCGATGTGCTTGAGGGCAATATTATGGAAATGGAAGAGGATGTAGATGTAGATGAAATGGGAGATAAGATACTGCGTGAAGAGTTTGACATAACACTGAAAGACCTGAGTCGAAACAAGTCCCCCGGAGTAGACAACATTCCATTAGAACTACTGATGGCCTTGGGAGAGCTAGTCATGACAAAACTCTACCATCTGGTGAGCAAGATGTATGAGAAAGGCGAAATAGCCTCAGACTTCAAGAAGAACATAATAATTCCATTCCCAAAGAAAGCAAGTGTTGACAGATGTGAAAATTACCGAACTATCAGTTTAATAAGTCACAGCTGCAAAATACTAACGCGAATTCTTTACAGACGAACGGAAAAACTGGTAGAAGCCGACCTCGGGGAAGATCAGTTTGGATTCCGTAGAAATGTTGGAACACGTGAGGCAATACTAACCTTACGAGTTATCTTAGAAGAAAGATTAAGAAAAAGCAAACCTACGTTTCTAGCATTTGTAGACTTAGAGAAAGCTTTTGACAGTGTTAACTGGAATACTCTCTTTCAAATTCTGAAGGTGGCAGGGGTAAAATACAGGGAGCGAAAGGTTATTTACAATTTGTACAGAAACCAGATGGCAGTTATAAGAGTCGAGGGGCATGAAAGGGAAGCAGTGGTTGGGAAAGGAGTGAGACAGGGTTGTAGCCTCTCCCCGATGTTATTCAATCTGTATATTGAGCAAGCAGTAAAGGAAACAAAAGAAAAATTCGGAGTAGGTATTAAAATCCATGGAGAAGAAATAAAAACTTTGAGGTTCGCCGATGACATTGTAATTCTGTCAGAGACAGCAAAGGACTTGGAAGAGCAATTGAACGGAATAGATAGTGTCTTGAAAGGACGATATAAGATGAACATCAACAAAAGCAAAACGAGGATAATGGAATGTAGTCTAATTAAATCTGGTGATGCTGAGGGAATTAGATTAGGAAATGAGACACTTAAATTTGTAAAGGAGTTTTGCTATTTAGGGAGTAAAATAACTGATGATGGTCGAAGTAGAGAGGATATAAAATGTAGACTGGGAATGACAAGGAAATCGTTTCTGAAGAAGAGAAATTTGTTAACGTCGAGTATAGATTTAAGTGTCAGGAAGTCGTTTCTGAAAGTATTTGTATGGGGTGTAGCCATGTATGGAAGTGAAACATGGACGAATACTAGTTTGGACAAGAAGAGAATAGAAGCTTTCGAAATGTGGTGCTACAGAAGAATGCTGAAGATAAGGTGGGTATATCACGTAACTAATGAGGAGGTATTGAATAGGATTGGGGAGAAGAGAAGTTTGTGGCACAACTTGACTAGAAGAAGGGATCGGTTGGTAGGACATGTTTTGAGGCATCAAGGGATCACAAATTTAGCATTGGAGGGTAAAAATCGTAGAGGGAGACCAAGAGATGAATACACTAAGCAGATTCAGAAGGATGTAGGTTGCAGTAGGTACTGGGAGATGAAGAAGCTTGCACAGGATAGAGTAGCATGGAGAGCTGCATCAAACCAGTCTCAGGACTGAAGACCACAACAACAACAACAAGACGTGTATTCATAAACACCCAAGCGCAGATCAGGCCGTACCTCTTGTAGAAGCACGACATCAATGTTCGCCACCCGAATCACGTCCTTTAACAGCTGGAGTTTTATCGCGAAACTAATGCCGTTGACATTGACTCTACCTATCCGATACACCTGGGTCATTGGCTAGTCTCTCCAGGCATTCAGAGTGAACCATGCCGTTGCTGCCCCCTCCCCTAACAAGTCCGCGATTGACCGCCATAAATGACGATCCCTCGACAGCCGGCAGCGGTCATGTACGTCTGGATGTGTTTGTGCAGTTCGATTCGCACCTGGCGCACTCCGCGCAGAACAGGATACGTCTCGGACGTGTGCCACTTTTCTTCCACGTAACTAAGTACGTCCCCGTACGGCCGCAGCATAGCCGCAACTTCAAACGGCAGCTCAAAGATTCTTATGTTCCGAACTCCGAGTCCTGCATGATCGACACTCACTACTCCCACACTGCCGTCCGAGTGGTGGAAACGAGATCCTTCGGTGGAACGGCGATGTGACACGGGTACATACAGTACCCTCCGACAGGGTGGCTTCCTGAGTACAAATGTAGTTGTAGATGTAGATGAAGAAAGCTACAACAGGTACTTTGCTACAGCATAAGCAGTCACATATATTTTGTCATAGCTGCACAACTCATTTAACGAAATATAATTAAAAATGAGTCCATTAAAAACACATTTACAAAAAATACCTCATCTAGGTAACAGTCTCAAAAAGCAAACGACTGAAAGATTTTGTTTCTTGTAAGCTCTCTGTATTACGTTCAACCTAAAAATAAAAAAGTAAGAATAAAAAATTATTTACTCATCCTTTGAAACAATGGAAAATCCAGCATGAAATACTGACAACATTATGAAAATTATAGACTACTACTCACCACATACTGGAGATGTTGAATGACAGAGAGGCGCAACAAAAGGGCTGCTAAACAAGTAAGCTTTCGGCCAAAAGGCCTTCTTGTGAATTAGACAGCATACACACATACACAGATTCACGCAAACGCAGATCACACAGACATGACCACTGTCCCTCGCTGCCGAAGCCAGACTTTAGTTAAACGGTAGGAAAAATATGCAATTTTACAGAAAATAATCACGGTGTGAACCTTACCCTATAATTGTCTCTAATATCATTCACATTTTGAGAACATATTGTACTGTTTCACTCTAACACGTCAAAGTCCTGCGCGTCTAGACATACGTTCTGCCGACGTGTTACTAATATACACTCCTGGAAATTGAAATAAGAACACCGTGAATTCATTGTCCCAGGAAGGGGAAACTTTATTGACACATTCCTGGGGTCAGATACATCACATGATCACACTGACAGAACCACAGGCACATAGACACAGGCAACAGAGCATGCACAATGTCGGCACTAGTACAGTGTATATCCACCTTTGGCAGCAATGCAGGCTGCTATTCTCTCATGGAGACGATCGTAGAGATGCTGGATGTAGTACTGTGGAACGGTTTGCCATGCCATTTCCTCCTGGCGCCTCAGTTGGACCAGCGTTCGTGCTGGACATGCAGACCGCGTGAGACGACGCTTCATCCAGTCCCAAACATGCTCAATGGCGGACAGATCCGGAGATCTTGCTGGCCAGGGTAGTTGACTTACACCTTCTAGAGCACGTTGGGTGGCACGGCATACATGCGGACGTGCATTGTCCTGTTGGAACAGCAAGTTCCCTTGCCGGTCTAGGAATGGTAGAACGATGGGTTCGATGACGGTTTGTATGTACCGTGCACTATTCAGTGTCCCCTCGACGATCACCAGTGGTGTACGGCCAGTGTAGGAGATCGCTCCCCACACCATGATGCCGGGTGTTGGTCCTGTGTGCCTCGGTCGTATGCAGTCCTGATTGTGGCGCTCACCTGCACGGCGCCAAACACGCATACGACCATCATTGGCACCAAGGCAGAAGCGACTCTCATCGCTGAAGACGACACGTCTCCAATCGTCCCTCCATTCACGCCTGTCGCGACACCACTGGAGGCGGGCTGCACGATGTTGGGGCGTGAGCGGAAGACGGCCTAACGGTGTGCGGGACCGTAGCCCAGCTTCATGGAGACGGTTGCGAATGGTCCTCGCCGATACCCCAGGAGCAACAGTGTCCCTAATTTGCTGGGAAGTGGCGGTGCGGTCCCCTACGGCACTGCGTAGGATCCTACGGTCTTGGCGTGCATCCGTGCGTCGCTGCGGTCCGGTCCCAGGTCGACGGGCACGTGCACCTTCCGCCGACCAGTGGCGACAACATCGATGTACTGTGGAGACCTCACGCCCCACGTGTTGAGCAATTCGGCGGTACGTCCACCCGGCCTCCCGCATGCCCACTATACGCCCTCGCTCAAAGTCCGTCAACTGCACATACGGTTCACGTCCACGCTGTCGTGGCATGCTACCAGTGTTAAAGACTGCGATGGAGCTCCGTATGCCACGGCAAACTGGCTGACACTGACGGCGGCGGTGCACAAATGTTGCGCAGCTAGCGCCATTCGACGGCCAACACCGCGGTTCCTGGTGTGTCCGCTGTGCCGTGCGTGTGATCATTGCTTGTACAGCCCTCTCGCAGAGTCCGGAGCAAGTATGGTGGGTCTGACACACCGGTGTCAATGTGTTCTTGTTTCCATTTCCAGGAGTGTATTTACACCTACATCACTAGTCTTCATACGACAGAGAGTTCATGGAAACATTTTCAGACTATTTCTCCACTGGTCCACTTTCTTTCCGTGCGACCTCTAATTCTCCTTACTTTATCACGGCTGTCATTTCTCTCTGTGTCCGGCAGGCCCGTCGGGGGCGGGCTCGTTCCTGAATGCTGACAGCTGCGGCAGCGACACGGAGGCGGCGGGGGGGGCGGCGGGGGCGGCGGGCGGCCCGCACGACCACCACTTCCTGCCCATCAAGCAGGAGGTGCTCGACGACGACTTCTACAAGCACCACTCGCACCAGCACCAGCACCAGCCGCCGCCGCCGCACAGCTTCCCGCAGGGTAAGGGACACTGCGACAGACGACAAGTTTGCGGGATACTTGGTTCGATTCTCGTCATGTTTCTTACTAAACTTCCACCAAACACTTGTATCGTTACAGCGAATCATGTTTCTTCGGAAGGGAACAATAAGAGTAAAGGTAAACATTGTGGTACGCTTGTGGCGTTCTGTAGTCACAATTCAACGACTAACTGATCATTTATTTCTGGGTGGAGGACCAGTCACATGTTTAAGATTGACTGACACCATGAGAGAGTCGTCAGAGATGAAGAGGGTTCACCCAACGACTTCACTGGGAGATTCGGACGAGAGAATAGAACTCGATACTAGGGTTGTATCGACCTCTGATTTTCTCCCTGAGGGGGGTGCAGTGAAAGAACTACTCGTTCATTCGGCCACGGAAACCCAGGTCCACAAACAGAGGTCACCGAGGGCATCATACACCCTCCAACGATTGGCTCCTGCGGACGTCTTCCCCGGTTGGCGACCTGTACTGCAACGACGCAGGAAACACGGATGACTCAAGGTCACCCTCATCTGTTGTTTTCCTCGACTTCGACACAGCCCTTTCCGGTCCCTTTGGCAGACACATCACGCAGATGGCTCCCGTCACCAGTACACAGCAGGAAATGACTGCTGGTTCAACTTTGGTCATCCAGCTCGCAAGTACCCTACCACAGCCATGGCTAACTTCTGGACAACAATGAAGAAGATCCTACGCCCACTGTGGTGGATGAGGGGAGGGGTGTCTCCTCACACACTTTGTGCCCTGCTGAGCACCAGCAGGCGACGGCGCGGCCACAGAATGCAGATGACAGGTCACATGATCTGCACACCCAAAGCTCAGCGACCATCAACATTAACACCATTCAGACATTTACGAAGTTGTCCTTGCTCAAAGGCATGCTCAATACAGTAGACATCGACATTGCCAAGAGGTCTAAGTCGACGATTACCCAGGTATATCCGGTTATACAGCTCATGTGCCCTACGCTTTGCCAATAAAGAGCGGTGTTTCAGCTCTACTCAGAGAGGGCCTCGAGAATGACGTTATGCGTTATCTATAATACGCTTCGAGGCGTGATTGTAACAGTGCTTAAAGTCCAGTTTACCCATGTGTATGTTCCTTCTAGAAAGAATGACGTCGCGAACGATCGCTCTTCTTAGCGGAAGGAGTAGCACTGCTCTTTCAGGGCATGCACGACGATTTTGTGTTATGGGGCGATTCCAGTAGCGTCCAGTCGCCTAAAGATCTGCTGCGCCATTCACCATGCCCCAAACTTACGGTACTCACCAGCGATCTCCATTTGGTACATACATGGGAACATGTCCATAGAAATTGGCCAGGATCCACTCATTTTACGTGTCACTCGTCAAGCCAATTTGACAGCATCTACATTTCTCGTTCTCTCACGGCAACAGTGAGCGACGCGGAGGTATGGTCAATAGCCTTCTTAGTTCACGAGGCCTATTTATCCATCGTCACACTTCGTCGCCAATGGATGTTGTGCAGCTGACATCCCTGGAAGTTAAAAAAAATGGTTCAAATGGCTCTGAGCACTATGGGAGTTAACTTCTGAGGTCATCAGTCCCCTAGAACTTAGAACTACTTAAACCTAACTAACCTAAGGACATCACACACACCCATGCCTGAGGCAGGATTCGAACCTGCGACCGTAGCGGTCGCGCGGCTCCAGACTGCAGCGCCTAGAACCGCTCGGCCACTCCGGCCGGCCTGGAAGTTAAACCTCGCTTGTCTCGCCTCTTCAGATTGTCGATGTACCATTGGAGCTAGTGCGTCCACAGCCTCCCATTGTATCCTATACTGATCAGCTGTCGCTTAAACTGCCCACCGAAGAACGTTGAATACACAAGGTAGCTTGGAGGCACCCCCCCCCTCCCTCCCCCCCTAGATTTTATTTCACCGCCTTCGCAAAATGTACCTCCTTTCCACCCACGCCGGACTGACTATTGGCAGTATACCATGTGAAGGCACAGATCATAGCCCATAAGCGCCGACATCTTCAAGGGGCGATCGTCGGGGGCGAACACGTGACAGACTAGCAACGGAATGACCCACCACTCGAGAACGTAAATCACAACGAAGGGTGCTGATACAGGCCATCACCACTGCAGATGGCCGTCTCCTCAACACGCGATATTGCAGCAGCCTTGGTCGACCATTACACACGACTTTATTCAGCTCAGTGTTTCAACCCGACGGCGCTGGCAAATCTCGCGACTGGTTTACGGCACTGTTCCGCAGGACTTACAAACTGAATTATTGTCGACGCAATAGGTAAAGCAGCATCAAACAAGTCTCCTGGCAGCGATGCGCTCCCTATGGAGTTTTATACAATTTTTAAATATCCACTGGCTCTCAAGTTGGCATCTGTCGGGAGCTTGTGTCCCCCGCGGTGCCGCTCCCTGCAGCCTTCGTCGAACGAATGATTATAGCGGTCCACAAACCGACAGTTGACATTCGAGTACACGATTACCGCTGACACTCCTCAGCTACAACATGAAGGTACTCACCCGTCTGTTAACGATCTGTGTACGGCTGCCCATGCCTCAAGGCATCTCACCAGATCAGGCTTCCCTAGCGGGCATCAACAACATCCACAAAGTACTGTGTCGAAACCGTGAGATAAACCCCTAGCGCCGGCCGGTGTTGCCGAGCGGTTCTAGGCGCTTCAGTCTGGAACCGTGCGACCGCTACGGTCGCAATCCTGCCTCGGGCATGGATGTGTGTGATGTCGTCCTTAGGTTAGTTAGGTTTAAGTAGTTCTAAGTTCTAGGGGACTGATGACCTCAGATGTTAAGTCCCATAGTGCTCAGAGCCATGTGAACCATTTGAAACCCCTAGCGATGGCACACCACGTCTCGGGAGCACTACCATCTACAGATTTTAGCCAGGCTTTTGATCGATGGGTCAACTGTACCTGAGTCCATTCTGCAACAGGTGCAGTAGCCACAGCAATTCATAGATGTCGTGATTCGTCTCTTCTGGTTGCTAGTCAATGGGTGTTTATGCAGTCCGTCCCAATTTCCAGATCTGTGCGTCAAGGCTGCCCCCTGTCGACTTTACTCTGTGCTCTGGCACTGGAACCGCTCCTCTGTGGACTCCGTCAGCGCCTCACTGGATTAATGTTATGAGGCATTACATTTCGCTGTACAGCATATACAGACGGGCTCGTTCTAGTGTTCAGCAACACTCACGATGTAACCAACGCACTAGAATGGATTGACACATATAGTGTGGCATCAGGCAGCTTTCTCAGTGTCACCTAATCGGTCGCCACGAACAAGGACACAGGGTAGTCTCAGCATGTATCCATCCCCTACCGCCTCTCCACGACGTATGGTGCAGTGTGGCCCTTCACTACAGCCGCCTGTTACAAAAAATTCGGGTCAACACCGCCAACCTTCTCGTCTGCTGGCTTCAACATTCTTCAAAGGACACACTTCGTCAATATTTACCTCTCATCACACATTCCACACATAGTGCATGTACTCCCAATACCGTTAACGATGACTCGGCGTATATTATTTGGAGCGTACGTCAGAACAGGCATGTTGTCAAAATCAGTTATGAGTCGCTGAGCCTTCCGGCAGACAGGGGAGGTCTTAGCGTAGTCCACGCCCACGAGAGTGCGGTGGCCCTGTTTGTCAGCTCACACATCAAGCAGTGGCGCCACCGCCCGGAAAGTTTGACAGGTTTGCTGCTGGACCCCAGCTCTGCCCTCCCCTTGCCCCCACTGACGATGCAAGACCTTTCTATTACTTTGGTCACTTTTACCTTGAACGAAGTTATGTCCTTCTCGCACTATCAATAGCGAAAAAGGCGATGACATGGGAGATATATCGCATCCTACAACAGAAGCGTCCACCAAACATCGTGAAGGCCAAGAACCCTCTTGTTAGTTGGAGGGTGGTGTGGCGGACGATATATTCAGTTACACTGGATGCAGACGTCCGATGAACATGGTGCATCACAGTTAACAGTAAACAGGTCACATGATTACGCCACTACAAAATACATCTGGAGGACTCGTCTCTATGTAAGGAATGCGGAGTACCAGATATTGACGAGCACCCTTTCAGATGCGGCGCTGTAGATGTATGGCGCTTGGTGCAACAAATATTGCCATTCTTCCTACGAGTGACATCACAACATATCGCACCTTGGCTTCCACTTTTTCCTGATGAGCTGTATTTCCCGTGCACCAAAACCAACGCAGTCACATGGATATGTGGGCACACGGTGAACTATTTATTTCACTGTGGGCCAAAAGAAGTATTGAGATTTTGGATCCACCTACAAGAATGTCACTCCAAGATTGCATGGAAACCAAAATACAGGCAATATGTTTCTAATTACTTAGGCTCTACCCGATCACCCACACAGCTGGATCATCAACAGGTAGGAGAAGATACCCATTGACTGAACCGACGAAAACACGGCTGGCTATCGGTAGAATAACGTATGAAGTGCATGAACACAGACGTAGATCATCAATAATAAGGCGAGCAGCCGTGCACCCTTGTGTATCGTGCCACGAATCACATTTTCCGTTTCCCCTCGTATATTGCCTGGGCGTAGAAAAGTCCCAGGAATTTTTTTTATGTTTACTTAGTGTACGGTGCGATGCTAGTTGCGCGTATTCTAGGTATGGTGTAAAATTAAAAGAAAATGGTCCCGCTATTGAGTTCCCCTCACCACTCCTAATCCCATGACTGGGACTCGGGTAACGGCCTTTGCACGTTCTTCCCTCCCTTCCCTTCTGCAAGCCTCCTTCTTGGAGAAGAAAAAAGAAGCGGTAGGACAGTGAAAAAGAAATACCTCCGTGATCACTGGATCGAATCCTGCTTATCTTTTTTTTTAATTTAATATCTCTTCAACAAAGAAATCAAGAAAATGTTGACATCTACATCTACATCTACATTGATACTCCGCAAGCCACCCAACGGTGTGTGGCGGAGGGCACTTTACGTGCCACTGTCATTACCTCCCTTTCCTGTTCCAGTCGCGTATGGTTCGCGGGAAGAACGACTGTCTGAAAGCCTCCGTGCGCGCTCTAATCTCTCTAATTTTACATTCGTGATCTCCTCGGGAAGTATAAGTAGGGGGAAGCAATATATTCGATACCTCATCCAGAAACGCACCCTCTCGAAACCTGGCGAGCAAGCTACACCGCGATGCAGACCGCCTCTCTTGCAGAGTCTGCCACTTGAGTTTATTAAACATCTCCGTAACGCTATCACGGTTACCAAATAACCCAGTGACGAAACGCGCCGCTCTTCTTTGGATCTTCTCTATCTCCTCCGTCAACCCGACCTGGTACGGATCCCACACTGATGAGCAATACTCAAGTATAGGTCGAACGAGTGTTTTGTAAGCCACCTCCTTTGTTGATGGACTACATTTTCTAAGCACTCTCCCAATGAATCTCAACCTGGTACCCGCCTTACCAACAATTAGTTTTATATGATCATTCCACTTCAAATCGTTCCGTACGCATACTCCCAGATATTTTACAGAAGTAACTGCTACCAGTGTTTGTTCCGCTATCATATAATCATACAATAAAGGATCCTTCTTTCTATGTATTCGCAATACATTACATTTGTCTATGTTAAGGGTCAGTTGCCACTCCCTGCACCAAGTGCCTATCCGCTGCAGATCTTCCTGTATTTCGCTACAATTTTCTAATGCAGCAACTTCTCTGTATACTACAGCATCATCCGCGAAAAGCCGCATGGAACTTCCGACACTATCTACTAAGTCATTTATATATATTGTGAAAA
Organism: Schistocerca piceifrons; assembly: GCF_021461385.2. NCBI lineage: Eukaryota > Metazoa > Arthropoda > Insecta > Orthoptera > Acrididae > Schistocerca > Schistocerca piceifrons. The sequence continues at coordinate 25,021,244 of NC_060141.1, forward strand.
GCAATGGTCCCATAACACTCCCCTGTGGCACGCCAGAGGTTACTTTAACGTCTGTAGACGTCTCTCCATTGATAACAACATGCTGTGTTCTGTTTGCCAAAAACTCCTCAATCCAGCCACACAGCTGGTCTGATATTCCGTAGGCTCTTACTTTGCTTATCAGGCGACAGTGCGGAACTGTATCGAACGCCTTCCGGAAGTCAAGAAAAATAGCATCTACCTGGGAGCCTGTATCTAATATTTTCTGGGTCTCATGAACAAATAAGGCGAGTTGGGTCTCACACGATCGCTGTTTCCGGAATCCATGTTGATTCCTACATAGTAGATTCTGGGTTTCCAGAAATGACATGATACGCGAGCAAAAAACATGTTCTAAAATTCTACAAGAGATCGACGTAAGAGATATAGGTCTATAGTTTTGCGCATCTGCTCGACGACCCTTCTTGAAGACTGGGACTATCTGTGCTCTTTTCCAATCATTTGGAACCCTCCGTTCCTCTAGAGACTTGCGGTACACGGCTGTTAGAAGGGGGGCAAGTTCTTTCGCGTACTCTGTGTAGAATCGAATTGGTATCCCGTCAGGTCCAGTGGACTTTCCTCTATTGAGTGATTCCAGTTGCTTTTCTATTCCTTGGACACTAATTTCGATGTCAGCCATTTTTTCGTTTGTGCGAGGATTTAGAGAAGGAACTGCAGTGCGGTCTTCCTCTGTGAAACAGCTTTGGAAAAAGGTGTTTAGTATTTCAGCTTTACGCGTGTCATCCTCTGTTTCAATGCCATCATCATCCCGTAGTGTCTGGATATGCTGTTTCGAGCCACTTACTGATTTAACGTAAGACCAGAAATTCCTAGGATTTTCTGTCAAGTCGGTACATAGAATTTTACTTTCGAATTCAATGAACGCTTCACGCATAGCCCTCCTTACGCTAACTTTGACATCGTTTAGCTTCTGTTTGAAGAGATGGTCCGTAGGTCAAAATCTTTAGCCGGTTGCGCTAATGCCGCTTCTCATGTGTAGTATCCAAGATGCTCGTAAAACTTCGAATCTCGATTCCTTGAAAACGCTTTGAGAAACGTTTAGTACAAGAGCTGCACTTTTTAGAGCTACTTAAGTACTACATCCGTTCACCAAAGAGCTTTTCTGCTCACTCTGTTATTTGCAGTTTCTACAATATTCATATTTCTTAAATCTGTCCAATATTCTCTAAGGTTGCGCATCAAACAGCCGCCATTAAATTTTTTTTCAGATTACTGTAGTATCTTATAAAAGTTTATCGCGATTCCTTACTTACATCTACTGTCAGTTTCGATGCAAGTTTACGCTCGGATACACTTCAGTATACGAGACTCAGTCAAACTATTCGAAAGATGTGGGGCAACGTCGTTGTAAAGAACTCTGTAGCCTACCAGATGACGCTCATAGAAGTATTTTTACTGGTGCTTGGAACGTATTCGGTTGAACTGTATGATATAATTCTTGATTGAAAAGTCTATGCGTCTTCCACATACTTTTAACACGTATTCCTTCTACGTTTCTTCCGTAGAAATTGTCAAACTTTTTTGTGACGAGCAATTTCCTTGCCTGACGTTTATTTTATTTTAAATACTTCATTGTCCTAATGAAGTTAGTCAAAGAAAGTGGCAATGCTCAATAATTTTTTTAATTTTATTATTTCTTTCATGACCTATAAATGGTCTACTCGTAGATTAACTTCTTAAGCTAGCTTGTCGCCCCCCCCCCCCACCTTTTTTTGACTAAAACACAAGGTTTTTCCGTGGTGGTGGTGGTGACAGTTTTAGTAAATAGTAAATATCTTGTGCATTACAGTGAGATGTGTGCAAGTATTAAGAGTAAAATTAAAACAAAGAGTCACGCAACATAGCACTTTATCCTTTGTTTGTTTATCTTTAATAGCGCTGTATGCACATCACCATAAATAGCAGTACCATCTCTCCCAGTGAAATAGTTTTGGAAAAAGTAATTCAGTATTCCGGCCTCGTCTCCATTCACCTTCGTTTCGATATCGTTATGGCCATAGAGTGTCTAGGCACATGGATTTATTTATTTACTGATTATACATAAAACAAAATTTATTAGGATTACAATGGTAAAATTTTACTTTCGTATTCGTGGACGTGGACTGTGGTAAAATGGGAACAGAAGAGAGTAGAAGAATTTGAGATATGTGCCACAGACGAATGTTGAAAATTAGGTGGACTGATAAGGTAGGGAATGAGGAGGTTCTGTACAGAATCGGAGAGGAAAGGAATATGTGGAAAACACTGACAAGGGGACGACAGATTGGAATACATCCATCAAATAATTGAGGACGTATGTTGCAAGTGCTGTTCTGAGTTGAAGAGGTTGGCACAGGAGAGGACTTGGTGGCTGGCCGCATCAAACCAGTGAGAGGACTGATGGCTGAACCAAAATAAATTCTTTGAATGCTTCACACGTGGCTCTTCTGACGCTAATTTTGGCTACGTGCAATTTTTGTTTGTCTGTGAGGCAAATCTGAAGTGAAGCACTTTTTGTTTTCATAGCTGCTGTTTTCATATGGCTGTGGATCCACGCCGGGTTTCTCCTGTCCCTCACGACTTTGGTCGGTACATATCTTTCTGAGGTGAAATGTGCAACACTCTTGGAGTTGTCTAACCGTGTTCAACATTACCAGTTCGGAGACAGATGTTTTATGTTGATGCTCAGATAATCTGAAATGTAATTGCGTAGGCTTCCGCGGTCAGAGTCAGTTGACACAAAAGTTTCCTGGGTGTGGTACCGCGTCATAATGTAAAAACTACTGCTGCTGGCGAAAAACCAACGTTTCGGCCACGGTTGCAGCGGCCTTCTTCTGGGTCTAATGCTGTAATTGGACCCAGAAGAAGGCCGCTGCAACAGTGGCCGAAACGTTGGTTTTTCACCAGCAGCAGTAGTTTTTACATTATGACGCGGTACCACATCCAGAACACTTTTATGTCAATCTGAAATCTGTTTCCGATCGTTCTAGCCAACAAGAAACATCTACCTACTTCAATTATTTAGAGTCCCACATTGATTCATTTCATCGTATTTTCCTTGAAAGCCATGCCTTTCGTTACGTCAAATACTCCTGATGGTGCTTTCTTACACCCCACTATGTTTTTACGCGGCAATAAATAGAACTGGCTTCATAAATCGAATACCTTGTAGTTACATTCACATTAACGTGACCACCGCATGTCTTCGACGTCAACGTGCAATAAAGACTCACAGACGGCGGGTGGCACGAATAACAGTGGAGGGTAGGTAAAGCGTGTCTGGAGGGGACTCGGAAAACAGTACGGTGGGCCGGCCGGTGTAGCCGAGCGGTTCTTTCGAATCCTGCCTCGGGCATGGATGTGTGTAATATCCTTAGGTTAGTTAGGTTTAAGTAGTTGTAAGTTTTAGGCGACTGATGACCTCTGATGTTAAGTCCCATAGTGCTCAGAGCCATTTTTGAACCAGTACGGTCGTTGTCGTGATGCAATTTATCTGACGTTCAAAAAGGCTTGATCATTGGCTTTCGGGATAAGGGTGGAGGCATTTCCGAGACGGATAAGTTTGTAAGCTGTTCGTTTGTTCCTCTGTTTAAAGTACAACGCGCATGGCAAAATGGCGCTATCCAAAAGTTGCGCCGAGGAAACTGTGGTGCGCCACGCAGGCCACAGATCACAGCGGTGAACGACGGTTGCAGAGATGTGTATGGACCAGCAGTAAGTGACCGCCCAGATGAACCGAGGGGCTTCCAAGCCTGCGTCTCCTCAACGTCCGTTCGGCAAGCGTCGCCGCGTATCGGCCGCACAGCCGTAGGAGGGAATGTTTTCGTGACATCATCCCTGGGTGACCTCTCTTTCTGGAAGGCACAATGGGTGAACGGAAGTACACATCTTTCCTTGAGCACCACGCCGACCCTTGCATTGATTTTGATGAGGCTGAACACGCCACGGATCCTCAGGTGAGAAACCTATCGCCGCTGCCCACTGCACTGGTGTCGAGATGGCTCCACATCCCTGTCGGACCTTCCAGAACCTCACTGTGTCCTCTTCCTGCACGTCCCGCAGCGGCCAGCGCTGCGGAAGATGGTTACTCTGACCTTTGACAGGTGGTCAAGTCGATGTGACAGGACAGCCGCTGGAGACAACGCGTCCCTTTTACGACAGTGCTCGGGAGGTACCACAGACGTGCGAGTGTGACAGCGGCGGAGCAGAGTACAGCGGCGGGGATACGGGGAGACGGCCGGCCCGGCTCGGCGCAGGCTCCCTCGGTGCGGACTCAGCCGCGGGTTCACGGAGAGGCGAGGCGTCATTTCCGGCGACACGCCGGGGATCAGCCGCGCCGCCGATCCCTTTAACGGCGCCCAAAATTGAAAACGGCGCGAGGTAAGCGGGACAAATGGCTATCGGAAAGCGGGCGCCGAGCGGTAATGACCACAGCCCCGCCACCTGCGCGCCGCCCCCTGCTCCCAGACTTTGGAAACACATTACGCGCCTCCCCCTACACACTACCCGCCGTTCCCTTGTCTGTCCCGCATCAAGTATCGCTGCCTTTTTTCCCCCCGGTGATACTTCCATCCTGTCCTTCATTCATTTCTACACATCTGAAGGTTCTCAACCTTCCAGTAAGCCGCGCTCGTTTAGCCGAGCGCTCTAGGCGCTGCAGTCGTGGACTGTATGGCTGGTCACGGTTCGAGTCCTCCCTCGGGCAGGGGTGTGTGTGTTTGTCCTTAGGATATTTTAAGTTAAGTACTCTGTAAGCTTAGGGACAGATGACCTTAGTAGTTAAGTCCCATAAGATTTCACACACATTTTTGAAGTTTTTTCTGCAACACGTCCGAATTCAGATGTATTTCTGTATGCAAGATTATTTATGTTCTCACTGCGCACCGCGCACGTATGCGATGGGAGTTTTTAACCAGCGCGCACTAAGTCACCTACCTGTGGTTTTATAGAGGGCTGCTCCTTCATCCAAGAAACTACCGATGCCAGAAAAGCTGTAATTTCCAAGATTATTTGTGTATTTTATTTATTTATTACATTAACGGTACAGAGTAACCCACCGCCTTGAAGGCGGGTCGGATGCTTCTGAATCTAATGGCAAAGACTTGTCATTGTTACAGTCTTATTGGTATACAGTTGTTAATGCTTTTTTAAAACTAATTTAAAGAACATAGTATATAAAGATTTCTCTGAGGTTACAGCGAATTGAATGCTTAACAATTGTTAAAATGGTTCCATATAATTTGTTACTACCTAGTTGATGAGAATATAATTTACACAATGCTAATGTCAAAGAAAAATAAAAAGAAAGAAAATGTAACACAATGAGCGTGGTTAAGAATAATTTGTAATATAGAGAGACGATTTTGGTTAGTAATGGCCTATTTCAGATGAGAAGGTCTCGGTACAACCTCGAGCTATTCTCATCTGAAATGGTTTGTGCTAATGTATGTTTACACAGATTATACAGACTAAATGCTCTTTGAGCACTTCATACATGGAATACATGAACTTTAGCTTGACATGAGAAATACACTTACGTTTGTAACTTGTTAGTTGAAATAGAATGTAGTTCATTGCTACTTGAATGCATTATTCCTTAAATAACTTAATGCATTTCTGATATATGAAATTCATTGATTACAGCTTTGAATAGAGAAGAGAATATACTTCTGTCTGCACACAATAAGACGAGCAGTACATTACTGCTTGTGTGCAGTATACTTTAAACACTATGCAGGATGTTATTGGGGAGGAGGAGCCTCGGAGTAAAAGTTCTTCGACCTTCTCCTCCCAAGCGACATTACCTTATTACTACAGTCTTAGTATGTGGTGCCGGTGTTTTTCAAGAGGGTTGTTTGGTTGATTTATGGAAGGGGACCAAACAGTGAGGTCATCGGTCCCGTGAGATTAGGGAAGAATGGGGAAGGAAGTCGGCCGTCTCCTTTTAAAGGAACCAACTGGCATTTGCCTGAAGCGATTTAGGGATATCACAGGAAACCTGGAAGTGAAACATGGACGATAAATAGTTTGGACAGGAAGAGAATAGAGACTTTCGAAATGTGGTGCTACTGAAGAATGCTGAAGATTAGATGGGTAGATCACATACCTAATGAGGAAGTATTGAATAGAATTGGGGAGAAGAGGAGTTTGTGGCACAACTTGACGAGAAGAAGAGACCGGTTGGTAGGACACGTTTTGAGGCATCAAGGGATCACAAATTTAGCATTGGAGGGCAGCGTGGAGGGTAAAAATCGTAGAGGTAGACCAAGAGATGAATACACTAAGCAGATTCAGAAGGAGGTAGGTTGCAGTAGATACTGGGAGATGAAGAAACTTGCACAGGATTGGGTAGCATGGAGAGCTGCATCAAACCAGTCTCAGGACTGAAGACCACAACAACAACAACAACAGGAAACCTGAATGAGGATGGCAGGACGCGGGTCTGAACCGTCGTCCTCCCGAATGCGAGTCCAGTGTGTTAACCGCTGCGCCACCTCGCTCGGGGTGTAATTTTCAGATAGAAAGGAACATTGCAACACAGAGACAATGGGTACTACTCTGTCACTTAAAGTGAATCAGTATCGATGGACCTTAATATCTATTCCCAAATATCACTTCACTTCATTTTCCTGCACTGTTAACATACCTTCTACACATATATAGAAACTAAAGTCCCTAACCGTAATTTCTGTGTGTACGTTCAGGCCTATCTCTGGTGCGGTTGTAGAGATTTTGATTCGGTTATCACTAATATACTAATTCACAAGCAATCGCAATTGGTAAGACAGTAGTGTTCGAGTATGTTGCAGACCCCACGAAGCCATGGACCAAAGTTGTCAAGAAGGCACTGTGCAAGTTGGCGATGGTTTCATAATGGCGTGGGCTGTGTTTATTTGTAATAGACTGGGTCCCCTGGTCCAACTAAACCGATCATTGACTGAAAATGATTATGTTCGGCTAGTCGAGACCACTTGCAGCCATTATTGAATGGAATTTTTATGGATGACAATGTGCCATGTCACCGAGCCATAATTGTTAACGGTTGGTTTCAAGAACATTCTGGACAATTCGAACGAATGATCTGCCGGCCCGGATTGCCCGATATGAATCCCATTGAACATTTATGGGACATAATAGAGAGATCAGTTCGTGCTCAAACCCCTGGACCAGCTACACTTTCGCCCTTTTGGGCGGCGCCAACCTTGTGTCAATGCTCTGAAAAGCTAATCATTTGCATATCACATCGTCTTCTTCCTGTCGGTTAAATTTCGCGTCTGTAGCACGTCATCTTCGTGGTGTAACATTTTTAATGGCCAGTAGTGTATATTCGAAATCAAGGTACAGCACGTAACACAGTAGCTTCATCATTAATCCTTGTTGTTCACTGAATAGTTTGATGCACGTGTGCGGTCATTACGGCAGAATAGGTATTCAGAAATGTAAACCATTTACGAAGAAACCGTTTCATAATTAATACAGAGGACCGTCGTATGTTCCGTTCCTTGGCGTAGTCGTACAATCAGCGACCAGTAACCTCGCTTTGCTCCATGCTTCGTCGAGAGATCAGACTTCTATACGTCTTCCCTCAACTACTTTTGTGCGGCAAATATGTCTAAGAGCAAGTAAATGAACAAAAGCTTCTTACGAACGAACTATCGAAAGAGCCCTAAGACAACACACACAGCTTATATATATATATATATATATATATATATATATATATATATATATATATATATATATATACTCCTGGAAATTGAAATAAGAACACCGTGAATTCATTGTCCCAGGAAGGGGAAACTTTATTGACACATTCCTGGGGTCAGATACATCACATGATCATACTGACAGAACCACAGGCACATAGACACAGGCAACAGAGCATGCACAATGTCGGCACTAGTACAGTGTATATCCACCTTCCGCAGCAATGCAGGCTGCTATTCTCCCATGGAGACGATCGTAGAGATGCTGGATGTAGTCCTGTGGAACGGCTTGCCATGCCATTTCCACCTGGCGCCTCAGTTGGACCAGCGTTCGTGCTGGACGTGCAGACCGCGTGAGACGACGCTTCATCCAGTCCCAAATATGCTCAATGGGGGACAGATCCGGAGATCTTGCTGGCCAGGGTAGTTGACTTAGACCTTCTAGAGCACGTTGGGTGGCACGGGATACATGCGGACGTGCATTGTCCTGTTGGAACAGCAAGTTCCCTTGCCGGTCTAGGAATGGTAGAACGATGGGTTCGATGACGGTTTGTATGTACCGTGCACTATTCAGTGTCCCCTCGACGATCACCAGTGGTGTACGGCCAGTGTAGGAGATCGCTCCCCACACCATGATGCCGGGTGTTGGCCCTGTGTGCCTCGATCGTATGCAGTCCTGATTGTGGCGCTCACCTGCACGGCGCCAAACACGCATACGACCATCATTGGCACCAAGGCAGAAGCGACTCTCATCGCTGAAGACGACACGTCTCCATTCGTCCCTCCATTCACGCCCGTCGCGACACCACTGGAGGCGGGCTGCACGATGTTGGGGCGTGAGCGGAAGACGGCCTAACGGTGTGCGGGACCGTAGCCCAGCTTCATGGAGACGGTTGCGAATGGTCCTCGCCGATACCCCAGGAGCAACAGTGTCCCTAATTTGCTGGGAAGTGGCGGTGCGGTCCCCTACGGCACTGCGTAGGATCCTACGGTCTTGGCGTGCATCCGTGCGTCGCTGCGGTCCGGTCCCAGGTCGACGGGCACGTGCACCTTCCGCCGACCACTGGCGACAACATCGATGTACTGTGGAGACCTCACGCCCCACGTGTTGAGCAATTCGGCGGTACGTCCACCCGGCCTCCCGCATGCCCACTATACGCCCTCGCTCAAAGTCCGTCAACTGCACATACGGTTCACGTCCACGCTGTCGCGGCATGCTACCAGTGTTAAAGACTGCGATGGAGCTCCGTATGCCACGGCAAACTGGCTGACACTGACGGCGGCGGTGCACAAATGCTGCGCAGCTAGCGCCATTCGACGGCCAACACCGCGGTTCCTGGTGTGTCCGCTGTGCCGTGCGTGTGATCATTGCTTGTACAGCCCTCTCGCAGTGTCCGGAGCAAGTATGGTGGGTCTGACACACCGGTGTCAATGTGTTCTTTTTTCCATTTCCAGGAGTATATATATATATATATATATATACAGAAAGAACAGTAAGATGAAGAAAACGCTTAGATCCATGTGAAGTCTTCGAAAGAATATTTTTTATAAATTTACAAGCTGCAGGAGTGTTTGGTTGCCTTTAAAAGTGGTAAGAAATATTGAAATTTATCCTTACTGATGGCAAGAGCGAAAATATGTCACGAGTCGAAAGAATAGCCCTGTAATTTGCATGCAGAATTCGTAATGGTCGAACTGTGACCCTCGCATAAGGTCACCTTGGGCAATAACAGCAGCTCGAGGCCTCTTGAGCACCGAGTCCAACGGACCTCGACTGACAGACTCGGATACGTAAGTCCTGCCGCTCCAACTCGATGCCAGAGCTCTTCAGTCGTGATGGCTCTCGAGTACTGTCGCCCACTGAACTGAAGAACTGGAGAACGTGCCAACTGGGGCGAACAGAGAAACACCCTGTGTGTCCAGGTCGCTCAGGACAGTTTGGTCAACACACTGTCTTGCATTATCTTGCTGAAAGACGCCATGAAGACCTTAGAGGTAGGGCACAGTCACCGGCCTTAACACATCAAAAATGTAATGGTTGCTGTCCAAATTACTAGCTATGCGACCCGTAGGTGCTCGTGTTTGGTAGTGCATTGCGCATCATACCATCAGGGCCTGTTGGATCACGGGGTCCCGGGCTCGATTCCCGGCGGGATTGGGGATTTTCTCTGCCCGAGGACTGGCGTTTATGTTGTTCGCATCATTTCATCATCATCACCATTAGTGAACGTGGCTAGAATTGGACTGTGTAAAGATTGGGACATTGTACGGGCGCTGATGACCGAACAGTTGAGCTCCCGACAAACCAAACGTCATCATCATCATCACCAGGGCCAGTATGAAGATGAAGAAAGAAATCCGGCAACATTCGTTTTCTTCAGAGTCCCAAAGCACGGTCACGTTCATAGAGGCAGTGTGCGCAGAACCGGGACTCGTCTGAAATGAGGAGGTGGTGCCACCTCACTGTCCAGAGTTGTTGGGTCCGCCACTGACTGCCAGCGTCTCTCTCTCTCTCTCTCTCTCTCTCTCTCTCTCCGCTGCAGTGTCAAGAGAAGCCGAGGCAACGCTGACAGCCCGTGGGTGTCCAGACGTCGCCCCACTGTCCCTGTTCTTGTCCCTCGTTCAGACAAGACAATTTCCACATCGATAGAAGGTGTTGTGGCTGTACGATTCCACACGTCCGAGCGAACGTCATGGTTGCAATCTCGGGGACTGTCATGCGGGGCCACTGAGAATGTCCTTCCCGAATCCTCTGTTTCGATATTCGCATATCAGCGGTGGGATCTCCACTAACGCGAGTAATGTCGCACGACAATAAACTGCAGTCTCGATAGGCCACGATCATAGCGCTCTCCCACCCCTACTGGTAGGCGCTGCTCCTCCTTAGGCGCGACGTAACACTGTCATCTCACAAACAGAAAGCATTCACCTGCGATAACTGAACGAGGAACCCGCGACATAAATTTTCCTTACAAGTGAACCTCCCCATCGCACCCCCCTCAGATTTAATTGTAAGTTGGCACAGTGGATAGGCCATGAAAAACTGAACACAGATCGATCGAGAAAACAGGAAGAAGTTGTGTGGAACTATGAAAAAAATTAGTAAAATATACAAACTGAGTAGTCCATGCGAAGATAGGCAACATCAAGGACACTGGGAGTCAAGCAGTCCCGTGTTCCCGTGGTTAGTATGAGCAGCTACGGAACGAGAGGTCCTAGGTTCAAGTCTTCCCTCGAGTGATAACTTTAATTTTTTATTTTCAGTTTATGTGACAAACTCTTATGCTTTCATCACTTTTTTTTCGGAGTGATTATCACATCCACTAGAAAACCTAAATCGGGCAAGGTAGAAGAATCTTTTTACCCATTCGCTAAGTGTACAAGTTAGGTGGCCCGACAACATATTCTTGTCATGTGACCCACATGCCGTCACCAGTGTCGTATAGAATATATCAGACGTGTTTTCCTGTGGAGGAATCGGTTGACCTATGACCTCGAGATCAAATGTTTTCGGTTCCCATTGGAGAGGCACGTCCTTTCGTCTACTAATCGCACGGTATTGCGGTGCGGTCGGAAAACACAGGCACTAAACTTATTACAGTGAACAAAGACGTCAATGAACGAACGGACAGATCATAACTTTGCGAAAATAAAGGAAGTAAAACGTTCAGTCGGGGGAAGACTTGAACCAAGGACCTCTCGCTCCGCAGCAACTCACGCTTACCACGGGACCACAACACTGCTGAGCTCAGATTCTCCTGAATGTTGCTTATGTTGCGCATGGACTACTCAGTTTGTATATTTTATTAATTTTTTTCATAGTTCCATACAACTTCTTCCTGTTTTCTCGATTGATCTGTGTTCAGTTTTTCAAGGCCTATCCACTGTGCCAACTTATAACTAAATCTGAAGGGGGTGCGATGGGGAGGTTCCCTTGTTAGATGCAGAATTTGGATAATGTTGCTCCCACTTACTTTGAGCGATTTTACTGACATGTTAATCATCTGTATATGTAACCATGTACACGGTCGAGTCACATTAACGTGACCGCAACGCCAATGTGCAACAACCACTCACTGAGGGCAGGTGGTAGAACTAAGAGTGGAAGCCATACAAAGCGTGTCGGCGGGATGCGGACGACAGTGCAGTCATTGTCGCAATGTGGAAACGGACCGATTTTTCGAATGTCCCAAATGAGTCTGATCGTTGCGTTTCAGGCGAAGGATCGAAGGATATCCTGAACGGCTAGGTTTGGAAACTATTCGAGTGCCGCCGTGGTTGAAGTAAACTGCTCGTAGCAATATGGCGCTATCCAAAACAGGCGCCAGTCAACTGTGGTGCACCACGGGCCGTACATCACACGGGTGAACGACGACTACGGAAATGTGTCCAGGAGAACAGGAGCACAGGTGGTGAGCAACAGACGGCTCAGGTGGGCAGTGTCTCCTCAGCGACCGTTCAGCGAACGCTGCTGCATAAGGGCCACCGCAGCAGCCGCCTGGCTCACGCTCCAATGATGACAGCCGTTCATCGGCGACGAAGGCTGGACTTTGCACGCCAGTACCACAACTGGAGGTGCGCTGATCGGCGACACGTCGTGTTTTCGTATGAATCACGCTTTAGGGTCCATCTGATAGCTGGCCACTGGCGTGTACGGCGTGAAACGTCTGAAAACAGAGGGGTCCAGGCCGGAGAACGAAGCGGAAGGTTTTCGTGGCATTTCGTGAGTAATCTCCTCATTATGGAAGCACAATGGATCAACACATCTACCACTCAGAATCGTACCTACCCCTACATGTAGTTTGTTTTTCCTCAACATGATGGCATCTACCGAAACGTGTCACACAGTTCCCAATGTACGTCCGTGGTTCGAAGAGCACCGGGGTGAGTTAACCGTGTTCCCCTGGCGACAGCACTCCCAGGACTTAAACCCAACGAGAATCTGTGGGACCACCGCGATCGGGACCTCAGCAGAGAAACCTGGCGCAGCTGGCCGCGGCGCTGGAGTAGGCGCGGCTCCACACCGCTGTCGCTACCTTCCACGACCTCTCCCCGCACGCCACGCAGCAGGTCGCTCTGCAAAATGTGGATATTTACAGTTTCGACAAGAGGTCAGATTTCATGCCAAATAGACGCTTATTTGATGCCACTTTCATCATCCTGCAATTTTAGTCTTGGGCAGTGTATCAGAGGTTGAGGTGCAGTTTTATTTTATCTTTCAGGTTCAGGTAACATAATATGATCACCTGTTTCGACTTGTTGTTGTAGTTGTGGTCTTCAGTTCAGAGACTGGTTAGATGCACTCTATCCGGTGCAAGATTCTTCATCTCCCAGTACCTACTGCAACCAACATCCTTCTGAATATGTTTATCGTATTCATCTCTTGGTCTCCCTCTATGATTTTTACCCTCCACGCTGCCCTCCAGTACTAAATTGGTGATCCCTTGATGCCTCAGAATATGCCCTCCCAACCGATCGCTTCTTCTACTCAAGTTGTGCCACAAACACCTCTTCTCCGTAATCCTATTCAATACTTCCTCATTAGTTATGTGATCTACCCACCTTATCTTCAGCACTCTTCTGTAGCACCACATTTCGATATCTTCTATTCTCTTCTTGTCTAAATTATTTATCGTCCATGTTTCACTTCCATTCATGGCTACACTCCATACAAATACTTTCAGAAACGACTTCCTGACACTTAAATCAATACTCGATGTTAACAAATTTCTCTTCTTCAGAAACGCTTTCCTTGCCATTGCCAGTCTACACTTTATATCCTCTCTACTTCGACCATCATCAGTTTTCTGCTCCCCAAATAGCAAAACTAATTTACTAATTTAAGTGTCTCATTTCCTAATCTAATTCCCGCAGCACCACCCGATTTAATTCGACTACATTCCATTGTCCTCGTTTTGCTTTTGTTGATGTTCATGTCATACCCTCCTTTCAAGACACTGTCCATTCCGTTCAACTGCTCTTCCAAGTCCTTTGCTGTTTCTCACAGAACTACAATGTCATCGGCGAACCTCAAAGTTTTTATTTCTTCTCCATGGATTTTAATACCGACTCCGAACTTTTCTTTTGTTTCCTTTACTACTTGCTCAATATACAGATTGAATAGCATCGGGGAGAGGCTACAACCCTGTCTTACACCCTTCCCAACCACTGCTTCCCTTTCCTCTCCCTCGACTCTTATAACTGCCATCTGGTTTCTGTATAAATTGTAAATAGCCTTAAGCTCCCCGTATTTTACCCCTGCCACCTTCAGAGTTTGAAAGAGAGAATTCCAGTCAACATTGTCAAAAGCTTTCTCTTAGTCTACAAATGCTAGAAACGTAGGTTTGCCTTAATCTTTCTTCTAAGATAAGTCGTAGGGTCAGTATTGCCTCACGTGTTCCAACATTTCTACGGAATCCAAACTGATCTTCCCCGAGGATGACTTGATAATATGTAGAAAGCACTGACGATATCATTTGAGTTACCAGAAACTGAAGTATATATAGAAAATACACTAATTGTCCGTTCGTCGATCACTGTTCTTATTATGTCAAACAGATCGGTTTAGGGCAGTGTCATTCAACTTCAGATCATCTCTCGTCGTAACTGGTCATTATCAGTTTCACTTCAAATGGTTCAAATGGCTCTGAGCACTATGGGACTCAACAACTGAGGTCATCAGTCCCCTAGAACTTACAACTACTTAAACCTAACTAACCTAAAGACATCACAAACATCCATGCCCGAGGCAGGATTCGAACCTGCAACCGTAGCGGTCGCCCGTTTCCAGACTGTAGCGCCTAGAACCGCTCCGCCACAACGGCCGGCTCAGTTTCACTGTGACAATTACTGTTCAACTATGAAAATGGTCAACAGATGGATGACAATGCCTAAACCCGGTCTGTTTGTCATAATAAATCAGCGATCGAAAAAAGGTAAATAAGTGTACCCATACAAATATTATAAAAAGGGATGTCTGTCTACGTGGTCCGCAGCTCGTGGTCTCGCGGTAGCGTTCTCGCTTCCTGAGCACCGGGTCCCGGGTTCGATTCCCGGCGGGGCAAGGGGTTTTCACCTGCCTCGAGATGGCTGGGTCTTGTGTCTTCCTCATCATCATCATTCATCCCCATTATGGTCGGAGGAAGGCAATGGCAATCCACCTCCTCTAGGACCTTGCCTTGTACGGCGGTGCGGGTCTCCCGCATCGTCCCCTACGCTCTGTCCAGGAGTATGGGATCTCATCATCATCATCATGTCTACATGTATGTTACACCTCGCCTCCTCAAGTACTGGATGAATTTCAAGAAAACTTAGTACACTTGAAACTTCCTGGCAGATTAAAACTGTGTGCCCGGGATGTTTCCAGAATGAGATTTTCACTCTGCAGCGGAGTGTGCGCTGATATGAAACTTCCTGGCAGATTTAAACTGTGTGCCCGACCGAGACTCGAACTCGCAACCTTTGCCTTTCGCGGGCAAGCGCTCTACCATCTGAGCTACCGAAACACGACTCACGGCCGGTCTCACAGCTTTACTTCTGCCAGTATCTCGTCTCCTACCTTCCAAACTTTACAGAAGCTCTCCTGCGAACCTTGCAGAACTAGCACTCCTGAAAGAAAGGATATAGCGGAGACATGGCTTAGCCACAGCATGGGGAATGTTTCCAGAATGAGATTTTCACTATCCAGTGGAGTGTGCGCTGATATGAAACTTCCTGGCAGATTAAAACTGTGTGCCCGACCGAGACTCGAACTCGCGACCTTTGCCTTTCGTGGACAAGCGCTCTACCTTCTGAGCTACCCAAGCACGACTCACGCCCGGTACCCACAGCTTTACTTCTGCCAGTATCTCGTCTCCTACCTTCCAAACTTACAGAAGCTCTCCTGCGAAAGGTAAAGGTCCCGAGTTCGAGTCTCGGTCGGGCACACAATTTTAATCTGCCAGGAAGTTTCATATCAGCGCACACTCCGCTGCAGAGTGAAAATCTCATTCTTAGTACACTTGTCCTTTACCCTCAGGCAACAATTTCTGTGGGGGTAAGAATACATACATATCAGAGTTCAGGAGATATGACGTCAGAAACACTGAGATGCTTGAAAACCTACCACATCATGCATGGGGTTTTAATTTATTACTTCTGTGCTACTAACTCTATTTGCAATTAATTTCGCAAACAGTATCCACATATACCATAAGAGTACCTACAGTATTACATCATGGTACCAGCTATAGTTCATGAGATATAACGTCATAAACACTGACATGCGTGAAAACCTATTGCATTGTTAACGATATTTAAATTTATTACTACTTTGCTACTGACTCTATCAGCTACACATTCTGCAAGCATATGCCGCTGAGTGTACCTACAGAAACAGATCACTGTACGACGCATATTTCAAGAGATATGACGTCATAAAGACTTGAAAGCGTGAAAAATGTGGCATCATGCATGAAGTTTTATTGAGTTTATTCGTTACTACTAAGTCACTCCTACAGTCGAGTTGACTAAAGAAAATCGCTGTTACCTGGCAGCGCTTTTGACAGCTTTTAACTGCGAAGCATTAACCTCTGTAGGCGAAAACAACAGCTGTCTAAAGAGCTGTGAAGAGGTGTTGTCATAGAGACGTTTCCGAAATCGGGTTGTAGACATGCGAAGCAGCTGTGTCCAGCGTGCAGAAACTGTCCAGGATCTTTGTAAAACTGTTTCATAATTTCAAACGTATCTTCACGATTACATCGAAATGAATCTTTTTCGAAATGACGCTAGAAACACACTTCATCTTTTGTTTTCGTTTCTAATATACATATCACTTCGGTTCCGAGAGTTCCGGAACCTGTACAGAAAATTGGAATTTAGAGATCAACATAAACATCACTTTTACCCTTTTTATTGACCCTGAAAACCACACATTGCATGCTGTACCCCCATACAGCGAGACCTTCAGAGGTGGTAGTCCAGATTGCTGTACACACCGGTACTTCTAATACCCAGTAGCACGTCCTCTTGCATTGATGCATTCCTGTATTCGTCGTGGCATACTATCCACAAGTTCGTCAAGGCAATCTCGGTCCACATTGTCCCACTCCTCAACGGCGATTCCGTGTAGATCCCTCAGAGTGGTTGGTGGTTCACATCGTCCATAAACAGACCTTTTCAATCTATCGCAGACATGTTCGACAGGGTTCGTATCTGGAGAACATGCTGGCCACTCTAGTCGAGCGATGTCGTTATCCTGAAGGAAGTCATTCACAAGATGTGCACGATGGGGGCGCTAATTGTCGTCGATGAAGACAAATGCCTCGCCAATATGCTGCCGATATGGTTGCACTATCGGTCGGAGGATGGCATTCACCTATCGTACAGCGGTTACGGCGCCTTCCATGACCACCAGTGGCGTGCGTCGGCCCCACTTAAAGCTACCCCAAAACAGCAGGGAACATTCCCCTTGCTGCACCCGCTCGTCTTAGGTGTTCAGTCTGACCGGGTTGCCTCCAAATACTCCTCCGACGATTGTCTGGTTGAAGGCATATGAGACACTCATCGGTGAAGAGAACATGATGCCAACCCTAAGAGGTCTGGCATGTCGTTGGGCCCATTTGTACCGCACTGCATGGTGTTGTGGTTGCATAGATGGACCTCGCCAGGGTCATCGGGAGCGAAGTTGAGCATCATGCAGCTTGTTGCGCACAGTTTGAGTGGTAACCCGACGTCCTTTGGTTGAACGAAAAGCATTATTCGACATGGTGGCGTTGTTGTCAGGGTTCCTCCGAGCCATAATCGGTAGTTAGCGGTCATCCACCGCAGTAGTAGCCCTTGGACGGCTTGAGCGAGGCATGTCATCGAAAGTTCGTGTCTCTCTATATCTCCTCCATGTCCGAACAACGTCGCTTCGGTTCATTCCGAAACACCTGCACGCTTCCCTTGCTGGGAGCCCTTCCTGGCACAAAGTAACAATGCGGACGCAATCTTCCTGGTGGAATGACTGGAACTGATCGGCTGTCGCACCCCCCCCCCCCCCCGGCCCCCCGTCTAATAGACGCTGAGAGGCTGCTCCCTCATGGTTGTTTACATCTTTGGACGTATTTAGTGCCATGTCTGATCAAAAGGTTCAAATGGCTCTGAGCGCTATGAGACTTAACATCTGAGGTCATCAGTCCCCTAGAACTTAGAACTACTTAAACCTAACCAACCTACGGACATCACACACATCCATGCCCGAGGCAGGATGCTTTCCTGCGACAGTAGTGGTCGCGCGGTTCCAGACTGAAGCGCCTAGAACTGCTCGGCCACTCCTGCCAGCCATCTCTGAACAGTCAAAGGGACTTTGTCTCTGATACAACATCCACAGTCAACGTCTATTTTCAGGAGTTCTGGGAACCGGAGTGATGCGAAACTTTTTTGATGTGTGTAGAAAATTGTAAAAAGGCGTATCCGAGCAAAGTCGAAATTGTCAGGTACTTTTCTACAAGTACGCGTAACATCCTATCGACAAGTATGTCCACCTTTGATGAAATATGTGTTTAAAAAAATATATGCCTAGTCTGTGGAGTTAGCAATGTTTAGTGTGAATGCTCAATGTGCAAAATTCGCTTAATAAACACGGTACGTTTATAAATCATGTCTTGTTTGTTTCCGTGTTTGTGCAGTGTTGTGCTGTCTCCAGGAGTGACGGGCGCTGGTGGCCACGAGAAGCTGGACCTGTCCGGCCCTGGAGGCGGCGACGGCGGAGGCGGCGGGGGCGGTAGCAACGGAGCCGTGGGCGGCGGGGGCGGCGGCGGCGGCGGGGGCGGCAGCTACCTGTCGCTGGGCTTCGCCGGCTACGGGGCGCCGCACCCGCAGAGCCACCAGCCGCACGTCCACCCCCCGGCGCAGCCGCTCTTCCTGCCGCCGCAGGGCCTCAACCCCATCGACAGGCTGTACTCGATGCACACGTCCTACTTCTGCGGCGAGGAGGCCGCCATGGCCGAGCAGTAGCCGCCGCCGACCGCTCAGCGGAGCCCTGGGGCTGTCTTCACGACCTGTGCCGACGTGTCAAGGCGTGCAAATCGCGGGACAAGTGGCTCAGTGTTAGTCTGGAGGACAGTCGAGTGAGACACACACACAACAGTACGTAGCACGATGTCAAACACGTTCCAAACAAATAAGTGGCCGTGCTATTCGGCAAAGTCTTTGAACTGTTTGACGGTATTGACGATTCTTGACGAACTACAGTTGTTATAGTCGTTTCTACTACACACTCTTGAATCTACAGCGGTGCTGAACCGTTCATCTCCGACACCCCCCTACAGCGAGCTTGTTCCATTACTTTCTTGGTAGGCAGGCTCTAACTTCGCTACCTCATACAGATAATCTTCTAAGCAAGTAGATACAGTTCACAGTCAGTGGTCTCCCACGCGTCGCACTTCCTCCAGCTTCATTTTCAACTACGTAGAACGGTTTGAGAAGCTGTTCGACTGTCACCTTCTGAACCTACGTTCAGCAACCAAAAAGTAACATAGAAGCTTACAGTCGTAGCGGCTCTTGCTCGACGGTTACTGTTTGTTAAAATACACAGCATAAACAGGTATTACTGAGCTTGCTACCTGTCACAGTTCTTTTTTATCTAGCTTCAATTACATGACTTCTCCGGCATCTTTCGAGGAGTGGCCTCATAGTTAACAACATTGTTCTTTTTAATTTTTTGGCCCACACTGGCAAGTAAATTTTTTGTTAGGATTTCTGTAATTCGGATTCTGTACTACCTCCCTATCTCCTTCCTCTTTACTACAGCACGTAACTCGTATATCTCTTATACGGAGAACGATAAAATTTGTCATAGACCGTACACAATACTGTGTCGGCTCGCGTCATACTTTATCAACAGAGGGTCACTAAATTCTCCTTCGCAGAAAAAGCCCTTGAACCTCTTTGATGCTCTCATCCTGTCGAAAGCGGGTTTTCGGTGGTGTGGATCCCCGCCAGGAACTACACCCAACTAAATCCAAGACACATTCAATAAAAATATTGTTTTCTATCGAACCTTGGATGACGTTTCTGTTTATGGCTTCTTAGTTCACTCTTAGCTTTTTACATTTATGAATGTCGATCTTTTACTTGTTAGTCTTTTACTTGTGTATGCAATTTTTTCTAGAGAATGTACTACTATAGGTAATTCTATAATCTCCATGACGAACAACTGCGTTTGTTTTCGTTTAGACAATCGCATTTCCTTCGACAATAATTTCAACATTCTGCTTGTGACACGTCTGTTGCGTATAATAACTCAGCCATTTTTCAAAATCCCAATTCCGTCGTTCGTGAATGTTCTGAAGTGAATAATAACACTTAGGACACAGATCAACCCGTTTTTGAGAACATTCCGCTTATCTTGTCATGACGAACACATTATGGTTGTATTCAAACAATCTGTTTAAGAGAAATTGTCGATGTGTGGAACAAAACGACCTCTTACGGAGAATTATTTTCGGTAGACCTCGTCTCTTAACATAAAACTTGCATCTATCTTCCCGGGGTTACTTGCAGTAAAAAGTCTGAATTGTACCGAATACTTCTGTTCCGTCAGTTCTGCATTGTTTGATAATGATAAACATGTCACGGGAAATTACGCTTGTGTAGTTGCTTGATTGATAGGGGATTTTCTCACCATTACGACGTTCGAGGCCGCAGCTGCATTCAAATGCCATTTCTCCAAGGAAATTTATTGTAATTTGTTACGTTACCTCCATTCAGATACAATTCATAGCACGTATCGTCAGTACTCAGAATCATTCAAACTACTCTCAACATGACTTGTAACAACAAAATTTCTCTATTGGATACCTTCTCAGACTTTAGATCTTTTGACATCCAGCTCATTGCTTCTCTCATTCTTGTGAACGAACCATGTAAAACAGGCACCCTGGCACAATTTCGACATATCTGCGTTTGACATTTTTGGGTACTGTCATTCATAACACTGATACTCGACAATCAGTGGGTGATCGATCGCTGTTCCATTTGTATCGTCTTTGGAGTTTGGTGTATAGCTCAGACTTTGTATCTGCTATATAATTTAATTACGTGATACTAAACAACACAAGTCATTCTTTGAAACAGTGACAACTGTGATGTTATTACGAAAAACTGGTGCATGTGCTGAAGAACGACTTCAGAAGACGCAAGCAACGTTTATGAATACAAATTTACAGTTTAATTCTGCTAGTAAGCTGTAAGCGCCTCGTTTGAGGATTTTGTCAGTTTAAGCTACGTTATGCTCTGTACTGTAAGTGAGACATGCAATAAGATGGAGTAATGAGACGAAACCGGACGTGTTTCCGATATTCTATTTCCTCCTACCAGTCTAACTCTACTATTCACAGAACAGAAGAAGCTGTAATGTTGCAACTCCGCTAGAGATACTACAACAACTGCAGATCTCTTCATTCACACCTGCGACTTACCTGTGGAAAGGTAGGTACATAAGATCAAGTATCAAAGGTACAGAGTGCTTTCGTTCATATGGAATGAACCGTAGTCATTAAGGACATTCTGGTACTATATGAGGATTCCTTCAAGAAAAATAACAACCTGCCACTCTTCTGCAAGAGCAACAGAAATCTACAAAGCAACAGTTAAGAAAAGTCTCTGAGAAGCATTGTCGAAGATACAGCTATATGTGAAAATTGTCTAGATAATGTAATGTACTTCATAAGTATTGCGGTTCGTTTAAATTGTTTTGACTATTTGCAACATCTACATCATTACTTTCCAACTGACACTTACGTGTTTGACAGTGGCTCCATACTTCCTATTTCTTGACCTTCCAGTATCGAGTAGAACGTAGGAAAAACGAACACCTGCAGCATTTCGTGGAAACTCTGATTTCTCTTATTTTATTTATGATGATCACTTATGTAGGGGCTGTCAACAAAATATTTCCGCATCCGGAGGAGAAAGTTGGAGATTGAAATTTCCTGAAAAGATGTCGCCGCAACCAAGAACTGGTTTCTTATAATGATTGCCACTCCAGCTCGCGTATCTTATTCGTGCCACAATACGAGCTCCCTGTCTGTTTTTGATGCCCGCAGCCAATCCCTTCTGGAAATGATCCATACCAAGCAGCAATACTCCAGGACAAACGTACTTCATTCAGTACACCTGTTCTGTCAGTTAAAACGCATCCTTCCCCACAATGTATTCTATGTGATGGTTGCAGTTTAAGTCATTCGTAATGGTAATCCCGAGGTATTTAGTTGAACTGACGGTCTTTGTTTGTATTAATTTATCGCGTAACCGAAATTTAACTGATTCGTTTTAGTACTCATTGGGGGGGGGGGGGGGGGGGAGGAGCTCACGCTTTTCTTGGGTCAATTGCCACTTATCACATCATTCAGATATCTTTCATACATCATCCGTGATATTTCCGCCCCCCCTCCCCCACTATGTCGCGGTAACACAAAACGAAATTCACTTCGTCGACTTCTTCGATGTCTTCTGTCAACCCAATCTGATAAGCATCCCATACTGCGTAGTAATATTCCACTGAAGGACGGACAGGCTTAGTGAAGGCAGTTTCCTTAGTAGATCTGTTGATTTTCTAAGTGTTCTGCGATTAAAACACAGTCTTTGGTTCGTCTTCCCCACACTACTTTCTACGCCATATTTCCAATTCAAGGTGTTTTAAATTACGTCACTGGGTTTTTTAGTTGAATCGACTACCTTTAAATTAATGTTAATTATTGTGCAATCGAAAGTTAATGAAATTTAAAATTTTTATAAGGAACCCACATTTGGAAATATACTGTTTGGATGTAGAGTGCAAGGGTGAACAAAACGTTTCCGTTTGAGGGTGTTGCTACAGTGTGTACGAGTATGCAATGTAGCGCGACTCCGATGCGGGTATATAAGAATCAACATACAGGGAAGGAACAAGTGTGGCTTTCGCGTCTTTCTGACGTGCGGAAACGTGAACTACGGCGACGTTATTACCAGAATAATGATTCCAGACAGGATCAACGTGCTGTTACTCTTTTCTTGGCTGCCGAAGGACAAACGCCGGTAGACATCCGTCGGAGAATGAGGAATGAGTATGGGGCAACACGTCTGCTGAAAACCGCCATTGTGGAATCGTGCGCCAAGTTCCTCGCTGGTCGCGATTCGACATAAGACGACGGCAGATCTAGGAGGGAGGGAGAAGTTAACGCTAACTCAGCTGGGAGACACTTGTGTACCCGACCTACAGTCTTGATCCATTCTCATGCGATTATGAGGCCTTCGGTCCCTGAAAAAAGGCGCTGAAGGGTGGAAGATTCCTGTCGGACGACGATGTGGTGGACTTTTTCTGACAACAGGACACATTGTTCAACCAAACGTGTATCTTCATCCTGGTGTGTCGGCGGGGAGATATCCTCAACGCTCACGGTGATTTTGCCTCATTGGCATGCCGATTCGGGACTGTACAGCCTCCGAATTGAAACTGTTTGATCGCCCCTTATGTGTTTGAAGATTGGGTCATATGCAAATCTCCTAATTCGCAGTAAAGAAAAAGCAGAGTCAATGAGTTGTGACCTGTATTCTCTGTAGGAGCCCATGGCTTGGGGAATGTTTCGAATAGTCGTCGCCGGGTTCTATTTTACGTGACGAAGGACGCCATTTTCAAAGCCGAGAGTGCGGCGCGTCCGTGGAGGCCATAGTAAACCCTCTTGTTGTGAACTTCCTAGCTTCTCGCAGCCGTTGTTGCAGTCGGACGAAAATGGTAAGTGATGTCATAACTACGAGAGGGACTGACGACAGTGGCCAGTTTTCAGTTCGTGTATTCACACTGAAGCGGGAGGTTTGAAAGTGATCCGATCTTCGAAACTATTTTGCATTCAAAATATACATTTCCAGATATGGGTACCTTATCGAAACTTTATGTGCAAATATCCCTCTACAGCTGCTAGAAGCCTTTAATAGACAATGTGAAATACTCTGCATAAATTAAGAAGACTAGAAGGCCTGTAACATATCCATGGAAAAATCAAATGTTACTTCGGGACGTTCGGGTTCACTACATCACTTCGCATCATTCCACACTTTTACCCAGATTGTTGCTCTTGTTGTTACTCAATTATCAGGAGATTATTTTTTACTTAGGTACCAGCACTTCCAATTCCTTAAGTGATTTCCTCGCATGTGGAGCACAGTTCCTTTTTTTTTTTTTTTTTTTCAAAAGTTTGTCGTCAGCGATATTTCTGGAGAACTTCTTTTAAGAGGTGCATATTGCCTGGGCTGTCGCGATGGTTTGTGAAAGTGTATTTGTTTTGAATCTTCCTGGCAGATTAAAACTGTGTGCCGGACCGAGACTCGAATTCGGGACCTTTGCCTTTCGCGGGCAAGTGCTCTCCAACTGAGCTACCCAAGCACGACTCACGCCCCGTCCTCACAGCTTTACTTCTGCCAGTACCTCGTCTCCTACCTTCCAAACTTTACAGAAGCTCTCCTGCGAACCTTGCAGAACTAGCACTCCTGAACGAAAGGATATTGCGGAGACATGGCTTAGCCACAGCCTGGGGGATGTTTCCAGAATGAAAGGCAAAGGTCCCGAGTTCGAGTCTCGGTCCGGCACACAGTTTTAATCTGCCAGGAAGTTTCATATCAGCGCACACTCCACTGCAGAGTGAAAATCTCAATCTGTATTCCGAAAATCTTATTCTGTGTTTGTTTTGTTCCTGTTTGCGGTGTTTTTCATGTTATTACAGCATTATCATTAGATGGAGATGAGTGTATAGTAAATATAGTACCTGTAACTTTTCTGTGCGCAGTGATGTTGTTGTGGCCGCATAAAAACCATCACAAACGCAAGAAAATCACGCACATTGAGAGAAACTAAGTAAAATTGTACATCTTTAATGGAGTAATCATCATAGTAATAGCTGTTTCCAGAGAAATTTGGTGAAAAATGAATGACTGCCGGTGGAGATTAAGTTACTGGTTGATTGTCTTATTTTATTTTTTTATATTTTATACGACACAAGCCCATGAGATTTCATAACGGTTTCCCTTCGCCAAAACCTGTGTAAAGAGTATACTTGTGCTACGGAAGGCAGACAGCGACGTGAACAACCGATAGTGGCGCTAAGTTTTCGTGTAATAACATCAAAATATGTACGTATTACACTGAGAAATATGAAACAATAATTCACACAAAACTACATTGTCAAATTATGTGCTTATCTGATCCTAAAATAATAGTAGAAGTTCGGTAGAATTATGACTCCTCTGTTTCTGATGAATTCTTGTAGACGTCTGAAACAATATCGACAATCAAATATTTGTTCTCATAAGTGATCATGGTACAAAGGGTGAAACTCGGAAAAATTCCATGCTTTTTTGTTTTTATCAATTTCTGTAATTGCTTATTTTCTCATACCACATATATAGCCTAATGCCAGATAAATAGAAATGTACATCCTTGAAGTCAGTTGTCATATCTGCGAACATTTGAGAATTATTCTAGCTTCGTTATCCACATTGTGAATAATCCTAGCCATTGTGTCAAACTTCATAGCTGCGCTGATGAGGTATCATGATTAAACACCACACACACAGTCAGTACTTAGTAACTCTTTTTCTTTATTTTGTCCACGACCTCTTTTGGGGCGGTATGTCCAACTTCAGGAGGCTCATGCCGTTAACAACATGTCTGCTACTGGAGTGATGAATTGTATTGCCGTCTTTTGGTTTCATGGATTTTTGAAAAAAAAAAAAAAAACAGCCAGCAGTTTCTACTAGCACAGTCACTTATTTTGTATGCCATATGCTTCACAACTTTTGTTTCACCCAAACCACAGTATCAGATATGTACTTCACACAAAATACTAATTTAGTTTATAGCCAAGTTTCTATTATGCAAAAACTTATTACAACTTTTCTTAAAAAATCGTGCCACCTAAAGATGGTGCCACCAACAGAACATCAGACTTGAAAACTTGTTAATATCACGCATCGTGTGAGACACATAATCCTTGACATCGAAAAAAAACAAAAAAAAAAAACGCATGGCTGTCGGATCCAAGGTAACGCCTGAATAAGGGACATGTTTCTTGTGACAGGCACAACTGACGCTTAATTTAACCATAAGGTTAACCTAACACTCTGGGTAAATACCTATCACTATGAACAATTCGTTAACCCTTACTTACGGGAAGGTCGGCATAATTTACCTGGGTATAATGGCCAGGAATTTGATAACCCCTACAAGGAACAGATATGTCTATGGGTGCACAACAGTCATTTCATCTTCACCATATTAAACATAGCCACGAAATAACAAATTTTCTACAGGATTTGAGAGTCATCACAGTGAATAACCAAAGCAAGAAGTACCTGTCGATACAAAGAAAAGTCCGGAACCGCGCTGCTGCTACGGCCGCAGGTTCGAATCCTGCCTCGGGCATGGATGTGTGTGATGTACTTACGTTAGTTAGGTTTAAGTAGTTCTAAGTCTAGGGGACTGACGACCTCAGATATTAAGTCCCATAGGCTTAGAGTCATTTTTTTGATACAAAGAAATTAAGACAGGTATGTAGTGAAGGATACGTTCAAATCCAAATCCCTTCTCCCTCTTCACCTCCTCCCCCCGGACACGCACGTACATATACACATACTGAAGAGCCAAAGAAACTTGTACACTTGCCTAATATCGTGTAGGGCCTCCGCAAGTATGCAGAAGTGCCGCAACACGACGTGGCGCGGACTTCGCTAATGTCTAAAGTAGTGCTGGAGGGAACTGACACCATGAATCCTGCACGGCTGTCTATAAATCCGTAGAGTACGAGGGGATGGAGATCTCTTCTGAACAGCACGTTGCAAGGCATTCCATATATGCTCAATAATGATCATGTCTGTGGAGTTTGGTGGCCAGTGGAAGTGTTGAAACTCGGAAGAGTGTTCCTGGAACGACTCTAGCAATTCTAGACGTGTAGGGTGTAGCATTGTCCTGCTGCAATTGTCCAAGTCCGTCGGAATGCAAAATGGACGTGAATGGATGCAGGCGATCAGACAGGATGCCACCGTACGTGTCACACGTCAGATACTTATCTAGACGTATCAGAGGTCCCATGTTACCCCAACTGCATATGCCCCACACCACTACAGAGCTTCTACCAGATTTAACAGTCTCCTGCTCACATGCAGTGTCCATGGATTCAAGAGATTGTCTCCACACCTGTAGACGTCCATCCGCTCGATACAATTTGAAACGAGACTCGTCCGACCAGGCAACATGTTTCCAGTCATCAACAGTCCAATGTCGGTGTTGACAGGTCAAGGCGAGGCGCAAAGCTTTCTGTCGTGAGTCATCAAGGCTGCGCGAGTGGGCCTTCGGCGGCGAAAGCCCATGTCGATGACGTTTCAAAAGTGGTTCAAATGGCTCTGAGCACTATGGGACTTAACTTCTGAGGTCATCAGTCCCCTAGAACTTAGAACTAATTAAACCAAACTAACCTACGGACATAATACACATCCATGCCTGAGGCAGGATTCGAACATGCGACCGTAGCGGTCGCTCCGTTCCAGACTGAAGCGCCTAGAGCCGCTCGGCCACTCCGGCCGGTGATGACGTTTTGTTGAATGGTTTGCACGCTGACACTTTTTGATGCTCCAGCACTGAAATCTGCAACAATTTGCGGAAGGGTTGCACTTCTATAACGTGGAACGATTCTCTTGGTCCCGTTTACGCAGGATCTCATTGCGGCGGCTGCGATGTCGGAGAGTTGATGTTTTACCGAATTCCTGATATTTATGGTACACTCGTGAAATGGTCGCACGGGAAAATCTCCACTTCATCGCTACCTCGGAGGTCCTGTGTTCCATCGCTCGTGCGCCGACTATAACACCACGTTCAAAGTCACTTAAAAATTGATAATCTGCCATTGTAGCAGCAGTAACCGAACTAACTTCTGCGCCAGACACTTGTTGGATTATACAGGTGTTGCCGCAGCACCATATTTTGCTCGTATATATATCTCTGCATCTGAATACGCATATATAAAATGTGTGTGTGTGTGTGTGTGTGTGTCAACTTAATGACACATTTGACACGAAAACACAAGAAAACAGAAACATAGACAATCAGAATAGTGCCCTGAGAGCTTGATAACACAGTTTGGTCTCGAAAATAGCAGAAAACAAGCGTTCACATACGATTCATGGCATGTGCAATTATAAATACGAATAGTGCGTAAAAGCAATACAAAAATAGTCCTGGTACGTTATAGACGTGACAAAAATGTAATTCTAATTCGTAATATTTAAATATTTAAATAAACTGCTAAAAACGTGTTCCAAAAATTGATTACAACTTCAAAACTGGAGTTCACGTCATAAAAATGATACACTTTTCACCTATATCTTACGTGTACAATAACATTTGTAAATTTTGCAACGATGAAAAGAAGACACCTGAGCTAAATGAATCTTAGGAATAATCGAAAAACTGCGCAAAACCAATGACTTTGTGGAATTAATGTTGGTGTATGTCCCCATGGGCTGTATGAAGTACGTTGTGGCGTGGAATGACTGTCAGTATATCATTATGTCTACGTTCATACTCCGTACCTCATTCGGTATGTGGCAAGAATACTTGGTGTAACAGGATCAATTTCATACTTTCCAGTTCCATTTTCAGAAGGTGCGTGTGAAGAAAGATTGTCGGTGCCGCTCTACGTAAGCCTGAATTCCTCTAATTTTATTCTTTGCCACTACTCTATTAACGGTAAGAAGTAACAAGTCTGTTATCGGAAAGATGTTTCTCGCAATGTTGTAGTATCTCTGCGGAATTCCTTTTCAACTTCTGTGACACCTTGGCGCAGGCTAAAGAAACCTGAGACGGGGTGCGCCGTTCTTCTTTGATCCTTCTCTAACTCTTCCGATTATCCAATTTCGTAGGCGGACAGTGCTGAAGAGTAAGTAGAACTAATGCAAAACAATTAACTCATATACAGGGAGAACAGATTCAACTACTGGCCGTCCGACATGGAAAGCAGACGTGGAATAGTAAATTAAACAGTATGAAAAAGTTGTAAGCATTCGAGATGTGGTCCGAAGTGCATTTATGACATTAAATAAAGTATTTAAGCCGGCCGGTGTGGCCGTGGGGTTCTAGGCGCTTCAGTCTGGAACCGCGTGGCCGCTACGGTCGCAGGTTCGAATCCTGCCTCGGGCATGGATGTGTGTGATGTCCTTAGGTTAGTTAGGTTTAAGTAGTTCTAAGTTCTAGGGGACTGATGACCACAGATGTTAAGTCCCATAGTGCTCAGAGCCATTTGAACCATTTGAAAGTATTTAAAAACACTGACTTTGATCTTAACCTCAGAATTAGATTTATAAAGAGCTATGAGTGGTCAGTACTTTTGCATGGCGTGGAAAGGTGGACAATTGGAAGTAAACACTATGAAGATGTTGGGAGCATTCGAGATGTGGTTGTATCTAAAAATCCTTAGAATTTCATGGACAGTGAGGAAAACAAATGAAGGGATCTTGAGAATAAGAAAAAAAGAGGTCGAGAGCTGCTAGCCATAACCAAACGTAAGAAAACAGATTACTTAGACCATGTGGTACGGAAGGAAGGGTATCACTTTCTTCAACTGATAATACAGGGAATCATTGAATGCAAGAGAGAAACTGGCAGGAGGAAGATGAATGGCTCCGCAACAATAGATACGAATAAGAAATAAGGGGGAGGGGGGGGGGGGAGACGTGATCCATATTGGAAGATGTAGAGAAGACTTGGAAAATGTGATCGCAAATATCCATTAGTGGATATGCAGCAGTAGAAGAAGACGAGTAAAGAGTTGATCGAAATGAGATTTGCAAACGACATCCTTCGGGAATGAAGTACCCTTCCATAGGATTCCACACCAATAAACTTCATTTAGTCACTTTCTCTGGCTAGATTCATGTGATCATTCCAGACTAAATCGTTCCGGAAAGGCAATGGTCGACAGCCGATCGTTTAGACGCATGACACAGTACCTTTTTGTACATTCATGTACAATGTTCTACTTTTGTGTATGCTGCTTTTCTGTATACTGAAGACAGCTGTAAATCTTTCACAACTAAAATGGTTAGTAGACTACTCAGTCTCATCCATGTGGATAACAGGCATAAGCTGACAGCGGAGATTGGCGCTAGCAGTAACACAAAAGATTCCTCGGCTGAGGTCCATCAAACACGGTAAGAGAAATCTTGACCACACGAGGACACTGAGGCAGTGAAGTGTTGCCACCTGCTACATCTATAATATCCTGATGTAAATCAGTCGCAATCTGCGTCTAAAGTCCAAAGTTACGGCGTTGGTGCAGCAAACGCTGTCCCTAAGTAGCTGCTACTGTGCTTCGCTTATTGGCGGTAGAAAGCCGCTTTTACAAAAATCAAGTAAAAAAGTCAGAAATTTACGTGTAGAGTGTTGCGACTTGGCAAGACAGCCAAGCCACTACGAGGGGAAGCCGAAAGGCAAGCGTTTAAGCTCACGCAGGATGGCGTGAGGTCTGGAACAGGACAAGTAATGAAGACTAGGAAATAAACTACGTAACTTCTGGAATACTTAACTTTAATCCATAATTGGTAAACATCGGTTTGGCGGTACATGCATCACAAGATAAATAGGAAATGATAATGGCGCCTTGCTAGGTCGTAGCAAATGACGTAGCTGAAGGCTATGCTAACTCTCGTCTCGGCAAATGAGAGCGTAATTGTCAGTGAACCATAGCAAGCAAAGTCGGCTGTACAACTGGGGCGAGTGCTAGGACGTCTCTCTAGACCTGCCGTGTGACGGCACTCGGTCTGCAATCACTGACAGTGGCGACACGCGGGTCCGACGTATACTACCGGACCGCGGCCGATTTAAAGGCTACCACCTAGCAAGTGTGGTGTCTGGCGGTGACACCACATAGAGTAACTCTCTATATTATCTCAAAGCATGTCAAAAATCTGTTATTGTTTTAAATTAAGAGGAAAGGTGACTAGAAGTGACAAACAACAAATTGCGGTCGTTGTGCAGCTCACCTACCGTGTCGAAACTGCTCCCAGTCACAGAGAGGAACGACGTGTTATTAACGCACCTTCGTATTGGGCGCGTTCCCCTGACGCATGTGCTCCTCCACCAGCAAGAGGAACCACCAGTGCGTATCGCTTGTGATGTATCACTGGCAGTACGACACATTTTGCTCGATAGTATTTTATGTGCTGACTAGAGGATGCCCACAAAATTGCCAATGTATCAGCCCTCTATTTCAGACGACGACTGGACGAGTTAACTAGGATTTCAAATTTTTGTGAGTTAACGGGAGAGATTCCAAAATATTAAGGCATAGATATTAACTGGCATACTTGTAGCATTTGTCAGCCAACCACGAGCACCTGGAGAACAGTTTTAATAAGTTTCATTTGACTACTTTACCTTTTAATCTTTTACGTATAAACTAAAACAGAATCTCGAAGCACTGTTGCTGAATGTACCTGAGTGAGGCAACATGTAAGTGCCTGTGTGATCAACCATAAATACATCCACAAGCTGATGCCTCAATGAGTTACGTAGCTGGCTGTTCAGAAGATATCAAAACTGCACTATAGATTGCCCGAATTTACACTTACATCTCTGAGATGAAACACGCAGGAAATTTTAGATATATTCTTCGAGGGAAACACAGGAAAAGATAGAAACTTAACCTGCCGCTATGTAGATGTGTATCACCCGAGAGCTGGAGCCTCTTTGATTGTCTTACTAAACGAAAGGGCGCTAAAACGGACGACAAAACGGCAGTATACGGGCAGAGCTGTCATCTGTACTCAGGTGGCGTGGTTATCCCTGCATGACGGGAAGCAACAGACTTTGAACACAGAATGGTAGTTGGAGCTAGACGCGTGGGACATTACATTTCGTAAATCGTTAGACAGCTCAATATTCCGCAATACACAGTGTTAACACTGTGCCGAGAATACAACATTTAAGGTATTCCTTTCACCATAGAATCGCAGCGGTCGACAGCCTTCACTTAACGACCCAGTTCAGCGACGTTTGTTTACAGTCTTGTCAGTGCTAACAGACAAGCAACAGTGAGTGAAATAAATACAGAAATCCATGTGGAAAGTACGGTAAACGTATCCGTTAGCACAGTGCGGGGAAATATGACTTTAATGGCTTATGGCAGCAGACGACCGATACGAGTGGCTTTGCTAAGAGCGCGACATCGCCTGCAGTGCCTCTCCCGGCCTCTTGACCACACCGGTTGGACTCTAGACGTCTGGGAAACCGTGGCCAGGAAAAATGAGTCCTGATTTCAGTTGACAAGAGCTGATTGGCCTTGGGAGAGCCAGTCCTGACAAAACTCTACCGTCTGGTGAGCAAGACGTATGAAACAGGCGAAATACCCTCAGACTTCAAGAAGAATATAATAATTCCAATCCCAAAGAAAGCAGGTGTTGACAAATGTGAAAATTACCGAACTATCAGTTTAATAAGTCACAGCTGCAAAATACTAACGAAAATTCTTTACAGACGAATGGAAAAACTAGTAGAAGCCGACCTCGGAGAAGATCAGTTTGGATTCCGTAGAAATGTTGGAACACGTGAGGCAATACTGACCCTACGACTCATCTTAGAAGCTAGATTAAGGAAGGGCAAACCTACGTTTCTAGCATTTGTAGACTCAGAGAAAGCTTTTGACAATGTTGACTGGAATACTCTCTTTCAAATTCTGAAGGTGGCAGGGGTAAAATACAGGGACCGAAAGGCTATTTAAAATTGTACAGAAACCAGAAGGCAGTTATAAGAATCGAGGGGCATGAAAGGGAAGCAGTGGTTGGGAAGGGAGTGAGACAGGGATGTAGCCTATCCCCGATGTTATTCAATCTGTATATTGAGCAAGCAGTAAAGGAAACAAAAGAAAAATTCGGAGTAGGTATTAAAATCCATGGAGAAGAAATAAAAACTTTGAAGTTCGCCGATGACATTGTAATTCTGTCAGAGACAGCAAAGGACTTGGAAGAGCAGTTGAACGGAATAGATAGTGTCTTGAAAGGACGATATAAGATGAACATCAACAATAGCAAAACGAGGATAATGGAATGTAGTCGAATTAAGTCGGGTGATGCTGAGGGAATTAGATTAGGAAATGAGACACTTAAAGTAGTAAAGGAGTTTTGCTATTTGGGGAGCAAAATAACTGATGATGGTCGAAGTAGAGAGGATATAAAATGTAGACTGGCAATGGCAAGGAAAGCGTTTCTGAAGAAGAGAAATTTGTTAACATCGAGTATAGATTTAAGTGTCAGGAAGTCATTTCTGAAAGTATTTGTATGGAGTGTAGCCATGTATGGAAGTGAAACGTGGACGATAAATAGTTTGGACAAGGAGAGAATAGAAGCTTTTGAAATGTGGTGCTACAGAAGATAGCTGAAGATTAGATGAGTAGATCACATAACTATTGAGGAAGTATTGAATAGGATTGGGGAGAAGAGAAGTTTGTGGCACAACTTGAATAGAAGAAGGGATCGGTTGATAGGACATATGTTGAGGCATCAAGGGATCACCAATTTAGTACTGGTGGGCAGCGTGGAGGGTAAAAATCGTAGAAGGAGACCAAGAGATGAATACACTAAGCAGATTCAGAAGGATGTAGGTTGCAGTAGGTACTGGGAGATGAAGAGGCTTGCACAAGATAGAGTAGCATGGAGAGCTGCATCAAACCAGTCTCAGGACTGAAGACCACAATAACAACAAGAGCTGATTCTAGGGTTCGAGTATGGCGCACATCCCACGAGGGCCCGAGTTATCAATAACGCCTTGCTGAAGCTGGTGGTGGCTCCGTAATGGTGTGGGCTGTGTTTACATGGAATGCACTCTGTCCTCTGGTCAAACTGAACCGATCATCGACTGAAAATGGTTATGTTCGGCTACTTGGACACTGTTTTCAGCCATTCATTGACTTCATCTTCCCAGAAAAAGATGCAGCATGAACCAGGCTAAAGCTGCTTGCGATTGGTTTGAAGAACATTTTGGGCAATTTCGAGTGAATGATTTGGCCACCCAGATCGCCCGACATGAATCCCACCAAACATATATAGACATAATGTGATGTCAGTTCGTCCACAAAATCCTGCTCTGGCAATACTTTTGCAATTATGGATCGCTATAGTGGCAGCATGGTACAATATTTCCACAGGGGACTTCCAAGACTTGTTTAGTCCTTGCCACGTCGAGTTGCTGTGATACATTGGGCAAAAGGAGGTCCGACACGATGTTAGCAGGTGTCCCGCGACTTTTGTCTCTTCAGTGTGGTTGCAGGAAAAGCACTAGCCATGATTTCACTGTAAGAATCTTAAGGCAATTCAATTCATCTACTAAATAATTTGCTCACAAATACTTGTGATACCCATTCTCGAATACTACCCATCGTTCTGGGACATTAGCTAGATAGTATTAAACCAACGAAGACGTTCCATCACGTGATCGTTGTGAAAGTGCGAGAGCTTTCCGGAAATGGTCAGTAAAGTCCGGTGGCAGTCGCTACAGTAGAATCATAGTGTATAACGGAGACATTTAGTGCTGGACTTCTCAGGTTGTATACCCTAAGATGAGCGTGAGAACGTATTACTTTCTCCCACATACATCTCGATAAATTCCCATATTAAAGACGTACTACAAAAGCTTCTGGCTGGCTGCGGTTGCTCAAAAGATGAACATGGTGAAATGCTTGCTGAAAGTCCTTATGTGAAGCGCCATTCCGTCGCAATGCTATGAGAGATCCAACCAGGAAAAAAAAAAAAATACGTTGTCCGAATTCGCAGCATAGGTCTTCATCAAACTGACAGCCGGCACGTATCTGTTGGCCACTAGGCTGAGTTCCGTACACAACCTCTCTCTCAGCTCGCTGAATACAGAAAAAAATATCTTCGGATATTGTTTCAGTCAGGAAGCGTGTACTAAGCGGGTCCCCTGTACTCTCCTATAGGTCTACAAATAATGTGAAACAGCTGACTCCCTTTGCAACAAACAGATTACTGAAGTTTATAAAAGACATATTTATGCCAGTGACTGTAACACTTTCTTTATTTCGTGATTGCAATTTCGGCCTTAGGCACTTGATAATGGTCTAAGGCCGAAATTGCAGTCGTGAAATAAAGGAAGTGTTACAGTTATTGCCGTAAATATTATGTCCTTTATAAAGTTCTACATGACTGTGAATCTCACTTATAAAATGGTTTACTGAAGGACACAGAGAAACAGAACACTGGAAAGGCGCTTATCATTCTCTTGTACAAGAAGTGTCACCAAAGAGCTCCACATAACTACACACCTAAAATACTGAAGTCATTCTGTTGTAGAATACGTTTGAAAATGGCGTAATGTGGCTGTTTTTGAGAACACAAAACATCGTCTGTAGGAAAGAACAAGAATTGCACAAACAACATTTAATGGACTGTCATTGTTTACATACTGTCCACACGGTCTAAATATTTCAATTAGATTGTTTGACAGTACGATCTTTTGCCTTACAACAGGGTTTTACCGTAGTCGCGAGCTTCCCATTGAACAAAACAGTGCTAAACATTCAGTACCTGCCCCTGAATTTCAAGTCATCTGAGGTCCCAGAAATGTTAACTGAATTTAGCCCTAGTGTCTCTCACAAAGAAAACGCGCAACGGAAATTTATCTTCTGAAGTTCAGATCGAGAGAGCAGGGATTGGACTTTACCAAACGTTTCCAAGTAACTTCCTTTTACAAGGTACATGAGTGTAGTGATCACAGGAGGAAGGATGGCGTGCTGGTATGCACATTGGGAAACGTCTGACCAACTTAATCGAAAAGGAAATGACATTTATTTACAAAGTGAAGAGCACCCCTGAAGGACATTAAACATGGATTACGTATAAAATCTAATAGTACTACTGCATCAGAGCAAACTGTGTTAATCATTGTTATATATCGAGGCTTAGGCTAGGTCAAGGGCACAACATGGATGCGTAAAGGCTAACTCGCAAAGCCTCCAAAAATTCACAGAATTATCGAATATAATATTTACCATTTTCACAGCCACAGTTGAGGCGTCAAAACTGGCTTCTGTCCCGCAGTGGGAAGGAAAACGAACGTTATGGGAATCACGATGCATGAAGTGAATCGTGACTGGGTAAAGGTCAACTTCTGCTCTATTTGAATTTAGTTAAATGGTAGCAAAATTATCATCCACGAGAACCCCATAACATTTCTAAAAAATTATAAAGCTACAGAAAGTTCCCAAGTATAACAAATTGAGTTAATTTCCTCCAAAAATCAACGTCTAAATGCACAACTGGTTCAGTGCCCAAAATTTAAACGAACGTGTCCTTCGCGTGTCATTCTGAAAGAGTCAATCGCGAGTGCACCCATCTCGAAATTCAGCGGAGATAGCGCTGCGCCTGAGTGGGCCCTCAGTCCGGCTTTGGAAGTGAACGCAGTTACCGTACCCAGACTTCTGCTGAAAATCTAAACCACGAGAGTCCATCTGGATTCACACTTTGCATACACTCGCAAGTACACCCACATTGAGTCAATCCAGCGATCATCCATGTTTAGGACAGGTGTTTATAGGCGTGTTAAAGACTAAATGTAATAAAGAATGAAAATAAGACACAGTCATTTTCGCTTCCCAGCGTGATCTTCCTTCCTGATGAGAAAAAATTGTGAGGAAACATTCTCTACAAAATTTTGTAAAAGTACGAAATTATATGAACGATGGCTCGACTCTTGGGTTTCTCAGTGTTTTAGAACTGAACTGTTCATACATTAGTTGAAAAAGATGGTGCCTTCTGTCTTGACTTCCGGAAGGCTTTCTAGACCGTCGCCTGTGAACTGAGTGTGAGCTTGCAGGACAATGGACATATTTTTGATTGGATTCTGGACATCCTAGCAAAAAGAAACCAGCACTTCATCCTTACCTGCAAGATATTGGTAGGTGTCAGAGTAGCATGTGGCATACCTTAACTTAATACTGCGTGGCCGTTACCGTCCACGACGTATAAGCTCACTGGAGAAACAGTCACTCCGCAGGCGAGATCACGCTAACACCACGTAACAGCGCCTCTATCCTTGATAATGGGTCATTTCGGGGAGGGACAGAATCTACGAGACTATGCCTACTTTAAGCCACATACTCATGATTTGATCCCGTAGAGCTACCAAACTGGGAGGATGTCTGTCGCTGCGATTCACCCGCAGTTCCAAACAGTCACAGATATTTTCGACGGGATCAAGATTGGGTGATTAAGCGAGCCAGGTACGACACGATACCTGAGTGTGCGTCAACTCACGAATGCATGCGTGCAAACTTATGAACATGACTGCTGTCACTTCGGAAGACAAGATCTGCATGGACACTCGTCAGAAAGATGTGGAAGAAAGAGCAAACCTAGGTAAGGGGGATGTTGAAATAAACATGCTGGCTGGTTGATGTCCACTGCCGCAGCACATACTGCAGCCGACGCCTCTCACAATTTAAAAGGAGGCATAATAGCGACTCGCCGGACCGCACTGCACGCCTCCGGTCGGCCATGATCCAGTTACTGTGCTGTTTCGCCAACTGAAGACGTGCACCTTTATGTGTCTCCCTGAGTTATTCTCTTTTGTGAGCTATCCGACACTAACGTCCGTCAGATGCAGTTTTCGCAGCGTTCCCTCGGAAATTGATTGCGATGGGCGTGCACTGACTGACTCCAGCAATTGCCGGCGGATAGGAAATCGATGGTCAGTGACAAGGCGGGTCATTCACCTTTGGTGCATGTCCCTTAGGGTCCTCGTGCGACCTCTGTTCTTGCGTTGTGTTGCGTGGTTGCGAGTGATACACGATGTCGTGTAGACATATCGGACAGCCCGCGTTGCTACACCGAGAAATCGGGCAACTTTATTCATGGCGTAGCCATGAGCAGTGTAAAT
Source organism: Schistocerca piceifrons (assembly GCF_021461385.2). Lineage (NCBI taxonomy): Eukaryota > Metazoa > Arthropoda > Insecta > Orthoptera > Acrididae > Schistocerca > Schistocerca piceifrons. Next base: position 25,058,900 of record NC_060141.1, read on the forward strand.
ATAGCGACTGCCCTCTGTCGCACCTCCCCGTCAACCCATGTTCCTGCGCTGATCCCGTGCAACGGACCGTTACGTAGCCACCACTCCGCCACTGCGACTTACGTCAGCGGTAGAAGCTGACGTGACCGCCTGTGTAAAATACGTACAGTGCTCCGAAGCGACCAGTCAGATCTGGTAAGGCAGGAAAGAAGAAGAAGATGAAGGACTTACAAATCATATGGTGGATAGCTTGCGTAGGAAGGCCTCGAAAGGACTCACAAACGTTTCTGGATAAAACAACCATCTGTCCATGGAGATGTGTCATTCGCATTTGCTACACAATTACGTGTACTTCTTAAGAAATGAAGTGTGTTGTAAACAAAGCATTACAAGTTGTGGGTGTAAAATTGAAAAGGACCACTACTGATCAGTTGTACGATTTGTTGACTGTCACTGTTAAGTTTAAATCGTAAAATATCGTTGATGCGCTGTAACAGATAAAAGTATGTCTGAGAAGGCCGCCCACAGAAATGCGATTTCGGGGGTGGGGGGGGGGGGGGGGGGTCGTCTTGGTGCTCGATTGCTATTTGAGCTACGAAAAAGGCGTGCAAAATTTTTGCTTAGCCCAGACCATCGGCCATTTGTACACACGTTCGAACAACTGTCTTACTGTAGCAGTGTTACGGTATACTAAGCAAGGTTTGAACGACGAACCGAAGGTGGCGCCCAGGCAGATTGCTTTTCCAAAAGACATTAATTGGCCTTAAATTAATGTTTAGCTAATGGTACCATTTCATGTGCACCAATGGGAATGCTGGAAAGCTACTACAAACAGCATAGTGAAATCATTATTGTGGCCAAGATAGATACGAAGCCCACGCCTACCACAGTAGTACAAGTTTATATTCCAACTAGCTCCGCAGATGACGAAGAGAGTGAAGAAACGTATGATGACATAAAAGAAATCATTCACATGGTAATGGGAGACGAAAATTTAGTAGTCATGGCAGACTGGAATTCGATAGTAGGAAAAGGAAGAGAAGGGAACATAGTAGGTGAATATGGAATGGGGGTAAGGAATGAAAGAGGAAGCCGCCTGGTAGAATTTTGCAGAGAGCATAACTTAATCATAGCTAACACTTGGTTCTAGAATCATGAAAGAAGGTTGTATACATGGAAGAAGCCTGGAGATACTGGAAGGTCTCAGATAGATTATATTATAATGGTAAGACAGAGATTCAGGAACCAGGTTTTAAATTGTAAGACATTTCCAGGGGCAGATGTGGACTCTGACCACAATCTATTGGTTATGAACTGTAGATTAAAACTGAAGAAACTGCAAAAAGGTAGGAATTTGAGGAGATGGACCTGCATAAACTGAAAGAACCAGAGGTTGTACACAGCTTCAGGGAGAGCATTAGGGAACAATTGACAAGAATGGTAGAAATAAATACAACAGAAGAAGAATGGGTAGCTTTGAGAGATTATATAGTGAAGGTAGCAGAGAATAAAGTAGGTAAAAAGGCGAGGGCTAATAGAAATCCTTGGGTAACAGAAGAGATATTGGATTTAATTGATGAAAGGAGAAAATACAAAAATGCAGTAAATTAATCAGGGAAAAAGGAATACAAACGTCTCAAAAACGAGATCGACAGGAAGTGCAAAATGGCTAAGCAGGGATGGATAGAAGACAAATGTAAGGATGTTGAGCGTATATCTCACGAGGGGTAAGATAGATACTGCCTACAGGAAAATTAAAGAGACCCTTAGAGAAAAGAGAACCACTTGCAATAATATCAAGAGCTCTGACGGAAATCTAGTTCTAAGCAAAGAAGGGAAAGCAGAAAGGTGGAAGGAGTATATAGAGGGTCTATACAAGGGCGATGTTCTTGACGACAATATTATGGAAATGGAACAATGAAATAGGAGATATGATACTGCGTGAAGAGTTTGACAGAGCACTGAAAGACGCAAGTCGAAACAATGCCCCGGGAGTAGACAACATTCCATTAGAGCTGCTGATAGCCTTGGGAGAGCCACCCCTTACAAAACTCTACCATCTGATGAGACAGGTGTATCAGACAGGCGAAATACCCTCAGACTTCAAGAAGAATATAATAATTCCAATCCCAAAGAAAAAAATGTTCAAATGTGTGTGAAATCTTATGGGACTTAACTGCTAAGGTCATCACTCCCTAAGCTTCCACACTACTTAACCTAAATTATCCTAAGGACAAACACACACACCCATGCCCGGGGCAGGACTCGAACCTCCGCCGGGACCAGCCGCACAGTCCAGGACTGCAGCGCCTCATACCGCTCGGCTAATCCCGCGCGGCCCAAACCTAAAGAAAGCTGTGTTACACAGATGTGAAAATTACCGAATGATCAGTTTAATAAACCACGGCTGCAAAATACTAACACGAATTCTTTACAGAACAATGGAAAAACTGGTAGAAGCTGACCTCGGGGAAGATCAGTTTGGATTTCATAGAAATGTTGGAACACGTGAGGAAATACTGACCCTACGACTTATCTTAGAAAATAGATTAAGGAAAGGCAAACCCACATTTCTAGCATTTGTACTGTAAGTAGGCTGTTTAGGTTTTTTCATTGGTAACGCCACCTCTGTATGAAAATCACTGGCTGTGCTGTGGGCAGTCTGTGTCTGCTTTGCATTGTTGTAATACTCGCCATTGTAGTGTTGGGCAGCGGCAGCTGGCTGTGAACAGCGCGTAGCGTTGCGCAGTTGGAGGTGAGCCGCCAGCAGTGGTGAATGTGGGGAGAGAGATGGCGGAGATTTGTAATTTGTCATGAACTGATATATATATTAAGACTTGTAATGATATTAAGGTAAATACATTGTTTGTTCTCTATTAATATCTTTCATTTGCTAACTATCCCTATCAGTAGCTAGTGCCTTCCATAGTTTGAATCTTTTATTTAGCTGGCAGTAGTGGCGCTCGCTGTATTGCAGTAGCTTGAGCAGCGAAGATTTTTGTGAGGTAAGTGATTTGTGAGAGGTATAGTTTAATGTTAGTCAGGGCCATTCTTTTGCAGGGATCTTTGATAGTCAGATTGCGTTGCGCTAAAAATATTGTGTGTCAGGTTAAGGACAGTCCTGCATAATTGTTCAAAGGGGAAGTTTCAGTACACTTAGAGAAAGCTTTTGACAATGTTGACTGGAATACTCTCTTTCAAACTCTGAAGGTGGCAGGGGTAAAATACAGGGAGCGAAAGGCTATTTACAATTTGTACAGAAACCAGATGGCAGTTATAAGAGTCGAGGGGCATGAAAGGGAAGCAGTGGTTGGGAAGGGAGTGAGACAGGGTTGTAGCCTGTCCCCGATGTTATTCAATCTCTATGTTCAGCAAGCACTAAAGGAAACAAAAGAAAAATTCGGAGTAGGAATTAAAATCCATGGAGAAGGAATTAGAACTTTGAGGTTCGCCGATGACATTGTAATTCTGTCAGAGACAGCAATGGACCTGGAAGAGCAGCTGAACTGAATAGACAGTGTCTTGAAAGGAGGATATAAGAAGAACATCAACAAAAGCAAAACGAGGATAATGGAATGTAGTCGAATTAAATCGGGTGTTGCTGAGGGTATTAGATTAGGAAATGAGACACTTAAAGTAGTAAAAGAGTTTTACTATTTAGGGAGCAAAATAACTGATGATGGTCGAAGTACAGAGGATAAAAAATGTAGACTGGCAATGGCAAGGAAGGCGTTTCTGAAGAAGGGAAATGTGTCAACATCGAGTATAGATTTAAGTGTCAGGAAGTCTTTTCTGAAGGTATTTGTACGGAGTGTAGCCATGTATGGAAGTGAAACGTGGACAATAACTAGTTTGGACAAAAAGAGAATAAAAGCTATCGAAATGTAGTGCTGCAGAAGGATGTTGATGATTAGATGGGTAAATCACATAACTAATGAGGAGGTATTGAATAGAATTGTGGAGAAGAGAAACTCAACTAGAAGAAGGGTTCGGTTGGTAGAACATATTCTGGGGCATCAAGGCATCACTAATTTAGTACTGGAGGGCAGCGTGGACGTTAAAAATCGTAGAGGAAGACCGAGAGATGAATACACTAAACAGATTCAGAAGGATGTAGGTTGCAGTAGGTACTGGGAGATGAAGAAGCTTGCACAGGATAGAGTAGCATGGAGAGCTGCATCAAACCAGTCTCTGGACTGAAGACCACAACACACGTTTTTCTAAGAGGTTTTTGAAGATTGCCACTTCTATACTTTGAAAATGTACAAATCGGTTCAAATTTTCGCACGAAAGGAGATAAATGAATAAAGTCAAAACTCAACCTTTTTAATCCAATAATCCGTACCCGAGGCCGAGATGCGATAGGTTAAAGTGGAGGTAAATGTAGCATGTAAAAATTGACTCGAATGGGCGAAAACGGTCTGAAATGATTAAAATTAACAAATAATACATTCTTACGAGAAACTAGAAAATTTTCTTTCAAAAATTTAGTTTCACTCTAGCCAAAAGCAAGTTTTTGGTAGTTTTGTTGAACGCGCCATTTATATATTCCAGACATGTGCGAATCAGTTCAAATTTTGGAAGAAGGTAGCCAAATACATGGTGTCCCGTGAAAGCCTACCACGAAATAAGTAACATGGTTCAAAAGACAATAAAAATACCTATACAGTATCAGTCGACGCCTGAGTGAACAAAAATCTACATTGTTTGCAAAGCTATGTCAAAATTATAGCAGAGTAAAAGTTAGGAACCAGAACGAAAAACGCTCCGTATATTGTACAAAATAAGGCGACTATGTCCTGGGCAGAGACGAATGTAAGAAAAGGAAACTACCTTTTCGACTTATCTAGTACTTTCAAAGACATGTTAATCAATACCTCGTAACACACTTGCGCTTTTTCACGCGTTCACTCTACTTCCTCGTCGCAGTGAGCTCTCTTAAGCTGGCCAGTGTGGCCCAGCGGTTCTAGGCGCTTCAGTCTGGAACCATGCGATCGCTACGGTCGCAGGTTCGAATCCTGCCTCGGGATGTGTGTGATGTCCTTAGGTTAGTCAGGTTTAAGTAGTTCTCAACATCTGATGACCTCAGATGTTGAGTTGGCACACCTGCATCTTGCAATTTATAGCCTTAAGTCCCTGCTGCTATTCCCAGAATCCAGAAGATTCGCCAGCCACAGTAAACAACATAATCTCATATGGCTGGAGAGCATTCACATAATAGCCGAAGAAGTCTTTATGGAGGGGGGGGGGGGTAAAAACTCTGGGGATGGATTTGTCCCTTGGAGGATGACATCACGTATCATGCTGCTTCATACTGACAGGATGCATTATACAACATGACATGGGTACTAATACTAACAAGTAAAAAAGCGCGAATACGTCAAAATGATTTGGTTTAAATGTCTTTGAACCTGCCAGGTTAAGTTGAAAAGCTAGTTCACTTCTTTTACATCGTAACTCTGCCCAGGATTACGTGCTATGATAGGAGCATTTTTCATTCTGGTCTAGGAGTATGAGTCCAGATGCACCTAAACTGCAATATCACCTCTCGCTACTCCGCTTCTTGAATACTGATTCAGGGGCCTTGGCCCTTACCAGGTAGCATTAACATAGTAGATACAGATGATTCAGAGAAGCGTAACGTATTTAATAACGTGTTCGTTTAAGAAACTTCAGATCTTGACGATGTTCAGCCAGTTAGATTAGAAGACATTATAAGAGAGCCATTGTGTACAATAGGGAACTTTCCTGATAAAATTTTGAGGGTATACGTTCCAAACAGTTTCATCAAACACATTACATACCCTAGATTCATCTTGCGTATTGTGCACGACGCTCAAACTGAGAAGTTCGAGCTCGTAAAGAGGACTACCTACGGTTGCAGCAATGTGCCGTTAAGTAATGCCACCGAATTATTTATGTAAAAACTCTTAAATTTATTAAGTAAAAGAAACGTTATTAAGACTCTACATCTCCGTCCTCCATGTCCTCCAAACAGGAGACCTGTTTGTTGATACCGTCACTGTAGAACGTTTGACATTGTTGGCGGAGCCACAACCTCACTTCTGCCTGCAATGCTTCATCACTGCCAAAGTGAAGTCTTCGAAGTGTTCTTTAAGTTTTGGAAGCAGAGGAAAATCACGTAGTGCCAACTGTGGAGTGCAGGGAGATAGATCGATGACCGTGAACAAAAGGCACTGGATTGTTGCACATGTCGCAGCGCTCGAGTGTGGTCGGGCATTGTCATGCCGCAGGAGAAGGTGCTTCACACGTGGACGAACTCTTCCAACTCGAAACTCAGTTACTGCACGCTGTTTCCCACGCATCGACGTATTTACGTTATATACCGCAATGTTGCACACTACAACTCGAAGCCCTCTACCGGCAAGGGCTGCAAATACGTAAAGAATAAACAGATGTAGAATGCTAACAACATCTGCTTTATTTAAAAAGCTTTAAGATTTTTCACATAAAATATTCGGAGGTATTACTTTTCAACACGTCCTCTAAAATGTAGATGAACAAGTAATATATTTGAAGGTACGGTGTAAAATACTTTAACTTGCCCCTGTCCTATGAAGGTCCATTGTCTTAACGATCTATCACCTCGCTCAGTGCTCCGTCTTTGAAACTAAAGATGGAGAGGGTAAGATATGACGAAGTGCAGAAACATATCTGCGATCTTCTATGACCTAATTGGATGGTGTTCACATTTCGATAGGCCTTACTAGTCGAAAAGCCTCATTGTCCACTTATTTTTTTTCTGAAGTGTGAATTTTATTACCATTGGAAGCATATGAAGGAAAAACCGACGTTCGAACGAGTGTTTTTACTCCTGGGAAAATTGAATTTGCTCTGCTTATTGGTAAAGGACTGCGCAGATAAGAGAAATGCTATCCAGCTCTACAACAGCAAGGTTTTTATCCTCATAAGGGGATATTAAAAAGTTTTTGAAATACAGTACTCCCTACATTCAGTCGAGCGCTGGCACTGGGCTAGCGTCTGCCCACAGTTTTCTCCTACTGAAGTCGGACCTCGAAATCTACGATCCACCAACTAAGGAAGTAGAAGATGATCACCACTGCCTTTTAGTATAGTATACTTTGTCACCTACTTGATGCATTTTGGAAGTCACAACATTCTGTCACAATTACTGAAAAAGTTTTCGTAAACTCTCTTGGAACATTTCCGCAACCCTAGGAAGTCAAACGAAATCGTATTTGAAACTCTAGTCACATCTCGCATACTGTTAAATGTTAGTCACATACTTCATTTATACAATTTACGTTCGTTCGTGATAACGTTGAATCATTATAAAGAACTACACTTCTGAATATAATAAGCGTTACGTTATGTGCCTGAATATAGCGAAAGACAGACGTTGGTAGATGCATTGATTTTGTTGTTGTTGTTGTTGTTGTTGTTGTTGTGGTCTCAGTCCAAAGACTGGTTTGATGCAGTTCTCCATGCTACTCTATCCTTCTTCATCTCCGAGTAACTACTGCAACCTACACCCCTCTGAATCTTCTTACTGTATTCATCTCTTGGCCTCCCTCTACGATTTTACTCCCCACGCTTTCCTTCAGTACTACACTGGTGATCCTTTCTTTCAGTCAGGTTCTACCACAAATTTCTCTTCTCCCCAATTCTATTCAGTACCTCCTCATTGGTAGTGACCTACCCATCTAATCTTCAGAATTCTTCTATAGTACCACATTACAAAAGATTCTCTTCTCCTCTTGTCTACACTATTTATCGTCCACGTTAAACTCCATACAAATACTTTCAGAAAGGACTTCATGATATTTACATCTATACTTGATGTTAACAAATTTCTCTTCTTCAGAATTTTTTTTCTTCCCATTGTCAGTCTACATTTTATATCCTCTCTACTTCAACCATCATCAGATATCTTGCTTCCCAAATAACAAAACTCATTTACTATTTTAAATGTCTCATTTCGTAATCCAATCCCCTCAACATCACCTGATTTACACTCCTGAAAATTGAAATAAGAACACCGTGAATTCATTGTCCCAGGAAGGGGAAACTTTATTGACACATTCCTGGGGTCAGATACATCACATGATCACACTGACAGAACCACAGGCACATAGACACAGGCAACAGAGCATGCACAATGTCGGCACTAGTACAGTGGATATCCACCTTTCGCAGCAATGCAGGCTGCTATTCTCCCATGGAGACGATCGTAGAGATGCTGGATGTAGTCCTGTGGAACGGCTTGCCATGCCATTTCCACCTGGCGCCTCAGTTGGACCAGCGTTCGTGCTGGACGTGCAGACCGCGTGAGACGACGCTTCATCCAGTCCCAAACATGCTCAATGGGGGACAGATCCGGAGATCTTGCTGGCCAGGGTAGTTGACTTACACCTTCTAGAGCACGTTGGGTGGCACGGGATACATGCGGACGTGCATTGTTCTGTTGGAACAGCAAGTTCCCTTGCCGGTCTAGGAATGGTAGAACGATGGGTTCGATGACGGTTTGGATGTACCCTGCACTATTCAGTGTCCCCTCGACGATCACCAGTGGTGTACGGCCAGTGTAGGAGATCGCTCCCCGCACCATGATGCCGGGTGTTGGCCCTGTGTGCCTCGGTCGTATGCAGTCCTGATTGTGGCGCTCACCTGCACGGCGCCAAACACGCATACGACCATCATTGGCACCAAGGCAGAAGCGACTCTCATCGCTGAAGACGACACGTCTCCATTCGTCCCTCCATTCACGCCTGTCGCGACACCACTGGAGGCGGGCTGCACGATGTTGGGGCGTGAACGGAAGACGGCCTAACGGTGTGCGGGACCGTAGCCCAGCTTCATGGAGACGGTTGCGAATGGTCCTCGCCGATACCCCAGGAGCAACAGTGTCCCTAATTTGCTGGGAAGTGGCGGTGCGGTCCCCTACGGCACTGCGTAGGATCCTACGGTCTTGGCGTGCATCCGTGCGTCGCTGCGGTCCGGTCCCAGGTCGACGGGCACGTGCACCTTCCGCCGACCACTGGCGACAACATCGATGTACTGTGGAGACCTCACGCCCCACGTGTTGAGCAATTCGGCGGTACGTCCACCCGGCCTCCCGCATGCCCACTATACGCCCTCGCTCAAAGTCCGTCAACTGCACATACGGTTCACGTCCACGCTGTCGCGGCATGCTACAAGTGTTAAAGACTGCGATGGAGCTCCGTATGCCACGGCAAACTGGCTGACACTGACGGCGGCGGTGCACAAATGCTGCGCAGTTAGCGCCATTCGACGGCCAACACCGCGGTTCCTGGTGTGTCCGCTGTGCCGTGCGTGTGATCATTGCTTGTACAGCCCTCTCGCAGTGTCCGGAGCAAGTATGGTGGGTCTGACACACCGGTGTCAATGTGTTCTTTTTTCCATTTCCAGGAGTGTATTTCGGCTACATTCCATTATCCTCGTTTTGGTTTTTTTGATGTTCATCTTACATCCTCCTGTCAAGATACTATACATTCCGTTCAAGTGCTCTTCCAAGTCCTTTGCTGCCTCTGTCAGAATTACAATGTCATCGGCGAACCTCAAAGTTTTTATTTTTTCTCCCAAGACTTTAATTCCTACTCCAAATTTTTCTCTTGTTTCCTTCACTGTTTGCTCAATATACAGATTGAATAACATCGGAGATAGGCTACAACCCTGTCTCACGCCCTTCTCAACCACTGCTTCCCTTTCGTGGCCCCTCGACTCTTGTAACTGCCATCTGGTGTCTGCACCAACTGAAAATAGCCTTCCGCTACCTGTTTTTTACCCCTGCCACTTTTAGAATTTGAAAGAGAGCATTCCAGTCAACATTGTCAAAAGCTTCCTTTAAGCCTGCAAATGCCATAAACTTAGGTTTGTCTTTCTTTAACCTATCTTCTATGAGAAGTCGCAGGGTCAGTATTGACTCACGTCTTCCTACATTTCTCCGGAATCCAAACTGATCTTCCCCGAGTTCGGCTTCTACCAATTTTTCCCTTCTTCTGTAAAGGATTCGTGTTAGTATTTTGGAACCGTAACTTATTAAACTGATAGTTCGGTAATTTCCACACCAGTCAGCATCTGCTTTCTTTAGAATTGGGATTATTACATTCTTCTTGAAGTCTGAGGGTATTTCGCCTGTGTCATACATCTTGCTCATCACAAGGAAGAGTTTTATCATGGCTATCAGTAGCTCTAACGGAATGTTGTCTACTACCGGAGCCTTGTTTCGACTGAAGTCCTTCAGTGCCTTGTCAAATTGTTCACGAAGTTTCACATCTTTCTTTTCTTCTCCCTCTACGTCCTTTACCATTTCCATAATATTTCCCTCAAGTACATCTACCTTGCATAGACCCTCTATATACGCCTTCAACCTTTCTCCTTTCCCTTCTTTGCTTAGGACTGGTTTTCCATCTGAGATCCTGATATTCATACAGGTGGATCTCTTTTCTCCAAAGATCTCCTTAATTTTCCTGTAGGCAGTATCTGTCTTGCCCATTGTGATTTTTGCTTCTACTTCCTTGAATTTGTCCTCTAGCCATTCCCGCAAACCCATTTTGCACTTCCTGTCTATCTCATTTTTTAGACGTTTGTATTCCGTTTTACCTGCTTCATTTACAGCATTTTTATATTTTCTTCTGCTGTATTCCTTTCCCCTGTTCTTGTCAATCGTTCCCCAATGCTCCTTCTGAAACCCTCTACAACCTCTGGTTCTTCCATATTACCCAGGTCCCATCTCCTTAAATTACAAACTTTTTGCAGTTTCATCAATTTTAATCAAGGGTTCATAACTAATAAATTGTGGTCAGAGTCCACATCTACCCTTGGAAATGTCTCAAAATTTAAAATCTGGTTCCTAAATCTCTGTCTAACATTATATAAACAATCTGAAGCCTTCCTGAGTCTCCACTTCTCTTCTATGTATACAACCTATAACGGTAGTATGTCGATGTAAGTGCTGTTCTGTCACCTTGTAAAGGCCGTTTACCACACCCAATTACGTTTAGTACTTCAGATGTTATTTTAGCTTCGGTAACTGAAGCACTTAAACTACCTCCTTAACAACCGCTAGTGACCTCATAGTCAAATGTAAACTTATCGTATAGTCTTGGTTGCAGTTTTTCTATAACGTCAAACTACTTCTTGCGAGTGATAATAATATTGAAAACACGGTCGCCAGCCAAAATGACGAATCTATTGACGTTATTCAACAAATTCACCAAATCTGGTCTTTACTATATTTTGGTTTTTATTAAAACTTTTTCTCTTTTAATAATTTCTGTCACTGAAGCTAATGCATGTAAATAGCTGAATAAAGACTGCTTTCAGAATAGGTCACACGCACACACTTAGAAAGTTTTGGTCCATGAAAACAACGCCGGAACGACATTAATGCCTACTTACGTTTCTGAAGGTAAGATCAGCAACACTGCCTCTGAAAACATGTACTATACACAAGAAATATTTTACGATGCTTTTGGGGGTTTTTTACTTGGTTTCTCTGTTTTATTGAAATAGTTACTTTACGTAAATTCTTGGACAGAAAGTCCCAATAACCAAGTTCACACACTAGGTAGAATTGTTATTTACTTTAAGTACTTTCAATGCAATGTAAAATTATCCACATTTAAAAAATTTTGTACATGGTTGCACGTTCAGAGATCGTGAATAGTTACAATAGAAAGAAAAACAGCCCTCGGTCACTATTTTTAACAAATTAACCTGGTTTCAACACTGCTAGGAGTGTCTTCTTCAGAATTTAAAACAAAGAATGGTCTATATTCTATAACATTGTCTATATTCTATAACATGGTCATTATTCTGTGACCATGTTATAGAATATAGACCATTCTTTGTTTTATATTCTGAAGAAGACACTCCTAGCAGTGTTAAAACCAGGTTAATTTGTTAAAAAGAGTGACAGAGGACTGTTTTTCTTTCAATTGCATCCACATTTCCTTTATTATGCGCTTGAGTGATAATTTAAATTTACTTTGAAAGAAAACACTCAGTCGCGCAGTAATGTTTCACACCAATGGATTCTCGGTTTCTTTCTCTTTAGTATAGGAAAGGATCCCTGCTTGGAAGACTTTAGTTTAAATGAGTAGTTTTGCGTAAAGACAACAATTAAATGATTATTGCATAAAACACACAAATAATTGTCAACACAGCTCGTATACGGAACTGTGGACTGTCAATTTCAGTATTGCCGTCGTGAGCACAGTTGCTGGAGCTTTAGGTGTTTTGAAGGCACGTACCGTTTTGCAGCGATGGAGATTATTACTTGCCTTCGTGCCGTCGAATTATGTGACTTATACCAGCGCAAATATGCGTTTGGATTTCATGGGGATCTGCGTCAGTCTAAGTAATAGATGCCTTAGACCATCTCACATCCAGGAACTAACACTCGTTGCAGACGTAATTTTAACCTCGTCTAAAGCGTTACAGACCTGTACCTTAGCATTTACCTTTCACTCACATCTTTTGCTTTGTTTAAACAATACTGCGGAGTACAGCCCGCCCGCATCAGCTTTCGTCACCTGCCTCCACAGTGCCTTGAGCCTGTCTGCCCACTCCGCTTCTTCCCTCTCCTACCTGCTTCCGTTAGCAGCAAAAACTATCCACCTTTAACGGCCTTCCAGAATGTCGGTAGATCCCTAGTGGTTTTCACCTATGTTTAACTTTAGCCCTGAGCTGGTGTTGCCTTCACTTTACAAACAATTATACATAGATAAATAAAAGATACTTATTGTTACTTACATAACACTATAAACATTTGTTAATTACACATAAACATTAAACTTCACATAGTCAAAGAATATTGTCTACTGCAGACACACTTATACACTACATACTTTATAAATCTCATTCTTTGCTTCATTAGTGCAAAGTCCATCGACTCTCAAAAGGTCGATAGCGTTACAAACCAACTCTCATGATTCTTGAACCAAATATTAGCTGTAATTAAATTATGCTCTGTGCAAAATTCTACCAGGCAGCTTCCTCTTTCCTTCCTTTTCCCCAGTCTATATTGTAACTGGGTTTTCTCTTTTGATGCTAGTCAATTGTCAGGATGAGCATTACTGCAAAGGGCATTTTATTCTAAAGCATTATGTCAGGGTGAGAAACAATAAATTGCTTTTCCTCTCTTAACAACATGTGGGCAGGGTGGGTTCTTCCTTGGCTCGCGTATGAGGTAGAATGAAAGAGCATTTTACCTAAGATTTATTGAAGATTTGTACAAAGGTTTCCTTACTGGATTGTTCTGGCTGGGAGAGCGGCAGCTGTGTAGTTTGCGAAGCCTTCTGCTGCGGCAACGGCGGCGTCTGATTACGCCTGGCGGTGTGTATCTCGTGTCACTGTTTCGCCCAGCTGACTGGAGACGCGCATCGCGAGATGTGGCCCGTTTAATTATTGAGAACGAAGTCGTGAACCAGATGGCGATACCTTGGATGTGGCGTCCCAGTGTTTCACTTCTCTATGCGGCCGCGTGTGTCAGTGTTGTGCGTCGGCCAGCGGAGCGGCGCGGCGGGGGAAGGCCAGTGTCCCGGACTCGAACAACGGTCTCCGGCTTGCCAGTCTTCGGCTGTCAGATCTTCATCCCAGCTCACAGGTGACTGCTGATGTGAGGCCGTCTCCTTCCCGTCCTCACGAGTCACCCGGGTACGTAAAAATCAGGCTTTGCATACCTTCTGACTTCTGTCTTCTGGCGGCGAGGCTGCTGCTTGCTATTCCATTACAGCGGCGGACTTGGTGCTTCTGTGTACGATGTAGTCTCTTCCTGCATGACGGCCTTCAGCACCGAAACTGAACTGAAAACTACAGTCGGGCCCACTGTGTCTCGCGTATTTGTTTACTTCAGGTCACTGGAGGCGAACAACTTCACGGTCATTGCCTCTTCTGTCACGTTGAAAAGCTTCTCGAAGAATCTTCTTAACGTCGGTTATTGACTCTTGGAATGTAGGCGAGGTCCTTTGATCACATGTGACAACTGAGAAACATGTGAGCCGGTCGGGCGATGCCCTGACGGCTGGATCGACAGCTTCTACTTACGTGGGGAGGGCGATGGCTTCTCCTGCACGTGCTGACTTCACGATCATTGCCTCTTCTGCGCTGCCCGCTGTTTGCCAGTGTGTAATTCTTCTAAACTAAACTAAGTTTTTCATTTATTTTCTAATTTCTACTTCACATTGATTTCACTAATTTATTTACCTATCTTAAGTACCACTCAACAATATTTACCTACTACGTTTCCATCTCTTCCTTTTCCTACTATCGAATTCCAGACTCCCATTACCATTAATTTTTCGGCTCCCTTAACTATCTGAATAAGTTCTTTTATCTCATCATACTTTTCCTCAATCTCCTCCTCATTTGAGGAACTACTTCGCATATAAACTTCTACATCTATGGTGGGTGTGGGCTTCGTGTCTATCTAGGATACAATAATGCGTTCACTATGCTGTTCATAGTAGCTTATCTGCATTCCTCTGTTTTTACTCATTATTAAACCTACTCCTGCATTACTGCTATTTGGTTTTATATTATAAACCTGTATTCACTTGACCAGAGGTCCTGTTCCTCCTGCCCCCGAACTTCACTAATTCCCATTATATCTAATTTTAACCTATCCATTTCCCTTTTTAAATTTTCGAACCTTCCTGTCCTATTAAGCGATCTGACATTCCGTAGAACGCCAGTTTTCTTTGTCCTGATTTCGACGTCCTCCTGAGTAGTCCCCGTCCAGAGATCCGATTGGGGGTCTATTTTATCTCCGGAATATTTTACCCAAGAGGATGCGATCATCATTTAGCCATACAGTAGAGCTGCATGCTCGCGGGAAAAATATCGGCTGTAGTTTCCCCTTGCTTTCAGCTGCTCACAATACCAGCACAGCAAGGCCGTTTTGGTTAGTGTTACAAGGCCAGATCAGTCAATCATCCAGACTGATGTCGCTGCAACTACTCAAAAAGCTGTTGCACCTCTTCAGGAAGCTTTGATTTTATACTCAACATTACTGATATACATGCAACTCAAAAGCAGAGAAAAATCGTAATACCGACAATTTTCCTCAACACATAACCGTGAAGTCATCATTACTGCGCTTATCGTCAGAAACACGGGAAAGTATCCGCATGATGCAGGCTTCGATCCACAGGCTGCCACGCATAGCTCTGACTACGAAGAGTACGTGGTCTCATTTTGTGATTTTCCGTTTGATAACTACAGTCGCCCTTTGTTCGGTAAAGCTCGACTGTCAACCACTTGGTACGCAAGACCTCTTCAAAGATACACCGACTGAAGGAGAGGGCCTCTGTATCAGACTTTCAGCATATCGCACAACAAAATGCATCATGGGATTCCATTTCCAAGTTGCAAACAGGTAGCATTTGTACTACATCCTCACTCTAGATGAAATTCCCGTATTTTATTTATTTGTGCATTTATTTCACTAAGCAGATTAGAGCTTTTTCCAAGTCTTTTACCCGTATCTTATACATAGAGAGAGTCAACATTACGACCTGGACAGTACATGAGCAATATGTAATAATAATAATACATAGGGTGTATCATAATTAGATAGAGATAGACTTAGAGAAAGCTTTTGACAATGTTGACTGGAATACTCTCTTTCAAATTCTAAAGGTGGCAGGGGTAAAATACAGGGAGCGAAAGACTATTTACAATTTGTACAGAAACCAGGTGGCAGTTATAAGAGTCGAGGGACATGAAAGGGAAGCAGTGGTTGGGAAGAGAGTAAGACAGTGTTGTAGCCTCTCCCCGATGTTATTCAATCTGTATATTGAGCAAGCAGTAAAGGAAACAAAACAAAAATTCGGAGTAGGTATTAAAATCCATGGAGAAGACATAAAAACTTTGAGGTTCGCCGATGACATTGTAATTCTGTCAGAGACAGCAAAGGACTTGGAAAAGCAGTTGAATGGAATGGATGGTGTCTTGAAGGGAGGATATGAGATGAACATCAACAAAAGCAAAACGAGGATAATGGAATGTAGTCGAATTAAGTCGGGTGATGCTGAGGGAATTCGATTAGGAAATGACACACTTAAAGTAGTAAAGGAGTTTTGCTATTTGGGGAGCAAAATAACTGATGATGGTCGAAGTAGAGAGGATATAAAATGTAGACTGGCAATGGCAAGGAAAGCGTTTCTGAAGAAGAGAAATTTGTTAACATCGAGTATAGATTTAAGTGTCAGGAAGTCATTTCTGAAAGTATTTGTATGGAGTGTAGCCTTGTATGGAAGTGAAACGTGGACGGTAAATAGTATGGACAAGAAGAGAATAGAAGCTTTTGAAATGTGGTGCTAGAGAAGAATTCTGAAGATTAGATGGGTAGATCACATAACTAATGAGGAAGTATTGAATAGGATTGGGAAGAAGAGAAATTTGTGGTACAACTTGACCAGAAGAAGGGTTCGGTTGGTAGGACATGTTCTGAGACATCAAGGGATCACAAATTTAGTATTGGAGGGCAGCGTGGTGGGTAAAAATGGTAGGGGGAGACCAGGAGATGAATACACTAAGCAGATTCAGAAGGATGTAGGTTGCAGTAGGTACTGGGAGATGAAGAGGCTTTCACAGGATAGAGTAGCATGGAGAGCTGCATCAAACCAGTCTCAGGACTGAAGACCACAACAACAACAACATCATAATTAATGACGCAAACGCATACATTTGAAAGTACACAATACTAGAAACAAAATAAGCTGTTAAACACGGGCTCTACATGCATACCTTAAGAGGTATGAGCACTTTCTCATCCTTGATCTCCATAGTTTGATAGGTATTGGTATGGACGAAGACGAGAAAAAGAAGTCCATTAAACGTGGGCTCTAAAGTGCTTACCTTGAGTGCTATGATGACTAATCCGTCTTCGCCACCGTGTGACACATCTCTTCTACTGATGAAGTACTTATAACTTAATGTACGCACTTTATAGGCCATGTTTATTATACGAATTTTGCTTGTTTTGGTCTGTACTACATCGTCTCAAAATATGAGAAGAAACGGATGTACAGTATTGGAGATGCAGAAATGCTCATAGCTCTTGAAGTACCTTTTTTTTTTTTTTTTTTTACTTCTAGTATCGTGTAATTTCAACTGTAATCGTCACGCCACTAATTTTGATAAACCCTGAAGGAATTAAAGAAACGCCAGTCTTAAAACTTCACGTTCTTGTGGTAAGTCCTGAGTGGTCTAGAGGTAAAGCTTCCTGGAATCCGGGAAGATACAGGTTCTGATCCTACTCAGATCATCTCTCAACGGCCTCAGGAGTCGCCAGAAAAGACACGTGGTTCAGATTCAGCACCAAACTGTATATGACCTTTCCCTATCTGAGTAACTGGGTTGGGTTAGGAAGGGACAACTCGATGAAGAGACATCCAGTTAGAAGACTTGCAGTCAGTCATCGAGCCACAAGACGTTATTACGAGAAACAAAAGGGAAAGATTAGCATACAGGATGGACGATAGCCGGGGTGACCGGACGGTTCTAGGTGCACGCGACCGCTACGGTCGTAGGTTCGAATCCTGCCTCGGGCATGGATGTGTGCGATGTCCTTAGGTTAGTTTGGTTTACGTAGTTCTAAGTTCTAGGGGACTGATGACCTCAGAAGTTAAGTCCCATAGTGCTCAGAGCCATTTGAACCTTTTTTTTATGGACGAAAGTAAACAGAAATGTGGAGATATGGGAACAGCATGGGTAGTTTGCAATGTGTCTGGGATGCACGTTCCTTCTTGGACAGAAGGAAGGCAGCTAGAATACGCCGAGAGGGAAGCTGCGGCGAAGATAACAGATGGCTCTAGCTCTGAGCACTATGGGACTTAACATCTATGGTCATCAGTCCCCTAGAACTTAGAACCACTTAAACCTAACTAACCTAAGGACATCACACAACACCCAGTCATCACGAGGCAGAGAAAATCCCTGACCCCGCCGGGAATCGAACCCGGGAACCCGGACGCGGGAAGCGAGAACGCTACCGCACGACCACGAGCTGCGGACGAAGATAACAGATAAAGGTCGTTTTGGGTACAGCCGAGATGACGGACGAATTTGACCTGTTATTTCAGTCATGAAATTGAATTAAAGTGAATGAAAACACTACCAATACTTTTGCTCAACGAAAGGAGTCAGAGGGAACGATGTCTCTGTACTCATGCACTGTTCATTCCTTTCGGAAATAAAACTGTTTACCTTCACCTAGGTTTCCAGTCCATATATACCGTGTGATCAAAAAGTGAGTATAAATTTGAAAACTTAATAAACCACGGAATAATAGAGAGCTAAAAATTGACACACATGCTTGGAATGACATGGGGTTTTATTAGAACCAAAAATAAAACAAAGTATTGCTAGACGCGTGTAAGATCTCTTGCGCACGTCGTTTGGTGGTGATCGTGTGCTCAGTCGCTACTTTCGTCATGCTTGGCATCCCAGGTTCCCAGACCTCAGTCCGTGCGATTATTGGCTTTGGGGTTACCTGAAGTCGCAAGTGTATCGTGATCGACCGACATCTCTAGGGATGCTGAAAGACAACATCAGACGCCAATGCCTCACCCTAACTCCGGACATGCTTTACAGTGCTGTTCACAACATTATTCCTCGACTACAGCTATTGTTGAGCAATGATGGTGGACATTTTGAGCATTTCCTGTAAAGAACATCATCTTTGCTTTGTCTTACTTTGTTATGCTAATTATTGCTATTCTGATCAGATGAGGCGCCATCTGTCGGACATTTTTTAAAATTTTGTGTTTTGTGGTTCTAATAAAACCCCATGTCATTGCAAGCATGTGTGTCAATTTGTACCTCTCTATCTATATTATTCCGTGGTTTCTTAAGTTTTCAAATTTATACTGACTTTTTGATCACCCAGTATATGAACCGGTCGCCGCCGTATCGTCTACAGAAAGTGACTGCGAGCTACAGCTTCTTCACCGGACGAAACTTTTTTGCCCGCGTACTCCCGGTGAACGAACAGCCAGCTGCCGGCTCGAATTCTTTCCACCGAGGCCCGCCCGCCGGCCTTTGTGCGCTGCAGAGAGGGTGACGCGACGCGCGGCACCGGGCTGCAAATTCCGCGAAGAACTGCGCGCCCGAATTCCAGGCGGCCGCGCCCCCCCGCCGCTAAAACCAGCGCCGCATAGCTGGCGCGCAGCCCCCATCCCCTCTCCCGTCCCCCAGGCGCCAGTGCGCCGCACGCGCCGCCGCGAGCTGCGCCAGCCGCCGTACGCAACGTACAGTGGCGCGAGCCGCCGCCAGCAGCGGCCGTGAAAAACGACCAGACGAAATAATCCCACCTTCATCGAAGTTTCGTGGCGGCAAAATCGCCAGGAAACACGTTCCTGTCCTCCAATCGACTACCTTATCGACAGTCTTTGGAACAGTGTGAGTCGGTTGGGTTGATTTGGGGGAGGAGACCAACCTGCGACGTCATCGGTCTCATCGGATTAGGGAAGGACGGGGAAGGAAGTCGGCCATGCCCTTTCAAAGGAACTGTGCTGTCACCGCCAGACACCACACTTGCTGGGTGGTTGCCTTTAAATCGTCCGCGGTCCGTTAATATACGTCGGACCCGCGTGTCGCCACTATCAGTGATTGCAGACCGATCGCCGCCACACGGCAGGTCTAGTCTAGAGAGACTCCCTAGCACTCGCCCCAGTTGTACAGCCGACTTTGCTAGCGATGGTTCACTATCTACATACGCTCTCATTTGCAGAGAAGACAGTTCAGCATAGCCTTCAGCTACGTCATTTGCTACGACCTAGCAAGGCGCCCTATTCAGTTACTATAATTACTATCTTTAAGAATGTATTCTGAGCAGATAATATTGTGAATCATGTACCGCCAAGAGCGACGTTCATCGTTAATGGATTTAAGTTGTATCATACTAAATACGTCCGCTTTCTGAATTCTCATTCCTTGTCATGTTGCAGACCTCACGCCAGTATAGTTCTTCCCTCCTCACGCCAGCCTGCGTGAGCTAAAACGCGTGCATTTCGGCCTCCACTAGTAACACGGTGTTGGCTCTTCTGCCATTACAACAGGAACCATCCCGACATTTACCTGAAGCGATTTAGGGACATCAGGGAAAACCTAAATCGGGATGGCCGGATGCGGGATTGAACCGTCGTCGTGCCGAATACGAGTCCAGTGTGCTAAACGCTGCGCCATCTCGGTCGGTAATGTGTGTTGGAACAAGTTTACTTGTTTCTAGTTCCTCGGCTGAGAGGCAGCAAGAAATGGACGAGATCAAATTTCACTATAGATTTCTCATCCGACTGTACACATAAGAGAGCTGCAATAGGTAACCAATGGATACTGATGGTCAGTGGACCTTTTTCCTGGAGTTCAATCGAAAGTTGAGCTCCTAGGTTACCAATTATAATCAATATGAAACTGCTATAAGCTATAAGCACATACCTTTCTATGATTCAGTGTCGAAAAATGGGTCGTTCACTTCGTTGTATACTGCTCGGTACACAACGGCAAAGAGACGTGAACTACAGGGTGGTGTGTCAGCTGTCATAAGGAACCTGGACAAGCAGAAATGATTAGTGAACATGTAAATACACTAAACAGAAGTTTTACTTCACTTCCATCTTTCTCCAAGTGTTACGAAGAAACTTTATAAAAGAACAGCCAGCGATTAAGCCCAGATATTGTAGGAAGCAAACTAAACAGCGTCATGCAGTATGAGGCTTCCACTACTAATTCACGTGTGAACTCTCAATGGCTGACTAAGACTGAAAACTGTTGAAGGCTCCGACTGAGACTGGCCGTGTAGGTGGCGCCGGTCATCCGTAGTCGGACGTGCCGAAGGCACCGATCTCTGGGAAGGCGTCATTCAAATGGTTCAAATGGCTCTGAGGACTATGGGACTAACATCTCAGGCCATAAGTCCCCTAGAACTTAGAACTACTTAAGGCTAACTAACCTGGGGACATCACACACATCCATACCCGAGGCAGGATTCGAACCTGCGACCGTAGCGGTCGCGCCGGTTCCAGACTGAAGCGCCTAGAACTGCTCGGCCACATTGGCCGGCTCTTTTATTAACCTCAAGTTCGTAACTAAACATTTACGGACGTATGCTTATATGAACATTTTTCTTTAGTTTTACTTGTAGAGTGACATATTAAAATATTTGCATGTTTTCGTGAATCACCTTGTATAATAAATACATTATATAGTAGTTACGAGAAAGTTACTACGTTACGTTTTCTCATGTATTTCAGGTTAGAAACAACTTTTGCAGCAGAAGTTTCATTAGGTTAAATTGTGGTTTGGTGTTACGATTTCCAATATTCAGTATTGCTGGTCCATGCGTGTGGGCCTGGAGACATGTTTACTCGGCTCCCGGACTCCACATGGCACATTCCCGGCGCTTTTTCACCCATATTTATTGCAGCACTTCACTTGCACTTCTCGTCTTCTCTTAACAGAATGTGTCTGCTTACAGTGCGTAATGTTGCCAGTTAGTTTCGTGTGTGGTAGGACATCCCTTTGCTCGCAATAACTGGTAGATATGAGCTGATCGGTTCAACGACTTTCGCACAGTTTTTCGTTTGAAGTGAATATACATCGCGAGGTGGCGCGTTTCGCCTGCGCGAGCGAAAATATTTATTCCGTGACTTGGCGTTGCTCCATGGCGAGCGAAGAAAGTAAGGAAATCGGGATGTGACTAGGAAGTGTATGAAGCGCCTGGAAGCGCTCGGCCACCGCTGCCGGCGAACGCGTCATTGGCTCCACTGGTTCCCCGCACAGCTGCTATCGACATCTGTCATAAACATGTATTTCTGTTGTCAACGACGTCAGTATAGGTGGTACACATTCTTCACGTGCAAAAAAAATTGTCATCATTACGTTCGGTCAGGTCACTTTATGACAAGTATCTCAGTGGAGAACGCTATAAATGTTACAGTTACATGAGACAGGCACCGCAAGGTGTGGGCGAGTGGTTCCCTGTCAGTGGCGAGTGAAGGTGCAAATAATGTAGGCAACTAATCCCTTGTCAAACCTCTTTAACAATCCTTCATATACTGTATTCGAACATTGTGAAGTACCTCGAAGAAAACGATTTATTGACATATAGTTAGCACGGATTCAGAAAATATCGTTCTTGTCAAACACAACTAGTTCTTTATACTCATGAAGTAATAAGTGCTATCGACAGGGGATGTCAAATTGATTCCATATTTTTAGATTTCCAGAAGGCTTTCGACACCGTTCCTCACAAGCGTCTTCTAACCAAACTGCGTGCCTACGGAGTATCGCCTCAGTTGTGCGACTGGATTCGTGATTTCCTGTCAGAAAGGCCGCAGTTCGTAGTAACTGACGGAAAGTCATCGAGTAAAACAGAAGTAATATCCGGTGTCCTCCAAGGAAGTGTTATAGACCCTCTATTGTTCCTGATCTATATCAACGACGTAGGAGACAATCTGAGTAGCTGTCTTAGATTGTCTGCAGATGATGCTGTCATTTACCATCTTGTAAAGTCATCAGATGATCAAAACGACTTGTAAACTGATTTAGATAAGATATCTGTATGGTGTGAAAAGTGGCAATTGACCTTGAATAAAGAAAAGTGCGAAGTTATTCAAATGAGTACTAAAAGAAATCCGCTAAATTTCGATTACGCGATAAGTCACACAAATCTGAGGGCTGTAAATTCAACTAAATACTTAGGGATTACAATTACAAATACCCTAAATTGGAACGATCACATAGATAATGTTGTGGGTAGAGCAAACCAAAGTCTGCGATTCATTGGCAGAACACTTAGAAGGTGTAAGTCTGCTAAAGAGACTGCTTGCACCACGATTGTCCGCCCTATTCTGGAGTATTGCTGTGTGGTGTGGGATCCGCATCAGGTGGGACTGACGGATGACGTCGAAAAAGTACAAACAAGGGCAGCTCGTTTTGTATTATCGCGAAATAGGGGGCAAAGTGTCACAGACATGATATGTGAATTGGAGTGGCAATTATTAAAACAAATGCGTTTTTCGTTGCCACAGGATCTTCTCATGAAATTTCAATCACCAGTTTTCTCCTCTGATTGCGAAAACATTCTGTTGCCACCCACCTACATAGGGAGAAATGATCATCACAATAAAATAAGAGAAATCAGGGCTCGCACGGAAAAAATTTAGGTGCTCGCTTTTCAGGGGTGCCGTTCGAGAGTGGAACGGTAGAGAGACAGCATGAAGGTGGTTCATTGAACCCTCTGCCAGGCACTTTATTGTGAATAGCAGAGTAATCACGTAGATGTAGATGCAGATGAACGTAGAGCAGTGTATATGTAGCAGGCAGCGAGCAGGTGGTGTGCAATGTCCCTGTGACCCGAGCACGCCGGAAACGATGCGCTGCACCTTGAGACGTGGCAGTAGAGCAGAAACGAGGTAGCTAATAGCCAGTGCTAGGCAAGCACAGAACTGCAGGCTGGAGAGCGCCGGTGGGCGGCGGCTGTACCCCACAGTGCAGAGACGGCAGGAGCGCACTGCCTACCCCGGACCGTGAGGCAGCGTCAAAGCGCTGACTAACCAAGCGTAAGTACTCAGATGGCAGTCGGTTGCTGACAACCTGGAGAAGGCGGCTGAAGCTGTGTCATAAGTACAGCGACAACTGGCACGGGCTGTGCCTCATAGTATGGTCCACATGTACCAATGATGATAGACTGGGCCTTTGGGTGTAAATAGCACCATCCAAGGTTGACTTGTGGAACGAACCACGATTCTTTGTCACAGAGGCCAATGACCGGGGTCTTGCTGTTGTCATGGTCACTGTCCCAGACTCAAACGACTGCTGTTAGATAAGGATGACTGTGATGTGGCAGGTTCTATGATGTTGTTGTGTTGTCAGGGGTGTCGACTGGATGGTAAACTGCGGCTGCAGCCTGATTCTACACAATTGTACATTATTAACCATTCTTAATTTCAGATACAATAAATATGCTTCAGACAGAAAATCTTCTGTTCTACAAATCAGCAGAATTTCAGAAGGCATTACTCATGTGAAACTTAGCTGGCTCTCTTCTCACATGATACTCTGTGGACTACGGATGATGGGCAATGGGCAGATTCCAGATTCCTAGATTTCTGAAAAGTGTTGGACATGGTGCCCCATTACAGACTGTTAACGAATCTACTAGCATACAGAATATATTCCCAGATATGTGACTTGAAGATTTCGTAAGTAATAGAACCCAGTACGTTGTCCTTGACGGCGAGGGCTCATCAGAGACAAGTGTATCTTCACGAACGCCCCAGGGGAGTGTGATAGGACCGATATGATGCTCTACGTACATCATCTGATGGACAGAGTGAGCATCAGGGCTCTCTGCTGATGATGTTGTGATGTACGGGAAGCTGTCGTCGTTGGGTGACTGTCGAAGTACGAGTATACAAGTTGACTTAGAAAAACTTTCTAATTGATGTAATGAATGACAGCTAACTCTAAATGTTGAAAATCGTAACTTTATGCAGCTGAGTAGAAAAAACAATCCCATAATGTTAGAATACAGCATTAGCAGTGTGCTGCTTGACACAGCCTCGTTGATTAAATATCCAGGGGTACCGTTGCAAAGTGATACGGAATGCATCAGGGAGGGTCAGTGGTCCACTTCGATTTATTGTGTGGATTTTAGTAAATTCTGGTTCATCTTGAAAGGAGACCGCACAGAAAATGCTGCTGCGATCCATTCTCGAGTACTGCTGGAGTGTTAGGAATACCCACGAGGTCGAGATGAAGGAAGACATTGAAGCAATTCAGAAGCGTGCTGCTAGATTTGTGAAAGGTAGTTTCGATGAAGACCAAGAATTATAGAGATGCTCCAGGAATCCAAATGGGGACCTCTGGAGGGAAGGCAAAGTCTTTTCGAGGAACATTATTGAGAAACTTTAGCAAACCGGCATTGAAAGCTGACTGCTAACCACTTGGAAGATAAGACAAATTAGGGATCGTACAGATGCATATGGTTAGCCATTTTCGCCTCACTCTGTTTGTGAGTGGGCCAGGAAAGTGGGATATGTTTGTAGATGAAGATAATACTTCAGAGAAATTGTTTTATACTTCTTTGGCTAGAGAAAGATCGTAAGAGCTCAGATTTTGTCATACACATGATTACAGTCATTCTAATTACTAGAGCCTTAATTTATTTTGAGGTAGGAATTTCAGTAGAGTGTGGTACGAACTAGTGTGCCCAAACTTCACACAAGGCCATCTTGCTCTAGTAATCGTAGTAGGTCTTGATACAGAAGTTCCCTTTTCACCAGGTTTGTTCTGTAGGTGGCGTATACACACACACACACACACATATATTACCGAGACACGCCCGCAAATGGGAAGTGACACTGTGAAGTATTGATCTGATATTAATCTAACTTATTTAAAATGTTCATCGCATAAAGTCGAACAATGGAAAAGCCACGATGAAATGTAACAATATTACGAAAAGGAAAGTTGCCACTCACCATATAGCGGAGACGCTGAGCCGCAGATAGGCACAAAAAAAAAAAGACTGTAACAATCATTCGAAGGCGTCAGATTGCAAAGCCTGGGCTACTCTCAGATTGGAATCTCCGTCTTCGAAGATTGTGGCCGTCTGTCTGTCTGCACGTCTGCCCGTCTGCCCGCCGCTTACTCCTGTAGCTGTTCGTTCGTCCGTCCGTCCGTCCGTCCGTCCGCCTGCCTGCTCGCTGTCCATCACCGCCGCTATCGCTGCTGCCTGCTGTCCGTCCGTCCGTCCGTCCGTCCGTCTGTTCGCCGCCGCCGCCAACCGCCGCCGCCGCCTGGTCGCCGCCAGCCGGTGCTCGCCGCCGCCGCCGCCTGGTCGCCGCCGCCGTCGCCGTCCGACCCTGGTCTTTGGCCGTCTTCGTCTTCCTCCGTCCTCGTCTTCCTCCGTCTTTGTCTTCGTCTGTCCCCTGTTTGTGTCCTTTCCTTTTCGTTCTGTGCGTTATTGTTTCTCCCTGACATCATGTCCACCCTCACCACCACCGCCACCGCTACCACCACCGCCATAGTTTACACTTCCCCTTCTGCCGCCTCCACCACTATAACGTGGTGTGCCCAGTCCCACCCCCCTCCTTCCATCCTACCTCTTCTCACTCTCCCTTCGCCCTCGCTCTTTGTCGCCCCCTCTCCCGCTTCTTCCTCCCGCTCCTCTCGATCTGATCCTTCCCCCCCCCACTCCCCCAGCCTGTCACTGCAGCTCCGGCTAGGGTGGTGGCCCGTCCGGCCACTGTCCATGCCCAGCTCTCCCCGTCGCCTTCGCCATCACCGCCGTCACCGTCACCGTCACCATCTCCGGCGCCGACTGCTGCGTCCACGCCGGGACCTGTCCCTTCCCACCACCTCCCTATAGCTCCCGTACCTCATATCACCACTCGCCCTTCTGCCGCCGTTAAGCACCCTAGTGGCACCACCACCTCCTCCGCCCCCAAAAAGGCCCCGCCTCATTCTCCTTCCCCCCCCCCCCCAGGGTGCCATGGATGTCTCCCCACCTGGCCCTGCTCCCTCCACCTCTTCCTCCTCCTCCTCCCCCCCTCTTTCTACAAATACCTCCTCTCCTGTCCCGATCCTTCCCTTCTTGAGGCCCGGAATCTCTCCCTCCTCCTCCGCCAACACTTCCCTGGTGCACCTATCTCTCTCCTCACTCCCAGACGGGATTCCGTTCTCATCTCCTCCCCCAGCCCCACCCTCCATACTGACATCCTCTCCCACCTCCCCATCACCCGTTTTGGCCCCAACGTCTCCCTCACCCCTGCTCCTTCCCCATCTCCTTCCCACCAACCCCAACCCCCGCGTCGCCCACCGACCCTCACCGCCGTGATCACTCAGCTCAGTCCGTCGATCACGGAGGAGGAGGTGTTGGCGGAGCTCAAGGCGCATCCCATGCTGGAGGTGCGGGCGGTCCGCCGCATTTTCAACTCGGCCAGCCCCACCCGCCTTATGCGGGTTTTCTCCGAGGACGCTCCCTCCATTGACCGTCTCCTGAAGGAGGGTGCCCTCCTCTTCAACCAGCATTACAAGGTCGAACCCTCCTGTTCCCCTCCTCAATCCCTGCACTGCCAGAGGTGTCTGCGCTATAACGCGCACCCCACAGCTGAGTGCTGCAAGGCCCCCACCTGCCCGCATTGTAGGCAGGCGCACTTCTCAGGCAGTGCCCTAACCTCCAATCCCCTCCTTCCTGCAATACCTGCAATCTCCCCCATCACACCTACTCCCAAAAGTGTAAAGCCCGATCCCCTCCGACCACTCCTGAACTCACCGTCCCTGTCCGTCCTCTGGACGCCCCCACCCCTCCTGGAAATTCCCTTTGTCCCCTCCCCACGGCTGAGGACATCATCCGGTTCCTCACCATCGTCCTCCAGAATGTCCATCCCTTTCAGCGCCCCCACACCCTCCAACAGGTATCCCTCGCCTCCCGTTCCATTTTCCACCTCAAAATGTACGCCACCTACTCCAACAACAAGGCCCATTTCACCTTCTTCCGCCTTGACACCCTCGTCTAAATCCCTGTCATGGCGCGACAGCAACGTATCCTTTTCAACAACATCCGCTCCCTTCCCGCCAACAAGAACCTCTTCCTGCACACCCTTGCCACCCACCGCGTGGATGCCTTCCTCCTTAATGAAACCTTCCTCCAACACCACCACTCCATCCACACTTCGCCCTATCTCCTCCACCGCTCTGATAATCCCCTCCCAATTGCGCGTGGCGGAGTATCCATTGGTCACCACCGCCAGATCCCCGTTCGGCTCCAACCTCTCCTTCCCGACCCCACCGAACACCTGATCCTTAGTCTCTTCTTCCCCGGCCTTACCGTTACCTGCGCCACCATCTATGTCCGCCCCAACGCCCCTATTCCCTTCGACTTCCTCTCCCACATCGACCGTACCTTCTCCTCTTACGTGATCGCCGCCGACCTCAACATCCATGGTCGTTCCGCCGCCTAGTTACGGCGGTGGCATCGGTTCCTCTCCTCCCTTCAAGGCGACCTAATCCCCATCCCCCAGCACACCCGTCCCGAATCCAATTCCACTCCTGATGTTATCCTCTCCTCCCCCAACCTCCTTGGCCGCATAACGGTGGATGTCCTGGAGCCTATTGGTAGCGACCATCTCCCTGTCCTCCTCACCATTTCAGACGGTCGTCGCCCCCACCCCGACCCTCGTCATGACCCTCCCCCTAAGTATGTCCATGACTATTCCCGTGCCGACTGGAATGCCTACCGGGATACTCTCTCCACCCAGGTCGATAGCCACCCCTTCACCTACCACCACCCTGACAATGTAACCCATGCCGCCTCCTTTCTCCAGCGGACCTTGTCTGAGACCGTGGAGGCCCACGTCCCTACTGTCGCCATCCACCCCCACCATTCTACCTTACCCCCACAGGCCGTCCTCCTCCTCCGTGAATCCCGTCGTCTCTACCGTGCCTTCCTCCGCACGCGTGACCCGGACACCCTCCGACGCCACCGGCAACTCCAGCGACACGTTCGTAATTTGCTCGCGACTAAGAAACGCCAGGACTGGCGACAGACATGCACCCGTTTAAATGCTACCCTACCAATAAACTCGTCCAAGTTCTGGTCGGCCTTCCGTCGCCTTACCGGAACTAAACCCTCCCCCTACTATCCTCTTCTCCACGATGATCACCCCTTCCCTGACACCCTTAGTAAGGCCAATCACTTTGCCTCCTACCTCTCCGATGTATTTTCCATCACCGATGATCCCCAGTTCGATTACTCCCTCTTCCCGGATGTCCGCGATCGAACTGACACCTCCGTCCCTCCCCTCGCTCCTGGTTTCCAGTACTTGGACAACATTGCACACACAGAACTCAATGCCCCAATCACTACACAGGATCTCATTGCTACACTCCGCACAAAACGCAACACCGCTCCTGGTCACGATCGTGTCACCTACTGTCACCTTCGTGAAGCTCCTGTCTCTTTCCTCTCCACCCTGGCCAGGCTCTACAATGTAGTCCTGTCCACTGGTTACTACCCCGACCTGTGGAAAACCTCCTGTATCCTCATGTTCCTTAAACCTGGCAAACCGCCGTCCGCCGTCTCCTCCAACCGTCCCATCAGCCTTACCTCGCTCTTCAGCAAGGTCCTGGAATCTATCCTCACCCGACGCATCCACCAGCATCTCCGCCAGCACCGCCTCCTTCCCATTACCCAGTGTGGCTTTCGGCCGTCCTTCTCTTCCGACGACCTTCTCCTTCACCTCATTCATCTCCTTTCCGAACAGCTTAATTCCCGTCGCTCTGTAATTTTCCTCTCCCTGGACCTCGAACGTGCATATGACCGCGTATGGCATTCCGGTCTCCTCTTCAAGCTCCCAACCTTCGCCCTTCCCATTAACTACGTCCGTCTGATCGGCACCTTTCTCTCCCTCCGTCCTTCCTATGTCACCATCCATAACACAGATTCCTACACCTTTTCCCCCTCTGTCGGTGTGCCCCAAGGCTCCATCCTCTCCCCCCTTCTGTACCTTTTGTACACGGCGGACATGCCGCCGCCGTCAGCCCCCGTCCACCTTCTCCAGTTTGCCAATGACACCGCCTTCCTTGCCCTTGCCCCCACCCTCCAGCGCTCCCAACACCTTCTCCAATTCCATCTTGACCGGTTCACTGCTTGGTGCAACCAGTGGTTGCTCAAGGTCAATCCCTCCAAAACCCAGGCGATCATTGTAGGGAAAACCACCCCTTCCTTCCGCCTCCTTGATTTCTATCTCACCATCTATGGCCGTCCTATCACCCTCACTCCCACCCTTCAGTACCTTGGCTTCACCCTCGACAGTCGCCTCTCCTGGACTCCCCACCTCCGGACAATCCAAGCCAAGGCAAGCTCCTGACTCAGTCTCCTCAAGCTCCTCTCTGGCCGTACGTGGGGTCTGGACCCCTCCACCATCCTCCACACCTATAAGTCCCTCATCCGCCCTATCCTTTGTTATGCCCATCCGGCTTGGATCTCCACCCCCCCTACCTTTTATATATCCCTCCAAATCCCTGAACATCATGCTCTCCGCCTCGCCTATCGCATCCGTCTCCCCTCCCCCACGCAGATCCTGTAAAATCTCATCCCCTTCCCCCACCTCCTCCTTTTCCTTGAAAGGATACGGATCCTGTACATCTCCCGCAAACTCGATCCTCCTCACCTGCTCATCTCCCCGATCCTCTCCCACCCCCGCCCGCTGCCGCGCCTGTATTCGCACGTCGCACCCGGTCTCCATCTCTCCACCCTCCTTACCCTCTCCCAAGGTGGCTTCCGCCAGCTCCCTCTCCCTGCTGATGTCCTCCTCCCCTGCATCTACCCCTCCTATCAACTTTGATCCTCCCCCCCACCTCCTCTTTCCTTTAGGCACCCTCCCTCCCTCCCTTCCCTTCCCTTCTCTTTCCTTTCCCCCCTCCCTCCTCCCCTCTCCACCGGGCTTCCCCTCCCCCTTCCTCCCTCCCCCTCTCTCCTTTGCCCATGGCATCTCTGCTCTCCCCTCTCCCATTCCCCTTCCCCTTCCTCCTCCTCCACCTCCTCTCTTGGCAGGTCCCCGGACTCGTACACGCTCAGTGGACATTCGCGCGCTGGAGATCATCGCCGTCAGTGTTTCGTGTGTGTGCCTTCGTTTGTGTGTAGTGTTGTTCGCCGTCACGCCACCACCGTTCACGTGCCGTCGCCATCATCCGTGTTATGTGCACTGTGTCGCCTCGTGTTAGTGATGTTTCTCATCCAGCGTGAACGGCTCCATGTTTTTTCGATTTTTAGTGTCTACATTTTTTGCCCACCGTTTTTACTGTCTACTCTGTGCCACCTTTATGTACTACTTGTTGTCAAACTCAAGGCTGAAGAGCGGCGTATTGTGCTGCTGACAGCCCTCCTTTGTATAAGGTGTTTAAAATCACAATAAAGGAAAAAAAACTGTAACAATATAAGCCTTCGGCCAACAAGACCCTTGTCGAAAATAGACACACACACACACACACACACACACACACACACGCGCGCGCGCGCGTATGACTGCAGCCTCTGGCAGCTGAAGCCACACAGAGTGGCTGCAGTGATGTATGTATGAGTTGTGTGTGTGTGTGTGTGTGTGTGTGTGTGTGTGTGTGTGTGTGTGTGTCGTCTATTTTCGACAAGGGACTTGTTGGCCGAAGGCTTATATTGTTACAGTCTTTTTGTTGTGCCTATCTGCGGCTCAGCGTCTCCGCTATATGGTGAGTGGCAACTTTCCTTTTCGTAATATTGTTACATTTCATCACATAAAATGAATAAACATTCATTCCAATCGGAACTGAAGTTCATTATAAGCACCAGTACAAAACGTAACCCCAACAGGCCCCAATACGCTCTTAAGTTCCCAGCAGCCTGGAAGTAAAGAGCCATTTTGTGCACTTTTTTATGATACCTGAAACACTTGCTGATCCTATATGGGCTCTACTGCTGACATTACGGAAGCGGGCAGTCGGAGCCACGTGCTCTACATTCTGCAAGGTGTCTGTGTTGCAACATGCAGTGTACATTCTTGTTTTATGCAGTTGGAGTATGGCATCTGGTACCCTGATCATGAAGAGTCCGGCAGCAAGTTTTACCACTCCTGCCACACAATGGTCAGCATTCAGTCTCCCTTCAACATTAGGTGTTGCCATATCCTACAGCTCCTTTTTGACCTATCTCCAAGTAACCTGCTTACGCTGGCATCGAATTGAGTGCCTTGAACAGAAGCGAGACTCGTGTGGAGTATCATAAAATATCGTTCAATGTACATCTTGACTCTGACATACGAGTCCATGCCTGTAGTATGGTGTCAGAGGTGAGGGATTCATGACGACCCAGCTTCCTGTAGTCCAACGGTTCGTGGTGATACTCCGTCTGTAAACCACGCACACATTTAAGATATTCCATCGGTCTCTTCATCAGAGAGTAAGATCCCTTCGCCGGCCGGTATGGCCGAGCGGTTATAGGCGCTTCAGTCTGGAACCGCGCGACCCCTGCCTCGGGTATGGATGTGTGTGATGTCCTTAGGTTAGTTAGGTTTAAGTAGTTCTAAGTTCTAGGGGACTGATGACCTCAGATTTTAAGTCCCATAGTGCTCAGAGCCATTTGAACCATTTGAGTCAAGATCCCTTGACTCCACTAAACATCTAGAAGTGTCTCAGTCTAGCTAGTGAGTACGTGGAGTATGATATAAGAGGTGCACAGTATGACTGTCCTGCTTTCCATCCTAGATTTGCAGAGATTAAGACAAAATGGTTCAAATGGCTCTGAGCACTATGGGACTTAACATCTGAGATCATCAGTCCCCTAGACTTAGAACTACTTAAACGTAACTAACCTAAGGACATCACACATCCATGCCCGAGGCAGGATTCGAACTTGCGACCATAGCAGCAGTGCGGTTCCGGACTGAAGCGCCTAGAACCGCTAGGCCACAGCGGCCGGCCAGAGATTAAGACAACCTTCCCTTGAATTATCTTACTGAGTCGTCGCATAGGATTTAATCGTACCTGTTTTGCAGTGAAGCTCTCGTAGTTGACGTCCCACGCAGAAGCTGTAGTAGCGCCATTGAATTTTCTGGAAACTGCAGTTCTACACTCCGTAATTCTAAGTGACAATGCGTGTAGCTATATTACTTGAAATACGTCTGTGGAGGCCATTATGAGGTATTTATTTGCGAAACTACCGTAACCTGATAATAAAGAAACAATATATCCCTTATTAATTGAAAAACTTGCACTTTTCGAGAGCATGGACTTCGACAGAACTCGCTCGGGAGGCACCCTATCTGCGACTGTCGAGAACGGCCGGCAGTCGAGGTCACGTACTTAACAATCGTGAAACATCGCAGCTCTTCGCACAACTTTGTTAGATTAAACATCATTCGTTTGTTAACTGAAATGACCGATTTGTTGCCTAGAAATATTGGCGTTAAGTGATTATGACCGGTAGGCTTCCCCTCACATCTGTAGGGATAAAAGTGGCTTTTGTTAGTAAATAACTGTGAAACAAACTCACTTGCTTCGCATCAGGATGGCTTCAGTTTCCCTAGGGCAGCGTGCACCGGTGTACCTGCCTTTCTTATGGCTTGCGACTCCGGCTTACCCCACCATCTGCTGGCAGCACCAAAGGGCTCAGTGGTTCGATCACCTAGCATGTGAACTGCGATCTTACGAGGTGCTAAAGCGTTCTGCAGTACTGCATGAGGTCACTGAAAGCTCCTTATATTGCAGATGCGATGTACACTGTAAATTTGGAAAATAAGACAAGTAAAATTTGGTAAGGTCTACCTTACAACAGCCATTCAAACATAACCTAATATCTTCTGGTGATGTAGCTTTCCTGCAGCCACCTGTGTCTATTCTACATCTGCATCTGAATCTACATTCATAATCATCAAGTAACCGTAAGGCGCGTGGCGGAGGGTAGTCTGTACAAGTCATTTCCTTTTCTGTTCCACTCGCAAACAGAGCGAGGGAAAAGCAACTGTCCATATGCCTCCGCATGAGCTCTAATTTTTCGTATATCTCCCCCGTCCTTACTCGCAATGTATATTTACGGCAGTATAATCCGTAGAAATGTTGGAACACGTGAGGCAATACTGACCCTAGGACTTATCTTAGAAGCTAGATTAAGGAAGGGCAAACCTACGTTTCTAGCATTTGTAGACTTAGAGAAAGCTTTTGACAATGTTGACTGGAATACTCTCTTTCAAATTCTGAAGGTGGCAGGGGTAAAATACAGGGAGCGAAAGGCTATTTACAATTTGTAAAGAAACCAGATGGCAGTTATAAGAGTCGAGGGACATGAAAGGGAAGCAGTGGTTGGGAAGGGCGTGAGACAGGGTTGTAGTCTCTTCCCGATGTTATTCAATCTGTATATTGAGCAAGCAGTGAAGGAAACAAAAGAAAAATTCGGAGTAGGTATTAAAATCCATGGAGAAGAAATAAAAACTTTGAGGTTCGCCGATGACATCGTAATTCTGTCAGAGACAGCAAAGGACTTGAAAGAGCAGTTGAACGGAATGGATAGTGTCTTGAAAGGAGGATGTAAGATGAACATCAACAAAAGCAAAACGAGGATAATGGAATGTAGTCGAATTACGTCGGGTGATGCTGAGGGAATTAGATTAGGAAATGAGACACTTAATGTAGTAAAGGAGTTTTGCTATTTGGGGAGCAAAATAACTGATGATGGTCGAAGTAGAGAGGATATAAAATGTAGACTGGCAATGGCAAGGAAAGCGTTTCTGAAGAAGAGAAATTTGTTTACATCGAGTATAGATTTAAGTGCCAGGAAGTCATTTCTGAAAGTATTTGTATGGAGTGTAGCCATGTTGGAAGTGAAACATGGACGATAAATAGTTTGGACAAGAAGAGAATAGAAGCTTTCGAAATGTGGTGCTACAGAAGAATGCTGAAGATTAGATGGGTAGATCACATAACTAATGAGGAAGTATTGAATAGGATTGGGGAAAAGAGAAGTTTGTGGCACAACTTGACCAGAAGAAGGGATCGGTTGGTGGGACATGTTCTGAGGCATCAAGGGATCACCAATTTAGTATTGGATGGCAGCGTGGAGGGTAAAAATCGTAGAGGGAGACCAAGAGATGACTACACTAAGCAGATTCAGAAGGATGTAGGTTGCAGTAGGTACTGGGAGATGAAGAGGCATGCACTGGATAGGGTAGCATGGAGAGCTGCATCAAACCAGTCTCAGGATTGAAGACCACAACAACAACAATCGTTCTGCAGTCAGCTTCAAATGCCGGTTCTCTAAATTTTCCCAGTAGTGTTCCTCGAGAGGAATGTCGACTTCCCTCCAGGAATTACGACTCGAGTTCCTGAAGCACCTCCGTAACACTTACATGTTCCAACCTACCGTTGAAAAATCTAGCAGCCCGTTTCTGAACTGTTTCGATGTCTTCCTTCAGTCCGCCCTTTACTGATCGCAAACACTCGAGCAGTATTCAAGAACAGGTCGCACCAGCGTCCTTTATGCGCTCTCTTTTATACACTTTCGTACAATTCTTCCAAAGTCGACAATTCGCCTTCCCTACCACAGCCGTCACATGCTCCCTTCACTTCTTATCGCTTTGTAACGTTACGCCCAGATAACGGGTGGTTAGAACTACCCCAATTTAACACATTATAACACGGAAACTAACTATCGTACGAATACCAAACTTGGTAGCATTAACGTCCAGAGTATGGGATGCATGATTTCCATGCGCCACAGCGCCACCGTCCAATTCCAACTATGGCCACCAGGTGCCGCGATCAGCCATTGTGATTAAGTCTCTCACACCTGCCCAGTCGAGTGTACTTGCTGATGTGTCAACATGAGCTTGGACAAAAGGAGCAGGGCATTATTGGCGAAGCTCTATTATCAAAACAACAGTAATGCTGCAGCTGCGCTTCGAGAATGTCGCCGGCTGAAAGGAGTACAGAAGGGTCCTCTTTCTCCACCTGCTGTGCGAAGCATGATGAAGCTGGAGAACTAGGCGACGCTCCAGAAAGAGGCCGACGACTGGAGCAGTCTCCCCACCCTCCAGTGTTGCCAAATATATTCGAAACGGAGGATCCAAGATGGGGGCGATAGATATGGCAACATCGCAAAGACGTCATGGTGGTAAGTTCAAATTTTGGCGGGAAAATAGATCAATTGGGCTACCTCCACTAACGGCTGCATTGCCCTTGTCTGCTGGAGAATTACTAAATCCTGATGTTCTCTGATGGAACGCATCGCGGTTCCTACAGGCGTGGACATGTTACGTCGAGGGGGTGGCACCCGACGCAACGTATGAGAGACCTCTTGCCTCACCTCATCAGCTAGATCGTCGAGAAACCTGGACACCGCTTGTCCAATGGGGGAAACGAATTCCGTAATGGGAACATTGCTGGGTGTCAGGGCAAAACTCAATAGCTTTTCAAATACTGCCAGCGTAGTATAGTCCAGTTGTTTGGTTGTGAGATATTGTGTCCAGATGACGAGATGTTCCGGCTGGAGACCCGATATGAATACAACGAATTATTACGCCGGGAAAGTTTACGGAGCCGCAGGCACGGTACTGATTGGAAAATTTTGTGTAAACAAGTCAATATAAGATAATTTAAGCAGCAAAATGAAAAAATAGAGACTGAAAGCAGATGAGTTGTATATTTATAAATGAAAAATATATATCTGTAAAAAGGAAACAAGATACAAGAACATCCATCTAGGGATAAATAAGTAACATTTTTATAAAAAGTGCTGTGCAGGCAAGAGTTTGTGAGAACAACGTGGCCTCGTGATGACTGGGTGTTGTGTGATGTCCTTAAGATAGTTAGGTTTAAGTAGTTCTGAGTTCTAGGGGACTGATGACCATAGATGTTAAGTCCCATAGTGATCGGAGCCATTTGAACCATTTTTTAAGAACAACGTGTATGGGGCAGAACCGCAGTGGCGCACATGTGCAGTGAAACACGTACAGGACACACTGAGGCGAGCCGAGTAGCAGCTGATGGCCTAACAGTGATGAGGTGCCCGCCCACTGTACGGCCGCTGAGTGCAGCGGAAAGTGGTCAGTCAGCCGCTTCATTGGAGACCATTCCTTTCTGGAGGACATCAAGTCAGCCGGGCAATAACCCGAGGTAGTATTATTCCGAGGGATACACATCCATGATTAACTTTTCTCTTAGTGAGAACCAGATCCCTGGTTCAACCGTGCAGTGCAGCTTTGAACAGCAAGCCGCATTCTGTTTAGATATGCACGGACAGCAACATCATGCCAGGTAGCCCTACTCAGACATTATCTCATGATGTTTTGCTCCACTACGAGCCATTCTGCATCTTCCTGCGTTTACGCAGCATATATGCAAATATTAACAGGCCAAAGAGTGTAGATGGACTTCCCACACAGTCACACTATCGAAGTCACAGTAAGCTGGCTGTAACTCAGTCCTTGCAGTGCCACTCAGGTGCAGAAATTAGAAATGGTGCACCCCAGCTGTCGACGTACGAAATGAGGTAATCTTAAGTCCCAGATGGGTCATTGGCGTGAAGGAAGGACGATTCCCCACGACCATGGCACTGAAACGACTAGGTTCGATGAGTACAGGTGCAGACGAGCAAAGAGAATCTGCCTCCCCTTCAAACTGAACCACTGCCTCCACATAAATTCACATGCCAGTGTCAAGTAATCGTTCTAGCGAGTGAAAGTGGATATGCCATAACCACCGTGATGGACACAAGTACCACTTCCACTAAGTGAATTCAGAAAATTCCGACCTATTGATGAGGGTGCGTTAACGCATTTTAGGCAACTTATGACTCGAATCATACTGTATTTACCTTATTTTAACACATTTTGTGCTAGTATGTAACAACAGCTCATTTACCTCATCATCTGACACAATTGCCTACAAAGGTTTGTTGCCCAAGAGGTCCAGGCACAAATTATGGTGGTAGCACTGAGTTGATTGTACTTGTAAACGTCATAGGGATTCTTTTTGATTAGGATTTCATTTGGACGTTAATACACCACAACTGAAGGATAAGATTTTCAGTAGACTTATGCCCCCTCCACCCCATCCAGCACCATCCTACATGGCCTCTTGAATTAAAATTGCTAGGATGAAGCAAAAGAGAAAGCGAACGGTGATTAGACATTTGCATTTATGTATATTTTCTTAGTTTAACTTAATTACTCTCTTATCACACATAATGCCACACTGCAGATACGCTGTTTGTGTTAATATCAAGCTATATATATATATCACTAAATTATTTTTTATCTCTAATAATAACACAGAAACTTACATAATGCTCAGATAAAAATATGCAGTATTACATTTCATATTGTGCTTGTTGGGATTAATCACGTAATTTTTTGCACTGATGACATAACAATAATTTTTATACACGTATTATTCTTGTAAAATTTAGTAATGAGTTGATATGAAAGTACATGTGGAGGACCTTACGTCACAATCCTCTTATCTGCTGATACAGGTGAAAGAATCATGGTACTAGGGACCACCAATAGTTAAGAGGCACAGGATTTTATAGATATATTGTAACAATAGACTTTTCCCTTTCATTAAGATATAGAAATGGAAATGTCGTGTGGCTAGGGCATCCCGTCAGGTAGACCGTTCGCCTGGTGCAGGTCTTTCGATTTGACGCCACTTCGGGGACCTGCGCGTCGATGGGGATGTAATGATGATGATTAGGACAACACAACATCCAGTCCCTGAGCGGAGAAAATTTCCGACCCAGCCGGGAATCGAACCCGGGCCCTTAGGATTGACGGTATGTCACGCTGACCACTCAGCTACCGGGGCGGACTTTCCATTCCATAACATCAAGTGGAGGAAGAATAGTGGTGGGAGGACCGAGCCAAATGGAGAGGACTCGTCAGCACCCAGACCCAGCAGTAGCCGGAGCGGGATCCGGATATAGATAGAACATCAAGTAATTTGCCTTCAGCAGTAGCAGTGAGCCAAGTAAAAAATGTGAATGAGAAGAGTGGTCCCCACATGAATGAGTGTTTTACACACACACACACACACACACACACACACACGTGTCGTCTGGTTTGGGATTCCGAGACGAACGGAAACCAAAAGAAAAATGTTCCGCCAAGGCAGCGCTTCCAAGAAATGATCCCTTGTTTCTTTGGATGTACAGAGCATGTCACGACTTCTCTTTTAGAGGACAGCAGAATGGTATACAACAATTTGTCTGCCACAAGTCATCGATGAAAGGAGAGAAAACAGCCAGAAGCGTCACTTCATTCTTCATCATGACAATTCTAATATGACAAATAATACGGTATTTGACGTAGAAAAACTTTCAAAGAAAGAGAGAGAGGTAGATCATGACGTAGCGCTCCGTCGACTACGAGATCATTAGAGATGAAGCACAAGATCGGATTGTTTAAAAGATTTGGAAAGAAATCGGTCGTGCCTTTCAAAGGAGCCATCCCAGCATTTGCCTGGAGCGATTTACGGAAATCACGGAAAACCTAAATCAAGATGGTGGAACGCAGATTTCAATTTTCGTCCTCCTGAATGCGAGTGTAGTATGCTAACCACTGCGCCACCTCGGTCTGTGAAAAATTTTCAGTTAATCTATTGTAGTCCCTGTCCACCTGACATAGCGCCCCAAGAAAATGTCGAATCCTACCGAAACCAGGTTTTTTGAGGCAGCGAATACATAGTGGAAAAATGGCTCCAGCATTGTGTGCAAGTGTGTATGAAGTTGAAAGGCAAATATTCTGAGACGATATATTGTGCCCGTAGGGCGCTAACACCCGGCTGTTCAACCGCCAACTCTTTCGTCAGAAACACCTTTGTTTTTATTATGTCCATACCAAATCCTGTATTATGTCCGTGATACTCTCCCCTATTTCTCGACGACACAAAACATGGCGCACTTCGTTGAAATTTCTCGATGTGCTCCACTAAAATTTTTGCCAAAAAGATTTGCTTTCAGTGTTTTCATATATAAATAAATTTAAAAGGGGAATCTCATACTAAGGGATCTCACCAAGAAAAACTCTTTTCACCACATAACCATTTCGGCACCAACAACATCTGAAATTAAGCATAAAATTACCAAGGAAGACAATGCCATGTACGAAATTTAACCGCTAGTGGCTGGAACGCTGAACGCTACCATCTCCTTATGGGATTACGCGATTCACGCCGTGGGGTAGTCTTCTGGAGCGCGCTGCGGGTCGTTGTATTAAGTAGAATCATGTATTATAATAACTTTCTATGACTAATCGTGTTCTTCTTCTCTTTGATAGTGATAGAACCCACGAGATCGCAAGGTTTCTATCTTGATGATCAGACCAATACAGCTACGGAATCAGATCACTCCTCAGGAGTCACTGCTCGTGAATTAAATTACGTGATAATTGAATTAAAGTACATGATAAATTTGTGGGGACCTGAGCACTGTATCCCGAATATGTCTCAGCTAACTGTCTGGGAATTCTGCCTACAGATATGGGTTTCATTACCTGTGAAAGAAAAATTAAGGAGAGAAATACATCCATAATTTATTCCATAAGTGGCATTTTAAATACTGGAGGGATTAAACATTATTTATAAACAGTTATACATCAAGTAGTACCCAGCTGGTCAAGGTAATAACTGTATCTAATTGGTGACAAACGTCTGAGATGGCTGAGTGCCGTAATTTGACTGCACCAGTTTACTGTCTTCGTTATCCTGTCGCGAAGTTAAGCATCTTCGTGGTGACCGCAAGGTGAGGATGACAGCAGGGGAAGGCAAGCATATTGGTGGGGCAGAGTGACAGAACCAGGGCCGACTGCTTCCAGAAAGTCAACGAGTAAACATGGCTGTCCAGTCCTATCATGCTGTTGCTGCAGTGTGTTCTTAGCAGAGTCAGAGGTGGTAATAGCGTCGGTGCAAGCAGGTTCTCCGTTTCTCCTTTGAGGTTCAAGTCCTCTCTCCCCGTCTAAGGAATCGACCTGTCCTCTTTCATCTCCATAGCCTATGTCCGTCTTCTCCGGTCTGCACTGTCTGGGTCCTCACTCCTCACGCTTCTCTCGGAAGTGACCAAAAACGCAATTTCTCTCGGACTTTTTTTGTTTTTCGTGGACCTAAAAATTTACGAGCAGGCGCTAAATTAACTACCAACACTGGTCACGAGCAAATTTTTGTAATGTTTTTCATCCTCCATCCCATAGATCCATAAAACTGTTCTCCTAATCAGTCACATTACTGCCCCTCTCAATCAGAAAAGTGGGACTCAGGACGTACGTCACAGGCCATCTACCGATGTAGGATATAGTTTTGCCACCGTGGGAAAACAAAAAAAGGGAAAAAGGGTCCAATTCTCTTGGCATCGGTTTGGCGGGCCACCGGTCATGCAATAATAGGTCAGCTTGGTGGTGTTTTGGGTATGCTTACTACAGATGTTACCTGCAGATGGAGCCTATGCTTTTGCAATGGTGAGACGTCCTGACAACGCTTCTTTGAAACTGCTGACCATACTATCAGGGAAGTTTTTCTGGCTAGTTTTTGGACACATGGCTTGACCTGCAAGCTAGACTGGAGGAAATAGGGTGGGGTCATAGAGTCTTAACATGGCGGCTGCCTCTCTGTGTATCGTCCCCCGGCACCCACCTGGCGGCAGCCCGGCAGTTAGTGCAACGCACCGTTCTTCCACTCAGCCCTGGCCGTGAGTTCACTGTCCGACGTGTAAGTACACTGCCTCCCACATTCCAAGGGATGACCCCCAGTGTGGCCATCGGCCTCTCTCCAGCACTCGCTTTTCCCTGCCGGCATCGTGTTTCCTTCTGCACATCATTACTACAGCATGTAGGAAATTCAAACACCACCGAGAGTTACTACGGCCATTGTAGTCGCCATCATATTCCTCATTTAAAGTCCAAGTTCAAGATGTGGCTAGCCACTTCTCATGACTCCCTCTTTGCAGTTCAAATCCTGCATAGGAGGTATCATGCTTAAAAATAACTAGTGTGACATCTCCAAAGTAAAATCTTTGAGGGTCCTTGCGTCCTCATAATCCCTTGGCATTATCTTACTGTATCGGAGGGTGAAGGATAGGAGAAAGGGGTAAATCTATTCTCTTTGTTAAACACAGACGTTCACACACACACACACACACACACACACACACACACACACACACACATACAAATGAGACGTAAATTTCTACCATTCTGTGGCGCTTCATCGGAAAAGATAGGTCGAACTCTTCAAAAACATTCAAGTAAAGACTGTCTTCCGTCCACTAATTGAGACACAGGCACTGCTTGGTAATGTCAGGGACGATCTAGGACTACGGAAATCAGGAGTCTACCAGATCTCCTGCGAATGTGCCATGACGTACATAGGTCCAACGATGCGTACTATCGAAGTCGTTGCCAAGAACATCAACGGCACACCAGGCGGCACGTGATGACTGGGTGTTGTGTGATGTCCTTAGGTTAGTTAGGTTTAAGTAGTTCTAAGTTCTAGGGGACTGATGACCAAAGATGTTAAGTCCCATAGTGCTCAGAGCCATTTGAACCATTTTGAACCAGACGGCAGCAGCCTAACAAGTCAGCGTTTGCTGAACATTGCGTCTCGGAATCACACAGAATGAATCATGATCAGACCGAGATTCTGACACAGACGTCAAAATACTGGAGCTGTTTCGTTAAAGAGTCCATCGATATACGAGTACCGGAACTGCTGATCAATCGAGGTAGCAGTTACACCCTTAGTAATGTCTGGGAACCCGCTTTGAATCTGATTAAAAGGAGAAAGAAGACATCCCACCAGGAACTGACTTGGAGAACAGGCAGAGATACTACGAGGACGCCGCCAGCACACGATCCTGGGCGAGGACCGCGAACGGAACACCTGGAGGGGGCGAGGGAGGAGATAAAAGCCCGGCGCCGGCGTCTCGGCTGTTACTTCGTCAGCCCGCATGATGATGGCAACATGGTCGCTTGCCGAAATATTGTGCCCGCTACGCACTAACACCCGGCTGTTCACCCGTGCACTCTTTCGCCAGAAACGCCTTTGTTTTAATGATGTCCACCCGAAATCGTGTATCATGTCTG
The DNA here is from genome assembly GCF_021461385.2 of Schistocerca piceifrons. Classification (NCBI taxonomy): domain Eukaryota; kingdom Metazoa; phylum Arthropoda; class Insecta; order Orthoptera; family Acrididae; genus Schistocerca; species Schistocerca piceifrons. The sequence continues at coordinate 25,101,490 of NC_060141.1, forward strand.
TGACACTCGCCCCTATTTCTCGATAATATAAAACGTGGTGCTCTTCTTTGAACCTTCTCCATGTACTCCACCAATCCCATATGGTAAGGATGCCACACCGGCAAGCTTTACTCCGGAATAGGACGGGCAAAGGTTGTCTAGGCAGCCTCTTAATAGATCTGTTGCATCTTCTAAGTGCTCTGCCAATAAATTGCAGTCACTGGTTCTCCTTCCCCAAAACACTTTCTAGATGTTCTTTCCAATTTAAGTTCTTCGTAATTTTAATTCCAAGGTATTTAGTCGAATTTACGGCGTTTAGATTTGATTGCTCTATCGTGTAACCGAATTTAACGGATTCCTTTCAGCGCTCATGTGGATGATCTCACACTTTTCATAATTTAGGACCAATTGCCAATTTTAGCACCATATTGATATCTTTTCTAAATCGTTTTGCTAATTTTTTTGTATCTTCTGATGACTTTACTAGCCGATAAACGACAGTATCATCTGTAAACCCCTTAAAGGACCGTTCAGCTTATATTTATATAGACAAGGAACAGCAGAGGTCCTATAAGACTACCTTGGGGAACGCCGGAAATCACTTCCGTTTTACTCGATGACTTTCTGCGAATTACAACGAACTGTGACCTCTCTGAGGGAAATCACGGATCCAGTCGCGTAACTGAGACAATATTCCATAAGCACGCAATTCCATTACAAGGCGCTTGTGAGGTACAGTGTCAAAAGTCTTCTGGAAATTTATAAATACGGAATCAATTTGAAATCCCTTATCCAGAGCAGGCAGCACTTCGTGTGTGTAAAGAGCTAGTTGTGCTTCACAAGAACGGTATTTTCTAAATCCGCGTTGACTGTGCGTCAATGGACCGTTCTCTTCGCGGTAATTCACAATGTTCGAATACAATGTACGTTCCAGTAATAACGTGCTGAAATATTTTTTCATAAGCTCACACTGAATTGGTGTGCCGCGGGCTTTAGGCAGCTGCAGACAGCGGCAGTGTGTACCATGAGACACACCAGCCAACAGCGTAATCCTGTGGCTCTGTCTGTATCCTGAGCTTGTGTGTGAAATCTTATGGAACTTAACTACTAAGCTCATCAGTCCCGAAGCTTACACACTACCTAACCTAAATTATCCTAAGGACAAACACACACAACCATGCCCGAGGGAGGACATGAACCTCCGCCGGGACCAGCCGCACAGTCCATGACTGCAGCGCCTCAGACCGCTCCGCTAATCCCTCGCGGCACCGTGAGCTTACGGATGGGCGCAGAAGAATTAGCGTTGCTATTTCCGTGCGTTTAGCTTTGGTGAAGACAGCCACTGACGTGTTTACTACGGGTGGGAAAAATCACACACTTCCGTTATTCCATTCGTAAGCGAAAGCGAAGTTATTCCTGGCGCACATTTGCTACGGACAGTGTGAGAGGGTAAAACTATGGCGAAATACGGCGCCTACGCGATGGCAGTTACCGGCGTCGTCAACGAACGAAGACAGGGGGCGCATTGGCGACGCCGCAAAGTATTTTCCGTCTCTCTATGGGCAGAAAAAGAAAACATTCACTCACCTCTGGTGCACATAGCTACAGCCCCGGCTAGGACTGTAGAGGTTCCCTTTCGACTGATCACGGACGCTGTAGTTGTCCTTCAGCTTTAGTCAGAACACCGGTTGCGTGTATTGAGTTACAGCATACAATTTATAGTCAGTTACGTTCTTACTGTAAATATTTTATTCTTATAATTGCCTTGCAGACACCTAGCATCTCAGGTACACTAGTCGCTGTGCATCGTTCAGAACCGACGTAAAGTTGTAACCTCCCCCTCACTTATCGACCTTAATGACAGTTAAAAATTAGACCGCGTGTACCTAATGGAAATTAGGGAAAAAGCAATCATCACCGAAGTTAATTTGTCGGTAAAGAGGGAGGAAAGGGTTACATCTAAATGAAAGGAAAAAATGCAAATGAAATTGGTGGAAATTAATTTTGAGAAAAGGGTAAAATTAATAAAGAAAGTAAATGTGCGGTCGTTACGTTAACAATTAATTGGCGTTAATTAGATATTTGAGATTTGGGGAAAATTACGGTTGCCAGTCCTATGGATAACTACTATAATAACTGAAAATGAAAGATTAATGCACATATAATTGGCACTAAAAGCGTGGCAACTGAAGGTTGACACGTGTTGTGTGAAAACTGAATGTTTGTCAGAAGTAATAAATTTCGCTACACTCTGACTTAATTTAGCAAAAGAATTAATAAAACCGGAAAATTGAAAGTTAATTTAGTGACTGAAATTAATAGTGAGCTTTTAGTCTTGGGCTACCTCAACAATCTTTTCAAAAGCTACTTGAATCTACGCAATTTAGAAATAAGAGATTTAACTTTGAACTTGAATTAAATTATTCTGAACAATAAACAATAGCAAAATTTAGTACGTACCAAGCTGAGCTGCAGACACAGGTAAGCCAAAATACGGTAACAAAACTCGCACTCTTAATTTGTGCTTGTGTAATCTAAATATTGTAGCCAGCTATGAATATTTTAACTGAACTTTGAAATTAAAGCAGTGAAACAGAATGATATTACTTTAATGCTGGCATTTGAATTTCAACGACACTCGGGTTCATTCCGGAAAAGGAAGGGACCCTGCTTGGTAATGCAATTGTAATTTTGTGAGACAAATTGAACAGTTTGAAAAGCTGAGGTCTGCCATACAGTTCTAAAACTTAACGTGTTCCCAGTCTTCCTTGTTGGTTGATTGAAGGTTTGAAGTCGTCGATTGCGGAGGTGGCGACAGTCACTCATTGTCGGCCGTCGCTGTTGCAGAAGCTGGATGTTGGCGCGCCTTCTTCTCGACACGGTCACCAGGCGAAACGGGCTCTTTGATATGCGCCAGCTAATGCTTCCCGTCCGCGACACCGTGTCAGAAACTATCATAGCAAGTCGAGTGCAATTACATGCTGCCAAACCCCGAAAGCGCGGCAACTCGCGGGAGCGTCACTCAACACACCTGCTCCACCGCCCTACTCCAGCCAGACTCCGCTCAGCCCGCGCTCCACGCGGCAGAGTTAACACTACCAAAGATCCTCAACACTTTGGTTCTCCACACGACCTATCGATGTAATCGTTGGATAGCATAGTGTTCCCTAGGCCAGACCCAGCGTAAAAATACAAATAATATTTACAAAACAAACCAATTATACATCGACATAAATGCATATATATATATATATATATATATATAGTAAAACAATTAACAATATATAAAGACGCAGAAATGTCATATCTTCAGGTAACAAAATAAGGAAAAAAATGTATAGTACAATAGATGGAAATATGAGGATATGCATTTCCGGCGTTACAAAGTGAGTCACGATTTGCAGCGACCCGGAGCGGCTGCCCCGCTCCTGGGTACCTCCTCCTCCACCCACGCGGATCGGCCGCCGCCAGCGCCAGCACGGCACCACCGGCGTCGTTAGCTCGTCGGCGGCTAAGCCGGCCGAGAACAATGGCTGACGCGGGGCCATTGTATGGCGGGCTCCCCGCTGACACGGCTGCCCTGGCCGGATCACCGGCACAGACACACGGAATGGAATGGCCGGCCTCTCGTTTGCTCTGACTCACGCTGCCACAAGCATTCCCGGCACCGTACGCCAGCTCGGCGTGGGCACCCTTAAACGCCATCCACTGACAGCCCTCGTGGCTGTTTGCCCAAACCGTTATCTGTCGGCGAATTACGCACAGCCCAGATATACTCAGCGGACACATTAGTTGGGTACGACCCGAACTATTACTCCAATTCGTCCGACAATGCTAAAAGCGTTTTCTCGCGCGTATTAAACGATTTTTGGAAGCAACATATCGTTCTAGTATCACATAAACGGCGACTTTTTCTTGTTGTTGTTGTTGTGGTCTTCAGTCCTGAGACTGGTTTGATGCAGCTCTCCATCCTATCCTATCCTGTGCAAGCCTCTTCATCTCCCAGTATTTACTGCAACCTACATCCTTCTGAATCTGCTTAGTGTATTCATCTCTTGGTCTCCCTCTACGATTTTTACCCTCCACGCTGCCCTCCAATGCTAAATTTGTGATCCCTTGATGCCTCAGAACATGTCCTACCAACCGATCCCTACTTCTGGTCAAGTTGTGCCACAAATTTCTCTTCTCCCCAATCCTATTCAATATTTCCTCAATAGTTATGTGAGCTACCCATCTAATCTTCAGCATTCTTCTGTAGCACCACATTTCAAAAGCTTCTATTCTCTTCTTGTCCAAACTATTTATCGTCCATGTTTCACTTCCATACATGGCTACACTCCATACAAATACTTTCAGAAATGACTTCCTGACACTTAAATCTATATTCGATGTAAACAAATTTCTTTTCTTCAGAAACGCTTTCCTTGCCATTGCCAGTCTACATTTTATATCCTCTCTACTTCGACCATCGTCAGTTATTTTGCTCCCCAAATAGCAAAACTCCTTTACTACTTTAAGTGTCTCATTTCCTAATCTAATTCCCTCAACATCACCCGACTTAATTCGACTACATTCCATTATCCTCGTTTTGCTTTTGTTGATGTTCATCTTATATCCTCCTTTCAAGACACTATCCATTCCATTCAACTGCTCTTTCAAGTCCTTTACTGTCTCTGACAGAATTACAATGTCATCGGTGAACCTCAAAGCCGCGCGACTGCTACGCTCGCAGGTTCGAATCCTGCCTCGGGCATGGATGTGTGTGATGTCCTTAGGTTAGTTAGGTTTATGTAGTTCTAATTTCTAGGGGACTGATGACCACAGCTGGTAAGTCCCATAGTGCTCAGAGCCATTTGAACCATTTGAACCTCAAAGTTTTTATTTCTTCTCCATGGATTTTAATACCTACTCCGAATTTTTCTTTTGTTTCCTTTACCGCTTGCTCAATATACAGATTGAATAACATCGGGGAGAGGCTACAACTCTGTCTTACTCCCTTCCCAACCACTGCTTCCCTTTCATGTCCCTCGACTCTTATAACTGCCATCTGGTTTATGTACAAATTGTAAATAGCCCATCGCTCCCTGTATTTTACCCCTACCACCTTTAGAATTTGAAAGAGAGTATTCCAGTCAACATTGTCAAAAGCTTTCTCTAAGTCTACAAATGCTAGAAACGTAGGTTTGCCTTTCCTTAATCTTTCTTCCAAGATAAGTCGTAAGGTCAGTATTGCCTCACGTGTTCCAGTATTTCTACGGAATCCAAACTGATCTTTCCCGAGGTCGGCTTCTACCAGTTTTTCCATTCGTCTGTAAAGAATTCGTGTTAGTATTTTGCAGCTGTGACTTATTAAACTGATTGTTCGATAATTTTCACATCTGTCAACACCTGCTTTCTTTGGGAATTGAATTATTATATCCTTCTTGAAGTCTGAGGGTATTTCGCCTGTTTCATACATCTTACTCACCAGACTGGCTCTCCCAAGGCCGTCAGTAGTTCCAATGGAATGTTGTCTACTCCGGGGGCCTTGTTTCGACTCAGGTCTTTCAGTGCTCTGTCAAATTCTTCAGGCAGTAACGTATCTGCCATTTCATCTTCCTCTACATTCTCTTCTGTTTCCATAATATTATCCTCAAGTACATCGTCCTTGTATAGACCCTCTATATACTCCTTCCACCTTTCTGCTTTCCCTTCTTTGCTTAGAACTGGGTTTCCATCTGAGCTCTTGATGTTCATGTAAGTGGTTCTCTTATCTCCAAAGGTCTCTTTAATTTTCCTGCAGGCAGTATCTATCTTACCCCTAGTGAGATAAGCCTCTACATCCTTACATTTGTCCTCTAGCCATCCCTGCTTAGCCATTTTGCACTTCCTGTCGATCTCATTTTTGAGACGTTTGTATTCATTTTTGCCTGCTTCATTTATTGCATTTTTATATTTTCTCCTTTCATCAATTAAATTCAGTATTTCTTCTGTTATCCAAGGATTTCTACTAGCCCTCGTCTTTTTACCTACTTGATCCTCTGCTGCCTTCACTACTTCATCCCTCAGAGCTACCCATTCTTCTTCTACTGTATTTCTTTCCCCCATTCCTGTCATTGTTCCCTTATGCTCTCCCTGAAACTCTGTACAACCTGTGGTTCTTTCAGTTTATCCTGGTCCCATCTCCTTAAATTCCCACCTTTTTGCATCTGCCGCTGGAAATGTGTTACTATTTAAATCCTGGTTTCTAAATCTCTGTCTTACCATTATATAATCTATCTGATACCTTTTAGTATCTCCTGAGTTCTTCCATGTATACAACCTTCTTTCATGATTCTTAAACCAATTGTTAGCTATAATTAAGTTGTGTTCTGTGCAAAATTCTACCAGGCGGCTTCCTCTTTCATTTCTTAGCCCCAATCCATATTCACCTACTACGTTTCCTTCTCTCCCTTATCCTACTACCGAATTCCAGTCAGCCATGACTATTAAATTTTCGTCTCCTTTCACTATCTGAATAATTTCTTTTATTTCATCATACATTTCTTCTATTTCTTCGTCATCTGCAGAGGTAGTTGGCATATAAACTTGTACTACTGTAGTAGGCGTGGGCTTCGTATCTATCTTGGCCACAATAATGCGTTCACTATGCTGTTTGTAGTAGCTTACCCGCATTCCTATTTTCCTATTCATTAGTAAACCTACTCCTGCATTACCCCTATTTGATTTTGTGTTTATAACCCTGTATTCACCTGACCAGAAGTCTTGTTCCTCCTGCCACCGAACTTCACTAAGTCCCACTATATCTAACTTTAACCTATCCATTTCCCTTTTTAAATTTTCTAACCTACCTGCCCGATTAAGGGATCTGACATTCCATGCTCCGATCCGTAGAACGCCAGTTTTCTTTCTCCTGATAACGACGTCCTCTTGAGTAATCGCCGCCCGGAGATCCGAATGGAGGACTATTTTACCTCCGGAATATTTTACCCAAGAGGACGCCATCTTTATTTAATCATACAGTAAACCTTTCTTTAAGTCTAGACTTAAAGAAAGCTTTTGACAATGTTGACTGGAATACTCTCTTTAAAATTCTAAAGGTGGCGGGGGTAAAATACAGGGAGCGAAAGGCTATTTACAATTTGTACAGAAACCAGATGGCAGTTATAAGAGTCGAGGGACATGAAAGGGAAGCAGTGGTTGGGAAGGGAGTAAGACAGGGTTGTAGCCTCTCCCCGATGTTGTTCAATCTGTATATTGAGCAAGCAGTAAAGGAAACAAAAGAAAAATTCGGAGTAGGTATTAAAATTCATGGAGAAGAAATAAAAAGAAATAAAAACTTTGAGGTTCGCCGATGACATTGTAATTCTGTCAGAGACAGCAAAGGACTTGGAAGAGCAGTTGAATGGAATGGACAGTGTCTTGAAAGGAGGATATAAGATGAACATCAACAAAAGCAAAACAAGGATAATGGAATGTAGTCTAATTAAGTCAGGTGATGCTGAGGGAATTAGATTAGGAAATGAGGCACTTAAAGTAGTAAAGGAGTTTTGCTATTTGGGGAGCAAAATAACTGATGATGGTCGAAGTAGAGAGGATATAAAATGTAGGCTGGCAATGGCAAGGAAAGCGTTTCTGAAGAAGAGAAATTTGTTAACATCCAGTATTGATTTAAGTGTCAGGAAGTCATTTCTGAAAGTATTCATATGGAGTGTAGCCATGTATGGAAGTGAAACATGGACGATAAATAGTTTGGACAAGAAGAGAATAGAAGCTTTCGAAATGTGGTGCTACAGAAGAATGCTGAAGATTAGATGGGTAGATCACATAACTAATGAGGAAGTATTGAATAGGATTGGGGAGAAGAGAAGTTTTTGGCACAACTTGACCAGAAGAAGGGATCGGTTGGTAGGACATGTTCTGAGGCATCAAGGGATCACCAGTTTAGTATTGGAGGGCAGCGTGGAGGGTAAAAATCGTAGAGGGAGACCAAGAGATGAATACACTAAGCAGATTCAGAAGGATGTAGTTTGCAATAGGTACTGGGAGATGAAAAAGCTTGCACAGGATAGAGTAGCATGGAGAGCTGCATCAAACCAGTCTCAGGACTGAAGACCACAACAACAACAACAGTAAACCTGCATGCCCTCGGGAAAAATTACGGCCGTAGTTTCCCCTTGCTTTCAGCCGTTCGCAGTACCAGCACAGCAAGGCTGTTTTGGTTATTGTTACAAGGCCAGATCAGTCAATCATCCAGACTGTTGCTCTTGCAACTACTGAAAAGGCTGCTGCCCCTTTTCAGGAACCACACGTTTGTCTGGCCTCTCAACAAATACCCCTCCGTTGTGGTTGCACCTACGGTACGGCTGTCTGTATCGCTGAGGCACGCAAGCCTCCCGACCAACGGCAAGGTCCATGGTTCATTATTCAATAAGTAAGCATGAAAACTCACAAGCAGTAGATACATATGGCGTGCAAGGTACGACGTGGAAACACAATACAACATATTCTCATAAAAGAGAATAGAATCCAATATACTCCCATATCCTTCCAGTACCATCAACTGAATGAAACAAGATCGTCTGCGAATATCGTAATGAAAGAGCGATACGGAGCTCTCTGTATTGGAAAAAGCCTCCATCCGAACAGACGTAACTTCGCATACAACGAGAACCCATCTGCAACGCTGAAAAATCATATAATATAGGATTACACCAGTGCGCAATACTTTTAAGCAATGCTCTCAGCAGAAATCCTGAATATTGAAGCCTAGAAGTGCTTAGTGCCAATGCACTTCCACTTACAACGGCTTGGGAGGTTATGGATGGCGCTACTCACAGCGACCTCAAAGCTATCATCATGAACGTAGGCACACAGACATAATCACGTACACCGCACAGACATCAGCGACTGTTATCTCATGAGGCGGACTGGGCGAAACTAAGACAGATGATTGAGGCCTTCCCTCTACATGCAGTTGAAGAGTCAGTGGGTTATAAAGCACATATTTTGACTGACTTACTACAAAAAGCACAAAGGGCTGCAATTCCGACCGCTGACACTGGACGAAAGCTAAACATACCACGGACTAGAGAACTAAAAAGGTTGCGCAAAGAAGCAAGAAACAAACGGGAGTGGTATCAAAGAGCGACAACGGCAACGGAGAGAGATGTCAGACTCAAATAGTTCGGGGAAGCAAAACAACGCTGCAAACAAGAGTCACAAAAAAAAGAAACAGGAGAAGGACTTTGGAACAAAAACGTGCAGAAACAGCTCCAAACCAACATTTGAGGCGAACACTTCAAAATACAACGAAGCGTCTGAAGACGCGATGACGGTACCACAACAGAGAGGTGGAGAAGTTCTGCGGAATTCCTGCTAAACAACCTCCTCCCCGATGATAAGCAACAGTCAGATGAACAGATTCGTAGTGGCCAACGAACCACAATGAACTCTTGCTATAAAAATGGTACCGTCATTATTCCCTTTGCATGCGTGGAGGTCGCGTTGGCAACTGCCAAATCAAAGAACAAAAAAGCCTCTAGGCCAGGTGGTATCAGTTCCGAGACAGTGAAAATTGTCGTTCCATAGATTGTTCCATACCTGAAGGATCTGCTCAACGAACCGTTACTGCTGGGACAGGTACCTGCGGTCTGGAAAACAGCGAATGCCGTCATAATTGAAAAATCAGAGCATAAGGTTCCTTTAGATCTAAAAACGTATAGACCTATATGCTTTATTAACACCTAGGCCAAGGTCCAGGAACGACTTCTGCTCCATCGCTTGCAAATGCGCAGGGAGCTGCTTGGCCTTAGTCCACTTCAATTAAGTTTCAGGGCGGGAAAATGTGTAGATGGCGCACTGAATAAGGTGCTAACCACTGTTGATAACATGGAGAACAAATACGTAGTTGCTATTCTTATAGACATTTCGGGCGCCTTTGATACTCTCTGGTGACCAGCAGTGTTTGGAAGACTCAGAAAGACGCAGGTACCTAATGCCCTCTACGATAGCCTCTGGCGGATTACTGTAGAAACAGGGTGGTTGGACGGCGAGCAGGAAATCAGAAAATGATCCAAAAAAGACACCAGAGGTTGGCCGCAAGGATGAATCTGTGGCCCGGTCTTCTGGAATATCGCTTTTGAAGCCCACCTACATCAACCGGATGGGGAGACCCGTGTGAGCGGGACGACAGCATAAGCAGATGACCTTCTGGTGGTGCTCCCCGCGGGCTCCAGAGCGCAACTCGAACACCGCTCAACACAGCTATTCACAAGCGACAGCCAGTGGTGTAAACGTAATAAACTTTGTAATGTTGATGCATTGAGTTGTTCTGAAACCGCTGCTGATATTCAAGACAATAAAAGCGGGTTTAAAACTGTGAGCTATCTGGGAAAGTTAACCTTGCACTACTGGGCAACTGTTTCACCAGGTATCCAGTCTAGCTTACCAAATTCCCAACCAGACTAACATTAGTTATAACCTTTTAATAGTCATCTTACAACAACCGGTGATATATATATATATATATATATATATATATATATATATATATATATATATATATATATATATATATGTGGTGGCGTCTGTACTCTAGTGGAGCGGCCTACCAAAGGTGTCTGTACCCCATGTCAGGGGCGGCCTGGAAATTATATCGCCAATCCGTTCTGAAGCAAGCGTGGCGATTATGCTTCTCACCTTCGAGTTATGTTGTGTGACATTAATGTTAATAGCCCCACAGTCGGATCTCCGGGTGGGAGCAACTTTGATGTCCCAAACACCAAGTGGTGCTGAGAAGAAGATACAGACTCTTCACGTCTGTACATGTAACTGTCGCTCTCTAATAGGCAACGACAGACTAGAAGAGATCGAGAAAGTGCTTACAAAAATCAACTGGAGTATTGTTGGTTTAAGCGAAGTTCGCCGAAAAGGGGAAGACTGTCTCCGTTTGCGCTCTGGCAACTTGTTTTACTTTTGTGGCGACCCAGAAGGAAAACTCAATGGAGTTGGGTTCTTAATCAACAAGAATATTGCTGATAGAGTATCTGTCTTAGAAGGAACTTCCAGCACGACAGCTCGAATGGTCCTGAAGGTGTCGAATAGGTATAAAATACAGATTGTTCAGGTGTACGCTCCCACCTCAAGTCACCCTGACGAAGAAATTGAATCCTTTTACGAAAGTCTGGATAACACCTGTAAAAAAGGTAGCGATTGTCACTTCCAGATGGTCATTGGAGATTTCAATGCAAAAGTTGGCACCAAGAAACAAGGCGACACAGTGGTGGGCAACTATGGGATTGACGACCGAAACGATAGAGGTGAGAGATTAGTTCAGTTCGCTGAGTACACCAGTATGTCCATCATGGATACGTTCTTTAAGAAGCACCCTGACCGAAAATGGACTTGGAGGAGCCCAAATTTCAGTGTCAAAAATGAGATAGACTTTATTCTGTCAAATATTCCGCAGATTGTAAAAGACGTATCAGTGCTAAATCAGTTCAACACTGGCAGTGATCACCGTCTTGTGAGAGCAAGGATCGAACTCAATGTAAGAAATGAAAGGAGTAAACTTATGAAAGGGAAGAGAAGGGTAATGAACCTCAAAAACCTGGAAGAACATTCCTCGAAATTCCAAGAAGTCCTCCAAAGCAAGTTCCACGTAACTAAAGATTGTGATTTGGCGGAAATGATTGTTTCAAGTGCACAAGAAGTCGGTGGCCTATGCCAAAAAAATAAACAACCAAAGAAATTCAGTGCCAAAACTGAAACCCTTTTACAACAGAGGAGAGAAATGAAAATCCAAACCGATCGTGACATGGTGGCGTATTCCGAACTATGTAAGGCAGTGCGAAGAGAAATGAAAACTGACATACAGAAATTCACTGAAGACACCTTACGAGCAAGCTTGGAGAACAAGACAAGTTTAAAGTCAGCCAAACGCAAACTCACAATAGGTAAAAAGCAGATTATCGCACTCGATGGAAATGACAGGCGAATCACTGAAAAGGAGGCGGTTTTGAAGTTCATCAGAGACTTTTATAGCAATTTGTATAGCAATCTAGGGGAAAATTTGAGTGTATCTAAATTAAATGATGTACGTAGTGTTCCAGATATACTCCCATCGGAAGTCAAGTGCGCTCCAGATAGCATGAAGAAGGGAACAGTGCCGGGTGATGATGAGCTCAGCGTTGACATCCTCAAACTGGCGGGAGAGGTAACAATAAATCACTTGGCAAAAGTATTTACTTCCTGCCTGCACTATGCTTCAATCCCACTATCGTGGAACAAGGCTAAGATTATTTTGATACACAAGAAAGGAAGTATTCACAATATTAAAAACTACCGTACTATCAGCTTGCTCTCAATTTTGTACAAAATTTTTACAAAGATCGTGTTAAACCGAATTAGTTCCACCCTAGACTCAGCCCAACCTATAGAACAAGCTGTATTCCGAAGCAATTTTAGCACTATTGACCACATTCTGACCGTTAGTGAAGTGATAAGCAGAGCGAATGAGTACCAACTGCCTCTCTGCATTGCCTTTATTGACTCTGAAAAGGCGTTTGACTCCGTTAGCCATGTAGCTGTCCTCCAAGCTTTGAGTGAGCAAGGAGTGGGAGCAGCATACATTGAAGTGCTCAGGAAAATCTACGAGAATTCTTCAGCTTATGTTAACATCGGCGAATCAACTCAATAATTCCGCATCATGAGGGGTGTCAAGCAAGTCGATCCCATCTCCCCAAAACTGTTCTCTGCTGTATTGGAAATGGCTATGTCAAAGCTGAGCTGGGAAGGTAAGGGAATTAGAATTAATGGAAGAAGGCTTACCAACTTGAGATTTGCTGACGATATTGCCTTGCTGGCCAAAGACTTCGCAGAGCTCCAAAACTTAGTTACAGATCTTGCATCGGAATGTCAGCTGGTTGGCTTGAACATGAACCTTTCCAAAACAAAAGTAATATCCAACAAATGGGTCCCAGCTGGAGATGTGAAAGTCAAGGACAGTCTACTAGAAGAGGTCAGTGAATATGTCTACCTTGGCCAGATTATAAATATGAAGGGAGACGCATCAAGCTTGGCTGGCAAGCATTTGGGAAGAATTCAAAAGTATTCAGATCAAAAATGCCAGTAAATCTGAAGAAAGCAGTATTTGATCAATGCATTCTTCCTGTGATGACGTACGGATGCGAGACATGGACACTGAACTCATTCACAAAAGGGAAACTTAGGACAGCACAGAGAGCCATGGAGAGATCAATGCTGGGCTATACAAGAAAGGACAGGAAAAGGGCAGATGATATCCGGTCTGTGACGAAGGTTAATGACATCTTAGAGAGAGTAGGTTCCTTGAAATGGCAGTGGGCTGGCCACGTCGCAAGAAGAAAAGACAACAGATGGACGAAGCTAGTACTGGAGTGGAGTCCGAGAGAGCACCGGAGGCCTAGAGGAAGACCACCAGACAGATGGGACAAAGACATCAAGAAGATCGCTGGTAACACCTGGCAGAGAACTGCTCAAGACCGTCCCACTTGGAGAAGAAGACTTCTGAAAGCCTACCTGAATCCACGACTCGAAGAGGCCACATCATCTAATGATTGAATTGGCTGATGATGATATATATATATATATATATATATATATATATATATATATATATATATATATAAAGAGAATTTAAATAAAAAGAAATAAATCAATTTACATTTGGACATTTATTTTAACATTGATCATTGTACCGTTAAAATTTCAGCATATTAAACTTGATTCATAACTAAACTGGTGCCTTATTTAGGATTTTCAAAATGTGAGTTTGTAATCTTACGGAACACATCAAATATGGAGCCAAGATTGGGAGACTGCATACAACACTGCATTCATAAAATAACACAGGAAGAATGTTGAAACATATGCAAGAGGAAATTAACCACAACCAACCGATTCAATTTTCACTCAAAGAAGTTACGTTCATAGCGCAACCCTGTCCATGATGAAATTACCACACATTGGTATACTAAATTCATACTAACTCTCTGTGAAATCTTCCCGAAAAGAATAGCTGAGGGCTACTTTGATGATTACACCACATGCTTCACGTGATAAACTTGGTTTACACAAAGAGTGTAAAAAATGTGTTCAAATGTGTGTGAAATCTTATGGGACTTAACTGGTAAGGTCATCAGTCCCTAAGCTTACACACTACTTAACCTAAATTATCCTAAGGACAAACACACACACCCATGCCCGAGGGAGGACTCGAACCTCCACCGGGACCAGCCGCTCAGTCCATGACTGCAGCGCCTAAGACCGCTCGGCTAATCCCGCGCGGCAAAGAGTGTAACTCCACAATAATTTTGATAATTAAAATAAATTACATCGAAACGCAATTTACAAAAGAAAAACCTCGAACTGGTTACTATCGTCTTACTATTAACCTGATGGGTCAAACAATTGTATAAGCACGTGGTACTGGTCTCACAAAGTACACCCCACGTGGGTTGAACATAAAGAAAAGTTTCTATATTGAAAAGTATTGACAAGATGAGACGTTACAATCTCACGCACATTCGCATTTAAGATCGATGATCTTAGTTAGAGTTACGGACCATCCACACGTGGTTCACCTTTACTCACAAAGTAGTGACAAAGCAACTACTGGAAGATACTCTTCACACTCGAATTACACTGCGTTGCAATTTAAGATAACATCAGATATTTTAGATCTAAACCTGAAATAAAGGTGATTAAATTTTCAGTTAGGCTGAACTTAAGAAATCCATTGTCCTACAGACTTAGCAGAGACGCGCTTAGCCGGAGATCTTACCACTTCAGACACTCGCTGCGGACTGACTGGCGTGGACCCCTACCGAGGGTGCATCACAGATACAAACGGAAGTGACCAGAGAGGCAGCTTCCTATACCAACATGACAAGGGATGGACAGGACTGTACCAAGAATAGAAACCTCTTTGCTTTTAGAAAGCATAGCTACCTGTTCCGATGTTGGTCCTACTGTTCTCTAGCAGACAGGCTTGTCTGCTACCATCAAGCATGCAACTAGAAATACATTTGCTCATTCATCCTTTCACACAGAAGGGAAGGGGGATGACAGTATCTTATCATATACAGTATATGAAACAAAGCGGATGTAGGTTCCGTATGAGACTATGTGACATGAATTACATATAAACTGTGTTTTAAAGTGTAGTAGTGTGACAGATCGTTCTTGTTTATGTGTAAAAGTAACACATTCCACTGCTCAGTCTCCTCCCAGATAGAGTCAGAAACATCACAGT
This sequence comes from Schistocerca piceifrons, assembly GCF_021461385.2. Classification (NCBI taxonomy): domain Eukaryota; kingdom Metazoa; phylum Arthropoda; class Insecta; order Orthoptera; family Acrididae; genus Schistocerca; species Schistocerca piceifrons. The sequence continues at coordinate 25,116,743 of NC_060141.1, forward strand.
AAATTCAGAAGAGGAATTTATGCCGTAAATGACAACAGATTTAAGAAATTAACATGAAACGAATCCAACAGAGACATTTCAACTTCAGTTTATGTACTACTCAAAGGAACACTACAAAGTAATCCAATCATGAAACTGCTCGACATTAGTATTCGCAGGCAACGGGAAACCCGATACCTTGGTGTGCACCTCGACGAATGACTGTCCTTTGACCAACACACCATAACAACGACTGACAGGGCTGCCAAGCTCATTCACAAGTTGGCCAGACTCAACATAACACATTTCAGGGCATCGTTACACACACTGAGAACATAACAACGTGCACTCTCTGAGCCTGTGGTCTGTTTTGCAGCCAGTCCTAGAGCCCACCGAGTACCTGTGGTGATGATACGGAGCTTCGTGCGGCGAGAGCAGAGAAATGCCGCTTTCAGGAGCTTTCAACACCACGTCAGTGGAATCACCTTGTGGTGCTTGGAACCTTCCCTATCGACATAACAATTCGGTTTCGTGCTGCAGTGTATTGGGTGAGGAGGAAGAGACAGGAGAAGGTAATCGAGCTTACCGGACAGGATATTACCGAGGCAGCAACTAGTTAAATGGCGGGTGGTTACCTGGCAAAGGGAATGGGAATTAAGCGATAAGGGTCGTGGGATACATCAATTCTTTTGGATCCCCAGAATATATACTTTTTCACTGTCTTCGATACAGAGCAACATTCCAGACACCAACGCAATACAACAATGATATGATACGGCAATAAGAGACAAAGACTAGTGGGAGATAATAAATAAAATCGCTGATGACGTCTCAAAGACATTACGTGACGAATACAGACAGACACGGCCGTGTGACAGAACACTGTAACACACACGAAGCAAGTAAGACAGCAGCTACAACTCGTACACCGACACAGACAGCAGTACCGTGACACACACTCACTCAAGTAGCGAACGCTTTCACCAGCACGTACCACAGATAGCCTTACACAACATCTAAAATAATTAAACTGTATCAGAATAAACACTGTAATGCAATCAACCCTGTAAACCTGTTCTAGCTTAAGTATAAACAGCAGGCATATCTATCCCGCGGTCATTATACCGCTGCTGGGATGCAACATTTGCGACTGAACACTTAGTATATAAGTAACATAACAGGTAAAATTCGAGACATATAATATACGAACTGAATGTTAATTAACAACAGCAAGAAATAACGTACTTTACACTCACACACCACTGCGCTTTCCACAATGTACATAATACACTCCTGGAAATGGAAAAAAGAACACATTGACACCGGTGTGTCAGACCCACCATACTTGCTCCGGACACTGCGAGAGGGCTGTACAAGCAATGATCACACGCACGGCACAGCGGACACACCAGGAACCGCGGTGTTGGCCGTCGAATGGCGCTAGCTGCGCAGCATTTGTGCACCGCCGCCGTCAGTGTCAGCCAGTTTGCCGTGGCATACGGAGCTCCATCGCAGTCTTTAACACTGGTAGCATGCCGCGACAGCGTGGACGTGAACCGTATGTGCAGTTGACGGACTTTGAGCGAGGGCGTACAGTGGGCATGCGGGAGGCCGGGTGGACGTACCGCCGAATTGCTCAACACGTGGGGCGTGAGGTCTCCACAGTACATCGATGTTGTCGCCAGTGGTCGGCGGAAGGTGCACGTGCCCGTCGACCTGGGACCGGACCGCAGCGACGCACGGATGCACGCCAAGACCGTAGGATCCTACGCAGTGCCGTAGGGGACCGCACCGCCACTTCCCAGCAAATTAGGGACACTGTTGCTCCTGGGGTATCGGCGAGGACCATTCGCAACCGTCTCCATGAAGCTGGGCTACGGTCCCGCACACCGTTAGGCAGTCTTCCGCTCACTCCCCAACATCGTGCAGCCCGCTTCCAGTGGTGTCGCGACAGGCGTGAATGGAGGGACGAATGGAGACGTGTCGTCTTCAGCGATGAGAGTCGCTTCTGCCTTGGTGCCAATGATGATCGTATGCGTGTTTGGCGCCGTGCAGGTGAGCGCCACAATCAGGACTGCATACGACCGAGGCACACAGGGCCAACACCCGGCATCATGGTGTGGGGAGCGATCTCCTACACTGGCCGTACACCACTGGTGATCGTCGAGGGGACACTGAATAGTGCACGGTACATCCGAACCGTCATCGAACCCATCGTTCTACCATTCCTAGACCGGCAAGGGAACTTGCTGTTCCAACAGGACAATGCACGTCCGCATGTATCCCGTGCCACCCAACGTGCTCTAGAAGGTGTAAGTCAACTACCCTGGCCAGCAAGATCTCCGGATCTGTCCCCCATTGAGCATGTTTGGGACTGGATGAAGCGTCGTCTCACGCGGTCTGCACGTCCAGCACGAACGCTGGTCCAACTGAGGCGCCAGGTGGAAATGGCATGGCCGTTCCACAGGACTACATCCAGCATCTCTACGATCGTCTCCATGGGAGAATAGCAGCCTGCATTGCTGCGAAAGGTGGATATACACTGTACTAGTGCCGCCATTGTGCATGCTCTGTTGCCTGTGTCTATGTGCCTGTGGTTCTGTCAGTGTGATCATGTGATGTATCTGACCCCAGGAATGTGTCAATAAAGTTTCCCCTTCCTGGGACAATGAATTCACGGTGTTCTTATTTCAATTTCCAGGAGTGTAATTAAACTGTATCAAAATAAACACTGTAATGCAATCAACCCTGTAAACCTGTTCTAGCTTAAGTATAAACAGCAGGCATATCCATCCCGCGGTCATTATACCGCTGCTGGGATGCAACATTTGCGACTGAACATTTAGTATATAAATAACATAACAGGTAAAATTCGAGACATATAATATACGAACTGAATGTTAATTAACAACAGCAAGAAATAACGTACTTTACACTCACACACCACTGCGCTTTCCACAATGTACGTAATAGTTATAGTGTTTTTGTAAATAGTGTTTAGAAATATTAAATCGTAAATTAAACTGTAGCGAACCGAGTCTGCAAGGCTCGAAGTAGTTCCGAGGCTTTCAGACCAGGCTGGCTCAGATAGGGTATATTTCTCTCCCTCTCTCTCTCTTAGTATCCAAGACTTTCCTATATCATCTACCCTCATATCTTCTTAAAACTGGATTATTTTTTGTGTTTTTTTTTTCCTTCAAGTTCTAAAGTGTTTTTAATTTATTATTATTTCCATTGTAATTACTGAAAACAATAGTTGCTGTTTGTAATATGGAATATGTTTTGTGAACTACATGAAAAGCTGTTAAATGAATGACCTGTTATAAAATATAAGGCAACGGGTCTCTAAATGAGCAATAAATCAAATCAAATCAAATTCTCTATGGTGCACTGTGTGAGAAATCTTGGTCGAACTAATTCGGGTATTTTATTGAATACGAGAGTATGAACAAAAAATTCATTCCTCTAAAGCATAGATTAATTACATATGGGGACTCTTTTTTCACTAGCTGCTTATATTTTATGACCCACCGTCTAATTTCTTATGGTGGGCCGTATGTTGCCACTTAGCCGCTGTGACTGGGTCCGGGGTCCGGAGTGACTATGCATATAGGGCTAATCACTATACCCTCTTTATTTTACACACGGTTCAAGATACCGAAACGTGATTTTTGCCAAATGATAGAAGCCAGGGTGGCGCGTAAAGTCGTAACTCTTGTAGCAACAGACACACTGAAGCAAATATTGCTTTTTTTTAAAATGAAACAATAAACATTTTAACGACATTCGAAAAGTCTTGAAGGGACGAGTACAGCAGCATAAAGGCTGTCAATGTTAGCATTCAAACTTTTCGCAAAAGTATTCGAGAAATGTTCTCAAGTTGAAAATCAATGCGGCCGAAATCGGCTGCTGTTGCGTAAACTCCGTCAGCTGTCGCTCTCGTAGCAGGGCCCTTCATGAATATGCAGCTGTACTTTATACGACACAGGTACAGGGCCAGCAACGGTCGTTCTACATGGAACTACATGCTAACTTTCAGCATATCAGAAGGGGCTTAGGAAAAGTGTTTCACGTTTAGGTGAACAGCTCTTGTGCAAACGAGTAAACGGTCGGAGGGCTTGGCTCAGCGGATCGCGGCAGTCAGTCATGGACCTCTTTGCCGCCAGTTTGGCTCGTTTCTTGCGTACGCTACGCAACAATTTCAACGGGTGCTTCGAAATGCGTAAGTCACTGCAGTCGTTTTTCCGGAAGCTTCTGTATGCCGTTGAAAAAAAGATACATTGTTTCATTATTTTAAAAAAACTGTACTTGCTTCTGTGTCTCGGTTGATTGAATAGGTAACAAGAAATAGAATTACGTACCCTTAAGTGTGTTGTCAACGGCCGGACACATCGTTTCGATATCTTGAAACGTCCACGAAATAAAAGACGTACCAGGTTTTTATGCGACTCATTTCGTATCTGAGCATGCCGAGCAACCCAGTACTAACTAGTTTCTTCGTGTGTGATTCCTCAGCCCCGACCTAACTTCTAAATGTCAAAACCAGTTTTTACCTACACCATAAGTTGCCACTAATTTCTTATACAGATCAGCTTCGTTAATCATTCATGAGTACTACATTACTGGCCAGTTCCAGCGTATGGCCATTTTCAAACGCACCTGCATCCGTCAGAAGTCTGTCGTTACACTTAAAAACTATCTGGTGCTGCGTGGGAACAGACAGCTGCTAGGCGATATATTCATATTTTTGACGTGCGTGTCGTTCTTCACACGTAGCACTAAATAGCTTTTAAGTACGATGCGTGTCAAAAACAGTGAAGCACCCAGAAGGCATGGTCGGATGTCAATGTAACTTCGCAAATGTACACACCGTCGGCGGGTACGTAAATAATTAAAAATGCAGTTGTCTGTGAGAAGTAGTACGGTCACCACAGTGCGTTAGTGTCGTTAGTGTTCAGCATTGTTACCATGCCTGGTGGGGCACAACAGGGCCGTGGACAGCGTCAGGTGTTGAATGATCGCTGTGAAGGACACGGAGGTGTCACGTAATGGTGTGAGACAGCGTTATCAGCACCTGACGAGAGTTCGAAAGGGGCGCACTGTGGGCCTCTACCTGACCCACTGGTCGAATTGCGCAGTATACGGATTTGTGGACCATTCGGATGCGACAGTGGCACGATGTTGAACCGCACGTGGCCGTGGGAACAGACGTACTTGTCGTGGACGTTCCCGTCGACTTCGACTGCGATATGAGGGGATCGCGGTATCGTGCACCAAGTAGATCGTAACCCGTTCACAACAGCACCTGTCATCCGTGAACGAGTGATGGACTCCCTGCTACATTCCGTGTCGTACCTCACCATTCGTTGGAGGCTTACAGCAACCGTACCACACTATAATTGTCATATACGTAGGTTGCCACTAACAGCGCAATACAGACGGCTGCATTTGGAGACGTGCTGTGACTGGGCAGCGTGCACAAATGATGAATGGCATCGCACTGCGTTCAGCGATAACTTGCGAATGACCGTCCTCAGCGAATATGACGGAAACCTGGGCAGAGATCCGATTCATGGCATATTTTGGAGACGCACAGTGGTGTGGCGAGCTATCGATGTCTTCCATTTGGTGCTAAACCGTCTTGGTGCCATTTTTCAGCAGGACAATGCTCATCCATACACGGCACCTGGCTCTATGAAGAGTTGCATAGCGAGACCCGCAGATCTGCCTCACCGGCAGAACATGTGTGGGACTAGCAAGGAGGTCAACTCCGTTCGCGCCGTATCCGGCATATCGAGGATGAGCTGCAACAGTAGGCGGCCAGGTTGTCTCAGGAGAGGATACAACGCGTTTATAACACCTTTCCGAACAGAATCAGTGTATGTGTCCAGGACACACGAGTGGAATGTTATACTGATAAGTGGGCTTGAGCCGTGGTAAAAATTGCTGCTTTGAAGAGCGCCGCAGCGCGTAGTGTGAAGCAGTCGCCCTCCGTTTCTGGCGGTGGCGCCGCAGTGGCAATCGCAGCTTTGGTGTCTCCCTCTGGTGGGAAAGGTTGCCTGTTCACGTGCATTTAAGGGGCGCTATGAGCTCGCCAGTCGGTCAGTCCTAGTCAGTCTCTCGTCCCCAGCTTGCTAGTCTGTCTCCCGTCCGCATTTGTTAGGCAGTTAGTGTCCGTCTGTCGTTCGCAGTGCTAGTATGTATGTCATTCGGATCAACCTTTAAAGCCGGCAAAATGAGAGTCTTTCCACACCGCCAGTAAGAGAACTAAGCGAGTAGTCGCACGCTCTGAGTCTGCGCGTTAGGCCGCCAGTCTGCTCGAGTTTGCTCAGGCAATGGTCATTGGCGGTTGGCTCGATCGGTTGGTCGGTCGCGCACTGAGACACAAGATGACTTGTCCGTCTTGAGCGTCGGCGCATGTGAGGTCGCCACGTGAGTCCAGTGGGCCGCGGCATATAGCGAGAGGTAGTGACTTCGCGGTCGACACGAGAGCAACAGGAGTCAACCCACGACATCGGTCTGGCCGGCGCGAGCTGCGACGCCGTGAGACGGGAGATCGGCGCGCCTTCCTGCGTCCGTTGAAGCGGCTGGCAGCGGAGGGTTCGGGAGAGCGATTTGGGGGTGCTGCGCCAGGTTTTCTCGAGAAATCGCAGTTTATTAGAAGATAAGTGGTTGGTGATATCTTATTTGATTTACTCTTGTTAAATTCTACTTGTTTTCTTGGTGAGGTCACCAGCCGTTTTGCTTTGGGGTCGTCCCACCAAAAAATGGCTCTGAGCACTATGGGACTGAACTGCTGAGGTCATCAGTCCCCTAGAACTTAGAACTACTTAAACCTAACTAACCTAAGGACATCACACACATTCCATTCCCGAGGCAGGATTCGAACCTGCGACCGTAGCAGTGGCGCGGTTCCAGACTGTAGCGCCTAGAACCGCTCGGCCACTCTGGCTGGAGTCGTCCTTCTATTCTTCTCCGTTTGCCCACCCGGGGGTAGGTGGTTGCTTATAAATTGGGTGGTCTGTTTTGCCTTGTGGAGTAGGGGCAGGTTAGAGGAACCTGCGGTTCGGGTTGTTCGGTAAACTCCCTATCAATCTGCCGTACGTTAGTAGCTGCCCCTGTCATGTTTATCGGACTTGGTGTGTTAACGAATTTATTGGTTGGAGTGTAACGGCCTAATACTTGAAATATGTTTTGATCTTTGGAAACTTTGATATTATTGCCTATGATCTTGAGAGGCGGTACCTGTGTACTGTAGAGTATCTTAACTACTGTTTGGCCAACCTTGTAGAATTTTATATAAGATTGCATTTCATGGGCTTTTATTTAAATGATCATTTTAGTATATAAATATGCCACCATTTCACCGTAAGACTTTTCTTAGAAGTTAAAATCAAGTTGCACCTTCGGTGGCAAGGTTAACATTTTAATTGTTAGTGTTTTGTACCATTTCCATCAATCTTACGGGGGGTGCATAGTTTGTGCGCTAGTCTAAATTGTTAAAACTCTTAATTTAAAGTTATCTGATGTGTTGCAGATTTGCATCAGTGTAGGCTTTCGGAGGCTGTTGTGAGCGGTCGTAACTATGGCCGTGTCAAAATGGAGCGGCAAGGTTCTCTGCCCGAAAGCTCATACAGTCAAAACTGTTTTCTTTCTGCCTCTGAATAAATTGTAACTTTGATATTTAGAGGTTTCTTTCTGATTATAATTTTAAATCTGTTTCTTTTAAGAAATGCTTTTAGGCACTATTAAAGTGAATAAAATTCCCATTTTTTAAAAGTAATTTGGTTATGATTTCATCAGTTACTCCCTGGGAACTACTTCCATGCTTACGTAGTGTGATTAAATGTGTTAATGTTCTCGATGAATCGCTAGTAAATAAAATAAATTCTTAAGAATATTCTTTGAAAATGAATCCCGGTTGAGGGCTCATACTGATACGTTCTTTGTAAATCTGACTCGATCTGGTAATCACTGAAATAACATCAGCTACTGTCTTCAGCGGTGAAGTTACATTTCGTTTACTGTTTCGTATCTGCGTGCTTTGTATGTCAGACAATGCGTAACGAGAGACATTTCATCTAAGCATGTACATTTGAAAATGCAGTGTAAGTAATGTCATACATGATTTAATATAGCTGACTTCTACAAAAAAATTTGTGACAGCCTATAGAGGTCACAAAAATGGCTTTAGTATTTAGTAATCATCAACAACTGCGCTGAATAAAAAACTTCATCTACTATCTATGATTTGCTTTTTTATTGGTAGTATCTCCTGTTTTGTTGCGTCTTTTACTTTTCTACGCTAGTTTTACGATTTGGTAGTCTTTCTTTCGAGTTTGACCAAGTGCGAAAGCTAACAGTGGAAGAGACCAGAACGTGAGATTCTTGTGCTGATGAGCTGGAGAGAGAGAGAGAGAGAGAGAGAGAGAGAGAGAGAAGTGGGCAAACGGCGCCGGTCGCTCTGGCGCCGCGTACCGCGCGAGTACGCCACACCGCTGAGCGCCGCTCGGTGTGCCAAACCGCCCCCTGCCCCTCCCCCACACACCACAGCCCTCCCCCCTCCCCCACCCCCACCCCCTGCTGCGTGCAGAGCGCGCGTGTTGTTCCGGCGCGGACCATTAGCCGGACCCAATTAACACATGTAAACGGCTTTTATTGCGAGCGCCAGTCGGCATGTAAACAGGCGCACGACACTCGCCACTCTGTCACTCGACAGCGGCCGCTTCCCCCCCCCCCCCCCCCCTCCCCCGCCCACCACGGGCCGCACAGTGCAGCAACCAACGGCCACCGGCCACCGGCAGCCGCGCCGCGCAGCTCGCTCTCGCTGCCCACTGGCCACTGGCCACTGCACACTGCCAGCCACCTTCCCTACGTGCCTCGCTTTCTCTCTGAATGATACCCTCACATCTCCAAGCTCTTTACAACATTCACGTGTACTGTATAACTTCAGCAGTGACATTTCTCGCCACGAACCAGGGCATTTTGACAGGCTTACAAATACTGTAAAAACTCTCGACGTTCTGTTTCTTTGACTGTAACGTAAAAGTGTTCTACATTTCTGATGCCATCTCTTATTTTCTGCTGCGATCAAATTGAAGAAAACTTGAAACTTCCTGGTAGATTAAAATAGTGTGCTGGACCGAGACTCGAACTCGGGACCTTTGCCTTTCGCGAGCAACTGCCGGGAAGTTTCATATAAGCGCAAACTCCGCTGCAGAGTGAAAATCTCATTCTGGAAACATCCCCCAGGCTGTGGCTAAGCCATGTCTCCGCATAATCTTTTCTTTCAGGAGTGCTAGTCCTGCTAAGTTCGCAGGAGAGCTTCTGTGAAGTTTGGAAGGTAGGAGACGAGGTACTGGCGGAAGTAAAGCTGCGAGGACGGGGCGTGAGTCGTGCTTGGGTAGCTCAGCCGGTTGAGCACTTGCCAGTGAAAGGCAAAGGTCCCGAGTTCGAGTCTCGGTTCGGCATACAGTTTTAATCTGCCAGGAAGTTTCATATCAGCGCACACTCCGCTGCAGAGTGAAAATCTCATTCTTGAAGAAAACTTGTTGAAAGCAACAGTAAGAACAAGGAGTGGGGCGTCAACGAAGAGGTCATTAGCGACCCAGCATAAGCTCTACTTTGAGCCATATCCTTCTCCAACGAACCATCTCATCTCAGCATTTGCCTAAACACAGATTCTTGCATCTTAACTTGAACCTTCGCTCTGCGCATTGTGAGCCCAGTTTTCTTCATTTTCTCTCCAGCTAAGCTCAGTTGAACAGATATGGTCCTTAATTACATGCTCAGCTTGACTGGATAAGATATTGTGCGACATAATGAGGCTTAAACGGGACTTTGTCGACTTTGCCAGTGCAATATAAGGCACAATTTGTAACAAAGGAGATATTATACAAATATGTCTATACAGTTATGCGATGTCACATGTCCCAGCTGTCGTCTCCACATTTGGGCACAATATTACAGTCGTTTCTCCAGTATAGTTACAAACTCTTTCAAACTACTCAGAATTATCTCGTAATTCTTAACAAAACTGTATAAAATTCGTTGGTATTGATCTCCAACGTCATCAGTGAACATCCTGTGTATTTCACTTAGCCAATGACAGAAAAATCCGTATGACTGACCTGAAGTGCTCTTGAAGGTCAGGGTCCAGGTCGTGGTCAATGTATCTGAGACGCTATGCTAAACCCGCAGGACAGGACAGGTAGTTTAACTTGTGGAAATGGGCCAAAATAAGTGGCTGTCAGTTACACTCGAACATACAACTTTATTTATTTCACCAAACATTACAAATTTTTTTTAAAAAACACAGCATACGTTTTTGGAACTTAATTACCAGCTGAATGTGCCATACAATCTCATGTCTTAAGGGCATGACCACTTTAATTTAAAATCGGCTAAAAGCCAATATCTTAAGAGTCAAACCAAAATCAGAAATTTAAAAGGCAGAAGGCCTTATCTTAAATCAGTTCTTTCAATTCGGCTGAAGGCCCAAGCACTCTGACACCTTAAGAGCAAAACAACTTTAATTTCAAATCGGCTCGAGGCCCATCACTTAAGACTCAAACCAAAATAAATTTTTGAAATGGCAAAAAGCCTTATCTTGAAACAGTTCTTTAATTAGGCTGAAGGGCCAAACAGTGTGACACCTTAAGAACAATAGAACCTTAATTTAAAAATCAGCTAGGAGCCATACAGTTACAAACAACAATAACAAATAAGAAAAGGCAGTACACCCAACGGCGCTCAGAAGTTTCCGAGGGTCGGTCTGGAATTCAAACACTAACGCTCGCGTAGGTGAGACGGGCAGTCGACCCAACAATTCTCAATCCAACGGCAACCCAACTGACAGACAGTTAACGGACCCACTGACAAGATAACTTCCGCTCCACCCGACCAGCAGACAACAGGGAGTTCAATGGAACAACGTAGAAGGTATTGGCGCCACAACCAATTATACATTGAGCTGTCAAACTACACACCGTGCTGGACCGCGACAACACGATGAGGAAAATACACTGCCTCAATTTACGTCAACGGCCTGGCCAGGTAACCGGAACCTTAACGGCCACAAGGCAGATGATTCCGGTGGTGCACTTCAATTCAAAAACAATCAAGTTAAGTTAAACTCCACAGGAGGGCGGCTAGAATTTCGCCAACTTGAAAACACACGTTGTTGCTCGCGGGAATATCCCAACAGCTGACAACGAAACCCAAACGACACAATATGAACACTCGTGACTTGCTGGTAGATTGAGTCAAAACTCAATTTTCGTGTCCAGGATCGGTGAGCCACGGACCTCGTAGCAATAGAAACAGCACCACACACTCCGACCACGCGTGGACGCCACCAGCTGCTTCGGCCCAACTACGCGCCGCGGAGATTTCCTCGCTGCTCCACGCCAACCGACCGACTGCCCAGGCCCGGAAACGGTGAAAGGACCACGTATACGTCGGCCGATAGGACGATCAATTGAACGACCAACCACCGGTCGTCCCGCTCCAATCTCCCTCCATCGGACAGTTCATGTGTGTCGCCCGCGGTCGGCGAGCACTGGCTGTCGGCGCCTCACCGGCGCTCCGTCCCCGACTTCACTGCTGCTGCGTCCCGACTGCACTTATCGATACGCCCTGCTGCTGCCACTCACGGGCAAGTAAGGCAGGAAGTTAGTTCAAAATGGTTCAAATGGCTCTGAGCACTATGGGACTTAACATCGGAGGTCATCAGTCCCCTAGAACTTAGAACTACTTAAACCTACGGACATCACACACATCCATGCCCGAGGCAGGATTCGAACCTGCGATCGTAGCGGTCGCGCGGTTCCAGACTGCAGCGCCTAGAACCGCTCGGCCACACTGGCCGGCAGGAAGTTAGTGACGTGGGTAAATGGAATAAGAAAACGAGGCGGCAGTACCGTAATAGAAGACGACAAACAATAAATGGGAGAAACGCGAGCGGTGCACGGCCCGTTATCCATCTTGGACCACATCGCAGCTTTAGACGTCGTGTTACATCAGCAACAAGGAATCTACGTGTACACACATGTACCGCATTTGCTAACGATGGGAAACGGCAAAATACGAGCCCAATTGGCTATCGAAAAGCTTGAGAGGTGGCACACCACTATCTCACTTTAACAACGATGTCAGTCTGATTAAAGTTTATATTTTGGGTCATGATCTCGGTGTTATCCCCTGTAGTACATTTGGTATGGCTGGCTTATGACATTTTTACATCTGGAAATTACGGACAGAATGTTGTTATAACTGATGTGTAGCCTGTATTAGAATCGGAATTTAAAAGAGCTTTGGAGGACTTACGGACAAATAAGGCAGAAGTGATATATAACATTCCATCAGAATTTCTAAAATCATTGGGGGAAGCAGCAACAAAGCGACTATTCACGTTGGTATGTAGAATATATGAGTCTGGCGATATACCATCTGACTTTCGGAAAAGCATCACCCACACAATTCCGAAGACGGAAAGAGCTGACAAGTGCGAGAATTATCGCACAATCAGCTTAACAGCTCAAGCATCGAAGCTGCTTACAAGAATAATACACAGAAGAATGGAAAAGAAAATTGAGAATGCGGTAGGTGACGATCAGTTTGGCTTTAGGAAAAGTAAAGGGACGAGAGAGGCAATTCTGACGTTACGGCTAATAATGGAAGCAAGGCTAAAGAAAAATCAAGACACTTTCATAGGATTTCTCGACCTGGAAAAAGCGTTCGACAATATAAAATGGTGCAAGCTGTTCGAGATTATGAAAAAAGTAGGGGTAAGCTATAGGGAGAGACGGCTCATATGCAATATGTACAACAACCAAGAGGGAATAATAAGAGTGGACGATCAGGAACGAAGTGCTCGTATTAAGAAGGGTGTAAGTCAAGGCTGTAGCCTTTCGCCTCTACTCTTCAGTCTGTACATCGAGGAAGCAATGATGGAAATAAAAGAAAGGTTCAGGAGTGGAATTAAAATACAAGGTGAAAGGATATCAATGATACGACTCGCTGATGACATTGCTATCCTGAGTGAAAGTGAAGAAGAATGAAATGATCTGCTGAACGGAATAAACAGTCTAATGAGTACACAGTATGGTTTGAGAGTAAATCGGAGAAAGACGAAGGTAATGAGAAGTAGTAGAAATGAGAACAGCGAGAAACTTAACATCAGGATTGATGGTCACGAAGTCAATGAAGTTAAGGAATTCTGCTACCTAGGCAGTAAAATAACCAATGACGGACGGAGCAAGGAGGACATCAAAAGCAGACTCGCTATGGCAAAAAAGGCATTTCTGGCCAAGAGAAGTCTACTAATATCAAATACCAGCCTTAATTTGAGGAAGAAATTTCTGAGGATGTACGTCTGGAGTACAGCATTGTGTGGTAGTGAAACGTGGACTGTGGGAAAACCGGAACAGAAGAGAATCGAAGCATTTGAGATGTGGTGCTATAGACGAATGTTGAAAATTAGTTGGACTGGTAAGGTAAGGAATGAGGAGGTTCTACGCAGAATCGGAGAGGAAAGGAATATGTGGAAAACACTGGTAAGGAGAAGGGACAGGATGATAGGACATCTGCTAAGACATGAGGTTCAAAAAATGGCTCTGAGCACTATGGGACTCAACTGCTGTGGTCATAAGTCCCCTAGAACTTAGAACTACTTAAACCTAACTAACCTAAGGACAGCACACAACACCCAGCCATCACGAGGCAGAGAAAATCCCTGACCCCGCCGGGAATCGAACCCGGGAACCCGGGCGTGGGAAGCGAGAACGCTACCGCACGACCACGAGATGCGGGCTAAGACATGAGGGAATGACTTCCATGGTACTAGAGGGAGCTGTAGAGGGCAAAAACTGTAGAGGAAGACAGAGATTGGAATACGTCAAACAAATAATTGAGGACGTAGGTTGCAAGTGCTACTCTGAGATGAAGAGGTTAGCACAGGAAAGGAATTCGTGGCGGGCCGCATCAAACCAGTCGGTAGACTGATGACCAAAAAAAAAGCCTGTAGAGAATTTGTATCCAAGGTGTCATAGTGGAAGTGACGGAGAACAGGGATAGAGAAGAACTGGGGGCCATAAATTCTGAGTGCTGCGATGTGGCTGTGTGAGTGATCCTGGGTAGCAGGTCACAGCGGATCGTACCTGCGGAGGGACTTCTGTCCGAAGCCCTCTCCTTTTTCCGCTTAACGTCAGCCAGAATGGCATCGCTTCGCGAAAAATATTACCTGGGACAGACGGCAGTCCGTCATGGAGGCAGCCAATTGCCAGAGAGTGGACGGAGGAAGCTGTTTAAGAGAGTCTGCTCCAAACTGAGCTGTAGTGCAAATGGTGGGAAGGTCATAAAGTTCCATGCATTCTCATGTTATAAGCTGTGACGATGCGGCGGGCATAGTTTCTGGTGTACGTGGTGGCAAGACTACAACGCCCCCCCCCCCTCTCCCCCGACGCCCGAAAGTTGCCAGCTTTTTCCAGCGGGCGGCAAAAAAACATAGACATTTCACGGGCACGATTGTCTGGGAAGCTTAACACCATTGTTTCAGAAATTGGAAAAGGTTGGTCCGGAAAGAATAGATCTCTTTGTAAATGAGGCACTGTGGTCCCGTCTATGTAAATGTTTTTGCCAAAACAAGGCCATACTCACGGTGAGAATGACGTCTCCCTAGACTAAATTCTTCTTCTTTCAGAAAAGAGAGATTTGGAGAGGCTGATTGGCTCCTCTCAAAATACGCAAACTGGAGGTTTGCTTTCCCAGAGTGGGAACCCTGTTGCTGTACCTGGGTTGGCTACCAGCCAACAGAACAGTCAAGAGGGGAGATTCACTGAGTAGAGAATAGTTCGATTGTTCGTAAAACGTGGGAATGGTCTAGTTTTCGCTAATTCGGCTTCTGTACCGAGGTATGGTGGAAAGTGGTTGTGATTCAATTCTTCACCTTCCGGTCCTCCCCTGGTGGACAATTTTATGTCTTTCCCAAGTGGGTGAGACTTGTGGCCTGTACCTTGTGGTGGACTAAAAGCAGTAGCAGTTTCCAACTGTACCGACAGTGGAACTGAATGTCATCAGACCTTTCGAGTGTCACGAGGGTGAACTTACTCTTCCTGAATCGGCCGTCTGACGTTTGACAACTCCAGCACGCGCCGTCGTGCCTCCGAGTCAAATTGGTTTGGCCAGACCAGCGAACGGGTCCACCTCACACTGAAATCCGCTGGGATTTCAGGGCTCTGGTAGGTAAGTTTCCCGCGTCCTGATAATTTGAACGCCGGACCGTGTAGTTCGCAAATTTTCACTGATGCGTCAGAATATTACAGCTGCCATAGCGCGCCGCTCCCCGCCTCAGTGCGCCGTTTGCGCCGTTTCCTGCTACCGCCCGAGTCAGGATCAAAGGATAAAACTGGACCGACGCAGTGCTGTTAAATGATATTCACGGCTCCCTGTTCTCAGGTGAACTACATTTTGTGGTCGTAGCTGATTCCATTTGAACAGAATTGGGCCTGACAGTGGATTCGTGTAAAAAACGTCAGATTGCGTTGTAAAAGGGATTAATTCAGTGCAGAAACCGTGTAGTTTCCACCCCAATGTGTACTTTCCCAATCAAACACCATTCCTTTTTCTGATCTGTGTTTGTCATTTTTGTGTACGATTTATCAAGTAGTCGTAGTTGCGCTTGCTATTATTTTGTAATCTCAAATACGCCACAGTTCTCATTCATATTCCCTCAACTATTCACTGTTTTTATTTTAATGTGGTGGTATATGTTTACACAATCAATATCATTAAATTAATTAATGTGATTATTAATTTGAGTTCTGAAAGTGAGCACAGGCATAGGCAACAAAAGTGTCATGAGTAGATTCGATATTCACATATAAAAATTAAAGGTGTAACGATTTGAAGGTTATTGACAATATAACACTTTTCTTTATGTACAAATAATAACATTTAGCATTACCCAGACATTTATTCATGATTGAAGCAACGATGGCTTGGAAGTTAACGTCTGACATGCATTTTTACTATCTAACAGAATGTGTCATACTAAATCAATGGCTACTCGTGACCATACATAGGTAATTACCTCGCAAAACGAAACGTTTGCAGGCCCATATTCACTGGAATGTTTTTGTTTCTATTGTTCTACACTTCCAGTCGTGTCAATTTTCGCTATTAATTATAATACGTTCTTTATACATAAGAGCAGATTATAATAAAAAGGCAACTACGTTTGGCAACAGAACTATTCGGCAAGCCCAGAACAAGTCTATGAGAAAAATAATCGGCAATTTTCAAAATATTATACGATATGACTCATCTTGGGTGACTTAATTTTGTCACATTGTGTTAATATAAGTACTGGGTGTTGTAATTAAATGTGCAGCTGCTCAAGGAGGTCCATTGTGGGCTGTAATTATCGTGTGACAGCGAAACGTTGTAGATATGCTACAGCGTTACTGCGGAACCGACTTACGGTGGCAAACAAATTAGTTCCCATTGTGGCCACAGGTGCATATCCGGGGCTGTACAACATTTGAGTGATGGTGTGACGGCCACGCTGTCGCTGGACAAGCCGTAACGTGTGTGAACAGCAAGGCTATCGAGAAGAGGGACCGTGTGCTGTTAGTGGAACCGTTTCAGGTGAACGGCAGCAATTACACTGCTGGATTCAGAGAGTACAGCCGACTAAAATGTCTCTGGCCATACCCGATGCCATTAAATGGTTTAAAGAAGATTGTTATGAAATTCGAAAGAACGTCTGAGCTTCCTGGTGGAAGTTATTGATGAGGTTACTGTAGCTGCAGCTGTCCCAAAAGCACACGCCCCGAGTAACGTTAGTGCTCTTGCAGTGTCACGAGAATTGTCTATCCGATGGTCACCAGTACGTGTACACGATCCAGACGGTGCAGCAACTGAAACACGATCCGCACCAGCGTTCCGAATTTGCCCTTCGGTTTCTGGAACGGATAGAAGTTGATGAGATGCGACCGGGTGATATTCTATAGAACGACGAGGCACACTTTACACTGCAGGGTACAGTGAATACTGAGAATTGACGAATTTGGGGTGCTGTTAAACCGTGTGTTACGCACGAAGAGCTATTGCACTCGTCGTACGCGACAGTAAGGTGTTTACTCCGAAGCACCTCGTCCGCAGCTCGCGGTCGTGCGGTAGCGTTCTCGCTTCCCACGCCCGGGTTCCCGGGTTCGATTCCCGGCGGGGTCAGGGATTTTCTCTGCCTCGTGATGGCTGGGTGTTGTGTGCTGTCCTTAGGTTAGTTAGGTTTAAGTAGTTCTAAGTTCTAGGGGACTGATGACCATAGATGCTAAGTCCCATAGTGCTCAGAGCCATTTGAACCGAAGCACCTCCATTCTCGGTGCGTTCTTCTTTGAAGAGATACACCCAGAGCGCGTGTGAGGTGTACTGTGACTTCTGAACGCTATCGAGACCTCAATGTACAGCATGTGATTCCTGATTTGGAACAGCACAACTGTGTGAAAACCACTGTTTTCATGCAAGATGTGGTGGGGTATCCAAAAGATTGTGTTTACTAGCTGCACTTTAGTTATGACCACCCAGTACAATGTTATGAGCAAAGAGTCGTCACATTTTGGAGAACCTGTCAACAATGAATCTTGCCGTTGGTGGGGAGGCTTGCGTGCCTCAGCGATACAGATGGCCGCACCTTAGGTGCAACCACAACGGAGGGGTATCTGTTGAGAGGCTCGACGAACGTGTTGTTCCTGAAGAGAAGCAGCAGCCTTTTCTGTGGTTGCAGGGGCAAAGGTCTGAATGATTGACTGATATGGCCTTGTAACATCATCTAAAACGGCCTTGCTCTGCTGGTACTCAGAACGGCGGAAAGCAAGGGGGAACTACAACTGTAATTTTTCCCGAGAGCATACAGCAGTACTGTATGGTTAAATAATAACGGCATCCTCTTGGGTAAAATATTTCGGAGGTAAAATATTCCGGGCGCGGACTATTCAAGAGGACATCGTTATCAGGAGAAACATACTTGGCGTCAAACACGATCGGTACGTGGAATGTCAGATCCCTTAATCGGGCAAGTAGGTTAGAACATTTAAAAAGGGAAATGGATAGATTAAAGTTAGATATGGTGAGAATTAGTACAGTTCGGTGGCAGCAGGAACAGGAGTTTTGATCAGGCGAATATAGGGTTATAAATACAAAATCGAATAGGGTAATGCAGGAGCGGGTTTAATAATGAGTAAAAAAACAGGAACGCGGATAAGCTACTATGAACAGCATGGTGAACGTATTATTGCAGCCAAGATACATACAAGGCCACACCCACCACAGTAGTACAGTTTTATGTGCTAACTATCTCCGCAGATGAGGTGGAAATTGAGGAAATGTATGATGAGATAAAAAAAAATTATTCAGATAGTTAAGGGAGTCGAAAATTTAATAGTCATGTGGGACTGGAATTCGATAGTAGTCAAAGGTAGAGAAGGAAAAGTAGTAGATGGTTCAAATGGTTCAAATGGCTCTGAGCACTATGGGACTTAACAGCTGTGGTCATCAGTCCCCTAGAACTTAGAACTACTTAAACCTAACTAACCTAAGGACATCACACACATCCATGCCCGAGGCAGGATTCGAACCTGCGACCGTAGCAGTCGCGCGGTTCCGGACTGCGCGCCTAGAACCGTGAGACCACCGCGGCCGGCAGTAGTAGATGAATATGGACTGGGGGAAACAGGAAGCCGCCTGCACAGAGCATAATTTAATAATAGCTGGCACTTGGTTTAAGAAATATGAGAGGTTGTATACGTGGAAAAGACCTGGAGGCAGCAGAAGGTTTCAGATTGATTACATAGGGTTATTACAAATGATTGAAGCGATTTCACAGCTCTACAATAACTTTATTATTTGAGATATTTTCACAATGCTTTGCACACACATACAAAAACTCAAAAAGTTTTTTTAGGCATTCACAAATGTTCGATATGTGCCCCTTTAGTGATTCGGCAGACATCAAGCCGATAATCAAGTTCCTCCCACACTCGGCGCAGCATGTCCCCATCAATGAGTTCGAAAGCATCGTTGATGCGAGCTCGCAGTTCTGGCACGTTTCTTTGTAGAGGAGGTTTAAACACTGAATCTTTCACATAACCCCACAGAAAGAAATCGCATGGGGTTAAATCAGGAGAGCGTGGAGGCCATGACATGAATTGCTGATCATGATCTCCACCACGACCGATCCATCGGTTTTCCAATCTCCTGTTTAAGAAATGCCGAACATCATGATTGAAGTGCGGTGGAGCACCATCCTGTTGAAAGATGAAGTCGGCGCTGTCGGTTTCCAGTTGTGGCATGAGCCAATTTTCCAATATGTCCAGATACACGTGCCCTGTAAAGTTTTTTTCGCAGAAGAAAAACGGACCGTAAACTTTAAACCGTGAGATTGCACAAAACACGTTAACTTTTGGTGAATTGCGAATTTGCTGCACGAATGCGTGAGGATTCTCTACCGCCCAGATTCGCACATTGTGTCTGTTCACTTCACCATTAAGAAAAAATGTTGCTTTATTACTGAAAACAAGTTTCGCACTGAACGCACACTCTTCCATGAGCTGTTGCAACCGCGCCGAAAATTCAAAGCGTTTGACTTTGTCATCGGGTGTCAGGGCTTGTAGCAGTTGTAAACGGTAAGGCTTCTGCTTTAGCCTTTTCCGTAAGATTTTCCAAACCGTCGGCTGTGGTACGTTTAGCTCCCTGCTTGCTTTATTCGTCGACTTCCGCGGGCTACGCGTGAAACTTGCCCGCACGCGTTCAACCGTTTCTTCGTTCACTGCAGGGCGACCCGTTGATTTCCCCTTACAGAGGCATCCAGAAGCTTTAAACTGCGCATACCATCGCCGAATGGAGTTAGCAGTTGGTGGATCTTTGTTGAACTTCGTCCTGAAGTGTCGTTGCACTGTTATGACTGACTGATGTGAGTGCATTTCAAGCACGACATACGCTTTCTCGGCTCCTGTCGCCATTTTGTCTCACTGCGCTCTCGAGCGCTCTGGCAGCAGAAACCTGAAGTGCGGCTTCAGCCGAACAAAACTTTATGAGTTTTTCTACGTATCTGTAGTGTGTCGTGACCATATGTCAATGAATGGAGCTACAGTGAATTTATGAAATCGCTTCAATCATTTGTAATAGCCATGTATAATGGTAAGACAGAGATTTAGGAACCAGATTGTAAAATGTAAGACATTTCCAGGGGCAGATGTGGACTCTGACGACAATATATTGGCTCTGAACTGCAGATTAAAACTGAAAAAACCGCAATAGGCAAGAATTTAAGGAGATGGGACCTGGATAAACTGAAAGAACCAGAGGCTGTACAGGGTTTCAGGGGGAGCATTACGGAACGATTGATAAGAACAGTGGAAAGGAGTGCGGTAGGAGAAGAAAAGGTAGCTTTCAGTGTTGAGGAGGGCGGTTTTCGAGCGAAGTCGTCGTTTTAACTCATCCCAAATGTGTTGTGTTCCGTTCAGTCCGGGAACCTGTGTAGGTCAGTTCACTTCAGGAATGTACCATTGTCTCACAGACGGTGCTCATGACACCGTCCATAGTCGTGCTGATACCATCATCGTCTCTGAAACTGTTCCTCTACTGTAGGCAGAAAACAGTGCTGCAAAATGTGTTCACATCCCTCTGCACTTAGCATTTTCTTAACAGCAATAAGGAGAGCACACAGCAAGCATGAAAGACACCCCCAACATCTTAATATTACCTCCTACGAAACTCACTGTTGGCAGGCAACGTTCTGTAGGTCTTCATCAAACCCAATCCCTTTCATCGGATTACCACAGGGTATGGCGTGATTCATCTCTCGACATTGTGGGGCGGCTGGTGGATTTTAATTTTTTATAAATGTAATGTAGAATGTAGAGGCACTGCATTTCCCTGCCGTTTAACCATATGTGGGGCGGCGGGTGGAATTAATTGTTATATAAATATTCCTATTATTTATGCTGTTGTTTTGCCGTTCTCAACACTGGCTCTCTAACTACAATTTTGGCAACCAGAAAGTGATTAGCAAAACGTGAAGCCTGTAATTAGAATTCCTAGTGCCCACTTCATCTGAGAAATACTCTTATAGCTACAGCTTAAAGCTCTGGGGAGTTAGGAGATTGTCTGGGATTCATAATCAAAAACGATCGTGAAAAAAAACTTTCTCTATATTCTGAGTCACAGATGAAAAAAAAAAAAAAGAATCCACACAATCTGACTAACAGAGCAATTCAGAGTCTAATGCGCTGATGCAACTATAACTGTCCAAATTAAATGTTTAAATGAATGCTCGCCATAATTTGATGATAATGTTCATCAAACGCCACGCTAAATAATGGTAGAATGTCTGTCCCGCGGCGGCACGTGAAAATACGACATACGCAAACTGAAGATAGACAATTAAAGTCATCCCAGACTTAACACTTCACTCGAAAATGATTTCATGGTTACGCGTATCCAGAGTAAATACGGCATCCCAGGCTGTTTATAGCAATGATACCGATGCGACGCGACTCCCGACACAGATGGTGTGCTATTCAGCGTCTGGAGAGAACTGGGGCCCTGCTTCCTCTCGCAGCGTTCTTATATACGAGTATAAAGCCGCGGTGCGGACGGCTAAGGGAACGCCTGATCAAATCGGCTCTCCCGGCTAGCCGCTGGGCTAGTAATGCACCACATTAAGATATTGAATAAATCATCGCTTCCTTTGCTGATGGCCGATGAAGCTCTCAATTTAAATGTGCATTCAGCACACAGATAAGTAATCATAATAACAGTCTGACGTGGCTCAGTAAAATTTTTTGGGCGAGAGAATTAATTTAATTACACTACACGCAGTAGACGAGCTCTGAACTTGCCCTTTGGAGATACGCTATCGCTATAGTTTTATAGTTATTCAATTGAAACTTCTCACATCTTTATGATTATAGCGAATCTCCCTTCAACTTAAATCTAAACATCCTAGACTTATTTATTAGCCTACTTAATCTATCTTGCTTCCTTAATATTTAAGACAAAAACCAGAAAATCACGAATTTGAACTAAAATCTTAATTTGTGAGATCCAGAAGACTGTTTCTATTAAATTATTATGAAAAAGGAATCTAAATATAAATTTTTAAGTCTCTAGCTCTTTTCTGTTGCGCCAATGACTTTTACAGAAAAATGTCCAAATTTCGAAATTGGTTAAAGTTATTGAACTGACATTTAACACATACTGATTTAGTATTACTCCTGACATGCTAGAACCGTTTCAGGTTATTTACTTGATTTTTAAAGTATTGCGCAACATTTATTACGTCAGCGCTAGTTACAGCGAACTAGGCTGGCACACAATGGAAAGACTGATGTGAATTTATTACAGCGTGAGTAGGCTGCTTCCCTACAACATCACTACAAGTCACACCGTCCACTGATTAGGGTCGTCATCTTAATAGCACCTCAGACGTCACGTAGCATTGACTGCAGTGATATGTGGCTTGGCAGGAGCTCCCAACGCACAGTCATTGTGGTGGCTGGACTGCCGCTAGCACTTTGGAACTCACGAGTGATTCCTTCCGCTGATTTCACGTTATTTTTTTACAAACACCTTCCGCAGTGCTGACGACTGCTGTTCGTCAGTACGTGAGGTCCGCCTGCTCTCTGTTTGGCTGTGGATGTTCCTTGTCGTTTCCACTTCCCAATAACAGCACTTGTAACAGCTGAGTTGGGAAGCTTCACGAAGACTGAAATATACGGAGGTACCGATGTGCACGTATGCAAATGGCGGTAGTGTAGTGTACATGAGGTATGAAGGGGCAGTGCATTGGTGGAGCTGTCAGTTACACGCAGGTGATTCACGCGAAAATGTGTGATTATGGCCGCACGACGGGAAATAACAGACCTTGAACGCAGAATGGTAGTTGGAGCGAGACGCGTGGAACATCCCACTTCGGAAATCGTTAGGGAATTCAATATTCCGCGAGCCGCAGTGTCAAGAGTGTGCCGAGAATACAAAATTTCAGGTATTACCTCTCACAATGGACAATGCAGAGGTCGATGGCCTTCACTAAACTACCGAGAGCAGCGCCGTTTGTGTATAGTCCACAGTGGTAACAGGCAAGCAACACTGCGTCAGTGCGGCAAAATTTAGTGGCAGTGGGGCTGTCGCCGGCCGAAGTGGCCGTGCGGTTCTAGGCGCTGCAGTCTGGAACCGCGAGACCGCTACGGTCGCAGATTCGAATCCTGCCTCGGGCATGGATGTGTGTGATGTCCTTAGGTTAGTTAGGTTTAACTAGTTCTAAGTTCTAGGGGACTAATGATCTCAGCAGTTGAGTCCCATAGTGCTCAGAGCCATTTGGTCCATTTAGTGGGGCTGTCACAGCAGGCGATCGACGCGAGTGCCTTTGCTAACTGCAAGACATCGCTTGTGGCGCCTCTCCTGGGTCAGACTGTAGGCTACTGGAAAACCGTGCTCGGGTCACATGAGTCCCTATTTCAGTTGGTAACAGCTGATGGTACGGGTGGAGTATGGCTCAGACCCCACGGAGCCATGGACCCAAGTTATCAACAAGGCACTGTGCAAGCTGATGGTGGCTCCATAATGGTGTAGTCTGTCTTAACATGATATGTTCTCGAATGACAATTTCACTCTGCAGCGGAGTGTGCGCTGATGTGAAACTTCCTGGCAGATTAAAACTGCGTGCCGGACCGAGACTCTAGCTCTGGAAACATCCCCCCAGGCTGTGGCTTAGCCACGTCTCCGCAAATATCATTTCTTCCAGGAGTGCTAGTTCTGCAAGGTTTGCAGGAGAGCTTCTGTGAAGTTTGGAAAGTGGGAGACGAGGTACTGGCGGAAGTAAAGCTGTCAGGACGGGGCGTGAGTCGTGCTTGCCGGTGCAGGATTTTGTACACGAATCGTTCCATGGCATTCATGTGCACTTGCCCGCGAAAGGCAAAGGTCCCGAGTTAAAGTCTCGATCCGGCACACAGTTTTAATCTGCCGGGAAGACCCTGCGCAATGCTGGACACGATCTGTGACTAGTCATGGCTTATTTGTGGTACTTCCTTCGCGTTTGCACTTCACTATCACATCAGCAACACTCGAATTTGGTAACTTTAGAAGGACTAAAATATGCCTAATGGAATTTTTACTGAACTGATAGCAAGTGACCAGCTGGCATTCGAGATTCTCCTGAATTATCGATTCTGCTGTTATTGCTACTCCGTTAACAACACAACATTTGAGGCCTCGTTTTATACTGACGTGCTGACCCCTTGCTACATGTTGTGTACATAGTTCCGCGTAGTCACCGCGTACACAACTTTTCCACTAGAGCGCGCCCCGCTAAACACAACAGTGCAGGCGCAGCGCTCGTCCGTCTCCGCACTACGAGATGGCGCTGCCATAGAGACGGACCAAATTCTGCTTCCGCCGATCCGCGTATTAATATGTAACGCAGCCAATGAGACTGTTGCTAACGTAGAACCTTTTCTCCTCGCGGACCACACTCGCGCAGTGATACATGAACGCGCGAGGTATTATAACGAGTGTACAGACCTCCGATTAGTCAGTCTGCATTTGTCTGTACCAGTCTATAGTCAAGTTTCAGTCTGCGCCTAATAATATTACCATATTCCTGTACATAGCCATGAAGATAAATGTATAGACACTTTTATCAAGTATCAGAGATATATGTGAGAATAAGATTAACGTACCAATACCAAAGGAACTTCAGATTGTCAATTTTGATCACCGTCAATCTGCTACTCTAAGCGTGCAAGTGGCATTTCTATCGTCTGACCTAACGGCAGAAGATAAACACGCCACGATAAGACCACGAGACATATTGCTGACACTAGCCTACTTCGTTAGAGCGACAAGTCAAATAATCTGATGGTGTGTGTACTGAAGGTCTTACAGTACGCACACCAGATTACATCATTGAAATTTTGATCAGTGTGTTTTTTATTTATTCGCAAGATAGCGTTGTCGACTGTCCTAGGTGATTATCAGAAACTTGTCTCTCTCTCTCCCTCTCTCTCTGTGTGTGTGTGTGTGTGTGTGTGTGTGTGTGTGTGTGTGTGTGTGTGTGGAGGGGTGGGGGGGGGGGTAAGTGATGCATGTATGAGAACGCTCTGTGTGCATGCTCACCACATGCATGTTCTAAGGATTTAGTAATGAGAGCGACCGATGGGACGGGATAGTGCAGTGCGGAGCTCTGCTAGTGGACCCACCGGGTTCGGCCGTGGGCTGCGCCAGCGAACAGCGTGTGCGGGCAGCCCGGCGCGCCGTCACGCGCTCCCCATAACTTGGCGCACCGCCCGCCCAACTGCGAACAAATATATATATTTTTACGGCCGTTTGTCCGCTAGTTATTGCGTGTGGCGCGTTAGGGAGGACGCTAACCGTGCGAAACCGAACACGTACGGCATAAGTTGCGGTCGACCCCGGGGTCCGCCGAGCTTTATATATATATATAAGCCCGAGCGCTCGCCATACAGCGGCGCCGCAACGGTGCAGCCGCGCGGCCGGCCCCCCTGCCCCGGACCTTTTTTCCATTTTTTATTTTTTATTTTTTATTCGCAGACAGTTTTTCTCCCCGCCACCCCGCCGGGGGCTCGCGCGCGCGGGCTGCGGTACATCCTCCCGGATCGGTGGCCGGCCGCCACCGCCTCCGTTATGGCCGATATTACACGTTCGGAAAAAATAGCGCAGGTCGTCGCGTCGGCAGTTCGGCCGGCGCGGAATTTACGCGCTCCGCAGCGCGGCGCGGCGCGCCACCTGCCCGCGCGGTAATTGCGCCCGCCGGCCGGTGTTTATGTCCGCGCCGAAAGCGCACACCGCCATGTGCGCAGGCCGCGTCCCGTTACTCTGCCCGCGGTCGCCGGAATGGAGTCGCCTCCACCGGGGTCTCCTTGTGTCCCGCTACGTCCACTTACGTCGGTCGTTTCCGTCCTACGCTGATACAATAGCTCCCTACTTAGCAATCATATACAACCGCTCGCAGACCGATAGATCTGTACCTACAGATTGGGAAATTGCGCAGGTCGCACCAGTGTTTAAGAAGGGTAGTAGGAGTAATCCATCGAACTACAGACCTATATCATTGACGTCGGTTTACAGTAGGGTTTTGGAGCATATACTAACATTATGAATCACCTAGAAGGGAACGACCTATTCATACGTAATCAGCATGGTTTCAGAAAACATCGTTCTTGTGCACGAAGTAATGGCCGCTATCGACAGGGGATCTCAAGTTGATTCCGTATTTCTAGATTTCCGGAAAGCTTTTGACTCCGTTCCTCACAAGCGACTTCTAATCAAGCTGCGGGCCTATGGGGTATCGTCTGAGTTGTGCGACTGGATTCGTGATTTCCTGTCAGGAGGGTCGCAGTTCATAGTAATAGACGGCAAATCATCGAGTAAACTGAAGTGATATCAGGTGTTCCCCAGGGAAGCGTCCTGGGACCTCTGCTGTTCCTGATCTATATAAGTGACCTGGGTGACAATCTGAGCAGTTCTCTTAGGTTGTTCGCAGATGATGCTGTAATTTACCGTCTAGTAAGGTCATCCGAAGACCACTATCAGTTGCAAAGCGATTTAGAAAACATTGCTGTATGGTGTGGCAGGTGGCAGTTGACGCTAAATAACGAAATGTGTGAGCCGGCCGAAGTGGCCGTGCGGTTAAAGGCGCTGCAGTCTGGAACCGCAAGACCGCTACGGTCGCAGGTTCGAATCCTGCCTCGGGCATGGATGTTTGTGATGTCCTTAGGTTAGTTAGGTTTAACTAGTTCTAAGTTCTAGGGTACTACTGACCTCAGCAGTTGAGTCCCATAGTGCTCAGAGCCATTTGAACCAACGAAATGTGTGAGGTGATCCACACGAGTTCCAAAAGAAATCCGCTGGAATTCGATTACTCGATAAATAGTACAATTCTCAAGGCTGTCAATTCAACTAAGTACCTGGGTGTTAAAATTACGAACAACTTCAGTTGGAAACACCACATAGATAATATTGTGGGGAAGGCGTGCCAAAGGTTGCGTTTCATTGGCAGGACACTTAGAAGGTACAACAAGTCTACTAAAGACACAGCTTACACTACACTCGTTCGTCCTCTGTCAGAATATTGCTGCGCGGGGTGGGATCCTTACCAGGCGGGATTGACGGAGGACATCCAAAGGGTGCAAAAAAGGGCAGCTCGTTTTGTATTATCACGTAATAGGGGAGAGAGTGTGGCGGATATGATACGCGAGTTGGGATGGATGTCATTAAAGCAAAGATGTTTTTCGTCGCGGCGAGATCTATTTATGAAATTTCAGTCACCAACTTTCTCTTCCGAATGCGAAAATATTTTGTTGAGCCCAACCTACATAGGTAGGAATGATCATCAAAATAAAATAAGAGAAATCAGAGCTCGAACAGAAAGGTTTAGGTGTTTGTTTTTCCCGCGCGCTGTTCGGGAGTGGAATGGTAGAGAGATAGTATGATTGTGGTTCGATGAACCCTCTGCCAAGCACTTAAATGTAAATTGCAGAGTAATTATGTAGATGTAGATGTAGGCTGAACCTGCTTACTATACTGTTCAGCCACATTAATGTGACCACCTGTCAAAAGCCTAAATGATCACCCTTAGCAGTGCCGACGAACAGGACGGTCAGTGACGTTCTGGAAGATACCGATTCCACTGTGGAGCCATGCAGATTCCTGTACCGTGGCCGACTGCGCTGACTTTCTCTGTTGAGGACCCATGGGGTGAAGAACGCGATCGAGGTGGCCCCAGAGACTGTCTGTTGGGATTAAATCCGATGAGTTCGATGGCCTTCTGACCACGCATCTCGACCGCAAGCTGTGTGTTTGTAAAATCTTACGGGACTTAACTGCTAAGGTCATCAGTCCCTAAGCTTATACACTACTTAAACTGAATTATCCTAAGGACAAACACACACAGCCATGCCCGAGGGAGGACTCGAACCTCCGCCGGGATCAGCCGCACAGTCCATGACTCCAGCGCCCCAGACAGCTCGGCTAATCCCGCGCGGCTCAAGCTGTGTGACACGTTGCATTGTCATGCTGGAAGATGCCCTGCTGGGGAAAGACACACTGCAGGTAGGGGTGAACATAGTCCTCAAGGATAGATGCATACTTGTTTTGATCCAGCATGGCTTTCAGAATGGCCCTGAAAATGCCATGAAAACATTCTCCGTGATGGACCCTTCTGTAGATTGCTGCAGGTTTTTTGCCATCTGTCCGATGGAGTATAAAATGTGTCTCATCTGAAAAGGCCACCTGTCGCCATTCAGTGGAAGTCCAGTGCCACATTGTCGTGCAAATTCCAGTCTTCGTCGCCAATGGACAGCAGACAGCTTCGGTGCGTGGACCAGCCGCCGACTACAGCGACTCGTACGCAAGAACATTCGCTGCTCATTGTTTTATCTGGGCAGTCAGTTGTTGAACAGTAGCGTCTCTTCACCCATACACATCTCCGCAGCTATAGTTCACCCCTGTTAGCTATGGCCCGTGGCGCACCACAGATGTTTCGGCGTCGGTTTTGGACATTGCTACTTTGCCATGCCATTTTATAAACGGCGGTCCGCGAACACTTTACAGACTTAACCGTTTTTAGAATGGTTCCACCCTTGGGCCGAAAGCCAATGATCATGTTCTTTTGCACATCAGATAAATCGTTCTGTTTCAGCATGATAACGATTGCACTGTTTTCCGCGTTCCTCCGAGGCCCGTTGTGTAAGCTTCACTACTAGTGGCGCCACGTACTGTCTCTGAGTCGTTATTGCACGTTGAACGTCGAACGTACTGTAATTGCTGGTCCCATTGCTGTGACTGCACCATATATTTTTCTGTCTCCATTTGGCATACATCTGCAGTATCATAATCTTTACACTCCCGTAACACTGCATTGGGAGAGGTCATCAAAAGAGCTACGGACAGCGCTTATGTTTGGTTGAAATAATAGTCACTATCAAACATTGCAGGATTTGACGGCCAATATTTGCGTTTCACCATGGCTTATTTCTGTTCCTAGTGTTCCTTCTCCTAATGCTGGAGACATCATCAGAACATGTAAAGAACTACACAGCAGTTACAAACTTAAACTTACCAAGCCGAGCTGTTTGGACACATGCACTCAATGGTAGGTTCACGACCATTGCCTAAGACCGGTACCACGCCTTTGCATTTTGTGGAGCAGGTAGTGGGAAAGTGTTGGGACTGTTTGGTTTATCTAGCACTTCTAGTGCGCGAAATAATATATTAGTGCAGCCAATTAAAATTTCAGACACCTCCCTTTTTGCAACCACTCGTAATACAGATATTACTGCCACATTACCGAGCCGATTGCTTGAGACTATCAGCTGGTTGGTCTGAGATGCCAGTACAGCAAAACGACCTTATAGGGAAGAAGATGTCATCATTGCGATCAGTCCTATATATGCGAGTAGTCGGATATCACTGTAGACGTCAGAATCCAGGACGGAAACGGTTGAAGGCCCATGGCTGAAGGGTCGACTGCAGGAGACAACACAATACCAACAGGCAGTCGAGCTAAGCACGGCTGACTGACGCCTGAGAAGACAAGAGACAAGGACAAGGGCAAAAAACATATGCAACAACGATGTGCAAAGGGGAAAATATTTGCCACAACAACGTCAGAAAGCCAAGAACAAAGAGAGAGACAATTCAAAATTCAACAAGAGAGAAGACCCAAAGGCCAAGCGAGATTGTTATCAAACATTCTGTAGTACAACGATGATAGAATGTGACAATATCAGACGTGAGTAAGAGCTGACTACCGTTCGCTAGGCGGCAGTAATATTGGCCGCGAGAACGTTTTCGCCGCCATATTCACGTGACGAGACGTGTGCTGTTCTCGCTATGTGAATGCAGCACTGGAGCGATACTATGTCCTCTAACAGCCATCTAGGTCCATTTCCTCCGGTGGACATTCAACTTCTGTGGAGCCCTATACCAGTCTGACCACGCTCTGTTAAGTAAGTAAGTGTAAGTCAGATACGATAGTGCCTGTTCAGCACACTGTGAGGCTGCAAAATACACCAGCCAGAGCAGGTCAAGTGTAATGTTTGGACATCACAGAGCACTCAGGAAAGATGACCAGACGGAAAAACCAAGCCAAGTGATGTCACTGTTGGCTCACTGCAGCATAATGAACACGGGCCTCTCTCGTATAAACATTGCTCATTTCCAGTGGAAGTATCGCAGTCTACAGCTGACTAGCATAGAGGAGGGACCTGTTTCAGTCTGTAATCTGCCCCATCAGTAAGTCCCTCCCTGCGCGCTTAGAAGGTGTTATCCACATCTCTGTCATTCATGCCTAGTCCGTTGGGAAGGGATTAGGCATCTTCCATTTGCGGTCCATTTGAGTGTCTTCCTTGTACTGGTGCCGCCTGTGCAGTCTCAGCTGCCGAGCCCCTGCTCCTCAGCACAGACGCTGCTGTCGGTGGCTGCCCTTCCTGTGTGCAGTCTACAGCACGATGATGTGCGCCCTGGTCACTTGTCTTGCACACTGTAGACTTTACGAGTCCAGCGGTACTGTGACGGCAGTGGTGCTGGCACACCATCTCAGTCACCGTCGCCGTGGCTGCAACCCCATCCTGGTCAACACAGCGGGTGTCTGGTGCCTGCGCAACCGCCAGCACTAGCTGCCTGGAACGCCGATACGTCATCCGTCGTTTTTTATGGACAATAAATATTTCGTGTTAATACTGCTCACCGAGCTGCTATACTCTCACACCTGGGGTGGTGGTCACGTCCTGACCAACCCGCCATCAACCGTCCCCAACGTAGCATCTGTTCCCACGAGCGTTACAGCGCTAAAGCTCACACCTTGTCTAATTTCAATCCTTCTTTGTTTCTATAAAAGTTGTTTTTCGTGAATAAAGTTCTTCAGGGTATCAGACCGCATCGTCATAATTTTAAAATGCCAAAACCTGATGGTAAACTTGGCCACAAAGTGTACAGGAAACCAACCAATACGGACAGGTACCTTCACGCCTCCTCCCACCATCACCCCACGCAGAAGAAGTCCGCCCTGCACACGCTAACGAAGAGAGCGTACAGGATAAGCGACGAAGAACATCTCAAGACAGAACTTGAACGCCTCAGGTCCATCTTCGGAACTAATGGCTATGGGAAGCAGATGATAGACAGCACCATGTCGACAAGGGAGAAGACTAATAGGGAAGAGGAGAAGGAGGCACAGAGCATTGCTGTGTTACCATATGTACAAGGGGTCACCGAACGCATTGGCAAAATTCTACGAAAAGCCGACATCAAACCAATTTTCCGAAGCTGAAACAAAATATCAGACATGCTCGGTTCTACCAAGGATGCAGTTGACAAACTACACACACCTGGCGTGTGTGAAATTGGTTGTGCGTGTGCATTAGTCTACATAGGTGAGACGGGACGTCCGATTAGCACAAGGCTCTCGGAACATGAAAGATATATCCACCTGAAACAACACACTAAGTCAGCAGTGGCGGAACACCGAGACGAGTGCGGGAAACCAATATTTTTTCAAGAAGCCCGCGTCCTGGCGAAACAGCCTCTCACTTTCAAAAGAAAGATTAGAGAGGCGATAGAAATAGCCAAAAGA
Organism: Schistocerca piceifrons; assembly: GCF_021461385.2. NCBI lineage: Eukaryota > Metazoa > Arthropoda > Insecta > Orthoptera > Acrididae > Schistocerca > Schistocerca piceifrons. The sequence goes on from NC_060141.1 coordinate 25,148,373, forward strand.
CCCGCCAACATGAATAGAGAGGACGGGTACAACCTTCCGAGGTCTTGGCTGCCTGCAATAGCAGGGCTACGGAGCGGCGGCAGAGCCGTAGCGGCCCATGCAGACACGCGGAGAGCCGCAGTAGTGGTCGCGAGCACACAAAGCAATGGCACGCCGCAGCCGGCTTCTGGACAGCATGGAAACAGTGTGACGCCACAGCCATCACCTGTTCGCTATTCGTCCGTCTCCTCCAATGGGGTGGATTAATATAAAGACCAATAGAAAACAGCTATTTCAGCCAATGACAGATAATAAAGGAAACACCAATAAAGCATACCTTTCACCCCTCCTCCTCCTCCTTTTACAGCCAATCAAGTAACGACACGGTTTTCTCGTGCAGCTATTTAAGGAACCAAGTGTGTTCATTTAGCAGTTAACGTAAGGCCCTGATGAAGGCTAGCTGCAACGCTGGCCGAAACGTTGGCGCATTTTAAAATTATGACGATGCGGTCTGATACCCTGAAGAATTTTATTGAAGAAGACAACGGCCGCGGAAGCCTACGCTTACAAAGTTGTTTTTGTTCTTCTGGATTTATATAACCACTCTGTACGTCCTCCATACACAGCCATAGACCTGGTATTACAAGAAACTTGATTCATATGACCAGGCAATATGTTTTCGTCAATTCACGCTCCAGTTCCCTTGATCCTGTGCCCAGAGCAACGGTAACTCAGGACGTCGTTGGGTCAACATGGGAGCATATAGCGGCCGTCTGCTGCAGAGACCCACGTTCGACACTGGGCACTGAATGGTGTGCTCCGAAATACTTATGTCTGCACCAGCACTGCACTCCGCCGTCAGGTCTGCCGTAGATCGCCGCCTACCCTGCTCTACAGAGAGGGCAAGACTCCGACCTGCACGTTGTGTGACGAAGCGTACAATTCCTACACTTTGCCGCCTACTGCTGTTTTTACCGTCCTGGAACCACTGTCCATTGATGGTCACGACTGCAGCACGAGAACAGCAGATCACCTCCCCCTTTTACGAGATGCTCGTTCTCAGGCAACGGGCCGTAACGATCTGCCCTTTGTCCAAGTTGGTGAGGTCAGTGAATACTCCCATTTTCATCTCGCATCGTTCATTCCCCACTCGTCTCTGCTCCACTCATATACACTCCTCACTAGAGATGGGTAGTTCGCGAACGAACGGGTGCAAAGGAACCGTTCACCAAGATGAACTAAAGAATCAAGGAACGAATTCCAAGGAACGATCGGTTCATAGTTCACTAGTTCACTTCGGTCGCGGCGGTCACTTGGGCAGTTCTCGTTCCAGCCTCGGTCGCGTGCTCGTCTCAGTCTCGGTCTCCCTCGGCCGCACTCGTCGTTCTTCGCATGACCACCTTTCTCAGTTCCACTACCGACTGCTCCTAGTTAGTTCAGTATCCAGTTGTTCGTTTCGTTCACTGCATTCGACTAATTTACACGTGTTCCAAACTGTGCTTGCACTTGGTTCTGGCTATTCAGCGACCACGACGGGTAATCAAGAAGTGCCGGCCGAAGTGGCCGTGCGGTTCTAGGCGCTGCAGTCTGGAACCGCGATACCACTACGGTCGCAGGTTCGAATCCTGCCTCGGGCATGGATGTGTGTGATGTCCTTAGGTTAGTTAGGTTTAACTAGTTCTAAGTTCTAGGGAACTAATGACCTCAGAAGTTGAGTCCCATAGTGCTCAGAGTCATTTGAACCATTAATCAAAAAGTATTTTATAGTTACGTAAATTACATAAAAATTACGTTGTATGTAAGAGGTACGTCTTTTCAGGTAACAAAAGGGCATATTAGCACACTTCACTATATCGATGAAAAGCAGAAGACATACTTATAACAAGGCAAGTTTTTTTTGTTATTCATATATTTTTTGGCTTCATTGACTTGATTTAGCAGCTAACTTTGAATAATTTGCTTAATTTTTAGTGTAAGAAATTTCATATAAAACGATTTTCGTGTGTCTTTCATATACAAAACATCACATTAATTATTTTTAAGTTTGGTTGTTTCCAATTTGCATTACCTGCTAGTTTGGTTTCTTTGAAAAAAAAAAAGTGGGTTGTGGGTCATTTTGGTTCAGTAGGAAAAGCGGTGCCTCTCCATTTGAAGAGACATAGATTGTCATAAAGTCGTATTTACTTATTATCTCAAAAACATTTGTTCAGAAGGAGCCTACAAACCAAAAACTTTATTACTGCGAACGTAATTATTATTATTATTGCTGCATTAACTTTAACAATTGAAACACGTATGTAACATAGCAGCGATGGCGAGGCATTGTAGCATCTGTGACCAGAGAGTTTGCGCTTGACCGCGCGAGTGTTGCGAGCGGGTCTCAGTCTGTCAGTCAGTCGTTGCGAGTCTGTAGCTCTGTCTAGTTGGCGGCAGTACTCTAGTAGTCGTCATGTAGTGCAGTACGCTAATAGTCGTCATGCGGAGCGGTCGGTCAGTAGTAGCAGCCCAGTGCGGTTGTGTGATGTAGGCGGTCGGCGACACTGGTCAAGATGCTGAATGAGGTATACTGTTAATTAATATAATCATTAGATAATGTAAAAATTTATTTATTGTAATTATTTTCCAACAAATGCCCCAATAATAATTTTTATTTCAAAAGCATTTTCTCAAAAATTTAATTTGTTATTGAACTAAAGATTTCGTTGCACTTCCCATTTCATTCCACTTCTTTTGAAGAAAAATTTCACTAAAATCACAAAAAAAAGGAATATTATCATTTGCAATGCAGTTCCTCCAAGCCGTGCGGAAAGATAAGAGCAGAAATGTGACATCCATTTATTCTGAGGTAAGACTTTAATTCTGATTGTTTTGCACAGGGCCAAAGACCGATATTTCGGTTTAATTGAATTTTCTTATCACTGAATGGACTTTAATTTTTGGCGAAGAATTTATATTTGAGTCAGATTGCGAATTTCACATTTTGTTGCCATTGTCAGTACATTTCATTGTGGGCAGGTTATGCTTAGCGCAATGTCCATTAGGATTCATAATTAAATATTGTCATATTTCTTTCTTTCAAATTTTTGTGGGGAGGTTACACTCGGCTCCCATTTGTATTAAGTATTGTCTTTTTTCCTTTTAAAAATTACGGTGGGGAGGTTACACAATGCAACATAAAAAACTAATTTTTACTAAGCGTGTGACACAAGTATTAGAAAACCACATTTTATTTTATGCTTCCATAAAGTCTCTACTTCGCCTACGAACTTAGAGGCAGCGTGAAGTATATATAAGGTGTAAACGATTATTGTTAACAACGTACCATAGCTATGTAGTGGAAGTCGAAACGAAGAATTATATACAAGACACTAGTGGTCTATTAAGTTGGGAAACAGCCACTAACACGTTTACAAGACTACATGAGCTATAGCCCATGCGCGTCAAAAAAAAAAAAAAAAAAAAAAAAAAAAAAAAAAAAAAAAAGGTTCAAATGGCTCTGAGCACTATGCGACTTAACGTCTGAGGTCATCAGTCGTCTAGAACTTAGAACTAATTAAACCTAACTAACCTAAGGACATCACACACATCCATGCCCGAGGCAGGATTCTAACCTGCGACCGCAGCGGTCACGCGGTTCCAGACTGAAGCGCCTTTAACCGCACGGCCACACCGGCCGGCCCCATGCGCGTCGCGTGAGATTTTCTTGTTCTCTTCACCAGGGCTCTACACATCGTCATCGATTGTTTCGCAATTGTTGCTTGCATTAGCTTGTTATTTCTTCACTGCCTAATTATTACATGTTTGTCTGTTTGTTTTATCTGCTCGTAACGGGCAACACATCGTCCGTACTTGGCGAGCAGTCTGTACTCGGGGCTGGTTTTCCGTGCGACACCCTGTATTATTTCCCTGCGATCAGCCACACAAGGCTACGGTTGGCTAAACGAGAGGTTCTGCAGAATCACAGAAATTACTTCTAAAAGTGTGTAATAATTCTGTAATGAATAAAAACTATACTCCAGGGGGCAGGCAAGTGCCCTCCATCCTTCAGTCACCTACACTACTAGTTTTCAGTTTTTCGTAAGAGCCACATACCAAGCACAAATGAACGGTGAACGAGTAAAAATGAACGGTTCCCAAAAAAGAACGATCAGCAGTGAACTAGTTCCCAAGGACGAACGAGTTTGCCCATCTCTACTCCTCACCACTCCCCGAGTCCGCAACGCGTTCGGCCTGGTGGTGGGCAGCGATCATAATGTTTCAGCTCACCGTTTGTACTCTGCTGTAAACAGTAAGTCTTTGCCGCTTCTACAATGGATGCTACAAGTGTAACGTCACCTGCTACCACTAGACATTCGTCTGCAAACTAGTCCTTTCGTAACTGGATCTGAGTCCAGAGTCATCTTACAACATGGTTACACTCTTTCGTAAAAAGATATTTACTGACCAGTGTACCTAATGTTCTTAATGTAACAGGGAAAGACATCGATTCTGAAGCATAATGCTAACCGAAAAAATGCAAGCAAAATTATGAGCTGATCACTATCGCGCAGATACTTGTCCTGCATAACAATCAAAAGCAGTTTTCGTAAGAAGTTAAATACATCACTGTAACTAGTTATAGTTTTGAATAAGTAATTGAAATAGTGTGGTATGTGGATTGCAGATTGATTAATTATGGCCGCCAGCTCACAGAGAGCAAAAGTTACTGTTTGTTAATGAGTGAACTCAAACTGAAATCACGCAATAGGTAAAAGTGTACAGGAAGTAGCAGTGGAAAAAAAAAAAAAAAAAAAAAAAAAAAAAAACCGCACGAGCGAGTTTAAAAGTAAAGGCCATGTGTGCTAAAATGACTTCAACTTCATAACAAACGCAATGACATTACTTGCAATCAAAAAATCCAATAATGGTTACTTACTAACAAGAAGTCACGCAAGATGTACTCAATGACACCACTCACTGTAATGCTATCTGTCGTCAAGTTTCCTGAAACAAATTGTTGTGGAGTAACCACAACCGCCAAGACGCGAATGAAGAACGCAAGACCGGAAAAGGCGGCGACGCGACGACAGCCAGTAGCCCGCTGACAAGGACCACGCCGCGGCAGGAGCGACATCTGCAAGAAGTGAATATAAGCGCTGCTCCCGCCAGCCTCGGCCGGACATTACTGGACGGTATTATCGCGGCCTAGCAGACAGTGCTACGATATCAGTTATTAGTGATCCACAAACTGTGCGTCAAACTTGCGTGAACTCTGACTTGGTAGCATGTCGCCTATCGCTTGCGACACCTTTGTAAGTACAAGTTAAGTATTGTCAATCTGCTTCATTAAAATAAAATTACTAATGTTATTTGTTTGAACTGTTGTATAGTATTCCGGGAACGCAGCATCCCTTGGGTACCCTATACGAGACGAGTGGGCAGAACCCCACATTTGACGACGAGGACTCAACACAAATACCGACGCCTGATCATAACTCTGTAATAAATGTTACCTCAGAGAAGTTCGTAACGTTTTCAGAAACTAACAAGAAATACGTATGCAATGTTACGAAAGTAAAAAATACCTGAAATACACCACAAGACAAGAAAAACGGCTCGCCACGAAGGAACTAGCCGAATAGGTCGGCAATCGGCAGATGTGACGTACGTGTGCAGCATGTACACCAAACCATTGCTTACAGTTTCAGAAAAATTGGATGAGTGATTCAACCGAAAGAGCTTCACAAATTGAGCAAGTGAGTAACGAACTGGTCTACTCCTGGCCCTTATGCAAGCAGTTAGTCCGGTTGGAATCGACTGACAGAGTTGTTAGATGTTCTCCAGTTGGCACGTTGGATTGTCGGAATCCCGAGTTGGTTGGAGGGCGCTGCCGATAACGCTTCAGACGTTCTCAACTGCGGAGAGATCCGGCGAACTTGCTGGCCAAGCTGAGGTCTGGCAATCACGAAGACAAGCAGTAGGGACTCTCGCAGCTTGCAGACAGGCATTAACTCGCTGAATTGAAAGCTCAGCATGGCTTCCCACGAAGAGCAACAAAACGGGGTGTAGAATATCGTCGACGTACTACCGTGCTATAAGCGTGCCGCGAATGTCAGTCAAAGGGACCCTGCTAAGAAACTAAATGGCGCTCCAGACAATCAATCCGGGCTGTCTGAAGACAAATCTACGCAAGTCAATGAGATGCCAGGGCGAAGACGTGTCCGAAGACGCCCGGATTATCGTGGGATACCGACCTGTCACCCACTGTACTGCCCGACAACCAGGGGCGATGGTCTAGTGTACCATCTCATTAACACAGCAGGACACCTTTGCTTAACATCCGTGACACTCTTACAGTACGTGTACATCACATGTTCCGATTTCCGTCCCATTCGGATAATTCCTTTGGTGGATCTTTTTTTTCTTACATTTCATTTGCAAACAAACAACAAAAATTATAAAAGTCACTTTAGTCAAAATAGCATACGCACTTTACTTTGTCACTTATTTGGAATTAATTTACTTTGTGCGGTCTATACTTAGTTACTAGTTGGATGCAGTAGAAGCACTACAATGCGCAAAGAACTTTAATTACTTCCGCATGTACTTTCATTAACTTTTTCACCTAAGTTAATGTCCGCACACGGTAGCTGAGTGGTCAGCGCGACAGAATGTCAATCCTAAGGGCCCGGGTTCGATTCCCGGCTGGGCCGGAGACTTTCTCCGCTCCGGGACTGGGTGTTGTGTTGTCCTAATCATCATCATTTCATCCCCATCGACGCGTAAGTCGCCGAAGTGGCGTGAAATCGAAAGACTTGTACCCGGCGAAAGGTCTACCCGACGGGAGGCCCTAGTCACACGACATTTACATTTATCTAAGTTAATTGTAAATATAATGAATTTTCTCTTCGTTGAATTAAACTGATTTATTTCACTTACGATTTTCTCGTTAATAATGGTGGATGAAAGGGACCCTGCTAATGGTTAATAAACTCGGATAACCAGGAGTACTCACAATGTTTATGGTTCAACTAAAAAACACTATCTTGTTCAGAGTGCTGAAAATACAATGCCGGTAATGCATGAGCATAGCTAAAAAGGCAACTGGCTTGATAGCTCGTGGCGAGTTGCAGGTGGTATGACGTCATACTTTTCGTAACGACCATTCTTGGCAGTAGACCCCTCTTTAACAACTGTGCCATAATCGATCCTCGGCAGCATATCCTGGAATTGGACAGGAAAACGTTTCAGTTACCTGACGTTACTGAGAGAGTAGTGATGTCGTGAAGGGAGCCTGTCGTGAAAGAGGAATCGATTACACTGCGAACGATCATACTAAGAAAACATTCGCACGATTGCACTCGGGTACTCTGAAATCATTTTGGGTCAACCAGCAGGAATTCTGTGTGTGGTGGAACCGTTAGAAGAGAACGAAGTATTAGAGCAGGTGGGTTACTTAGTTAAAGGAGGTAGTGTACACATACTAGAAATAAAGGATGAAAACAAGGTACCAATTTCCACAGATAATTTTATCGCAGAGTGTAACACTGATACTGGCGTTCGCGTGCGGGTGCTACATTGTTTCCCAATCACAGAACTGCTGACCTGTCACAAAGAAGCCTTGTACAACACAAGTGCAGGCTAATAAATAAAATTATGGTTTAAAACGTACCGTATAATGCTACCCTCTGGAAGGAATTTTGAATTGGACCGTGTGTTACCTAATAGACGGAGGGACTCGAACATGAATTTCTTAATGGTAGCAGTTGGTAGATAACAGAAAGGCTAAAATTTTGTAAGAAATAACAGTAACAGAGTTCTTGTAAATTAAACAAAATACGGTCGCCAGCCTAATTAGGCACAATAATGTGAAAACATTATTCCAAATAGATTTGTCTTTACTCTTGCAAAAGGGATCTTCCATAAATACTTTCTTTGTTAAGTGCAATGAACACCTACTACAACTAGACGAATTACACAGTGGGTAGCACTAGTTAACAACAGCATAGTTAAGCAATCACAGAAATGAAAGAAAGACTTTATCCCTGTTTACTATAATCATTACCTCAAACTTTAACTAACTCACAAATATATATATATATATATATATATATATATATATATATATATATATTTATATTCCGAAAGACTACACAAAACTAAGTAGCACCTGATAAGAATTCAAGTTTACACATATATACATATCGCAAATGCAATAAGCTGACATTGTACACATCCCTTTTATATAGACTCTTTTACGTAAATACTTCAGATTTCTTTAGCTAGAAAACCTCTATCCAGTTTGGCTTTTTCCTGATAGCAAAGATTGAAATGGGGAGGGGTGTGTGTGTGTGTGGGGGGGGGGGGGGGGCACATCCTGTCCCTACTTTTATAATCAGACTATGCATACTTTTCAGAAACCATATTCATTATAATAACAGATGAATTACCTTCCCATTTAAGATTTATCATGTAATACTTTAAAACAATTTACACCGACAATATTTTCTACAAACTTCAGAAATGACTTCAAGTTAAAGTCAGACTGCAATTACCACAAAAAACAGTGCTTTATAACACTTTTACAACTCTTTCAAATTAACCTCAATTTTGTTCATCAATATTAAAACTTTTACGCTTTCCAACTGTAGCAATTCATACCAAATCAATACTTTTTATCAGTTATATGATGTGTTCCATTTACTACTTGTGAAGCAAGTAGTTTTAGCAGACAATCTTTATGCTCCTGAACATTAAAGCGAGGACACTTGTAAAGTAGAAGCTATTCAAAGTAAATTGGTGCTTTTCATAAATTGTGTAAAATAAAATAGATTAATACTCGGATTTAAATACTTTGAGGAAAGGACCCTGCTTGGTTGATTGAAGGGGAAAATTTAATGGTTCAAATACCAGTTTTTGCAACACTTGGATTATTATTGCAAAATCGAACACACACAAACACACTGTTTCATACTGATATACAGTTCTAACCCCCTGAATTTGTTGGAGCAGTGGCGCAATAGCGGTGGCGAGCACGTGGCGGCTACGTGGTGTCTCATCTGGAGGATTGTTGCTCTATTTCGTTTCTTCTCGGCGACTTAAATTTTAATTTTAGAGCCATTCCCAAATCTAGAGCACCCTTCTGTAGCAGTAACGACATCCGAGGCCGTTTCATCATAGATGAGGACACCGAACGCCTCACTCGGCACCTGCTGTGTCGACTCCACAACTGCTGGCCACTGACTGCCTACTGTGCTCTCTCGCTTCCCGCTCAGTCTGACCGCCACTTCCACCTCTTCTTTGCGCGCCAAACCACTTCCGTAGCGGAGGGGAATCACTATGTTTTTTTATATTATACAATACAAAATTCTTAAGTATGAACCAGTTTTTACATTGCGGTTTCTCATAATAAACAAACATATTTAATAATAATGATAATAATGGCGTGTGACGAGGGTTTCCCGCCGGGTATACCGCTCGCCTGGCGCAAGTCTTTCGATTTTACGCCACTTTGGCGACTTGCGCTGCGATGGGGATGAAATGATGATGATTTGGACAACACAACACACAGTCCCTGAGCGGAGAAAATCTCCGACCCAGCCGGGAATCGAACCCGGGCCCTTAGGATTGACAGTCCGTCGCGCTGACCACTTTTTTTTTTTTAATCTCATTTTGTTCGATCTTGTTCGTTGCATCTGCTCGGGGCGGACGTCGTAAGATGTCCATTTAAGTTCGTTGTTGATCGATCAACTCAGTTTTTTTATTACAGAGGGAGCTAAGCCTCTGACCGAACACGCTGAGCTACCGTGATCCACTCAGCTACCGGGGGCGGACAACATATTTAATAAAATTCTATTATTTAAACGCACAGTTATTACGTTAAACAATTTACACATCATGAAGTACCACCTCTCTCCAACGATCCAAAGAACTTAACTAGTAACGAATAAACACTTTTTATATAAAGTTGCACAGTATCGATTAATCACAATCGATTGTGGTGTTAGAAGAGGACATAGGATTAACAAAGGGGTTATTAATCGCTGATATGGATATCCTGGAGGAAGAAGAATGGGGCACGAGGTGTGGCAGCCATGGACAATCTCTGGACACATTACATCTTCTTTACGAGAAAATGATAAGCACTTTGAGGGAATCTATAGGGAACCGATGGAAAAATTACTTTTGGAATTTAAGCGTTCATTTTTTCCATAAGGGCCATTACCAGCGACGCATGTTACACAGCACCGCATACCAACGGGAAATGAATCACCAGTCTACCAAAAACCGTACAAAATACCTATGTACTAGCAGCCAATTTTGGAGGAATTTATCGCTCAACAGCCAAAAATGAAATAATTAAAGGACATAATAGTGAATGGGGGGCAGAAATAGTCATCTCGCCAAAAAAACAATGAATGGAACACGAATGTATATGTTTCGTTGTGATAGCAGGCACCTAAATGCAAAAATTGTAACGAATGTGTTGTGGGTTGGCAGGAGAGCCAACACCGTTTTACTAGAGGAAGCCGAAAGGCACGCGTTTTAACTCACGCAGGCTGGCGTGAGGTCTGGAACAGGACAAGGAAATTAGAATTTCAGAAAAAACGGACGCAGCTGGTGAAAAATTAAGTTTAATCCACTAATGATGAGCGTCAGTCTTGTCCGTACATTATTTACAATATCAATAGTAACTGAACATGGCGCCTTGCTAGGTCGTAGCAAATGACGTAGCTGAAGGCTATGCTAACTATCGTCTCGGCAAATGAGAGCGTATTTTGTCAGTGAACCATCGCTAGCAAAGTCGGTTGTACAACTGGGGCGAGTCTCTCTAGACCTGCCGTGTGGCGGCGCTCTGTCTGCAATCACTGATAGTGGCGACACGCGGGTCCGATGTATACTAACGGACCGCGGCCGATTTGAAGGCTACCACCTAGCAAGTGTGGTGTCTGGCGGTGACACCACAGGATGCCTACCCTTTGCCAAACATCACAGAAACCTTGGATAAATGAGGGCAATGCAAATATTTTCCAGCAATGGATTGGGTTATCATCAGATAGCGGCTGCACTGCAGGATCGACACAAATCAGCGTTTCTGGCATTCTGGGGACACTACTAATTTAGAATAATGCCATTTGGATTAAACCATGCATCTGCAACTTTTCAGAGTTTGTTAGAAAGAATACTCGAAAATTTGTAACCACGGCGATTAGTATTCCTAAGGTTGCAAGCAGCGAAGTTAGCACTGAGTACAGAAAAGTGTAATTTTGTGATGGAAGAGGTAGCATAGTCAGGTTATGACATAAGTATCATAGGATTAAGACAGACGTGAATTCCCTGTATCATAAACTGTAAAGGAGTGTCCAGAATGAGATTTTCACTCTGCAGCGGAGTGTGCGCTGATATGAAACTTCCTGGCAGATTAAAACTGTGTGCCCAACCGAGACTCGAACTCGGGACCTTTGCCTTTCGCGGGCAAGTGCTCTACCATCTGACCTACCGAAGCACGACTCACGGCCGGTACTCACGGCTTTACTTCTGCCAGTATCTCGTCTCCTAACTTCCAAACTTCATATCAGCGCACACTCCGGTGCAGAGTGAAAATCTCATTCTGGAAACATCCCCCAGGCTGTGGCTAAGCCATGTCTCCGCTATATCCTTTCTTTCAGGAGTGCTAGTTCTGCAAGCTTCGCAGGAGAGCTTCTGTAAAGTTTGGAAGGCAGGAGACGAGATACTGGCAGAAGTAAAGCTGTGAGTACCAGCCGTGAGTCGTGCTTCGGTAGCTCAGTTGGTAGAGCACTTGCCCGCGAAAGGCAAAGGTCATGAGTTCGAGTCTCGGTCGGGCACACAGTTTTAATCTGCCAGGAAGTTTTGTAAAGGATTTGCTAACATTCATGGGACTCACATACTACTGCTGTAAGTTCGTAAAAGGATTTGCAGATGTTACCAGATGGTTGACACAATTGTTAAAAAAAGGGGCTAAGTTTGTGTGGTCACAAGAATGCCAGTATGTGTTTGAGGAGCTAAAAGAAGCTTTAACATCAAATCCGATATTGATATTACCGGATTTTAGTAGATAATTTGTTTTATCACACTTGGCGGTATTTTGTCACAAGCGGCATAGAACATCCGGTAGCTTACGCAACAAGGCAACTAAATTCTGCAGAAAAAAATTGTTCCACACGGAGAAAGAGATGTTAAGACTTATTTACTTAATCACATTTTTCAAATGTCATCTGTATGGCACAAAGTTTACAGTAATAACAGATCACGCGGCATCAAAATGATTATTGGGGATAAAGATCCTTCCAGCAGGTTGAAACGATGGGCTACAAGACTAAGTGATTTTGATTTTGGAGTTATGCATAAACCCGGGAAAAAGTACGGAAATGCGGATGGCTTAAGTAATGGAGGTAATGAGGATAAGGAATGGCAAGCTGCACAAAGAGCGGATGTCGAATGTAAGCAGGAATTTAAGCAGTCACAGTCTTGTATGCAGGATGGGTCGTTATGCAGAAAAACTAAGTCGAGACCGCGGGTAGTTGTACCAGCAAAGCTAAGAAATAGAGTGCTACAAGAAGCTCATGATCACGTATTAACGGGTCATTGAGGTTGCACATGCACCAACAGAAGAGTATCAGAAAGGTATTGGTCGAGGAACAGGTAGACAGACGTAAACCAGTATGTGTGGAATTCCATACAGTGCGCACAGAGAGCGGGTTTGTGTAGAACATGAGGACCATTACAGAGATTACCTGAACCATTAGCATATCTGGAGATTGCTGTTTTACGTCCATTCAATTAAACACCAGCAGGGAATAAGTACGTACTCATAATCATAGATCATTTTCACGAAACGTAGAAACGTAGGAATGGTCACAGTGCCAAACCAGCAGGGAGCAACAGTGACACAAACAATTGTGAATAATTGGATATTGAAATCTATTCAAGGAAATGTGTAAGTTATTGATTGTGAAGGACGAGTCATCTCCATCCAGAAGCCAATGGAAGAACTGAAAAAGCGCGTAGGACAATCTGTAAGATACTTGGATACCACGCTGACTCACATCACACCAGCTAGGATGTCTATCTGAAGTACGTCGTCTCCGCGTACAACTCAAATCAACATATGAATACGAGACTATCGCCATATAAAGTAATGTATGGTCGTAAAATGCCATCACCGATCGACATACTGAAAGCGAAGAAAGGGAAGACTGGAGAGTATGCTAAGAAATTTTCCAGAATGATGAAGGAAATTTGGATAGAATACCGAGAGCAAATAAACCAACACTAAAGATACAGGAAGAAGCAGTGGGCCATACGGCAAGAAAGCCACAGCGTAAAGTTGGTCAGTGGTTGATGTTATCAACTTCGTATACGCCGAAGGGAAAGACTGTTAAGTTTTTTGCGAAGTAGGAGGGGCCATAGCAAGTGGTAGAGACTACGTCGCCAGTAAATGTCAAGACTCAGTTGCCGATGAGAAATATAATTGTGCATGTAGGCTGGTTGAAACTTTTTCAAGGGAGTCCGAAAGCTATACCAGAGACAGGAGACGTTGACAAGAAAGCAAGACGGAGGAGAAAGATATCAAAAAATAAGATGTTTTCAATCAAAAGATAAAAAGGACCACGTATGGATTAACGCCTAGGAACTAGTCATTTAACATTATTTTAGGTGTAGATTTAGTGTAAGCAGCAATGAATTTAAGGGGGAGGAAAGTATTAGGTATTCTTGCTTTTTTTAGGTATAGATTTAGTGTAAGCAGCAATAAATTTAAAGGGGAGGAAAGTATTAGGTATTCCTGTTGTTCCTCTCACACATCACCATTAAAATTCTCTGTCTCTGCATAAGTTTTGAAAGTTTCCTATGGTGTAAGATATACAAAAGAAAAACTTTTTACTTATCTTCACTCTTTCTTCTTGTTATTGGCTCCAGTGTTTGCGCCTAGGGGTACATTCTTGTGGCTGAAATTTTGATTTAAGTTTGTGGGTTCCTGATGACTAAATAACTGATGAAGATTTGTCTGTATATTTCTTGAATTTTATTCTTTGTCACATTTTTCAATGTCACACCGTCTTTACAATTTTCACGTAGTATTCCAAATTACATAGTTAGTGTCGATCGTATAAATACGTCTGTCTCCATCAGAGGCATGCCCACTACTCCTCACATTCTGCGGAACTCACAGTATTCCACTGAGTTTACAAAGTTTACAATAATATGAATTTTAAGTGTGCCAGAAATTTCGTAATTTCAAATATTTCTACAAGAATAATAATTTTAGCTGTATCGATTGTAACAATTAATTTTTATACATTTTAGCCTGAAATGTAAAACATCGTACATAAAATCAAATGAAATTCTTTCAGTGAACCTATACCAGATTCGGGATTAATTCTGGTATCAGCTACTTCTATAAAAAAAAAAGGTTGTGTTAGAAAAGGGTGTTCCATTACAGTGCCCATGAGTGAGGTTTAGAGAACGACGTATTGAATAACACACGACTACTACGGCAACTGACTGGAGAAAAAATGCGATATGCCAGAGCTGCACAAGAGGCAGTTAATCAAAATATGAGGGAGCTACGAATCGAAGTGGAAGTCTTAGATAGGGAATTAGCAATGACAAAATGGTTACAGTCCGTAGAAGATAGTGTTAGGGATAAACGAGGAAAATTAGCAGAACTCCAGGAGGCTATGCAGCAGGCCGCAAGAGGTCAGCTAGGAGTAAACTTGCTGTCGCGAGAGCAATATTTAGAGGGGTTAAGGAAACTACAGAAGAAACTACAGGTTTTACAATCCGAGCACAAAAACTTACCGTTTTATTTCAAGGTAGCCACGGTACCGCTGAGAATTGATGGAGCGAAAATTTACATTTCCGTTTCTATACCAGTAGCACGGGAACAACCACATTATGAGTGCTATATAGTTCAAGCGTATCCTGTCAAGTGGGGATATTGAAGCAATTTGTAAGAATAAACACATAGCGACTGCTGTTAATTCCGAAAGACAAGGGAAGACATGTAGAAATGGAGGAAGCAAAGTTACAAAAATGCCGCTGAGGAGAAATCACAGTCTGTTCGCATATGACAAGAGGAGAGGGGTAGGATTCCTGCCCAGTGAAATAGCTGATGGGGCAAAAGGAGGTAAGAGAATGCAATGAAGAAGTTACCGAGCCGGAACTGTACTTTCAGCTGGTCGAGTTGCACTGATTGTATTCCAACTTTGACAAGATGGTTGTAGTTGCTAGTTGTTTCGAGCAAAGAAAGCTTATGTCAGCAAAGGGGCTAGATTTAACAGGGAGTGGTTTGTTATTAAATGGAACAGCGAGCGAGATAATGGGACCTACTTTCCGTATGCTTGCCACGATTTCAGGGGTATTGTTGTTGTGGTCTTCAGTCCAGAGACTGGTTTGATGCAGCTCTCCACGCTACTCTATCCTGTGCAAGCTTCTTCACCTCCAAGTAACTACTGCAACCTACATCCTTCTGAATCTGCCTAGTGTATTCATCTCTTCGTCTCCCTCTACGATTTTTACCCTCCACGTTGCCCTTCAATACTAAATTGCCGATCCCTTGATGCCTCAGAACATGTCCTACCAACCGATCCCTTCACCTACTCAAATTCCTCTTCTCCCCAACTCTATTCAGTACCTCCTCATTAGTTACGTGATCTACCCATTTAATCTTCAGTATTCTTCTGTAGCACCACATTTCGAAAGCTTCTATTCTCTGTTTGTCTACACTATTTATCATCCATGTTTCACATACATACATGGCTACGCTCTTTATAAATACTTCTAGAAAAAATTTACGGACACTTAAATGTATACTCGATGTTAACAAATTTCTCTTCTTCAGAAACGCTAATCATACCATTGCCAGTCTAAATTTTATATCCTCTCTGCTTCACCATCATCAGTTATTTTGTTCCCCAAATAGCAAAACTCACCTACTACTTTAAGTGTCTCGTTTCCTGATCTAATTCCCTCAGCATCTCCTGATTTAATTCGACTACATTCCATCATCCTCGTTTTGCTTTTGTTGATCTTCATCTTATATCCTCCTTTCAAGACACTGTCCATTCCGTTCAATTCCTCTTCCAGGTTCTTTGCTGTCTCTGACAGAATTACAATGTCATCGACAAACCTCAAAGTTTTTATTTCTTCTCCATGGATTTTAATTCCAACTCCAAATTTTTCTTTTGTTTCCTTGACTGCTTGGTCAATAAACAGATTGAATAACATCTGGGATAGACTGCAACCCTGTCTCACTCCCTTCCCAACCACTGCTTCCCTTTCATGCTCCTGGACTCTTAAAACTGCTATCTGGTTTCTGTACAAATTGTAAATAGCCTTTCGTTCCCTGTATTTGCCATCTACCACCTTCAGACTATAAAAGAGAATATTCCAGTTAACATTGTCAAAAGCTTTCTCTAAGTCTACAAATGCTAGGAACGTAGGTTTGCCTTTTCTTAATCTTTCTTCTAAGATAAGTCGTAAGGTTAGTATTGCCTCACGTGTTCCAACATTTCTACGGAATCCAAACTGATCTTCCCCGAGATCCGCTTCTACTAGTTTTTCCATTCGTCTGTAAAGAATTCGCGTTAGTATTTTGCAGCTGTGACTTATTAAACTGATAGTTCGGTAATTTTCACATCTGTCAACACCTGCTTTCTTTGGGATTGGAATTACTATATTCTTCTTGAAGTCTGTGGGTATTTCGCCTGTCTCATACATCTTGCTCACCAGATGGTAGAGTTTTGTCATGACTGGCTCTCCCAAGGCCATCAGTAGTTCTAATGGAATGTTGTCTACTCCCGGGGCCTTGTTTCGACTCAGGTCTTTCAGTGCTCTGTAAAACTCTTCACGCAGTATCATATCTCCCATTTCATATTCATCTACGTCCTCTTCCATTTCCATAACATTATCCTCAAGAACATCGCCCCTGTATAGACCCTCTATATACTCCTTCCACCTTTCTGCTTTCCCTTCTTTGCTTAGAACTGGTTTTCCATGTGAGCTCTAGATACTAATACAAGTGGTTCTGTTTTCTCCAAAGGTCTCTTTAATTTTCCTGTAGGCAGTATTTATCTTACCGCTACTGAAATATGCCTCTACATCCTTACATTTGTCCTCTACCCATCCCTGCTTAGCCATTTTCCACTTCCTGTCGATCTCATTTTTGAGACTTTTTATTCCTTTTTGCCTGCTTCATGTTCCGCATCTTTATATTTTCTCCTTTCATAAGTTAAATTCAATATCTGTACTGTTACCCAAGGATTTCTACTAGCCCTCGTTTTTTTCCCCTACTTGATCCTCTGCTGCGTTCGTTACTTCATGTCTCAAAGCCACCCATTCCTTTTCTACTGTATTTGTTTCTCCCGTTTTTGTCAATCGTTCCGTAATGGAACTCTCTTCAACCTCTGGTTCTTTCAGTTTATGCAGGTCCCATCTCCCTTAATTCCTACCTTTTTGCAATTTCATCAGTTTTAGTCTACAGTTCATAACCAATAAATTGTGGCCAAAGTCCTGCAAATGTCTTACAGTGTGAAACCTGGTTCCTAAATGTCTGTGTTGCCATTATATAATCTATCTGATACCTTCTAGTATCTCCAGGATTCTTCCATGTATACAACCTTCTTTCATGATTCTTGAACCAAGTGTTAGCAATGATTAAGTTACGTTCTGTGTAAATTCTACCAGGCGGCTTTCTCTTTCATTCCTTACCTCCATTCCATATTCACCTCCTACTTTTCCTTCTCCTCCTTTTCCTACTGTCGAATTCCAGTCCCCCATGACTATTAAATTTATCTCATCATACATTTCTTCAATCCCTTCGCCATCTGCAGAGCTAGTTGGCACGTAAACTTGTACTACTGTGGTACGCGTGGGCTTCGTGTCTATCTTGGCTACAATAATGCGTTCACTATGCTGTTCGTAGTAGCCTCTTATTTTTTTATTCATTATTAAACCTACGCCTGAATTAACCCCATTTGATTTTGTATTTATAATCCTGCATTCACCTGACCAAAGGTCTTGTTGCTCCTGCCACAGAACTTCACTAATTCCCACTATATCTAACTTTAATCTATCCATTTACCTTTCTAAATTTTCTAACCTACCTCCCCGATTAAGGGATCTGACAATCCACGCATCGATCCGTAGAACATCAGTTTTGTTTTCCTGATAACGACGTCCTCTTCAGTAGTCCCCGCCCGGAGATCCGAATGTGGGACTATTTTACCTCCGGAATATTTTACCCAAGAGAACGCCATCATCATTTAACCATACAGTAAAGCTGCATGCCCTCGGGAAAAATTACGGCTGTAGTTTCCCCTTGCTTTCAGCCGTTCGCAGTACCAGCACAGCAACGCCGTTTTGGTTAGTGTTGCAAGGCCAGATCAGTCAATCATCCAGACTATTGCCCCTGTAACTATTGAAAAGACTGCTGCCCCTCTTCAGAAACCACACGTTTGTCTGGCCACTCAACAGATACCCCTACGTTGTGGTTGCACCTACGGTACGGCTATCTGTATCGCTGAGGCACGCAAGCCTCCCCATCGACGGGAAAGTCCATGGTTCGGTGATAAAACACCTGAATATTTGGCAGCCTCATTCGTACAGGTCGGAGGAGCCCATGGAAGTGCTACCTACCGAAGGTCTAACCAGCTAACTAGTGTACGGAATACTGAATGTTTTTATTGTTGCGAAATGATAACGCTAAATGATAATGGAAACTTAAGAGTTCCTCTAAATCTACATCCATACTCCGCAAACCACCTGATGGTGTGTGGCGGAGGGTACCTTGAGTACCTCCATCGGTTATCCCTTCTGTTCCAGTCTCGTATTGTTCGTGGAAAGGATTGTCGGTATGCCTCTGTGTGGGCTCTAATCTCTCTGATCTTATCCTCATGGTCTCTTCGCGAGATATACGTAGGAGGGAGCAATATACTGCTTGACTCCTCGGTGAAGGTATGTTCTTGAAACTTCAACAAAAGCCCGTACCGGGCTACTGAGCGTCTCTCCTGCAGAGTCTTCCACTGGAGTTTATCTATCATCTCCGTAACGCTTTCGCGATTACTAAATTATCCTGTAACGAAGCGCGCTGCTCTCCGTTCAATCTTCTCTATCTCTTCTATCAACCCTATCTGGTACGGATCCCACGCCGGTGAGCAGTATTCAAGCAGTGGGTGAAAGAGTGTACTGTAACCTACTTCCTTTGTTTTCGCGCTGCATTTCCTTAGGCTTCTTCCAATGACTCTGTCTGGCATCTGCTTTACCGACGCTTAATTTTAAATGGTCATTCCATTTTAAATCACTCCTAATGCCTACTCCCAGATAATTTATGGAATTAACTGCTTCCAGTTGCTGACCTGCTATATTGTAGCTAAATGGTAAAGGATCTTTCTTTCTGTGTATTCCCAGCACATTACACTTGTCTACATTGAGATTCAGTTGCCATTCCCTGTACCATGCGTCAGTTCGTTGCAGATCCTCCTGCATTTCAGTACAATTTTCCATTGTTACAACCTCTCGATATACTACAGCATCATCCGCAAAAAGCCTTAGTGAACTTCCGATGTTTTCCACAAGGTCATTTATATATATTGTGAATAGCAACCGTCCTACGACACTCCCCTGCGGCACACCTGAAATCACTCTTACTTCGGAAGACTTCACTTAATTGAGAATGACATGCTGCGTTCTCTTATCTAGGAACTTCTCAGTTCAATCACACAATTGGTCTGATAGTCCATATGCTCTTACTTTGTTCATTAAACGACTGTGGGGAACTGTATCAAAAGCCTTGCGGAGGTCAAGAAACACGGCATCTACCTGGGAATCCGTGTCTAAGGCCCTCTGAGTCTCGTGGACGAATAGCGCGAGCTGAGTTTCACACGATCGTCTTTTACGAAACCCATGCTGATTCCTACAGAGTAGATTTCTAGTCTCCAGAAAAGTCATTATACTCTAACATAATACGTGTCCAAAATTCTGCAACTGATCGACGTCAGAGATATAGGTCTATAGTTCTGCTCATCAGTTCGACGTCCCTTCTTGAAAACGGGGATGACCTGTGCCCTTTTCCAATCTTTTGGAACGATACCCTCTTCTAGCGACCTACGGTACACCGCTGCAAGAAGGTTGGCAAGATCCTTCGCGTACTCTGCGTAAAATCGAACAGGTATCCCATCAGGTTCAGCGGCCTTTCCTCTTTTGAGCGATTTTAATTATTTTTCTATCCCTCTGTCATCTATTTCGATATCTACCATTTTGTCACCTGTGCTACAATCTAGAGAAGGAACTACAGTGCAGTCTTCCTCTGTGAAATAGCTTTGGAAAAAGACATTTAGTTTTTCGGCCTTTAGTCTGTCATCCTCTGTTGCAGTACCATTTTGGTCATAGAGTGTCTGGACATTTTGTTTTGATCCACCTACCGCTTTGATGTGAGACCAAAATGTCTTCGGATTTTCTGCCAAGTCAGTACACATAGCTTTACTTTCGAACTCATTGAACGTCTCTCGCATAGCCCTCCTCACACTACATTTCGCTTGGGTAATTTTTGTTTGTCTGCAAGGCTTTGGGTATTTTTATGTTTGCTGTGAAGTTTCCTTTGCTTCCGTAGCAGTTCTGTAACTCGGTTGTTGTACCACGGTGGCTCCAAGTCTTACGATCTTGCTTGGCACATACTCATCTAACGCATATTGTACGATGGTTTTGAACTTTGTCCACTGATCCTCAACACTATCTGTAGTTGAGATAAAACTTTTGTGTTGAGCCGTCAAGTACTCTGAAATCTGCTTTTTGTCACTTTTGCTAAACAGAAAAATCTTCCTGCCTTTCTTAATATTTCTATTTAGGGCTGAATTCACCGATGCAGTAACCGCTTTATGGTCGCTGATTCCCTCTTCTGCGTTAACTGTTTCAAATAGTTCTGGTCTGTTTGTCACCAGAAGGTCTAATATGTTAACGCCACAGCCGACGCTGCAGTATGCCAGCGCAAGGATGGAAACGTTTCCTCACTTGCCACCAAGGAAGTGTTTAGAGTACGTCCTTTACGCTCTAAACGAAGACATTCTGGAGCATATAGATACTCAACCACAACATCATGCTAGTCTCAGCATCACAGCCTATATCATGAGCCCGTGACGCCCGGAGCAACATCCGGGATGCAGTATGGCGTCCGTGGTTCGACCACGAGACAGAGCCGTCTGCTCTGAGACGCGAGGGAGGTGCCGGCCCACTGGAGGAAGTTCACGGCCCTCTTCAGCTGCACCGCTGGGCTGCCATCATGGTCGCAACTAGAGACATCACTGTGAGACCAGACTCTTTGCGCTGTCGGCAGTGACGGACGTCTATTGTTTTACATGATATGCAACTTGATGCCTTCACCAAGTTCTTCCTGACGTACCACAGCCGAGGGATGGGCTAAGGAAATTAACTGAACTAATCTACTGTCGTCCTGACGTCTCATTTCAGTCTCCACAGGTGATATTCTAACGGTCATTCGGTTATTTAAAAAGTGAATACTGATAAAAGTAAATAAGGTACATACATACACAAGAAAATTATAGCAGAATTGCAGAACTGATTAACTGAAAAGTTATTAGGCACTCTGTTGTGGTATAGTAATGTATGTCTTCGTCCATTCAACAATAGCTTCCTCCAGCAGTCGACTGAAGAGAACTGAGATTAGGTCGTCTGCCGGTCTCGAAGCTCGTTGACAGCTTTCCTCTGCATTTTACTGTGAAAGTCGCACTGCTAACCACCCCTTTCAGCCACTCTCATTTCTACATCTACAGCTACATCCATACTCCGCAAGCCACCTGACGGTGTGTGACGGAGGGTACTTTGAGTACCTCTATCGGTTCTCCCTTCTATTCCAGTGTCGTATTATTCGTGGAAAGAAAGATTGTTGGTATGCCTCTGTGTGGGCTCTAATACCTCTGATTTTATCCTGATGGTCTCTTCGCGAGATATGAGTAGGAGGGAGCAATATACTGCTTGACTCCTCGGTGAAGGTATGTTCTCGAAACTCCAACGAAAGCCCGTACCGAGCTACTGAGCGTCTCTCTTGCAGAATCTTCCACTGGAGTTTACCTATCATCTCCGTAACGCTTTCGCGATTACTAAATGATCCTGTAACGAAGCGCGCTGCTCTCCGTTGGATCTTCTCTATCTCTTCTATCAACCCTATCTGGTACGGATCCCACACCGGTGATGTCTGTGATTAAGTAGCCTCCCGTTAAGCAGGCAGCGAAAGAGACAAGAACACGTTGCTGCAGATTCACGTGCTGGTGTGTCATCCTGCTGTTGCAGCGTCTCGGAGAGGGAATGTCTGCCTGCCGAGTCGTAGATAGCCTGGGACAAAGATTACTACGTAAAATAAGGATCTCACAGTTATTGTACGGAGGGTGGGTTTTAGGATTCGTATCTGTCCTCCACATGGTTGCATTTATGCTTTAGTTAAAAAAAAAAAGAGAAAGGGAGAATCTGACAAGCAAGCACAACATCCCATATCGCTCATGTTGTGACTTGGCAAGACAGCCAAGTCACAATGAGAGAAAGCCGAAAGGCACGCGTTAAGCTCACGCAGATTGGCGTGAGGTCTGGAACAGTTAAAGGAATTAATAGTAGCAAATAAAGTACGTAGTTGATGTAATACTTAACTTTAATCCACAATTGTAGAACATCTCTCTTGACGATACATGTTATAACCACAATATAAAATAATATCAAATGCTATGGCGCCTTGCTAGGTCGTAGCAAATGACGTAGCTGAAGGCTATGCTAACTACTGTCTCGGCAAATGAGAGCATAGTTGTCAGTGATCCATTTCTGGCTAAGTCGGCTGTACAACTGGGGCGAGTGTCAGGACGTCTATCTAGACATGCCGTGTGGTGGCGCTCGGTCTGCAATCACTGACAGTGGCGACACGCGGGTCCGACGTATACTAGCGGACCGCGGCTGATTTAAAGGCTACCACCTAGAAAGTGCGGTGTCTGGCGGTGACACCACAGCTCAAGCTCCCCTAGTGCTAATTGATCTGGCCGGCCGCGGTGTCCGAGCGGTTCTGGGCGCTTCAGTCGGGAACCGCGCGACTGCTACCGTCGCAGGTTCGAATCCTGCCTCGGGCATGGATGTGTGTGATATCCTTAGGTTAGTTAGGTTTAAGTAGTTTTAAGTTCAAGGGGTCTCTTGACCTCAGATGTTAAGTCCCACAGTGCTGAGGGCCATTTTTGAACCTAATTGATCTGCTTTCTGTTTCACTAAAATCACGTGTTTTATGGATTGGTAGACTGAAAGAAGTGTAAGACTGACGCCATTCGTTATCGATTTGCTTCGCCCACACAAAGATGTAGCACTGAGAAGCGACTGACATCGAAGTTCGAACAGGAAGCACTGCTCCGCTAAGAGTATACCGTAAACGGACAGCGAAGTGAGTAGTTCTCCTTTCAGCGTGCACGCAAAACAAAAGCGTGGAGTGCAGGCGAGCCGAGTGCAGTGTACGCACGCAGTTCGCGGACACAGCCTGCGCGGGGGCACCTGCTCTCGATGGCGGCCGGGCCGCTGATAAGAGCCGCGCCCGGGCGGCCGTCGGCCGCCGCTTTAATATTCCGCCCGGCCCCGCCTCACGTCACGCCTGTTTGCGTAGCCCGAGGACTCCGTTCTCTTTCTTATCAGTACAAACACTGGCTAATACAGTATTAAGAACCGTATTTACACTGTCATCAACCGGCTGGCCGTACACACGTACTGCCTGAATTAATTTCACAGCCGGCAGAGCGAAACGCCTTTCTGAAGGTACCGCGCTCCCAGCACGAGCCAGTCTCATTTCTGTGAGTAAGTAGCCTCCTGTTAAGTAAGCAGCGATCGAGCCAGAAAACACGCTACTGCAGGTTCGCACGTTGATGTACAATCTTGCTGTTGCCTGTTCCAAAACAATGACTGTTTAATTGAACCTTTGTTTATACCAGCTGCTACAGAAAATATTCACCCCGCTTTCACAGAACTTTAAAAACGTGAGCCGAAACATTATGACCACCTGCGTAACAGTATGTTGGTGACCCTTTGGAACACGATACAGAAGTGATTCTGCGTGCCGTGGAATCGACAAGTCCTTGGCAGGTTTTCGGACGCATGTGGCGGCAGACGTCAACGCACCAGAAGTCACGCAATTCCTGTAAATCACTGGTCGGTAGTTTGTGCGCCCGAAACTGGCGCCCTGTAGCGTCCCACAGGTGTTCCATCGTGTTCGGATCGGGCGGAAACGGAGGCCTAGACATCAATGCCAGCTCGCTGTCAAGCTTCTCAAACCAATGGCGCAGAGTTCTGCCCTTTTGATGCGTAGTGGAAGATGCCATCGCGTGAAGCGATGCATGTTAAGGCGACTCGTGAAAGAAAAAATATAGTCCAGTGTGTTAACTAAGATGTGGGAAACCTCTGGGGAACGGAATGGAGATTTAAAAAGAAGCAAAAAAGTTCGTCTATACAAACGGTCATTTTTTTACTTTATTACTTACAGGCACTTTTTGTTGTTAGGTGTTTCCTTCGTTTCTGTCTTTTTGCTTTGAAATAAAGACATCAACAACAGTTCAGCATTAATGTATGGACAGGCGTAATTAGTGAAAGATTAATTGGACGTTTCACTTCGCATGCTACGCTGGCTGGTCCAACACACAGTGAATTTTCAATCGAACATGTAAATGTTTTGCTGGAAGATGTTCCACTACACTACGAAACGAGCGTATGGAATCGTTGGCCGGGATGACGTACCCGACCATGGATTCCTACGTACAACTTGATCTACTAAGTCCCCTCTACAACCTCTAGAAGTGTGTAATGCGAATTGTGAAACGCCTTGTACACATACAGGGTGAAAATTAATGAAACCGACAAACTGCAGGGATGGGAACCTGGCTGTAAATGTAGGAAGAAAGGTCCTATGAACATGTGTCCGGAAATGCATCATTGCCACGGCAGATGACGCTGAAGAATGACAATTCCTCTGACCACGTGCCGTGTGTTCCTTGTGTGTTGCAGGCTGTGTGACTGACTTAGCTTTCTGTAAGCAGAGGAATGGTCCGGTAATGATGTCTCGAACAATCGGAGATGGTGTTTGTGTACCCCAAGCAGATGGAAATGGTCGATAGGCAGCACGGCTGTGCCAAAGCAAGTACCTTCCCAGGCACCGACCGCATCACACAACATTTCAAGTCCTTTTTGGGCGTTTGTGTGATCATACGTACTTTCGGACAGACGAAAGTGCGCGGTGGCGGCGGACTGTAGTCACACCAGATTTGGCGGACCGGATTCTATAGGATAGTGAGACGAACCGTAGTACAAGCTCTAGACAAGTGAATTGCCAACACGGTGTAAGCCAAAGTACGATTATATGGATCCTCAATGACACTCCATCACATGGAGGCCATTTTGAACGTCTACTGTGACGTGGATGCGATGCAGCTCTGTCCTGTGTTCCGGGGCGAGTTCTCGTCGTTTCACGCACACCGTCGATTTCCTGACACATGTCCGTAGGACCTTTCTTCTTCCATTTCCAGTCAGGAATCCGTCCCTGCAGTTTGTTGGTTGGTTAATGTTCACCCTGTATAATCTATGTTACAGTAATATGATGGAGTATTGGACTTACAATCGTGTAAATGAAAATAACAGTAAATCAAATGTAGCATCTTCTCATTAATCCCTCCTCAGATATAGTTTATCTCGTTAAATCTAACATCTGTGTCATTCTGTTACTGTTAGGTGAAAACTGAAGCAGATGGAATATCCCCAAAACGCCGTGGACGGCAATTAAAAAAAAAAGTGATTTTTAACCTGTATTTCAGCTAGTTGTTGTGCGTTCCTGGTATCGTGGGCTTCGTTTGACGTATGTAGCACAAGTAAACTTTTGTTTTTAAGGCTGCGTTGGGGCGATAAGTGCCATCGCTGTCTTCACTTGAGCTAAGGTAAAATGAAATATTCGATTGCAATTTTTTTTGGCCTGTTCTCGAGGATTTCATATTATTTTCTGATTTTGTTCGTTTTGGTATGGTGACGTCATTCTTACTTTTGTGTATTTAGCTTGTCTCTGCTCTAAGCTCCCTACTTCCCGCGGTTGACCCGTTAGTTTCATTTGATATCTGCAGTGAAATATTTCGTGTCGTTTATATCTTTGTTCGCTGGTGTATTTAGTGGCGTCATGACCGGCACGCTGTATATGATGGAAATAATGGTGTCCGCCATTATGATGGCGGGTCAAAGCAAACGAACGAAATAGAACACTTCCTTACTGGCGCTTTATGTTGTTTTCGATCTTTCGCAACTTAAAGTTTAGTCGATGTACCTTTGTGACTTCGACCACTTGTGGCCAGATGGGTGATTGATGTGTGTGTGTGTTGGGGCTTATGGGCGCTCAACATCGAGGTCTTCAGCGCCCTGACACACATTAAAAGGAACGAATGTGGACAGACCTAATAAAACTGAAAAACACACTCAAAGAAAGCAGGAAAAGACTACATAAGAAAGTAAAACCGAAGGAATGGGAAAACTTAGCAACAAGAATGCCACAGGAAATTGTCATTGGCTGGCCACTTACATAAAATATGGGCGAGCTTGTCACACAGTAAACAAGTTAAAATCCTCTCCCTAAAATCTTTGTAAAAACATATGACATGGCACAGAACTTTAAAACTTTAACCACATTGGTCCGAGTGTTGCCTAAAAGAGATGGAAGATCCGCCGGCAAGTCAGCCGCGGCCCGCTGGTCAGAAAATAAAACGCAATCCAATAAAACGTGGCGCACAGTGAGCTGGACGCCGCAAGCACCACACATTGGAGGGTCCTCTCGCCGGAGCAGGAAGCCATGCGTCATAGGGCTGTGGCCTATTCGAAGCCGAGTTAGGAGAACCTCGTCCCGTCGATGGGGCTGGAAGGAAGTACACCACACACGCGTCGTGGGCTTGACTATACGGAGCTTATTGTCAGTCACTTACAGCCACTCATCCTCCCACCGACGCATGACCCGTGAGCTCAACAGCGAGGTGAGTGCTAACACTGAGATACTTGTGGGGCGAGACACGCCTCCTTGGCTGCGAGATCTGCCCTTTCATTCCCAGCAATGCCAACATGCCCCGGAACCCAGCAGGAAGCTACAACCTTCCCCAGTCGCTGTAGTCGGAGGAGGGCATCCTGGATGGTCTGGACTATTTTGTCCGCCGGATACAAACGTTGCAATGAGTGAAGGGCACTGAGTGAATCGGAACAGACAAGAAATTTAGGCGAGGAAGAATGTCTCATGTGCTCCAGTGCCCGCAAGATCGCAAACAATTCTGCATCAAAGACAGTAAAAGTCTGAGGCAGTCGAACCTTGAGGACACGATATGGTAAAACAACTGAGCAACCAAAAGAATCCCCTTCTTTCGACCCATCCGTAAAAACAGCTACATAGTCGTGGTGCTCAGATAAAATGGCAGAAAATGCTGCATTAAAAACGCTGGCAGGAGTTCAATCTCTCTTGTACTGCAATAAATCTAAAATCACTCTGGGCCTCTTCAGTAACCAGGGTGGCAGGCGGTTAAAACCCAGGATTTGAGGTTGTACAGACTCCACACCGAGGGACTCAAGCACACGTTGCACTCGGGTGATTGATACTTCTTGTGATTTCAGACAGATTTTTACAGTTCTTGTTCTTCCATATTTTTGCTTAAATAATGTGTCTCGAGCATCTCCGATAATATTCGTAACTAAACCAACTTTCCTTTGTAGTTGCCTGCACGTAGTACCAGATAGTGCTTAAGGAGCGATATTAAACGGATACCATCAGTGTTTCTTCTTTACTTAAATTGACCAGATTGTGATATAATATTATTCCCTTCAATTTGTGTGTGTGATCTCTGTCTGCACCAAGTTGTCTTTGTTAACCGACACTCGTAGAGCTGGAAATATTTTTGAACGTCGCACGGCTTTTGGATAACACTGTGCTGAGCTCCTTTTCCCTCAACGTTGTTTCATCATTGCTGTAATATCATTCCCACCGTTTGTGAGCCAAATTGACGCGATTTAATTGGCATTCCTTTGTGAGTACAGCCACATGCATGCAGGTTGCTAGAATATCCTATACTTGTACGACACTCTCGTTTCTCTTGCATGTTTCCCTTACCTGCGTGATGCTGTAAAATCTGTCATTTTTCCACAAGTACGTTAGACGAGTGGGTCTGGAATGATTCTTTCATTATCCAGTCCCTCTGGTCCTCACAAACAGATGATTTGCTTGATTTACTATTACAAGGTATTTCCTTGCGTTCACTTTGCATATTGCTTGACAAGTACAATTCAGTGAATAACACTGATACATGCATTATCAATAAAAATAAATATTGGATGATGTCACCTCCACTCTTTTATTGGAAGCTCAATGATAATGTTCCTCTTCTGAAGCGATCCTAAGGAATTAATTCTATATGCCTGGTGGTCGACCAGCAACTCTTACATGTCAGGATCTATAGTTGAAAAATATATACTTTCTACTTACGAACATCAGTAAAAGTCAAGCGGAGATTTTTTAAATGGAGACCCGTTTGCATCTTTTCACAGGCCGCATGCGGCGTTTGTGTTTCAAACCACACAGCATTCTTATCGACAACAACGTGCACAGCTTCCTGAATTCATTCTGGGCGTGTAGATGGAATATAGAAATTTCGTGTAGGAATTTGGTGAACAGAACACCCATGTACCATGGCAAACGCCGCACATCAAGAACAACGACTGCAGTGACTCCGGACAAGATTGAAAGGCATGGAACGACTGTGTCTATGGCAGGATGTTTGTCGTGCACACGTTCGAAAATAAAAGCTTTATGTTTTCAGAAATGGTTCAAATGGCACTGAGCGCTATGGGAATTAACATCGGAGGTCATCAGTCCCCTAGAACTTAGAACTACTTAAACCTAAGTAACCTAAGGACATCACACACATCCATGCCCGAGGGAGGATTCGAACCTGCGACCGTAGCAGTCGCGCGGTTCCGAACTGAAGCGCCTAGAAACGCTATGTTCACTGATGAAGAAGATGTAGTCTTCTGAAATCTGATAAATTCTTTTAAATCACCCTGTATTTATGAGTATGGTGGCACGCAGGAAGTAGCACAATGTCCTCCAGAAAAGAAGTTCGACATCGCCGTCTTCTCTTCTGTGAATTATACGTCAGATGCGTAACAGTGTCAACTGGCTAGCTTTTATGACAGATTGCGCAGTGTAGTGTTGTATCTGTGGTGTTTATGAATGATTTTCGACATCCATTCCTCTCGAAGGACATCAGAAGGACCCGCAAGCTTAGTCATCCAGTCATCATACCGGACATGTCAGAGTGTTAAGGGGCTCCGGAACGCCCTATACTTGCAATGTTAAAATAACGCTTATAAATTACATCTTTCCTCACAAAGTATTTGAGGTAGGAAGTTGAACTTTTTACAGATTATTTATTGGAATATGGGCTACAACACAGGGATTTTACAAAATTTTAGTTCAGTTATTAAAGATGAATTTTTTTCAATTGTAATGAAAATTCACAACATTTTTTTGCAATTTTTTATTTATATATTCAAAAATATACAGTTTTTTGGAAAAAGGCTGTGTTAAATTATGCAGAAGGTACTGTGTAACATTTACTGAAAGTTTGAAACAAATATGTTTGGAAGATCCTTAGAAAACATGTAATTAGTATGAGAAAATAAAAGTTTTGGGAATCGAGCGACAAAGATTGGATTAACTTTTTAGTGCATTCCAGGTCCATAGGATGGATTATCTTCATCCTCTGCAAACTCCTCCTCCAGATTCCTCTTGTTCCTCCTCCTGTTTACTCTTGCTTGTATTTCTAGAGTCTTTACAGCCCTGTCTGCAGCCCGAAGGCGTTCCTTGTCTAAAGCAAGCATCGCTCGTTGTTGTGTTCGTAGATTTTGCTACCATTTTCTTCAGTTGCAGTTACTGCAACACTGTTCCAAAAGGTGGTCATGTATGAACACTTATCACATTTCAGTTGTATTTCACTAGCAAGTCCTACATGCTTTATTATGGAGAGTTCCAGACCAACTTCACTACAATGAATACATCTTACACAGTTTGAAAAAATTCCTTTGAGAACCGACATATCAAATATTTCATTCACATCCGATTCGACCATAAAACATTCATAGTTTTCACTCATTGAACCAAGCTTCTTCTGTGAAGTATTTTCTTTCCCACTTTGACTGCTATGGGCAGGTGTACTTGAGAGGTTAGGTTCACTCACTTGGTTATCGTCTTTATTGTTTACAGTAATAACACATACCTTTGGCTTTCCAACATTTCTCCTTTTCTTAAAAGCCTTCAGAGGATTTCTAATAACTTTACTTTTACTCATTATTATACTTCAACAAAACAGAGACTCAAGAAACAGAATTAATTACGAATGTTTTCGAGATAACGACAGAGTAAATAAACATGAAACAATCGACAATTACACCAGCGACATATATTGAACCATCACAGGTTAGCCACAACACATACTTTATCTCTCATCACTAAAATGTACCTGATGAACACAGACGTTAATAATAACACCATTTGACAGCAGTTTAACAGCGCCACAGTGGGTCACGCCCATGTAGAACACTTTTCAAAAAAAATTTAAAAATAGTTGTAGTCTTCGGAATTGAATAAATTATATATCTATTAAAAGGTAATAGTCTGCAGATTCAGAAAACGCAAAAAAGTAAAAATTGAACTTTTTATGATTTTGAGCCTTTCCGGAGCCCCTTAAGGCACTGGACCCATCTTCGAGTAACCTGCTGTTCGAATCCCTGTCAAACCATTCATTTTTAGGTTTTTCGTAAATTCCTTAAGGCGAACGTCTAGGTGGTTCCTTTTAACGGTAAACTGTTGATATCCGTACCCAAAAACTGTGTGTGCTTCCTCTTAATGATATCAATGACGAAGGCAGACTCAAATCTTCCTTCCATCCTTTTCGAGTCATCCTCAGGCTGTCACATTTTCAGACCCTGCGGTTGTATTTGGAATTTAACCCAGTTTGGTGACCAGGAATTGAACGTTGCAACCATCACAACTGCTCTTATTGACCACTTGCTGCCGGTCCATGACGAAGGTATCAATAGGACTCCCTGGAAACCTCTTATTGTCGATTTTGGCAGAAGCGCGAAAGTTGGATGAGTTCTTCCGTACATTCAATGCAGTACTTATCAGGAAAGTTAATCATTGGTAACGAGTGTGTACTCTCCTTCATATGGCAGTCGGAGGAACCGTAGTACTGCGAGAATCGGAACTGTTAATTAAAAAATCACAATTTAAATTTCTTTTCGCCATATCTCTTTCTCAAAAATGAATTCGCATTGTTAACGAAAGGATGGTGTAGAATCTAAAAAAAAAAAAGGGGGGGAGTGAGGAGAGCCTTTGGCTGTGAGACAAACAGCCCCGTGACAGAACACTGCCAGGTAAACCCTGCCATCTTGTTTCGAGTTCAGACCGAGGATTCTTGTGAGCACCCCACCTCTATATCTGCGCGCCGCATTCACATTCAGTTATTCCATTTCTCTTCCCCTGTGTAGCCCTCCTGTACCTTAATAGACTTGGAGTGCAAAATGTGGTTCCCTGCGTAGGGGAATGTGAAGTAGCGGAATGCTAGGCTCCCAAGCTAACAAGTACACTGTTCTGTCAATAGTTGTCTGGATACTATTTTTAAATATTCAGCATGTACACTGACGTAAAAAATTGCTCCACCAAAAAATAATTAATATGAGGTAATGAAATATCGGTATACATTTGCCTAGGTAACATATGTAATTGATTAACACTGTAAGATCACAGGCTAATGCAAGTGAGAGATAAGTCATAGCCAATGTAAAATAGTGGTACATTAACAGCCAGTGTAACTGCCAGAATATCGTAGCTAACACTTGGTTCAAGAATCATAAAAGAAGGTTGTGTACCTGGAAGAATCCTGGAGATACTAAAAGGTATCAGATAGATTATATAATGGTAAGACAAGGATTTAGGAACCAGGTTTTAAATTGTAAGACATTTCCAGGGGCAGATGTGGATTCTGACCACAATATATTGGTTATGAACTGCAGATTGAAACTGAAGAAACTACAAAAAGGTGGGAATTTAAGGAGATGGGACCTGGATAAACTGAAAGAACCAGAGGTTGTACAGAGTTTCAGGGAGAGCATAAGGGAACAATTGACAGGAATGGGGGAAAGAAATACAGTAGAAGAAGAATGGGTAGCTCTGAGGGATGAAGTAGTGAAGGCAGCAGACGATGAAGTAGGTAAAAAGACGAGGGATAATAGAAATCCTTGGGTAACAGAAGGAATATTGAATTTAATTGATGAAAGGAGAAAATATAAAAATGCGGTAAATGAAGCAGGCAAAAAGGAATACAAACGTCACAAAAATGATATCGACAGGAAGTGCAAAATGGCTAAGCAGGGATGGCTAGAGGACAAATGTAAGGATGTAGAGGCTTGTCTCACTAGGGGTAAGATAGATACTGCCTACAGGAAAATTAAAGAGACCTTTGGAGAGAAGAGAACCACTTGCATGAATATCAAGAGCTCAGATGGCAACCCAGTTCTAAGCAAAGAAGGGAAGGCAGAAAGGTGGAAGGAGTATATAGAGGGTTTATACAAGGGCGATGTACTTGAGGACAATATTATGGAAATGGAAGAGGATGTAGATGATGACGAAATGGGAGATACGATACTGCGTGAAGAGTTTGACAGAGCACTGAAAGACCTGAGTGGAAACAAGGCCCCAGGAGTAGACAACATTCCATTAGAACTACTGATGGCCTCGGGAGAGCTAGTCATGACAAAACTCTACCATCTGGTGAGCACGATGTATGAGACAGGCGAAATACCCTCAGACTTCAAGAAGAATATAATAATTCCAATCCCAAAGAAAGCAGGTGTTGACAGATGTGAAAATTACCGAACTATCAGTTTAATAAGTCACAGCTGCAAAATACTAACGCGAATTCTTTACAGACGAATGGAAAAACTGGTAGAAGCCGAACTCGGGGAAGATCAGTTTGGATTCCGTAGAAATGTTGGAACACGTGAAGCAATACTGACCTTACGACTTATCTTAGAAGAAAGATTAAGAAAAGGCAAACCTACGTTTATAGCATTTGTAGACTTAGAGAAAGCTTTTGACAATGTTAAGTGGAATACTCTCTTTCAAATTCTGAAGGTGGCAGGGGTAAAATACAGGCAGCGAAAGGCTATTTACAATTTGTACAGAAACCAGATGGCAGTTATAAGAGTCGAGGGGCATGAAAGGGAAGCAGTGGTTGGCAAAGGAGTAAGACAGGGTTGTAGCCTATCCCCGATGTTATTCAATCTGTATATTGAGCAAGCAGTAAAGGAAACAAAAGAAATATTCGGAGTAGGTATTAAAATTCATGGAGAAGAAGTAAAAACTTCAAAGTTAGGAAATGAGACGCTTAAAGTAGTAAAGGAGCTTTGCTACTTTGGGAGCAAAATAACTGATGATGGTCGAAGTAGAGATGATATAAACTGTAGGCTGGCAATGGCAAGGAAAGCGTTTTTGAAGAAGAGGAATTTGTTAACATCGAGTATAGATTTAAGTGTCAGGACGTCGTATGGAGTGTAGCCCTGTATGGAAGTGAAATATGGACGATAAATAGTTTGGACAGGAAGAGAATAGAAGCTTTCGAAATGTGGTGCTACAGAAGAATGCTGATGATTAGATGGGTAGATCACATAACTAATGAGGAAGTGTTGAATAGCATTGGGGAGAAGAGGAGTTTGTGGCACAATTTGACAAGAAGAAGGGACCGGTTGGTAGGGCATGCTCTGAGGCATCAAGGGATCACCAATTTAGTATTGGAGGGCAGCGTGGAGGGTAAAAATCGTAGAGGGTAGAACAAGAGATGAATACACCAAGCAGATTCAGAAGGATGTAGATTGCTGTAAGTTCTGGGAGATGAAGAATCTTGCACAGTGTAACAGAACATATTAAAGGCTTTACTTTACCGAAGTATGCGATACCCTCCAAATTCATCCAGTTTAATGAGTATTTGTGATTATAGAAAAATTATTGTGTATGTTAGGAATGATTGCACAACATGTCTCCATAAACAGTCAACCCATTAAATTATACTGAATAACTGACCCACACAAAAGTTGATATCACTTGATCACTGATACAGCAAATGTCATCATGTAAAAACACTAAGTTTATCTTAAATAATTAATATGAAGTACGAAAAATAGTGGCCAACTTAGGTATTTTGGATCTCCTTAAATAAAAATCACCCAGTGAGACCTATTTTTTCACTAGGAGCGTTTTCACTCAGTATTCACGTAATCAATCCTATTTTAGACGAAAACCAATGTAATTCTTAATAATTCATGTTACTTACTTATTTATGCAAATTAGAGAAGTCAATTGACAAACTTCTAAAAAACGGCCTTTTTGTAACAAAGAATTATTCTGTCAAGTCAACAAATCTGTCTGTCATTTTAATAACATGTTAAATTATGTCACTCGATGCAAATTAATAACTTTTCTGCACAAATTATGATAACAGATGTACATGTGACTTATAAACTACATCTCTTTTTAGTAGCTCTTTGACAAGGTTATAAATACAAGCAGCAAGAAGGGTTGAGAGGCAGTCGGAATGTCACTTTGGTAAAGTGTGTTTGTGTGTTATTGTTTGAGGTGGATAAACAATGCAAAGAACATGTAAAGGAAGTACTGTTTTGTGTTGTGTCATGGTCTTTGGTGGACAGTGGAATTAAGATGGCCACCAGAGTAATAAATATTTGAAGTTTACATATTTGTTGGTTTCGCTCGTTCTTTATCATCAAAAGCACATAAAAAACACGGGACCTCATGTTTTTACCCTAGACAACCAGATTTAGAGCCAGCATCAGCATCAAGACACAGCAGCGATCCAGCAAGCAGCAGCGATTACTACAATGCATTTTAATGGCGCCAACCTAACATCAAGCGCTAACAAGCTCCGTAAATTGGAGTGAAATAGTGCGATTATAGCAATTAGCAATATCTACGACTAGGCGACCATTACAACAGGATAGAGTAGCATGGAGAGCTGCATCAAACCAGTCTCAGGACTGAAGACAACAACAACCGTGAATATCCCTGTGGCCAGAAAAAGGTCGTGCAAGAACTGGACCAACGACGACGAAGAGGATCGTTCAATGTGGCAGAAGAGCAACCCTTCCGCAGATATCAGTGCTGGGCCATTAACAAGTGTCAGCTTGCGAACCATTCACCGAAACATCATCGATGTGGACTTTCGGAGCCGAAGGTCCACACGTGCACTACAGAAAGGTTTACGCCTCGCCTGGGCCCGTCAACACTGACATTGGACTGTTGATGACTAGAAACATGTTGCCTGATCGGACGAGTCTCGTTTCAAATTGTGTCGAGCGGATGCATGTGTACGGGTATGGAGACAACCTCTTGAATCCATGGACCTTGCATGTGAGCAAAGGACTATTGCAGCTGGTGGAGCCTCTATTATGGTGTGGGGCGTGTGAGGTTGAAGTGACGTGGGGCCCCTGATACGTCTAGATACGACTCTGACAGGTGACACGTGCGTAAGCATCCTGTCTGATCACCTGCATCCATTCATGTCCATTGTGCGTTCCGACGGACATTGGCAATTCTAGCATGAAAATGCGACACCGCACACGTCCAGAACTGCTACGGGATCACGTTTCTGAATTTAATCACTTCCGGTGGCCACCAGACTCCCCAGATATGGACATTACTGAGCATATCTGGGATGCCTTGCAACGCGCTGTTCAGAAGAGATCTCGACATCCTCGTACACTTACGGGTTTATGGACAGTCCTGCAGGATTCATGTTGTCACTTCTCTTCTGCACTACTTCAGACATTAGTCGAACCCATGCCACGTCGTGTTGTGGCACGTCTGCGTTCTCACGGGGGACCTACACGATATCAGGAAGGTGTACCAGGTTCTTTGGCGCTTCAATGTATATTCGTCGTTGAAGGCAGATACGCAAATTGGAAATAATTCTGCAGACATCGAGCGTTCCTGTTACATTCGCAAGGCGCCCTGAGTCAAAGATATCAGTGTAAGACGACTCCAGTTATTGGAATTCAGGCTCAAGGATCATGGATTAACGATGCGGTCATCGACGTCTCGCCGGCAGCATCAGCTAAATGCAGATTGTTTAGAAAGAACGTTGGCTACGAGATACCGCGAATTATGTTGTTCTTGTGAGATGTTGTTCTTTGTGATTCATTTTACGTAATGGAAAATTGTCATATTTCAATGGCACTTTGATTTCTTTTCAGTAATTACATTCAGAATAATAACTAAAACGTGTTTTCCTTCATTGAATTATTTCTTTCCGTAATCAAAATAATTTTGCAAACTCATTAACTTACGACATAGTCCTTATTATTGTAAACAATTACTATCAGTACTAATGAGACAAAAGTTAAACCGTTTTATTCCTTTTCATTCGCTTTTAATTGCCACTGATTCTTTATTTATGTTGTTCTTAAGTGTTAATCTGCATTTGCATGTTTTATTGTTTTCCATTTGACCTCGTAGGGATTATTGTGCTGTGCCAATGAAATTTGTGCGCTGTGCATTATCTGCTACTACATTAGCAGCCAGTAGAACGACACAAGTTGTTCAGATTGTTTAGGACAATATATTAACAATGGTAATCCTTTTATTTGGAATAATGGCTGATAACCCGTAATGTTATAGTTTTAGGTAATTATTTACAGGCGTAAGAATAATGTACAGTTAAGCTGAGGAAAACAGAGTATTCCATGTTTCAATTATCTCAAAATTTCCGGATGCGAGAAATAAGAAAATGTTCGTCCACACTAGGAGCGTGTCCCTGTGAAGTGACTGCGTGATGTTGAGGTACTCCAATAGGCAGCAAGACCCTAGCATATATTCCTGATAGAACATGTGTGCAACTAGTTGATACGTCCACTCCATCCCAGTGTCACTATCCAGAACATCAAGGACTAGTTGCAACTCTCGCCTTCCCTCAGGGGAGGATGCAACGGCTTTATAACACCCGTCCCAACCGACTCAGTGCATGCTTCCGTTTCAGAGGGCGTGCAACGTCATACTGATACGTGGGTCTATGCCGCCAAGTTCTATGTAAATTCGACTCGATTTTGAAATGACTGAAATAACATAATATAATTTATACTCTCAACCCATGAAGTTTTATTTCGTTTCCTCCTTCCCTTCTGGGTATTTCAAGTTACTCCCCCCCCCCCCCCCCCCCCCCCCCACAAGCAGTTTATTGTAAAATACGAGGTGCGCACAAGTTCTATGGTCATCGATTTTTTTTTATCACAAAATATTGACACATTACATGGGGGCTTAATTAAATAAATATGATGCAATAATTTTAGTAGCTGTGTGACCGGTTACGAAGTCTCGTAACCGGTTGGCCCTGACTAGTATTAGCACGCAATCTGACTGCATAAGATAAAAATAAGGAATGACAAGGAATTTCCATTAACACAATTGATTAATTAAGTCCCCTGCAACTATAAAACCTACGAAACAACAAAGCACATGTGTTACTGTTATGTATGTGGTAGTGTGACTCAACATACATGTATCTGGCTCGGTTCTTCCTCAATACAAGATATTTTAAACACCATTTACAATGAACTAATTGAAAAACCAGAAATACTATAACTGCACATAGAAACCAGAATTACAAGTCTAATACATGAACACGAGCCAGATGCCTTGTTTACTGTACCTGTGACCAAGAGGCATTGTCATTAAAGAAATCTGTAATACTTTTCTTTACCTCAATATATACTGACGAAAAGTACACTGTGATAATTGCAACATCTTCCATCTATACATTACACCAACCGAACAACATCTACTCTCTCGCCCAGCAGAACAACAACCGCACTCGACATTCTCTGAACTACTACTGCACCAGTGGACGCGGCGGAATAATAACCTTTAACGCAATCTCTGGCGCTGTGACTCAGTGTAGCCACCTTTCATATGCCCCTACTCCACGGACTAGAATTTAGTGGTATTTTTGCCACCATTGCTGGTGAAAATATCACCAAATTCGTCAAAAATAACAGACAAAAATAATAATTAAATATCACATAACTGAGTAAATTTTGGCTTTGCATTGACCCTTCAGTAACCTAATACATAAAAATACAGTAAGGAATACAAATGCTTGCATACATGTGATTTTACATAATAGTTTACACAAGTATCATTTCACAGAGTTGTTAAACAGTTCAATCAATGGCACCAGCAATGACGAATAGGTGCAGATAAGAGTATCATAACACTTCATAAACAGTATATACGCAATAAATCAGTTTACACAAATATTCACATAAAATCTTTTCAATAGTTCAATAAACAAGTAGCACTCCTCAGAGTAGTTGACAGTTTCAACAGTAGCACCCAAAATGGTCAACAGGTGCAGACATCAACAAGTGACATCGTTTCAGTAGTAGCAGTTCCAACAGTGGCACCCAGCAATGGCGAGCAGGTGCAAGCTCCAACAAGTGACATCTCATCAGTGGTTGAACAGCTCCAACAGTGGCACCCAGCAATGCTGAACAGGTGCAGACACCAAAAAGTGATATCATTTCAGTATCAGCAGTTCCAACAGTGGCACCCAGCAATGTTGAAAAGGTGCACTCAGCAACAAGTGACATCAATTCAGTAGCAGCAGTTCCAACAGTGGCTCACAGAAATAGCGAGCAGGTGCGAACACCAACAAGTGACATATCATAAGTGGTTGAGCAGTTCATACAGTGGCACCCAGCAACGCTGAACAGGTATAGACACCAACAAGTGACATCATTTCAGTAGAAGCAGTTCCAACAATGGCACCCGGCAATTGCGAGCAGGTACAAAAACCAACAAGGGACATCTCATCAGAGGCTGAGCAGTTCCAACACTGGCACCCAGCAATGCTGAACAGGTGCAGACACCAACAAGTGACAACATTTCAGTAGCAGATGTTCCAATAGTGGCACCCGGCAATGGCGAGCAGGTGCAGGCAGGGATGAGTGCCATCACATCAATAGTAGAAGTTCCAACAGTGAAACCCTGCAATGGCGAGCAGGGCCAAACACCAACAAGTGACATCTCATCAGTGGTTGTGCAGTTCCAACAGTGGCACCCAATAATGCTGAACAGGTGCAGAAACCAACAAGTGACATCAATTCAGTATCAGCAGTTCCAACAGTGGCACCCAGCAATGTTTAACAGCTGCAGACAGCAACAAGTGACATCAATTCAGGAGCAGCAGTTCCAAATGTGGCACCCAGCAATGTTGAGCAGGTGCAGACAGCAACAAGTGACATCATTTCAGTAGCAGCAGTTCCAACAATGGCACCCGGCAATGGCAAGCAGGTACAAAAACCAACAAGTGACATCTCATCAGAGGTTGAGCAGTTCCAACACTGGCACCCAGCAATGCTGAACAGGTGCACACTCCAACAAGTGACAACATTTCAGTAGCAGCAGTTCCAACAGTGGCACCCAGCAATGTTGAACAGGTGCAGACAGCAACAAGTGACATCGTTTCAGTAGCAGCAGTTCCAACAGTGGCACCCAGCAATGTCAAACAGGTGCAGACAGCAACAAGTGACATCATTTCAGTAGAAGCAGTTCCAACAATGGCACCCGGCAATTGCGAGCAGGTACAAAAACCAACAAGGGACATCTCATCAGAGGCTGAGCAGTTCCAACACTGGCACCCAGCAATGCTGAACAGGTGCAGACACCAACAAGTGACAACATTTCAGTAGCAGATGTTCCAATAGTGGCACCCGGCAATGGCGAGCAGGTGCAGGCAGGGATGAGTGCCATCACATCAATAGTAGAAGTTCCAACAGTGAAACCCTGCAATGGCGAGCAGGGCCAAACACCAACAAGTGACATCTCATCAGTGGTTGTGCAGTTCCAACAGTGGCACCCAATAATGCTGAACAGGTGCAGAAACCAACTAGTGACATCAATTCAGTATCAGCAGTTCCAACAGTGGCACCCAGCAATGTTTAACAGCTGCAGACAGCAACAAGTGACATCAATTCAGGAGCAGCAGTTCCAAATGTGGCACCCAGCAATGTTGTGCAGGTGCAGACAGCAACAAGTGACATCATTTCAGTAGCAGCAGTTCCAACAATGGCACCTGGCAATGGCAAGCAGGTACAAACACCAACAAGTGACATCTCATCAGAGGTTGAGCAGTTCCAACACTGGCACCCAGCAATGCTGAACAGGTGCAGACTCCAACAAGTGACAACATTTCAGTAGCAGCAGTTCCAACAATGGCACCCGGCAATGGCAAGCAGGTACAAACACCAACAAGTGACATCTCATCAGAGGTTGAGCAGTTCCAACACTGGCACCCAGCAATGCTGAACAGGTGCAGACAGCAACAAGTGACATCATTTCAGTAGCAGCAGTTCCAACAATGGCACCCGGCAATGGCAAGCAGGTACAAACACCAACAAGTGACATCTCATCAGAGGTGGAGCAGTTCCAACACTGGCACCCAGCAATGCTGAACAGGTGCAGACTCCAACAAGTGACAACATTTCAGTAGCAGCAGTTCCAACAGTGGCACCCAGCATTGTCGAACAGGTGCAGACAGCAACAAGTAACATCGTTACCGTAGCAGCAGTTCCAACAGTGGCACCCAGCAATGTCAAACAGGTGCAGACAGCAACAAGTGACATCATTTCAGTAGCAGCAGTTCCAACAATGGCACCCCGCAATGGCGAGCAGGTGCAAACACCAACAAGAGACATCTCACCAATGGTTGAGGAGTGCCAACAGTGGTACCACCAATGCTGAACAGGTGGAGACAGGAATAAGTCTCATCATATCAGTAGTAGAAGTTCCATCAATGGCACCCAGAAATGGCGAGCAGGTGCAAACAGCAACAAGTAACATCATTTCAGTAGCAGCAGTTCCAACAGTGGCACCCAGCAATGGCGAGCAGGTGCAGACACCAACAAGTGACGTCTCATCAGTGATTGAGCAGTTCCAACAGTGGCACCCAGCAATGCTGAACTGGTGCATACATCAACAAGTAACATCATTTCAGTAGCAGTAGTTGCAACAGTGGCACCCAGCGATTGCAAGCAGGTGCAAGCAAGAATGAGTGTCATCACATCAACAATAGCAGTTCCATCAGTGGCACCCAGCAATGTCAAGCAGGTGCAAACACCAACAAATGACATCTCATCAGTGGTTGAGCAGTTCCAACAATGGCACCCACCAATGTTGAACAGGTGGAGACAGCAACAAGTGACATCATTTCAGTAGCAGCAGTTCCGACAATGGCACCCCGCAATGGCGAGCAGGTGCTAACACCAACAAGAGACAGCTCACCAGTGGATGAGGAGTTCCAACAGTGGTACCCAGCAATCCTGAACAGGTGCAGACAGCAACAAGTGACATCATTTCAGTAGCAGCAGTTCCAACAATGGCACCCGGCAATTGCGAGCAGGTACAAAAACCAACAAGGGACATCTCATCAGAGGCTGAGCAGTTCCAACACTGGCACCCAGCAATGCTGAACAGGTGCAGACACCAACAAGTGACAACTTTTCAGTAGCAGATGTTCCAATAGTGGCACCTGGCAATGGCGAGCAGGTGCAGGCAGGGATGAGTGCCATCACATCAATAGTAGAAGTTCCAACAGTGAAACCCTGCAATGGCGAGCAGGGCCAAACACCAACAAGTGACATCTCATCAGTGGTTGTGCAGTTCCAACAGTGGCACCCAATAATGCTGAACAGGTGCAGAAACCAACAAGTGACATCAATTCAGTATCAGCAGTTCCAACAGTGGCACCCAGCATTGTTTAACAGCTGCAGACAGCAACAAGTGACATCAATTCAGGAGCAGCAGTTCCAAATGTGGCACCCAGCAATGTTGAGCAGGTGCAGACAGCAACAAGTGACATCATTTCAGTAGCAGCAGTTCCAACAATGGCACCCGGCAATGGCAAGCAGGTACAAACAGCAACAAGTGACATCTCATCAGAGGTTGAGCAGTTCCAACACTGACACCCAGCAATGCTGAACAGGTGCAGACTCCAACAAGTGACAACATTTCAGTAGCAGCAGTTCCAACAGTGGCACCCAGCGTTGTTGAACAGGTGCAGACAGCAACAAGTAACATCGTTTCAGTAGCAGCAGTTCCAACAATGGCACCCCCCAATGGCGAGCAGGTGCAAACACCAACAAGAGACATCTCACCAATGGTTGAGGAGTTCCAACAGTGGTACCACCAATGCTGAACAGGTGGAGACAGGAATAAGTCTCATCATATCAGTAGTAGAAGTTCCATCAATGGCACCCAGAAATGGCGAGCAGGTGCAAACAGCAACAAGTAACATCATTTCAGTAGCAGCAGTTCCAACAGTGGCACCCAGCAGTGGCGAGCAGGTGCAGGCAGTAATGAGTGTCGTCACATCAATAGTAGTAGTTCCAACAGTGGCACCCAGCAATGGCGAGCAGGTGCAGACACCAACAAGTGACATCTCATCAGTGATTGAGCAGTTCCAACAGTGGCACCCAGCAATGCTGAACTGGTGCATACATCAACAAGTAACATCATTTCAGTAGCAGTAGTTGCAACAGTGGCACCCAGCGATTGCGAGCAGGTGCAAGCAAGAATGAGTGTCATCACATCAACAGTAGCAGTTCCAACAGTGGCACCCAGCAATGTCGAGCAGGTGCAAACACCAACAAATGACATCTCATCAATGATTGAGCAGTTCCAACAATGGCACCCAGCAATGTTGAACAGGTGGAGACAGCAACAAGTGACATCATTTCAGTAGCAGCAGTTCCGACAATGGCACCCCGCAATGGCGAGCAGGTGCAAACACCAACAAGAGACAGCTCACCAGTGGTTGAGGAGTTCCAACAGTGGTACCCAGCAATCCTGAACAGGTGCAGACAGCAACACGTGACATCATTTCAGTAGCAGCAGTTCCAACAATGGCACCCGGCAATTGCGAGCAGGTACAAAAACCAACAAGGGACATCTCATCAGAGGCTGAGCAGTTCCAACACTGGCACCTAGCAATGCTGAACAGGTGCAGACACCAACAAGTGACAACATTTCAGTAGCAGATGTTCCAATAGTGGCACCCGGCAATGGCGAGCAGGTGCAGGAAGGGATGAGTGCCATCACATCAATAGTAGAAGTTCCAACAGTGAAACCCTGCAATGGCGAGCAGGGCCAAACACCAACAAGTGACATCTCATCAGTGGTTGTGCAGTTCCAACAGTGGCACCCAATAATGCTGAACAGGTGCAGAAACCAACAAGTGACATCAATTCAGTATCAGCAGTTCCAACAGTGGCACCCAGCAATGTTTAACAGCTGCAGACAGCAACAAGTGACATCAATTCAGGAGCAGCAGTTCCAAATGTGGCACCCAGCAATGTTGAGCAGGTGGAGACAGCAACAAGTGACATCATTTCAGTAGCAGCAGTTCCAACAATGGCACCCGGCAATGGCAAGCAGGTACAAACACCAACAAGTGACATCTCATCAGAGGTTGAGCAGTTCCAACACTGGCACCCAGCAATGCTGAACAGGTGCAGACTGCAACAAGTGACAACATTTCAGTAGCAGCAGTTCCAACAGTGGCACCCAGCGTTGTTGAACAGGTGCAGACAGCAACAAGTAACATCGTTTCAGTAGCGGCAGTTCCAACAGTGGCACCCAGCAGTGGCGAGCAGGTGCAGGCAGTAATGAGTGTCGTCACATCAATAGTAGTAGTTCCAACAGTGGCACCCAGCAATGGCGAGCAGGTGCAGACACCAACAAGTGACATCTCATCAGTGATTGAGCAGTTCCAACAGTGGCACCCAGCAATGCTGAACTGGTGCATACATCAACAAGTAACATCATTTCAGTAGCAGTAGTTGCAACAGTGGCACCCAGCGATTGCGAGCAGGTGCAAGCAAGAATGAGTGTCATCACATCAACAGTAGCAATTCCAACAGTGGCACCCCGCAATGGCGAGGAGGTGCAAACACCAACAAGAGACAGCTCACCAGTGGTTGAGGAGTTTCAACAGTGGTACCCAGCAATCCTGAACAGGTGCAGACAGCAACAAGTGACATCATTTCAGTAGCAGCAGTTCCGACAATGGCACCCGGCAATTGCGAGCAGGTACAAAAACCAACAAGGGACATCTCATCAGAGGCTGAGCAGTTCCAACACTGGCACCCAGCAATGCTGAACAGGTGCAGACACCAACAAGTGACAACATTTCAGTAGCAGATGTTCCAATAGTGGCACCCGGCAATGGCGAGCAGGTGCAGGCAGGGATGAGTGCCATCACATCAATAGTAGAAGTTCCAACAGTGAAACCCTGCAATGGCGAGCAGGGCCAAACACCAACAAGTGACATCTCATCAGTGGTTGTGCAGTTCCAACAGTGGCACCCAATAATGCTGAACAGGTGCAG
Organism: Schistocerca piceifrons; assembly: GCF_021461385.2. Taxonomy (NCBI): domain Eukaryota; kingdom Metazoa; phylum Arthropoda; class Insecta; order Orthoptera; family Acrididae; genus Schistocerca; species Schistocerca piceifrons. The sequence continues at coordinate 25,192,889 of NC_060141.1, forward strand.
AAACCAACAAGTGACATCAATTCAGTATCAGCAGTTCCAACAGTGGCACCCAGCAATGTTTAACAGCTGCAGACAGCAACAAGTGACATCAATTCAGGAGCAGCAGTTCCAAATGTGGCACCCAGCAATGTTGAGCAGGTGGAGACAGCAACAAGTGACATCATTTCAGTAGCAGCAGTTCCGACAGTGGCACCCCGCAATGGCGAGCAGGTGCAAACACCAACAAGAGACAGCTCACCAGTGGTTGAGGAGTTCCAACAGTGGTACCCAGCAATCTTGAACAGGTGCAGACAGCAACAAGTGTCATCATTTCAGTAGCAGCAGTTCCAACAATGGCACCCGGCAATTGCGAGCAGGTACAAAAACCAACAAGGGACATCTCATCAGAGGCTGAGCAGTTCCAACACTGGCACCGATCAATGCTGAACAGGTGCAGACACCAACAAGTGACAACATTTCAGTAGCAGATGTTCCAATAGTGGCACCCGGCAATGGCGAGCAGGCGCAGGAAGGGATGAGTGCCATCACATCAATAGTAGAAGTTCCAACAGTGAAACCCTGCAATGGCGAGCAGGGCCAAACACCAACAAGTGACAGCTAATCAGTGGTTGTGCAGTTCCAACAGTGGCACCCAATAATGCTGAACAGGTGCAGAAACCAACAAGTGACATCAATTCAGTATCAGCAGTTCCAACAGTGGCACCCAGCAATGTTTAACAGCTGCAGACAGCAACAAGTGACATCAATTCAGGAGCAGCAGTTCCAAATGTGGCACCCAGCAATGTTGAGCAGGTGCAGACAGCAACAAGTGACATCATTTCAGTAGCAGCAGTTCCAACAATGGCACCCGGCAATGGCAAGCAGGTACAAACACCAACAAGTGACATCTCATCAGAGGTTGAGCAGTTCCAACACTGGCACCCAGCAATGCTGAACAGGTGCAGACTCCAACAAGTGACAACATTTCAGTAGCAGCAGTTCCAACAGTGGCACCCAGCATTGTTGAACAGGTGCAGACAGCAACAAGTAACATCGTTTCAGTAGCGGCAGTTCCAACAGTGGCACCCAGCAGTGGCGAGCAGGTGCAGACAGCAACAAGTGACATTAATTCAGTATCAGCAGTTCCAACAGTGGCACCCAGCAATGTTTAACAGCTGCAGACAGCAACAAGTGACATCAATTCAGGAGCAGCAGTTCCAAATGTGGCACCCAGCAATGTTGAGCAGGTGCAGACAGCAACAAGTGACATCATTTCAGTAGCAGCAGTTCCAACAATGGCACCCGGCAATGGCAAGCAGGTACAAACACCAACAAGTGACATCTCATCAGAGGTTGAGCAGTTGCAACACTGGCACCCAGCAATGCTGAACAGGTGCAGACTCCAACAAGTGACAACATTTCAGTAGCAGCAGTTCCCACAGTGGCACCCAGCATTATTGAACAGGTGCTGACAGCAACAAGTAACATCGTTTCAGTAGCGGCAGTTCCAACAGTGGCACCCAGCAATGTCAAACAGGTGCACACAGCAACAAGTGACATCATTTCAGTAGCAGCAGTTCCAACAATGGCACCCCCCAATGGCGAGCAGGTGCAAACACCAACAAGAGACATCTCACCAATGGTTGAGGAGTTCCAACAGTGGTACCACCAATGCTGAACAGGTGGAGACAGGAATAAGTCTCATCATATCAGTAGTAGAAGTTCCATCAATGGCACCCATAAATGGCGAGCAGCTGCAAACAGCAACAAGTAACATCATTTCAGTAGCAGCAGTTCCAACAGTGGCACCCAGCAGTGGCGAGCAGGTGCAGGCAGTAATGAGTGTCGTCACATGAATAGTAGTAGTTCCAACAGTGGCACCCAGCAATGGCGAGCAGGTGCAGACACCAACAAGTGACATCTCATCAGTGGTTGAGCAGTTCCAACAATGGCACCCAGCAATGTTGAACAGGTGGAGACAGCAACAAGTGACATCATTTCGGTAGCAGCAGTTCCGACAATGGCACCCCGCAATGGCGAGCAGGTGCAAACACCAACAAGAGACAGCTCACCAGTGGTTGAGGAGTTCCAACAGTGGTACCCAGCAATCCTGAACAGGTGCAGACAGCAACAAGTGACATCATTTCAGTAGGAGCAGTTCCAACAATGGCACCCGGCAATTGCGAGCAGGTACAAAAACCAACAAGGGACATCTCATCAGAGGCTGAGCAGTTCCAACACTGGCACCCAGCAATGCTGAACAGGTGCAGACACCAACAAGTGACAACATTTCAGTAGCAGATGTTCCAATAGTGGCACCCGGCAATGGGGAGCAGGTGCAGGCAGGGATGAGTGCCATCACATCAATAGTAGAAGTTCCAACAGTGAAACCCTGCAATAGCGAGCAGGGCCAAACACCAACAAGTGACATCTCATCAGTCGTTGTGCAGTTCCAACAGTGGCACCCAATAATGCTGAACAGGTGCAGAAACCAACAAGTGACATCAATTCAGTATCAGCAGTTCCAACAGTGGCACCCAGCAATGTTTAACAGCTGCAGACAGCAACAAGTGACATCAATTCAGGAGCAGCAGTTCCAAATGTGGCACCCAGCAATGTTGAGCAGGTGCAGACAGCAACAAGTGACATCATTTCAGTAGCAGCAGTTCCAACAATGGCACCCGGCAATGGCAAGCAGGTACAAACACCAACAAGTGACATCTCATCAGAGGTTGAGCAGTTCCAACACTGGCACCCAGCAATGCTGAACAGGTGCACACTCCAATAAGTGACAACATTTCAGTAGCAGCAGTTCCAACAGTGGCACCCAGCAATGTTGAACAGGTGCAGACAGCAACAAGTGACATCGTTTCAGTAACAGCAGTTCCAACAGTGGCACCCAGCAATGCTGAACAGGTGCAGACACCAACAAGTGACAGCATTTCACTAACAGCAGTTCTAACAGTGGCACCCAGCAATGTTGAACAGGTGCAGACAGCAACAAGTGACATCATGTCAGTAGCAGCAGTTCCAACAGTGACATCTCGTCACTGGTCGATCAGTTCCAACAGTGGTACCCAGCAATGTTGAACAGGTGCAGACAGGAATGAGTGTCATCACATCAACAGTAGCAGTTCCAACAGTGGCACTCAGCAGTGGCGAGCAGGTGCAGACACCAAGAAGTGACATCTCATCAGTGGTTGAGCAGTTCCAATAGTTGCACCCAGTAATGTCGAACAAGTGCAGGTAACAGTCCATAATATTCATCAGAGTTCATAAGCAGAAACTAAACATTTCCAAGTGGCACCCATCAATGATAATATGTATAGGCACGGACTACGGTTTGAATGCACACACAATTGCTTTTACAAAATTATTATCAATTCTCTTATACTAAACATACAAATTATAATAAACACACATATGATATCAGATAATTGTCATATTAACTACTGCATATACACAAATATCAGTAAACCTATAATATTTATGGGTGTCAGTGCAAGCCACAACAAACAAGTAAAATAATATGTAGGAGGTAGGTCGGTACCAATTATTTGGGATTAGGAAAGGAAAACACAAAACACACTCACTCATCTTTCATTCATATATTAAGTACTATTGTGTAATTGAATAGTGTTAACCGTCCAAATGCAATTCTGTCAAATTTGATGTTCAACATGTGTATCAAATAGTAGTGGCATCAGTGTATAATAGTCAATAATAGTTAGTCAACGTCATAGTCATCACGTCAAGACCAATGTTTGCCATCCAAATCAAAATGTATGGTTGCTGAACAACCGTCAGTGTGCCAAGATATGAAAATACTTCCTCTCTCCAAAAACAATTTTATACTGCTTATTGATTTATCAAAGTGTGTGTGTAGACAATCTTCCTTGCACTGGAGTGTTCTAGTCTGCCATCTTCATCCTTCTTGTTCCATATAAACGAAAAAAAAAAAAAAAAAAAAAATATGCTCCTCACTTACTTTACCTCTTATCCACCAAAACTCTAATAATCATCAACATCACATAATCTCAATACTTCAATAATAGCTCTTCAATACGTCGATACATATAAACCTTATCACCAATATCATTTCACTTCCATAACAACTCTTTCCTCTAGTCAGTCTCCTCGAACAAGTACAGATAAAATCCTAGTGCAAACTTCAGTTCATCATCCCATACAATCCGAAGACACAATGTCCACACACAACCTCTGTGTAATCCACCTGAGCCAAATCTTCTACTCATTATGAATTATAAAATACATTTTGGTTACCTTGTCCATCATAAAATAAAAGAAATGCATACATGACCTCTAACAGCCTTCAGTTTGAATAACTTTCAGTAAGTAGGTGCGAGTACACAGTATTAATGATCACATAAGAATTTGAATGAATAAATCGTAATATTTCACAGTGTGTACTCCACTTCAAGAATCAAGTCAAACAGAAGCAAACATGTGGAGTATTTTTTGTGTCAAGTGTCACTTGCTATTTCAATTGCTCACGAAGAATGCAGTGTAATAACTGTCAGTGGTCTAAAGCTAGTGTTAGTATTTCATGTCGTCAGCTTCCTTTCTATTAGAATGAATTTATACAGCTTCCATAAAACCTCCAGCTCATGTGACTTCAGTGAAGTTTCTCGTACCAATGTAGTTCGTAGAATTATAGCAGTTCATTTTTTTATCTTAAAATTTAAAGCACTGAGCGTAAGCAAAACATGCAATAGCGAGTAAATATACCAGTAGAGAACAGAATGTCAATAAGTGGATACAGCACAATCCCTACAACGAGGCTCTGCCAAGCGAACAATCTATAATTAATACCATAGTGTAACCTAAACTCTATGTTCGTACATAGTATATAAGTATTTCTATATACTAAATTAAAGAGTAGTTATGACAACAAAACAGAAATGTGTAAATATGCAATCCATACGCAAAGCAGCAAGTATATATCCTACATAATAAATAGGAGGTGGTGGTGGTGGTTAGTGTTTAACGTCCCGTCGACAACGAGGTCATTAGAGACGGAGCGCAAGCTCGGGTTAGGGAAGGAGTGGGAAGGAAATCGGCCGTGCCCTTTCAAAGGAACCATCCCGGCATTCGCCTGAAACGATTTAGGGAAATCACGGAAAACCTAAATCAAGTTGGCCGGAGACGGGATTGAACCGTCGTCCTCCCGAATGCGACTCCAGTGTGCTAACCACTGCGCCACCTCGCTCGGTAATAAATAGGTCATTAGCATCACATCAACATAAGCAAATAAATGTTCATATGTAATCTTAATTAGTAAACATGAGGGCGCAAGCAGATAAATCACAAAGTATAACTTACATACAAAACCATATCAGCACAACTAATCAGGTGAGAATTATAATTTAAATAAATAGGCACAGCAGGCACATAATAAAAAATATGACATCAGTGAAAAAGCATAGCTGCCAAGCGATGCATAATATACACAAGTAACAACCCTGTTCATTATTAAAACATTGTCAAAATCAGCAAATGTACGCAAGCATGTCGCTTCACAAGTAAATTCATAGAACATAAAATTTAGCACAAAGTATAAATCACGTAATCGCGAGCAGCATAGAAATATGATACCTGAAAAATAAACTCAATTAATAGTTACCTTTTTAGTTTATTAGTTTCTTCTTCGAAATTACATTCTTCCTGAAATTTTCTCGATAGCAAGTCCTCTTAACGTCTGACACGCAGAGGATTTACCTGAAGTTCTTAAATATTTTATACAACTGTATCCTGGAAAAACTGAACGTTAATAACATAAGTTATCAAGTCACTATAGCTTTAAACTGAATTTAATAGGAGAAATTAGACTGTGTATTTGTCTACGGCTGTCAGTGCATTCGCACTGAGTGCTCGATCAGCTGTAGCTAAGCGTGACGTAGGAAGTAATTGTTTGCGGTCAACGGCTGCCTTGTGCGGCGCGCAGACTTGACTGTTGCTTTGAGTATGTGCCGCCGCCAGAACACGGCGCGGCACCCCTGCATTCTCTGCGTGTTTACGTATAACTGTTAATTTCTCAAAAGTATGTCATTCCACAAAAATTTTAACGTTCGATATATGATATATTCCCTCAGAGAGCCGTGATTTAAGAGTTTCTACTTCGACAGTGTTATCATGAATAATTTTGCGAACTCTATATGGACCGTTATAGAGCAGAAAAAAATTGCGACACAAGCCTTTTCCTTTGTGAGACAAACGATGAGACTTAATTAACACCTTTTGACCAACTTACAAAGTTTTTAAACGACCAGGACGTTTAGCTGATTTCTCTCTTCTAGCAGCCGCAGATGCAAGATTTTGCAGAGCCAGGTTGACAACTTCAGAATGCCGCAGTTTCCGTGCAGGCGGAGAAGGAACGATTTCAGAAATGTGATTTGTCGGTGCTTTATTTTTTAATATCAATATAGGCGGTAAAGAAGTTGAATGATTAGGGAGTTCATTCAGAATGTTTTGAAAAATATTAAGATACTGGTCCCACGTTCTGTGATTATGATGACAATAAAAACGACACAATTTATTGATTTCCTTCATTCATCTCTCTGAAGCGTTAGATTGAGGGTGAAAAAGTGAAATGAAAATTGGTTTAATCTTACGACGCCGTAGAGTACGAAGCCAAATTTTAGAGCGAAACTGTAATCCATTATCTGACATAACTTTATCAACATGACCCACTTCTTTAAGAAAATGTTTGATGAAAGCATTAGATACTGAACGAGTTGTTAGTTTGCGTAAAGGTGTAAAACACACATATTTTGATGTCAATTCCACTACTACCATAATGTACGCAAAACCAATAGTAGAACGAACCAGTGGACCAAACAAATCGACAGCAGCCATCTCCTTTAATCTCGCTGGAATGATAGGAAACAACGGTGCTCTGTGAGAAATAGTTGGCGGCTTAGCCTTTTGACATAATTTGCATTTGGCAAGAACAAATCGAATACGTTTTTCCATATTACTGAAGTAGCAGTTTTCTCGTAATTTATGAAAGCATTTTCTGGGACCAAAGTGTGCATAACTGAAATGTGTATACCAAATCAATTTATTAACAAAAAAATGGTTCAAATGGCTCTGAGCACTATGGGACTCAACTGCTGAGGTCATTAGTCCCCTAGAACTTAGAACTAGTTAAACCTAACTAACCTAAAGACATCACAAACATCCATCCCCGAGGCAGGATTCGAACCTGCGACCGTAGCGGTCCTGCGGTTCCAGACTGCAGCGCCTTTAACCACACGGCCACTTCGGCCGGCAATTTATTAACCCACTCATCAGGAATGTAAAATAACCAAACAGAGTTGTCAACCGATTTTCGTTTGAAAAGAATATCATTGCGAACTAAATAATGCTGTCTAATTGTACACACTCGAAAAATTTCAAACATCTCGGAATTCCGGCAACAGTCTAGTTCATATTTCCTTCCTTAAAGTTTACAATTGCCTTATATGTGTTAAGAAACTCCGTACCTAACATAATTTGTGTACTGAGTAATGGAACAATAATAAAATTAGCAGATAATTCATATCCTTGACAAATGAAATTTAAGTTGGTCTGTTGTTTGACTTCCACACTTTTTCCAGAAATAGCTCCTCGAATTGTAGTTTTAGAAACAGGTAACACAGGACAAGCAATAGTTCTTACACATATACGAAAAACTGATTCACTAATAACATTCAATGGGCTCCCAGAATCTAATACCGCAGTGAACGTATTCTTACTCACGCATACTTCAATAACAGGATGTAAAAATGCGTCTACATTATTTTCCTTTTCGTCTAGCAAAACATCTCTCATGTCTTCCAAGCGTACGTAGTGTAAAGTCGTAGTGTCATTACTTTCTGAACCGTCTATATTGCTGCCAGAAGCCGAAGCTACAAGTCATTGTCGATTGTTTGCGTCACGTCTTTGATTATTCGCGTCATTTTGCGGATCAATTTCTACGATTTGCACTTGTCTCTCTGAATTTTTGTTACGTGGAGGATGCCAATTATATCCCTCCTGTCTGTTACATGTAAATTCTTGGTTGTGTCTGTTATTAAAATTTCAATTTTCCTGTCTATCTGCATGACTACTTCTTGTGTAACTTCGACTGTCACTTCTGAAATTATTGTTAGATCTACTACCCTGGTTATTTCTGTAATAAGAATTTCTATTATTGTATGAATAATTTCTGTATTGATGATACCGATTACTATTTCCGTATGATTGATCATTCCGGTAAGAATTTCTGTTATTATAATTGTCTGTGTAATTTCTGTCAGAACGTCTGTTATTGTCATAAGGCTGGTATCTATTCTCCTGTCTGTTTCGTCTGTCATTTTCAAAACCACCGCTATAACGTCCGTTCCGATCATTATCCCTTTTCTCTGAAAATCTATTGTGATTACCGTTACTGAAAAAATTACAAGAAGTCCCGTCGTCGTTGTCATACTCAAGTTCTTGTAGCAAAGTTTCAATCTCGTCTTTACATCTTCCGGCTAAAGCAATGTATCTTATCGATTGTGGCAGCTTAGTTAAACAAATGCGAATTAATTCAGTCGGGCTATAAGGGTTGGAAAGGAATTGATCCTTTCGAATCATATCTTCAAAGTATTCTAACGGCGTGCGGAACTCAGACTGTTTAAAATTACGCTGCATAATAAGACTATGTTTGACTCTGTCTAGCGTGCTTTCGGACCAATATGCCGATAGAAATGCATGATAAAAATCATTTAAATTATCATAATCTCTAATAAGTGCGCGCATGCGCGTCGCCGGTTCGTTTTTCATCAATATCCTGAAAACTGTCACTTTTGAGTAAAATAGTCATATCCGGTTATTCTTTACTGACTCCTTTTCTAGATAGATTGATAGTTGAAGAGTTGTTTTGATAGATACAAAGAATAGTAAAAGAGTAGGCAGCAGTGCAGAAAACTAAAAGGGAAATAGTACCACTACAGCTCGGGGTCCTGTGCACGCTACGGCACATATTCACTTAGTGTAGTGAATCCCCTGAAGACTTAAATAGCCACACATAAATTCCAGTTTGTGACTTAGTGGCCAATTTGGCGGAAGTGCGTACATAAATCTAACCATGAACATGGGTGTATATCATTATTAGAATTGCGAAAGATCTTAAATTTCCGAACAGTTAAAAAGTGTTTATAGTCAAAGTTTTCGCCTCGTGGCGACAAAGACCTACCGCGTCTGCCCCAGTCCGAATGTCGATTATTGTCAAGTTCTCGCGCCTGGCGCTCTCTTGTTGCATCTCGTAAATGAAATAAATTATTTTCTTCATAACCCGCTGCTATCGGTGATTCTAAATTTCTTCTACTGTCTTTTCCTACGATTTCGCTTTCAATTTGTTTAACTTGCTTTCGTAACGCCTCAAATTCCCTTTTAACGCGTTCATTAAATTTTCCCTGATTTTCAACATGTTTGTTTATATTCTGGTACTCTTCTGTTTCTGAAAATGGCAATGGAGCTGTACCATCTGAATCTTTGTCCCCATTTAAACTAAGACTTGTCAGTTTATCTGAAATCTCTTGAACTCTTTCCGGCAAGTCACCTATTTGTTCTTTCTGTTTATTTACGTCTTCCGTAAGTGTCGCGACTCGGGTTTCAGTATTGACACATTTAGTAGTTAACTGTTCATATTGTTGTGTTAGGTTATTTATTCTGTCATTTGGTATGGATTCCTCGATTCTTACATATATTTCTTCCTTATCGTGTGCACGTTGTAAATTTAACTTTGAAAATTTTTGTACTATCACGCGATTTCTTTCTTCCTGTTCTCTATACTGTTCCTTTTGTCTAATTTCTGTTGAAGTTAATCTATTATTGTGAGTATTCAAAATCGGTTGTACTTCTTCTCTAATTTCTTTCTTTAATTCATCTTTCATGTTTTTAAAACATATTCCTATTCGTGAGTCTAACCGTGTTTCCATTGTTCCCATTTGTGATCCCAAATTTAATATAGCACTCATTAACTGCTCCATATTAACTGGTTCAAAATTCTTTTCGCCCCTAACATTTCCCGTGAAACTAACTTCCTTCGTGATAGCTGTAAAGCTATCTGTGTTTGATACTGTTCCAGAATCTTCTGTCGTTAATCTCGTATTCTGAAAATTTTTTGATTGTGAATAATTTTGAACTGGTTCCGGACCATTTCCCCGGCTCATATAAATTGTTTTCTACTTCATTATTCACCATACTGTTCTCCTGTGATGGCGGGTTCGCCATGTTAACAATTTCGTTATTCTGACTATCCATCGTTCTTGCCTTTTTCATCGATCGCGTAATCATTTACAAAATATACAAAACTCGTCACTATACGAAAATTACACACAATATAACACTTTGTCACCAACAGTACCATTCACAGGAAATGCTTCCCGACAAACACGATTAACGAACAAATAAAACGTTCACAATTGCACAAAATTGTCAAACCCGTATACGACACATCAAAAATTAAATTATGCAAAAATACCATGAGAATAATGACAAGACAACTACAAATGTTCAATTACAAAATCTATACGTGCAATATAGACTACAGTTACTAAGCTACAAATTTCTACAACAATACTACTGTCTGCTATTTTTACTATCAAAAGAATTCCAAGGGACGATCTGAAGCAGCGGTCGCCACGTGCATGGGGGCTTAATTAAATAAATATGATGCAATAGTTTTTTAACCGGTTGGCCCTGACTAGTATTAGCACGCAATCTGACTGCATAAAATAAAAATAAGGAATGACAAGGAATTTCCATTAACACAATTGATTAATTAAGTCCTCTGCAACTATAAAAGCTACGAAACAACAAAGCACAAGTGTTACTGTTGTGTGTGTGGTAGTGTGACTCAACATACATGTATAAAAACCAGAAATACTATAATTGCACATAGATACCAGAATTACAAGTCTAATACATGAACACGAGCCAGATGCCTTGTTGACTGTACCTGTGACCAAGAGGCATTGTCATTAAAGAAATCTGTAATACTTTTCTTTACCTCAATATATATTGACGAAAAATACACTGTGATAATTGCAACATCTTCCATCTATACATTACACCAACCGAACAGCATCTACTCTCTCGCCCAACAGAACAACAACTGCACTCGACATCCTCTGAACTACTACTGCACCAGTGGAGGCGGCGGAATAATAATCTTTGGCGCAATCTCTGGCGCTGTGACTCAGTGTAGCCACCTTTAAACACTATATTTTAAACTTCCGGAAATTGTCAATTTGTCAATGGAGTCTTCCTACAGCCGTACACAATTTTGATAATGTCGGCGCCACTGTACTTTAGAAGGTTTCTTTTTTTTTTTTTTTTTTTGTGTCGCTGGAAAATTCATTGAAGAACGGCACAGCTGGAGAATGTGCGACCACAGAATGTGTCTTTCGTCGTTAGAAAAGTCAAAAAATAGATAAGAGCCTACGTGTAAGGAGCATGAAAGACCACTTCAAAACAGTGTTCCGGAAGAAACTCCTGCTTGCGTCGTATTTGTCAGGTGCCATGTCTGCTTGTATTGGAGAAAGAGCACACGTGCAGCCTTTTCTGGTCTTTTTTCTCGCAACGCTGAAACACGTTTGTTCTCCAAAACAGCTTTGTAGTTTGCATCTGTCACCATAGCGCCCTTCAGGTAACTACGAGTAAGGATTACGCCGTAGTTGTCTCAAAGCATAGCCACAACTACATTTTCAACACTGGCCCTTCACTGAATTAATTTTCTTATTTCCTTCTTTTAGGTGGATGTGGCTCTGTGTGCCTGCATTGAGCTAATTGAACCTTCGTTCCAGGATTGAAAAACGTCATCTGTTCCGTTGTCACGATACAAAGTCCTGTTGAAGCAGTCATCGTGCGTCAACATCGCCCACCAAACTGTCTCTTGCGCAGCCTTCGGGATGTCCGTCAACACAGGAGGTGCCCACCTAGAGGGTGCTTTGCGTGTTTTCGAGTCATCATGCAGAAGTGTGCTCACGGATTTCACAGAAATGCCAACTGCACAACGAATATCTTTCACTCTCAATTGGCGATCCTCCTGGACCAGTCTCCACTCGCGTGACTATGGTGGCCGATTGGTTGTTATTCGGAGATTGATTTGGTTCGTTGTCGCACAGCGTTCGGCCTTCACAAATACACTCCTGGAAATGGAAAAAAGAACACATTGACACCGGTGTGTCAGACCCACCATACTTGCTCCGGACACTGCGAGAGGGCTGTACAAGCAATGATCACACGCACGGCACAGCGGACACACCAGGAACCGCGGTGTTGGCCGTCGAATGGCGCTAGCTGCGCAGCATTTGTGCACCGCCGCCGTCAGTGTCAGCCAGTTTTCCGTGGCATACGGAGCTCCATCGCACTCTTTAACACTGGTAGCATGCCGCGACAGCGTGGACGTGAACCGTATGTGCAGTTGACGGACTTTGAGCGAGGGCGTATAGTGGGCATGCGGGAGGCCGGGTGGACGTACCGCCGAATTGCTCAACACGTGGGGCGTGAGGTCTCCACAGTACATCGATGTTGTCGCCAGTGGTCGGCGGAAGCTGCACGTGCCCGTCGACCTGGGACCGGACCGCAGCGACGGACGGATGCACGCCAAGTCCGTAGGATCCTACGCAGTGCCGTAGGGGACCGCACCGCCACTTCCCAGCAAATTAGGGACACTGTTGCTCCTGGGGTATCGGCGAGGACCATTCGCAACCGTCTCCATGAAGCTGGGCTACGGTCCCGCACACCGTTAGGCCGTCTTCCGCTCACGCCCCAACATCGTGCAGCCCGCCTCCAGTGGTGTCGCGACAGGCGTGAATGGAGGGACGAATGGAGACGTGTCGTCTTCAGCGATGAGAGTCGCTTCTGCCTTGGTGCCAATGATGGTCGTATGCGTGTTTGGCGCCGTGCAGGTGAGCGCCACAATCAGGACTGCATACGACTGAGGCACACAGGACCAACACCCGGCATCATGGTGTGGGGAGCGATCTCCTACACTGGCCGTACACCACTGGTGATCGTCGAGGGGACACTGAATAGTGCACGGTACATCCAAACCGTCATCGAACCCATCGTTCTACCATTCCTAGACCGGCAAGGGAACTTGCTGTTCCAACAGGACAATGCACGTCCGCATGTATCCCGTGCCACCCAACGTGCTCTAGAAGGTGTAAGTCAACTACCCTGGCCAGCAAGATCTCCGGATCTGTCCCCCATTGAGCATGTTTGGGACTGGATGAAGCGTCGTCTCACGCGGTCTGCACGTCCAGCACGAACGCTGGTCCAACTGAGGCGCCAGGTGGAAATGGCATGGCAAGCCGTTCCACAGGACTACATCCAGCTTCTCTACAATCGTCTCCATGGGAGAATAGCAGCCTGCATTGCTGCGAAAGGTGGATATACACTGTACTAGAGCCGACATTGTGCATGCTCTGTTGCCTGTGTCTATGTGCCTGTGGTTCTGTCACTGTGATCATGTGATGTATCTGACCCCAGGAATGTGTCAATAAAGTTTCCCCTTCCTGGGACAATGAATTCACGGTGTTCTTATTTCAATTTCGAGGAGTGTACAAACCCACATTATTCATATTCGTGACACGATCACAATTTCACTCAACTGGCGACGAATTTGAATAAGACTCACACAGGCTTTCCGTGGTTTCCCTAAATTGCTTCACGCAAATGCCGGGATGGTTCTTTGAACGGGATTGGCCAACTTCCTTCCTCATCCTTCCGTAATCCGATGAGTCTGATGACCCTGCTGTTTCGTCTCTCCCACCAAATCGACCCAGGAGTCACACAACACAAGAGGAAGGAACGAATGATTACTCAATGTTGTTGAAATGAAAACGTAGTCGTTACCAGTACCACAGTCAATATTCACTCTCACTACTACCGCTTAAGTACTGTGTACTGGACAGTGCTGCCATCTGTATCACTGGTCATGTTCCAGCATAACGTCAAGCGCCAGCATGACGGTCAAAAACATTAGAGCAGAGAGGGCTGTAAGACGGCGTCAGCCAATAGCACGCTGACCGACCACTCTGTAGGACAAGGAGACAGCAGCGGCGTCTACACGAAGAGGACGTAGGAGCCGCGCTGCATGACTGCGGCCCGAGTTGAAGTCTATCTGACCTATGAGCTCTATAGTAGTGACTTAGGCAATGTATTCATTCACTTGTATTAGGGCATTGTCTATACTGATGAGACTTCTATTTGTGTCTCGCCATTTGCTTGTCACCCATCATTGTAAATGCTAGAAATCAACTACTGTCATTTATTTCATATAATAAATTTTATTAATACGATTTGCTGGAATTGTTGTCTAGCAATGCGAGAAGCAGGTTTCCTAGGAACCCTATATTAGACGAGTGGGCCGGACACAACATGGGTGGTAAATGAAATGAAATGTCGTGTGGCTAGGGCCTCCCGTCGGGTAGACCGTTCGCCTGGTGCAGGTCTTTCGAGTTGACGCCACTTAAGCGACCTGCGCGTCGATGGGGATGAAATGATGATGATTGGGACAACACAACACCCAGTCCCTGAGCGGAGAAAATCTCCGACCCAGCCGGGAATCAAACCCGGGACCTTAGGATTGACATTCCCTCACGCTGACCACTCAGCTACCGGGGCCGGACAATATGGGTGGTGAGGGGGCAGGGATTCTATAGCGATACCTCAGAGACTAACTGCCAGAAATTTACTTTTGTGTTTTGCTGGCGTCTTAATTCTCTGTTGTCTTTTCTTTTCAGGAGCGTTCACGTGCTTTAAGAGTCTCTTTTAGTGTTGTTGCTAATTAGTGGTTTAAGGTGGGCATTGCAGAAATTATATTTGCTTTTGTACTTAGTTTTCTTGCTTGCCTTTCTATCTTCCGATATGAGCAACCCATTCACCGACCCTCTGTACAGGCGCCCCAGCTGCAAGCGATAGATGCAATGTAGCTATCACAAATGTTTCAGTTTCAGATGCAACAGACTGCATCTCTACTCAATACGATACAACGGCTACTCGCGTATTAAACGAATCCAGTACAGCAGGCAGCTACAGCAGCTTCAAGTGCTGTATCACCTTTTTGCCAGTTTCATGAACAAGAAGAGGAGTGGCTCGAGTGGTTGCAACAGTTTGAAGGCCACGTGATTGCTCGCAACATACCAGGTATTGTGAAAGTCCATTATTTTCTCTCCACAGTAGGAAGTGCGGTGTTTCGCCTCATTCAAAAACTCTTTCCTAACGCCACTCCGAGTGAACTTTTGTATGATCAAAATGGTTCAAATGACTCTGAGCACTATGGGACTTAACATCTGAGGTCATCAGTCCCCAAGAACTTAGAACTACAGGGTTATTACAAATGATTGAAGCGATTTCACAGCTCTACAATAACTTTATTATTTGAGATATTTTCACAATGCTTTGCACACACATACAAAAACTCAAAATGTTTTTTTAGGCATTCACAAAAGTTCGATATGTGCCCATTTAGTGATTCGGCAGACATCAAGCCGACAATCAATTTCCTCCCACACTCGGCGCAGCATGTCCCCATCAATGAGTTCGAAAGCATTGTTGATGCGAGCTCTCAGTTCTGGCACGTTTCTTGGTAGAGGAGGTTTAAACACTGAATCTTTCACATCACTATGCGTGAAACTTGCCCGCACGCGTTCAACCGTTTCTTCGTTCACTGCATGCCGACCCGTTGATTTCCCCTCACTGAGGCATCCAGAAGCTTTAAACTGCGCATACCATCGCCGAATGGAGTTAGCAGTTGGTGGATCTTTGTTGAACTTCGTCCTGAAGTGTCGTTGCACTGTTATGACTGACTGATGTGAGTGCATTTCAAGCACGACATACGCTGTCTCGGCTCCTGTCGCCATTTTGTTTCACTGCACTCTCGAGCGCTCTGGCGGCGGAAACCTGAAGTGCAGCTTCAGCCGAACAAAACTTTATGAGTTTTTCTACGTATCTGTAGTGTGTCGTGACCATATGTCAATGAATGGAGCTACAGTGAATTTATGAAATCGCTTCAATCATTTGTAATAGCCCTGTACTTAAACCTAATTAACCTATGGACATGACACATACCCATGCCCGAGGCAGGATTCGAACATGCGACCGTAGCGGTCGTGCGGTTCCAGACTGAAGCACCTAGAACCACTCGGCCACACCGTCCGGCTTGTACGATCAGGCTGTAGATTCGCTAACTAACTATTATGACCAACAACTGAACGTGGTAGCAGCAAGGTGTCAAGTCTTTGATTGCAAGAAACAGTCAGAACAAACTTGTCGCGAGTGGGTAACAGATTTGCAGTGTGTGACGAGGAATACTAATTCATATGAGCTTGAGGTGCTTTGTATTCAGATTTTATGTTGCGTGATGCAATCGTGTACAACATAACTGATCTCAGACTTAGAGAACATATTTTGAAACAGTCCGATCCATCATTTCAGCACATAGTGCGAATACTATATCAGTAAGATTCAGGTGCTATGTCAGCTAATAAGTTTGAGCAGCCAGCAATTTGTTGGGCTTAGCACGTTCCTCGCCAACATCTCATTAGACAGCAACAGCTTGCGTGTGCCACGCCGTGTAAACATTTCTCTTCTCCGTGTAAGCAGCTTGCTAAACAGTAGCTACACAAGCGAACAGAATTAAGTCATGCCCTCAGTACTATTTACGGCACAAACGGTAAGACTGCCCACCCACACAAGCACAAGGTTACGCTTGTGGCAAGAAAGGTCATGTTCAATCTGTCTCTTTGCAACAGAAAAAAACATAGGAATTCCGACCACTCACAAAAATCTAGTCATAAGGCCCATGTCATAAATGTAGTGTATTCAATGCTTGCAACAGGCATTAGCAAACCTAGCAGTTTCTTCAGTGCTACTCCAGTCCAACATTTTTTTTTCATTTCTGTCTTTGTGGAAAACATGTGGAATTTCAGTAGAAATTTACTTTGCCTGCCATGTATCGCTCTCATATGTGTAATGTAACTTTGACTGTTCTACAGTCACATGATTGTGAGAACATTTTGCCTTGATTCATTTCATTTGTTTGGCTTTAACATTCAGGAAAATGTGTTCTTAGTGTCAGCATTCAATGCAAAAGATAGCGTAACTAGCTTGCTGAAAGAATTCCCCGATTTTTTTTTTTTAAGTTTTAGGCGAGTCTAAAAATTTTGTTGCGCATACTGCTATGCAAGACAATGCTCAGCCAAAATTTTTCCGGGACAGAACTGTTCCTATTGCATTATGGGACACTGCCAAACGTAACGAACTGCAAGACAGCAGAGCTATTGCGCTCATACAAGGCAGTCATTGGGCAAGTCCACTGATTTTGCTCCCAAACCTTCAGGTCGCATTCGCCTCTATGTTTTTAAGTCCAGAGTCAACCCACGAACTATGATTTAATGTTATCCGTTGCCACGCCCAGAGGATTTCATGGACAAACTAGGCGTTGTCGTTACTTTTCAAAAATTGATTGCGCCACGCGTATCTTCAAATACCGCTCTATGAAGAATCTCACAAAGTGTGCATTGTGAATACTCATTTAGGCTTATTTAAATATCTGCGTCTGCACTTTGGCAGTGCTTCCGCACCCGTTATTTTCCAACGGTATTTGGAACAGCCGACTGCTCAATTACTAAACTGTTCAATATATTTGGACTATATTGTGGTTGCAGCTGAAGAACATGTTGCAAATTTGCGTGCTTTGTTTCGTGTGTTATTCGATGCAGGATTAAAGTGTAGACTGGACAAGTGTGATATTTTTAAACCTTAGTTGCAGTATCTTGGTCATGGCATAAACAGTCAAGGTGTACATCCTATTCAGTCGCATTTATTAGCCATATGAGAATTGCCAGTTCCTCGCAATGTTACAGAATTTCAGTCTGTCCTAGGGAAAATGAACTATTACATTCCGTTCACACCGAATGCTGCACAAATCGCACCACCACTGCATCGCTTGCGTCGCAAGAACGTCCCCTTTGTTTGGACAGATGAGTGACAAGTAGCTTTTAAAAACTTAAAGATGAATTGCTCAGTGATCGATGCTTAGTTCACTTTGATCCGGACAAACCAGTTGAACTGCAAGTTGACGCTTCCTCTTACGGAATCGGTGCAGCGCTTCCGCACGGAATTGGTAATAAACGCAGGCCTATTGCTTTCGCATGAAAAGTGTTGGCAAAGCTCAGCGTAACTATTCACAAACTGAGAAAGAGGCTTTTGCTATTGTGTATGGTGTCACCAAATTTCACGACTACTTGTGTAGCAGAAAATTACAATTAGTAACGTGTCATAGGCCATTGCAGTCCTTGTTTCATCTGTCGAAGCCGG
The DNA here is from genome assembly GCF_021461385.2 of Schistocerca piceifrons. NCBI lineage: Eukaryota > Metazoa > Arthropoda > Insecta > Orthoptera > Acrididae > Schistocerca > Schistocerca piceifrons. Next base: position 25,211,225 of record NC_060141.1, read on the forward strand.
TTCCTGTACGAACTGCCCAAAAATTGCAAAGATGGGCTTTGTTGTTGTCTCAATAGCAAAACGAGATTGTGTACCGCCCAACAGCTCAAGATGGTAATGCTGACGTACGCGGATGTCTTCCGATTGGCCCTGATACAGACTTTGACGCTTCTGCAGCATTTTGTTGTCATACAATGCTCAGGCTTCTGAATTGCTTCACTCCTTTCCGCTGAACTACAGGAAAATTGCGCAGGCCACGGAAGCTGATTCAGATTTGAACATTTTGCTTACACACATTCGCACATCTTGGCTTCATTCCTTGCATACCATAAAAAACTCTGTAGTGCGCGGGTACTTTGCACGTCGGCATATCCTTGCTACACAGAAGGTGTGACTCTTGTTCAAAATGACAGTGGGCAGTCACGTGTTTTGATCTCTAAGCCTTTACAAAAGAAAGTGTTGCAGTTACTTTATCAAGAACACTGGGGATTATTCGTACGTAACAGTTAGCTCGTCGACATTGTGCTTGGTGGAGTGTGGACACCCAAATAGAACAGATGACGTCTCACTGTCACACGTGTGCGGAAAACCAGTCCGCTCCACCACAAAAAATCTCTGCTTGGCCTAAGTCGCAATCACCATGACAACGTGTACATATAGACTTTGCGGGACCTTTTTGGAACAATTGTTGATTGATTGTGGTTGAATCGTATAGCAAGTTTCCTTTTGCTGTGCCAATGAGCACTAAAACGTCACGTAGCACAGTTCAGGTGTTGTCCTCTATATTTTGCCTCGAAGGTGTGCTTGAAGTCAGTGTCGGACAACGGGCTTCAGTTTACATCAAATGAATTTGAAACATTCTGTGAACGCAATGGTATACAGCATCTAACTTCCGTCTGGGACTAAAATAAGATACACGCATGCGCCAAGTCGACGAACGATCTCCGAACCCACCGTCTGCTGCCGCTAAAAACACTGTAAAACACAATTTCATACGGCGGAACCGATACTTGAGGCCTTCTTTCGGCGCCGGATGCTGAGAAGGGTGGAGCAGATGGAGCAGCGGCCGTGTAGCAGTTCATCGTCGATGGTCCATCTCGTGGATGCGGACGATAGGAGGAGAGAAACAGCTGCAATGCTTGGTCCCTGGTGTGTGCGGTGCGAAGTTTGGCCATCTGCTGCCTGAAAGTTCTGACCATACGCTCCGCTTCGCCGTTATACTGTGGATGGAATGGTACACGTTCCTCAAGTATCGCCTCTCGCCGTATGAAATTGTACAGTGTTTTTAGCGGCAGCAGACGGTGGGTGCGAAGCGAGATGGTTCGTCGACTTGGCGCATGCGTGTATCTTATTTCAGACCCAGACGGATCGCAGCGCCGACATCACAATCAAATTCGCCACTGTGATGTGCACAGTGAACCTTCTGTGTCTCTCCCTCCAGATTCACGGATCCTGAGGATAGCGCGGCCACAGCAGCCGCCAGGGGGTGTCATCAAGACACGACCGGACGATCCCATGGAGACGGAGCTTTCGCCGTCTCCGCTTCCTCTCGTCCTACCGATGGAGGTAGACCCGCCCACGCCGCAGCAGCCGACGCCTTCGACATCTGGTTATGGGCCTCAGGAGGTGGAAGCGTGTCCTTCTGGTCGTTTTCTAGGGGACGTTTCCGCCAGAGCAAAAGCCGGATGGTGGGGTACGACCGGGAGCCTTACGTCCCCTGCAGTTTCGGGAGGAATGTTCCGGCGTAGAGTCAGGTGCCGGCATGACGGTCAAGGACATCAGAGCAGAGAAGGCTGTGAGACGGTGTCGACCAATAGCACGCTGACCGACATATCTATAGGACGACAACGAGACAGCAGCGGCCTCTACACGAAGAGAACACAACGGCCGCGCCGCCTGACCACGGCCTGAGTTGAAAAATGGCTCTGAGCACTGTGGAACTCAACTGCGGTGGTCATCAGTCCCCTAGAACTTAGAACTACTTAAACCTAACTAACCTAAGGACATCACACACACCCATGCCCGAGGCTGGATTCGAACCTGCGACCGTAGCAGTCCCGCGGTTCCGGACTGCAGCGCCTAGAACCGCACGGCCACCGCGGCCGGCGCCTGAGTTGAATTCTAGCCGACCCATGAGCTCTAGAGTAGTGACTTAGGAAATGTGTTCTTTCACTTGTGTTAGACATTGTCTATACTGATGAGACTTCCTATTTGTCTGTCGCCATTTGCTTACGACCCGTCATTGTAAATGCTGACTGTTAGGTATTGTCATTTATTTTCTGTAATAAACTTTATTAATGCGATTTTCTGGAATTGTTGTCTAACGATCCTAGAAGCAGGTTTCCTAGGAACCCTATATTAGACGATTGCACAGGAGACAACGGGTCACACAAAAGGTGCACGTGTAATTTAACCCAAAGAGATTGTTTATATCGCTCCAACTCCTGAGAAAGAAAGTCAGAGACCTTGGAACTTGAGTGCACTTTGTATAATGGCAATGTTTTTAAAGGAGTGGAGCAATGCACATTATGTGTTTTATAGCACGTTGATAAAAACTGGCAGCGGACGACGCGTTCATGTTCCCTGTTCCCGGAGCGGAGACGTGTTTACTTTCTGCTGCGGCAGCCTCCATTGTCGCACGACGTGTGGGTTGGCCGGCAGTTCGATGCCTCTACCAGGCGCATTGTGGTGGCTCAAGTTGAGTACAGGTGGTCGTTTGACGCTTGCCACCTTTAACCTGTCCCATTTGGTTGACTCAGTAAGCTTATGAGCCTTAAAGCATGTTCTGCAAAGCCGGAGCCGGCCGGAGTGGCCGAGCGGTTAAAGGCGCTACAGTCTGGAACCGCACGACCGCTACGGTCGCAGGTTCGAATCCTGCCTCGGGCATGGATGTGTGTGATGTCCTTAGGTTAGTTAGGTTTAAGTAGTTCTAAGTTCTAGGGGACTTATGACCACAGCAGTTGAGTCCCATAGCGCTTAGCGCCATTTGAACCATTTGCAAAGCCCGAAGTTCCTCCTTCCTATATGCGTTCTTTAACTACTCGTTTAAACCTTGCAGCCTTATTCCTGCTCCTGGAATGAGTTAAGTTTTAAAGCCTTTTGCTTATGAATATGAACTGTTGAACCTTGCCTTTGATCCACAATCATTAGCTAACTCCAGTCATTGTGAAACTTGCCTTCCTGTTCCTTGTTGGCTGTGATATGCTGTATTTCCGAGCTTATCTTGTATTTTGGCCAATGGTATTTTTATTAAGGCTCATCGTCTTCTGCTGGTGTGTACCAGTTGGGAGTCACATTGAAACTGCATATTCTCCCATCTTATCTCGTATTTTGGGCAACTATGGAGCGAGCGCTGGAGCGTCAGTCGTACGGCTCTCTCTGAAGATGGCTGAAAGATATACAGCCGAAATATTAGAAGAAGAAGCAGAATTTATGCGGCTGCATTCCCGAAATTTAATGGAGCAGTCTTTGCGCCGCGAAAACCTGAAGATTCACAACTATATATTTATTTAAGGGTCATTATCAATCTTTCTGCTGGTATCTACCACTTGGGAGTCACATTTAAAGTGTATGCCTTCCAGTTTTGGCTGTATTTTGGGGACTGTGTATTTTGTTGCTTAAGGGATTTCTGTTAAGATATGTGCATTGTTAAGGGCTTTCCAACACCCACAATCAGTAGCATGACTTGTTCTCCTTCTGTGTTTTGGATGGCCATTATCCACTTGTGTAACATATTACCCATGCTTGGAAATTGTTAGTACATTTAGTGGCAGTCATTGTAATTCATTTTACTGATAAAACTGATTGTAGAATTCGCTTGCAGCCACGCCTAGGTGCTGTGTCTTCTTTCTTGTATTTGGGAACTGTATACTCCTGCCCTTAATGGTATAAATTGTTAAAATTCGTTACTAATTAATTGAGCTTGTTCAAGTTTTTAAATGTTTGTGAGCGTTCAACAAATAACGAAATATGTGGATCCACTTCCATGTGTTTTTCCTTAAAATCATCCCAACCCCGGTTATGAGGTATCAACTACAATGCCTTCAACCGTAAACGTGTCGTACGCTTAACGTCAAACATTTAACTCATTAAAACGTTTAAAGATGTTTTATACATGGGATTCATTAACAAATCTGGTGGTCGTGAGCTACTGGTGTACACCTGATGTCACTCCGTCTCCTTGACTGAATGGTCATCGCGTCTGACAGCCATACAGAGGCTCTGGGTTCGATTCCCGGCAGCGTCGGAGATTTTCTTCGCTGGGGACTGGGTGTTGTGTTGTCCTTATCATCATTTCATCATCATTATAGATGTGTTGATCTCACAATATTGCTCCAGAAGTTGGACCATTACGGAATAAGGGGAGTAGCTGACAATTGGTTCACCTCTTACTTTAGCAACAGGCAGCAGAAGGTCATTATTCACAATGTTGATAACGGCTGTGATGTGGGATCTGAGTGAGGTACTGTCAAGTGGGGGGTGCTCCAGGGATCAGTGTTGGGGCCGCTCCTGTTCCTTATTTATATAAATGATATGGCCTCTAGTATTATGGGTAACTCTAAAATATTTCTGTTTGCTGATGACACTAGCTTGGTAGTAAAGGATGTTGTGTGCAACATTGACTCGGTTTCAAGTAGTGCAGTAAATGACCTAAGTTCATGGCTTGTAGAAAATAAACTAACGTTAAATCACAGAAAGGCTCAGTTTTTAAAGTTTCTAACACACAATTCAACAAAACCTGACGTTTTAATCTCACAGAACGGGCATATGATTAGTGAAACTGAACAGTTCAAATTTCTAGGTGTTCAGGTAGATAGTAAGCTGTCGTGGAAAGCCCACGTTCAGGATCTTGTTCAAAGACATAATACTGCCATATTCACTATTCGAACGGTGTCAAAAGTGAGTGATACTTCGACACGTAAATTAGTCTACTTTGCTTATTTTCATTCACGTATGTCGTATGGTATTACGTTTTGGGGTAACTCTTCCCATTCTAGAAGGATATTTTTGGCTCAGAAACGGGCGGTTCGGGCAATAAGTGGTGTGAGTTCACGAACCTCTTGTCGACCTCTGTTCACGTGTCTGGGTATTTTGACATTTGGCCTCTCAGTATGCATATTCCTTATTATCGTTTCTTGTTACCAATATTAGTTTATTTTCAAGAATAAGCAGCTTTCACTCGGTTAATACTCGGCAGAAATCAAACCTCCATTTGGATCGGACTTCCTTAACTCTTGTGCAAAAAGGTGTGCAGTGTACTGCTGCATCCATTTTCAATAAGCTGCCACTCGAATTCAGAAATCTTAGCAGTAATCCACGCGCTTTCAAATCGAAACTGAAGGGTTTCCTCATGGGTCACTCCTTCTATTCTGTCGAGGAGTTCCTTGAAAAATTACGCTGATTCTTATTGTATTGCTGATAGCGTTTACTTAAACTTATGGACTGACTTTTTTCAGGTTCGTGAACATTTATTTTTATCTGTTATTACTTTTATGTTGTAAGTTCATGTTCTTACATGTTCCATGACCTTGGAGATTTGCTCCTCAATTTGGTCCTACGGAACTTGACGTGTAAATAAATAAACAAACGCAAGTCGCCCAATGTAGCGTCACCTGAAAAGACTTCCAACTCAGCGGTCGAACTGCCCAACGTGGGGTCTCCCGCCCATCAGTGCCATACTATCGCCACCTAATGTCAGAAGCTATTTCTTTTCTTACAGACAAAAAGCAAATAAGTTTGATTTTAGTGGAGTCATATTTCGTACCAGTGTGACCTCCAGGAGGAGGAGGAGGAGATTAGTGTTTAACGTCCCGTCGACAACGAGGTCATTAGAGACGGAGCGCAAGCTCGGGTGAGGGAAGGATGAGGAAGGAAATCGGCCGTGCCCTTTCAAAGGAACCATCCCGGCGTTTGCCTGAAGCGATTTAGGGAAATCACGGAAAACCTAAATCAGGATGGCCGGAGACGGGATTGAACCGTCGTCCTCCCGAATGCGAGTCCAGTGTGCTAACCACTGACCTCCAGGAGAGATGGAGTTATACCGAGTGCCAGTCTCATCTACATCATACTCCGCAAGCCACCTAACGGTGTACGGGGGAGGGTACTTCTGGTACCATCAACTGATACACTCTTCTCTATTCCATTCGCTAATGGCACGTGGGAAAAACGATTGTCGGTAAGTCTTTACATTAGCACTAATTTCTCAAATTTGCTGCTCGTGGTCTTTCCGCGAGATCTATGTTGGAGAAAGTAACACGTTGTCCGACTGTTCCCGGAAATTACTCTCTCGAAATTTCATTAGAAGCCTCTCCATAAAAATGGAAATGAGCGTTTGGTGTCATTGGCCGGGGGGCTCCTTGCGGGGCAGGTCCGGCCGCCTTGGTGCAGGTCTTATTACATTCGACACCACATTTGGCGACCTGCGCGCGGGATGAGGATGAATGATGATGAAGACAGCACAACATCCACTCCATGAGCGGAGAAAACTCCCCAACCCACCCGGGAATCGAACCCGGGCCCGTAGGACGGCAATCCGTCACGCTGACCACTCAGCTATTTTTTTTTTCTTCAATCTAATTTTTTTTTTCAACCCAGGATTGAACCCACGAACTCCTGCATGCCAATCCAAAACTGTGTCCTCTACACCTATTTTTTCCCCTAGACCTCTTCCACTTCAGGCGTTGGCCCCTATCACCCACACCACCCCCAAAATCCTATCTAACCTAAAAATAAAAAACGAATCTAGTACCACCGCTACTTTCACCCTAACCTACTTTTCTTTTTTGTTTTTTCTTTTTTTTATGTAATATATATAAAGAAGCTGAATAAATCTTCTTTCCGTGACAAACTGTCCAATACCCGTAAAACAGAAGAACACGAAATCAATCAAACACTTCTGTTGTTTTATGTTACGGCTTCTGGCAAAATTAGTTTTCTTGAGGCACTTTGACTTGCCATACTGTAAAAATAAATAAATAAATGCCAACTTAATTATAATGAAGCAAACTTAGTGGTGACTCTCTGTAGTGTTGTGCACCAACCATAAATTACCCCTTCATTATGGAAATTTTGAAACAAAGCTTTGTATATCCGACTCGTTTTAAGGTTGTCGTGCTCTTCCATTATATACTGTATGTAATCGTCTATACTCGCATGTATATTCGTAACTGCAAAATACGCAAACTGGCCAATAATCCAAGTGTAGCAATTTTGTGCTTTGTTGCAGGAAAGAAATGCCAGTCTGGTTGAAGTACATCATTAAGTGTTTTAGCAGAGTCTGTAGTTCTAGTAATTATTGCGAGTTTTTTTCCAGTCCAGTTCCATATGTGTTATTGGTGTCGGCAGATGAGAATGTGTGCCAAGGTATCTACATTATGGCAATGATCGCAGTACGGACTCGCTTCATTTTGATATTGTGCAGTTTTTCACCTGTGGGGACCTTCTCGTTTACAACGTCATACCATGTGGGCGCTATTTTGGAGTGGAGGATGGTATTGTTAATATTCTTCCTGACGGTACTCCAGTTGTCTGTTGGATATTTCTCTTCCATTGGGTTTTGCCTATGGTGTCTCGTGAGGTGGTAATAGGTCCTTCTGGTGTTAAGCAGTTGTGGAGTATCTTGAATATAGCTCATTTCCAGGTAGTAAGTCCGGACGTGGCCGAGTTGAGCGCTGATGCGACCAACATCGACTGGGGCCTTTTTGCTCGTTGGGACTAACCTGTTGAATAACGTTTTCGTAATTGTCGGATGGGGTGTCTGCAGTATTTTGTGGATACGGTCCATATATATGGCAGTGCATTTCAATCTGGGCGGACAGCCTCTCCGTGATACACAACGCATACCTTGTAATGTCAGACACTGGCGTTAGCTGAGCATTTCTGCGACTCCTTCGTGCCGACTAAACGATTCCCTGACGAACCGCGATGCTATTCGTTGGACCTTTTCTATCTCTTCTATAAGTCCTACCTGGTATGGATCACAGACTGATGAACTATACTCAAGAATCAGTCTAACAAGTGCCTTGTACGCCACTTTTCTCGTGGATCAGTTACCTATCCTTAATACTATTCCTCTGAATCTCAGTTTGGCATCTTCTTTTCGCACTGTTTATTTTATGTGGAACTTCAGCTTAAGTCCGCTCTGAATAGTTACTCCTAGATAATTTACGGTAAATATTATTTCCAGCAATTTTTTCATCAATGGTGTAGTTGTGTAGTAGTGGATTTCACTTCCTATGTATGCTCAATGTGTTTACGTTTAATTACGTTCACGGCAACTGCCAGAGCCCGAATCATCCATCAGTCCTCTGCAGGTCACCCCGCAAACCGTTGTCGCAGATAACCGCATCGTCTGCGAACAGACTTAAAGAGGTTCCGAAGCTCTCTATTAGGTCATTTATGTGCCTTGTGAACAGTAACGATCCTATAACACTTCCTTGCGATACTCTGGAGATTACATTTACATCTATCGAGTTTGTTCCTTTAAGAGAGGCGTGTTGAGTTCTGTCTGCAAGGAATTCTTGACTCCAATCGCAAATTTTGTTCGATATTCGGTACGCTCGTACTTTTTCACAAAATGGCAGTGCGGGGCGGTATCAAGGGTAACGGGGGTTGCGTTGCAAAATTTAAAGACAATCCAATGGAACAGCGAGTTTTCGGGGGCGAATGCAGAATAATGGAAACGGGCAGAGGTAAACGCCGTCAGGCAGCCACATGATGGTTACTGAAGCAATCCTGGTATATTCTACACCTTAGCACGTGGTCTGCACTCGTCTTCTGTCACATGTACTAGGCTGGAACGACTGAGTACATCGTGAGATCTCCACGAGAGAGTCGCTACAATTTAGGTGTCTAAGGGTTGACAAACGGAGTCAGTACACACTCTGAAACGAATCAGTCGACTCCTGGAGGGATCAGTACGTTGCGCGAGAACGGCAAGTCGTGAGAAATGCACACAGAGTGGAAGAGAGCCGCATGCGGCGTGTGCACTGCTTCCGACCGCTTTTGCAGTTATGGCTGCGGTCAGCAGCCCGAAACCGAAGAGGAATGCCACGGGCGACGTCATTGTGGGGGAGGGGGGGGGGAGGGGGGAGCCAGCGCCGCTCTGTTTGAAGCACTGCTTTTGTGTGTTTTACGCGTAACCTTTTGCCGGCTTTGCTGGTCGAGCTCTGTAATTAATATTGCAACAGTGATCTTTCCTGCAACGTGAACTATTCGAACTCAGTTAACTAATACAAATATTTGGTCCAATGTAATTTGAAATTTATTAATATTTGTTCGCTGGAACGAATTAATTTAGTACTCAAAGCAACTACAAATAAAATTTTTCCTGTATTCCCGGTCACATTTCAGCAAAATCGCACCAGAAAGTATAACCTGTATGGACTTTTGCCGGCTTCGATCGAGAAAACCACGCAGGTCGCTTTGTGTGAGCTTCAAAGTGTGTTTTCAAAGTTCGAACCGACAGCTATTTCACATTGTAATGTTTCTGACCTAAAAATGTTTCCAGCGTATGTTACTGAACTGGTAACTATGCAACCGAATTTATTATTAGGTTTCCTTCTTTACGTTACTATTTTGCTACAAGAATATCTTGTTAGTGAATAAATGTTTTGGATATGGTAATACATCATTTTCGAAAAGTTTCATTAATTTTTCCAGCAAATTGCATCCATCATCTGGTGTTCCAATGCGTACATTGCTGGCTGTGATACCAGTAATAAGGTATTCGATAGCCTAACTTTTTGTTGTGAACTCACTCCTGCTATTTGTGGAAGATGTTAAGATTTTTAAAGCGTTTCAATTGCATGTTGTCTCTATGTATAGTATGGAGTTGCTATACACTCTTCTGACAGTTGACGTTTGTTCATCTCTCCTTCGTCTTCATACTCTTCCTTTTAAAATTAGTTCTACAATGAGCATATCAGCGGTGGTGCAGTTGTTTCCAATAGGAAAAAATTATGTGTCATATTCATATCGTTTAAAACTTTTGTTGATGCTTTTAGAGTAGAGCACATCCAAGTATGAGATTTTCACTCTGCAGCGGAGTGTGCGCTGATATGAAACTTCCTGGCAGATTAAAACTGTGTGCCCGACCGAGACTCGAACTCGGGACCTTTGCCTCTCGCGGGCAAGTGCTCTACCAACTGAGCTACCGAAGCACGACTCACGTCCGGTACTCACAGCTTTACTTCTGCCAGTACCTCGTCTCCTACCTTCCAAACTTTACAGAAGTTCTCCTGCGAAACTTGCAGAACTAGCACTCCTGAAAGAAAGGATATTGCGGAGACATGGCTTAGCCACAGCCTGGGGGATGTTTCCAGAATGAGATTTTCACTCTGCAGCGGAGTGTGCGCTGATATGAAACTTCCTGGCAGATTAAAACTGTGTGCCCGACCGAGACTCGAACTCGGGACCTTTGCCTCTCGCGGGCAAGTGCTCTACCAACTGAGCTACCGAAGCACGACTCACGTCCGGTACTCACAGCTTTACTTCTGCCAGTACCTCGTCTCCTACCTTCCAAACTTTACAGAAGTTCTCCTGCGAAACTTGCAGGAGAACTTCTGTAAAGTTTGGAAGGTAGGAGACGAGGTACTGGCAGAAGTAAAGCTGTGAGTACCGGACGTGAGTCGTGCTTCGGTAGCTCAGTTGGTAGAGCACTTGCCCGCGAGAGGCAAAGGTCCCGAGTTCGAGTCTCGGTCGGGCACACAGTTTTAATCTGCCAGGAAGTTTCATATCAGCGCACACTCCGCTGCAGAGTGAAAATCTCATTCTGGAAACATCCCCCAGGCTGTGGCTAAGCCATGTCTCCGCAATATCCTTTCTTTCAGGAGTGCTAGTTCTGCAAGTTTCGCAGGAGAACTTCTGTAAAGTTTGGAAGGTAGGAGACGAGGTACTGGCAGAAGTAAAGCTGTGAGTACCGGACGTGAGTCGTGCTTCGGTAGCTCAGTTGGTAGAGCACTTGCCCGCGAGAGGCAAAGGTCCCGAGTTCGAGTCTCGGTCGGGCACACAGTTTTAATCTGCCAGGAAGTTTCACATCCAAGTAGGTTGCAAGACCACTTTCAGCGTATAAATAATGAAAAAGATGGGTAAAAACGAAGGAACAGCTATTTAGAAAAAATTATGCCGCAAAATTTAATGAAACACCACCACGTCTCAAGCTAACTAAGAACACTGACATTGCTCTGCTCTGACTCAGTGTTCTGTGCCGGGCTCTAAAGAGCTCAAGCCCATGCGCACCCTCTGCCGATCATGGTCTATTTAAAATCCACACTCTACTGATTACACTCAATTTACGTGTCGTGAGTTAACCACATTATTATGTTCTATACAACACTATCACGTTCTTTATTTTCTTGTAGAGTACTTGCTTCTTATTTTAACAACCTGGTCCATGTTTCACAGTGCCGTAGACACTGGCGAGCAGATTGATGCCGTATTCCTGGACTTCAGGAAGGCATTTGATACGGTTCCGCACTTACGTTTAGTGAAAAAAATACGAGCTTACGGAATATCGGACCAGGTTTGTGATTGGATTCAGGATTTCCTAGAAGAAAGAACACAACATGTCATTCTTAACGGTTCAAAATCTGCAGATGTAGAGGTAATTTCGGGAGTACCGCAGGGAAGCGTGATAGGACCTTTATTGTTTACAATATACATAAATGACTTAGTTGACAACATCGGTAGCTCCGTGAGGCTATTTGCAGATGACACGGTTGTCTACAAGAAAGTAGCAACATCAGAAGACTCGTACGTACTCCAGGAGGACCTGCAGAGGATTAATGCATGGTGCGACAGCTGGCAGCTTTCCCTAAACGTAGATAAATGTAATATAATGCGCATACATAGGGGCAGAAACCCATTCCAGTACGATTATGCCATAGGTGGTAAATCATTGGAAGCGGTAACGACCGTAAAATACTTAGGAGTTACTATCCGGAGCGATCTGAAGTGGAATGATCACATAAAACAAATAGTGGGAAAAGCAGGCGCCAGGTTGAGATTCATAGGAAGAATTCTAAGAAAATGTGACTCATCGACGAAAGAAGTAGCTTACAAAACGCTTGTTCGTCCGATTCTTGAGTATTGCTCATCAGTATGGGACCCTTACCAGGTTGGATTAATAGAAGAGATAGACATGATCCAGCGAAAAGCAGCGCGATTCGTCATGGGGACATTTAGTCAGCGCGAGAGCGTTACGGAGATGCTGAACAAGCTCCAGTGGCGGACACTTCAAGAAAGGCGTTACGCAATACGGAGAGGTTTATTATCGAAATTACGAGAGAGCACATTCCGGGAAGAGATGGGCAACATATTACTACCGCCCACATATATCTCGCGTAATGATCACAACGAAAAGATCCGAGAAATTAGAGCAAATACGGAGACTTACAAGCAGTCGTTCTTCCCACGCACAATTCGTGAATGGAACAGGGAAGGGGGGATCAGATAGTGGTACAATAAGTACCCTCCGCCACACACCGTAAGGTGGCTCGCGGAGTATAGATGTAGATGTAGATGTAGACATGTCAAATTCTCATTTCAACATCAACAAGCATTCATCAAAATAGTAACAATGATGTGAATGAGAATTATTACATTCTACTTCAACCAGTATATACGAGGGTAATCCCAAAAGTAAGGTCTTCTATTTTTTATAAGTACATAGACCTGTTTATTTCTACAATGGTTTACATCAGCTTACAGCTTGAGCATTTAGCTATTTTTCGACATAATCACCATTTCTGTCGATGCATTTTTGTAGACGCTGTGGCAGTTTTTCTATGCCCATGTCATACCAGCTCGCCGCCATGCCGTTTAGAAAGTTATGAACCTCTTCTTTCACATCGTCGTCGGGGCTGAATTGCTTCCCGGCCAAATGTTCTTTTAACCTAGGGAACAGGTGATAGTCACTGGGCTCCAAGTCAGGACTATAGGGTGGGTGGGTGATTATGTTCCACTGAAATTGTTGCAGGAGAGCAACAGTTTGCCGTGTGATGTGTGGGCGAGCGTTGTCATGGAGAATGTGTACGCCCCTGCTCAACATTCCTCTTCTCCGGTTCTGAATTGCCCGTTTGAGTTTTTTCAGCGTCTCACAGTACTTGTCTTCGTTAATTGTGGTGCCCTCTCTCAGTCCCCATGCGAAAATGGCTCTGAGCACTATGGGGACTAACATCTCAGGTCATCAGTCCCATAGAACTTAGAACTACTTAAACCTAACTAACCTGAGGACATCACATACATCCATGCCCGAGGCAGGATTCGAACCTGCGACCGTAGCGGTCTCGCGATTCCAGACTGAAGCGCCTAAAACCGCTCGGCCACACCGGCCGGCCAGTACCCATGCGAACCTCGCGCTCTGTCCCCCTCAAAAATCACATCCACTCTACCACCCGCCAATACTCACTAATGATTAAGGTGGTAGGTGCCGATCTGTGCATCCGTAATAATCGAAGTCCCCAGCAACGATTGTAACCGCCTACCCGTCTAAATTATGTCCACACTGAAAGCTCTAGCACTTTCACAAAGAGTGCCCCAGTCTCATCTGCCCACCCATCTGCAATTTTCAAAACGACCCCCATCACACATATTCTTACAAATGAAAGACCAACCTTCTCCCAAAAAGCTCAAATTAGCTGCACCCATCTGACCGGTCGATAGCCTTATCCATCACAGCGGCTCCCTCCGCTCCAGTGCAACAGAAAGGATATAATCCGTTTCATTACCATTGTCCTTCCAAATATACACACTTTTTAATGTCCCCATATCCCAAACTAAATCTCCTGAGGAGCCCTATTCATTTCTCAAGTCTACTGACTGCCTCACAGTAAGGTTCACTTCTTCTTTAACTGTTTGTCCTTCTTATTCCATTCCTTTCCATCCCCAATCGCACCACCACTCATTACGCAGCGTTCTCCCACCCACCATTACATCTATGCCATTGCCTTCAAGCCCGTCACAACATCTGCTGTTCTCCCTGTAACCTTTGCTAAACTGACAATCTCCTGTCACTGACACGAAGTAGAGTTACCTTATGTTTCCCTATACATGCCCCCACTCGGTAACAACCCCTATTCAATCCTCCAGGCTAATATTTAGTCCTTACCGTCTATTTTATTATCTCTACGATCGCTTTACCACTATCCACTTCTGCCTCAATCATCCTATCCTGTACATTTTCCTTACCTACTGAGACTAACCTTTCCCCACATATGTCCCTACCACAGATATAAATATCTACAGCAGCTCCCAAGTTGAAATAAAGCCAGTTTATTACCTTCCTGTTCCACGCCATACTCGACTTCAGCACTCATCTGCACTCAGGTCATTGATGTTAAAAAGTATCCCACGGGATTGCGGTTGCACGACGGGGATAAACAGGCTTTAAACACGAAATGAGAGTTGGAGCTACACGCATAGGACGCTCTGTTTTGGAAATCCTTAGGGAATTCAATATTCCGAGACCCACGAAGTCAAATGCTAAATTTCAGGCGTTACCTCTCACAATGGTCAAAGCAGTGGCCGAAGGCCTCCACTTAAAGACCGAGAGCAGCGGCGTTTTCGAAGAGTTGTCAGTGCTAACAGACGAACAACACTGTATTAAATCAATGTTAGAAGCACGACGGGCGTATCGGTTAAGGCAGTGCGGCGAAATTTGGCATTAATGGGCTACGGCAGCAGAAGACGGACGCGAGTGCGTTTGCTAACAGGACGACATGGCCTGCAACGCGTCTCCATGGCTCGTGGCTATATCGGTTGGACCCTAGACGACTGGCAAACTCAGGCCTGGTCAGATGAGCCCAAATTTCAGAAGCACCGAGCAAGCGGGTGGTGGCTCCATAATGGTGTGGATTGTGTTTTCGTTCAATGGTCTGGGTTCCCTGGTCCAACTGAACCAACTTAGACCATTTTCAGCCATTCATGGACTTCTCGTTACCAAAAAACGACGGAATTTTTATAGACGCAAATGTACCATGTCACTGGGCTACAATAGTTCGCTATTGGTTTTAAGAACGTTCTGGACAGTTTGAGCTAATGACTTAGCAACCCAGATCACCCCACATGGATTCTATCGAACATTTATGGCACCTAATCGAGAGGTCAGTTCGTAAACGGCAC
Source organism: Schistocerca piceifrons (assembly GCF_021461385.2). Lineage (NCBI taxonomy): Eukaryota > Metazoa > Arthropoda > Insecta > Orthoptera > Acrididae > Schistocerca > Schistocerca piceifrons. The sequence continues at coordinate 25,226,324 of NC_060141.1, forward strand.
CGGCAACACTTTCGCAATTGAGGACAGCTATAGCAAATCGCGGTAGCTAACGGTTTTTCTATAAATGACGTCACGCGCCCCTACTGTAGGCTAAAGAAACGTTTAACAAACAGCAGGCACACACACACACCCACACACAAAAGAGAACTGGCAAAGATAGAATGAAAACCATTCCTATGCAATTTAACGGCAAAATGTCCCTGCAAATAGAAAAATGTTTTAAAAAGTCTGATGCCAGATGTGGCTTTCAGGTTAATAGCACCCTAAAACTACGAATAAAACATAAACTGAAAGGGAACTATGATAAATTTCATCGCCCTGGAGTATACAGGATTGACTGCAGTAACTGTGACAAATATTATATCGGTCATACAGGCCGCTCTTTTAAATTAAGGTTTAAAGAACACTCACAGACACGAAACAAAACGGCTTTGGGACAGCATTTATCTAATACTGGCCATTCCATAGGGAGCATTTAGAGTTGTATGCGTATTCTTCACAGAGTGGAAAAAGGCCGTGCTCTTAATTCGTTAGAGCAGGTTGAAACTTATAAAGCAAAAAATAGAGAACCAACTAAACTGCTTAACTGGCAAAATGACTTTGTGCCCAATGCCTACTTTGCTTATTTGACCATGTTTTACTCCAATAACCGCTTTTTTTTCCTTTATTGTGATTTTAATACCAGTATAACAGGTAGGCTGGCAGCAGCACAATACGCCGCTCTTCAGCCAAAGATAGTACAATGATAAAACGGAGAAGACACACGGGTTGGAACAAAACGGCGGAAAAAAAACAGTAGACACATGAACATAAAAAACATGAAGACGTTCACACTCGATGACAATCCACACTACAAACTGTTGACGCGAAGCACAAACACTGAAGATGTCGATGGCACGGGTGAACGATGGAGTGTAACGGTGAACACTGAACACCACGGCACACACGAGACACTGATGGCGATGATCTCCGGCGCGCGAATGTCCACTTAGCGTGTACGAGTCCGGGGACCTGCCAAGAGGGGAAGAAGGGTGAGGTGGGGGAGAGGGGAGAACACCACGGCACACACGAGACACTGATGGCGATGATCTCCGGCGCGCGAATGTCCACTTAGCGTGTACGAGTCCGGGGACCTGCCAAGAGGGGAAGAAGGGTGAGGTGGGGGAGAGGGGAGAACAAGGATACCAATGGCTGAGGAGATGGGGGGAGAAGGAGAGGAACAGGGGAGGGGAGAGGAACAGGGGAGGGGAAGCCCGGGGGAGGAGTGGGGAGAAATGGCGGAGGGAGGGAAGAGGGAGAGAAGGGTGGGAAGGTGCCCAAAGGAGGAAGAGGGAGGGAGGATCAAAGTTGGTAGGAGGGGTAGATGGAGGGGATGAGGGCATCATCAGGGAGAGGGAGCTGGCGGAAGCCACCTTGGGAAAAGATAAGGAGGGTGGAGAGATGGAGACTGGGTGGGACATGGGAATACAGGCGTGGCTGCGGGTGGGGGCGGGAGAGCATAGACGAGACAAGCAGGAGGTGTACAGGATCCGTATCCTTTCAAGGAAAAGGAGGAGGTGGGAGAACAGAATGAGAGGACGGCCATAGACGGTGAGATAGAAGTCAAGGAGGCGGAAGGAAGGGGTGGTGTTGCCTACAATGATCGCCTGGATTTAGGAGGGATTGACCTTGAGCAACCACTGGTTGCACCAAGTGGTGAACTGGTCAAGATGGGATTGGAGAAGGTGTTGGGAGCGCTGCAGGGTGGGGGCAGGGGCAAGGAAGGCGGTGTAATCGGCAAACTGGAGAAGGTGGACGGGGGGTGACGGCGGCGGCATATAAGAGGTACAGAAGGGGAGAAAGGACAGAGCCTTGGGGCACACCGGTGTAGGGAGAAAAGGTGTAGGAATCCGTGTTTTGGATGGCGACGTAGGAAGGACGGTGGGAGAGAAAGGAGCCGATCAGACGGACGTAGTTAATGGGAAGGGTGAAGGTTTGGAGCTTGAAGAGGAGACCGGAATGCCATATGCGGTCATAGGCTCGTTCAAGGTCCAGGGAGAGGAAGATGGCGGAGCGACGGGAATTAAGCTGTTCAGAAAGGAGATGAGTGAGGTGAAGGAGAAGGTCGTCGGAAGAGAAGGACGGCCGAAAGCCACACTGGGTACCGGGAAGGAGGCGGTGCTGGCAGAGATGCTGGTGGATGTGGCAGGTGAAGATAGATTCCATGACCTTGCTGAAGACTGAGGTAAGGCTGATGGGATGGTAGGAGGAGACGGCGGATGGCGGTTTACCAGGTTTAAGGAACATCAGGATACTGGAGGTTTTCCACAGGTCGAGGTAGTAACCGGTGGACAGGACTACATTGTAGAGCCTGGCCAGGGTGGAGAGGAAAGAGACAGGAGCTTCACGAAGGTGACCGTAGGTGACATGATCGTGACCGGGAGTGGTGTTGCGTTTCGTGTGGAGTGTAGCAATGAGATCCTGTGTAGTGATAGGGGCATTGAGTCCCGTGTGTGCAATGTTGTCCAGGTACTGGAAACCAGGAGCGAGGGGAGGGACAGAGGAGTCAGTTCGATCGCGGACATCCGGGAAGAGGGAGTAATCGAACTGGGGATCATCGGGGATGGAAAAGACATCGGAGAGGTAAGAGGCAAAGTGATTGGCCTTACTAAGGGTGTCAGGGAAGGGGTGATCATCATGGAGAAGAGGATAGTAGGGGGAGGGTTTAGTTCCAGTAAGGCGACGGAGGCTGACCAGAACTTGGACGAGTTTATAGGTAGGGTAGCATTTAAACTGGTGCATGTCTGTCGCCAGTCCTGGCGTTTCTTAGCCGCTAGCAAATTTCGAATGTGTCGCTGGAGTTGCCGGTGGCGTCAGAGGGTGTCCGGGTCACGCGTGTGGAGGAAGGCACGGTAGAGATGGTGGGATTCGCGGAGGAGGAGGACGGCCTGTGGGGGTAAGGTAGGACAGTGGCGGTGGATGGCAACAGTAGGGCATGGGCCTCCACGGCCCCAGACAAGGTCTGCTGGACAAAGGAGGCGGCATGGGTTACATCATCAGGGTGGTGGTAGGTGAAGGGGTGGCTATCGATCTGGGTGGAGAGAGTATCCCGGTAGGCATTCCAGTTGGCACGGGAATAGTCATGGACATACTTAGTGGGAGGGTCATGACGAGGGTTGGGGTGGGGCGACGACCGTCTGAATCGGTGAGGAGGACAGGGAGATGGTCGCTACCAATTGGCTCCAGGACATCCACCGTTATGCGGCCAAGGAGGTTGGGGGAGGAAAGGATAACATCGGGAGTGGAGTTGGATTTGGGACGGGTGTGCTGGGGGATGGGGATGAGGTCACCTTGAAGGGAGGAGAGGAACCGATGCCACCGCTGTAACTTGGTGGCGGAACAACTATGGATGTTGAGGTCGGCGGCATTCCTGTAGGAGGAGAAGGTACAGTCAATGTGGGAGAGGAAGTCGAAGGGAATAGGGGCGTTAGGGCAGACATAGATGGTGGCGCAGGTGACGGTAAGGCCGGGGAAGAAGAGACTAAGGATCAGGTGTTCGGTGGGGTCGGGAAGGAGAAGTTTGAGCCGAACTGGGATCTGGCGGTGGTGACCAATGGCAATTCCGCCACGCGCAATCGGGAGGGGGTTATCGGAGTGGTGAAGCAGGTAGGGCGAGATGTGGATGGTGTGGTCGGGTTGGAGGCAGGTTTCATTGTGGAGGAAGGCATCCACGCGGTGGGTGGCAAGGGTGTGCAGGAAGAGGTTCTTGTTGGCGGGAAGGGAGCGGATGTTGTTGAAAAGGATACGGTGCTGTCATGCCATGACAGGGATTTAGACAAGGGTGTCAAGACGGGAGAAGGTGAAATGGGCCTGGTTGTTGGAGTCGGTGGCATACATTTTTAAGTGGGTAATGGTATGGGCGGCGAGGGAGACCTGTTGGAGGGTGTGAGGGCGCTGGAAATGGTGGACGTTTTGTAGGACAATGGTGAGGAACCTGATCATGTCCTCAGCGGGGGGGGGGTGGGACGAAGGGAATTGCCAGGAGGGGTGGGAGCGTCCAGAGGACGGACAAGGATGGTGAGTTCAGGAGTGGTCGGAGGGGGTCAGGCTTTACACTTTTGGAAGTAGGTGGGATGGGGGAGATTGCAGGTATTACAGGAGGGAGGGGATTGAAGGTTAGGCCATTGCTGGAGGAAGTGCGCTTGCCTACAATGCGGGCAGGTTGGGACCTCGCAGCACTCGGCTGTTTGGTGTGCGTTAAAGCGCAGACACCTCTGGCAGCACAGGGATTGAGGAGGGGAACGGGAGGGGTCGACCTTATAGCGCTAGTTGAAGAGGAGGGCATCCTCCTTCAGGAGACGGTCAATGGAGGGGGCGTCCTCAGAGAAAACCCACATAAGGCGGGTGGGGCCGGCTGAGCTGAAAATGCAGCGGACCGCCCGCACCTCCAGCGTGGCATGCGCCTTGAGCTCCGCCAACATCTCCTCCTCCATGATCGTCGGACTGAGTGATCACAGCGGTGAGGGTTGGCGGGCGATGCGGGGGTTGGGGTTGGTGGGTAGGAGACGGAGAAGGAGCAGGGCTGAGGGAGGCGTTGGGGCCAAAACGGGTGATGGGGAGGCGGGAGAGGATGTCAGTATGGAGGGTGGGGCTGGGGGAGCAGATGAGAACGGAATCCCGTCTGGGAGTGAGGAGTGATATGGGGACACCAGGGAAGAGTTGGTGGAGGAGGAGGAAGAGATTCCGAGCCTCAAGAAAGGAAGGATCGGGATGGGAGAGGAGGTATTTGTATAAAGAGGGGGGGAGGAGGAGGAGGAGGAGGTGGAGGCAGGGGGAGCAGGGCCAGGCGGGGAGACATCCATGGCATCTTGGGGGGGGAGGAAGGAGGATGGGGCAGGGCCTTTTTGGGAGTGGAGGAGGTGGTGGTGTCACTAGGGCATTTAACGGCGGCAGAAGGGTGTGTGGTAACATGAGGGTGATGGTGATGGTGATGGCGACGGCGATGGCGATGGCGACGGTGGTGGCGGTGATGGCGAAGGCGATGGGGAGAGTTGGGCATGGGCAGTGGCCCGACGGGCCACCAACCTAGCTGGAGCTGCAGTGACAGGCTGGACAAGTGGGGGGGAAAGGATCAGAGGGAGAGGAGTGGGAGGAAGAAGCGGGAGAGGGGGCGACAAAGAGCGAGGGCGAAGGGAGAGTGAGAAGAGGAGGGATGGAAAGAGGAGGGTGTGACTGGGCACACCATGTAATGGTGGTGGTGGCGGCGGCGGCAGAGGGCGACATGTATACAATGGCAGTGGTGGTAGCAGTGGCAGTGGTGGCCGACACGACGACAGGAATAAACAATAAAGCACAGGACGAAAAGGAGGGGAAAAACTGGGGACAGACGAAGACCCGAGTCCCACTCTGCTGACACTGGCTGGCAGGAATGCCGCTGCCGCTGGCTGGCTGGCTGGCTGGCTGGCTGGCTGGCTGGCTGGCTGGCTACGTAGCACTTCGTGTAGTGCTGGAATGGCACAATTGAAGGGCGGTATCCATTCGAAGTACCGCCGGAGATGTCCAATTACCGCACGCCTCTGTTATATATAGTGTGTTGATAAGTTCACCTAGTATTGAGTGCATCATATATTTACTTCCTTTTCACACATTTTACGCGTGGCTCTAGTATGTTCTCGTTCCTTCTCTATTCATTTCATAGACTGCATTAAACAGATAATGTGTATCATCCACTGTTACGGAATTTTATCATTCTTTTCTTGCAACGGAGTACTGCAGGGTAGGAGGTGCCCTCTGGCGGTCACGTCCCTCCAACGACTTCCCGCCTGTGCGGAATTCCGGCGTTAGCGCTAACAGAGGGCGCTGATTGTGTGCAGCACTATGTTTTCTTTCATTTGTGGCTCCTTTAGCGATTTGTTTTATGGTTGTTTAGTATTACCCGGTACACTATCAACGGTGTTTAATATTTATGTCATTATCTAGAATATTGGCACTAGAGCACATGTCAACCACTGTTTTTTAATTCTTCCTCTTTTTAACAATATTACTTTTGTCGTGTTCTTTTATTGCTTTTTATTACTGTAATGCCTTTTATACGTTATAAGCTTATTATAGACTTCAACTATCGTATCCCCCTTTATTTTCACTGTTTCAATTAATTATTGAAAACTAGTGTATGACGACATTAGCGACATCTGGTGAACTTACAGCACAAACATCTTGTGGCTACTGTACGGCAGCTTGTTTTAAACAGCAGTACTACTGACAACATGACTCGTGCATGTGATGTGATTTATATGTATTTGACTATGCTGGTGCTGATTCCGCATTTAACATTTGACGATGCCACCATGGCTGCAGGACATTAGGACTTTGTTTTTTTGAAATAGGTATGCCTCTTCATATTTAAAGCACACCAATGTAAATTTTGTCAGTACTACTTTTCATTATGGTCTATATATTGTTCTTAAGCTGTATACAGTTTGCGAGTGTATTTATCTTTTTCCCATTTGCTGCAGATCTGATGATGGTCATTAAAGACCGAAACCGGTAATCTGTTATCAAACAGTTTGTGACCATAGACGTGAATTAAAGGAAACTTAACCCTGCGTTTGGTGTGGGGCGACGTTGGGGTGGGTGGACTGCTGTGGCCCGTTGTGGGGTTGTCAACCACTGAGGGCTACGCCGGGACGAAACCTCTCCGTCGTTTCTAGGTCCCCAGTTTCGATACACAATACACTGTAAAGTATTTAAGAGTAACTATCTAGAGCGACCTTACGTAGAATGAGCATATAAAATAAATAGTAGGAAAAGCACATGAAAGACTGAGACTCATAGGAAGAATGTAATATATCCACGAAGGAAGTACTTTATAAGGCTATTCTTCGACCGATTCTTGAGTATTGTTCATCTATCTGAGATCCTTATAAGATAGGAGAGAGAGAGAGAGAGAGAGAGAGAGAGAGAGAGAGAGAGAGAGAGATCCAACGAAGAGCTGCGCATTTGGTCACAGGATCGCTTAGTCGGCGCGAGAACGTTACCGAATGACCAACAAACTCCAGCGGGGGACGGTAAAAGAGAGGCATTGTGCATCACGGAAAAGTTTACTACTGAAATTTCGAGAGAACTCGTCACAGGAAGAGTCGAACAACATGTTATTTCCTCCCACATACATCCCGCGAAAAGACCACGAAAATTCGAGAAATTAGAGAGAACACAGAGGCTCCCCGACAACCATTCTTCCCACGCGCCATTCGCGAGGGAAACGAGGGAGGGAGAACCAGTTAGTGGTGTCAGAAGTACCCTCCACAGCACACCATTAGCTCGCTTGTGGAGTGTGATATAGATGCAGATGTGGATGTCTTCCGCCGTCTTCTCATTAGGATGAAGTTAATCTGGTTTTTAAGTCTATCATCAGAGGATATACGAGTGTACATTTGTCTTGGGTGAAGTTCGAACATACACTCCTGGAAATTGAAATAAGAACACCGTGAATTCATTGTCCCAGGAAGGGGAAACTTTATTGACACATTCCTGGGGTCAGATACATCACATGATCACACTGACAGAACCACAGGCACATAGACACAGGCAACAGAGCATGCACAATGTGGGCACTAGTACAGTGTATATCCACCTTTCGCAGCAATGCAGGCTGCTATTCTCCCATGGAGACGATCGTAGAGATGCTGGATGTAGTCCTGTGGAACGGCTTGCCATGCCATTTCCACCTGGCGCCTCAGTTGGACCAGCGTTCGTGCTGGACGTGCAGACCGCGTGAGACGACGCATCATCCAGTCCCAAACATGCTCAATGGGGGACAGATCCGGAGATCTTGCTGGCCAGGGTAGTTGACTTACACCTTCTAGAGCACGTTGGGTGGCACGGGATACATGCGGACGTGCATTGTCCTGTTGGAACAGCAAGTTCCCTTGCCGGTCTAGGAATGGTAGAACGATGGGTTCGATGACGGTTTGGATGTACCGTGCACTATTCAGTGTCCCCTCGACGATCACCAGTGGTGTACGGCCAGTGTAGGAGATCGCTCCCCACACCATGATGCCGGGTGTTGGCCCTGTGTGCCTCGGTCGTATGCAGTCCTGATTGTGGCGCTCACCTGCACGGCGCTAAACACGCATACGACCATCGTTGGCACCAAGAGAGAAGCGACTCTCATAGCTGAAGACGACACGTCTCCATTCGTCCCTCCATTCACGCCACTCGCGACACCACTGGAGGCGGGCTGCACGATGTTGGGGCGTGAGCGGAAGACGGCCTAACGATGTGCGGGACCGTAGCCCAGCTTCATGGAGACTGTTGCGAATGGTCCTCGCCGATACCCCAGGAGCAACAGTGTCCCTAATTTGCTGGGAAGTGGCGGTGCGGTCCCCTACGGCACTGCGTAGGATCCTACGGTCTTGGCGTGCATCCGTGCGTCGCTGCGGTCCGGTCCCAGGTCGACGGGCACGTGCACCTTCCGCCGACCACTGGCGACAACATCGATGTACTGTGGAGACCTCACGCCCCACGTGTTGAGCAATTCGGCGGTACGTCCACCCGGCCTCCCGCATGCCCACTATACGCCCTCGCTCAAAGTCCGTCAACTGCACATACGGTTCACGTCCACGCTGTCGCGGCATGCTACCAGTGTTAAAGACTGCGATGGAGCTCCGTATGCCACGACAAACTGGCTGACACTGACGGCGGCGGTGCACAAATGCTGCGCAGCTAGCGCCATTCGACGGCCAACACCGCGGTTCCTGGTGTGTCCGCTGTGCCGTGCGTGTGATCATTGCTTGTACAGCCCTCTCGCAGTGTCCGGAGCAAGTATGGTGGGTCTGACACACCGGTGTCAATGTGTTCTTTTTTCCATTTCCAGGAGTGTAGTATTACAGACTAATATTCGATCACAATCTAATTTGGTACCCTTACACAGTAACCATTCAAAATAAACAACACAATAGAGTGAAACTAATAAAACTACCAACCGAATAAAGAAAGGCACCGAATAATTTGTCTGTTATACGTACCTTCAAAATCCGCATCCGTCCCAATCTTATACACGCGAATATTACATGGATCTCCGCCTCTTCCATACTTAATCACTCCCTTGAAATCTTCCATGACATGCACCCAATATCCTTTCCGTATCCGGTTACCTCCCGAGAAATACCCTTACCTACCTAGTAAAGTCCCCATATATGCTGAAACATCAGAACACATTCAATAACGCTATGTCTGACGGACAATATGTGGTGTTGTATCGAGTTACCACACGAGAAGACTTTGCGACAGCTGATACTAGAAATACCGTGGGCGTCCGTCCGAAGTAAGAATTTCACTGCGTCCAAACCAATTACGCTGCCCGCGCGAGAATAACGTCCACTGGAGCGGCAGCGCCACCAAGAAAGGAGACGCACGCTTAAATAAGCACAAATTGTCAGAAAAAACGAAGTCCGTGATGTTTACATGATGATGCCCAGATCTCCGTGATCCCCTGATTCTCCACAGTCAACCACTGAACTGGACGGACACTGTTAAATATCTTCGTATTATCGTTGATACGAAGCTTCTTGTTAACACACAGGTACGAGAGAAACGAATCAAGCTGCTACACCTTCTCCACCAGATCTACCCCATACGACCTGCCTCGAGATGACTGGGTGTTTGTGATGTCCTCATCATTCCATCATCATTCATGAAAGTGGCGAGATTGGAGTGAGCAAAGGTTGAGAAATTCTACGGGTGTTGATAACGGCACAGTTGAGCGCTCCACAACCAAACATCATCATCACCATCATCCACCCCATACTGGCCAGCACAGAATTACGGACCAGGACCAAGCTCCGCCTTTATTCTGCTAGCAGTCCTCACTGCGCCTCTTTACGACTGCTCGACACGGGGTACAGTTTGCCTCTCATCCTTACGCCTCCTCCAGACAGTCCAGAATCGGTGGTTTGGGGTCATACTCCGCGAACCACGTTGGGCCTGGATCCGGGCCCTCCACCGTGAACTTGACCTGCCGCTCCTCAAGGAACGGATTCGGATGTCGACTATGCTACTCGTCAACAAGGTTGACGCATTTCGCCCAACATCCAGACACCTTGAATACGTCAGCTCTTTGGCACCTGCAGAGTGGCAAAAGGTCAACGTACATCAACCCACCATGGAAGATCTCCTACAATAATGCCAAATCGAAGCTCAATAAATAGGAATCACCATTTCAGTAGGCTCTACGGACCAGAGCCTATGATCCTGCTTAAGACTTCTACTTGAGCCATTTACCTTCACGCTCCAGAACTCCAGCCACACAGATGGCAGTACTTTGCAAACATCACACGCACACACACACAAACACACACACACACACAAACAAACAAACAAGTTGTCGACAAACTGCCTATTGGCTTCTGTATCGGGTTCTTCGGCTGACGTTCATCTAATGATTTTACAGTAAAATCATTAGATGAACGTCGGCCGAAGAACCCGATACAGGAACCAATAGGCAGTTTGTCAACAAGTGGCCACGAAAGCCTTAACAATTTTGTCAGTTGCAAGTTGTCAGTCGTAGTCTTGCTAGGGAATTCCTGCAGAACGTTCGTCGTGTCTTCAAGTTTTCAAGTTGTCTAGTGAGATAGAAACCGTGGCCGGTAGATAGACGGTGGTTAGTCTTGAGTAGTAACAGAACAGTGAATATAATTACCGTGTATAGACAGAGACCGCCTGCTGAGAGATTTAATCTGAGTACGGTTAGTAGTGCATCTAACAGAAGATTAGTTGTCATACGACTTTATTTCAGAGAACATTATTTAGTTCGTTTTCATGGAATTGTAGTCAATGTAGGACGGATGGTCGAAACCTCCATCCTACAACTGCTTTAACCAGCGTTGCCAAATTTGAGTTATACACTAGTGTCCAGAATTAAAGAAACAAACGGAAATGTTGCAAATTTGCATTTATTTTGCCTTGAAACAATATAAACATATCATAGTAAAGTAGAAACAATGTTAAGGATACAGACCGTAAACAACCGCAACATCCATAACGGTAGAAAAAGTGTTCTTCGTTTTTTGTAGCTTAACGGATTTGCACCCACATTCAGACAGCTGGTCAATGTGGTCATTATGGGGTGTGACCACCTCTGGCAGTAATACGGACCTGAAAACGATGGGGAACGCTGCGAATGATGTTATCAATCTCGTGTTGAGGCGACAATGCCCACTCTTCCTGCAGAGCTGCTCGCAAGTCTAGGAGAGAGGTTGGTGAATGATGACGTGATGCAACCCGACTCCCTAGGGCACCCCAGACATGCTCTATGGGACTGAAATCGGGAGAGAGAGCAGGCTACGACATGTGTGCAGTTCTTCCGTTTCCAGGAAAATATCAACCACGTGTGTTGTATGGGTGCGTGCATCTTCGTCCATCGTCTGGGCCCACAGCATCCCACACCAACCGCACTTGAGGTCTCAATATCTCGTCACGATACCTGACAGCACTTGCCGATTCACCCGCACAATTTCGGGAAGAGGTGCCCGCACGGTTAGAGATCCTCCTCGATATCGTTCTCTTTCCACAATGCTTGGGTCCCAAAATCGTGTTCTACGTTGCCTCCAGATAAGAATCCGCCGAGAATCACTCTCCAGGCCAAATCGGGACTTGTTTGAGAGAGGAATATTGGCCCAATGTTCGACCAGCTAGGTGGCTTGTTGATGACCCCACTCTAGACGTTACCTTCTGTGAAGACGCGTCGGAGCTACATATACAGCAGGTTTCCGAGAATAAAGGCCACTCTGCCGAAGTCTTCTGTCCGCCGTTAGCCTCGATACAAAACGTCCAGTGAATGGTGCAAGATCAGATGCCAGTTGCCGTGCAGTGCTAAGGCGGTACCATCGTGATTGCTGCCAAATATCGGTCCTCTATTCTGAAGTCCCACGTGGTCGGCCCTGCCATCGTCTTCGGGATACACTTTCGGTCTCTACAAACCGTCACCACATTCAAGAAACAACAGAACGACTTACATTAGGCCATAGGGTCACATCCATTTGCGAATATCCTGCTTCCATTCTTCCTATGGCCGTCCACAGCAAAGAATCTGGTACGCGTCTTCTCTACGCACTGTCTATGACTGTGTGCACAGTGAATGTGAGTCTACCCAGCCGTTTGATAGGTGCCATGACGACATCACTGACTGGTGTGACCCGCATGCCATCTTCCGTGCAGAAAGCGATCGTACGGACACGTACGATTACGTCGTGAATTAGAAACTGGACTGGAAAATAGCTGTTTATTGGGGGATGTTTCCAGAATGAGATTTTCACTCAGCAGCGCAGTGTGCGGTGATTAGAAACTTCCTGGCAGATTAAAACTGTGTGCGGCACCGAGACTCGAACTCGGGACCTTTGCCTTTCGCGGGCAAGTGCTCTACCAACTGAGCTACCCAAGCACGACTCACGCCCCATCCTCACAGCTTTACTTCTGCCAGTACCTGGTCTCCTACCTTCCAAACCTTACAGAAGCTCTCCTGTTCTGCTAGGTTCGCAGGAGAGCTTCTGTAAAGTTTGGAAGGTAGGAGACGAGGTGCTGGCAGAAGTAAGGCTGTGAGGACGCGGCGTGAGTCGTGCTTAGGTAGCTCAGTTGGTAGAGCACTTGCCCGCGAAAGGCAAAGGTCCCGAGTTTGAGTCTCGGTCCGGCACACAGTTTTAATCTTCCAGGAAGTTTCATCGGTTTATTGCTTTAATTTCGGACACCAGTGTAAATTTTTCTGTTCACTATTTTGTGTGACTTTCATTGTGTGCGTGTGCTGCCTTAGAACCCACACTTCCGACATATCAAGACACCTTTATTAGTCTTTTCCAGCGGCAGCGAGAGTTTCATCAAAGTGGCTTCTGACCGACCACAACAAATTAATTCCCTGTAGCCCGGTATACTTCTTCGCCTCTACCGCCACGTCCTCCTTCCTTACATTTACGAACACTCTGTGGCCTTCATTGCCGTAATATCAGCCGTCTTCCTGAACATGAAAACATTCCTAAGATCCACTCATCCCATGAAGTGTGGCATCTCCTAACTCTTCCATTTCACATGAAGGCTCCATTGCCTCCTTGCTCTGAATAACTAAAATCCTACTCGCCTCCAGACACCTGCCACGACCCTTGAGCGCCTCATTCTGCATTGTTTCCCAAACAACTTCTGTTGTGGCTGAGCTCTCTTGTAATATTTTGTGGTTCCTGGCTGGATGACGAGAGGGTGGTATCATAGGTGGTGGTTAAGATACACTTTATTACAAGAGGGCATAGCCACGCCCTTCATCAACTTCGTCTGCATCCAAACCCTCCCCTAGAATATGTTACCAACACCCCACAGCATCATGGTTACAGATTTTGAAAATCGCATAATCGTCTCATCAAGCTCATATCATCATCTTGATTCCTGGCAATGTATTTTTAACGTACTGCAACAGCTTTAATCAAATACGATATTGCAGTGGCTTTGCTATTCCGAATGCATGCATGTCCAAAGGAAAGGGCAGTGCGGCGACTACAGCCGCTACGAAATACATTAAAAGTATTCGCATTTGCGAATATGCACAGCCATCAGCTGTATAATGGAATGCCGACAGCGAAAATCTGTGCCAGACCGGGACTCGAACCCAGATTTTCCGCTTAGCGGCAGTGATCGCCTTAGCGTTTTGCTACTAGAGCACGACTCAGGGGCAGACCCAAACTTCGATAAGTCGTCAACCCGGTGTCTGCAGCCTGTACTCGTAAATTCAGTACGTGTTTTGCTGTACAGGGGAAACATTTTACTTGAAAGTCACTTCCCCGTTGTCGGAGGATAAATACGATAATCCAGTGCCTGTATTATTCCGAATTGCTATGCAAAGTTCTTTCGGACTTGAAGACACATGGCTGGCGGCATATGGAAGTCTGGATCAGCTCGTGAGTCATGCTCGGGTAGCCACACAGTTAAAAAAAAAAAAAAAAAAAAAAAACAGTAAGGCGACCACTCTCGATAAGAGGGAAGCCAGGTTCGAGTCCCGGTCTGGCACAAATTTTTAATGTCGTCATTCCATTATATAGCTGATGGTAACTCATATTCTCAACTACGAATACATTTAATGTGCTTTAATCAAAGGCTGAAGCTCGGGAACAGGGCAATATCCGCCTGCATCCCTTATCGGGAAAATGTAAATAATAAGTAATGCTGTCACAAAATTAAAATTTAAATAATATTTTTTTTATAATTACATCTGCAGAAACTCGAGAATGGATGCAGAGACTGGAAAACGACCTTGAACGTTAACAGATGAAACGTATTGCGAAAAACAGGTGAAGCTGAAACGTCCCCTTAGGAAAATTATAAAAGACTGTGATTAAACTTGCGAGGTGCCGGGGCTAGCAGTGTATTTACCACTAAATTCTTCAAGAATCTACATATGTAAATGATGCTCTAACCCCCCCCCCCCTATTCTAACTCCGACTTTTGCTGTTGCACAAGGATTAAAAAAAATACGCGAACTGACTCTAATCAACCCTGCCAGTGGAGCAGAAGAGAGTTTGGCACCTGCAATAATTTAATTTGATAAATAAGTTAAATGAACGAAGGTTTCATTAACATAGTGAGGAATGATAGGGTTGCTCTACCGATTAACAGAATGAAAGTTCTGTCCAAAATAACAATATGATTTATTAAGACTAAACACAAAATAATAAACAAAAACACCTGAAACATTTACAATACATCAAATTGGCTCAAATTGGATACTCCAACAAACGATGTGAATGTGAAGTTGTGCCTAAACTAGTTTGTGAGGATTATGACGAAGTGGTATGTGGAGCCAATTCCTTGCAACTCAAATCTTAAGAGAAAACACATAGCCAACCCAACACTAATTGCTGCTACTCAAGACAGAACGAAGTTAGAAAAAGACAAACAGGCGCGCTCTGCTGAGCTCTGATTATCACCTAGGAAAATCCCTGTCTGCCGGTGCTGCGGACATACATTACCAATCTGTCTTATTAATTGCAAGAACACGATTTGGCGTACTGGAGGCGATGGCTGGTTGCCTCGACCGACAGCCGACTACCTATAGCACCCGTATAGGCCGAACACACAACATTCTCGCCCACACGACAGTGGCCGTGGTTAAACGTTCCAATCAGCAACTCGAAAACCGGCGGAAAATTCCAACTCCATTGCCGGAGCACTACCATTCCACCAATGGAGATTCTTGGCGCCAATTTCTGCGCTGATTTTGCTACGTCACGGAGCTATGCCCTGAGCAAGCCAATCACAGTTACTATTTTGCAGAAAACGCGGGAGTTTTCCCGCCACAACTGCCTGGGTACACAAGTCATTCCCACGCCTCGCTGATAGCCCACCAGAAAGTGTTTTCGCTAAGATTCTGCGAAGTAACGGAACCTCTAGCCCAGCCGCTACTTCAGACCCCTCCGGACGTGTCTTTTGACAATGTCGGCGTCTACAAAGCATTCACTCGACTTCCTCACACCCGTCGGCTTAACCCTTTCCAGATCAGCGGAGCCCGCCTGTCACCGGACCACCCGGGTGATGAGAGACGCTGCGTGGGAAGTCCACGTGTGAAGGAATAGCGACTTTCCACTGCATGCAATTAGAGAGGAAAATCGTAAGATAGAAATATGAGAGGGGGCTCATGCCACCTCTCATAGCCCCTAAGCCATTTTAGATTGTAATTGGTGAGCGGTTGGCTCACTTAGGAGCAAGGTAGTGAGTCAATCACCCAAGAACAATCTCGCAAACTGGCTGCACATGCTGCACTCTAAAAAGAAAATCACTGCAACTGAAAAATGCAGCTCATAGAGGGAGGAATATTTATGATGTAGCCAACTTCACCTTCTTAGTATGGAACACTAACACTCACATCACACATCCATACCCAGGGAGCCCCTTCCAAACACCGATTCACACAGACATTCGCTCTCTAAATATGGCCCGGGCATGTGAGCCAAATATGGAGCAATTTATTCTTTACAATCAGAGTTGGAGTGCTCCGAAATTAAATGCCCAAGATGTTACAACAATTTGAATCATTAAACTAACCTGAACTCACTCACACATGATACTATTTAAGTTAACAATCTCTTTGTGAGCTTTCGGAATCTAGTTACAACCTCCGATTCATTCTGTCTCCCTGCAGCAAGAATAACCTTTACAAAATGTTCCCTGAACTGATGGTCCATTCACAATGACAGTGGTGGTATCTGCTTCAGTTTATGTGGACTTCAGGCACACTGTTTGCATACACACAACAATAAATACAAAATACAAAAAAAACATGGTGTGGAGAACAATACAGTAATTTGTAATAAGAATTGCAGTGTAAAACACAAACACATACAAGGTATAACATACATTACAAAAACAACACAAGAGAAAGAAATTTAAGAAAAAAAACAAGGTTCATGGGGCATCAAGTTGTGCGTGCACATTGCACAATGTTCACGACTGTGCTGAGAATGAGGCACTAAATCACATTGTTAGAAATATTCGAAGCACTTCACAAATTCCACAGTACTGACATCACATAGGGCTAAACGTCAGGTGTTGTTGCTACGTTGTTGCAATGGCAATAGGGTGTGCTGGAGCATCTGCAGTACTCTGTTGAGATTGCACCAAGACCCACGCATATGATCACGGCAGTACGGTAGGAAGACACAGTAATAGGCTCTCCTCACGTCGATTAATTGTCTCTGAGGTCTACTTGTTGGGATACATCACTAGTCTAGGTCTCTTCTCTCGCTTGACAGTACTTTACGTTTCCCAATATTGCAGTTCGACGAGGGATGATGGCACGTGGAGTGACTCCACAAGTGTGTGAGGTCATCCATACAGGATCGAACTAGGAGCGACGATTGCTAAAACTGCTCTCTAATAGAGAGGAGAAGTTAGAAATGAGACCATTCATTTGTTAGTGTGGCACGATACTGCTTTGTGTATGCAGATCGGCCAATGCTAGTGAGCTGTAAAAACCCAAACAGGTGAGTATATAGCGTCCCTTTCTGTCCTGAGGCACATGAGGCACAGGTTCTGACACGATATGTGATCTTCTTTGTGTACTCACGACAACGTGGTCTGCCGCAGGGAATCCCTCCAAACGACTGCCGCGTCTGGAGAGCTAGCAGGCTGTCGCGTGTGGGTCGCGTGTCAGTGTCAACGGCCAGCCTCACTTTCGCTTGTGGCCCGGCGAGGATCCCGCCTAATCCCGCAGGTATACGGCCCGGTGACTGTCAGCTTGCAGAACTGGACGCTCGCCTTTTTGCAGGTAGCCAAAGACCTCTTGTTTTTGCGCTGGCTGGCCTCTGCATTGCCACTATACCCGTCATTTGCACAGGTCTGACAAAAATCTTATGGCTAACTTTTTCCCATGACCTTCTATGTTATAATAAATTTACATAATGACACATTGATGGTCTGTCATTTCAGACACTCTTATTTTACTTTTATAGTTATTAATCTATGGCTATCATTTTAACAAAATCTTGGTGTATCAAATTTAGACATGGAAATAATTTATCTTGATCTTTGTGTAGAGACCGGTCTCACTACTGTACATGGTGTGTGACGCTACACTGGATGAACAGCTAAATGTGCGGGCCCGCACTAATATTACTATTAATTATATAGATCGACAGTAGACATGCTCAAGAATTAACTACCATTTGCCAACGATCTACATTCTATGTCTTTTAATTAAATTATGTTGTTATGCAGGTCTAAGTTTTACTTGCTATAAAGAACATGCAACTATGCTACTTTCGCTCGCCTGTCGTCCCTCCATCTCGGGTCTGTGGTTTGGTGACCTGAAAAATAGCATCTCAACAGGCGCGCGCCAAACACTTGTGGTAGAAAACCGCCACAATATTAAGGATCTAGTTATTGTAAAATCCTAAAGTTTAATTTATCCTAGTATATGGTACTCTCTCTATTATTATTATTTTTTATTTTACCTTATACAACACTCTTACATAATTCCTGTCACGCTGAGATGTCTCGCTGCTCGCCGCTATTGACGACAGTGATGTGCGCGCCGTACGACATGGCCTCCGAGTTCTCACTACGCCTCACTGAAACTCCAGAGACTGGGTTAGCCATGGCTATACAAGACAATAAATTTATAGTTGCAACTTCTTTTTCTATGTTATGCAGTATTCGCGATCAAAGTACACCTTTCCAGAGGCAATGTAATATGACCAAGCCAGGACTGGTTCCTGTTGAGGATTCAGTCGCCCAACACACGCCAGCTACACAGTATGTCACGAATATCCAAGTATAAGTCCCTGGTTATTCATTTGTGACAGTCACGAGCAGCACGCTAAATCCCCAACCAGCACATTGGCATGGTAGGCTTTATGCCCGCATTTCTCTCGTCTAGGGCACCATTGGAGTCAAACGCTCACAGGTTCACCCCGACTTGCAAGACAACGATGCTGGCGCAGCTCTGCAAAAAACTATACTGCCCATATTCATCCTCGAAATCACGCAATATACCACACTCTTGCAGTGCACTGACGCGTGCCTGCAAGCATTGGTATGAACGTCTCACGAACTGGTTGTGGCCGCTATGGAGCGTATCACGACTTCTCAGAACGCTTCTAAGAGCACGTTCTTGTATGCGCCCGTTTGTGCGACATCTCGTCACTCATCTTTATCCCTTAACATGGACACCAGACAGGAAAGGACAAAAACATTGCTCATGGAAAGGTAGTGCCTCTTATCGCAACGACAGAGGAGATCCCGAACATAGACAAAAAAAGTTAACAGCAGTAAATTCTTATGCGAGAAAAACGCAGCGTGTTAATACTTTAACAATCTTAATCTATTAATGCAACGATTATTGTTCCCCGAAGAAAGGTTCATATATTTGCCTATTCTGCTGTGTACACCACTTAAACTACTATTATTCCACGAACTTCTTTGTGTGAGAGGTTTGGTGGAGCCCTATGGACTAGCAACAATCCCTTGTCCGACTCCCCCTCCTCTGACGTGCATTAGGATTTGCAGGTCTAATTTGAATCTCCTGGTTCTCCTGTTGTCCTTGGTTTCGCTCTCTCCAATTACGGTCGCTTTGCCGTTCGTTATTCCTCCTATCCTAGATTCCTTGTCTAGATTGACCATGCTCCCTGACGTCCTGCTTTCCGTATCTTTGGTTTCCATAACCTTGAATAGCGTAACCTTGGCTTCCGTAACCCTGATTTCCTAACTGACCAGTGCGATTATGCGATCTTTTGTCGTCTTCCCTTCCTGGCCCGTGGTATTTGTTACTTTGCCTCTTCTTCCTGTCCTTTGCGTCTTGTTTATCAAAGACAACCTCGAGTTCGCGCAATGGACTCTTGAATGCTTCTATGTCAGATCCACACTTCCCGACAAGTGTCTGTTGATACCTAACTGGCAATTTGGAAAAGCAAAATCTGATGATTTCTCCATTGCTATATGGACTATCTAAAAACTGATTCTTCTTGAGTAAATCATCAAATAATTTGGTTGCGCTCCTATGCCCGGACACTTCCAGTTCAGGACAAAATATTATTTCCTCTTTAATCCTTTCTTGCGTTTCCTTTGACCAGTAGGTCTGCAGGAATGCAGCAACAAATTCCTCATAAGTCCGACACGTCGCTGCCACACCCCGCATCTTTTCCGCGGCTTTGCCTTCGATGTGTCCACACATGAATTCTAATTTTGCCTGGGTTGGCCATGACGACGGTAATGAATTTGTAAACTGCATCACCCAGCTCTTCGGATGCATCGACCCTCCATTATCTTTGAACTTTTGGAATTTTAGTATCGATAGGAAGTGATTCTGATCAAAATCCTGTCCGATCCTCGCACTGGTGTTGTCACTCGTTTCAGATACTTGCACGTCTGCTGAGTGTCCTGATCTATCTTGCTGATAACTGTGATGTGCTTCATCTGTATCACAGTGGAAGTGGCACTCCGAATTCACTCTCCTAAGTGAGCTACAACTACTGGAGCTATTACTAGGTGTTTCTGCGTGTGCCTTGTTAGTTCTGCACTCTGTCACTGGGCTAGAGCACGGCGGGCTTTTCCTCGGAGACACAATTCTGTGTACTCCATCATTGGTATCCGAACGCGCAGTGCTCGTGTGCCCGTTTCGCTCTAGTTTTGCTATCCGACTCTCTACTTCTTTCATTCGTTTCGTGATGTTCGTAACCGCAATATTACCTTCAGTTTTTAAGAACGCTAGGGATTTTGCGTGGGCTTGTGTCGCAAGTCGCAAGCGACCTGCAAGTTGAGAAGTTACTTTTGCGATTTTCATTGCCCCTGTTGCTGCCGTTTTGGCTAGGCCTGCTACTTTTTGTGCTACCACTGACATTTGTTTTGCTTCTGCACATTCTTTCTTTATTGTTAGTAATTCCCCACGAATTTCCCCTATATGCAAAATTATTGCCTCTGTGTCCTTCTTACGCTGTTTCTCATCTTCTTCCTTCTCCTTCTTATGTTGTTTCTCATCTTCTTCCTTCTCCTTCTTACGCTGTTCGTCAGCTTCTTCCTTCTCCTTCTTACGCTGTTCGTCAGCTTCTTCCTTCTCTTTTTACGCTGTTTCTCAGCTTCTTCCTTCTCCTTCTTACGCTGTTTCTCATCTTCTTCCTTCTCCTTCTTGCATTGTTTCTCATCTCCTTCCTTCTCCTTCTTGAATTGTTTCTCATCTTCTTCCTTCTCCTTCTTGCGTTGTTTCTCATCTTCTTCCTTCTCCTTCTTACTCTGTTCGTCAGCTTCTTATTTCATTGATCGTAGGAAGCTCAGTATTGGGTTAATGTCATCATTTTGATCCTCGTCACACATGGGTGATGTAACTCTGGACACCTGGGCGCTAGAGCTCTGACGTGACCGAGCTGGCCCCTGTCTGCTCTCGTTCGTTTGATTATAAACTTCTGCTATCGTCTCGACCTGTTTGCCTGTCTCTGTTTCATTCTCTACCTCACTATCATAATCACGGCGGCGACGTTGCTCTAGGATCGCGTCCAAACCACCTTCCTCATCAATGACCCTGTCGTCCTGTCCTGCTAAAAATGTGCCCATCTCATCTCCGAACCTATCCCCGTCAATAAACTGCCCCTTATCCATTATGCAATCCTCTTTTGTTTTAACTTGGCTCGATAATAGTCGTCCCTTACATCTCGAGATGATTCATGAAAAACAATTTTATCTAAAATGCACAATAAAAATAATCTACTCCATATATTTTTCGACATAGACACAAAGTTTCAACAACGCCGTTCCAATGCTGTAATTACATGCACAGAAACTGCACACCAACACAACAAAGTGTGAAGTGGAACGGACACCACATCAAAGAAACACAAAAAAAACAATGAACAAACAAAAAAATATATACACTGAAAACAAAAACTGTAATCATGCGCCACTAATAAAAACTAATCGCGGAACTACAAGAAAAAGAACTTGGGTACTAATCATAAAAATAGTAGAGAAAAAAAATTCGAATGTTCCTACTAAGAATACTGTTTGTTAATCAGTGATTCACAGGAAAGATCCGAGGCTAAGGGTCGCCATTTTATGCGAGGTGCCGGGGCTAGCAGTGTATTTACCACTAAATTCTTCTAGAATCTACATATGTAAATGATGCTCTAAGCCCCCCCTATTCTAACTCCGACTTTTGCTGCTGCACAAGGATTAAAAAAAATACGCGAACTGACTCTAATCAACCCTGCCAGTGGAGTAGAAGAGAGTTTGCCACCTGCAATAATTTAATTTGATAAATAAGTTAAATGAACGAAGGTTTCATTAACATAGTGAGGAATGATAGGGTTGCTCTACCAATTAACAGAATGAAAGTTCTGTCCAAAATAACAATATGATTTATTAAGACTAAACACAAAATAATAAACAAAAACACCTGAAACATTTACAATACATCAGATTGGCTCAAATTGGATACTCCAACAAGTGCTATGACTGTGAAGTTGTGCCTAAACTAGTTTGTGAGGATTATGACGAAGTGGTATGTGGAGCCAATTCCTTGCAACTCAAATCTTAAGAGAAAACACGTAGCCAACCCAACATTAATTGCTGCTACCCAAGACAGAACAAAGTTAGAAAAAGACAAACAGGCGCGCTCTGCTGAGCTCTGATTATCACCTAGGAAAATCCCTGTCTGCCGGTGCTGCGGACATACATTACCAATCTGTCTTATTAATTGCAAGAACACGATTTGGCGTACTGGAGGCGATGGCTGGTTGCCTCGACCGACAGCCGACTACCTATAGCACCCGTATAGGCCGAACACACAACATTCCCGCCCACACGACAGTGGCCGTGGTTAAACGTTCCAATCAGCAACTCGAAAACCGGCGGAAAATTCCACTCCATTGCCAGAGCACTACCATTCCACCAATGGAGATTCTTGGCGCCAATTTCTGCGCTGATTTTGCTACGTCACGGAGCTATGCCCTGAGCAAGCCAATCACAGTTACTATTTTGCAGAAAGCGCGGGAATTTTCCCGCCACAACTGCCTGGGTACACAAGTCATTCCCACGCCTCGCTGGTATCCCGCCAGAAAGTGTTTTCGCTAAGATTCTGCGAAGTAACGGAACCTCTAGCCCAGCCGCTACTTCAGACCCCTCCGGGCGTGTCTTTTGACAATGTTGGCATCTGCAAAGCATTCACTCGACTTCCTCACACCCGTCGGCTTCACCCTTTCCAAATCAGCGGAGCCCGCCTGTCACCGGACCACCCGGGTGACGAGAGATGCTGCGTGGGAAGTCCGCGTGTGAAGGAATAGCGACTTTTCACTGCATGCAATTAGAGAGGAAAATCGTAAGATAGAAATATGAGAGGGGGCTCATGCCACCTCTCAAACAGACACAAAATATTTTTTAGCGCAACGCAATTTGACTTTCAAAAATCCCTACAAAAGAATGGCCCTGACTAACAATAACCTATACCTTTCATGAATCACTTACCTAACAAAAATCTTTGTTACTCAAACTACTGCAATATAGCGAGCGCCAATACTGCCAGCTGAATAAAAGATTCTAACTAGTGAAGGCACTAACTACTGATAGGCATAGTTAGTAAATGAAAGATTTTTATAGAGAACAAACAATGTATTTACCTTAATAGTGTTCAAAAGCCATAATATATATATATCAGTTCATGACATCCAGTCTTACAAATTTCCTGTCTCTGATGAACACACGTCCAGATCAACCACTCTCAAAACTCCGCCATCTCTCTCCCCACATCCACGACTGCTGGCGGCTCACCTCCAACTGCGCAGCGCTACGCGCTGTTAACAGCCAACAGCCCAACACTGCAATAGCGACTATTCGAACAATGCGACCCAGCCACAGACTGCACACAGCACAGCCAGTGATTTTCGTACAGAGCGCTACGTGGCGTTACCAAAATAATAACCTTACATCCTACTTACAAAGTGACACACTCTTGTTCGATTACACTGTCTACGAAATATAACTGTAAACAGTAACTAACGTAAGACGCCAAGGAGTAACCATCCAGAGTGATATAAAGTGGCATGATTACATGATATAAATTGTAGGTAAAGCAGATACCATGCTAAGAATCATTGGGAGCGTCTGAAGTAAATGAAATTCAACCGCGATTGAAGTGCTTCGCGAACACTTATTTGACTGATTCTTGAGTATTGTTAATCAGTCTGAGACCATTACCAAGTGTTGATCGATAGAAGAGCGGGGTGTTTCGTCACGGGACCGTTTAGCTGGCGCGAGATTGTTACAGAGGTTGTTGTTGTTGTTGTGGTCTTCAGTCCTGAGACTGGTCTGATGCAGCTCTCCATGCTACTCCATCCTGTGCAAGCTTCTTCATCTCCCAGTACCTACTGCAGCCTATATCCTTTTGAATCTGCTTAGTGTACTGACCTCTTGGTCTCCCTTTACGATTTTTACCCTCCACGCTGCCCTCCAATAGTAATTTGGTGATCCCTTGATGCCTCAGAACATGTCCTACCAACCGATCCCTTCTTCTAGTCAAGTTGTGCCACAAACTTCTCTTCTCCCCAATCCTATTCAATACCTCCTCATCAGTTATGTGATCTACCCATCCAATCTTCAGCATTCTTTTGTAGCACCACATTTCAAACGCTTCTATTCTCTTCTTGTCCAAACTAGTTATCGTCCATGTTTCACTTCCATACATGGCCACACTCCATACAAATACTTTCAGAAATGAGTTCCTGAGACTTAAATCTATATTTGATGTTACTAAATTTCTCTTCATCAGAAACGCTTTCCTTGCCATTGCCAGTCTACATTTTATATCCTCTCTACTTCGACCATCATCACTTATTTTGCTCCCCAAATAACAAAACTCCTTTACTACTTTAAGTGTCTCATTTCCTAATCTAATTCCCTCAGCATCACCCGACTTAATTCGACTACATTCCATTATCCTCGTTTTGCTCCTGTTGATGTTCATCTTATATCCTCCTTTCAAGACACTATCCATTCCGTTCAACTGCTCTTCCAAGACCTTTGCTGTCTCTGACAGAATTACAATGTCATCGGCATTACTTCTCCATGGATTTTAATACCTACACCGAATTTTTCTTTTGTTTCTTTCACTGCTTGCTCAATATAAAGATTGAATAACATCGGGGATAGGCTACAACCCTGTCTCACTCCCTTCCCAACTATTGCTTCCCTTTCATGTCCCTCAACTCTTATAACTGCCATCTGGTTTCTGTACAAATTGTAAATAGCCGTTCGTTCCCTGTATTTTACCCCTGACACCTTCAGAATTTGAAAGAGAGTATTCCACTCAACATTGTCAAAAGATTTCTGTAAGTCTACAAATGCCAGAAACGTAGTTTTGCCTTTCCTTCATCTAGCTTCCAAGATAAGTCGTAGGGTCAGTATTGCCTCACGTGTTCCAACATTTATACGGAATCCAAACTGATCTTCCCCGAGGTCGGCTTCTACCAGTTTTTCCATTCGTCCGTAAAGAATTCGTGTTAGTATTTTGCAGCTGTGACTTATTAAACTGATAGTTCGGTAATTTTCACGTCTATCAACACCTGCTTTCTTTGGGAATGGAATTATTATATTCTTCTTGATGTCTGAGGGAATTTCGCCTGTCTCATATATCTCGCTCACCAGATGGTAGTTTTGTCAGGACTGGCTCTCCCAAGGTCGTCAGTAGTTCTAATGGAATGTTGTCTACTCCTGGGACCTTGTTTCGACTTGGGTCTTTCAGTGCTCTGTCAAACTCTTCACGCAGTATCATATCTCCCTTTTCATCTTCATCTATCTCCTCTTCCATTTCCATAATATTGTCCTCAAGAACATCGCCCCTGTATGGACCCTCTATGTATTCCTTCCACCTTTCTGCTTTCCCTTCTTTGCTTAGAACTGGATTTCCATCTGAGCTCTTGATATTCATGCAAGTGGTTCTTTTTGTCCTCTAGCCATCCCTGCTTAGCCAATTTGCACTTCCTGTCGATCTCATTATGAGACGTTTGTATTCCTTTTTGCCTGCTTCATTTACTGCATTTTTATATTTTCTCGTTTCATCAATTAAATTCAATATTTCTTCTGTTACCCAAGGATTCCTACTAGCCGTCGTCTTTTTACCTACTTGATCCTCTGCCGCCTTCACTACTTCATCCCTCAAAGCTACCCATTCTTCTTCTACTGTATTTCTCTCCCCCATTCCTGTCAATTGTTCCCTTATGCTCTCCCTGAAACTCTGTACAACCTCTGGTTCTTTCAGTTTATCCAGGTCTCATCTTCTTAAATTCCCACCTTTTTGCAGTTTCTTCAGTTTTAATCTACAGTTCGTAACCAATAGATTGTGGTCAGAGTCCACATCTGCCCCTGGAAATGTCTTACAATTTAAAACCTGGTTCTTAAACCTGTTACCATTATATAATCTATCTGAAACCTGTCAGTATCTCCAGGGTTCTTCCATGTATACAACCTTCTTTCATGATTCTTGAACCAAGTGTTAGCTATGATTAAGTTGTGCTCTGTGCAAACCTCTTCCAATCGGCTTCCTGTTTCATTTCTTAGCCCCAATCCATATTCACCTACTACGTTTCCCTCTCTCCCTTTTCCTACTACAGAATTCCAGTCACCCATCACTATTAAATTTTCGTCTCCCTTCATTATCTGAATAATTTCTTTTATTTCATCATACATTTCTTCAATTTCTTCGTCATCTGCAGAGCTAGCTGGCGTATAAACTTGTACTACTGTAGTAGGCGTGGGCTTCGTGTCTATCTTGGCGGCAATAATGCGTTCACTACGCTGTTTGTAGTAGCTTTCCCGCACTCCTATTTTTTATTCATTATTAAAGCTACTCCTGCATTACCCCTATTTGATTTTGTATTAATGATCCTGTATTCGCCTGACCAAAAGTTTTGTTCCTCCTGCCACCGAACTTCACTAATTCCTACTATATCTAACTTTAACCTATCCATTTCCTTTTTTAAATTTTCTAACCTACCCGCCCTGTTAAGGGATCTGACTTTCCACGCTCCGATCCGTAGAATGCCACTTTTCTTTCTCCTGATAACGACGTCCTCCTGAGTAGTCCCCGCCCGGAGATCCGAATGGGGGACTATTTTACCTCCGGAATATTTTACCCAAGAGGACGCCATCATCATTTAACCATACAGTAAAGCTGCATGCCCTCGGGAAAAATTACGGCTGTAGTTTCCCCTTGCTTTCAGCCGTTCGTAGTACCAGCACAGCAAGGCCGTTTTGGTTATTGTTACAGGGCCAGATCAGTCAATCATCCAGACTGTTGCCCCTGCAACTACTGAAAAGGCTGCTGCCCCTCTTCAGGAACCACACGTTTGTCTGGCCTCTCAACAGATACCCCTCCGTTGTGGTTGCACCTACGGTACGGCTGTCTGTATCGCTGAGGCACTCAAGCCTCCACACCAACGGCAAGGTCCATGGTTCACGGAAGGGCGGTGGGGGGGGGGGGGGGTTACAGAGGTATTCAACAACATTCAGTTTCAGAAGTTACAAGAGAGGCGTTGTGCTTCACGTAGACGTTTGCCATTGAATTCCAAGATCCTGTGTTCCAAAGAGAGTCCGACAGTATATTACTTCATCTCGCTTACGTGCCGCGAAATGATAACGATGCGGAAACAAGAAGAATTAAACTTCGTGGCAGATTAAAACTGTGTGCCGGACCGAGACTCGAACTCGGGACCTTTGCCTTTCGCGAGCAAATGCTCTACCAATGAAGGCAGGAGACGAGGCTCTGTCGGAATTAAAGCGGTGAGGACGGGGAAGCCGGCACGGTATCTCAGCGCGTTCGGTCAGAGAGCTACGTGCCCTCTGTGGAAAAAAAAACTGAGTTAATTGATCATCAACAAACTGAAACGGATGTCTTACGACGTCCGCCCCGAGCAGACGCAACGAACAAAAGCAAACAAAATGAGATTAAAAAAAAAAAGTTGGTAGAGCACTTGCCCGCGAAAGGCAAAGGTCCCGAGTTCGAGTCTCAGTCCGGCACACAGTTTTAATCTGCCAGGAAGTTTCATATGAGCGCACACTCCGCTGTAGAGTGAAAATTTCATTTAGGAAGAATTAAAGCAAACATGATGGTTTACCGAGAGTCGTTCCCAACTATCAGCCGTCGCTGAGGCAGGGAAGTACGGACAAGAGAGCTGTACGTAGAGTACCCTCCGCCACACACCGTAAGGCGGCTTGAGGAATGGAAATGTAGACGTATAATTAACTTCCACTTACTCAGATAGTTGCATGAAAGGCGTGATGATCACTTTGCTGTTAGGGAGATATAACAACTTGTTGTAGGAATGTAAAGAAGTATTCCCAAATGCTGAGAAGCACGAGAGTATGGAAGTATATCTTCATAAGGCTAGAGCGACAAATAACCGGGTAGAAATGGAAACTGCATTAAACACTTTGATGTAAATATTGCTGTCCTATTAAGATGGTATAAAGTGAGTAAGAGGAAGACAAATTCCGAGCAAGACGGCGCCGCGGGCGGGTATTAAACAATAACTCCGGGTGTGCATTAGAGAGAGGCGGGCCGCGTGGCCAGTGCAAGTGTGCGGCCAGCTGCGCCCGAGGCGGCCCGAGGAGCGCCGAGGACAGCCGAGCGCGGCGCGGCGACCACCACCCTCGACTCGACATTCCGCCCTTCTGCAGCCTCCGGCCGGCCCAGTTTAATATCTGACTGGCTGGAGGGCTGGAGCCAGCCGCTCATCTATCAGGACACAAACAGACAAGAGTTTTATTAAAAGTCGAGTCGGCCCGGCAGAGCGGCGAGGGAAGAGAGAAAGAGGGATGGAAGAGGCAGGGGGCCGCGCCCGGCGAGAGTGTGCGCTGGGGGCGGGCGCCAGCAGCAGAGGGGCGGCACGTCAATAGCCGGGGGCAGCGGGCAGCGCGCCCACACCGCCCCCGCACCCACACCGACGCACCTCCAAGGAGCGCCGGCTTCTGCCTGCCGCTCCGCTCTCTTCCCCGAGGGCTCGACAACCTGTGACGTTTCGCTGCACGTCACGCACAGCAGGCGCTGGCGATGGCGTGAAATATGATGCGCGCTATCCGGGACGAATAGCAACCCGTATGATCGGACACAAGTATATACAAATTGGAAACATACACTACTGGCCATTAAAATTGCTACACCACGAAGATGACGTGCTACAGACGCGAAATTTAACCGACCGGAAGAAGCTGCTGTGATATGCAAATGATTAGCTTTTCAGAGCATTCACACAAGGTTGGCACCGGTGGCAACATCTACAACGTGCTGCCATGAGGAAAGTTTCCAACCGATTTCTCATACATAAACAGCAGTTAACCGGCGTTGCCTGGTGAAACGTTGGTGTGATACCTCGTGTAAGGAGGAGAAATGCGTACCATCACGTTTCAGACTTTGATAAAGGTCGCATTGTAGCCTATCGTGATTGCGGTTTATCGTATCGCGACATTGCCGCTCGCGTTGGTCGAGATCCAATCACTGTTACCAGAATATGGAATCGGTGGGATCAGGAGGGTAATACGGAACGCCGTGCTGGATCCCAACGGCCTCGTATCACTAGCAGTCGAGATGACAGGCATATTATCCGCATGCCTGTAACGGATCGTGCAGCCACATCTCGATCCCTGAGTCAACAGATGGGGACGTTTGCAAGACAACAACCATCTCCACGAACAGTTCGACGACGTTCGCAGCAGCATGGACTATCAGCTCGCAGACCGTGGCTGCGGTTACCCTTGACGCTGCATCACAGACAGGAGCGCCTGCGATGGTGTACTCAACGACGAACCTGGGTGTACGAATGGCAAAACGTCATTTTTTCGGATGAATCCAGGTTCTGTTTACAGCATCATGATGGTCGCATCCGTGTTTGGTGACATCGCGGTGAACGCACATCGGAAGCGTGTATTCGTCTCATCGCCATACTGGCGTATCACCCGGCGTGATGGTATGGGGTGCCATTGTTTACACGTCTCCGTCACCTCTTATTCGAATTGACGGCACTTTGAACATTGGACGTTACATTTCAGATGTGTTACGACCCGTGGCTCTACCCTTCATTCGATCCCTGCGAAACTCTACGCTTCAGCAGGATAATTCACGACCGCATGTTGCAGGTCCTGTACGGGCCTTTCTGGATACAGATAATGTTCGAGTGCTGCCCTGGCCAGCACAGTGTCCAGATCTCTCACCAATTGAAAACGTCTCGTCAATGGTGGCCAAGCAACTGGCTTGTCACAATATGCCAGTCACTACTCTTGATGAACTGTGGTATCGTGTTGAAGCTGCATGGACAGCTGTACCTGTACACGCCATCCAAGCTCTGTTTGACTCAATGCCCAGGCGTATCGAGGCCGTTATTGCGGCCAGAGGTGGTTGTTCTGGGTACCGATTTCTCAGAATCTATGCACCCAAATTGCGTGAAAATATAACCACGTGTCAGTTCTAGTATAATATAGTTGACCAATGAATACCCGTTTATCATCTGCATTTCTTCTTGGTGTAGCAATTTTAATGGCCAGTAGTGTACATTGCTGACCATCAAAATTACAACACCATGAAGACGGCACGTAACAAATGTAAAATTGGTACGAAGTGTACTACGCCATCTGATCTAAAGTATTCGAGCACCTACAAGTGGACATTAATAGGGAGTCAGTTCACTCTTCGTTCTCCTGCTTATCTGAGCGGTAACGTGTTGCCTAACACGCAGCGGGCTCGGGTTCAATTTCCGGTCGGGTTTGAGGCTTTTTCCACTCGTAGACTGGGTGTTGTGTTATCTTCATCATCCTTTATCATCATCACCGACGCGCAAGTCGCCCAATGTGATGTCACTTGAAATAAGACTTACAACCCGGCGGCCGAAGTTCCGCAGATGGAGCCTCCCGGCCAACAATGCCACACGATCATTTCATTTCACTTTTCTGTTCACTCTTCTCCTTTATGGCGAACTGAATTCTTTTGGGTACGCTATCAATGACGTGTCTGAATGTCTGTGTAGAGGCCGAAATCGGAGAAGATGATCATGTCGAACGCTAGAATCCGGACCGAAGTCGACGTTGTTACTCATCCGAAAGGTGTTCCACTGGATTCAAGTCGGGACTCAGAGCAGGTTAATCCATTTCAGGAATGTTACTGTCCACAACTCATTGCCTCACATATGCTGCTTTGTGACGGGGCGCATTGACATGCTGATATAAACCATCATCATTTCCGAACTGTTCTCTCTGTAAAAATGTGTGCCCATTCTTCCACAGTTAGTGTTTCCTTGAGCGCAATGAGGTAATCACAGTCTAACCACAAGAAAGCTACATCCTAACACAACCTCCTCTTTACTGTATTTCACATTTGGCACTAAACGTGAAGCCAGGTAACTTTCTCCAGACTGTCGCCAAACTGAAACACTTCCAATGGCCTGCCACAGGCTACAGCACCATTCATCACTCCAAATCATTCGTTTCCAGTCGCTCAGTACATCTCCCCAAGCGTCGCTTGGGATTGACTATAGAAATGTGTAGGTTATGAGGAGCTGAATCCTTTTAACTCCTTATGTACAGTATTATGATAGCTGGCCGCTGATTTAACGCATCTTGTTACAATCAACCTCCGCAGAGCTTGACGGTTGCTGTTCGTCAGTAAACGAGTTCTACCTGTTCTTAGTTTAACTGTGGTTGTTTCTTCGCATTTCCATTTTACAACGTCACCAACGGTCGAATTGGGCAATATTAGAAGAGTTGAAATGTCCCCGACGTGTTTATTACTAGTGTGACACTCAGTGTCTAGTCCACGTTCGAAGCTCTCCTCACCGACCCATTCTGCTATTACCCGTTCTGTACTGACGACATAAAACTCCCCCGGCTGCTTCTATACTAGCGGGTCCTCCATTAATGCCACCTAGTGATCACTTCCGCAATACATAGGGCTGTCGGGATGCTTTTGATCATTTAGTGAAGACTCTAAAGGGGAAGAAAACAGAAGTCTCATTTGAATGTAGGATGACTGTGTTATGCCTCATAGCCGGCCGCGGTGGCCGTGCGGTTCTGGCGCTGCAGTCCGGAACCGCGGGACTGCTACGGTCGCAGGTTCGAATCCTGCCTCGGGCATGGATGTGTGTGATGTCTTTAGGTTGGTTAGGTTTAAGAAGTTCTAGGGGACTCATGACCACAGAAGTTAAGTCCCATACTGCTCAGAGCCATTTGAACCATTTTTTTTTTTTTTATAACAGAATTGCAGCTGCTCACAGAGGCTGAGTGTAGATCAACGAAAGGTCGCAGATGCTATATTGCGTTAAAGCAGATCCCATTTTCGCTGAAAAAAAGTTCCAATTTTTGCCACCAGGCGCAAATATGGCGCTATGAATGAAAGAGGTATAGAAATGTTTCCATATGTGATGGATTACGAAAGGGGCGAGGACAGAAAAGGTCAAACCATCGAGAAAGACGTCGTCGAGATGCTAGCCGAGGTGACCAAACGTTGCTCGCAGCAGTTCCAGTGGAATCTGAGTAAAGTGTTCCTGTACACTGGTCTTCATATCAGCTAGAGACCGAACATCTCCCTCATAAATGCGTTCTTTTAGCTATCCCCTGAGTCGAAAATGACATGGATTCATATCATGTGATGTTGCAGGCCATGTATCTGGAAGACCGTTGGAGATTAAACTTTCTTAGAAGGCTGCGTTAAGCAGATCTTTCACTGGGCGAGCGACATGATGTGTTGCGCCATCTTGCATGAAAACAATGATTTCCACATAGTTGCGCTCTTCCAAAGCAGGAATCACTTGCTGTACCAGGAGGTGTCGATAATGTACAGACATCTCGGTACCTCTAACAGGCCCTCCGGGTGTGTTCTCTCAAAGAAGAACAGACCGAGATTAAAGGTAGTTGTGAATCCACACCACACAGTCACATGCGGCGAATGCAATGGCTTTTCGTGCGCAACACGCTGTTTAAAGTATCCCAAATTCGGCAGTCTGTATGTTCACTGTACCCTGTAGTGTAAAATGTGCCTCGTCACTCCATAGAATATTGCCCGACCACATGTCATCAACTTCGATTCGTGTCAGAAACCAAAGTCCATATTCAGAAGGTTGCTGCGGTTTCAGTTGCTGCACCTGAATCTTATACGAGCACCAGCGTAAAATATACCACAAAGCTGTTGACCATCGGATGAGCAGGGGATGCAAAATTCTCGTGGCACTGCACGAGCGCTAACATTAGCCGGGGCACGTGCTGGATGGTCAGTTACAGCAACAGCAAACTCGTTAATAACTGCCACACGTACACGACGCTTCCTCTTCCCCAGTTTTCAAATTTCATTATCACCTTCTTTAAATCATTTAATGACATCGGGCGGCCCTCCAGACCAGGGCCGCACAAACACGGAAAACGGCACGCGTGGGAAGCGAGGTGCAGCGAGAGCCTGCACAGTGCATCGGTTCAGCTCGGCATACTTCGCCTCAACTCGGCTTGCTAGGTGAGGCCGACGCTGTGCGCTGCCGAATGCGCTGCCAGACGGCTTAGTCAATATTGGAATACGTAAGCGCAAGACAATTACCGGAAT
The DNA here is from genome assembly GCF_021461385.2 of Schistocerca piceifrons. Classification (NCBI taxonomy): domain Eukaryota; kingdom Metazoa; phylum Arthropoda; class Insecta; order Orthoptera; family Acrididae; genus Schistocerca; species Schistocerca piceifrons. The sequence goes on from NC_060141.1 coordinate 25,259,382, forward strand.
AATGGAACCGTCTGCTCAAAAAATGAGGGAAAATTGCCGAAAGTCAATTTAAACCGGAATGGGAACTCTCCTACTTTTTGTGCGTTGTGACGATAAAGCCAGATGTCTAATCTGCGGTACACCAATTACGTGTGTCAGAAAATCGTCTATTGAAAGGCACTACAGCAAATTGCATTCAGAAAAGTATAGTGATATAACAGGGGATGCCAGAGAGGGAGAATTACGGGAGTTGCAAACTCTTGCAGAAGAGAATTCTGTATCTACAAACGAGGTTTGTTTCAAGTACTTTAGCATGTATATATTGGTTAAAGGTCACGCGAAACGAAATAACATTTGTTTAGAGTCCTTAGTTTTCGTTTTCGCATAAATTATTTCTAACACATCTTTTTTTTCTCTACTTTAGGGTGAAGAAGATGAGGGGTGTTGCGAAAGGACTCTCAGCGCTAGTTACAAAGTTTCTCTACGTTTAGCAAGAGCTGGGAGGCCATTTATGGACGGGCCATTAATAAAAAACATTATGTTGGACGTAGTAGAGACAATGAATCCCACATTAGCTCCCGCGTACAGCAGAATACCACTTTCCAGAATGACAATACATCGGAGAAGCAACGACATAGCTGAGAATTTGCATGAACAACTGGCAGCCAAAATTGAAAACTCCCTAGCGTACTCCATCGCACTTGATGAGTCCACGGATATTAACGACACGGCTCAATTAGCAATATTTTTGCCTGGCGTGGACGACGACCTACATGTATCGGAAGAGCTCCTGGATATGATTTCGTCGAAGGACACTGTTACAGGGGCGGATATTTTAGCAGCTGTTGAAATCGCAGCTGAAGGAATAGGATTCCCTTGGGAAAAGCTGTTTCCCGTAACCAAAGACGGAGCACCAGCAATGTGCGGCAAAGCAAAAGGGTTTATTGGCCTACTGCGGAAAAAACATGCCGAATTTACCTTCCGTTCATTGTTTTGCACACCAAGAGGCTCTTTGTGCGAAAGTTATCGGTCTTCAAGATGTGATGAAGGTAGTGGTGCGTATCTTGAACTGCATTCGTTCTCATGGACTTACTCATCGTCAATTCAAAGAATTTTTGATTTCCTTTGAAGAGGAGTATCCATGTATTCCCTACCACGCTGAGGTGCCCTGGCTGAGCAAAGGGAAAGTGATTTTCCGAATTTTTCGACTACGCCACACTGTGGCTCACTTTTTGGAGAGCAAAGGACGTCCAGAGCCACTTTTTCATGACCATGAATGGGTAGCTGATTTAGGATTTTTAGCAGACATTACGGCTCTCCTAAATGATTCAAGTCTGAAACTCCAAAAAGAAAACAATCTCATCAACGATATGATCAGCAAAATAAACGCTTTCCAGTATAAACTGAAGCTCCTCAAAAACAACCTTTCAGAGAAAAATACGCAACACTTTCCTGAGCTAGGTAAGCGAGATATACATTGTACCTTTATTAAAAGAGCCTCATTTTTATAACCGCTCTAATCGAAACGGTACTATCTTTTTATTTGACAGCATCTGTGCATGAAGGAGCGCGCTTTGAAAAATACATCGAGGTGCTACAATCCCTTGAAAATGCGTTTAACGACCGATTCCAGGTAATGTGCCGATATATGACATACAGCTAAATAAAGGAGATTGCGTTACATATGCATGTGTAACATTACATTAAAACCAACGGTACGCATTACATGTTTATTAAAATCTATCGCATTTTAGTACTTCGAAACAACGGCTTACATAACTTTCATCTATTAACATTGGCTTTCTTATCGTTTCAGGAAATTACCTACCTGCAGCCAATTCTCGATGTTTTTTTGAAACCTTTTCGATGGATATTGAAAGTGCGCTTTCACATTTACATTTCGAACTAATTGATTTGCAAAGCGATGTTCACCGAAAGGATGTGTTTTACAATACAAAAGGTTTGCTCCAATTCTACCAGAATTTGCCGAAGGAAGAATTTCTCAAGTTACACAGAGAAGCAGCGAAGATTATTTCTATGTGTGGTTCCACTTGTGTATGTGAAAGGTTTTTTTCTGTTTTGTCTTGTACAGAAACTAGATTGCGTGCGAATATTTCTAATTGTAATTTAAAAAATTCTCTCAGAATTAGTGTCAGCCAATCTCTTGTTCCAGATCTTAGTAGCATAATTGCAAATAAAATAAAGAGCACACAGCAAGATACATTTGTGTTGAAACCAAATTTAAAATTGTTACCATTACAGTTATCATATAAATCTCTTTTGTACACCAAACTAAGCTATCCACCTAGTGTACATTATTATTTGGCAACAGGGTAAAAGGTATGAAACAGGTCCTCGTCGTCAACATAGCGCAGCCGTCTCCTGCACTCTGCACTGTGCGATGCACCGGTGCATGCACCTTGTGCGGTCCTGCTCCAGACCTTTCAGATGGCGATACTCTGTCAATGCAGCACTGTACCGCTACCATTCACATAAAACAGTTTCACTAACAGAACATGCTCTCTCTTCTTGATAGCCGTACTGTTCACTCACTCTATGGCTTGTCAAACGACGGCGTAGGTGCCATACCATCATATAAACAGCGTACAGCGCCAGATCTGCACCTGGTGGCCACAACTGGAACTATTTTTTTTCCAGCATAAATCCGTCCCGCATTGACGCATTACCAACTCTACCATGTTTCGCTACCATATGATAATTACAACCCAGCCGGCCGAAGTGGCCGTGCGGTTAAAGGCGCTGCAGTCTGGAACCGCAAGACCGCTACGGTCGCAGGTTCGAATCCTGCCTCGGGCATGGGTGTTTGTGATGTCCTTAGGTTAGTTAGGTTTAACTAGTTCTAAGTTCTAGGGGACTAATGACCTCAGCAGTTGAGTCCCATAGTGCTCAGAGCCAATTACAACCCACTCTGGATCTTTGTAAGTAGTTCCACTTCAATTCTAACTAGTCGGTAATGTCAGGCTTGTATGCAGCAAGGTGGACACCCGCATAGACATTGCTATGAGGTCAGGAACACTACACGGTGTACCATCACGGCGAGCATTGTAGCAGCTTTCCTTGACGCGACGCCAGAGCGGAACATGCAGCATTCGTGTACCTCACGAGACGTAATCCGCGGTTCGCGAAGTCAAAAACCACGACAACAATCGCAAGAACATGATTAGATGCCTCTGAGCATCTCATCCGCGCCCGGTAAATGGAACTTGGATCACCTATATTGCAACGAACGCCGCATCTGGATTGCAGTAGGGGATGATGTATTGTGGTGTAGTGTTACTGTATCTATCAGTGTATCAACGTATTTGTTACTTTGTGAAGCGTTTAACAGTGCAGCCCTGTGTAGTGCACGTGTTAAAAAATACATCAATGGATTATACTAGGCTCAAACTTAAATTTCGGTAATTGGCACTCCTTTATTCCCCTTGTTAGTTATCATTCATTACCACGATACTCAAGCTGCTGCTCCTAGACTGCAAGGGAAGAAGCGAATGACGACAGGATTTACGAGGTGAGTGGAAAGGAATAGCAAGCAACGGACATAAATAAAACCCCAGCCTCCCCCATTCACTTACATGGCGACTGCGTTTTAGGACTTGCAATCTTCGGACGGCAGTGCCGATCGCAGTAACTGAAAATTAATTTAATATTCAATTGGTAGTGATGTCACTCGTGCTTTTGTGTGTGAGGAACAAAAACGGGAATGCGCAGTGATACCATCACAAGATACTATTACGGCAGTGCGGTGCGGAGAACTTGAGGTCAGAGAAGTGGTAATGAACCGTGTCAACTTCCCGCGACAGTAGTCGAATAAGTGACCGTCGTGGCAGTTGGTAATGCTGCATACAGCAGTACCAAAGTGAGCTGAAGTGTGTACAACTGAGCGTCGTGAACCGTACTATATCTCCACCACCGACTGAAGCTGGATGTTGACAAGTGAAGGTGCAGCCGTTCAGTTATCTGTCGTACTGCGGCGCCACTGACGAGCTGACGTCAAGACAGCAGAGCAACGTGGGCCGTGTTGTATCCCCACCACTTGTAAGCGTAATGTCATATCGCTGGCTTGGTTGCGGAGTATCTTTGCGGGCAGCGAGTTTGCAGAGTCGAGCACGGGACACGGAACTGTTATGTTGTGTAGTGGGTAGCTCTGCATGCGAGAGGCATTGTTAGTATGGAAGTTGAAGTGTTGCTACAAATGCTATTACAGTAAAGTGATGAAATATGGAAGTGATTCAGAGGAAAGTGCGTCTAGAAATAATTAAAAATGAGCAGTGCCGCCATTAACGTGTATCCTCTCGTTGCGTGTCGCACAGCATCAATCACCCGCGCCTTTTTAGGTCTCCAAGAATGAACTGGTGTGAATCAGTAAAAATTTTTTATTGTTGTTGTGGTCTTGAGTCCTGAGACTGGTTTGATGCAGCTCTCCATGCTACTCTATCCTGTGCAAGCTTCTTCATCTCCCAGTACCTACTGCAGCCTACATCCTTCTGAATCTGCTTAGTGTATTCATCTCTTGGTCTCCCTCTACGATTTTTACCCTCCACGCTGCCCTCCAATACTAAATTGGTGATCTCTCGATGTCTCAGAACATGTCCCACCAACCGATCCCTTCTTCTAGTCAAGTTGTGCCACAAGCTCCTCTTCTCCCCAATTCTGTTCAATACCTCCTCATTAGTTATGTGATCCACCCATCTAATCTTCAGCATTCTTCTGTAGCACCACATTTCGAAAGCTTCTATTCATGCCTAAACTATTTATCGTCCACGTTTCACTTCCATACATGGCTACACTCCATACAAATACTTTCAGAAACGACTTCCTGACATTTAAATCTATACTCGATGTTAACAATTTTTTCTTCTTCAGACATGCTTTCCTTGCCATTGCCAGTCTACATTTTATATCCTCTCTGCTTCGACCATCATCAGTTATTGTGCTCCCCAAATAGCAAAACTCCTTTACTACTTTAAGTGTCCCATTTCCTAATCTAATCCCCTCAGCATCACCCAAATTAATTCGACTACATTCCATTATCCTCGTTTTGCTTTTGTTGATGTTCATCTTATACCCTCCTTTCAAGACACTGTCCATTCCGTTCAGCTGCTCTTCCAAGTCTTTTGCTGTCTCTGACAGAATTACAATGGCATCGGCGAACCTCAAAGTTTTTATTTCTTCTCCATAGATTTTAATACCTACTCCGAACTTTTGTTTCCTCTATTGCTTGCTCAATATACAGATTGCATATCATTAAAACAGTAAAAATCAGTTACCATAAAAGAGTGCAACCAAGTGGCAGTCTGTTGTAGCGAGCGTGACGATGTGCGTTCGGTCACTGCGTTTCGGTATTATCAACAATCAGCCGCGCCGCGACTGTTACGCGCCCGCTCGTACAAGTGAGAACTGGGAACTGAAAAAGTAACTTTACGAACAGTGTTATATCATTACTAGTGTCAAAGAGGACTGGTACCAAATATCTGAGTATGCGTGGCGAGCTTAACAACTTTCGTTCGATTATTCGGCTTTCGCACCATCAACAATCATCCGCGCCGTGTTCGGTTACGCGTACGCTCGTCCAAGTGATTTTGTGGTCAGATAATCATCTAGAAATTGACATCAAAACTTATGACTTAGAATGTAAGCTGTACAATCTTTTATTCCTTATATTCTCAGAATATAGTAGTTCATACCAGATGTAGGACAGTGTTGTGCTTGACGTTGAGTGGTTCCCCTAAACCCGCTTGCGTAAGTAGATTCATAATTTTAGGCAAGCCAGCAGAAGTGTGGACCAGAACAGTACGACCGCCGCGAGAGTATCAGGTACGTGGTGTGGACAGGGCGCACAGTCCAGAAGAAGAGAATCCAGTTTAAGGGTCCTCCACCCCCACTTGTACCCCTGGGCGTGTTACACACTGACGCAAATGACGGAAGGTGTATAATTCAATCATCGTTCGCGGTGCGGCACTGCGGAAGAGTTAACGCAGAGACAACGGAATATCGCAATTTGCAGCAGCGCCTCATCTCCGTTAACGGCGGAACTAAGCATCGGAGATCATAGCAGTTCGGTGTAGTCTCGCACTGAGGCGTGGAGATCGAGACAACGGAGCGTCGCGCGCCGCATTGCTTTGCGTCATCTTGGCAGCACAGAAAGCACCAGCACTGACAGCACTACAGCAAAACGCAGCAGACACACAATAACAGCGGGCGTAAGTGTGACGATGCGTGTGTAACGAAACGAACAGCAGTAGCGTACGCAGTAATAAGGATATGATTGAATTCGACTGAATTGTTGCATGTAAATCGTTTATTTCCCATAAGGAAAATTATTTATAGCTGTGGTCACGCCCAAATAGATCTGAATTTAATTTCTTGTAATATAATTGCTTAACATATTAACGTTTCAAGGACAGCTTATGCTGCTACTGTACATTTACTATTTACTATAGTATATGGTGTTAAGTTTCGGTATTGCCAACATAGGTGCTATTGAGCTGTGTTACTGTTATATGTTTGAATAGGCTCTGTCAGATAAATTAGAATTACGAAAGGTACCAATTTGTTTTACAGAAGTAGCAAGGGAAATAGATGTCAGTATAGACAGTATCTCAAGGATATTTAATGAGAAACTTTTCAAGGATAATGAAAGCGGAGAAAGCTGAAAATAGATGACAATGACACGCAAGTGATTCTGATACCATGATGCCACTTAAATCTGAACCTGAGGAAGTAAATGTAAGGAATGTAAAGATGGAAGTGGTAAATGATGGGATGTTAAATGACTCTGGTTTACCAGCATCACTGTATAGTGAAAATGAGATATCTAAGGCGTCAGTTGAATGTAGTTTTACTGATGCTACCGTGGTAGATGATGTAAGGAATTCTAGTGCAGATCTGTTTTCAGATTCAGATGCAGCCAAACAAGGACAACAAGTTCAAAATTTTAACTTGTATGGCCTGTTGCAAGAGCTTTTGGTGTCTAGTAAGAAAACTGAGGCATCTAATAAACAAACTAATGCGAAGATTAAGTAACTTAAGGCATCCAATGAGCAAATTAAGAAAGAGATGGAACAGAGTAATAGAACTCAAAGCTTCCTGGTAGAGGAGATCAAAAAGAGTCCAAGAAAATTTCAATGTAGAATTGAAAGGGTTTGATGGTAAATTCCAGAAGCAAGATGAAAAGCTGAATCAAGTGACAGATGACCTTAGAAATGAAATATGTAAGACAGAAGAGGAATGCGAAAAGTAGATAGATGAAGAACTGGAAAGTGCCAATACACGAGGGGAAGTAATGGAGCAATTGCATAAGAAGATTACTAATCAGATGACTGATGTTGAGAAGGAGGCAAACAAGCAGATGAACTATGTGAAGAAGCTGGAGTTGGAACAAAAGCGATGTGTAAAGCGGTTAAATATTGTAAGTGTTGACATAGGAACCATGAAGCAAGAGGTAAGGGAACAGGTGGAAGCCAAGGTCTGGGCACTATTACGTGATAGTGTTGTAGCTAACAACAATTTTGTAGGAGTGGAAAATGTTATGAAGACTTTCAAAAAATTCAGTCCTAATGGGAACTGGCATTCACGTGATTTCTTGGATCAGTTTGAGGATGTATTACCAGTACTGTGGGATGACCCCAGAAAAATTTGATTTGTGGTGTCATATATGGAAACAGAAGCAGGTACATGGGGATTAAGAGTTGGACGAGAATGTGAGACATGTGAAAGTTTTAGGAAAGCATTCCTAAACCAATATTGGACAGCAAGGAAACAGAATGAGGTTCGGAATGAACTCTACCAGTGTAGAAGGTATAGGTATGAATGTGATAGAGGTTTAAAGAAGTTTCTTTAAAAACTATATGATAAAAACACAGACCTGGATGAACCAATAGGCAAGGAGGCATTAGTGTCGTTGATCATTAGTAAGATGCGAACAACAACACAGGAGAAGCTACTGGCTATATCAAGGGATGATGTAGATGCAATTAAGCTAGCACTGGGACAACTAGACAACTTGGAAGACAGAAATCATGAGGTAGAGTCTGAACGAAGACAGCCAACAATTCTTGATGGAGCCAACAGGTACAGACCAATAAATGACAGAAGTCATGATGATCAACGATAGTACAATAATTATTGAGGATCACATGAGCGCAATTCAGAGGAAGACATAGTGACCACGAAGGCAGAGGTGGTGGTGTTGCATTGTACAATTATAGGTATCAGAGACAGGGTTCAGTGAACAGACTGAGCCAGAACAAAATCATGAACCACAAGGAGAGGAAAACTAGATGTGGTTCCTGATGAGGTCCGGTTAGGAATCCTAGAAACAATAAACGGGAGAGTGATAGAGTAAGGATAACTGGAATTAAACGTGAAGAGGATGTAATGGAGCAAGTAGTTAAACATCGACAAAGAATGGCAGATAATGCAACAGGTAGTGATGGAATATTCTGGATGGCTCATGTAAATTATGTGCAGGTCACTGATATTCCAAATGCAGAAGCAGAGGAGACTAAATTTCAAGGAAAATATCTGCAACAGGTAAAGGGAGATGATGCTGTAAGTAGTGATGGGTTAAATGGTAGAGAATCATGGATGGCGGAGATTGTTAAAATATATGATGGTCAGGTTCATAGGGAGCAAGAGTATGACGCTAGAAAGACGAGAAGAGAGAGAAGAATACGTGCACAAGAGAGTAAACCTGAGGATTTTGATGAAATTGTTAGTTATGAGGAAAATAGCACTACAAAAGGGTTGTGTGCTGCCAAGGAAAATTGTTCTGGTACCATGAAAGACTGTCAACCCAGTCACATTAGCGAATATGTGTCAGAGGAAGGGAGGTATCGTTGGTGTGAAGATGGTGACTGTGTACGTCTCTTAGAAGATCATAAGGATTATAGTTTGTATGAGGTCACAGGTGATGTTGAGAATACTGACTATACTAATAGGAGTGAATGTGTGAAAATACGTTCTGATATGGGATCTCCAATGACAATGTTGCTGTTAAATCAAGAAGATGTTGAGAGCTATCAGAGTGAAAAGAGACTTACAGGAAGGAGTGCAAATATGCAGCTTTGGGATAAGCGTGTAAGGAGTGTTAGGAGTACAAGGAAAGGGAAGCCACTTGATAGAGGATTGCACAAGCAATGTGCAGTACAGCTTGAAGAGTATTTCGTGGCTGATAGAAGTAGAGAGTCGAGAGTGATGACCATACGAAAACTGAAACAAGGTAATGAAATCTTAAATGACTTGCTGAAGGAAAATGCTGATGTTCTGGAGGAAGCTGTGCAACCAATTGTAGAGGGGGAAATTTTCAATGTAAAATATGACATTCTTCTAGATTCCGGAAGTCCTGTTAATGTAGTGTCACAAAGGTTGTATACAGCATGGTTGGAACAAGGCAGAGAAATACCGAATTTTCCTGTAAATTGTGTGTCCATTGTGGGTGCTGTTGGTACAAAAGGTAAAAATGTAAAGGAGCAACTGCTGATTACAGTAAAGTTTAATGAGAAGACATATGATGTTTCAGCACTGGTTGTGCCTGGACTGGCATTGCCTTTGATATTTGGTGCAGAGTGTTTAGCGAACCAGCAAGCGTACTTAGATTTTAGAAATGGGAATGTGAGGATAGATAATAAACGAGAAGAGGAGGTTATTGCATTCAAGGGTGCCATGAAGGCATGTGAAGGAATAGGATTGGCTAAGATTCAAACTAGCATAGAGTCAGAAGCTATACCACAACATGTATACAAAGGTGACTCTGCAGGCTTGAATAAAAGGCAGTGGAGATGGGAACAATAAATTGGAGTGGAAGGCTGTGAGAGAGTGATTGAGAAGAAGGTAGCCTTGCTACAGCAGGATGGGTGTAAGGAAATTAAAACTATTCCAGATGTTTTGAGGAGACACAGTCAGGTTTTTGCAGATGAACCTGGAGTAATCAAGGCAGCAGAATGCAAGCTAGAGGTGAAGGAACATGAACACTTCTTTGCAACGCCATATGCTATTCCACAAGCCAAATGTGAAGCTGTCAATGAGGAGATTAGCAAGATATTGAAAAAATGGTAGTTATTGAATGTTCATCAAGCCAGTATAATAATCCCTTATTTGTTGTGGAGAAGAAAAATGGGGATATCAAAATTGTTCTAGATGCTAGACCAGTGAATGAAATCATACTGCCACAGAGAGACAGGCCTCAGAGTCTGGAGGAGTTGCTTCAAAAGTTTCATGGGGCAAAATTATTCAGCAGCATCGATCTGAAATCTGGAATTTGGCGGATTCCACTGCATAAGGACTCAAGAAAATATGCGGCGTTCCTATATGAAGGAAAAAGCTACCAATACTGCATTCTGCCTTTTGGACTCAACATTTCTACACCAGCCTTCATTCGATCATTAGACAGGGTGTTAGGAGAGCAGGTTCTGAAGAAAGTTACGTGTTATGTAGATGACATTCTCATAGCTACGACGACATGGGAAGAACATGTGCAGACTCTGGATGGTGTCTTGACTGCATTTGAGAGTGCTGGTATAACTCTGAACATAGATAAATCAGAATATGGAAAAGAAATGATTCATTTCTTGGGACACATAATTGGTGAACAAGCGATTGAAGCATATGAGGCAAAGTTGCAGGCTATTAAGGATTTTTCTGTGCCTCGCTGCAATAAACAATCAAGGGGATTCCTTCGATTAGCTGGACTCTATAGAAAATTTGTGAGTGATCAGTCATTGAATAGTCCTCACTTGCTTAATCTTCTGAAAGCAAAACACTATGGTAATGGACCGAAGACTTTCAGAGGGATTTTGAGGATATCAAGAGGCATCTGTGTAATCCAGAAATTTTGTCATGCCCAGACTTAAAAAGGACTTTTACATGACTGGTGATGCATCAGACTATGGACTTGGCGTGCATCTATATCAAATTAATGACGAGATTGAAGGACGAATAAGGACAATAGCTTTCGCGAGTCGTGCACTGACGAAGTGGAAGCCGCCAGTATACAGTTACAGAACGTGAAGCATTAGCAATTTGAGCCATGGTAAAAACTGCTGTTTTGCAGAACGCGCTGCAACGCGTAGTGTGAAGCACTCGCCCTCCGTTTCTGGCGGTGGCGCCGCTGTGGCAATCGCAGCTTTGGTGTCTCCCTCTTGTAGGAAAGGGGAAAGGTTGCCTGATCACGTGCATTTAAGGGGCGCTATGAGCTCGCCAGTCGGTCAGTCTGGGTCAGTCTCTCGTCCCCAACTTGCTACTCTGTCTCTCGTCCGCATTTGTTAGGCAGTTAGTGTCTGTCGTTCGGAGTGCTAGTATGTATGTCGTTCGGATCAACCTTTAAAGCCGGCAAAATGAGAGTCTTTCCACTCCGCCAGTAAGAGAACCCAGCGAGTGGTCGCCCGGTCGGGGCTTAGTTCTTGCACCTGAGTCTGCACGTTATGCCACCAGTCTGCTCGAGTTTGCTCAGGCAATGGTCATTGGCGGTTGGATCGATCGGTTGGTCGGTCGTGCACTGAGACACCAGATGACTTGTCCTTAGCCACGTGAGTCCAGTGGGCCGCGCCGTATAGAAAAGGGTAGTGGCTTCGCGGTCGACACGAGAGCAACAGGAGCCAACCCACGACATCGGTCTGTCCGGGGCGAGCTGCGACGTCGTGAGACGGGAGATCAGCGCGCCTTCCTGCTTCCATTGTAGCGGCTGGCAGTGGACGGTTCAGGAGAGCGATTTGGGGGTGCTGCACCAGGTCTTCTCGAGAAATCGCAGTTTATTAGAAGTGATTGGTGGTATCTTGTTTGATTTACTCTTGTTAGATTCTACTTATTTTCTTGGTGAGGTCACCAGCCGTTTTGCTTTGGGGTCGTCCCACCATTCTTCTCCGTTTGCCCATCCACGGGAAGGTGGTTATTTATAAATTGGGTGGTCCGTTTTTCCCTTTTGGAGTAGGGTCAGGTTAGAGCAATCTGCAGTTCGGGTTGTTCGGTAATCTCCCTATCAATCTACCGTACGTTAGTAGCTGCCTCTGTCATGTTTGTCGGATTTGGTGTGTTAACGAATTTATTGCTTGGAGTGTAACGGTCTAATACCTGAAATACGTTTTGATCTTTGGAAACTTTGATATTATTGCCTATGATCTTGAGAGGCGGTATCTGTGTACTGTAGAGCATCTTAACTATTGTTTGGCATTTCATGGGCTTTTATTTAAATGATCATTTTAGTATATAAAGTTGCCACCTTTTCACCGTAAGACTTTTCTTAGAAGTTAAAATCAAGTTGCACCTTCGGTGGCAAGGTTAATATTTTAATTGTTAGTGTTTTGTACCATTCCCATCCCTCCTATGGGGGGGGGGGGGGGAGATGCATAGTTTGTGTGCTTGTGTAAATTGTTAAAACTCTTAGTTTAAAGTTATCTGGTGTGTTGCAGATTTGCACCAGTGTAGTCTTTCAGAGGCTGTTGTGAGCTGTCGTAACTACGGCCGTGCCAAAAGGGAGCAGCAAGGTTCTCTGCCCGAAAGCTCATACAGTCAAAACTTGTTTCTTTCTGCCTCTGAATAAACTGTAACTTTGATATTTAGAGGGTGCTTTCTGATTATAATTTTAAATCTGTTTCTTTTAAAAAATGCTTTTAGGCACTATTAAAGTGAATAAAATTCCCATTTGTTAAAAGGAATTTGCTTATGATTTCATCAGTTACTCCCTGGCAACTATTTCCATGCTTGCATAGTCTGATTAAATGTGTTTATGTTCTTGATGAATCGCTAGTAAATAAAATAAATTCTTAAGAATATTCTTTGAAAATAAATCACGGTTCACAATTCTTTGGGGATTCAGTAAATTTCGCTATTACCAGGCAGGTGGAATCACAAAGGTCATAACAGACCGTAAGGCACTTTCCTTCAAATGGTTCAAATGGCTCTGAGCACTATGCGACTTAACTTCTGAGGTCATCAGTCGCCTAGAACTTCGAACTACTTAAATCTAACTAACCTAAGGACATCACACACATCCATGCCCGAGGCAGGATTGGAACCTGCGACAGTAGCGGTCGCTCGGTTCCAGACTGTAGCGCCTAGAACCGCACAGCCACTCTGGCCGGCCCACTTTCCTTCCTGACTGAAAGTAAATTGTATCATAGGAGATTAACTAGATGGGCTATTGCACTTCAGGAGTATCACTTTGATATTATCTACAGAGCAGGGCACCAAAACATTGTACCAGATGCCTTGTCCAGAATGCCACCTGGTGTGGAAGACATTAATGTAAATGGACCGCAAGAAAATGTATTGCGTGTTAGTCTTATGAAAGGTGTTCCACGTGAGACTTATGTGAAGAATTCTATTATGAATATACTGTGTGAGCAGAACATTGATCCTGCGCTGAAGCTAGTTAAGACTAGGGTATGGTTGTGCAGGTTAACAGAAACTTCGGAAACACTACCTGATCCATAATAATGTCCTGTATAGACGTACTGATGAAACAAAACAAGAATGCATAGTCTGTATTCCAGAGCACATTATAGAGCGGCTGATTTGGTGCATCCATTACAGCAATGCACACTTTAGTGCCGACAAATGCATCGAGAAATTAAGAAGAGAGTGTCTATTCTTTGGCATGAGCAAAAAGGTACGGAGGTTATTACGAAGTGACGATGCCTGCCAAAGGGCAAAGACTACAACAATCAGACATCAAGGCCCTTTACATCCAATCATTCCCAATGGAATTGGGGATGTAGTTGCAGTTGATCTCCTCGGCCCTTTGCCAAAGTCGCCAGGAAATTTTACTCAGATTATGATGGTACTGGATGTAGCATCAAAATATGTAAAATTTAACCCACTGAAAGAGCTGTTAGCAAGATGATGTTGAAGAAGTTAGTTGATGACTATTTTATAAATTTTTGTAAGCCAAACAGGATACTTACAGACAATGGTCGACAATTTATCTCCAAAGAGTGAAAGAGCTGCTACGTCAAAATAACATTGAACAAGTCTTAACTGCAAAATATAGACCAACTTTGAATCCAGCAGCATGGGTCATGAACCGTGTGTGCAGAACCTACTGTCATCGCAAACATAACCGCTGGAGGGTCTATTTGAAAGACTTTGAGGATGTGCTTAAGAGCATGCCGCATATGTCCACAGGCTTTACACCTTGTGAGCTGTTGTTAAACCAGGAACTAGAGTCGATATTTACTGAACTCATTAAGGATGTCTCCAAGACCACCATGACCTTGGATGATAAAATACAATCAGCAGTAAGACTCTAGAAGCTAAGGCAAATCAAAGAAAACGGCGTCATGATAGAATCGTTCATCCAAGTGGGTGACTTGGTGTTGATTAAGACATATACAAAATCGAGTAAGATAACGGATGAAATACAAAGATCCAACGTAGAATATAAGAGACCATATAAAATCATTGGCATTGAAGGACCAAATACAGCGGAACTGGAAGTATTAAGTTCTGGCAACTATGAAGGAAAACATCATGTGGAAAATATCAAGTCCTACTATAGGAGTGACTAATGAAAACAGAATTTCGTCACACTGCATTCACTAAAGACTGTGATGGAATCAGAAAATGTAGTGTAAGCTGTTAGAGTTATATGTGCTCTAATGTATTAGTTTAGGTTGTAACGTGATATCCTTTATTATTCTAATTGTTCTCTTACTCATTATTTACCACATATTGACACACCATGTTGATTTAAGGATAAATTTTTGCTGATTGGGTCTCTTAAAATTACGTCAAAAGTTTGTATGGCACATTCATGTTAAGGTGGCCACAGCTATCTCCCTTTTAACTTTACCTTAAGATATAAGTAGGCTGAATTGTCTTTGGCGCTCACTGTTTGCTTCATGACCTGAGGGAGCTTAATCTTGCTGTACAAGATGAGGTTAGCAGGTAATTTCTACAGCAATGGACGTCACACGTGATGCTGCCTATAGCTGCCCAACCCCTCCCCCCCTCCCTTGCATTTGCCACCCTGGAGCAGCGACCTCCCCCTTTCCAGGGAGTATTAAGTGGGTTACAGGTAACATTTACCATTAAATGTGCATTCATGAGTATAGTGTGCTGCGTGCGACAATACTTGATATGTTGCTTTTTTCCCTTTCTCTAAATCTTTGATCATATAAAATGCGTATGATAGCGTTGTGATGTGTTAGTTCTACACATATTGGTATTTAAACTGTGTAGTGTTGTGAGATCAATATTCTGTGTTTCTGGTATGTTTATACTGCTTTGGGCAGTTAGGTGGATTTTTTTTTTCTCTTATCATTTTCTTTTATCTGTGTTCAGACTGCATTTGGTAATGTTGTGTTATCTTTGAGTGCATTTCATTTTGTCTACACTGTTTTGCTTTAAATGTGCTATATTACTTCCTGTTTGTAATTTTCTTCCATACATGTTTCTTATGTTCTCCTGTTCGATTATGTGTTTGTACTTTGGCCGCACTGTAGGTTAAGTTATAACACTGTATATTTCTTCCCTTTATCTTTCTTCTGATGGAACCCCCACCCATTAGAGATTATTTTCGTAAATTCTTTCAGAAGTTAGAAACTATTTTCGTGCGGGAATGTAAGCATTTATCGAGTAGCGATGATATCGATTATGACGACAGCGCTATGGTCGCCTCTTTTGTTTTTTCGCACCAGAACGATCGAGGGAGCCACGTGGAAGTGTTTAACCGTGTGCTTGGTGTGAAGATGTTCAGGAATCAGGCTAAGAGAACAAGTAAATTTTGTGACTATAAAGGTGTTTGATGCTGTGTAATCATTCGTGTACCTTAAGAGACGTAATCCGCGGTTCGCGAAGTCAAAAACCACGAGAACAATCGCGAGAACATGATTAGATGCCAGCGAGCATCTCATCCGCGCCTGTAAATGAAACTTGGATTACCTTTATTGTCACGAACGCCGCATCTGGATTGCAGTGTGGGATGATCTGTTGTGGTGTAGTGTTACTGTATGTATCAGTGTATCAACATATTTGTTACTTTGTGAAGGGTGTAACAGTGCAGCCCTCTGTAGTGCAAGTGTTAAAAAATACATCAATGGATTATACTAGGCTGAAACTTAAATTTCGGTAATTGGCACTCCTTTATTCCCCTTATTAGTTATCACTTATTACCACAATACTCAAGCTGCTGCTCCTAAACTGCAAGGGAAGAAGCGAATGGTGACTACATTTACGAAGTGAGTGGGTAGGAATAGCAAGTAACGGACGTAAATATAACCCCACCCTCCTCATTCTCTTAAAACATGATTTTCAATGCTATAGGGTCCACAGCTGCGATGAATTTTTTGAAAGATTTATGGAGACCTTCAGCTGTTATTCTCTTTATTTCATGATCGTACAATTTCAGCCTTAGGTCATTTACAAGTATTTTATGGATGATTTTCTATAGTAAATTATGTCATGCAACAATTGCCCAGAAGTAAAGTCATCCAATGTCTCTTCTTGAATACTGAATCCCGTTGTTCTCATGCTGAAAGTGTGCCTAGATGTATCCTCTTCGCCCGAAGTGATACGTACACACACACACACACACACACACACACACACACACACACACACACACACACACACTCGTAGATACATACATTAATCCTTGTTCCATAGATCATGAATACATGTCGTAATGATGTGGAACGTGTCATTTTAACGTAAGTTTTCTTTAGACAATTTTTTCATTTTACAGTTACTATTTCATATCTAAGAATTCATCAATTGAGTAGTGTTTCACGAGTTTGCCAATAATGCGCTCTCTGCCAATAATGTCCTCTGTATCGTGGAGGCGAACCCTGGCTGTGTGCGTCGCTTCCTTCATTGTGACATCACTGTAAATTTTTGTGTGTGTGAAATCTTTCGGGGATTAACTGCTAAGGTCATCAGTCCCTAAGCTTACATACTACTTAATCTAAATTATCCTAAGGACAAACACACACACCCATGCCCGAGGGAGGACTCGAACCTCCGCCGGGACAAGCCGCACAGTCCACGACTGCAGCGCTTCTGACCGCTCGGCTAATCCCGCGCGGCTGTAAATTTTTGTCGCAATACTCGTAGGAATATAATTAAGACAAATAAAAAACCACCAATTAGGATTCCTAATTTTTTTCCGTCTTTCCGTAGTTGCTAAAAATTCACCCTTGAGGTAGGTTCCGTCTTTGCAACTAAATAAAAGGCAAATTGTTTTAGCAATACGTGTTCCGCTTCTTATATATATGATGCTTCCTAAGTGGCCTATAATACATGTTTGTATATACAATGTGATTCACAAAGATACGCAAATATTTTAATATGTTATTCTACAAGTAAAAAGGTTCATATAAAATAGGTCCGCTTATGTTTGGTTACGGAATTACGGCTAATAAAAGATGTTCCCTGAAATTTAGCAACTTCACTAATATGAAGCTATCGCAAAGCTGTACGAGATTAAAGTAAAGCACGATTTCCATTTATTTTGTTGTTATTGGTCTGGTGAATCTAATAAAACATGCCCTAGACGTGTATCTGCAGTAGTTTTGTAGAACATCCAGAGAAGCAAACGAAATTAATAACAGCCCTGTGAAACTGAAACGAGCAACAAAATCTGTTCATACACTTGCAGCTAAATCCATTGAACTCGGTGCAGACATTTGCCAACATTTATTGTGAATATAATGTGAAATTGTATGTACACTTCACAACTTCCTTAACACTGAGCTTTGTTTTTTCCGCTTTAACATGAATTCAAGTATGCTGTGGTATTAATAAAAGCAGATTATCTGATACATTCATACAGTTTAAGTAACCGTTATTACCATCGTTTTTCCAAAATTAAATTCTCTGCAACTTCTGTTGAAAACTTTGTGCAATTGTCTGGAATTTAGAAAACAAATTGGACCAAGTAGTTAATAAATTGAAAATTTTATGAAATTACTTCCTTCGCTTCTCTGGATGTTCTGGAAAACTACTGCAGATACACGTCTACGACATGTTTTATTACATTCACCATATCAGTAACAACAAAACTTATAGAAATTGTGTTTTACTTTAATCTCGTACAATTTGTAATGGTTTCAATCAGCGAAGATTCTAAATTTCAGGCAAAATCTTTTATTAACCTCAAGTCCGTAACTAAACATTTACGGACGTACGTTTATATGAACTTTTTTCTTTAGTTTTACTTGTAGAATAACATATTGAAATATTTGCATATCTTCGTGAATCACCGTGTCTAATAAATGCATTATATAGTAGTTACGAGAAAGTTACTACGTTACGTTTTCTCATGTATTTCAGATTAGAAACAACTTTTGCCGCAGAAGTTTCATTAGATTAAATTATGGTTTGGTGTTACGATTTCCATATTCAGTACTGCTGGTCCATGCGTGTGGGCCTGGAGACATGTTTACTCGGCTCCCAGACTCCACATGGCGCATTCCCGGCGCTTTTTCACCCATATTTATTACAACACTTCACTTGCACTTTTCGTCTCCTCTTGAGGGGATGTGTGTGCTTACAGTGCGTGATGTTGCCAGCTGTCGCTATGTGTTTCTCTCTCGTCGTTTGATTTAGAGACGTGTGTGGTATGGCTTCCCTTAGCCCGCAGTTGTTGTTGTTGTTGTGGTCTTCAGTCCTGAGACTGGTTTGATGCAGCTCTCCATGCTACTCTACAACGTGCAAGCTTCTTCATCTCCCAGTACCTACTGCAACCTACATCCTTCTGAATCTGCTTAGTGTATTCATCTCTTGGCCTCCCTCTACGATTTTTAACCCTCCACGCTGCCCTCCAATACTAAATTGGTGATCCCTTGATGCCTCAGAACATGTCCTTACCAACCGATCCCTTCTTCTGGTCAAGTTGTGCCACAAACTTCTCTTCTCCCCAATCCTATTCAATACTTCCTCATTAGTTATGTGATCTACTCATATAATCTTCATCATTCTTCTGTAGCACCACATTTCGAAATCTTCTATTCTCTTCTTGTCCAAACTACTTGTCGTCCATGTTTCACTTCCATACATGGCTACACTCCATACAAATACTTTCAGAAATGACTTCCTGACACTTAAATCTATACTTGATGTTAAAAAATTTCTCTTCTTCAGAAAAGCTTTCCTTGCCATTGCCAGTCTACACTTTATATCATATCTACTTCGACCATCATCAGTTATTTTGCTCCCCAAATAGCAAAACTCCTTTACTACTTTAAGTGTCTCATTTCCTAATCTAATTCCCTCAGCATCACCCGACTTAATTCGACTACATTCCATTATCATCGTTTTGATTTTGTTGATGTTCATCTTATATCCAGACGCTATCCATTCCATTCAACTGCTCTTCAGAGTACTTTGCTGTCTCTGACAGAATTACAATGTCATCGGCGAACCTGAAAGTTTTTTTTTCTTCTCCATGGATTTTAATACCTACTCCGAATTTTTCTTTTGTTTCCTTTACTGCTTGCTCAATATACAGATTGAATAACATCGGGGAGAGGCTACAAACCTGTCTTACTCCCTTCCCAACAACTGCTTCCCTTTCATGCCCCTCGACTCTTATAACTGCCATCTGGATTCTGTACAAACTGTAAATAGCCTTTCGCTCCCTGTATTTTACCCCTGCCACCTTCAGAATTTGAAAGAGAGTATTCCAGTCAACATTGTCAAAAGCTTTCTCTAAGTCTACAAATGCTAGAAACGTAGGTTTGCCTTTCCTTAATCTTTCTTCTAAGATAAGTCGTAAAGTCACTATTGCCTCACGTGTTCAAGTATTTCTACAGAATTCAAACTGATCTTCCCCGAGATCGGCTTCTACTAGTTTTTCCATTCGTCTGTAAAGAATTCGCGTTAGTATTTTGCAGCTGTGACTTATTAAACTGATAGTTCGGTAATTTTCACATCTGTCAACACCTGCTTTCTTTGGGATTGGAATTATTATATTCTTCTTGAAGTCTGATGGTATTTCGCATGTTTCATAAATCTTGCTCACCAGATGGTAGAGTTTTGTCAGGACTGGCTCTCCCAAGGCCGTCAGTAGTTCCAATGAAACGTTGTCTACTCCGGGGGCCTTCTTTCGACTCAGGTCTTTCAGTGCTCTGTCAAACTCTTCACGCAGTGTCGTATCTCCCATTTCATCTTCATCTACATCCTCTTCCATTTCCATAATTTTGTTCTGAATTACATCGCCCTTGTATAGATCCTCTATATACTCCTTCCAGCTTTCTGCTTTCCCTTCTTTGCTTAGAACTGGGTTACCATCTGAGCTCTTGATGTTTATACAAGTGGTTCTCTTATCTCCAAAGGTCTCTTCAATTTTCCTGTAGGCAGTATCTATCTTACCCCTAGTGAGATAAGCCTCTACATCCTTACATTTGTCCTCTAGCCATCCCTGCTTAGCCATTTTGCACTTCCTGTCGATCTCATTTTTGAGACGTTTGTATTCCTTTTTGCCTGCTTCATTTACTGCATTTTTATATTTTCTCCTTTCATCAATTAAATTCAATATTTCTTCTGTTTCCCAAGGATTTCTACTAGCCATCGTCTTTTTACCTACTTGATCCTCTGCTGCCTTCACTACTTCATTCCTCAAAGCTACCCATTCTTCTTCTACTGTATTTCTTTCCCCCATTCCTGTCAATTGTTCCCTTATGTTCTCCCTGAAACTCTGTACAACCTCTGGTTCTTTCAGTTTATCCAGGTCCCATCTCCTTAAATTCCCACCTTTTTGCAGTTTCTTCAGTTTTAATCTACAGTTCGTAACCAATAGATTGTGGTCAGAGTCCACATCTGCCCCTGGAAATATCTTACAATTTAAAACCTGGTTCCTAAATCTCTTACCATTATATAATCTATCTGAAACCTGTCAGTATCTCCAGGGTTCTTCCATGTATACAACCTTCTTTCATGATTCTTGAACCAAGTGTTAGCTATGATTAAGTTGTGCTCTGTGCAAACTTCTATTAAGCGGCTTCCTCTTTCATTTCTTAGCCCCAATCCATATTCACCTACTACGTTTCCCTCTCTCCCTTTTCCTACAACAGAATTCCAGTCACCCATGACAATTAAATTTTCGTCACCCTTCACTATCTGAATAATTTCTTTTATTTCATCATACATTTCTTTAATTTCTTCGTCATCTGCAGAGCTAGTTGGCATATAAACTTGTACTACTGTAGTAGGTGTGGGCTTCATATCTATCTTGGCAACAATAATGCGTTCACTATGCTGTTGGTAGTAGCTTACCCGCATTCCTGTTTTCCTATATATTATTAAACCTACTCCTGCATTACCCCTATTTGATTTTGTGTTTATAACCCTGTAGTCACCTGACCAGAAGTGTTGTTCCTCCTGCCACCGAACTTCACTAATTCCCACTATATCTAAGTTAAACCTATCCATTTCCCTTTTTAAATTTTCTAACCTACCTGCCCGATTAAGGGATCTGACATTCCACGCTCCTATCCGTAGAATGCCAGTTTTCTTTCTCCTGATAACGACTTCCTCTTGAGTAGTCCCCGCCCGGAGATCCGAATGGGGGACTATTTTACCTCCGGAATATTTTACCCAAGAGGACGCCATCACCATTTGATCATACAGTAAAGCTGCATGCCCTCGGGAAAAATTACGGCCGTAGTTTCCCCTTGCTTTCAGCCGCTCGTAGTACCAGCACAGCAAGGCCGTTTTGGTTATTGTTACAAGGCCAGATCAGTCAATCATCCAGACTGTTGCCCTTGCAACTACTGAAAGGGCTGCTGCCCCTCTTCAGGATCCACACGTTTGTCTGGCCTCTTAACAGATACCACTCCGTTGTGGTTGCACCTACGGTACGCTATCTGTATCGCTGAGGCATGCAAGCCTCCTCACCAACGGCAAGGTCCTGCAGTAACTGGTGAATGTAAGCTGATTGGTTCAACGATTTCCACATTGTTTTTGGTTTGAAGTGAATATACATCGCGAGGTGGCGCGATTCGCCTGTGCGAGGGAAATATTTATTCCGTGACTTGGCGTTGCTCCATGGCGAGCGAAGAAAGTAAGAAAATCGGAATGTGACTGTCCTTTGTTGGGGGACAGGATAACGAGAGGATGTGTAGGAAGTGTATGCAACGAAACAGTTATTGTTTGCCGACATATTATATAATTTGCGCTTTTTAAGATTCACAAGCGATATGTAATGTTAATCTGCAGTTTAGTAACGGCCACGATACAGTCTGTTGCATTTCAAAGGTAATTGCGCGTATTTAATTTTGATCAAAGGATTCTGTGATGAACTGTTATGTACTACAAGCTTGTACAGGACTTCCAACATTTGGTGGTCGATGTTTGCTGTAGAACCTGCTTCAGTAACACGGTCAAAAGCATAGAGAAAGTTTTCTCTGCTAAAAACACATTCCACTCGCAGACAAAAAAGAATGACCAAATGCGAATGGCAGTGTTCCAATTCGAGAAGATCCTATAGAAGTTTTCTTTCTCTTACATTGCACGAATTCTACGGGGAACCATGGAGTCCGCAGCTGCTTCTCCATCACAAGAGTGACTTGTCTACGTG
Organism: Schistocerca piceifrons; assembly: GCF_021461385.2. NCBI lineage: Eukaryota > Metazoa > Arthropoda > Insecta > Orthoptera > Acrididae > Schistocerca > Schistocerca piceifrons. The sequence goes on from NC_060141.1 coordinate 25,281,892, forward strand.
CACGAAATTACGTACGCTGTGGGGGTCGTCGACGCCGAATGAGATATTGTCCTTCACAGAGATACAAACAGACACTACACACACTAGTACAATAACAACGAGTCTAATATTACCAGCTTACAACATTAATTTCTTCTTTTGAGTAGTAATACTATATAAATGGCTAAACCGTGACAGGACCTACAGGGAATGAAACCTACACTGTCAACTATTTGATGACTAAAAACAAATTAATACGTGATCATTCACTTACATGTATTTATGATATAGTGTGATTTGTTGTCATAATTGTGTATTTTCTGTTATGTGTATGTACTAATGTTATGCTTTGTATAATTTCATGTACGACTGATGGAACCATTCTGTGTGAGCTACATCCTACACCAGGCAGCCTCGACAACGCGGGCCCATCACATACGAACTTCATGCGGATCTATTGCGCAATAACGGCAAACATAAGAATGACATGCTAACTCATTGCATAGTGTGGTGTGCGTACTGTAAGACCTTCAGTACACACACCATCAGATTATTTGACTTGTCACTCTAAGGAAGTAGGAGAGTGTCAGCAATATGTCTCGTGGTCTTATCGTAGCATGTTTATTTTCTGCCGTTAGTTCAGACGATAGAAATGCCACTTGCACGCTTAGAGTAGCAGATTGACGGTGACCAACTTTAAACAGAACTTGATTAATTTTCACACACATTTATTAAAATAATAACAAGCACAAAAATTACTTAACTTAGTTCTGGATGCTATTTACAATTGACAATCTGAAGTTCCTTTGGTATTGGTACGTTAATCTTATTCTCACATATATATCTGATACTTGACAAAAGTGTCTATACATTTACCTTCATGGCTATGTACAGGAATATGGTAATCTTATAAGGCGCAGACTGAAACTTGAATATAGACTGGTACAGACTGGTGCAGACAAATACAGACTGACTACTTGGAGGTCTGTACACTCGTTATTATACCTCACGCATTCATGTATCACTGCGCGAGTGTGATCTGCGAGGAGAAAAGGTTCTACATTAGCAGCAATCTCATTGGTTGCGTTCCATATTAATACGCGGATCGGCGGAAGCAGACTTTGGTCCATCTCTATGGCAGCGCCATCTCGTAGTGTGGAGACGGACAAGCGCTGCGCCTGCACTGTTGTGCTTAGCGGGGCGCGCTCTAGTGGGAAAGTTGTGTACGCGCTGACTATGCAGAACTATGTACTAGATAACGACTAGGTTAGGAACTTTTTTTTGTTTTTGGTGAGTTCACAATTGTGGAGAGATATTCTTTGGTATAGATCTGATGTGTATTTTCGTGGTGTAAAGCTGAAATGTGTCCAGAGTAAAGTAATTAAAAGAATGGTGAACAACTGAATTCTTATTGTTAAAATCAGATCACAGTTCAAAATGCAGAGGGAGCAGGTAGTGAATTTTCAGCCCAGTGGTGATGAACAAAAACCAGGGCAAAAAGTAGATGCTGGCCAAGGAGAACTCAAACGGCTGACCTCATAAATCAAATGAAACTTTGATGAATACCGTAGCTAGTTTAGCTGCAGAACTGTCTCACATGTCTGCTATTCAAGCGAATATTTCAAGAACAGTTGAAAATTTTGCTTCGGAGCAGTCACGCATATCGGCTACGCAAGCGAATATTTCAACAACAGGTGAGTATTTAGCTTCAGAACAGTCTCGCATGTCTGCTACTCAAACGGAACTGTTTGCTGAGCAAGCGAATATGTCAGCTGCACAGGCGGCTATTTCTGCAGATGTAGAAACCATAGCTGTGGAACAGGCAAATATAGTGGCTAAGGTAACAAATCTGACCACCACTGTGAGTAATTTAGTTATTTAGTTACAGAACAGGCAGAGTTAGCCGGTAAAGTAAAGGGTATAATAAATAAAATGAACGAACTCCCTACAAGGGCAGATTTTGTTAAAATATTAGCTGATGTGAGTGTTTTGACAAATGAGCAGACAGAAACCAGGAAATAAGTAAATAGTGTGAAGCAAACCCGCAGACAATTTCCGATCGAAATAAACAGAATAAACAGTGTAATTGAAACCGTGCAGGGGAGACAACAAATGGTAGAAGTAGAGGTACAAAATGTGGCCTCAACAGTAAAGAAATTAATGGTTCAAATTGCTCTGAGCACTATGGGACTTAACATCTGTGGTCATCAGTCCCCTAGAACTTAGAACTACTTAAACCTAACTAACCTAAGGACATCACATACATCCATGCCCGAGGCAGGATTCGAACCTGCGACCGTAGCGGTCACGCGGCTCCAGACTGAAGCGCCACACCGGCCAGCAGTAAAGGAATTAGCGTCCGGCTGTGAAGGACGAATGGGACAAAAGTTCCAAGAAAAAAATCAGCAGTTTAAGCAACAATTAGACGACTGGGTAGTGGATAAGGAACAGCAGGTAACATTGTCTGTTAATAAAGGTATCAAGGAAGTGGTAGAGAATATAGTGCAAGGCCAAATAGATCAAGAGTCGAAAGAAATTCGGGAGCGGATAGGAACCGAGGTCCAATTATGGAAAAGAGAAGTTACAGAGAATTTGCAAACGTGCACTCAAAGGATTGAAGAAAACCGGTGGGCGGCTTTGAACGAAAGAAAGGAAGCCAGCCCAGAGTGAATATCTAAAGGTAGAAATCAAGGCCGATGCATAATTATGGGGGTGCTGAGCAGTATCCAGATATAATCGCAAACGAACAGATTATGGAAGTATGTCACCTATGAGTGATTATACGACATCTATCATGGAAGACAAAATGTGAAAGCATAGGCAATTCCAAATATTTGTTCCAGAAAAGAAGACATTAAACCCTGTTGTATTTATCAGACAATACAGATGAGTAATACCATGAGCTTGGTGTGATCAATAGAAAATCTAATGAATACAGGATACATCCAAGGCGATAGTAGACTGTGGATGACTGACATAGCAGACAAGTATCACACCTACGAAGAATTTGAGAAGGCATTCCTCAATAGATATTGGTCAAGAGGCATTCAGGAGAGATTGAAGAAGGAAGTACATAACCTGGAACCCTTCTCTTACCGAAAAGGAAACTTAAGGAGATACTTCGAAAAATATTTGAATAAAGCAAGATATTGGGATCAACCAATAGATCACAAAAGTGTGATAATGATCATCAAAGCTCAGCTTCTGATGGAGATCGGCGAAAAACTGCTGCATGTTTCAGAAGATAATCTGGAAGAATTCATGTCTGCAGTAAATTCAATCGATTTGCTACAGGAGGAACAAAGAGAAAGAAATAATTACCATAAATCCAGTCAATTGGAAAATAGGCAGATAGGTTATAACAGTAATAACGGAAGAATGAATGGAAGACAAACGGATAATTTTCATCGAACCAATATGAATAATGGTTACAACAATGGAGCAAATTGTATGGAACAGCAGAACAACGGAAGAAATTATGAGCCGAACAGAAATAGACAGAGGCGATTTGAAAGGAGGTACAGTCCTGTATATAACGACCGTAGAAATGAAGGACAGAGTAATCAAACCATATACAAGGCGAGGCCAAGGCCTACAAATAACCAGCCCTGGCGACGACAACCACCGGTCATAGTCGAAGCAATCGATGACAACGCACCGGCTAGACCGAGCAATTTAAACTGAATCCGACCGGATTACGCTCCATAGGTTCGGTCGATAAAAGAGTAATTGGGGGTAAGCAATCACCTGTAAACTGTTTTAGATACAATGATGGAATGAAGATCATTGAGGAGTTAACGGAAGACTTAAATCTTAGGGAACGAGTTTCTAATAAAGTGCCAGTATCAGCGATGCGTGCCGAAATGTTAGACATACCTATCAGAGTAGTCTAGGATACCGGAGCTTCGATAAATGCTATCTCCAACAACTTCTTTAAACGGCTATGCCAGATGACAGAGTTACCGACGTTTCCGATCCGAAGCTGTAAGATCATTGGAGCCCTAGGTACCCGCTCGCAACCAGGCAGGATACAAGCTTTGCTAGATGTAAGAATAGGAAATACAGCGATGAGATGCATGTTCCTAGTAATTCAAAAATTAATAGAAGATTGTATCATCGGATTAGAGACTATGAGGGAGAAGGACTTAAGAATAGACTTCTCGTTCGGTAAAGTCAGTTTTTGTGATAATAGGGGAAATGGCACAAGTTGATCTGATCAGGGAAGAAAGGAGCATTGGAAATTACTGTCCTGGGCATGGTCTCAAGCTCGCCGGAAAAGAAAGGAGATGTAAACGTACCGAAGAGGCAAAGGAAATCAAGATACTTGGGATAGCAGAACGAGTGGAAGAAAAGGCAAAGGAAGCTGATGGATTGGAAAATCAACAAAATGATCAGTTGGTAGATCTTTTCGAGATATATGTCCAGGTTTTTGAAGAAATGCCAGGAGTTATTAAGGGATTTACGTTGCATTTTGGGGTGTTTCCTCATGAGACATATTGTACTAAATCATATCCAGTTCTGTGGAGACTGAAGAAATCAGTAAGTGAAGAAATAAACAGGATGATAAACTGGGACCTGATAGAACCATTGGTCAGTCCATATTGCAGTCCGTTGTTAGTTGACCCCAAACCAGGGGGAAAAGTAAGATTGGTTTGGATGCAAGAGTCATCAATACAATTATTATGCCCACTTGGGAAGAAAAGATTAAGCTGGCTTTAGTGAACATGGCAGAAAAGGCCATAAGGAGAAAGGTAAAATATGACTATATGTTAAAGGAAGTACAAACTTTTGCTGTTGGGGACAGTGTGATGTTATGCACTCAACCACAAGGTTTTTTTATTGAAGAGGAACAAGAAATGGCAATTGTTATTTGTTGGATCATTTGAAATAATGATTCAACATCCTGGGGCATATCTATTGGCCTACCCAGTGACGGGAAAGGGGAAGGGACTCGATCCTCATCATGATATTAAAAAGTACTATGCAAAATTAAAATTAGGATTAGTCTAGACTCTAGTAAAGATTGTATATATTAAGGAGATTTTATTTCATTGAGTTGTTAGGAGTACGTAAGTTTAGTTAGATAAGTAAGTGTACTGATGTCTACTTTTCAGTGGAATCACAGAAGGAGAGCTGATGCTGATTGTATACTTTTATGTGTATATGATTAACTTTTGTGTTCATTTCCAGAAGGAATTTTAATTTTGTATGTGTTCATGTTCTCAATTAAGTAAAAAGAGTAATGCAGTTCATGAGTGATAGTGTCAGTACTTACTGGAAGCAAATATTTTGACGTGAAATGAATCCAAGTAGCTCTGGACATCGAACTTCACGCACTAGTCTGAGAAGTATGCTAAGGCAGAATTATTTTTCTAGGGATACTACACAACAAAGAGCAGGGGTGTGCATGTCATCTTCTGGTTGGCTTTATTACAGTCATATGAAGCTGGTATCTGTACAGACATCATTGGTGATCTTGCACCTCTAAAAGAATGAAATTATAATGAAATATAGACGTTCAGCTGCTCACAGGCATTGATAATCGAAAATGTGTGCTCCAACTGGGACTCGAACCTGGTATCTCCTCTTCTGTTTGCACGGCAGACGCCCAATCGGGTGGGCCTTTGCTACATGCTCAAATTTTCAGTGTGATATAAGATGGTATTTCTATCACAAGTTCCTAAATAAGAGGTCGTATTTGGAAGCCAGGTAGGCTGACCTCACTCATGGTTATCCATGGTTTCATGCAGGGGCTTTGCCCACATGGCGTGGTCCAGTGTCGGGGGGGGGGGGGGGGTGCATGGGCCTGGTGGCGGGTGCGGCCCTATGGTGTCCCTTGTGCCGGGCGCGGGGGCTGTGAATGGGATTTTCCTCTGACGGGGGGACATGGGGTGTCCCCTGGCCCGGACTGGCTTTGCCCAGATGGTGGGGTCCGGTGTCTGGGGGGTGGCATGATTCAAATGGCTCTGTGCACTATGGGACTTAACATCTGTGGTCATCAGTCCCCTAGAACTTGGGTACTTAAACCTAACTAACCTAAGGACATCACACAAATCCATGCCCGAGGCAGGATTCAAACCTGTGACCATATTGCGGGGGGCGGCATGGGCCTAGCGGGGTGGCCCTATGGTGTCCCTTGTCCTGGAGTTGTGATGGGGTTTTCCTCTCATGGTGGGGCATGGGGTGTCCCTTGGTCCAGGCTGGCTGGTGAGGGTGGCCTAATTGCCTGCACTAAGTGATGGGGATGGGGCGATCAGTTGAGTGAGCTGATTGCCCGCACTAAATGATAGAAATGTGGTGATCGGTTAAGCTTCCCTCTAGTATATATATATATATATATATATATATATATATATATATATATATATATATATATATATATTAATGTGAAAGTTTTCCTGTAATGTCATGACATTTTCTTTTAATTGTTCACTCTAATAATTGTCACATTCTGTTCCAATTAGGATGGTTCATGTGTAATTTTCATCAGGTGTTTAGCAAAGGTAGAGTGGCTATACCCATACATTTCAACTTCTTACGTGTTCTTTGTACCTGGTTTTGGAATTCCTCTCTGTCATCCCCAGATAAACTGACTCACATAGAAACTAAATCACATTTATGGCATTCCAACTGGTATACACTTGCTCATTGGTATTTATCTCTTTCGTATATTACCGGGCGGGGTGGCGCAGAGGATAGACACTGGACTCGCATTCGGGAGGACGACGGTTCAATCCCGCGTCTGGCCATCCTGATTTAGGTTTTCCGTGATTTCCCTAAATCATTCCAGGCTAATGCCGGGATGGTTCCTCTGAAAGGGCACGGCCGACTTCCTTCCCAATCCTTCCCTAATCCGATGAGACCAATGACCACGCTGTCTGGTCTCCTTCCCCAAACCAACCAACCAACCATTTTTCGTATATTGTTGTTTGTAAAAGTGACTGGAGTATGTTTCTTGATCTGTAGTATATTTGCAATTCTGTGTGTTGATTTGTGTTTCGAAGTGTAACATTTCTTTCTCTTAGCCATCACATAAGTATTACTCTTTTGTGTTTCTAAGAGTGATGCAGTATTTGCATTGTATGTGGAATTCTTTGGTGATTGTGCCCTCTGCTTGTTTTCATTTTTCTTTAGTTGTGTTTTGATTTCATGGCTGTATCTATGTACTGCATGCATCTTATAACCATTTTTTGTGGCCCTGAGTTCTAATATTTGTATTTCTTTTTCATAGTTTTCTTTGCTGAGTGGGATATTTTTAGTCTGCCTAACATGTGCCGTAGGACCGCTAATTTTTGATATTATGAGTGGCTGAATTAACATTTAAGATTACTGTGTCTCTGGCTGTTGGCTTTATGAAGAAGTGAAATGTGTACATTATGCTGCCTCTCTCTATTGTTATGTCCAAGAAATGTATTAGATCTTCTGTTTCTTTTTCCTTGGTGGATTGAATATTATTATGTATGCTGTTTATGTCTATATGAAATTCATCTATTTTTCTCTGTCGCTTCACCTATCATTCAGATTATACCATCTAAATATCTGTACCAGCAAACAATTTTGAATCCTTTCTTTATGATGACTGTATCAAAGATTGTGTTTTCTGTGTGGCTGATGACAACCTAATATTGGGGATCCCATTTGAAGCTAATCTTTTTCTGAGTAAAATTCGTTTTCCAATTTTTATTGGAGTGAGTAACCGGTTTCGACTCTATGAAAGAATTGTTAGTTCCGGGGTTTGGTGTGATGGATGCAGTAGTTTTTTTCACTGGGGGGACTGCAGTGGCGTGGGTGTCGGGAAAGTGGATCAGGCTCATCAGTGGTTATGCAGGATTTGCAGCAGAGATAGGAAGACAGTGGAACAGGAGGGGAAAATTGCTGCCCTTCAGGCTGAGCTAGATCAGGCTAGGGAAGATCTGGACACGTTAAGGAGGGAGAAGGGCAAAGAGAGGTGGGAAGTGGCAACAGGTAACAGAAGGAACAGGCCTAGAACTAAGTCTGACAGTTTTGTGGTGAATGTCAAAGATAAGTTTGACCTGTTGCTTCAGTTAGAAACTGATGAGCCTCAAGCAGAGGTAGGTGTAGACAGGACACAACAAACTTTCAATAGGAAATTGAAAAAGAATGTAGGAAAGTCATCGAAAAGGAAGAAAGTTTTGTTGTTAGGCAGTTCTCATGCCAGAGGTGTAGGCCAACTTCTGCAGGAGGAATTAGGACCAGAATACCAGGTCACAAATTTTTTCAAACCAAGTGCTGGTCTGGATCAGGTGACAGAGGATTTAGGTTCACTCTGTAAAGGATGTACCAGGGAAGACACCGTGGTTATTGTGGGAGGGCCAGGGAAGAGCATCGACCGAGATCCTGGGTACAGTATAGAGTGTGACCTGGTAAAGATTGCGTCGGCATCGAGACACACCAATGTTGAATTTGTATCTGTCCTGAGACGCCATGACCGGCCTCATTTGAACTCTACTGTTGGGTGAGTTAATTTGGAGTTGGAACGGCTGCTTGGGTCGGGTGTGGGGGCTCATGTTGGTGTGGTTCCTGTTGATTCTCTCAGTAGGTGGGACTATACCAGGCACGGCCTACATCTCAACAGGAAAGGGAAGGGGAAACTGGCTGGGGTAATAGCAGGAAATTTAAGGGGGGGAGGCACTGCCATGAATGGTAAAATACCAGTGGTTACAGGTGTTGGAGCAGCACCTTTTTTAGGATAGGTAAGACAGAAAGATGTCAAGTTCTACGAGAGGTCAGGATTGAAACAAATCTTCAGTTTAGGAAAGAAATTAAACAGCACAATTCTAGCACATTGGATCATCAGTCACAGCTGTCAATTATAAATTTTCACCAATCACCAGAAATTTTATCTCCACCAAGTTGTATCTCAGTCCTAGGTAATTGCATTGATGAATTAAAGTCACCCAACCCAGTTGACATAATCTGCCTCTCTGAACACTATGTGAACACTGGTATAGGAACTAGGCCTAACCACAATGAGAAACTCAGACAGGAGACTACTGCAAATGTTAGAATAAGGAAAGGTTCTCATAAAAGTATAATTAAAAATAATGTAAGTATATCATCAAAGTATTGGGAGTTTAAAGAATAAAATAGATGAGCTTCTGGTTTGTTTATAAGATTTAGAAGCTGAGGATGATATAGATATACTATGCCTGTCTGAGCATCACATTGTTACTGATATGGATAAGGTAAATGTAAGTGGATATAAGCTCCCTGCACATGTAATGAGAGAAAATATGGAGAAAGGAGGAGTTGCCATATATGCCAAAAGTTATCATTGTGCAAAAGGATAGAAACAAAAAAGTTTTGTGTAGAGAAACATATAGAAGCATGTGCCTGTGAGCTTAAATTAAATAAAGGCACATTTATAATTGTAACTGTATATAGGTCCCCATCAGGAAATTTTCATCTATTTCTGAAAAATTTGGACTCCTTGTTGTGCTATGTGTCAGACAGGGGGAAGCAAATTATTATTTGTGGGGACTTCAATGTAGATCCTCTGAAAGAGGGTAATAGGAAAAATGACCTTGAAGTATTACTCGGTTCTTTCAATTTGACACCAGTTATCGATTTTCCTACTCGGGTGGTCAAGGATAGCAGCTCACTGATAGATAACTTCTTTATAGACCAAGATAAGTTTAACCAGATAAATGCTCAGCCTGTTGAGAATGATCTTTCTGATCATGGTGCACAGGTAGTTACAATATATGACATAGCTCCATTCAGCAATACTAAACAGTCCTCCAAAGTAGTACGTTCAGTCAACGATTTAACAATTGCAAATTTCAGGGAAAGCCTACAGCAGTTAGACTGGGATGAGGTGTACCGTGAACTTGATGCCAATTTAAAATATAATTTATTTCATGACATTTTTGTAAATGCATTTGAAAACTGCTTCCCCAAGAAAATAGTTAAATATACTCATAAGAAACCTCGCAACAAACCATGGCTTACTAAGGGTATAAAAATATCTTGTAACCGGAAAAGGGAAATGTGTCTGACAGCAAGAAAGAGTAGTGACCCAGAAACTATCAAGCATTATAAAAACTACTGTGTTATATTAAGAAAAGTTATTAAAAAATCCAGAAGTATGTGTATCATGTCTGAAATCAGCAACTCTGATAATAAAATTAAAACAATTTGGAATATTATTAAAAGAGAAACAGGTCAACCAAGAGCACAGGAAGACAGTACTACCATCAAATTGAATGAAAACTTTACGAACAAAAAGTCAGAAGTTGAAATATTTTTAATAATCATTTTCTAAATGTTGTGGATATAGTAGGATCCAGGTGTTCATTAGAAGATGCTAGGCTGTTAATGGAAGAGGCCATACCTATGCAATTTGATACAATTGAAATCTCACCCACTTCTCCTCTCTGAACTTAGGAAAATAATAAACTTGCTTAAAAGCAAAAACTCACATGGAATTGATGGCATTTCCAGCAAAATACTAAAAGCTTGTTCTCAACAGATAAGTAAGATTCTCAGCCACCTGTGTAATAGCTCTCTGGAACAGGGCATTTTTCCTGATAGACTGAAATATGCTATTGCTATACCTTTGCATAAAAAGGGGGATAGATCTGATGTCAACAATTACCGTCCAATCTCCCTTCTAACAGCTTTATCCAAAATTTTTGAGAAAGTAATGTACTCAAGAGTAGCTTCACATATCTATAAAAATGAAGTACTAACAAAATGTCAGTTTGGTTTCAAGAAAGGTTTTTCAACAGAAAATGACATATATGCTTTCACCAATCAAATTTTGAATGATCTGAATAACCGAACACCACCAATTGGGATTTTTTGTGATCTCTCAAAGGCTTTTCATTGTGTAAATCATGTAATTCTGCTAGAGAAGCTCAAGTATTGTGGCATGAGTGGGACAGTGCACAAATGGTTTAATTCGTACCTAACTGGAAGAGTGCAGAAAGTTGAAATAAGCAGTTCTCATAATATGCAAAGATTAGCACATTCCTCAAACTGGGGAGCCATCAAGAATGGGGTTCCACAAGGGTAAGTCTTGGGTCCTTTGTTGTTCTTAATATATATTAATGACTTGCCATTCTATATTCATGAAGGGGCAAAGTTAATTCTCTTTGCTGATGATACAAGAATAGTAATCACACCTGACCAACAAGAATTAACTGATGAAATTGTCAATACTGTCTTTCAGAAAATTACTAAGTGGTTCCTTGTAATCTGAAGCATATAGCTAAGGTAGAATATTCCAAATTTTTAGGTGTGTCCATTGATGAGAGATTAAATTGGAAGAAACACATTGATGATCTGCTGAAACGTTTGAGTTCAGCTACTTATGCAATAAGGGTCACTGCAAATTTTGGTGATAAACATCTTAGTAAATTAGCTTACTACGCCTATTTTCACTCATTGCTTTCATATGGCATCATATTTTGGGATAATTCATCACTGAGGAATAAAGTATTTATTGCACAAAAGCGTGTAATCAGAATAATAGCTGGAGTCCACCAAGATCATCCTGCAGACATTTCTTTAAGGATCTAGGGATATTCACAGTAACTTCACAGTATATATACTCTCTTATGAAATTTGTTATTAACAACCAAACCCAATTCAAAAGTAATAGCAGTGTGCATAACTACAATACTAGGAGAAAGGAAGATCTTCACTATTCAAGATTAAATCTAACTTTGGCACAGAAAGGGGTGAATTATACTGCCAGTAAAGTCTTTGGTCACGTACCAAATAGTATCAAAAGTCTGACAGATAACCAACAAGTATTTAAGAAGAAATTAAAAGAAATTCTGAATGACAACTCCTTCTACTCCATAGAGGAATTTTTAGATATAAATTAAGAAAAAAAATAAAAAATAAAAAAAGACAAAAAGATAAAAAGTTGCTATATTAACTTAAGTTTGTTGTTAAATTAACTTAATTATGTCATGTATTGGAAAATTTGACTGGTTCCACATCATTACGAAACATCGTATTCATGATCCATGGAACTAGTATTAATCTAATCTAATCTAATCATATTCAGACTGTAATGATATATTGCCAAAGCAATATAGAAGTTATAATAAGCGTGAAATATATACAAAAATAACATAAACAGTAATAAATTATACCCAGGGCGGTGGATGGACACTGCTAGATGAGTTCTGTCGACCCTCGGCGCTCGTGTAACTGCTGACTACGCGTGGAGGGAACGGGTATTAATAGGGCTGGACACACCCACCGTTCTGAGTATGACATCGTAAGTAGCCAATCAGAAAACACGTCCATGATTAGATAACTTAATACATAACTACGGAGGACACAGTTACAGTTAGAATACATCGTAATGTCAGTTATTGATCATTATTCGTCAATGAATATAAATTATCCTACTAAATGGTCCATCGGTATGAAATAACGTTTAGAGTATGCTGCCCCTGCCGGCCGGTGTGGCCAAGCGGTTCTAGGCGCTACAGTCTGGAACCGCGCGACCGCTTCGGTCGCAGGTTCGAATCCTGCCTCGGCCATGGATGTGTGTGATGTCCTTAGGTTAGTTAGGTGTAAGTAGTTCTAGGTTCTAGGGGACTGATGACCACAGATGTTAAGTCCCATAGTGCTCAGAGCCACTTCAAACATTTTATGCTGTCCCTAAACTCGGAACTACAAAATCTGAACCAAAGATTGTCGTTTCCCCAGCGTTTACGTGGATAATCGAGGGTTACTATGGAAATGGCATCCAGTTCCGCTGTGGACGTTAGTGGTGCTGTCAAAGATTGTGGTAGGGGGAGATAGTAGATTAGTGTATAGATACGTAGATTAGTGTATCGACATAGATATAGATACAGTGTATAGATATACACTAATATACCAATGAAAGAAACAATTGATATTATGAAAAATAATTTGTTGTAGTTGTGGTCTTCAGTCTGGTTTCATGCTGCTTTCCCAACACTCTATCCTGTGCAAGCTTCTTCATCTCCCAGTACCTACTGCAACCTACATCCTTCTGAATCTGCTTAGTGTATTCATCTCTTGGTCTCCCTCTACGACATTTTCCCTCCATACTGCCCTCCAATACTAAATTGGTGATCCCTTGATGCCTCAGAACATGTCCTCCCAACCGACCCCTTCTTCTAGTCAAGTTGTGCCACAAACTCCTCTTCTCTCCAATCCTATTCAATACCAATATAGTTATGAGATCTACCCATCTAATCTTCAGCATTCTTCTGTAGCACCACATTTCGAAAGCTTCTATTCTCTTCTTGTCTCAACTATTTATCGTCCACGTTTCACTTCCATACATGGCTACACTCCATACAAATACTTACAGAAACGACTTCCTGACACTTAAATCTATACTCAATGTTAACAAACTTCTCTTCTTCAGAAACACTTTCTTGCAATTGCCAGTCTACATTTTATATCCTCTCTACTTCAACCATCATCAGTTATTTTGCTCCCCAAATAACGAAACTCCTTTACTACTTTAAGTGTCTCATTTCCTAATCTAATTCCCTCACCAGACTTAATACGACTACATTCCACTATCCTCGTATTGATTTTGTTGATGTTCGTCTTATTTCCTCTTTTCAAGACACTGTCCTTTCCGTTCAACTGCTCTTCCAAGTCCTTTGCTGTCTCTGATAGAATTACAATGTTATCGGCGAATCTCAAAGTTTTTATTTCTTCTCCATGGATTTTAATACCTACTCCGAATTTTTCTTTTCTTTCCTTTACTGCTTGCGCAATATACAGATTGAATAACATCGGGGAGAGGCTACAACCCTGTCTCACTCCCTTCCCAACCACTGCTTCCCTTTCATGCCCCTCGTCTCTTATAACTGCCATCTGATTTCTGAACAAATTGTAAATACCCTTTCGCTACCTGTATTTTACCCCCGCCACCTTTAGAATTTGAACGAGAGTATTCCAGTAAACATTGTCAAAAGCTTTCTCTAAGTCTACAAATGCTAGGAACGTAGGTTTGCCTTTCCTTAATCTTTCTTCTAAGGTTAGTCGTAAGGTCAGTATTGCCTCACGTGTTCCAATATTTCTACGAAATCCAAACTGATCTTCCCCGAGGTCGGCTTCTACCAGTTTTTCCATTCGTCTGTAAAGAATTCGCATTAGTATTTTGCAGCTGTGACTTATTAAACTGATAGTTCGGTAATTTTCACATCTGTCAACACCTGCTTTCTTTGGGATTGGAATTATTACATTCTTCTTGAAGTCTGACGGTATTTCGCCGGTATCGTACATCTTGCTCACCAGATGGTAGAGTTTTGTCAGGACTGGCTCTCCCACGGCTGTCAGTAGTTCTAATGGAATGTTGTCTACTCCCGGGGCCTTGATTCGACTCAGGTCTTTCAGTGCTATGTCAAACTCTTCACGCAGTATCATATCTCCCATTTCATCTTCATCTACATCCTCTTCCATTTCCATAATATTGTCCTCTAGTACATCGCCCTTGTATAGATCCTCTATATACTCCTTCCACCTTTCTGCTTTCATTTCCTTGCTTACAACTGGGTTTCCATCTGAGCTCTTGATATTCATGTGGTTCTCTTTTCTCCAAAGGTATCTTTAATTTTCCTGTAGGCAGTATCTATCTTACCCCTAGAGATACACACTCAACATCCTTACATTTGTCTTCTATCCATCCCTGCTTAGCCATTTTGCACTTCCTGTCGATCTCATTTTTGAGACGTTTGTATTCCTTTTTGCCCGCTTAATTTACTGCATTTTTATATTTTCTCCTTTCATCAATTAAATTCAATATTTCTTCTGTTACCCAAGGATTCCTGTTAGACCTCGTCATTTTACCTACTTGATCCTCTGCTACCTTCATTATTTCATCTCGCAAAGCTACCCATTCTTCTTCTACTGTATTTCTTTCCCCCATTCCTGCCAATTTTGCCCTTATATTGTCCCTGAAACTCTGTACAACCCCTGGTTCTTTCAGTTTATCCAGGTCCGATCTCCTTAAATTCCCACCTATGTGCAGGTTCTTCAGTTTTAATATACAGTTCATAACCAATAGATTGTGGTCTGAGTCCACATCTGCCCTGGAAATGTCTTATAATTTAAAACCTGGTTTCTAAATTGCTTTTCCCATGTATACAACCTTCTTTTATGATTCTTGAACCAAGTGTTAGCTATGATTAATTTATGCTCTGCGCAAAATTCTACCAGGTGGCTTCTTCCTTCATTTCTTACCCCCAATCCATACTCAGCTACTACGTTTCCTTCTCTCCCTTTTCCTGCTACCAAATTCCAGTCACCTATGACTATTAAATTTTCGTCTCCCTTCACTATCTGAATAATTTCTTTTATCTCCTCATACAGTTCTTCAATTACTTCGTTATCTGCAAAGCTAGTTGGCATATAAACTTGTACTACTGTAGTAGGTGTGGGCTTCGTGTCTATCTTGGCCACAATAACACGTTCACTATGCTGTTTGTAGTAGCTTACCCGCACTCCTATTTTTTTTATTCATTATTAAACTTACTCCTGCATTACCCCTATTTGATTTTGTATTTATAACCCGGTATTCACCTGACCAAAAGTCTTGTTCCTCCTGCCATCTAACTTCACTAATTCCCACTATATCTAACTTTAACCTATCCATTACCCTTTTTAAATTTTCTAACCTAGCTGATTGATTAAGGGATCTGACATTCCACGCCCCGATCCGTAGAACGCCAGTTTTCTTTCTCCTGATAGCGACGTCCTCTTGAGTAGTCCCCGCCCAGAGATCCGAATGGAGGACTATATTACCTCCGGAATATTCTACACATGAGGACGCCATCATCATTTAATCATACAGTAAAGCTACATGTCCTTGGGAAAAATTACGGCTGTAGTTTCCCCTTGCTTTCAGCCGTTCGCAAAAATAACTTATTACAACTTAAAATTATGGACACAGAAGAAGTTACAGAGTTCATCGATCTACTAGAACACGCATTAGCTTTTAACTACTTCTCTTTCAATGGTAAAATCTATTTTCAAAAAGATGGCCTGGCAATGGGTTATTCCCTACCCGGTATCATAGCAGATATCTTTGTTAATCACGTTGAACTACAATGCTTTGAACAAAAACGGGAAATTGCTAATAAAATCAAAATTGCTAATGAAATTATCTAATATAAGCGATATGTAGATGATACACTTCTACTCTTCAACGGGACCATAGATGAAATAGATATCTTGTAAAATTGTTTAAATAGTATACACCCGAAACTGATTTTCACAGTTGAACATGAAATTCATAAAAGTATAAACTTTTTAGATCTAACTATTACAAACAAAGAGAATAGAAATAAATTTGCAATTTACAGAAAACCAACAACAACAGACAGACAGAACAAAACATTCTTCCAGTCAACGATCAATAGACTAAATAAATTACCATTCACCACAGAGGAATTACAGAAAGAGAGACTAATATTGAAGCTGATTGCTAGTGTAAATGATTTCAGTCCCAATGACAATGACTTCATGTTTAATAAGATACAAGATACACATAGTGCACCTGAATCCGGTCATCGAAAATACTCCAAAATGACATACATGGGGTACATCTCCGATAAAATAAATAAATTATTTAAAAATACCGAGCTCACAATAGCATTCGTTACCAATAATAAGCTTCAAAATAAACTCAGACACAATATTAACCAAAAAAACAACAATAAATATCAAAATTTAGGAGTATATAAAATACAATGTGATGACTGTGAAAACCAATACACCGGAGAACTGCCTGTAACTTTGCTATTGGGTTTAAATAACATGTGGCTGGTACCAGTCGTAATGAATCCTTATTTGGCCCACATTTGAATGACTGCAACCATTCCGAAGGATTAATTCATACGAATTTAAAAATCCTTCACTCTTCCCCAAAAGGACCGTTACTTAATGCATTAGAAGAAATTGAAATCTACGCCCATCGCAAAAGTGAACCCCTAGCTCTACTCAATGAACAGCTAGACCTTAGGGAAAAACATTTTTATGACCTTTTTGAAGACGCATTATAAAGAACTGCTCTTTCGTTGTCGTATTATTACGTTCATATATATTTTTATATCATGCTGACGCTTGTTTTATCATTAATACTTTATAACTACGTTTTTAACTATCTGTATTTCATTTTTATAATGGTTCTTATTTTAAAAACCACAACACAACAACATTTAAACTGTCACTTCACACTTTCCTTATTTTTTATTTTGTTATCCATATTTTTCCATCAAAGGATGCTAGTCATCACGTAGTTTTGATGTCCGCTGTGTACTTTGCCATAACGGTATCAGGCACTTGGTTCCCACCAATCACCATACACTTTCATAAGCATCCTGTTGCCAATATTATAACCCATACTGTGTGCAACCTGACATAGACAATTTCTTGTGAACAGATTTTAGAAGAAAACGTGATTTTAAGCTAATTATAAACCTATAATTTTATATTTTATGACGCATAATTTTGTCATAATGACGTATACTACGCTAATATTGACAAAGGCGTCAAATTCCGCCAATTATAATCTTGTTACAGCACCATAGATTGTCGCAGTGAGAATAGGATGCTATTTCCATGGCAATCGACGACATATCTATGCAAACAATGTTTTGTGGTCGAATTGTCAAACCTTGAGATATCTTTCGCAGTACAATATAATCTCCGATCATCTGATGCCTGCCTCACCGGGCTAGGACTCCGTTTCCACGGCAACTAACGATACACTTTAGTAACATCGTTCTGCTGTCATTACAGAAATGTTGGTGTGGTTCCGCCATAGTATAGTTATTTTCCATGACTCTGACATCAGAAGAGAGCAAAATTAACCGTGTTTCTATGGCATCACATAACCGTAACATACGACGTATCTCCCCCTAGTACAATCTTTGACAGCACCACAAACGTCCACAGCGGAACAAGGCGCCATTTCCATGGTAACCCTCGATTGTCTACGTAAGCACTGGGGCAACGACAATCTTTGGTGCAGATTTTGTAGTTCTGAGTTTAGAGGGCAGCATACACTACGCCTTATTTCGTACCAATGAACCATTTTAATAGTATAATTTATATTCATTGACGAATAATTATGAGTAATTGACATTACAATGTATTCCAATTGTAGCTGTTTCCTTCGTATTTATGTATTAAGTTATCTGATCATGAACTTGTTTTCTGATTGGCTACTTACGATGTCATACTCAGAACGGTGGGTGTGACCAGCCCTATTAATAGCCGTTCCCTCCATGCAGTCAGCAGTTACACGAGCGTCGAGGGTCGACAGAATTCATCTAGCAGTGTCCATCCACCGCTCTGGGTATAATTTATTGTTATTAATCTTATTTTTGTATATATTTTATGCTTATTATAACGTTTGCACTACTTTGGCGATATATCTTTACAGATTCTGAAAATGACTCTTTTATAGAGTCGAAACCGGTCACTCTCTCCGATAAAAAAATATTTTAATAAGATTGCGATTAAGACTTCTAAATTTTAATTTTAACTACTTTTAAGATCACTGACTATGTTTTCAAAAATTTTATGATATATGATGTACATCTTCAGTCATCCGCATACATAACAACCAAATGGTGATGATCAGCATACAACATAAAATTGAACACTGCAATGTACACAAACAAACACAAATGAAAAATCAAATCTGGAGATGACAAACAAGAATTTCAAAACTAGATACAAAGAACACATAAATAGAAGAATGTATGAATATCGTCTTTAAAGCTTTACTGAACACCTGATAAAAATAGACATGAACCATCCAACATGGAACAAGACATGAAGGTCATTTGAGTGAACAGTTACAAAAAAAACTCATTACAGGAAAACTTTCATATACACAGAAATGTGGAAGTAACCAGAATAAATACTTAAAGAATCCTCCTCTCACCCCTCTCCCTCTCTCACCCCCCCTCTTTCTCTCTCTGTCACACACACACACACACACACACACACACATAATCCATCACGTAAAGTACAACACATTCACACATAACAAAACGCAAACAAACATACACACAGAAGCACACACCACGCAAAACGTATGAATAAATATGAAACCACATACTCAACACAAACAAAACACGAAAGAGAAACACACAGTGACAGTTGGCAACACTACACACCGTAAACACACACACACGTCCAACACAAGACGAAAAGAGCAAGTGAGATGTTGTAATAAATGTGAATGAAAAAACGCCGGAAATCGGCCATCTGGAGTACGAGTAAACACATCTCCAGGCATACAAACATGGACTAGCAATATTGGAAGTCGGAAGTAACACCAAACGATAATTCAACCTCACAAAAGTTGTTTCTAATCTGAAAAACATGAGGAAACGTAGCATAGCAACTTCCTCGTAACTACTACATAGTGCATTTATTATTTACATAAAAATAAACATGTATGACAGATGTTTCGTAAATAAAAGCAGGGAAACGCGTGTAGCAAGAAACAATTTGTCTTACATTTAGTTACAAAGACGGAACATACCTCCATGAAGTACTTTGCTATTTGAGGTACGAATTTCTAATGACTTTGATACTTGGTATCTTCTGCTAACACGGAAAGGTAGTACTGACTGCACCATATTTGTCAAATAATAATACACACTTCGACGAACATTTAAACGAACACAGTATTTCCACTATAGACATGTCAAATTTTAAAGATACCAGACATATAAATATATCTTCATTATGACTGTCAAGGACGAGTATGACGTCCTCCAAAAAGTTTTGTAAGTTTTCCTTGTGTGGGGACTACAATCATGTAGAGCTTTTTGTCCCATTGTTCCATTACACTGTTTACGTCAATTTCGCAATTTCAGATTTATAGCCATTATCAAGTGCTAACAAATGTGAAACAATCGTAGGACAAAATGTCAGACTTGTCTGATATGTCATCGTCGAAATACACTCTGAAACGACACACCATGAAGTAATTATCCGAATGGGGCAGGAATCGGTAGATATGATGTACATGTACAGTCAACCAGAATGATTAAAATTTCGGAAATATTTGATGATATATACACGACAAAGAGCTTCACAAATTGAGCGAGGCAATAACGCGTTGATCCACCTCTCGCCCTTATGTAAGCAGTTATTCTACCTCGCATTGATTGATGGAGTTGTTTGAGGCCCTCCTTTAGGATATTGTGCTAAATTCTGCCCAGACGGGAAGTTACATCGTCGAAATCCCGAGCTGGTTGGAGGGCCTTTCCCATAATGCTCCAAATGTTCTCAAATCGAGAGGGATCCGGCGACCTTGCTCGACAAGGAAGGGTTTGGCAAGCACTGCGACAAGCACTAGAAACACTCGCCGTGTACGCCAGGGCATTACCTTGCTGAAATTTAAGCCTAGAATGACTTGCCACGAAGAGCAACAAAACGGGGCGTAGAATATCGTCAACGTACCGCTAGCTGTAAGGGTGCCGCGGATGAGAACCAAATTGGTCCTGTTATGAAATGACATGGCAGCCCAGACTATCACTCCTGGCTGTTGGGCAGTATTGTGCGTAACAGTAGGTTGGTATCGCACATAATACGGAGCGTCTCCAGACGTGTGTTCGGCCTGAAATCTCATTGACTGGAGTAGAATTATGTTTAGTGATGATGAGTCCCACTTAGAATTGGGCTCCGACTACCAGCGAAAACGTGCCTGGACATGCCAAAGATAGCAGTGCAATACCAATCTGACTGTCGACCGCTATATGGCCCGACAATGAGAGAGTAATACCTGGGGTGCATTTTCATTTCATAACAGGACCCTTTTTGTTACCATTAGACATGGGCAAAACTGTTCTTTTCAGAGATCGGATCAGAGCTGTTCACTCCCTGAAATGAACTAGCTCTTTTTCATGACTCACCACTCATTCACAATAGAAAATAAATGGAAGGCAAATTGCCCTTTAAACTTGGTTTATTCCAGTACTATACCTGTATTTTGATCTTATTTGATCCTATTTTGAAGTAACACAGATGATGAGTAAGAATTTTGTATTGTTTATTGAAATTTCCACGATATGACAAAGTTTTTGATTATTGATTTATTTTGCACTATCGTGGTTTTTTGGGTGATCGGAAAATGTTGTAACTTGAGATTTACATTAACAATATATTTGGCTATAATGTATTAAAATTTCATTAACCTCGTACAAATACATCACAAGCCATATATTTTTAAAGTGAACGTTTCCTTCCGAAGACGCCTAAAATCGCAAAATCCGTACCAGAATAAGAAAAAAAAATTTCACTGTAAGACTCAAGTGCTGCATATAGCCTTACGCAGAATAAAACAAGGAAAATATTGGTGTATCGCATTTTGCGATGCATTTATCGGTTCGCTCGTAATTAAAGCGTAAATTCGAGTGTCCATAATAAAAATCCTATAGTAAGAGGAGTCGCCAGGAACCTAATCTGATCAGTTTAAACAAATAAAAACAAATGATGTATACATAACATAATAATGTAATATACATAGCAGTATTACTACGAAGAACAATATCCAGTAGAGACCAACTCCGATGCAGAGGCGCTGAGTCAAGCAGGTTGAGACGCGATCTGTATTACTGCGTGAGCTAAGACCGCAGAGACCAGAGTGACACCTGAGTTGCTTTGCTCAATGCTCTGGCTAGAGTCGAGAACGGTGGGATGAGCGTTGAGCGGGCGAGTTCCGAGGGTGGGGGGAGCGGTGAACGGCCACCAGTCACTCGCTCCGAGACAAATTGTCCGTTCTCTTGCGAGCAGGTTGTTGCAAGTAGTTCTTATGTTCTCCGCTAGGAAGCTCTCTGTCCTGTTGCTCGCATCAACTGCCCAGAGGGCAGGACGTGCGACTGAAACGATCGCCGACGGAGTGCGATGCTAAGTTAAGCTGCGCCAGACACTGCACGCAGCAGAGGAAGCACAGAGATGGCACGGCATATGTGAAACACAAAATCCAATGGGGCACTGCATGATGCAGGCAGCCAAGGTAGAAGCAGAGCAGAGGCCGGCGCTGGCTGTGTTGTGTGGCATGTAGTGTGCTGTGACCAGCAGAGGCCCCGCTGATATGCTCCGTCACTCTCTCTCTCTCTCTCTCTGCTGTGGGAAACGTTTGGAGCTATCGTTCTTTTTTTCTGAATCACTGATTGTTCACTCCTTTGAAAGATTCAACTCTATGAATCAGTTCAGGAGCGGATCCCCCATCTCTAGTTGCCATCCGCGGCACCCTTACAGGACAGTGGTACGTTTTGTTGCCATACATAGCAAGCTGTCCAGGACTTACATTTCAGCTAGATAGTTACCCGCCCGCACACGGCAAGGGTTTTTACTACTCGTCTCCGTGCTTGCCAAAGCCTGCCTTTGCCAGCAAGGACGCCGAGTCTCTCCTCAGTTCTGAACGTTTGAAGCATTATGGGCAGAGGCATCCAACCAGTTCGAGATTTTGACGATATAACACGCTAATAAGACAACAACTCTATTAATCAATGTGGAAGGTTTTTTTTCTTTTCAATAAAATGTGGATTAGGGATCCTAGGTGGGTCCGCCAAATGTCGGGGTTTTTTAACAAGAATGCTATTACTTGTTCACTTTCCCTACTGGATCGGGTCGTTGGCTCTGGCTGAAGGCCTGTTATGAGATCCAACTGCCCCTTTACTAATTTTGATTAATATGTAATAACTAAATAGTATTCAGGGAACTGATCACTACTAACCAGCCGGCCGGTGTGGCCATGCGGATATAAGCGCTTCGGTTTGGAACCGCGTGACAGCTACGGTCGCAGGTTCGAATCCTGCCTCGGGCATGAATCTACATCTACATCTACATCTATACTCCGCGAGCCACCTTACGGTGTGTGGCGGAGGGTACTTATTGTACCACTATCTGATCCCTCCTTCCCTGTTCCATTCACGAATTGTGCGTGGGAAGAACGACTGCTTGTAAGTCTCCGTATTTGCTCTAATTTCTCGGATCTTTTCGTTGTGATCATTACGCGAGATATATGTGGGCGGTAGTAATATGTTGCCCATCTCTTCCCGGAATGTGCTCTCTCGTAATTTCGATAATAAACCTCTCCGTATTGCGTAACGCCTTTCTTGAAGTGTCCGCCACTGGAGCTTGTTCAGCATCTCCGTAACGCTCTCGCGCTGACTAAATGTCCCCATGACGAATCGCGCTGCTTTTCGCTGGATCATGTCTATCTCTTCTATTAATCCAACCTGGTAAGGGTCCCATACTGATGAGCAATACTCAAGAATCGGACGAACAAGCGTTTTGTAAGCTACTTCTTTCGTCGATGAGTCACATTTTCTTAGAATTCTTCCTATGAATCTCAACCTGGCGCCTGCTTTTCCCACTATTTGTTTTATGTGATCATTCCACTTCAGATCGCTCCGCATAGTAACTCCTAAGTATTTTACGGTCGTTACCGCTTCCAATGATTTACCACCTATGGCATAATCGTACTGGAATGGATTTCTGCCCCTATGTATGCGCATTATATTACATTTATCTACGTTTAGGGAAAGCTGCCAGCTGTCGCACCATGCATTAATCCTCTGCAGGTCCTCCTGGAGTACGTACGAGTCTTCTGATGTTGCTACTTTCATGTAGACAACCGTGTCATCTGCAAATAGCCTCACGGAGCTACCGATGTAGTCAACTAAGTCATTTATGTATATTGTAAACAATAAAGGTCCTATCACGCTTCCCTGCGGTACTCCCGAAATTACCTCTACATCTGCAGATTTTGAACCGTTAAGAATGACATGTTGTGTTCTTTCTTCTAGGAAATCCTGAATCCAATCACAAACCTGGTCCGATATTCCGTAAGCTCGTATTTTTTTCACTAAACGTAAGTGCGGAACCGTATCAAATGCCTTCCTGAAGTCCAGGAATACGGCATCAATCTGCTCGCCAGTGTCTACGGCACTGTGAATTTCTTGGGCAAATAGGGCGAGCTGAGTTTCACATGATCTCTGTTTGCGGAATCCATGTTGGTTATGATGAAGGAGATTTGTATTATCTAAGAACGTCATAATACGAGAACACAAAACATGTTCCATTATTCTACAACAGATTGACGTAAGCGAAATAGGCCTATAATTATTCGCATCTGATTTATGACCCTTCTTGAAAATGGGAACGACCTGCGCTTTCTTCCAGTCACTAGGTACTTTACGTTCTTCCAGCGATCTACGATAAATTGCTGATAGGAAGGGGGCAAGTTCTTTAGCATAATCACTGTAGAATCTTAAGGGTATCTCGTCTGGTCCGGATGCTTTTCCGCTACTAAGTGATAGCAGTTGTTTTTCAATTCCGATATCGTTTATTTCAATATTTTCCATTTTGGCGTCCGTGCGACGGCTGAAGTCAGGGACCGTGTTACGATTTTCCGCAGTGAAACAGTTTCGGAACACTGAATTCAGTATTTCTGCCTTTCTTCGGTCGTCCTCTGTTTCGGTGCCATCGTGGTCAACGAGTGACTGAATAGGGGATTTAGATCCGCTTACCGATTTTACATATGACCAAAACTTTTTAGGGTTCTTGTTTAGATTGTTTGCCAATGTTTTATGTTCGAATTCGTTGAATGCTTCTCTCATTGCTCTCTTTACGCTCTTTTTCGCTTCGTTCAGCTTTTCCTTATCAGCTATGATTCGACTACTCTTAAACCTATGATGAAGCTTTCTTTGCTTCCGTAGTAC
Source organism: Schistocerca piceifrons (assembly GCF_021461385.2). Lineage (NCBI taxonomy): Eukaryota > Metazoa > Arthropoda > Insecta > Orthoptera > Acrididae > Schistocerca > Schistocerca piceifrons. The sequence goes on from NC_060141.1 coordinate 25,306,596, forward strand.
CTTTCGTACATGATTGTTATACCACGGTGGATCTTTCCCCTCGCTTTGGACCTTAGTCGGTACGAACTTATCTAAGGCGTACTGGACGATGTTTCTGAATTTTTTCCATTTTTGTTCCACATCCTCTTCCTCAGAAATGAACGTTTGATGGTGGTCACTCCGATATTCTGCGATTTGTGCCCTATCACTCTTGTTAAGCAAATATATTTTCCTTCCTTTCTTGGCATTTCTTATTACACTTGTAGTCATTGATGCAACCACTGACTTATGATCACTGGTACCCTCTTCTACATTCACGGAGTCGAAAAGTTCCGGTCTATTTGTTGCTATGGGGTCTAAAACGTTAGCTTCACGAGTTGGTTCTCTAACTATCTGCTCGAAGTAATTCTCGGACAAGGCAGTCAGGATAATGTCACAAGAGTCTCTGTCCCTGGCTCCAGTTCTGATTGTGTGACTATCCCATTCTATATCTGGTAGATTGAAGTCTCCCCCTATTACAATAGTATGATCACGAAACTTCTTCACGACGTTCTGCAGGTTCTCTCTGAGGCGCTCAACTACTACGGTTGCTGATGCAGGTGGTCTATAGAAGCATCCGACTATCATATCTGACCCACCTTTGATACTTAACTTAACCCAGATTATTTCACATTTGCATTCGCTAATAACTTCACTGGATATTATTGAATTCTTTACTGCTATAAATACTCCTCCACCATTGGCGTTTATCCTATCCTTGCGGTATATATTCCATTCTGTGTCTAGGATTTCGTTACTGTTCACTTCCGGTTTTAACCAACTTTCCGTTCCTAATACTATATGCGCACTATTTCCTTCAATAAGAGATACTAATTCAGGAACCTTGCCCTGGATACTCCTGCAGTTTACCAATATTACGTTGACTTTTCCTGTCTTTGGTCTCTGAGGACGGACGTTCTTTATCAACGATGATAATGTCCTCTCTGGTAAGCCGTCAGGTATTTTATCGTTTCGCCCAAGGGGGGGGGGGGGGGTCCCTCTAACCTAAAAAAACCCCCGTGTGCACGCCACACGTACTCTGCTACCCTAGTAGCTGCTTCCGGTGTGTAGTGCACGCCTGACCTGTCTAGGGGGGCCCTACAGTTCTCCACCCAATAACGGAGGTCGATGAATTTGCAACCATTATAGTCGCAGAGTCGTCTGAGCCTCTGGTTTAGACCCTCCACACGGCTCCAAACCAGAGGACCGCGATCGACTCTGGGCACTATGCTGCAGATATTAAGCTCAGCTTGCACTCCGCGTGCGATGCTGGTTGTCTTCACCAAATCAGCCAGCCGCCGGAAGGAACCAAGGATGGCCTCAGAACCCAAGCGGCAGGCGTCATTCGTTCCGACATGTGCTACTATCTGCAGCCGGTCACACCCAGTGCGTTCAATAGCTGCCGGAAGGGCCTCCTCCACATTACGGACGAGACCCCCCGGCAAGCACACCGAGTGCACACTGGCATTCTTCCCCGACCTACCCGCTATTTTCCTGAGGGGCTCCATAACCCGCCTAACGTTGGAGCTCCCTATAACTAATAGGCCCGCCCTCTGTGACTGTCGGGACCTTGCTGGAGAATCGGCCACTGGCCCAACAGGCAAGGCATCCTGTGGTGGCTCGGAAACGATGTCATCACCACTAGGAAGCACCCCGTACCTGTTGGAAAGGGGTAAAGCAGCTGCCACGCGGCCAGATCCCACCTTCGCCTTTCGGCCAGGCACGCGCGAGCCCACCACTGTCCGCCATTCACCCTGGAGTGATGGCTGACCGGTAAGATGCTCACTGCCGGAAGACGCAGCGACATCAGGGGTTCCATGTGATTCCAAGGCCACCGAAGTAGGCATAGGTCTCACCACAGTTGCCCCAACGCCACTACGAGCCGACGCCTGCGCCTCGAGCTCGATGAGCCTAACAGACAAAGCCTCCACCTGCCCCCGAAGAGTGGCCAATTCTCCTTGCGTCCGCTCACAACAACCACAGTCCCTACACATGACTATGTTTACCCTACTCTATACGGTGACAAATTCCCAAGATAATCTTCTGATGAGCTACTCTGATAATCAAGAAACACTCACTGAAATACGAGACGCGAAAACTACGCTAGGTTTTCCCAGAAAAACTATTTAAAAGCTAAGCGCAGCAAATAAGTACAAAAACGCTGCTGCTGGTGCTCTCGCTCTGGCTGTCACAAGACAACTGCTGATTCAAGTGACTAGTGGCTAACGGCCGCGAAACAAACAAAAGACGGTTTTAGGGCGCTTTCTGTTCTAAACGATCAAGAAAACACTAAGAAATCTAACACGAAAACTACGTAAAGTTTTATCAAGAACTGTTAGTTACTATGCAGAGCAGATAAACACAAATAGAATCCCTTCCTTAGTGGAAGGTCGTAAACAAAATGCAAAATAAACGCTTTATACAAACAGTACTCGCTGCTGCTGGTGCTCTCGCTCTGGCTGTCACAAGACAACTGCTGTCCTTAGGTTGGTTAGGTTTAAGTAGTTCTAAGTTCTAGGGGACTGATGACCAGTGCCATTTTGAACTACTAAACAAACAAGGATGGCATTGAACACATTTATTGAACAATAATCTTCCTAACTGAACGATGACATACATTTATAAGTGATAAAATCAAGCTAGTAATGGCAATGGCACTTAAATGCCAAAACTAACTCTTAAAGTCGGATAACGCATCTATACTTGTTATTTTCTACTCTCTCTCCTTGTCAGACGGCATAAAATACGTCAGACACACCTACTTCAATTACCAAATTCTCAATAAGAGCGTGGCTGGAAAACTGAGCTCTGGTAATCACAGGCGTGCGTAATATCGGATTAAATGCCGAAGCTGAGCATCACGTTACCAAATGCAGCGTCGTGGACAGGTCAGCAAGCTGCCGATGGCGTCTGCGTCGACGAGGAGCCGCAACTGTAACAAAAATGAATTTATTTTCGCGAACAGGCTACCTGTTCGTAAACTCCTATTCAAAAGCTAATTCTGCTTTCTTTCCAATCGCCTCGCACTCGTTAAGACGGGACTCACCAGCCCAAAGGCGGAATCCAGTAACATCTTTAACAAAGTGTGACTCAAGGAAATTGCTCTGCTCCTATCTGCTTCCTGTGAGACAGTATTCCCAACCGTAATTGGCGGAATCAGCCTGTCTCTAAGAGTAAAACACGACAGTTCTCCTAACTGAATACTAGTTTCAGTTGCAGCTGGCAGACTTATTCAAAGTCCTGCACGGCACGCTGAAGAGAATTTACTCTCCTACAGCAGAGCCGAATGCACGACGTCCGCTCGCTACAGGAGCTAAGACGCTTCCCCTCGATAACAGCTACAAAAGCTTCCCACTGCAAAAATCAGCACCCCCAGGCTATTTTTCGAGCTGGCCAATCCCGTGGCTCTAGACCGCCACAGTTCGCTCCCATTATTATTTCCTAGCTTCTTCCAGTCAATCAAAACATTCCGCGCCTTACTGCGCCTAGATTGTTCTGGAACAAACTGAAACTCCGTTCAAAATTGAACCCACCAATCGTGTCTCTCTGTTCGCCCTCGCGGGGGGAAAGGTCATTGCACTAGCTTAACCTCGTTTCTTAGAAAGCCCCAGAAAACGTTAAGACTCGTGGGAAGGCTCCCTTAGGTCCCAGCTCATCTCGGCATAGTGGCATCGGCGTAAAGCCCAGCCAACGAGGCGCCGTCCCTAGCAGGCCTGCCTCTGTTGTCCACGCAATGCGTGCCTACCCGCACCGGCGGCGCGTCTCCCCCCTGTGGGACACTTTCGCATGCCGACTCGTAATAGTCGCTTGTAAATTTCCACACCCCTCTGCCTTGCCTTTGAGCAGTGCCGCTCGTCCGCTCCAGCCAAACTCCATGAAAATATCACCTGAACCCCGACTTCATGCAACATGCGAATTTCTTAAAGTTAATACGCGTCTTATGCCGTCTGATACTCCCTATATTAATTTCAATAGGCTGATTGCCTGAAAAATAACATACGAGGGCAGTTCAATAAGTAATGCAACACATTTTTTTTCTGAAACAGGGGTTGTTTTATTCAGCATTGAAATACACCGGGTTATTCCCCAATCTTTTAGCTACACAACACTATTTTTCAACGTAATCTCCATTCAATGCTACGGCCTTACGCCACCTTGAAATGAGGGCCTGTATGCCTGCACGGTACCATTTCACTGGTCGATGTCGGAGCCAACGTCGTACTGCATCAATAACTTCTTCATCATCCGCGTAGTGCCTCCCACGGATTGCGTCCTTCATTGGGGCTGTAGGGTGTATGAGGAAGAACAGTCCACTGAAGTTTTGTGAGCTCCTCTCGGGTGTGAAGACTTGTGTGAGGTCTTGCGTTGTCATGAAGAAGGAGAAGTTCGTTCAGATTTTTGTGCCTACGAACACGTTGAAGTCGTTTCTTCAATCTCTGAAGAGTAGCACAATACACTTCAGAGTTGATCGTTTGACCATGGGGAAGGACATCGAACATAATAACCCCTTCAGCGTCCCAGAAGACTGTAACCATGACTTTACCGGCTGAGGGTATGGCTTTAAACTTTTTCTTGGTAGGGGAGTGGGTGTGGCGCCACTCCATTGATTGCCGTTTTGTTTCAGGTTCGAAGTGATGAACCCATGTTTCATCGCCTGTAACAATCTTTGACAAGAAATTGTCACCCTCAGCCACATGACGAGCAAGCAATTCCGCACAGATGGTTCTCCTTTGCTCTTTATGGTGTTCGGTTAGACAACGAGGGACCCAGCGGGAACAAGCCTTTGAATATCCTAACTGGTGAACAATTGTGACAGCACTACCAACAGAGATGTCAAGTTGAGCACTGAGTTGTTTGATAGTGATCCGTCGATCATCTCGAACGAGTGTGTTCGCACGCTCCGCCATTGCAGGAGTCACAGCTGTGCACGACCGGCCCGCACGCGGGAGATCAGACAGTCTAGCTTGACCTTGCGGCGATGATGACACACGCTTTGCCCAACGACTCACCGTGCTTTTGTCCACTGCCAGATCACCGTAGACATTCTGCAAGCGCCTATGAATATCTGAGATGCCCTGGTTTTCCGTCAAAAGAAACTCGATCACTGCCCGTTGTTTGCAACGCACATCCGTTACAGACGCCATTTTAACAGCTCCGTACAGCGCTGCCACCTGTCGGAAGTCAATGAAACTATACGAGATGAAGCGGGAATGTTTGAAAATATTCCACAAGAAATTTCCGGTTTTTTCAACCAAAATTGGCCGAGAAAAAAAATGTGTTGCATTACTTATTGAAGTGCCCTCGTAGTAACTGATATCTAACTCGTCTTTGCAACAATTATTATATTACAGTAAGGTGCAAAATACCGCTACTTTACAAATGCTATGGCGAATAACTGCTTGCATAATGACCGAACATGGACAACACGTCATTGACTTGCTCAATTTGTGGAGCTCGCTCTCTTAAATATATCACCCATTTTTTTCTAAAGTTATTATTATTTGTTTCTGTCAACATGTACAGTCGTGCTCAAAAGTACCCGAAAAACCTGAATTGCATTTCGCCTGATTCGCATGCAACCCACATAACGCAACTGGCTAGCAGGTCCTCTAATCGCTCCTTGGTACAGTCGTTTGACTATTGAAAATGGTCCCAACAAGTCACCACTGGAAAACACTGCTCTGTATCGCAATAACTCAAGATGTAAAGTAATACCACGATACTACAAACATCAGGGAACACCTTATCACAGATAAGACTGTCCTTAAGGCTTGTAAGATCACATTTATTACAATAAATGACATACCTGAAATGTTACCACTCTCATTATTACGTCAGACAGGTAATGCACGTAGTCAGTTCGTCATTCTCATGTTTTCCTCTTCAAAGTAACATACCGTACTTATTATTTAACACAAAATGAGATTAAAGATTTAAGTTATTCACGAGCAGCTAGTTGAGGATATGTATGAACTTCAAATGACACGACGAACCGTCTCGTTCTGCATATGGATTCAAACCCAGGCTAAGATTTCGTGACTGACGGAAACTAACAACCATTCCTGATTAGGCATACAGAGAGTGATATACCTCGATTTTAGACAGTATCAGTTAGCAAATACCAACTTTAAATTACATAACGCAATCATTTTTAACGGATGCGAATTCTTACCCAGCACCTATTGTCCCTGTTAACGAACTACGAGAGATGTTAAATATTAGCTTCTTAACAAGTAACTTACATGAACTGCCGTGAGGAAAAGCTTTGTGTTGGACAGGGATTCGAACTCAGAACCTAATCGGATAGATATCGACGTACAATCAACTGTGACATTTCGGATTTTTTCGGCAGTAGCTAGATGTTTTAACTGAATTTTTCCTTCCCAGGACTCCAACCCGGCACCTATAGATGTTATACTCTAGAGAAAACGAACGTTAAATATGGGTTTGTTGCACCAGCAGCGACATGTGAGCATGTTTGAACTAGAAATAATATGACGAAGAGTTCAGTGCTGACTAGGAATAGAGCTCCACACATATCATTGTTGACTACAAGCAAAGAGACGTCAGCTACAGAATTTCTCTCCAGCTCCGACTAACATCTTGAACTTACAGTGATCTCGTAAATAGTTCTGTGTCTCACTGGGAGTCAAAAACGTCACATATCGTTAGTGTTGACAACGAATGAAAATACATTAAAAATCAAAATTATTATCCACCAGCAGATAGGTATTCTCATGCTAGAGCTTGATAATACATAATGATATCTTTAGTGGCAGGCCAGGATTCGAAGCCATTCGCGCACAATTATGTGAAGGTGTTGAGGAATCTGCAGTTTTGAACAAACAACAAACTGTAGCCGACCTGTATTGTCACGAAGGAATCAAATTCCGCGTTAAGGACTGTCTGATTTGCATTCCCAGGTCAGAACCACTTTTATCGACATTCAGAAGCTCAGATAAAAGATGGAATAAGTGACCTGTGAGCCTACATACCGTTTGTTTCGTCACTAGAAATAAATAACTAGTATAAGAAAGGTTACTGGTGATAGAGTTTCTATATGTCGCCACTCCAGAATTCATTGTGGTTCGACCTAACGTCTCCTTGGTAGAGAAGGAATTTCATTTTTAATCTTAATTTCAGACCACAATGCCATTATATCTTCTTCATTTGATGTAGCCAGAAGAGAAAGGAATCTGTCTCTCCCTATCTAAAATCATTGACAGAAGTTGGAATCGAACCCAGACCATAGATATACAAACATATCATCAGTCCAACAGACCACCAAACCTCTTTCTCTGTGGCTCATTTTTCTATCGTAACACCGTTGCGCCACACTGGTTGAGAATTCTGACACACAGGCTCCCTGTAGTAATTTGCAGCATGTTCAGTAAATTCATTCACTTGGTTTATCGAATCACCATGAACTAGCTGCCTCGGCTACCCAGTGCATACATCGGACTTTATTTTGTAATCACCGAAATAAAATCACGTAATTGCCACCTACACAGAACTGCCAACAGTGTAAGATGCAGAAATTGAAATAGGAAGTGTTTCTTTACACTTGAGTTACTCTATTGCGCTATCTCTTTGTTGAAAACGTCGTGCAGTGCAAATGTGGTATTTCATAAATAAAGTTTTGTATTCCTAGAAACCCAAAATTTGCTTGTCAGCGACGGGAAGAGCAGTTACCTGTTGTGCAGCATTGTAAGTTTTTCATCATTGCACTATGAGCCGAAAGTATTTTCTTGCGATTTCCTTATCGATGTTTGACCTGACTGCTTGTAGCTCTTTCACAGAAGGGATGAAAACGGTACAGTCAGTGCGACTGGAACTGCGAACCATAGTAGACACTCTTTCACAGGTCAGCACGTTACCACATAGCCAGCGAAAAAATACGCATCTTAGCTTCCTCTTACGAGATCAATAGTGGCTAGAACTCGTAAACCGCTGTTTAAAGGACGAGATTAGATGCGACTGCACGTGCAACGACTCTCCTGGGCTGAAAACAGTAAATTTACAATTTTTTTAACACCTTAAGCGATAACAACTCAGATTATTCAATGGAAATGACAGGTAAAATCAAGTGGACTTTGAGGTTTAATTCCGTGCACACCAGGAAGTAACTCGTCGATCACAGAGTTGCCAAACATACGTTGCCTTGTTGCCAAATCTCAGTTACAGTACCAGCAGGAAGAAGACGAACCGATGTGATCCTACAGCGGGCTGCGAACTGACCACAGCTGGTGTCTCCAAGTCGCGGCTGCTACGGCCTGGAATACGTAATGCGTCTGATTCGCATTTCTGTAACTCGGTTTAGGGACTGGAGCGTAGTTACTAATAATACTCAGAACTGACTGCAAACTAAGCATCATAAATCAGTAACTGTCATAGTTATTTTTATATTTCTTTCGTAAGTTTACTCAAAACTAAGAAACTCATTCACAGACGTTTTCGTGCCTCCCCGATAGTCGAGCACAACAAACAAATAAAAATAAAAAAAGAATGTGTGTGTGGGTGTGATAGAGAGAGAGAGAGAGAGAGAGAGAGAGAGAGAGAAAGTAAAAAATTGTTGTAAAGAAATTGAATCATGGTATGTAAAGAAATCTTTCATTAAAATGACACATTCCACATCATTACGAAATATCGTATTCATGATCTATGGAACAAGAATTGATCTAATGTAATGTAATCTAATCTAACCATATCATATGGATGACTACCCATGAAGAGTCATGAATTACCGAAACTTTTGCCAATACCAGTAACCAAATCTAAACTTGAAAATAAAAGACGACAATTTTTGTAATAAACCGGGACTCCTATCAAGACCCTTTCGTCCCTGTTAACTAACCACGAAAGATGTCTGATACACCTCCATTCTGATGTAACAAAGTGTGCATGCATTTAAAGATGAAGTGCATGATGTGAAGTTCTGTGACGGAGATACGAACCCAACACGTTATCGGATTGTTAACTAAGCAAAATCAAACGTTACGTATCGGTTTTTCTTACCAGCTGCTAGGTGTTTGAATCTAAAATAAGGATACAATCTTTCGTGCCTAAGCTACAATCGAACTGCACACCTACCGTGCATCCACGAATATACCTTAAATATCAGTTGCCTACTCACCAACGGTAAGATGTGTGCGTGTTTCACCAGAAATAGCGACACCTATTGCGATTGTTGGGAACACATGAAGAGACATTAAATGCACGATAATTTTCGCTAGCAGGACGGCGTGCACGTTAAAGGGCTTGAAATGAAATTATGAATATTTTTGTATTGGATCAGGATTCGGACCCACATACTTACCTTTGAAGGAGACCTAGAGAAGACTGCAGTCTTGGGAAAAGGAACGAAGTGATTGAACTATACTGTTCCGAGGGATTCAGATCCTCTAAAGAGGAGGTACGAATTCGAATCACAGTCCAGCACCAAATTTTTCAACTAGTTCAATCAAGCAAAACTTTCGGTAATTCATGACTCTTCATGGCTAGTCATCCATATGATATGGTTAGATTAGATTACATTACATTAGATCAATTCTTGTTCCATAGATCATGAATACGATATTTCGTAATGATGTGGAACGTGTCATTTTAATGAAAGATTTCTTTACATACCATGATTCAATTTCTTTACAACAATTTTTTACTTTCTCTCTCTCTATCTCTCTCTCTCTCTCTCTCTCTCTCTCTCTCTCTCTCTCTCTATCACACCCACACACACATTCTTTTTTTATTTTTATTTGTTTGTTGTGCTCGACTATCGGGGAGGCACGAAAACGTCTGTGAATGAGTTTCTTAGTTTTGAGTAAACTTACGAAAGAAACATAAAAATAACTATGGCAGTTACTGATTTATGATGCTTAGTTTGCAGTCAGTTCTGAGTATTATTAGTAACTACGCTCCAGTCCCTAAACCGAGTTACAGAAATGCGAATCAGACGCATTACGTATTCCAGGCCGTAGCAGCCGCGACTTGGAGACACCAGCTGTGGTCAGTTCGCAGCCCGCTGTAGGATCACATCGGTTCGTCTTCTTCCTGCTGGTACTGTAACTGAGATTTGGCAACAAGGCAACGTATGTTTGGCAACTCTGTGATCGACGAGTTACTTCCTGGTGTGCACGGAATTAAACCTCAAAGTCCACTTGATTTTACCTGTCATTTCCATTGAATAATCTGAGTTGTTATCGCTTGAGGTGTTAAAAAAATTGTAAATTTACTGTTTTCAGCCCAGGAGAGTCGTTGCACGTGCAGTCGCAACTAATCTCGTCCTTTAAAAATAACGGTTTACGAGTTCTAGCCACTATTGATCAAGTAAGAGGAAGCTAAGACACGTACTTTTTCGCTGGCTATGTGGTAACGTGCTGACCTGTGAAAAAGCGTCTACTATCGTTCGCAGTTCCAGTCTCACTGACTGTACCGTTTTTATACCTTCTGTGAAAGAGCTACAAGTAGTCGGATCAAACATCGATAAGGAAATCGCAAGAAAATACTTTCGGCTCATAGTGCAATGATGGAAAAACTTACAATGCTGCACAACAGGTAACTCCTCTTCCCGCCGCTGACAAGCAAATTTTGGGTTTCTAGGAATACAAAACTTTATTTATGAAATACCACATTTGCACTGCACGACGTTTTCAACAAAGAGATAGCGCAATAGAGTAACTCAAGTGTAAAGAAACACTTCCTATTTCAATTTCTGCATCTTACACTGTTGGCCGTTCTGTGTAGGTGGCAGTTACGTGATTTTATTTCGGTGATTACAAAATAAAGTCGGATGTATGCACTGGGTAGCCGAGGCAGCTAGTTCATGGTGATTCGGTCAACCAAGTGAATGAATTTACTGAACATGCTGCAAATTACTACAGGGAGCCTGTGTGTCAGATTTCTCAACCATTGTGGCGCAACGGCGTCACGATAGAAAAATGAGCCACAGAGAAGGAGGTTTGGTGGTCTGTTGGACTGATGATATGTTTGTATATCTATGGTCTGGGTTCGATTCCAACTTCTGTCAATGATTTTAGATAGGGAGAGACAGATTCCTTTCTCTTCTGGCTACATCAAATGAAGAAGATATAATGGCATTGTGGTCTGAAATTAACATTAAAAATGAAATTCCTTCTCTACCAAGGAGACGTTAGGTTGAACCACAGTGAAGTCTGGATTGGCGACATCAAACATGCTCACATGTCGCTGCTGGTGCAACAAACCCATATTTAACGTTCGTTTTCTCTAGAGTATAACAGCTATAGGTGCTGGGTTGGACTCCTGGGAAGGAAAAATTTAATGTTTCGTCTCGTCATTTCAGTTAAAACATCTAGCTACTGCCGAAAAAATCCGAAATGTCAGAGTTGATTGTGCGTCGATATCTATCCGATTAGGTTCTGTGTTCGAATCCCTGTCCAACACAAAGCTTAGCCTCACGGCAGTTCATGTAAGTTACTTGTTAAGAAGCAAATATTTAACATCTCTCGTAGTTCGTTAACAGGGACAATAGGTACTGGGTAGGAATTCGCGTCCGTTAAAAATGATTGCGTTATGTAATTTAATGTTGGTATTTGCTAACTGATACTGTCTAAAATCGAGGTATATAACTCTCTGTATGCCTAATCAGGAATGGCTGTTAGTTTCCGTCAGTCACGAAATCTTTGCTTAGTCTGCATAGCCTGGGTTTGAATCCATATGCAGAACGAGACGGTTCGTCGTGTCATTTGAAGTTCATACATATCCTCAACTAGCTGCTCGTGAATAACTTAAATCTTTAATCTCATTTTGTGTTAAATAATAAGTACGGTATGTTACTTTGAAGAGGAAAACATGAGTACGACGAACTGACTACGTGCATTACCTATCTGACGTAATAATGAGAGTGGTAACATTTCAGGTATGTCATTTATTGTAATAAATGTGATCTTACAAGCCTTAAGGACAGTCTTATTTGTGATAAGATGTTCCCTGATATTTGTAGTACCGTGGTATTACTTTACATCTTGAGTTATTGCGATATAGAGCAGTGTTTTCTAGTGGTGACTTGTTGGGACCATTTTCAATAGTCAAACGACTGTACCAAGTAGCGATTAGAGGACCTGCTAGCCAGCTGCGTTATGTGGGTTGCATGCGAATCAGGCGAAATGCAATTCAGGTCGTTCGGATACTTTTGAGCTCGACTGACAATCACATCTACCGATTTTCGGATTTGCGTCCCATTCGGATAATTCCTTAGAGGTGTGTCGTCCTTTCTTTATATTTGGCCTTACAAACCAGTTGTCGCATTACAGGAAATCAGTACGATCAAAGACACATAATACGGCTAACATTGTGCACAACCGTCAAACTTAACATACTCTGCTGTGTATATGACGACCGATACAGTGCTGTGACATGCAAGCATCACGTCCGTATATCGCATACGTGTTACTTTCATACTGCGTTGTCCACACAGTATTTGAACTTTCAGGTACCTGCCGCAAACATATAACGAACTAGTATGGAATCTTTCGTGGTTCATGGTCATCTGGCGTAATGCTAGACACCTAATTCTCTCAATATGGAGAGAGCGTTTGGTTATGTCTCTCCTTCTCAAAGAATTTTCAATTGATTTAGATATCGTTAAAAGATCTGTACCAATCAACATTTCGACACTTAAACCAAACACGATTAAACAAGGACGATCTACTCTTATGTTACCTACATCAGTTGGTACCAAAGCTTCGTGCTCCAACGATCTCGGTCTAAGGTGCTGCAGTCACGGACTGTGCGGCTGGTCCCGGCGGAGGGTCGAATCCTCCCTCGGGCATGGGTGTGTGTGTTTGTCCTTAGGATAATTTAAGTTAAGTAGCGTGTAAGCTTAGGGACTGATGACCTTAGCAGTTAAGACCCATAAGACCTCATACACATTTGAACATTTTGCATCGATCTAGAAACTTTTCCAGTAGCACTTGTTATTCCTAAACCACTTATTTTCATGGGCCGTTAACTTATTCTTATTAGGAATAGAATCAAAGAATTCTTGGGGCAGAGCGCTTGCTTCACTGCCACTACAAGGAGACGACTCACTGTTACTCCTGAGACGTTAGTTTTTTCAATAGAGGGAGTTATTCTAATTTGAACACGTTCCTCATAAAAGTCTCGTAATAAATCTTTTTCAATCTGTTTCCAGCTAAAGCAATTCTGTTCAGTTGTAAAAACATTTACATGTAGATTCACGAGGTCATCAACCTCTACATCCGCAGCTGCCTTTTCCAACAAGTCCACCAATTTTAAATCAAAGCACTTGACGACTTCCTCTACTTTCATTTGCTGCACATCACCTAAACTACTGTCTACGTGTGAGCAACTGCGCCCCTGCGCAACATTGCTATCTATAATACGGTCGTCTGCTTTAATAGTTTGTTGCAAGTCAGTACAGCTACCAGGTTCCTTGACTTCATCATTATTGCTACCCCCTTTATCTAACAACTCCTCTTCAAAATCTTGCAAAATTATCTCTGCTTCCCTTACAGAGACTTGAGCCTTCAGATTGCCATTATTGTCGAAGACGTAAGCCTTTACTTCATCTTCGTTCTCATTTGATTCAAACCAGTGAATTTGTTCTTCCCTGTTATCGGTAGCATTTTCCTTTTCCTTCCTGTCCAATTTTTCTAATGTGTTCAAAATGCTGTCAACTAAATAACTAGAGTGGTTGTTCCTATTTCATCATCCCTATTATCGGTTTGCGTGTGCTGACTTGCTGTGGTCGGTGTTTTTTGTTACAGGCTATGTTACTGTTTCCGCCTGGTGAGCGCCAGTTCCCTCATAGACGTGACTCAGTTCCCCGCATGAGCCCTACTGTGTTCATTCACTTCAAAATCAGATCGGGTAGTATTCTGCTCTCCGTCTTCTCTCAGTCGTACGTGATTTACATTTCCGCCTTCGTCATAATAATTATTCCTCTACCACGGCCTTCACCACGATAATTAGGTCGTGTATTCTCAACCTCAATACTGGTAACATACACGTTCCCACTGTCATTAATTCTGTTGTCTATATGACTGTCAGACGACCTATTATTATTCTGCAACTGCTCCTCAACAGCAACAGCAGCTACTCTTCCCACTCGCTTCAGATGCTCACTGAACCTGTCCACATTATCTCTAGGTGGGAAATGTATCTTTTCTGCCAGTACCAAGATAGCTTACCTTCTAGTCTCATGTTCATCATTTCCGGTTTTCTGTCAGATGTGACAGCCGTGAAACCCACTTTCTAGAAAACTCTTTAACTGATTCCCGACGTAGATTAAACATTGTTTTGTTTTTGTGTGACCATTACTCCTTGAGAAATGTAGTTTTAAATTCAGAAGGTATTTTGCATCTAATCATCACGTCAGCTGACCATCGCAAAGAATCTCCTGACAAATGACTTCTTATGAAAGAAATTTTCTCACTTTCTGACCATGCATTTGGTAAACCATCCTCACAATCATTCCAGAACTCTAATGGGTGAATTTGTTTGTTTGGATCAAAACGTAAAAATTGACAGCCAGCAGAAGCTGCGGCAACTGAAGCAACATGCTGTACTGTAGTACTGAAAAGCTACCAGAGGTTCACTGTTTTCTGTATTATTAATATTAGCATTTAGTTCTTCTACTTGTTGTCGACTGCCTCCACTCTATCAGAACAATTTTTATCAACATCCTCACATAATTTCTCATTCAGATTTTACTTTCTAAATATCCGTCTGACAGGCATTTAGCTTCTGAGTTACTTTCTCAAATCGATTACAGCAAAGTTTGGATTCATTGCTATCCTTTCTGACAACCTCCCTTCCATAAGATCATATGCTTCTTTGAAATCTTCGCAAACTCCACCAATTTCGGTTTTGAAAACACTACATAGACTACTCGCCATTAAAATTACCATACCAAGAAGAAATGCGGATGATAAACGGGTATTCATTCGAGAAATATATTACACTAGAACTGACATGTGATTACATTTTCACGCAATTTGGGGGCATAGATCCTGAGAAATCAGTACCCAGAACAACCACCTCTGGCCATAATAACGGCCTTGATACGCCTGGGCATTGAGTCAAACAGAGCTTGGATGGCGTGTACAGATTCAGCTGCCCATGCAGCTTCATCACTATACCACAGTTCAACAGTAGTGACTGGCGTCTTGTACGAGCCAGTTGCTCGGCCACCATTGACCAGACGTTTTCAATTGGTGAGAGATCTGGAGAATGTGCTGGCCAGGGCAGCAGTCGAACATTTTCTGTATCCACAAAGGCCCGTACAGGACCCGCAACATACGGTCGTGAATTATCCTGCTGAAATGTAGGGTTTCGCAGGGATCGAATGAAGGGTAGAGCCACGGGTCGTAACACATCTGAAATGTAGCGTCCACTGTTCAAAGTGCCGTCAATGCGAACAAGAGGTGACCGAGACGTGTAACCAGTGGCACCCAATACCATCACGCCGGGTGATACGCTAGTATGGCAATGACGAATACGCGCTTCCAATGTGCGTTCACCGCGATGGCGCCAAATACGGATGCGACCATCATGATACTGTAAACAAAATCTGGATTCATCCGAAAAAATGACGTTTTGCCATTCGTGCACCCAGGTTCGTCGTTGAGTACACCATCGCAGGCGCTCCTGTATGTGATGCAGAGTCAAGGGTAACCACACTCATGGTCTCCGAGGTGATAGTCCATCCTGCTGCAAACGTCGTCGAACTGTTCGTGCAGATGGTTGTTGTCTTGCAAACGTCCCCATCTGTCGACTCGGAGATCGAGACGTGGCTGCACGATCCGTTACAGCCATGCGGATAAGATGCGTGTCATCTCGACTGCTACTGATACGATGCTGTTGAGATCCAGCACGGCGTTCCGTATTACCCTCCTGAACCCACCGATTACATATTCTGGTAACAATCATTGGATCTCGACCAACGCGAGCAGCAATGTCGGAAACGTGATGGTACGTATTTCTCTTCCTTACACTAGGCGTCACAACAACGTTTCACCAGGCAACGCCGGTCAACTGCTGCTTATGTATGAGAAATCGCTTCGAAACTTTCCTCATGTCAGCACGTTGTAGGTGTCGCCATCGGTGCCAACCTTGGGTGAATGCTCTGAAAAGCTAATCATTTTGTAGGGAAGCAGCCTACTCCCGCCATAGTAAATTCACATCAGTCTTTCCATTGTGTGCCAGCCAGTCCGCTGTAACTAGCTCTGACGCTATAAAGGTTGCACAATACTTTAAAATCAAATAAATAACGCAAAATGTTTCTAGCATGTCAGGAGTAATACTAAATTAATATGTGTTGAATATCAGTTCGATAACTTTAACCATTTTCGAAATTTGGATTTTTTCTGTAAAAATCATTGGCGCAACAGAAAAGAGCTAGAGACTTAAAAATATATATTTAGATTCCTCTTTCATAATAATTTAATAAAAACAGTACTTTGGATTTCACAAATTGAAATTTTTGTGGAAATTCATGATTTTCTGGTTTTTGTCTTAAAAGTTAAGGAAGCAAGATAGATTAAGTAGGCTAATAAATAAGGCTAGGATGTTTCTTTTTAAGTAGAATGGAGATCCGCTATAACCATAAAGATGTGAGAAGTTTCATTTGAATAACTATAAAACTATAGCGATAGCGTATCTCCAAAGGGCCAGTTCAGAGCTCGTCTACTGCGTGCAGTGTAATTAAATTAATTCTCTCGCCCAAAATATTTAACTTAGCCACGTCAAACTTTTATTATGATTACTTACCTGTGTGCTGAATGCACATTTAAATTAAGAGCTTCATCGGCCATCAGCAAGAGAAGCTATGGTTTATTAGGTAACTTAAAGTGGTGCATTACTAGCCCAGCGGCTAGTCGGGAGAGCCGATTTGATCAGGCGTTTCCTTAGCCGTCCGCACCGCGGCTTTATATATAAGAACGCTGCGAGAGGAAGTAAGGCCCCAGTTCTCTCCAGACGCTGAATAGCACGCCATCTGTGTCGGGAGTCGCGTCGCGTCGCGTCGGTATCATTGCTACAAACAGCCTCGGATGCCGTATTAAGTTACTCGGGATACGCGTAACCATGAAATCATTTTCGAGTGAAGTGTTAATTCTGGGTTGACTTTAATTATCTATCTTCAGTTTGCGTATGTCGTATTTTCACGTGCCGCCGCTGGACAAACATTCTACCATTATTTAGCGTGGCGTTTGATGAACCTAATCATCAAATTATGGCGAGCATTCATTTAAACATTTAATTTGGACATTTATAGTTGCATCAGCGCATTAGACTCTGAACTGCTCTGTTAGTTAGATTGTGTGGATTCTTTTGTTTTCATCTGTGACTTTCAGAATATAGAGAGAGTTTTTTTTTCACGATCGTTTTTGATTATAAATCCCAGACAATCTCCTAATTCCTCAGAGCTATAAGCTGTGGCTATAAGTGTATTTCTCAGATGAAGTGGGCACTAGGAATTCTAATTACAGGCTTCACGTTCTGCTAATCACTTTCTGGTTGCCAATATTGTAGTTCGAGAGCCAGTGTTGAGAACGGCGAAAGACAGCATAAATAACATTCTAAATAACAGGAACTGGTTTTACATTCTACAAACCAAACATTTATATAAACAACATAAAATTGATTGAATTCCACCCGCCGCCCCACAATTTGCATATCACAGCACCTTCTTCTTGTCAGTTAAATTTCACGTCTGTAGCACGTCAACTCCGTGGTGTAACAATTTTAATGGCCAGTAGTGTAACTTAGTTTGCTGTTGCCTTACTTTGACTTGCAGATCATAGAGTTTAGAATTGTAAGGCGGCCGGATTTTACAGACCTTACATAAGCTTGGTCCATAATGACAGTACGATACAGTATGAGACCCTCGAAAACTAACAAAACAATATCTACCAACATATGGACAGCGGCAAGAATAAACAAGTTAAAGTGAAATGCATTTTGGAGACGAACCGAGCAGGTGGTTAATGGCATCGGAAAACCCCATTTAACAAGAGAACGGCGAGCTTTAGCTCAGAAAGGGATAAGGCCAGAACAATGCATATTCCTTTCAACGTAAATATGGCCGGGACCGAGAGTAAGTGGCTGCAAGGCATTAACAGTGCTAGGCTGCAACCCAGCAAGAAAAATAAAATTCATCTCTATCGAGACGGTGATGGGCTGAAGCCAAACTGGACAACGCAGACGCGACACTTTGGGGAGATGCCCATTATATAAAAGCATTTTGAGAACTAAAATTTTCTAGATCTCTCTCTCTCGTCTCGCGGCGGACTGCACAAGAATGTGGAAATAAGCGAGGGCCTTGAGAACTTTGCTTTCTGTGAATTGAGGACGATACACTTCAAGCATTGTGGCGACAGATAGCAAAGAGGTAGATAATTATTCCTATGGGAATTTTTGCGGACAAAGAAATTGTGCACGTCGCTCCAACCCTCAGCGAGTGTGCAATAACCATTATTTCACCTAGGGAAAGGAGTAACGCTCTACGGAACGTAGGAAAGTTGAGACTGAGTGAATTCAGTCAAGGCCAGAGCAGGGAAGTAGCGTTTCAGATCCAGCACAGAGACAACACCGTTGCATATACCACTTGGTAAAGTATCATCGCGCATTAGGCCACAGTAAATGTCTAGAATTCCTCACTCCAACTTGCGTATGCTTTGACCATTTAATATCGAAAGCTAGGATATTAACCTACCCTCACATTGTGTACATGAGAGTTTTCTTTTTTTTTGTTAATTTATTCTCCACCGACTCAGTGCATTGACCAGCTATGACAACGTAGATGTAAATTAGTTGATGAAGATTTTTAAGCATTCTTTCCTGTGATAAAAAAAATTTAATGTGAAGAGATAACGAATTTAATAATCGTCAATTCAATATGTCCAAGACTTAAATATTTTGTTATTGACTGTCAAAAGTAACTGAACATGATTGTTGTGTATCACATGACCCGTGGAAGCACAGTTGTTAAATTATATGTAGTATAAAAAAAGGAATAGCTGTGCTGTCTTTCTAGGATAGACCCCAAACTTTAACCTTCACTAATTCATGCATTCTAGTTACGTGACATCAACATTTCATAGATTTTTGTTAGAATCCGCACCTGCCTGAGAAGACAGTTCAGATGTTTTGTCCATTTGCGCGTTGAGTGGTGAGCTAAGTTTTCACACATTGGCACACTCTCCGTGTAGATACAGAAGAGCGGAAATGACAGAATCGATTTTATCATTTAAACTATTCAGCTTCGACGTCATTTCATCCTTTAGTTCTTTATTTCTAACCTTAGTTCTTTATTACTAGATGGATCCTTACTTAAATGTTTCTATTGGAGTCCATCTTATTGTTCAGCTCTTTATCATGAGCTTCAAGTTTAGAAAACAGTAACTGCATCCAGTTCGGTGCCTCTACCTTGCCACCTGGCATTTCAACCCATTTTGAAGGACTTTCTACAACTAGTATTACCTGAGTTGGCTGAAATCCAGAAATATTGAACTCTGTTTCATTATCTAATAACTCTATTAATTCAACTTTTCCTTTTTTGACTTTGACTTCCGTAACATCATCATCAGAAAATGGTTCTAACTTCTCAGTATAAATTGTACCTCCGATTCTACTTTTGACGAATCCTTCAGATTTTGGATTTATTACTTTGACTGTACCATCCATGTTAATTTCAATTTCGAATTCTGAGGCTTCTTCGTTGGAGACTCGTTCCACCTTAACTATCATTGGATTCCATTTTTATTCACCTGTTAGAAGCAATTAACAAATATTTTAAATATTCTTGACTTAATTTAACTACTTGACCTCGATGAACGATGCCAGCAAACATGATGGGACGCGTTGCGACGTAACGCAGGCTGCAGCACCAGCAGCTGCAGTAACGAAGATGGCGGCGGGTATCGCCTACTGCAGTAGCTCCATGGGGGAGGGTG
Organism: Schistocerca piceifrons; assembly: GCF_021461385.2. Lineage (NCBI taxonomy): Eukaryota > Metazoa > Arthropoda > Insecta > Orthoptera > Acrididae > Schistocerca > Schistocerca piceifrons. The sequence continues at coordinate 25,326,566 of NC_060141.1, forward strand.
TGGACACCTGTGAGGGGGTGCGGTAGCTTGCAGGTCCACACAGCTCCGTGATGGCGCCCTGTCTTCTTCTAACCTCAGCGACGGTGGCAGCCGCGGTAAAGTGTCGTCTTCTTCCCTTTCAAGACTACTGTGGCTAACATTCACAATTTAGCTTCCACACTCGCGAGCAAATCTTAACACTCTTCTTGCTCTGGTTTCGGCACATTTCACTTCGATATCCTGTTAGTGCCATCGAGTTCCCTCTTTTGTACCGATCACTTTCACAGTTCAGTTTCCCAGCCGATTAAAACCGTAAGGGAGGAGACCAGTAAATAATCTAACGGATCTTTACTTTTTGGTATGTCGTTAATGTGAGAAGACACTTAAATTGTCTGTGCGTGCTTTACACCTACATTTGGCATTTCCAAGAGGCTGAGAACTACTTTTACGGTCATCCAGAAAGCGATGGAGAACATTCTGACCATAATTTCCAGTTTGCAAGTCCACGTTACTCGTTGTGGTCACTGAACGAAATTGTTCCTACTTACTATTTACGCAGTGTGGTTAGGAATAATGGCTATAAATAGAAGTTTTGAGTTTTAACTGATTGTTATATTCAGTAAAAGTTCACGCACTCAAACTGTAATAAAATTTCTAATAATAATAATAATAATGTCTGAGTTCTGGTAATGAACGAAGTAGCCAAAAAGGAAATTTCATAATAGGTATTTTATTCTCTTGCAACTACTTACCTTAACGAAAACTTCATTACACGCCACTGGGTTCACAGCAGGATCACCTCTGACATGAACAGCTGGCAATCTGGACAGCAAGCTTTATATGTGTGTGTGTTAAAGCTGGTGACTGCACTCTACCTCAGAGGCCTCACTGACAAGATATCATAAAACTGTATGTCGTCGGTGCTGTCCCGACATGCTTCGAAACATAGGGAGTTCCACTGTAGGCGTGGCCAGCATGTTCCCAGCATGTTTACCCTCTTAAAATACACACATCAAAATTTTTTTTGCATCACCCTGGTTCCAAGAACTCCAGAAGATAGACGTTGACTGTCGATATTGTATCACAGACACAGTCCCTTTGACTGTTCAGAGACGTCACTACCCCCGCCCAAAGATGAAAACAACAATGAATGAGCAGCGCCTATTCGACGGAGGGGGTCCGACAGCCGACCAGTTCTAGTCATTCGTCCAGGAAGGAGGTACACGGCCCGTGTTGTCTGTAGCTCAGCCATGCCTCGACGGTCAATACCGCGGTTCTATCGCGTCCGCATTGTTACTTTGTGCCAGGAAGGGCTCTCAACAAGGGAAGTGTCCAGGCGTCTCGCAGTAAATCAAAGCGATTTTTTTCGGACATGGAGGAGAGACAGGAACTGTCGATGACGTGCCTCGCTCAGGCCGCCCAAGGGCTACTACTGCAGTGGATGACCGCTACCTACGGATTATGGCTCGGAGGAACCCTGTCAGCAACGCCACCATGTTGAATAATGCTTTTCGTGCAGCCACAGGGCGTAGTGTTACGACTCAAACTGTGCACAATAGGCTGCATGATGCGCAACTTCAAACCGACGTCCATGTTGAGGTTCATCTTTGCAACCATGCAGCGCGGTACAGATGGGCCCAACAACATGCCGAATGGACCGCTGAGGATTGGCCTCACGTTCTCTTCACCGATGAGCGTCGCATATGCCCTCAACCAGACAATCGTCGGAGGCGTGTTTGGAGGCAACCCGGTCAGGCTGAACACCTTAAACACACTGTCCAGCGAGTGCAGAAAGGTGGAGGTTCCCTGATGTTTTGGGTTGGTATTACCTGGGGCCGACGTACGCCGCTGGTGGTCATGGAAGGCGCCGTAACGGCTGAGCGATACGTGAATGCCATCCTCGCACTGATAGTGCAACACTATCGGCAGCATATTGGCGAGACATTCGTCTTAATGGACGATAATTCGAGACCCCATCGTGCACATCTTGTGAGCGACTTCTTTCAGGACAAGGACATCGCTCGACTAGAGTGGCCAGCATGTTCTACAGATATGAACACTATCGAACATGCCTGGGATAGATTGAAAAGGGCTGTTTATGGACGACGTGGCCCACCAACCACTCTGAGGGATCTACGCCGAATCACCATTGAGGAGTGGGACAATCTGGACCAACAGTGCCCTGATGAACTTGTGGATAGTATACCACGACGAATACAGGCATGCATCAGTGCGAGAGGACGTGCTACTGGGCATTAGAGGTACCGGTGAGTACAACAGTCTGGACCACCACCTCAGAAGGTCTAGCTGCATGGTGGCAGAACATGCAATGTGTGATTTTCATGAACAATTAAAAGGGCGGAAATGATGTTTATGTTAATCTCTATTCCAATTTTCTGTACAGGTTCCGGAACCCTCGGAACCTAGGTCATGGAATTTTTTTTTTTTTTTTTATGTGTGTACCTGACCACGTGTTGCCCAGCGACTGGCATACCATTCATTACCGATTAGCTACTACAACTGATGAACTCTTATACAGAGTTGAAGCAGCATATAGTGACGTAACAGTATACTGTATATTATCGACCTGGCAGATAACATTAACAATCAACTCAGACTTTCCGCAATTGATGCAGTTACCTGCATTGGTGCGCGAAACTTAAAGATGAAATAAAGTTTCGGATGAAGTGTAACTGCTGAGACGTACGCTCGTATGGCGATAGGTGGATACGTATAATAATACATGCAGGGACATTCTCGAACATGATCGTTTGGTGGTGCAGGTTCTGTGGTGTGGGGAGACATAATGTTGAATGGGCATACTGACCAGCGAAACATTGAACACATCTCACTCCACGATAGACATTATTGTGACACAGTACTCCTTCCGCATTAGTATATTTTGAGAGGTATAGTTCTCGCAAGATATGGTTGCCGATGTGCAGTGACCAATTTTCGTCCAAAGTGCTGGACGAGTTCATTCGTTTGTTCGGAAGGGGAGACCAAGCGTGTCTGCCACCTTTCGTCCGGTCGGCGATGACAGAACCGAGGCACACGCCCGGCAGTCTCTCTCACAGAAATTTGCAACAATAGCTATTTTGTAAAAAAAAAAAAAAAAAAAAAAAAAATACATTATTGCTTTGCTTATAGCTTTACCTGTCACGTTCACGATGACGTTCCCATCATTTCGTTAATGGTCATAGTTATTGCGATATTTACGTGGAAATAAGACCCTGAGCGAAATTAGAGAAAGTTTGCTATGAAAAATAGAGGTCGCTATGATTTTACTTTTGGTGAATATTCCATGATATGTTGCAGCATATGAAATTTAGGTAACATATTGAATTTTTATTTAGACTTGGGTGGAGGTCTCTATCTGTCACCAATCACGAGAAAATTGATCTGACGGCGCACACTCGTTTGCGATCGTGAGGCGCCAGCCATAAAGCCAGAGTGAAATATCCACAACATTCCTCATACTCATCAACGGTTTCAGATAACGAAATGACGTTTTGACAAATGTTGGCATGCAAAGAGGAGAGTATATTGCGATATGGTTATTATGCAAAACCTCGTTATCTACCGTGTTTTTCCATTAACTACAGACTTTTTCGATAAAGGAATGTAATTTTTAAGGACCGTCGATAGCTGGTGAAACTGGAAATGCTATGGTTTTTGGAACAACATAAGTGAAGACGTTATACTTTCATTTTGTACTGAGAATGTGCTTTTTCAGCGGCTACTGACCTTACTTTGACTCAGTTCGTCACTTAGTAAACTTAATGAACCATTTTTTTCAGAATTATGTAGCAACTGCAGAACATGTTAGTGAGTTGAGAGTGTGTAAACTCCACTGTGTTTTGCGAAAAGAAGCAAATTTTATCACGACAACCAGAGAAATGTATAGGTTGTACTCAAAATCCGACACACATGACACTTCTCTGGAAGTTAGAAATGGCTAACAAGCCAGGCGAAAAAGAAAAAAAAAATCGCTGCATTTGCTATGAAATTCTTGTTAGATAATAACCAAAGCAGAGGTGGCATTAGATCTTTTTAACAGCCACCGTGCGAGTGTAGTTGTGGAGGTCCCCCACCTAATATGTACAGAATATGTGGGCGTAGGCTTCGGTTCAGAGCAGCACTTCCCGTCCAGCACTCCAGCACTCCCCAAGCGTGCCCTGCCATTCTACCCACCTAACGCCCACGGTACTCTGCGTGCACTGTACATTCGGACTTGCCTTCATTTTTATGGATGACAATGCGCGACCACATCGAACAGTGCCGGTGAAGGGGCTCTTGAAATGAGAAGATATTTGATGAACGGACTGGCCTGCCAGTTCCCTCCCCATTTAAACTCCATGGAGCTCAGGTGCAATGCGGTGAGAAGACGAAGAGCAATAGGTACACATGCACCAACAAATATCCAGCAGTTGACAACTGCCATGGTGGAGGCATGGAACGTCCCACCACAAGTCCTTACCAACCACGTGGCCAGCATGGGAGCACGTTACAGAGCAGGAATTGCCATCCGTGGTGATAACCCACTCTATTACGAACCGTGTCCCATTGTTCGTAATGTCCAGGGGACCATCACGAATCACGCTGACATCAATCTAATTACTGTCTTTGAATAAAACTGTCATTTCTCTTGGTCTCTGCATATTTCTTCCAGTTGCCTTCTGTATCATGGTGTAGCAGTTCTTTCTATGTGTAGTCCAAGTTTAATCGATATATGTTTCACGGCAGTTACACTTCTGTCTTGCACACACCAGTGTACCATAAGGTACTATCTGAGAAAAGCAAGCCGGCCGTTGTGACCGAACGCTTCTAGGAGCTTCAGACCGGAACCGCGCTGCTGCTACGGTCCTATGTTCGAATCCTGCCTCGGGGATGGATGTGTTTAATGTCCTTACGTTAGTTAGGTATAAGTAGTTCTAAGTTTTAGGGGACTGATGACATCAGATGTTAAGTCCCATAGTCCTCAGAGCCATTTGAACCATTTGAGACAAGCAGCGCAAATCTTCAGTCACATCCCGATAGAGCTTCAAAGAGACTGTAAGGCTACTGTCTGTAAGTGTATGGAAACGTAAAACTGTGAACCTCACAAAACGGATGAACGTAGTGTGCAATGACTACAATATCAGTTAGTCAGTTCTGGACTCGGTCAGTTCTTACAAATACCTGGGCGTAATAATTTGTACGGATATGAAATGGAACGATCAGATGTTCACATTCGTAGGTACCCGTGGCAGACTCCGGTTCTTTGGTAGACTACTAGGGAATTGCAATCAGCCTACAGTGGAAACTGCTGAGAAAAAAATCCTGCGACCTATCCTAGAATGTTGCCTAATTGTGTGTCATCCGTATCAAATACACTAAAGTGCCAAGGAAAATCGTATAGGCATGCGTATTCAAATACAGAGAAACGGAAACAGGTAGAATACGGCTGTGCAGTCGCCAACGCCTATATAAGACAACTGCTTGCTGCAGTTGTTAGATCGGTTACTGCTGCTACAATGGAAGGTTATCAAGATTTAAGAGAGTTTGGATGTGGTGTTACAATCGGCGCACGCGCGATGGGACACAGCATCTCCGAGGTAGCGATGAACTGGAGATAGTCCCGTACGACGATTTCACAAGTATACCGTGAATATCAGGAATCCGGTAAAACATCAAATCTCCGACATCGCTGCGGCCGGGAAAAGATCCTGCAAGAACAGGACAAACGACGACTGAAGAGAATCGCTCAGCGTGTAAGTAGGGTGTTTATGCTTTTATGTTGGTGACGCCACGTAGCGCTCTGTATGAAAATCACTGACTGCGCTGTGTGCAGTCTGTGGCTGGTTGGACACATTTTTGGATTATTCGCTAGTGGAGTGTTGGGCAGTTGGATGTGAACAGCGCGTAGCGTTGGGCTGTTGGAGGTGAGCCGCCAGCAGTGGTGGATGTGTGGAGAGAGATGCCAGAGTTTTGAGATGTTAATATGAGTGGACGATCTGGACGTGAGTCCGTCAGAAAAATTTGTAAAAATAGATGTCAAAAATTCAAATATATATTATGACTTTTGAACACTATTAAGGTAAATACATTGTTTGTTCTCTATCAAAATCTTTCATTTGCTAACTATATGCCTCTCAGTAGTAGTGCCTTCAGTAGTTAGAATCTTTTATTTAGCTGGCAGTATTGGTGCACGCTGTATTGCAGTAGTTCGAGTAACGAAGATTTTTGTGAGGTAAGTGATTCATGAAGGGTATAGATTATGGTTAGTCAGCGCTACTCTTCTGTAGGGATTTTTAGAAGTCAGATTGCGTTGCGCTAAAATATTGTGTGTCAATTTAGAAATGATCAGAATAAGTAAAGAGAAAACTGTCTGAGTGCGTTCAGTTTTACTCAGCTGTTTCTGCATCAAATAACGTAGAAGTTAACCAGCACAGCCTTTCATTACATTCAAAGGGAAGTTTCAGGCGTTTCAGAAGTACAGCCTTTCCGCAAATTGCTGCAGATTTCAATGCTGGGCCATCAGAAGTGTCACCGTGCGAACTATTCAACGAAACATCATCGATATGGGCTTTCGGAGCCGAAGGCCCACTCGTGTTCCCTTTATGACTGCACGACACACAGCTTTACGCCTCGCCTCGGCCCATCAACACTGACGTTGGACTGTTGATGACTGGAAACATGTTACCTGATCGGAAGAGTCTCGTTTCAAATTGTATCGAGCAGATGGACGTGTACGGGTATGGAGACAACCTCACGAATGCATAGACCGCTGTATGTCAGCAGGGGACTGTTCAAGCTTGTGGAGGCTCTGTAATGGTGCGAGGGAAACATGTTACCTGGTCGGAGGAGTCTCGTTTCAAATTCTATCTAGCGGATGGACGTGCACGGGTATGGAGACAACCTCATGAATCCATGGACCCAGCATGTCAGCAGAGGACTGATCAGGCTGGTGGAGGCTCTGTAATGGTGGGCGTGTGCAGCTGCGATATGGGACCCTTTATACGTCTAGATACGATTCTGACAGGTGACACGTACGCAAGAATCCTCTCTGATCACCTGCATCCATTCATGTCCTTCGCCTTTTCCGACGCACTTGGGCAATTCAAGCAGGAGAATGCGACACCCCACACGTCTAGAATTAATACAGAGTGGCTCCAAGAACACTCTTCTGAGTTTTAACACTTCTGCTGGCCACCAATCTCCCCAGACATGAACATCATTGAGCAAATCTGGGATGCCTTCCAACGTGCTGTTAAGAAGAGATTACCACACCCTCGTATCTTACGGATTTATGAACAGGCGTGCAGGATTCATGGAGTCAGTTCGGCCCAGCACTACTTCAGATGTTAATCGAGTCCATGCCACGTCGTGTTGCGGCACTCCTGCGTGCATTCGGAGGCCCTACACAGTATTAGGCAGGTGCACCAGTTTTTTTGGCTCTTCAGTGTAACAGTTGATAGCGTCACAGAGATGATGAATTGGCAAATCAGTTGAAGATAAACGCAAATTACTCCGGGAAAGCGTACTAAGAGAGTTTCAAGAAACAACTCCAAGTGATGAATCTAGGAATCTATCACAACGCTGTAGGGCTCTTGACGGCAAGGTTAGACTAATTACAGTTCGCACATAGGCACTGAATGAAACATTCTTCCCGCACCATTTACCTGAATGGAACGGGATGAAAGCCTAATAGCAGGTACAGTGGATAGTACGCCCTACCATGTCGTTAGCAGTACTTTGCAGGTACTGATGTAGATGTAGATGTTGATGTCCGTCTTGCAAGCTCAGTTAGCCGGCCGGTGTGGCCGAGCGGTTCTAGGCGCTTCAGTCTGAAACCGCGCGACCACTACGGTCGCAGGCATGTATGTGTGTGATGTCCTTAGGTTAGTTAGATGCTATGTCCCATAGTGCTCAGAGCCATTTGAACCAACCAAGCTCAGTTGATGCACAGACGGGTCAGAGCAGGTGGTGCTACCGGAAGTGGCAGCTGTGACGAATGAATTGCACTCACTGTGTACCCCCGAAATCACCTGCAAATTTAATAAAGTATTCTTCCTACTGCAGTTTTACTGTCTGTACACAACACGGAAATGTTCGTTATTTCAAATGGTTCAAATGGCTCTGAGCACTTTGGGACTTAACTTCTGAGGTCATCAGTCCCTTAGAACTTGTTGTTGTTGTTGTGGTCTTCAGTCCTGAGACTGGTTTGATGCTGCTCTCCATGCTACTCTATCCTGTGCAAGTTTCTTCATCTCCCAGTGCCTACTGCAGCCTACATCCTTCTGAATCTGCTTAGTGTATTCATCTCTTGGTCTCTCTCTACGATTTTTACCCTCCACGCTGCCCTCCAATACTAAATTGGTGATCCCTCGATGCCTCAGAACATGTCCTACCAACCGATCCCTTCTTGTTGTCTCGTTATGCCACAAGATCCTCTTCTCCCCAATTCTGTTCAATACCTCATCATTAGTTATGTGATCTACCCATCTAATCTTCAGCATTCTTCTGTAGCACCACATTTCGAAAGCTTCTATTTTCTTTTTGTCCAAACTATTTATCGTCCACGTTTCACTTACATACATGGCTACACTCCATACAAATACTTTCAGAAACGACTTCCTGACATTTAAATCTATACTCGATGTTAATAAATTTTTCTTCTTCAGAAACGGTTTCCTTCCCATTGCCAGTCTACATTTTATATCGTCTCTACTTCGACCATCATCAGTTATTTTGCTCCCCATATAGCAAAACTCCTTTACTACTTTAAGTGTCTCATTTCCTAATTTAATTCCCTCAGCATCGCCCGACTTAATCCGACTACATTCCATTATCCCCGTTTTGCTTTTGTTGATGTTCATCTTATACCCCCCTTTCAAGACACTGTCCATTCCGTTCAACTGTTCTTCCAAGTCCTTTGCTGTCTCTGAAAGAATTACTATGTCATCGGCGAACCTCAAAGTTTTTATTTCTTCTCCATGGATTTTAATACCTACTCCGAACTTTTATTTTGTTTCCTTTATTGCTTCCTCAATATACAGATTGAATAACATCGGGGATAGGCCGCAACCCTGTCTCACTCCCTTCCCAAGCACTGCTTCCCTTTCATAGCCCTCGACTCTTATAACTACCATCTGGTTTCTGTACAAATTGTAAATGGCCTTTCGCTCCCTGTATTTTACCCCTGCCACCTTCAGTATTTGAAAGAGTATTCCAATTAACATTGTCAAAAGCTTCCTCTAAGTCTACAAATGCTAGAAACGTAGGTTTGCCTTTCCTTAATCTTTCTTCTAAGATACGTCGTAGGGTCAGTATTGCCTCACGTGTTCCAACATTTCTACGGAATCCAAACTGAACTTAGAACTACTTGAACCTAACTAACCTCAGGACACCACACACAGCCATGCTCGAGGCAGGATTCGAACCTGCTACCGTGCGGTCGCGCGGTTCCAGACTGTAGCGCCTAGGACCGCTGGGACACCTCGGCCGGCTGCTCGTTATTTGCCATGCTTCGTGGCGTTGAAGTATTAATGGCGAGGAGTGTAGATTTCGGCTATCGGCGATTGGCCCTCTCGCTGAGCAGAGTGACACCAGGGCGGGGATACTTGTTGTTCGCTGGTGCGTGCGTGGGACTGCCGGGGCCAAAACGGCCCCCCTGGGAGAGGCAGTGAGCCGCGAGGGGCGCGTGCGGCCGCCGCTGCTGCCACCTGTCGGAGCGCCGAGCGCCGGCACGTGGCCGACACGCGCCGCAAAAAGCGGGAAGCGCCGGTCGCCGGGCCGCCGCGGGTGGCCAATCGCCGGCAGCCGCCGCCCCCCACCCCCCGCCGTAGCCCGGCCGTCGCAGGCGATCACTGCGCCGCCAACTTGTTCCGTGGTATAGGGCAGCCTGGCGGCCGTCACGGTCGTAGCTTACTAACAACGTACAATCTCGCTACAGCGACTGGCCTCCGATTCCACTACGCTGCCAGTGAATTCACGCAAACGACTCTGTCTCTCGGACGTTCCACTCCCATTGTAAGACAGTACAAAATACCTAGGCGTGTATCTAAACAAGTACTTGCATTGGAAGGCACACTAAGGAAGAGACCATTCACGATTCCACGGATGCAAAGCAGCCACAGCAGTAAGCACTAGAGCTGGGCTACACGATTCTTTTTCCCGATTCGATTCCTACGATTCAATCTCACATTGCGAATCGATTCCTACTATTCGTACACGATTCTTTCACGATTCATTCTAGGCTACGATGGCACGATTCTTACGGAATGCAAAAAGTTCTACGTCTTACTCACAGATGGCAGGACATGTCTGAAATTGTCAGTGGGGTTAGAATCGAACTGTGTCATGATAAGATATGCCAGAAATAGTTTACTAATGTAAACACGCATATGACGTTACAAGTGTGATTCTCGAATTATACGTGTAATGCCTTAATTGATGAAAGGTCACGTTTGATTTGATTGCGCCTATTGTTTTATTTCAGTATGCCAGGAAAGAGGAGTCGATTTGTGCGATAGGTGGTGGAAAATTACGTGGTATGCCAGTTTGGATGTGCGGCTTGAGCGTATTTAACTACAGACGTCTGTTTTATAGTAACAAAATCTAGCAGTGCGGCAGACGTGGTTTGGCTCATATCATCCTATGTTTTTCCGTGCTAAGATGTCTTTCCAAGTCCACATCACCCTTGTAATTCATAACGCAGCTGATAGCCCTCCCACACAGCAAATTTAGCTTAACTTTCATTTCTTCTAAATACAAAGCATAGGTATTTTGCTTTTAATTTGTCTGAGAATTTGCCGCTGTCACTACTACTTACGTGAGAAGACGACATACTTCTAAACAGTAGGATTCAATCGTATATAGCGACATTACTTCACTAAAATTTAATATGAATCTGAACACGATAACATTCGAACACTCGAACTTGAAATTATTAATTTCAAAGCTTTTGTTTAAAGACGGTATTACACGGCCATCCGCCAAGAAAGGTATTGGTTAGAGGGCCTATATTTTCTCTATATAGGCTCTGTAATATTGGTCTAGTGCGACAGCCATTTAGTGGCAGCACTGGTGGAACTAACAGAATTAGTAAATTAGCAGTGAAGTAATGTCGCTGTATACGATTGTATCCTACTGTTTAGAAGTATGTCGTTTGTTCGTTCCGAGCTTCCTTTGTTCACACGCATCCTCTACTTGACTGCCATCTGGCGGTCGTAATCGTTCGGCACGACTCCGCATGATTCAAAGTAGCCTTACAAGCATAGAGTACTAAGAATCGATGAATCGTTCGAACTTAGAATTGTCACGACTCGGAAACACGCAATCGTTCTTACGATTCTTATGAACGACTCATTCACGAATCGCCACAACTCTAGTAAGCACTTCTATTGACAATCAGCCAGCAGAGATTCAGAATACATCGTTCTTGTGCAACACGACTAGGTCTTTACACTGATGAAATAATGAATGCTACCGACAGGGATCTCATATTGACTCCATATTTCTACGTCTCCAGAAGGCTTTTGATACCGATCCTCACAAGTGGCTTCTAATCAAATTGCGTGGCTATTGAGTATCGTCTCAGTGCTACTAGATTCGTGATTTCCTGTCAGAGAGATCACAATTTGTAGTAAATCATTTGACGTTCCCCAAGGAAGGGTTATAGGCTCTTTGCTCTTTGTAACCTACGTAAAAGATTTAGGAGACAATCTGAGCAGCCCTCTTAGATTGTTTGCAAATGAAACGTTTATTCAACGTCTTCCAAAAACATCAAATGATCAAAACGAATTGCAAAATGATTTAGACAAGACATCTGTATGATGTTAAAAGTGCGAGTTCAGTCTAAATAATGAAAAGTGTGAGGTCATTCACGTGAATACTAAAAGGAATCCATTAAATATCGGCTACGGGATAAGTGATACGAATATAAGGCTGTCAATTCAACTTCATATGCAGGGATAGTAATTCCGAACAAGTTAAATTGGAACGATCACATAGGTAATTTTGTGGGGAAGCGAACCAAAGACTGCATTTTATTGGCAGGACGCTTAAAAAGACGCATCAGATCTACTAAGGCCACTACCTACACTACACTTGTCTGTCCTCTGCTACAATACTACTCTGCGGTATGGAGTCTTTACCTGATAGGATTGACGGAGAACATTGTAGAAGTTCAAAAAGGGGCAGCTCGTTTTGCGCTATCATGAAATAAGGGAGAGTTTCACAAATATGATATGCGAGTTTAGATGGCAATGATTAAAACAAAGGGGTTTCTTACCAGCATGTGGTGAAATCTTTTCACGAAATTTCAGTATTCAACTTTCTCCTCCGAATGCGAAAATATTCTGTTGCCAACCACTTACACGTGTATGAACCATCATCGTAATAAAGTAGGAGAAATCGGAACTCGCACGAAAAGATTCAAGTGAGGCGTGGCGGCTTTAACGTTGGCAGGCTTGGTGCTTCGCTGGCGCCACCAAGTACTTGGGTTGCCGATGTCGATCTGATCGTATTCCGGAAGCCGGGGCCTTTGGTCGAGGCGTGTGTTGTGGGTAGGCCCTGGAACTGTCAGTTAGCTGGAGGGCACGTGGCTGGCAAGTTGCTTGTTTTTGGGGACTCCCGGTGTCCTGTACGGGCCTCGAGAAGCCGCGAGTGGTTAAATCGGTCGGAGGCAAGCCTTGGCGGCTCGCTAAGAACTAAAGTGCGCGTCATATATCTTGGCGGCCGAGTTTAGGTTCGTTCTGCGCATCTGACGTCACAAAACACAGTCAGCCAATGAACAGAGAACGACGTTGCCACATCTCGACTGCAGTGCAGAGCACGGACGAGTGTCTTCAGTTTTAGAAACGTTCAGTCATAAATAAAGTAATAGAACAAAAGCAATGTCTTAATAGCAGACTTTCTTTTACAGAAAGTTTGGAAAAAGCATTATTTATATCAATTGCTTCATATTCTATTAATTAATTAAACCAAACAAGCAATAAGACTCCTAATTCAGGCGATAGCAAGGAAGCGTGTTTGTATCACTCTCACGAACTGCTTTTTCGCAATAAACAACAGCGGTAATTGTTTATTTCCTATCGTACTTCGACGAAGCGTGAGTAATTCATAGTCATACCAACAGTGTTTATAAGTAGTTGCGCGAGGTGTTAAGAGTCCTTATGGAGTTACACTCTCTGAGGAGGTGAGGTAGCGAAACAGTTAAGGTGTTGGGCTGCCAAGTGCAAGGTTAAGAGTTCAAACCTTGTGCAGTGCTTAATATTTTCTTTATTTAAAAACAATATTGGAGTGGCTTACTTTACGAATTTTATTCGTTTGAATGAAATTTCTAGTGCTTTGCCTCTTCATTAACTTTTTCGCTGCTGCAGACACGTGCTCCCCGCATTCCGCGCTGTGCGCGGTTTTGTCATCACTGCACTTCTCGCCTGTGCAGACACATGGTTGGTGTTCCTACTGCTTTGACACACTTATCATTCGATTTCCAAAAAGTATTTGGCCAAAAAATTTGATTTTTACACGTCTTCTTGACTGATACCTTCCCCGCATAAATGACTTAATTTTGTTTTGATGTGCAGCATTAAATGTAGTAAACCATTGCACGAAATTTTGAAGAGTTTGCAGAGGTAAAGTCCATAGCGTATACTTTCCGTATGGTCGATTTTAGTTGCCACAATGTTGAGAATGAAATGTGGACAAGATACCTAAATTTCATATAATATTTACTGTATAACAATATCTCATTTAGTTTAAGTACCACATAGGTGTCACATGTAATATTGAGAAATATTCCGTCTTTCGCGACTGTAATAAAAGTTTTATTTACACACGGCGCGTTTGGCTTTATTTTAAAGCACTTCCATCGGTGAAAGGTATGGCACATACACAATGGTATTCATGTTCTATTTCTTGTTTTTGTTCCACAGTCGCAGTTTTACCAATGGTATTGAAATATATCCCTCTTCTGCAACTGTAATAAGCGACTTATTTAGACCAGACGCGTTTCTCTCTTTTGAAGCATCATGTATTTTGTGTCCTCCATTGCCAAGTCACCTTTCGTAGTTTTGTGCTGCGGTAGCACAATATTCAACGTTTGTGTTGGCTCATCAGTGTTTTAGCAAATAAATGCTGTTTGTATGTGCCACACACAAAATTATATTTGACATAGCTCTGAGCACTTCACTGACAGACGGTATATTCAAGTCCTAATGTTTTTGTAAGTCCACAGTTTTGTTTAATGTATTTTGTCTACTTCCTTTTGATTGATTGAAGTGCTTTAAAATAAAGCCAAACGTGCCCAGTGTAAGTAAAACTTTTCTTACAGTCGCGAAAGGTGGAATATTTCTCAATATTACATACAACACTTATGTGGTACTTAAATTAAATGAAATATATAGGTATCTTGTCCGCATTTCATTCTCAACATTGTGGCAACTAAAATCGACCATCCGGAAAGTATTCTCTATGGACTTTTACCTCTGCAAACTCTTCAAAATTTCGTGCAATGGTTTACTATATTTAATGCTGCATAATAACTGCGTTGAACATCGAAACAAAATTAAGTCATTTATGGGGGGAAGGTATCAGTCAAGAAGATGGGTAAAAATCTAATTTTTGAGCCAAATAGTTTTTGTGGAATCGAATGATAAAGAGTGTCAAAGCAGTCGGAACACAATGTGTCTGCACAGGCGAGCAGTGCAGTGACAAAATCGCTCACAGCGCGGAATGCAGGGAGCACGTCTTTGTAGCTGCGAAAGGGTTAATGCGGCCGTGGTGGCTTTACTTCACGAACTGCGCGCTCCCCCCTAAACGTAAGCTTGCGAACTATCCTATACTATGGCGCTGCTTCTATTGGCGCTTGCGTCGTGTGCAACTGGCAACGCAGCAATCTCCCGCGTCTAGGCGGGCATGCGCGAGCTGCCAAGATAAAAGAATTGAACTATAGTAACGGCAAATTGCGGGAAGAGCAACAGAAGCACGGGAACCTGGTCAGCAAGTTCCCGGCCAACTCTCCAAGCTTAAATTTTACGGCACCTCGAAAACTGCGGATTGGAGGCAATAACACCCCAGCTTGGAATCGTGGGAAGTCACAGTTCCTTCACACCTGAGTCGGCTTAAGTGTTGTTTTTTACTAGTGCTTGCTAACGTAAGGCCACGTCTGTGTTAGCCGGCCGATGTGGCCTAGCGGTTCTAGGCGCATAGTCTGGAACTGCGCGACCGCTACGGTCGCAGGTTCGAATCCTGCCTCGGGCATGTATGTGTGTGATGTCCTTAGGTTAGTTAGGTTCAAGTAGCTCTAAGTTCTAGGGAACTGATGATCTCAGATGTTAAGTCCCGTAGTGCTCAGAGCAATTTGAACCATTTTTTGAACTGTCTGTGTTAATGTGAAGCTGAACCTATCATGTTAACACGCCTCAGAGTGATTGAGTGGGTGGTCATCGGTCAGTGTAACTGATAATAATTTGTTGTTCCAGGCCATATTCGATGCAAGTGTGCAAGCATTCTCTGTTACAAACTGAGTTGATGAAATTGAAATTGTAACATAGTCTGTGTCTGAGGCAAGGTACCCTTTTATAGATGAGTATGCCTCAGCAACTGGATTTGCAGGCGCTGATATTTCGCCTTGTTAATTTTCAAGTAAAACTGGTATGCGTAGTCGCTTCCGGAACAAATTAATATTGCCTACATCCTAGACATTCTCCTCTGTAGCCTTATTCGAGCAAATTACTGTTCCCTCCTGATGTGTGTTGGCAAGGTAGTTTTTGCAGCGGATGAGGCGTTCCTGTTTGCTGCTGCGACACTTCTGTCGTTGGCACGATGTGTTGGTTGGCCCTCAACCTGGCGCGTCCACCAACCGTCTCCTGTTGGCGCAAATCAAGTAAATTTTATCGTTTGATACGTGCCATAGCGGAGTGTCGCCAATTAATCCCGAACTATTGATCTATTCAATATTGTGAATTCAGCAAGTACAGAAGCCTTAAAGCGTGTTCTGCAACTTTGAAGTTCTTCGTTACTATACCTGCTCTTTAACTACACATTAAAGCCTTGCACCCTTATTGCTAGTTCTGGAGCGTGCTATGCTTTAAAGCCTTTTACTTACGAGTATGAAATGTTGAGTTCTTCCTTTTTATCTACAATCATTAGCTAACTCCACTCATTGCAAAACTTGCCTGCTTGTTGTCTGTTGCCTGCGGTAGCCGCCTACTGTATTTGCCAGCTTATCTTATATTTGAAGCATTGCATATTTATATAAGGATCATTGTCAATGTTTCTGCTGGTGTGTACCAGCAGGGAGTCACTTTTAAATTGTATGCCTTCCCAGCTTTTCTTGTACTTTGGGGGATTGTATATTCATTTAAGCGTCATTGTCAATGTTTTGCTGGTGTGTAGCAACCGGGAGATGCATTTTACATTGTATGCCTTCCCAGCATTGCTTCTATTTTGGGGCATTGTGTATTCAATTACTTACGGGATACTACAAAGGCTTATAGATTGTTAAGGGTTTCTCAACAGCCACAGTCAGTGGCCTGATCTGTTATCCTTTCTGTATTTTGGGTTGGTGTTGTCTGTATGTTAAAGGTATTATTCATGCTTGTTACTACATTTAGTGGCAGTCGTTTGTAATTCATTTTACTAGTAAATCTCAGATGTTGAACCCGCTTGCAGCCACAACTAGCTAGAGTGCATTAAAATCTGTGTTTAGGCTATGTTAACAATAAAGAAATTAATATTACTTTGGATCTGATTTATTTGTTTCGGACAAAACAAAAACCCTGGACAAATCTGGAGGCAACTTTTGTGTACTGGTGGATTTGAAAACCAATAAGAATAGATTATTTTTTCGTGATTTAAGTTTTTACTGTTACAAGCATTTAAAAATCTTACCAACAGAAAATATTTGTATTATCAGTGGACTGCTCTGTTATAATATTCATACAGTTATTATGTAACCCATGTATATCACAATTTGGGCCTTGATATTTTTATGTAATTGTACAGCAGAGTATTTTTAGTAATTCCTTCTCTTTGCCAAGATGTCATATTAATAATTAATTGTTTGATGTGAGCTTCTTGTTGGAGTAGTTTGTTTTAATTTGTTGTCACTCGCTAGCAAACAACTAAGTTGGATTTTGCGTCGCGGCCTTAAAACGCAACAAAACAATGTATTTATCAACCGTAAATATTTATTTTATTACTACTGTCCTGGTTAGGTTATGACACAGAGTCATAGAATACATCATTACATCATAATAAGCAGATAGTTTATTAAAAGAACAAAACAAGTTTTATAAGATTTGGAAATATAAAATTCTAGTACAATATCAACAAGAAAAGAACAACAATAATAGTAAATAATTATAATAGACACACACGACAACGTTTATTCATTTTAAGCTTCTGACTGTATGCACACAAAGGAAAAAGCACTGCAAGTAGACTGTCGGAGTCACCTTCAACGATTTCGCAGAATCATGGGAACTCTAAATCATGGCGCTTGTACTAAGTAAATAAATCTGTACCTTCTTTATATAAGTAAGTTTTTTATTGATTAAAGGTCGAGAGACGGCACTGGAGAATACGCAGAATCTAGATGGATGCCTGTGGCTGCAGACGGTAATAGATACATGTAAAAATCCAGATGTGCTCTTCATTCAATGACTGATGCCGAATAGCTGACGATGGCAATACTGTTAGCGAAAGCTGCAAATCCACAAACAAACCTTCAGAAGCAGATGCAATTTACGTATGAAATATAGCAACAAAAGGAAATTACAATTGATACTTGATGAACTCGTTGCACACTGCAATGAAAACCTCTACATCCTTCAAATATACATACGTATACACATACATACATACATTAATCCTTGTTCCATAGTTCCTGAATACGACATTTCGTAATGATGTGGAACATGTCACTTTAAAATAAATTTTCTATACAAAAAATAATTAATTAATTTTGTTTTACAGATGCTACTTCATATCTAAAAATTCACATAATGGATTGAAGGAGTTATCATTCATAAATTTTATTAATTTGCTTTCAAATTTTGGTTGGCTACCTGTCAGACTTTTAACGCTATTTAGCAAATGACCAAAGATTTTTATGGCAGCCTAATTCACCCCTCACTGTACCAAATTGAGATTTAATCCAGAATGGTGAGGATCAACTTTCTTCTAGTGTTGTAGCTATGCACTTCGCTGTTAGTTTTGAATTGGAATGTATTATTAATAACAAATTTCTTAAGGGAATATATGTATTGCGAAGGTACTGTGAATATCCCTAGTTCCTTAAATAAATGTCTGTAAGGTGATCTTGGTTGGGCTCCAGCTATTATTCTGATTGTACACTTTTGTGCAATGAATACTTTCTCTCTTAATGACAGAACTGTATAAACTGTGTTTTCTCAAAGTTTAATGAGATTCCAATTGCAGAGAACCACTTAATAATTTTCTGAAATACATTATTTACAATTTCCTCAGCTAATTCTTGCTTGTTGGGTTTGATTACTATACTTGAACCATCAGCAAAAATAACTAGCTATGCATCTTCATAAATACAGAGTGGCAAATCATTAATACATATTAACAACAATAAAGGGCCTAAGAATGAACCTTGTGGGGCACCATTTTTGATACCTTCCCGGTTAGAGGACTCTGCTGATTTTTGCAGACTAATAATTTCAACCTTCTG
The DNA here is from genome assembly GCF_021461385.2 of Schistocerca piceifrons. NCBI lineage: Eukaryota > Metazoa > Arthropoda > Insecta > Orthoptera > Acrididae > Schistocerca > Schistocerca piceifrons. Next base: position 25,345,236 of record NC_060141.1, read on the forward strand.
GATTCTTCCAGTTTAATATGAACTAAACCATTTGTGCACTGTCCCACTCATACCACAATGCTTAAGCTTATCTAGAATAATTTCATGATTCACGCAATCAAAAGTCTTTGAGAGATCACAAAATATCCCCATGGGTGATGTTTAGTTATTCAATGCATTTAAAATTTGATCAGTGAAAGCATATATAGCATTTTCTGTTGAAAAGTCTCTCTGAAAACCATACCTACATTCTGTTAGCACTTCATTTTTACAAATATGTGATGCTTCTTTCGAATACATTACTTTTTCAATAATTTTGAATAAAGCTGTCAGATGTGAGATTAGGCGGTAGTTGTTAGCATCAGACCTATCCCTTTTTTCATAAAATAAATAAAATAGCGTATTTCAGTCTATCTGGTAAAAAAACTGCCTTGTTTCAGTGAGCTACTACATATGTGGCTGAGAATCCTACTTATTTGTTGGGAACAAGCTTTTAGTACTCTGTTGAAAATACCATCAATTCCATGAGAGCTTTTACTTTTGAGTGAATTTATTATTTTCCTAATGCCAGTAGGAGAGGTGGGTTGAATTTCAGTTTTATCGAATTGTATAGGTATTGCCTCTTGCATATATGCCTTGTATTTTCTAATGAATAGCTGGATCCTATTTTCTCTACAACACTTAAGAAATGATTATTAAAATGTTTTCTACTTCTGACGTCTTGTTAACAAACTTTTCATTGAGTTTGATAGAAATGCAGTCTTCATGTGCTCTTGGTTTCCCTGTTTCCCTTTTAACACTATTCCAAATAGTTTTAATTATGTTATCAGATGTGCTAATCTCAGAGATAATGCACATACTTCTTACATTTTTAATAACTTCTCTTGATACCCTCCAGAATTATTATAATGTTTTATTGTTTGGGGATCATTACTCCCTCTATCTATAAGATACATTTCCCTTTTCTGTTTACAGGATACTTTAATCCCTTTATTAAGGCATGGCTTTTTACATGGTTTCTTGCAATTAAATTTCACTATTTTCTTAGGGAAACTGCTTTCAGTTATGCTGACAAAGCATCATGAACTAGGTTAAATTTTAAATTAGTATCAGGTTCCCTGTACACTCATCCCAATCTAACTGCTGCAAGCTCTTCCTAAAATTTTCAATTGTAAAATTGTTAATTGAACATTTTGGAGGACTGTTTTGCATTACAGTATGAAGCTATGTCATATACTGTAACCAGCTATACATCATGATCATTATTAAAAAGAAAAGCTTTTATTTGATTAAATTTATCTTGGTCTATAAAAACATTGTGTGCTGCTTTCCTGTAGCACCTGAGTAGGAAAATCAATAACTGACTTCAAATTGAAAGAACCAAGTAATAGTTCAAGGTCAACCTTTCTATTGGACTCCTTCAGAAAATCTATGTTGAAATCCCTGCAAACAATAATCTGCTTTCCTCTGTCTGACAGACAGCACAACAAAGAATCAATCCGATGGAATGTTACCTATCCCTTCTGCCTTTTCCGAAGTCGACCAAAGGTCTCTTAAAATCTGATTCTAGTACTGGATCCCCTATGTCTTCTAAATCGACTCCTGTTTCTTCTTCTATTGCATCATCAGATATGTCCTCCCCATTGCTCGTGTACTGTTTCAGACTATCCGCTGTCTCTTCTTCATTTAACAGTGGAATTCCCATTGCACTCTTCATGGTACAGCCCTTGCTTTTCATTTCACTGACGATTGTTTCATCGTTTCTGTATGGTGATCAGTCCTTAAATTAACCGTTTCTTTTACCATTTCTTCACATTTTTCATGCAGCCACTTCACCTTACCTTCCCTGCACCTCCTATTTATTTCGTACCTATGTGATTTGTACTTCTGTATTCCTGAATTTTTCTGTCCTTTTTTGAATTTCCTTCTTTCGTCGGTCAACTGCCGTGTTCCATCAGTTATCCATTGTTTCTTCACAGTTACCTTCTTTATGACTGCGTTTTTCTTCCCAACTTCTATGATTTCTCTTTTTTGAGTTACCTATTTCTGTTTACGTGTAAAACAAAATAACCATAATACAGAAGGACCAGTTATTAGCCCTATCAAAAAAATATCTGATTCAGTCTACAGGGTACCCCCAAGCGTTAACAAGGGAAATCTCATGCTGCTTTCTTTTCTCAATGGCTGACAAACAGATTAGATTAGAGTAGATTAATACTATTTCCATGGATCATGAATACGATATTTCGTAATGATGTGGAACGAGTCAAATTTTCCAATACATGACATAATTAAGTTAATTTAACAACATACTTAAGTTAATATAACAACTTTTTATTTTTTTGTGTTTTTTATTTTTTATTTTTTTTATAATTTGTTTCTTTGTTTTTTTCTTAATTTATATCTAAAAATTCCTCTATGGAGTAGAAGGAGTTGTCATTCAGAAATTCTTTCAATTTCTTCTTAAATACTTGTTGGTTATCTGTCAGACTTTTGATACTATTTGGTATGTGACCAAAGACTTTAGTGCCAGCATAATTCACCCCTTTCTCTGCCAAAGTTAGATTTAATCTTGAATAGTGAAGATCATCCTTTCTCCTAGTATTGTAGTTATGCACACTGCTATTACCTTTGAACTGGGTTTGGTTGTTAATAACAGATTTCATAAGAGAGTATATATACTGAAAAGCTACTGTGAATATCCTTAGATCCTTAAATAAATGTCTGCAGGATGATCTTGGGTGGACTCCAGCTATTATTCTGATTACACGCTTTTGTGCAATAAATACTTTATTCCTCAGTGATGAATTACCCCAAAATATGATGCCATATGAAAGCAATGAGTGAAAATAGGCATAGTAAGCTAATTTACTAAGATGTTTATCACCAAAATTTGCAATGACCCTTATTGCATAAGCAGCTGAACTCAAACGTTTCAGCAGATCATCAATGTGTTTCTTCCAATTTAATCTCTCATCAATGGACACACCTAAAAATTTGGAATATTCTACCTTAGCTATATGCTTCTGATTAAGATCTGTATTTATTAATGGCGTCATACCACTCACTGTACGGAACTGTATGTACTGTGTCTTATCAAAATTCAGTGAGAGTCCGTTTACAAGGAACCACTTAGTAATTTTCTGACAGACAGTATTGACAATTTCATCAGTTAATTCTTGTTTGTCAGGTGTGATTACTATACTTGTATCATCAGCAAAGAGAACTAACTTTGCCCCTTCATGAATATAGAATGGCAAGTCATTAATATATATTAAGAACAACAAAGGACCCAAGACTGACCCTTGTGGAACCCCATTCTTGATAGTTCCCCAGTTTGAGGAATGTGCTAATCTTTGCATATTATGAGAACTGCTTATTTCAACTTTCTGCACTCTTCCAGTTAGGTATGAATTAAACCATTTGTGCACTGTCCCACTCATGCCACAGTACTTGAGCTTGTCTAGCAGAATTTCATGATTTACACAATGAAAAGCCTTTGCGAGATCACAAAAAATCCCAATGGGTGGTGTTCGGTTATTCAGATCATTCAAAATTTGATTGGTGAAAGCATATATGTCATTTTCTGTTGAAAAACCTTTCTGGAAACCAAACTGACATTTTGTTAGTACTTCATTTTTACAGATATGTGAAGCTACTCTTGAATACATTACTTTCTCAAAAATTTTGGATAAAGCTGTTAGAAGGGAGATTGGACAGTAATTGTTGACAACAGATCTATCCCCCTTTTTATGCAAAGGTATAACAATAGCATATTTCAGTCTATCAGGGAAAATGCCCTGTTCCAGAGAGCTATTACACAGGTGGCTGAGAATCTTACTTATCTGTTGAGAACAAGCTTTTAGTATTTTGCTGGAAATGCCATCAGTTCCATGTGAGTTTTTGCTTTTAAGCAAGTTTATTATTTTCCCAATTTCAGAGGGAGAAGTGGGTGAGATTACAATTGTATCAAATTGCATAGGTATGGCCTCTTCCATTAACAGCCTAGCATCTTCTAATGAACACCTGGATCCTACTATATCCACAAAATTTAGAAAATGATTATTAAAAATATTTTCAACTTCTGACTTTTTGTTCGTAAAGTTTTCATTCAATTTGATGGTAATACTGTCTTCCTGTGCACTTGGTTGACCTGTTTCTCTTTTAATAATATTCCAAATTATTTTAACTTTATTATCAGAGTTGCTGATTTCAGACATGATACACATACTTCTGGATTTTTTAATAACTTTTCTTAATATAACACAGTAGTTTTTATAATGTTTGATAGTTTCTGGGTCACTACTCTTTCTTACTGTCAGATACATTTCCCTTTTCCGGTTACAAGATATTTTTATACCCTTAGTAAGCCATGGTTTGTTACAAGGTTTCTTACGAGAATATTTAACTATTTTCTTGGGGAAGCAGTTTTCAAATGTTCAGCATTCAGTATTTCTTTACACTGCCTAATAAATGTGATATGTCTGTTTCAGCTGAGACTAAACACGTAATATTAGTCTGTAATTCTAATTACACACATTTGGCATATAAGGGGGTAGACAGAGCATGAGCTGGACCTTCAGTAAAAACTGAAGGGCCAAAGAAACTGGAATCCATGCCTAATATAGTGTAGGTTCCGGGCGAACACGCAGAAGTGCCGCATCACGACGAGGGATGGACTCGACTAATGTCTGAGGTAGTGCTGGAGGGAACTGACACTATGAATCCTGCAGAGCTGGCCATAAATCCGTAAGAGTACGAAGGAGTGGAGATCTCTTCTGAATATCAGGTTGCAAGGCGTCCCAGATATGCTCAATAATGTTCCTGTCTGGGGAGCTTGGTGGCCAGCGGAAGTGTTTAAACTCACATGAGTGTTCCTGGAGCCACTCTGTAGAAATTCTGGACGTGTGGAGTGTTGCATTGTCCTGCTGGAATTATCCAAGTCCGCCGGAATTCACAATGGACATGAATGGAGGCAGGTGTTCAGACAGGATGCTTACGTACGTGCCACCTGTCAGAGTCGTATCTAGACGCATCAGGGGTCCCATATCACTCCAACTGCACATACCCACACCATTACAGAGCCTCCACAAGCTTCAACATTCCCTGTGACATATAGGGTCCGTGGATTCATGAGATTGTCTCCATACATGTACACGTCCATCCGCTCCATAGAATCTGGAACGAGACTCGTCCGATCAGGCAACATGTTTCCAGTCATCAACAGTCCAATGTCAGTGTTGGCGAGTCCAAGCGAGGCGTAAAACTTCGTGTGGTGGAGTCATCAAGGATACACGAGTGGGCCTTCGGCTCCAAATCCCGTATCGATGATGTTTCGATGAATGGTTCGGACGCTGACACTTGTTGATGGCCCGGCACTGAAATCTGCAGTAATTTCCGGAAGTGTTGGACTTCTATCACGTTGAACGACTTTTTTCAGTCGTCGTTTGTCCCGTTCTTGAAGTATGTTTTTCCGGCCGCAGCGATATCGGTGATTTGATGTTTTTAGGATTCCTGATATTCACGGTACTCTCGTGAAATGATCGAACGGGAAAATCATCGCTTCGTCCGTACCTCGAAGATGTTGTGTCCCATAGCTTGTTCGCCGACTAAAAAACCACGTTCAAACTCACTTAAATGTTGATAACGTGCCACTGTAGCAGCGGTAAGCGATCTAACAGGTGCGTCAGCCACTTGTCTTACATAGGTGTTGCCGACTGCAGTGCCGTATTCTGCCTGTTTACGTATGCTTCAGTGTATGTTAGCCCTGTTTACATATTCCAAGTGTGTAATGAGACAGGCATCTTCGTCATTTATACATTTCATTCCATGAAACGTTAAGCTTTTTATGTGAATGACAAAGGCTGTGTTGGCATGAGGGCTGTGTCCTCTTAGAAGGAACGATGCATTGGTGCACTCGATAGTGAGCTGTCGGTTGAAAATGGTATCCTTTACCACAAGGTATGTACGGTCCTCCATAGTCCTCCCACTGGGGACCAAAACCCACAATAACCCTGCGTTCGGTGTGGGGCGGCGGTGGGGTTGGTGGACTGCTGAGGCCCGTTGTGGTTTTGTGAACCACCGAGGACTACGGCGGGACGAAGCCTCTCCGCGTTCCTAGGTCCCCAGTTCAATACGTAATACACACACACAGTCTTCCATCCACTCTGTTCCCCTGTGATGTTGTTTCCGCATAACCCATTGGAAAAGCCTCTCATAGTATTCAGAAGTCATAGATCGACACATCATGAGAATGATTATTTCGGTCAGGAGGTGTGTCCAGCGAGGGGCGACCGACATGTCTACGTGGTACCGACTGTCAACGAGATCGGTCAGCCACCCCATCTGAACGTGTGGGGCTACATTGCACTCCTGAGACACTCATGGGTACGTTGTCGCCTCTGTAATCCTCTGACGTATCATCAGGCTTTGGACAGTTCCAGCGCTCGTCGGTGAACAGGGCTCGGCGTCGTTGATCCATGTTCCACTCCAAATGTTCGCTAGTCTGCCTTCTTCGCACAGCACGGTGGATGGGTGTTTTATGTTGTTGTTCGTAATGGACGTCTAGACACCAAACGGTTCGTCACAACCATTGCAGCAGCCTGCAAAAAGCCAGCATGCACGTCTCTTGCATTCACCTTAGGTCACTCCGAGGCAGTTTTTTAGCGGATGATATTTTTAGCGGATGATCGTTCGAATGACGTCGCTGTGCTTTACTCGGATTCGGCGAGCAGCTTCCCGTGCTGGCCGTTCTTCTTGTAGTAAGGTGACAACGCATGCTCTGTCCAAACTGGAAATGACCCTTCGAGGCGTGTTGGCCGTCTGGTGTACTCATATCGCACCGTCTCGCTCATGAATGGGCACACAGCGCGCTCCACTCGAACTGCTCCGGGAAGTCAACTCTGCCTTAAACTTCCCGCACGACTGCTCCGGGAAGTCAACTCTGCCTTAACTTCCCGCGCGACTGCTCCGGGAAGTCAACTCTGCCTTAAACTTCCCGCGCGACTGCTACGGTCGCAGGTTCGAATCCTGCCTCGGGCATGGATGTGTGTGATGTCCTTAGGTTAGTTAGGTTTAAGTAGTTCTAAGTTTTAGGGGACTGATGACCTCAGATGTTAAGTCCCATAGTGCTCAGAGCCATTTTGAACCATAAACTTCCTTACACAGCATTTCGCTGTGGTCAGATGACTGATTAGAAGGAGACCTGTGGTAAAGAAACGCAAGCTATACAGGTCATATGAGTGGTGGGTAACTTTCTTTGAGCAGTTAATCATACGGGGCCGGCCGGTGTGGCCGTGCGGTTCTAGGCGCTTTGGTCTGGAACCGCGTGACCGCTACGGTTGCAGGTTCGAATCCTGCCTTGGGCATGGCTGTGGGTGATGTCCTTAGGTTAGCTAGGTGTAAGTAGTTCTAAGTTCTAGGGGACTGATGACCTCAGATGTTAAGTCCCATAGTGCTCAGAGCCATTTTAAACCATAAACTTCCTTACACAGCATTTCGCTGTGGTCAGATGACTGATCAGAAGGAGACCTGTGGTAAAGAAACGCAAGCTATACAGGTCATATGAGTGGTGGGTAACTTTCTTTGAGCAGTTAATCATACGGGGCCGGCCGGTGTGGCCGTGCGGTTCTAGGCGCTTTAGTCTGGAACCGCGTGACCGCTACGGTTGCAGGTTCGAATCCTGCCTCGGGCATGGCTGTGTGTAATGTCCTTAGGTTAGTTAGATTTAAGTAATTCTAAGTTCTAGGGGACTGATGACCACAGATGTTAAGTCCCATAGTGCTCAGAGCCATTTGAACCAATTTGAACAGGGTTTTCGTGCGGTTCGGCTCCCAGTGGACCCCCCTGGGAACGTCTCATACGAGACGAGTGTAACCCCAAATGTTTGAGTGGTAGAGTAATGATGGTGTGCGCGTACGTGGAAGCGGTGTTTGCGCAGCAATCGCCGACGTAGTGCAACTGAGGCGGAAGAAAGGGAATCAGCCCGCATTCGCCGAGGTAGATGGAAAACGGGCTTAAAAACCATCCGAATACTGGCTTGCGCACCGGACCTCGACACTAATCCCCCAGGATTCGTGTCAGGGACCGGCACGCCTTCCCGCTCGGGAAGCAGCGCGTTAGACCGCGAGGGTAGCCGTACGGGCAACACACACCTCTCTTGAAGTGAAGATCGCCAGCGGCTCTACCCACCTTCTGCAGCTGTGTCCCGCGATGACTGCAATGTACCTGGACTGAACAAAAATACGAATGGACCAAAACCAAAGCACTCTAATATGATTAATACGATGTAGGAATCCCATTGCATTCAAAACAGTTACCAGTCGTCTCAGAATGAATAAATACAGGTCTGGACGGTTTCAAAGGGGTCTGGAAGACAGCTGCAAGTTCAGGTAACGACGATGAAGATGATTAGAGGTCAGGCATCCAAAACCAGACTACAACGGCTCAACAATATTGAGATCTGCTGACTGTGGTGGCCAGGAGATAAGCGACAATTCGCCCTCGTGCTCACTAAACCAGTCCTGGAAGAAGGGAGCTGTGTGAACAGGGTCACTGTCTTCTTGGAACAGAGCATCTCCATTGGGGGAACAAACACTGTAGCATGGGATGAATCTGATCAGACAAAGTAGCCACATTATCCTTGGCAGGAATGCGACTTTCAAGAGCAACCACGGGGCTCGTGGAATACCACGACAATGCTGCCCAAATCATCACTGAACCTCCTCCATGTTTCACTCCTGAAACGTAAATTCGACCACAAGTTGGAAACAGTGTGCAGCAAGGGTCATCCGACCACATCTCCTTCTTCCATTTCTCTACGGTACAGATTTATAGCGTCCGCGGTTGATTTTTCTTTTGCAAGCTTCTGCATCACTGATGAGTGCTTTTGTAATTCCATCTCGCGCTGCTGTTTCCTGCACGGAGCTCCCTTCGTGTTGTCTTGGCGCTGACAGGGATCGCGATTGAGACTTGCAGTTCTGCAGTGAATTTTGCACCTGCGTTAGTGTAATTTTTGTCACAAACATCTTCAATGACCGTCCGTCAACACACACTTTTGGTGCCGCGCGGGATTAGCCGAGCGGTCTAGGGCGCTGCAGTCATGCACTGTGCGGCTGGTCCCGGCGGAGGTTCGAGTCCTCCCTGGGGCATGGGTGTGCGTGTTTGTCCTTAGGATAATTTAGGCTAAGTAGTGTGTAAGCTTAGGGACTGATGACCTTAGCAGTTAAGTCCCATTAGATTTCACACACATTTGAACATGATAATGACACTTTCGGCCGTGTTGTGACATAGCCGATGACGTTTTCCCGCTTTCCCTGTATTCAGTGTAAATCTTCGATAAGATGCCTCTTGAAAGACCAACACTTTTGCTACCTGAGTTACACGCACCATAGGACCACACCAACAATTTGGCCACTTACGACTTAGCACCGACGAAATGCACCCATAGCTACACAGAACACTGTTCTGGCCACGTACTGAGTGCGTTTCAAGTATGTCTGAAGCTTGGGGACGTAGCCAAGGAAAGGCATGATTGGGTTACGATTGTGGGCGGGGCCCTATTCAGTTACTATTGGTTGCCTTTTACAGTTACACACAGTTTATTTTAAACAAGTGATTCCAGGCTCAACAATAAATAAAAAATACCACACGTTATTATTACAATTTAGCAAATCACGATTAAATACAGATAAAACACATAATGTTTTAAAAGCAAGCCACTATGAAAGGGTCCTGTAGCCATCTTTCATTAGTCCGGTAGCCCATTTTCACTAGCATTTCTCCTTCTTTTCCTTGTTTCTCTTTTCTCATAGCCCTCATAATGGTGCGATTGAATGAATGTGGTTGTGTGTCACGTTGCTAGACGGTGGCGTAGTCTGCTGCAGAAAGTCTGCGATAGTCATACAGATTCAGAAGCAGTTGTACAGAATAGCCAACTCTCGTAGTGGTCAAGTACGCAAAGAAGTTTTCGCTACTTGTGAGAAATCCACCTGCGTTAGGTTGGTGGCGGAAATGGCATCTTTGGGTTCTCCGGGCCACGCGGAGCGTGGAAGAGGTTGGAGAAGTAAAAGGGAGGCAGTCTGCCGCCGGTACAGGAAGTGTCCACAGCTGTGCTCCAGTCGAAGAAGGGTGAGTTAGACTGACCGCGTGGCGCGTTGTTACTTGGCGAGAGGAGAGCCGTTAGCTTTTGGTCTCGCTTTTCAACTCTGAAAGATTGCTTTGCCCTGTCGCAGCAAGGAATGCAAAACTTTGGCAGATTTTTCTTTTAGTAAATTTCTATAGCAGACTTGGATCCACCGGAAGAGCGCCACACAAAGGTGACGATAAGAAGTGAGCACTCGCTTCTGTATGAATGTCTGTTTGCCTTCAGCTGTGCCCGTATAAGCTTTCATTTTTTTAAAATATTTATAGCTTTACCTTCTCGTAAATTTGCCTTGCTCCGTGGGGAGCCGACCACGTGGTTGAACATTAAAGTTTGTTGGGCTACCGTCATCACTAACTGTCCGGTCTCATGTTTATTTTAAAGAATGTTAACTGTTCATGATTGTGTGATGAGATATTGTTGTAACTTGGACACGATACCTAGAAATTGAGTCTCCACAAACCACGTGGGCACGCGGGTGTACTTCGAAACGTGTACCGTTTCACGAGTTATTGCGACCAGTTATCAGGCAACAGCAGTTGTATGAATGATTCACACCAATGATTTTACGTGTAGATTATAACGGTGTATGTTTCGATGCTTTTCTTCAATGTTTTAGGAATTAATGTTATCAGGAATTGTGTACATGCCTCACATCCATATCTTAGGAATAAATGATTTTATCTACAATTTTATCTTGTGTTCCGAGGTCACGTTTTTGCACCTAAGCCACTCACCTAGTAGCTTTCCTGTTATCACATCCAACGCGTTTCCTTACGCACAGGTCCAGTGATTAGTTTCCCCTTTTATTTTAAAACAAATGCTTTAGATTAAGCCTTATTTTCAGGTGTGTTGCTGGGAGCTGATCTTCTGCACAGTGTTCATGCATGTACTATTTTATTTTAAATCGTTGATTCTCGTGGACAGTGCACGGGAAACACTATTAATTACATCGCATCCCCTATGAGCGATATCACGACGTACGTATTTTTATGAGTTTTTGGTCTGTGATCAAATTAATTTATTTTCCGACTCGGCGAAACCTTTGATTAGTTGTATGGTTAGAGTCGGTGGCGACCCTAATCTTCTCACGTTGATTTCACAATCAACAGGCATTTACATTCCCACTCTTAACGTAATAACCCGTAGAAACAGGTTAGTTACAACTATTATCCGGGCAGAAGGTCTTACATGCAAGGAATGGCAATAAATTAAGAATTGTTTAAAACTCGCTGCAACCTCCAAATTACAGGTATTTAAATATTACAGGGAAGTCGCCACAAACACAGCAGACGGCACCAGACGCCAGGAAAGGCAGTAAATAATGTTTTAAAGGCTTACTGCCTAAATACAAAGACCAAATTAGAATTTTAAGACAAATAACCACAATCACGGCTGAAGGCCTTACACGCCAAGAATGGCAATAATATAAAAAAGTTATGAAACCTGCTTTGAAACAGCTAGTACAATAGCAAAAGTTAATTTAAAAAACAAGCAACTGATCAAGACGGTGCTCCAGGAATCGATCTCTGAGAAGGTCCAGCAATCAAAACTTTCTCAGGCGATGAGATACGCAGCCAAGAGTTCCATTCGCTTCACGAGATGGTAACTCAGACTAGTGGCAGTCTAACGAATGACTAATGATAATCTTGATGAAGCTACCTGACGCCCAATAAATCAAATGCAATGATGGAACAATGCGCCAAAGCCAGAACCGACGGTCTGCACTACGTCCCCAGAATACTGTTGAGAGCGGAAATGCACTCACCTTAAAGCTTGTTGGATGCGGTTTACGAGGAGGTCGTGCACCCTCGTGACCCCAGGCCTTCCATCTGACAGTCCATGCGTGCCACCAGCAGTCCCGGCGTGTTTACACACTGCCCGGACCTGGCTCCGCCTGAGTCCCCAACCGAACTCGCCCACTCACACGACCCGGCGAAAACAACGACATTGCCCCAAAGATAGGGCAACAGTTACTACATATCGATAACTGCCGCTACTACCACTAGCGGACAGGCAACGCTTGCGAAACCGAGTGGCGCCAGTCAACACGAGAAGATGACAAACAACCGCAACCATGCCAACTTAACGATACCGTCTGGCCTCCAACAGACAGCGGAAACCTACAGACAGCACCAACGCTAGCCACAGCATGGCTCCGTGTCTTTTCGTGGTCAAGGACGACAGCGCCACTTGCAGGCTTGGCTAGCATCTGCATTTATGTTCAACCATGTGTGTTTATCGTGGTGCTACGATATTTTAGTCCAGTCCTTGTACGTTCTAGCACTGAAGACATGTGGCTGCACAGAAACGAAAAATTATTTGCTTTATTATAATTTCAACATTGGGTCACAATGTTTATTTATTATCACTTTATTAATTTCAGTCTGTAATGACCATCTTCAGACCTACAAAAATTAAGCTTGTAGAGGCAGCTTAATTTACAAGCGCACTACTAACTATATGAATGTGAAGCAGAAAACACTATAAAAAACAGTACAATGTTCCATACCAGATCAAAGACCTCTTGCATTACACATATCACGCCATTACCAGTGATGGTGGAGCCAAAATCATTACCCATTCTGGCTTCATCAAACAAATATGATTATTAAAACTTCCTGGAAGAGTAAAAATGTGTGTCGTACCAAGACTCGAACTCAGAATGTTTGCTTTTCGCGGGCAAGTGCTCTACCGTGAGAGATTTCAGGGCACTCTCACTTCTGATTCGGTGTAGGGAATATGATCTACAGCGATTTGACTTCATACATTGTGATGAAATGGTGGGCAGCAGTTTATGGTCTTGTTTGCATGCTCTAGGGAGAGAAATACGGTAAGCTTTACCTGCGTTCAAAGGAACAACTGCAGTATAAGCATGACGTTGGTGGGGCAACAAAGGGCATTGTTTCTCGATAACGGTGAGGAGACATTTCCAGACGGGTTGTGCCGCAGCCGCATTGTGCAGAAACACATTAAGCTTTGGCGCCAGACCTCCAGGTATACAGCCTAGCGCCGAAAAGTCGCCGACAGCGCATTGTAGGCTTTGTTAGCGAGCAAGCCGCCAAAAGAAATGTAAACGTTCTGCAAATGTCTGTGGGACAGGAAAACTGGCGCCCAGATGTGCAGACTCTCTTTCAAAACATGTTTTGTCAATGCGTTTTTATAACGATTCCCTGCAAACTTTGAAATGGACGCAACAAGCTGTTTATGGAGGGTTGTGCATCCACCCTGTATTGTGTTAGCAAAAGACATGGTAAACGTGTGGGAAAGAGGCTGCGAAGCTGAAATTTTTTCCATTTTCTGCCAGTTAACTTTAAGTCTCTGATTGGTAAAATCGGTTTGCAGTGCAAAGACCATTCACTGAGCTTAGAATGCCAGGCTCCAGCTCGTGATTGGCTTGTGTGAAAATGGGGGAAGTGAAAAAAAGAGAAATGTGCTTTTGGAACCGAGCTGAGGAAGCAACACAGAGAAAGGGAAATCGTCACTCTTGTACAAGTCTCTTGTACTGGCGCATCGCTAGTAAAAAACTGCAGGCCTCTACCTAAACGATGAGACTTGTGACCTTTGCTAGGGTGCGACTTAGAGCCTGTGCCAGCCACCTTCTGGACCATCAGAGTTACTGCTTATATCATCACGGTCACAACGAGTGATGCGTGGGTGTGCTTAGTTGTCTTGAGTCGGCCTTCTAAACATTTGACGTATTCCGACATGCACAGTCATAGCACGGAGTCAAACTGGTTTGGCAGACCAGCAAATGGGTCCACCTGCACACTGGAATCTGTCGGGGTTTCAGAGGCTCTTAGGGAAGTACATGCGCTCTGAATTAACCAAACGCGAGACCGCGTACTTGCATTTCTCGGGAACGCGCATTTAATAACAGATTTCCGCCGTCCATGACTTCAGTCGCCGAACGCTTCGTAGTGTGCCGCCGTGACGAGTAGGATGGTAAAGTATTTGGTGCTGCGACGTAGGATTATATTACCTATTTCTCAGCACCTTGTTCTTTCGAACCATATTTTTCCTCTTTTTTTTGTATGGTAGAATATAGATGCTTGGTGGTGACGTAATTTGATGCCATAACCTGGATTCACGTGTATGAAGTGAGACAGAGCGAGTAGTGTTCTGGTTAGTGTCGTGTGTCAATCCCCAGCAGATCACTTTGTCCACCATCGATCCCATTTTAGTAAGACGTTTGTTAAACAAATATTTTTGTATGATGTTTCTTTAACAATTGTGAATTAGACTAGAACTTCTCCCTGAGTTCTGATTAACAGTTCCTTCGCATTTTTATAGCAGTCTAGATCAGAAACGTGAGGAGTAGCTTTTTCACTTGGTGTCCACTGCGTGGATCTTCTACTTCAACCATCTGAGCTATCCACGCAGAGTGAAAATTTCATTCTGGAAACATCCTCCAGGCTGTGGCAAAGCCATGTCTCCGCGATATCCTTTCTTGCAGTAGTGCTTGTTCTGCAAGTTCCGCACGAGCGCTTCTGTGAAGTTTGGAATGTAGAAGACGAGGTACTGGCGGGAGTGAAGCAGTGAGGACGTGCTTGGACATCACACAGTCAGCCTTCAGTGGCGCAGCGGTTCGGACGGTGTTTATGCCCCTGCCGCACGTGTGCGCGAAAGGTGTTTACGTGTGTAGCGGTGTACCGCGGTAATACATAGACGAATCATGGCCTTGTCGTTCCGCAAATTGACACTGAAATTTAGTTTTGTTAACGAATATGCTCGACCGAAGGCTTCCGAGGTAGAACGTTATTTACCGGACAACGTAAAAATCGAACCTGACGTATTACTTGGAATATACTTATCTATAGTCAGCAATGGAGCGGCATGTGACGAACTACTACTTCGACACCGACAACGACTTCGTTTCTGTCATTCGGACGGGAATGTTGGAGCGGTTACAGTTGAACACTCTGAAACCCCGGCGTGGGACTACGAACGATCCGCATCTTTGAGCTTCCATTCGAAGTGCCAGAAGAATTAGTGACAGATGCCCTGCGTACTTGCGGAACGGTCCTATCCCATGTGGCTGAGAACTGGGCGAGTTTCAAAACTTATCCTGTCCTCAATGGCGTCTGACACATGCGGGTCGAACTCCGAAAATATGTTCCGTCATACCTGTACCTCGCTGGTTGCAGGGCGATTGTCATCTACGACAGACAAACAAGGGCGTGCTCTGCCGGTGGGAAAGAGGGACACGAACGTTCTGAGTGTACTCAATGAAGGTTCTTACAGCTGCCACGGGATGTTCCAAGCCGGCCGCTGTGGCCGAGCTGTTCTATGCGCTTCAGTCCGGAACCGCGCTGCCGCTACGCTCGCAGGTTCGAATCCTGCCTCGGGCATGGCTGTGTTTGATGTCCTTACGTTAGTTAGGTTTAAGTAGTTCTAAGTCTAGGGGACTGATGGCCTCAGATGTTAAGTCCCATAGGGCTTAGAGCCATTTGAACCATTTTGGGGATGGTCTACCACTCACACCGCATCCGACTCTGCTCCCTCTGACCTACGTCGCCACATTACGCGATAACGTACGCCGTGTGACAGAAACGTACCGGAACGTTCAGACAGAGGCAGATCGTGGCGAGCCACGGAAGGACGACGTTGCGCTGGACCGCCAGCAGCAGTCACAGGACGCCCTCTCTTCGGCACCGCTTTGGAGCCCTTTCAGATAAGGCAATTTCAGACGTCGATAATTCGATGGCGCACGATTCCGACGTCCTCTGCGAACATCCAGAGGCCACACTGACCTCGGATTCCGAGGTTCGACAACGGAAACAGCGATCACCAAAACGCCAGAAGAAGCGCTGTCTCACGGTGGAGAACGACAAACCGGATCCAGCAGGCAGTGCTGAGGCGTTTACGGATACATAGCAGGCGACGACCATGGATACAGAAGAGCTGCCTAGCGTGGATGCACGGGTCGCCAGAGGGACACCGACACGACCTTCCAAAGACGATGCTGCAGAATCAGCGGAGGAGTTCAATCGACGGCAACAGGCTACAGCGCACGACAACGATGGGATGCTAGGGGTCTGGTCAGAAGACCCACCCCTGTGGGGAACAGATGATGCCGGAGGAACTGCTCCCACACACTCTCCCGGTGTAAGACCTGGGGCTGAGGCGAGCCAGTAGATGGGTCCCCAGGGCGCCGACCGGACGGCACCGTCGCTGAAAGCAGACGGCGAGCGGCAGATCCCATTCGACGACAGAGGCGCAGCTGGTTGAGATGCCGACGCACCTCACCAGAGGCCCCCAAAACCAGATACATAGCGCGGCCGAGGCAGCGAAGAATGCGCCCTGCGAGCCAACGTCGTGAACCTCGGTAGTGACGATAGTAGACAACGTCGCCTGAAGCAAAAGCAGGTGTCTGCCGCTGCACAGGAACCTGATGCGCGGATGTAGCAAAGACATCAAGGTTCGATGATGACGACCGTGGAGCAACTCAGCCGGCGAGCGACCATCTCGGGGCTGAGAGTGGTACGAGGACAAAAAGAGCAATAACGCGTCCTCCCGAGAATGCGACAATTTTAACTTCAACATCTGTGACCTGAAAGTCCTGACCAATCGTTCAGCGGCACCGTTAGACTGTGGCGAAAACGTCGTGGACGTCAGATGTTGAATACCATTGGCCTTGCAGAATGACTGAAATTCTGCGGACATCAATTGTGGGCCATTGTCGGAAACAATAGTCTGTGTAAGACCTTCAATGCAAAAGATAGCAGATAACACTTGGATGGTGGCAGATGACATCGTGGAAGACATCCGGACAACAAAAGGAAAATTACTGAAGGAATCTACCACAACCAACCATCGAGCATTCGAGAATGGACCAGCAAAATCGATGTGTAAGCGTTGCCAAGGGGAAGTGGCTTTTGGCCATGCAAAGAATTTCCGCAGTGGTGCTGATTGTTGTTGGGCACACACCATGCAAGAAGAGCACATATTCGCAATCGCGGCATCGATTCCGAACCAAGTACAGTGCTGACGAGCAAGTTGTTTCGTTCTCACTATACCCCAACGTCCTTGGTGGTGAAGCTGTAAGACAGAGGACTGTAACGAACGTGGGACCACGACCCTGGACTGATCATTATCAGAACGCAACAGCAAAACACCACGTCGAACAAATAGTCTCTCCTTGTGAGCAAAAAATCGGCGAACCAACGGATCCCCGAACCGAGACTTTGACAAGGGCCATTGCGTAGCAACAAAACGCAGAACGGTAGCAAGGACGGGGTCGGCAGCTGTGGCTGTAGCTACACGACGAAAATCAATCGGAAACGATTCGACCACGTCATCAGTTTCCGAATCAATAAACATGCAAGCAAGTTCGGAGGAATCGAATGCTCTGTCCTCAGCAACAGGCAAACGGGACAATGCATCGGCGTTTCCGTGCTTAGCAGTGGACCGATACAAGATATCGTAGCGGTACTGCGAGAGGAAAATAGACCAGCGAATGAATTTCTGCGCTGTACGTGGAGGTACAGGCTTGGTTGGATGAAAAAGCGATGTCAAAGGTTTGTGGTCTGTGATGATGGTAAAGTGACGACCATACAAGAAATCATGAAACTTTGTAACACCAAATACGAGAGCCAATGCTTCTTTCTCGATCTGTGAATAATTTCTTTGCGCCGACAAGAGCAATTTGGACGCAAAGGCAATAGGGCGATCGTGCGATCCATCTTTGTGCGCAAACACAGCACCGATCCCGAAATCCGATGCATCCACCATCAACAAAAGGGGCTTCTGGGGATCGAATGGCGTAAGGCAAGTATTGGAAAGCAACGCCGATTTCAACTGGCGAAAGGCGCGTTCGCATTCCGTCGTCCAGACGAACGGAACACCCTTACGGCGTAAGCGATGAAGTGGAGCTGAAATGGAAGAGGCATGGAGAACATAGCGATGATAATAATTTATTTTTCCCAGCACACTCTGTAGCTGCTTCAAATTCTGCTGCGAAGGCAAATCTTGTATGGCACGGAGGTGCTCTGGACTGGGATGTATGCCTTGGGCATTGATTACGTGTCCCAGATAGGGTAAGTCACGAGCAAAAAACACACGTTTGTCCTTCCGCAAGCGAAGACCATTTTGTCGCAAGACCTGAAATAATGTTCTGAGATTGGCTAAATGTTCATCTTCCGTTTTTCCGGAGATCACAATATCGTCCACATAGTTTGCTGCAGTAGGGACCGACGCACAAACAGTTTGTAGATATTGCTGAAACAATGCAGGGGCAGATGCACACCCGAATGCCAGTCGTTTGAATCGATACAAACCAAGATGCGTGTTAACCACCAAAACGCACTGGGATTCTTCGTCCACCGGTATTTGCAAGTACACAGCTGCTAGGTCCAACTTGGAAAAATATTTACCCGGGCACAGATTGTCAAAAAGATCTTCCGGGGGGGGGGGGGGGGGGTTAAAGGAAAAGTAGCAGCCACTAGTTGTGGATTCACTGTTGCCTTGAAGTCCACACAAAGTCTCAATTTTCCGGAAGGTTTTGGCAAAATTACTAATGGTGATGCCCAGAGAGAAGCCTGCACACGTTCAATTACACCTTGTGATTCCAAATCATGTAATGTTTTTGCGACCTCATCACGCAATGCGTGGGGAACATTGCGCGCTCTGAAAAATTTCGGTTGCGCGTTTACTTTCAGTTCCAAATGTGCTGCATAGTTCTTAGCGCAACCAAGGCCCGGTGCAAAAATGTCTGCAAAGTCTTCACATAGACGAGAAACACTGTCTGAAGGCACAGTCTGATTGACTATAGACAAGTTAAACAACTGAAATAAATCGAAACCAAACAAGTTCACTGCAGAAGAAGAACGAAGGACGTAAAATGACACAAGTTTTGTTTGTCCTTTGTATGTTCCAAGAAGGCTGCACTGTCTAAATACAGGAATACCTTGCCCTGAATAACTAGTTAACTTAACATTTGCGGCACGCAAGGGGGGTGTGCCCAGCAGTTTGTGTCTCGATTGATCAGTGAAACTGCAGCTCCGGTATCGAGCTGGAATGGTCTCACATTGCTGTTAATGTCCAAGTCTACAAAAAGTTTATTGTCCTGCTGACGACAAGAGCGACTGTCTCGTGCAACGTGAACTGACACTGGTACATAATCACTTGCGACTTGACGGGATTTCCGGCGATGTCGACGCACACTATTTGTGGGACGAACACAGTCACTGTTAGAGAGAGTGGCACTGGGCGGAGTGGAATGAACTACCTGAATTTCCATGGGCGAAGTTTCACGAGCCTGAGTATCCTTGGTTTGAATCCGATTCCGGCGTGAAGCAAAGGGCCTGGAATGGTTGTGAGTGTCCAATCTGAGCTTTATCTGGCAAACACTCTGAACATGTCCTTTTTTATTACAGAAAAAGCAAATAGCCTGGCGTGACGGGCAATTCTCACGCGAATGTCTAGTAGCACACCGCAGGCATGATTTTAGCACTGCATTTGCTTGCCTGCGCAGCACACGTGGCTGAGAACCTGGCGGCAGCGGCGCGGCCGGGAGCGAGGGCTGTTTACTGCTCCGTGCAGCTCGCCCGGCGGGCCGGTTAACCTGACACAGGGGTGGCGAAGTTACAAATGATTCCTGAGCAAAGTCAAGTGTGTCCTGCCGATCCACTATGTCCATCACTTGTTGAAGGGAGGGATTGACTAGTTTCAAAATCTGTTCCCTTATACGAACATCAGAAACATTCTGTGCAATTGCATCACGCACCATAATATCTGAATAAGGGAGTCCACATTGACACTCAAAAGCACAATCCCTAGTAAGGCCTTGCAAAGTTGCAACACACTCCCTATTAGTCTGACCTGCTGCACGTTTTTTACGAAAGAAGGTATACCTTTTCGCAACTACATTGACTGATTCTTTGAAATATGCACTAATGCAGACAAAATTTCGTCGTAGGACAGAGTTGCTACATCGCGTCGGGGAAATAATTTGACTATCACACAGTACGTTTGGACGCCGACCAAAGACAACAAAAACGGCTCCTGCTCGTTACCTTGAATCCTGTAGGCGGCGAGATGGAATCCAAATTGGCGTGACCACTCTGTCCAGCTTTCCAGTGCAGCATCAAAAGGTCGAAAAGTTGGTGCAACAGCGTGTTGTGGCTGCGTTAGCGGTGGAGCGGCGGCTGCCGCATCGTTTTGCATTGTGCATTGACCCTGGACGAGCTGTCCAAGGGCATCCAGTAAAGCCTGCGTCTGCTGATTCTGTAAGCGATAAAATTCGGACAGTACATCTGGAGACGGTGGCGAAGCCATTACACAAGTAAATCAGGACAGTATACTTAAGAACGTGGTATTGCCTCGTCGCCAAATGTTGTGGATTGGCAGGAGAGCCAACCCAGGAATCTAGAGGAAGCTGAAAGGCACGCGTTTTAGCTCACGCAGGCTGGCGTGAGGTCTGGAACAGGACAAGGAATTTAGACTTTAGGAAAACAGACGAAGCTGGTGGAATACTTAACTGTAATCCATTAATGGTGAATGTCGGTCTGACGGTACATGATTAACAAGATCAATAGTAACTGATAATGGCACCTTGCTAGGTCGTAGCAAATGACGTAGCTGAAGGCTATGCTGACTATCGTCTCGGCAAATGGGGACGTATTTTGTCAGTGAACCATCGCTAGCAAAGTCGGTTGTACAACTGGGGCGAGTGCTAGGAAGTGTCTCTAGACCTGCCGTGGGGCGGCGCTCGGTCTGCAATCACTGATAGTGGCGACACGCGGGTCCGACGTATACTAACGGACCGCGGTCGATTTAAAGGCTACCACCTAGCAAGTGTGGTGTCTGGCGGTGACACCACACTCCTAGCCAACAACTTCGGGAGTTGGTCAACGGGATGGAATTAATTCATTCACGGGGCACAGGTCATCCCCGTTTTCAAGAAGGGACGTCGAACAGATGTGCAGAACTATGACCTATATCTCTAACGTCGATCAGTTGTAGAATTTTGGAACACGTATTATGTTCGAGTATAATGACTTTTCTGGAGACTAGAAATCTACTCTGTAGGAATCAGCATGGGTTTCGAAGAAGACGATCGTGTGAAACCCAGCTCGCGTTATTCGTCCACGGGACTCAGACGGCCATAGACACGGGTTCCCAGCTAGGTGTCGTGTTTCTTGACTTCCGCAAGGCGTTTGATACAGTTCCCCACAGTCGTTTAATGAACAAAGTAAGAGAATATGGACTATCAGACCAATTGTGTGATTGGATTGAAGAGTTCCTAGATAACAGAACGCAGCATGTCGTTCTCAATGGAGAGAAGTCTTCCGGTAGTAAGAGTGATTTCAGGTGTGCAGCAGGGGAGTGTCGTAGGACCGTTGCTATTCACAATATACATAAATGACCTTGTGGATAACATCGTAAGTTCACTGAGGCTTTTTGCTGATGATTCTGTGGTATATGGAGAGGTTGTAATTATGGAAAATTCAACTGAAATACAGGATGATCTGCAACGGATTGACGCATGGTGCAGGGAATGGCAACTGAATCTCAATGTAGACAAGTGTAATGTGCTGCGAATACATAGAAAGAAAGCTCCTTTATCATTTAGCTACAATATACCAGGTCAGCTACTGGAAGCAGTTAATTCCATAAATTATCTGGGAGTAGGCATTAGGAGAGATTTAAAATGGAATGATCATATAAATTTGATCGTCGGTAAAGTAGATGCCAGACTGAGATTCATTGGAAGGATCCTAAGGAAATGCAATCCGAAAACAAAGGAAGTAGGTTACAGTACACTTGTTCGCCCACTGCTTGAATATTGCTCACCAATGTGGGATCCGAACCAGGTAGGGTTGATAGAGATATAGAGAAGATCCAACGGAGAGCAGCGCGCTTCGTTACAGGATCATTTAGTAATCGCGAAAATTACGGAAATGATAGATAAACTCCAGTGGAAGACTACAGGATAGACGCTCAGTAGCTCGGTACGGGCTTTTGTTGAAGTTTCGAGAACATGCCTTCACCGAGGAGTCAAGCAGTATATTGCTCCCCCCTACTTATTATCTCGCGAAGAGACCATGAGGATAAAATCAGAGGGATTAGAGTCCACACAGAGGCATACCGACAATCTTTCTTTCCACGAACAACACGAGACTGGAATAGAAGGGAGAACCGATAGAGGTACTCAGGGTACCCTCCGCCACGCACCGTCAGGTGGCTTGCGGAGTATGGATGTAGATGTAGAAGTATCGTAACCAACGTAGATATACTCCGCGAGCCGTTTGGATCGGATCTACGTTTCAAGGGCGTCGGTGATGTCGACGGCGGACGTAGGAATCTGCCCGACCGCGTTTACAGACCTTGAGACGTATATTTGTAGGGTTATCCTTGTTAGACAGCAGGTGTGGCTACGGTGAGGTAACTGGAAGATGAACGTCTCCCAGCTGCGTGATGCAGAATGTCGACGCATGGTGGATGTCGTGGTATGGCTGCCTCCGTCGATGAAATTCTTACGGTTCTGTCCTACAGTGACGCGAAGCCAGCTTTACGGAGGACGTTCATAGGTTATGGGAACGAGGTTTCTCAATGACAGTGCACTACCACTGACTTTCACTTTACGGCCCTCCGGGAACTGTTCACTCAATCACCTACACCAAAACGCCAGACAGCCGTTCATCGAGTCAAGGCGAAGCTGGTACGACGTGCGACGCAGAGGATGGCGGGTACGATGATACGCGCGAGGTCGCGGGATTGTCTGTCCAACGAGGTTCCCTCGATGCATTATGTGATAACGAAAAGAAGAAGAAGACGAAGGACGTAAATTCATGAGATCCATCTCGTCGAAGGCCGTCGTTTTTGAAGGGGCATAGCACAGGCGTCCATGGATCATTTTTGACATTCTATATGAGCGACGGGGAGGGCGAGAGGGAGCTGGGAACGGCCTGGAAGAGACCCCTGACGCGACGCGTGTCAACGTGGAAGCGGACGTGGTATCTGAAATAACGTGTGAGTAGCTGGAGGAAGCGAATACACGAGGTGCCTCCAGCAAGTCCCCAGGTCCAGACGGATTCCCGTTGGAATTTTACCGTGCCTTTGTGACCATTATGACACCGATGTGGTTATGCATGTTTAATGAGTTTCTGCGACAAGAAGTACCGGTTCTCATTAAATTCACGGGAAGGCTCATGATCCCGATACCCAAGCCCCTTGGTGGCAAATGGCCTCGTAATTATCGTCCCTTGACCCTCCTTAATAGTGACTACAAGATCTTCATGCGCATAGTGGGCAGCCGTATCAAAACGTCGCTGGTGGATCGAAGACATGCCGATCACACCTCTTAGCGGCATCAATAATATCCATACAGCCTTGGGAGACTATCGTGACGTCGTCGCTCTCGAGGCTGCATGCCGCCTCCGGGGGCCACTGGTTGCTGTAGATTTCGATCTTGCTTTTGATCGCGTGGACCACGTGTACCTCGAGGCGGTGATGAATGGGACTGGTGTATCGCCATTATTGACACTGCAGTGATGCGGCTGTTGCACGGTGCCAGATCAGCGATGGTGGTCAACGGAGGGAGAACTGAGTATTTTAACATCTTAAGATCAGTTTCCTTTAATTTACGTCTATGGTCACAAACTTTTTGTTAACAGATTACCGGTTTCGGTCGTTAATTACCATCATCAGACTGTTTCATAAAAACAAGGCCATAATGTATGTTTTTATGAAACAGATCTGATTTGGTCATGAAAGACCAAAACCGGTAATCTGTTAACAAAAAGTTTGTGACCATAGACGTAAATTAAAGGAAACTTATTACATATACGGTTCACTGTTTTTTCGCGACGATGTCGCAGCTTGTGAATCTTAAGATCAGTCAGACAGGGTTGCCCCTTGTCGATCCCCCTATGTGCGGTCGCCTTAGAACCTTGCCTCGCAGGCCTCCGCCGCCGTCTTACCTGGATTTCACTGCGACATTCATCATTCAAATGTAGAGCATACGCGGATGATACTGCGTCCCTCGTTCGGAATCAGGGGCAGACTCAGTGAACACTGGATCGGCTACAGACGAATGGTATGGCAGCTGGCAGTGAAGTCAACTTCCGAAAATCACAATTCATGCATGTGGTGCGTGCACTAGAACCAGGAACGGAAGGACCCTTATCTGTGGTGCAAACACTCCGACGTTTGGGTATGACCTTTCATAAGGAGACGGCGGGAACGGCTGCGGACAACTAACGACGGCTTTTGTTCAGAGTCCGCACGTCAGTACGACTAAACGCCCTACGGCCGATGGATATGTAGCGAGTGTCACTCGTCAACCTTTATCTCGCTGCCATGATGTGCCACCTGACACACCTTGTCCCCTTGACGTGCACGATGGCAATGAGGATTCAGGCGGCTTTTGGGTACTGTGTAAGCCCGGGACAGCTCATTAAGGTACAGTACAACACGCTTACCCTCCCAGAGCGAGAAGGGGTAGTTGGTTCAGTGAACGTGCTCGAGAAGGCGCGTGCCATATATATTAATACTATGTTAAAACGGTCGCGCAACTGGAATGACTCATGAAAATGGTTCAAATGGCTCTGAGCACTATGGGACTTAACATCTTAGGTCATCAGTCCCCTAGAACTGAGAACTACTTAAACCTAACTAACCTAAGGACATCACACACATCCAAGCCCGAGGCAGGATTCGAACCTGCGGCCGTAGCAGTCCCGCGGGTCCGGACTGTAGCGCCCAGAACCGCACGGCCACCGCGGCCGGCAATGACTCATCGAAGAACTAGTACCAACAACGGATTTTCCCCAGGTCAGTGTCGGCCACATATCGCCCCCATTAACGTATGTGCGCTCGTTAATCGTTGAGTACAGTTACGTTCTAGAGCATTTACCGACGTCCCGACAGTCGACATGGAAGGACGTGTACCATCTGCTTCTTCGACATATCGCCCGGAGCAGGGTGGAACAGAAACATCTAGCCGTTAATTGGCACGTGATGTGGCGCACGGTACACCACCCCCACCTACTTACAATAGTCAGGTCAACATGGTACATTGTAGTTAAACGGATATACCCAACGAATGACAAAAAGTACGCAATACATTTGGCGCACTCCACCATGTGTTAGCAATGCGGCATGCTGTATAAGGACGACCACCATATGGTCTGCGGCGGGGCGTTGGCTGTCTGGACTCTGGCGAGTTCATGCGGCGCACTATACATACAGCAATATCTTCGGACATACAGTTTTTTCCAGAGGAAACGTGTTTTCCACGTCGTAAGACAAACGCAGTGTCGTGGATCACAGGTATGACGGTCCATTACATATATGGAGACATACATCTGAACGCACTAGATTTCTGGCAATACTTGCAAGATGGACACACAAAACTGTTACGGCTACGAAAGTGCAAGGACTGGTATGCCAATTTTCTAGGAACGGTTTTTGCTGACCCGCCATATACTTGGGGTGTGGCGGGTGTGCAAAGATGAGCGGCGGTGCTGTCGTTGTGAAACTGACAAAGTAATGTGATCAGCTAAGGAAAACTACGTGAGTATGCCCCCGAGGACGAACTAACATTTGCACAGATAGCAATGGAATGTTTCTTCGAATTTTGTTTTAATCTCTATGAATACTTTTTTTAAGGGTGCCGGACATGGTCCCACTTTGTTTTATTTCTGGCTGGATGGTAGGATGGCAGCGAGGTTCCTTCCAGGAAAATTATGGTTTTGTGAAAATTAAAGGCTTTTGTTACTCCTACCTTCCTTAAAAACAAAATAATAAACAAAAAATAAAAAATGGTAATGCGATTGCAAAAAGAAGCAGTAAAAGATCGGATTTCGCTGTGAAAGGGTCGCAGCAGGCTCGACTCCGCCGGGTGGCAAATATTAAAAAAAAAAAGTTGGTAGAGCAGTTGTTAGCGATAGATGTAGTCCTGCGTTCGGGAAATAAAAAAAACTTGCCCGTGAAAGGCAAAGATCCCGAGTTCGAGTCTCGTTCCGGCAAACAGTTTTAATCTGCCAGGAAGTTTTAATAATTTTATTTGTTTGACGAAGCTGAGATGGGTAATGATTTTGGCTCCACCATAGTTGGTAATGGCGTGATATGTGTAACGCAACAAGTCTCTGTTCAGGTATGGATATGTTGTACAGTTCTCTTATGTTAAATTACTGTTTTTTTTAAAAAAGTGTTATTCTTTGTAGAACGTTGTAGATAAAAAGAAAACTACAAAAGAAATGAAGAACGAAAACTATGTGCGACCTGTTTTAAAACATCAGGTAACAGGTATATAATTCGGGATTAAATAAATAGGTAAATAGTTCTTTAATTACCTCTTGTGCTTCACCTTCTTATCCTTAGGAGTCTGTTTGTAAATTAAGGTCTCTGTTCATATTTTTCTAGGTCTGAACATGGACATTGTTGACCTATTGTTGACCTAAATTAATAGCCTGATTACAAGTAAACATTATGATCCAAGATTGGAATTATAATGAGGCTAATATTTTGCTAGATCGCTGGAAAGTATCTCACAAGTTCTACTCGAGAAATTGTTTAACTCTCCTTACTAAGCGTGATAGTTAAACATTTATGGTTGCCTCTTGTACTGCTACCTTGGTATGTGTCCTTGCTCACACAGTGTAATGTGGCTTCTGGAGTTCAAAACAATAGTTCAAATGGCTCTGAGCACCATGGGACTTAACTTCTGAGGTCATCAGTCCCCTAGAACTTAGAACTACTTAAAACTAAGTAACCTAGGGACATCACACACATCCATGACCGAGGCAGGATTCGAACCTGCAACCGTAGCGGTCGCGCGGCTCCAGACTGTAGCACCTACAACCGCTCGGCCACTCCGGCCGCTTGTGGAGTTCAAATTCAGTTGTATATGTGCCATGTTAGCTTGTAATTAGAGCAATTGCTCACACGTTACTGTGATTATTTAGATTTTGAGCCTCTTACGGCTATTATCAATAAAATCAGGTACACTTTTCCGACAATGTGAGCCTTGCAGGGTGAGGTAGGCAGCCCCGCAGCGCAGTGCCTCGCTTCGCCTGGCCAGCTCGGCCGCTTGCCGGCAGCCGCGCTGTCAGCGGCGGCAGGCGGGCAGCCGGCGGTCCCGGGCGCAGTGGTGACGGCACAGTAGTACAGTATTTCACGCGCGCGTCGCGGCCGCTCGGCTTCCGCATATATCTGCCGGCCAGCAGATTTATGGGCGCTGCAAATTCGAGAGCGCCACGCCGCGCTGTGCTCAATGTGTCTGCCGCCACCAAATGATGAACACTGCGAGGGGCGGCCGGAGGCGGCGATTCGCGCCAGCGGCGCCGGCGGACCCGCTGCAAATTCACACCGCAGCGGTTCAACAGCCGCATCGCGGCGGTCCGTCGCTCCCTCACCAGAAGCTCCACGTAATATTCACGGCTTCGCTGTAATAGAAATTGTTAGCGATGACGGAATGTTCACCCACCTAAGTTACACTGAAGCGCCGAAGATACTGCTGTAGGCAGGCGTATTCAAATACAGAGATATGTAAACAGGCAGAATACGGCGCTGCGGTCGGCAACGCCTATACAACGAGTGACTGGCGCAGTTGTTAGATCGGTTACTGCTGGTACATTGGGAGGTCATCAATTATTAAGCCAGTTTGAATGCGGTGTTATATAGTAGGCGCACGAGCGATGAGACACAGCATCTCTGAGGTGGCGATGAAGTGGGAATTTTCGCGTACGACCATTTCGCGAGTGTACCGTGAATATCAAGTGCAACGTCCCCTTAGAATAATTAATGAGTTACTGTGCTGGTAAACCCCGTACGTTATTTCATTTTCAAACAGCTGAGCAAAACTGAACGTACTCAGACATTTCTCTCTTTACTTATTCTGATCATCACTAAACTGACAAACAATATTTTTAGCCCAACGCAATCTGACTTTCAATAATCCCTACAAAAGAATGGCCCTGACTAACAATAACCTATACCATTCATGAATCACTTACCTCACAAAAATCTTCGTCACTCGAACTATTGCAACACAGCGACCGCCAATACTGCCAGCTAAATAAAAGATTCAAACTACTGAAGGCACTAACTTCTGATAGGCATAGTTAGCAAATGAAAGATTTTGACAGAGAACAAACAATGTATTTAGCTTAATAATGTTCAAAATTCATATATATATATATATATATCAGTTCATGATATCCAGTCTTACAAATTTACTCTCTCTGATGGACACACGTCCAGATCATCCGCTCTCAAAACTCTGCCATCTCTCTTCCCACATCCACCATTGCTGGCGGCTCACCTCCAACTGCGCAACGCTACGCGCTCTTCACATCCAACTGCCCAACACTAGAATATTCCAACAACGCAAACCAGCCACAGACTGCAGACAGCACAGCCAGTGATTTTCATACAGAGCGCTACGTGGCGTTACCAATATAAAAACCTAAACAGCCTACTTACACGAGAATCCGCTAAAAAAAAAAAAATCAAATCTCTGACATGGGTGCAGCCGAAAAAACATCCTGCAAGAACGGGACCAATGACAACTCAAGAGAATCGTTCATCGTGGCAGAAGCGCAGTCCTTCCGCAAATTGTTGCACATTTCAGTGCTGGGCCATCAACAAGTGTCAGCGTGCGAACCATTCAACGAAACATCAATGGTACGTGATTCGGAGCCGAAGGCCCACTCGTGTACCCTTTATGACTCCACGACACAAACCTTTACACCTCGCTTGTGCCCGCCAACACCGACATTGGACTGTTGATGACTGGAAACATGTTCCCTGGTCGGACGAGTCTCGTTTCAAATCGTATCTAGCGGATGGACGTGTGCAGGTATGGAGACACCCGGCCGGCCGCGGTGGCTGTGCGGTTCTAGGCGCTTCAGTCCGGAACCGCAGGACTGCTACGGTCGCAGGTTGCAATTCTGCCTCGGGCGTGGATGTGTGTGATGTCCTTAGGTTATTTAAGTTTAAGTAGTTCAAAGTTCTAGGGGACTGATGACCTCAGATGTTAAGTCCCATAGTATTCAGAGCCATTTGAACCATTTTTTTTCTTTGGCTCTTCAGTGTATAATTTATCGCTCCTAATCACGTTTGACGTCTCGTCCTCTGGTTATTGTGGAGGGCCAGAGCTGGTTTGCGGTATAAGAGGGGGGACGGGGAAAGCGTGTTTTTTGTTCTGCCTGTTACGTAATCCTCTTCTATGGGTTGAGGTCAGGGCCTGCTATACTGTTTTCAGGACGGCCGCTGTTTCTAGCACCTGTCGCGAGCAAAGATTGAAAAGCCACGGCAGGAAGCATCTCTTTACTGAATGATGCTATTAGCGGAAGCAGGAAATGGCAAAATGAAATATCTGCATTTGTTTTTTGAAGCTGATTTCCCGACAAGCCTCAATGTTAAAACAAATTCGTGCAGCAGCCGAGAGCTCTCGAAATCGAAAGTCGGCTGATGGTCCTCTTCCGTGTAGAAGGCAATGTCATATCCCCTGTGTGGCTGATATGGTGTTTGAAACGGTCTTTCTAAAGACAGTATTTCGCGATTGTCCGTGGTCAAGTGCTTTTTAAGTTCGCGTACCTCAATCGGTAAAAGCGTCTGTCCGACTGCTAACACCAATCTTTCTCAGGAAAGGGTAGAGATATCGAGTTGAAATTTATATCAGGTACTAAGATCTACAATTCATTGGCGGTGTAAAAAAATTAAGCTTCTAAGTGAATGAAATCAAATGATGCGTACTTATGTGAAGACCCCTTTCTCTCAGGAGCAGGGCGTCAGGCGTGATGGTCTGCCGGTAAAATGTGCATCTGGAAACCCAAAGATCTCGGAATCGAATTTCGGTTGGGCCACCGATTTTTAACCTGGCCTTCACCTCTTAACAATGGCACGATTACATGTTAAACTGCAGGTCCCCTTTCCCCTGTTGGATAACACGGGTAGGTTGTCGACACACAAGTGGCGTCCAATAGGAAGACTTTCAGCAGGCCATTGAGCTACACGAAGTTATTGTCTATATACATTATCAAGTATCTGCGGAAGCCTTAGAACACGGGAACTCCTCGCACTTTTTACGTAAGGTCGCAGAACTTTGTCAAAAAGCAGAAGACAGATTTCTTCGTTTCGGCTGACCGCTAGCCACATCTGTAACTTTTTCAGCTCAAAACGGTAATTTTCTCTTTCTATAGATGTGATACGTTCTGTTTAATCCGTACTTATAACCAAATCAGCCTTCAGTTAAGGAATTGTAGTGGAGGTTTGAAGTTGAAAATATCTTGCTCTTTTCAATAATTCATCGAACGTAAGCTTCTCATTTGTGCTGATGTATTTCGTGACATGACACTGCCCAGTTCCAATTTTCTTTGGATGAATCGCACTAGGTATTCGAGGCTTTCAATTCAAAATTTTCTGACAGCAATGGGGCTGCTGCAACCATTGCCATCTGCGGGAAAACCCATTAAGATTAATTTCCGAAAAAGAAACATTTTTAAATGCAAACAAATTCTGCTTTGCGCCAAATTTTCGGAAGGGACGATGTAATTGCACGAAAACTGCATTCATTAGGTAGCCTTGGTACCATAAGTATAAATGCTTCGAATGTTTGTGTAACAGCTCTGAAGAACTCAAGCGGATTTCTCAGTCGTATCACTATGATCCTCACAGCGGGAAGGCGTCAGAGAGGGCCACCAGTTCGGCACTTATTTGGCTGGCCGCCTGTGCGTAGCCAAAGATAAAAGACTCCGAGATGTTTTGCTCAACACCCCCTAGTTTCGAAACCGGCCGCACATTAAATGAGAAGTTACTGGCAGCTGAAGAGGATTTTTTATTGTATAAATGTGCTCCTCAGTCGTGGATGTTTACGTGATCAGATATTTTGTATGATCCACTTAGTTCTTCGTAGCAAAATGAGGATATATAACAGAGGGAGTGAAAGACCACTGTAAGGCAACCAGGACTAAAATTTTCTTCTCTAATCCAAGCCGTTTGATAAATTTGTTTCCTTACCTTGTAATTAATCCTTTTTCATTATCTTATTAACCCCCCCACTCTTATCATTTTCGATACGGAAAGAAATGCAAATAAAAAGAAACTGCAGTATGCGTTTGGGAATCGAACACAGGTCCTCTACTCCCCAGCCGGATGCCTTGGCAGCTACGCCAGCGGCGCTTTTGTTGAACAGCGTTTACCTTAAGGGGCGTACACAGTAGGCCAACGAAGGCTAACGAACGACGGCCAGTAGGTCCATTGGCCGAGGTTAGCTTGGTGTGTACGGGCGGCAAATTGCGGCCGACGAAGCGGTTGGCCTGCGGTTCGTTCTACTGGCGGGAACATCAAAGCGTTGGCGGTTGCCTGGCGTTGGGACCCCTCACCTAGCGTGGACGCGGGGTCCCAGTGTACGTTCGACCAGTAGTAACTTGCTGTGTCTCTAGAACGGGTGTGTATTTAAGTTTTCGAGGACAGCCAAACGTCGCATTAGAATGTTTAAATTGACCGTCTTCGCTCATTAACTGGAGCATCGTCAGAAACTCTGAACTTCGAAGTTTAAAGTACAGTAGTTGGCTGTTTAGTTGAAGAGAGAAACCAATCAATAAAACATACTGAGTGCAATTTCTGGCCCTGAAAAGCTTAATTTTAACAGTCGTTGTTTCCTCTTGTAATGGTACTTGAATTACGTAACCATTGCGGCACCTCACCTCAACCTCTCGATACCAGCAATATTCTACTGTGTTTCTGTAAAGTAGTTAACATATTTCTGAGACAATATTCAGATTTGATTTCATTAATGAAGAGGTACTTTGATACATCGATGTGTTTATATTGCAGTCATATTATTCTTATGTGTATTATTTCTTTTGTCACTATGATCTTTGACGTACTTGTAACTATGAATTTTGGGCGCGTAAGCAATTATTAGGGAGTCAAATGTTTGGTCGTCATGTTGAAAAGACGCAAATTGTAGTCAGTTTATGAAATGTGAACTTTAACAGTGAGGAAGATATTTTCAAGTATGTTTTGTATTTTGAAGTGATATTGCAAGAGAAGTAATAAAAAAGAAGTGTAAATTAAATTCGGAGTGCCGATTACTATTTTACATCACTTGCAAAAGTTTAATCTTCAAGAATGGTTTGTGAAGCGCATCTATAAAACTTTTGAATACCTTAGAATAACACCTAGGCCTCTTTGCATCTGAGCTAGGAATCACCACTACCAAGATTTTCGACGATTGAGCCATGAGTTCGCAGCGAGACCAGCGTGGGAAACACGAAGAGATGAGCGCCTAGTTTATCCATTACTTCATGCAATGGCTTTATTAACTGTGCTCTAATGACACCTGCCGTCGGCCGGAGTGGCCGAGCGGTTCTAGGCGCTACAGTCTGGAGCCGCGCGACCGCTACGATCGCAGGTTCGAATCCTGCCTCGGGCATGGATGTGTGTGTTGTCCTTAGGTTAGTTAGGCTTAAGTAGTTCTAAGTTCTAGTGGACTGATGACCTCAGCAGGTAAGTCCCATAGTGCTCAGAGCCATTTTGACACCTGCCCCATAATACAGCTTTGTTGTTGCTCGAAAATGCAATATTTAGCAGCGTGAGCAACGCTACAGTCATAATTAATTTTTGACCTTTGTTGTGGTAGGGTTGTTAGACTCTGCAGGCAAATCTCTTATCTTGCTAAGGATGTGTAATTATTGTGTTGAACAATACTGGATTGTAGAGTGGAATACGGAGAAAGCATTAAAGCTGACTGATTTTCATCGTGATCGGTAATATTTATGAGCCCCTATGAGCTGCGATGGTAAAAACAAACTTAAAAGACTAGACGCGTGGAGGGAAATGACTCAGCTAGTAGAAAGTGATGTACTCGATGTGAAAAAGAAGATTGTGTCTTCGTTCACATCTTTTCGCCGTGAACGACAAAGAGAAACAAAGAAAACTGGAAGTTACTATTAACTTTTTACTGCAAGTGCAGCTGTCGTAAAAGAGCTTTTATCTTTGCAGATTTTACGGTCTAAGCAATAACTCGAAATCTGTAACTTTCACGAACGAAGAAAATTTTGAAATAGGCTGTATTCCGATTAGCTTTAAGGCAGACATTAATATTGTGCCACCACACCGCTCCCTGCCTTTTAAAAATGGTATCTCCACCAGCGTTGTTCCTTCTTCTTTTTCTGATTATCAGCTTCTTGTAGCAGAATAAATGCTGCATATGCAGCCCTCATAATATCGGCCGGTAAAATTAATTAAATCGCTATTTTATGGTAATAACGTATCTTGAGCAAAGTCGGCAAGTAATCATAGCCAACTGCGATTCTACACGGCCGAATCCCTTGGTCCCAAGTCCGTGGTTTACCGGCCGTTGTGGCCGAGCGGTTCTAGGAGCTTCAGTCCGGAACCGCGCTGCTGCTACGGTCGCAGATTCGAATCCTGCCTCGGGCTTGGATCTGTGTGATGTCCTTAGGTTAGTTAGGTTTCAGTAGATCTAAGTTCTAGGCGACTGATGACCTCAGAAGTTCAGTCC
Source organism: Schistocerca piceifrons (assembly GCF_021461385.2). Lineage (NCBI taxonomy): Eukaryota > Metazoa > Arthropoda > Insecta > Orthoptera > Acrididae > Schistocerca > Schistocerca piceifrons. The sequence continues at coordinate 25,378,835 of NC_060141.1, forward strand.
CATAGTACTTAGAGCCATTTGAACCAATTCCTTGGTTTCAATGAGAAGCCGAACACCAATGCACTGGTGACCAACGTTCGGCCGAATCGAGAATCTATCTTTCGCTAGCACTAGTCGGCCTAGTGTGTATCCCGCTTTACGGTTAAATAAGCCGCAGCTGTAACAGTTTCTTACCTCGATTTCTAGAGATGATAAATCCTCGGTTTTCAATCATCTGTATGTCCCGTCAATTTTATGTCGAACTTTAGGGGTGGTTTTCTCAAGAAATGGGGGGAGGGGAGGGGCGGGGTGATAAGCCAGAATATGCCAGAGTCTTTCATTGTAGACCGTGCACTAGCAACCAGCCAAATATGAGACGAATTTGTTGGCCATGTCTGAGACCTTCCCATTGTGAGACTCATATTAATATGACCGAGAAATCGGCCTGAGCTGTAAATCGTACCTTATTAGCAGGACAGCATATTGCTCAATCAACGGGTGAAACACACTGCAATAACAAAGAATAGGGGAGGCCATGGTGTAATAGAGTGTTAACATTACAAGCAGAAACAGTTCAGGAGTGTTTAACGGCTTATGGTTTGTCAAGTAATGTGCGTGAGACGGGCAGGCCAGTCAAAAATGTTCACACGTGTGTGTAATTTTATGGGACTTAAATGCTAAGGGCATCAGTCCCTAAGCTTACACACTACTTAACCTAAATTATCCTAAGGACAAACACGCACACCCATGCCCGAGGGAGGACTCGAACCTCCGCTGGGACCAGCCGCACAGTCCATGACTGCAGTGTCTTAGACTGGCAGGCCAGCCAATAAGCAGACTTTATGTCAGATTTTAATATCCTTATGAGCACTACAGTCTGATGTGCTATATACAGTATTATCCAACCATCTGCGTCTCTGTTTTTATTGGCAATATATGGTGGTTTTCATTTAACTAAAAAGTTTTTGCATGAACCACCACTATAATTTTAGCGTTACCCCACGGTTCTGCCTCATTTTTACTGTCTGGTTTTGTATCTGTGCAAGCGGACAGTCCGGTTATGGGTGTATTTTGTAATTCCATTGGTTCTATTTTCCACATCCAACCGCACAGGTTCCTGTACCGGACGCCTGCGGCGCCACGCCCCAGCTGTTTAGGCAAATAGACCACGCCATTTGGTTTCCTGTACACTGGCGAGACGGGTGGTTCTCCGCAGCGCCTGAGTGTTTGCACTTTCACATTCCTACTTGAAACCTCAGCTGAGTTTCTCCCTACAGTGCTGCGTTTCCTGTTGCAGATCCCAACGTCGTATGTGCGTCAGATAAATGTGTTGCAATTCATTGGCCTGTGGCCTACACACCCCACATCCATCATTTGACAAACCATAAGAATAAGTAGCAGTTAATCAGGGTTTCACTGTTTTCTCTTGTATGTGTGGCCGGCCGTTGTGGCCGAGCGGTTCTAAGCGCTTCAGTCTGGAACCGCGCAACCGCTACGGTCGCAGGTTCGAATCCTGCCTCGAGCATGGATGTGTGTGATGTCATTAGGTTAGTTAGGTTTGAGTAGTTCTAAGTTCTAGGGGACTGAGGACCTCAGCTATTAAGTCCCATAGTGCTCAGAGCCATTTGAACCATTTTCTTGTATGTGTATCGCAGCAACCGTAGATTCACTTCAGGAGGAGGTCAGGCGGTTACTACAACACGCATAAAATATTAGCTCATGTTACTGCTGTGGTGCCAACGGCCTTGCCGCAGTGGTAACACGGGTTCCCGTCACATCACCGAAGTTAAGCGCTGTCGGGCTGGGCTAGCACTTGGACGGGTGACCATCCGGTCTGCCGAGCGTCGCTGGCAAGCGGGGTGCACTCAGCCCTAGTGAGGCAAATTCAGGAGCTACTTGACTGAGAAGTAGCGGCTCTTGTCACGAAAACTGACAACGGCCGGGAGAGTGGTGTGCTGACCACATGCCCCTCCGTATCTGCATCCAGCCCTTGGGCTGAGAGGATGACACGGCGGACGGTCGGTACCGTTGGACCTTCCAAAGTCTGTTCGGACGGAGTTTTACTGTTGTAGTATCATACACTCCTGGAAATGGAAAAAAGAACACATTGACACCGGTGTGTCAGACCCACCATACTTGCTCCGGACACTGCGAGAGGGCTGTACAAGCAATGATCACACGCACGGCACAGCGGACACACCAGGAACCGCGGTGTTGGCCGTCGAATGGCGCTAGCTGCGCAGCATTTGTGCACCGCCGCCGTCAGTGTCAGCCAGTTTGCCGTGGCATACGGAGCTCCATGGCAATCTTTAACACTGGTAGCATGCCGCGACAGCGTGGACGTGAACCGTATGTGCAGTTGACGGACTTTGAGCGAGGGCGTATAGTGGGCATGCGGGAGGCCGGGTGGACGTACCGCCGAATTGCTCAACACGTGGGGCGTGATGTCTCCACAGTACATCGATGATGTCGCCAGTGGTCGGCGGAAGGTGCACGTGCCGGTCGACCTGGGACCGGACCGCAGCGACGCACGGATGCACGCCAAGACCGTAGGAACCTACGCAGTGCCGTAGGGGACCGCACCGCCACTTCCCAGCAAATTAGGGACACTGTTGCTCCTGGGGTATCGGCGAGGACCATTCGCAACCGTCTCCATGAAGCTGGGCTACGGTCACGCACACCGTTAGGCCGTCTTCCGCTCACGCCCCAACATCGTGCAGCCCGCCTCCAGTGGTGTCGCGACAGGCGTGAATGGAGGGACGAATGGAGACGTGTCGTCTTCAGCGATGAGAGTCGCTTCTGCCTTGGTGCCAATGATGGTCGTACGCGTGTTTGGCGCCGTGCAGGTGAGCGCCACAATCAGGACTGCATACGACCGAGGCATACAGGGCCAACACCCGGCATCATGGTGTGGGGAGCGATCTCCTACACTGGCCGTACACCACTGGTGATCGTCCAGGGGACACTGAATAGTGCACGGTACATCCAAACCGTCATCGAACCTATCGTTCTACCATTCCTAGACCGGCAAGGGAACTTGCTGTTCCAACAGGACAATGCACGTCCGCATGTATCCCGTGCCACCCAACGTGCTCTAGAAGGTGTAAGTCAACTACCCTGGCCAGCAAGATCTCCGGATCTGTCCCCCATTGAGCACGTTTGGGACTGGACGAAGCGTCGTCTCACGCTGTCTGCACGTCCAGCACGAACGCTGGTCCAACTGAGGCGCCAGGTGGAAATGGCATGGCAAGCCGTTCCACAGGACTACATCCAGCATCTCTACGATCGTCTCCATGGGAGAATAGCAGCCTGCATTGCTGCGAAAGGTGGATATACACTGTACTAGTGCCGACATTGTGCATGCTCTGTTGCCTGTGTCTATGTGCCTGTGGTTCTGTCAGTGTGATCATGTGATGTATCTGACCCCAGGAATGTGTCAAATAAGTTTCCCCTTCCTGGGACAATGAATTCACGGTGTTCTTATTTCAATTTCCAGGAGTGTATATCGATACCACCCTCCCCTCGTTTCATGGTTGGCAATGCAATGCCAGGTTTCCATCAGACGCCTTAGTAGTCGTGCAGGATCTGGAGGACCCAATGGTGCAGGCCCACTGAGCCACGCCTCCAGCAGCTCCGTACCACCAGCGCCCCCTTATGCCGCAGTATGGGATGGCTGGCAGCAACCACACAGCCCACTCACACTTGGGGCCACTTTCCTACATGACCAATGCAGACTCTACGTAGTCGCAGATCCAACACCACTGATTGTGCTTACTTCAGAGAGCTTCAACCTTGTAAACGTACGCTTCTGCGACCGTCGTCACTGAGCCGTGGTAAAAACTGCTGTTTTGAAGAGCGCGCCGCAGCGCGTAGTGTGAAGTAGTCGCTCTCCGTTTCTGGCGGTGGCGCCGCTGTCCCAATCGCAGCTTTGGTGTCTCCCTCTGGTGGGAAAGGGGAAAGGTTCCCTGTTCACGGGCATTTAAGGGGCGCTATGAGCTCGCCAGTCGCTCAGTTGAGGTCAGTCTGGGTGAGTCTGGAGTCAGTCTGGGATCAGTCTCTCGTCCGAATTTGTGGCGCAGTGAGAGAACGCAGCGAGTGGTCGCCCGGTCGGGGGCTGAGTTCCTGCATCTGAGTCTGCGCGTTAGGCCGGCAATCTGCTCGAGTTGCTCAGGCAACGGTCATTGGCGGTAGGATCGATCGGTTGGTTGGTCGCGCACTGAGACACAAGATGACTTGTCCGCCTAGAGCGTCGGCGCATGTGAGGTCGCCACGTGAGTCCAGTGGGCCGCGCCGTGTAGCGAGGGGTAGTGGCTTCGCCGCCGACACGAGAGCAGCAGGAGTCAACCCACAACATCGGTCTGGCCGGTGCGAGCTGCGACGCCGTGAGACGGGAGATCGGCGCGCCTTCCTGCGTCCGTTGAAGCGGCTGGCAGCGGACGGTTCGGGAGAACGCTTTCGGGGTGCCGCGCCAGGTCTTCGCCAGATATCGCAGTTTATTAGAAGTTAAGTGATTGCTGATAGGTTGTCTCAATTACTTGTTAAATTCTACTTGTTTTCCTGGTGAGGTCACCAGCCGCTTTGCTTTGGGGTCGTCCCACCATTCTTCTCCGTTTGCCCACTCGCGGGAAGGTGGTTATTTGTCAATTGGGTGGTCCATTTTTTCCCCTGTGGGGTAGGGGCGGGCTAGAGCAACCTGCGGTTCGGGTTGTTCGATTTGTTCGGTAATCTCCCTTCAATCTGCCTTACGTTAATAGGTGCCTCTGTCATGTTTGTCGGATTCGGTGTGTTAACGAATTTATTGCTTGAAGCGCAACGGCCTAGTTCCTGAAATATGTTTTTATATTGCCTATCATTTTGAGAGCCGGCATATGTGTACTGTGGAGCATATTTGGCCGACCTTGTATAATTTTATGTAAGATTGTATTTCATGGGCTTTTATTTAAATGGTCATTTTTAGTATATAAGGCTGCCAGCCTTCCACCGTAAGACTTTCCTTAGAAGTTAAAATCAAGTTGCACCTTCGGTGGCAAGTTAATCCTTTAATTTTAGTGCTTCGTACCATTTCCATCCCTCCTACGGGGTGCATAGTTTGTGTGCTTTTGTGAATTGTTAAAACTTATACTTTAAGGTAATCTGGTGTGTTGCAGATTTGCACCTGTGTAGTCTTTCAGAGGTTTTTGTGGGCAGTCGTGACTACAGCCGTGAAAAAGGTAGCGGCAAGGGTCTCAACCCGAAAGCTCATACACTCAAAAATTTGTTTCCTTCTGCCTCTGAATAAACTTTAACTTGATATTTTGAACCTGTTTCTTAAAAAAAAAGGCTTTTATGAATAAAATTCCCATTTGTTAAAAGCAATTTCATTTTGATTTCATCAGTTACTCCCTGGCAACTATTTACACGCTCACATAGTGTGATTAAATGTGTTAATGTTCTTCATGAATCGCTAGTAAATAAAGTAGAATAAAGTCTCAAGAAAATTCTTTGGAAATAAATCCACGGTTCAGTCACAGCCAATAAAATTCTTCTGGGTTTGTGACCACATTGACAACTATAAAATTCCGACGTTTCGGCGACTATTGCGAGACGCCTTTCCCAGAGTTTATTGGTAACTGCTCAATGGACGCTGGTTTGATTACTTATATATTTTGCAGGAGTGCTGTCATTGGATGTGAGGGTAAGAAGGAAGAGTATTAGGTGTTCTTTTATTGGTCTATGTAGTGTGTTATCATTAGCGCAAATAGGCGGTTTTCATTGGAGGTTCTGGTGGGAATCGGCGAATAGGAAAATCGGGTGCAAATGTGGACTGTTGTATGTAGGCGAGACGGTGCGTCGAATAAGCACAAGGTTATCAGAACACGAGAAATACATCCGTCTCAAACAGTACAACAGATCAGCGGTGGCAGAACATCAGGAACAGTGCAGGAGGAGGATTGAATTTTTGAGAGGCCCGCGTACTGGCGAAACAGCCGTTTGGTTTGAGGAAAAAGATCAGAGAGGCTATAGAAATAGCCAAGCGACCCGACAACATGAATAGAGAAGACGAGTACCGACTTCCAGCGTCTTGGCTGCCGGCAGTGACAGCTTTGCTGAAGGGCAGCTCTCGAAGAGCAACAGGCCCGCGCGGCCACAGCGGCGGAGGATACACAGAGGGCAGACGAGCCCTGGTCGATACTAGGCAGTCGCTGCTCAGTTTCCTATTGGCCGATTTCCACCAGTGGCAAGCAATAAAGAAAACTCCAATGGAAAACACCTACTTCCGCGAATGAGAACACGCAGTCCAAAGTCGAATAAAAGAACACCTAGTACTCTTTCTCCTCACCCTCGTATTCAATGAGAGAACTCCTCCATTGTACATAAGTAATCAAACAATCGCCCATATAGCAGTTAGCAATAAACCCCGAGGACGGGGTCTTGCAATAGTCGCCGAAACGTCGGAATTTTATATTTGACAATGCGGTCACAAACCCAGAGAATTTTATTGGCAACTTTATCCTTGTTGCTATTGTCTCAGCTTGACTCTGTTTCTTGCTGCATTATTTGTAATGAGTCTTCGAGGACGATAAGTGTCTTCTACTTACTGTGTTAACTTGTTTGCTAATCATTTCTTCTTCTATCCAACCAAAAAAAAATCTTATTTGATAGCGACGGATTTAAAAAAAATGGCATTGTAGAAGGAACAGCCAGAGTCTGGCGTTAAATTAACGTGAAGTTTGAAGAATTCATCACGGCCTAGAAAAAAATGGTCCAAATGGCTCTGAGCACTATGGGACTTAACTTCTGAGGTCATCAGTGCCCTAGAACTTAGAACTACTTAAACCTAACTAACCCAAGGATATCACACAAATCCATGTCCGAGGCAAGATTCGAACCTGCGACTGTAGCGTTCGCGCGGTTCCAGACTATAGCGCCTAGAACCGCTCGGCCACCCCGGCCGGCCTTGGCCTGGAAAGAATTACGACGATAGTTACCTAAACATTTTGATAGCATTGCTAATCTAACGTCTGTTTTCGAGTTGTTTTCGAGACTGTTAGCCATTTCAGTAGAAAGCGCATCTGTGCCCGTGCCGATGTTAACTAGCCGATTTGCTAGGTAATTCCCGTTTTAAAAACAAATTCCTTTAACGTCAAAAGCGTACAGTTTACGCCACTCTACAGTGAGGCTGCAAAAGTGCTATACTATCTCGACCAACATATTTGGGTGAAAAGGCTTTTTCGATCATGAAACTAAATGAGTCACGATTGTGTGACAACCAAAGTGCGAAAATTTGTGATACTGTCTGCGTATTTCCGTATGCCGAGAGTTTGTACCAGATAATGATTAGGTTCTCTCTAGGCGGTGGTGTGAGGTCAGTGGAACAGACGCTACAGGGCGTGTGGTTCGGACCTGTCCTTGCAGTAACAGATTTGTAACAGTTCGTTGCGTCGCTGTGATACCAACTACTGCTCATATTGCTGCTGCAGATGCAGTACGATACGCTAGGGCCCTACACCGAACACTATGGTCTTCCCTCTCGGTAGTTTCAAGTGGCCATCCAGAGCCCGGTCTTCTTGTGAACTTACATTCTCGAGACCACAACAGCCAGCAGTCACCCACAGTGGCTACATTCCTGCCAAGTCTTTCTGCAGTATCGCAGAAGGCACACCCAACTTGTCGTAGTCCTATTGCGCGACCTCGTTCAAACTCTGAGAGGTGTCGATAATGAAGTCTTTGTCGCCTTAAAGGCATTCTTGACTAACATCAACTCATCACATACGATCTCAAAGGTAACTAACGCTCGCGACCGTTACAGCCTGTACTTAAAGCAAACCTGATTTACATCCTCAAAGTGTCGCTACAAGCGGCACTCTTACGCGCCTACCAACTTTCGTTTATGTCGCGTAGCGCTTTCATGGTATAGTAATTTTTGTTTCCATCGGTGTATTTCTACAAGAAGTATGTCGTGCCTTTATCGGTCTCAGGGTTAATGTTACATATCGCAAGGCTTCACGAATGTAGTACGATATGCACCTTGGTTGCGTCATATGCACTATAGGTCTGTCACTAACAAATGTTTGGCCTCAACAGCCATCCACGCCATTGCACGTAGCATATCTTGAGGTAGACCAGCTCCCCTTGAACTTTTGTACCTTCCTCGCGATCCAGGCAGTTATGTAAATATCTTCACTATCTCCAACACTCAACGTTCCGTTGCGCCCAAGGTAGTTGATGAAGGTCGCATATACTTTGAAGAGAACTGGTGGTGCTCGCCAGATCCCTGTCTGGCAACCCTCGCTTCAGACTGGCCTTTTGGCTCGCTTCAAGGGGCACGTGCGCCTTATCGGATGTCTCGCACATTGCATAACCCCCCCCCCCCCCCACCCCAACCCCCATTCCGGGGAGTTTCGAGTAACAACCATTAAACGGCACCTCCATCTTGCGTTTTGCAATTTACGAAAACTGCTAGCGTCTACATGGAAGAAATAGTCTGCTAAATGTAGTTAATGAATGTAGTGTATCATTTCGATCTCATTTTGTCGACATCTACATTCTCATAAAACATTGTGATTACTTTTACCTGCCATTACGAAAATGAACCGGTGTGAAGATTTCGAAGCGGCTAGATTCTACTTCGCGTATTACATTTCCTTCTTAATAATAATCACAAAGCGAAGATTGAAACATGACGAGATTCACAATTTGAAACAGTAGAAATAGTTGTACTATCACCAACGAAATTTCAATAATAAAGCAATGAAGTGAAATGGTGGTATGGCAATACTGGCCGCCAGATTCCGTCTGGGGCTGTTTGGAAAATCTTTGTATTTGACGTCACTTTGTGCGTCGATGAAGATGAGGTGAAAGTGTTAGGACAAGACCAACACACAGTTCAAAGGTAAGAGGAACTCCGACCCAGCTGGGTAACTTCCCTGATAAGTGGCCAGTTTACACTAAGGAGAGCTTGTAAGATACAAAGATAACAATATTTAGGTGATAGAAACGTTTCTGGGTACAAGAGCCACATACATGAATTTTAGTGTCTGTGAGTGCCAGGAATAGTGTCCAAGTATGAAAACTGCACGTTATGTTGGAACATTGAGAAGGGAAAATAATCCAGCAGCTTTTCAAGAGTCGGACAGCAGTTATCAAAACACAAAGTACAGCGACGTAAAATTTACAAGAGTAAATAAAGGTGTGCGGCACGGATGCAGGCTTTGCCTGTTACTCTTCAACATTGAATAAAAGACTGAAAAGATACGTATGTTTAATACACGGGGAAAAGGTAAAACTGTATGGAATTCCAACCGACATAGAAGTGTTAGTCTAATCTGAACATAGTATCCAAAATGGCGACAGAACGTATCGAAAAAAAAAAAATGTTCATATGTGTGTGAAATCTTATGGGACTAAACTGCTAAGGTCATCAGTCCCTAAGCTTACACACTACTTAACCTAAATTACCCTAAGGACAAACACACACACCCATGCCCGAGGGAGGACTCGAACCTCCGCCGGGACCAGCCGCACGGTCCATGACAGCAGCGCCGAGACCTCGGCTAATCCCGCGCGGCAGAACGTATCGAGAAGGTATTTTTGGAAAGATGTAATATGAAAGTAACCAGATGCAAATCAATACCTAGTAAAGTTCCAGCGAGTCGGCCGCTGTGACAGAGCGGTTCTAGGCGCTTCAGTCCAGAACCGCGCTGCTGCTATAGTCGCAGGTTCGAATCCTGCCTCGGGCATGGATGTGTGTGATGTCTTACGTTGGTTAGGTATAAGTAGTTCTAAGTTCTAGGGGACTGATGACCTCAGATGTTAAGTCCCATAGTGCTTAGAGCCATTTGAACCATTTTTAAAGTTCCAGCAGCAGCAAAGGTACGTCTGGGTGTAGAGAATGTGAATCAAACCAGCCACCAGTTTGGAGTTCCTGGGTAGTAGAATAGTGGAAAGTAGTAGATCATACCAGGAGGTTAAGTATAGCAGCACAGAAACTAAGAAAGAGTTAAAAAAAGAAGGAAAAGCCACTACATTTAAAACGCTTACTTGATACTCCAACACGTAAAAGCTGTCTTCAGGGGTTGACCTATATGACTCAGAGACATGGACAGTACGAGCTGCAGAACGGAGAAGATAGAGACTTTTGAGACTGGTGTTGGAAGATTGTCGTAAAGATGCTATGGCCAGAGATAATGATCGATGAAGAAGTCTTGAATAACATAGAAGAGAAAAGATAGCTGTAAGGACTGTCAAAGAAGAGTGAGACTGATGGGTTGAACACCTTTACAGAGATAGCCCATTGGTTGTGAAATCGATAGGAGAGAAAATGCCTGGAAAGAAGGACGAAGAAGACGAAAACCCTCTTACATCACGCAGCTAATATTGGATCTGAAACGGACAACATGCACCACAATGGAGAGACTTGGTGGAAGGCAGAGAAAATGGGGACGAGAATTCGAGAATTTCTGCCGATCTGTCTACGGAATGAGAACAAAAGAAGAAGAAACTGAACTAAGGGCCAAAAGTAAAGACGGAAATACAGGCACCAAAAGAGACCAACTCATTGTAAGACGTCATGGTCTCCTGACCTTCATTGCTTACATATTCCACCCTCACAATCATATTCCGCACATAAAGACCCTTCATTCGAACCCAAACTCGATGAGATAAAGTCAATGTTGTATGAATTCATGTAAACAATATGCAAATAACAAGTGCACACCGGGGTTGAAATACTCGAGGCTGGCGTACACACATACATACCAGACACGACGGTCACGGGAGCTTTTAGTTCGAGAGAAGCAGACCACACACCGGGAGGCCGGCCCCTTCAGAGGACGAGTCAACCTCGGCCGCCTGTGGAGCAGACAGCATGTGCCCGAGTGAAAGGGGGAACAACCCCGTGTTCGGCTTAAAAGCAAATTCCACTACATTGTGTGGGAGCGTCCAACCTGCACATTCTTTACACATAGCATGCAGTTTCAGAGATTTTCACAAGGAGACAGCAAACTCCAAACACTGATACTACAGATTTCCGGATTGGTCGCCTTAAACGAAACGTCATTCTCCCGTTTTAGAAGAGGAATGCTGATTCGCGGACGATATTTCTGACGCCTTGAGCTGAAGGAGTAATGGAAGAGGCCGAAAGATATACCCCTTCATGTCTGGCGTGGAGAGGCGCCGTTCCGCTGTCGCTCTTGGTGCGAGGAACAAGTCTCTCCTCAGTACTTGACTGGGAGAGCACCTCTGTCGAGAGTGAATCGAAGTGCGACTCTATATTGAGTCCTTGTGATTAAGCGTTGTTCACTGTGTTGGCCAACACACTGAACGGACTGAGTTATAGTTAAACGCCTGCGAGCGAATTTTTTAGTAGCATCGCAGTGGACTGGTTATCTGACCAGTGTACCACGCCAACAGTTAGACTAGGGGCGAATAAGAATCCTTGACTTCATCAAGGCATAGGGAGAATTTGATTGGCGAAGGTCAATCCAGATAGAACGAGAGTTATCTTATTTGTCAGCAGCGAGTAGCGCAGACAGCAGTCATCGCAGCTCACGGTGTTGTGCGCTACAGCTCTTGCAAGGCCCATATTTCCTCCACAACAGTGCACTTCACTGCATTTCGCACACGACAGCCTCGACCGTACCTAGCAACATTCTAAAGGATAATCATTCAAGTTGAGTAGGCGCGCCTCTCAGCCATTCTGCCAAGTCAATAACAATCTTAAACTGTGTACAGAAATTTCATTAGCGAATCCTATCCTCGAGAGATAACTTCACATTCCGAAAAGAACCAGGATATAACTTGTTCAATTCATAACTAAAAGTGTCACTGTGATTTCTCAGAATTTTTACAAAATAAATAATAATTTTCGTTAGTTTCATGTTTTTCTTACACTAACTAGCACGACTCCAGTACCCAAGCATCCCACCAGTTACGTAAGAAATTTTGTGAATTTTTGTGTTATTTCCTTACACCAGACGACTCCAGAAGATATTTATTGCTGAAAGATTCTCAGGCATTTCTCTTTATAACGTTAGGAGCGTCTGTCTGACTTCTGTAGTAGTGTGGGGGTGGAAATTGCATCTTGCAGGAGCCACAGGGTAAAGGGTACATCTCAGATTAATCCGTTGCGCAGAATAACAGAATAGCAGATCAACCCCACGCTCACTCCATGAATGACTATTTACGTGGTTCTTCGATCAAGAAACGTGTTGACACGTCAGTTTCGCGAAGCGAGCAGTCGGGGCGCGGCAGCTGCGGCGCAGTGCAGGTGGCCAGCCGGAAGTCAGCACCCGGCGCCCTCGGCAGTCGGCAGGCCGCTGTCCAAACAGCGGGCGGCCGCCTCCCGTTATCTGGGGCCCGTGCGCCAGTTATCGCCGCTGCCGGGAGTCGCGCCACGCCCACGGCCACGGCCACTGCCACGGCCCGTGGGAACGCACCCTGCCGCCGGCTCCCGGCTGCGCTGTGTAAACACTTGCCGCTCCAGCCGCTGTACTCCGAGCTGGCGGTGGCGAAAGCACCAGGTAAACGGCAACGTGTGGCGGGGCGCGAGGTAACGGCTGCCCCTGTAAACACTGTCCAATTGCTCAAGCTTCGCGACCTTGATTTGGTGACTTTGTGGATCTGCAGCGCATAGGCAGTTGTTGCACGGAGTGGCATCTGACCATTAACATAGACAAATGTAATGTATTGCGAATACATAGAAAAAAAGGATCCTTTATTTTATGATTATATGATAGCGGAACAAACACTGGTAGCAGTTACTCCTGTAAAATATCTGGGAGTATGCGTGCGCAACGATTCGAAGTGGAATGATCATATAAAGTTAATTGTTGGTAATCCGGGTGCCAGGTTGAGATTCATTGGGAGAATCCTTAGAAAATGTAGTCCATCAACAAAGGAGGTGGCTTACAAAACACTCGTTCGACCTATACTTGATTATTGCTCATCAGTGTGGGATCCGTACCAGGTCAGGTTGACAGAGGAGATAGAGAAGATCCAAAGAAGAGCGGCGCGTTTCGTCACAGGGTTATTTGGTAAGCGTGATAGCGTTACGGAGATGTTTAACAAACTCAAGTGGCAGACTCTGCAAGAGTGGCGCTCTACATCGCGGGTAGCTTGCTGTCCAGGTTTCGAGAGGGTGCATTTCTGGATGAGGTATCGAATATATTGCTTCTCCCTACTTATACCTCCCGAGGAGATCACGAATGTAAAATTAGAGAGATTCGAGCGCGCACGGTGGCTTTCCGGCAGTCGTTCTTCCCGCGAACCATACGCGACTGGAACAGGAAAGGGAGGTGATGACAGTGGCACGTTAACTGCCCTCCGCCACACACCGTTGGGTGGCTTGCGGAGTATAAATATAGATGTAGATGTAGAACGTCTGGTGTTAGATCCCTAATCAGCCGTAGGCATTCTTTTTGTGAATTATCACTTCTGTCAACTTTGCAAATGACTTGTTATTGTCGAAGACGAAAGGTTGCACCGTGATCCGGAGTCCACGTTAAACCGTCGATCCCCTTATAATTGGCAAGATAGGAAAAACGCAAGGACATACCGGACTTCAAAACAGCACTACCTAACGAAGCACTATGGTGTCAAACCAACCTTCGCGTGAGGATAAATAACGTTTCATAAATAATGTGGTATTAAATTTCAACAAAACTGTATTTTACTCTCACCTACCAGTCGCACTAGTCATTCAGAAAACCATTTTCAGTTAAAGATTTGTATGAGTACTATGTACACAGAGGAAGAGAAGGTACCAATGCTAATCTATGCGGAATGAAAGTTGGCAGTACATCGAAGAAGCATTGATGGAAATAAAAGAAAGGTTCAGGAGTGGACTTAAAATTCAAGGTGAAAGGATATCAATGATACGATCCGCTTATGACATTGCTATCCTGAGTGAAAGTGAAGAAGAATTACATGATGTGCTCAGTGGAATGAACAGTCTAATAAGTAAAGAATTTCGATTGAGAGTGAACTGAAGGAAGACGAAAGTAACGAGAAGTAGCAGAAATTAGAACAGCTAGAAACTTTACATCAGGATTTATAGTCACGAAGTAGATGAAGTTAACTACCTAGGAAGTAAAATAACCAATGACGGACGGAACAAGGAGGACATCAAAAGCAGACTAGCACTGGCAAAAAGGTCATTCCTGGCCAAGAGAATTCTACTAGCATCAAACAGAGGCCTTAATTCGAAGAAGAAATTTCTGAGAGTGTACGTTTGGAGCACAGCATTGTATGGTAGTGAAACATGGACTGTGGGAAAACAGGAACAGAAGAGAATCGAAGCATTTGATATGTGGTGTTGCAGACGAATGTTGAAAATTAGGTGGACTGATAAGATAAGGAATGAGGAGGTTCTGCGTAGAATCGGAAAGGGATATGTGGAAATCACTGGCAAAGAGAAGGGACAGGATGATAGGACATCTGTTGACACATCAGGGAATGACTTCCGTGGTACTAGTGGGGGATGTAGAGGGCAAAAACTGTAGGGGAAGACAGAGATAGGAATATATCCAGCATATAATCGAGGACGTTGGTTGCAAGTGCTACTCTGAGATGAAAAGGTTGGCACAGGAGTGGAATTCGTGGCGGGCCCCATTAAACCAGTCAGAAGACTGATGACTAAAAAGAAAGTTAACAGAGCAATCAAGACCGGTGTGCATTTTCCCGGTGTTTCAATTTGTTTACTGCCAACTCCAGCAGGTGGACGAGTTACGTTACTTAGGGTGTCTGCACTGCGTGCCTTGTAGTACAGTAGACTTGGAATCAGTTTTGTTTCGCGTTTCTAATAACGTGATGTTTACGTGAACCGTACACTATGATTCGTTTCTGATAAGGTCTTAAGCAGAAGAAGTCGATTACCGAATAAAAAGTGCAGTATGCTACTTAAATAGGACGTCCTGTCGTTCATACCTTCGTAATTAATGAAGCTACAAGAAAGGCTGTCACGCTGGTTAATACACCCTGGTAACTAAAAATTTCCTCGATACTCTTTTTATTTTACTTCTGGATAAAAAGTTATTTGGGGTGGTCAAGATAAATTAGACACCCTGTACATTAACGACAGCATGAATACTGAATTTAGCAGTTTGGAATTCGTGTTGATTATTCTGCCTTGCGTGCTTTATATCTATAGCTCCTTCTATGTCTTACCACGAAAAGTTTAGGGATAAAACGGTAAGTAAATGTAGAAGGTAAGTTTTAAAAATTCCATGAATTTCATTTCACTCTTTCATTTTGTTTGATTTTCATCCTATTCACATGGTTTTTTTTTTTTTCCTTATCATATAACAAGGTTTTTCCAAAATGTCTACAAAAGTAGTAGGCTGTTACTCTATCTTGAAGTTTTCACGGTACAATTAATTGATATTTTACCTCAAACCACGTATTCGGCATTTCGAGACAAGAAGTCACCACTATCCCTCTGCAGCCCCGAAATCTCATGAAATATTCGTATGACTGGTTTACACTTTTCAGAATAATTTCTCGGCTTCGTCCATTATTCCGTTCTCTCTCAAATTAGCTTCGTCTTCCACAGTTTCCTCGGTATTATTACTTGTACTCCCACACATAATCAACACTCGAAAATGAAATAGAACAAGCTGACAACGAAATCATAACAGCAGTTTTTGTATTCGAGGCAGTTGAAGGCAAAAGTACGGCGGACAGCAAAAGCAATAAGCAAGAGAGTAAAACTAGTGTGGAATGCTTTTGGTACACTATGCGAATCCACATAAAAACCGTGGGTTACACAGCTATGGGGAGCTGCCTGTTGGCTATTACTACAAGAGACAGGGAACATGCAAATGAATTAGTAAAACGGCTGGAGTATAAGAGGTATTAGTGAATTAGATGCGGAGGGAGAGAGGCTTGTCGCCAGACGAATAGATGAAAAATGGAGGAAGACTTTTGCTGCAGTCTAAGAGATATGAAAAGAGAGTGAAGGTTGCTTAATAAAAGGCATCAGAAAATATATCAGTTTCCATTAGCAGCGGTTTAAGCTCCAAAATGAAAACCTGCGAGCGCTACCCATTCGTCATTACAATTAACAACTTTGGATATTGCACTTTCCCGCGAAAGGCAAGGTCCCCAGTTCGAGTCTCGGTCCGGCACACAGTTTTAATCTGCCAGGAAGTTTCATATCAGCGCACACTCCGCTGCAGAGAGGAAATCTCATTCTGGAAACATCCCCCAGGCTGTGGCTAAGCCATGTCTCCGCAATATCCTTTCTTTCAAGAGTGCTTGTCCTGCAAGTTAATCAGGAGAGCTTCTGTAAAGTTTGGAAGGTAGGAGACGAGGTACTGGCGGAAGTAAAGCTGTGAAGAGGGGGCGTGAGTCGTGCTTGGGTAGGTCAGATGGTAGAGCCCTTGCCTGCGAAAGGCAAAGGTTCCGAGTTCGAATCTCGGTCCGGCACACAGTTTTAATCTACCATGAAGTTTCATATCAGCGCACGCTCCGTTGCAGAGTAAAAATCTCACGACTGCGCACGACTCTAACACCATAACACTGAAACAGCACCTTAGTATATTCCTGATTGTATGTATTAAACAAATGTTGCCTACTAATGGGGGAAGTTGTAGGAAGAGAGGTTCATAAATGGATGTCTATTTCACAATAATGAAGTATTTATTCAAATTAAAAACCAACATGGAATCTTATTTCAAAATGACTCATGAAGAACGGACAGCAAATACTGAAGTTAATGTGGGACTCTGAAATACATCGACAGGAAGAATGAAAGACGATAACATCAGAGTTCCTCTTCTGCACAACTCACATTTTTCGAATGCGATGTAACCCAATGAACTTCGCATTCAAGATGCACGAATAATCAGTTAAACTGTGAGCTGCTCAGATTGTGGACTCTGAATGTGGCACTAACATCTCATGCTGTAACCAAGCGCGACACTTACTTCTTCAAACGGCACCGTCGGCACGGGACGACAGCCGGGAAACGAAAGTAAGTCGGCATGGAGTGACTCCAAGGACACGAGTGAACGGAATGCAAAGTTCTCCGTTCTCAGTCGCAACTCTGGTGTGGCAGCAGCAAGCTTGTAGCCAACGTGGAAAAGATAAAAGTGTCTTGAAACATGAAACTAGAGGAGAACACTGCAAACGTTTCCCTGATGTGGCATACAAATACGTGAAACAGTTTCTTAGTTTGGTACCTTGTTTCAGTGGTCTTCCACTATAGGAGAACGTGGCACATACAGTGTCCATTTTTTTTTTCCTTTATTGATTTTCAATTCCCCCAGAAGGGGGCGGGATGGCAGCAGGTTAGTACGCTGCTCTACAGCCTACAGATTTTTTTAAAAACGGAAGAAGAAAAGAAACAAGAAAAACAGGCTATTAAACGGTGGCTTAAAGTGTAAAATGGCAGAAAAATGCGGAAAGTTAAAACAGAAAGCAAAGGAGTTGGCAATGTTAATAAAATACACAGAAATCAGACAAGTAACATAGTAGACACACAATTAAAAAACATGGCGACAGTCTGGTTTCTGTTCGCAAGAGATTAAAAATCACACCCAGCGACAGTATGATGGCTGTTCGCAACACTTCCCAAAAGACACAACACGGAACACTCACTGTAAAATGGCTCTGAGCCTATGGTACTCAGCTGCTGAGGTCATCAGTCCCATAGAACTTAGAATTACTAAACCTAACTAACCTAAGGACATCACACACATCCATGCCCAAGGCAGGATTCGAACCTGCGACCGCAGCGGTCGCGCGGTTCCAGACTGTAGCGCCTAGAACCACACGGCCACTCTGGCCGACACTCACTGTAAAACACTCACTGTAAAACACTGCACGAAAATGGCGGCACAAAGATGATACTCCCGAGCCGAAGGCAGATGGCACCTGGAGGAGGGGGAAAAACAAGGAGGGAGGAGAGGAAAAAACGAAAGGGGGTAACCAAGGAGAGAGAGGACTCTTAAGGGGGGAGAGGGGCAGGGCAGACGCGAAAGGGAATGAGAAGAGGCAGAGGAGGGAAATGCAAAAGGACTCAGGGGAGAGAAGGGGGCAGGGAGAGGGGAGGTGGGGAAAAAAAAGGATGGAAGGGGGGAGAGGGAGCCCGGGAAAAGGACAGAGGAAAGGAGGGGCAGTGAGGATCTGAGTTGATAGGAGGGATAAATGGAGGGAGAGAGGGCATCATCTGGGAGGGGGAGTTGACGGAAGCCACCTTGGGAAAGGAGATCAAGGGTGTAGAGATGGAGGGTAGGGGGGACACAACAGTGAAGACGTGACAGGGGGCAGGGATGGGAGGGGAGAGGAGCAACAGGGGGTGAGGGGTATCAAGGCGGCGGGAGGTGTAGAGGATGGGGATATGTTTGAGGAATAGGAGCAGATGGGGGAAAGGAATGAGGTCATAGAGGATCCGCGTGGGGGACGGGAGGCGGATGCGGAAGGCGAGGCGGAGTGCATGACGCTCAAGGATCTGGAGGGGGCAGATATCCAGGTGGGACTGGCATAACAGAGGATGGGACGGATTAAGGATTTGTAGGTGTGGAGGATGGTAGAGGGGTGCAATCCCCATGTCCGGCCAGGGAGGAGTTTGAGTAGTCGGAGGCGGTTGTGGGCTTTGGATTGGATGGAGCGGAGATGAGGGATCCAGGTGAGGTGACGGTCAATGGTGAGGCTAAGGTAGGTGAGGGTGGGGGTGAGGCGGACAGGACGGGCGCTGACAGTAAGGGAGAAATCCAGGAGCTGGAAGGAGTGAGTGATATGACCTACGATGATTGCCTGGGTCTTGGAAGGATTGATTTTCAGGAGCCACTGGTTACACCATGCAGCAAAAAGGTCAAGGTGCTTCTGGAGAAGGCGTTGGGACCGTTGGAGGGTAGGAGCGAGGGCGAGGAATGCGGTGTCATCAGCATATTGCAAGAGGTGTACTGGTGGGGGGTTGGGGCATATCTGCCGTGTACAGGAGGTAGAGGAGAGGGGAGAGGACAGAGCCCTGGGGCCCACCTGCAGAGGGGTATAAGGTGTGGGAATTGGCATTATGGATGGTAACATAGGAGGGGCGGCGGGAGAGGAAGGAGGCCATCAGACGGATGTAGTTGATAGGAAGGGCGTAGGTTTGGAGTTTAAACAGGAGAGCGGGATGGCAGACTCAGTCATAGGCCTTTTTGAGGTCGAGGGAGACAAAAATTGCATAGTGACGCGAGTTAAGCTGGAGGGAGAGGAGATGAGTGAGGTGGAGGAGTTGGTCATTGGCAGAGAAGGAAGGTCGAAAACCATATTGGGTGTTGGGGAGGAGGTGGTTTTGGCAGAGGTGGTGATGGATGCACCAGGAAAGGATGGATTCCAAGAGCTTGCTGAACACTGATGTGAGACAGATAGGGCGATAGGAAGAGGCATCAGATGGAGGCTTGCTGGGTTTGGAGAACATCAGGATACAGGAGGTTTTCCACAGATCGGGATAGAAGCCAGTGGCAAGGGTGACATTGTGGAGGGTGGCAAAGACTGAAAGGAAGGAGGGAGGGCAGTGTTTGAGGTGGCGGTAGGTAACACAGTCGTGGCCAGGAGCAGTGTTGCGTTTAGTGCATAGTGTGAGGCTGATGTCCTGTGTAGTGATGGGAGTGTTGAGTTCAGATGGTGGTGTGTGTGGCCCAAGTACTGGAACCTAGGAGCAATGGGAGGAACAGAGGTATTCATACGGTCCATGACGTCAGGGAAGAGGGAATAATCAAAGTGGGGATCATCTGGGATGGAAGAAACATCTGAGAGGTTAGAGGCAAAGTGGTTGGCCTTACTGAGGTTGTCAGGAAAGGGACGGTCATCAAGGAGGAGAGGGTACTGGGGGGTGGGGCGGTTCCCAGTAAGGCGGTGGAAAGCAGACCAATACTTAGAAGAGCTTATGGGGGGGGCGTGGTGTTGAGTTGTGTACATGTCTGCCGCCAGGCACGGCGTTTCTTCGCAGTAAGCAGGTTGCGGATGTGTCGTTGTAATTGCCAGCGTCGGGTAAGTGTATCCCAGTCACGAGTGCAGAGAAAAGAGTGGTAGAGGCGGCGGGACTCTCGAAGGAGAATGGCTTGTGGAGGCGGAGCACGGCTGTGAGGATGGATGGCTTTGGTGGGGATATGGGTGGCGGCGGCGTCAGAAAAGGTCTGGTGTAGGAAGGCAGCAGTGTGAGGGACGTCATCAGGAGATTGGAGGGTAAGGTCGTGGCAATCAACCTGGGTGTGAATGGAGTCCCGGTATGCATCCCAGTTGGCACGGGAGTAATCATAGACAGGTTTAAGAGGGACGTCGGGGCGAGGAGCGTTGCGGGGATGGCGACCATTAGTGAGGAGAACAGGAGCATGGTCACTGCCAATGAGGTCAAGGACATCTGCGGTGATGTGCACAAGGAGGTTGGGAGAGGCAAGGACCAGGTCTCCCTGGAGGGTGGTGAGAAACTGATGCCGCCGCTGGAGGTCAGCAGGATCACAGCTGTGGATATTGAGGTCGGCAGCAATCACGTAGATGGAGAAAGTGCGGTCAATATGGGCCAGGAAATCGTACGGGATGGGGGTGCGAGGGCGGACATAAATGGTGGCACAGGTGAAGGTAAGGGTGGGGAAGAAGAGGCTGAGGGTGAGATGCTCGGCAGGATTGTTAAGGAGAGGTTGGGGCCAGACAGGGAGGTGCTTGGGGTGGCCTATAGCAACCCCGCCACGCGCCAGAGGGTATGAGTTATCAGTGCGGTGAAGGGTGTAAGGAGCTTTGGAGATGGAGATACGGGGTTGAAGGAAGGTTTCATTTAGGACGAAGGCATCCACACAGTGCTGACAGAGGGTGTGGAGGAAGAGGAGTTTGTGGGTGGGCAGGGAGCGAATGTTGTGGTAAGGATACGATAGGGTTGTTGTACCATAGGAGGGGAGAGTTAGCCGAGGGTGGTGAGGGGGGTGAAGGTGAAGTGGGCCTGGTTGTGGGAGTATGTGGCATAGGTGGTAAGATGGAACAGGCAGCGAGGGCGATTTGGAAAAGGGTGTGGGAGCGCTGGAAGGGGTGGATGTTTTGGAGCACAATGGTGATAAAACGGATGATGTCCTCTGCAGTAGGTGGAGGGCGGGGCGAGTTGTTGGCGTGGATGGGGTCATCAACAGGATGGAGAGGGATGGTGATCTCAGGGGTGACTGGAGGAGGTTTCGCTTTACACTTCGAGGAGTAGGTAGGATGTGGTTCATTACAGGTGTTGCAGGAGGGGGGAGAGGTGAGGTTGCGGCAATTCTTGAGCAAGTGTGAAGCTTTGTAGTGGGGACAAGTAGGGGGGTTCTTGCAGGCAGAGGTAACATGGTCGTTGTATGTGAGGCAGCGTTGGCAGCAGTAGGATTGGACTGGGGAACGGGAGGGGTCCATCTTATGACGGCGATTGTAGATGAGGGCTCCCTTGGTGAGGAGGTGGTCAATGGATGAGGAGGATTCGGTGAATATCCACACGAGAAAAGTCGGCCCGGCATCATCAAAGATGCGACAGGCCGAGCGGATTTCAATGTCGGGCCAACACCTCAGCCTCCGTGATCACAGGGTTAAGCTTCGTGATCACAGCGGTGAAGGTCGGCGGACGTCGGGGAGGTCGAGGCTGACAGGGGGAGGACAGGGTGTGGTAGGGGGTGAGGGTTTCACGTCAGCCAAATTGGATACGGGGGATGCGGGAAAAGAGATCGGTGTGGAAGGAAGCATTGGGGGATTTAATGAGGACCGAGTCCTTGCGAGGAATCACAAGGGAGATGGGGGCATTGGGGTAGTATTTCCGGATGGTGAGGGTGAGGGAGCGGGCATCGAGGAATTGAGGGCCAGGATTGGAGAGGACAAAGGTGTGGGTGGCAGGCAGGGCAGAGGCAGGGGTCAGGGTCGGGTCCACGGGGGTGGGTGGGTCATGGGGATTGGGGGTTTTCTCGGAGGTGATTTCGGGGGAATGGTCAACATTCAGGAGCTTTGAAGGTTTCGTGGTCACGACAGGATGGAGAGGGGGCTGGGGGATGGGTTGCAGGGGGAGTTGGTGGGGGGCAGTACCACCTTGAGCAGTGGATGACGCAGAGGGAGGGGGCATTGGTGTCACAGAGACTGTGGAACGTCGAGCAAAAATCCGTGCCGGCTCGGAGCCCTTCGGAGGCGGTGCAGGGAGCGGCGGAAAGTCAGTAGCTGTCGATGGGGCGACAGTGATAGGGGAGGGGGAGTTGGGGGTAGTTACAGCCGAAAATGGTGCAGGGGTGGGGTGGACAGGGAGAGAAGGAAGGACGGGAAGGGGGGTGGAGGATGAGCTCCATGTGATGGTGGTTGGAGCAGCGGAGGGAGAGGTGAAAATGATAGTGGTGGTGGGTTGGGACATGGTGGCGGCACGCGAGAATGGCAGCGGCGGCGGCGGCGGCGGCGGCGAGGAGGACTGGACGGCGAGCAGTAGTGACGGCGAGCAGACAACACGGCAAGGAAAAGGGGGGGGGGGGCTCTTCCACGTTGAAGACACACCCTGAGAGTAACCCAGGCAGTGCGAGTCCTCGATGAAGAAGTGAGGGAATCCAATCCTCGAATCCTACAGTGTCCAGAAGGGGAGGAAATGTACAGGATTCGCTGAACAGAGGTACTGTTGAGATGGAGCTAAATTTCTAACGTTTCGTGCGAACGGTCAGACAGAAATCTTGTTGAAATCCACGCTGAATAGGTACTTTCTGCATACCAGGTGGGCACTTGGGGACTAAGGAACGAACGCTGTCGCGGTCCAGGGGCCAACACACGGAAACTGCAACTTCAGAATGCACCGAATAAGGAATCCGCAGCTTGGTGTGAGAACATTTCAGCCACCACCCAGTATTCAGTACAGCCCGTGTTGTGTACAGTACAAATGTAACTGTGTTGTACGAGAGTACTGGGCACTGTAGTTTTTATAGCAACCTCGAACCCCCAGGTGATATGACACGAATATACAGGGTGTTACAAAAAGGTGCGGCCAAACTTTCAGGAAACATTCCTCACACACAAATAAAGAAAAGATGTTATGTGGACATGTGGCCGGGAACGCTTAATTTCCATGTTAGAGCTCATTTTAGTTTCGTCCACCTACGCTCAATGGAGCACGTTATCATGATTTCATACGGGATACTCTACCTGTGCTGCTAGAACAGGTGCCTTTACAAGTACGACACAACATGTGGTTCATGCACGATGGAGCTCCTGCACATTTCAGTAGAAGTGTTCGTACGCTCCTCAACAACAGATTCGGTGACCGATGGATTGGTAGAGGCGGACCAATTCCGTTGCCTCCATGCTCTCCTGACCTCAACCCTCTTGATTTTCATTTATGGGGGCATTTGAAAGCTCTTGTCTACGCAACCCCGGTACCAAATGTAGAGACTCTTCGCGCTCGTATTGTGGACGGCTGTGATACAATACACCATTCTCCAGGGCTGCATCAGCGCATCAGGGATTCCATGCGACGGAGGGTGGATGCATGTATCCTCGCTAACGGAGGACATTTTGAACATTTCCTGTAACAAAGTGTTCGAAGTCACGCTGGTACGTTCTGTTGCTGTGTTTCCATTCCATGATTAATGTGATTTGAAGAGAAGTACTAAAATGAACTCTAACATGGAAAGTAAGCGTTTCCGGACACGTAACATATTTTCTTTCTTTGTGTGTGAGGAATGTTTTCTGAAAGTTTGGCCGTGCCTTTTTATAACACTCTGTATATATATTTGTTACTTTCAACATTAAGCTCAGTTGAGCGACCCAGAGATATGACTGGTCTCAATGTTTGGCTGTGTTTTTCATCATAGGGTGCCAGCTCACACCTGTCGTAGATTCAGTTTTCAAACTGAAATAAAATATAAAAAAGACAACGCAGGCAGGTATTGCTGTGAAATATAAAGATGTTGAGTCGCTCGTGTTGTTTTATAATTTGAACAAGTAGTTTATTTCTATTTTTCCACGAGTAGTCTTCAATATATTGACTAAACACTTAAAATGCAGTCTGAGGGGCCTTTACGTAAGGGCGGCCGTTAATAACTGATGCTACAATACTTCGCTATAAAATTCCTGTGTCGCGATCACGGCACTCGACAGTCTGTTCACAATTCACCAAATAAATTGTTGTCTGCTGTCCTAAACCACTATATTGCGCTCAACTTGACTGTTCTTGAACGTCGCTACATACATACTTGTCCCCGAAAGTGGCTACCAACCCACTGCTACCCCCAGATGCGAGGCACGTCCGGCTCTTAGCGTCGCTCAAAACCCACCTGCCCTGTCCTAAAAGATGGCTGTCCAATGCACCCTCGAGACGACTGCCTAACTCAAAACAATCTTGTGAAAAAAAATTGCGGATACTCTACAACTAAACACAAAAACACGTATGATACATTGAAATATATGGAATTTTTCCGGGCAATAACAGTCTAAAGTCCATGTTTTTGTATCTGCCACCTTTTTCTCACAAATAATGTTCTTGTGGCGAGATTTTGCTTTTCCTAGATTTTTGATACTAAACATGAAAAACAAACAAAAATACATACTTAATTACTCAGCTACCTCTTTAAACTTTAGAATGCTGCCGCTAGTTTCGTCTCTTTAAATTTATTTATTACCATAAACACAGTTTCTCTCAGTCGAATCCTATATTCCGACCTCTCATTCAAAAACGGTACATATTCTGCTAAATCTGCTATGACTGCTCGATGCAGCTCTACTAGCCCCATCTGTAAACACTTTGTTTATATTAATCGGCCAAAGCATTGCCGAGATATTAGCAGAACTAAATTCTCTATCGACTCTATACTATCTACAATCATTGCTGTAAGTGAATGGCCAACAAATATCCTTTGTAATGAGTCAAGTTTCCTGAAATGATTCCACCAATCGAGCATTGTCTTATTATGAAGCATCACCTCATTCCGTGTTACACTGGTATGCCAATACCGGCACATAAATAGGAAAGGCGTTCTGTGTTCGAACGTCTTTAGGCACTTTCACTGTGATCTGAATGAAGTGACTGGCTGTATGTGTAACGTACTGTAACCCTTGTTATTATTGCGCATTAGACAGAAAAATGAGAGGAAGAAACCCAAAACTGACACATAGCTACACGAACAGCACCGATAGGACCGCGATGAATATCAACGTAACATGGATGAACCATGGGCAGTGGAGTGTTGCTTTCTTTCGGGCATTTACCACCACTCACTACATTCCTACAAAATTTCTACAGGGACAACATTTCTTCCTTCCGTTGTAATTGCAGCTTATTTCCCATTACTGGCCAATTACGGGTGTTATGCCATTTTCAAGCGGTACTTGACGTGCAAGACGAGGAACCATCAAACTACTCAGGCACCAGCATATAATGGCCATATAGTATTAGTACACAGTCTCTGTGTTTATAGGAACGAGAATACGCCTCAGCGGACAGTCAGTCACTGATGTTAATACCTGTTTGCCAACTGCCAGTGCTACGGTAGTTTACTCTTCCTGTCAAATATTGATGAGAAAAAAATCTAACATCACAAGGATTCTCTGTGTAACACTGCGTTAGGACATGTAACTAACGCGCCTTGCCACGTTTCGCGCGTCTCCCCCCGTCAGAGACTGGAGTCCTCCCTCGGGTGCCGGCCGCGGTGGTCTCGCGGTTCTGGCGCTGCAGTCCGGAACCGCGGGACTGCTACGGTCGCAGGTTCGAATCCCGCCTCGGGCATGGGTGTGTGTGATGTCCTTAGGTTAGTTGCCTTTGGTTTTATGTGACGATGCCTCCATGGCTGATGACGTTTTAAATTTTATCCGTGGTAGTCCTTTTTATGGTTCCATTTAGGGAGGTCTTGCACCTTTCCCCTTCTGTGTCTTTTGTCCCCGCGTCTCTCAATATTTGTTGCTGTTTTGGTGTGTCGTCAGATGGTTGACTCTTTCCCTTCTTTTGTTCTCGTGGTCAGTCAACCGGTCTCCGGCCATCTTCTTTTCTTCTGTTTCTTTTTGTTTGGTGTTCCTCTGTACTCTTCGTGTCTGTTGTGTTCGTTGCCGCATTTGTGTTCTTTTAGGGCCTGGGGGGAGTCTCCTTCCCCTTGGGGTTTTACCTGCTTCGTGAATTTATGTCTCACCTGTTTTTGGAATGGGGGACTGATGGCCTTCGCTGTTTAGTCCCCCTTAAACATCCCAACAACCACCACCACCACCTCCCTCGGGTATGGGTGTGTGTATGTGTGTGTGTGTGTGTGTGTGTGTGTGTGTGTGTGTGTGTGTGGTCCTTAGCGTAAGTTAGATTAAGTAGAGTGTAAGCCTAGGGACCGATGACGTCAGCAGTTTGGTCCCTTAGGGACTTACCACCAACATGTAACTAACCTCGGCTACGGTGACGAGTGACAAAGCAAACGGTGCATGCTACCGCCAGAAGCACTGTTTCTGAAGAACTAATGAATCACAATTCACGATTTTCAGTGTCACACTTTCGTATATCGAACTTTACACCAGGATTATTCATAGGCAGCTGGGAATCCATCATCAAACTTTCACAAAGATGCTTGTAGATCTAATATGCCTTCCATCTAAAGAATAAGTAGGTTTCAAGGGAATTATTTATAGAATAAAACTCCGCTTCAGTTACATTAGTAACTGAGGGGGACTTTTATTCTATAAATTTATTCCTCAGCTGCGGATGTTCACCGATCGAATATTTTGTTCAAGAGAATTGCAAGTAGCTTGGGAGGAGGTTCAGCCAGGGCATCAGACAACTCACAAATATTTAGTTGTGACAATGGATTCCACCCACAATTACTTCCATATATGGCTCCACTTCAGCAAAGACTCGCTAGCACTTAAGTCTATATTAGACGT
This sequence comes from Schistocerca piceifrons, assembly GCF_021461385.2. Lineage (NCBI taxonomy): Eukaryota > Metazoa > Arthropoda > Insecta > Orthoptera > Acrididae > Schistocerca > Schistocerca piceifrons. The sequence goes on from NC_060141.1 coordinate 25,405,604, forward strand.
TAACCAGTTCCTCTTCTTCAGTAACGCTTTTCTTTCCGTTGCCAGCCTACTTTTTAGACGCTCTCTATAACAGCCATCATTAGTTACTTTCATGCCAAAACAGCAAAGCTATCTACTACTTTAAGTGCCTCATTTCGTAATGTACGAGGGGTATTCCAAAAGTAAGGTCCGATCGGTCGCGAAATGAAAACGACTATGAAAATCCGATAAAGCTTTGCACAGATGTGTTGGGTAGTGTCTCTAGTATAACCCCAGTTAGCATCACGTCGCTCTTCTCATTTCTGAGCTCGCAGTGAGTGCGTAAAGATGTCTAGAAAATAGTGTCTGCCGCCAAGTACGAGGGCCTGGTGAGAAATTTCGCCTGAAGCTATGCAGCCAACATTACATAACTGTCGTGCTGTTTCGTCTTCACGACAATTCTCAGCCGCATTCTGCAGGGGCAATGAAGATGCTCCTGCATCGTTTTCAAATGGAAATGTTAGATTACCCACAATACAGTCCGCAATTGTCTCCCCCTGAGTTTCATCTCTGGTCACATGAACTGCTGTCTTTGAAGACAACATTTTGACAGACAACGAGGTGTAGGCCAGCGTGGAGAATTGGCGGAAAGCACTGGCGGCTGCCTTCTATGATGAGGCTATTGAAAAGTTGGTACAACGCTATGACAAAAGTCTAAGTCAGAACGGCGACTACGTAGAGAAGTAGCTGAAAGGTGTAGCTAATTGTTACAAGTAAAACATTTCTGATGTTCACTGTGGTTTCAATTTGGCAATCAATCGGACCTTACTTTTGGAATAACCCTCGTAATTCCTTCAGCATCACCTGCTTTAATTCGACTACATTCCAGTGTCATTATTTTGCTTTTGTTATGTTCGTGTTATATCGTCCTTTCAAGACACTGTCCATTCCGTAGAACTGCTCTTCCGAGTCCTTTGCTGTCTCTGCAGAATTACAATGTCGTCGACAAGACTCAAAGTTTAAAAAAAAAAAAAATGGCTCTGAGCACTATGGGACTTAACATCTATGGTCATCAGTCCCCTAGAACTTAGAACTACTTAAACCTAACTAACCTAAGGACAGCACACAACACCCAGCCATCACAAGGCAGAGAAAATCCCTGACCCCGTCGGGAATCGAACCCGGGAACCCGGGCGTGGGAAGCGAGAACGCTACCGCACGACCACGAGATGCGGGCAAAGTTTTTACTTCTTCTCCATGAACTTAAATTCCTACTCCAAATGTTTCTTTGGTTTCCTTTAGTGCTTGCTCAAAGTACAATTATGTATTCTAATTATAGCTTGCTTGTGATACGAAGACGTAAACCAAATCACGCCCAACGTTACAAACACTTTCCAGCTGGGGAATTTTTGTGCTCCGGAAACTGTTTTGTATCCTGCGTTGGATTCAACATGTGTAGAATTTGAGGCACAAGCGCAGCAAGTAGCTCCAGATGACGACTACAGACATGGCAGAGAGCGATACCGGGATGCTCGAAATAGGAAGTTGTTGCTCGCTGAAGCGGTGAGCGACAGGCCTTCGCCGTGGGCGGTAAGTGAGAGGCAGCGTGCGTGGCCTCGGAATTATTGATATGCGCCGCGGGCCGTGATCGCAATCCTGAGAGCTAATTAGGCGGGCGCCCGCTCACCTGTGAACTGTGCGGGTAATCGCGCGTGCAGGCGCAGCCACGTGGCCGGGACGCGACAAGGTAGGCGCGCCACGCGGCCCAGCACAAAGGCCGGGGGCGGCGCCGCCCGTGAGAATGAAACCGCCGTCTGCAGCGCCTGCTGCATATAGTGTGTACAGCGCTCACTCGCTCGCCAGCTCCTGGGTCGGTGCAGGCACATATCCTGCAAACTTGCTGTTATCTGCAAAACGGAGCTCCCACTGTCGCCTTACGAATTCATGGTTAGTCAAGTTTCCCCGACTGCCTTGGAATTATGATACCGAGGCTCGTACTAAGCGCCGTGCAGGATGTTAACAGCCCCATATTGCTAGCTCCCTAGAGGACAGAGATGCGGCTTGCGCCATCGTTCAGCATAGACAGATAGTGGGTAAAGGTGATGGATAGATAGAGAGTGAGATGGACATACGGAAGACGGAAAGAGAGAGGGGAGAGGAGAGGTGGAAAGAGAGGGAGAACAAATGGAAAGAGAGAGGGGAGAAGAGATGGAAAGCGAAAGAAATTAGGAAGAGATGGTTAGAGAGGGGGGGTGAGTAGGAAATGGACAGATAGAGGGGGAGGAGAAGATGGATGGAGACAAGGAGGAGGTGGAGACAGACAGATGGAAGTGGAAGAATGAGAAGGGCAGAGAGAAGAAGGATGGAGGGAGCGGGGAGGAGAAGAGAAACAGAGAGAAGGGGAGGAGGAGATAGAGAAAGAGGGAGGAGGATATACACACAGAGAGAGAGGGAAGGAGGAGATGGACAGAGAGAAGGGGGAGGAAGGGGAGGTTAAGGAGCCAAGTGGAAGATTCGGAGGCGTAGCGGACAGGTGAAGAACGATTGTGGATGCAGGTGGAAGCACTGTGAGGTTAAGGTCCGCTTATTACCCCTAGGCATAGGGATGGGGATGAGATGGGTGTAGCACGTAAAATTATTGTAAATCTGCCATTTGGTATTCCTTTGCTGCATTTAGTTGCCTTCGAATACTTTGAAAATACGAAGAGCAGTTTGTGTACAATTTTTATTGTTCAACGAGTCAATCTGGTCGCGAGAATGAGCAGTGCAGCGAGTCAATGCTCTTGTCAACATGTTTCGGGATCTAAGGTCAAGCCACAAGGTTGTATATCACAATTACTTTTAATAATCTCTCTGGCGTCGCACGGTATGAAACAGCATAGAATCAGACGTAATTATGTGAAATATGAGTGACAGAGAAAAGGACTACAGTAACTTTCCTATGATGTATCACTGTCAGGTCACATAGCTCGATGAAACGTGGACAATACTTAGAAAGAAGTGCTATTGTATAATACAGAAGGTACATGAAAGAAATACGTAATGAGACGAAAAGGGGTGACACTTTTATTCAAAAACAATAATGACACTGAAGTTACGGCGACTTATAATGGTCCTCTTGACATTAAAAAAAGGCGGGGCATTGTTCATAATAGGGTGTGTGACCACTATGGAAGGCAATGCATGGTCTGTAATGTGCTCCCATGATGACCACAAGGTTGCAAACAGTTCTTGTGCCAGAACATTCCATTCCTGCACCAGCGCTGTTGAAAACTGTTGGATGGTCACTGGTCGATGTGCCGCAGTACATCTCCCCAGCAAGTCAGACTCTTCATCAACCGGATTTAAGTCCAGGGAACGGGCAGGCCAGTGCATTCACGGAATATCTTCTCGTTCCAAGAGCTCCTCCACTTGAGCTGTTTGATGCGGTCGTGCATCGTAAATGAAGTCGGGACCGAATGCTCCTCTGGAAAGACGCACGCCGGGAAGGAGTGCAGTGCTCCACTAACGGTTACCGACGAATGCACAATGTACAAAGATCTGCAGGTCAATGCACCCACGCAGTATTATGCTTCTCGACACCATAACACCTGGCCTACCAAAACGATCGTGTTCGACTATGTTCCTGGCTGATTTACGTGTTCACAACCCCCACCACATGAGGGTACATCCAGCACTGTATATTAAACAAACACGGGCAAAAAAATCCTATGATTACCAAATTTGTAAGTTATTTCCACAAGTGTTCTATTTAAATGTTTCTTTTTGCTTTGCAACTTGAATTTAAAATACAGTTTGTGTTAAGTAATTGTCTCTACTCAAAAAATTTGAACTAGATAGTAAACATTGAGAGGCACCCACGTGCCTTGCTCATACTGTGGCATCAAGCAGTCAGGCCTGCAAGATGAGTGGTCTGCCAAGAGAGTGGATTCATTCTTATTTATCGAGTAACATGAACTCTCGTACTCACAATTAAGTCACTAATCAACCTCCTGTATGAATAATACGCAACGGAAACGCATGTCTGACTATCAGTAATTTACAGAACTCTGACTGTTAACTACGCACTGGCAATACCACATTTTCTTTTTTTTTCTTTATTTAACGGCTTTTATCAATACGTGGCCACCGCGCTGAATATGAATGGCGCACACATTATAAATTCGGGACATCATGACAACATACAATTCGAAGGAAAAGTCCGCCAATCTTTTTCTTTTCACTATGTTATTTATTCCGATAAATTCTATAACCTAAACACACAAATTCTATAACCTACAACAATAACACATGAGAAATTCCGCCCAGCGGGCATGGCTTTACATTGGTGAATCTCTACCTTATGGTCTCGTAATTATTTAACGCTACAGTGCACTTTCTGGATAGGATGGTGGATCTTTTATTATACCTCACACTTCGACTCTCACAATCATCATCACGAAACTTTCCTCCAGACCGAGCGGTACCGAAGGAACAAGCATAACCCACTAATCTTTCGAAACTACCTTGCTACTGTCCCATGCAAACCACACATACCCAAATTACATGACATACACCACACTACAACATGGAATACAATACAATAAATAGTCATAACACTATCACTTTCAGCTTTCCCACTTCAATTAGTATTTATCCCAGTTTCACACGACACTGCCCCACTTTGTAATTCTACTTTCCTACTATGAACTCTGGAGATATATGCACGTCTTCCTGTGCAATGCAAGCCAAGTGGCGTTGCTGGATAGACGGCCGACTCACCTTGCTTCTCTCTCAGAGTTTGAATCTAGCGTCACACGGAATCATATCACGCAAAGTAATATTAAGAACATATTCATCACACACGCGAGTCCTCAACTGATACCATGGACGAGTACTTCTCTTTATCCTTTGTCTCATACACAGATTGAGACTCACACAGTACTCACCACGTGGAAGTACTCGTCTCTAATTTCAAGTCCTGCACACGCCATTTCTTAAATATTTCAACTTATGGTACACACGCTATTTCTTAAATATTTCAACTTATTGTACACACGCTAGTAATTCAGCTTAACTTAAGCACACAGAAGTATTTCAACTTATTGCTACAAGTTGTTTTCTTTGTGACCATTGGTCACTTCCGAAGATTACTACGATCCCATTAATATTACCTGCCTGACATTTAATTCTCCCCACAAAAGTTCCTGAAATAGAGAAATTATTATTTCAAACTACTCTTAAATATTCCACATGCATACCATGTCTCCACTCTTTTGTCTTTATGGAGCACACCCAAGACAGGTCTTAACAGCACAAGATCCAGCGGCAGAGTGCTGAACCATGGCCGTTCTTCAGGTCCTCTCGCACCTCTGTCGAGGTGGGGGAAGACCGTGCTACCGTATTGGTCAGCCACATTTCAGGCGCTCAAAGCTCAGGTAAATTTCATGTCTTTGGTCCCACCAAACGTGGCCAAAGGATCGTCTCAAAGATGATAATATATTCACATTCACTATCTGCGGTTAGCAGACGACCATACATTCATTCATTTCGCAGATCTCACCAAACTGGATGTAGGGATTTATTTTGAGGGAGTGCACATGTGATCAATTAAATAAATAAATTGTCATTCTTTCCCACACTGGTATCCGGCTTCGCTGTATTAATTGAAATTGAGTTATTATTAGAAAAAAATGTGTTGTTCTGACAAAAATAATGAAGTATGTTGTACCTATTTTCAATGTCGGGCGGTACTGTACCCTTTCAATATTTGTGGCGTATCATCATTAAAATAATTCCACATCGTATGTGAATGAAAACTTTCTAAAACCGACCCTTACACTTAGCTAAACAAACCAGCACAGTTTATTCCGTATAATTTACAGTTTGCAAAGTCTGTCCTCAGTCCCTGCCATCACATATTTGCCTGTGCTCAGTTGTACATTCCCTCACTCCATGGCACTCAAGAATTCTCCACGCTCAATCCCTTAAGGGAAAGGGAAACTCAAATTTCTTCATTGTTCAACTCTCAGTACCCAGACTATACTCAGAAAGTATTTGAAATAAGAACATCTAGTAACTTGTAATAAACTTTACACAGTATTTAAAAACTTCCTGAATTTTTTTCTCGCTGACATCCCCAGAAAAATAATGAGAGGGGAAAAGTTCCTCGCTCACTACGTTTTCGCTGTTCATGCAGTAAGACTTTAGCATCAAAAATGACGTTTTACTTTATTGCTTCTTTACTACCAACTCTATTTGCACACTTTTTGTAAAGAGTATCCACATATATCACTGAATGTATTTGCAGAATTATATCGTTGTGCAACACCTAATTCAAGAGATATAACTTCATAAATACTGAGAGGCGAGAAAAACTGGCTTTTCCTTAAAAGGGAGTACGTATCACCCAGACTATACTCATCAAGTGAGCGCACTTAGAAAGTATTTGAAATTATGATTAAACTTTGTAGGAAATCACTAAGTTCTTTCTTGCTTACATATCAAACGTCAAATATTTCGCACAGTAATTCACTTGTAAAGTAATCGTGCGTTTGAAGCTGTTTTTTAGACGGAAATTCCTTTCTTTAAAGAATCTGGGCTTTAAAAGTAAACCTAATAGACTCTCTTTACAAATTAGACGTTTCTTCTCTGCTGAGGCCTCAGCTTATTTGAGGTCAAAATATGACATTTCTATATAAGTTGATCCCCAGTTAGGTGCAAAATATTTTATTTGGCTCGTATCGGTCATATTTCTCCACTACAAACTTGTTTTGGCTAGTATCTCACTGTCAAGCGTACTTGTTGATGTTACGATTAATGTAGCTTACTTACATCTATGTACGTTTCATGTAAAATTGTTTTACAGTTTTACTTATGGCTGGGTGGAGTGGCGTTCATAATGCACGTTGGAGCGGATATCTGTCTGGTGACAAATTGTATGAATCACGTAATTTCGCCTGTACAGAGTACTATTTTTTAAAGATAAAATGTCAGTTCTCGCTCCCACGATGTTGTACGTTTACACAGTAAATCGTATCTCTGAAGGTCATGGGTGGTGGCTGTGTATCATACACATTAGAATTTTGTTGTTAACTGCAGTTAAAGGTTGTCTATCGTGGTTTCTATTCGCTTTCTTCTTCTAAAAGTCAATAAAGTTTTCTAAATAATTTTTGTGTTCCAAATCGATTTGTCCATTGAGGATGTAATTGGGATATTGGCTCTGAGCACTATGGGACTTAACTGCGAAGGTCATCAGTCCCCTAGAACTTAGAACTACTTAAACCTAACTAACCTAAGGACATCACTCACATCCATGCCCGAGGCAGGATTCGAACCTGCGACCGTAGCGGTCACGCGGTTCCAGACTGAAGCGCCTAGAACCGCACGGCCACACCGGCCGGCTAATTGGGATATTATTCGTGCAAGTATACACGTTCAGTTCTTTAAAATGTTCACTGTAGAGCCTTTAGTAAAATTTTTAAATCGTTTCGATGTGTTCTGCTGTGTGGTTTTGATTCCTTAGATGTAATAGAAGCTTGACTAGATGTAAGTAATACTTTCACAGGTTGACATATGCTCTTTCAATCAACTGACAAAATTTCGTGTGACGACTGCACTAAGTTTTATATTCCCCATATATTAAGAGTGAAATCAACAAGGCACTTGACAATAACGTACTAAACGAAACAATCTTGTAGTGAAGAAATTCGAGCAGCACAAGATAAATAAATTTTTCCAGCTACCTGGTCATATGATTTTAACACATAAAGTCTATTATTACTCCTCCATTTCAATGTTCAGTCGTAGAATAATATTCACTATTACAATAATCAGAAATTTATCTTCCCATGCCGTCAGCTATCCAAAATTAAACAATAAACTTCACTTCAAAATAGTATTTTTTTTACATGAAATATCATTATTAGAACCCAAAACATCAACATCTCTACAAAATACTCTATATTCAACTGTCAATTATATTTTCAAATATTTACAAATAACGCCTATTTTCTCCTCATTTTTAAGAACTCACTAAATTTTACTTTTCTTCTTCTGTTTTCAGGCCTTGGGTCCCGTACATGTTTCTCTTTCTCCCCAAAGTTTTGAAAATGTATAGTTCCTAATGCGTACCCACTGCTCTTGTGCTCCTACAGAAGGGTCTGCTCAGACCTGCATGATGTAATATTCTATCTTCACTAAGCGCTTCCCCCTAATTGTCAATTGCTTTCTGACATTTCTTATTCTATTCACATTTTTCCCTTGGACTTAGTAATCTTTATACTTCCACTGAAACAAAACTTCTGTAAAAGTTACATATTCTAAAATTGTAGAACATAAGTACCCTGAGATGAAACTATATACAGTAAAGGAAGTTGGTATGAGAGAAGGCGAGGAAAATCTAAATATTTGGACTCTGGAGGCAATTGAAGAAGATCTGCTACAGGGAGGTGGCAGTTACGACGACGATGATGATGATAATGATAATGACATCCAACATCATAAATATCTTCAACATTTCGCGGTCCTTTCAGCAACTGATTAAATATTAATATCCAGAGTTCCAGTACTGCACTCGTGGCTGCCACATCGTGGTCGCGAAGTGGGGTCGAGACAGTGCCAGATAAGTTTTACAGTCTGACGATAATGTATGGATTTGTAGTTTTAGCTTGACGATGTCCACTATGGAAAAACGACAGATACTGTTATGCTGAAGAAGGTTGGGTTATTCTGACTGAAACCTAGGCAAATTCTAGGTAAACGGTGCAACTGAGGGTGTTAATAATTAAAATTAAAATTAGCATCCAACATCCTTTAGTTGTTGTCAAGTTATATGCGATAGAAGAAAAACTAGACTTGCACTGTCATATTGTGCAACTTCAGGGGTATTTTATAGGAGATAAAGAAAGAGGTACAAATCATATATAAACCAGAATCCAGATTTACAATTGTGTGAGCAGTAAGAAAACTAAAAGAGATTATTAAGAGTCAAGAAATAATGACATTTCAGATGGTAGAAATTTGCCTGATACATTATTGCTCTGTAAATTCTGATCTATGTGTACATTTAATTGTTAGAATGGACGTACTGAGAGAGTCTAGAGCTAATACAGATTGTAACCAATATGTAGTGAAACTGAGATCAGACGACAATTTCTTGTTCAAAGGTTTTAATGACTTTAGTTGCATTTGGGCATTGAAATGTATCAATAGTAACAGGTAAAAACTTGTTCCAGACCAGAAGTCGAACGCGGATTTCGCACTTTATGCGAGTGACTGCCTCAGTCCCCTTGGCCAACCCAAGTTCACAGCCTATTACTCATTACTGACATAGTGACACCTAACCATGAAGCCCTGGTCACTGGTTGCCGTCACCTTATGATAACATGTATACAATAATATATATATATATATATATATATATATATATATATATATATAACGTTGAAAAATGACCCGCCAGGTTAGCTGAGGGCGCTAATGCACTGCCTCCTGGACTCGGGTAGGCCCCGAAAATCGAATCTGCTCGGCGGATTAACGACGAGGGCCAGTGTGCCAGCCAGCCTGGATGTGGTTTTCAGGCGGTTTTCCACATCCCACTAGGTGAATACCGGGCTGGTCCCCAAGTCCCGCCTCAGTTACACGACTCGCAGATATTTGAACACATTCGCACTATCTCATGGCTTACACTATATGCAGACAGCTGGGTTATACAGTTCCGTCCCAGGGGGTACGGGGTGGCTGCAGGAAGAGCATCTGGCCACCCTCTGACACTAACATCGCCAAATCCATAGTAACAAGGCCGACCCCGCGCTGGAATGGGACAAAGGCCCACGAAAATGATGATGATGATGGTGGTATAATGCTGAAAAATAGGATTTCGCAGCCAAAAGGGTGGGAAGTAATATGGAGTATTGGAATCCTGAATAAAACCAAACTGCTTCATTGAAAGTAGATTGCTGCTTTAATGGAAAAAAGTCTTGCAGTACTTACTGAAAGCAGAACCAATCTGCTTCAAGGGGAAAAAGCGTCGCAGTATTTATTGAAAGTAGATTGCTGCTTTAATGGAAAAAAGTGTTGCAGTATTTACTGATTGGTTTTATTCAGGATTTCGACACACCACGTTATTCCCCACTCTTTGGCTACAAAAATCTATTTTCAACATTATTACCGTTCAGCGTGACGGCCTTACGGCACCTTAAAGTGAGGGCCTTATGCCCGCGTGGTACCACTTTACTAGTCGACGTCAGCACCAAATCTTGTTCGATCAGTAACCTGAATCCACGCAAGGCTTCCTGTGGAGTATACATTTCATTGGGCCAAACAAATGGAAGTCAAAAGGAGCGAGATACGGGCTGCAGGGTGGATGAGTAGGCTGCGAGTGAATAATCAGCGTTCCAAAATCGTCGCTCAGTGTTTGAGATATGCAGAGCGAGCCGTGCATGGTTCGTGTTCGCGCCATCTCTTATTTTACATCCTTTCTTTTACCATACTCCCACCTCGTTAAGTTTGTTTCAATTTCTGTTGTCACTGAGTTGCTGCTTTGTCTGCCCGTGATTGGCAGCAGCACCGCTTATCGATGAAGCCCTGCCGTAGTGTCTTTGCTGACTGCTATTACTTCCCGGTTGATGTCTGTCGTGCAGCGAGTTGGAACGCGCCTGCAGTGCAGTTCGGATCTACCAGTGAGATGGGCGGCGCTAGCAGTGCAGTTCGGACCAGGCAGTGTTTCACTAACGATGCGGCAGACGTTCAGTCGGGGGGCGGCTGCAGTGAGGTCCGGACAGCCATGACTCGCCCAATGGTTGCCGATACATGTCACCAGAGTGTGGAACACCTTGGCTGGTCGGCCGTCGGTCGTCTGGTCGGATGGCGTGTATGTTGGCCGGCGATCGCTTATGGGTTGCCTGCGTGTGCCGACCCGTGATTCGTCCTTGTTATTGCACAGTCGCTGTCGTTAGTACGTGGTGCATTCAAGTTCTAAGGCCTCCGATTTTTTTCCTAATTAACTACTCACCCGAAATCGATGAAACTGGCGTTACTTCTCGACGTAATCGCCCTGCAGACGTACACGTTTTTCACAACCCTGACGCCATGATTCCATGGCAGCGGCGAAGGCTTCTTTAGGAGTCTGTTCTGACCACTGGAAAATCACTGAGGCAATAGCAGCACGGCTGGCGAATGTGCGGCCACGGAGAGTGTCTTTCATTGTTGGAAAAAGGCAAAAGTCACTAGGAGCCAGGTCAGGTGAGTAGGGAGCATGAGGAATCAATTCAAAGTTGTTATCACGAAGAAACTGTTGCGTAACGTTAGCTCGATGTGCGGGTGCGTTGTCTTGGTGAAACAACACACGGGCAGCCCTTCCCGGACGTTTTTGTTGCAGTGCAGGAAGGAATTTGTTCTTCAAACCATTTTCGTAGGATGCACCTGTTTCCGTAGTCCCCTTTGGAACGCAATGGGTAAGGATTACGCCCTCGCTGCCCCAGAACATGGACACCATCATTTTTTCAGAACTGGCGGTTACCCGAAATTTTTTTGGTGGCGGTGAATCTGTGTGCTTCCATTGAGCGGACTGGCGCTTTGTTTCTGGATTGAAAAATGGCATCCACGTCTCATCCATTGTCACAATCGACGAAAAGAAAGTCCCATTCATGCTGTCATTGCGCGTCAACATTTCTTGGCAACATGCCACACGGGCAGCCGTGTGGTCGTCCGTCAGCATTCGTGGCACCCACCTGGATGACACTTTTCGCATTTTCAGGTCGTCATGCAGGGCTGTGTGCACACAACCCACAGAAATGCCACCTCTGGAGGCGATCTGTTCAACAGTCATTCGGCGATCCCCCAAAACAATTCTCTCCACTTTCTCGATCATGTCGTCAGACCGGCTTGTGCGAGCCCGAGGTTGTTTCGGTTTGCTGTCACACGATGTTCTGCCTTCATTAAACTGTCGCACCCACGAACGCACTTTCGACGCATCCATAACTCCATCACCACATGTCTCCTTCAACTGTCAATGAATTTCAATTGGTTTCACACCACGCAAATTCAGAAAACGAATGATTGCACGCTGCTCAAGTAAGGAAAACGTCGCCGTTTTAAGTATTTAAAACAGTTCTCATTCTCGCCGCTGGCGGTAAAATTCCATCTGCCGTACTGTGCTGCCATCTCTGGGACGTATTGACAATGAACGCGGCCTCATTTTAAAACAATGCGCATGTTTCTATCTCTTTCCAGTCCGGAGAAAAAAAATCGGAGGCCTTAGAACTTGAATGCACCTCGTATTGTCAAGTCCTTCGTGCAAGTGTTCGTGAAAGTGTGTGTAGCTTATGATGTCGACTGCTCAGTTATTTTAGTTCTGTCTCCGTGCTGATGTGCGGCAGTCGGTCGGTTGGTGTAGATCAGCCAGGAAATCTCCGCGCGGCGCCGGCCGGAGTGGCCGTGTGGTTCTAGGCGCTACAGTTTGGAGCCGAGCGACCGCTCCGGTCGCAGGTTATAATCCTGCCTTGGGCATGGATGTGTGTGATGTCCTTAGGTTAGTTAGGTTTAATTAGTTCTAATTTCTAGGCGGTTGATGACCTCAGAAGTTAAGCCGCATAGTGCTCAGAGCCATTAGAACCATTCTCCGCGCGGTGCAGTGGGCCGGGATCCCTGGCGGTCTCTACGCAGTGTCGGAGTGTGTGGGAGCTGTTCCAATTCGAGGTTCGTGGCTCACCGACCCAGGACATCAGAGTTGAGAGGTGATTTAATTACCGAAGCCAGTCTGTTCACATTGTACCGTTGGATTTCATGGTTGGCTGTTGCGGGTATTTCCGTGAGCAACAGCGAGTGTTCGAGTTGGCGAAAGTTTGGCCACCATCTGGTGGAGTTTAAGTGTATTTTGGTTATTTGAAGTCCAAGTGCACCAGCGGAATTTTCTGCCTTGTGCCCGTTAGCGTTCCGTTTACCTGCCCTGGCCGCTGACGTAAAATTCAGGCAGTGTCCTTTCCTCACCGTGTTGTCGCTGTCCAACACGTGTGTGTAGTTTTGACAGCTTATGCATACTCGGTTGTGGGCGGCTACGCTTTTCACGTATTGGCTTTGGAGTTCCTTGTGTACTGGTCGGGTGGAAAAGCAAGTCGTCTTGTCGGTGGCTCCGTTGACTGTCTCTTTATTGGGTTGCCGGCGTATCGGATATAGTTGGACCGACTACCTGTCTCCCCTGTTTCAATGGCTAACAGCCGATGATTTGAATTTGTATGCTTTGAGTTGGGTTTTAAATAATTGGCCTTCAGCCGTTTTAAAATTGAAAGTTCCTTACTTGTCAAGTCTTGCATTGTTTGGGCCTTCAGTCTCAGTTAAAATATTTTTGGATAAAGTTTTGGGCCTTCTGTCTTTAGAAAATTCATTGTAGTTGTGTTTTTCAATAATGGGCGTTCAGCCGTCTAAAAATTTAAACTCCTTACTTATTAAATTTTTTTGGGCCTTCATCCTCATCTAAAAAAGTTATTTAAGGATAAAGCCTTGGGCTTTCTGCCTTGTAAAATTTTATTGTCGTTGTGTTTTGAATCATGGGCCTTCAGCCGTTTTAAAAATTAAAGATATTGTGCCCCTTAAGCCGTAAGATTGTGTGACATATTCAGTCGATAGTTAAGCTCGGAAATTTGCGCTGCAGTGTTTCGGCAACTAAATAAAGTTATATGTGTTCGAGTGTAACTGACAGCCGCTCATTTTTGGCCCCTTTCCACAATTCCAACTAGCTGTTCTGTCCCGCGGATTTAACCAAGCGTTTCACAAAGTATGTACAAATTCCAGAAATGCAAATAACAAACTCCCTATAGACCTGTTTCAGATGGAAACGCCAATTGTAACCAATACTTACTGCACTAATTGTAGCTGCCCATAGCGGTGATTATACTTGTTGGTGAGCCTTATAGATATTAGTGCAGTAATGAATAGGCCGGGAAACACAGGTCGAATATTATTAAATACTTATTCTCTGCAGCTGCACGTACTTACTATTAAGCATGTTTTTGGTCTTGGTGTAGAAATCTGTTAAACACGAATGCACACGGCAGTATGCTCATTGGATAAATGATGCAGTTGTGCGGTTGGGTGCAGAGGAACTCGAATTTTCCGCATTCCAGATAACATTATCAGAAATAGCAAAAGCATCACATTCAAGTGCTTGATTATTTTGTGAGTATGGGGACACTGAATTTGTTACGGGTAAAAGCAAGAAGACTGATGACAGCGTAACGACTATTGTCGAGTAAAGCTCGCACGCAGAAACGTTTGGCAACTTTTTCCACTGCCTAAACAGTATGTATCCAAAGGTTGAACAAGAGACGTTGTGCCAGCTGGAATGGTTGTTACCTTTGTGTGTTTATCTGGAATTACGAACAGATCCTATTGATGGATTGAAAAATAATTCAGAACCAGACAACATCTGGAGAGAGACAGTTATCCTACCACTTTCATGAATATCTTGATTTTGAAGCCGTTAGGTATACGTTCGGAGGTAGGTTTATTTTATTTTCTAGAAAGGTACCAAATCTATCACTTGGTTCACGGTAGACAATGAATACTGGAGAAAGAAGTCAACCTTCCATGGAAATAATTGACTGAATTGCATACAACTGTGATATTCCAGTTGCTGATTGCATCCGGACAATCGTGTCTCAGTTAACTGTGGTAGATGGTGTGCGGTCTCTGGGAATGTCATAATTAAATCCAGTTTGGTCGGTATTTATAATTTCACCTGCTGAATAATGAGGAACGACAGCATCCGTGAATTAATTATCAAATGCAGTCACAGAATTCTCTGTCTCTTCTTTCGCTTGAGCATGTTTGTACGTTACAAACCGTGTAACTTTGCGACTGACAATCTTGTGAACTGCCTTAAAATTCCACAGCCAGGTAGATCCAGCTCTGAAATATGTCATTCCAAGCGCTCTAGTTTTTGTGCAGGCTCACCATCTTATATCAACGTCACGCACAGACATGGAATTAGCTCTTGAAAAGTAGACCAAACGTACTCGGATATGACCTCGAGTTTCTCATGGTTTGTTCCTTGTTATTCATAATAACTCTGATAGCGAGATAGATAGTTCACGTCCTTGAAGGTTCTGAAGTGATGCATAATTGTTTTCAATGACCAGCTTTTTTTTTTGCTTCAATTATCTTCTTGACATAATCGAAAGGAACGTACTCATTAGCTGCATCATCAGTAAAAGGCTTATAAATTAGTTCTACGTCAATAATGTCCTCGGAAGGCATTTGCATCAGTTATTCATTCTCCAGGATCTTCAAGTTACTCGATCAAACCAAAGATAGTGTTTTTCTTCCCCCCTCATACACTTCAGATGATGAAGACGGCTATCCAGTCTGGTGTCAAACATCTAACAAATTGCGTCAGTTCTCATTGTATACGATACAAACACCAATACAAAATGTGCCCTTGCAGTTCACTATATTACTCACACAAAAATACTAAAGAGCCAGAATATACTGTACTTCTCTTGCACTGCCAAGATACTGTGCTGTCGTGTGCCCGAAATACGTGCAACTGACGTCCTATTACGAACCATTAGAAATGGCAGCTAAAATGTGTGTTACTGGTACCTAGTAGATCAGTTATACCAACGTACAAAATATGAGTGCAATGCCCGCAAGAAACTTCGCGAATGTATCTTGTAAGACACGTTCTGAGAAAACAGGTTGGTGACGGACCTCTCAATAGTGCCGTGGGTGTTTTACATCTCTGTCCTTAAGGCAGCATAATGAATCTTCGAGACTGAGGAATAATACCCAAAATTCCTTCGTAGTACGGTTCTGTAAGCCGTTTCCTTCTTGGATAAATATTAATTTATATTTCTTTGCATTAAACTCGCGTGTTTCAGTCTGTTATCTACCTGCCACACAACTGAATCAGTACGGTAGTTCGAATTTAAAATTTTTTGGGATGTACACCCATAGGTTTTTGACATTTATGAGTGTCTCTAATAACCTTTCAGCGATGAGAAGGTCAAACAATATCGGGTGTTTTCGCTAATAATACCTTGTTACATCACATTTGTTTCTGTAGTTGGACATATGCCAGCCTTAGCGTAGTTGTTTGATCATCTGTATATCTTCCCGGATTTCACCACAGTTTCTAACAACATTACCTGAACAGGCCTACAAAATGGCACTAAGTCGTACGATACCTCCAACGTGTTTTCTCACTCCAAATGTAAAATTTGTTCAAATTTAGCATATGGAACTATATACACTACTGGCCATTAAAATTGCTGCACCAAGAAGAAATGCAGATGATAAACGGGTATTCATTGGACAAATATATTATACTAGAACTGACATGTGATTACATTTTCACGCAATTTGCGTGCATAGATCCTCAGAAATCAGTACCCAGAACAACCACCTCTGGCCGTAATAATGGCCTTGATGGGCCTGGGCATTGAGTCAAACAGAGCTTGAATGGCGTGTACACGTACAGCTGCCCATGCAACTTCAACACGATACCACAGTTAATCAAGAGTGGTGTCTAACGTATTATGACAAGCCAGTTGCTCAGCCACCATTGACCAGACGTTTTCAATTGGTGAGAGATCTGGAGAATGTGCTGGCCAGGGCAGCAGTCGAACATTTTCTGTATCCAGAAAGGCCCGTACAGGACCTGCAACATCCGGTCGTGCATTATCCTGTTGAAATGTAGGATTCCGCAAGGATCTAATGAAGGGGAGAGCCACGGGTCGTAATACATCTGAAATGTAACGTCCACTGTTCAAAATGCCGTCAATGCGAACAAGAGGTGACCGAGACGTGTAACCAATGGCACCCCATACCATCATGCCGAGTGATACGCCAGTATAGCGATGACGAATACACGCTTCCAATGTGCGTTCACCGCGATGTCATCTAACACGGATGCGACCATTATGATGCTGTATACAGAACCTAGATTCATCCGAAAAAATTACGTTTTGCCATTTGTGCATCCAGGTTCGTCGTTGAGTACACCATCGGAGGCGCTCCTGTCTGTGATGCAGCGTCAAGGGTAACCGCAGCCACGGTCTACAATCCGAGCTGATTGTCCATGCTGCTGCAAACGTCGTCGAACTGTTCGTGCAGATGGTTGTCGTCTTGCAAACGACCCCATCTGTTGACCCAGGGATCGAGACGTGGCTGCACGATCCGATGTCGACTGCTAGTGATACGAGGCCGTTGGGATCCGGCACGGCGTTCCGTATTACCCTCCTGAACCCACCGATTCCATATTCTGCTAACAGTCATTGGATCTCGACCAACGCGAGCAGCAATGTCGCGATACGGTAAACCGCAGTCGCGATAGGCTACAATCCGACCTTTATCAAAGCCGGGAACGTGATGGTACACATTTCTTCTCCTTACACGAGGCATCACAACAATGTTTCACCAGGCAACGCCAGTCAACTGCTGTTTGTGTATGAAAAATCGGTTGGAAACTTTCCTCATGTCAGCATGTCGTAGGTGTCGCCACCGGTGCCAACCTTGTGTGAATGCTCTGAAAAGCTGATCATTTGCATATCACAGCATCTTCTTCCTATCGGTTAAATTTCGCGTCTGTAGCACGTCATCTTCGTGGTGTAGTAATTTTAATGGCCACTACTGTAATTGTTAATAGCGGTAGCATTTGGTTCTACTAATATTTCACTAAAAATACAACTCACATGTACAACGACGATATACTTGTTTCCAGCCACAAATTCCGATATCCGGATACTGCCACACAAAGTGGATCAGATTTCTCGATATCTACGAGGGACATTGTAGATAAAGCGCGTTTAAATGGGAACCGAAATCGAATGCCTTCCGAATACGAAACGGCGGTAAATTCCTCCCGGGGATACGTGTACGCCGAAAGCGGACGTCTTCTGAATACGAAATGACGATAAACTCAATGCGTAAGTGTGCATACGGGTTGTTCTGGGATCGCATCGCGAATTCGAAGAGCTTATTTCCCAGTCGCGCACTGCACGAAATAATATCGCGGGTGCAGGTGAGTCCGTTTGTTCCCCGCTCGCCGTACAGAATTTCGCAGATGGGCGTTGGGGTGGGGGCTGAGAGAGGCTGAGTAGGGGGGGTGGGGGGGGGGGGAGAAGCGACCGTATGACGGCGGCTCGCAGGGAAAAAGTTCTTGGGCAGAACAAAGGGAGTGCAGCAGCGGACAGATACGCCGAACAGAGGCACTCAGACGTCAGAGGGGGCCGGGGCGCGCCGTGTTATTGCTGTTTGAGCCCTGCGCCCTCAGCGAGCGGCCGCCGTCGGTCCGGCCCCGACTGTGCCGGCTGTTTATACCGGCCGACCGACCGACCGCCCGGCAGACCGTCCCCTGCACGGGAAAAATGCCGCCGCGCCCAGAAACGGAAAGAAGCGGACCGGAGCCCGACCGATAAATGAAAAAAGCGGAGCGCAGCCGGGCGGTGGCTGTGCTGGGGTGGCCCACAGTTAGGGGGGGGGGGGGGAGGGAGCGGCTGGAGGCAGGGGCTTACTGCAGCAGCCGCACCGGGCAAACACACGGCCGCTATTCAGCGCCGCGACGCGCTTTTGATCTTCAATGGGGCGTCAAACATCAATATTGAAATTTCAAGTGGCCGGCGAGCGCTCTTTGGCTAATTAAACTGGCGCATCGGCGACGTCTGGGCAGGTGCGTGCTGACGGACCGCCTCCCCTGCATCTGGCGGCGTCCGACGCCGCCACTACACCTGTCCGCTCCCTCCGGAGGAATACGACGTGCTCTTGCAAGAGCAAAAAACCGAAGCGTGCGTTCCCGTTTTGCTTTGAGTATCGTATCGCTGCGTTGACCCAGAAATGCCGATGTTTCATCTGCCGAGCTACAGAAGCTGGATGTGCTAATCATTGCCGTGCGGGATTAGCCGAGCGGTCTGAGGAGCTGCAGTCATGGACTGTGCGGCTGCTCCCGGCGGAGTTTGGAGTCCTCCGTCGGGCATGGGTGTGTGTTTTTGTCCTTAGGGTAATTTAAGTTAAGTTCTGTGTAAGCTTAGGGACTGATGACCTTTGCAGTTAAGTCCCGTAAGATTTCACGCACATTTGAACATTTTTTGCTAATCATTCTGTTGATATTATTGTTATACCTACATAAGTAACCGGTTCGCGAATTTGACTGCCACGAAGAGTATCTGACGGGTCCCAAAATTGTCGAGTTCTTTCTCTTTTTCTGTGAGTCCGCTCAGCCATACAGTGTATAGAATTTACTTGAAGGAGAGATGGTGTCTCCAGTGAAGAAACACAGGGAACACCTGTGTCATTCCACAAGTGACACAATGGGTACAGCGGTCAGCTAATATCCTGAGATGCCCTGACCCCTGGGAGCCACATTTTTAGACAAGACTTTTCTATTCTTTTTAAAAAAATCTTTATTTGCTCTGAAACCAGGAGCGCTGGAACACAAACCGATAAATCCGCATTTACAGAAAGTAATAAATAGTGATCTCTAAATGGCTCCACAAGCAGTAAAAAAAAAGAAACACACCATAAAACACGTGATGTCGCGTTGTGCTGAACATTATTTTGTGCCAGCATGTATTATTACTCCCGTATCTCCCCCCTACAGCTCAAACACGCGAATAAAGAAAAAGTGGGTATGTCGGGTTTTGTTCCGGCGCTCCTCAAATAATATGGCTACGGAAATAAGGATGGATCTTATATATCCTTGAAACGTAGTCGCAGTTGCGAAAATGGACGAGCTGGAAATCCTTGTCCGAGTACCAGATCGACACAAAGTTTCATTCTCGTCATCCGATTATACAGCTGACGGTTGTCCATATTCGCAACTGCGAATACGTTTCACGTATTTCGTAACGGCTGCAGTGCTCGCAGTGTCTGTTCCTTCGGACATGCGTGCATGTGCAAAGGAACATTGAATCGTACTTCTGAACAACACAGGCAATGCAGTATCGTATTTATCCGCCGTTTCAGGGCAAGCGACTTTCAATTAAAACGTATCCCCGGCACGAGAATACACGTAATGGATGCACGAGTGCAGGTTGTAGACATATGGTTGACGATATTTGGAACTTTGGTCTCTGTTGATTCCTTGCTGACGTGGGACCGCGGCTTGTCAAGTATTTAACAACGAAATTCGCCAACAGCTGTGCGGCTGAGATGTTGTTTAATTTTATTTCCACTACCAGTTTCGGCATTCCACTATGCCATCTTCAGGCCCCAAATAAACTCTCAAGGATAAACTATGTTGGCATACTGGGCCGTATGTTCCTGGATGTCGTGAATTCTAAACCGTATCCCAAGAGCTTGGTTCGCAAACCTCATGCGGTTTGGAATCACATCTAGGTAACATATGGCCCAGTATGCCAATATCGTTTATTTTTTGAGAGATGCATGTGGATCCTGAAGATGTCTTTGTGGAATGCCGAAACTGGTAGTAAAAATAAAGTAACATCTCAACTATACTGCTGGTGGTGAATTTCATTGTTAAACATGGAAGGTTGGGTCTGACCGTGGCGCGTCCTCGGGTAACATGCAAGGCAATCGCTCGAGATAAGCGGAAAATCCCGTTTGGGGTACCGGTCCAGCACAAATTTTCATTATCGTCATTCCATCACATAGCTGATGGTTCGTCACATTCGCAAGTGCGAATACGTTTCATGCGTAACAGTTCAAAAAGTCTGGCTTCTGGAGGAGTCAAGAGTATGCCAGTTTTAGTAAAACTCTTTAGTACAGAATCCCTAATTTTGGATGAACTCCATGTCCACATGAGGAACGATATAAATTTGCTACAGTCGTAGAACGCAATGGTAACTGTTTATTGGTTTGAATACTGCTGAATGACAGTCTAATATCACATTTAACTATGAACTTTGGGACACAGTTCTGAGTAATGACATTAAGTCGCTCCTGTATATGAACTACGGTGATACTGCAACGTGTCAGACTCGGCTACCAAAGAGTGGGGCGAGCGGCACTGAGCTCTGACGTAAGTAGGCTTCCGGCAGCGGCGGCGTAGGAACCTGCTGAGGGCGTCTTCGTCGACGTCTCTCTTTCGAGGCAGCAACTGGCAGCGACTATCCTTAGCTTGTGGTTCCGTCTGAGGCACCAATTTTAACATGGGACCTCACGCTTCGAACGACACAACATCAGAAATGAGGTTCAAAATGGCTCTGAGCACTATGGGACTTCTGACGTCATCAGTCCCCTAGAACTTATAACTACTTAAACCTAACTAACCTAAGGACATCACACACATCCATGCCCGAGGCAGGATTCGAACCTGCGACCGTAGCGGTCGCTCCGTTCCAGACTGTAGCGCCTAGAACCGCACGTCCACTCCGGCCGGCCCACAGAAGTGAGATCTACTTACTTCATAAACAACAATTCATCTTTATTTCTTTACTCATACTTTTTTGCCTTTTCCTTTGGCGTAGTTAGCGAATGTTCTCTTCACATATACTGAAGATAATAAAATACTGAAGAGTCTGAAAAGATCTAGAAAGCCGCGCGGGATTAGCCGAGCGGTCCAGGGCGCTGCAGTCATGGGCTGTGTGGCTGGTCTGGGAGGAGGTTCGAGTCCTCCCTCGGGCATGGGTGTCTGTGTTTGTCCTTAGGATAATGTAGGTGAAGTAGTGTGTAAGCTTAGGCACTGATGACCTTAGCATTTAAGTCCCATAAGATTTCGCACACATTTGAACAAAGGTCTAGAAAAGTCGGGGGAAGGCTTTTATCCAGCAGCGGATACCAAATGGCTGCAGAGGTTAAGCCATTTTCCGCTGATAAAATTTGGGAGGTTGTTCTGGCTTATTTTCTGACATGAGAGGTTTCTACGTCTGCGGTATCTCGGTATATAATAATTCCATTTCGTTTGATACGCCTCACCCCTTTTTGACTGTATAGCACCAAAAAATGCTTCACAAAAGTACATATGTCGACCATATGTGCTTTGTGTCTTGTTTGGAACGAAAACGGTCCTATTCACTCCAGATACTTGCTTTTGATGACAGAAATGTCCACTTTACTCTTCGGCCTAAAGTTGATTCAGCACTGCTCGGTTCGGCCTGAGTTTTGTTTCCCTGGCAGTGTTAGTCGTACGATAACAGTGACGCACCCCAGTCTCGGACAGGTTTACTGGTGAAGTGTTGGTCGATGTGTACCTCGTGTTTGGGTTCACGGAATGCACTTCAAGTGCGCTACAATAACGGTACACTCAGTGTCAGCAGCCACGCCGCAGCGCTTTTGCATCTGTCTGAGGGCTCTAGCAACACTCTGCATTTTGTGTGTGTTTCAGTGTTTGCGTATTACTGGTTTCTTCACTATTACAAAAGTGGTTTTATGTAAACAAAGGTGTCTGGGATAGCAAACCGCAAGAAGTCATAATCATATTTTTATTCTAACAAGGGGAGGCCACGACGTTTGGAACGCGGATTTACTGCAAAATTCGGAAGATAATTTCGGTGGTCGAATATATATATATATATATATATATATATATAAAATCTGTGCGTGGCCACTTTAACCATGAAGCGGCTGCAACCGAGTGGCGCCGGCACGATAGCTCAACGTGTTCGGTCAGAACCTTAACTTACCTTTATAGTAAAAGAACTGAGCGAACGGATCACCGACAAACTGAATGGGTGTCATTGTACGTCCGTCCTGAACAAATTCAACGAACAATATGGAATAATTTTTTTTTAAGTGTTTGGCGTTCAAGCCGCTGGATCGAGTTGCGTTCGTCAGTTTCTTTTATTTTCAACGCAGTCATTTTTTTTATTATTTATATTACAACTGATACAATGGAGGAAAGTACTTTTAATTGGATGAACTTTTATTAAATTTACAATGTTATTTGGCAGTCTACTAATTTTTATTATCACAAATAATGTAATATTCATAACTATCGACTAGTAAACGACCAAATGCATAAAGTCATACTAAAAATGTATGCTTGTCCGTGATTTGAGAAATCCCTTATACCTGGAAGGAGCCCGAAACGACTTGTTACCTCCAAGCTTTGACCGGCACCAGACGGCTTTCGAAACATGTACAATTAATCGTCGGTTTCGACATTACGAGTGAAAGTTGCAGGATGGTATTTTTCGTAAAAACAGGGAAAACATAAAGTTAAACGGCACCAGCTCCATTGAATAAATGATATGTTTCCGCATACGCAAGGTCTTTTGACGTTTTCTGTGGAAAAACAAACCCTGTTAACATTTTATAAAACCTCTCTTTCAGACGATAGTTTGGAAGCAAACCATGCATAACGCAGTATTTCCTTAAAAATCGGCGCTGATAATTGGTTATGCAGTATCGAGTGTATTTTAATAGCGTGTTAAAAAAAAAAACACACATTTTGTTTCACATTGTTCGCCCAATTTGTTCAGGGCGGACGCCAGATGACACCCGTTCAGTTTGTTCGTTCATCTGTTCGCTCAGTTTTTTTATTAGAAAGGGAAGTTAACGCTTTTTTTTTCATTTTGCTCGTTATTGATCGTTGTGTTTGGTCGTTGCGAACGTCGCAAGACATCCTGTTGAGGTTCGGTAGTTGATCCTTCCACTCAGTTTTTTATTACAGAGGCCAACCGGCTCTCTGACCGAACACGCTGAGCTACCGTGCCGGCTGTGCTCTGACCGAACACGCTGAGCTACCGTGCCGGCTGTGCTCTGACCGAACACGCTGAGCTACCGTGCCGGCTATGCTCTGACCGAACACGCTGAGCTACCGTGCCATCACCAAGCGGCTGCAGTCGCTTCACGGTTAAAATGGACACGCACAGATGTACATTCGACGACCGAAATTATCTTGCGATTTTCTCAGTAACGCTTGAGAAGTGCGCTCTACTGCTCACACATTTTGTTGTCCTCATGGAGTACTTCGAGTGTACGAAGTTTACAGTAAATCCGCGTTCCAAACGTCGTGGCCTCCCCTTGTAAGACGCGTCACCTGGAACAACGGGTTCCTTGTGCCAAAATACCCAGCAAACATTCCTGTACAACTTCCCTGGTATTGTCGGTGGAGTTCTGGTTCACCTGTGTCAGCTATGTCTCGTGGTTAGGGCAAGAATTACACCCTCTTTCTCGTCCAGTTACCGACTCTTTACTGCTTTTGCTGAGTCTTACACCGCGCTGTTTCTTCCTGCCAAACTTTACATGCCCGCCAATAGCACAAAATGCATATACGACTACCCAATAGTGGAGTTTCTTCAAAGACACAAAATCCTGTCAAGACCACATGTCGCTATAAAACACCAGTCGCATTACGCAACGCCCTTCTACATCCAAAAAAAATGCCATGTCAGCTCTGTCTTTATGAAGTCACTGACAGGTTTACCAATGGCGCGTTTTCATTCCCAGCAACTTTCCTCACATCACAGAAAGCTGTTCACGAGGCTAGGCCATTACTTTTGGAAAACTGTGTTTCTTTTGTAAGGTATAAGATATTTTCAACAGTCTCTCTGCAAAGCGTAAGAATGCGCTACCCTTCTGTTTCTAGAGTCGAGCCCTATCCTCGGTTTGCCCTCTGGCCAGTCCACGGTTGTATAATGCACATTGGTCTGCTCCGCTCCCCCCTCCCCTCCCCACCCTCCTCCCTCAGTTGGCTCTGGTGTCTCGACTCCTGCTGAAACAAACATCTGAGGCTCCAGCCTGATCTGACGACAAAAAGGCCGTTCTTTTTTTTTTTCACTACACCCACTGCCCTGACCGTCCCAAACCAAGAGTGCTGTGCCTTCCCGTGCACACACAAATCATCCAGCTACCAACTGTAACGTAGCAACTTATTACGAAATAACATTCGATGCAGTAAGGCACGCAGCCACGTAGCACGGTGGCTTCTGAATGGCTACGTTTTTACTTCACTCTGACTCACAGCGTAGCTGAAGCTACTAGCTGTGACAACGGTCTCAAGTAACATTCAGTCGGTGCACAAATTCATACCCCCTACGAATCTAAATAAACCATAGTAACTATTATCCGATTTTGTTCAAACCTGATACGCAATCTTTTGTTATTAAGGTTGGGATCCTGTTAAAATTTCAGGTTTTTATCTGTTATAGTTACCGAGATTGAGAAAATTACTTAGATGTCCTTAAAACCGACACTTATGTTTCAAAAGTCACTTAGGAACAATAACCAAATGTCTTTTATTATCATCTGAAGTCATAACAAGGCTCACAGTACATAAAATCACTTAATTGGAATTTTCTTTTCAAAACGTTAATGACTATACATTACGTAGTACAAAAATCATTCAAAATTATTATTTGCTTATTATTTTGTTGTGTGAATACATGGGAATGAACGAGACAGTGTATGCGGAACATATGTTAAAACTTAATTTCATTTTATGTAAAACCTTATAAAACTGAACTGTTGGCAAATTGTGTTGCAACCACGATGCTGATGGCATATGTCGGTGTGTTCTTGCTTTTATAAGAGAGCAGCCAGAATAAAAGTCTGAAGCGGAATAAGTTTCTACATTAATTTAAACAATATTTGGCATTTCGTTGTATTTTATTAAACAATATATTAGAAATAGATTAAGGAAAGGCAAACCTACGTTTCTAGCATTTGTAGACTTAGAAAAAGCTTTTGACAGTGTTGACTGGAATACTCTTTTTCAAATTCTGAAGGTGGCAGGGGTAAAATACAGGGAGTGAAAGGCTATTTACAATTTGTACAGAAACCAGATGGCAGTTACAAGAGTCGAGGGACATGAAAGGGAAGCAGTGGTTGGGAAGGGAGTGAGACAGGGTTGTAGCCTATCCCCGATGTTATTCAATATGTATATTGAGCAAGCAGTAAAAGAAGCAAAAGAAAAGTTCGGAGTAGGTATTAAAATCCATGGAGAAGAAATAAAAACTTTCAGGTTCGCCGATGACATTGTAATTCTGCCAGAGACAGCAAAGGACCTGTAAGAGCAGTTGAATGGAATGGACAGTGTCTTGAAAGGAGGATATAAGATGAACATCAACAAAAGCAAAACGGGGATAATGGAATGTAGTCGAGTTAACTCGGGTGATGCTTAGGGAATTAGATTAAGAAACGAGACACTTAAAATAGTAAATGAGTTTTGCTATTTGGGGACCTAAATAACTAATGATGGTCGAAGTAGAGAGGATAAAAAATGTAGACTGGCAATGGCAAGGAGAGAAGAGAAATTTATGAACATCGAGTTTAGATTTAAATGTCAGGCAGCCATTTCTGAAAGTATTTGTATGGAGTGTAGCCAAGTATGGAAGTGAAACATGGACGATAAATAGTTTGGACAAGAAGTGAATAGAAGCTTTCGAAATGTGGTGGTATAGAAGAATGCTACATCTACATCTACATACATACTCCGAAATCCACCATACGGTGCTTGGCGGAGGGTACCTCGTACCACAACTAGCATCTTCTCTCCCTGTTCCACTCCCAAACAGAACGAGGGAAAAATGACTGCCTATATGCGTCTGTACGAGCCCTAATATCTCTTATCTTATCTTTGTGGTCTTTCCGCGAAATATAAGTTGGCGGCAGTAAAATTGTACTGCAGTCAGCCTCAAATGCTGATTCTCTAAATTTCCTCAGTAGCGATTCACGAAAAGAACGCCTCCTTTCCTCCAGAGACTCCCACCCGAGTTCCTGAAGCATTTCCGTAACACTCGCGTGATGATCAAACCTTCCAGTAACAAATCTAGCAGCCCGCCTCTGAATTGCTTCTATGTCCTCCCTCAATCCGACCTGTTAGGGATCCCGAACGCTCGAGCAGTACTCAAGAATAGGTCGTATTGGTGTTTTATAAGCGGTCTCCTTTGCAGATGAACCACATCTTCCCAAAATTCTACCAATGAACCGAAGACGACTATCCGCCTTCCCCACAACTACCATTACATGCTTGTCCCACTTCATATCGCTCTGCAAAGTTACGCCCAAATATTTAATCGACGTGACTGCGTCAAGCGCTACACTACTAATGGAGTATTCAAATATTACAGGATTCTTTTTCCTATTCATCTGCATTGATTTACATTTATCTATATTTAGAGTTAGCTACCATTCCTTACACCAATCACAAATCCTGTCCAAGTCATCTTGTATCCTCCTACAGTCACTCAACGACGACACCTTCCCGTACACCACAGCATCATCAGCAAATAGCCGCACATTGCTGTCCACCCTATCCAAATGATCATTTATGTAGATAGAAAACAACAGCGGACCTACCACACTTCCCTGGGGCACTCCAGATGATACCCTCACCTCCGATGAACACTCACCATCGAGGACAACGTACTGGGTTCTATTACTTAAGAAGTCTTCGAGCCACTCAAATATTTGGGAACTAATCCCATATGCTCGTAACTTAGTTAGGAGTCTTGCAATGGAGCACGAGTCAAACGCTTTCCGGAAGTCAAGGAATATGGCGTCTGATACCCTTCATCCATGGTTCGCAAGATATCATGTGAAAAAAGGGTGATTTGCGTTTCGCAGGAGCGGTGCTTTCTAAAGCCGTGCTGATGCATGAACAGCAACTTCTCTGTCTCAAGGAAATTCATTATATTCGAAATGAGAATATGTTCGAGAATCCTGAAACAAACCGATTTTAAGGATATTGGTCTGTAATTTTGAGGATCCGTCCTTCTACCCTTCTTATACACACGCCGAAGATTAGATGGGTATATCACATACCTGGTTGAAATGGCTCTGAGCACTATGGGACTCAACTGCTGAGGTCATTAGTCCCCTAGAACTTAGAACTAGTTAAACCTAACTAACCTAAGGACATCACAAACATCAATGCCCGAGGCAGGATTCGAACCTGCGACCGCAGCGGTCTTGCGGTTCCAGACTGCAGCGCCGTTAACCGCACGGCCACTTCGGCCGGCTGTCACATACGTAATGAGGAGGTATTGAATAGAATTGGGAAGAAGAGAAATTTGTGGCACAACTTGACTAGAAGAAGGGATCGGTTGGTAGGACATGCTCTGAGGCATTAAGGGATCACCAATTTAGTATTGGAGGGCAGCATGAAGGGTAAATTGTAGAGGGAGACCAAGAGATGAATACACTAAGCAGATTCAGAAGGATGTAGGTTGCAGTAGGTACTGGGCGATGAAGAAGCTTGCACAGGATAGAGTAGCATGGAGAGCTGCATCAAACCAGTCTCTGGACTGAAGACCACAATAACAACATATTAGAAATTGAAATTGTAATGCCGTAAATGATTATCTCATTAGTGGTTGGCTAAGGCAAGTTTTGCTGCGAGAATGACCTGGAAGGATCATTCTGATTGGTCATTCAGATCAATAGCCAACTAGAATTAAGCGGCTCCCGCGTGCAGATACATAGGCAGGAGAGGGGCACCGAGAGAGTCGCTCGCTAACATGTTTCCGCGAAAATAGTCCGTAAAATGAAGAGCTACGCAGTTCATTGTGTTTAGAACGTGTCGTGACTAACTGGCTTTAAGTTACGAACATTTTGAGGAAAGTGTGATGTTGCGGAATTAATTAGTTGAAGTTTTATAAGATAAAATAAATAAAATAAAAAATAAATATTTACCATTATTTACCATTTATTTACCATACATTGGTCGTAGAGACAATTCCGCGTTGCATATTCCGTGTTCTTTATGGAACATTTGGGCCAGCACTTCTGACATAGAAGACAATTGAAACGACCGAATGTTCAACTCGCTAATTGTGGTGCGTCAGTGACTGTTAGATTGCAAAATTAATCAGGTCGGACTTGCAGGAATTCTGAATGTTTTTACATGTGAAATATGTTGCATAAACAGTGAAATTGGAATGATAGAGCATTTGCATTATTAAATATGAGATTGATAGCCATTTCATGTTCTTCTTTATGAACAAAAAGACAATAGAAATTTCAATTGCTTACTGCAATTAAACTGCATTCTGCTACCGCCCGAAATTTGTAAAATGAACTTACAGGAATTGATCTGCAACTTGAGTTATGCGGCCTCTGTGTGGTAGGTATTAGGTAGTGGTTTTATCAACGCTGCTTTACACTGCCTAGTGTGTATCTACTATTGCAGAGTGAAGGGACGTCGGAAGGAAGAAATATAGAGGTAGGTGAACTGTTCGATGAAAGTGACAGAGAGAGAGTAAGGAGACGAAAGAACGACCGACCGACTCCGCTCCCCCGCATCCACGTTCAGTGAATGGAAATGAAGTTCAATAGAGCTTGGTAAGAACAGTCATTGTGATCCGATATACGTTAACAAAAACAATGCTATTGGATTCAACTGCATTATCACCCTCCGCTTATCATCCTCATGCCACATTTCAGCATTGCTAACTACAATTCTGTCAAGCTGTAACCGTTTTTCGACGTCTATCAGAGCTATTTTTAAACTCTGTCATACAAGGTGCGAAGCACAAGGTGGGTATGGAGTTCGTTTCCACCCATATAAAATACAATCACAAACACTTCACTGGATTGCCTACCTGCCTTATCGGCTTGATAAATTAGTCATAACCACCAAACAATAGCGACTATATTCAGTGCCACGATGAGAGCAACAGCTAACTTACCGTTACTATTTCGCCGGCCACGGTGGCCGAGCGGTTCTAGGCGCTTCAGTCCGGAACCGCGCGACTGCTACGGTCGCAGGTTCGAATCCTGCCTCGGGCATGGATGTGTGTGATGTCCTTAGGTTAGTTAGGTTTAAGTAGTTCTAAGTTCTAGGGGACTGATGACCTCCGATGTTAAGTCCCATAGTGCTCAGGGTCATTTGAACCATTTGTCACTATTTCCATCTGTAATAAGTACTAAAAGTAAATTATAGCACTGCCAGTTGTGAATGTACAAATTATGTACTTTGCTTTGATAATTTATTGAAAGATGCCATTGCAAGCTTTTCTTTTAATAAAGAAGATTTTCTTCAATACGTGATGGATGAAAGCAAAATTATCATGACAAAGCCTTCTAGCTAGTACGTTTGACAAAAAACTAATGCGTAAAACTTTATTTATTTACCATTATTTACTATTAACTTGAAAACTTCACGACTGGCAGTGCTATATTTTACTTTTAGTACTTATTACACATGGAAATAATAACTGTAAGTTATCCGCTGCTCTCATCGTGGCACTGAATATAGTCACTGTTGTTTGATGGATATGACTAAGTTATCAAGACTATTAGGCAGGTAGGCAACAGCGACTATATTCAGCGCCACGATGAGAGCAGCGGATAACTTACAGTTACTATTTCCATCTGTATTACGTACTAGAAGTAAAATACAGCACTGCAACCTTAACATTAGTAGGTAACTGAAATATTCACATTGTTTAGTAAACATGTCAACATTGTCGTTTCGGATAATTACATTTACTAAAATCGTAGTTCATCTACAAGTACTTATTAAACTGAGATGTGAACATTACTGAACATATCTCGGATGTCTAGCAACGTGTTGTTGAGAGTAGATCTCCACCCCGTCGTATACTTAGAAATTTATGGTCAGTCCTGCAGGATTCATGGTGTCAGTTCCCTCCAGCACTACTTCATACATTAGTCTAGTCCCTGCCACGTCGTGTTGGGGCACTTCTGTATGCTCGCGGTGGCCACACACGATATTAAGCAGGTGTACCAGTTTCTTTGGCTCTTCAGTGTATGAGAGTACTAGAATGTTTTTGCCTTGAGGCAGACGACGAGCAGTCGTAATCTGTGGTAACCAACAAGATATCACAATCTATTCGCATCTCTGTTAATATAGAGAACCATGTCTCGCCATGACACGTTCCGCAGCTGTTGTTCTCGAAGTACCAGTGGCCAAATTACTTCCTCGCAATTTATGTTCTGAAAATCTTACATCCGCGGCAAATACTTCACTGAAACGACTTACAACTGTGCAAGTTATTGCCGCAGCACTTCCTAGACTAGAGACTGGTCGTTCGCCAACTAACGGGTCCAAAGGAACGATTCACCAAGATGAACGGAACGAGCGAGGAACGAGTTCTAAGGCACGGTCTTTTATAGTTCACCTCGGTCGCGGCTTTCGTCTCATAGTTCCTGGGAACGGGAACGGTCGGCCACGTCGGCCGGTCTCGTTCCAGCCTCGGCCCAGTTCCCGCCTGCCTCGGTCTCGGTCTCGCTCGGCCGGAATCGTCCTTCTTCGAGTGGCCACTCGTCGCAGTTCCACTGCCGACTGCTCCTAGTTAGTTCAGTATCGAGTTGTTGGTCGTTTCGTTCGCTTCGCACGCCCATTCCAGATCTGTTTCAAACCTTTTTTGGACTCTGAACTTCTGGTTCTTTTCGTAATCTATTCAGCGTCCACGACCGGTAGTTAAAATGTATTTTTTAAGTTCGTAAATTACACAAAAAAACGAGGTATGTAATGCATACATCTTTTCAGGCAACAAAACAACGTATCAGCTGACTTCACTATTTCGATAAACAGCAGAAGAAATACTTGTAAAAAGGTAAGATTTGTTGTTGTTATACATGCGAAGGACGTCGGCATGGCACACACGAGTGACCATTTTCCGTCTTTATTTGATCCGAGGTAAAAGAGCAGGTTCCTTGCTATGGAAGGCAGACCGACTTAGAACCGAATGAAGCCCGCGCTTCGTAATCGAGGTATGGTGTCACTTTTTTGTAAAGAGAATACTATAATCCTACAATATTATTTCAGTGCTATAAGGTGGCGCACGAAAAATCGATCCCGAATGCTAGACTGCTCATTGTCGCTTGCCAATCGTCATCCATTGTTTCGAAGTTGTTTGCATTAGGTTATTTGTTAGTTCTTCACTGCCTAATTATTACATGTTTATCTATTCTGCTCGTAGTGGTCAGCAAATCGTGTGTAACTGGCGAGCAATCTGTACTCGGGCCGGTTTTCCGCGTGCCACCTTATATTATTTCACTGCGATCAGTCACATAACGTTACAGTTGACTGAACGAGATGTTTTGCAGGATCACGAAGTGAGTGAGAATTCTGTTATGAATAAAAACTCTGTACTCCAGGTGGAGCATAACCACATTGCGCCTTCCATCTTCAATGCCACTAATTTTCAATTTTTCATAAGAACCATATACCAAGCACAATGAACGGTGAACGAGCAAAAATGAACGGTTTCCAAAAAAGAGTCATCTCTAATGAACTACACTACTGCCCTCTAAAATTGCTATACCAAGATGAAATGCAGATGATAAACGGGTATTCATTGGACAAATATATTATACTACAACTAACATGTGATTGCATTTTCACGCAATTTGCGTGCATAGATCCTCAGAAATCAGTACCCAGAACAACCACCTCTGGCCGTAATAACGGCCTTGATACGCCTGGGCATTGAATCAAACAGAGCTTGGATGGCGTGTGCAGGTAGAGCTGCCCATGCAGCTTCAACACGATACCACAGTTCATCAAGAGTAGTGACTGGCGTATTGTGACGAGCCAGTTGCTCGGCCACCATTAACCAGACGTTTTCAGTTGGTGAGAGATCTGGACAATGTGCTGGCCAGGGCAGCATTAGAACATTTTCTGTATCCAGAAAGGCCCGTACAGGACCTGCAACATGCGGTCGTGCATTATCCCGCTGAAGCGCAGGGTTTCGCAGGGATCGAATGAAGGGTAGAGCCATGTGTCGTAACACATCTGAAATGTAACGTCCACTGTTCAAAGTGCCGTCAGTGCGAACAATAGGTGACCGAGACGTGTAACCAATGGCACCCCATACCATCACGCCGGGTGATACGCCAGTATGGCGACGACGAATACACTCTTCCAATGTGCGTTCACCGCGATGTCACCAAACACGGATGCGACCATCATGATGCTGTAAACAGAACCTGGATTCATCCGAAAAAAATGACGTTTTGCCATTCGTGCACTCAGGTTCGTCGCTGAGTACACCATCGCAGGCGCTCCTGTCTGTGATGCAGCATCAAGCGTAACTGCAACCATGGTCTCCGAGCCGATAGTCCATGCTGCTGCAAACATCGTCGAACTGTTCGTGCAGATGGTTGTTGTCTTCCAAACGTCCCCATCTGTTGACTCAGGGATCGAGACGTGGCTGCACGATCCGTTACAGCCATGCCGATAAGATGCCTGTCATCTCGACTGCTAGTGATACGAGGGCGTTGGGATCCAGCACGGCGTTCCGTATTACCCTCCTGAACCCACCGATTCCATATTCTGCTAGCAGTCATTGGATCTCGACCAACGCGAGCAGCAATGTCGCGATACGATGAGCCGCAATCGCGATAGGCTACAATCCGACCTTTATCAAAGTCGGAAACATGATGGTACGCATTTCTCCTCCTTACACGAGGCATCACAACAACGTTTCACCAGGCAACGCCGGCCAACTGCTGTTTGTGTATGAAATCGGTTGGAAACTTTCCTCATGTCAGCATGTTGTAGGTGTCGCCACCGGCGCCAACCTTGTGTGAATGCTCTGAAAAGCTAATGATTTAAATGTCACAGCATTTTCTTCCTGTCGGTTAAATTTCGCGTCTGTAGCACGGCATCTCCGTGGTGTAGCAATTTTAATGGCCAGTGGTGTAGTTCCCAAGGATGAACGAGTTCGCCCATCTCTGTCCTAGACCTTTTCATTAAATTTTCGTCGCAATGAATGTTTTCTGTTGTGCGCTCCTCGACATCGATTGCACTGCTTTACTGCCTACAAGCGAGTCCACCGCTGTTCAGTTCACCTTCGGCCGCTAAGTGCGTGAAGGTCAGCTGAACAATGCGCCAAAGGCAGACACACTGTGGTTCCCTGCTTAACTGAATGGCTATTACAAACATGAATCCCGCGTAATGCAATTCCTTCGCGAGTAAAGAGTAATTGAAATTGTCATAATCTAATTTTACAATTAATGATCGATGTATATAATTAAAACATTTAGATATTTGAGTTCACAAACAGTGCTACAGTTCTACAATATTTCTTGTCCGGTTACCATCGATCATAATAATATCGATTTTAAACTTAATGAAAAATTACGATACGTCACATGGTGACATGGTGTCCCTCTAAGAGATGTAGTCAGCCGGCCACTGTGGCCGAGGGGTTCTAGGCGCTACAGTCTGGAATACCGGGACCGCTACTGTCACAGATTCGAATCCTGCTTCGGCATGGATGTGTATGATGTCCTTAGGTTAGTTACGTTTAATTAGTTCTAAGTTCTAGGACGTGGGCGTGGGCGTGGGCTGGCCGACTTCCACCATAGCTGGAATCCGCCACGTACAGGACTAGGGGGAGGGGGGGGGGGGCTGAGTCAACACCACCGGTTACGGCAAAGCACCGGATGCGACGCTTAGTTTTGTAGGACTTAGATTAGGACATTAATTTTAGGAAACTGCAGGGAATACTAACCTTGGCCAGCCCAGTGCCAGGGGCATGCTCCTCGGGTTTAGCTCGTGGAGCCTGGCTACCTACTTAGGTTTGTACTCTACTGCCACACCTGTGCACCTGTGACGCTGCAGGTAGTAGTCAGATTAGTTAAGTAACAAGTAGTTAGATCAAATTGCCCATTGTTGTAGAAAACTAAAACTAACACATTGTAGTAGTTGAACTGTAGCTCACTAACATAACTGTAATTGTAAAAGCTGCATTGTAATCCAACTCATGTATCATTTTACGACCCACTAATCATCTTAGGAGGTGGGTTAACATGTATAATTAGTATTGTTTCAGAAATAAAGAATTTTTTTAAAAAAAAAGTTCTAGGGTACTGATGACCTCAGATGTTAAGTCCCATAGTGCTCAGATCCATTTGAACCATTTGGATGTAGTCGGGCACAGTGAGACTGCGAAAAGGAAGCGCCTGGAATTTTCATCGTAGCTGAACGGAAACAGTCGTCTCCTACGGATCCCATCACCTATGTGTCATCATTTCGTTCGCTGTATATGTAATACGTGACATGACACTTGTAGGGTTTCGCGAGAGCACCGAAAGTTTTGATGCCTGTTAGGTCGGGCGCCAAAGGCACAGCTGTCGAGGCGTGACGAATGGCGGCGTTTCACAAACGACGAGCGCAAACGTTGTTGCTAATGAAAATTACCGGCAGAGTGGCGAGGTTGCGCCGCGGCGAGGGGAGAGGAAGAGGGCGGGAGGAAAGCAGCGGAAAGGAAAGCAAAGGCGCCGCGGAGCAAATCTAAAAATAAAGGAGCCGAGGGAAGGTGGTGCGCGTGATGAAAATCGGCGTTTAAACTTGGCTCCGCGGAAAGCCGTAGGTCGGGCTCGCGCTGCTCGCGGTGATTAATGACGGGACTTAATTAAAAGTAAAATTAGGGAGCGTCGGCCGGCTCACCTTGCGCGCCGCCGAGCCTGGAATCGACTGGAGCCTCGAGTCCGGACTGGCTCTCTCTCGACCCTCCCTCTGCACGACCGGCGTTCGGCAGCGACCCGGCCCCGGCGCACCGCTCATTACGCCAGCAACAATACTTGCGCCGCGCCGCGCCGCGCCGCGCCGCGCCCTGAGTAATTGCCCGAGTTGCGCCCTCGGCGCGCCGCGGCAAGACTTTGAAAAGTTGTCGGCGCGGGGAGGAGAAGCCGTCATTAGAAAACATGGGGCTGGCTGGGTGGCTGGCTGGAGAGAGCAGGGGCGTGCCAGATGCCGCCGCAACCGCCCCGGTCGGTTCCCTTCGCCTGCCACCGGAACTGATGTTTTTCCTGATTAAGCGCCTCACTTTCTTCACACTGTTTACAGTTTTCGCCGGAACACCGGATCGAGTTCTTTGGCTGTGTACCGCTACTATTTCAAATAGTGGAAAGGTCTCTGTTGGATTCAAATGGTTCAAATGGCTCTGAGCACTGTGGGACTTAACATCGGAGGTCATCAGACCCCTAGAACTTAGAACTACTTAAACCTAACTAACCTAAGGACATCACACACATCCATGCCCGAGGCAGGATTCGAACCTGCGACCGTAGCGGTCGCGCGGTTCCAGACTGTAGCGCCTAGAACCGCTCGGCCACTCCGGCCGGCCTCTGTTGGATTCCTTTCATGTTAATTTTTTAAAACTGTTGTCATTTACGGCATACATTCAACTTCTAAATTTACTGTCGTGTTTCTGACTCTATCTGGGAGGAGACTGAGCAGTGGAACGTGTTACTTTCACACATAAACAAGAATGATCTGTCACACTACTACACTTTAAAACACAGTTTATATGTAATTAATGTCACACAGTCTCATACGGAACCTACATCCGCTTTCTTTTATATACTGTATATGGTAAGATACTGTCACCCCCTTCCCGACTGTGTGAGAGGGTAAATGAGCAAATGTATTTCTAGTTGCACGCTTGATGGTAGCAGACATGCCTGTCTGCTAGAGAACAGCAGGACCAACGTCGGAACAGGTAGCTACGCTTTCTAAAAGCAAAGAGGTTTCTATCCTATCCCTTGTCATGTTGGTATAGGAAGCTGCCTCTCTGGTCACTTCCGTTTTGTATCTGGAAGCACCCTCGGTAGGGGCCCACGGCAGTCTGTCCGCGGCGAGCGTCTGAAGTGGTAAGATCTCTGGCTAAGCGCGTGTCTGCTAAGTCCGTAGGACAATGGATTTCTTAAGTTCAGCCTAACTGAAAATTTAATCACCTTTATTTCAGGTTTAGATCTAAAATATCTAATGTTATCTTAAATTGCAACGCATTGTAATTCGAGTGTGAAGAGTATCTTCCAGCAGTTGCTTTGTCACTACTTTGTGAGTGAAGTGGAACCAGGTGTGGATGATCCGTAACTCTAACTAAGATCATCAATCTTAAATGCGAATGTGCGTGAGATTACAACGTCTCGTCTTGACAATATTTTTCAATATAGCAACTTTTCTTTATGTTCAACCCACGTGGGGTGTACTTTCATCTACATCTACACCTACATTTATACTAACACAAGCCACCCAACGGTGTGTGGTGGAGGGCACTTTACGTGTCACTGTCATTACCTCCGTTTCCTGTCCAGGTCGCGTATGGTTCGCGGGAAGAACGACTGTCTGAAAGCCTCCGTGCGCGCTCTAATCTCTCTAATTTTACATTCGTGATCCCCTCGGGAGGTATAAGTAGGGGGAAGCAATATATTCGATACCTCATCCAGAAACACACCCTCTCGAAACCTGGCGAGCAAGCTACACCGCGATACAGAGCGCCTCTCTTGCAGAGTCTGCCACTTGTGTTTATTAAACATCTCCGTAACGATATCACGGTTACCAAATAACCCTGTGACGAAACGCGCCGCTCTTCTTTGGATCTTCTCTATCTCCTCCGTCAAACCGATCTGGTACAGATCCCACACTGATGAACAATACTCAAGTATAGGTCGAACGAGTGTTTTGTAAGCCACCTCCTTTGTTGATGGACTACATTTTCTAAGGACTCTCCCAATAAATCTCAACCTGGTACCCGCCTTACCAACAATTAATTTTACATGATCATTCCACTTCAAATCGTTCCGCACGCATACTCCCAGATATTTTACAGAAGTAACTGCTACCAGTGTTTGTTCCGCTATCATATAATCATACAATAAAGGATCCTTCTTTCTATGTATTCGCAATACATTACATTTGTCTATGTTAAGGGTCAGTTGCCACTCCCTGCACCAACTGCCTATCCGCTGCAGATCTTCCTGCATTTCGCTACAATTTTCCAATGCTGCAACTTCTCTGTATACTACAGCATCATCCGCGAAAAGCCGCATCGAACTTCCGACACTATCCACTAGGTCATTTATATACACTCCTGGAAATTGAAATAAGAACACCGTGTATTCATTGTCCCAGGAAGGGGAAACTTTATTGACACATTCCTGGGGTCAGATACATCACATGATCACACTGACAGAACCACAGGCACATAGACACAGGCAACAGAGCATGCACAATGTCGGCACTAGTACAGTGTATATCCACCTTTCGCAGCAATGCAGGCTGCTATTCTCCCATGGAGACGATCGTAGAGATGCTGGGTGTAGTCCTGTGGAACGGCTTGCCATGCCATTTCCACCTGGCGCCTCAGTTGGACCAGCGTTCGTGCTGGACGTGCAGACCGCGTGAGACGACGCTTCATCCAGTCCCAAACATGCTCAATGGGGGACAGATCCGGAGATCTTGCTGGCCAGGGTAGTTGACTTACACCTTCTAGAGCACGTTGGGTGGCGCGGGATACATGCGGACGTGCATTGTCCTGTTGGAACAGCAAGTTCCCTTGCCGGTCTAGGAATGGTAGAACGATGGGTTTGATGACGGTTTGGATGTACCGTGCACTATTCAGTGTCCCCTCGACGATCACCAGTGGTGTACGGCCAGTGTAGGAGATCGCTCCCCACACCATGATGGCGGGTGCTGGCCCTGTGTGCCTCGGTCGTATGCAGTCCTGATTGTGGCGCTCACCTGCACGGCGCCAAACACGCATACGACCATCATTGGCACCAAGGCAGAAGCGACTCTCATCGCTGAAGACGACACGTCTCCATTCGTCCCTCCATTCACGCCTGTCGCGACACCACTGGAGGCGGGCTGCACGATGTTGGGGCGTGAGCGGAAGACGGCCTAACGGTGTGCGGGACCGTAGCCCAGCTTCATGGAGACGGTTGCGAATGGTCCTCGCCGATACCCCAGGAGCAACAGTGTCCCTAATTTGCTGGGAAGTGGCGGTGCGGTCCCCTACGGCACTGCGTAGGATCCTACGGTCTTGGCGTGCATCCGTGCGTCGCTGCGGTCCGGTCCCAGGTCGACGGGCACGTGCACCTTCCGCCGACCACTGGCGACAACATCGATGTACTGTGGAGACCTCACGCCCCACGTGTTGAGCAATTCGGCGGTACGTCCACCCGGCCTCCCGCATGCCCACTATACGCCCTCGCTCAAAGTCCGTCAACTGCACATACGGTTCACGTCCACGCTGTCGCGGCATGCTACCAGTGTTAAAGACTGCGATGGAGCTCCGTATGCCACGGCAAACTGGCTGACACTGACGGCGGCGGTGCACAAATGCTGCGCAGCTAGCGCCATTCGACGGCCAACACCGCGGTTCCTGGTGTGTCAACTGTGCCGTGCGTGTGATCATTGCTTGTACAGCCCTCTCGCAGTGTCCGGAGCAAGTATGGTGGGTCTGACACACCGGTGTCAATGTGTTCTTTTTTCCATTTCCAGGAGTGTATATTGTGAA
This sequence comes from Schistocerca piceifrons, assembly GCF_021461385.2. NCBI lineage: Eukaryota > Metazoa > Arthropoda > Insecta > Orthoptera > Acrididae > Schistocerca > Schistocerca piceifrons. The sequence continues at coordinate 25,444,657 of NC_060141.1, forward strand.
AAGCAATGGTCCCATAACACTCCCCTGTGGCACGCCAGAGGTTACTTTAACGTCTGTAGACGTCTCTCCATTGATAACGACATGCTGTGTTCTGTTTGCTAAAAACTCTTCAATCCAGCCACACAACTGGTCTGATATTCCGTAGGCTCTTACTTTGTTTAACAGCCGACAGTGCGGAACTGTATCGAACGCCTTCCGGAAGTCAAGAAAAAGAGCATCTACCTGGGAGCCTGTATCTAATATTTTCTGGGTCTCATGAACAAATAAAGCGAGCTGGGTCTCACACGATCGCTGTTTCCGGAATCCACGTTGATTCCTACATAGTAGATTCTGGGTTTCCAAAAACGACATGATACTCGAGCAAAAAACATGTTCTAAAATTCTACAACAGATCGACGTCAGAGATATAGGTCTATAGTTTTGCGCATCTGCTCGACGACCCTTCTTGAAGACTGGGACTATCGGTGCTCTTTTCCAATCATTTGGACCAGTACCACGTGCTTATACAATAGTTTGACCCATCAGGTTAATAGTAAGACGATAGTAACCACTTTGAGGTTTTTCTTTTGTAAATTGCTTTTCGATCTAATTTATTTTAACTATCAAAATTATTGTGGAGTTACACTCTTTGTGTAAACCAAGTTGACCACGTGAAGTATGTAGTGTAATCATCAAAGTAGCCCTCAGCTATTCTTTTTGGGAAGATTTCACAGAGAGTTGGGTGAAAATTGAATCGGTTGGTTGTGGTTAATTTCCACTTGCATATGTTTCAACGTTCTTCGTGTGATATTTTATGAATGCAGTGTTGTATGCAGTCTCCCAATCTAGGCTCCATATTTGATGTGTTCCGTAAGATTACAAACTCACATTTTCATAATCCTAAATAAGGCACCAGTTTAATTGTGAATCAAGTTTAATATGCTGAAATTTTAACGGAACAATGATCAATGTTAAAATAAATATCCAAATATAAACTGATTTATTTCTTTTTATTTAAATTGTCTTTATATATATATATATATATATATATATATATATATATATATATATATATATATATATATAATCACCAGTTATCGTAAGATGACTATTAAAAGCTTATAATTAATGTTAGTTTGGTTGGGAATTTGGTAAGCTAGACTGGATACCTGGTGAAACAGTTGCTCAGTAATGCAAGGTTAACTTCCCCAGATAGCTCACAGCTTTTAACCCGCCTTTATTGTCTTGATTGTCAGCACTGGTTTCAGAACAAATTAATGCATCAACATTACATAGCTACTCCTTGTGTCTCAGTGTCACGTTTTCGACACGACACGATACTACGTATCATGTGTCATGTGTCACGAAAACCCAAGGTTTTGCGACACGACACGATACTATGTATCATGTGCCCTGTGGCATGGAAACCCAAGGTCAGGCGGGGGTCCGCAGGGTCACATGGCGGCTGTCAACGTGACGCTGAGATAATGGTCCGTTTAGGACCTTATCTGGGCAAGCACCCACGACAGTGAAAGGTTGGCACGTGCAAAACTTTTCATTTTGGAGCGCCATGCAGTGACACGTGTTTGTTGGTTACTTATATAAATGCAGAATCTACTAAACTTTAGTTAGCACAATGTTGTGGTTAAATGAGTATTTAACCATGGGACAACATGGTTCAATACAGTACGAAGGAGAAACTTTGTATCCAGGATCGGTGGACAATATTGAAATGGCGGAACAAGGAAATGCTTTTAATGTTAATAGGAGTAATCGTATAAGGACAATGTTTCGAAAAGATGCTGCAGACGAAATTAGGTATGGAGAAAATCCAGCATACGATGATTTAGACGAAGAAGTTGTTGAATTTGCATTGGAGCCAATGCCAACAGAAGACGTAAATACTGGACTGCACCAGCGCCATCCATATCAGTACGGCGAGGAAGGTCATACAGCAATAGAAACAGATGCAGCTGAAAATACGCCACTTTTATCTGGAGCGCCTGAAACAGCAACCTTGAGCACATCTTTATCTGGAATTGGTGCGGCAACTGGTGCAACTTTATCTACAGCGCAGATAGCTGGAGCAGCTGGTGTTACTGCTTTAGCCGGTACTGGAATAGCATATGGTGCAAAAAAATTATTCTATCGAATAAATAACAAAGGATTGACGTTTCCAGGTAGCGATTATGTTGGGCCTGGAAAGCCTATAAATATAGACGCACCGCGAAGTGAAGCAGTATATTACAGCACTGAAGACACTGACATGTTGCAGCTACGGCCCTGCTAATACACTTTGGTCCTTTATTAGCCTCTTCATTTCATATATATGTTAGGAAAAGTTTCGAGAATACACTTAGGTGTGTGTGCCTCTATCTTGTCGTCACTCTTCTGAATGTTTTGAAGTTTCCTGCCATTGTCTTTATCATACAAGGCAACATCACCAACTCGATATCATACCGTAACAAGAAAAAACTCCCAGCAGTCGACCCCGCCCCGAAAACTAGGGCCATAATTCTGACAGTACGCAGTTACGACCTCCTGAATGTACAGCCCTTCAATTTCGCGCGCATCACTTGTTTGTCACCTGCACCACCCCAATGCAATCGGGAGGACGACGGTTCAATCCCGCGTCCGGCCATCCTGATTTAGGTTTTCCGTGATTTCCCTAAATCGCTCCAGCCAAATGCCGGGATGGTTCCTTTCAAAGGGCACGGCCGACTTCCTTCCCCGTCCTTCCCTAATCCGATGAGACCGATGACCTCGCTGTCTGGTCTCCTTCCACGAAACAACCAACCAACCAACCAATGCAATCGCCAAATGCCCGAGTGCCAAGTACCGCACAGCAGAGTGATAACCAGATTCCTCCTCTACACATCAGCCCAATGGGTTATGAAATCTTGTCCGAGAACACATGTTATTCTAGGTGAAAAATAGGTAACTAGTATGAGTACGTAATATGCTAACCTCACACACATGAACATACGTTCAATATTATTGCAACAGCATTCTCGTATTCATATCCTCCAGCTACGTACGCCTAAAAATCAAAGTGTGCAGACTTAAGAAACTGAAGAGTTGTTATGAAATGATATTAATGATTTTAATTTGACAAATTGCCTGTTGGCTGTGACTTTTGATATTTTTCCGGTGTATTTCTTCTTCTAATAATTTCCGGGTATGCAGCCGGATCCCGTCGACATTCTGCCACGATATTTCGGCCCAGAGACGTCCGGCCATCACTAGGTGAGTAAGCAACTACTGAAGAGCCTGTTGGCTTCTATCTCAGATCCTTCGAGCGCCGTTTGTTCGATAATTCATGTGACGTTCCGCCGGGACGAGTGCCTCGCGTTGTCAGTGCTTCACTCTCCATTGCTCTGGTGTTGGCCCGGAGTCGCGCCCGAGGCTGGAGACTACTTGTGCCTGGCTCGCCAACGTCCGAGGGCTTTTCCGTGGTCAGTACTGTTCCGGCGTAACGACAAGCGGCGCATGAAGATCAAACACGATACATCAGAGAGGGCTATTCAGCCGCGACTTTGTCCCGTACAGCAATGGCAACAGTTCTGACCTAACAAAATTTCGGCTGACCATTGTCTTTCAAAGTAATATGTGCAGCAAAATTGTTAGCCTTGCCTAAACCTTCAGAAAACGGCTCCAGGAATTCGTTTAGCAAGCTAGCGACACTGTCTTTTGCATTGAATGCAGACACTGACAACACATTGTCCTGAAAGTTAAAGCCAAACAAATCAAATGCATCAAGACCAAATACATTCTCACTTTCGCGTGGTTGTAGCACTGTAAAATTCACTGTTCTAGTATGCCAGTGATACATGGCAGGCAATGTACATTTTCTGACGACGGGAATGCCTTGTCTCTTATAGGCGGTCAGTTGCGTGCTAGTTTTAGACAGGCGTAGGGAGCCTAGCAGTTCGTATGTGCGACGATTTAGCAGAGGGACAGAGGCACCCGCGTCCAACTGACATTGCACATGCTTCCATCAAAGAGGTAAATGAACAAAAAGTTTGTTTGAGTGGCATATCGCTGAAGAAACTGCTCGCATGCCAGTTTTGCGAATGCCTGTTGCAGACTTTGAATATACTGCATTAATGACATGAGCCTTGTGACTAGATTTTTGTGAATGTGCCGAATTCTTATTTTTGTTCCGTTGCAAACATACGGATGTCCTTTCTTACCACAAGCGTAGCACTGAGCTTGTTGGGAGGGGCAGTCTTGCCATTTGTGCCATGAATAACACAGAGGGCAAGAATTAATCGTGTTCGCTTGTGTAGCCACCTGTTTAGCGAGCTGCTTACGCAGCTACAGGGTTGTTTACTCGGCGTGGCGAGCGCAAGGCGCTGCTGTGGAATGGGCCGATCGCAAACAAGTGACTCAACCCGACAAATAGCTGGCCGCTTCGTTTCTACATGATGGGTCACAAGCAGCTGGCGACATGCAAATGATCAATGTTTTTTGATACATACAATTTCCATGCAGGCTAATCACACAATTTCATACGTCACGGCTGTTCTTAATATCACTGCGGCTTTTCTAGTGCACGTCTGCTACTGTGCACAATTTTCATGTTCTCTCGCTCACTATGCACAAACTAGTCATACTACTGAAAAAATAGCAGAACCTGTATGTAATAAATGTAATTTAGTTAAATTATGTCCTGGGATACGTTTTTGCACGACAGTGATTTTCAAAAGACTTATTCTTGAATAATTCGAAAACCATGACCTCCAGCGGAAATGTATCCCAGTCACATAATGTAACTACTTTAAATTTCCTACAAAAATATCCCGTTCATTTTTTCTGTCGGACTAATAGTTCATGCATAGCGAGTTGGAGAATATGAAAATCTTGCACGTCGTATCTGAAGGCATTGTGGGTTCCATAAAACCCATCGCTAGGCGCACCTGAATCAGTTTGTGTACGTAGCCAATATTTGTATGATAAACCATTAAACGTGATGAGACGAACAAGTCGTTGTATATTTTACTCTTTTCCGGAAAATAAATAGTGAAAGTGGGAATATTTTGCAGTTACGAACAATTTGGAATTTTATTTTACTATTTAGGAGTGCATTTATATGTGAAATAATTAAGTGAAAGTAAATACATTAAATAATAGTAATTGATCCTTACTTGTTAAGTGTTGCTAGTGTTTTATCAAATGAATAATACCATTTAACGTACATAAATGCCCAAGAAGAAAATTCTGCAGTGTCCATGGATGGATCAGTCCGCTCATAGCAGCCAGTGGTTTTCCTGTTATGGCAAAACCTTTGAGTTTTAACGCTGCCTTGTTATCCAAAACGAAGAGGAAATAAATCCAATTCATCACGAGCAAATGCGTAATATATTAAATTTTGAAACAGAACGGAGTAAATATGAGATATCGTGATCATATAGAACTAAATACACTCCTGGAAATGGAAAAAAGAACACATTGACACCGGTGTGTCAGACCCACCATACTTGCTCCGGACACTGCGAGAGGGCTGTACAAGCAATGATCACACGCACGGCACAGCGGACACACCAGGAACCGCGGTGTTGGCCGTCGAATGGCGCTAGCTGCGCAGCATTTGTGCACCGCCGCCGTCAGTGTCAGCCAGTTTGCCGTGGCATACGGAGCTCCATCGCAGTCTTTAACACTGGTAGCATGCCGCGACAGCGTGGACGTGAACCGTATGTGCAGTTGACGGACTTTGAGCGAGGGCGTATAGTGGGCATGCGGGAGGCCGGGTGGACGTACCGCCGAATTGCTCAACACGTGGGGCGTGAGGTCTCCACAGTACATCGATGTTGTCGCCAGTGGTCGGCGGAAGGTGCACGTGCCCGTCGACCTGGGACCGGACCGCAGCGACGCACGGATGCACGCCAAGACCGTAGGATCCTACGCAGTGCCGTAGGGGACCGCACTGCCACTTCCCAGCAAATTAGGGACACTGTTGCTCCTGGGGTATCGGCGAGGACCATCCGCAACCGTCTCCATGAAGCTGGGCTACGGTCCCGCACACCGTTAGGCCGTCTTCCGCTCACGCCCCAACATCGTGCAGCCCGCCTCCAGTGGTGTCGCGACAGGCGTGAATGGAGGGACGAATGGAGACGTGTCGTCTTCAGCGATGAGAGTCGCTTCTGCCTTGGTGCCAATGATGGTCGTATGCGTGTTTGGCGCCGTGCAGGTGAGCGCCACAATCAGGACTGCATACGACCGAGGCACACAGGGCCAACACCCGGCATCATGGTGTGGGGGGCGATCTCCTACACTGGCCGTACACCACTGGTGATCGTCGAGGGGACACTGAATAGTGCACGGTAGATCCAAACCGTCATCGAACCCATCGTTCTACCATTCCTAGACCGGCAAGGGAACTTGCTGTTCCAACAGGACGACGCACGTCCGCATGTATCCCGTGCCACCCAACGTGCTCTAGAAGGTGTAAGTCAACTACCCTGGCCAGCAAGATCTCCGGATCTGTCCCCCATTGAGCATGTTTGGGACTGGATGAAGCGTCGTCTCACGCGGTCTGCACGTCCAGCACGAACGCTGGTCCAACTGAGGCGCCAGGTGGAAATGGCATGGCAAGCCGTTCCACAGGACTACATCCAGCATCTCTACGATCGTCTCCATGGGAGAATAGCAGCGTGCATTGCTGCGAAAGGTGGATATACACTGTACTAGTGCCGACATTGTGCATGCTCTGTTGCCTGTGTCTATGTGCCTGTGGTTCTGTCAGTGTGATCATGTGATGTATCTGACCCCAGGAATGTGTCAATAAAGTTTCCCCTTCCTGGGACAATGAATTCACGGTGTTCTTATTTCAATTTCCAGGAGTGTAGTTGGCACTTAGCTTGTCGTTTCTCTTCGTTACCAGGCATCTAAACCTAAGTAGATCAACATGGCTACTTCTGTTACTCAAGTGGTTCATGAAGATATCACCAGATGGCAGAAACTTCTTGAACAGTTCTCAGAAACCTAACGGCCTATCGAAGGCCTCAGCTCATCGATAGTGTGCCTGCTCACAAATGTGAAACCCAAAGCGCTGCTGATGGACTAGCGCTAGGTCCCCTTTGAAGACGTCTAGCATGCTCAGCAAGTTTATCTTACAGAGTGTGAGTTGTAGATCTCAGATTATCTTACCGAAGAGTACATCAGCCGCCCCCTTCCAGGAGCACACGTGTCGCTTTGCAGCGCTGGACTACGTGCAAAGCCGGCCGCGGTGGTCTCGCGGTTCTAGGCGCGCAGTCCGGAACCGTGCGACCGCTGCGGTCGCAGGTTCGAATCCTGCCTCGGGCATGGATGTGTGTGATGTCCTTAGGTTAGTTAGGTTTAAGTAGTTCTAAGTTCTAGGTGACTGATGACCTCAGAAAATAAATCGCATTGTGCTCAGAGCCATTTTTGAACCTAATTATTTGGGTTTTATTAGCTTCGAATTATCCACACGTAGACTAATAAGAAACTTTGAAAAAAGGTTTGAAATTATGTTTGAAGTTTGTTGGAAGTCCCCGAGTGCTCTCATTACTAAACACTGGATGAGTATACCGAGGGTAATTTGTGCACCGTTTTATGGAAAGCTAGTTTTTCACAGGTTTCAGCGTTTACTAAGTCATAAATGGTTCAAATGGCTCTGAGCACTATGGGACTCAACTTCTGAGGTCATTAGTCCCATAGAACTTAGAAGTAGTTAAACCTAACTAACCTAAGGACATCACAAACATCCATGCCCGAGGCAGGATTCGAACCTGCGACCGTAGCAGTCTTGCGGTTCCAGACTGCAGCGCCTTTAACCGCACGGCCACTTCGGCCGGCTACTAAGTCATATCTACTGACGTATGTGTCGTAGAATGACGTATTGTTGTAGGTACATTCTCTGGTATATAACGTCTGCAAAAAGTGATCCGAATAGAGTTAATTGTAAACAAGTACTAAAATGAGGTTGTGCTTGATACTGAAGATTTACTGTGAGAACAACGAAAATGCAGTGAGTAATTTTTCCTTTCATCAATTTGTCTAGAAAGGAGGGGACAGCTTATAGAAAAAAAAGTTTCATAAACGTTTGAAGTTATGTTTATAGTTTATTGGAAGCCATTAAGTGCTCTCACTCTTGAATACTGGATGAACAGAGTCTAGATAAGTTGTGCGACCTGAGTTCCGTTGGTTCAAGACATATACAGAGTTCTGACTTACGTAACTGTCTTATTGTGTTAAACCCTTAACGTAAGATCATAGCTCTGAATTAGTTTTTTTTTTTAAAAAAAAAAAAAAGAGGTGGAGCCCCTCCACGCCCACACCGGCATGATGGCCAACACAAGAGGTCTACTGCCATCTCTGCATAAGGGTTAGTATTCACTAAAGTGAGGTGTCGCCGGATGTGGGTACTGCGATGTTTGCGTACGTCTGGTTAGGATTAACCATTAATACGCGCTCATCTGGAGATAGATTGGTCGAAATCTGACGAAGGGTAGCGGTTTGAAGGGCAGAGGAAAAAAAGTGCCAAGGCAAGGGCCAATGGAAAAAAACCTCTGCGAAAGTTAGGTCGGGCGGCAAGAGCAGTAGCAGTTGTCTTGCTGCCTGCGATAGGTTGTGTAAGGATAGGCTTTGTTAGTAGTGGGTATCATGCATGTCGATACCTTGACGTTGTGCGATTGTGCTGCTCGGCGGCTGGCGCTGGGTGCTGGTACAGAGTCCTCGTTCAGCGTCATCAACCTGCAACAGTTAGGTTTGTTATCGATCTTGTGTCCGATAGGTCATATACCGGAGGCACAGTGTGAGGGAATGTTGGCAGCTTGTTTGTGCGTCTGTGGGCGAGCTCGTCGGTGTCCCTGCTGTGGCCTGTTGGTCGGCTCTAATAGCAGCTGGTAGTTGCCAGTCAGTGTTGCTGATATGCAGGGGCTTGCCGACGTTTGTCGCTGTTTGCGTATGTTAGTTGACCATAGGTGGCTATGCCCTAGCTAGCAGTGTCTTTGGCCGTTTGTGTTTCCACCTGTGGTTGTGATCGTAGTTTCCCAGAGTGAGGATGAAAGGATTGTTCGAGTGTCTCGAGTTCCTGTATAGTCGTGTGGCGTGTTTTTTGAATACTTCCTTGAGGGTATCAAGGCGGTATTCATGGTGAAGATCCACGGTGCGTGTGTAGCGTGGAGCATTGCTAATGATTCGTAGCACCTTGTTCTGTATGATCTGCAGGCGGCGCAGTCGTGTGGGAGCTGCATGAGTAGATTATGAGGGCATTTTAAATCTTTAAATTCGGCTGAAAACAGTAAGGAAATTACTGAAAATTTATGTTGGACCTGTAAGTTTTTAGATAGGCAACGTGTATCTAGGGCTTGCACCGTGCAGCGCTTTAACAATTTAGTAATGTAAAGGGTGTTCCGAAATCCCGATAAAAACTTGTAAAACGTGTAGAGGTGAGTGAGCACATGACATTTTTATCGGAACCCATGTTCGGAAAGTACCGTTTTCGTGCTAGGATCATTTGAAAACACGTTGACAACGCGACCACTTTTACAAGCAATTGATTAGGTATCATGCAGTACATCACTTGTTTACAGTTCCATTCATTAACAACCAAAGAAATAGCTCGTGGATTCGTTGACGGGTTCTCTTTAACGGATGCAGTGCAATCTCTCCCAATTCGTATGTGAAGTGTCTCGTAACAGCAACACAGTCACTCCGGGGACGGTGAAGTTACCCTTTCTCAAAGCCTTTGCGTAATTGTGACGGAAAGGGTATGCGACGGAGTCGGACTTTGTGGAGCACGATCTCGATAATGGCGACGAGCAGCTTCTTCACTGCCGTGAGCTTCGCCATTCGGAAGGATCATGTCGGTGTGTTCTGCAAACGTGTGCTCAACCATGTTGCTCTAACAATCACGGACACGTGAATGGGCCTCGAACAAGTTCAGAGATGTACCCTGGATGTCAAATGACATCAGCCAATCCGACTTAACCACCCCCCACCATGACTACCCTGTTGTATCCCTTCCTATCAAACATGTTTTGAAAAGGGTGTAGGACGAAAACGGTACGTTTCCTAACACAATATTTTGGGCACGGGTTCCTGTTCAAAATATTGTATACTCACTCCCTTCTACAAATTCTATAGGTTTTGAACGGGAATTTCAAAACAGCCCGTAGACATCAACGGACACTGTCTAACACTGCCTTTATCCCTTTAATGGCCACAGTTCAGCAGGAAGAGAGTCCATGGGATTCTTCAAGAGAATTGTATCCAGCTGAATCTACTGACATGATTTAACCTCACGTGCCTGCAAAATGGGATGTTGATTGCTACGTGTCACCCACTGCTCAAAGTAATACCATAATCATTAATGGGATTAAGATTGGGTGAGTTAGTGGGCCAATCGAGAAGTGTTAGGGTGAGTTCATCGAGCAAGGAAAAGCCCAGTGAACACGGCTGTTCTAATCTAGGAGGTCAGGGGCGTTCACAGCAAACTCATTATGAAGCTATAGGAGCAACACTTTGCCACTGAGAGTGTTAAATAAACATCCTTATTCACGTTGTTTGTAACCTGAACGACGAATCCAAGTCTTGGTATGTAAACCACCCTCAAAACATCGCAGGACCACCTCCAGCCTGAATAGCACCTTCCACACAATCCGTCTTAAAACCTTTATTGGGCTATTAGTTCACTAGGCGCCTGGTATCATTTGAATAAAGGGACTCGTCGGCCCACATTTAATTTCTGCAGTCGACTACTGTCCGGTTTCTGTGTTGTTTGGCACGTGGATCTCGTGCAGCAGCTTTATATGGCAGTCTGAGCAATGGCTTTTTGCCATATAAGTGACCCCAAATATCCATTGCATGGAGTTACCTCAGCAATGATCGTTCAGAAACTGGTTGGGATGGTCCTGCGTTCATTCACGCAGCGATTCCTGTGAGGTTTGAAACCGATTATCAATCAAAAGACGTTACAACCGCCTCTAATCCCTGTTGGTAAGAGTCTTTTTACGACTACTGCTCTTGCACCATTTGACATCTCCAGAAGTGGTATAACATTCCTTGGAGACGAATTTCCTGCATTGATATAGCAGCAAATTGGGTAATCTGAGTCAATCATGGCCACAGCCACAAACAGAAGCTCCTGTCTACCATTCTGTCACATCTTTTCATCTTAGTGCACTATCCAACAAAATAACACATGCACACCACTACACTGCCATGATTGACGTCATCAGTGGATTAGGAATAGTGTACCAGTGACAGGCGTGCAGAACACTAGTTTTCCCCACGTCAGGTGACAAGTTTTTCTGTCAGAGAGGAACACTATTCACAAGCGATGCTCGACGTCATTCTGTCTTTATTTCACGATGTCCAGCAGAGGCCTGGAGTGGAGAGCCGCTCCCCTTGGTGCTGCAGCGCCGCTGCTGCTGGACGCGGTGGAAACAGAGCCGGCAGCGTCCGCGCCGGCCGCGTCCTCAAACGCGAGTTATTTTTGCCTGCCGGCCGGCCAGCTGGGGATATTAGCGCGGCCCGGCTGTCCGGCGAAATTAACAAGCGATTCAACTGCGTGGCCAATAACGAGCCCATTCATTAGGACGGCTGTCAGTCAGTAAGTAATCGCGAGTGATTAGCGGTCGCCGGCTCTGGCCGCTGCGCTTCGCACCGCCGCGCCACCACCACAACTCCCTCCCTCCCTCCCACCCTCTGTCTCTCTCTCTCTCTCTCTCTCTCTCTCGCTCTCTCTCTCTCTCTCCCTCACTCCCTCTCTCCCGCGGCGAATCGTTTACAGCCGTTTTGTGAACGGTTTTGGCACTGCTTTTACTTCTTGTTAGTGCTCAACAACATCCACTTCTACATCTACATGTACATCTATACTCCGCAAACCACCATACAGCGTGTGGGTGAAGGAACTTTTTGTACCTCTATATTTTAACTCTCCCCTCTTCCATGCCGGCCAGGGTGGCCCAGCGGTTCTAGGCGCTTCAGTCCGGAACCGCGCGACCGCTACGGTCGCAGGTTCGAATCCTGCCTCGGGCATGGATGTGTGTGATGTCCTTAGGTTAGTTAGGTTTTAGTAGTTCTAAGTTCTAGGGGACTGATGACCTCAGAAGTTAAGTCCCATAGTGCTCAGAGCCATTTGAACCAAGCCAACCCTCTTCCATTCAGGTACGGGGCCAGAACCTCTATCAGTAAACCTTCGTATCAGTAATTTCTCTGCTTTTCTCGAAATGGTCATTACGAGAGACCTATGTGGGAGGAGGTCATACAGGACTCCTATAAACGATTCACTTGTTTTCAGCGATCTGTATTTTCCAAAGTATACGTGTACAAGTATGACTGCTACATGAATAGAACCGTAAACTTATCGATTTCGCATTGTGCACATCGGTTGGCGTTAGGAGCGCAATACCTTGACCAAATGGTCAAGAGTTCTTACTTGTTGGAACATGCGAGATGTTCATCTGTTACAACAGTGCGGCGTATATTCAGAAGGAATTATGGAAAAGAACCGCCACGTAAACAGAACACTGTGCGTTCGTATCGACAGCTTAGGGACACTGGTTGTGTATGCAAAGAGGAAAGCACTAGTCGATCAAGTGGGTCAGAGGCAACAGTGCAAAGGGCGAGGGAAACTTTCGTACCCGGTACAAAAGATCGACGGTCCGCGCAACCCACGCACTTAGAACACCGCAGTCAACTGTGTCGAAGATTTTGCGACGGCGGTTACATTTCAGACCATACCGTCTGCAGCTCGTGTAACAATTGAAATCGAAAGATTGGGGCCGACAACTTCAATTTTGCATCACAATGCAGGAAGCACTTGAGGATAAATATTTCACTTCCAAGCTTATATTCAGCGATGAAGCTATCTTCCGTTTATCTGGTAATCTTAACTGTTGCATTGTGAGAGTTTAGGGCATTGATCGTTCTCATGAAATTGTGGTGCGTGAGTGAGACTCATCGAAAGTCAATGTTTTCTGTGCAGTGTCACAGACGAAGCTCTTTGGGCCTTTTTTTCTCCTATGAGAAGATTGTGACGGGTATCTTTTATACTGATGTGTTGCACCTCCGGTTCTTTTCACAGCTGACTATTAATTCCGAACATTTCACCTTGCAACACGACGGGATGCCCCAGCATCGGAACTTCGACGTTCATCGCAACCTAAACGTACTTCTGCATCACTGGGCAGAGCGTAATGAAGACTGTGACGCGGCTCTCTTCCCTTGGTTCTCCACGTCTCCTCACCTACACCTTGCAACTTTGTCCTTAGGAGATGAAGTACCGACCCTGTTTACGTAGCCCCATTGCCAAGAACACTGGAAGAGCTCAGAGAAAGCATTAGTGTTTCTGTGATAACCGTTTAGCGGATATTGCTACAGAAGGTATGGAACGAACTTGACTGCCACTTGAATATGTGTCGTGTGACCAGAGGGACACTCATAGAACATTTGTTGAGTCCAAAATGCGAACATGCTGAGTTTACGTGCGTCAGTCACGCGTGTTTATGTAATACTTTAGAAATTATAGATCTTTAAAGATGAATAAATCACTTATATTAGCCCTGTAAATTGCCTGGCCTTTATTTATTTATTTATTTATTTATTTATTTATTTAACCTGGCAAGATTAGGGCCATCAGGCCCTCTCTTACATCTAACCAGGCATTCTACTTATTTTACATTCATATGTTTTAGTAGGCATGTTAAACTAAATCTAGTACAAAAAGTGAAATAAACAATTTGAAAGGTACACCTGGAAAAATACATACATATAGAGTTTATATTCTTAGGTCACAAGTACTGTTATAATTAGACATTATTGAAGAGACAGATTTCAGATAGGAGTGCCGGCAGCAGGGAGTTTGAGGGAGACTCATGGTGAAGGGAGGAGGAGAATAGAGACATGATGAAACATAATTAAGGAAATATAAAGGAAAAGAAGATTGCGTGGCTCATAGAGAAAGATGAAGAGGAAGGCATCTCAGGAGCAAGATAGGAGACGCTCTCGGAATTTATATATTAAATTTCTTCTCTTGCAGCGTCTGCGACTGAACTGTGTTGGGCACTCCGTAGAGCTATTGCGCCGACTAAGAAATTCCTAGACGCAACACACCGCTCTTAGCCGGAAATTCTCTATCTCTTCAATTAATCCAATCTCAAAAGGGTCACAGACTGATGATCAGTTCTCAACAATCGGTCGAACAAGTGTTTTGTCGACATTTCCTTCGTGGTTGGAGTACATTTCCTCAAGATTCAGCCAATGAAACACAGTCTCGCCTCTGCTTTTACTACAATTACTTTTATGTGGTCATTCCACTCAAGGTCACTCCGAATGCTTCCTCGTAGGCACTTTACGGTAGTTACTTTCTCGAATAATTTGTCGACAATAGTGTAGTCGACATTAGTGGATCACTTGGGCTATTCAGCTGCAATTCGTTATATACAGGGTGAGTCACCTAACGTTACCGCTGGATATATTTCGTAAACCACATCAAATACTGACGAACCGATTCCACAGACCGAACGTGAGGAGAGGGGCTAGTGTAATTGTTTAATACAAACCATACAAAAATGCACGGAAGTATGTTTTTTAACACAAACATACTTTTTTTAAATGGAACCACGTTAGTTTTATTAGCAAATCAGAACGTATAAACAAATACGTAATCAGTGCCGTTTGTTGCATTGTAAAATGTTACTTACATCCGGAGATATTGTAACCTAAAGTTGACGCTTGAGTACCACTCCTCCGCTGTTCGATCGTGTGTATCGGAGAGCACAGAATTACGTAGGGATCCAAAGGGAATGGTGATGGACCTTAGGTACAGAAGAGACTGGAACAGCACATTACGTCCACATGCTACCACCTTTTTATTGGTCTTTTTCACTGACGCACTTAGCCCCATGCGATTTCTTTCTGTGGGGTTATGTGAAAGATTCAGTGTTTAAACCTCCTCTACCAAGAAACGTGCCAGAACTGCGAGCTCGCATCAACGATGCTTTCGAACTCATTGATGGGGACATGCTGCGCCGAGTGTGGGTGGAACTTGATTATCGGCTTGATGTCTGCCGAATCACTAAAGGGGCACATATCGAACATTTGTGAATGCCTAAAAAAACTTTTTGAGTTTTTGTATGTGTGTGCAAAGCATTGTGAAAATATCTCAAATAATAAAGTTATTGTAGAGCTGTGAAGTCGCTTCAATCATTTGTAATAACCCTGTATTTACAACATTTCCTACGTGCATGAGATGTAGAAAAAACAGAACACCAGATCCTCTCTACTCGGCAGCATCCCGTTGGCAGTGCCCCACTTCACGGTGACGGCGAAGGGCAGAGTAGTTGATCGTGGTTGCGACTCGTCCAGGCGATGTCTTCCCGATGCAGCTGGCTGCGCTGGAACTGCCGGCTGCCATTCCGGCGCGGTGGTCTAAATACTCTTCTCGCGAAGTGATACTTCTGTTTGAGTGGCTCCCATTTAGTATAAACGGCAGTGGGAAACAGTCTGACCTGCGAGCGCTGATCGGGACTGCAGCAGCTGCTGGCCCTGCCAGCGGTGTCGCCCTCTGCTGACCTGCTAGCCAGCTGGCTGGTTTGAATTTCCGCCTCGCGCGGGCTGGAGTACCACCGCCGTGATGTATGTCGTGTGGGTAGCTCTTGGCGCTAGTTAAACTTGCCACCACCTTCGGCGATGTTTCAATTAAATAAATTAATTAACGTAAAAATAGAATGAGATTTTCACTCTGCAGCGGAGTGTGCGCTGATATGAAACTTCCTGGCAGATTAAAACTGCGTGCCCGACCGAGACTTGAACTCGGGACCTTTGCCTTTCGTGGGCAAGTGCTCTACCATCTGAGCTACCGAAGCACGACTCACGCCCGGCCCTCACAGCCCGAGTTCGAGTCTCGGTCGGGCACACAGTTTTAATCTGCCAGAAAGTTTCAAACGCAAAAATACATTTCAGTAGTAGCATACACAGTAATAGTCTTAGTAAATTATTGATACAGTAGTTACTGTGACCTGTACACAAACAGAGAATTTGACGAACATTATGTTGCCAGTATCACTGCACTAAGACGAGAGACGATTTTATATTTTTCCTCCGTTAGAAGCTCTTCAAGTCCCTTAGAGTTACAATTTTTACATAATTGTTCTAATGAAACTGGTTTTAGAGCAGCTAGTTAGTTAGTTACGTGGTCCATTGACCAATAGCACGGAAAACCGTTATGATGTGGAACGTGTCAAACGCACAAGAAACGCGCACAGGAAACAAGTTTTTTTTTACATTATAGTGATATACCTAAATATTTCTATTATCAATCCCATTCCCTTAAATGGCACAAAATGCATATATTATATCTCCAGATTTATTTACTCACATTCAAGAATTCATCTATGGTATAGACGGAGTTAAGGAGGTATGATTTCAATTTGTTTTTGAAACTATTCCTGCTGTGTGTCTGACATTTTATTTAATCTGGTAATCAGACATTTTATTTCATTTGGTAATTTATCAAAAAGTTTTATAGCTGCCTATTTTACCCCTTTCTGTGCCAAAGACAGGTTAAGTAGAGGATAGTGTAGGTCTTTCTTCTTTCTGGTATTGTAATCATGAATGTCGCTGTTGATTTCATTACTGAGTAAATATACTGTGAAGCAGTAGTAAGAATTCCTAACCTTTTAAACAGATGCTTACAAGATGTGCGACTATGAACCCCACACATAATTCTAACTACTTTCTTTTGAGCAGTGAATACCTTTTGCCTAAGTGTTGAGTTGCCCCAGAATATTATTCCGTATGACATCAGAGAGTGGAGGTATGCAAAGTACGTTAGTTCACTAATTTCTAAATTCTGAAAATTGGCAAATATTCTGATTGCAAAAGTTGCTGAACCTAGTAGCTTTAGGAGATCCAAAATATGAATTTTCCAGTTAAGATTCTCATCTATATGTACACCCAAAAACTCTACCCTGGCTACTGATTTCTTTTGATGTGTTATGTTTGTTGTTGTTGTGGTCTTCAGTCCTGAGACTGGTTTGATGCAGCTCTCCATGCTACTCTATCCTGTGCGAGCTTCTTCATCTCCCAGTACCTACTGCAACTTACATCCTTCTGAATCTGCTTGATGTATTCATCTCTTGCTCTCCCTGTACGATTTTTACCCTCCATACTGCCCTCCAATACTAAATTGGTGATCCCTTGATGCCTCAGAACATGTCCTACCAACCGATCCCTTCTTCTAGTCAAGTTGGGTCACAAACTTCTCTTCGCCCCAATTCTATTCAGTACCTCCTCATTAGTTATGTGATCTACCCATCTAATCTTAAGCATTCTTCTGTAGCACCACATTTCGAAAGCTTCTATTCTCTTCTTGTCTAAACTATTTATCGTCCGTGTTTCACTTCCATACATGGCTACACTCCATACAAATACTTTCATAAACGACTTCCTGACACTTAAATCTATACTCGATGTTAACAAATTTCTCTTCTTCAGAAACGCTTTCCTTGCCATTTCCGTGCTACATTTTATATCCTCTCTACTTCGACCATCATCAGTTATTTTGCTCCCCAAATAGCAAAACTCATTTACTACTTGAAGTGCCTCATTTCTTAATCTAATTCCCTCAGCAGCACCCGACTTAATTCGACTACACTCCATTATCCGCGTTTTGCTTTTGTTGATGTTCATCTTATATCCTCCTGTCAAGACACTGTCCATTCCGTTCAACTGCTCTTCCAAGTCCTTTGCTGTCTCTGACAGAATTACAATGTCATCACCGAACCTCAAAGTTTTTATTTCTTCTCCATGGCTTTTAATTCCTACTTCGAATTTTTCTTTTGTTTCCTTCACTGCTTGCTCAATATACAGATTGAAAAACATCGGGGAGAGGTAACAAACCTGTCTCACTCCCCTCCCAACCACTGCTTCCCTTTCATGTCCCTCGACTCTTATAACTGCCATCTGGTTTCTGTACAAATTGTAAATAGCCTTTCGCTCCCTGTATTTTACCCCTGCCACCTTCAGAATTTGAAAGAGAGTATTCCAGTCAACATTGTCAAAAGCTTTCTCTAAGTCTACAAATGCTAGAAACATAGGTTTGCCTTTTCTTAATCTAGCTTCTAAGGTAAGTCGTAGGGTCAGTATTGCCTCACGTGTTCCAGTATTTTTACGGAATCCAAACTGATCTTTCCCGAGGTCGTCTTCTACTAGTTTTTCCATTCGTCTGTAAAGAATTCGCGTTAGTATTTTGCAGGAGTGACTTATTAAACTGATAGTTCGGTAATTTTCACATCCGTCAACACCTTCTTTCTTTGGGATTGGAATTATTACATTCTTCTTGAAATCTGAGGGTATTGTGTTATGTTTATTGAACGAATTATGATTTTTGCAGCAGAGAATTGTATGTACTGGGTTTTTTCAAAGTTGAGAGCAAGCCCGTTTGCATAAAACCAATCAATAACGTTTCCAAAGACCTTATTTGTATGATTTTCTATCTGACTTTCTTTTACTTGATCAATAATTATGCTTATATCATCAGCAAACAGTGTCAGTTCAGTATCTTGTTTCACGTAAGAAGGGAGGTCATTCATATATATCTAGAACAGGAGGGGACCCATGATCGAACCTTGTGGAACACCCAATGTAATTTCACCCCAGTTAGATGAAGTGGCAAAATAGATATGACTTGAACCACTCATAAGCTGTTGCATTTGTACCATATAATTGTAATTTCTCTAACATAAGGTCGCGCATACTATCCTGCCTGGACCACGTCATCTCACTCGCAGCCACATTCCTGCCGAGTGTTTTCGTCTCTGCTTCGGACAGTACTTACATCGCAGCCCCCAGACAGAAATCTCGAATTAACAGCACCCACGCATCATTGAGCTTGGCCCATATCCGACAAGAACCTCACGGTGAATGCGTGCGAAAGTTAGACGCGTTGACCACAAGAATCGTACTGTCACAAGCTTTGGAGAACGCTTCCAGCTGCCGCGACATTTCACTCCACACTGTGATACACCTGTTATCTGTGACGCGGTAGAACTGCGTGTGCAGAAAACCCTGGACACGTACTGTTCTTCGACAATGTGCCACTGTTGTTGTGGAATGGTCCTAGCGTGGGACGACATGTGTGACTTACTTTATGAAGTCCCTTCGTATCAGCAGTTCTGTCTGCGGAGAAAGAAATGCCATCAGAAGGTAACGAGGATAATATCGTTCCACCTACTCGCCAGGAGCGTTGGCAGCCTTGGACACTTTAGAATGTTTTGCTGCAACATCCGAGATGACAGCTTCAGAGAAGTCATGAGTACAGTTGGCCTTGATGCCACCAGGAATTTTCATTTTCATCCGGGACAGAGCAATTTGCAGAATTCTTCCTCTAGAAAGTAATCTGTGAGTACCCTTCTGTAGTTACAGTAAAGTAATTAATACCTGTATAAAGATTTCTACTTCTCACTTTCATTTTCTGTGTTATTGCTGAAAACAGACATTATAAACAGGATCCACGTACCTGGTACCAATATAATTTTTTTTTAATCATCTGAAATAAGATGATGTTAGGCACTCTATTGTTTTCTATGACATCAAACGTAATATGTTTTAGTACACAACTGGCCATTAAAATTGCTACATCAAGAAGAAATGAAGATTATAAACGGGTATTAATTGAACAAATATATTATACTAGAACTGACATGTGATTACATTTTCACGCAATTTGGGTGCATAGATCCTGAGAAATCAGTATCCAGAACAACCACCCCTGGCCGTAATAACGGCCTTGATGTGACTGGGCATTGAATCAAACAGAGCTTGGATGGCGTGTACAGGTAGAGGTGCCCATGCAGCTTCAACACGATATCACAATTCATCAAGAGAAGTGACTGGCGTATTCTGACGAGTCAGTTGCTCGGCCACCATTGATCAAACGTCTTCAATTGCTGAGAGATCTGGAGAATGTGCTGGCCGGGGCAGCAGTCGAACTTTTTCTGTATCCAGAAAGGCCCGTACAGGACCTGCAACATGCGGTCGTGCATTATCCTGCTGAAATGTAGGGTTTCGCAGGGATCAAATGAAGGGTAGAGCCACGGGTCGTAACACATCTGAAATGTAACGTCCACTGTTCAAAGTGCCGTCAATGCGAACAAGAGGTGACCGAGACGCGTAACCAATGGCACCCCATACCATCATGCCGAGTGATACGCCAGTATAGCAATGACGAATACACTCTTCCAAAGTGCGTTCACCGCGATGTCACCTAACACGGATGCGACCATCATGATACTGTAAACAGAACCTGGATTCATCCGAAAAAATGACGTTTTGCCATTGGTGCACCCAGGTTCGTCGTTGAGTACACCATCGCAGGCGCTCCTGTCTGTGATGCAGCGTCAAGAGTAACCGCGGCCACGGGCTCCGAGCTGATAGTACATGCTGCTGCAAACGTCGTCGAACTGTTCGTGCAGATGGTTGTTGTCTTGCAAACGTCCCCATCTGTTGACTCAGGGATCGAGACGTGGGTGCACGATCCGTTACAGCCATGCGGATAAGATGCCTGTCATGTCGACTGCTAGTGATACGAGGCCGTTGGGATCCGGCACGGCGTTCCGTATAACCCTCCTGAACCCACCGATTCCATATTCTGCTAACAATCATTGGATCTCGACCAACACGAGCAGCAATGTCGCGATACAATAAACCGCAATCGCGATAGGCTAAATCCGATCTTTATCAAAGTCGGAAATGTGACGGTACGCATTTCTCCTCCTTACACGAGGCATGACAACAACGTTTCACTATGCAACGCCGGTCAACTGCTGTTTGTGTATGAGAAATCGGTTGGAAACTTTCCTCATGTCAGCACTTTGTAGGTGTCGCCACCTTGTGTGAAGGCTCTGAAAAGCTAATCATTTGCATATCACAGCATTTTCTTCCTGTCGGTTAAATTTCGCGTCTGTAGCACGTCATCTTCGTGGTGTAGCAATTTTAATGGCCAGTAGTGTATGTATGTACTGTGCCGTGTAATTTTCCCGCTTGCCCAATCGGTCGCACCTGTGTGTGTCAGGTGCTCTAGTCTCGCCAGAGGGTATGAGTGACGCTGAGAGGTGAGATGCAGCACCACACCGAATTTTGCTGGGGCAGCGCAACACAGCAGTTTACAGTTGCGACTACGACGCTGAAACGGACACATGAACGTGACCCAGTACTGGAGGTCACTGCGAGCAGCCTCGGACAAGTCTAGGGCCAGTGCCGAGGCCTTGTATGGTGTGTCAGTCAGAACTTGCCGTGGGACAGAGGTCGATGTAGTAATCTATCACAGATCGTCGATGCCCACCAAGGAAGACAAAGACTGGAGAAGCGGAGAGCCGTGGAACTGCGAATAGCATGGAATCAGCAGCAGCAGCAGTAGACTGTAATGGTCAGTTCCGGACGTGGCCGGCTGTAACGTGGATGTCACTGAGCTTGGGGTGTCTTCCTCCTGGCGTCCAGAAAAGATGGCAGGTCATAGACGGGGAAGGATGGTGGTGGAGAGTATCGATTATGGCAATACAGTGCAGACCATGAAGTGCATGTGTTTTTGTGTGCGCTGTAATTACAATATGCGGATTTTGGTAGTTGTCAGAGCTTTAGCCGATCAAAATACGGTGTAGTACTGTGCGCTGGGATCAGTGAAGTATTTTTTGTTCTTGTGAAGAAGCACGGAAAGACCATGAGCAATTTGATTCTGTCACAACTGTATTTGAGTGTACTTGCATGGCATTGCTGCGGTCCTACATGAGAGCCTGCCTTGGTGGCCGAGTGGTTCTAGGCGCTTCAGTCCGGAACCATGTGGCTGCTACGGTCGCACGTTCGAATCCTGCCTCGGGCATGGATGTGTGTAATGTTAGTTAGGTTTACGTAGATCTAAGTCTAGGGGACTGATGGCCTCAGATGTTAAGCCCCATAGTGCTTACAAGGGAACCTCCCCATCGCACCCCCCTCAGATTTAGTTGTAAGTTAGCACAGTGGATAGGCCTTGAAAAACTGAACACAGATCAATCGAGGAAACAGGAAGAAGTTGTGTGGAACTATGAAAAAAATAAGCAAAATATACAAACTGAGTAGTCCATGTGTAAATAGGCAACATCCAGGATAGTGCGACCACAGGAGCGCCGTGGTCTCGCTGATAGTGTGAGCAGCTGTGGAACGATAGGTCCTAGGTTCAGCCTTCCCTGGAGTGAAAATTTTTACTTTCTTAATTTTTCAAAGTTATGATCTGTCCATTCGTTCATTAACATCTCTGTTCACTGTAATAAGTTTACTGTCCGTGTTTTGCGACCGCACCGCAAAACCGTACGATTAGTAGACGAAAGGACGTGCCTCTCCAATGGGAACCGAAAAAATTTGATCGCAAGGTGTCATAAGGTCAACCGATTCCTTCACAGGAAAACACGTCTGGTGTATTATATACGATACTGGTGACGGCATGTGCGTCACATGATAGGAATGTGTTGTCGACCCACCTAACTTGTACACTTGGCGAATGGGTGAAAAATTCTTCTACCTTGCCCGATTTAGGTTTTCTTGTGGCTGTGATAAACACTCCCAAAAAACTGATGAAAACATAAGGGTTTGTCACATAACCTGCAACAAATGAATGCAACAGTTTCACAGTCGCACAGTTTTCGCTGTGCTCTGTCAAAACATATGTTTTTAACGTTTTCAAATTTTTCCGTGTGTAGACTGTCAAATCCTGCATATGTTCAAGCAAATCTGAACAGGTCCTGGAATTTTGGAGAGCGAAGTTGATTATGTGTGAGTACCTGAACTTTGATAACTGTCTGAAAATAAAAAAATTAAACTTTTCACTCGAAGGAAGACTTGAACCAAGGACTTTTCGTTCCGCGGCTGCTCACACTAACCACGGGACCACGGCGCTACTGAGCTTAGGTTATCCTTGATGATGTATATCTGCGCATGGACTACGCAGTTTGTATGTTTTGCTTATTTTTTTCATAGTTCCACACAACTTCTTCCTGTTTTCTCGATTGATCTGTGTTCAGTTTTTCAAGGCCTATCCACTGTGCCAACTTATAACTAAATCTGAGGGGGGTGCGATGGGGAGGTTCCCTTGTTAGAGCCATTTGAACCTACATGAGTGTACCACTAGTGTTTTGAATTTGAAAACACTGCAAGGCCATTGTGAGATCATTGTGCATTAGCGATGAGCCATTTTAACATTCGCATGCTTATGCACATTCTGTAGCAGGATGAATATCTGGTAGATCGTGTTGATCTTCCACTGTCTGTGAGTTGTGATGGAGGTCTTTGTAGTAGTGGACTTTAGATCTCGCTAGTGGACCGTTCCGCTTGCTGTTATTTTATTTTGGTGCCCTCTTGTAAACTAATTTGCGAGAAAAAGCAATGTTGTTTAATCTCTACAATGAATGCCTATATCTTAGAATAAGTTTTTACTGTATGTTACGGGTGCCCCCTTTGGAGATAACTTCTTTTTTTTTTTTTTTTTTTTTGAGACGTATAATTGTTTTTCTTGATATGTTATTCGTTATCTGAAGACATTGCGTACAAGAGTTTGTTACATTCATATGCTCTCGGGTACCACAAATTATTGTTTAATAAAGCAAAGCCTTAGTAAAAGCCCATATTTGCGCAACCCTCCAGCCATACTCCAACCTAAATCCCGCGCTACAGTAGCTATGTACTGTACATGGTTAATGAGTAAAAAAAAAGTATTCCAAAAACAGCATTTTGAATCCATGGTAATCACGAATCTTTTAACACGAACTTCTAATCTTCCGGTCAATTGGACTCGTTTTATCGACGATTTACTGCTTATATTTTCCCCCTTTAATGGAGTAAGATTTGTTGCTACATAAATCTGAGTGACCGATAGTGTGGAACTTTTCTGTTTACTTTACAGTAAACAATAATATATCCCTTCTGAGCCTACTTGATGTCATTTATGTATGTACTGACAGAATTAGAGGCTTTATTACGCTTTCTCCGGATACTTCTGGTATTACTTTAGTTTCTGTCGAGCTTTCACTATCCAGTATAACGTCGTATTGATGAAATATTCATCGATTCTGTGGTACCGTAGCCAGTCGATGTCAGACAGGGGGCAGTCGTTCCCTGTACAGAGGTTTTCACTGGAATTCGCTGTTCTCCGACAGCGGCAGCGGCAGTGACAGCGACAGCGGCCGACGACGCCCAACCTCTGGTCGCCGGCACCATGTAGCACGTGCATAAGAGACCGCTCCACTGCATTTCTAGACCAGTTCTTGCCGAGTTCTTCCCCAACTGTCGAGTAGCTCTAGTTAGCAGCTGTCGAGGAGGATCCTCATAGTGTAGTCGCAACTTTGTCTAGGGAAACAGTATACATAACTGGCCTCAAGGCTTATCTTTATTTCTGTATAATGTTTGTCAAAATTTTTAACTTATATCGGCTTTGCCAAGGACTTGTATATGGCTTTCGCTGACAAATCTTTTGTACCAAAGTTGAGTATATTACAACAAATCTCTCAGTGAATTGCTTTCTCTCTTTGTTTTGATTTCTGTCTCATAACCCACGTAGCGTCCCGACTGGACAACACTTTTGGAGACGAGATTTTGCTTCGTTACTTCAGGTTCGATTACATATCTGGAAGAAGATACTCCGTACGATAGTATGTTTGTTATTAGTTAACGAAATGGCACCATGGCACAGTTAACATATTTAGCCTGAGCAGGTCCCCATACCTATTCCCTCCCCCCTCCCTCTATCGGCCCATCGCTGACTGATCACTTCGACCAAACTGAGCACGTATAGCAATATGAAATAAATGAAGCAACCACTCACTTTAACCTAAGTAGTATTGAAAAAAATGCTGTGGACCAAAAGGGTATTCGATCTACATACTTACACGGCGAACAACAGTATCTTGATTATGCACCGATTGCGGCTCAGCAAGATGGATGGGGAGACTTACAAATGTGTCCAAATGAATTTAAGGACACAGGGAGCCTGGTGAAAACAATAATTATTGTTAATGTCCTTCAATACACTAGCTTTGATGATAAAACGCAAAGGACTCCGTTGCGTCTGGGACACGGGAAAGAAACAATTGCGACAGGGTTTTGGTATGCACGGAGAATTCATTTCCATGTTTGAAAAGGGATAAAATACGGGTAGCGAAAGGCTATTTACAATTTCTACAGAAACCAGAAGGCACTCATAAGAGTCGAGGGGCATGAAAGGGGAGCAGTGGTTGGGAAGGGAGTAAGACAGGGTTGCGGCTTATTCCCGATTTTATTCAATCTGTATATTGAGCAAGCAGTAAAAGAAACAAAAGGAAAATTTGGAGTAGGAACTAAAATCTATGGAGAAGAAATAAAAACTTTGAGGTTCGCCGATGACATTGTAATTCTGTCAGAGACAGCAAAGGACCTGGCAGAGCAGTTGAACGGAATGGACAGTGTCTTGAAAGGAGTTTATAAGACGGACATCAACAAAAGCAAAACGAGGATATTGGAATGTAGTCGAATTAAATTGGGTGATGCTGAGGAAATTATATTAGGAAATGAGACACTTAAAGTAGTAAATGAGGTTTCCTATTTGGGGAGCAAAATAACTGATGATGGCCGAAGTAGAGAGGATACAAAATGTAGACTGGCAATGGCAAGGAAAGCGTTTCAGAAGAAGAGAAATTTGTTAACATGGATTATAGATTTAAGTCGTTTCTGAATGTATTTGTATGGAGAGTAGCCATGTACGGAAGTGAAATATGGACGATAAATAGTTTGGACAAGAAGAGAATAGAAGCTTTCGAAATGTGAAGCTACAGAAGAATGTTGAAGATTAGATGGGTAGATCACATAACTAATGAGGAGGTACTGAATAGAATGTTGGTGGAGTTTGTGGCACAACTTGACTAGAAGAAGCGATCGGTTGGTAGGACATGTTCTGAGCCATCAAGGGATCACCAATTTAGTATTGGAGGGCAGCGTGGAGGGTAAAAATCGTAGAGGGAAACCAGGAGATGAATACACTAAGAAGATTCAGAAGGATGTAGGTAGCAGTAGGTACTGGGAGATGAAGAAGCTTGCACAGGATAGAGTAGCGTGGATAGCTGCATCAAACGAGTCTCTGGACTGAAGACCACAACGACAAACAACACTTCAAAATGGTCGCTGCGGCATCAGTAACCTTAACGGCGGAATGACTCGACAGCGGAAGCAGAAGCTCACGGTTTTCAGAGGAGGTCGTGCGGCATTTCACTAACAGTGACTGGTCTAGATCCGGCCTCTTCTTAGACCACGACAACCGTTGGCTTTTCTTCGGCAGTTGTCTTCAGATAATATCCTGCAACGACTCCTCCCATGTTCATGTGGCGAACCCAGACACAAGAATTCATTACCGTTTAATTTCTGATAAGGACGATTTCTGCACAAGCTCGCTATCAGTTCCTGTCAGGAGAAGTTTCCATTTTGCAAAATCGTCCCGACACATAACCGACGACCACATGCCGCCAAATGTGCACCATGCTGTGTAATCTCCCTTACACACTCCATTCGTCATTTTAAAACTTTTTCTATAAACACGTAACAGTGTCTCGTTAGCACAGTCCAGAAATGTGGCAACGAATCAAAACGATCGTATCATTACATTCCAACTCTAGAAGCAAACATTTATTGGAAGTCTTTACTCTGTTAGTAGGAAAGCGATGTTTAACATGAAGTTTTCCATGTTCCTGGTATAAGAAAGATAGAAAAAGAGAAATATATTGCATTCAGAGACAGTGTAGTACACAGCGCTTCGGTGAATTATTTTCAGAGACCTTTTAGGTCGCCTTGAAGGGCACTCGTGCTTTGGGTGAGAACCACTGTGTGCTGAGCGCCACGGCCCTGCAGAGGCCGCCACCGCCGCCTGCGTAGCGGGCTGCTGCAGGGATTATTAGGCGTCAGGCAGGCGCCAGCTAGGCTGTCCCGCGGTACAGAGCAGCCGGCCGTAACTCGCAGCAGGCGGCGGCCGGCAGCGGCGCCTAATTAAACGGCGCCTTGCCCGCTCCCACACCTTGCCGGCGCCACCAGCCACCGGTCTTTCACCTCCCAGCCTCGCTACTGCTGGGTCGAGGCCGATTCACACTTGACGGATAGAGTGGAACAGAGCAACAAAACATTCCGCAGTGTATTTCAGATGGTCTCATTCACACAAGTCGTCAACAGGACGTAAAAGAACGGCAACGTCAAGGTTTCTTGAAAAGTTACGCCATCTACTAACATCGGAAGTTAACCTATTTTCGCTGCTTTCACTCTTGCATAGCAATGTATACTCTACCATTAAAACAAAAACAGGACGCATCACAAAGTGATCATCCGAACGGGACAAAAATCGGTAAATGTTATGTACATGTACAGATAAAAAAATTATTACAATTTCAGGAGCATTTGATGATTAAAGAGAAAAGAATTCCTTAAATGACCAAGTCCATAACACACTGGCTCACCTTGGCCCTTATGCAAGCTGCTGGTCAACTTGGTATTGGTTAACAGAGAATTTGGATGTCCTTCTGAGGGATATCGTGCAATGGCGCGTCAGATCGCCAAAATACCGAGAAGGTTGGAAGGCTCTGCACATAATGCTCCAAACCTTCTCAATTGAGGAGGGATCCGATGACCTTGCTGGCCGTGGGAGGATTTGTCGAGCATGAAGACAATCAGTACAAATTCTCGTCGTAGGTATACGGGCATTATGAGGAAATGCAAGCGATGGTTTGCCACGAAGGGCAACACAACAGGGCGTAGAATATCGTCGACGTACCGCTGTGTTGTGACGGCGCTGCGGACGAAAACCAAAGGGGTCCTTATATGAAAAAAAAAAAAAAAGTCACTCCAGACATCATTCCAGCTTGTTGGAAAGTATGGTGGGCGAGAGTCAGTTTGGTTTTCCAGCGTGATCCGGGGAGTTTTTAGACACGTCTTCTCTGGTCATCGGTTCTCAGTCTGACGAGGAACAGCTCTACTCCAGTCAGTGAGATTGCCCTTCATGGTAACCACCCCGGGCTTACATTTCAGTAATATAATGCCGGCCCGCATACGACGAGAGTTTCTACTGCATGTCTTCATGCTTGCCAAACTTCACCTCCGCCAGCAAGGCCGGAGGTTCTCTTCCAAACTACCGAGCGAGGTGGCGCAGTGGTTAGCACACTGGACTCGCATTCGGGAGGACGACGGTTCAATCCCGCGTCCGGCCATCCTGATTCAGGTTTTCCGTGATTTCCCTAAATCGCTCCAGGCAAATGCCGGGATGGTTCCTTCGAAAGGGCACGGCCGACTTCCTTCCTTAATCCGATGGGACCGATGACCTCGCTGTTTGGTCTCCTCCCCACAACAACCCAATCCAACCCCAACTCTCTTCCAAACTGAATACGTTTGGCATATACAGGGCTATTACAAATGATTGAAGCGATTTCATAAATTCACTGTAGCTCCATTCATTGTCATATGGTCACGACACACTACAGATACGTAGAAAATCTCATAAAGTTTTGTTCGGCTGAAGCCGCACTTCAGGTTTCTGCCGCCAGAGCGCTCGAGAGCACAGTGAGACAAAATGGAGACAGGAGCCGAGAAAGCGTATGTCGTGCTTGAAATGCACTCACATCAGTCAGTCATAACAGTGCAACGACACTTCAGGACGAAGTTCAACAAAGATCCACCAACCGCTAACTCCATTCGGCGATGGTATGCGCTGTTTAAAGCTTCTGGATGCCTCTGTAAGGGGAAATCAACGGGTCGGCCTGCAGTGAGCGAAGAAACGGTTGAACGCGTGCGGGCAAGTTTCACGCGTAGCCCGCGGAAGTCGACGAATAAAGCAAGCAGGGAGCTAAACGTACCACAGTCAACGGTTTGGAAAATCTTACAGAAAAGGCTAAGGCAGAAGCCTTACCGTTTACAATTGCTACAAGCCCTGACACCCGATGACAAAGTCAAACGCCTTGAATTTTCGGCGCGGTTGCAGCAGCTCATGGGAGAGGATGCGTTCAGTGCGAAACTTGTTTTCAGTGATGAAGCAACATTTTTTCTTAATGGTGAAGTGAACAGACACAATGTGCGAATCTGGGCGGTAGAGAATCCTCACGCATTCGTGCAGCAAATTCGCAATTCACCAAAAGTTAACGTGCTTTGTGTAATCTCACGGTTTAAAGTTCACGGCCTCTTTTTCTTCTGCGAAAAAAACGTTACAGGACACGTGTATCTGGACATGCTGGAAAATTGGCTCATGCCACAACTGGAGACCGACAGCGCCGACTTCATCTTTCAACAGCATGGTGCTCCACCGCACTTCCATCACGATGTTCGGCATTTCTTAAACAGGAGATTGGAAAACCGATGGATCGGTCGTGGTGGAGATCATGATCAGCAATTCATGTCATGGCCTCCACGCTCTCCCGACTTAACCCCATGCGATTTCTTTCTGTGGGGTTATGTGAAAGATTCAGTGTTTAAACCTCCTCTACCAAGAAACGTACCAGAACTGCGAGCTCGCATCAACGATGCTTTCGAACTCATTGATGGGGACATGCTGCGCAGAGTGTGGGAGGAACTTGATTATCGGCTTGATGTCTGCCGAATCACTAAAGGGGCACGTATCGAACATTTGTGAATGCCTAAAAAGACTTTTTGAGTTTTTGTACGTGTGTGCAAAGCATTGTGAAAATATCTCAAATAATAAAGTTATTGTAGAGCTGTGAAATCGCTTCAATCCTTTGTAATAACCCTGTATTTTGGGTAGGGCCCTTAAGTCAGCTCGGGATTTTGACGATGTAATGCACCAGTTGTACATAATATGGCAGTATGTCCCTCAGCAGGACATCTAGTAACATCAATCAATGCCATCTTCAGCTACATCTACACGGATGCTCCGCAAATCACATCTTAGTGCCAGGCAGAGTGTTCATCAAGCCACTTCACAATAACTCTCTATTATTCCACGCGCGATCAGCGCGTGGAACGAACGAAAACTTATATCTTTCCGTGCGAGCTCTGATTTGCCTTATTTTATTATTATGATCGTTTCTCCCTATGTACCTCGGCGTCAACAAGAGATTTTCGCATCCAGAGGAGGAAGCTGGTAATTGAAATTTAGTGAGAAGATCCCGCTGCGACGAGAAACGTCTTTGTTTTAATGATGTCCACCCCAAATCCTGTATCATATCCGTGACTCTTTCTCCCCTGTTTCTCGATAATACAAAACAAGCTGCTCTTCTTTGAACTTTTTCGATGCACTCCGTTAATCCTATCTAGATCCCACACAGCGCAGCAATACTCCAAAAGAGTACGGACAAACATAGATCTCTTGCGTCTTCTAAGTGTTCTGCCAGTAATACGCAGTCTCTTCGCCTCACCCACAACATTTTGTATTTCTTTCCCATTTAAATTGTTCGTAATTTTCATTTCTAGGTCGTTAGTTCAATTTGCGGCCTTTAGAGTTGATTGATTTATCGCGTAACTAAAGCTTAACGGATTTCCTTTAGCATTCATATGGATGTCCTCATACTTTTCATTATTTTGGGTTAATTGCCAATTCTCGCACCATACAGATATCTTTTCTGAATAGTTTTGCAACATGTTTTGATTTTCTGATGACTTTACTAGACGATCTGCAAACAACCTAAGACGGCTGCTCAGACTGTGTCCTAAATGATTTATATAGATGAGGAACAGCACAGGGCTTATAACAGTCTTGGAGAACAATAGAAATCACTTGTACTTTAGTCGATGACTTTCCGTCAATTAATACGAACTGTGATCTCTCTGTTAAGCCGAATAACTGGTTGTACAGGTGAGAGATGTGGACCAACGCATTGTTCACTTCCTCAATTTGTGAAGTTCTTTCTCTTGAAAAAATTACCCAGTTTTTCTGAAATTGTAGTCATTTGTTTGTCTGTACATGTAATTCACATGTACTGACTTCTGTCCCATTCAGATAGTTCCTTCGTGGTGCCGGCCGGTGTGGCCGTGCGGTTCTAGGCGCTTCAGTCTGGAACCGCGTGACCGCTACGGTCGCAGGTTCGAATCCTGCCTCGGGCATGGATGTGTGTGATGTCCTTAGGTTAGTTCGGTTTAAGTAGTTCTAAGTTCTAGGCGACTGATGTCCTCAGAAGTTAAGTCACATAGTGCTCAGAGCCATTTGAACCATTTGAGCCTTCGTGGTGTGTCTTTGTCTCTTTCTCCCTTTTCTCTGTAGCGTGTATTTTGCGCTTTTATATCTTTATCGCTTTCACTTTATTTTTGCTTCGCCTTCGTGATACGTCGCAAAAGTTCCATGAGGAGTAGCATATTATTCTTATGAGAGTTGTTCCACAGAAGATTCTAGACATCTGAAAGCCAAAAATAAATTGGGTTTTACAATACCCCAACAAAGTAAATGCCTACAGTATGTATAGATAAAAATACAAATAGTTGAAACAGTTTTCATTAAATAACCTTTATTCAATAGTGGTACAGTCAGGCCTGATGGGCGAGAAGTGTACTTTTTTGTGTTATTTGTTACTAAGATAGAATAAAACATCATGTATAAGGTAAAAAGACATCGGTTAGTTATAGTTAAAGTGCAGCTACTCACGGAGGTACAATGTGAGCTGAAATTAACAAATAGTTGCAAAACTTCGTAGACATGCTTATTCGTAATTGCACAATCGATCTCCGCTGGAATAAATTGATTTCAGTTCTGACCACCAGGTGAAAATCTGGCGCTGTACATTGTTTGTATGATGGTATGACATCCATGCTGTCATGTACAAGCCATAACGTGAGCGAACAGTATGGTTATCGAGAAGAGAGGCCACGCGCTGTTAGTGAAACTGTTTTATGTGAACGACAGCAATTACAGTGCTGCATTGAAAGAGTATCGCTCACTGAAAAGTCTGAGGTGAGGTCCGATGTCATTAAGACGTTATTCAAGTTCGAAAATACGGGTGAGCTTGCTGTGGCACCTGGAAGAGGAAAATGTACTGTTCTGGTGGGAGTTATTCACGGGTTGTTGTTGGGGTAAAACTGACCATGCGGCACCAGCTCCGAGCAGTGCTGATGCTCGTGCAGTGTCTCGAGAATTATCTGTCCCAACGCTGGTACCCGTACAAGATGCAGATGGTGCAGCAACTGAAACTTCATGATCCGCAGCAACGTTCTGAATTTACTCTTCGGTTTCTAGCACGGACCAAAGTTGATATGGCCGAGTGGTTCTGGTGCTATAGTCTGGAACCGCGCGACCGCTACGGTCGCAGGTTCGAATCCTGCCTCGGGCATGGATGTGTGTGTTGTCCTTAGGTTAGTTTGGTTTAAGTAGTTCTAAGTTCTATGGGACTTATGACCTCAGTAGTTGAGTCCCATAGTGCTCAGAGCCATTTAAACCATTTTTGAACCAAAGTTGATAACATGTGGGGGAATGGGATATTCTTCAGAGTGACAAGGCACATTTTGCACTACAGTCTGCAATGATTACACAGAACAGCCGAGTCTGAGGTACTGTTAAACCGCGTGTTGTGCACGAAGAGCCCCCCGCACACTTTGTATGTGAGTGTGTTGTGTCAATTCACGGCACCTTTTTTCTCATTCCTTTCTTCTTCAAACAGAGTACACTTTGAGGATACCTAAAAGAGGTCCCGTCACGTTATAGTGACCTCTCTGTACAGTATGTGATTCTTGCTTTGGAAGAGCGCAACTGGGTGGAGACTTTTCATGCAAGATAGGGCAACACATTTTGTCGCTCGCTAAGTGACTAATTTGCTTCATGCAGCCTTCCACGACTGAGTTATCTTTAGAGGTCCTCCAATTATATGGTCTGCAAAATGACGTAATCTAAGTCCGTGTTACTTTTATGTAAATTGAAGGGGGAGTGGGGATAAAAAGGAAGGGAAAGGGAAGGAACTAATTAAATCAGCCACATCGGGACTTTGTGCGGAATCAGCGGCGACAGGGACTCGAATCCACGATTTCCTGCTTAATATGCAGTTGCGTTAACCACTGGTCCACGCGGACTAAGTCCCCTCCCATCAGCAGTCCCTGCCTAAGACCTGCATGCTCTCTTATTTTCGATTCCCGCCGGAGGTCGAACGTAAATGTGCATCCGCACTGAAGGTGCGAATCGGTTATATAAATGCGTTGTGTCAAGTCTTTCTGATATGTCCGAAAGAACAGACAACAAGCATTCATATAATATGTTACTTCTGGCTCTGACGACCTCTCAAATAACGCGTTTGTTAGGGACACATTCTGTCTGTATCTCATTTGAAGACCAGTAAACAGGAACACGTTGATTAGATGCCATTGGAACTGCTGCGAGTAACTGTTTACCACGTCTTTTTACAAATACATCATGTCGTCGACGTTGTAAGCGGCGGTTAGTAACAAAATCAACATTATTTCTCACCTGTTTCAC
Source organism: Schistocerca piceifrons (assembly GCF_021461385.2). NCBI lineage: Eukaryota > Metazoa > Arthropoda > Insecta > Orthoptera > Acrididae > Schistocerca > Schistocerca piceifrons. The sequence continues at coordinate 25,478,036 of NC_060141.1, forward strand.
CTTTTCCGCCCACGTCCAGTTCCTAAGACATTACATATGGAAACATTTCTACACACGTTTCTTCCAATCACAGCGCCGGATTTGCACCTGGTGGCCAAAACTGGAACTAATTTTTTCCAGCGTAATTTGATTCCGCATTAACGATTAGAATAGCTACCAAGTCTCGCTGCCATACGATAAATACAGCCCACACTGGATCTCTGTGAGGAGCTGCACTTGAACTATAATCACCTGATACATGTTGCCCAATCAGTATTTGTTGACATTTTTATTCACATATATTTTATCCAGTTATTGTCAATGATATGTTTGGACGACACTTTTCCTACTGCGTCACTTCTCAGTACGTTATCAGACATTTGAATAATTTTAACATACAGCTTTGTTAATAGTTTGTTCAGGCATTAATACAGTCTATCACTGCTAGTTCCTTAATTATGACCCTATAGCCGGCCGAAGTGGCCGTGCGGTTAAAGGCGCTGCAGTCTGGAACCGCAAGACCGCTACGGTCGCAGGTTCGAATCCTGCCTCGGGCATGGATGTTTGTGATGTCCTTAGGTTAGTTAGGTTTAACTAGTTCTAAGTTCTAGGGGACTAATGACCTCAGCAGTTGAGTCCCATAGTGCTCAGAGCCATTTGAACAATTTTTTTATGACCCTATAGTCGAAGTTTTAGTATCACCGACGCTACCATATGTCGCTCTCATTTTCATTTCGCGGCACTGAGCAAAGCAAAGTGACGCTGTTTTCGTGTTCCGTCTATTGTGAACTCACTACGGTATAACAGTGACACAGTCTTCCATTCTTTGAACGTCCAGTGTGAATCGACCTTCAGGTATTAGTGAAAAGTGGAAAAGTGTTCTAAGCCCCGCGCTCCAAAATTACTGTGCTACACCTGCAAAATGTTTTTCCGTTACATACACGGAAGGGACGTCGGACTAGAACAGTCCGGGGGAAGCGTGGCTCACGACCCAGTACCCACCAGCCAACTCTAGGCCTGCCGTGGTCTACCGTTCGCTTGTTTATCAGCAGTCAAGACGGGGAGCGCCTCCTCGGCTGTTTCCTCAGACCGTAGGTACTAGAACCTTCACTCGCTGTCCGGCTTGGAACAGGCATCACTGTTTCGTTCAAATGATTCAAATGGCTCTGAGCACTTTGGGACTCAACTGCTGAGGTCATTAGTCCCCTAGAACTTAGAACTAGTTAAACCTAACTAACCTGCGACCGTAGAGGACTTGCGGTTCCAGACTGCAGCGCCTTTAACCGCACGGCCACTTCGGCCGGCACTGTTTCGTTGATCCAATCACTCTCGACGACATTTTCAGGTGCATTCTCCGTAATATCTCTCAGGCCTTCATTTTGGTTATTTTTCGCTCTGCTTCGAACACACATACAAGTGAACAAATGAAACAGTCAGTTAAATTAGCAGTCAAATAATATAACGCGTTATTGACGCAAATAAGAGACTTGTCTTTTTCGCTCCACTGCTGCCTGCTGCGGCTGTGTGAACACGCGTGTAATTAATTATGCGGTAAAATGACTTGATATTCAGACACATAAGAGGCAGCCGTAGACACTAAGCTGCTTTACGGTACAAGTCTGAATGTTTACTGCAGCTACTAAGAACACTTGTCCGTTGATGGCAGTCAACATTCTGTACTCTTAAGACTGAACTAGGCTCACTGAGAGACGATACGACGACACAGCCTTCTGGAGGTGGAAGCAGAATTTAGACGCGTGACTGCACTCGATACGGAACTGTAGACACAGCTCGTAGACAGCACAGAACTGGCCGCTCTCGTCCGAAGCGGCGTGACGAGCTGGTGGCCCTCTTAACTAAGGAAGGCGTGGCACTACATCTTCTTTACTGGTGCCTAGTATTGCTGCTTGGGCGTGCAGCTTCTCTGCAGTGGTCGACTGTCGATTTGCCACGGTCGATTATCGGCGACACCACAGTTATTACTGTGAATATTGTTCCGGTCTGGGATCTGCTTATTATTGTGGCCGCTTTTCTGTTACGTCTCTCGACGACGTTGAAGAGAAAGAATACTGATGGCTGTGTTTTCTATCACGAGTAGGATATTAAGTAATTGTTTTGTACATAATTCTGACGAAAAACCTGTGTCTTAAGTACAAAAAATGCCTAAGTCAAAACAAAGGAAGTAATCGTGTTCAGAATTTCTCTTCTCTCCATGAGTCAACACCCAGCCATTACTCTCATAATGAACGATATGTTTTAGTAGATAAGTTACATTAAGAGCGGTGGCCGAGCGGTTCTAGGCGCTACAGTCTGGAACCGTGAGACCGCTACGGTCGCAGGTTCGAATCCTGCCTCGGGCATGGATGTGTTGTAGTGGGACGAAATTAAGCGTCACCCATCCACCAAAGTCAGCCCAGTTTGCAGGTGACTATAAGTTTAATTTAGTTTTGCTTATGTGTTTTCTTATTATTTATAATAGATGTGAATTATCTAAAAGTTTTGTATTTTTTTTTATGTGTTTCATGTACGGAGAGATCGGCGCAACGAACGGGGACAGCATCTTCGTTGCCGCGACCAGAGAGGAAATTGCTGGCCGCTATACGTCGCGGGTCGACAGCCAAGGAGCAACAGAAGATCCTGGAACCGAGTTGTTGCGTCGTGTTTCTAAAAAATTAAAAATGAATTTTTATACTCTTTTTGTACAACAATGACGTCATAATGAACTTAATCTTATTGAGATGTTAGTCACTGTCTGTCAACGCTCAAGTTCACATCTGTATGTGTAGGAAGCTAATAAAATAGTGTATGCTACTAAAGTTGAAACACGTGTCTTGAAGATTTATTTATGAAGAGTTATGTGAACGGATTAATAATATATTTGACAAGATTATTGATTCAGACAGCGTTGGCCGAAACTTTGAATCTAAAAAGTTTATTTAATGTGTGATTCTGATATCGATTAGATCAAGATAACGTGTGTCGATATAATTTTCTGAGGAGAAACAAACGAAATTTAAATTCGAAAAAGTTACACGAAAACCAATTGGCCCAAGTGATGTAATTTTCGGCACACGACTCAACTGATGTTTTACAGTTTCGTTCAAGAACCATTCTATGACAATTTAAAAAGAATATGAATCATTTTTGAAGTGGGTTGTAACTGACGTAGGTGACGAAGTCTGCACATGGTCATATACCAAACGAAAACCTAAATACGTCGTTACACCGCACCGTGGCGACCTTAGAAACAGGACTTGTGTGTAACTAAGGCACACAGGTACGAAACGAAACATCAAGAGTCCTTCGGAAGTCAATGCGAGTTTTCGTGGAGCCTTCACCAGCCAGCGGCGACTTCGCGGGTGTGGGCATCTGACGGAGTGCGGCCAAGCAGTACGGTCACGCAGTTGTTCCACGAGAAGGCGCATCTGTTGGGCAGCAGCTGAACGCTGCAAACCCCGACAACCTTTTTTCTCCCTAAACTAATAGGCCCAGTACGTCAGCTGCGGGGCGTTCCTCCGGCTGGTATTAGAGGTGTTGCTGAGGGCTTCGCCTGTCTACGGCGGTGCCGGGCGTGGTTGCAGCCAGCGACGTTTCCGGTGTTCGACTCAGCGTCCTGCCGGTTGCGGAAACGGGGGTCGCAGCATCTCAGCGGCTGCATCGACGGCTGTTACATCTGCAGCCCATAGCAGCACACTGATCATCGAGAACTACAAATTACAATATTAAGTGTCCGGTGAGTTTGTTTCAAGTTGGAAGTGGAGTGTTGTATATAGGGAGTGTGCTTTTACAGGATTGTTGATTACAAGTCTGCGTGTGTAGATAGTTAATATCTTACAATAATGTCGGGAAGTGAAATGTCAGACGAAGAGCAATCTATGTCCGATAGGAGCATGAGATCCCTTTTTAGGGCGATAGCTAAATTAAAACAATCTAACGGGGATTTCCTAGCTGAATTAAAACAGTCTAACGAAGAATCTACTGCTAGATTGAAACAGGAACTAAAACAGTCTAACGAAGAATCTATGGCTAGATTAAAACAGTCTAACGAGGAAGCTACTGCTAGACTTAAAGGGGAGCTAACAAAATCAACAGACAGGTTGCAGGAATATCTTAATGAAACCAGTCGAGAATTAAGTGATAAAATAGAGTCTTCTAAAGTTGAAATGCAGGAAAAACTAGTAGGACTTAGTAATAAGATTGCTGATAATTGTAAAAGGTTAGAAGAACATATCCAGGAATCGCGCGAGGAAAAAGCTCGCATGCGACACGATATTACTGACTTATCCGAGAGACTAGATAGTGTCAATATCTTAGTTGTAAATGAAATACAGAAAAATAACGATATGTTACGAGATGAATTTTCTATGCAAACAGAAACTGTTCGCAGAGAATTATTGGAATCTATTAAAGAGGTCTCTACCAAACCTGGAGAGATTTCTTCAATAGATAATGTAGAATTAGAGACATTAACTCATCAAGTAGAAAAGGACCATACCGAAATAGAAAACATGAAATTTTTAATTACTGAAATATGCAGTAATCTTGAGACTGCCAAAGATAATAATATTGACGAAGGTACAGAGCGTTCACATCGTGAACACAGTGAAGAATCGATATTAGCTAATCGCGTATCCAATACAGAAATGCGGATACAGGAAATTACGAAACGGTTATCGGAATTAGATAATAACGAGAACATTTCAGGTAGCAGAGGTAATAACATAATCAGAGACAACAGTCGCATCGAATTTGCTAGCACGGATGACAACAATATGAATAAGGCAATCACGGCAAGCCAATCCGATGCAACTCCGTCTCTGCCAGCTAAACAAAATCCGACTATTTCTCTCGCAGAATGTCTGGATGACATAACAACAAATTCAAATGTAGCAAGTCGATTTCCTGTATTCAAACCAGGAGGCGAACTGCACCCTATAATCTTTATAAAAGCTTTTGAAACATCATTATCTCCTAAATGGAGTAATGAAAAACGCATTCAATTTGTAATAGGACATTTAGAAGCAGAAGCTGCGGAGTGGGCAGTACTGCATAGAACTGAATTCAGGGATTGGGATGATTTTGTTAAGCAGTTTAAACAAAATTATTGGTCAAGACGAAAACAACAACACTTAACTTTAGAGTTGATAGCCCCTCCTCCATATTCTAAACGGTGGAGAGGTTATAGGAATTATTTTGAATGGAATTTAAACCGTGCTAAATTAATTGAAAGTCATCTAATGCGAGTCCTAATTAGTGGATTACCATATTACATAAAGGAAAGAAAAATGTTATTCTACGAATTATACAAAACCTTAATAATGGGGACGAAACAGTTAACACCCGGGGTGTGTGGTTATATTTTAACGACTTGTTGTATTGGAAAGCACAGAGGGAACACCAGAGATGGAAAATCTGCATTCCGAAAACGGTTGTGGAAGAGTTAATTACTTATATTCATGAAGGTTACGGGCATTTTGGAATTCATAAATGTATTAAACATCTAATGAAGTATTATTATTTCAAAAATATGTCACGTATTGTGAGAAGTATTATTAGGGCTTGTGAAACCTGTCAAAAGGTTAAAGTTAATAACAAATCCAAGCGTTATAAATTATATGCTGTAATTCCTCGAGGTTTGTGGGATCTACTATCATTAGATTTTTTCGGCCCTCTGCCTCGTAGTTCAGGAGGATTAACATATGTGTTTGTTGTAATGGAATGTTGGTCCAAACATGTGAAACTGTATACTTTGAAACGAGCGAATACAGCAAGCGTTATACGCTGCCTCACCCGAAATTACTTTGTTAACTGGGGCATTCCTAAACGACTTATGTCTGACAACGGTAGTGCCTTTATTAGTCAAAGATTTCAAGATATGATAAGACAATATGGAATCAAACATATCTTAATTTCGAAATATCACCCTCAAAGTAATTTAGTAGAAAGAGTCATGAAAGAATTAGGACGATTATGTAGAACTTATTGTGCACATAAACATACTCGGTGGGCCAAACTAATGCCTGAGTTCGAAAAGATATTAAATGAATTGCCTCACCTAACGACGGGATTATCACCTATAGAAATTTTAGGCAAACGAATTATAGGTGAGCCTTTACTAGCTGCTTTACCTTGGCCACCAGTAAATGAGATCCAACAATGTATTCCAGACGAAAAAGTTTGCGAACAGATTGTAAAAAATGCCGAACGGAGAATTAAAAGCTATAATCAACAGGCTATAGAACCCTCATTTCAGGTAGGAGATCTTGTGTTAGTACGATCTCATCCTAAAAGTTCTAAGATCGGTAAGGAATGTAGAAAATTCTTCTTGATCTTTGAAGGTCCATATGTTGTACATAAGATTGTACATCCCAAAGCATTACTTCTTATGGAACCTTCATCAGGTGTAATTAAAGGATTATATAGTGTTGATCAAATGAAACTCTTCATTCCTAAATAAGTTAATATTTAGTATATGTTACACACGGAAGAGCGTTCATAGTTATTCATGTGAAGTTTTCGTGATAGTTACGTATTATTTTAAAGAATAGAACAGAAAGCTTAAACAAGTGTTCTGCAATAATCTACTGGTGCTTCAAAAAGAGAAAGATAACCAAAAAGGGGGATTTATATGGAGGAAACTTTGCTCTTAGGTCAAAAGGAATTTTGCATATTTTAAATTTACTCGGATAGTAGGAACCAAAGGGGATGGTTAATAGTTTTAGGGACCATGGGCGTCCAGAGCTATATGGCTCACGAGAACATAGCAGAGTGCCTTTAATAGAGGTTTGCAATAGTGTTAATATAGAACACACCAAACGGGGCTCTCTCGCTTGTTTCTCCTAAATAAATGGCCATTACCCAACAAGGTGTCCGAAGGTAAAGAAAGCCGTGCCGAGATTCTAAAGAGAGTTTTGCTTGATTTCTTCTTGACCTCAGGCATAAATAAGGCATTAGGGAAGAGAATGATGTAAAGTAAATAGTACTATTAGTTATTGTGAGAAACTTATTAGTAATATACATTCTTGGAAAGAATAACTCTAGTAAATAAATGAAACTATAACTAATCTATCACAATTTGAACGCTCTGTCCTAATGTACAACGTTAAAGAACGTACTAAATTAGTATTTATTAGCAACTATTAACTGAAGAGGAGCAATCTCCCTATATTCGGTTACGAATTACCATAAGAGCACAATTAAGAGTAAATGACAAATAGTCACAACGATATCGTATTAAAAGGATTAAATCTATCTAATAGCAAGGACTTTAGGTTACGTAAAATGTGAGGAAAATATATTAACAGTTAAATATTGTATATTGAACAGTTTTAATTCCGGTTAAAACCTGACAAACTGAGCTTGTGGGTGGGGTATGTAGTGGGACGAAATTAAGCGTCACCCATCCACCAAAGTCAGCCCAGTTTGCAGGTGACTATAAGTTTAATTTAGTTTTGCTTATGTGTTTTCTTATTATTTATAATAGATGTGAATTATCTAAAAGTTTTGTATTTTTTTTATGTGTTTCATGTACGGAGAGATCGGCGCAACGAACGGGGACAGCATCTTCGTTGCCGCGACCAGAGAGGAAATTGCTGGCCGCTATACGTCGCGGGTCGACAGCCAAGGAGCAACAGAAGATCCTGGAACCGAGTTGTTGCGTCGTGTTTCTAAAAAATTAAAAATGAATTTTTATACTCTTTTTGTACAACAATGACGTCATAATGAACTTAATCTTATTGAGATGTTAGTCACTGTCTGTCAACGCTCAAGTTCACATCTGTATGTGTAGGAAGCTAATAAAATAGTGTATGCTACTAAAGTTGAAACACGTGTCTTGAAGATTTATTTATGAAGAGTTATGTGAACGGATTAATAATATATTTGACAAGATTATTGATTCAGACAGCGTTGGCCGAAACTTTGAATCTAAAAAGTTTATTTAATGTGTGATTCTGATATCGATTAGATCAAGATAACGTGTGTCGATATAATTTTCTGAGGAGAAACAAACGAAATTTAAATTCGAAAAAGTTACACGAAAACCAATTGGCCCAAGTGATGTAATTTTCGGCACACGACTCAACTGATGTTTTACAGTTTCGTTCAAGAACCATTCTATGACAATTTAAAAAGAATATGAATCATTTTTGAAGTGGGTTGTAACTGACGTAGTTGACGAAGTCTGCACATGGTCATATACCAAACGAAAACCTAAATACGTCGTTACACCGCAGTGTGTGATGTCCTTAGGTTAGTTAGGTTACAGTAGTTCTATGTTCTAGGGGACTGATGACCTCAGAAGTTAAGTCCCATAGTGCTCAGAGCCATTTGAATTCTTACATTAAGAAATACAACAGTTTCTTGATCTATCAAGTCAGATATTCTTTAGCGATGGCAAGAGTCATCAACAGAAATGGAAAAATTATTTTAGTATGATGATGTCACTGAACATTTTAAAACAGCTGCTTTGCCACTTAACATTGCCAAAAGTTGATATGGACCACATAATAAAAAATAAACTAAGCAGTTTAATTGCGAAGTTTCCGTGTTATTCCTTATGTGTGAATGAGAGTACCTGTCGAACAGACCACAAGCAGCCACTAATTTTTATTCACATAATAATGAACGACTTTTCTTTGCAAGAAGCTATTCATTTTAGTACCGCTACTAAGAACAATAGGTTTGGATATTCCTAAACCCATTACGAAGTGCGTTGACAAAATGCGTGGCTTTAAAAAATGATCTGCAGTTTTAACCGATGGTACATTAGTTATGATCTGTAGCGAAAATGGCTTTGTTGATCAATTAAGAAAAGCGGAATAAACTGTAGAACTTTTCGTATTATTTTTCATCAGGAAATACCACTCCCAAGACAATTACGTCATCGAGATGCACTAAGCATTGTCATGGTTTCAAATCTCAGAGTACTCTGTCCAATAATCTCTGAAACGTTGCACGTGCATTTTTTAATCCGAGTGGCTTTCCTCTGAATTGGTAGTGTCCCCAGAGTGATAAAAACACTGTTTTGTGTCTAGCCTGTGGTGCAATCTCTGTGTGGTGCAACCACTCTTCAAATCCGTTGTTGAAAAATATTTGCATTACCCTGAGTGATACAAGATTTCTGTGATGTTTGGCAGAGGGCAGATTTCCTTTATGCTTTCCACATTTAGGTGTCTGTAATTACAAAAAACCTATATTTTGGTGTTACAGCCATCGATTTTTTTAGCACAATGAATATTTCTGCCCACCATGGACTATTACTTGATCGATAAATGCATCCAAAATTGCCTGCAGATGGTCTAGGTATTCTGTATGGTTTGTGGTAGATTGGTGATTCATTTCCTGTTGTTATGTTGTACTGTGTAATATGCGTAGCTGGTAATGGCCCTTTCGAAAAAAATAAATCCTTAAATTCAAAAAATAATTTTTCCATCCGTTCCCTATTGCTTTCGTCTAGGTGCTTCACTTTCCGTCGTAGTGCGGTTTCAGTGGTGTCCGGCGATTTTCCATGGTTGAGACCCCTCATGTCCCATTCTTCTTCCTCCAAGATATCCATGTTAGAGATCAACAACCCCTTTTTTAAATATTATGTCCTCTTCCGGCGTACCATATGCGACTGGAACAGGAAAGGGAGGTAATGACAGTGGCACGTAAGGTGCCCTCCGCCACACACCGTTGGGTGGCTTGCGGAGTATAAATGTAAATGTAGATGTAGATGTAGACGTAGATGTCAACTCCTGTAATTGCATAGCCATATGCCACTAACGATTATTTTCCTGGAACTGATTCCGTATATTGCGCTAAGTGACGCTCAAGGTTACACTATGTATATCTAAAAGACACTAAATAATCGTGAGTTGCGTTACCTCTATGGCTAGACAAATCCACTGGTTGTCTACTTTGCAAAATGTATGACTGTAAAACTGTTTCTCCATGACCAAAACACAATCAAATTTTTTTGGACTAGCTGACACCAGTGTTAGATGACCCTTTGCATGCACCCATGGAGAGTGAACTGAAACATCGGGACAAAAGTAGATTTATTTCATTAACTTCTTTTTTTCGGCCTTCAGCTGTAATACATCAGGAACAGCTTGTGGATGTGACCAGTTGCATCTCACGTGAAACAGTAGATGTCCGGCACTGCAGACAGTGCAAAGAGCGACGTTGAGTGTGACACCACTCGAATTCTGCTACCAGAGACGTCTCCAGCTGCGACCACGATGACACAGTGCCAGTGCACCTGACGATACCGTGGAGGCGGCCGTCACCTCCCTTCACCAAATGGGCGGCTCTCTGCTCCAGCGGCGGCTGCTCTCGTGGCTCAGGGCAGGCTGTCCCGTCCTGTGGTCCAACAGAGGACTCTGTACTGCATTCTGGGACGACACTAGGTCACAGGCTCGTCGTGTAGGCTGTGATACTGGGACGAGAATATTTTAGTACTGAACGCCTGAGTACTTACACGCTCCAGACTATGTTCGTTTACGGCCTAAGACACTTACTCCAAACACTTCTGTGGTGGCAAGTGAGAAAGGCCTCAGTCCTTCTGCTAGCTTACTGCAGCATCGGCTGTTGCTATACTGCACCCAGGTGGTTCTGCTTCGCAATGCCTGTCGGCTGTGTTTTGCCTCACAATGCATAACACTCTTGCCTGCCTATGGCTGGCTCTGTTGCAGCTACTTCTGCCCTGGCATGCTTTTTCATCGAATACGGTCGATACGTTGCAGAATATATATGTAGACATAGATGTAGGTGTAGTGTGGATGTCGATAGGCTCTGGGCTTCATCATTTCCCTGTCCTTCGTACACAACAACACAACCACAACACTTCAGTATACAACCTCTCGCCACAGTCATCCATTCAACATAGATACACACTTAACATTTAATAAAAAGTCGAAAGGAGGTAATACCTCCACTAGAACCTTGCTCAGGAAGGCAATACGGGTTTCCAACATCTGCCACCAAACATCGTTTGCTGAGTGTAGCAATTACTTAGAGGTCTATGAAGTATCTATAATAAGAATTTTGTTTCTAAAATAGTATAATGAAAAAAGGCGTACTGAATCTATACAAATTGTCTGATCAAACAAAAGTGTTGTCAGGGCCCTTGTCAAGGTAGCATATAATTTAACACAGTGGAGGAAGAGAATCCATTATTCAGCATCCGAGTGCATATATTCATATTTTCACTGTAGAAAATGTGGCACATTTCGATCGGACTTTTCGGCAGTCTCAAGCAGCGGTATTTCACTCTAGAGCAACAAGAATGATTATGATTACTTTCATTCACCTGCTGGTAGGCAGCTTGCTGTAGGAGGGAAGTCACCTAGCCAGCTTCTTTCTTATCAATCCAGGGGACCCTGTTACTTTTAAATTTGCAAACTCAACCACTCTGCTAACCAACACTCTCTCATTAGTCCTAAAGCGCGGCTGTAGATAATTTACCAGGAGATATGATTAACAACAATATTCTGCGTCTACTCTTTCTGAATTCGTGATGAGAACTTATAAATATATCAGCTACATCTACGTTTATACTACACATTACACTGTTAAGTACATGGTGGAGGATATTTCATACCAGTATTATGAACTTTCTATCCTTTTCAACAGCATACTGAGCGATAGAAAAGTCTATCGCTTTGTACGCAACTTGATCTCCTTTATCACGACTCCTACGTAAGATTTACGATGGTGGCAGAAGAATGATAGAATGGTCTTCATCGAATAGTTGTTTTCTAAATCTAAGGAACAGGGTTCGGGATAATTCACATTCCATCACATTGGCAAGAAGCATTCTGTAGCCCCGTCAAAGGTGTTTAGGACTGTGTGTTCAGTTCAGAAGGGAGTGCAGAAAATTTTGACCACAGTTTCTTCCTGATTCTCGCCCCATGCTGATTCTGCAGTTTTAAAGTGTATGTGTCGCCTTTGCAGAATGTAGATGGCATGAGATTTTAGTCAAATTTCAGAGTCGATATTCTGAGCAACTCGCACTTAATTTATTCATTTGTGCGTCTAGAACACAGAGTTCATTGTATCAATACCTGTCTTGTAAATGTGAAAACGCGAGCTTACCAAATAAATAACTCTTCTAATTTTCTCTTCTTTACAGCTATTTACAGCTGAAGTGGTTTTATCTTCAAAATGATATGTCCGCAGATCGTGGTCTAGCGGCTGGCGTTGCTCCCTCTGGGTAACGGGGCTCGGGTTCGATTCCCGGCCAGGTCGGGGATTTTCCCTGCCCGGGAATGAGTGTTTGTGTTGTCCTCATCATCTGATCATCGTTCGGGATAGTGGCGAGATGGGACATTGAGAAGATTGAGAATTTGTACGGACGCTGGTAACGACGCAGTTGAGCGCACCACAAACCAAACATCATCATCATGTTCTTCTTCTTCTTCAAAATAACATATCCAGGTTGAGACTGCCCTGACTACAAAGTCTCCTGCACATACACTTATGTTTATGAGCCGTGCACGGCTCGTGTTCAGCCATTTATTATTTGTCGTCTTCTCTGACGTACTGCCGCCTCGTTTTCTTATTTCATTTACTGGCGTCACTAACTTCCTGCCTTACCTGCCCTTGTGTGGCAGCAGCGCTTATCAATAAGCGCATTGTCGTACCATCTGTGGAGCGACCAATAGTATTTCCGGGTCGTCGTCTGTCGAGAGTTCAGTCCGGGCGCAGCAGCAGTGAAGTCGGGGACGGACCAGCAGTGGATTCGGGATGGAGCTCCCGTGAGGTTTGCACAGCCAGTACTCGTCCGACCGCTGGCGACACGTGCACTGTCCGACGCGAGGAGCCTTGAGGAGGGACGACCGTTGGTTGGTCTTCTCATCGGGCGACGTGTATTTGGTCTTCCGATCGCTTCTGGGACCCTTCAATTGATCATCTTGCGGGACTTTGGTCGGTTCCTTCCTTGTGCAGAGATGTCGGGTGGCCAATGGGCTGGTGTTCCCTCTGCATGGTTGGGTCCGAGCCAGTGTCTCCGGGACGTCGTCCGCCTTCCGAAGGGAGTTGGGACGCAGCGCCAGTGAGCTCCGGACAGCCAGTACTCGCCGACCGCTGGCGACACACGTGCACTGTCCGATGGGAGGAGACTGGAGCGGGAAGGACCGTTGGTTGGTCGTTCGGTCGGTCTTGTCAACGGGCGACGTGCATTTGGTCGGCGACAGCTTGTAGAAACTGTGAGTGTCGAAATTGTTCGAGCTCTTGTGAAAGTGTGTTTACTTGGAAACGTGTGTAGCTTCTGTGATTTCCACTGACCAGATCAATGCTGTCTGCGTACTGGAATAGTCAGTCGGTCGGTTGAAGTAGAGCAGCGAGTGTGTCGGGTGGAAGGGAATTGATTAGGCTGTTGGTTGGTTCTTCAACCGTCCCTAGATCGTGTTGCCACCCGATTGTTTAGTGTTACGCTTGGCTGCCTGTCTCGCCTAAACTGTGTTTAGAGTTTCCTCCCCAGGCCGACCCTTGGAACACTCTTGAGTACCACTGTTGGTTGTTTGTGATTGTCATTTTATTTGGTCTCAGGTACTTCAGCCGTGTATTAATATTGTCTGTTTTATGTTTAGTATATGGCCTTCAGTCGAACTTCGTAACAACTTTAGGCCTTCATCCGTGTTTCATTTAAAATTCTTGTTGCTCTGCATTTAGGCCCTCAGCCGCGTTTGTTTCAGAATCTGTGACCTTAATATATAAATACTTTTCCGAAAGGTTTCTCTTTAATTATTTCGAATTCTTGAAACGGGCTTCAGCCGTGTTCTGTAAATGTTTATATTAAGGTTGTCTTTAATTATTCTTGAGTAATTGTTTGGGCCTTCAACCGACAAGATACTTCAAGTCATCTTAAGATATTTTTCTATTGTACTGTGTAAAAGTTTATTTTTAAAGCGTTTCTTTTATCAAGTAAAGAAAATTTCTTTTATTGGGCTGTCAGCCGAAGAATTAACTTGAATTTTCCTTAATGTGGTCTTTAGCCGAAACTGGTAAATGCTTGGCTTTTAAAGAATTTCCTTAGCTGATCTGAAATATTATTTCGGCCTTTAGCCGAGAAGATATTGTAATTTTACTTAAGTACGGCGTTCAGCAGTTACTCTAAGTACTGGTGTTTTTAAAGGAATCATTTATTCTGGAGAAGTTACTTGGGCCCTCAGCCGTGAAATGATCCTTGTTGTTTTAAAGAGTAAACTGTGCGTTTGTTTGAGGAATAAAGTTGTGGTGTGTTCTTTATAACTAATAGTAACTGATCTTGGCTCCTTTCCACAACCTAGAAATCTACTCTGTAGGAATCAGCATAGGTTTCGGAAAAGACGGTCGTGTGAAACCGAGCTCGCGCTATTCGTCCACGAGACTCAGAGGGCCATAGCCACGGGTTCACAGGTAGATGCCAATCCGAAAACAAAGGAAGTAGGTTACAGTACGCTTGTTCACCCACTGCTTGAATACTGCTCAGTAGTGTGGGATCCGTACCAGATAGGGTTTATAGAAGAGATAGAGAAGATCCAACGGAGAGCAGCGCGCTTCGTTACAGGATCATTTAGTAATCGCGAAAGCGTTACGGAGATGATAGATAAACTCCAGTGGAAGACTCTGCAGGAGAGACGCTCAGTAGCTGGGTTCGGGCTTTTGTTGAAGTTTCGAGAACATACCTTCACCGAGGAGTCAACCAGTATATTGCTTCCTGCTACGTATATCTCGCGAAGAGACCATGAGGATAAAATCAGAGAGATTAGTGCCCACACAGAGGCATACCGACTATCCTTCTTTCCACGAACAATACGAGACTGGAATAGAAGGGAGGACCGATAGAGGTACTCAAGGTACCCTCCGCTATACACCGTCAGGTGGCTTGCGGAGTATGGATGTAGATGTAGATGTAGATGACCTGATCCGCTCTGTCCTGCGAAACCAGGATTTCAGTTTACTTCTCTACCGATGCTGCTGGTAACCGTACCATTTACTACGTCGTGTATGTACTGTACTGAAGCTACCGGACCGTAGCACGGCAGTGTGCGGGTACTTTTGTTCAGATAGTGTAAGTGTGGGTAAGGCGTGGAACACATCCGTGTCTAACACGGCCTCTGGGTGAAGCGCCTGACGCCGGCTTTGTCGGGTAGGGGGTGAGGGGGTGGCGCCCAGTAGGTGAGCCGGCCTACTATACTGTATAGATAGGCCTGTTCGGCGGCGGACCGCCCGCGGCCGCCGTGAATCACAGCGGCGCCTCCGCGGGGGTCCGGATTAGGCCTCGCCGGGCCGGTGTTCGCCGGCGGTGCGCGTGCCGCGCTGTAAATAGCCGCCGGCGGAGGGAGCAGCGAGCGACTTATCTCTCCCCCGGTCGCGGCACGCGCCCCGCCATATTAGCTGCGACCGTGTTTGAGGACAGCCGGAAAAGTGGGCCACGCGCCACCGGCCGGCAGCCGCCGGCCGCCCGCCAGCTAGCTAGCGCCCTTGATCGCTCGCGCGATGCAGATACAGCGCGCGCGCGCGCGCGTGCTCGCCGCCTTCCCTGTTTGCGTCCGGCCGGGCAACGCCGTCCCACTGTTTCTTTGTGCGACGTCAAACGGGCGTGAGCACTCAGAGTGTCGCTGTACGGTTTCCTGGCTACTTTGTGTCGCCAAGTGCCGAGAACCGTCGGCAGCGACTCGATTTCGGTACAGTATCACAATATCCCTTTTCGTTTCCCTACAGCAACCGTAGTGGTGGAAGGCAGCGGACGTCTACAACCCGCGAGGTCAAGTCCAGTTGCTTTTATTTATTTATATTTATTTATTCATTGTTCCGTGGGACCAAATTAAGGAGAAGTCTCCATGGTCATGGAACGAGTCAATACATGAAATTATAACACGATAGTAGAAACAGATAAAATGAAATACAAGAAACGTATTCACGCGACAATTCGTAAGTTTAAATAAAGAAAATCAACAATGTAACATTGGAATTTGCTTAATTTTTCAGCTCTTCCAGGAGCTCCTCGGGGGTTCCCGGGTTCGATTCCCGGCGGGGTCAGGGATTTTCTCTGCCTCGTGATGGCTGGGTGTTGTGTGCTGTCCTTAGGTTAGTTAGGTTTAAGTAGTTCTAAGTTCTAGGGGACTGATGACCATAGATGTTAAGTCCCATAGTGCTCAGAGCCATTTGAACCATTTTTTTTTTTTTAGCTCCTCGGCAGAATAGAAGGAGTGAGCCATGAGGAAACTCTTCAGTTTGGACTTAAAAGCGTTTGGGCTACTGCTAAGATTTTTGAGTTCTTGTGGTAGCTTATTGAAAATTGATGCAGCAGGATAGTGCACTCCTTTCCCCACAAGATTCAAGGAAGTGCATTCCACATGCAGATTTGATTTCTGTCTAGTATTAACTGAGTGAAAGCTGCTAACTCTTGGGAGTAAGCTAATATTGTTAATAACAAACGACATTAAAGAAAATATATACTGTGAGGACAATGTCAGAATTCCCAGACTACTGAATAGGGGTCGACAAGAGGTTCTCGAACTTACACCACATATAGTTCGAACAGCCCGTTTTTGAGCCAAAAATACCCTTTTTGAATCAGAAGAATTACCCCAAAAAATAATACCATATGACATAAGTGTATGAAAATATGCGAAGTAGACTACTTTTCGTATTCAACTGTCACTTATTTCAGATACTGTTCTAATGCTAAATAAAGCAGCATTTAGTTTCTGAACAAGATCCTGAACATGGGCTTTCCACAACAGCTTACTATCTATCCGAACGCCAAGGAACTTGAACTGTTCCGTCTCGCATATAACATGCCCATTCTGTCTGATCAAAACATCAGTTCTTGTTGAATTGTGAGTTAGAAACTGTAAAAACTGAGTCTTACTGTGATTTAGCATCAAATTATTTTCCACAAGCCACGAACTTATTTCATGAACTACATTATTTGATAATGTCTCAGTATTACACACAAGATCCTTCACTACCAAGCTGGTGTCATCAGCAAACAGAAATATTTTTGAATCACCTGTAATACTAGAAGGCATATCATTTATATAAATAAGAAACAGCAGCGGCCCCAGCACCGACCCTTGGGGAACGCCCCACTTAACAGTGCCCCATTGCTACTGAACATCACTACCACTCTCAATATTGCGGAGAATTACTTTCTGCTTTCTATTCTTAAGGTAAGAGGCGAACCAATTGTAAGCTACTCCCGTTACTCCATAATGGTCCAACTTCTGCAGTAATATTTTGTGGTCAACACAGTCAAAAGCCTTCGTCAAATCAAAGATAACACCTAGCGTTCGCAATCTTTTATTTAATAAATAAATATACCTCTCATACCTGTTGACGGATGGGTGAGCGGCTCACTTTCAGATCACACTGGAGTCCTAGGTCAATCACCCTGATAAGCCTGACACTGCCTCGCGCCTCGGGTAATGGCCACAATTCGGTGAGGACGAGCGTCGTCATCTTCCTTCAGGTACGCACATGCGAATGGTGCCGCTTACTGTTTATTCCGTCCCATACAGCTGCCAAATTGCGGCGATTGCTACAGCGATTGACACATTTCGTCCGCTCTCCCAAATACGAGTAGTCCCAAATATTTCCCCGAGGATGTTCTTTTACACTACCGGCAACAGCAGCCAAATTTCCAGATTTTGAAAGAAATACTGCGCACTGGCTATACAGGGTGTTACACTAATGTACGGCCAAACTTTCAGGAAACATTCCTCACACACAAAGAAAGAAAATATGTTATGTGGACATGTGTCCGAAAACGCTTACTTTCCATGTTAGAGCTCATTTTATTACTTGTCTTCAAATCACATTAATCACGGAATGGAAACACACAGCAACAGAACGTACCAGCGTGACTTCAAACACTTTGTTGCAGGAAATGTTCAAACTGTCCTCCGTTAGCGAGGATACATGCATCCACCCTCCGTCGCATGGAATCCCTGATGCGCTGATGCCGCCCTGGAGAATGGCGTATTGTATCACAGCCGTCCACAATACGAGCACGAAGAGTCTCTACATTTGATACCGGAGTTGCGTAGACAAGAGCTTTCAAATGCCCCCATAAATGAAAGTGAAGAGGGTTGAGGTCAGGAGAGCGTGGAGGCCATGAAATTGGTCCGCCTCTACCAATCCATCGGTCACCGAATCTGTTGTTGAGAAGCGTACGAACACTTCGACTGAAATGTGCAGGAGCTCCATCGTGCATGAACCACATGTTGTGTCGTACTTGTAAAGGCACCGAAGTCAACATTACCTTCCTTCAATTGGGCCAACTGGCGGTGAATCGAGGTAGTACAGTACATACTGACGAAAGTAAAACGAGCTCTAACATGGAAATTAAGCGTTTCCGGACACATGTCCACGTAACATCTTTTCTTTATTTGTGTGTGAGGAATGTTTCCTGAAAGTTTGGCCGTACCTTTTTGTAACACCCTGTACAATACTTTTTATTAAAAATCACGGCTGGTTTCGTGCCACTAGAAGGCGGCTCGTCAGGCGATAAAGATTCTTTTTCACAAGTCAACGCCGCGAGGTAACTGCCTTACAGTGAGTCTCCATCGTCCCCACAAAAGTTGTAAATAAATAGCATGCTAAAAGCTAGAGTCCACATTTAAAACGCAGGAGATGGCGAAACCTCGCCACAACCAGGAACGTGGTTAAGTGGCATCAGGCATTTAATAAAATGTATTCCACAATGAGCGCGGATTGTTTCTTTAAAATCTTTTTCTCCAGTGTCGAAATCCGGTAATTTAGCTGGCTAGTCGAGATGTGGCAGGGTAGCCGCTTCTGGGACGGATCTAGGAGGTTACAGCTGCATATTAGCTTTCCCGCTCCTCTGTCCCAAATACCATAACGTACCGTAGCTTCCATTTTTTATGTACCACACAGTCGCGCGGGGGTAATAATAATAATAATACTAAAATGTATATAACAGTTTAATGTATACTAACAACAAATCTGTAAACCTTTTGCGTCTGTCAATTTGTCTGTTTGAACACACTTCTCCAAACTACTAGACGAACTATGGAAAAAGAACTCTTCAGTCTTTACTCTTTGCCTTTCGATCTTTGTCATATTTGCGAAAATGCTTTTGTTGGTAGACATATGCTGTTTCATATGATTCAAAGTAATGAATGCAATGCTTATACAATCTTCAGTCTGTGTAATTCATACTTCCACACTATTTGTTGCATAATCTACAAGTTGTATGATGTACAGCTAACTCGGTAGCATGATGCATAGTTGCACAGTCCTGCTCATGCTCCTCTGTATCCCTACTTGGGAGCGACGTTGAGCATGCCTACGTATAATGCGTTGCGACAACTTGGGTGGGGGTAGAGGGGGGTAGAGGGGTTAGAGTGGGTAGAGGGGGTAGAGTGGGGTAGAGGGGGTAGAGTGGGGTAGAGGGGGGTAGAGTGGAGTATAGGGGGGTAGAGGGGTGTAGAGGGGGGTAGAGGGGGGTAGAGGGGGGTAGAGGGGGTAGAGTGGGGTAGAGGGGTAGAGGGGGGTAGAGGGGGGTAGAGTGGGGTAGAGGGGGTAGAGGGGGTAGAGTGGGGTAGAGGGGGTAGAGTGGGGTAGAGGGGGTAGAGTGGGGTAGAGGGGGGTAAAGTGGGGTATAGGGGGGTAGAGTGGGGTAGAGGGGGTAGAGTGGGGTAGAGGGGGTAGAGTGGGGTAGAGGGGGGTAGAGTGGGGTATAGGGCGTTAGAGGGGGGTAGAGGGGGTAGAGTGGGGCGCACGTCACGAGCTGTGCTCACCCGAACTGGCAGTCACGTGAGGGCAGCTGACGTTATTGCACGCACAGTAGCTTACGCACTCGCCATCACTCATCATAACAAAACTACTGATAAATGAGCGCAGCTGTAGGTAAAAGCTAGCATCGTAATAATATGCACTGCATTAACGCTTAAGGGGCTCCGGAAAGGCTCAAAATCATGAAAAGTTCAGTTTTTACTTTTTTGCGTTTTCTGAATCTGCAGACTATTACCTTTTAATAGATATATAATTTATTCAATTCCAAAGACTACAACTATTTTTAATTTTTTTTTTGAAATGTGTTCTACATGGGCGTGACCCACTGTGGCGCTGTTAAACTGCTGTCAAATGCTGTTATTATTAACGTCCGTGTTCATCAGGTACATTTTAGTGGTGTGAGATAAAGTATGTGTTGTGGCTAACCTGTGATGGTTCAATATATATCGCTGGTGTGATTGTCGATTGTTTCATGTTTATTTACTCTGTCGGTATCTCGAAAATATTCGTAATTAATTCTGTTTCTTGGGTCTCTGTTTTGTTGAAGTATAATAATGAGTAAAAGTAAAGTTATTAGAAATCCTCTGAAGGCTTTTAAGAAAAGGAGAAATGTTGGAAAGCCAAAGGTATGTGTTATTACTGTAAATAATAAAGACGATAACCAAGTGAGTGAACCTAACCTCTCAAGTACACCTGCCCATAGCAGTCAAAGTGGGAAAGAAAATACTTCACAGAAGAAGCTTGGTTCAATGAGTGAAAACTATGAATGTTTTATGGGCGAATCGGATGTGAATGAAATATTTGATATGTCGGTTCTCAAAGGAATTTTTTCAAACTGTGTAAGATGTATTCATTGTAGTGAAGTTGGTCTAGAACTCTCTATAATAAAGCACGTAGGACTTGCTAGTGAAATACAACTGAAATGTGATAAGTGTTCATACATGACCACCTTTTGGAACAGTGTTGCAGTAACTGCAACTGAAGAAAATGGTAGCAAAATCTACGAACACAACAACGAGCGACGCTTGCTTTAGACAAGGAACGCCTTCGGGCTGCAGACAGGGCTGTAAAGAGTCTAGAAATACAAGCAAGAGTAAACAGGAGGAGGAACAAGAGGAAGCTGGAGGAGAAGTTTGCAGAGGATGAAGATAATCCATCCTATGGACCTGGAATGCACTAAAAAGTTAATCCAATCTTTGTCGCTCGATTCCCAAAACTTTTATTTACTCATACTTGTTACATGTTTTCTAAGGATCTTCCAAACATATTTGTTTCAAACTTTCAGTAAATGTTACACAGTACCTTCTGCATAATTTAACACAGCCTTTTTCCAAAAAACTGTGTATTTTTGAATATATAAATAAAAAATTGCAAAAAAATGTTGTGAATTTTCATTACAATTGAAAAAAAAATCATCTTTAATAACTGAACTAAAATTTTGTAAAATCCCTGTGTTATGTTGTAGTCCATATTCCAATAAATAATCTGTAAAAAGTTCAACTTCCTACCTCAAATACTTTGTGAGGAAAGATGTAATTTATAAGCGTTATTTTAACGTTGCAAGTATAGGGCGTTCCGGAGCCCCTTAATGTATCACTTTAGCATAGCTAACAAAAAAAATAATTTACACGATATAAAGTTGAAGCGTGCACTCACCATTGTTATTTCACTTGTGAACACAGGTTTGGACACTATGCCTATGCGAGAGTGTAAATCAGAGGAATGGTGTTTTTTTGACTCATGCCTGTAAAGTCAGTGTTTTTGTTATTTTTTCTGAGATCTTTCAGTCTCGCCTTAATCTACTTCCAGGAGTTTGCAGCGTCCACCTGTGGGCAGACAACAGTTGCGTTCAACCTGTGGATGGTGCCATTTACCTGCCTCGAATATTCTCTGAAACCAGTCAGACCGAAACATCTCCATGTGGGCCACACCTGAGACGAGCACTGGAAATGGTCTTAAACACAGCACGCAATTCCTTGTCAAATTGTTGGGTTGAAAATAAATAAATCGCCAGGTCCTGTGGGATTCCAATTCGGTTTTACAGAGAGTACTCTACTGCACTGGCTCCTTACTTAGCTTGCATTTATCGCGAATCTCTTGCCCAACGTAAAGTCCCGAGCGACTGGAAAAAAGCGCAGGTGACGCCTGTATATAAGAAGGGTAGAAGGACGGATCCTCAAAATTACAGACCAATATCCTTAACATCGGTTTGTTGCAGGATTCTCGAACATATTCTCAGTTCGAACACAATGAATGTCCTTGGGACAGAGAAGTTGCTGTCCATGCATCAGCACGGCTTTAGAAAGCATCGCTCCTGCGAAACGCAAATCACCCTTTTTTCACATGATGTCTTCCGAACCGTGGATGAAGGGCATCAGACGCCATATTCCTTGACTTCTGGAAAGCGTTTGACTCGGTGCCCGACTGCAGACTCGTAACTAAGGTACGAACATATGGGATTGGTTCCCAAATATGTGAGTGGCTCGAAGATTTCTTAAGTAATAGAACCCAGTACGTTGTCCTCGATGGTGAGTGTTCATCGGAGGTGAGGGTATCATCTGGAGTGCCCCAGGGAAGTGTGGTAGGTCCGCTGTTGTTTTCTACCTACATAAATAATCTTTTGGATAGGGTGGATACCAATGTGCGGCTGTTTGCTGATGATGCTGTGGTGTACGGGAAGGTGTCGTCGTTGAGTGACTGTAGGAGGATACAAGATGACTTGGACAGGATTTGTGATTGGTGTAAAGAATGACAGCTAACTCTAAATATAGATAAATGTAAATTAATGCAGATGAACAGGAAAAAGAATCCCGCAATGTTTGAATACTTCATTGGTAGTGTAGCGCTTGACACAGACACGTGGATTAAATATTTGGGCGTAACACTACAGAGCGATACGAAGTGGGACAAGCATGTAATGGCAGTTGTGGGGAAGGCGGATAGTCGTCTTCGGTTCATTGGTAGAATTTTGGGAAGATGTGGTTCATCTATAAAGGAGACCGCTTATAAAACACTAATACGACCTATTCTTGAGTACTGCTCGAGCGTTTGGGATCCCTATCAGGTCGGATTGAGGGAGGACGTAGAAGCAATTCAGAGGCGGGCTGCTAGATTTGTTACTGGTAGGTTTGATCATCACGCGAGTGTTACGGAAATGCTTCAGGAACTCGGGTGGTAGTCTCTGGAGGAAAGGAGGCGTTCTTTCCGTGAATCGCTACACAGGAAATTTAGAGAACCAGCATTTGAGGCTGACTGCAGCACAATTTTACTGCCGCCAACTTATATTTCGCAGAAAGACCACAAAGATAAGATAAAAGGTATTAGGGCTCGTACAGAGGCATATAGAAAGTCATTTTTCCCTCGTTCTGTTTGGGGGTGGAACAGGGAGAGAAGATGCCAGTTGTGGTACGAGGTACCCTCCGCCACGCACCGTATGGTGGATTGCGGAATATGTATGTAGATATAGATGTAGATTCTACTTTTATTCTAAACACTATCTAAGGTAAATGGAAATCAATATACGTAAAGGTATAAAGAGTTTCAGAAAAATGTTCTTGCAAGAGGGGGGCGGGGTGTACAAGACTGCCGTGAACTTCCCACCCCCTTGTAGCCGCGCTTTGAGAGAGTGTTTGCGAAATTGGGCGCGTAATCATGCAGCCCTGTGAGCATGGTTGTTGGCGGCGTGGGAGATGAGACTGTCCACAGCAGACTCATCATGAAAATACAGAAGAAACGGCAAGACTTTGTCACCGAGAATGTAGATGTAAGCACCCTTGAGCTTACGAGCCTTCAACATCTGGTTCATGACAACCTCAACGAGTGATTCCGAATCATCATACACAAAAAAATCGCCAAAACACGACAGAACCACCTCCGGCCTCAAACAACACCCTTCGCAGACAGCAGGCTTAACGCCTCACCAGAATATCGCTTCTCTCAGAGCCTTACTTCATTTCAAAATAGGAAAAATTGCGACTTATTGCACCACGTTACACGGCTACGGTCAGTTTCTGCCCAGTGTTTGGCTCGCTAACGACTATTTTAGATGCGACTATGAACAAACCCTTTTTGCGAGGTAATCGTCTCTACATGTCCACTGGATGTAGTTCTCTTGTTAGTGTTGCTCGTAAACTGGTCGCTACGAACCTCCACTCACTGCAGCAGCAGTACGTGTCGGACTGCAAACGGCTTCTCAGTGGCAAGATGTCACAGTCCTCTCCGGTCGCAGTCCGATTTCCCACTACATCACCACTCTACTCGCATCAGAAAATACATCATACACAATCATCGTGGCCTTTCTAGCACGTCTTAACTTGTACAGGTAACCTAGCGTCTATTCCGAGCGATACCTTGTGAAGTGTCTGATAGTCAATAGCGCCTTACTTGCGTATTTTTAATCTTCACTTTATGGAAGATCTCATATAAGCAGAGGGATTTTGCAGCAATTTCTGTTCAGAAAAAATTGCCGTATTTGTACTGTGACATTCTTCACAATGTTTCCCCTTATTAATCAAAAAGATTTATATTTGTTGCCAGATAGTATGATTTGTAGCTTGATATATCATCAGCTATTATGTGCTCTGCGTCTCCATTATATGTGCACGACATCTACATGAAAACGGCAGTAAACAGCTAATAAATACGGTGACTAGATCGTTACTCGGAGGCAACAGAAGTTTTTCGTAGCAAGTCTGCCCCCACAGTTTACCCTGTACATTAAATGAAGTCGCATCAGTACGACGAACGATATGAAAATCATTTGTCATCATGGCATGTAACAACAACGGTGTGAGAAATTTGTAGGGAATTAGTCACTGTCTTGAAGATTAAGTGTTCGACTGATTACGTTCTTTTATTGTAAATGTATTTTTCACGATACAATCTCATGAACATTTCACAATAGCGTAAAAGATTTAGATAAGCCACTGTTCATCTTCATATTACACATGTCCCAAGTTGTTTCCGTTGCGTTGTTAAAACAAAATTTCAGGAACCAGTATTAGGTGAAGAATCAAATCACATGCATCAATCCCCTTCGTACCTTTCACGCCGGGACCGAGAGAAGAAAGGTAGGTTAATTATGTTACTCACGGGGCTGTGTAAGCAGTCGTTCTTCCTGGACTCTGTAGCCGATTGGAATCGGAAGAAACCCTAATTTGTGGAACCATCGTAACAAGGATAACTCCCCATCGCTCCCCTGTCAGCTTTAGTGGTAAGATGGCCCAGTGGATAGCCAGTGAAAAACTGAACTCAGATCAAGTATGAAAATCAGGAAGAAGTTTACTGAACTGTGAGGAAAGAAGCAAAATAGAAACAGTGAACGGTTCGAGTGTAACAAGTGCAGTATTGAGGTAACATGACCAGCCGCGGCGTGATTAAGAGGTCACGCTGTTGGAGTGTTCGTATGTTCAAATGTGTGTGAATTTCTAAGGGACCAAACTGCCAAGGTCATCGGTCCCTAGACTTACACATTGCTTAAACTAACTTATGCTAAGAACAACACACACACCCATGCCCGAGGGAGGACTCGAAACTCCGGCAGGAGGGGCAGCGCAATCCGTGACAGGGCGCTTCAAACCGCGCGACCACTCCGCGCCGGGAGTTGGAGTGTGAAACGAACGAACCGTGTTAAAACTCCCTCGTGTCATTTATGCTTTTTTTTAAAGCATTATGAACTTTCCGTCGGGTCACTGAAATGTTTGTTCTTTTCCTGTAGTCTTGCCAGTTATCATACTATACATTGTTTACAGAATATGAGTCATGTGGTAACAATAATTTACGGTCGCAAATGAAAGTGGTGAATAGTGAAAGTAGGTGAGATACGACATAGACGTCTCACAGAAATGAAAACAACAATTAAACGGGTGTGAAGTATGTTACAACAAAAGAATTCAAGAGTCAAAACTTCCAAAACAGAACGCAACTTCAAAAACATTAAAAATATATGTTTTGACAGAACGCAGGGAAACTGTGAGACTGTGAAACTGTTGCGTTCATTTATTGCAGCTTATATTACAAAATCTTATGTTTTCATCATTTCTTCAGGAATGATCACATTCACATTCATACGAACACCTAAACCGGCCAAGAAGGCGTATTTCACTGACTTTACCAGGCGTACAAAATAGTTGCGTCAGTAAAAATTCCTGTCATACGACACACGTACTGTCACTAATGTCGTGTGCGACACGCCAGACGTGTTTTCCGGCGGAGGATTCGGTTGACTTGCCGCTTTGTCGTCAAACATTTGCGGTACCCATTCGATAGCCACTTCCTTTCGGCTACTAAGAGAGTAGTTGTGCAGAATCAGCTGTCATTATAGGTCCTTTCCTTACACCTCGCAGTTGCAAAAGGACGCTAAATCACGAACAGACACAAATTTGAACACAGCGAAAGAAAAAGAAAACAACCGTCCTCACAGAACCGCGTGATCGCTGTTGTTCTTGGTGCCTCTACAATGCACTTCTTTTCCTAGGACCATTCGCTGTTTCCACTTTGCTTTTTTTTTTATTTTCACAGTTCAGTACATCTTATTCCTGTTTTCGTGCTTCATCTGTGTTCAGTTTTTGACGGGCTTCCCACTGGGACCTCTTATCACTAAAGCTGATGGGGGTGCGATGGGGAGTTTCCCTTGTAAGTAGCCCGTACAGTGAACTTCATAGTGGTCCGCAGAGTGCTTGCGTAATCCCCGCTCGGTGTCGGGAGTTTCGCTTAGCGACGGCTGCCACCCACAGGCCAGGGTGAGCCGGCGGCGGTGGGGCGGTCTCGCCGTCGCTCCGGAGTGTCCGCCGTCCAGCCGCCGCCGCCGCCGCCGCCGCCGTCGCCGCCCCCGCAGCTATCGATCTGAGACGCGGGACGCCGCTCGCTCAGTCCGACGCCTCGCAGCCCGCGTTTGGCAGACAGCGGGATCTCACCACACGACTGCCGAGTCTGTGCTGCAAACCAGTGCTGGCTGTCACCTACTACACGTTTCTCCGCCTAATACGGAAGTCTGCAGCTGATCATCGGCGTCAGCAGAAATTTATAGAAAAGGGTGAGGAGGGGGGGAGGGGGAGGGGAGCAAGACTCTAAAATCGCAATTTTTGACATAAATGTGTGGGCCAGTATCGATAAGTTGTCATAACAAAACAACTAAATTTGATGGGCGACACAAATGACATTATATCCCATGGAAGTGGTGATTAACAACTCACTTTTAGAGCTCTATGAGAATTCTGTAATGAATAGCAGTTCTTTAGTTCAGATTCCTCGGAGCAAGTGCACGCTTCCGCCGCTCCTCCACTTAACGCAAGATTTTGATCGGCACCGTAGAGGCTAACGATAAGTTAGTACACCTGGAAAGAAGATGTTGACTTTGATGGCATATGTGTCCACGGGGATAGTAGACATACTGATAATAGTTTGAACGTCATCCGCGAACATACAGCATAGTGACATAGCTACCAGAGCGCTATCTGTGTCTACCCAGAAGTCTCAGTGTGGTACAAACGTGTGAAGCAAGCAGCATCCATGCCACGGAGACGCACATGTGCTTCCCACAGCCAACTGAGTAAATTTGAAAGGGGACAAATTTTGGCCGTCTGAGTGGCGGGATGGTCCTTTCGGAGAACTGCCGCACAAGTTGGGCGTGCTCCGTCACTTGCGCAACAATGCTGGTATCAGTGGTCACGTGATCATTCTCACACCTGCAGACGAGGTTCTGGGCGTCCACACCCCACAGAAGCCCACCAGGGTCGTCGTATTGTAAGGGCAGCAGTGGTAGGTCGTACCACCGCCACAGCACAAATAAGAGGACTTCTGAGCCCAGACGCCGGCCGAAGTGGCCGTGCAGTTAAAGGCGCTGCAGTCTGGAACCGCAAGACCGCTACAGTCGCAGGTTCGAATCCTGCCTTGGGCATGGATCTGTCTGATGTCCTTAGGTTAGTTAGGTTTAACTACACTCCTGGAAATGGAAAAAAGAACACATTGACTCCGGTGTGTCAGACCCACCATACTTGCTCCGGACACTGCGAGAGGGCTGTACAAGCAATGATCACACGCACGGCACAGCGGACACACCAGGAACCGCGGTGTTGGCCGTCGAATGGCGCTAGCTGCGCAGCATTTGTGCACCGCCGCCGTCAGTGTCAGCCAGTTTGCCGTGGCATACGGAGCTCCATCGCAGTCTTTAACACTGGGCCTGGATGGAAGGATCATAATTGTGGTTCCCCTTAGCTGGGCCCAACCCGACAGATACACAATGTAGATCGGGGAAAACCACCGTCCAGGCTGAGTTACCATATAGCCGGGAGGTGCCAATCATTCATCAAGCGAGAACTTGTCTGACAAGCACACATACACATCCACAACCACACATAATGACACAAACACAGACCTAAACAATTTCAATAAAATCACTCCATCACATCTAGACTAGTTAATATTTAATTTTGCACTATGTAAGTAGTAATAAGCTAATGAAGTATACAAGTACATATGTGAACTGTGAGTGGCGGCCAGCGTCTTGAAGGTCATTCCAAGACCCTGACCGCAACCCACACATAGGTGGTGGTAATTTCTCTATCCTTTTCTTTCCTATCTTTCTGTTTACTCCTTCTTAAATTCAAAATGAAATTGTTTTCCATTTCCGTATTATTTATATTATTTGTAATGTATCTAAAAGCTGCACAACGAACAAAAACGAACAAATAACGTAAAAGCCCGCCTCCACGTGGCAAGACTTGGGCAACAGTATGAGTGGGATCGGGAACAGGGGAGGTAACTCACATAACCACTCCTGGGCCCGAGCCCAGTCACAGTGGCTAAGAGGCTTAATACGACCCACCATAAGCAATTAGAAGGTGGGTCAATAAATAAAGAGCAGCAAGCGAAAAAAAAAAAAAAGAAAAAAAAAAGTCTTTAACACTGGTAGCATGCCGCGACAGCGTGGACGTGAACCGTATGTGCAGTTGACGGGCTTTGAGCGAGGGCGTATAGTGGGCATGCGGGAGGCCGGGTGGACGTACCGCCGAATTGCTCAACACGTGGGGCGTGAGGTCTCCACAGTACATCGATGTTGTCGCCAGTGGTCGGCGGAAGGTGCACGTGCCCGTCGACCTGGGACCGGACCGCAGCGACGCACGGATGCACGCCAAGACCGTAGGATCCTACGCAGTGCCGTAGGGGACCGCACCGCCACTTCCCAGCAAATTAGGGACACTGTTGCTCCTGGGGTATCGGCGAGGACCATTCGCAACCGTCTCCATGAAGCTGGGCTACGGTCCCGCACACCGTTAGGCCGTCTTCCGCTCACGCCCCAACATCGTGCAGCCCGCCTCCAGTGGTGTCGCGACAGGCGTGAATGGAGGGACGAATGGAGACGTGTCGTCTTCAGCGATGAGAGTCGCTTCTGCCTTGGTGCCAATGATGGTCGTATGCGTGTTTGGCGCCGTGCAGGTGAGCGCCACAATCAGGACTGCATACGACCGAGGCACACAGGGCCAACACCCGGCATCATGGTGTGGGGAGCGATCTCCTACACTGGCCTTACACCACTGGTGATCGTCGAGGGGACACTGAATAGTGCACGGTACATCCAAACCGTCATCGAACCCATCGTTCTACCATTACTAGACCGGCAAGGGAACTTGCTGTTCCAACAGGACAATGCACGTCCGCATGTATCCCGTACCACCCAACGTGCTCTAGAAGGTGTAAGTCAACTACCCTGGCCAGCAAGATCTCCGGATCTGTCCCCCATTGAGCATGTTTGGGACTGGATGAAGCGTCGTCTCACGCGGTCTGCACGTCCAGCACGAACGCTGGTCCAACTGAGGCGCCAGGTGGAAATGGCATGGCAAGCCGTTCCACAGGACTACATCCAGCATCTCTACGATCGTCTCCATGGGAGAATAGCAGCCTGCATTGCTGCGAAAGGTGGATATACACTGTACTAGTGCCGACATTGTGCGTGCTCTGTTGCCTGTGTCTATGTGCCTGTGGTTCTGTCAGTGTGATCATGTGATGTATCTGACCCCAGGAATGTGTCAATAAAGTTGCCCCTTCCTAGGACAATGAATTCACGGTGTTCCTATTTCAATTTCCAGGAGTGTAGTTCTATGTTCTAGGGGACTAATGACCTCAGCAGTTGAGTCCCATAGTGCTCAGAGCCATTTTTTTTTAGCCCAGACGTGACGAGACGAACTGTTGTGAACTGGTGATGAGCAGTGGGGACTGCGGGCACGCAAACCTCTAGCCAGCGTTCCACTCACGCTACAGCATCGGCGTGCACTGCTCGTCCGCTGCCGTCAGTGAATCTCTCGGAATGGTGCGCCATGGTCTTCAACGAGGAAAGCAGGTTCTGTATGCACGCAAGTGATGGTCGTTTGGCCATGCAGTGTAGACCTGGTGAGCGCTGTCCCCTAGAGTGTACTTGTAGCTGTCAAAAGGATGTGTTGAAATCAGGACTGTCTGGCCAATATACTATGATCGAAAATACAGTAACACAACAGACTCACTAGGTACGATTAAACAAAGTCCGGCAGAAAAGGAGGGTACGTGAATGAATCAAGGAACCAATCAGAAAATGTGAAAGTCCCCTGTTAATGAAACTTAATACATAAAAATAGACGAAAAGATCTCATATCCTTTGACTCGCTTGACTACGAGATAAGTGATCAGTCACAGCCTTCAAAATTGAGGGTGGCGGGGGGGGGGGGGGGTTAATGTAAGGTAGAAGAATTACCTAAATCATACCATGGGTGTGACAATTTACCAGAAGAACTCCGAGGGAACAGTAATTCACACTTGAAAGAAGTCGACTACGTTTTGAGTATTGTATATCTATACGGGCTCTTATCAAGGTGGACTAACAAAAAGAGATTAAATGTATTCAAAGAAGGGCCGCACAGTCCATCACGGATTGGTCTTGTCAGAGACTGCTAAACAAACTTCTGTAGGAGACCCCACCAGGGCCGGCCGCGGTGGCCGTGCGGTTCTAGGCACTTCAATCCGGAACCGCGTGACTGCTACGGTCGCAAGTTCGAATCCTGCCTCAGGCATGGATGTGTGATGTCCTTAGGTTAGTTAGGTTTAAGTAGTTCTAAGTTCTATGGAAATGATGACGTCAGATGTTAAGTCCCATAGTGCTCAGAGCCATTTGAATCATTTTAACAAAAAAAAAACACAGTAATAGGTACATTTTAAAATAATAGGTACACTTTAAAATAATTGGAATCGGCAATAAAATAACTGAAGATTTGGTTCTCAACTCTAAATTAGTGCGAGCTCTTCACATTTTGCTCACACATGAGCTGGCTGGTACT
Organism: Schistocerca piceifrons; assembly: GCF_021461385.2. Lineage (NCBI taxonomy): Eukaryota > Metazoa > Arthropoda > Insecta > Orthoptera > Acrididae > Schistocerca > Schistocerca piceifrons. The sequence goes on from NC_060141.1 coordinate 25,509,049, forward strand.
TTACAGCAGGCGTGGATGTGTCCACAAGCCTACAACAGGCTAAAATATTCAATTAACGGGCGGTACTGACAATTAAATGCAATAATAACAGAAATGAGAACCTAAACTGAATTATGCTGGCCCCACGTTAATAAGTTGGTGTCGCAAGGAAACATTTTGTTACTGAAATACAAGTTCGCGGCCCCAGCCGCCCATTAAACAAACACCTGTGAGATAGCAACACACCAGACAAATCGTACGCAGCAAACACTCTCTGTGAAGCTGTTAAAGAAACTGCATAAAATATCATAATATAGCGAGTGGCAGATTGAGCCGACACAGAAATCAGAGCAATAAGTACAGTCAGGCAAATCAAACTGAGTAACGACTAACTAGAACGGCTGGCGACAGCGGAGGAATCTTGAGGAGGTGGCACACACGCTTTAGTGGTACTCTGCAGAAACAAATAATAATTTTGCTCCCCGTAGCAGCAGACTGCTGGTTTCAATGCTAATCTAGAAAAACTGGAATGGATGGCCTCCAATGAATCCCGCCTGTGCGTCTCACACAAACGCCGAGGCCGTCATTCCATAATTCCTTACGGGTTGCAATTAGCACGTTGCACCGTGCCAACAGCCCGTACTGAAACCTCCACAAGCAGCGGCGTAGGCGTACTCGTTCCTCTCCAGCAACGTCGGGCGTGTTTACTGTCTCATACAGGCCACTGCTTCCCGCTAAAAGCACACACCCCATGCAACCTGCACGCTGTCACGTGGCAGGCCAATGCAGAACTCACTGCATCACCGTTCGCATTGACAGCCAAGACGCGACTCTCCCCCCGCTCACTAACCTCTCTGACAAAGATCACCAGCCTTAAATAGGAAAGATAAACTAGCCAATCGCTGGTGGCTATCAGCGATCCTGCTCTAGTACCATATAATATGGAAGACTACGCGGAGAAAACACAGTAAGATTTCATCTGGACAGCTTGTCAATTCAAAGTTAACGGACAGAAGCAGCCGACTATTATAATCAGATAGACAAAACAACTTGCGTGGCGGAAGAAATACATTGCGAGCTGCTCAGAATATAGGTGACGCTACGGCATTAAGGCAATTACACGCTCCCAGACATCAGCTAGCGTGGTCAGTCAGCCCCCAATTCACCACATTCAACAAAAACTCCACATAGAGGGGGCGAATCAATGCTGTTGGCGATGAGACGAACTAGAGTATCACTTATTTTACGAATAAACAGGGGAAGACAGCACGAGTTTCCCACTCCGCGTGTACAAAGCGCACATTAACAAACAAGTGGTTACTGGCATGGAGCAGTGTCCCATCAATTGGTCAACCTCTTCACACCAAACACATTGGCAGGGGCGACACATTCTATTGGACACTCACAAAGTTCAAGAGCAAATGACTTCCTCACGCAGCTCGGGCGGCGCCACGGTGTCCCGTACTTTGATATCCGAAAAGGTAAAAATGCCGCGCTCAATTTCTCTCTGTGGATGGTAGTGGCGGCATGGGGGTATCTGCACTCAGTGAGGATAGGCGCCGGGTCTAGCCAATACAAGTACGAAGTGAGGGCCCTACCGCACTGGGCCACTGCTTGGTCTGCTGACAGAGAAGCACGAGACGTAGTGCATCCTGCCGCACTTGGCGTCTGCCTGAGTGTGGCAACTCTGTCGGCACAGCGGCCGCCACCGAGTTCTGCCGGCAGGCCTGCCAGCCGCGATAGTTTTGACACCGAACCTTCTATCTGCGAGGTTCAGATGGGACACTTCATCTCAGAACTACCGTACTCAAAACGCGAACTGGAAAACAAAGTGTTGGAAACTGCCTATTAGCTTCTGTCTCGGGTTCTCGGCCGAAGTTCGTCTGATGATTTGAGTGGCTGGCATTGTCAAAGCTTCACCCTCCATTACCGGTGGTGAACTGGAGCCGAGCTCGCGGCCGCGGATTATACACTCCTGGAAATGGAAAAAAGAACACATTGACACCGGTGTGTCAGACCCACCATACTTGCTCCGGACACTGCGAGAGGGCTGTACAACCAATGATCACACGCACGGCACAGCGGACACACCAGGAACCGCGGTGTTGGCTGTGGAATGGCGCTAGCTGCGCAGCATTTGTGCACCGCCGCCGTCAGTGTCAGCCAGTTTGCCGTGGCATACGGAGCTCCATCGCAGTCTTTAACACTGGTAGCATGCCACGACAGCGTGGACGTGAACCGTATGTGCAGTTGACGGACTTTGAGCGAGGGCGTATAGTGGGCATGCGGGAGGCCGGGTGGACGTACCGCCGAATTGCTCAACACGTGGGGCGTGAGGTCTCCACAGTACATCGATGTTGTCGCCAGTGGTCGGCGGAAGGTGCACGTGCCCGTTGACCTGGGACCGGATCGCAGCGACGCACGGATGCACGCCAAGACCGTAGGATCCTACGCAGTGCCGTAGGGGACCGCACCGCCACTTCCCAGCAAATTAGGGACACTGTTGCTCCTGGGGTATCGGCGAGGGCCATTCGCAACCGTCTCCATGAAGCTGGGCTACGGTCCCGCACACCGTTAGGCCGTCTTCCGCTCACGCCCCAACATCGTGCAGCCCGCCTCCAGTGGTGTCGCGACAGGCGTGAATGGAGGGACGAATGGAGACGTGTCGTCTTCAGTGATGAGAGTCGCTTCTGCCTTGGTGCCAATGATGGTCGTATGCGTGTTTGGCGCCGTGCAGGTGAGTGCCACAATCAGGACTGCATACGACCGAGGCACACAGGGCCAACACCCGGCATCATGGTGTGGGGAGTGATCTCCTACACTGGCCGTACACCACTGGTGATCGTCGAGGGGACACTGAATAGTGCACGGTACATCCAAGCCGTCATCGAACCCATCGTTCTACCATTCCTAGACCGGCAAGAGAACTTGCTGTTCCAACAGGACAATGCACGTCCACATGTATCCCGTGCCACCCAACGTGCTCTAGAAGGTGTAAGTCAACTACCCTGGCCAGCAAGATCTCCGGATCTGTCCCCCATTGAGCATGTTTGGGACTGGATGAAGCGTCGTCTCACGCGGTCTGCACGTCCAGCACGAACGCTGGTCCAACTGAGGCGCCAGGTGGAAATGGCATGGCAAGCCGTTCCACAGGACTACATCCAGCATCTCTACGATCGTCTCCATGGGAGAATAGCAGCCTGCATTGCTGCGAAAGGTGGATATACACTGTACTAGTGCCGACATTGTGCATGCTCTGTTGCCTGTGTCTATGTGCCTGTGGTTCTGTCAGTGTGATCATGTGATGTATCTGACCCCAGGAATGTGCCAATAAAGTTTCCCCTTCCTGGGACAATGAATTCACGGTGTTCTTATTTCAATTTCCAGGAGTGTATGTAGCTGGCGCGCCGACGTCCGAGGGCTTCTACACGGTCATTTCCGGTGCGGTTCTCCTCTTGCTGCCTGCGACTGTCGTTCGAGACAGAAGTCAATATGCAGTTTGTCAACAAGTGACCACGAAAGCTTTAACAATTTTGTAAAGTGTTGGAAATAACGAGAGTCAGAAACGAAGCTCAGTTCGAGGAATGAGCCTCTCCACATTACAGCCACGTTCAAACTACTCACAATAACGCACTTTCTGGACTCTGGCTGTCTGGAGATTGTGGAAGTTATCGAGCCTCAATTCCCTCACAGCCTGTTGCTGACGCTCCATTCCTATCAGAAGAGCTTTACATCGCAGTAGAAGCACGTTTAGTAAGCGTGTTATGTAAGTTTTCTTCGAAACCTAATTCCGGATCGAAATAGCGCAGCCGCACCTTCTGCTGCAGCAAGTGATTTTAATGAGTCAGATACATCAGACACATTAGAATTATTTTAATAAGAACCCTATGTAAAGAAAGGATACAGGTTTGACTTCTTGTCTAAAACATTTGTAAATTTAATTTCAGTTTGTAACAACGCAAACCGTCGTCAGGCCACGAGTGGCCTACCGGGACCATCCGACCGCCGTGTCGCACAGGATGTGGATAGGAGGGGCGTGGGGTCAGCACACCGCTCTCCCGGTCGTTATGATGGTATTCTTGACCGAAGCCGCTACTATTCGGTCGAGTAGCTCCTCAATTGGCATCATGAGGCTGAGAGCACGCCGAAAAATAGCAACAGAGCATGGCAGTCTGGATGGTCACCCATCCAAGTGCCGAACACGCCTGACAGCGCTTAACTTCAGTGATTTCAGGGGAACCGGTGTATCCACTGCGGCAAGGCTGTTGTCTAGTTTGTAACAACGCAGAAATTATTTCAGTTTATAATAAAGTAGTTTTCAAATAAAAACTGAAGAGTACTTCTATGTATACTTTACATTTAAAACTAAAATTGTAAAAATCACTGCGAACAACAAATAATTAGCTACCGTGTACGCAAGCCACGAAAATCTTTTGCTCTGGTGAGATTATTTTCCTTTAAACATTGATCTTTTCCGTCAGTTAATTTCGGGAGATCTCCACTACACAACAGAATGACATTCTCAGGGTACTGCAAAATTTAGCAATGTAATTTCCTAAATCATTATAAAGCGTGTCAAATAACCCATTAATGTCACGATCAGCAATGAAGGGATGTGCCCAAAACTTCTTTTTCTGCGTTCCCTTCGTATTTCGAACTTGTACACAAAGCTTGTAGCTCTTCTACTAAGCAAAGACTGAAGGCATTCCTCATTCCTCGGGCGTCTCTGCTGGCGTCTCGTACTGCCAGAGCCGCGCGGTCTAGCCGCGCTGTCTGTGGGCGCCTTGCCACGGTTCGCGCGGCTCCCCTCGTTGGAGGTTCGAGACCTCCCTCGGGCATGGGTGTGTGTGTTGTCCTTAGCGTAAGTTAGTTTAAGTTAGTTGTGTGTAAGGCTAGGGACCGATGACCTGAGTAGTTTGGTCCTATAGAACTTACCACAAATTTCCAGTTTCGTACTGCCAGACCTCAGAGCTGCCAGCAGACCTACCGTGGCGTCCCAGTGCGGTAGTGCCCTGAACCATGGCCCCACTTCCGCAAAACTAAAGTCTGTGGAGGTCCTCGTGCCCTGCTAATGAGTTTCACTGACTCCCTCGTGCTGACAAACAGGAGCTAGAGGCCACGCTGGGAGCACACCCTCCCTGTGAGAAAAACGAAAATCTTTCATCCCAAGAAAACATGCCCAGTACTCTATAAAATAACCACGAAATAGTGCCTGGAAAACGAAACAACAACGCCTGGCGACATGTGAGAGTCACGTCAGAAGTTACCACTAAAAGATGGAAAGTGCAGTTCCATATAGAGTGAGTTTGACACTGTTCCTTCCCACATGCAATCCGGGAATCGAATTGTATTGGGGAGAGGGGGAGGCAAGGATTGTTTTATTAGTCGAACGGTCTAACATTTTGAAAGTGAGAGCGGTAAAGTATCTTAGAAGTGTACCCAAACAGACCACTAAGCTCGATTTACACGAATGGCCATCTTGTCTCGATAGATTACCCGTCGCAACTGGCGCTACTGCAGTGCCCCTGGCGTATCATTCCTGTACCGAGACTCGCTCGCCAAGAATTCTTCGTGTGACTGAGAGCTGCCTTCCTTGCAACTTTGGAATGGGACTGTGAAAGTGTGGTTATGAGGGGCCACCATTCCTACAAAAATTTTGAATTTAGTTACAGAATTAAGGAAATAACAATGGCAACAGAGTTTATTGGGTGTACACAAGATTTCTAAATGCAATTAATAAAAACTATGGGACATAGACACTTGCAGTTTGTAGCGTCATATAAAGTAACGGAACACTTTTTTACAAAAAAAAAAGTGTAAAAAAGTGTTCCATTACTTTATATGACGCTGCCATGCCCCCTATTTCACCTCTGGCGGCCCAGGCACCGACGGAACCGGTTCCAGAGCCGACAGAGGACACAACAAACACAGATGAAGACGGGCCGTGGCAGCAGGTCGGCCCAAGGCGCAAACAGCAGCCAACTACGCAAACAAGTGAGCCCACAAACTCACGAGGCAACGGCCAAGCGCTGCTGCCAACACCATCCACGCCGCGAACAAACAATAACAACACAGGGACCAACACAAACAACCCTGCGACTGCAGCAACCACAAACATACACGCAGCTACGCAGAACACTAACAACACCGCGACTGGCTTCCCACCGGTCATCATTCACAACTATGGAGACCTAAGTCTCCTAAACAAAGAATTTAACAATAAGCACAGCCCCACAACATACTACTCCAAGCTCACCGGGGAACACGCCGCACTGTACGTGGCGAACAAGGCAGACTACACGAATCTACTGGACTTTCTCAAAGAAAGGAAGGTAGAACACTTCACGTACAGGACAGTCTTGGAAAAAACACAACAGTACGTGATTAAGGGGATAGACTCACGAACCCCGACCGACACGGTACACAACGAACTCTCTGCTCTCGGGTGGGAGTGCATTCGGGTAAACCGGATGTCAGAGTTCGGCACAGCGAGACCGTCACATAACTACATGGCGGAGCTGGCCGACACGGCCAAATCCCGCGACCTGCTGAAGTTAAAATTATTTCTTCACATGGTCGTTAATGTAGAGGTGTACAACACGCCGCGCACCCCCCAACAATGCCACAACTGCCAGCGCTTTGCGCACGCGGGTATCAGATGCGGTCTCGCACCCCGCTGCCGCATTTGCGCTGGCGGTCACACAACCCAACGCTGCAAACTCCCCAATACAGCACCTCGCAAGTGCGCCAACTGTGGTGCTGCCCATCCGGCAAACTACAGAGGGTGCATTGCATACAAAGCAGCTCTGAGGCGCAAAATCGCCAAACATGCGAAACCAACCGCCATCACAGTTCCAAAACCGCCCCCGCGCCCAGTAAGAAGTGGATTATCCTTCGCTGGAGCGGTCGCTGGCAGCCCCAGCAGCGCGGGACGGTCAGAGGAGCCCCAGAGCTCAGAACACGCTCAGCAAACACCCCCAGCAACAGGCACACAACAGACATGCACAACAAATGACACCACACCCGCACCGGGCACACCACACGAAACAAGCAACAACACCACCCTACCCCCTGAGATCGCGAACTGCAGCCCACCACAGGCTACAGAAAACGCACACACACAGGGACAACCACAGCGCCAGAGGAGGAGGAGAAGGAGAAACAGCCGCAGCACGAGGAACACGACCACACCACAACAAGTACACAGGCAACAGAACACCGACACCCACGAACACATCCCGGACACCAACTCAACAACCCACATAACACACCCACTCACCTCAGAAAATACACAGGCGCCCACAACTGCCACACGAACAACCGACTCGCAGGCCAGCCCTCACCAAACGCCAACACTGGAACAAGCGGCCGCTAACACGACCAACAACTCCCAGGCCGACATGACCAACATCACAACAACATTCCAGAGAATAATGGAAACATTATTCCCCGGACGCACGACCACCGAAATAGTCACGAAGATTATGGGGTGTGTCTCACAACTCTTTATGCAGTTCATGTCGGGTACGCTCAACTGGACTATCTTCCAAGCCACTATCACACCGCTCTTTACACTACTACATGGATAATACACCACACCAGCCCCGAAACGCAGACTTAAACACAATCACACAGATCCTGTTTTGGAATGCCAACGGGATCGCAAACAAAAAAGCCGAGATGGCCGCGTTCATGGAGCGAAAGGGTATCCGAATCGCTCTTGTGAACGAAACACTGCTTACGCCTCGCAAACAACTAAACCTCCCAGGTTATTGCGTCTATCGTACCGACCGAGCGGATGGCAGGAGGGGAGGCGGCACGGCAATCATTATACACAGAGACATAGACCACACGAACATCGATCTCCCAGCACTTGAAAGACTGGAGGCTACGGCCGTTAGGGTCAAGTTCAACGGAGCCAACACCACACTGGTATCGCTATACAATCCTCCTAAAAACATAGTAACACGCGATATCAGCACAGTACTCAACATGGCACCGCGGGTAATAGCCGCTGGAGACCTCAACGCAAAACACCCCGATTGGAACTCACGAATACGAACCTCCAACGGCAAGAAACTGTACGAACACGCACTAGGCCGAAACTACATTATACTTGGGCCGGACGTTCCCACGTTCGTGCCTACACAGGCCCGACATAGGCCAGACGTGTTAGACATAGCCCTCATAAAGGGCATCACATGCACACTCAACCTAACGGTTGAAAACGATCTGGACTCAGACCACATGCCTGTAATACTGCACATGGAAGAGACACTGCAGGACATTGAACCACGCAGGATGCTTAACTACAAACGTGCGAACTGGACACTGTTCAAGGAAACGCTTGATAGTCGCATTCCTGACACCCACGAAATTAACAACACACAGCAAATCGATGAGGCTGTGGAGGCTCTCACAACTGCCGTCCAAGACGCAATGACTGACGCCATTCCATTTACAACACCAAGACAACACTCGACGGCCCAGCCCCAGGAAATCCTGGGCCTTATCTCAATGAGGAACCGCCTCAGGAGATACTGGCAGCGTACCAGGCGCCCGTTCTATAAACTGCACGTCAACAGACTCCAGGGCATAATACGGAATAAAATCCAAACATTCAGAAACGAACAGTGCGGACAGAGACTCGCTCGGCTGGATACCACACGTCCTGGCGTGTGGCAGCTGGCCAGACACTTCACCAGGGAGAAACATTACATTCCCACGTTACAAGGACCAGACGGCCCGGCCTACTCCGCGACGGAGAAGGCAGAGCTTATGGCCACAACACTTGCAGCGTCTTTCATGCCGAATCTGGTTCCTTCAGACCCAGCATTCACACTTGAAACGGACCAGGAGGTTACACGACTTGTAGCCCAGCCCTCGCGCGACGAAATCAGACGTGCTAGCACAAATGAAGTCACATGGGCTATCAAGCACACCAACGCTAGAAAAGCCCCTGGGCCTGATGGCATTCAAAACCGTGTCCTCCAGGAGTTCACGGATAAAGCCGTAGAATACCTCACACACCTAACGAATGCCATCCTGACACACCAACACTTCCCTGACTTTTGGAAGGCGGCCAAGGTCCTGATGTTCAGGAAGCCAGGGAAAGACCACTCCCTCCCACAAAATTACCGACCCATCAGTCTGCTGTGCTCGCTCAGCAAGATTGTTGAGAAGGTAATACTAAAACGTATCACTAGGCATTGCATCGCCAACGACACCCTAAGACCGGAGCAATTCGGCTTTAGGAATCACCACTCGACAACACAACAACTCCTCCGCGTAGTCGAACATATAACACACGGCTACAACATGAACAAAGCCACAGGGGCCGTGTTCCTAGACATCGAAAAGGCTTTCGATCGTCTCTGGCACAACGGACTCATACGCAAACTAAGCGAAGCTGGCTTCCCAGACGGACTCCTACGTCTCATACACTCATATCTCACGAACAGATGTTTCAACACTAACGTGCAGGATAAACAATCAACACAACACGGTATCCAAGCTGGAGTACCCCAAGGAAGCATTCTGGGGCCCATCTTGTTTAACCTGTACATTAATGACTACCCAGCGACACGAAACACGACGTTAGCCGTCTACGCGGATGACACAGCCATCCTCGCGCAAGACTGGAAACCGTCGAACATCAACTCACGAATACAGACAGCACTCAGAACAGCTGAACCTTGGCTGGAGCGATGGCGTATTAAAGTAAACGTCGACAAGTGCGAAGCAGTTCTGTTCACACGCAGACCGAAACTACTGCGCAAACACCAACACTGTAGACCGATAACACTACATACGCGCCCAATACGTTTCCGAGAGAAAGTCAGATACCTTGGTGTCTGGCTGGACCGGAAACTTACATGGGGGGACCACATCGAATACGTTGCCAACCGAGCGCACGCGAGGCTCAAACAGCTCTACCCAATGCTCAACAGGGAAAGCACACTGAATAGGAGGGTGTCGAGGTCCTTATACACTACACTGATTAGACCTCTGATGACGTACGCAGCTCCCGTCTGGGGATATGCAGCTCCCACACGACTGCGCCGCCTGCAGATCATACAGAACAAAGTGCTACGAATCATTAGCAATGCTCCACGCTACACACGCACCGTGGATCTTCACCATGAATACCGCCTTGATACCCTCAAGGAAGTATTCAAGAAACACGCTACACGACTATACAGGAACTCGAGACACTCGAACAATCCTTTCATCCTCACTCTGGGAAACTACGATCACAACCACAGGTGGAAACACAAGCGACCAAAGACACTGCTAGCTAGGGCATAACCACCTATGGTAAACTAACATACGCAAACAGCGACAAACGTCGGTAAGCCCCTGCATATCAGAAATACTGACTGGCAACTACCAGCTGCTATTAGAGCCGACCAACAGGGCACAGCAGGGACACCGACGAGCTCGCCCACAGACGCACGAACAATCTCCCAACACTCCCTCACACTGTGCCTCCGGTATATGACCTATCGGACACAAGACCGATAACAAACATAACTGTTGCAGGTTGCAGGACGCTGAACGAGGACTCAGTACCAGCACCCAGCGCCAGCCGCCGAGCAGCACAAACGCACAACGTCAAGGTATCGACATGCATGATACCCACTACTAACAAAGCCTATCCTTGCACAACCTATCGCAGGCAGCAAGACAACCGCTACTGCTCTTGCCGCCCGACCTAACTTTCGCAGAGGTTTTTTTCCCTTGGCTCTTGCCTTGGCACTTTTTTTCCTCTGCCCTTCAAACCGCTACCCTTCGTCAGATTTCGACCAATCTATCTCCAGATGAGCGCGTATTAATGGTTAATCCTAACCAGACGTACGCAAACATCGCAGTACCCACATCCTGCGACACCTCGCTTTAGTGAATACTAACCCTTATGCAGAGATGGCAGTAGACCTTTTGTGTTGGCCATCATGCCGGTGTGGGCGTGGAGGGGCTCCACCTCTTGTGAAAAAAAAAATTTTTTACAAAAATTAATACACTTCTACATGGGATCCTTTCTTAACCCGTAAAATACCTAGACGAGGCTAATGTATCCATGATTCTTATGCAGACATAGCCAAGGTCACGTGCGGACCAGGAATACGCAGTGTCTTTCAGTGTCAAAGGAAGAAATCAGGAGGTGCTATTCCGAGAGATCGCGGCGAACACATGGCTTGTTCATCACGCCCTACCCGTTGCACAATACCATCAGTGGCCATCGGTGGTATTACTACTGGATTTATCGCTATCTGACTAGAGCTCTGTTTTCGAGACAACACTGAGGTATTCTTAGCATAAAAATTAATTTAATTGATCCTTCCGTATACACCTATTCCTTATGTAATGTATTCAGGATGAGTATAGGGACTAATCCCAGTCAAATAAGAAAAGGAAGATTGAATTAGCAACTGAAAATTACAAAATTGTTAAGGTTTTCGTGGCCACTTGTTGACAAACTTCCTATTGGCTTCTGTCTCGGGTTCTTCGGCCGACGTTCATCTAATGATTTTACTGACGTTTCGCCAGCACGAGTGGCTGGCATTGGCAAAGCTTCACCCTCCATTGCCGGTGGTGAACTGGAGCCGAGCTCGCGGCCGCAGACTATATGTACCTGGCGCACCAACGTACGATGGCTTCTCCGCGGTCATTTCCGGTGCGGTTCTCCTCTTGCTACCAGCGACGGTCGTTCGTTGCAGTACGGGAAGCCAGGATCCGTTTACCTTAAGGCTTAATAAATTGTAAAATAAAACGAAAAGTGCAAAAAACACAACAAATACACAGTTATACATCCTACCATTTACCCTATCCAAGACTGGCACAAGACCTATCTGTCCAAAAGCGTCCTCTGTTAAATTCGTTAAGAACACTGCAAAGATGTTAACCATTTAGGTAGTTCTAACCAGCACCTAACCTGGCATAGACAACGAAAACCTCAGAGAGACGAACTACTGGAACTGTACGTATTCAACTTTACTGTTCCATGTATTAGCTCGATGCGCAGGTATCATCCAAATGATCAGCAAAGTGTGGATGTTCCGCGTCGTAGAAGAATGGCGGCGCCGAGGAGATGCAGCGTCGCGTCGAGAAAGTAAATACGGCTACACGATGGACGAATTATTGCGTCCAAAACTCCTATGTTTGGAGATACTCAGTTATCTCAATCGTTTACGAGACTCTGCAGTCTTCTCGCCTTCAATGGCCAGGAGCAGAAGTGTGTCTCTGGTGCACGAGGGTAAACGAGCACTTCTCACAAGGGAACCACCCCATTGCACCCCCCTCAGATTTAGTTATAAGTTGGCACAGTGGATAGGCCTTGAAAAACTGAACACAGATCAATCGAGAAAACAGGAAGAAGTTGTGTGGAACTATGAAAGAATAAGCAAAATATACAAACTGAGTAGTCCATGCGCAAGATAAGCAACATCATGGCTAGTGTGAACACAGGAGCGCCGTGGTCCCGTGGTTAGCGTCAGCAGCTGCGGAACAACAGATCCTTGGTTCAAGTCTTCCCTCGAGTGAAGAGTTTTATTTTCAGACAATTATCAAAGTTGAGGCACTCACACATAATCAAATTCGCTCTCCAATATTCCAGAACATGTTCAGATTTCCTTGGACATATGCAGGATTTGATGGTCTACACACGGAAAAATTTGAAAACGTTAAAAACATGTTCTGACAGAGCACAGGGAAGACTGTGCAACTGTGAAACTGTTGCATTCATTTATATACATATACATCCATACTCCGCAAACCACCTGACGGTGTGTGGCGGAGGGTACCTTGAGTACCTCTATCGGTTCCCCCTTCTATTCCAGTCTGGTATAGTTCGAGGAAAGAAGGATTGTCGGTATGCCTCTGTGTGGACTCTAATCTCTCTGATTTTATCCTCATGGTCTCTTCGCGAGATATACGTAGGAGGGAGCAATATACTGCTTGACTCCTTGGTGAAGGTATGTCCTCGAAACTTCAACAAAAGCCCGTATCGAGCTACTGAGCGTCCCTCGTGCACAGTCTTCCACTGGAGTTTATCCATCATCTACGTAACGCTTTCGCGATTACTAAATGATCCTGTAACGAAACGCACTGCTCTCTGTTGGATCTTCTCTCTCTCTCTTCTATCAACCCTATCTGGTACGGATCCCACACTGGTAAGCAATATTCAAGCAGTGGGCGCACAAGTGTACTGTAACCTACTTGCTTTGTTTTCGGATTGCATTTCCTTAGGATTCTTCCAATGAATCTCAGTCTGGCACCTGCTTTACCGACGATCAACTTTATATGATCATTCCATTTTAAATCGCTCCTAATGCCTACTCCCAGATAATTTATAGAATTAACTGCTTCCAGTTGCTGACCTGCTATATTGTAGCTAAATGATAAGGGATCTTTCTTATTATGTATTCGCAGCACATTACACTTGTCTACATTGAGATTCAATTGCCATTCCCTGCACCATGCGTCAATTCGCTGCAGATCCTCCTCCATTTCAGTACAATTTTCCATTGTTACAACCTCTCGATATACCACAGCATCATCCGCAAAAAGCCTCAGTGAACTTCCGATGTTATCCACAAGGTCACTTATGTATATTACGAATAGCAATGGTCCTACGACACTCCCCTGCGGCACACCTGAAATCACTCTCACTTCGGAAGACTTCTCTCCATTGAGAATGACATGCTGCGTTCTGTTATCTAGGAACTCTTCAATCCAATCACAAAATTGGTCTGATAGTCCATACGCTCTTACCTTGTTCATTAAACGACTACTATGTTTGTTGCAGTTTATGTGACAAACTCTTGTGTTTTCATCACTTTTATGGGAGCGATTATCACAGCCACAAGAAAACCGAAATCGGGCAAGGTAGAAGAATCTTTTTACCCATTCGCCAAGTGTACAAGTTAGGTGGGTCGACAACATATTGCTGTCATGTGACGCACATGCCGTCACCATTGTCGTATAGAATATATCAGACGTGTTTTCCTGTGGAGGAATCGGTTGACCTATGACCTTGTGATCAAATGTTTTCGGTTCCCATTGGGGAGGCACGTCCATTCGTCTACTAATCGCACGGTTTTGCGGTGCGGTCGCAAAACACAGACGCTAAACTTATTGCAGTGAACAGAGACGTCAATGAACGAACGGACAGATCATAACTTAAAAAAAAAAGTAAACTTTTCACTCGAAGGAAGACTTGAACCAATGACCTCTCGTTCTGCAGTTGCTCACGGTAACCACGGGACCACGGCGCTCCTACGTTCACATTAGCCATGATGTTCCCTATCTTGCGCATGGACTACTCAGTTTGTGTATTTTGCTTATGTTTTTCATAGTACCACACAACTTCTTCCAGTTTTCTCTATTGATCTGTGTTCAGTTTTTCAAGGTCTATCCACTGTGCCAACTTATAACAAAATCTGAGGGGGGTGCGATGGGGAGGTTCCCTTGTGAGTACTAACAGCGCAGCAGTGACATACCAACCTGTTCCTCTCTCTACAAAGAAACAAATTGCTCGTACTTCAAGTAGTGCAATCAGCACTGGACTAAACAAGACAGAGACTGGTCACTGGACACGTCTCGAAGCAGCGATGCTCTGTGACCGTCCTGCTCGCCTCCTCTCGCCAGACTGGGCTGCACCCTCGCACCCGTTACTCCAGTGTCCGTTTTGGACACAGCTAATCACGGCTCTCCATTCGAAGCGATTTCCTCCCACACTGGTAGGATGAGAAACCGCTCGCCAGCTTACACAGCGCTTCCAGAACCTTCGAGGTGTTTCTCGAAAGACTGAAGCAAACGCATGCTCAGACCTCCGACCAATGGTATCATTTCACAGCCTCACTTCGGCGCAAAACGGCCAGCAGCTACACGGTCACCGGACTGTGCTTGTAACCTCACATGTTCCGGCTTTGCTGGAGCGACCCTCACAGTCAGCATCCGCGCGGAGCTCCATCCCCTGCCCACAGCCCTTAGGCCCGCTCCTTGCCTCTTCGTTGTTACGGCCAGCGAAAAACTTAATTTCTCCAGCAATGCAATTTCATCGTGTTAGGGAGAAACTAGCGAGTTAATAAAGTGACAACTCCCCTAACCATCGATCTTTCTTGATATAAAATATCTGTATTACTTAACATAATTGATAATTTTTAATTAATAATTCTAACATGTAAGATGATCAAAATATCGGCACCTTACATCGTCACCGTGGAAATGTTCGGTGCAGGAAGTCACGAACACGTGAGCTCCAGTGCAGTGATGTACCGTTCTGCTGGAAGACCACATTTGGCTGAAAGGGAAGAAGCTGAGGGACAGCAAATTGCTCAATGATGTCCAAATAAACAGCTTGTGTTACAGTTTTCTCGACGAAGGCAAATAGTCCAGCCACGGTGTCCTCCATCAGCGCTCGCCACATATTCGGCTCTTCGCTGTTTCTGGCATATTCCCGAAAATCAGGGAGGTTTTCTGAACCCCTGAAACAAATGTTTTGCCGATTAACTTTCCCATATGCGTGGAACGGTGTAACGCCAAAGAAAACAACATTTACTAGAGAGTTCCGGTTTTGTCCAATCCGTCCAACGTCTCAATAGAAAATTCGTGGCAAAGGTGCAAGTCGTTTCGCTTCGATGCTTGCACATTTGAGGTTCATAAGCGAGCGAGCGAAGTCATTTATGTGGCGCCTTGTGAACTGCTGCGTGAGCGATGTTGAGCTGTCGTGATGCTCGGTGAACTGACTTAGATGGACACCTCTGGACGGTCTCTCTGATCTCCTCTACTACTTCATCAGATGTCTGTTTACACTCTCGCTAGAAACCGCTCATAACAGGTCACCTGATGACTCGTCAGGGTGGCGTTTCTTCTGGAAAACCTGGAATTCTCAGGGAATTACGTTTTACCTGGAAAAATTAGGGAAATCTCAGAAATTAAAATCTAAGAGAATTTTGTGTTTTTAATTCAGCATTGTAATTTAATTTTATTGACCTTCATAAACCACGAATTTCAAAACACCTAATGTTCCAAAACGCACTGCTTATATGAATATTGGCCGCAATCTTGGTACAACTCCGTTTCTTGTCG
The DNA here is from genome assembly GCF_021461385.2 of Schistocerca piceifrons. Lineage (NCBI taxonomy): Eukaryota > Metazoa > Arthropoda > Insecta > Orthoptera > Acrididae > Schistocerca > Schistocerca piceifrons. Next base: position 25,525,117 of record NC_060141.1, read on the forward strand.
GTATTTCAACCAAACATCAAAGGGTGTTATAGCCAGTATCGATAAGGTAACTACACATTGTCGCCAACTTAGTTTTGGTTCTCGTTTCGAAACCCGAGATTAGCTGTCTGTCGCTTGTACTACCAAGCAGGACTCTTCAAATCATCGTCTCAGGAATCGTGGAGTTCTTGAGTTTACGGATGTTTACCAGCAATACATACGTTTATGGACGTATTTGCGTACGATTTTTACCTTGTTTAAAAGTTACTTATTTCAAAATATGTGAAGTTTTACAGCCCACCAAATTCTTTTACATGTTTTCGTTCTTTTTGTTTTGCAATGACAAAATATAATTGTTCACGCTCAGAACTGCCGCGATTGATCCGTCATATATGTTTACGTTGGCTGTATAAGAGTTAAACTGACAGTTGTCTCGAATGTGTGCGTCATCACGTAAGTATTGGACAATGTTGATAGCAATGTGCGGTCGAAGGGAATGGAGACGAGTTGCAACATTGTTTGACGCATAACGTGTGTATTGTTAAATAATGGTTTTCTTAAAGATAATATGCTCCAGTGATTGGACTATACTTTCCACATTTCAACCATTACAAGAAGGGAGAGTAAAAATATTGTTTTCAATATAATATTTTTTTATTGGTTTACAATGTGTTTTCCCAGCCAACTGTAGCAAATATGTATTTTCAACGTATGATCTCAAGTAACATAAAATGTATTACGCATCTCATGTAAAGTAAAACTCATAAAACGGTTCACTGTACATAACACGAAACCAGCTAGATCCGTATTCACATGATATGTTAACACTCTCATTTACATCTCAGTCATGTTGATTTCAACTTATTTTACATCGTCCGCAGCTCGTGGTCGTGCGGTAGCGTTCTCCCTTCCCACGCCCGGGCTCCCGGGTTGGATTCCCGGCGGGGTCACGGATTTTCTCTGCCTCGTGATGACGGGGTGTTGTGTGATGTCCTTAGTTTAGTTAGGTTTAAGTAGTTCTAAGTTCTAGGGGACTAATGACCATAGATGTCAAGTCCCATAGTGCTCAGAGCCATTTGAACCATTTATTTTACATCTTTTCTTTCCTTTTTTGTCAATGTTTAGTTCCTTATCCCCTAGTACATTCTCTGCTTGCGGTTATATGTTTATGTTTTTGGAAGAGTCTGTTTAAATTGTTGCTGTTAAAAGATCATTATTGTTCTGTGTTAATGAAAGAGGGGTAGATAGGATTCAAGGTCATTATGAGTTCAGAAGCTGCGTACACACTGAGTTTGAAAAATGTTTTCAAAATATATTGCCGGATGCTGCTTCTGGACACCGTTTCGAAACGTGTTTAAAAATACGGAAAGAAATATCCGCAACAATGTCAGTATTATCGCGAAATATGGGATAGAGTGTCACAGAAATGATACATGATTTTGGCTGGACATCATTAAAAGAAAGGCGTTTTTCGTTGCGACGGAATCTTCTCAAGTAATTCCAATCACCAACTTTCACCTCCGAATGGGAAAATATTTTGTTGACACCGACCTACATAGGGAGGAACGATCACCACGATAAAATAAGGGAAATCAGAGCTCGTACGGAAAGATATAGGTGTTCATTCTTTCCGCGCGCTATACGAGGTTGGAATGATAGGAAATTGTGAAGGTGGTTCGATGAACCCTCTGCCAGGCACTTAAATGTGATTTTCAGAGTATCCATGTAGATGTAGATGTAGATTGGTCGAAGGAAACAATTTTTCAGGCGGTCAATGTCACTCTCTACGTGTCACCGGCTCACCGCTGCACGCCACTAGCGCGTGTTTATATATGCCGCAATCTGTCTCGTGTGCAGAATTGACCCGTGTTGTTTTTTCGCTTGTTGTAATGAGTTTTTCCGAGAAAATGGTGTGGTCAGTGCAGAAGACTGTTGAGTTATTACATATCGCTGTACCAAGCCGAAGTCTGCTTGTCGAATGTGTGAAACAAGCAGTAGAAGAACAGCACAAAAACAGACGCTCTGCAGAGAATTGCTGTTACGTTCACTCTCCTGTCACATTCATAAGCAACCCGGAAAGTAACGACACTTTTGAGGAAGTAACTTTTGATGATTTATGCGCAATCATACCAACTGAATAAAAATTTGATAATATGCGTATTTAACAATGTTTTGCATTTAGTTACCGCTACACGAACCTTCAGGTCTTCCACCCACGCCTCCCTAATTTCAGGTACTATTTGGAATTCAATATCAGTGGGTGACACCCAAGTGAAGTTACGAAAACCAGACCAGCCCTCCATATTCAGCTCCTGTAGCAAGTTTTTACCGCCAGCTCTTGTCTACTATGTTTTCGTCCACCAACAACGACAAGGATTTTTACTTTGTTTGCGTGAACTTTCTTAAAGTATTAACAGTTCAGCATCACGTATCATTACAGTTTCCTCATCAATAGACATAACGTAGCAGACGATACGAAAACTATACGACAAATAGTGTTCCAGACGATGGGAATAAACTGCAAGAAATCATTGCACCAGTGTGGATAGAAACCAGAAACGAACATGGAAATATGTCACGAAATGCCACAGGAAACATGGCTCGAACCCGTGCCTGGTCAACCTACTTTAGCTTATTGCTGTTACTGCTGTAGCCAAATATCTTTAAATGATGTGGGACGTCATATGAAGGGGAAAAAGCATACACAGTGCTTTAAGTAAGAGAACACCGTCTCAATTTGGAGTGTTTTTTCAGCCAAAAAAGTCAACTGCTATCCGTCACCTAGTATTTCTCAGTCACACGCTTCAGCATCATCGTCTTCAGAAACTAAAGTATCTCTGTTACTTTCAACAGCAAACTGTCCATGCGGACTTATGGAATTTGTATTAAGAGAAGATGTAACGACGGCAGAAATTCTCTGGTGTGTTGAAACAGTTATCGCATATAAGTCACTTCGGGAGGCTAAAAAGGATGTTGTTGTAATGTCAAGAATGTGTAAAGATAGTGTTGTAGCTAATAAGGTAAAACTTAAGCGACATAACATAGGATATGTTCTTATATTCGGAATTGCACCTTATTTTAAACAACAGTTGCTAGGGATTGCTGATGAAAGCCAGTTATATTGTTCTTGGTTTTGATGAATCACGGAATGAAATTGTGGGACGCACACAAATGGATGTAAATACTTCTGGATGAAGTTAAAAAGAGCGAGAACAGCAAGATACCTTACTTCCCGTTTTCTTGGTCGTTTCAGAGCTACTGATCTTTTGTCTTCTTTCACTGCTGTGACAAAAGACATAAAGTCACGCGGGGTGCCCGCGCGGTCTAGAACGCCTTACCATGGTTTGCGCGGCTCCCACCGTCGGAGGCTCGAGTCCTCCTTCGGGCATGGGTGTGTGTGTTGTCCTTAGCGTAAGTTAGTTTCAGTTAGATTAAGTAGTATGTAGGCCTAGGGACCGATGACCTCAGCAATTTGGACCCATAGGAACTATAAAAAGGGCATACCAAAGGGAAAGATTCTCCAGATTTCAGTGGATGGATGATATGTGAAATGACTGTTTCTGAACAAATATAAAGCACATTAAACAGAGTTGAAACAGCTACGTATTGGTAGCTGTGGGCTTCGTTACCTGCGTAATCCTTTCAAAGATGCAATGAAGGCAACAGATTGGGACATTGCAGTATTTTTGAGAGCCTTATGTAATTTGCTCAGGAATGTCCCAGCCTGAGCAGCATTATATACTCAGTATATACTAAAAGTTATAGAATCCTTGCTGTAGAACCGACAGTTTTAAGTCACCCTAGAAGTTAAAAAGGTCGTTGAGAAAACAGACCTTGCTCATGGAAATGTTCTAGCTCCCATGCTGTTCAATCTACATACGAACGATCGACCAGTACCCAAAGTATGAGACATTTTCTGTACGCTGATGATTTGGTTATCACAACGCAAGGAAGAACCTTTTAGGAACTACAGGGAAAGTTGTAGGATGATCTAGATGCTTATGTCAACATGTTACAATCACAGGTCTCTCAAACCAAATCGCATAGGTCTTCGCTCGCACAAACGCCTAGCAAATAGAAAGCTGCACGTTAGCAGAAATGGGTCTAACATTGAGCACACAAGTCAGCCGACATACGTCGAAGCGACACTTGACAGATCCCTCACATACAAACGGCACTGCGAAAAAAAAGAAGAAATAAAGTAGTTGCAAAGAACAACATCCTTAGAAAGCTGACTGACTGGCAGCAAGTGGGGCGCCAAACTTACTGTGCTTAGACCCACCGCCTTAGCACTTTGCTTTTCCGCAGCTGAGTACGTGTGCCCTGTCTGGTCTAGATCGGCGCATGCAAAGAAGATCGATATAAGCCTTAACGGAACCTGTAGGCTACTCACATGTTGCATGAAGCCCTCTCCACTGGAAAAGCTCTACCAAGCATCAGGTTTCCGCAGTCCCAAGTCTCCGGGTATCTCATGAACATAACGAGCCGTTCAAGAAGACATTCTATGAGCACCACCCACTACACGGTAGCCTATATGGAGAGTAAAGTCAGGATATGGATTCCTCAGTTACACTTTGGAGGAGCCCACTGTCGACTAGTCTATTTCAGAACATCCACCAACTGGTGCTGAGTTAAACAACAAGTCATGGAAAGTGCTAAAACAAGTCAGGACTAGTGTGGCACCCTTAAAATCAATCTGCTAAAATGGAACCAATTAGAACCTGACAATATTAAGTGGCTGCAAAATACTAACGCGAATTCTTTACAGGCGAATGGAAAAACTGGTAAAAGCCGACCTCGGCGAAGATCAGTTTGGATTCCGTGGAAATACTGGAACACGTGACGCAATACTGACCCTACGACTAATCCTAGAAGAAAGATTAAGGAAAGGCAAACCTACGTTTCTAGCATTTGTAGACTTAGGGGAAGCTTTTGACAATGTTGACTGGAACACTCTCTTTCAAATTCTAAAGGTGGCAGGGCTAAACCACAGGGAGCGAAAGGCTATTTGTAATTTGTACACAAACCAGATGGCAGTTGTAAGAGTTGATAGCCACGAAAGGGAAGCAGTGGTTGAGGAGGGAGTCAGACAGAGTTCTAGCCTCTCCCCGATGTTATTCAATCTGTATATTGAGCAAGCAGTGAAGGAAACAAAAGAAAAATTCGGAGTAGGTATTAAAATCCATGGAGAAGAAATAAAAACTTTGAGGTTCACCGATGACATTGTGATTCTGTCAGAGACAGCAAAGGACCTGGAAGAGCAGTTGAACGGAATGGAGAGTGTCTTAAAAGGAGGATATAAGATGAACATCAACAAAATCAAAACGAGGATAACGGAATGTAGTCGAATTAAGTCGGGTGATGCTGAGAGAATTAGATTAGGAAATGAGACACTTAAAGTAGTAAAGGAGTTTGGCTATTTAGGGAGTAAAATAACTGATAATGATAGAAGTAGAGAGGATATAAAATGTAGACTGGCAATGGCAAGGAGAGCGTTTCTGAAGAAGAGAAGTTTGTTAACATCGAGTATAGATTTAAGTGTCAGGAAGTCGTTTCTAAAAGTACTTGTATGGAGTGTAGCCATGTATGGAAGTGAAACGTTGAACAGTTTAGACAGGAGGAGAATAGAAACTTTCGAAATGTGGTGCTACAAAAGAATGCTGAAGATTAGATCGGTAGATCACACAAGCAGTGAGGAGGTAGTGAATAGAATTGGAGAGAAGAGAAATTTGTGGCACAACTGGAAGGTAGGTTTAAGTAGTTCTAAGTTCTAGGGGACTGATGACCATCGATGTTAAGTCCCATAGTGCTCAAAGCCATTTGAACCACTTTTTTTTTTTTTGTTTGTAGAAATAGTAGAGGGAGACTAAGTGATGAATACACTAAACAGATTCAGAAGGATGTAGGTTACAGTAGGTACTGGGAGATGAAGAAGCTTGCACAGGGTAGAGTAGCATGGAGAGCTACATCAAACCAGTCTCGGGACTGAAGACCACAACAAAAAACAATATTAAGTGCGACTGAGGAGAAATACGAAACCTGGAACATTTCTAATACGCCGAAAATGTCCAGCATGATGGTCCCTAGACGACCTCTGGCTAAGTAAGCCTGAAGCTTTTGACTTAGGCCAGTATTGCGCGGAAAAATTGACAGCTCCGGACACAGAAGAGTAAGTAAACTGGAAATTTGGGGTAAGTTACTATAGGACCAAACTGCTGAGGTCATCGGTCCCTAGACTTACCTACTGCTTAACCTAATTTAAACTAACTTACGCTAAAGACAACACACACAATAATTCAAGAACAGTCTTAATCGCATTTATTATTGTTATAATACCGCCAACCGATTTCAACCCGACGTAGGGGTCATCTTCTGGGCGTTTACGCCATTGGTCGACTGCTGGTGGTGTCACTCCTGTCTACATAACGGCTGGAAACTATGAAGACAGGAGTGACACCACCAGCAGTCGACCAATGGTGTAAACGCCCAGAAGATGACCCCTACGTCGGGTTGAAACCGGTTGGCGGTATTATAACAATAATAAATGCGATTAAGGCTGTTCTTGAATTATTGCTTAATCATACTAATCGCTGCTTCTCTCCACAACCATGTTGTCCAAAAAACAACACACACAGCCATGCTGGAGGGACGACTGGAATCTCCGACGGGGGGAAGCCGCGCGAACCTTGCCGAAGCACCTCAGACCGCGCGGCTAACCCGCACGGCGAAAGTAAGTACAATAAGTCGATGTTGACAAGGAAGTTGTTCGCCTGAAGCAGAGATTAAGGCGATGCTCCGTACATTGTCCGTCGCGCCTCTTCGAGACAGCTCCCCGAGACACCTCTCGCGGTGTGAACAGGAGTGGGCTCCCCTGCCCCCCTCCCCGTTGCGCCGCTAGTCTGCCGGTAATCCCGCCACCTGATACGGCGCCGCACAATGGCCGGCCTATCGCTTTAATAACGCGGCGCCGGCCGGCCGCCCCACAATGCGGGGATCAGCGGCGCCGTGTATCGGGTTGCGACCTGATTGATACGCGCCGCCAAGTCACACTGCGCGCCGCTCTCCCCCCTGCCATCAGCGGCCCCCCGCGCTGCCGCCGCCTTGTTGACACTGGCCGGATACAGAGGCGGATTTGTCGTCCGTCACAAAGGGACGCAGGGCGCAGCCGTACTGCGCAAAAATGAACACCGCTGCTCGAGTTACCTCCACGTCGTATGAGATTCCCTGCGAGCAGTTCGAGCTCGCAGCAGCCGAAGGACGGGGTTCGATCCCCGAGATCATGGCGAGTTCTCTTGTCAAATAATGAACATAGTTCCGTAACATCTCCTGTCAACTGTATGTAGACTTCCTTTACCAAGACAATAGGAAAAATTGACAATTGCATGCTAATAAGTACACCACTCCAAAAAATTACTCATCCCAGGAGACATCAAGCTAATACCGTATAACACAGGCCATAGCATTGCTAAATTCCAAAGAAAGCAGGTGCTGACTGGTGTGAATATTACCCAACTATCAGTTTAATAAGTTACGAAATAAGTTCTCATTCTGCGACTATGCACTCACGTCAGCTGTTTGCGACACACGACAGAAACTAGAAACCGAAATTCCCGCTTATCGCGAGCGGTCATCTTAACCACTTCGGCTACCCGAGCATGTTCCAGGAGCGACTGAGACTTCCACATGTCACGTGGAAACAACCATTACGTTCGCACATTTTACAATTCCTACAAAGGGAGACAAATATTGTCTGCTCACTGTAGCCCTTCGAAGCATGATTACAATGTCTGTGTTTGTACAGTGTCTGTATCTTTAGAATACAATGACCTTCAGATATGCATGTATGCATCAATCGTGCGAGATAAGGGTTGTTGCTACGTGACATATGGAAGTCTGCAAAGGTCCTGAAGGTGTGCTCATGCATCCGAAGTGCGACTGCTTGTGGTAAGCGAAACATTCGGCTTCGAGTCCCACTCCCGCACAAATTTTCATGTTTCGCAAACAGCTAACGTCAATGCATAGTCACAGAATGCGAATCTATTTCGTACAGTTTACCACAACTGTAATCGTCAGTGACAGTCGAATCGTCTCTGTGGAGTCGCCCGCTTATCGCGAGCGGTCATCTTAACCACTTCGGCTACCCGAGCATGTTCCAGGAGCGACTGAGACTTCCACATGTCACGTGGAAAGAACCATTACGTTCGCACATTTTGTAATTCCTATAAAGGGAGACAATTTTTTGGTGTGGTGTACTTATTAGCATGCAATTGTCAATTTTTCCTATTGTCTTGGTAAAGGAAGTCTACATATTATTTGACGCTTGTCTTACTGGATTCTGAGCATCCTTTTCTGTCCACCGCCTGATTGCGGTTAATTTATTAACTCTCCCAGAAAGACTGAACAATCAAATTAAGACTTATTAAATGATATTATGTTTGATTTTTTTGTGTTCCATAGGAAATCATGTCCTGTATTTATTACGTTTTTCCCTTCACCCTACCCTAAGTGTGCGTTAATGTGACGTGTGGTTTCGGGTTTCTTTTGTGGGGGACGCTGAGTTGGTTGTCGTCTGCTACGAGCAGGCGATGTTTGCTTCTCGTTTGGAGGATAGCACAGGATGACCAACTTAGGATCCCAGCACCTGGACAGAGAGGTTTACCCCTTATAGTCTGAGGTTGGTCTGTCTGTCAGGTTGGTGGCGGAAGCCTACCCCTTGATAGCTTCCGTTGCACCGTTTGTTGAGCGAAGCTCGGTGTCGAAAGGACACTCTGCAGCTAGCAGTTGGTGAGTACAGTTCGTAGCTCCTAGAGAGGGTTTCTGCTGATAGGAAGTAAGTCGAATTAGAACTTCCCTATGTTAAATTCATGGCATATTTAAGAACTTCAGCTTAACTGAAGCTTGTGTAGTTACGTATTTTCGGAATGTGGCATAATTATTTTGTTAAAAATCGGCGATGATGGTGGTTGAAATTAAAAGTGTGGAAGTTTCTTTGTTCCTTTCAGACAGTTGTGGGTACGTAGATGGAATGATTGAATTATTGTGTTCCACTTCCCTTTCGTGTGTTTTTCCTTGCTAATTGCACGATTCTACATTTATTTGCGAATTATTTAGTTAAACGTTTTCGTTCAGGCACCAGTCATGTGTATTCATAAGATCTGCATCAAATTCAGTAATGAAATAAATGTGCTACGTAAAAGATAAACTCTACGTCCTATATCTTTCTCATTGATGCCAGTTTTCAAATTAATTTTCTATTCCCTGATTTTTTAAGTTAATCTGCTTGCTTGTGATCAACAAAAATGGGAGGAAAAATAAATTTAATTAAACATGCTCATTGATATACGACATACAATGCTGATCATCATGTTAGTGTCTTTAAAAAATTGCACCGAGCGAGGTGGCGCAGTGGTTAGACACTGGACTCGCATTCGGGAGGACGACGGTTCAATCCCGCGTCCGGCCATCCTGTTTTAGGTTTTCCGTGATTTCCCTAAATCATTCCAGGCAAATGCCGGGATGGTTCCTCTGAAGGGGCACGGCCGACTTCCTTCCCTAATCCGATGAGACCGATGACCACGTTGTCTGGTCTCCTTCCCCAAACAACCAACCAACCAATCTTTAAAAAATTGCTTTCTTATAATTAAATTCTTAATTTAATTCAACTGAAAATTTTCAGTTCGGTCTTTTCTTAATTTTTAGGAAGGGCCCGGGCTGGTGGCGACCCTGTAATTTTTAAATTTGTAATTTTCCTTGTGAGGTGGCTGAACCAGAAATTGCGCACAAGGGTTACATCTCCATTATTCTTGGTGCGTAACGTATGTCGAGCCTTGGCCAGGATCCGTTTACAGTTCTACATACATACGTTACACTGTCTGTTCCTTCAGACACGCATACATTCCTGGGGAAGATTGTGTAGTGAAGTTACAAAAAATGGTTGAAATGGCTCTGAGCACTATGGGACTTAACACGTTAAGTCATAAGTCCCCTAGACTTAGAACTACTTAAACCTAACTAACCTAAGGACATCACACACATCGATTCTCGAGGCAGAATTCGATGTTGCGACCGTAGCAGTCACGCGGTTCCGGACTGAAGCGCCTAGAACCTCACGGCCACCGCGGCCGGCCAGTGAAGTTACAGACATTGTATAAACACAGATGCTGTAACCATTAATGAGGTTAATAAGTCATGGTTACAAAATACTAACACGAATTCTTTACAAAATTATGAAAAAACAAGTGAAATCGAGCACGGTAAGATCAGCCTGGATTTTGGACAAATTTAGCAACAAGCGCGGAATATTGACGTTACAGCTTATCTTAGAAGATAGGTTAACGAAAGGCAAACGGACGTTTACGGCATTTGTACAGTTAGATAAAGCTTTTGACGGGGATATAGTCTTTGAAATTTGAAGGTAGCAGGGATAAAATACAGGGAAAGGATGGATGTTACAAGAGTTGTAGCCTATCCCTGATGTTATTCAATCTACACACTGAACAAGCAGCAAAAGAAACGAAATAAAAATTTGGTTAAGAAATTAAAGTTCTGCGAGAAGAAATAAAAACTTTCAAGTTTGACGATGACGTTGTAATTCTTTCAGAGACATCAAGAGACTTGGAAGAGTAGTTCAGTGTAATGTACAACGTCTTGAAAGGACGGTATAAGACGAACACAACAAAAGCAAAAGAAGGGTAATGGCTATAGTCGAATTGAATCTGGTGATGCTGAGGGAAATAGAACAGGAAAGAAGACATTAAAAGTAGTAGATTAGCTTTGGTATTTGGGCCGTAAAATAACTGATGATCGCAGAAGAGAGGATATAAAATGCGGACTGGCAAGGAAAACGTTTCTGAAGAATCGAAATTTGTTGACCTCGAATACAGTTTTAAGTGTCAGGAAGTCTTTTCTGAAGGTATTTATCAGGAATTTAGCCTTGTTTGGAAGTGAATCGTCTAGGCAAGAGGAGGACAGAAACTCTTGAAATGTGGTGCTGCAGAAGTATGCTGAAGATTAGATGCATAGATAATGTAACCAATGAGGAGGTCTGAACAGAATAGTGGATCAAAAGGATTTGTGGCGTAACTTGACTAACAGTAGGCACTGGTTGAGAGGATACATTCTGAGACACCAAGGAATCTTCAGTTTAGCAATGGAGGGAAGTGTGTGTGTGTGTGTGTGTGTGTGTGTGGGGTGGGGGGGGGGGGGGGGGGGTTATAGAGGAAGACCAAACGATGAATAGTATGCAGATTCAAAAAAAAACAGTTGTAGTGATTATTCGGAGATGAAGAGTCTTGTACAGGACAGAGTAGCAACGAAAGCTGCATCACACCAGGCTTTGGACAGAAGACATAACGACAACAACATCAGCATTGATAAATGTTCCCACAAGTTTTTTCAGGTACGCTATCGCCAGCTGAAGCCTCTCGTTAAAGCTACCAAACTGCGGTCGTGTTGGGTGCTACATATAACCGACTGTTCCTCTCCCAGACATTTTCTGTTGGTTTAAGGTCAGCTGACTTCGAGGCCAGCCACTGAGTGGCTGAGTGTTCGCGCAGTTCAGAGAGTGCAGTTACTGTCATAATGGAGACTAGGAGTGTCCACAGCGTACTCATCACGAAAATATAGAACGGAACAAAGGACAAAGCTTGCTCAGCTGGCAGGTTGAAAAAAATATGCTAGTTCGTACTCACGGTAAATTGAACGAGTGAGCCCAATTCATGGTACAAAAAAGGAAAAAAAGAAAAAAATATAACAGAACTATTTCCGAGCTGAACTAGACACCCCTGTGACGACCCGGCCTTTTCTGGGCACTGTGCGTCAGGGATGGGTGAGAGAAATGGTGAGGGTGAGAGCAGATTCACACCAGGGCATACAGTCGAACAGTGGTAGTATTGACAGGTGTTTATTCAAGCAGCCTTATAAGGCATTCTGGCCGCCCTCATGGGGCTGCACTGTGTGCTTGCAAATGCAGTAGATTGCAAAATGTGCTGATGGCCCGTTCGGCCAGTGACGTCCGCTGCCCTGGGTCGTGGGCGACGGCTACTGTCATGACGAGCAGCCCACTAGCAAGAGACGCCGTGCCTCCCAACTGCAGCGGAAAACGAGTGTGGCCCCCACCCAGGTCCTTCAGAGTCTTGATAGCTACGCATCCCCACACATTGTGGTCCCCATGTCGTGCCTTGGGTCCAGTAACCATGCACATACTTGTGGTCCTGATGTCTGGCCCTTAGGTCCAGTAGCCAGACACATACTTGTGGTCCAGCAGCCAAACTTCTGGTCTCCATGTCTTGCCCTTGGGTCCAGTAGCCAAGCACATTCTTGTGGTCCCCATGTCTTGCCCTTGGGTCCAGTACCCACACACATACTTGTGGTCCCCATGTCTTGCCCTTGGTTCCAGTAGCCAAGCACATACTTCTGGTCCCCATGTCTTGCCCTTGCATCCAGTAGCCAAGCACATTCTTGTGGTCCCCATGTCTTGCCCTTGCATCCAGTAGCCATGCACATTCTTGTGGTCCCCATGTCTTGCCCATGCATCCAGTGGCCATGCACATTCTTGTGGTCCCTATATCTTGCTCTTGGCTCCAGTAGCCACGCACATACTTGTGGTCCCCAACTCTTGCCCATGGATCCAGTAGCCAAGCACATACTTCTGGTCCCCATGTCTTGCCCTTGGGTCCAGTAGCCACACACATAATTGTGGTCCCTATGTCTTGTCCTTTGGTCCAGTAGCCACACACATACTTGAGGTCCCCATGTCTTGCCCTTGGGTCCAGTAGTCAAGCACATACTTCTGGTCCTCATGTCTTGCCCTTGGGTCCAGTAGCCAAGCACATTCTTGTGGTCCCCATGTCTTGCCCTTGGGTCCAGTACCCACACACATACTTGTGGTCCCCATGTCTTGCCCTTGGTTCCAGTAGCCAAGCACATATTTCTGGTCCCCATGTCTTGCCCTTGCATCCAGTAGCCATGCACATTCTTGTGGTCCCCATGTCTTGCCCATGCATCCAGTGGCCATGCACATTCTTGTGGTCCCTATATCTTGCTCTTGGCTCCAGTAGCCACGCACATACTTGTGGTCCCCAACTCTTGCCCATGGATCCAGTAGCCAAGCACATACTTCTGGTCCCCATGTCTTGCCCTTGGGTCCAGTAGCCACACACATAATTGTGGTCCCTATGTCTTGTCCTTTGGTCCAGTAGCCACACACATACTTGAGGTCCCCATGTCTTGCCCTTGGGTCCAGTAGTCAAGCACATACTTCTGGTCCTCATGTCTTGCCCTTGGGTCCAGTAGCCATGCACATTCTTGTGGTCCCCATGTCTTGCCCTTGGGTCCAGTAGCCACACACATACTTTTGGTCCCCATGTCTTGGCCTTGGGTCCAGTAGCCATGCGCATACTTGTGGTCCCCATGTCTTGCCCTTGGGTCCAGTAGCCATGCACATACTTGTGGTCCCCAGTCTTGCCCTTGGGTCCAGTAGCCACACACATACTTCTGGTCCTCATGTCTTGCCCTTGGGTCCAGTAGCCACACACATACTTCTGGTCCCTATATCTTGCCCTTTGGTCCAGTAGCCACACACATACTTGTGGTCCCCATGTCTTGCCCTTGGGTCCAGTAGCCATGCACATACTTGTGGTTTCCATGTCTTGCCCTTGGGTCCAGTAGCCACACACATAATTGTGGTCCCTATGTCTTGCCCTTTGGTCCAGTAGCCATGCACATACTTGTGGTCCCCATGTCTTGCCCTTGGGTCCAGTAGCCATGCAGATACTTGTGGTCCCCGTGTCTTGCCCTTGGGTCCAGTAGCCATGCACATACTTCTGGTCCCCATGTCTTGCCCTTGGGTCCAGTAGCCACACACATAATTGTGGTCCCCATGTCTTGCCCTTGGGTCCAGTAGCCACACACATAATTGTGGTCCCTATGTCTTGCCCTTTGGTCCAGTAGCCATGCACATACTTGTGGTCCCCATGTCTTGACCTTGGGTCCAGTAGCCATGCACATAGTTGTGGTCCCCAGTCTTGCCCTTGGGGCCAATAGCCAATACCAACTGTCTGTTGCTGAGCAGCAATGCCCCAGTCACCGACCCCCCCCCCCCCCCCCCCGCCCTCCATCCCCACAGAGATCGACCAGGACGATGGCCGATAACATCTAGATGCCTAGGAGACCGCGAAGGCGCGCCTTCTCTGCCGGATGATAGTAGCTTGCAGTCCATCCGCCGAAGTCGTTCAGAAGGCGGATGCTGGCCACACACCAGCTGCCTTCATTACTGAAGTTACCCAAATCCTGTGGCAGCTCCACCGCAGGTAGGTGCGCCTTGCAAGAACTCGAGGAGTCAATCAGCGGCAGGTAATCGGCCGATCTTCATCACCAAGAGTGTACTGTGGTTTTTCTGAAAAGCAAGAGCCAGTCTTTTTTCTCCAGTTCAAGACCAGAATGGCGGCACGACTGAATGTTTTGAGCCTCTAAGCTCGATTATGTGCACACTCACAACTACGCTTCTAACGTAGTCCTTCTGGACGTGGACAGGTGGGTTTGCTTCATATTACTAGTCCTCTCAGGTCTCCCTAGCTCGCTCTGTACCGTGCACGAGTTGCTACGCTCGGTAAAATTTGCAATGTGTGAGTTTCTCGGTAGAACGCAAATGTCCCAGCTAGAAAATATTACTTTACTCTTGTTCACACTATGTTAGTTGTTCCGTGCTCTCAGCCGTTGGCCGGTTTCGCAAACCCCGTCTGCCCGGTGTGTTTTGCCGGGATATCAACAATATACAGTATATCGTGGATGGACTTGTTTGCCTGGCTGGCCCCTACTGCCTGACCGCGGTAGGAATAAAACTTTAAAAATTCACGTTACGCTCGTCGAACTTTTCCGGGATGCAGCACCATACACACTGCTAGCTAAACGCCTAACTGCACCGTCGGTCCATCCGACGCGTTGTAGAGGCGGACTTGCGACTCCTCGGACCACACCACGCACCTCCCTTTAGCTACTTTCCAGTTTAGTGTCAATGTTAAATGGCCTTGTGGAGATATGTAGTTGTAAGTACGGCTCGTGAGTAATGGCGTTATGTGATGTACCATACTTCAGATGCTGATCGCATGCAGCTCATTTTGCAATGTTCGTCCGCAGTGGTCGAGATTAACCTGCGTCCACTGACACAGCAGCTGGTGTTGGGTTTGAAACTGACTGTCACTGGCCGTGCGGTTCTAGGCGTTCAGTCCGGAACCGCGCGACTGCTACGGTCGCAGGTTCGAATCCTGCCTCGGGCATGGATGTGTGTGCTGTCCTTAGGTTAGTTAGGTTTAAGTAGTTGTCAGTCTAGTGGACTGATGACCTCAGATGTTAAGTCTCATAGTGCTCAGAGCCATCTGAACCATCTGACTGTCACTGACAAGGCGCAGTACTCGCCACACACCCCCTCAGTTAGGTTCTTCTTACCCCCTGTCACACAGTTGTGACAAGTCACCATTCCCTGTAGACAAGTTACACAATTCGATTCAGCAATAATGGGCAGCTTAATTGGTGGCCTCATCCAAAGCCGGAAGCACCTTTCTGCCATCCTGTCAGGTCTTTCAATCGCTTCGTCTTCCTGCGCTGATTCCACACCATCGTCTGCCTCAAACACACCACCGCACAACTACGGCTTACATCAGCGCTACAAGGTCACATGATCACCTGGTACCAGTATATACTATAAAAAACACACCGAAGCGACGCGCAAGCACTTTGAAGAGCTACTAACATTTTAACCGGTGATATTGTTGCCTTCCGGGAACTGCAGAAAAAAAACTCTACACTTAATTTCATTCTCCGACCGATGCTATACTCAACCGGAAGGTTGGTCTGAACTCCGCACAGCCACAGTGCTCCACCGCCCACATTCCTGTTACAGGTTGTGTGTTCTTCTCTTCCTACAGCCACTGAACTGGCTTACCCACATCTAAACTTTCCGGTCGTCCAGTATGGAACTATACCAAACGTCTCCTCTGAGCAAGTCTAGGCGCTTCAGTCCGGAACCGCGCTGCTGCTACGGTTGCAGTTTCGAATCCTGCCTCAGGCATGGATTTGTTTAATGTCCTTAGGTGAGTTAGGTTTAAGTAGTTCTAAGTCTAGGGGACTGATGACCTCAGATGTTAAGTCCCATAGTGCTTAGAGCCATTTGAACCAAAGTGTGATTTGTTGTCAATGGATAATAAATTAGAACCAATAATTGCAAACTTATTTGCTGGACACGTATTTCTCATATATTATTTAAATGTGTCACAGCGTCGAGCTGCCATCTCGTGTTCCGATGACATTCAAATGAGCCACTCTTATTCAGTTCCAACAACCAATATTCAAATGCAGAGTGGACACTGACCACCATGAAGCACAAGCTCTTGCTTGCTAGGCAGTTTACAGGGACTGCTACCTACGCTACTGTGTTGCCGGACGTTGATAGGCGGCCTGTGGCGCCACTGCTGCGCTCAACTGATGTCATTACGCGGCCGACAGAAATTCAGACCTGTTAAAATGACCTTTCAGCTAGTTAACTGTTTTTTGCACTCTGAATTTGCGAGTACACAACCAGGGACGCTGTCCTATTGCACAGCTGGACGCTACAAGCGAAATGCTAACACGGCTAAGTTTGCAATCGGAACACTGAACACAGCATCTTTCAGATAGCCTCACAGCCAGAAGTCACACGGATTGAGATCAGGTAGCGGCTGTAGAGAAATGGCGGCTGATATTTTCTAGCATTTCCGAAATGGGGCTTCAGCAGCTGCTTAACTGTATTTGGAATGTGCGAAGTTGCGCCATTGTGTATAAATATGACCTCATCCACACATCCACGCTGTTGAAGAGCTGGAATGACGAGGTTGCGCAAAAGACGCTCATAGCGCTTACCAGTGAAAATGGTTCAAATGGCTCTCAGCACTATGCTTCAAATGGCTTAACTGCTGACGTCATCAGTCACCTAGAACTTAGAACTACTTAAACCTAACTAATCTAAGGATATCACAAACATCCATGACCGAGGCAGGATTCGAACCTGCGGCCGCAGCGGTCGCGCGGTTCGAGACTGAAGCGCCTAGAACCGTTCGGCCACAGCGGCCGCCGCTGACCAGTGACGGTACAGGTAACAAGGCCGGAAGCACCTGTCTCTTCGAATAAATAAGGCCCTATGATAAATGATGCAGTAAACCCGCACCACTCAGTGACCTTTTCAGGACGAAGTGGTACTGGTTGACTTGCGTGTGGATTTTCCGTTGCCCATATTCGCCAATTCTGTGTACTGACATATCCTGCCAGATGGAAGCGGGCTTCGTCTGTCCACAAAATATTCCACTGCCAATCATTGTCCACTTCCTTGCGAGCAAGAAATTATACAGCGAAGGCCTCTCTTGCTGGCAGGTTAACAGGAAGCAACTCGTGCACATGGGTAATCTGGGAAGAATAGCAGAGAAGGATGTTTCGTAGGATTTTACGCACCGTGCTCACTTGTATGTCCAATGTTCGGACAGTTCTCCGTGCACTACACGTTTGCACACCACCACTCGTCTCCTCCTGCATTGCTGTGTCCACTGCTTCCACTGACGTCGAATCAGATCGTTTCCACCCTCTACCAGGCTGCACACCAAAGGAAACCGTCTTTTCGAATCATTTTCTCCAGACGCAAAGCAGTCATCGGACCAACGCCTGTTTTCAAACCCTTCAGTGTCCGTAACTTCTGCAGAGCGACGTGTGCACAATCATAATTCTTGTAATACAGCTTTACAAGAAGAGCGCGATCCTGCGTTGACACAGTCACGGCGAACGATGCAGACGCGAAAGCAGGAAAAGCTGTGTACCCGGCGTGTTTATACCAACTTCAATGAGTCGTGTGCATGACAAGTGATTCCATTTACGTATTCTGACACATACAGCGCCATCTATTGATCACTTTTCACACAATTTTTTTACTTCTGCCATACGTTTTCCCCTGTCTCCGACAATATTCCGTTGCAACTCGACGTCATTCTGATCAGTGGTATTATTTCTACAGCGTTTTGAAAGTTTAACTTGATAGTTAGAATCATTCTGTATATTAGGGATTTCTTGTAACTACCTGCGAGTCTAAGCTTTTTCTACACACGTACACACACACACACACGCACACACACACACACACACACACACACACACACACACACACACACACACACTTTTCAGCATGAGCTAGGAAATTGTTTCGTTTCAGACTAATTCCATTTCTGCGTACATCATCACAACGAACCTAAACGTGTGTGGGGATTCGGAGGAAAAAGAAGGTTGCCGCGTTGTATTCGTTATCGCTATACGAAACGAGCACCTGCTGTGATGGGGTAGTCGGGAAACTGGACAACGAGCGCTACATTCTTGTCGTGTTAAGGTGTTTCCAACTTTCTAGTAGGGGAATCAGTGGAAGACAGAGTTACGTGCTAATATGGCATCGATAGGAGAAATTGGTCGCGAAAAGACTAATAGAGTTCTGCAAGAAACTTCAGCTAGTAATAGCGAATACACTGTTTACAAATCACAAGAAGAGGATGTCTGCTTGGAAAAAGTTAGGGGACACGGGAAGATTCCAGTGGGATTACGTCATGGTCGGATGATGGCTCTGAGCACTATGGGACTTAACATCTGACGTCATCACTCCCCTAGAACTTAGAACTATTTAAACCTAACTAACCTAAGGACATCACACACATCCATGCCCGAGGCAGGATTCGAACCTGCGACCGTAGCGGTCTCGCGGTCCCAGACTGAAGCGTCTAGAACCGCACGGCCACACCGGCCGGCCGTCATGGTCGGAAAGAGATACCAAAATCAGATATTGGATTGTATGGCGTACCAAGGAGCACATACAGATTCAAATTACACTTTAATAATGACGAAGAATAGACTGAAGTCTAAGAGAATTGTTCGGAAGAAAGTATGTGATAAGAAATGGGATGCTGACGTACTGAGGAATAAGGATGTAGATACTGGATTAATCAATATCGCAATAGCCAGTTCAATTGGAGAGGAAAGGACATCTCATAAGGCAATCATACAAGCAGGACAGACAAGGGTAGCTACAAGGAAAGTTTACAGCAAAGAAAGCTTGAGTACCAGGAGAAATACTTCAAGTGATCGACGAAAGAAGGAAGCGCAAAAATGTTCAGGTGAAGGCAGGAATACAAGACACCTAAGAATTAAATAAATAGGTCATACAGGGTAGCCAAGGGGAAACTGCCGCAGGAAAAATGCAACGATGTAGAAAAAGAATTGGTCATCGGAAGGACTAATTCAGCACACAGAAAGCTCGAAACAGCCTTCAGTATTGTTAAGAGCAAGGTACCAACATTAACAGTGCAAGAGGAATTACACTCTAAACTGCAGAGGAGGGAGCGGATAAGTGGGGAGAGTACCATGAAGGTCACTAGGAGGGGGATAAAGAGCCTGATGTGATAGAAGATGAACTGGGAATCGATGTGGAACACGCAGGAGATCGAATATTATAGTACGAGTTTTACAGAACTCTGGAAGACACGCATTCGAACAAGGCAGAAGGGCTAAATAGCATTTCTTCGGAATTTCAAAAGTCATTGCCGGAAATTTCGACCAAATGACTAGGACAGTTGGTCTTAAACTTATGAAACTGGGACCATATCATCAAAGTCCTGGAAAAATATCATCCAAGTGGTTCCGGTGAACCTTGTGGGCCATCAGCCCTGTTAGCCTCTTAAAACATTGTGGCCTTCTGGCTTCAATAATCATTATAGTGTATTTGGAATTTTGAAGATTTAATCCGGCGGCCTTCAGCCACTCCGCATGCTGATCTCATATATGTATATGAGTTATCTTATTCGTAAATTTAACTGTGTGTCATGTCTTTTCAAAATTGAACTTATTCTAAAGCATCTGTTTGGAGGCGTTCAGCCGCGATGCAAATTTAATTCTTTCGAGAGTGTATCTGTGAAGTAAATGATAATAAATTACAATTGTGAAATGAATCCGACCGCAACTCCCTTGGCCCTTTCCTCAAACCTAATTACCTGTTAGGCCTGCGTGATTTAGCGGGCGCTTCAAAGGGGACAAATTAAAGTTCTACACTGGAGCAGATTCAGACTTCACGAAAGCTAAAGTCTCTACAATAGTTAAAGTATTTTAATGGCTTTTAAGGCATGATAAGACATCTGTTACAGCATTATGAAATAACTTCCACGGGACTTAGGGGAATTGTAGAGGGTAAAACCTGCAGGGGTAGACAAAGGCTACAATACACTTATTTTCAGAAAAAAATAGAACACTTATAACGATTGGAGATAGAATGTTCATATTCACAGCACACGTACATTAATATGTTGTGCAGAAATGATTAACATTTCAGTCATTTCGGTTCAACATGTTTCCTGTTTCCTAGTAGCCACAAGGTCCGCAACGGGCCCTGATAACTTGTTCCATTCGTGATGGCATCGACACGTGTAAGGTGCGAATGGCGTTCTGTGATATATCCATCCATGTTGCACTCACCTGGTTCCAAAGTTCATCTGTGGTGGTTGGAATTGGATCACAACGCTGCACCCGTCGTTTCACCATATCCCACACATTTTCGATTGGCGACAAGTCTCGTGATCTGGAGAACTGACATCCTGTGACACCAAGAAGGCATGTGTTCATGCAGCAACATGTGGTCGTGCATTGTCTTCCTCAAAAATGGCGCCAGGGGTGTTGCGCGGAAAGGTTATGTCTACGGGTCGCAGGATGCCATTGACGAAGGTCACACTGACACAGTGCCCTGACGACCCAATAGCTCTCCACATCATTAGGCCTCGAGTTGGTACTGTATGTCGTGTGCGAATGTAGTCACTATGATGCCACTTCCCATGTATGCGGCGAACCAAAATGCGGCCATCATTTTCAAACAATGAGAACCTGGATTCGTCCAAAAACACTATCTGATGCCATTACTGTTCCCAGTGACGTCGTTCCATACACTATTGCCGTCCAGCACGTTTCTGCACATTCGTCAAAGATAGGCAGAGAAGTGAACGACGCGCACGTAACCCACGTCGTAATAAACAGCGACGGACTACGATATGTTACACTATTCCACTGTTGCGCCAGAGCCGAGAAGGACGAAGATCTGTCCTGCAACGCCACTCGGATGAGATGTCGATCTTCTCGGGGAGTAGTCTGGGAGGTGCGACGTGACTCATCTCGTCCTGTTCTACGGCCTTCCGTGAACCGCTCTGCACACACCCGTTGCACTGCCGGAACACTTTGTCCCACACGAACAGCGATTTCACGGATGGGTGCATCACATTCTCTCATGCCAATAATGTCCCCTCCTTCAAACCCACTGATTTGACGGTACGGTTCGCGCATACGTCTGCGAGGTGTCCTACACCTCTGTTCAAGTCACACCCATCCATTACCTTCGGTTCATAGCGACGAGAGCCGCAGCCACATTTTACCGGTAGGTGGTGTTGCGTCGCGATATCGACGTTGAATTTGAACCCTCAGACCAACATGGTTCTGATCATTTCTGTGGAACGTACTAACGTACATGTCCTGTGAATAAGAACGTTCTATCTCTAGTCGTTCAAGGTGTTCGGCCTTTTCTGAGATGAAGAGGTTACCATTGGAAAGGAATTGGTGGTGGGCCATATCAGGATATGTAAACCGAGGGTGTTCCACTGCTTCTGTGACCAGTCTAGACCGAAACTCAGACAGTACCTCAAATAGCCGGCAGTGGTGGCCGAGCGGATCTAGGCGCTTCAGTATGGAACCGCGCGACCGCTACGGTCGCAGGTTCGAATCCTTCCTCGGGCATGGATGTGTGTGATGTCCTTACGCTCGTTAGGTTTAAGTAGTTCTAAGTTCTAGGGGACTGATGACCACAGCAGTTAAGTCCCATAGTGCTCAGAGCCATTTGAACCAAGTACCTCAGATAAGTTTCTCTTCTTTCATAATTCTACATAAAGTTTCCAGAATCACTCTCTCTTGAGCTCTCCATTCAAAAGTGTCTGTCTCCACTTGAGTTCAGGAGTGTTTCGCCACTGTCTCTCATTGCTGGAGGCCATTCCCACCAAAATAGTTGGCTCTCGTCTTTTACAGACAAGATTTGACTCAACTTGACCGCTTCCCGTACTAAACTAATATCTCATAACAATATTTAGCAAAAGTACTACTATAAACGTTCTCTCACACTCAGACAATTTACAATAAATATAAATAATAGTTCATTCATAAATAAATAAGCCAGCATTCTTGTGCATGTGCATTCATGACAAATGACAGCAAAGTGGTGTTAAATATTAAGTAAACAGTTACTTGTGTCTGTTTGGAAGAGTGTCTTTTGGACTCTTTTCAGTTGTGGTGTCAGCTAATACATGTGATTGACCACTCCTTAAATTACCATACATTTAAATTACCATTACGTTAAATTACAATCGACTATAATCATATTCAGATTAAATTACTGGCAAAAATAGTAAAACATTCAATAAATAACAACACAAGTATGAGAAGATATGAGGTATTCATGCTGCATTTAGTTGCTATGTTATTGTGGAGGACACGAAGTTGTGACAAATACTTGCTGTCAATTCAACTAAGTACTTGGGTGTAAAAATTACGAACAACTTCAGTTGGAAAGACCACATAGGTAATATTGCGGGGAAGGCGAGCCAAAGGTTGCGTTTCATTGGCAGGACACTTAGAAGATGCAACAAGTCCACTAAAGAGACAGCTTACACTACACTCGTTCGTCCTCTGCGCGGTGTGGGATCCTTATCAGGTGGGATTGACGGAGGACATCGAAAGGGTGCAAAAAAGGGCAGCTCGTTTTGTATTATCACGTAATAGGGGTGAGAGTGTGGCAGATATGATACGCGAGTTGGGATGGAAGTCATTAAAGCAAAGACGTATTTCGTCGCGGCGAGATCTATTTACGAAATTTCAGCCACCAACTTTCTCTTCCGAATGCAAAAATATTTTGTTGAGTCCAACCTACATAGGTAGGAATGATCATTAAAATAAAATAAGAGAAATCAGAGCTCGAACAGAAAGGTTTAGGTGTTCGTTTTTCCCGCGCGCTGTTCGGGAGTGGAATGGTAGAGAGATAGTATGATTGTGGAACCCTCTGCCAAGCACTTAAATGTGAATTGCAGAGTAATCATGTAGATGAAGAAGATATAAAAACTTAATAAACCAGTAATTGAAATAGCAACAGTGTAACCTCCCCACAGAATACAAAATAAATGTTATGAATAATGATTCTGATTTAGTGTAACCTCAAAACAAAATTCTTTCACAGTGTAACCTCCCCACAAAATTCATTTACATTTATAACCTCCCTACAAAATTCTTTTCACATTAACCTCCACACAAAATTCGTTTACATTTAATCCACCCACAAAATTCATTCTCATTTAGCGTAACCTCACAACAGAAAAATTCCTAAATTTCTCAACAGTAAAAAATTATAATTATGTCGTTCACATTCAGAGTAACGTCCCAATAAAAAAAAATTCAGTAACCTGGTAATAAAACAATGTAACTAACCTCTCAATTAAATTGTCGCTCACTTATGACTTTTCAATAATTCACTGTGAATTTAACCTGGTAAATTTTGAACGACGGTAGTGCTGCGTCATGGCCCTGAAAGATCATTCTGAATAAAAAAAAAAGGAAAAATTCTTACCTCAATGAAGTCGCCGGATATATCTGCTCTTACAATAAATTTTTCCGGCACAGCTCTGTGCAATGCTGGCCGACCTATCTGTCATTTATGAAAGGGAGCAACTGATTTTTCTATTGCAATAATCGGGATGATCATGGATGGGAGAAATTAGTAAATTCTTTAAATTGAAATGAATGGTTGATAAAAGTTACTTTTTATGAGGAAGATTATTATTTCGAGAGTTTTAAAACATTTACATGCGACTTGAGATAACATTACTACATATGCGCGAGGCTGCTTTTTATCTTATACAATAATACTCAGGCTCCGGCATCGCTCCACCGCGACCGGGCCAGCCATCACGATACACCATACCAGACCAGAGCAGACTCCAGACTAGCTACAACTTACTGCTACAGCTACATAGTTCCTACTGCAGTCAACACTGCTCTCTGGTCAGAGACCTTGCTTATCGCAGGCAGCGCATGAGCAATACATCGAAATTACATCTCCTCGGACCTCTTACATAACCCTTCACTGGGGGGGCAAAAATTTGGCAGCGATGGTGAGTCAATTGGACTTGCCATGAGCAACAAATTTTTCTAAAATCTACTTAATTAACTAAGTTTACAGTCACAGAGTATATACATATATATATATATATATATATATATATATATATATATATATATATATATATATATATATATATATAAAAGAGCAGAACATGAAATGAAATAGAGTGCACATGCACTGAGTACAGAATATATCAAGAAATGACAAAACGTATATGCAATGAGTACAAAACATATTAACAAATGACATAAAGTGCACACACACTGTATATATTTTTTTGCCATTTTACAAGAACTAGGATACGCAATAACTACAAAACATATTAATAAATGACATAAAGTGCACACGCACTGTATATGTCTCTACCATTTTAGAAGAACCAGGATACGCAATGAGTACAAAACATATTAATAAATGACATAAAGTGCACACGCACTGTATATGTCTCTACCATTTTACAAGAACTAGGAAAGGAAAGGGAAGGATTGCATCATGGTTGTAGCACAGTAGGTTGCACGTAGCTGCACTGAAAGTCCATATCTTTCTACAGAAGCACAACACCAAGTGAGACAATCTGAAGTTCTCTTCCCTGAAGTATTAATCAGTGTAGCCAAGACACTGAAATGTCGTATTAATATTCAATGTTATCATTTTGGTAGTACATTAGGTACACCAAACAGTGGGACCATAATAACATCTCCATCGTTCAAAGTGGTGGACAGCATGATGTGTCAACACCACACTCCTGCAGAATTGATACTTTTTCACCAACGTAGAATTAGTGCAAAATCCAAATATAGTGCTCCATGATCATGAGGATGGACAGGACAAACGGATATTGCAGTAATTTCTGGTAATTAGGTCAGAAGGTGAAGGACATTAAGTCTTATGCTAGTCATCATTGAGAATTACACTAGTCTATTAACCGATTTGAGTAATTGTTGGCACTCATTGCCTAGTTACTAAACATTTCTGTACTATGTATGGAGTATTACAGAACATCATTCGTAAGTCATCTGATTACACTAAATATTGGCACTCATTGGCCAGTTACAAACCATATTTATGCATTGTTCAGAAGTCATCATTCAAAGCAAGAGTTAATTAATGGCATAGCATTAACATAATTCATCTAGTTATAGTAATCGTTGGCACTCATTGGTCAGTTACTAAACATTTTTATGCATTGTTCAGAAGTCATCATTCAAAACAGGAGTTAATGAGTGTAGCATCAAGCTACTGGTATTCATATATAATAGCATGTAAGTGACATAAGACAAATTTAAAATATAAGAAACAGTGGCATTCATTGGCCAGTTACAAAGTATTCATATAGTTTTATAAAACATTATTCAGTATGATTCAGAACTCATCATTCGAAATGAGAGTTAATTATTGGCATAGCATTTATGCATTATTACAAAACATCATTCAGTATTACTCAAAATTCATCATTCAAGCGACGTAAGACATATTTAAAATGTAACACACTGTAACTATTACTCAAGGTCTGTGGTCCAATAATACGTAGATATAATGTATTCAATACATCTGGGAAATCTGCATTATATTTAGTACTATAAATATCTCTTAAACTAGTAGCATTATTTGGGACTGGTAATACATTTTTTTGTGCCACCAATGCATTGCGTTGGGATCGATAATTAATTGCTGGGGCATGAAAATATTTGCTTTTGACTTATTGCTGCAAATAAGGATTAATAACGTCATTCGTCATGAGTCAGCTGTAGCAAGATTATGAACAAGTAGAGTATGTGTGATCACATTCACGAATGACACACACAAATGGGTAAAAAATAAAATGCAAGTACTAGAACAGGTTTAATGACTAACTGCTTATAGCACATTAATTTCGTGAATAGCTTCTCCTGGAAAAAAATACAAAATGGATTATTCAGCTGAAATAAGAAACGCATATTATGCTGAAAAGTAGTGAACTTCGAATTAACAGGTAATGCAACGTGTACTCAATATGTATGTACTCTAGCTGTCCTTTCCAAAACATTCAGTCATTATACCATACTGTCAAAACGAACTGCAACAAATACTTAAATAACTACATAGCATCTCTTAACTAACAGTAAATATAAAAACTTCATCATTATCCTCATCTGCAAAGAAAAACTTCATTATTCATATTACCATAACTCCATTACTATCATCACCTGCACAGAAAAACTTAATTATTCATATTAGCATATTCTTTATATAACTATTCATCATCATTCATTATCATCTGCAGAAAAAGACACTTCGTTATTCATATTACCATTTACTTCATACAACTATTCATAGTATAGACTTTCTTATTTCTAGCATATTTCATCACGAAAACTAAGATGTGTAGTTCTGTATGACAGCCTGCATCAATCGCCTCGTATTCTGAAAGAAAAATAATTAGTTAAGACTGCTATCATACGATATGTATAGTATATTCTTGTTAATGCTTGTTAACTCTGATCCATTTACTCTTCATCACAAGGTATTCCATTTTCTTTCGTTCATTCCGAAGGTGAAATTCCCATTTCATAGTAATCCACTGTGGTTTGTTTAATTTATTTCTTTTACACGTTATTGCTTTCTGAAAATGATGAATAAGGATTAATATCTTGCATTTAAATCATATACCCATTAAATAAAAACTTGTTTCTAGTGATATAATTAAGCATACAGCATAGCATGACAGAAAACGTATTATGTCAAAAACATAGTGTTCAGGTGCAAAAATGTACACACAGTCTCATAATGCAGTAGCCAAAAGTGTAGAATAGTCAAGATATTGAGAAATCATAAGGAAAAACGTTAAAGTCAACTGGTGTTTGTTATATCTTAAAGATTTCGTAGTGCATACAAACAAAACAGGAAAGCAATCATACGTACACGAAAAATGGAAAATGTGCACGGTCTGATGTGTAACGACAAGAAAAGCGACCTGCTAACCTTACCTTGCCGGGCACTTGCCAAGAAAAAGTATGATAATCATCAGTAAGTGTTCATATAAATACCTGCAAATGGCATTACAGTGTGATAAATCATAAAGTATATTCATTCGATAAAGGGTTTGATATTGGAGACATGGTGATTGCCTTTACTTTTTCTGGTTCTCAGAGTTTCGACGTGTACTACATTGGGGTGAGGAATGCTGCGAATTCTGTATGGACCTGCGTATAGAAGCTAAAATTTACTGCATCTACTCTTTCCTCTATTGGATAAATAATGTGTGCGTACTAATCTCTTCTGTCCAATGTGAAAGTCACGGCGTGTACAAACCTGTTTTTGCTGTCTTCTCCGGCGCTCTGCGGCACGTTTGATGTTGTTCAGCGCAATGTTAATTATTTCATGGTGTCGTAGTCGACGAGATGTAGGAAAAGATACTAATTCTTTAATTTTGTTAGGTGGTTCAACATTTTTCAGTATAATAGTCGGAGATAGCATGGTAGATTCATTTGGTATCGAGTTAATTACATCCGGGAATGACAGTATGTGTGTATCCCAATCAATATGTTTTTTTTTATGGCAGTATATTCTACATAGTTTACCAGTTTCTTTCATTAGTCGTTCACAAGGGTTCGAAGAAGCGTGATACTTGGATATATAGACCGGAGAAGTGTTTCTTGTTCGTAACATACGTGTCCATTCAGCAGATCGAAAATGTGGTCCATTGTCGGAAATTACTTTCAATACATTTCCTACATGAAATAGAAAATGTTTTACAAATGCTTTCGAAATTGTTTCAGCAGTAGCTTTGCGTAACGGTGTGAAAGTAACAAATCTTGAAGTGAGTTCAACAGCGACAAAGATGTAGCAAAAACCTCTATTAGATCTGGGAATCGGACCAAAAATGTCTACAGCGGCCATGTGTCTTAATTTAACAGGTGCAATGGGATGTAACGGAGGAATATGTGAAGTCGTGTCTGACTTAGCTTTCTGGCAGATTTTACATGACGCTAAAACTCGTCGAATACGTTTCTCCATGTTGGCAAAATAACAGTTCTGTCTCAGTGTAAGAAAACATTTTCTGGCTCCGTAATGTGCGTAACTTAAATGAGAATACCAAATTAATTTGTTAACAAGTTCGTCAGGAATGCATAGTAACCAGTTGTTGCTGTCAGGGTGAGAGTGGCGAAACAGAATGTTATTGCGAACAGTGTAATGGTTTCTGATGGTAACATTATTCCTATCTTGCCAAAGGTGTTTAATTTATTTCCATACGTTGTCTTTACTCTGCCCTTGTGCTATATCTCGTAATGACGACGAAATGAAAATTTCAAATGCAACTTGTTGAATATACATGACGCTAAAAGTTGCTTGGAAGAAGTTGGTTGCGATGTCTTGCTGATTGTTGCTGAGAGAACGGGATTATGAGTCTGCTACAATATTTTGTGTACCGGGAATGTGAACAATTGTAAAATTAAATTCCTGTAAATAAAGCTTCCATCTGCTTAACCTGTCATGCGTAAATTTTGCGGAAAGTAAAAACTGGATAACTCTATGATCTGTGTAAACGGTCGTATGTCTTCCATGAAGAAAATGCCTAAATCTTGTAAATGCCCATACAACACATAATGTTTCAAGTTCTGTAACAGAATAATTGCGTTCAGCAGGTGACAGAATGCGACTCGCAAAGGCGATGTTTTTAATTACTGTAGTACCGTCTTCTTCAATTTCCTGAAAAATGTGTACGCCTAAAGCGGTGTTAGAACTGTCGGTGGCAATGGAAAAATTTCTAGTAAGATCTGGATGTGACAAAAGTGGTGCATTCAACAAAGCTTGTTTCAGATTGACAAATTCAGAATGTGCTTGGCTATCCCAGGACCAAATAGTGTTTTTACCCGTCAATTGACATAATTTAGTGGTGTCTAAAGCAGAGTAATGAATAAATTTACGAAAAAAGTTAATTAAACCCAAAAAGCTGCGTAGTTGTTTCTTCGTCGTAGGAACAGTAATGTCACGTAAAGCTTGAAGTTTTTCCGGGTCAGGCGCAATGCCTTCTGCTGAAATTATGTGTCCAAGAAATTTTATAGAAGTTTTCCCAAAGTGTGATTTGCTAAGATTAACTGTGAGTCCTTGTGCACGAAAAGTTCGTAACAGCTGTTCAAGAATCAAATTGTGTTCAGACCAGTTAGCTTCTGCAATAAGGATGTCGTCTACATACGTTGTGATTCTGTCTTTAAGTTCTGTCGGAAGTATAGTATTTAAACCGCGAATAAATGCAGCTGAAGAAATTGTTAAACCCAACGGTAATTTACAAAATTGATAACAGTCACCAAAACAGAGAAATGATGTGTACTTTCTGCAGTCCGGACGGAGCTGAATTTGCCAAAATCCCGCTTTCAAATCTAATGTGGAATAAATAGCAGTACCATGAAATTTCTGTAGAAGTTCTACTAGTGTCTGTGGGCGATCTGTTTCATTAATAATAATGTCATTGATGTGATGCGAATCAAGTACGAGGCGAAGTGAACCATCCTTTTTCTTAACAATATGGAGCGGGTTTATGTACGGACTAACTGCCAGTTCAATAATTCCTTGGTCAAGCATAGCTTGCAATTCTTTCTTAACTTGTTCTCTGTGAATATAAGGAATGGGAAAATGTTTGGCTTTAAATGTGTCGTGCTGTTTAACTTGAAATTCATACATAAAACCGGACATAGTACCAGGGACGTTGTCAAAAACTGGAGCTTGCTGTAAAAGAATTTTGCGTAGCTCTGAACGTTCGTCGTCTGTATTTGCATTGCTCTGTTTAAATTTATCAGAAATCATCTGTATAACGTCATAGTCGGCTTCGTCTGGAGAATTATAGTTGTGTACGTGCGTATCTGTGAACAATGTCAAATGACAGTCTATGTAACGCAATATAGAAATGACCTCTGGACGATTAACTGTTTGTTCTTCTGCAGATAAAGAGTGCTGAAATTCTAATGCCAGTTGTACATTTTCATCCTTTAACATTAAATAGGAATTTTGAAAGTCAATAATTGCGTCGTGTTGTACCAGAAAATTCGTACCTAAAATACTGTTGACATAGGTGATCCAGAATCGATTATTGCTGAAAATTTGGATGATCCAATCTTTACTTCAATGACAGGGTGGGAAATGGTTTTTTGTATAACTGGTTTTTCCTGCAAAAGAGTGCCTCGGATGTCGTCAAAAGTAATAATATTTTCGTGAACAAGATTCTCTGTGTCAAAAGTATTGCTTGCGTTGCTGGAAGATGCATTCTGCACTGTGTCTAGTCAAATTCTTTCTGTCGTGCTGTTATTCGCTGGAGGATGCTGTAGCATTTCAACTATTTGTGCTGTTCTGTTATTTCGTCCTGACGTATTACGTTCGGGATGATATCTACTGTCTGGTTCATTCATGATTATCTGTTGTTGTGGTTGATTCTGCTGCTGGTAAGACCGACTGTTACGCTGAAAATTGTGCTCATTACTTTTGCGTCTATCATGATAGTCATTTCTATACGGTGCACTGCGATATGAGTTGAAATGGTGTGTTTTCTGTACGTACTGATTTCCTTGTTGCTGTGCGTTACTATTTGGCGGAGACGACGCTATACGTGTAGCCGGCGAAACATTAAAGCTTGGTTGACCTTGCACATTACATTGTTGGTTAGGTATGCTAACCGGTAGGTTTTGTTGCTGTTGTTGGGAAAAACCTCTATTGTCACAAAAATGTGGTTCCTGTTGCTGATAATTTTGACGATACTGATAATTAAAATTTTGTCTGGTATTAAAGTTCTCGTGGTTGTCATTTCTGGAGCGTACAATAATAACTGTCACTTTCAGGTAAAACTTGTCGTATCTGGTTTTCTTTACACGTTCTTAATCCTAGATAGATCGATAGTTAGAGAGCGGTTTTGATAGATATAAAGGATAGTAGAAGAGAAGGCAGCAGTGCAGAAAACTAAAGATGAAACAGCACTACTATGGCTCGGGGCCCTGTGCACACTACGGCACATATTCATCGAAGTGTAATGAATCCCCTGAGGTCTATTACGCGCTGCAAATAAATTTTGGTTTCTGTGTTACAGGAAATGCCAGTGAAAATTCAAAAGCAAATTGTCGTATCCAGTACAAAGGGTGTATTTGTGTTCTGTCATTTTTAAATACCTAAGATTTTTTTACAGATAAAAATTGCTTATAATCAACGTTATCGTCTCTGAATGTGTGAGCTGGTTTAGGATTGTATGATAATCTGTTTATCTGTGACTGTTCGGAATCTAAGTCATGTACACTCTGTAAATTACCTAAATTACTCTGGCTGTGTGAATGTGACAAATGTTCGGAATGTGGCGTATGCTGTGACGTGTTAGTGACTGAAACATTTTTCATTTCTGTCACTTTAAAACGTTCGTCAATTTGGCTGATCTGTTGTTCAAATTTCTTATCGACTTCCGTATCCAGAGTGCGTGAAACTTCTGCTGACTTTAATTTAAACTCGTCGCGTATCTGTGTTGCGTTTTCTGAACATTGTTGAGTGACTGCACTAATTTCATCTCTAAATAATTTCGTTGTGGCTACACGTGTACTACTTAATTCTTGTGCCACAGATCTAATTTCTTCACGACTGTTCCTAGCACAAGCCTTAATTTCCTCACATAATTGTTCTTTAGTGTCATGACATTGCACGGTAATGGCTGTAATCTGTTCACTAAGTTGTTTGTTCTGTTCGTTAAGACTGTCGTGTCTTTTATTCGTCTGTTTGAAACTTTCATTAAGTTGTTTGCACGATTCATTAAGTTGTTTGAAATGGTTGTCGAAATTTTCATTAAGTTGTTTGAAATGGTTGTCTAGTTTTGCAATAAGTTGTTGTTTGAGATTTTCATTATTTTCATTAATTTGTAGCAATAATGCCATAAATTGATCCCAGCCAAAATTCTATTCTCTGTACTGTGTGATGGTGTACCTGCGTGTGTCACGTTTTGTGTAACCATTTGGTTAGTCTGTGATTCTTGAAAAGGTTTGCCAATCGGATGTGCACTATTAGTAACTACCTCGGAATCAAATAAATCTGACGTATTTTGACTACATTGTTCATCTTCGTGAGAAAAATTTATCTGTTCACAATTCAAATTTTGCAAACCAGGTGTGTCAAACTGGGAAGCATTCATTGTATCGGAACGTGCCGTGTCATGAATTGTTACATTTACTGTGGGCATAATTGAATTTGTTTGTTCATCATTAGGATCAAAATCATTACTAGTGATCGGTAGGCACTGATTATCTGTAATTAGACGATTATCATTATTACACTGTGTGTCGCAGTTATTATCGGTCAAATTATTCGAGTCGGCTATTTCACTCATTGCACATCGCGATGTACTGTTAACAGTTTTTCGCGCCATTTTTCACAAATCAAAATTAAGCACAAAATGAAACAAAGACAAAGCAAAATGGAACAAACACAATTACAACAAAGAGCAATAAATTGCCGATGATCTGTGAAAGAAAAAGTGACAAATTAGTAAATGTGTTGTGCCAGATGCAAACTACATTTAAGTAAATAAGAGCAGATATATGACTACTTCTCAGAGATTCAAAAAGAAATACGATCCTGGCAGGGTCGCCAAGTGTAACCTCCCCACAAAATATAAAATAAATGTTATGAATAATAATTCTGATTTAGTGTAACCTCAAAACAAAATTCTTTCACAGTGTAACCTCCCCACAAAATTCATTTACATTTATAACCTCCCTACAAAATTCTTTTCACATTAACCTCCACACAAAATTCGTTTACATTTAATCTACCCACAAAATTCATTCTCATTTAGCGTAACCTCACAACAGAAAAATTCCTAAATCTCTCAACAGTAAAAAATTATAATTATGTCGTTCACATTCAGAGTAACGTCCCAATAAAAAAAAATTCAGTAACCTGGTAATAAAACAATGTAACTAACCTCTCAACTAAATTGTCGCTCACTTATGACTTTTCAATAATTCACTGTGAATTTAACCTGGTAAATTTTGGACGACAGCAGTGCTGCGTCATGGCCCTTAAAGATCATTCTGAATTAAAAAAAAGGAAAAATTCCTACCTCAATGAAGTCGCCGGATATATCTGCTCTTACAATAAATTTTTCCGGCACAGCTCTGTGCAATGCTGGCCGACCTATCTGTCATTTATGAAAGGGAGCAACTGATTTTTCTATTGGAATAATCGGGATGATCATGGATGGGAGAAATTAGTAAATTCTTTAAATTGAAATGAATGGTTGATAAAAGTTACTTTTTATGAGGAAGATTATTATTTCGAGAGTTTTAAAACATTTACATGCGACTTGAGATAACATTACTACATATGCGCGAGGCTGCTTTTTACTTTATACAATAACACTCAGGCTCCGGCATCGCTGCACCGCGACCGGGCCAGCCAACACGATACACCATACCAGACCAGAGCAGACTCCAGACTAGCAACAACTTACTGCTACAGGTACACAGTTCCTACTGCAGTCAACACTGCTCTCTGGTCAGAGATTCTCTTATACCTTGCCTATTGCAGGCAGCGCATGAGCAATACATCGAAATTACATCTGCTCGGACCTCTTACAACAGATATGTAGCATTCAGGGACGACATGCTTGTTGAAATCGCCTGAAGAGTTTAAAAACTGCTAATTTCAAAATCAATCGCTGTAAACTATAAACGTTTGTTGTTTTTCATATATTGACAATGGTATTGTTTTAGATGTGCCTCATTTTTCTGAGATTGCAGATGTATTGAGATTTGATTTATTACGGAAGTGTGATTTATTGTTGAATTTCTAAGCGGTGTAAGCAACCATATTGAAAACTGGTGCATCTTCTACATCCAAGCCATGCGAGGAACTGCCGTCCCGGCGGAAGTTCGAGTCCTCCCTCGGGCATGGGTGTGTGTGTTTGTCCTTAAGATAATTTAGGTTAAGTAGTGTGTAAGCTTAGGGACTGATGACCTTAGCAGTTAAGTCTCATAATATTTCACATACATTTGAGCATTTTTGAACTGCCGTCCACATGCTCCCCACTCTGGGATTTCCGATTTCCAGCGACGCACTGCTCGGCTTTACACCTGGACCAACCCTTGACAGTCGCTTCACCCAGGCTGCCTACGCCGCATTGTCGACCCACCGGCTAACAACGAGTCGCACAAGTTCATCTTACCTCGAGCCAATTCTACACGGCTGAATAACTCCCCTAAGCATGTTTCAGAGGCAGTTCCGACGTTGTATTTGATAACGGTAACAAGATGCAAAAAAAAAAAAAAAAAAAAAAAAAAAAAAAAAAAACAGGAAATTTAAGAATGGAAGATGTAGATACTAAATACCTAGTTTAGAAAGGATGCAAGACAGGAATGTAGTGTCTCACACCTATTGTTCAATCTGTACATCGAAGCAGCAATGCCGGAAAAAACAGAAAGGATATCAATGATAAGATTCGATGATGGTATTGTTACCCTCAGTCAAAGTGAGGATTAATTAGAGGCGAGCACACAGAAGGACTGAGAGTAGACAAGAGAAAGACGAAGGTAATGATGAGTACCAAAATTGAGATTAGCGACAAACTGAACATCAGAACTGGGTACCACAATGTTCAGAAGGTGAATGAAAATGTTCAAATGTGTGTGAAATCTTATGGGACTTAGCTGCTAAGGTCATCAGACCCTAAGCTTACACATTATTTAACCCAAATTATCCTAAGGACAAACACACACACCCATGCCCGGGGGAGGAATAGAAACCTCCGCCGTGACCAGCCGCACAGTCCATGACTGCAGCGCCTTAGACCGCTCGGCTAATCCCACGCAGCAAGGTGAATGACTTCTAGTTCCTTGGAAGCAAAATAATGTAGGGCAAACGAGGCAAATAGGACATAAAACAGAATAGCAAGGGCATAGAAGGTAGTCCTGGCCAAAAAGAGTTTACTAATATCAAACAACAACCTTAATTTGAGGAAGAAGTTTCTGAGAATGTACATTTTAAGGGTAGCATTGTATGGAAGTGAATAACGACTGTGGGAAAACTGGAACCGTAGTTAATTGAAGACTTTGAGATGTGGTATTATAGAAGACTGCTGAATATAAGATGCACTGATACGATAAGGACTGAGGAGGTTCTGCGCAGAAACAGCTAGGAGGGGAACTTGTGGAAAACAGAAGAAGAAGGAACAAGAAGAGAGAACATATGAAAGAGAACATATGAAGGAATAACTTCCATGGTACTTAGAAGAGCTTCAGAGGGCCAAAACTGTAGGAGCAGATAGAGGCTGAAATACAGGTGCTGCTCTGATATGGAGATGTTGGCACTGGAGAGGAATTTGTGTAACGTATCAACCCAGGTACAGAGGGTGTTCTACTGCTGCCTTGGCCAACACGTTCGTCACATCTCTGACCCACTGAAAACATCTCGTAGTAGTGTGTGAAGTCGATTGTGCTGTTTACCACACCCCTAGATGTTATATTCTGATTTCTGGTGGCCTACAAAGAAGTGAAGTGCTGCATGTGATCACAAAATTTAATTCAAAGGAAATGATAATGTAACACAAATCGAAACGTCTTACCGATATGGCAATTAGTAAGGGAGGCCCAATCAGACAAGAGGATATGGGTACGACACCACCCATATAGATATATAAATGAGAGGAGGGGTCATATATCTATAACAGAAACATGAGGTAACAGTATCAATCAGGTTTATTATCGTAAACATCAGCGTATGAGTTATCCACAGATATAGCCGAATGGACATTTAATAACTGAATAAGGGATTGTAATTGTAAACTCTAACCTTGGTTTGGGTAGGTGGGCAAGATAGAACTACGAGGGTGTTTCACGAATACGACCAGTGTCTCGAAGTGTGTTTGGTTGGTTACAGTAACATCAGAAAATAAAATCCGAATCTCGGAAAGCTTATCAAAGTGCGTAATGAGAGCAACTGGCTGGTTGTGAAACGTTAAAATTGTACAACTAGCTCCTGAGTGGAGTGAATTAACTTCGCGTCACCAGCGCATCGGTCTTTGCAATGCTGACCTAGCTTGAATACGGAGGGCAGTGGCGTCGCTGCCTGAAGACTCTGACATCAGCGCCCAGTCTCTACTCGGTGCTCGAGTGGGAACATTACTCTGTGCGACAGCAAGGCTCGCCTCGTGAGTCGTTCGGTAACAAGTGTTTCCTCCTCCATCTCCTAGCAGCAAGTGTCATCTGTCTTAGCGCTGTGGGACTCGGCTATCGCTGTCAGAGTAGGAACCTCACTGGCGAGCAGAAGCAGACACTGCGAGTTCCTTAGAGTAAAATTTTAGTAATAAGCCTAAAAAAAACTCCTACTCTGGCGGATTTCGCTATTACTAACCAGCAGTGATGTGGTGTAAGGAAGAAGCCAGGAGGCTCCTTTCACTCGATGACGCGGTTCTGAAGCTGACAAATGCGATAACTGCCACGTAGCCACCCATGAAAGGTAGGCGCTGTCCGGGGAAAGTAACGCTATGAACCAGTAACGAAGCTCGTTTTAGAAAACTGAGGCTAACAGCGGTTTTGACGGTACACCTGACACCTGGCTAGATTCTTTATCTTCCTGAAAGGCTTCTTCGAACAATGCTGTATTTTACTATGGGAAGTAGCTGTCCCATCCACCGTGTGGACTGTTCGGGTGGTGCAACTGAATGCCATGTCGGTTGCGTGAGCTGAGATGCACACTTAGAACATTTTAATGGTACAGCCTGTTCCTTTTAAGAAAACTCTTATCTTTTGGTGTCCAGCTCGTAGAGTCTGAATTCTTCAGTCCCTTCCTCCACTAAACAAGAAAGAGAAGCGAAAGGCAGGCAATAAATAGGGTAGCCAGTGGTGGTACTAGATATTGTCTGCTATTACAAAGCAGAGTAAGAGAATGACTGCTTTGATCAAGGGAATGAGCACATAATATTCCGAAGCATTTTACGTGATTGCTTAAAACAAAAACCGCCGCGTAACAGTTGGTTGATCCATCACTCGCCAGCCACCGTGATTGATGAACGCTGACACATAGTTGTAGCAACATGTACCCGAACTCTCCTGCAAGATGCAACATGTTATTCAATCTGAGTTCGACTCAATGCTTACCCAGGTTAATGGCATTGTTTCTGCCAGAGGTGGCCATTCTGAATACTAAATTTTGTACCATTGTAATCCCAAATCACCTAATGATATAGTCTATACTCTATAGAAAAATAAACAAAATTTCGTTATCAATTAGTGGGCTTCCACAGCAATTGTCGGTTTGAATAAAATCATGTTGGGTATTAGATCACTCGCTATACAACATGAAAATCGAATCAGCCACACATTGATGAAACTTCTTGACAGATTAAAGCTATGTGCTGGATCGAGACTGGAACTCAAGACGTTTTCCTTTCGCTGGCAAAAGATGTGGAAGTTTCATAACATCGTACACTCCGGTGCAGAGGTTTCATTCTGGAAACATCCCCCAGGCTGTGGCTAAGCCATGTCTCCACAATATCCTTTCTTTCAGGAGTTCTAGTCTTGGAAGTATCGCTGCATCCATTTTCAATAAGCTACCACAAGAACTCAAAAATCTTAGCAGTAGCCCAAACGCTTTTAAGTCTAAACTGAAGAGCTTCCTCATGGCTCACTCCTTCTACTCTGTCGAGGAGCTCCTGGAAGAGCTAAAAAATTAAGCAAATTCCAGTGTTACATTCTTGATTTTCTTTATTTAAACTAACGACGTGTCGCCTGAATATGTTTCTTATATTTCATTTTATCTGTTTCTACAATCTACAACTGAATATGTTTCTTATATTTCATTTTATCTGTTTCTACTATCGTGTTGTAATTTCATGTATTGACTCGTTCCATGACCATGGAGACTTCTCCTTAATGTGGTCCCACGGAACAATAAATAAATAAATAAAATCGCTGGAGAACTTCTGCGAAGTTTCGTGGGAGACAAGGTACTGCCGAAAATAGAGCTGTGAGGAGGGATCGTGACTCGTACTTAGGTAGCTAAGTCAGTAGAACAGTTGGCCGCGAAAGGCTAAGGTCCCGAGTTCGAGGCTCGGTCCTGCAAACAGTTTCAATCTGCCAGAAAGCGCACACTCCGGTGCAGAGTTAAAATTCCACTGTGGACCACACAATGATGTTTCGACCGTCTTTGCCGCGCGGGATTAGGCGAGCGGTCGCAGGGACTGCAGTCATGGACTGTGGGGCTGGTCCCGGCGGAGGTTCGAGTCCTCTCTCGGGCATGGGTGTGTGTGTTTGTCCTTAGGATCATTTGGGTTAAGTAGAGTGTAAGCTTAGGGACTGATGACCTTAGCAGTTAAATCCCATAAGATTTCACACACATTTTCGACCGTCTTTGCCGCAGTCCTCTTCAATTACTCGCCCTAAAGAGGACCGTTGCAAGGACGGTTGAAACGCCGTTGGTACCGTATTCTAGTTTTCTATAATGATACCGTCTAAAGACTCAAAACGATTTTATTAAAATTTCGTTGTTTCCTCCACGCAGCTGAACAGAAATTAGGAAAAGAATTGCAATGGCAAAAGAAGGATTCAAGAGGAAACAGAAATTACCTTGCGGACCACTAAACAAAGATCTGAGGAAAAGACCTGCCAAATGTTACATTTGGAGCGTTGCACTGCATGGTGCAGAGACTTGGACATTGAGGAAGGAAGATGAAAGAAGATTGGAGGCACTAGAGATGCGGATATGAAGAAGAATGGAAAAAGTGAAATGGAAAGACCGAGTAAGGAATGAAGAAGTATTAAGAAGAGTTGGAAAAGAAATAAACATGCAGAAAGTCATCAGAAAGAGAAAACGGAACTGGAGTGCACTTTGTTTGAGGAGGGACTGTTTATTGAAGGAAGGAAGGAATAGAAGGAATGGTGGAGGGAAAAAGGAGAAGAAGAAAAAGAAGATGTCAAATGCTGGACAATATCAAAGGAAACAAATATTCAGAAATGGACAGACAAAAGTGGGAGAG
This sequence comes from Schistocerca piceifrons, assembly GCF_021461385.2. Classification (NCBI taxonomy): domain Eukaryota; kingdom Metazoa; phylum Arthropoda; class Insecta; order Orthoptera; family Acrididae; genus Schistocerca; species Schistocerca piceifrons. Next base: position 25,564,323 of record NC_060141.1, read on the forward strand.
GCTTAACCCATGAAAAGACCTCCTGTAAAGCAGAATACTGTACTACTACTGCTACCACTTCCAGGTGTTGCAGTTTTGGCGGCCAGCAGTGAATAAGCTACGGAGCGGTTAACAGAAGAAGACGAGACGTCAGCCGGTACCTGCTCGTCGCTCTCTGTGTCTGTCTCGGACGCTAACGAGACGGCACAGCCGAGCGGGTGCAGCCAGTGGCCGCGCCCCGGCCATTTCACGCTCCCGACGCGCATCAGGCATGCCTGGGGTGCGCCGGGCTGACGCACGCTGGAAGCACCCGGCGCCGCTGGACGCGCTGCAAAAAGAGCCGGCCGCCCCTTCCACAGGGCCTGCACACACACTTGTCTGCCGGCGGCGCCGTACTTGACGTAGGGGAGGCGGGAGGGGAGTGGGGTGGCGCTGCACAGCCTACCTACTGCCGTCACCCTTCTGTCGCATACATCCATTCCACACTCTCCAAACAGCGATACGGCATTCATCTCGCATCCTAACGAAGCATACCACATATTTCTTGTCACGCAACAGAATAAATCTTCTTGTCTTGGGATCTTTCCTCTTATTGTCACTCTAGGTCAAAAAACAAACATGCTTTTTACCGATCTGTAACACTTGTATCCGCTGGGATGATTGCTGGGTGTTACAGTGACAGGATCTTCCACAATGTGGTACAGGGAACTGTGTAACTTCCTGGCAGATTAAAACTGTGTGCCGGACCGAGACTCGAACTCGGGACCTTTGCCTTTCGCGGGCAAGTGCTCTACCAACTGAGCTACCCAAGCACGACTCACGACCCGTCCTCACAGCTTTACTTCTGCCAGTACCTCGTCTCCTACCTTCCAAACTTTACAGAAGCTCTCCTGCGAACCTTGCAGAACTAGCACTCCTGAAAGAAAGGATACTGCGGAGACATGGCTTAGCCACAGCCTGGGGGATGTTTCCAGAATGAGATTTTCACTCGCTATACAACATGAAAATCGAATCAGCCACACATTGATGAAACTCCTTGACAGATTAAGGCTATGTGACGGACCGAGACACCAACTCGGGACCTTTTCCTTACGCGGGCAAAAGTTGTGGAAGTTTCATATCAGCGCACACTCATTCTGGAAACATCCCCCAGGCTGTGGCTAAGCCATGTCTCCGCAATGTCCTTTCTTTCAGGAGTGCTAGTTCTGCAAGGTCCGCAGGAGAGCTTCTGTAAAGTTTGGAAGGTAGGAGATGTACTGGCAGAAGTAAAGCTGTGAGGACGTGAGTCGTGCTTGGGTAGCTCAGTTGGTGGAGCAGTTGCCCGCGAAAGGCAAAGGTCCCGAGTTCGAGTCTCGGTCCGGCACACAGTTTCAATATGCCAGGAAGTTTCATATCAGCGCACACTCCGCTGCAGAGTGAAAATCTCATTCTAGTGAACTGTGTAGATACGGTGTTTCTTTGAAATATACGTTCAAAAGTCAAATGTGTCTGGGGATAGACCGGAGTGCACGTTGCTACGGCTGCAATATAAGTGAAATGAAGGTTCCTCGTGTAATGTTATTTACTCACAACAAAGACGGGAATTTAATGCAAATTTCAGTTCAGATGAAACATTAATTATTTACGGTATAATTATTTGAATATCCACATTTTAATAGCTTGTTTTTTTTCTCAAAATGATAAATTGAGCTTTCGAGTAGAAAAATGTTACTATAATGTCCTGATATTCCACTGACTGAGTGGGATCTCTCGGCGAATGTAGATGCGTTTAAACATTATTTACATCCACCGCAGAAATCCGTAGATTACACCTTCGATTCATTCATATTCGTATTTGGTTTCGAAAACTATGCTTAGTGGATAATACTTGAATTAACTCGATTTAAATAATTTTGTTTATTCGCCAAACTGAACAAGACCCCACTACATCACATCTCTGTTCACAATAACGAGCACCAAAGAGACGGACTGAATTCTTCTGTACAGAGCTGAGCGGTCGCAGGCGCTGTCAGTTTTAGTAGATTTCGCCAATGACAACAGCTTTATGTACTATTACGAAATAAGTAACATGTTAACTTCAATGATAAAAGATTAATACAATTATTTTCACGTGTGTCATCAGGATCAACAACAAATATAAATATATTTTAACAGTTTTGCCAATTTCAAAGTTTTTATACGTTAAATTTCTTAAAACAAATCTCTTTAACAATTTCTGTACAAATATGCAATTTAATGTTAAATTATTGTTTTAATTACTACCACTTACAGAGGCTTCAACGTTATGGTCACATTTCTTGATACCTGATGTATGTTAAAGATCGTTATCTACTAAACTGCTTAAAATGGCAATAATTGGACACGACATTACATAATATTTTTCTAGACTACCTACTCGTTAATTTTACAAACCTGAATGAATGATTTTGGATTAAAAATTGTTCTTGGGATCGTGTCCACTTAAAACGCTAAAGTATTGTAAGTCCGTAATTGAAAAAAATTGAACCAATTTATTGTTTTCAAATTTTGGACATCGCCGGATGCAGCAACAGTAGAATTAAATCTTCGTGAGGATGAAATGAAATCAGCCAGTCAGCTGAAGAAATAAAAGATTTCTTGAAACCCCTGGAAATATGTTTCGACGTCTCTAAAAAGTCTTCTTCATAAGGATCACTTGTTACAGGACATTGTGGTGCACGCTAAAACACTTTCTCTCAACACTTTTCGTGGGGTCAGCATCGATTCTGCGATACGCTGAGTCAGATGGTAAACTTTGCATCTTCTGTACACAATCATGTTTGTTTAAAACAACGGCGGCATTGCCCTTGTCCGCAGGTGAAATAACAACATCAGAATCAACTCTGAGAGAGCGTTAGGAGGAAGGATGATCGATCATTGGGATGCAGTTTACAGGAAACGTACTCACACCGACATGTATTTACATGCTAATGATTGTCACCATCCGGCTCAACGTGAAGGGGTACTTCGTACCTCGGTACACAGGGCACATGACGTTTCCGACGCTGAGACTTTCCCAGCTGAGCTGTCCCATCTTGAAATTACGTTTCGTCAAAATGGTTATAGGGATAGACAGATTGAACGTGCGTTGCGCTATCGACCAACTGCATCGGGTGATTGATTATAATTCTGAGTGGACACCTAAGTCTACTGCCTTTTTGCCTTACGAAGGAAGCACTTTCAACAAGATAGGTCGTATTTTACGGAAATACGATGTGAAATGTGTTTTCCGACCTCCATCTAAAATTAAAGTGCTTTTGAGTTCTTTTAAGGATGATCTTGGTTTGCGTAAGGCGGGTGTATATCGCATTCCTTGTAGCTGTGGCACGGCATATATCGGTCAAAATATCAGGACCGTGGAGGACCGATGCACTGAGCATAAACGCCACACACGATTACAGCAGCCAAGTAGACCGGCTATTGCCGAAATTGCTTCGATACTGGTCACCCCATGCTGTATGGCGACACCGAGATACTGGCAAGCAGGTCCGGCTATTGGGACACTGTTATTAAGGTGGCAGTTGAAAAACTCTGTTGGGAATCCTGCTCTTTCCCTCGTCAAAAAACCAGAGGGATAGAATCAGTGTTACCTCACCTGTTAGTTCGTAGTCTCACTATCGATACCTCTGACTTTGGTCATCTTTGGTGGCACGAATCTTTAGTGTGTGTTATCTTTCCTGCAAAAAATCTAAGAACCAAGGTTTTAAATTTGCCTGTACTTTGCCTGTCCGTTGCAGTTTGCCTTGAAAATGGCGGGGTGTACTCCCACCGAAATGTCGGCGGTCGCTGAAAATATTACCTGAATGAATACCCGTAAGTTGTTTGAAAATTGTAACTGCAATGTTATCTCCAACCATGAGTTGATGAGTTGATAGTTGAAGGTTGGAGAGATAACACTGTGTTTACAGGTAGTTTGCGGAAACCAGTTACAGATGTTGGCCACTGATACCTGCCCTCTCGGCAGCAGCTAAGGCATCAAAATGGTGCATTGAAGCACCGAAACAGTAGCCATTACAATAAATGTCACCACAAATTACGGCTGTAGGTGTTTCATTTTCTTACATAAGTGAACGGTCGAATAGTGTGTTGCAATTCCTCTGCTAGTGCGAGCGATCCTGAGCAGTTCATGAAATGCTTAACTCGCCATTATGGTCACACTGTAGTGAGGAGAAATAGATGTCGTTATTCCGCGGCACAGGATTGTCTCGTTCTGGCAGAGTGACTATGCAGTAGTTTCCTCTCTAATTTTATTCCCCCACCTGATATCTTCAAATAAAGTCTCCAGCCTGCTAAATTTGCCATGTTGGCCCTTTGTTGTCTTTGATTGCCCTACTACCTCGTATAAAGAAAACTTCTCAATAAACACCTGAAAGTCTCCAGGTTTCCCACTCAAGTAGCTTTTCCAAGAGTATGCCACTCTAAAATTACAGTGGACGTAATTTTTTATGTAAATTCCTCACATGGCAAACATATTAATAGGACACTTCCTGGCAGATTAAAACTGTGTGCCCGACCGAGACTCGAACTCGGGACCTTTGCCTTTCGCGGGCAAGTGCTCTACCAATTGAGCTACCGAAGCACGACTCACGTCCGGTACTCACAGCTTTACTTCTGCCAGTATCTCGTCTCCTACCTTCCAAACTTTACAGAAGCTCTCCTGCGAACCTTGCAGAACTAGCACTCCTGAAAGAAAGGATATAGCGGAGACATGGCTTAGCCACAGCCTGGGGGATGTTTCCAGAATGAGATTTTCACTCTGCAGCGGAGTGTGCGCTGATATGAAACTTCCTGGCAGATTAAAACTGTGTGCCCGACCGAGACTCGAACTCGGGACCTTTGCCTTTCGCGGCATGGAAGTGAACCGCTCTTGCAGTTCATAATAGACCTGTACGTCCAAACAGAGGACTTACAGTGAAGATAGAGAAGGGCGGAAGTTACCTTTGTCAAATGTCTTGCTCGACAGCAAGACAGGTGGATGATTCGGCCATCGAAACTTAAGGTGTACGGACCTATACGTCAAGAGGCGGAACGTTCACGGCCCACCTAAGAAGAGGTACGGACCACCTCAATTTGGAGACTGATCATCTGCCTAAGGTGTTCATAATGAAAGGCTATTTAGCTTGTGACATTACATTAACATTGTCGAGGAAATCATGACACGATACTGTTCAACCAAGCCAGGAGGCTTCCACAGTGCTTCTTCCAGTCTGCAGTGTAACAACAAGCTAAGGCAGGTAGAGTTTTAAACAGATAAGGGATGAGAGTACGTACGCCGCAGAGGGCCTTCGGATTTCCAACAAACTCTCGAAATTGTTTAAATATTTAGACCTGCCAAGTAATCAGGACTGCAGAATGATTGGCTTTTGAGTCAAATAGTGTCTGCCTCATTCCTCATAGTCTTCTTTACCTAGCAGCATTTGTGCTCCGCGAGGACTTCTAGCAATATAGTTTTTCACTTAATGGTTGGTTAATTGTTTGATCTGGGGGAGGGGACCAAGCGGTGAGGTCATCGATCCCATCGGATTAGGGAAGCAAGTAGGCCATGCCCTTTCAAAGGAACTATCCTGGAATTTGCCTGAAGCAATTTATGGAAATCACGGAAAACCTAAATCAGAATGGCGGGACGCAGGTTCGAACCGTTGTCCTAAAAAAAAATGGCTCTGTGCACTACGGGACTTAACTTCTGAGGTCATCAGTCCCCTAGAACTTAGAACTACTTAAGCCTAACTAACCTAAGGACATCACACACATCCATGCCAGAGGCAGGATTCGAACCTGCGACCGTAGTGGTCTCGCGGTGCCAGAGTGTAGCGCCTAGAACCGCTCTGCCACTCCGGCCGGCCGTTGTCCTCCCGAATTCGAGTCCAGTGTGCTGACCACTGCACGGCCACGCTTGGTTTTTTTCACTTAATGGTAGAATACCTAATAGCTAATAAAAGTCAGCGGAAAGTCTCCAAACCTTGAACGAGACTACTAGCTTCCAGTCACAACATTCAGCACGTGCTGTTTATCTTCCCTGCAGCACACTCTTATGAAGTTTACGGAAAAGCATCCTATTAGCTCCGACCTAGCAGAGAAGAGCAAACACCACGGAGATCCCTTCGGACGCCGGCTCCTAAGCGTCGTTAACACCCAAGGGATCGCTTCTCTTTGTTCATATTCAGTAGGAATTGAAATCTTTGTTGGAATTAAAATGTGAATCGGACAATTGTTCATGTGTTGGCGGCCTTTCGTACGTTACCATACATGAAATATACTTGTTTCCTATAAAAGACTGTGGTTTTGTATGAGCTGTGCAGTGTTCGTGTAGTTCTTCTTAGAAATGAGAAGCTCATAGCCTAAATACCTGGAAAGCACCAATTAACGAATGAGTTTTCCGTAGTCGTCTAAAATCTTGGAATCAGGTGTCCATGGAAACGTATTGCCCCTGTTGGAGTAAAAGAGTACAACACGTTTGCTTTCGACTACAAAATATTTCTTTTACTACTATTCTGTTGTAGTTTTATGGTATATTATGCTGTTGTGTGGCTAAAAACCATATTTTCAAAAATCACTACTGTACATTTTGGTTTAAAATGTTTACAATTACTCTGTGTTCAAATTCTTTAATGAGACTCAAAATATATATTTTTGTTTATTTTTATGACCTGGCATTCCTTTTCATTTGGTGCTATTAGTGGAATTTCTTATTTACTATGTTGTAGGACATAATAACTTTAAATCCTTCAGCCAGCATAATCTTCAGCCATAACATGGAGGCTTTCACGGTCGGCGTCTTCATTAATTAAAACTTCCGTGCTAAGAGGCCTTGGTCGAACGGTAGGTGTGGTAGCAACGTTCGATAGCACACTTGTTAGGGGTTGCAGATATCGACCGCGGTCCGTAATAGATATCGCTGGACCCGCGAGTCGCGACTATCGGCGCTAGCGCCGCTCCGCGGCTAGTATCAAGCTTCTAGCGAGCTCTCGTCCACTCTTGCTCGGGACGTCAAGTGGTAAAGTAGCATAGCCTTCAGCTGATACAAAGCAACCTCTAACAAGGCGCTTGGTCGAGTATGACATGAGTAATGCCTATCTGGATATCTGTTTGTAATTATATGTGTGCAGCATATGAAGAAGCCTGTAACACAAGTTAAGTACAATATATATTATTTTTTACCAACGACTACTAATTATTTCAGTCGTTGCAGATACAGACAATGCAGCCAGCTCCTTAACGACTGCACTGCCAAACCTGCAATATATGTTTCTATTTAGCATTGGCAACCTGTCATTATAACAACTGACGACGAGAATCATAGTAGAAATTCTTCCCCCTTACGTTTTCGTTGCCAACTGCGGGCAACATCTACCATGGTGAGTCAACGACTCGTTGGTTCACCTCGGAAGATGTTGCCCGAAGGTAGCAACGAAAACGTCAATGGAAAGAATTTCAACCGTTCGACCACGGCCTCTTAGCCCGGAAGCTCTAATTAATTATTATCTTACACTGTCCAGTACCCCGACAGGTGGTGTCAGCAGTACCAAGATCATCAAGGACGTCGTGCTGTTGCTCATCACACTGCGAACTGTCGTTTTCGACCGCGAAATGCGTGGTAATCAACGCCCCCACCCCGCTGAGGGCTTTTTGTGTCGTTTTTGAGTGGCGGTGTGTCTGAAATGCTTTCCTCGGCCACCCATAAGAAAACCGCCTGGTTTCGGGTGCAGCCCCGAATCCACCCGCGGTCAGAAAAATTGTACCGAATCCTCCCAAACCCGCTAGGGTCTGAAAAACGATGTGACCGAATCCTCCCGTTTGAAGCAGGTAGCAGTTCTAAACGCTATGAATGCTCCAAGCAGGCAAAGGAAAGCATATGAAGTTACAGTGGAAGATGTAAAAATTTTTGCGTCTATTGTATGTTTAAAAGTTTTATCTTTTATCTTCTTTAGGTATTTATCTTTAGAGACGGGAATCATTTATAGCCTTGATTTCTTCATAATTAATTTATTAAAATAGCAAATCATGATTTCGCAACACTTATTTTATGAATTATGGTTACATTTCCAACAAATTGATTAGTGTCCGATGTCTTAATCTAGGAGATAGTTAAGAATACGTAATTTCAATGGTCTATAGAAGCGCAATAGACGGCAAAAAATATTTTTATAATTTCTTTCATGAAACTGATTTTACACGCTGAAATATGGAAATATTACCAGCTTTGAAATTTGCCACTTGCTGTTCCATAAATATCATGTGTGGGAAAATTCTGTCCTTTTTCTTCGTTTTCGACGAATTTATTGTAATTTTAGAATCTAGCTGAATTTGTATCAGCACTTCAAGAAATCGGTAAATGTCAGGACTGGAGGAGTAGAACTGACTATTATATTTGCTATGGAAACTTTCGCAAGCATTAGTTGTTGCTGTCTGTTACAACTTAGTTATATCCACATGGATGGAAGAAAGAGTGCATTCTCTTCTATGTAAGTTTCTACTAAATAGTCACAAAATTCTCGCAGTTTTTCCGATGCAGATATCTCTGCCATGAAATCGTCAACAAAACAGTCGCCAACCATATCAAGAGCCTTCCAGAAACCTTCCAATTTCATTTTTTGCGTAGTAGTCATGTGCAAGCCCCAATGTTTGTATTTTTCGCCACCATCTCTGTGTTAAATGAAATTTGCATCCTTGAATGCTAATATCAGGCCAGACCTCACTCCCAGCTTTCATTATTGTTGTGTACATAGTTCGGCGTACTCAGCGCGTACGCAACTTTCCCAATAGAGCGCGCCCCACTAAGCACAACAGCGCAGGCGCAGTGCTCGTCCGTCTCTGCACTACGAGATGGCGCTGTCTTAGAGACGGACCAAATTCTGCTTCCGCCGAAGGTGTGTTAATATGTAACGCAGCCAATGAGATTGCTGCTAACATAGAACCTTTTCTCCTCGCAGATCACACTCGCGCAGTGATACCTGAACGTTCGAGGTATTATAACGAGTGTACAGATCTCCGATTAGTCAGTCTGCATTTGTCTGCACCAGTCTGTACCACTCTGCACCAGTCTTCATTAGTCTGTAGTCAAGTTTCAGTCTGCGCCTAATAAGGTTATCATATTCCTGTACATAGCCATGAAGAGAAATGTATAGACACTTTGTCAAGTATCAGAGATACGTGAGAATAAGATTAACGTTCCAAGACCAAAGGAACTTCGGATTGTCAGTTGTAAACAGCATCCAGAATCAAGTTACGTAATATCTATGATTTTTATTATTTTAATAAGTGTGTGTGAAAATTAATCAAGATCTGTTTAAAGTTGGCCACGTCAATCTGCTACTCTAAGCGTGCAAGTGGCATTTCTATCGTCTGACCTAACGGCAGAAGATAAACACGCCACGATAAGACCACGAGACATATTGCTGACACTCGCCTACTTCGTTAGAGCGACAAGTGAAATAATCTGATGGTGTGTGCACCGAAGGTCTTACAGTACGCACACCACATTTATGCTCTCTTCAAAGTCGGAAAACATTGTTGATGGTGAAAAGTTTAAACCAACATTTTCCTTCCCTTCCTACTTTTTTTCTTTTTTGGTCATCAGTCTACTGACTGGTTATTTGCTTGACGTATTCCAATCTCTGTCTTCCTCTACAGTTTTGCCCTCTACAGCTCCCTCTAGTACCATGGAAGTCATTCCCTCATGTCGTAGCAGATGTCCTATCATCCTGTCCCTTCTCCTTATCAGTGTTTTCCACATATTCCTTTCCTCTCCGATTCTGCGTAGAACTTCCTCATTCCTTACCTTATCAGTCCACCTAATTTTCAACATTCGTCTATAGCACCACATCTCAAATGCTTCGATTCTCTTCTGTTCCAGTTTTCCCACAGTCCATGTTTCACTACCATACAATGCTGTACTCCAGACGTACACCCTCAGAAATTTCTTCCTCAAATTAAGGCCGGTATTTGATATTAGTAGACTTCTCCTGGCCAGAAATGCCTATTTTGCCATAGCGAGTCTGCTTTTGATGTCCGCCTTGCTCCGTCCGTCATTGGTTATTTTACTGCCTAGGTAGCAGAATTCCTTAACTTCATTGACTTCGTGACCATCAATCCTGATGTTAAGTTTCTCGCTGTTCTCATTTCTACTACTTCTCATTACCTTCGTCTTTCTCCGATTTACTCTCAAACCATACTGTGTACTCATTAGACTGTTCATTCCGTTCAGCAGATCATTTAATTCTTCTTCACTTTCACTCAGGATAGCAATGTCATCAGCGAATCGTATCATAGATATCCTTTCACCTTGTATTTTAATTCCACTCCTGAACCTTTCTTTTATTTCCATCATTGCTTCCTCGATGTACAGATTGAAGAGTAGGGGCGAAAGGCTACAGCCTTGTCTTACACCCTTCTTAATACGAGCACTTCGTTCTTGATCGTCCACTCTTATTATTCCCTCTTGGTTGTTGTACATATTATATATGACCCGTCTCTCCCTATAGCTTACCCCTACTTTTTTCAGAATCTCGAACAGCTTGCACCATTTTATATTGTCGAACGCTTTTTCCAGGTCGACAAATCCTATGAATGTGTCTTGATTTTTCTTTAGCGTTGCTTCCATTATTAGCCGTAACGTCAGAATTGCCCTTACTGAAACTGTAAGTTCGTCTGAAGACATGTTCACTCTACAACGATCTGCTGTGAACTGCGAAGTGGCCGCAGGCAGCTGTGGTCTTTAGCGGACACAATGCTCTGTCGCATTGCGTCAGTTTGGGAGAATCCGGTCCTGTTACCTGCTTACCTACCTGGTTTCGGGAGGATTCGGGGCTGCGCCCCTGGTTTCAACTTTTCGGGGGTCGAGGTTCTGACGTCCAGCGCAGAGGCGTCAGGACAAAGGACGAAATGTGGGTAAGAGGGAGTTTAACGAGCTTCCCAACGTGTGACATGTCCGCGGTGACGTTACAACTCACTCGGAACTCTGAGCTCTTTCGTTTCCTCCCACGTGTCGACACCTCGCTGTCTGAATCATCGCCCAGCCCGAGGGTGACGTCGCAGGCGGCCAGTCTTTTGCACCACCGCAGAGAAAGGTTGCGGGCACTTTGGAGTCAAATTTCGAACTTCTGCGTCTTTTGAAAACGTGACCCTTTAACTGTGGCGCGCAGGACGGACGACGTCTTCGACGCAACTGTGTGCCGTGGTGGCTACGTTAAGAGGAGAGGCGCCGGGACGCGCCGCAGAGTGACGGATCTGTGGCAGCCGGCGTGCGACGGGCCACGCCCTGCGGTCGCGTTATTCGGCCGCCTCCCTCGGCCGCGCTTCCGCCGGTGCGCAAAGAATACGAGACGCGGAATATTCCGTCGGCCGATGTCACGCAAATGGGGCCGGCGTTCCGGTTTGCGGCGGAGATTCCGCATTCGCGGGAATTACGAGGAGCGGCAGGGTGCGGGGTGGGGCGACGACACGGCCGCTGATTGCGCGCAGACAAAGCGCGAAATTCGGCGCGCGGCCGGCAGCTGGCGAAGCGGCGGAGCACGTGCGCGGAACGGATGCCGCCTCGTCACAGCCGCACCGTCGCCCCGCCGCGACTGCAGAGCCAGGGCCGTAAGCTGGCGCCACCGGGCCGCCGCCGGTGTCCGGTTGCGCCCTCCCTCCTACCCTCCTCATTGTCCTCGCCTGCCGCGCGATAATCCCGTCGACGCACTCCAGTAAACAGTAGTCTCCGCCGCTGCACGTACCGCGCTAATGTGTGACAACAGTCCCTAGCGCGACGAAAAGCGCCGAAACATCGGTACGAGAGCTGACACACTGTAAAATCCGTTGAATGTAAGGGCGGCGTGAAACGTATTTTCAGCTTGTGGGCGTATGAAACGAACGCCGTAGATGACGTGCCATACACTCTCTGTCTGTCTGTCTCTCTCCCTCTCCTAAGGACAAACACACACACCCATGCCCGAGGGAGGACTCGAACCTCTGCCGGTGCCAGCCGCCCATGACTGAAGCGCCTGAGACCGCTCGGCTAATCCTTCGCGGTACCCAAACTCAAGCATTCATAGCTCTTAAGTCCTAAGGTATCCGTTTTAGAGCCTATATTTACCAGACCTTTTTTCGTTCTTTGTCACAAGTAACCGTCCCAAATTTGTTGGTGTCTTTTTTGTTTTTTTGCCCCCTGTATACAAGCTGATTTTTTGGACTATGTACAAATTCTAGGGATTGATCGATGAGAGGATACGGAACAAAAAAGGTCTAATGAACTTATGTCCAGAAACGCATGAATTGACTGCTAGAGACCATTTATTTCAATCATACTTTGTTACAGAGACTGCAGTCTAATACGCGCTGTATACATGGTTTCCTTCTAGAGGGTTGTACTGTTCCTCATACGTCATGCCTTAGCGCACTCTCCTGCCACAGTAATTGGTATGTTGTGTCCGATTCACTTCTCCTGCTAACTCGCCGTGCAGTGGATGTGATACAGTGTTGCACACAATGGTTCTGTACTCGAATCGAGAGCTTGCCGACATGGTGGTTACTTATGGAAAGGCAAATGGCAATGGGCGGAGGGCAGGAAGGTTGTATCAGTAGACATGTCCCTGCCGACAACAACCACAGTATTCAATGTTTGCAAAAGTGTTTTGGCTTTTTCTGACAGGGTCTTTTCAGGAAGGGGGAAATCAGGAAGGACGTACCCGAAATGTTCGGACACTAGACTTGGAGAAAAATATGATTAACACTGTGAGAGCCCACCCGGCTAGCCAAGCTGTCTAACGCGCTGCTTCCCGAGCGGGAAGGCGTGCCGGTCCCCGGCACGAATCCGCCCGGCGGATTTGTATCGATGTCCGGTGAGCCGGCCAGCCTGTGGGTGGTTTTTAAGGCGGTTTTCCGTTTGGCTCGGCGAATGCACGCTGCTTCCCGTTATTCCGCCTCAGGTACACTACGTTGGCGATTGCTGTGCAAACACTGTCTCTATGTACGCGTACACCATAATTACTCTACCACGCAAACATTTGGGGCTACACTCGTCTGTTATGCACCGTTCCAGGGGAGGGGCGGTTCCTCTGGGTTCCTCTGGGGGCCGAACCGCACAATAACCCTGGGTTCGGTGAGGGGCGGCGACGGGCAGAATTCTTAAAAATCAGTTGGGACCATCACAGTAATGGCGACCAGTAGCTGCGCCGTGATCAGATATTTGCAGGTCAGTAGGCCCAAGCAGTTATGCCTTCCCACACCACAATTCCTGCACCACCAAAAAACGATCATGCTCGACAATGTTCCTGGGAGCATTATGTATTCGCACGTCTCGCTATACGAGGGTACGTCCGGAACCACTACTCGTACTGCATTCCTTTGAAAGGGCATGGCCTACTTGCTTCCCTAATCCGATGGGATCGATGACCTCACCGCTTGGTCCCCTCCCCCAGATCAACCAACCATTAAGTGAAAAACTATATTGCTAGAAGTCCTCGCGGAGCACAAATGCTGCTAGCTAAAGAAGACTATGAGGAATGAGGCTGACACTATTTCACTCAAAAGCCAATCATTCTGCAGTCCTGATTACTTGGCAGGTCTAAATATTTAAACAATTTCGAGAGTTTGTTGGAAATCCGAAGGCCCTCTGCTGTGGCGCCGGTTGCGGGGTTGTGGACCACTGTGGGCTACTGGGCTACGAAGGGACGAAGCCTCTCCGTCGTTTCTAGGTCCCTGGTTCAGTACACAGTACAACACTGTGGGAGGCGACCGCCGCGTCAGTACCAGTCAGTTGGCCCGCCAGTACAGGGTAAGCCAGAGGACTGTGTGGAACATTCTCCATCACAGTCATTACTACCCTTATCACTTACAGAGTGTGCAGGGCTTACTAGCGACAGACTTCCCACATCGGGAGCATTTTCGTCACTGGTTCCACCAGGCAACTACGATTCCGGAATCTGTGTCGCCATCCTAAACTTTCATAAGTCATCTGTGGGATAGTATGCAGCACCATCATGATTTAGTAACGAATCATCAGCATCGGCGCAGCCGGAATGTGCTGGACGGGATAATTGGCGACCGTATTTTGGGACCAGAGTTCCTTCCACGTCGTCTAACAGGCCGGGACTATCGGCGTTTCTTACGGGTGACTTTGCCTACCCTGCTGGAAGAAGTGCCATTGATCATTCGAAGGGTTATGTCGCTGCTACATGATGCTGCTCCAGTCCATTTCACCGTTAACGTCCGGACGAATCTCAATTTTGCCTTCCCTGGTCGATGAATCGGACGAGGGGGTGCAGTTACATTGTCTACTCGTTCACTGGATCTCAACCCGTGCTATTTCTGGTTATAGGGACATGTCAAAAGTATCGTGCATGCAGAGTCCATTCCAGATATGGGGACACTGGAGCATCGAATTCATGCTGTCTTCGACACTGATCGGATGCAGCCTGGGTGATCGTTTGAGACAGAACATGCTATGGCGTGTACACGCATGCCCTGAGACACTTGCAAACCATTTTCAACACGTACCGTAACTGTGGCTGCGTAATATAATAATTATAGCTACTAGGAGTAGTAAGTTTCTAGGTAGGTTAGTACCTCCGAGTATGTGTGGAAAGAGCAAGTCACTCATCTTTGTTTTCCCTTGAGCAGCAGGTCAGGAGTTCGAAGTGTGGACACATGGATGCTAAACGGTTAGTCTACACTAACAGGCGTAGTCCACCTAGTGTTGCAGTTACGGCCATGCAGAAAGCAACCGCTCGTAAAGTTTGCGACGTGTTCGTGGGAATGTTGTTCGACACAGAGAGAAAATGACCAACACACTGATGTGTCTACATATTAAAGTACCACAAAGTACCACATATAAAGATATCTGCACTTATGCCTGTTAGACCACAATTATCCTCTGGTGTGCAAAACTTAAGGAGGAAGGCAACTTTCGCGTGATGTGACACTGCCGTGTAACATGCTGTACCTCAATACAAGATGGACCACATGTAGAAAGAACTGCTACTCGACGGCACAGAAGATAACTGAAAGAAATGCGCAGTGAAATCAGAAATGACACTTTCATTGAAAGACATTAATTGCAGTGGAATCAGTGGAATTCGTGATGATCCTCTGGTATTTAGAAAGGCTGGCCATGGCTTTTAATAGAGTGTGTAGAGTGTGTAGAGTGTGTGATTACCACAGACAGCAGTGGGTGCGCTGCAACTTACTCCCACGCTAGCGACAGGGTTGGCAATGAGTTTAGGGCGTTCCATTCTTCCACCATCGCAGTTGAAAACTGCTGGAGAGTAGCTGGTGCGTTTGGACGTCCTGCACTGCATGTCTCCAGCGAACCCCATACGTGTTTGATGGGATTTAAGTCGAGGAAACGCAAGGGGCCTGTCCATTAGCCGAGTATCCTCTTCTTCCAAGAGCTCCTCCAGCAGAATTCTTAAAAATCAGTTGGGACCATCACAGTAATGGTGACCAGTAGGTGCGCCGTGATCAGATATTTGCAGGTCAGTAGGCCCAAGCAGTTATGCCTTCCCACACCACAATTCCTGCACCACCAAAAAACGATCATGCTTGACAATGTTCCTGGGAACATTGTGTATTCCCATGTCTTGCCATATGAGGGTATGCCAAGAATCACTACTCTGCTCTCATTCAAGAAGCGCACGTTCAAGCGTTACACCTCGTTTGTCCAGTCCCTATGCTCTTGGTATCTTCACAAATGGTTCCACTGATGTGTGGGTGCCAAAGGAAAACAACTTACTGGTCGTCGGGGAAAGAGATTACTCCCGCACAGTCACCGTGTCACTGTGGATCACGGATCGAGGTGGCGCAGTGGTTAGCACACTGGAGTCGCATTCGGGAGGGCGACGGTTCAAACCCGATGGTGCAAACCCGCGTCCGGCCATTCTGACTTACGTTCTCCGTAATTTCCCTAAATCGCTTGAGGTAAATGCCGGGATGGTTCCTGTGGAAGGCCACAGCCGACTTCCTTCCCCATCCATCCCTAATCAGTGATCTCGCTGTTAGCTCCCCTCCCCCGAATCAACCATCGAACAAACCAACTGCGGACCGTGATACTGCGCACCTTGCAGTCCTGTTAAATGACGCTGCGATTGACGTGTGTCTCTTCTTCCCTGTTGCAGAATGTAGCGGTCATCTGCTGCTATAGCTGTCTGTGGTGGACCGGCTCCTGTGCTCCTGGCAGCCGTGCCTTTGGTTCAGAACGCTCGCCATACAGGTTAAACAATGCTGTGAGCAATACCAAACTCCCGGGCTGCGCTTGTCACACTTTGTCCTTCCTCCAGTTTCCCGATGATTCTTTCCCGTGTGAAGTCGTCAGAATGCTGTTTCCGGTCCATGTTGTGATAACGAGCACCACTACAGCGCACCATCCCTGCTCGCTCACTGACACACTCGCTTCTTTTCCCGTTCCTTCATGTACCCCGTGCCGGGGAGCCAGCTCCACTTGGTGCTCTAATCACGGTACGGGTCGTCCAGCACTACTGAGAGACCTCTTGTACCATGCTCGCGCACTTTTATTCATTTCCACCTAGTATTTAACATGTTACGTAGCTTTATCCATCCCGTCCTTAAATTTTGCAGAGCGGTATACGAGGGTTGTCCAGAAAGTAAGTTCCAATCGGCTGCGAAATGGAAACAACAGAGAAAACCACAAACGTTTTATTTTCAACCAGTAGGTACACCTACCACCTACTTCTCTACATAGTCGCCGCTCCAACTCCGAGTTTTGTCGTAGTGTTGTATCAACTTGCCAATATCCTCGTCATAGAAAGCAACCGCCTGTGGTTTCACCCACTTATCTGCACTGGTCTGTAGCTCGTTGTCTGTGGAAAAATTTTGTATTCATAGCCAGCGGTTCTTGTGAGCAGATATGTGACTCAGGAGGAGCCAATTACGGACTATATTGTGGGTGATGAAACACTTCTCATCGGAAACGCTGCAGGAGCGTCTTCATTGCCCCTGCAGTGTACGGCCGAGAATTGGCATGAAGAAGGAACTGCTCGACAGTTGTGTTACGTGGGCTGCATGACACAGGCGAAATCTCTAACCATGCCCTCATACTGGGCGGGAGGCGCTATTCCCTGCGCATCTTTACGTGCTCACTGTTCACTCAGAACTGAAAAGAGCGACGCGACACGATTGACGGGAATACTAGAGACTCTGCCCAACACATCTGTGCAAAACTCTACCGGATTTTTTCCCAGTGGTTTCCATTTCGCGACCGTTCGGAACTTACTTTCTGAACAACCCTCGTATTATCCCATTTATTTTGACCGTCCAATATTACCTTTTATTTAGAGGCAAAAGAATAATTTATCGAGCAAGTGTTGTTTAGTTAAAGTGAAGACATTAGGCAGAACGATTGTCTTTCTTGTAACTTTCTCTATTAACGAAGATATGAACAGCAGTACGTCCAGTTTAAAGAGCACCCTACATTTTTTATTCGGTAAGCCAGTTGCTCTCCACAAGAACTGTTCAGAAACGTATGACAGTGTACCGGTCTCGTCAACATGAAGTCACTACAATAAAAACGTGTCACATAACTAACTCTAGCTTTCCCAAGTACAAGCACACAGCGCTAACATAACTCATCCACATGCTGGAGTTGGCAGTTAACAAACAGAAACACCACGAAAATGCACATCTGTCATTCAGTCAACCATCTTCGGTTCAAGGTTTGTTAAATTACAATGTACAACAAGGAAGAGAAGTTAAAATCGAGTAAGAAGTCTGGGGTGAATACATAAGTCGGCACTTTTGTTGCAATTTCAGCGGAATCCTATACCCCAGCATATTGTTTATAATGAATGACTGAGACACAAACTTGCCAAAGGGTTTTATTTCTCTATTTTAAAGAACTGTGAAATATCAAAGAAATTCGCGGCACGCAGTACACCATCCTTTGCTTCCTGTTCCTACACTTAGTGAAGGACTGCACTTTTTCACCTCATCTTTTAATGCTCCAGAGATATTGATAATCTGTTCTCATCTTGGCAAGTAGTTCACAGGATTCTGCAAACTGAATTATTTTCATATTTCTCATATCAACGAGAAGATCAAATGAAATCACTTGGCAACTTTCAATCCCAGCCATTCATTATTAAATGTACATTGGGGTATAGGATTCAGCCGAAATTGTAACAGAAGTGGCGATTTATTTTCCCCAGACTTATTAGTCTTTCTTTTTTCCTTCATAGATGTGTCACCAGTGACGAGTTTTGAGTAATACGTAACTTCTCTTGTTGTCATGTTAAAATTTTCTTAATTTGCCGAAACACAACAGTGTCTCCGTAGATTCAGTGCACTAACATTCTAATACAGTTGAAACTCGATGTACTCCTGGAACAGTGTATTATTAAACTGGGAACTGATGGCAAGAAGTGTGGATTTTATGAAAAACGTCATTCTTAGTACAAAATTGAACGTGTAATTTCTTCACCGACGTTATGGCAAAACCCACAGAAATTCTCGTTTCACCAACTATCGGTTGTCCATAAAAAATTATATTATTCCATTGAAAAAATCTGTAGTTACTTGCATATTGCTGCGTCATTGATTACAGGTGTTTCCGAGCGAACGTTGCGTAGGTAACAGCATTTTGTGGATATTTTGAGCCGGGAGCTTGGCAAAAGACAGTTGCTCACTGCAACACATAAAGCCGCAGGTCTTCAATTAACCAAACAACACAGCAACAGGACAGTAGTAGACTAGCTAACTGGAGATGTGTCGTGCGCTTCTTTTCAAATGGTGCTAGGCGCAGAGCTCACGCAAGGTCCAGTAAAGTGTTTAACGCTCAGTGGCTGGAGTATTTCAGTCCGGAGGCGGTTCTGTGATGTCTTTCGGGTGTTTTACATATCATGATTTGGTTTCTCTCATTCAGGTTACGATAACACCCATGTTCACAGTCCATGAGACATGAAGATGGTGGTTTTAATGCTACAGAAGTTCTACACAGTCTCTCCATACTTGAGTATAGAGCTGAACGAAATACCTATCCTCCATACACCCGCTCGCATGGGCCTAATCTGTATACCTGTGTTCATAGCCACAGTGCTTCGTGAAATACTGGTGATGATGTGTGCACGCTGTGTAAATTATGCCGTTGTACAAGCCGTGAGATGTAACTGCATGGCACATAGATTTCTCCAATTTTGGGATGACTGCTTCTCAAACCATACATTTCTCTCACTGGGAGTTTCTTGCTGGTTGTACTAAAGTGATGTACTAAGCGCCGATACAAACGTATTCCTATCCACGTCCACACAGAATCTCGGCAAGCTACCGTATGGTCTGCGGCGGAGGGTACCTTGCACCATTACTTGTCATTTCCCTCCTGTTCCACTGGCAAATACAGCGAGGAAAAAACGACTGTCTATATTCCTCCCTATGAGCCCTAATTTCTCGTATCTTATCTTCGTGGTTCTTACGCGCGATGTATTTTGGCGGTACCAGAATCGTTCGGCAATCAAATTCTAATGCCGATTCTCTAAATGTTCTCAATAGTATTTTCGAAAAGAACGTCGAATTCCCACCAACGGTTCCCATTTGAGTTACTGAAGCATATCCGTAACACTTAGGTGTTATTCGAACCTACCGGTAACAAATGTAGCAGCCCTTCTCTGAACTGCTTCGATGTCTTCCTTCAGTCCGACCTGATACGGATCCAAACAATCGAGCAGTACTCAAGAATCGGTCACACCATCGTCCTATGTGGGGTCTCCTTTACGGGTGAACCACTCTTTCCTAAAATTCTTCTAATAGACCGGAGTTGACCAATCGCCTTCCCTACCCCAGTTTTCACAATCTCGTTCCAACTCATATTGCTTTGCAATATTATGCCCAGATATTTCAACGACTCGACTGTGTCAAGCAGGTCACTAGTAATACTGTAACTGAACATTACAGGTTTGATCTTCCTACTCATCCGCATCAACTTACATTTTTCCACATTAAGAGCTAGCTGCCATTCACCACACCAACTGGAAATTTTGTCTACGACGTCTTGTATCCTCCTACAGTCACTCAACTGCGACACCTTACCCTACAACACGGCAGCATCAGCAAACAAGTGCAGACTGCTGTCCACCCTGTTAGCCAAATCATTTACGTACATAGAGAACGACGGGGGTCCTGTCACACTTCCTTGAGGCACTCTTGACGATATCCTTGCCTCTGATGAACACTCGCCTTCGAGGAAAACACACTGGGTTCTATTATCTAAGAAGTCTTCGAGCCAATCACTTATCTGTGAACTCACTCCTGTTGTAACATTGTAACACTAGCTGAAAATCCCGGTACTACACGAGTATTTTTTTATTCCAATCACCTACTAGTGCATCTCTTCTTCCCTTCCCCCTCTGTCCATCTCCTACCCCACTCTCTGTACCCACCTCCTCCTTCTCCTCCTCTGCCTATCACCTTGTTATCACCTCCACCCCCGATCCTAATGGGAGGTTGGTGGTTTTTACTCTCACGGTCTTTCATTCCAGGTAGTAATATGTGTACCATGTGCGGTTGAAACAGATCGTCGGGAGATGTTGAACATACGAGTGAGTGAGATACATTCCACACTAACATGTCTAACAACTCGAGGAAAAATGTTAAATTTGTCTGTGGCTCGATCTTAGCTCCCGAAAAACGTTGATGAAATCATTGGCTCCCTACAGCGCTAATTGTCCCTATCTGTTTGACACACTCAACAGAACAAGTAAGAGACAGCTTGCTCTGCATGCATTTAAAAGTATTTCAGGTTGAGCGAATGCAGGAATAGATAACAACAGGTCATTTTCGAACATGTTTACGTCACCCATTCTCATGAACACGTACATTCCCAATTGTACTGGGGAATCTTACTAGCACAACCTTTGAGCGGTTGTAGGCGCTACAGTCTGGAACCGCGCGGCCGCTACGGTTGCAGATTCGAATCCTGCCTCGGGCATGGATGTGTGTGATGTCCTTAGGTTAGTTAGGTTTAAGTAGTTCTAAGTTCTAGGGGACTGATGACCTCAGAAGTTAAGTCCCATAGTGCTCAGAGCCATTTGAACCATTTTTGAGCACAACCTTTTCACATAAATAATAAGTGACGCGCCTTTGGTGTTTTGCGTTCCTGACTCATGTTTAAATGCCACCCCCTTTTCATCTCCACTTCTGTGGAATGGAGGTGTTTCGTAACCCCACAATACTCTTTTCCAGACCGTAAGTAACAGGTAAAATCTCGAGTCTTTAAGGAATCGAACTCCCGTGTACAAACAAATTCTATTATTTTGCAAAAGTGAGTGTGTTAAATGTTTGACTTTCAACCTCCAAGTGAGAAACGTTTATAAATGGCCTGAAATGATACTTAAAGATTGCTGGAAATCCCAAAGTGCTCTCCTTATAAACACTGTGTAATCTGGGTAATTTGCGCTCCGTTTTAAGAAAATCTAGTTTTTCAGTGTTCTCAGTGTTTACGAACTATGTGTAGTGCAATGATATAATTTTGCAGGTCAATCCAGTGGTATACATGGATATCGTCTGAGAAATATGTTGCGAATAGAGTTAATAGTAAGGAAGTAACAAATTAAAGCATTATGCTTGATGCGGCAATTTTTTACACATGATCATTTTTTATGACGCCGTACGCTCTGTACTGAGTCGTACAATGATATAATTTTGCAGGAACTTTTGGTGTTATATGCGGATACTGGATACGAAATGTGTTGCGAATATAGTTACTAGCAAAGAGGTAATCAGTTAAAACGTGATGCCTGATCTGGCAGATTTTCACCCATCTCAATGTTTACGAGGCCATATCTCTTCCACCCGTACGATGACGTAATTTTGCACATTTAGTGGAGTACGTGGATACTATCTGTAAGATGTCTTGCGAGCAGAATTAGTAGTAAAGAAGTAATAACTTGAAACATTATTCCTGATGCAACAGTTTTATTGCGAGAACAGCAAAGATGTAGTAAGCGATGAACTTTTTGCCTTTCATCATTTTATGGGAGGTGTCAGAGAGAAAATGTTTCGTAAAGGTTTGAAATTATGTGTAAGATTTGTTACGAGTCCCTAATTGTTCTCAATCTCAAATACTGGATCGGTGTAATATGGATGCTCGTGTAGTGTGTTACGCTTTCTTTTTTTCCCCCCCGCAGTCCCACTTCCACCCCTTTCAGAGGTGGGGATTCTCACTTCCAAAAGTGCTTGTTCCTCGTAGCAAGTGATAAGTGTGCCAAACTTGGTTGAAACCGATCCAGTAGTTCAGTAGGAGATGTTGAACATACATAGATACATTTTTATAAGCTACAGATAGTAAAAGATTTTAGGTAACTTTGTCATATGTCAACGTGAATGGAGACCGTGGCTGTTATATAAATAAATTGTTGATGGTGTACAGCACCCAGCCACAAACTGGTTTCACGCCACTTTATTCAAAAAGTACCGTTATCGGTTTCGAATTTTTTAATTTTTTTTTTTTTTTTTTTTTTTTTTTTTTTTTTTTTTTTTTTTTTTTTTTTTTTTTTACAGTTCATCATCTGACGACTTTTTCATGCTTTCATCAATACATATTACACATCGGTTTCCCTAGGATGAACAACAATTTACAAATTACAAACGTGTAACCAAAATGGTTGCGCAACATCTTTGTGTCGCAATGCAACTTACGTGAAACGTCCATTTGGCGCATTTGTATTAGCAGTTTTCTTTACGTAAATAACTGTTATATTTAAGTAGTGTCATACATTAAATCTAGGGCATTAAATACAGACAGAAACGATAAATACATGGGATTTTGTGAATTACTATAAACGTATTTTATACAACAATAGAGAAACAAGTGTTGGCAAGAAATGTATGAATTCTTACGTGCTATTTGAACATCGATGATGATAATAGATTAGAATTTATAAGTATTAGTGGCTTAAGAAATAGTGACTGTTGTAGGTACATACAATGTTGTAAGATTTGTTACTTACATGTGTTTTGTTAATTATAGAATACAGTGTATTGTTGTATTAAAGCATTTGATACATTTGTTGTTTAGATTATTAAAATCTTAGATTTCCGATTCACGTTGAAAGTGAAGGTGCGGCAAGTTATACAGCGTGAAAAGTATTTAAACCGACAAACTCTGGGAGGTTGTAGGGGACATCGAAACAAATATTTTTCCCTAATGTCATTTTTTCCTGTGAGGATTATTTAAACCGGCGGAGGCCGTATTACGCTCTTCAGTTGATATAGGCCGTATTACGATCTTCAGTTGTTAGAGGGTGTGTTACGCTCGTCAGTTGTAGGCAACTGCTGTCCACCAGTGCAGTAGTGCATTGTCTCTGTTTACTAATTTAGCGATACACCTGGAGTGAGTACACTGATATGGTTGGTGCGTACCACGTAGCGCACCAAAACGGAGGAGCTGCACAGCGGGTTTATTAACAACAATATCCTAATCGCCGTATCCCGCATCATGCGACCTTTGCTGCTGTGGACCAACGTCTGCGCGAGACCGGGTCATTTAGCAGATTGCCTGGACATGGACGCCATCGCACGGTAAGAACGCTGCAAGTTGAGGAAGCTGTCTTGCAGGATGTGGAGCGAGATCCTTCAATCATCACTCGCACAACTGCACGTAACATGAGGACGAATCAGACAAATGTAAGAACAGTCCTTCGAGAGCAATCGTTACGTCCATTTCACTTACAGCGTGTCCACAACCTGTCCCAGTGGATTATACACCAAGAGCACAGTTTTCGCAGTGGTACCTGGAACAGTGTGAAATGCATCCTACATTTCCATCCTTTGTGTTGTTTACCGATGAAGCAACGTTCGGGCGTGATGGAGTCTTCAACATGCACAATTCGGCTGTTTGGAGTGAGGATAACCCACATGCCACAGTTACTAGCGCTCATCAAGTGCGGTTCTTCGTTAATGTGTGGGTCGGTGTTTTTGGGGACTGTTTGATTGGGCCGTATCTGCTACCTAGTTGTTGACAGAATGAGATTTTCACTCTGCAGCGGAGTGTGCGCTGATATGAAACTTCCTGGCAGATTGAAACTGTGTGCCCGACCGAGACTCGAACTCGGGACCTTTGCCTATCGCGGGCAAGTGCTCTACCAATTGAGCTACCGAAGCACGACTCACGCCCGGTCGTCACAGCTTTTATTCTGCCAGTATCTCGTCTCCTACCTTCTGTAAAGTTTTGAAGATAGGAGACGAGATGCAGAATTAAAGCTGTGAGGACCAGGCGTGAGTCGTGTTTCGGTAGCTCAATTGGTAGAGCACTTGCCCGCGAAAGGCAAAGGTCCCGAGTTCGAGTCTCGGTCGGGCACACAGTTTTAATCTGCCAGGAAGTTTCATACCTAGTTGTTGTCTTTTGGTCATAAAAAATGGAAAAGGGTTGGTTGGTTTAACTAATTTGCAGCCAGAGAAATCTTCCTTTACCGGTTTAAATGCTCCTCATAGGAAAAAATGACTTTAGGGAAAAATATTTGTTTTAACGACCCCTACAACCTCCCAGAGTTTGTCGGTTTAAATACTTTTCACCCTGTAGGGGGAGGAGAAGAGCAGGGGTGGTTCAGTGGGTGTGCGTCATTGTTAAACTTGTGGACTTTGCTCCACGCCGAATTGAGCCTGTTATCAAGGCCAGGGACGGCGCTACACGGTGTGTGAGGTCCGTTGTGCGCGACTATTTTCCGGTCCTCTCGGACCAGCGGCGCCCCGCTATCGATACGGACGTCCCTGGGGGCTGGTCGCCCGCCGTCTCCGGCCGGCGCGGCAGCATCTGCGGCAGAAACAGGGGCAGGCGGGCAGCGGGCAGCGGGCAGGCGGCGCAGCCGTGGCACGGGCCTTCCATAAATCAGGCGGCAGGGCCAGGGCCAGCTGCAGCAGGTGCTGCCAGCTGCCGGCGCGCACGTGCGGGACGAGCGGCGCACAATGCGAGCGCACAGTGGAGGCGGCGGCGGCGGCAGAGCTCCACTTGACCGCTGCACCGTGGGGCGGCCGGCGACGGGCTCCCCGCTAAAGAGAAGCCCTGTCTCACAACCTCGAAACGACGTTCCGTCTCGTCACTGGTGCTTGTCTCAGGCGGCGCCCAAGTCCACGCTTAAGCCGTCGGCACACGGATCGTGCTGTCGAACGAACGTTGAGCGTGCCGAGTTCAACGTGCCGCTGAACGCTCAGAAACGATGTGACATGTGCATACGGTAGGTGGGCCGCATCGTGGTATACGCGATCGCAACGCACTGCTGGAGAGATGCTTCTAGTTCGTAATCACACTGTTACTCAACAGGCGCCCGTAAAATTCCCACGTTAGCTCTATTAAAACGCACGTTTCCTCCATCGTCCATGAAAAGGAAAGTACCATGTCCAGTCAATAAGGACACAGGCTTATAAAAGTTCCATTACAAACAGTGCGGTACAAATTTGGAATATGGCTCAAATGGTTCTGAGCACTATGGGACTTAACTGCTGTGGTCATCAGTCCCCTAGAACTTAGAACTACTTAAACTTAACTAACCTAAGGACATCACACACATCCATGCCCGAGGCAGGATTCGAACCTGCGACCGTAACGGTCGCGCGGTTCCAGACTGTAGCGCCTAGAACCGCTCGGCCACTCTGACCGGCCATTTGGAACACTTCTCCGCATAAGATAAACATTATTTCATCATTCCCACATTTTAGTAAAATCCCAAGATCAGTCTTACTTGATCACCGTTCCTACCCAGTAGCAGAATCTTTGCAACATGTGAATTACGAAGCGTAAAAGAAAACGGAGCAAAACATCTTTATACAAATAGCGCAAGCTGTCCTGTAATTAAGCCAATCGAACAAAGTCGCTCCTCAAAAAAAAGGTGAACATCAAATATTAGAGCATATACTTATATTAAACTAATGATAAAGTATCAGAACTAAGTATATGAAACGTCCCCTTTGAACAATTGTACAAGACTGTGCTTAAACTGACACACAATATTTTTTAGCGCAACGCAATCTGACTTTCAAAAATCCCTACAAAAGAATGGCCCTGACTAACATTAACCTATACCTTTCACAAATCACTTACCTAACAAAAAATCTTCGTTACTCGAACTACTGCAATACAGCGAGCGCCACTACTGCCAGCTAAATAAAAGATTCAAACTACTGATAGGTATAGTTAGCAAATGAAAGATTCTGATAGAGAACAAACAATGTATTTACCTTAATATCACCAAAAGTCATAATATATATAGCAGTTCATGACATCCAGTCTTACAAATTTCAAAATTCCGCCAGTTCTCTCCCCACATCCACCACTGCTGGCGGCTCACCTCCAACTGCGCAACGCTACGCGCTGTTAACATCCAGCTGCCGCTGCCCAACACTACAATGGCAGACAACAATGCAAACTAGCCACAGACTGCACACAGCACAGCCAGTGATTTTCATACAGAGCGCTACGTGGCGTTACCAATAAGAAAACCTAAACAGCCTACTGACAAGTAAAAACGCGAATGTTAGGAAAAAAATTTTGCAAGTATTGGATTGCGAACCACCGTCCCTACAAAGGCTCTTTACCAGACAGAGACGCTACCCACTACGCTCTTTTTTTTTTTTCGATATAGTTCGTTGCCTTTGGTCGGGGCGGACGCCAGAAGACATCCGCTCAAATTGATCGTTGGTTCCTTGACTCAGTTCTTTTATTAAAGAGAGCACGCAGCCCTCTGACCGAACACGCTGAGCTACCGTGCCGGCTCGCTAGACCAACAACAGATTTACGCATTTTAAAAATATTGTTTTACCTCTTGATAAAAACGTTATTCGTAGATAATTATGTTATTAATTGAAATTGAATTATAACAAATTGTACGAAGAACCATGCATTTTGGGTGGATCTTCAGTGTGTCCCTGCCTTCAAATAGCCTACTCCCATAATACGCTCGTTACAATAATTCTTTTGCCATGAATATGATGTTTCTCATTAATTTATTGGAACGAATCACACAACTAACAAAGGGTTTTCCAGTGATTCTCAATTTGCTGGTGCTCAGAAACGGCATATATACATATAGGCTTGAAATGGATGCCAATATGGCGCCTCACAGCTCTGTACTGAAGGGAGACGGCGTGCGTGTGACGTAGGTGGCGTTGTGCCATCTCATTGGTCAACGCTCAGACGCACGCTCAGAATATCTGACATGCCAACGTGCGGAGAGACTCCCGAACGTGCTATTCCACGCTATGACGTCAGAAACTCGGCACGCTCAACGCTCAACGTTCGGATGCACGGTCCGTGTGCCGACGGCTTTAGAAATTAAGCTGGCAGCAAGCGAGCGGATTTCTGCGAGGGGCCGGGACAGCGGGTTAGTTCCGCGGGTACATTTAAAGCTCGGTTTACATTAGCAAGTTATTACAGCAATTTACTTGCACTGAGGAACTTGCCGCGCGAGTTGCGAGTGAAAACATATCGCCAAGTCGACTTGCGACTGAAGCAATTTATTGCGGAAGTGACTTGCTGCACGTTTTCCGCTTCCAGTGTGAACAGCACGCAAGAAGTATCTCCAAGTAACTTGCAGCTTTTATGATTTATTTCTATTT
Source organism: Schistocerca piceifrons (assembly GCF_021461385.2). Classification (NCBI taxonomy): domain Eukaryota; kingdom Metazoa; phylum Arthropoda; class Insecta; order Orthoptera; family Acrididae; genus Schistocerca; species Schistocerca piceifrons. Next base: position 25,591,848 of record NC_060141.1, read on the forward strand.
CCTGCAAGCAGGAAGCCCAAGTTATAGTAACTATTTCCTCTGCATAACATTCATATTTAACATTTTACTTAATGTAGTGACTTAATATTATGCAACCATCTTACGCATTATATGCAAACAAATTTCAGAAATGGAGGAGAAACGGGAATGGATGAGGCAGGACACAGAACAATTTTATTGAAGCCATGGAGAGCTACCCCGAAATATGGAACGTGCATAACCGGGACTTTAAGGATAGAGTGAAGCAGATGAGCGCATTAAATGAAATCTCGTCGATGTTCGACACATCTGTGATACAAGTACAGAGAAAGTAGCATAACTTGCAGACACAACCCCTTTGCCACCTGCATCCTCTCGCTTGTTGTTTTAGGAGTCTAAAAAAAGACGATGTGTAATTATTCCGTGTTCTATTTAATTATCTTGGCACTTTCCATTTTATGAGCATTAGGAAAAAAAAACATTTTTATAAGCATATTCTGTAAAATGCAGTATATTTCAATAAAAATTTAATTTCATTGTTGTGTTTCCACATACCTTCAAATAATTTTCCCTTTCCAAGGCGTCAAAAACGGCTCTACACACATCGGGTACGGTCAGAGAAATCGTGCTGACGGGAATATGAAACAAGTACATTATTGACTTGTATGAGTCTCCTACAAAGAAAAGATTTCAAAATTCAAACTATTTTTGGTTGTATGTTTCACATAAATAAATGAAAGGGCCTATTTTATTCGTAGCTCGCCTGTAGCTATAAATCGTAGAGTGACTAGCAAACGTTCCTTTGCTGAAACAGCAGTGCGGAAGTTTGTGTCTCTTTTTGATATGACGGGCGCTATTAACGTCAACAAACACTCCAGATCATTTGAGGACATTCTGCAAAAGTTTTCAAAAGTATCCATGCTCTCGGTACTAAGTTCTTGCAAAAGGTTATTATAGACACCATTTTGCGATCTTCCATTACCCACTGTCTAACCCAAATATTTCTCTTTTTCTTTTTCACGTTTTTCATTACAACTACAAGAGCTGCAGCATATCTCACCCGCCTACTTGTCATTTTATACTTAGGCTGAAACTCGTAGTGGTACTGAAAGCATATGTAAACAGTATCAACAAGTTGTTGACGCAAGTTTGTTGCCAAAGAACTTGCGGAAGAATCTTTCTTAATTCTTGCGTTGCTGTGTAAACAGAGCTGCAAGCGGCTCGCAATAACTTCTGCAAGCGACTTGCTAGTGTAAACCCAGCTTAACATATCTGGCCCGCCGATGTCAGGGCCTGTCGTTTCCCACTGATGTGCAGGCCCTGCCCGGCAGAAGTGGACCCTCAGATCTGCCCCGATGCCGGGTGTCTTCGTGTGTGGGGTAAATCGGCGGGTTTTCGTCATTTATCCGAAGACGCAGGAGAGCAGTGCGTCCTCGACAGGTCGTAGAACCCAATCAATGGGGTTCGACAAATGCGATCGTGTCTCGCGTAAAGTAGGATGCACCGTGCGATGTTCTTAGACGTTATCTTACTGTAGCGCATTTTTTTAATTTTAAAACTCGTTTTTCCGTCGATAGAATCTTAGAATGGACGATAGTAGGAAGAAAACTGTCTTAGTCGCCGGTGATTTTTACACTACAAAATGGTTCAAATGGCTCTGAGCACTATGGGACTTAACTTCTGACGTCATCAGTCCCCTAGAACTTAGAACTACTTAAACCTAACTAACCTAAGGACATCACACACACATCCATGCCCGAGGCAGGATTCGAACCTGCGACCGTAGCGGTCGCGCGGTTCCAGACTGTGAAAGTCCCCTTTGAACAATTATACATGACTGTGCTTAAACTGACACACAATATTTTTTTAGCGCAACGCAATCTGACTTTCAAAAATCCCTACAAAAGAATCGCCCTGACTAACATTAACCTATACCTTTCACAAATCACTTACCTCACAAAAATCTTCGTTACTCGAACTACTGCAATACAGCGAGCGCCACTACTGCCAGCTAAATAAAAGATTCAAACTACGGAAGGCACTAACTACTGATAGACATAGTTAGCAAATGAATGATTTTAGTAGAGAACAAACAATGTATTTACCTTAATAGTGTTGAAAACTCATAATATACATAGCAGTTCATGACATCCAGTCTTACAAATTTCAAAACTCCGCCATTTCTCTCCCCACATCCAAGACCGCTGGCGGCTCACCTCCAACTGCGCAACGCTACACGCTGTTCACATCCAGCTGCCCAACACTACAATGGCAGACAACAATGCAAACTAGCCACAGACTGCACACAGCACAGCCAGTGATTTTCAGACAGAGATCTACGTGGCGTTACCAATAAAAAAACCTAAACAGCCTACTTACAACTGTAGCGCCTAGAACCGCTCAAAGGTTGTGCTAGTAAGATTCCCCAGTACAATTGGGAGTGTACGTGTTCATGAGAATGGGTGACGTAAACATGTTCGAAAATGACCTGTTGTTATCTATTTCCTGCATTCGCTCAACCTGAAATACTTTTAAATGCATGCAGAGCAAGCTGTCTCTTACTTGTCCTGTTCAGTGTGTCAAACAGATAGGACATCACACACATTCATGCCCGAGGCAGAATTCGAACCTGCGACCGTAGGAGTCACGCGGTTCGGGAGTGAAGCGCCTAGAACCACTCGGCCACCGCAGCCGGCTAAATATTTAATCCATTAACTCTCCTGTTAAGTGATAAGACGTCCGAATCTGAGTTGGATTCTTTACAGAATCGAGTGTGCGGTTAGAGGCACCATCAAAGTGACCTACTATACTCACGGTGTGGTAGTAGGCAGGTCCAGAGCTCGTCTCCGCAGCTCTGTAGCGCCTAGAACCCCTCGGCCACCCCGGTCGGCTGTGTACACTACGTACTTACACCTTTCTCCAAAGAAAAATCGCACAAAATGGTTAAAAAATGCACAGACGGAAGGAATCATTTGAGACATTCTCATGCAGTCTGGAATCGTGAGCAGTCCTCTGAGAATTGTGAAGATTAAATATTGAAGAGGCAGAGGGGTGAGTGGTGAGGTGGAGGCCTCAGTGGAAACGCTGTTCACAGTAAATAACGACTTTATTTAATTCGAGTACATGACGTGACGCGGCTAATCGAGGCAAACACGACTCTCTCAGGGCGGCGCTGACGTGTGGGCGCTGTCTTCGCCCCGGATGCTGAGCTGGCGCTCTGCTGTGCTAGCAGTAGGCCAGTGGTAGGCCGGCAGTCTCCAGAGGCCACGGTTGTTGACAGCGGCAGCACTCTACTTCCCTCAGCAGCGTCGATTCTAGCGTCCCCTCGCTCTGAACGCGCAACAGCAGTGTCCTCAGGGCTGTGGCACCGAGTCACACGAACACACAGCTGCTGGCGGCAGGTGCATCCCGGTCTCGAACCCGTGTCTGCTGCTAACGGTACCGTCTCGTCCATGTGTCCAGCGTAGCTCTGTGCGTCGTGGAGACTCTCCTGATCCCCAACGATGAGAGCTGATCCCTGCCTCAAAATTCAGAGGTTTATATACCTCTGGGACACATTAGTTTCATTAAAAGGCGACGACTTGTCACTTTATCTTCAACAAGAGACTTGGCCTGGTTGTGGTGAACGGAGCAGCTGTTATAATTGCGTAGGCTTCCGCGGCCAGAGTCAGTCGACATAAAAGTTTTCTGGGTATGGTACCGCATCATAATGTAAAAAAAAAAAGAAAAACTACTGCTCCTGGAGAAAAACCATTAGACCCAGAAGAAGGCCGCTGCAACAGTGGCCGAAACTTTGGTTTTTCTGCAGCAGTATTAGTTTTTTTTTTTTTTTTTTTTTTTTTTTTTGCATTATGACGCGGCACCATACCCAGCTTCTGAGAGCACTTGACGCTCTTCGAGCTGGTCTGAAGATGATCACATTGTGACCGAAACCGGTTACCATCGTAAATAAATATTTTATTGCGGTCAAGACTCTTTTTAATCCCTTTAAAATATTTGAGATGGATCGCTGATTTTCTCCGAGAAAAATATCCTCAAAAATTACTGCTTTAAGAGAAGTTTGCAAAATGGGAGAGAGCTACTGCCGAAGGAGAAGGTGTGAGAGCTGGTCGCGAGTCAGGCTGGATACCTCAGCTGGTCAGAGAACTGCCCACTTAAGGTCCCGGGTTCGTGTCCCCGTCCACCAAACGGTTTTAATCTGCTATAAAGTTTCAGACTGTACGTACTCCACTGTAGAGTAAAAGAGTCATTCTGGTTCCTTCCATAGTTACCCTGTCTCAATAAAAAGTAAAAGCTCTGGCATAATCTTGAAAAGCACTCCACCATCAGACCACAAGTGGCCCATCGGGACCATCCGACCGCCATGTCATCCTCAGATGAGAATGCGGATAGGAGGGGCGTGTGCTCAGCACACTGCTCTCCCAGTCGTTACAATGGTTTTCTTTGACCAGAGCCGCTACTATTCAGTCGAGTAGCTCCTCAATTGGCATCGTGAGGCTGAGTGCACCCCGAAAAATGGCAACAGCACATGGCGGCCCAGATGGTCACCCATCCAAATGCTGGCCACGTCCAACAGCGCTTAACTTGGCTGATCTGACGGCAACCGGTGTATCCATTGCGGCAAGGCCGCTGACGGCATAATCCTGAGGGAGCATGTAAATGGAGAAGATCAAATTGTCACAGTATGCAGCAACTATATCACTTACTGCAGCTCTAAAACTATGAAACAGGTTTCCACTTCCAATAAAAAAGCAGCTAGTCTTTAATACTGTTGTTGTGTACATAGTTCCGCGTAGTCAGCGCATACACAACTTTCCCAGTAGAGCGCGCCCCGCTAAGCACAACAGCGCAGGCACAGCGCTCGTCCATCTCCGCACTACGAGATGGCGCTGCCTTAGAGACGGACCAAATTCTGCTTCCGGCGATCTGCGTATTAATATGAAACGCAGCCAATGAGATTGCTACTAATGTAGAACCTTTTCTTCTCGCGAATCACATTTGCCCGGTGATACCTAAACGAGCGAGGTATTATAACGAGTGTACAGACCTCCGATTAGTCAGTCTGCATTTGTCTGCACCAGTCCATACCAGTCTACATTAGTCTGTACCAGTCTATATTCAAGTTTCAGTCTGCGCCTAGTCCTGGCTAGTCCTGTACATAACCATGAAGATAAATGTATAGACACTTTGTCAAGTATGAGAGATATGTGAAAATAAGTTTAACGTACCGAGTCCAAAGGAACTTCAGATTGTCAATTGTAAACAGCATCCAGAATCAAGTTACGTATGTCTATGCTTTTTATTATTTTAATAAATGTGTGTGAACATTAATTAAGTTCTGTTTAAAGTTGGTCACCATCAATCCGCCACTCTAAGCGTGCAAGTGGCATTTCTATCGTCTGACCTAACGGTAGAAGATAAACACGCCACGATAAGACCACGAGACATATTGCTGACACTCGCCTACTTCGTTAGAGCGATAAGTCAAATAATCTGATGGTGTGTGTACCGAAGGTCTTACAGTACGCACGCCACAAACTATCAAACGTTTATTACTGTAAGCACTTCAGGCATGGCACAAACAGTGAAAACTCAATCGAGCTAGCCATAAAGGCTTGCTTAAGTAATCATGTCAATCTTTCTATACTCACTTAGGGTGGATGTGACAATATGAGACGAGATTTTTTTTTGCGGATTCTTAATATCCGTTGAAATTAATCTGCGTTAGTAACCATTCGATCTCTGAAAGAAAAACCTGCGAGGCCTACCCACCCATCACCACAATAAACAGCTTTGCTTGTCGCCACTGCGCATAATAGTAATACCATCATATGGAAACAACACTTTAGTGTACTCCCGATTAGACGTTTTAAGTAAGGGTCCCCCATTCATGGGAGAAGTGGTAGGAAATAGGGTTCATAAATAGAAGTATATTTCAGAAATTATTAAACTCTTATTCAAATTTAAAAGCCACATGGGATCTTACTCTGATTTGACTCTTTAAAAACTACAGAAAGCTAATGTGAAATATTGAGGTTAATTATGTGACACTTTGATTGAGATCGTCAAGAAGACTGAAAGACGAAAAAAAGTCACTGAGTTGGGCAGGAATGAGCATGGATGTCAGCCTCCCCCTGGCCGAAAGAACCATGGTGCTCGTCACAGAACCGAGAGAGATAGGAGGTGTTTGAGTATTGGGCTCGTCTTGGTCTAAGCAAGCTCCGATCCTCCTTAGATCGCACAGACGTAGTTTTTACCTGCGCTAGTCTCTCTCAGTCGACTAAGGCATGTTCTGGAATGCTCCCTCAACAACAACAAACAGGAAAAAACTTTAAATTAATGATTGCGTCGTGTTGTTAATACAATAAAGAGTCTATACGTCAATGTGAAAATAGTTATAAATTCAGGTTCCAAAATATCGGATGAAAGTTAAATAAATCATGGAGCTCGATATGGGTGTAATCTGTGTCCCACTTTAATTTACATACTGACGACCAAGTTATGAAGTGCAAACACGAGATACAGTTCGGAATCAAAAAAGGATGTACCATACCATTAAATACTACGTTACGAGGGTGAGTCAAATAAAAACCTTAAATTTGTAATAACAAATCGAAATTTCGCGCTGTTATTTTGTAAGTTGGTAAGAGTGCTACAAACAGCGTGCACAACGGACTGTAGGTGGCAGCAGAGTGCAGATGCACACATACCGTCGCAGTATCAGTATAAAGATGGCCGCCCAACTTGGGACTTGCACCAGGGAAGAACAGCGTTCTGTTATTCGGTTTTTGCATAGTGAAGGTGTGAAACCTATTGAAATTCATTGACAAATGAAGGTTCAGTACGGTGATGCTTGTTTGTCACAGCAGCAAGTCTACGAATGGAGTAGGAAGTTCGCAAATGGTGTGGCTTCAGTGGAAGACGCTCCTCGTCCAGGTCAGGCACAACGAGTTCTGTCTCCACAGAACATTGCAGCAGTTGAAGCCATAGTGAAGGAAAACCGCCGAGTGACAATGAATGACATTGCAACATGTTTACAGATTAGTCATGGGTCAGCACACCACATTGTGCATGATGTGCTCCAGTTTCGCAAAGTGACTGCAAGATGGGTGCCACGGCAGCTGACTCCTGAAATGAGAGAACAACGTGTTGATGCTTGTGAAGAACTTCTTCGGCGCTTTGAACGAGAAGATGATGGCTTCCTTGCAAGAATCGTTACTGGGGACGAAACCTGGGTTCACTTCCACCAACCGGAAACGAAGAGAGCGAGCAAGGAATGGCGCCATTCCTCATCACCAAAACGAAAGAAGTTTCGAACAGAACCATCAGCAGGGAAGGTTATACTGACTCTCTTTTGGGACGAGAAAGGCGTCATTTTGGAGCATTACATGCCTAGAGGGACCACTGTCACCAGTGCATCATACACAGATGTCCTAAAAAATTATCTGTGGCCTGCAATCAAATCAAAGCGAAGTGGGTTGCTGTCAGCAGGTGTCCTTTTGCAACATGACAATGCAAGGCCCCACACTGCTCGTACAACAGTTGCAACAATCACAGACCTGCATTTTGAGTGTCTTTTTCATCCCCCATACTCACCAGACCTTGCTCCAAGTGATTTCCATATGTTTGGACCACTCAAAGACGCAATGGGAGGAAAGAAGTTCCGATCTGATGAAGAGGTACGCCACGCGGTGCATAAGTGGTTGCGTGGACTACCAAAAGAATTTTTTTCTAAAGGAATTTATGCACTTTGTAAGCGCTGGAGGACTTGTATTGAGCGTGGGGGAGATTATGTTGAAACGTGATACAGCTTTGTACCACTTCTGCACAATAAATAATATTTAAATTTGTTTTAAGATTTTCATTTGACTCGCCCTCGTATATACCGATGACCAGATAAGTGACAGGAAACAGAAGATAATTTACGAAGAGCAGTATATAGATTGAGTCAAAACGGATTTTATTGCAACTGAACTATACCTGCAAATAAGACAAAATACTGGCTTTCAAAGGGAAGAATCCAGTCACATCAAAAATAATATTAAATGAGAAAATGTTAGAATAAGTATCCCATTTCAGCTGTATAAGCAGTGATATTAGTTTTAACTGCAACAAAAACATTGGGAAGAAGACTAATAAATATCATACTTCCTATGAAAAACACTGGAACAACTTATGGAAGAAAAACACAAATGAAATTCTAGTAAATTTTGGCTACACCTACTCTTGTATATGGTTCCGAATCATGGACAATGAAAAAGAAAAATCACGTACCCAGACAGTAGAGATAAAGTTCATGATATATGAAAGGGGCTGCAACAAAATAGATAAGGAATGAAGGAATGAAACAAGAAAATCAGATTTAAAAATTATTTTTAATTAATGACCAAATAGAAGAGAATAGAATGAAATGGAACGACTTGAAAGGAAAAAACCAGGTAGACCTCGTAAAAGATGGATGGGTAACAGAGACCGGAACAGCTGACTTTAGCACCTAATCCTTGGAAGAAGAGGACCATGATCATGATGACCGCGCCGTGGACTGATAGTTAAATCCTGTTGCCTTTCCTTTCCTTCGTTGTACAAGATCAGTTTACTGCGTCGCATTAAAGGCTGACATTAAATTAAAGATATTAGTGAAAGATGCCTCACTAAAATCAACTCTGCAGTTGGTTACAGCGAATCTTAAGCCGGTACTATTTCAAGTTCTGTTGTGACTGACTTTGAAAGCCAAGTTTAACAACGGTCGGAAGGGTAGTCTTCTGTCCGTTCGCGCCTCCAGTACTACAGTCCAGTGGTACAACAGGTGGCGGGTGGAGCACCATTCTCCAGCAGGGTCATTCGCTGTACGAGCGGAGGACTGCGAGACTCTAGACAGCTAAGAGCTGGATCTCCCATCCTGCACGTCGCATAAGATCTTCGACTATTATCCGTGTAATAATATCCAGAAATGTACTACCCGAGCTCAGCAAAATCAGATATTTTAAATAAACTGACCAATGTTGAAGAGATGAGCCCCAATTGGAAGCGGATCAAGTGTTTCGTTAGCTCTTTTCTTCTCGCACGTCAATCCTTTTATCAATTTTTGATATCCCCGATCATCTGCTGCGTCTGTTTCTGTTGTGGCTGCAAACTGATAATAGATCCGCTTCGTGAAGTGGACATCATTTGTAGTATTCGAGTATTCTCGTTGTTTTTCCTGACTCTTAAGAACGCACCTAATGAAAGTTGAGTAAGTAATGAAATTTTAAGAAATGAGGTGCTGGTTACAAACATTGTAACGGCCTGAATGTTTGTTGTTTGTGAAAAGAGCAAATTATGCCCCGTGTTAGAGGCAGAACTGACCACCAACGAGACAGTATTGTTGCGTCCCTGGATCGCGATTCGATTTATCGTTCTGCGATATTGCTACTGACGTTGGTTGGTATCCATGACTGCCATGAGAATATGGAATCCATGGGTTCCGGAGGACCATAATCAACCCCATACAGGATCTCAAAGGTCTGCTGTCATCCGAACCGTAGAGGACGCAGTTCGATCGACTTTGTAGAATCTACATCTACATCGACACTCCGCAAGACACCGTACGGTGCGTGGCGGAGGATACCCTCTACCAATACTATTTCCTTTCCTTTTGCAGTCGCAAAAAGAGCGAGGGGAAAACGGCTGTCTGTGTGCCTCCGTATGAGCCCTGATTTCTCGTATCTTACCTTCCTGGTCATGATGCGCAGTGTATGTTGGAGACAGTAGAATCGTTTGGCAATCAGCTTCAAATGCCAGTGGGAAAGTTGTGGTACGTTCCTTTGGGACCAAACTGCTGAGGTCGTCGTTCCCTAGGCTTACACACTACTTAATCTGACTTACGCTAAGGACGACACACACACCCCTGCTCGAGGGAGGACTCGAACCTCTGACGGGGGGGAAGCCGCGCGAACCGTGGCAAGTTGCCCAAGACCACGCGGCTATCCCGCGCGGCTGAAATGCAAGTTCTCTAAATTTTCTCAACAATATTTCCCGAAAAGAACTTCTCCTTCCCTCGAGGGTTACCCATTTGAATCCCTAAAGCATCCCCGCGACACTTACGTGTTGTTCGAACCTACCGGTAATAAATCTAGCTGCCGCCTAGAAGTGCCTCGATGTTTTCCTTCAATCTGACCTGGTGCGGCTCCCAAACACTCGAGCAGTACTCAAGAAGAGGGTGCACCAGCGTCTTATATGCGCTCTCCTTTACAAGTGAACAACTGTTTCCTAAAATTCTCCCAATAAACCGAAGTCGACCATTCGCCTCTCCTACCGCAGTTCTCACATGCTCATTCCACCTCATATCGCTTTGCAACTTTACGCCGAGATAGCCGAATGACTTGACTGTGTCAAGTAATACTATATGCCAACATGACTGGTTAGTTTTCCCTAATCGTCTGCATCCACTTACATTTTTCCATATTTAGACCTGGCTGCCATTCATCACGCCAACTAGAATTTTTTTTCTAAGTCGTCTTGTACCTTCCTAAAGTCACTCAACTTCGACACCTTACCGTACACCACGTTATCATCAGCAAACAACCGCAGACTACTGCCGACCCTGTCGACCGAATCATTAATTTATATAGAGAACAACCGCGGTCCTACCACACTCACCTGGGACACTCCTGACGGTACCCTTGTCTCTGATAAATCATACAACTATGTTACTTAGAGTACGTGAGTTAAGAAATGTGTATGTTTGCAACAAGATAACGGTCCACATATATCACACATGTGGAGTAACTTGTACTCTCAGCACGACGACCATTGTTACGACTTCCGTTGGTACGTGATGAGTACATCATCACGACGGAGGTATCCGTGTGGGTGGCTGTAAGGAGAAGTCAAGTTGCCACATACACGCCACATCAAGAGCTCCTCTGGTTTGCATATCGAGGTCTGTAAACTGGACAGCAGCTGCTACATTTCTGACGTGTTGAAATCGTTGGCTGTGTTCTTTCTGCCAAACGTACGTGACGTTATTTTTCAACAAGGTAAAGCAAGGCTGCTACTCGCCTGTATTGTCCTGACCTGCCCCGGTACAGAGGGAGCTTGACCCTTGCCTGGGCAGCACGTTCTTCAGATCTCTCAACTGCTGATAGATGGGTGCTCAACCACTCACCTGTCACTACGGTTGTTGAACTCAGCCAGAGAGTTGTAGCAGCACGGAATGACGGACTCGTATCTGTCATCCCAGCTCAGTTCGACACGGTGCCCAGCCTAGTTAAGCTTTTCTTGTTGCATAGCAGCTTTGAGTATTAAATTCGCACAACCTATACACAAAAATCACCTATACATTCAGCCATGTCTTGCTCCTATACTGCACACACACAGCGAGTAAAATTTTGTCATTCGCTGTCCTACCTGGAGTTGTAATTTCAATTCTGTTGCGCTGCAATGGTGCAGTCGCCATGCTCGACTTGTGTTACTCCGTGAATCGCATTCCCCTTCTGTTAAGGGCGCTGTCCGACTACTTCCATCGGCAGAGTCCACCGGCTGCGGCGGGAACTGTGCAGCGATGGCGCGCGAGAACAGCCGCCACACCTGATGGTCCGCGCCTCCGCGGCTGGCTTCCTTTTACGGCGGCACATAAAGGATAAAGTGTGCACGCCAGCCTTCCCGCGCGATATTGCCAGCCTTCGTCACCGGCCTCCATCACCGTGCCGTACAGCGCACGGTGAGAACTCAGCCAACGTGCTGACGTGTGCCGCGTAGCTTATAGAGAAGATGAACGTCCCATTACTCGATACATTACTCGTTTACGCTTTGTTGAACATAGAGTCACAAATATGTAGACGTTCAAATCTCTTTGTTTTGTGGTGACATCTTGTACATCTCTTAGAGTCGGCTGATGCCGCTGCTTCTTACCTAGTCAGATGACGGCAGTCGAAGACCTGTAGATTTTGCGGGGCCGACTGCGACGTTTTTGGGCATAAATCGGTGTTACAGACCGAAAATGTTCAACGAAAATAATTCTTGTGCCCAGAGAGTTGTGTAGTACAAACGAGAGTGTAAAGCAGAGGACCTTAAAAGATCAAGTATTACAGATCTTTCTCCAAAATTATGTTGAGTGCAACAAGACGAGTAATAGTATCTGAGCACCCCACAAACTAATTCTTAGGTGTTTTTAACAAATCTGCAGAATTATTAATTGTGAAGTAGCTACGGTTTAAAGCGATCAAAAGATCAACGGTGTTATCTAATGTACGAGGTGTCTGACACTTTTGAAGGACGGCAATGTATCAGTTACCACAGTCTACATCTGCATCTACATCCAAGCCACCTGACGGTGTGCGGCAGAGGGTACCTTGAGTACCTCTATCGGTTCTCCCTTCTATTCCAGTCTCGTATTGTCGGTATACCTCTGTGTGGGCTCTAATCTCTCTGATTTTATCCTCATGATCTCTTCGCGAGATATGCGTAGGAGGGAGCAATATACTGATTGACTCCTCGGTGAATGTATGTTCTCGAAACTTCAACAAAAGCCCGTACCGAGCTACTGAGCGTCTCTCTTGCAGAGTCTTCCACTGGAAGTGAAAACTGTAAGGAATTATCAACGTCATACGGCAAGCAGTGACGGGGTTTTCGAACATATTGCGAGAACTGCAACTCGGTTGTGAAAAATTGGTTGAAGACTTTTACAACTTTTGCCGGAATTTACAAACTTTGCAATTTTAAGGACCACGCAAACCTGTATAAACTAATGTGCATACAGCGTAGCCGAGGGTGCTATATGTATGTGGATGGAGACTGGTGAAGTTTAAATGTTTCACCTTGATACGTTGGGAGCCCTGGCACACATTGAATTCCCAGTACCACAGTACCGTAGCAAGCGGTAGAAGCGCCAAAACAAAATGACGCAGCCTAAAAAGATACCCACTAAAGGTCTTAACTCTTGTCGTGTGCGCAGCGCGGGGTAACCGCACAGTCAAAGTCGCCTTGTCACGGTTCGCGCGGCTTCCCCCGTCGGAGGTTCGAGTCCTCCCTCGGGCATGGGTCTGTGTGTGTTGTCCTTAGCGTAAGTTAGCTTAAACTAGATTAAGTAGTGTGTAGGCCTGACGACCGATGGCCTTCGCACTTAGATCCCATAGGAACTTACCACAAATTTCTACATTTTTCTGTCGTGTGCTATCGAGTCACGCAGTCAAGAATTATTAAGCTCGTCTGAAACAGTTTCCCTGTCTCCGCCGGAGTCGGCTGCTGGCAGTCGTTAAGTCCTGCAGTGTCACGTGCTGTGACGTACGGCCCACGGCCTGTCTTCCTCGTGGGCCTCGCTCCACCTTACGAGTTGGCTGTGTCGTGTTTTTAATTAAAAAAAAATGCTACTCTAGCGTGCTACGGGAATTCAGTGTGTACCAGGACTGCCATCAAATCAAGAATTAATTAAGTAAACTGTTTTTTTTTTCAACGTGATAATTAAAACTTTCCATCTTCCTAGTCGAAGTACCTACGAGCGGCGACAGGGCTACAAGTACACTATCTGATCAAAAGTATCGCAACGTCCCCACTCTGATGCAGAATTGACCACCAGCTGTCACGACAGGCGGACCCGGCGTAATAAAGAAGGAGGGAGTACTGTATCGTGAATGGACAGGCACTAACAGAAGAATAGGTTGATTAGGAGATCTCAGTGTCTTCGAACGACGAGTTGTCAAATAACAAATCCATCTAGGAAATTTCAAACGATGTAAAGCTTCTGAAGTTGACTGTGGTGATGTCACTGTTAAGTGGAAACAATCTCAATTAAACCACGACCATCCAAAACCCATATACTAACAAACAGGGATCGTCGGGCATTGGCGGAGGGTAGTTGTATAAGATCACACGAAATCAACGGAAAGAATCTCTCCACAGTGCTACCAGCAGTCTAGCTAGCGCAATGGCTGGGCGCAGGGAGTTAAGAAGAATGCTTTGCAGTGGACCAGCAGCTCCTCATAAGCAATCGATGCCAAGCGGCTCTTGAGGTGGTGAAGAGAGCGACAGTGAGTGACTGGAAAGAAGTGATCTGTCACGCTGTAGCCTGTGGTAATCCGATTGAAGGCTTGGAGTTTGTCGAATGCCTGCATAACGTTACCTGCCGGCAAGTGTATTGCTGCAGTTAAGAACTGAGGGCGTGACGTTACTATATGGGTATTTTTTCGTGGTTAGAGCGAACTCTCCTTATTGCGCCTAAGAAAACGATAAATTCGGAGTGATAGGAACACATTTTACACAATTGCGTACTGTGTACAGTGGAATAACACTGGGCAGGCGACGACTGCTAGTGACAGGACGACAACGCATCGTGTCACAAATGAGCATCTGTAAGGCCATGGTCTGCGGACAATAACACTACAGAGTCCCGACCTGAACCAAATGAACACTTCGCTCCAGATACCACCTAGCGTCACTACCATTCCAGGTTTCGGCTCTTAATGGTGGGCCGCCATTCCTCACACTCGTCACTGAGACTGTTGCCAGCAGGTTGAAGCCGTCATAAAAACGACAAGTGGACACAGTCCTTATCAAGAGATACCATGAACTGTCCGGGTACTTTTGATTGGATAGCGAAGGCATGCAATAAGCATCGCCCACGAACTTGCCCATCATTCACCTGCCTGTAGTATATCGGATCATAGGATGATTACGTTTTAAAAATAGATAGTGAGGATGCAAAAGGCTAGAGTAAAATTTAGCGAGCCCCTATCACCGTCCGCTTACAGCCTCATCGCCGGCTAACTCCAAACTTTGGAAATGAATGTTTCGATGTTCCATGTGGCAGACCATCCACCGATGTTAACTGTTGACAAATGCTTAATATCTAGGAATACATCTCACGTGAAGTGGGAAGGAGAAGAGTGTAGAGGTTTTTTGTGTGCTGCTAAGCACGTATGAAAAGCGTCGTAAGCAGCATTGACTGGACAGAATGTCATTATGTCTCTTGTCTGCACTCTTAACATTATTGTACCTTGTACTCTTACTTGGATAGGCCAAAGTAACTGTCTGGTGAACGGAACTCTCTATTTCCACAACAATATATTTGTGGACAAAGATACTACATGCAGTAATTATTAATTTACTGCATTTTGCAACTTGAAGAAAGGTATGATGAAAAACCTCAGATGTGGTTGATAACAGGTAAGTCAAGTATACTATTTGCAGGAATCGTAACTGCTTTGACAGTGAAAGGAACCAAAAAGATAATAACCATTGCTTCTCGGTGAAAACGTCCATTTTTTATTTTTTTCTTCGTTTTTGCATTTTTGGTAACAGTTTTCATTATTATTCTCTTTAAGTGTAAGTGAAATATCTATTACATATGATGTCTGTAACTCCTGATTTCATATAGTTTATGTGAATTCAGGGTTAAACGTACATAATTTCATTTTCTTCGCACAGTCTCAACAACTATAATATCCATATCAACATTTCGACTCCATCACAAGAGCCTTCTTCACATTATTTTTTTTCCACGATTGTTTACTCACATAATTTCTGTACCGTGATATTAATTCATTTGTCTCTAGGAACAGTGCAGTTGTAAATTTTTTATGGCCGTCTACCATTCTCCATTATTCTGACACATCCTCACTACATGCTTACGATCACTTTTTCCGTTATCACAATGCTGGATAAATTTTCCAACCTTCACTGTTTAAAGGTTTGCTCAATCAAATTTGTTCATTTTCTTCTTCCTACCAACGTCTATTCCGTGGCTAAAATTTCGTCAAATTATCGTTTTTGCTAAATATTTGGGTTGAACTATTTCTGCACGTACTGTTTAGTTAGTTTTTTTCGCTAATTAACTTGTCTTTTTTATCTCTCTTACATAGATGTCATGTACTTGTGAACAATATTTCCTTACACGTCCTAATTCTCGCCACTACCTAGCGCAATCAGCTATTCTTCCTTCTTAATTTTTGATATCTGGATCCTGTATCTTTGTCCGAACTTCCTTTCGCTCGAATGTTTTGTATCGATTGGGATTATTATGCTATTCTTAGTAAGTGAGATGCCGAAATACGAATCGTCAGTAGCGTAAGACACGTAATTTTTTATTAAAAGTTCGTAAAAGACAGCCGGTAAGTCGCAAATACAAATTTTCAGAATTTCTATTTAGAGCGGCCTTGATTTATAAACTGTCAAATAGACTTTGCGTATGAATGATTTCACAATACTGGCGATGTACCACGTACATTTAATAATCTAATCCAAGTTTCTTGCCATTGACTAATATCCTTCCAATAACCACAGAGGTTTTCCTATCCCGAAAATATATACAACGGTGTTTTCACCGTACGTCACTCATTAGTACAGTCGTGATATCTTCAGCATTCATTCTCGCAACTGAATGGTCATATTACCCACAAAGAAGAGCTGGAAGTAGTAAATTATATCAAAGCGTATGTAATATGCCATGTGGAATACTTCCGATGCGTTGTAAAGGTAGAAGTAATGTTCAAGCAAACAAGAGCAACAGACGTATGGACCTGAACCGCGCGCGCCTCAGACAATTGTAATGCAAATCACGCAGGCGGAAGACGAGCGACGTCACAGAAAGGAAGTAATAACTTTGATCCTCTGTGATCGTTCACCCTTGTCATATTCCTATTAGATTATAATTAAAAATTGAGATTCGAACCAAATCACAATTTTAAATTAAAAATTAATTTTGGAGGAATTCCGGTGATGGTATACGGAATTAAGAATTCCAATTATCGCTGTCAGTCGGTTGTTTTGCCGGTGGGGCAGACTGCTCCAACACAAGCGCGGTCCTGCCACTCCAGACGGTCGAGATACGGCCTACTTTGTTTCCTCGCGGACTGCTGGAAACTATCCAAACTATATTGTAAACTATAAGACACTCCCCCGTGATGTGGATCCCTTTCAAACTGCGCAAGAAACTTTCTTTCGAAAATTTTAGAATTTTCCAAAACGGTAACACACTCGACAAAAAGAAAATTCCAATATTATGTAGGAATTAACGAGACTGGATGAAACTGATGACGTAAATATATGGCAGTAAAGTAGACAAACGTCAAAGACCAGCACAGTGGTTGCTAAACTAACATTATCTGAAACAGAAACTTGTAGCCGGTTACGATCCAGATGCATTGTTAACTCACAGCAACAAGCGAGGGGTGCAGAAGCAAGAATAGGGTTTAACGTCAGCGAAAGCAGCAAACAATTTATCGAATGTGGTATCTGAATCTGGCATAACCTTACGTAATCATTTTCACACAGAAAATAATAGCAATGATAATTATGAAATTCCCAGTTATTCTTTCCATAAATTATTTCACTGATTAATCACTGATTTGCCAACAATATATTCAAGATTTCACAGTCGGCTGAATACAGGTCTCTCGAAATTTTCTTGTACCAAGTTCGGATCCTGCTTGGTTTAAGAGCGGGATAAATTACCAGGTGGACACAATTGTTAATTTGGATGATGGTTATTATTCTTAAAGTACATTTGAACTTCCTGGCACACACTATAATACATAGCTAAAATGTCGTACCCTGTAAGCTGTGATCAGCGACCTGACGTCAGCACTTAGATCTCGGCGTAAGGTGCAATGGTGCACATACGGATCTGATGGATTCTTAATCTTTATTCTAGCACACAACATACTTTTCTGATATAGTGGAGTGGGGACTTGTCTGCCACACTGCAGCAGTCAGTGAGATTTGAATATCAAGAATCAGAAACGATCAGCGATCTACATGCCTTCCAGTCTCCATTTGTCAAAGAAATAGAGTACTGAAAGGTTTCAGCGACGGTGGTGTTGGTGGCAACAACTGCATACAGCTAGAGCTCATATTAGGGGCAGGCTGGGTCAGGACATTGGCCACATCCTCTTCAAAAGAACCATTCCAGCATTTGCGTTAAACTGTCTATGAAACTCAAGGTGAACCTTAATGTGGATGCCCAGGCAGGGGTTTGAAGCAGCGCTCTATCTTCATCACTGCTCCATCTCGCTCTGTTCATGTCCAACAGCCGATTCGCTTTGCAACTTCAAAGATATCTCGTTCATTAACGATTCCGAGAGGGTCAGTATTCGTTCTGGGAATATTTCCTATTTTAACCTATAACTATCGCACCAATTGTGTCCCCGTGTCAACCTTTTAGTACTCTATTTCTTTACCAAAGGGAGCCTGGAAGCCATCTAGATCGCTAATCGTTTCTGATTCTTGATATTCAGATCTCACTGACTGCTGCAGTGTGGCAGACAAGTCCCCATTCCACTATATCAGAACAGTATGTTGTGTGCTAGAATAAAGATTAAGAATCCATCGGATCCGTATGTGCACCATTGCAAATTACGCCGAGACCTAAACGTCCCCTTGTTCTCGATCTCTCGCGTAGCATTTCGGAAGGTTGTCTCGGGACTTTTGCGCAGTTCTTCATTAATATTGTAACGACATTGAGACACATAGGTCTTGATGATGCCCAAAACTAGTCTGGTGTACAATGTCGTGTAAGGGTATCATTTCACTGGCTCTGGAGAAGTGGCTGAACGACGTCCAATCAAAATTATTCATCAAGTAACATATACGTCCGAGCAGCAAAGTGTGTTGGAATTTCATCTTGCTGGAACGTGCATGGCTCATGATTGCCTTTACGTCTATCTGAGGTAGTAACGCCGCTGGCAACATGTGCCCACAGGAATTTCTATTCACGTACCCTTCAAAAACGTATCGTTCATACAAGCATTGTCATAACGTACCGAATCATATAAAATGAGGCAGGTTCCTCCCCAAGTGTTCCACGTCATGGGGATTTTCTTTTGATCAGAAAACGACGTTCCTTCTGTGTGAAATGCGATATATCCGCGCAATCGTCAGAAATTAATACTCTGAGCGAGACAGGGCATATGTAAATTGGGTCAAAATAGCATGACGGGGCTGAAACTCCCTGCTCCATGTCGTTTTCAGATACTTCATTCACTTAGATCGGTCTAAATCCTTCATTCTCGAATCTCTTTCAATGTAGTCATATATTGTTTACACTGGTACTTGAAACAGGCTCTTGGAAGGTTCAAAGTAGGACCATTAATAAAACAAATTTATATTTCATAAGGTCTTTAAATAATTACGTCTTGGATTACATAGAAATCAAATATGATAACCCATTTGCTACAGAATACGAAAATATTCAAAATAAAATTAAAACTTAAACACCAAATAATTTAGTACAAAAGACATGGCTTTTTTTATCTGCTAGAAGTTTCAAAAAAGTGATAATGAGTTTAAGAACTAAGTTTACCAATGAAATTAAAAATTATTGCATAAAAATTGATGATAAATTAATTAATTATCTAAACTATACACAACCTGGTGAAAAAGATAAAACTCAAAAAGTTATTCAACAACCAAAAGAAATACAAGTGAAAGACCAAGAATGTCTAACACTAAGAAATATAATTTATGACACAGTAGAGATCAAGAAAGAACAAATTATTTACATTGCCACATCTAAGCAATATGCCAAGAAAAATTATTTTATAGTTGGCAGTGTATTGTCCAAAAATCATCTTTCAGGAAGATTATCAACTTATAATAGTGGAAGACTTAAACAAGATTAAATATTTTATGTCACAAAATATGAATGTACAGATTATAGATTAGTAGAACTTATACTTAATACTTATTTTACTGTAGACCAAGTAAATAAAAGTAAAGAAATGTACAATATTCACTTTAACAGGCTATCTTATTTCGTTGAGAAATTATGTGGCCACTCCAATGATATTGTTGATGATATAAAAGACAAGAGAAAAAATATTTATGACGAAATTTTGAATGTGCTCATTATAGAATTTTAATTTACCTAATATTTTACTATTCTGTATAAATGGAGTCAATCATATATGTTGTTAATAACAAGCTTGCGTACCATGGTAAGCAAGCATTTGTGATTATTGTTGAAAATAATAAGACATGGAGAAGCAAAAGATGTAGTTGAAATTTTAGAATATAAAGGCACTGAATATGCGATTAGACAACATATTGATAAAGAAGATAAAATTATATCTGAAAATTTAAACACTGAGGCAACCTCGGGATTTATATGTAATGAAAAATCATCAATATTTATCAATGAACCTGGCATATATTCTTGAAATTTTTAACTCTCAAAATCAAGATGCAAAGCATTTAGAAAATGGGTTACACATGAGGTTTTACCAGCAATTCGCAAACATGGTGTATATAAGATTAGAAAAGAAATAGAAGGTGTCTATAAAAATCAAATAAAGTACTTAAAAGAAATAAGAAAATTGGATGAGAAAGGAACAGTTAATATGGCTTTAGAAATAATAAACAGAAGAAATACATTATTATCTCATGTTATTCCTCAAAGAGTTAATGAAAATTTAAGACCAACTTTTGTTATTTTAAGATTACATGATTTTAATTATGAATATTATGTTATTTGGACACAGTTTAAAAATTCACAAAATCAAATAGACATATCAGCAACAGACATCTGAACTGTGAAGAATTTTTAAGAATTAATTATGAATCAAATGCAATAAATTTATACCACTGAATGAAATAAACATTAAGAATTATTTGTTATCGAAATTATTTCAATACGTCCGATAATCAATCATAAGAAGAATTGAGTAGTGATATAATGAATCTTCTTCAACAGTATTAAGCCTGCCTACTCATTTATCTTACGAAAATTCAATTTACAAGAAGTCACCGTTCGTAAAAATTGTCTACTGAATTTAAGTATTTACACTCTGTTTTTTAAAGTCTTGATAAACAATACAAATTTTTTCTCCATTAAGACTCTGTAAATAATCAACATATTTCATAATTTAATTGGTTTATGAATTTAGAGAGAACCTCTTCTTCATTTTCATTTGGATAACTTACGGCTAGAAGAAATGAAAGTCCAAATTTTTTAATTTTACTGTAGCTATTTATAAAGAAAAATTTTTATTAACATTTTATAAAATAACATACCTTTACTTTCCAGCTATTATGTGTAGTATCAAAACCCAAATGATCAACATAAACTTTCTCTCCTTTTTTTCTCAAAACTTCTTCAAAAACATCTACATCTGTATGTTTTGTTTTCTGTAATTAGTGTTCATAAAAATATCCTTCAATATCTTTCAATTTGTATGTGATTAGATTGTAATGAATAATATCTTTACTTTCAAAAATTTCTGTTGACAAGTGGGCAGTATATTCATTTTCAAAAAGTGTTTTAACTTTACTGGTTCTAACTTTATCTCCTTTTTTAAATTTCGCTTTTTGTTTAGACACAATAGTAGGTGGTTCATAATTATTTTCATTGACTTGCGTTTGTTTCATTTTTTTGTTGAATGTTTTGTGTTGTAGCATTCATCTACTAATTTCGAAACTATGTCAACCTATTTACAATTTACTTGAAAAGCAAATTGCTTCCACATCATTTCTTTAAGTGTTCTATTAAATTATTCAGCAACAGATGTTTTTAGTTCACTAAAAGTCGAATAATGATTAATATTAAATTTTTTCATCAGTTATTAAAAATCTTTATCTTAAAATTCTTAACCACATGTGTTCATATTCTTGGTGATGTATTTTAAAATATTTTTTTTCAAAAGCATCAACTACATTCTTACCTGTTTTATCTTTGACTGGAATAGTCCAAGAAAATTTTGAAAAAATATGGAACAGTTAATAAATATTTATATTCTTTATTTATTTTTGAAATGCCTTTTAATTTCTCAAAGTCCATTTCAATTAAATCAGCTTGCTATAGATCAGTTATACCAAGTGAAACACCATTTCTTCTTTTAAAATCTTTTCTCACCATGAAATTCATTAACAACTTGTTCATGAATATTAAAGATGAGTGATTTCCTCAACTCTTCACCTACAATTTTTTTAACATATTTACTCTCTTTTCTTTCACATATTGCGCAAAGCTCTTCAAGCCTCTCACTTCCATGTTTTGTCATTAATCTATGAGGATTATGTGTTTCAGTAAATTTTTTATACTTTATACAGTAGATATGATTATGATTATCCATTTAAAGAGAATAAAAGTTTATCAAACTTTTAATGGTATTCTAAAGACTTCAGTACTTCTACATCTTTACCAACTTTCATACCTAATTATCATTTTGCGAATCTAATTACTCAAGTGTCCTTTCTAGTAGATCTATTTTTGTAATGCATGAGGGAAACATTTTTCGAAGTTATTTATTTCTTTATTATGATCTTCCATGATACTGCCAAAAATTCCTTTTGTTTGCTTTAAATATGCAAGAATCTTGATGTATTCAGGTTTGTAGCAAGACTTCGTAATTCATTCTGTAAATAATGTTCGTTAACTATATCTTTTGCGTCTATTTGATCATATACATTTGCAATTATTCTATCTTTAAAACCAGTAAATGTCTAGCTACTTTAAAAATATCCTTTAATTCTTTCTTAAATAGTTTAATTACATTAATTATTTTTAGTCTACTGATAATTGAATATTTTTCATTTTTGAAATTAATTCATTATTAATTTTTTGAGCTAATGACTGAAAATCTAAATTGTTATTGATCTTATTTCCAAACATGTCCATTTATAAAACTTAAAATATCATTGTACTTGTAATTATCTCACATCAACTTTAACACAAACACACACAAATGACCTCAAATTACTTCATTAAAACTTTGTGTTCTCCAAACATTGTAGTATAGACCATTTTTCCCACATAATTAACTAGTTTAACTGGTATATTTCCACAAAATGAAACAGAAACAAATTTTGTATCATTATTTTTATAATAACAAATGCAGTGAGTACTGACATGATCAGAAGTACCTAAATTTACTATTCCAGATTCATATTCTCTAGGATGACTTGGTAATTCGTCAATCATAAAAACATGACAAAAGTATTTAATTTTTAATTGTGTAACTAATTTTGCTAAATTAAAATTACTTAATGCATTAGGCTAGAAATGGGTTATTTTTTCGAAACTGTTTTTCGAATTCCAGTGCCTTTTTTCCTCCATTGCTTGATCATGTCGTCTCTGTTCTTCCAGTTCTGCATAAGATCTTTTCTTGTTTATTACTGCATCTGTGATTGCTGCAGAACTGCCAGCAAGTGAACCAATAGTTGCTAAATATGGTACTGCAGCAAATAGAAATGGAAGAAATCTACCTTCATATTAGATGTTTGTTATATATTCAATAATCTTTTTCATAACAGGAATACCCAATGTAATAAGTAAATTTCCACCAGTTTTTATCTCTCTTCCTTTTTTATGTGTCAGTTAAAAATGGTTCAATACTATGTAATTATTTATAACTTCATTTAATTTTATTTTATTTTGGTTTGGCAGCGAAGTATAATCAATTGTAAAGTTATTCATTTAAAGAGATTAAAAATTTATAAGAATTAATATTTTTATACACTCCAACCATTGGCATTCACTCCTAATACCACACCTAATTTTCGTTTTCTGTAGATAATTCCTCTAATTGTAGCTACTGATAATTTTTCTGCTAATGAAGCATCACTTGCATGCATTCTTTCTTTCACAGCTAACTGAAGTTTCTTATCAGGTTCATGTCTTTTTTCTAAATCTTTAAGTTTAGTAAAAGGCCCACAGTAATTAAATACTGGTAGTGCATCCCTGGCATTGGTACATTATTTAAAACCCAATTGACTAATCCTTTACCATGTTTTTCACTTTTCCAAAAAGTGTGCGGAACATTATTCAAAATTCCGATCAAATATGAAATTCCTTTCAGATGGCTGATGATGTAATCACTAAATTCATTTAATAATTTTTTCTTAATATGGGGCCACAATCATAATATATTTCTTTAAAGTCATTACCACCATTAGACTGTCTTTGATTTACAGCGTTATGTTTACACTTACACAATCATGATTTTGGCTTCAGAGCGCCATTATCAAGCGTTTTAAGTGTTATACATTGCCTACTGGCATACTGTCATATTACAGTGTGTCTTAAGACACTTGATAATGGCACTTTGAAGCCGAAATCATGATTGTGTAAGTGTAAATGTAGAACTATAAATAAACAGCAGCCTAATGATGGTACCAACTTTACAGAAACTAAATTTATTTGTCAACATTTTGCATTATTCCCACTTCTTTGTTGTGATAATTCTTATTTATAGCAAATTCTTCTCTATGAATAACTTCTAATCTATGAATTAATTGATTAACATCTTCTATCCAAATAAATTCGAGTGTTTTTTCTGAATATTTTATTACCAAATATTCACCAATTTATCTCACCCTCATTTTGTAATGAATCATGTAAATTTTTTTGTCTCAGTGCTGGAAAAAAGTCATCAACAATTTCTTTTATCATATATTTATATTTATTTCCTCTACTCAATTTTATTTTATTTGAACTATTATCAGAATGTGATACACATAAATGGTATAATATATCTGCACAATTTCATAAATCAGTACCTGTAAATAGTGCTCTCATATCCTCCATAGTAATCTGTTTTTTGATTAGGAGATTCATTAATCAATCTGTAGTTTCATATATTCTACCACTAATCGTTAATTTATCTCCATGAAATTTTACTGGAAATTTACCAACAAATTTAAATGTGCCAACAGGTCTTAATCCGAAAACTTCATCTTCACTATGATTAATATACTTTAACATTCTTTCACTTACATTTATATTTTTAACAGCTTTTTCTTCTTTTGGAGCTACCCTTTTTTTCTTTTCTTTATATTTCGTGAATAAATCTTGTATTTATAATTCACTAAGCACATAATCACCTTTATCACCAGCAAACTGTTTATTTGGTGGAATATTGTTAAATTCTTCTACATAATGTTGATTATAAGGAAACATTTGTTTTTAAAATTCTCTATGTTCTTCAATTACTTTGAAAGCTTTTTCTCCTAATCCTTTTATTCCTTGGTCGACTTTTTCAGTTGTATCTCTCAGTGGGTGATCTCTTTTAAATTTTTAATATTCTGTTTATGGTTGTTTTTTTCCATTTGTTAAACTCTTTTTTAAATTGTACCTTTACTTTTCTATTTCATCTAGCTTTTTTAAAAACTACTGCATTGTGCTTTGCAAACATTTATTACAGATGAAAAAACATAACTAACAATTTTCTGTATTTTATTTCTGAACTTTCCCTTATTTGGTTTTCTAGTCTTCTCTATTGTAAAAAATCCAAACTGGTCATTTACTACATATTTATTTAAAAATCATCTAACTTTAAATCACCATCAATGAACTCATGATAAATATGATTTAAATTTGTGTCACCTTGTAGTTCTGAAATATTTTGAAAATGAAGATTAGCTCTGACAAATTGTTTTGTTATTTTTGAATAAGTTTCAGCTAAGTGAAAAGAGTCTATTCCTTTATGTCTTCCTCTAGTATAATACTCTGTATCTTGTTTTTCAAGAACGAAATCATGAAAAACTACTACTGAATTACCTAGACAATGATCCAATTGAATAATTCCTTCATTATTTTTAATAAAAGTAGTAATTTTTTATGCTTATCTTCAGTTTCTTTGTATCTTTTTATAAATTCTCAATAATTTGGTTGATCTCAGATTTTGCAACAAATGTACAAATGATTAATTTTATTCCAATTCAACCATTCTGGAGATTGAATATAATTACTGATCATTAATAAAGTTTTTACACAACTACTTGACCCTATGATTGCACATGGAATTGAATGTGGTGAAAGCTTATCATGTTTATTTTTTAATTCTTTTCTGGAATACTTATTTTTGATTTTCAATCTGTCATTTATTTAATACTTCAGTTAAGTCATCTGTTCTCAAAAAATGATAGACTGTACCTATATGTTCCCCTGCGGGTTCGGGGGTAAGAGTTGGCCCACAGTATTCCTGCCTGTTGTAAGAGGCGACTAAAAGGAGTCTCAAACGTTTTGGCCTTAATGTGATGGTCCCCTACAGGGTTTGACCACTGCATTTCAAAATTTTCTGTTAGTGCATACCATTTGGGGAAGGACGCCTTACGTGGTACATTCTATATCCATCTTGCCATAAGATCTGGCATATTCGCTACTGTCATGGAGTCGGACTTACACTGAGCTTTCGGCCACATCAGCTGCTGTGTGTTCCGAGTAGCCTACATTCCCTCCATTCTGCACTTCCATCTTTGCTCCCTTTATTAATGGATATTCGACACCCGACAACCAGCACGGTAGCCAGTCCATTGTGTTGGGCTCGTCATGTAACCTCTTGGTGGTAGCCCCCTGACTACACAGGGATCGCACTGCTGATGCCTGTGCTGCTACCTCACCACGTATGCCGAGGAGTAGATGCCTATCCATCTGGGGCATTGAGACTCTGCCAGGTGGTCTTTGCTGCAGCTGGGTGGCGCCCGTGAGGAGAGCCCATGGTCAGAGTGGGTGGCATCAGGGCGGATGACCCGCAATGAAGTGTGGTACATCATCTGTCACTGGTGGGCATCCAGCAGCAGTCTCTAAGTGATCGAGGTCTAACCTCAACAGCAATAAGTACAATCCATTTCCCTTCCTGGCCACTCCATGGGAGGAACACATGGCTAAAGACAGCAGTGGAGATTATTCACCCTGGTACCTTGTCTGTACATGGGTTGATGGTGAATCATTTATGCCAACCAAGCCTCAATTTTTTGTGGAGCATTTAGAGGACAAGTTTGGGGAGGTGGAGGGCTTGTTCAAAATGCGCTCTGTGTCAGTACTCATCAAAACAGCATCCTCTGCCCAGTCACGGAGGTTGCTCGCTTGTGACAAGTTGGGGGATGTTTCAGTCAGCATTACGCCCCATAAGAGTCTCAACATGGTCCAGGGTATTATATTCCACAGGGATCTTCTTCTGCAGTCCGACGATGAACTATGCGGCAACCTAGAACGACGAGGTGTTCACTTCATCCGGCGCATCCATCGGGGTCCGAGGGATAATCAGGTAGCCACCTGTGCCTTCATCTTGGCCTTCGAGGATAATGTCTTACCCGAAAAGGTGAAGCCATATATCCCTCCTCTGATGCAGTGTTTTAAATGCTGGAAGTTCGGGCACATATCATCTCGCTGTACTTCCGGAATCAAATGTCGAGATTGTGCACGTCCTTCAAATCCCAATACTCCATGTGCCCCGCCTCCTATCTGTGTTAACTGCAGAGAACACCATTCCCCCTGCTCGCCAGACTGTAGGATATTCCAGAAAGAAAGGAAGGTAATGGAATATAAGACCTTGGACCACTGGACCTACTCAGAGGCTAGGCGGAAATATGAGCGGTTCCATCCTGTACCAATGACGTCGACCTACACTGCTGCTGCAACGACAGTTCTCCCATCTCCTGTGTCGTCCCGTCTGGTTGGATCTATGATTGGTCAAAATCCACCAGCCCCCTTGATTGTGGGGGGCACTTCACACCCTGTTGCTCCTGCTCCATCTACTTCAAGAGCAACACCCCCCCCCCACCCAACCATCGGGGACTTCAGTCCCCCCTTCCCAGCTGGAGAAGAGTAAGAGTTCTTCAGCTACTCTCGCAAGGAAGGGGTCCCTAGGGGACCTCCCTTTGCAAGTTCCGACCGGAGGAAAAGCAGACGCCTGCAAGTGGCTGAAACAACCAGCAGTCCCTGGTCGTAGGGCCTTACAGTCGTCGTCTGTCCCTGAGACTGACCCTGTGAAGCCCTCCAAGCCTGAACCACCGAAGGCACAGCGAGAGAAGCAGAAAAAGAAGAAAGTCCCCAAGAATAACGACATTGCGGTGGCACCCGTCCCACTGCTTCCTACACGCTCTGCATCTGAGGAGGAGGTGGAGATTCTGGCGTCCACTGAGGACCTCGATCTCGCCAGTCCCTCACACACCATGGATAGTACTAGCACCGGTGCTCATTTGGAGGCAGCAGGTGACCCAGCGGCGTAATCTGCCTTCCCAGTCCCTTCACGCCTTTCTCAGCCATGGACAATATCATCCTCCAGTGGAACTGCAGTGGTTTCTTCCACCATCTAGCTGAGCTCCGACAACTTATCAGCCTTCACCCTTTCTTCTGCATTGCTCTTCAGGAAACTTGGTTTCCCAATATGCGAACCCCCGCCCTCTGTGGCTATTGGGGTTATTATAACAACCGGACATCTTGTGAAAGGGTGTCTGGTGGCGTCTGCATCTATGTCCTTAACTCTCATCACAGCGAGTCTGTCCCTCTACAAACAGCTTCAGAGGCTGTCGCTGTTCGGGTGTGGACGCCACAGGCTGTTACCGTCTGCAGTCTTTACCTTCCACCGGATGGTGATGTCGCGCAGCATGTCCTGGCTGCGCTGATAGCCCAATTGCCGCCACCTCTCTTTTTACTGGGCGACTTCAACGCACATAACCCCCTGTGGGGTGGGTCGGTGGCAACAGGTCGAGGCGCAGCTCGATCTTTTGATTTTAAATGATGGTGCCTTCACACACTTCAGTGTGGCGCATGGCACATACTCCGCCATTGACCGTTCGATTTGCAGCCCTAGCCTCTCTCCAATGGAGTGTGCATGACGACTTGTGTGCTAGTGACCACTTTCCGATCTTTCTGTCACTGCCATGGTGTCACTCTTCTGGGCGCCCCAGCAGGTGGGCTATGAATAAGGCTGACTGGGACTTGTTCTCCTCCATTGCCGCTATTGAGCCTCCCTCTAATGACGACATTGATGCGGTGGTTCACTCAGTCACCACCAGCATCGTTGCTACCGCAGAATCTGCCATTCCCCGTTCTTCTGGGTCCCCTCGGCGGAGGGCTGTGCCTTGGTGGTCGCCTGAGATCGCTGAAGCGATTAAAGATCGTCGGCGGGCGCTCCAGCGTCACAAGCGACATCCCTCCATAGAACACCTTATCGCCTTCAAACGGCTGCGTGCGCGGGCCCGCCGCCTTATCCGCCAACGCAAGCAGGAGTGCTGGGAGCGGTATGTTTCCACCATTGGCCTCCATGTCTCTCCATCGCAGGTCTGGGCCAAGATTCGACGCCTCTATGGCTATCGAACCCCTGTCAGCGTCTCAGCGCTCTCACTGAATGGAGCAGTTTGTACTGACTCCGACGTCATTGCAAACCGCTTGGCAGAGCATTTTGCTCTGAGTTCCGCTTCTGCGAATCACCCCCTTGCCTTCTGCTCCATTAAAGAGCGGATGGAACGTCGGAGCCTTTCGCTTCGCACCCACCATCCAGAATCGTACAATGTTCCATTCAGTGAGTGGGAATTTTGCAGTGCCCTAGCCGCTTGCCCTGATACTGCTCCTGGGCCAGATCGCATCCACTGTCAGATGCTGAAACGCCTTTCAGTGGACTGCCAGCGATGGCTCCTCTACCTTTACAACCGTCTCTGGGTCGAGGGTAAGTTT
Organism: Schistocerca piceifrons; assembly: GCF_021461385.2. NCBI lineage: Eukaryota > Metazoa > Arthropoda > Insecta > Orthoptera > Acrididae > Schistocerca > Schistocerca piceifrons. Next base: position 25,621,192 of record NC_060141.1, read on the forward strand.
CCGTCGCAATGGCAGGAAAGTATTGTTATCCCTATTCTGAAACCTGGCAAGAACCCTTTGGAGGTGGTCAGCTACCGTCCCATTAGCCTTACCAACGTTCTTTGCAAGTTACTTGAACGGATGGTGAGCCGCCGCTTAAATTGGGTACTGGAGTCTCGGGGCCTTCTGGTTTCATCTCAGGGTGGGTTCCGTAAAGGCCGCTCCGCCGCCGACAATCTGGTGAGCCTGGAGTCGGCCATCCGTACTGCCTTTGTCCACCATCAGCACCTGGTCACTGTCTTTTTCGACATGCGGAAGGCCTACGATACGATATGGCGTCATCACATCCTTTCTACGCTTCATGGATGGGGTCTTCGGGGCCCTCTGCCGATCTTTATCCGAAATTTTCTGTCGTATCGTACCTTCCGAGTGCAAGTCGCGGCCTCCCATAGTTCCTCCCGAGTCCAGGAGTACGGGATACCACAGGGATCTGTCCTCAGTGTCTGCCTGTTTTTAATTGCAATAAATGGGCTAGCTACTGCGGTGGGAAATCCTGTCTCCGCTTCCCTGTATGCTGACGACTTCTGCCTTTACTATAGTTCTATTGGCATTGCAGCTGCTGAACGTCAGCTACAGGCCGCTATCTGTAAGGCGCAGTCTTGGGCTGTAGCTCATGGGTTCCAGTTTTCGGCAGCCAAAACCTGCGTTATGCATTTCTGCCGGCGACGCACTGTTCACCCGGAGCCGCGGCTTTATCTTGACGGCGAAGTTCTTACTGTGGTAGAGTCACATAGGTTTTTGGGTGTGGGTTTTGATGCCCGGTTGACTTGGCTGCTTCATATTCGGCAGCTTAAAGAGAAGTGTTGGCGGCATCTTAATGCTGTGCGATGCTTGAGCCACATCAGCTGGGGCGCCGACCGACCTACCCTGTTACGGCTCTACCAGGCATTAATCCAGTCTCGTCTGGATTATGGGAGCCTGGCTCATGGCTCAGCATCCCCGTCTGCGTTGCGGGTGCTGGACCCAATCCTACACAGCGGAATACGACTTGCCACTGGTGCCTTCCGGACCAGCCCAGTGGACAGCATACTTGTGGAGGCAGGTGTCCCTCCATTGCGGTTACGGCGCCAACATTTATGGCCGCTTATGCTGCCCATATTTGTAGCTACCCCAGGCATCCAAACTATCGTCTCCTGTTCCCGCAGTCAGTCGTCCATCCTCCAGAACGTTGGCCCCGGTCGGGTTGTACGATCGCCGTCCGCGTCCGAGAGCTTCTCTCCGGGCTTGGGGTTTTCCCTGTTCCACCTCGTTTCCGGGCCCCTCTGCGTACACCCTCGTGGTGTGTGCCCCGCCCTTGCCTTCGACTCGACTTGGCACAGGGCCCGAAAGACTTAGTCCCTCCGGAGGCCTTCCGTCGCCGCTTTTATTCCATCCTCGCCATGTATCAGGGCTCTGGCGTTGTTTACACTGACGGTTCGATGGTTGCTGGTCGTGTTGGTTATGCTTTAACTCTAGGGGACCATTCCGAGCAACGTTCATTGCCGGCTGGCTGCAGCGTTTTCACTGCTGAGCTGGTCGCCATTTTTCGTGCCCTAGAGTATATCCGCTCCTGCTCAGGTGAGTCCTTCGTTATCTGTAGCGACTCCCTGAGCAGTTTACGAACTATCGACCAGTGCTTCCCTCGCTCTCGTCTGGTCATGGCTGTCCAGGAGTCCCTGCATAATCTTGCCCGTTGCGGCCGATCTGTGGTCTTTATGTGGACCCCTGACCATGTTTGGATACCTGGCAATGAAAATGTTGACCGCCTGGCGAATGAGGCCACCAGTAAACGATCTCTGGACATTGGCCTCCCAGAGACCGATTTGCGAGCAGTCCTCCGCCGAAAAGTTTTTGCGCTTTGGGACGCTGAATGGCGCGATTGGACCACCCCAATAAACTCTGTGCCATCAAGGAGACGACGACTGTGTGGCGGTCATCCATGCGAGCCAACTGCAGGGACTCAGTCGTCCTTTGTCGGCTCCGCATTGGCCACACCCGACTGACACACAGTTATTTACTGTGTCGTGAGGACCCACCTCTTTGTCGTTGTGGGGCGGCTTTGACGGTGGTCCATCTTCTGTTGGAATGCGCCCTTTTAACTGTGCTCAGGCAGACGTTTGCGCTGCCTGATACGCTCCCTGCCCTTTTAACTCACGACTCTGCCATAGCGGACTTAGTTTTGCGTTTTATTCGGGCAGGGGGCTTTTATCGCTTAATGTAAGTGTGTGTCTTTTTGTGTTGATTCTGGCGTATGGCCTACGATTTTAGTCTGATTTTTTAATGTGTTTCTTGGTGGTTGGCTTTTCCTTTTTTGTTTCTATGTTCGGCCAACCACCGTCACACTCTGTGTGATTTTGATTTGTTTTGTCTGGTCTCTGTCTGAGTATTTCTTGTCCTGTGTCGTCTGCCGTCTTTTCTGTTGTTTGTTTTTTATTCTCTGTGGGTGGTTTTAGTTTTTTAGAAAAAGGGACTGATTACCATAGCAGTCTGCTCCCTTTAAGCCCACAAACCAACCAATCATACCTGTATGAGACATCTTTAGTAATGTTGCACTGGTTGGATTTTATTCAACTTTTTTAACTCCAGATATTACATCGAAAAATAATAAACTATATTGCGATGGAGGAACGATACAAAGTACTATAGGTCATTACAGTTTAAAAAGTTTAGAAAAATTTATTCATTCGAAAAATCGAAATATTCATATTAATGCAGATGAAATTTTAGACAGAATTGTTATTGAAAGTGATAAAAAGTTAAACTTGGATATAAAAGAAAATAATATTGAAAGTGTGCTAGGATTTAATAATCAAATTATTAATACAAAAGAAAAAACTATTGCTAAAATGTTCCTAAAATTATTCCATTCAAATGATTTAATATAAATTTTAATTTAGCTGATGGAATGTTTGTAAAGAATACTGATCATTTTCATAAAGAAACTAATGTTATTGTTTCGTTTAAACCAAATGCTGAATTGGAGGACCAATAATTCATGAAGCACCTTATTCTATACATATTCCAATTTTTGGACCTACGTGAGATATAGAAATTCCTGCAACCGAAGATAATGATAATTTGATTGACTTTAATGGTGTTTATGTAACAGTAATTTTACAAATGTCTTAACGAATTTTATCTGTATTAAACCATGAACAAAATCGAGAGTTGTAAGTTTTACTCATTCGCAGTGAATGAAAAGATTAAAAATAATCTAAATCCCCCCAACAAAAACACTGATATTAATATAGGAGATGTTTGGGTTAACCCTAATGATGCTCAGTTGTACATGAGTTTTAGTATCATTGGAGCTGATTGTACTGATTTTCCATCATATGATGGAAAATCCAATAAAAAATTAATCGATAATTATGTGGCAAAGTTGTTCAAAGTCATCACTATAAAGAAAGGAAACAATGTTTTGTCTAGAATGGAACATCTATTCATTCCTTCATCTGTCCTTATGCAATTGACTTCAACTATAGCTCATTAATTAACCAAGGAAGATCTTATCCTTAATAATAGTGAGATAAAAAGTAAGTAAAATGAAGTACTTTTTTCACTAGATTTGTTTGGTGGATTTTTCAAAGATTATAAAGAAGTGATGTGGGGTGGAGCTTTAATAGTGATTTTTACGTGGAGTTCAAGTGCTGGAGATGCTATTCTTAGATGGACTCATAAAAACGATGCTGGAGTTGAAATAAAAGATACACTTCCAAAAGAAGCTAAAATTACAGTAGTATGTATGGAAATTCGTGTTCCTGCTGCAAAATATGAACCAGAATATTCATTAGCGCAAGAAAAAAGGCTAAAAATCCAAAAACTCCAGTTTGTTTCTTTGAGTCATAAACTATTGAAATACCCAGATTAAAAGGAAAAAGAAATTTTGAACCATATATTACTAATTATTATAATTCTTCTGAATTTGATATGCCTTATTTTATTTTTGTTGTGTTTCATAGTAATCGAAAAACCAATCACTTAACTGATTCTTCTTTTTTCGATCGTGGTAAATTACAAAATATCTGTGTGAAAAATGGAAGAACTGAAGTTTTTCCTCAAGAATTATGGAATCTTGATCCACGAAACAATTATCTGAAAGCATATGTTGCTTCTCGCGATTTTAAGAAAGTTACTCGATTGAATGATGATGTCAATGTTAATCCCTCCAGTTTTATTGAAAATTATCCTATTTTTGTTACAAATATGTCTAGGAGAATGAATGTGATAGTCGCACAGAAAACTAAAATGAAGCTAAAATGAGCAGTAGGCTGCCGGAGGAAGGAGCGAGGAGAGAGTGCAGGGAGGTGGTGGGCCCGTGGGCGGCTGAAGGCCAAGGACAGCGAGGCGGCGAGAGGAGGATGCCCTCGGTGGTGGTCTGGCTGGCCTTCGCAGCAGCGAGGGATCCCCATTCTGCTAGCAATGTGGACGCCCAGTAATGTTCTGCTAGGAGTGACCAGCGTGAGGCCGGAGCGTGAACTGGTTGTGGAGCAGCCTGGCGGCACCACACACTTTCACCAGGTGGTTGTCTGCGACTATCCACAGAGGTCCGCTGTGGACTGCAGGTATGGTATCGCAGCAAAACTCTGTATTTCTCTAGTGCAATAATGCGGAACCGATTCACGCTGAAAAAAAAAATTAGTCCCAGTTTCCGTCATCAGATGCAAATGTGGCGCAGTGAATAAGAGAAAGAGGTATAGAAATGTTTCCTAATTCACGTCATGGATTAGGAACGAGGGGTGTGCAGAAATGGTCATACAAGTGAGAAACGCATAATGTTGGTTTTCTTATTAACCGTAGCTTACGCAGTTTACTCAATACGAGCACCGGAGACGCCGAAGAGATGCTGCATTTATAAAACGATCTGATCAAAAATTGCTGGCAGCAGTTCCAGTAGAAAGTGAGCAACGTGTTCCTGTATACTTACCTTCAGATCAGGCAGAGACTAAACGTGTCCCTGGTAAATGCATTGTTTTAGATATCCACGGAGCTAGAAGTCACATGGATTCAGACAACTTGCAGACCATGCAGTTGGAAAACCTCTGGATATAACACGTTCGTGGAAGGTTGCAGAAATCAGATCTTTCAGTGGGCTAGCGACACGATGTGTTGACCGATCTTGCAGCAGCGCTTTCCACACAGTTGAGCTCTTTCAAAGTAGGAATCACATGCTGTACAAGGTGGTCGCGATAACGTACAGAGCTCACTGTACACTTGGCACGTCCTCCTGGTGTATTGTTTTCACAGAAGAACGGACAGAGAATAATGGTGTTTGTGAATCTACACCACATATTCATATATGGCGAGTGCAATGGCTCTTCATCTCCAACACGCGCTTTAACAATACTTCAAAGTCGGCAGTTCTGGGTATTCACTGCACCGCGTAATATAAAATTTGCCTCGTCTCTCCACAGAATTTGCCCGGCCAAGTGTCACCAACTTCGATTCTTTGCCATAAATCGAAGAGGTAATTCAGAACGTTGCTGGAAATATTGAGGTTTCATTTGCTGTATTGGTTCGATCTTGTACGGGTACTAGTGTAAAATACACCCCAGAACTTTCCATACTGTTGACCAGGGGAAGGACAGCTCTGGTGACACTTCACGAGCACTAGCTCTAACCGGGCCACGTCCTGCGTCGTCTGATACATCCTGTCGACCGGGATAGGATGCTTTCCTCTTCCGGTTGCCACGCCAAGCTCACCCGTGTTTTCAAATTTCATTATCATCTTCTTTAAACCACTTAATGACATTGGGCCTATCCTCAGACCGTACGGTTGGCGATACTCTCCAAATGCAGCACTGTAGTTCCTGCCGTTCACGTAAAACAGTTCCACTAACAGCACACGGTCTCTCTTCTCGATAGCTATACCGTTCACTCATGTTATGGCTTGTCAAATGTCAGCGTGGATATCGTGCTGTCATACAAACAGTTTACAGTGACCCCGGTGGGCACAACTGGAACTTTTTTCTTCAGCGTAAATCGGTCCCGCATTAACGCATTAGCAAATCTGCCAAGTTTCGCTACCCGCACTGGACCTCAGTGGGTAGCTGCACTTTAATTATAATCACCCGGTATCTGGCCGTTAGAACAACACCGGCGCTGATTTCACCGGGCACGTGATTTCGAAGAAGAGAAGTATTGCCCGCGACTGCAGCGCTGCTCATTGCGCCATGTGGGTCACTATCGGCGAGGCTGGCGCTACACGGCGTTGTGGCGACTGTTGGAAGTTTGGCTGAAAACAAGCCCGCGTGTTTGCGTTGATGCCGGCCCGACTGTTTCCGTCGCTCTCCTGAGGGCAGTGTAGCGTGTGGACACGAGCTGTGGCAACCCGCGGTACACGCCTGTATGGTTGGTGGCGTGTCGCAGGCTGCAGGCAGTCTAGGAATACAATACCAGTGGCTATAATCGCAACTACATTTTAACACAGCTCGCTGTGTACACTGCAGTGGCTGCGAGAATTACTAGATGGAATGCCACAAACGATTGTTTCCAATGATACAGCTGCAGTCAAAGTACCTTAGGTCCTGTGTCTTGTCCATCGTTTACGCTACTGTCTGCAAGAGGATATGTACGAAGCTCCATGGTATCGTCGTTCCATTCCAAACAGAAACACTCCACTCACGCCTATTTGAGAACATCTAATGTTACTTCCACTGCAATTCAAATACCTTGTAGTTGACTAAGAACATTGTTTCACGCTAACATCAATAATAATACGAAAGAGATTGTGAAAGCGTAGCAAATTATTAAAAAAACACATATGAAAGTTTTGTTTCTACATTTATAGTCCTTAAGCGTGTGCTCCCGACCTTGAAACCAATAAATTAACCGACCATAAATAACCCCACAATATTCGAAAACAGGAGCGTCTCGAATTTAGTCACAAAGTTTGTGAGGATACCGATTTTTCAGCGAACTTCAGCGACAATTTTTTCAGAAGCTACCCATCGACGTACAGATTCAGTACAACGTTGTTAGTCAAGTGGTAACCTAAGAACATCTAAGAATTTAACACAGGAAAAGTTGTTTCGCAAAAGTATCGATATGTTTCGAACCAAATGATTTTCATTGCTAATGGTATCAGAGATTACGATACATGATATCACAAGTTTATTTCTACATAATCTCCTCGTTAACGGAGAAGCCGTGACAACGGCCTATCCTACTTGCGGGGCGAAAATCAAAGAGCTCAATAGGCAAGCCGATGCTCCGTTGAAATATATAGGAATTTTCATTCTTCAGTGTCCCCATTCGACGAAATATCCTAGAACTTCAGTAAATTATGTCACATTGGAAAACTCTTAAAGAGTATATAAATTTTGATGTAGTTCTACAGCTCAACAACGAAAGTTTTGTTCGTTTGTAACGTAATTGTCGCCTGTGACATTAACTGGCACATGTGCAAGCTTCGCAGTCTGTAGCTTTCGAAAGTGATGCCGATTGGCACTGTTTGGGGTATTTGTTTACTATGAAACTCCGGATAAACAGACTGCAGTTTTACTTTGTGACTCTGTTAGAAACATCATGTGGTGTCACCGCCAGACACCACACTTGCTAGGTGGTAGCCTTTAAATCGGCCGCGGTCCATTAGTATACGCCGGACCCGCGCGTCGCCACTGTCAGTGATAGCAGACCGAGCGCCACCATACGGCATGTCTAGAGAGACTTACTAGCACTCGCCCCAGTTGTACAGCCGACTTTGCTAGCGAAGCTACACTGACCGATACGCTCTCATTTGCCGAGACGATAGTTAGCATAGCCTTCAGCTAAGTCATTGCCTACGACCTAGCAAGGCGCCATAGCTTTGATAATTAATATTGTGAAGCATGTATCATCAAGAGCGATGTTCTACAAATGTGGATTAAAATTAAGTATTACAAGATTTTCGTACTTTATTGCCATTCTCAAGACATTGTCCTGTTCCAGACCTCACGCCAATCTGCTTCCGAGTGGCGTGGCTGTCTTGCTACGCCACTACACATCAAATGTTGAAAAGATAAATGGGACGTAAGCCTGGACACGCTCTCGTCGTTTCATGAACATATAAACTTTATAGAATTAGGATATTATTAAATACAACGAGAATTTGAGCAAGCTGCTGATTAGGCAGACTGAAGCATCTGTCGTACTCTGCTACCGAGAAAGTTTGTAGTAGGAGAGAACAGAACTGGGGGAATGGGGCTTTAGGAGAGGAGGAAGCAATAAATCACACTTATTGGACGCCTTTCTTATAGCGACCACGAAGCTTTAATCTTGGCTTGCAAAGGTTGGTCTATACCAACAGCTAAAATAAGTAGTAAGAATACCTCTAGGCTGGTTTGTTATGTGATCATGGAGATAACAATATCGGTTACAAAGCAGAACATATCATCAAACAGAACAGACGTGATGTCTCACGAAACGCAGACAGCCGTAATCGATACAGGCCATCAGCAAAGGGCTTCTGACCAGGAATTATTTTTCATTTGTATGAATACTGCCACATCTAAGTTCTTTTTAACTTTAAAATGTGACAACTAGTTTCGAGAACTCTCAAAATGATTACTAGTGTTTCATAGGTCTTACAAATCTTTCCATCGCGCCATTCCTTTAAGACTACCAGGGTATGATAAATGTGTGGATCGAGTCATCTGTCCGAGTTCCCTCGTGTATTCTTTCATTGCTGAGATGCAGAAACTGCCGGCCTGTGTGACCGAGCAGTTCTAGGCACTACAGTCTGGAACCGCGTGACTGCGACGGTCGCAGGTTCGAATCCTGCCTCGGGCATGGATGTGTGTGATGTCCTTAGGTTAGTTAGGTTTAAGTAGTTCTAAGTTCTAGGGGACTGATGACCTCAGCAGTTGAGTCCCATAGTGCTCAGAGCCATTTGAACCATGTTGCAGAAACTCCGTGGTGGCATTAGCTATAGTCCACGCATTGGCATCCATGATATTTTTATGAAAGACTTCTCTGTAAACGTCAACGTATGTTAAATCATTGTATTTCTCTCAAACGTCAATTAAAAAGTCTTCATTGATTTAATACTGGGAGTGGTCCCTCTTCCTACTACCACGCTGTTGTTAGACATAGCTGGTCCAGTACTAGGGGAATCTATCCACTGGTGTAACTAGGTTAACGGGCACTGGACAATCTTCGATTATTCATCCCCTGCCCCAAACCCCGCCGCACTCGGCACCAACATTTTTTGTCTGAGCCTCTTCACTTAGCTTCTTTATTCGTTTACTGAAATCAATACGACTATGCAGTGAAGAGAAGAGTACACATATCAAAAAAAATTCTGTGATTCAATTTAAAACATGAAACAATATATGGTCCAGAGTCATATTACTCACAATAACAATGCGATTCTTTTTCATTTTTCGTTGAAAATCAATGCAAAGCCGTACCAAATAGAACTACATTCGCAAAATAAAGACTTTACACTTTGATTGTCTTTGCTGTCTTCGTATAAAGTAATTGGCTGCATCCAGCGGACGCAAATACGAGCTAAAGGACTCTGTACCAGGGAAAGGTACATCTTATGAAACTTTGCTCACCACAATACAGTACGAATTTCTTCAAGATTCCCTTTCATGCATCTCCACCCCATACTTCATTTAGTGGCCTCGAATGCGCTCCCTACTTGTTCCACTATTTTTTCTTCTTCTTCTTTCCTCTCATACTTCGCTCTGTCATTTTCTTTCTTCTTATGCCCTCCTTTTTTTTCATCTGTCAGAAAATTTTACGTCCCTCGAAAGCGGCGGTAAGTGCAGCTGCCCTGACCAGCTCCACGTCCTCATTCATATTCTGAAAACCACAACGAAGTGCACGGCAGAGGGTACGTTGCATTGTGCCAGTTATTAGGGATTTTCCCATTCTATTCACACACGGGGTGCATGAAGAATGGCTGCTTAAACGCGTCTTTGGGTGCTGTAATCATTGGAACTCGTCTTCGCGACACTGCGGGAGCGAAACGTAGGGAGTTATAGTAAATTCTAAGGTTCATCACCTACAGTTGGTTCTAGGGATTTTCTAAGTAGGCTTTCACGGAACAGTCTGCATCTGTCCTCAAGCCTTTTCCAGCTCATTTCGTTCAGTATCTCAGTCATACCCTCCCATGGGCTCAACAAATCTGTAAGCATTCGTGTTGCCTTTCTCCGTATCCCCTGTCAGTCCTATTTCATACATGTGCCACACACACCAGTACAGAGTGTGCCATAAGTCAGTTATTATTAGCAATCCTTAGACTTCATTTTACCTAGCGTAGTGGTAGTCAGTTGTGAACTTAACTAGCACGCTGTACCCATAAGTGAGTTGACACTAGCAGATTGAGGTTTGTTGTTATGTGAAAAACAATGAATAAAAAGTTAAATACAGAACGTGTATTTGTTTTAGAAACATGTTGGAAACATGACCATAATTACAGTGACGTAACGGCGTCACACCGAGCGCAGGTGTTTGAACTTGCCGCCGCTGCTGGCGGCTGAGAAAAGATTGCCAGCGGGGAGCAGCGGTTGTCTGCGGGCGGCGAAAGAGGGCGCCGTGCTGGATGACGCGAGGGAGTTCGGCCCTCGCCAGGGAGGAGCTGATTGAAATTCCGGTCGTCGTCCAGGAAGGAATAAACGGTCCGTGTCGGCAGACTGTCGTGAGGCGAACGGAGGACGTGCGCAGACGTTGGCCGCAGCGGTGCGGGCTGTGGACATGCGACGGCAAATGGTCGGTACAGAGGATGGGGCAGAGTGACGGTGGCGTTAGTTGGAGTGAAGAGTATCATTGGTTGCAGACAGAGTTCTGCTCGCTTGGGATGAAATATTGTGGCTGCTGTAAGCACTCTGCCTTGGGTACTAAATTTCTAACCGTGACTGAACATTTGTCACAGGCGCTGAGTGTTTTGCGAACTCGAGCTATATTGACCAACTTGTATGTTGCGGTAGTACAAGTATTCTCAAGTTTTAGGGCTTTCTCGCAGCTGGTGTTGTGCGGTACCTCTGTTTCTACGCGAATGGAAAAAGTAACCTTGCACAGCATTGAAAATAAAAGTAAAGTCTTTACGATACTTGTCAGTTATGCTGAAGCAGTGACTTGATGGACAGAAATTGTCCACACATTTGTTTTTACTGCTTAGCATGTTATTCTAATTGAGCTTTCTAGTTGAAGTTATTGAGCTCCGTGGTCTTTTCATGTGGCAGTTACTGATTACTTATACTTCTTTATCCCTCTGCGTATGGTATATAAGAAGTTATGCTTGTACATATCTGTGCGTCCTTGGTGGTTGTTTCAGGTTATACACGATAACTGGGTTACTGCTATTGTAGCCCACCCGGCTAGCCGCGCGGTCTAACGCACTGCTTCCAGAGCGGGAAGGCGTGCCGGTCCCCGACACGAATCCGCCCGGCGGATTAGTGTCGAGGTCCGGTGTGCCGGCGAGCCTGTGGATGGTTTTTAAGCGGTTTTCCATCTTTCTCGGCGAATGCGGGCTGGTTCCCCTCATTCCTCCTCAGTTACAGTATATCAGCGATTGCTGCGCAAACACTGTCTCCACGTACCATAATTACTTTACCACGCAAACATTGGGGTCACACCCGTCTGCAATGAGACGTTCCCGGGGGAGGGGGGTCCACTGGGGGCCGAACCGCACAATAACCCTGGGTTCGGTGGGGCGGCGGTGGGGTGAGTGGACTGCTGTAGTCTGTTGTGGGGTTGTGAACCACTGAGGGCTACGCCGGGGACGATGCCTCTCCGTCCTTTTAGGTCCCCAATTCAATACATTCATACACACAGATACATACTGCTATTGTGGAGAGGTCTAATAAAGGAAATTGTGATTCTGTGTGCTCCTAGTACATGACTGGGCTTGGGCTGTTAGGGATTAATCGATGTGTTTGTTATTCGGCCGGTCAGCGGTTAGGGTGTAATTAGAAACGTTGGCTCAGGTCGCTGTGTTGGTGGCAAACGCATTTCGGACCGGATCACTATTGTCGGCCTGTCATTTGTAACCTTTTTTTCCTGCTAGTTTCCCTGACTGCGCAGGAGCTGAAAATATGACCTGTCGAATGTGTATTTATAATGATCGTTTTTCGACATTAGTAGCCATTTGTAACAGGCTTCGGAAAAATGTACAAAACTGAGTTGTCATAATACAGTTTTGAACACGGCTGTTTCTCAGCGACCGTGTACAGTTTTCAAACATAGGAATTATACAACCAGCCGGTTGCAAATAACTGTTTGGTACATTGACCTCGGTTTCTAAACCTAGTAAGGGTGTCTTCATCAGAAAGAAATTTTCAGAAACCATAAAATTACATTGTGAGAAAACAATTGCCAGAATTTAGAGCAGCTATGCTCAAGTAAGAAATAAAATAAAACACGTTCCAGGCTTGTCAAGATACGTTGAAACTGTTCTAAAGAAAGCTGTTGGGTACCAAATAGTATGACGCAGGCGTTGAACTGTGACTTTGTGACATCTATTTCAATATCTTTGCAATTGATGCCTGATATTGCTAAATTATAGTGCCTCTTGGCTTCTAGGGAGGAAAACAAGTGACATATTTAATTGCTAAACTGTATGTTCGTTGATAGTATGTATTTTATTTCTTATTTTTAAATTGCAACTATTTCAAATTTGATGTTTGTAGTAGCGTATTCTGTCTCTCACGCCTTCCTGAAAGACAGAGATGTCAAAAGAAACCTGTTCTTGCTACAATTACGGTGATGTTTGTGATTGGTCTGTGAAACGTTTTACAAATTTCAAACCTCCACCTCGCCAAGGTTTTCGAAGATTAAATTTAGGATTTGAAGAGACTAAGTCGGTACCGGATCATCCTCGTTCAGATAGCCCAAAGTCTGCTATTACAGAAAAGAATCTTAATGTTGTCGCGCAATGTGTTGCGCATTCACCGACGAAGTCTCAAAGAAAAGCGACCGAGGTGAGTGGAATAGCGAAAAAAAGGCTACGAAGGATTCAGAAAAAGTTTAAATTGAGACCTTAGAGGCCTGCTTTACTACGATGCGTAAATGAATACGACGCAGAGAGGCGAATGGAATTCTGCAAGTTGTACACAATCCGACCAGTAGCCGATTCCAAGTTTTGCAAAAGCATTCTTAAGAGCAAGGAAGTGACTTTTAACGTCAACGGCTGAGTCAACAGACAAAACTGTGTCTACGCGGGTTCTAGGAATCTTCTTGTGGCGATGGAAACAGAGCTAAACTCGTCTGGCGTGAGTGTTTGGGCAGGGTTCAAATGGTTCAAATGGCTCTGAGCACTATGGGGCTTAACTTCTGAGGTCATCAGTCCCCTAGAACTTAGAACTACTTAAACCTAACTAACCTAAGGACATCACACACATCCATGCCCGAGGCAGGATTCGAACCTGCGGCCGCGCGGTTCCAGACTGTAGCGCCTAGAGCCGCTCGGTCACTCCGGCCGGCTATGGGCAAGGATTTTCAGCTATGGGATAATCAAGCCTTTTTTATGGTACTGTCATTTCTGTAAATTGTTTCGCTATGCTTCAAGAAGTGTTGTTACAACTGGAAATTAGTCCACTTTCTGAACATTTACATCTACTTAAGGAAAATCTGATATGCCAAGAGGATGGAGCACCCCTACATTATAGAATTACAGCAAGAGACTTCCTAAATAACAACTTTGATGAATGGATTAACAGATGAGGTATTAGTGAATGGCCTCCACTATCCCCAGATATCACACCCATGGGTGTATGCTAAAAATGTGATTTATTGCGTCATGATTCATGATGTCGAGCATTTGAAGGAGTGAATCCAGTCAGAGTTTGAAAGCTTACAGTCGCGGAAGATTTGCGACAAAATTTGTAAACCAGAGTTGAAAAGAGGGAACTTCTGCTTATAGCAGCATGGAACACAGTTTCGGCACCTTTCGTTAATTTCTTGAGCTCTGTATTTATTCCTGTGCTGATAACTAAGTTGTATTTTCATTTGTTTAGTATTATTGCACAAAACACAGTATTGGCAACTTACTTATGAGCGGTACGAATGTATTTTAAGCGATCTTATTTATAGACTAATTGCATTTCCCCAGTGTTCTGCCAATAAATCTAAGTCTGCTACCTGCTTTATCCACTACTGATTCTACGTGGTCGTTCTGTTTCGTAACCCTACGAAGTGTTACACCCAGGTATTTGCATGAGTGACTCATTGATAACTTGGTCTTAAGATACAACGTTTATTCGTTTTGTGAAGTGCAAAATTTTACATTTCTGAACATTTAAAGGCTAATCTTTTCGCCACTTTAAAATCTTGTCGAAGTCCGACGATATTTGCGCATCTCATAGAGAAATGCATTGTGTGCGATAGGTATGAGGTTACTATCAATATTGTCTGCAAGGTCATAACACACACTGTGAAGAGCTAGGTTCGCAAAACACTTCGCTGGGGCACACCCGAAGCTACTTTTAGATACGTCGATGACTCTCCAAGACAGATAAAACGGCGCATCCTTTCTACAAAGAAATGCCATTCGCAAACTTGGGATACGATCGTACCTTCGATAATAGGCATATATGTAGAACCTTGTCAAAAGTTATTCGAAAATCAGCCGGCCGATGTGGCCGAGCGGTTCTAGGCGCTTCAGTCCGGAACCGCACGACCGCTACGGTCGCAGGTTCGAATCCTGCCTCGGGCATGGATGTGTGTGATGTCCTTAGGTTAGTTAGGTTTAAGTAGTTCTAAGTTCTAGGGGACTGATAATCCGGGAACTCCTGCTCAGACCCATTTGAACCATTTTTTATTCGAAAATCGAGAAATACGACTTATGCCTGATTGCTTTGCTGATTTATTATACAACTTATTCTTCCTTTCCATTATTAATAATTTCCTGCCTGAATATGCTGCAAAGGAAGCTCATAACAAGTCACTAAACGAAAATGCTGCTCCAGTGGAACGGACACGAAAATGCGTTTGATCACAACTATCAGTGTCGGCAGACCAAATACAACGGGTAAGCGACCACGTAGCGCGCATGACCTGTTACATAATATATGGTTATATGGATGCGAGGTGTCTGTTCTTTCGGACATCTCCGAAAGAACAGACACCACCCATAATCCGCAGCTGCCATGCATTATATGTAAATTGGAGGTTGAGAGGGGAAGAAACGAAAGCAAGGAGACGGGGTGACTGCTGTCAGCTGCAGTGGGACATTACGTGGAATCATCAGCGACGAGTGACGATGTATACCGGACTGGGATTCGAACCCGGGAACTCCTGCTCAGTACGCAGGTGCGGTAACCACTGCGCCATCCGGGACACAGCGTTATCGCAACTGCGTGAGATTCACGGCCGACCCACATTCCCATCGGGCACCACCTGTCCATTTCCTCCGCCCCCTGAGATACCCACAGGAGGTCGGACGTATTTTGCATCCGCACTGAAGATGGTGGATCCACTGCTCAGCTGCGCCTATCAAATTATATGAAAGCGAGGTGTCTGTTCTTTCTTTCCGCACCTGCCTAGTAAGCAGGAGATCCCGGGTTCGAACCCCGGTGAGATACAAGTTATCACTGGGCACCGCTGATTCCGCGTAATGTCCCACTGCAGCTGACATCAGTCATCCCCTTTCCGTCCTGTCCTTTCTTCCCCTCTCCATATTTAATTTACATATAACATTATAAAGTAATCATCGGGCGTGCCAAGAAGTCGACGCAGCAGCGTTCGGGAAGTGCCCTCCTTTGTTTTTCTCGTATGATCTAGACGGGGTCTGCAGCTCCCATGTAGGGTTGGTAAAAATCTGCGCAGATCCTCCACAGCCGCTAGTAAATACAACAGACTCTCGATAATTTCAAGTTCAAGGGACCTCAGAAAAAGAGTATTTGAGCTGGAAGCCCGAGAAGCTTTTATCAGTATACAGGGTGAGTCACCTAACGTTACCGCTGGATATATTTCGTAAACCACATCAAATACTGACGAATCGATTCCACAGACCAAACGTGAGGAGAGGGGCTAGTGTAATTGTTTAATACAAACCATACAAAAATGCACGGAAGTATGTTTTTTAACACAAACTTAGGTTTTTTTAAAAAACGGAACCACGTTAGTTTTGTTAGCACATCTGAACATATAAACAAATACGTAATCAGTGCCGTTTGTTGCATTGTAAAATGTTAAATACATCCGGAGATATTGTAACCTAAAGTTGACGCTTGAAACCTCCGACGTTCAGTTGCATGTTGTAACAAACACGGGCCACGGTCGGCGAGCAGCATCTGCAGGGACATGTTTACGATGACGACCGAGTTTACGAGTGTGGCTGCAGTGCACTGTTGTGGTTTGGTCTAGCTGTCGCAGTGTCCGCATGTAGCGCTTGCTGCTATTGTTATTCTGCATTCGTCTCCGCACGCAGACCAACTGTAGTACACCGTGTTACCAGACGTCTGTGATAGTGTAGTGTTGTAGGAACTGTGACCATGGTGTATTCGAACTCTGAAAAGGCGGAGATGATACTCATCTATGGCGAGTGTCGACGAAATGCAGCTGAAGTCTGCAGGGTGTATGCAGAACGGTACCCGGACAGGGAGCATCCAACGTGCCGCTCATTGCAAAACATCTACCGCCAACTGTATGCAACAGGTATGGTCGTAGCACGCAAACGGGTCCGTAACAGGCCCGTCACAGGAGAAGCGGGTGCAGTTGGTGTGTTAGCTGCTGTTGCCATGAACCCACACATGAGTACACGGGACACTGCGAGAGCCGGTGGACTGAGTCAAAGTAGTGTCATGCGCATACTGCATCGTTACCGCTTTACCCGTTTCATGTGTCGCTACATCAGCAATTACATGGTGATGACTTTAATCATCGAGTGCAATTCTGTCAATGGGCATTAACAGAGGATGCGTTGCAGTTCTACCTGTTTACCGATGAAGCGGGTTTCACAAACCACGGGGCAGTGAATCTACGGAACATGCATTACTGGTCCGTGGACAATCCTCGCTGGCGTCGACGTATGTGGTATCAGCATGATTGTGCACCTACACATTCCGCAATTAACACTAGGCTGGCCCTTGACAAGATGTTCGACGGGCGTTTCATAGGACGTGGAGGACGCATAAATTGGCCAGCCCGTTCTCCTGATCTTACATCTCTGGACTTCTTTCTGTGGGGTACGTTAAAGGAGAATGTGTACCGTGATGTGCCTACAACCCCAGAGGATATGAAACAACGTATTGTGGCAGCCTGCGGCAACATTACACCAGATGTACTGCGGCGTGTATGACATTCATTATGCCAGAGATTGCCATTGTGTGCGGCAAACGATGGCCACCACATTGAACATCTATTGGCCTGACATGTCGGGACATACTCTATTCCACTCCGTAATTGAAAACGGAAACCACGTGTGTACGTGTACCTCACCCCTCATGGTAATGTACATGTGCGTCAGTGAAAAAGACCAATAAAAAGGTGTTAGCATGTGGACGTAATGTGCTGTTCCAGTCTCTTCTGTACCTAAGGTCCATCACCGTTCCCTTTGGATCCCTACGTAATTCGGTGCTCTCAGATACACACGATCGAACAGCGGAGGAGTGGTACTAAAGCGTCAACTTTAGGTTACAATATCTCCGGATGTAATTAACATTTTACAATGCAACAAACGGCACTGATTACGTATTTGTTTATATGTTCAGATGTGCTAACAAAACTAACGGGGTTCCATTTAAAAAAACGTAGGTTTGTGTTAAAAAACGTACTTCCGTGCATTTTTTTATGGTTTGTATTAACCAATTACACTAGCCCCTCTCCTCATGCTCGGTCTGTGGAATCGATTCGTCAGTATTTGATGTGGTTTACGAAATATATCCAGCGGTAATGTTAGGTGACTCACCCTGTATATCGCAGCGGAACTATGCATTCGTGCAATCCTTCCGCAAATTGCTCCAGATTTCAATGCTGCGCCCTCAACAAGCGTCAGAGTGCGAACCATTCAACGAAATCGATATGGGCTCGTATACCCTTAATGACTGCGCGACACAAAGCTTTAAACATCGCCTGGGCCCGTCAACAGCGATATTGGACTGTTGATGACTGGAAACATGTTGCCTGGTCGGACTAGTCTCGTTTCAACTTGTACGGAGCGGATGGGCGTGTACAGGCATGGAGACAACCTCAGGAATCCACGGTCCCTCCATATCAGCAGGGGACTGTTCAAGCTGGTGGAGGCACTGTAATGGTGAGGGCCGTGTACAGTTGGAGTGATATGGGACCCCTGATACGTCTGCATACGACTCTGACAGATGACACATACGTAAGCGTACTGTCTCACCACCTGCATCCACTCATGTCCATTGTGCACTTCGACGGACTTGGGCAGTTCCAGCAGGACAATGCGACACCCCACACGTCCAAAATTGTTACAGAGTGGCTCCAGGAACACTCGTCTGAGTTTAAACACTTTCGCTGACCACCAAATTCCCCAGACGTGAACATTATTGAGATGATGATGATGATGATGATGTTTGGATTGTGAGGCGCTCAACTGTGCGGTTACCAGCGGCCGTACAAATCCCCAACCGTTTCTCAGTCCAATCTTTCTCTTGCATAAATGATGATGAAATATTAGGACAACACAAACACCCAGTCATCTCGATGCAGGTGAAAATCCCTGACCTCGCCGGTGAACATTATTGAGCATTTCTGGGGTACCTTGCAGCGTGCTGTTCAGAAGAGATCTCCACTCCCTCGTACTCTTACGGATTTATGGAGAGCCCTGCAGGATTCATGGTGTCAGTTCCCTCCAGCACTACTTCAGACTTTAGTCGAGCGCATGCCAAGTCGTGTTGCGGCACTTCTGCGTGTTCGCGGGGGCCCTACACGTTTTTAGGTAGGTGTACCAGTTTCTTTGGCTCTTTAGTGTATGTTCTAGGATGCAGGCCATGTGCAACAACAACTAATACATCAATAACAGATTGCAGTTACGATTTTGTACAATTTTCGAGCTTTCGCCCGTCCTGCGATCTAGTGACGTCTGCTAGAACTCTCTCCAAGAGAGCACTAATTTCTTCTTGCAATAAGAGTTACAGTCAGTTACGAATTTAACTCTTGCTTACTTCATTTTAATGTTGCCAACTTGTTTTCAAACAGATTAAAATCTGCCGGCCTCTGTGGCTGCTGCTGCTACTCTCGCAGGTTCGAATACTGCCTCGGGCATGGATGTGTGCGAATTAGGTTTAAGTAGTTCTAGTTCTATGGAACTGATGACCTCAGATGTTAAGTCCCATAGTGCTTAGAGCCATTTGAACCATTTTGATTAAAATCTAGTAACGTTTTTACCTGTTGTTGTAATATCTGAACAGGACAGAAATGCTCGTTTGCAACCCACTTGGTAAATCAAAAAGTCTGTCATAAGGAAATGAATATAGTACTGGGTTCTCTCAAGTAATATTTTTGGCGGGAACGTTTTCGGCTTTACTTCTTACCTTTACCTAGAAATAAGAATAAATGTTGATATGTCTATACATACCGGTACTCTATGGAATTCTTATTAAATTTACTCCAGTACAACAGGATTCTGTCCTGTGGTGTGATTTAAAGTTATTTGCTCCTGTCTCTCCCGAAGTTGTCAAATTTTAGACGGAGCCACAGCTTTTTGTTGCGGCTAATTCGTAGTTTCTCGCACATTCTTTGCGCACCCGCCGTGCGAGTCAAACGCCTCGCCATAGTTCGAGCAGGTCTGATACTGTATGACATCCAGTGCAGAAATGTACTGGGAAATCTAGATCCCGTTCAAACTCGAGTAATCTTTTTCCCAGCCATAGAATTCGTGAAATTACTTCCTTCTGTGAGAGTGAAACCATTTTTGCGACTGATTTGCGTACTGTAGTATATTATGCTTTCTTGGCGTTGTGTTGGCTGAAGAGCCAACACCGTGTTACTATTAGAGGCCGAAATGCACGCGTTTAACTCACGCAGTCTGGCGTGAGGAGGGAAGGACTATACTGACGTGAGGTCTGGAACATGACAAGGAATTAGAATTCAGAAAGCGGACGTAGCTAGTTGATACTTAACTTTAATCCATTTATGATGAACGTCGCTCTTGACGGTAGATGATTCACAATATTATCTGTTCAGAATAGTAACTGAATATGGCGCCTTGCTAGGTCGTAGCAAATGACGTAGCTGAAGGCTATGCTAAACTGTCGTCTCTGTAAATGAGAGCGTCTGTAGTCAGTGAACCATCGCTAGCAAAGTCGGCTGTACAACTGGGGCGAGTACCAGGGAGTCTCTCGACTAGACCTTCCTTGTGGCGGCGCTCGGTCTGCAATCACTGATAGTGGCGACACGCGGGTCCGACGTATACTAACGGACCGCGGCCGATTTAAATGCTACCACCTAGCAAGTGTGGTGTCTGGCGGTGACACCACACTTGAGTTAACAGTGTGTCGCGAACAGTCGAATGTCGGAACAAGTACGAAATCAGATGAGGAAACGACTCCAGTTACAGATTGTTCAATAGCGGCTAATTTGGAATTATAATATTGCTTGTGCCGGCCGGTGTGGCCGTGCGGTTCTAGGCGCTTCAATCTGGAACCGCGTGACCACTACGGTCGCAGGTTCGAATCCTGCCTCGGTCATGGATGTGTGTGATGTACTTAGTTAGCTTTAAGTAGTTCTAAGTTCTAGGCGACTGATGACCTCAGAAGTTAAGTCCCATAGTGCTCAGAGCCATTTGAACCATTTTTTTTATAATATTGCTTCCTGGTGGTCTGTCATGACATGCGCTTAGATTTGTCGAATGTACCAAGATAAACACAATTTCTTCGACTTAGCGAAGTTTTTGACGGGCCAAGACAACTTCTTCATCGACAAATTGTATATATAGAGGTTCGAACTAGCAAGAGTCGACTGTATCTCTTTCTAATAAATAGCCCAGACTGGTGTACATGTTAGCCGTTTTCCTTTCGGCGCTGACGATACCGCATTAAACGACGTGAGCGGCTCGCCAGCTCCACTCGCGCGGGAGAACGAAGCGGTAACTAGGGGAGGGGGAAGGGGAGCGAGAAGGCGGCGAGGGAGGAGGAGGAGGAGGAGGAGGAGGAGGCAGCTCCGGTCGCAGTCGCAGCGGGCGGGCGGTCGGTCGGTGACCGCGCCGCACTCGTCCGCGGGCACGTGCGGGCCGGCCCGTGTGTACTCGGCAAACACGGCGGGGAGGCGTGGCGGCGGCGCGTGGTGGGGGCCGCGCCACAGCCCGCCAATGGGAGCGCCCGGCGGGCGCCGCGGTGGGGGCCGGCCGCGACGCACTACTTGCCGCGGCGGAGGCGGCGGCCGGCGGCGCGCGGCGCCCGGCGTCCCGGCGCCAGAGCGCCGCCAGTGCGAGCCGACATGATCGAGCTGTACGGCCGCCAGCCGGACGCCCCGGCCGCCAAGATGGTCTCGCAGCAGCCGGCGCCGGCGCCGCCTCCTCAGCCGCCCCCGGCGTCGCAGCAGCCGCCGCCGCAGCCGCCGCCCCCGCAGCAGCCGCCGGCCGGCGCTCCGCCAGGCCCGGGAGCGGGCGCGGGGGCGCAGCCGCAGCCCCTGCACGCCTGCAACGGCGGCGCGCCTCACCCAGGTACGCGCGCCGCCGCCCAGACGCGCTGCCCTGTTTGTCAACAACCGCGCGGCGCTTCGCACCTGGCAGCGATCGCCGCTCAACAAGTCAGCGCCCTCCCTCCTCCCTGTAGTCACCACTCTGGCGGTAAGTCCGTCGTCTTCTCGCCTGCAGATCTCTCCAGTGCTAATTCAACCGTTCCTCGGTGCTACGTTAGCTGAATTTTGCGCCAGTGCTTGACAGACACTGACAAAAATAACTCTTCAGGCTTTCCCGGCGAGATCCTGACATGTGGAATAATCGGGTCTACTGCCGGACGTTTGTGTCGCTCTGGCACAATATTTCGGCCACGTAACTCGTTGCCTTCTTCAGGTGCTACCTGAGACTGTCGTATTGCAGGATCTTGTCTAGTCTCAGGTAGCACCTGAAGAAGGCAACGGGCTTCGTGAGCCGAAATATTGTGCCAGAGCGACACAAACATCCGGCAGTAGACCCGATTATTCCACATGTACTGACAAAAATGTTAACCATTTACTTTTTGTCTTAGCTTTTGCTGTCGACTTCTTAGAAAACTGTTAAATGACAGGTGATCGGTGTAAGAAACCGAAAGTCGCTTCGTAAGAAATAAACAGTGTTTCTCAAAAGAAAACATTTCTCGTTACAGTCTTTACAATTTTCAAATTTATTTACTATTGGGCAATTTCTTTTTTCATTACTAACCAACATTCAGATAACCTCTACGCAACATATCACAATATAGTTAATGTGCAAATCAACCCTCCAGGCCACATGTGGAGTCACGCATAAACACTAACATCGTAGCCGGCCGCGGTGGTCTAGCGGTTCTAGGCGCGCAGTCCGGAACCGCGCGACTGTTACGGTCGCAGGTTCGAATCCTGCCTCGGGCATGGATGTGTGTTATGTCCTTATGTTAGTTAGGTTTAAGTAGTTCTGAGTTCTAGGGGACTGATGGCCACAGATGTTAAGTCCCATAGTGCTCAGAGCCATTTGAACTAACATCGTAT
The DNA here is from genome assembly GCF_021461385.2 of Schistocerca piceifrons. Lineage (NCBI taxonomy): Eukaryota > Metazoa > Arthropoda > Insecta > Orthoptera > Acrididae > Schistocerca > Schistocerca piceifrons. Next base: position 25,643,770 of record NC_060141.1, read on the forward strand.
GTGTCAAACAAAGACCGAATGCTTACAACGCATATCGGAGAATGATGTTCACCATAACTTATGTGTGTATTGAACAACAAATCACTCAAAGTCCACATTATGTCATGTAGCAACAACAAAGTTGCTCTCTTGGTATGTACACATGCAGACATATATACTTAAGTTACACTATACATGGTTCTCCGACATACACTGTATACATTCTGTCTCTATTTGACACATATCAAGTTAGTGATTGTAACTGGACAGGCATGTGCGATGGTGGATTGGTGGATTGCTTTACGTCCTAAATGTCTTCCGGCATGTTACATAAAGGTGATATTAACGTTACTTGATAACGACTAAAGTCGAAATTCGCCAGTAGCAAATAGAACTGAAAATTGTACAATGTTTTCATTTGAAATATATATCAAGCCTGAAGAACCAAGTGCAAGCAAAATTATGAAATAATATTTTGCGGCCAGGGAAGTGTTTCCTATGTAACATTTTCAATAGTATTCCGCGATGTCTTATCAGCGCTTGTAAGTCTTTTACATATACTTTCGCTCTCTCCCATTCGCCCTAGCATACCGTTTTATTTCCTGATGTATCCACTTTATTTCCAATACCACTTTGTTGTACCGCAATTCAATAGTTTGATTTTCTCCAACGCATGCGAATCATCACTATACAGTCTTACATTCCTGCTTGTCATAACTCCATTCCTGATTATGTACTTTTGCTTCTAGAAAAGCATAGTTCCATACACTATTCTTCCAAGTGTTGTTCAGTTCTGACGTTTAACGTTTTTTAAAAGTATAACGCTCTTTAGATCGCTCAATATGCTTTTCCCTTTATTACGGCGTTATTGTTACGGCTACTGCCATGAGGACAAATCTTAGAACTCGCAAAAAACAGTTCAGTGGCAATTGCATTTGATATGTCTTGTCACAGTAGACAGGTAAATAAACACAATGTGCTACAAAGTGGTTGCATCGCGGTTTGGTGCGACTGTTAAAAATATTCACGTGCTTTACTGAATGTCATCTTGCCTAAGAGTTGAAAAATACCAGATAAGTTGCTTGAGAAGGAATGAAAAATTTTCAGTTTTGTCCGATGATGGCAGGAATAACTTAAAATATATGAAGCGATCCAGCTCGCTCTAGTATGAAAAATCCGCAACACCCAGGACTCATTTCGGGAATTTATTTTCTTTATTAAAAAGTTAATCTAGTCGTTAATCTGCTGCTGTTCACTTGAGATTTAGCTTCGGTTATCATAAACTCACTTTCTGTGCGAAGTTTAGCGACAATTCCAGTCAACAGATTTTCCTAGTCTTTCTTGATTTCGACCACACCAGCCGCGTGACATGTGAAACTCGGTATCTGCCCCCGTCGCTGTTCCTCGCGTCCATTTATTTCTCTTCTGGAATTTTCTTCCAGTTCCTCTGCTTTCTTCGATATCAGGTTAAGCAACAGTAAAGAACACGAACTTCTTTGTACTTGATCTCCCACTATTACAACACACTCATATGAATTGTAGGTCTACAGGAAATGTGCCTGGACCTTTACTTTACCCTCGCTATTCTCTGTATTGCTAATATATTCTTCCATCTTACAGTGTAGAATTTTATTTCTCTAGTTACACACTTCTCTATACGCTACTCATTTCCATTCTAGTGCGCCAATTACTTTCTTGGTACTAAAATTGTCGAGCTCTTAAAATCCTTTGCTGCCTTCGCTTTAACTGCAGATCAAAGGCTGTTATTCAATACTCGAAAATTATTGAGTTGGCTAAGATCGATAGAGACCGTATACAGATGCAACGTAATGATATTGAATTGCGAAGTTGGAAATAGACACGAATATGACATGGTACAGATGGAAGAGCTTACCTGTCGTGAAATGATTGTTGCGTGTACGTTTAGAAAATTAGCTCTGGCGAGGGGCGGTACGACAGGATAATGGAACGTAATTTTATTTATTTTGGATTCGGAACACTCTGCAAAGACTTTTAGCGTATTCCCCAGGTGAAATAAACTTCGCCTAACTTGGAAATTCAGATACAGTGCGCACTGGTTATCTATGAAAATGGATTAGAGAGGATATCTTCAAACACAATAGAAACACAAACGCTATGGAGATTGCTAGCTTTGAAAGAACTTGTGTTCAGACGAAGACCTTCCGAAACATGTGTTACGCAAGTAACTACTTCGAGGTATGATGTAACTCTTAAAAATTACTTAGACAAAATGTAAATTTGCTCTAGTGAACAAGAGTTTCTCTTAAATGTTGATAAATGACAGATAATTTCCTTGAATAACATTCTGGCGCTGAATGTATGTATTAAATATCTAGGTGTGACGTAACGAAGAGATCTGGATCGAGATGAAGATATAGAATTAGATGTACAGACGGCTATTGAAGGACTTGAATTTAGTGGGATGATTGTGGATAATCGCTGTGTACTTGAAAATCGCCTGCAAGACTAACGCACACTACTCTCGATTTAAACGAAAGTTTCTGTGATGTACGTGGACACGTTTGGGAAGCAGCGTTTGAAACAGGATGGAATAGGACTATCTTGCTCCTGTCGCATATCTCGCGGAACCAACGTGGGAACAGGATCAGATATATTAACAGGCATACGTAGACATACAGTCACTTTACCACGTTCCTTTCGCTATTGCGAAGGGAATGGGAGAAACAAATCGCATATGAAATTCCCTCCGTTAGGCATTTAGTATGACAGATAATGTATTTATGGTATTAGACGTAAGCTAACATTACATTCAGTAACTACAAGAAATGGACTCTGTTCTAATTGGAAACATGACGTTTTTATCAATAACAAGGATCTAGATGTTCTCCTAGATACACATGCGTTTTTAACGTTACTGAACCGTGTAGAGGTTGATTAGGTGATGATGTTACAAAGTTTCAGAGGTAATGGACAAGGACAGATGTATCTTTTTGAGGTAACGGTCCCTGGTCCAGAAACGACCGAGTCGAAAGTTATAAAGGAAAATCGTCCTGAAGTCTCTGACAGTGGAATACATGTATCGGTACTGTTGTTGCTAAGATTTTAGGGTGGGCAACTGTCAAAGGAGATGGTATAAACCACAACAAGGAAAAATGTCCAGTAAACACGATCTCTAAAATATATAACTTAAGAGGTATGAGCACTCCATCTTCGATACTGTGAAACATCCCTTTTCTATAGCAAGTTCTTTGTTTTCCATATTTATGCAGAAGGTAGTATGGACCAAAAGCAGAAAAAAGTCCAGTAAACATGGGTTATAAGAGCTATGAGCACTTGTTCATCTTCGCTACTGTGGAACACATATCTTCTACTCAACATGTTGCCATAGCTATTAAGGTATGCATTCTACAGTCCATGTTTACTAGACTTTTTTTACTTGTTTCGATCCTTACTACCACCTCTGAAAGTTGTCTCTTACTTTCGACTAGGGCGTTTCTGGACCAAGGTTCCTTACCACAAATTGATACATTTTCGCTTCTCAGTCATCCTTGAAAGTTTGTAACATCATCACAGAATCACCCTGTATATAATTACTCCTTGACAGAAGGCTTATTTTGTCGATTAAAAACATGTTCATATCACTGGCTTCCAATCGAATCAGTAGATACATACTCACAAATTAATTTTTCGTGTATTCCTGTGAGTAGTTTGGAATCTTATACTGCTCTTCTCAAACTTCTTCTTTGCCTTTGTGACGCGCCTATGTTCCCACTGTATTAACGCTCTGTTTCCGTACCACACGCTTTCACTTTCTTTATTGCCTAAGAAAGAGTAACACTTTAACACAACGTACAATCTGAATTCTTGGTATTTACATATGTCATATTTATCTCTTTTAAGGAACAGAACGATTAAAAACAACGTTTTCATATTACAGGCTTCCAGCTGAATCAACAGATACATACTCACTAATTCATTTTTCGTATCTTCGTATATGTGGTACATCTTGGAGATGTTTCAAAAAGTTGGCTTCAAGGCTGTAGCTTATATGTTGCGTGACAGCTGTACATCTTCCCTCCGTTTACATCTTGCTTCCGTTTCTCATCGGTGCTCGTCCCACCCCCAGCCCTCATGGACAAACCGCCTTTCCTTAGCTCGAGATTTAACTTTTTCGGTAGTACGTTCGGTTTCATAAATGTTTATCGAGCGAGGTATCGCAGTCGTTAAACACTGGACTGTCACGGCAGAGGACGCTCGTTCAGTACGAGTACACGTGTCTAAGCTTTCCGAAGCTTTACTAAAATCACTTAAGGCCGATTTCGTAATAGTTAATTTTAAGATAACACGCCTGTTTCCTCCTGCTCTCTTCCCCAATCCGAGCTACTGTTGTGTCTCTAATCACCTCCTTGTCCATGGGCTGTCAAAACCTAATCTTCGTTCCTTTCATACATGATTGCTTGTCCCCCAGCATTTTATAGCATTTCACCTTCGTTACCGTCCTTCTTCCTCATGATCTGTTTCTCATACCGCATAACAAAGGAGATGACATGATAATCGGCGGTGGATCAGAGTGACTAGTGAAACTCGTATTTTATGAAGAACAGTGTTAACTTTACAGCACTCTATACAGATCATAAAATGAACGCAGAGCTTACTTTGAGTAAATAAGTGTAGCTCTGACAGCTTTCACTAAAAAAAATTTTTTTGTTAAAATTGCTTTCATCGTTCCTGTATCTAAGTAACTCAGTATTTATGTAGGTATACCCTCGGTCTTCCGTCCTGCAAGATAATTGTGCGTATCGCTCCTTACTTATTTTTTCAACGTCTTTTGAGTGCATCTCTCTTGGTACTGTTTACACTGATAAAATCTATTTCTGTCTATAGTCTTCCATTTCTTCAATGAAAAGTTTTATATTAGATTTTTTCCCCTCGGCACACGAGCTTTTAGGTGAAAATTTAAATCTGTGTAAGGGTAAAAAAATATTACTAACATTTGTCCCAGGTAAATTGTAAGGGGCGACCAAAAAGTTTGCGTTCAAAGACAACATTCAGAGGCAACACTAACACCTTGCCTACATGTCGTTGCTTACGTGGCCGCATCGGGGTCGCACTGGGTTGCATATACGCTGCAGCACCGACAACGGTTTGATCGCCCCTTATGTAACTGTATCAAGAAATAATAGATACTACAATTGGCTATTTGGATCTGCAGAGATGGGATGGGATTTTTTGTCTCAGATGTGGCTAGTTGTAACATAACGTTTATTTTTCAAAGCGACCCTGAAAAAAAGATGTAGAAAAGACGTCATAGGCAAGAATATCTTCCAAAAGAAATGTGCAGGAGAAATTTAAAAACATCTTGAGGCGTATATGAATTTTGGATCGCTGAGAAAAATTTACTTTCGCGTATATAAAAAACAGTCAACTAATAATATCATTCTGAGAGACCACAAAGCAAAGGCTGAAGGTTAACCGCTTCTCATACGGAATTACCTGCTTTTGTGTAATGCGTTTGGCTACACATTTCTTTTATTTGTTCATTAATAAATACGAATGTACTTTCTTGTCTGTATTCCTCACCTACCCTCAATTCATCTGTTACTGTTTCTGCTTCTTCACTTATCGACTTCAGAGACAGACCTCTTCTGATTTTTTATTAGTTGTTCGATCTTACTTTGAGCAGTTTTTAATTTCCTTTAAACATTTTGTTCATTTCTTTCTTATCCCTTAGACTTTTAGTGCCCGATTACGAACAAATAGGCTAGCATTATACGTGTGTTTCTCGCTGGATACAACGTAGGCATTAGAATAATTTTAGCTGTAAGAAGAACGATCTGCCTTTGTGTGAATCACGCCCTGTCACTCGTTGGGTCAACACTAGGTTCACCCATAGTAACTTCGGTACTAAGCTTCCTCTCTTATCACATCGTTAAAACCACTCCGGGGTTTTAAAATTAACGAATTGAGAATTGTAAGCGATACGCTGCGACAGATGTAAAGAATTTTACAAATCCGCTACCCTGAGACTGAGTTTGCCGTGTTCAATATTTTCTGTGAATGAAACTTCAGTTAATTAGGTACGTTTTACATATAAATCCTTTTTACTATTTTATCGAGCGCTGCTTTTTGCACAACAAAACTTATTCATTTATATTTCGCAAGTGACAGCCTATTATAATAAACGGATAAGACGGGCACGGGAACTTAAAATAGTTGTTGAAATCAGCAAATATTAACATACATGGTTAGATAAGGGACTAACTTGCACTTCGCGAAGGATAGAAAAGCATATTTCGTACTTTCTGGTTTTTAATGACTGGAGTAATTCATTCTCCATCAATTCAAGGCCAATCTAGACTATAGGCTATTTTTTCGTAATCTTCTCGTTACGGGACAAGGCCCACGAAGTACTTGTGCTTATCATTACGTTTTTATTCCTTTCTGATATTTGTGACATTAATTGGCTCCATTGATGGGTTCAGTTTTCTTCTACTCAACACCTAAATAGCGTTGTGTGTCAGGTTTACAAAACTGCAACTTGCATTCCCCGCAAAATTCGCCTTATGCTCGTGTCTGTTGTTTCTGTCTCATCTGTGGATTAGTTTAGTCGTGCCGACATCGTGGTCAGTATTCTCTGAGCATATTCTTTGTTCAAGCTTTTTTGTCCTTCTTACTTTATACGAATCAACTCAAAGGCGGCAAAAATCACGCTGATACTTCGTTTGGTAACAGGTGTAGTGCAGAAAAATCGAATGGAAGATCCGTTACAATATTATTTTTTTAAATCAAAATAAACATCTTTAATTCACTGCAATTCCAGATAGTTTTTACCCGCAGCCATTTAAATTTGTAGAGACATTATTTTTCACAAAACAGATGATTCTACCATTAACAAAAATAATGTGATATCATGATTTCTTCTTTAGGGGAACGTCTGGTCGCGATCAGCTTTCAGATTTCATCTCACAATTTAATACTCTTGCAGAATGTGTTGTAACAATAAATTATTCATTGTAACATTTGAGCTTTATTGTGTTAACTTTATAATAATTGTTTACATTGAAATGTAAGCGTACGAGAAGAAAATATCAGATTCATGAATATTTTTTTAAGCACAGAAGTTTGTACACGAAGTTTTTTGGTACTTTACAGCTGATCTGGTCTAGAAAAACATTATTGCCTCATTGTTTCGTTTGTTAACACGACGCTGCAGTGACAATACTCCGAAACCTGCACTAGCATAATTACTATTGTTACAAAGCAGCTGATGGTATCCACATAACTAGTTACATAATTTATTAGCATACAGATTATTCGACCACTCTATCATGTTGACATGGAGCGAATCACTTTTCAGGCCATTCCACTCTATTCATCACTATAGATACATCACACGTTCCATTTAAAAATAAATGGTGGAAATATTTTCATTTAACAACACCGGAAGGAATGTTTTTGTTTTACGCTACAAACTCTTGGCGCTTCTAATAGAAGCTCGCCAGTAGATTGTCAGATCTTGTCACGAAGAACTATTTTTCAAGTTACTTTTAACGTCAACTTTGTCATCGCTCAGATATTTTGCTACATTCGACAAATAATTCTATTTTTTATTGCTGTATTAAGCCTCCATTCTCTTAACTAGGGGTTGTTGGAATAAATAACAACAACAAAATATTTTTGCTCATATGTTACTTGTGACCATTATTATTTTTCTGAACTGTGACGAGTTACCTAAAACAAATTCCATAATACAGGTATATTGTGATGTGGGAGTTTCAGTGCGGGTCATTAGAATAATTTTCCAAAATAAATACACTAGAACTACAGAAAAACGAATTGATGTTCTGCGTGATGTAATTGAAAGTAGATCGAAGTTTCTTGAATATAAGATTTGTAAAATATCAAGTGAAGGCATTTTTTATCCGAATCAGAAAGGAAACTAAAGCCGACGTCTGTTTCATGTTAAAGGCTTCTCTTCCTCTTTCCTCAAAATTACTGAATGTTTTGCCAAATTTACTAACGTCAGGTCGTCTACTACATTCCTCAATAGTGTTCTGGTAATTGTTGTTCTGCACTGTAATTCCGTCTTTGTTCGAAATTGAGAGATCGTTTGGAGTGAACATTAAATACTAATTACATAGTCTGCTCCTCTACATTTGCCAAAATTGGGTACAAAATTGTTTTGTTTACCTGCCATTGAAAACCGCGTCTATACTGCACGCACATATACTGTCTGTTACAGTTCTGTATTTCTCCGCTCAGGGATTGGGTGCTGTGTTGTCCTAATCATCATCATTTCATCTCCATTTACGCGCAAGTCGCCGAAGTGGCGTCAGATCGAAAGACTTGCACCCGGCGAACGGTCTACCCGACGGGAGGCCCTAGTCACAAGACCACAAGACATTACTTCCTTTTTTTTCTTTTTTTTTACATTTCTGTATTATGTCACTTTTAAAACCCATTCGTTCATATCGTTGTATGGTAAATAGAAGATCACTTAAATTTTTTGCTAGCATTGGATTAGTCACTGAAAATGGTGATCAGAAACAACTTTTTTTTCTGGTAGAGACACTCAGTGTGCGCAGTTCGTGCAGCCCCTCATTACCAAAACGATTCAGTTGAACGTGTAAGGTACTTTTGGTGGGCGGTCTAGACCTCGGTGGTACCATTTCGTGATACAAACATCACGAAACATGATTCCTGCGTTTCATAGACATTAGTCGACTGTCAGACTATATTTCTGTAATTAGTATCCGAAAAAACTAACGTACGAGTACAATAACTGTTGCCCGAAAATCTGGGTGAACAAGTGAATTAATAAAGATCTTATAGGTCGTGGTGGTTCGAAACATTTGTCTGTCGAACGCCTGCACTACTTTGTTCCCAAGAAGTACTGAGAAAGGTTTTTTAGTTAATACTTCTCTCTATTTAGGAAATATGGGTTGGCACGCTTGAAATGTACAGGAACAGCATCAGAGTGCTATAGTTTTGTATGTGTGTGAGTCTGAGTGTGTGAGTGTGTGTGTGTGTGTGTGTGTGTGTGTGTGTATGTGTGTGTGTGCCTTTTTTCCTTTTTTTCTATTTTTTGGTCGTTTAGATTTAAATACTCTCTTATAAAGTGGTCATCACGATAAAATTACATCCAGCGAGCCAATAGGCGTTATCATCTAATATCTTGTTATTGTACAAATGCTATAATTAAACTGCCTTTGTAATGAATTAATTTACATCTACATAAACCTGCTCTCTTAGAAATTGTATTGGTTTAAAGATGACTTGGGAAAGGTATAACAGATGTTTGTTCATCAGCATGTTTGATATGTACGTGACAATACGTAATTTCCATGGTGCAGTCTTGACCCTAACGTTGCAATTAATCACAGGCTCAAGACAATATAAGCATCATAGTAGCCCTATATAACATCAGCTCATACATCATCTTCATTGCCCTTTTATTTTTTCCCACACATTAACACGCAATCAAGACAATGAAGCTCTAGACTAGCTTTTCTTCAGATGGCACCGTGACACACGTAGAACTTACGATAAAAATTGACGCATTCTGCAGGGGATATTTCTTTCTTCCTGTAAATTTTCTTGTAAACAACACGTGCGCACACACACACACACAAAAACACACACACACACACACAATCAGCTTCACGTTTTCGGTATCATAGCATATTCCTTTTAATGGCTGTACGTATCTGTCATTGTCATCCACAGTCGTAACTGTTATTCTCTGCTAATAGACTTTCTTCGTTAACGATATTGATTGTACTGAGTGAATATGTATTATGTTTCAACAATAACATACGATTCGAATCCACTGCTAAACAAGAACAGCCAGTATTTTGATTACTAGACTAACTGCTAGTTAAAACGACAAACGAAGTGTGTGTACTGCACTCATTGTCAATAATGAATATGCAGTCCTAGTGAAATTGCGACCCTCTCTTTTAGAACAAATGAAACATTGAAGTATTAATTAAACTAGAGATTTCATTCATCTCTCAGGGTAGGAGAACACCATGAGCATTTACTTTACAGAAAATATATTGTAAAAGATGACTTATCTATCTTACGCAACAGTCGACATTTTCATATCGTTAGCAGTATCACCACCACAGTCATTAAAATGACTTATCTGATTCTTTATTTCACCATGTGCGAAAACAAGTATAGGATAAAATTTTGCGACTCATAAAACTTAGCAACATTCGAAATTGTGCGCTAGCATTTTTCAATGTGTGGCCAATCAAATACTGAATTCCTGGTGCAGATAAGTTTCCGAAAGTCGTCAAAATGGGCATGATGAAGAGTGCAGCGGGCGTCCCTCGGTGATCAGTTGTGAACTGGTGGCAAACTTCCAGTGTGAGCGGCGGAGTTCTGTAATATTTGGAAACTTTGTTGGTCCTACGTTCTGACGAGTATCTTAGTTTCAGCAGTGACTATATTGAGAAGGAGCTCAGTGGGTGCTGTATCTGTCGCAATGAGTCATTTTTAATCAGCCAGGTACTGTCATGTTCCAACGAGTGTTTGCATCCGACATTTCTTCGTGTATGCCGCCCTAGCGAAACGTACTCTATAGATGACAAACCAGAAATATTAAAGAGAAGAATAAATCATAGATCCAATAAAAAGCGATGAAACTTGAAAATTAAGAAACAACGCCGAAATATAGCAAGAAACAGAAATAATAAGGAAAATAACAGTGATCCGTTTTTGGACATTCATACAAATAAATGAAAACACTCAAACAAAACTGATCTTTCAGTACCTCTGGGACAAGAATTTAGAGACAAGCTTAATCTGAAGAATTTAAAAGTATTTAGAGGTACAAAACGTAAAAAAGACAAACAACAGAAAATGATATTTTCGAAAGAAAATGTTTGTAATATCCTGAACAAAGAGAAAAGAAAGGCACATGGTGCGAAAAAATGAAGGAATTCTGGAGGGGGGGAAAAACAAGTGAGAAGCAATTGAAACTAGCTTTTGGTTCCTGTCTCGCCATAACCGGAAGAAAAAATACACAACAGTGGTTTCTCGTAAGTATCTACCCTTCGGTAAAAATGTCTTCTGCCTGTCTGTCGGTCCTTGCCGTCACAGAACCCTGTGGTTCCTCATTTTAGAAGGCCACCAGACTTCACACTACCGGGAACAACTACCAATCCCGCAGCGTACTATGAGCATGTCGATGACTACGCAAATTTATCAAAATAACTGAAGAAGCATTCTGTCATCTGGTGACATTCGCACAACAATATGCGAATGCACGTTGCAAGGTCGGAGACGATAAGTGGTGTGTCGGAACACGCTTCATATTAAACGAGGATTTTAAGGACTCCGCAACAAGTGATCGTCATATGTTTTTAAAAGAGGATCTAAGTAATGGGGTACATAATTACGACCAATTTCTTAGTCTCTATCGCTGTTATATCGAATTTAGGTCAATACAAGCGGCCAGTGTTGGTATATAGCGATAGGGCTCGACATAGGTTGCTGTCTTTTTGCAGACTGGATAGGTGAGCCCTTAAAACCGTTGCGATCAATGTCTCAGTCGCCAGAGATTAGATTAGATCATAGACCCAAAAAATGAAATAATTCTCTTGGGTGTGGATCTTGAAGATTATATCGAAAATTAGTCAGTCTTTCTCATTGCAGCTGTTAATATATTTTTCATACGCGTTTATAATGTATTTTAAATGCTAACATTTTAGGTTATGCTTTACCGTGACTATTATAGACATTAAATGAAACGACAAATTCACTGTTACCAGTAACTGCTTATTTATCTTCACGACACTTTTCTAAGGTTTACACCTCCGTCATCAGGTGGATTTACAGTTGTTAGTATGACATGTGTGCGTATTGTGTGTGTGTGTGTGTGTGTGTGTGTGTGTGTGTGTGTGTGAGCGTATTGTGTCACAGTTGTTTCTGGAGGAACTTGTGACACTGTCTAGTGGAGAAACAAAATATGACAGTATACATGTGATGTGTTACGACAGTGAAAGAAACCTCTGACCCCTACAGCAACTGAGAGATATATACTACATAAATTAATAGGTGATGGCACTGATCCCCCATAGTACACAAAACAGGTCAGGTCACTGTTGCAGAAGCAGCCAAATTGAAAAGATACCAAAATCACCAAGACTGGCAAAGTTTTGCAGAAGTTCGAAATTTAGCGCGTACTTCAGTGCGAGATGCTTTCAATAACTTCCACAACGAAATTCTGTCTCGAAATCTGGCAGAAAACCCAAAGAGATTCTGGACATACATAAAGCACACCACTGGCAAGACGCAATCAATATCTTCACTGCGCGATAACAACGGTGAAGTCACTGATGACAGTGCACTAAAGCAGAGTTATTAAACACGGTTTTCCGAAACTCCTTCACCAAAGAAGACGAAGTAAATATTGCTGAAGTCCAATCAAGAACAACTGCCAAGATGAGAAACATTGAAGCAGATATCCTCGGTGTAGCCAAGCAACTTAAATCACTTAATAAAGCCAAGGCCACCGGTCAGTCTCCTCTCAGAATATACTGATACAATAGCTCCATATTTAGTAATTATATAAATCGCTCACAGAAAGATCCGTACCTAAATGCTGGAAAATTGCTCAAGTCACACCAATACCCAAAAAGGGGAGTAGGAGTAATCCGTTGAATAAGAGGCCCATATCACTAACGTGATTTGCGGTAGGGTTTTGTAACAGATACTGTATTCGAACATTATGAAGTACCTCGAAGAAAACGATTTACTGACACATAGTCAGCACGAAATCAGAAAATATCGTTCTTGCGAAACACAACTAGCTCTTTATACTCATGGAGTAATGATTGATATCGGCAGGAGAAGTGAAATTGATTCCATATTTTTAGAGTTCCAGAAGGCTCTCGACACCGTTCCTCAAAAGTGTCTTCTATCCAAACTGCGTGCCTATGGAGTATCGCCTCAGTTGTGCGACTGGATTCGTGATTTCCTGTCAGAAAGGTCACAGTTCGTAGTAATAGACGGAACATCATCGAGTAAAACAGAAGTAATATCCGACGTTCCCCAAGGAAGTGCTATAGGCCCTCTATTGTTCCTGACCTATATTAAAACATAGGAGACAATATAAGTAGCCGTCTTGGATTGTTTGCAGATGATGCTGTCTTTTACCGCCTTGTAAAGTCATCAGATGACCAAAACGATTTAGATAAGATATCTGTATGTTGCTAAAAGTGGCAATTGACCCTGAATAAAGAAAAGTGAGAAGTTATTCACGTAAGTACTAACAGGAAATCCGCTAAATTTCGATTACGAGATAAGTCACACTAATCGGAAGGCTGTAAATTCAACTAAATACTGAGCGTTTACAATTACAAATAACCGAAATTGAAACGATCACATAGATAATGTTGTGGGTAGAGCAAATCAAAGACTGCGATTCATTGGCAGAACACTTAGAAAGTGCAACAGGTCTACTAAAGAGACTGCTTACACCACGCTTGTCCGCCCTATTCTAGAGTATTGCTGTGCGGTGTGGGATCCGCATCAGATGGGACTGACGGATGACATCGAAAAAGTACAAATGAGGGCACCTCGTTTTGCATTATCGCGAAATAGAGGAGATAGTGCCACAGACATGATACGTGAATTGGATTCGTGATTTCCTGTCAGAAAGGTCACAGTTCGTAGTAATAGACGGAACGTCATCGAGTAAAACAGAAGGCGTTTTTAGTTGCGACGGGATCTTCTCATGAAATTTCAGTCACCAGTTTTTTTCTCCGATTGCGAAAACATTCTGTTGGCAGCCACCTACATAGGGAGAAATGATCATCACGATAAAATTAGAGAAATCAGGGTTTCGCACAGAAAAATTTAAGTGCTCGTTTTTCCCGCGCGCCGTTCAAGAGTGGAACGGTAGAGAGACAGGTTGAAGGTGCCAGAATGAGGTTTTCACTTTGCAACGGAGTGTGCGCTGATATGAAACTTCCTGGCAGATTAAAACTGTGTGCCAGACCGAGACTCGAACTCGGGACCTTTGCCTTTCGTGGGCAAGTGCTCTACCATCTGAGCGACACAAGCAGGACTCACGCCCCGTCCTCACAGCTTCTGTAAAGTTTGGAACGTACGAGACGAGGTACTGGCAGAAATAAAGCTGTGATGACGTGGAGTGAGTCGTGTTTGGGTAGCTCAGATGGTAGAGCCCGCGACAGGCAAAGGTCTCGAGTTCGAGTCTCGGCCCGGCACACGGTTTTAATCTGCCAGGAAGTATCAGCTTGAAGGTGGTTCATTTAAACCTCTGCCAGGCACTTTATTGTGAATTGCAGAGTAATCACATAGGTGTAGATGTACTCTGTTTCACTTATTTTATTTTTACCGTTTGATATACGTTTAGCGTTTTGTCAATAGAAACCCAAAACCATCTTCTGACATAATGTTTTGTTTCTGCACTAGTCAGTGCCACAAGTTCCTCCAAAAAATGTAACACAATACACACACACATGTCGTACTAACAAATGTAAATCAACCTGATGACGGAGGTTTAAAACTTTGAAACGCGTCGTGGAGATGAATAATTAGTGACTGGTAACAGCAAACTTGTTGTTTCATTTAATGTATTTTATGTCAGTATTTACCCCTAATCAGAATCTAGTAATAGGAAACTTCTATGGATATTACCAACGAGGACACAAGACACTTGCAGCCACTATTAGTAAGATTAAGACTGTGTGGCATGACGCTGGACATCACTAACTAAGCGAAGAAGCAGTGTTCAGAGTGGCCGGCCTAGCAGATGGTCAGTGATGCTCGGCATGTGCAGGGTGATTCCGTGATGATGTTAAAAGCTTATCAAAGATGATGGAAAAGAGTAAATGTACCAATTTCAGGTAAGTGATCCTAGTCCGGAGACGACTGAGTCGAAAGCTATAAGCGAAAATCGTTGGGATACCTCTGACAGTGGGCCTATTCTGCTACAAGCCATCTGCTCCGCATGTTTTGAGAGCAGGTAGTTTGGATCAAAACAAGAAAAAAGTGTTTGTGAAGACGGGCTCTGAAAAGCATTTGTTCAAGGGCTCATAGCTCATAAGGCATGCTCTTTAGAACTCATGTTTACTTAACGGAATCGCACAGTACCGCAATCTGTTCAAGTGTCACATATTCTTCTGGATGTCTATTTCACAGCACTGCGATTACTTTTATTTTAACTCTTTTCTCTTTGTGTCATGCATTACATATTACTATATCCACGTGTTATTCTCTAAAATGTTTTCGTACCTACCAGCAGAATTCGGATGGTAAACAGTCGTAAAGATTTGATACTCTTTATCAGTCAGGATGACTCGAACAGTACAGCTAGAGCTCTCACGCACGAGTTTCATTCCTCACGCAGTTATACAGAAAACGTACTACGGCACACGTGCTCACTGCTTTTCAGTACACTCACCGCGCGTCTCCAGACACTGGTTTCATCGATTTACACGGACAATAAGGCTCAATAGAAATGTCTTCTATAACCGATACAGCCAAGTTATCACTTGTATGACTACGAAGTCTTTCGCGACGGAGTCCTTGCATAAAAATTTCTCGGTTTACTTGCCGCGTCAAATTTGGATAAAATCCCAAGCTTTCGATGACTACCTCCGTAATCTGACTCAGTTTTACCCCTGACGAAGATGACGGAGGTAGTCATCGAAAGCTTGGGATTTTATCCATGAGTCAGTTTTACCCCTGACGAAGATGACGGAGGTAGTTATCGAAAGCTTGGGATTTTATCCTAATTTGACGCGGCAAGTAAACCGAGAACTTTTTATGCAAGTTATCACTTGATTATATTGTCGGAAAAGGCTAAGGAAGCGAAAATCAAGCGCAGCTGGAATCGCAGCGTATACTAGACATTCCTTTACAATCGTGAAATATGAGTCAACGCTGTATTTTCAGAAAAAAATTTTATGGATCTCCTCGGAGATCAGGTTCTGATTTTTATGCTAATAGTCGTTTTAACGAAGATGTTCATCTATTGCTTATAAAGCTCTAACAGCCTGGGCTTAGAATCTATAAACTGAGACCGAGCTTCCATACGATTTTCGCTCTCTTTCTCAGCGTAGCCTGACTGCTCTTTGAAAATGCGATATATTCATGTTCAATTTTAATAATCAACAATTTTGTAAAAATATCTCCTGGACAGATATGTGCAGACGACTGGCTTTCGTCTTGCCTGTGCATCCTACGAGACACTCTCCTAGGTATATTACCTGTAAGCAGTCTTAACATTCAAACTCGTGCACCATCAGTGCATTACATTACTAGTGGGAAGCATGTGCATTTCTCGCCCACCTAATTTTTCATTCATATCGTCAACGCCACCCTTCGTTATACATATTGACAATCTCCTGTTTCCAGTTTATGTAATACTACACTGAACAAAACTCAATAGCTACTATCGTAACCATAATCAGTGAGAGTAGAAATATGTCCTAACATGAATTGATAGCTACCCAGTCGTCTTTTATGCTGAAAAAATAATCATTTCTGTACTGGGGGATTGCAGTGAACTGTAAACCATTAGTCCTCT
This sequence comes from Schistocerca piceifrons, assembly GCF_021461385.2. NCBI lineage: Eukaryota > Metazoa > Arthropoda > Insecta > Orthoptera > Acrididae > Schistocerca > Schistocerca piceifrons. The sequence goes on from NC_060141.1 coordinate 25,660,298, forward strand.
GGCATGACTACAAACGTTCCGATTTTTGGTTGCCAAAGACGTCTAGAGTTATACATTAGTGAGAGAACGTAGAGACTATCCTTTCTCTTGATGTCTGTTACGCGTCGCTTCATAACGTTGCTGCGGGTAACATTTCACAGGTCGCCTTATTGCTTATTGTCCGACCTTATTCTAATATGACATTTAAATAATTCTAACCAAATTATCTGTATAGTCATTAGCTAATCGAAAACATTTCCTACCATAAGAACTGCGTATCGAAGTTCAAATAAAATTCTCTCGAGATCAACAAGTCAATGATATGACAATGTTTATGGAACCTTAGGCCATTAGCTAGGAGACTCCTTTCTCGTTAATTAAGCTTCCGTTGTTTCTTCTTACTTGCGTAGAACAATGGCTGCACAATAAAGAAGACAAGAGACGTCAGTTTTCTGCTCCATCGAATGACAATGAAGCCGCGCGACAGCCTGGGGTGTTTCCCCGGCACTGTGCGTTCTTCCCTATCGATCACCCACTGTCGCTTGCGCCCCCTACAGTAGCAGGCTCGGCTGCCACCTTCACAATATGTTCCCCGATTCCTTTCGCATCACAGCCTCCCCCTGCGGATTTCTTTGCGTGGCAGATGAAAACGATGGCGCTTCCCATAGCACTCGGTGAAACCGCTGTTGCGAAACGGTTCGTAATACGGGGGACTTTTGTTGGGATTTCTTCCACATCTAGGCTTACGTGCCGCATTTGATTTTTAAGGAGATGTGCGAGAATACGTACTCCACTTTTTCACGTCCCAAGTGGTCCAACGACAGGGAAGACACCACTTCTTTTCCTGCATTGATAATCCTTCTTTTTCTTATGTTTATCTTCCCTCTCTTTGCCAAATTTTTCTGCATATTTAATATCATATGGTTCCATTTCCACTGAATTATGATACTATTTGAGTTTTTAGTAATGAACTCTAGACGAATTTCTCTACCATTTCTTCACAGTACTTTTTGAGTAATTGGACTTCAATTACTCATTTTTATCGCACTATCTTTAGAACCAATAAAAGTTATTCTTCAGTAACTATTCATTGTCACTAAAAGAAGATTCTGACTGGGTGTTGTGTGCTGTCCTTAGGTTAGTTAGGTTTAAGTAGTTCTAAGTTCTAGGGGACTGATGACCATAGATGTTAAGTCCCATAGTGCTCAGAGCCAAAGAAGATTCATTTAAGTTGAGACTGTTGTAATCTCACTTCCCCTTCACGTTTCTTATCACACTAAGATTTGCTCATCGTCCGTCTTTTAATTTTATTAATTTCTTTTATTGTCAATTCTTCCTGAAACGCCTAACAGTCTAAGAATTCACAGATGGCCTTCTACCGCCGCACCTCAACTTCTGTTGTTGTGTTTAACCTGTAGTTGATGCACCTTATGGAAAGTGAAACTAGCACAAATTTCAGTTTAAAACTATCAGATATCAGGATCGTTATTAGGTTGATACTGTTGAGACCAGAAGAATCCAGTTTTTAATTATTACTTTGTGCTAAGTTAGTATTTGAGAAACTACACGTCAGAAATGTGTTGTCATTTAAGTAAACATACAATAGCGTAACAGTTTGACTGATCTTCACAGAAATTTAATATGGCACACATAACATGTTACAGGTGTATCAGAGTGTAGAAGAATGAAACGAAATCGAAAATAGTACCATTCTGGCAGCACTGGAAAAAATGTGTAGATAAGTAAATTTAAGCCGATAGCAATGTCAAGTGTAAGGTAGGGCCCAGTTTCAATGGGAAATCGTGCACTCATTAATGATTCAAAGAATCTTCAGATATTGGAAATTTTCTACTTCAATGAATCCACCCAAGTCGTAAATATTACATTTCTTAATGATTCATAAATGTTTTAACCAACGTAATCACAAAAAATCTAAGAAGCTAAGCTACGAGGTCCTACATATGAAACTTAGGCTGTAGCACGTAGCCGAAAATGCAATTCCACCGAAGAGTTTTTGATACTTAACAGTAAAAAAAAATGGTTCAAATGACTCTGAGCACTATGGGACTTAACATCTTAGGTCATCAGTCCCCTAGAACTTAGAACTAGTTAAACCTAACTAACCTAAGGATATCACGCACATCCATGCCCGAGGCAGGATTCGAACCTGGGACCGTAGCAGTCCCGCAGTTCCGGACTGCAGCGCCTAGAACCGCACGGCCACCGCGGCCGGCACTTAACAGTCGTTCCAGCAACTACATCACATGCAGGAGTTCACTTGTCCTGGTGAGGCGTATCTCGGAAAATCCAGTGTCTGTCACTCGTTGGCAGCACTGAGAGATGGGAAACATAATATGTGTACAACTTGTGGTTTCCAGCCCTTATTTCCTCAGGGATTCACGTCGAAACAGGTTCAGCGCCCTTTGCATAGTTCAGATTCATTATACGGGTGATTCAAAAAGAATACCACAACTTTAGGAATTTAAAACTCTGCAACGACAAAAGGCAGAGCTAAGCACTATCTGTCGGCGAATTAAGGGAGCTATAAAGTTTCATTTAGTTGTATATTTGTTCGCTTGAGGCGCTGTTGACTAGGCGTCAACGTCAGTTGATGCTAAGATGGCGACCGCTCAACAGAGAGCTTTTTGTGTTATTGAGTACGGCAGAAGTGAATCGACGACAGTTGTTCAGCGTGCATTTCGAACGAAGTATGGTGTTAAACCTCCTGATAGGTGGTGTATTAAACGTTGGTATAAACAGTTTACAGAGAATGGGTGTTTGTGCAAAGGGAAAAGTTGTCGACGGCCGAGAACGAGTGATGAAAATGTAGCACGCATCCAGCAAGCATTTGTTCGCAGCCCAGGAAAATCGACTCGCAGAGCTAGCAGAGAGCTGCAAATTCCACAATCAACTGTATGGAGAATCCTACGAAAAAGGTTAGTTATGAAACCTTATCGTCTGAAATTGGTTCAAGCACTGTCTGCAGCTGATAAGATTAAAAGAATCGATTTCTGTGATTTTATCCTTGCTCAAATGGAAACAGATGAATCTTTCGTTTCAAAGATTGTGTTTAGTGATGAAGCAACTTTCCACACTAAAGGGAAAGTCAACCGTCACAATGTCTGTATATGGGGCACTGAGAATCCGCGGGAAACAACTCAGTATGAACGTGACTCGCCTGAGGTGAACGTTTTCTGTGCCATTTCAGCCAATTAAGTTTTTGGTCCCTTTTTCTTCGAAGGTGCTACTGTAACTGGACTACAGTATCTGGAGATGTTAGAGAATTGGCTGTTCCCTCAGCTCGAACAAGAAGCACAACAATTCATATTTCAGCAGGATGGAGCGCCACCACATTGGCACTTATCTGTCCGTAACTACCTGAACGAGGCGATGGATCGGCCGCCAGGCAGCCCGTGACAGAGCACTTCATCACTGGCCTCCAAGAAGCCCTGATCTTACCCCCTGCGATTTTTTCTTATGGGGGTATGTTAAGGATATGGTGTTTCGGCCACCTCTCCCACCCACCATTGATGATTTGAAACGAGAAATAACAGCAGCTATCCAAACTGTTACGCCTGATATGCTACAGAGAGTGTGGAACGAGTTGGAGTATCAGGTTGATATTGCTCGAGTGTCTGGAGGGGGCCATATTGAACATCTCTGAACTTGTTTTTGAGTGAAAAAAAACCTTTTTAATTACTTTTTGCAATGATGTATAACAGAAGGTTATATTGTGTTTCTTTCATTAAATACACATTTTTAAAGTTGTGGTATTCTTTTTGAATCACCCATAACACCTTCAATGCCACGCTGTCGTTGAATATTACTAAATTTTAGTTGCAAATTGCGAACCTAAATTGACTTCATCTGTACTGTTTATCGGTGACGTATGAAAATTTTTACCGGACCGTGGCTCGTACCCGGACTTCAAGCTTAGCGTCGGCTACCCGAGCACACCTCCAGGACCGACCCACACTTCGACGTGCCACGTTTCCTCGCAGACATACTAGCGCCAGAGACGGACATTCCATACAATCGTCCTTATAACCCGTCGAGATATGTAGTACTCGCTACGTTATTGCACTCATACAACGCCTGTGTTGACAATTAACGTTATACAATGTTCCTTCAGAAATGCATGCATGTTTGAAGGAAATGACACACTCATTGATTGGTTTTTATTCCTTCCAGTGTGGTGTATTACGAGTGGCACTGTGTACGGGTGCAGATGGTTTACAATTAATTTCCCATAACAGTCCTATGACTTGCTGTTATCCCTCATTCTTACCCTGTGGACTAGTGTTCTGAGGACTTTACTTATGCATGCTGACGTCCGTTCTCTGGCGACTTTAGTAAACGCCCAAGATCTTGGTGATGACCAGCTGTAATAGATTATCGATTCTCTTCACATATGGCCACGCCATTCTCGGTAACAGATGGTCGTATAAGCCACGCTTTCTGGAAGATGAGGTTCTTCTTGCACTGTATTTTAGAAAGCGTTAGTTGGTTACATATTTTTTTTAATTGTTCATTAACAAATATAAATGTACTCTTCTCTCGTATTTCTTACCTAACATTAATTCATCTGTTACCGATTCTGCTTCTTCGCTCATCGACTTTACAGTCAGACCTCTTCTGATTTTTTGTTAGTTGTTCGATCTTACCTTGAGTAGCTTTTAATTTCCATTAAACAGTTTATTTCCTTCTTATCCATTAGACATTTTAGTGTCCGATAACGAAAAAATAGGTTTGAATTTTACGTGTGTTTCACGCTAGAATACGTTAGAATAATTTTAGCTGTAAGAAGAACGAACTGCCTTTGTTTGAATCACGCCCTCTCACTCGTTGGGTCAACACTGGTTTTACCTTTAGTAGCTTCGACACTAAACTTCCTCTCTTATCATTTCGTTAAAAACATTCCAGTTCTACAGGAATTGAAAATTGTGAGAGATACGCTGTGGCAGACGTAAAGTATTTGACAAATTCGACATTCTGAGATTACTGAGTTTGCCGTGTTGAATATTTTCTGTGAATGGAACTTCAATTAACTAGGTATATTTTGCATTTAAATTATTTTTACGATTTTATCGAGCTCAACTCTTTGTACAACAATTCATTTACATTTCGCAAGTGACAGCCTATTATAATAAACGGATAGGACGGGCGCTGAAACTAAAAACAGTCGTTGAAATCAGCAGATAGTAACATACATAGTTGGATATGGGATTACCTTGCACTTCGGCGAAGGATAGAAAACATATTTCGTACTTTCTGATTTTCAGTGAATCTAGTAATTCGTTCTTCATCAATACAAGGCCAATCGAGTAATTCGTTTGTCATCAGTTCAAGGCTAATCTAAAGCGACCATGTGCTATTTCTTTGTAATTCTAGAGTTACGGGAACTTGTTGACAACTAATGTACTGAGAAAGGAAAAAAAGTAACGGCGAACTTGTCAAAACCGCGCCACAGTTTCATTTTTCGTTAAACAAATGCTAATCCCAGCTGGCGAATGCTGACAGCGGTATCATTTCTCAGTCATTTGTGCGGTAGAGTTCAATGAATAATTATACTGGTAGACTGCTGCACTTACCGAACAAGCCACCGACTATGTTACTCATATACTTTTACGGAAACGTGTAGATACTCTAAGCCTTCATAGTTTTGCCTAGGATGTGTTCTGTTAGAAAATTAAAAATAACTGCAGCCTTCTAGTTTCGACTCCGACAAAGATTTTCTAAAGTATAGTTCCGTAACCGATAGCAAGATTATTGAGAAGAACTAGCTCTACAATGCAACAAGCGTCAAACAGCCCGCTCTGTTGACAATGAAACATAAAAAAGTACAATTGATTATAGAAATTCGCTCATACTGACATATAGTTTAAAAGTACACAGTTTGTACCAGAACACAAATGGCGGCGGATAGTTGACAGCTGAATTCAGAGATGTGTCGTGATGACTGACAGCGGTATCATTTCTCAGTCATTTGTGCGGTAGAGTTCAATGATTAATAACAATGGTAGACTGCTGCACTTACCGAGCAAACCACCGACTATGTTACTCATATACTTTTACATAAACGTGTAGATACTCTAAGCCTTCATAGTCTTGCCTAGGATGTGTTCTGTTAAAAAATTAAAAATAGCTGCAGCCTTCCAGTTTCGACTCCGACAAAGATTTTCGAAAGTGTAGTACCGTAACCGATAGCAGGATTATTGAGAAGAACTAGCTCTCCAATGCAACAAGCGTCAAACAGCTCGCTCTGTTGACAATGAAACATAAAAAAGTACAATTGATAATACAAAATCGCCCATACTGACATATACTTTAAAAAATGCACAGTTTGTACGAGAACACGAATGGCGGCGGATTGTTGATAACTGAATTCAGAGATGTAGTCTACCACGCAATCGTCTCGTGATGACTGCAGTGTAGTCTCTGGAGTCGATGTTCTGCTGTCCTTCACTATCACTGGTCTCGAATAAAATGGCGATAGCAGTTGATTTAGAAATAGGAATTACTCAGAAATCAAAATAAAACTTAATTGCGGCTCCGGCGCGTCGTTTTTGAGCAAAACTCACTGTAAATAACTAACTGTAAAATATCTTCTCGTCGGTTTCTTATTACACTCAAAATGCAAGATTTGGAACTTGGCCCGTTCCACCGTTTTGTGTGAAACAAATCACAGTTCATTGTACATACATACTCGGTCAAATTCTACTCGAAGTACACGAAACAAAAAGGTCATATTCTCTAGTTTGTCTTGTAGATCGTGTAAATTTGTTTGGGTCCTTGGAATACGTCACAATACAGTGGCACTCTTTTAACCCGATTGCTATTGATTCCAGAACCGCGACTTCCTCTCCCCAGCCTCTTCTGCATTTATCTACGAAATCTTATTGCTTGTATTTTCTTCTTTCTTCTCCTGACGTCATCTACGCTTGTGCTTCGTCCAAAATTAATTTTGCTTAAAGTTTAACAAATTACATCAACAATGGTCTTCATACAACTAGCCTCCTCCTTACAAATAACTACTTTCTCCGTCATTAAATACTGTCTCTGGTATACACCAACTGTTTCTTCTTTAAACACGATAAAAACAACTCTTCTTTTGACAAAGTAATGCACTCCTCTCAAAACTGTTCCACCCCCGCAACTTCCCGTCTTAACATAGCCGAGTACCCTCATTAGACTACTGTTCTTCCAGTTTGCACAATCTCTTCCTCCAAGCTTTCGACCACTGCTCTTCAGAAACACTTCTCTTTGCAAATTTTTTTTTTTTTTGTCATCAGTCTACTGACTGGTTTGATGCGGCCCGCCACGAATTCCTTTCCTGTGCTAACCTCTTCATCTCAGAGTAGCACTTGCAACCTACGTCCTCAATTATTTGTTTGACGTATTCCAATCTCTGTCTTCCTCTACAGTTTTTGCCCTCTACAGCTCCCGCTAGTACCATGGAAGTCATTCCCTCATGTCTTAGCAGATGTCCTATCATCCTGTCCCTTCTCCTTATCAGTGTTTTCCACATATTCCTTTCCTCTCCGATTCTGCGTAGAACCTCCTCATTCCTTACCTTATCAGTCTACCTAATTTTCAACATTCGTCTATAGCACCACATCTCAAATGCTTCGATTCTCTTCTGTTCCGGTTTTCCCACAGTCCATGTTTCACTACCATACAATGCTGTACTCCAGACGTACATCCTCAGAAATTTCTTCGCCAAATTAAGGCCGGCATTTGATATTAGTAGACTTCTCTTGGCCAGAAATGCCTTTTTTGCCATAGCGAGTCTGCTTTTGATGTTCTCCTTGCTCCGTCCGTCATTGGTTATTTTACTGCCTAGGTAGCAGAATTCCTTAACTTCGCTGACTTCGTGACCATCAATCCTGATGTTAAGTTTCTCGCTGTTCTCATTTCTACTACTTCTCATTACCTTCGTCTTTCTCCGATTTACTCTCAAACGTTACTGTGTACTCATTAGACTGTTCATTCCGTTCACCAGATCATTTAATTCTTCTTCACTTTCACTCAGGATAGCAATGTTATCAGCGAATCGTATCATTGATATCCTTTCACCTTGTATTTTAATTCCACTCCTGAACCTTTCTTTTATTTCCATCATTGCTTCCTCGATGTACAGATTGAAGAGTAGGGGCGAAAGGCTACAGCCTTGTCTTACACCCTTCTTAATACGAGCACTTCGTTCTTGATCGTCCAAATTCCCTCTTGGTTGTTGTACACATTGTATATGACCCGTCTCTCCCTATAGCTTACCCCTACTTTTTTCAGAATCTCGAACAGCTTGCACCATTTTATATTGTCGAACGCTTTTTCCAGATCGACAAATCCTGTGAAAGTGTCTTGATTTTTCTTTAGCCTTGCTTCCATTATTAGCCTTAACGTCAGAATTGCCTCTCTCGTCCCTTTGCTTTTCCTAAAGCCAAACTGATCGTCACCTAGAGCATTCTCAATTTTCTTTTCCATTCTTCTGTATATTATTCTTGTAAGCAGCTTCGATGCATGAGCTGTTAAGCTGATTGTGCGATAATTATCGCACTTGTCAGCTCTTGCCGTCTTCGGAATTGTGTGGATGATGCTTTTCCGAAAGTCAGATGGTATATCGCCAGACTCATATATTCTACACACCAACGTGAATAGTCGTTTTGTTGCCACTTCTCCCAATGATTTTAGAAATTCTGATGGAATGTTATCTATCCCTTCTGCCTTATTTGACCGTAAGTCCTTCAAAGCTCTTTTAAATTCCGATTCTAATACTGGATCCCCTATCTCTTCTAAATCGACTCCTGTTTCTTCTTCTATCACATCAGACAAATCTTCACCCTCATAGAGGCTTTCAATGCATTCTTTCCACCTATCTGTTCTCTCCTCTGCATTTAACAGTGGAATTCCCGTTGCACTCTTAATGTTACCACCATTGCTTTTAATGTCACCAAAGGTTGTTTTGACTTTCCTGTATGCTGAGTCAGTCCTTCCAACAATCATATCTTTTTCAATGTCTTCACATTTTTCCTGCAGCCATTTCGTCTTAGCTTCCCTGCACTTCCTATTTATTTCATTCCTCAGCGACTTGTATTTCTGTATTCCTGATTTTCCCGGAACATGTTTGTACTTCCTCCTTTCATCAATCAACTGATTTCTTCTGTTACCCATGGTTTCTTCTCAGCTACCTTCTTTGTACCTATGTTTTCCTTTCCAACTTCTGTGATGGCCCTTTTTAGAGACGTCCATTCCTCTTCAACTGTACTGCCTACTGCGCTGTTCCTTTTTTTGCTGTATCTATAGCGTTAGAGAACTTCAAACGCATCTCGTCATTCCTTAGTACTTCCGTATCCCACTTCTTTGCGTATTGATTCTTCCTGACTAATGTCTTGAACTTCAGCCTACTCTTCATCACTACTATATTGTGATCTGAGTCTATATCTGCTTCTGGGTACGCCTTACAATCCAGTGTCTGATTTCGGAATCTCTGTCTGACCATGATGTAATCTAATTGAAATCTTCCCGTATCTCCCGGCCTTTTCCAAGTATACCTCCTCCTCTTGTGATTCTTGAACAGGGTATTCGCTAATACTAGCTGAAACTTGTTACAGAACTCAATTAGTCTTTCTCCTCTTTCATTCCTTGTCCCAAGCCCATATTCTCCTGTAACCTTTTCTTCTACTTCTTCCCCTGCAACTACATTCCAGTCGCCCATGACTATTAGGTTTTCGTCCCCCTTTACATACTGCATTACCCTTTCAATATCCTCATACACTTTCTCTATCTGTTCATCTTCAGCTTGCGACGTCGGCATGTATACCTGAACTATCGTTGTCGGTGTTGGTCTGCTGTCGATTCTGATTAGAACAACCCGGTCACTGAACTGTTCACAGTAACACACCCTCTGCCCTACCTTCCTATTCATAACGAATCCTACACCTGTTATACCATTTTCTGCTGCTGTTGATATTGCCCGATACTCATCTGACCAGAAATCCTTGTCTTCCTTCCACTTCACTTCACTGACCCCTACTATATCTAGATTGAGCCTTTGCATTTCCCTTTTCAGATTTTCTAGTTTCCCTACCACGTTCAAGCTTCTGACATTCCACGCCTCGACTCGTAGAACGCTATCCTTTCGTTGATTATTCAATCTTTTTCTCATGGTAACCTCCCCCTTGGCAGTCCCCTCCCAGAGATCCAAATGGGGGACTATTCCGGAATCTTTTGCCAATGGAGAGATCATCATGACACTTCTTCAATTACAGGCCACATGTCCTGTGGATACACCGTACGTGTCTTTAATGCAGTGGTTTCCATTGCCTTCTCCATCCTCATGTCGTCGATCATTGCTAATTCTTCCGCCTTTAGGGGCAATTTCCCACCCCTAGGATAAGAGAGTGCTCTGAACCTCTATCCGCTCCTCCGCCCTCTTTTGACAAGGCCGTTGGCAGAATGAGGCTGACTTCTTATGCCGGAAGTCTTCGACCGCCAATGCTGATTATTTATCAAAATTTAGGCAGTGGCGGGGATCGAACCCGGAACCGAAGACGTTTGATTATGAATCAAAGACGCTAGCCCCCCCCCTTTTTTTTTTTTTTTTTAAATCTCGTTTTGTTCGATTTTGTTCGTTGCATCTGCTCGGGGCGGACGTCGTAGGACATCCGTTTAAGTTTGTTGTTGATCGATTAACTCAGTTTTTTTATTACAGAGGGAGCTAACCCTCTGACCGAACACACTGAGTTACCGTGCCGGCATCCCTAGACCACGGGTACCCTTTGCAAATTATAAGTACCTTTTCTACCAGTAATTCTACTGATCAAAACCGTCCGTCTTAACATTGCTTAACATCCTTGAACTCACTCGCCTATCAATTTTCATCTCTCTTGCGTTCGTAAGACTTCCACAAATATGCTATTTACTTCACAAGGCAGAAACTCTCTGAAATACGTAGACAATGTACACAGATACATTGAGAAGAAAATAACAGTTTAAAATAACAGTATCAATTTAAGTAATAATGTCACATTACATATTCATATACACGAGGGCTATCCGCAAAGTACATTACGTTTTGGAATTAAAAATAAATAAAGTATCGGAAATTTTTTTATTATATACAGATGAAAGCCACACTTAAATACTCCTTTTCTACATAGTTGCCATTTAAATTAAGGCACTTATCGTAGCGATGGACGAGCTTGGAAATTCCTTCGTCGTAAAATTCGGCCGCCTGCGCCTTCAACCACGTGGTTACCTCTTCTTGAAGCTGTGCGTCGTCATCAAAACGCTGCATAGCCAACCACTTCTTCATTGCTGGGAATAAGTGGAAGTCGCTCGGTGCCAGGTCAGGACTGTACGGCGGATGAGGAAACAACTCCCACTTAAAAGAATCGAGAACTTCACGAGTGGCATTTGTCGTGTGGGCCCGGGCGTTGTCGTGAATCAGCAAGATCTTTGAGCCCAACTTTCCCCTGCGCTTGTTTTGTATTGCTCTTCTGAGGTTGTGCAGAGTCTGGCAATACCTCTGAGAGTTTATTGTAGTGCCTCTTTCCAGGAAATCCATAAAAATCACACCTTTTCTGTCCCGAAAGACAGTCATTACGTGGTTGAAGGCGCAGGCAGCCGAATTTTACGACAAAGGAATTTCCAAGCTCGTCCATCGCTACGATAAGTGCCTTAATTTAAATGGCAACTATGTAGAAAAGTAGTATTTAAGTGTGGCTTTCATCTGTATATAATAAAAAAAATTTCCAATACTTTATTTATTTTTAATTCCAAAACGTGATGTACTTTGTGGATAGCCCTCGTGTAAGGTCACAAAATGACTAAAGAAAATTTAAAAGAAAGAAAACAAAGAAAATACGTACAGTTTTATAACGCTTCCTACGGGATATCACATTAGTGGGGAGTCTCTCACACAATCATCAAAGGAAACTAAAGGACGCCCGTCTCAGAACGATTACATAGAAAATGTGGGGAAGGCAAACTAAAGACTACGTTTTATTGCCAGAACACTTAGAAAATGCAAAAAACTAGTAAAGGTAGTACCAACATTACACTTTTCCGTCCTATCCTGGAGTGTTGCTAATGGTATGGGATAGGACTGACGGAGGACATCGACAAAGCTTCAAAGAAGGGCAGTTCGTTTTGTATTGTCGCGAAAAAGAGGAGACAGTGTGATGGATATGATATGCGACTTTGAATGGTAGTCATTAAAACAAAGACATTTCTCGTTGCGGCGAGATCTTTAGATTTCGGCTACCAACTTTCCTCTCCGAATGTGAAGATATTTCTTGACTCCCATCTGAATAATGAAAAAATGATCATTGTAATAAAATCAGAAAAATCGGGCTTTCACAGAAAGTGTGTGCTTTTCCAACGTGCTTTTCGAGAGTGGAACTGTAAAGATACAGTCTGAAAGTGGTTCGACGAACCCCATGCCAGACACTTAATTGTGAATTGCAGAATGTTCATGTAGATGTTGTAGATACGTTTGACGTCGGAAATAGTTTCTAATGAGCTAGTGTGGCGCAAATTTCATTTAGAGAGCCCATTACGTCTTTTTTTGCGTCGTCTTGCGAGAGGAAACGTACGCTTGCTACTCGATTCTCATACCTGAGACAAAATACTGTATATTCTCGCTCTCGTTCACCGCTTTTGCCTCCTGGTTCTCCTTAGATACCAGTAAAGGTTCCGGAGCAAGAAATATTTACAGCTGGTGCTACGGTGGCTAACGTTAGAACAGCAAATAAGAGGAAAGAGAAGGGATACATGATCGTTCCTAATTCTTTAGTTATGTTCGACGCGGGAATTGTAAGGAAAATAAATTTCAAGTTTTTTTACGCTAGTGTAAATACGTTAGATTTCTCACCATACGTCCACAAGCCCTAATGAATGGCCTTTAGTCTAAATAGTAGTAATGTAATCACATATACCTCCCTCTTCGTTTGACAAGTGAAGGTAATAAAGTTCATGCGTTCCCCCACGAGAAAGCGTAAAACCAGAGGCACAACTTTTTCACTAACTCTGTCCTAACAGAAAACAGGAGATTTGTCACCAGCGGCGTGTTATCTTATCCCAGCTATCTCGGGAGCCAGCGTGCCGTGTTGCCTCGCCATACTCAGGGTTGCATCGTAGTCCTCGTGCGTTATGTAGGACTATTCACAACAGAGTATTCTGGGAAAGACAGTGCATAAAATACGCAGTGTGAATTGTCGCTTCCAACAGAGTGAGCTGTCCTGACTCTTCAAGAGAACTGACGCTTCTGATGCTGCGCTCCACCTTTCGAACGTGTCGCCTGAGACTACAAACATACATTTATCACATCATTTTTCCTACGTTCAGTTGCCGCAATGGCTGTTTATCGGCGGTTAAGAACAAAAGTTTCTATCCTCTAAATTTTTGTTCATCGTCAGCCACGTACTGCCGCGTTGACACGCCGTCTGTATAGTTTGATACCAACTAACTGGAATCTACACTGAGGTGACATGGGATAGCGCGATATGCACAAATACAGATGACGGTAGTATCGCGTGCACAAGGTATAAAATGATGCTGCATTGGCGGAACTGTCATTTGTATTCAGGTGATTCATATGAAAAGGTTTCCGATGTGATTATGCCCGCACGACGGAAATTAACAGATTTTGAACGGGTAGCTATACTTGGCTGAACTCTGTTTCTAATGACCTCGTTGCCTATAGGATATTAAATCCTAATCTTCCTTCTTTGCACCAGACTGTCCAGAGAAGTAACAGGGTTTGCAAAGTGAAAAGAAAAGAGGAGCAGAGGTTTCTTTTCAATTTCAGATATCTGATTCCCCCAATCTAGGAAACTATTGCTTATTAGTTCATGTAGAGGCAGGCGTATGATTCTAAAGATCATGAAAATTTACGGATCACTATAAGCTAATTTTGTGCAATCAATATGCTATAACCGCGAAATTCGGGTAACTACGTTACAAGCAAATTGAGGCTACGACTCTAAAATTACGTCAGAGATCATAATCCGGTTCTAAGCAATTTTTTCTTTAATTAATTAGGAGGGCTGAAGTTGAAAATACCGCTTCAACAGTAAGGTTCCTTTTATTTACCAATGCTTAAACCACGAGCGGTTCAGACTTTTACACGTCCATCATCAGGTGAGATAACTTTGTGCTGTGACCCCGAATCTGCGCTCGCGCTCTGTCGCTGGAGGTGCACCGCGTCCTGTACTCGTCCATCGCGGCTTTCGGGGTCACAGCACAAAGTTACCACACTTGATGATGGACGCATAAAAGCTTGAACCGCTCGTGGTTTAAGTAACGCAAGATAATAAGAATGAAGCGGTACCTCCACTCTCGGCTATAATGCTCAGTTGCCGATGTGCTTCCAGCAGGGTCGTTTGTAATCGGGAGGGAGAAACCAACATTTGCACCTTCGTAAACCAACTCAGATTCACACAAGTTTCCTACTGTTTACTTACAGAATCCTAGTGAGTATTGTGAACGTCTTTTACACTCGTAGATTAGAGGTGCTGGCAGGTAGTGACTCTTTCAAGCCAACAAGCCTTGCTCTCACACAGATACTTCAGACCAACAGCAGAGTGTCAGTTTAATTTTGTATATCATTGCTATAACTAAGCAGAAAGATGGCCAGTATTCGTTAGAAACGGCTTGCATCGTAACTTTTTCTTTGTTGTTAGTGCCAACCCCTTCTGTTAGTAAACGTCTAAGTTTAGAAAATACACGGCTATTACAAATGATTGAAGCGATTTCATAAATTCACTGTAGCTCCATTCATTGACATATGGTCACGACACACTACAGATACGTAGAAAATCTCATAAAGTTTTGTTCGGCTGAAGCCGCACTTCAGGTTTCTACCGCCAGAGCGCTCGAGAGCGCATGAGACAAAATGGAGACAGGAGCCGAGAAAGCGTATGTCGTGCTTGAAATGCACTCACATCAGTCAGTCATAACAGTGCAACGACACTTCAGGACGAAGTTCAACAAAGATCCACCAACTGCTAACTCCATTCGGCGATGGTATGCGCAGTTTAAAGCTTCTGGATGCCTCTGTAAGGGGAAATCAACGGGTCGGCCTGCAGTGAGCGAAGAAACGGTTGAACGCGTGCGGGCAAGTTTCACGCGTAGCCCACGGAAATTGACGAATAAATCAAGCAGGGAGCTAAACGTACCACAGCCGACGGTTTGGAAAATCTTACGGAAAAGGCTAAAGCAGAAGCCTTACCGTTTACAATTGCTACAAACCCTGACACCCGATGACGAAGTCAAATGCTTTGAATTTTCGGCGCGGTTGCAACAGCTCATGGAAGAGGATGCGTTCAGTGCGAAACTTGTTTCCAGTGATGAAGCAACATTTTTTCTTAATGGTGAAGTGAACAGACACAATGTGAGAATCTGGGCGGTAGAGAATCCTCATGCATTCGTGCAGCAAATTCGCAATTCACGAAAAGTTAACGTGTTTTGTGAAATCTCACGGTTTAAAGTTTACGGCCCCTTTTTCTTCTGCGAAAAAAGCGTTACAGGACACGTGTATCTGGACATGCTAGAAAGTTGGCTCATGCCACAACTGGAGACCGACAGTGCCGAATTCATCTTTCAACAGGATGTTGCTCCACCGCACTTCCATCATGATGTTCGGCATTTCTTAAACAGGAGATTGGAAAACCGATGGATCAGTCGTGGTGGAGATCATGATCAGCAATTCATGTCTTGGCCTCCACGCTCTCCCGACTTAACCCCATGCGATTTCTTTCTGTGGGGTTATGTGAAAGATTCAGTGTTTAAACCTCCTCTACCAAGAAACGTGCCAGAACTGCGAGCTCGCATCAACGATGCTTTCGAACTCATTGATGTGGACATGCTGCGCCGAGTGTGGGAGGAACTTGATTATCGGCTTGATGTCTGCCGAATCACTAAAGGGGCACATATCGAACATTTGTGAATGCCTAAAAAAACTTTTTGAGGTTTTGTATGTGTGTGCAAAGCATTGTGAAAATATCTCAAATAATAAAGTTATTGTAGAGCTGTGAAATCGCTTCAATCATTTGTAATAACCCTGTATATTGTTGCGAAGACAATTTCTAAAGCGATATTTATGAAGTACTATTATTTAACTGAATAATTTTGAATTTCGCCTAGTAGTAATTTCCATTAAGAAGCCGTCAAACGTTCTGTACTGCTGCTTAGCCGTAACTTGTAGAAGAATACAAATTTTAATAGGTGTCACCAGTGACGGCACTGGAAAACATGATACGTTCATAAGAGTATTTTTCTTTCTGTCCTTAGAGTCACTGAACGTCACTACTACTTTGACTACTTTTTAATTACAGAACGTCAGTTTTATGCCAACATGGCTATTTGATTTAGTATTATTCAGCAAAGGCAACCCATAACAAATCTCCTCTGACGGGGAAAAAAAGTCGCAACACCAAGAAGGAGTTGTGCGACATAAACGAAACTTAGAAGGCGTGTTTATACAGCTGAAGTTTCCCGCGAGTAGCACAAGAGTGGTGCTACGAGGTGCATTCAAGTTCTATGGCCTCTGATTTTTTTTCTCCGGACTGGAAAGAGATAGAAACATGCGCATTGTTTTAAAATGAGACCGCGTTCATTGTCAATACGTCCCAGAGATGGCAGCATCGTACGGCAGATGGAATTTCACAGCCAGCGGCGAGAATGAGAACTGTTTTAAGTACTTAAAATGGCGACGTTTTCCTTACTTGAACAGCGTGCAATCATTGGTTTTCTGAATTTGCGTGGTGTGAAACCAATTGAAATTCATCGACAGTTGAAGGAGACATGTGGTGATGGAGTTATGGATGTGTCGAAACTGCGTTCGTGGGTGCGACAGTTTAATGAAGGCAGAACATCGTGTGACAACAAACCGAAACAACCTCGGGCTCGCACAAGCCGGTCTGACGACACGATCGAGAAAGTGGAGAGAATTGTTTTGGGGGATCGCCGAATGACTGTTGAACAGATCGCCTCCAGAGTTGACATTTCTGTGGGTTCTGTGCACACAATCCTGCATGACGACCTGAAAATACGAAAAGTGTCATCCAGGTGGGTGCCACGAATGCTGACGGACGACCACACGGCTGCCCGTGTGGCATGTTGCCAAGCAATGTTGACGCGCAACGACAGCATGAATGCGACTTTCTTTTCGTCGGTTGTGTCAATGGATGAGACGTGGATGCCATTTTTCAATCCAGAAACAAAGCGCCAGTCATCTCAATGGAAGCACACAGATTCACTGTCACCAAAAAAAGTCGGGTAACCGCCAGTGCTGAAAAAATGATGGTGTCCATGTTCTGGGACAGAGAGGGCGTAATTCTTACCCATTGCGTTCCAAAGGGCACTACGGTAACAGGTGCATCCTACGAAAATATTTTGAAGAACAAATTCCTTCCTGCACTGCAACAAAAACGTCCGGGAAGGGCTGCGCGTGTGCTGTTTCACCGAGACAACGCACCCGCACATCGAGCTAACGTTACGCAACAGTTTCTTCGTGATAACAACTTTGAAGTGATTCCTCATGTTCCCTACTGACCTGACGTGGCTCCTAGTGACTTTTGGCTTTTTCCAACAATGAAAGACACTCTCCGTGGTCGCACATTCACCAGCCGTGCTGCTATTGCCTCAGCGATTTTCCAGTGGTCAAAACAGACTCCTAAAGAAGCCTTCGCCGCTGCCATGGAATCATGGCGTCAGCGTTGTGAAAAATGTGTACGTCTACAGGGCGAATACGTCGAGAAGTAACGCCAGTTTCATCGATTTCGGGTGAGTAGTTAATTAGAAAAAAAATTGGAGGCCTTAGACCTTGAATGCACCTCGTAGTAGCGCCACTGTGTGGATGCAAATCAGTTTTGCTTTAAACACACTCTGCAACTGACGTGAGCGCTAGTTACCTTTGAGATTGGACGGGTTGTGTTGATGTTAGCCAAGAACGCCTTTAAGGCGACAAAGACGCCATTACCAACGCCTCACTGAGTCTGAACGATGTCATCTCGTAGGGTTACGTGAAGCTGGATGTTCCTTCTTCGATACTGCAGAAAGACTTGGCAGGAATGTAACAACTGCAAATGATCGCTGGCAGCGGTGGTCACGAGTATTTACAATCGCAATAAGACCGGGCTCCAGATCGCCATGTCGTACTGCCGAGAGGGAAGACCACCGTGTTCAGCGTATGGCTCTGCAGCATCGTACTGCATCTGCAGCAGCAATCTGAGCAGCAGTTAACACAACAGTGCGGCAACGAACTGTTACAAATCGGTTATTTCAAGGACGGCTCCGACCCACTCGCCCTGTATCGTGCATTCCACTGAGCCCGAACCACTGCGACTTCAGTGGTGTCCAGCGAGAGCTCATTAGAGGCCAGGGTAGAGGTGTGTTGTGTTTTCTGATGAAAGCTGGCTCTGCCTCGGTGCCAGTGATGGCCGTGTGTTGGTTGGGAGGACAGTTGGGGGCCTGTAACCAGGTCGTCTGCATGCTACACACACTGGACCTACACCTGGAGTTATGGTCTGGGTGTGACTTCATATAATGGCAGGAGCACTCTTATGGTTATCCCACGCACCCTGACTGCAAATCTGTACGACAGTCTGGTAACTCGACGTTGTGCTGATATCTATGAACAGAATTCCAGGGGGTGTTTTCCAACAGGATAACGCTCGTCCATATAGTAACCCAACACGCTCTACAGAGGATTAACGTGTTGTCTTCGCCTGTTCGGTTATCAGATCTCTCTCCAATCGAGCACATATAGGACGTCATCGGACGAAAACTGCAGCGTCATCCACGAACACCATTAACTGTCCCTTATTGACAGACCGAGTGCAACAGGCATAGAACTCCATCCCACAAACTGACATCCACGTTTGCATGCTTACATTAAACATTCTGACGGTTACACCGGTTATAAATGCACCAACATTTCACACTTACAATGGCTTATCTCACGTGATTAACCTGTGATCTTGCAATGCTACCTAGGCAAATGTATTCCCAAAATTTCATTACTCTACATTAATTATTTTTTGGTGTTTTCCGTCAGTTTATCTACGATTTTCTGTCGCAATGCAATACGCATCAAGAGACACGTTCCTTAATCAGTCAGAAGATTGAGCGGACTCATGTAACAGATAAAGTCTATCGTGGCATGTATCTTTCTTTGTAATGCTAGTAAAACAGAACTCAATATCTATGCGTAACTCACGTCCTATCTGTTCATTTGAAGATGAGCTCTAAGAGTGATCGATAACATCTAAAAAAGTGGAATCATTCAATAGAGTAATGCCCAGCTTATCATTGTTGTTGAAAGAAAATAACTATTTCTAAGTACACTAAATAACGCGAAATCGGTTCTTTAGATTGTCAGTCATCCGTACCATGTGGAATATTGGCTACCAATTTCGATTTTTGAGGTACGATGTCGCTACCAGAATTTTCAGAGTTGACATTAAGGCTAATTTAAACCCATTCTAAAAAATTGGCTCTGCTCGGATAAGAACTTGTCTTTTAGAGGTCAGTCTTTCTAATCGTGCGATACGGTCACTCATGACTTCCTGCGTTAATTATTCTACCCATACCACCAGATCTACCACATGAAACGATGTAGAAAATCTACGTCTCATATTGTAATATCTGTCTGCTTCTAAAATTTTTCTCGTCTATTCTTTCTACCAGCGCCATTTTAGCTGTACCTGATTGCAACCGCTAGCATACACACGATTTTCTGCTAAAAGTTTGTTCTGCGTTTCTATCCTCTCCCGTTCTTTCCAGTACTTTCTGGTTCCTATCTTATCACTTGACTTTTAACATACTGTACTTCTGCTGCACCACTTTTCGTTATTCCTTGTGTTGATGAGCTTCGGCCGCGTAATTTTGGATATGTTTTCCTGCTTGTCGCACTGTACATGGTTTAAATGATAACTGTTTACAACGTACCACGGTGGTGTAAGAAGTCTAGACGAACAATTTGACAGAAGACACTTGTGGACTATCAAGCTGGAAACAACCTGAAATTGATTCAAGAATGAATTTTCACTCTGCAAGAACCTGGTTCCTATGTTTTGTTTGCTTGTAGCATCTTCCGATATGTCAGATAAACTTAGATTTGAAAAGTAATTATCATTAATATGGCTTCGTTCGGAACAATGTGTATAGAAACAATGTGCTTCTTTTAGTTCAAAAAATATTATCCAGCCTCTTGGTCAGCGCTAGATATTTCATGTGCTACATTTTAAACGAGGTCTAGTCCCCGCTGCCGAGGAGTTAAGCCATAATTCAAGGACATATAGGGCGACCAACTTCTTAACACAAGATAAATGAAGGATGCTCTCAAGAACCGTCAAACTGCTGTAGTTCGAATAAAATCCTGGATCAATAAATATCAGTGAGAATCAATATCCATTAAAACAGCCCAGCACGGTAATTACGAATTCAGTTCCATGGGTGGATCATACACATCTACTGCGAATACGACTATATAGACGTTTTTGGGAAGGGAGGTACTTCATAAACGTTGTTTGGTAACAAAGTTTCATTGTTTCGGGATGCGAGTGTATCAGTTTATTTCAGTATATTCAGTTCTATTCAGACATGATTTAAAAAAAAAAAACATAACAGTACATTTCTACAGCTTCGCCGAATGCAACAGTATAATTGAGTAACTATATCCATTTCCAGACAATATATTTAAAAAGCACTTTTCTGCCTTTCTGTTCGGTAAAACAACTGTGCGATCCACGTACTTGTTGAGCTACTTGCTGTTCAACCAGTAGTAACAACTGTGATGAAGAACTTTAGCACAATTTTCTTATATTCTTCACCGCTCTCTGACATCCGTCCCCACATTCCCTTTTAATCTTCGTTTACTAAACGTTGTTTTCTTGGCCTTATTTTTCCTCAAACTCTTCCTTCGTCACTTCCTTTTCTGAAAACCTCTACATATGAATTAGCCACCCAACAACGTATTCATCAACTTCTATCAATCTACCTCCATAAAACTAAGTGTTAATAAATCTTCTCTCAATGTATTTGTCTGTAGCTCAGTCTTATATGGAAGTAAAAAGTGATGATATACAGTTCAGACAAGAAGAGAATAGAAGCTGCAGAAGAATAATGAAGA
The DNA here is from genome assembly GCF_021461385.2 of Schistocerca piceifrons. NCBI lineage: Eukaryota > Metazoa > Arthropoda > Insecta > Orthoptera > Acrididae > Schistocerca > Schistocerca piceifrons. The sequence goes on from NC_060141.1 coordinate 25,681,413, forward strand.
TAGATGAGTAGATCGAATAACTAGTGAACAGGCCCTAAATCCAGCTGAGGAGAAAAGCAATTTATGATATAAGCTGACTAAAAGAAGGCATTGGCCGACAAGACACTTCCTGAACCTTCTATGTCTTGACAGTCTGTTACTAGAGGGAAGTGTGGAGAAGTAAATTTTAGAGGGAGACCGTGGCTCGACCACACTCAACAGGTTCAAACGGATGTCGGTTGCAGCAGTCATGCACAAATGAAGGGGCTTGCCCGACTAAAGACCACAACGACGACACAGTTATTTGAGTTTTCCGTCCTCCAAGTCTTTCGCAGTCCGTCATTTACACATTCTTCTGTTCCCGTATAATGTTTTCTCTTCCTGTATTATTTACAGAAGTTGTCAGTCTCTAGCTGCCACAGTCTAAGTTCCGTTTCACTAGAATATCCATTGTTATGTATGTTGTAAAGTCTTTGGGTAATTGCTTGTTACCTGAAGAATTGCCTTAATACATAGAAAGTTGATTAACATGCGGTTTTTCTGTTACCTCCCGTTATCAGTAATCCTGAGCACACAAACTCCTCAATTTTCTCAAAATTTTCATCACGGCCGATTACGTCCGTCCTAACTGCTTTGTCAAGCCAAAAATCAGTACATCATATTTTAAAGGACATCATATTTGCCGTTGACTGTAGAAATTATTTATTTCACAATTGCAATTTCAGCCTTAGGCCAGTCATCAAACAAGTACGAAATTCTGTACATCGTGAAAAGATGCAAATTACGTGAAATGATACGAATGTTAATATCCTTCACATAAATCGCTACAAATCAGTGTTTTGCATGTGAACTGAAGCCGTTGCTGCGAAAATGTAAATAGTGCATGCAAACAGTGTGTTAGAGCGCTGATTTGTAGCGATTTATTTGGTGGATGTTGACAGTGGTAACATTTCACTTAATTTACATCATTTCACGATGTACGGAGCTTCGAACTCGTTTAATATTACTGTATTTCTACAGCGAAAGGCTTATATTTCAATATGAGATGTGTACGTATCAGAGGATTTTTAAATTTGACGTATACTGAAGTAAAATATTTTGCAGCATCACATGAAAATGGGCTAAGGGACGAAACTACGATTATGAAATAAATAATTTCTATAGTGAAGGCGAATATGACGTCACTTAAAAAATTCTACATGACTGTGTACCTTGGTCATGAGATGTTAACTAGACTGTCATACGAATAGGCTAGATATTAATACATACACCAAAATGATTCTTCTTCTTCGTGTCTTTGTTCCGCATCAGCGCAGGATCGTCATGGTTATATAATGATTTGGCATGCTTAGTTGGAAACGTGACCGGATACCATCCCCCGTCGCCATCCCGTTACCCCTGGGAACGGAATATGTGCCACCAGCTGTCTGTGTGTAGTGTTGCTTATGTGAAAGTGAGCGGAAGTTTTTCTAAATCATTGTGAATCGTGTAACTAAGGCTCATTGGGAACCAGACCTGTGTTCAACTAGTGGGATGTGGGAAACCGCCTAAACACGACATCCAGGCTGGCCGACACACCGACACTTGTCATTAATCTGTGGGTGGATTCGTTGCGGCGTCGGCGCAGCTCCCCGTCCCGGAAGCGGCATTGTAGCACGTACGGCTATCCGGGCTGGTACACATAAAAAAATCATTCGTCTAGTGTTATTTATTGTGCTTCGTTTAATGCTTTCTCCAAGCTGATATTAATGAATAACACTGAGAGAAAATGTTATGGATGCAGTTCTCTTTCAAAATTTTTGAATTCTTTACATCTCACCCATATTATAAACTTGTCTTTAAGTCATCTTTGTAGTCTGTATCAACTTTCTTAGCATTTCAAATACTTCCAGAGCTTTCTACAGCTCTCTCGACATCAGCGAATCGAACAGTGACCAGAACTGAACTATCGTGTTCCGATACTGTCTTCGCATATTTGTTATAACTATTTTATCTGGGTCAGATTTTCTTGGTCACCAATTATGTTTTATCATATAGATAATAATAATTCCATTTTTGCAAATTGATTCATGTTCCACGTGTAGATGCTACGCATCTTCAGCGGTATATATATATATATATATATATATATATATATATATATATATATATATATATATATATATATATATTGATACGAGATTTGTAGTGATTACTCGGCACCTTATTTAAATCTAGCTGTTTCATTTTACAACCATATGACCTTCTTTCTTACTTACATTTATTTTTGATTTTTGTCCTATTTATCCATTCATTTGTTGTTTCACATGTCCAAAATGCACATAGCACAGATTTCTTCCAATAAACATTTCTTTGCACATAACCTGTATTGTAGTACACTGCAATAGACTGACGGATCTCTCTCTCTCTCTCTCTCTCTCTCTCTCACACACACACACACACACACACACACACACACATTCACACACGCACGCGTGAACACATGGCATACGCCAAAACGATTTGGTCCAGAGTGCCGATTGCTCCGCATTAACGAATGTTTGTGCGTTATCGAATTTTGCATTAGCGAATTTTCGATAAGCAGCTGGGATATGGCGTAGCGAACATAACGGAAGCCCAGGACACTACACTTTAATGGCACCCCCCTCCCACCCTCCACCCTATCGGCGCCGGCGCACAAGTCTTTATTGGCGGCCCCCCCTTCAGAAACGCATATGGTAATAAAATATATAGAATTTACTGTAATAATAATATTTTTCCCGGAAAATCATGTTTCCTTGGAGACCATTTGCGCCCCTTTGCAAGAGGCGCCCGGTGCATGATAAACCACCTCCCCTTTGCCCCACACTCGCTACACCACTGGGACCGTGTCCCTACTGGTAGTGTATAGCTCCTTGGCCGGAAAGACATATGACATTTTTGTTCTTCATTTTATGTTATGAAAGAACAGATAGGGTCTCCTCTCTTTTTCTGCCTTCTCCCACATTTCTTACCATTCTCTATCAATTCATGACTTTATTTCCTTCTTTGATGGGGCTCTTGGGCCCAGCACCCACTTTACTTTACCATAATTATTTGCCCTTCCTGAGCCAATATTTTGCCCCAGTCGGTGTTGCTCTCTACGCACCTAGGCAAAAGTTCACTTCCGTGTGCTCGCCGCAGAGGCTGCGGTGCCCTAGACTTTCTGGCTCGATGAAGCCTTTCGCTCGACCCGCAGCCATCAATAGCGTTTACGATTGGTGTGGTATCATCTTATTGCACTCAGAGGCAACTGAAAGTTCTTCAACCAGCTGATGCTATTTTTCCAGGATTTTATTGCCTCTTTGACAAAAGATTTTCATTGCCTGCATGGAAGTTTTTGTTTTCGTTGATGTTTATACCAAGGTACCTAAATACACTGCGCAACACAGTTAAAGGGTCGCATTTCGAAACCCGTTACTATCTCGCTTGCGTCACATTAGTTTGGCTCAAAGGTGCCTGCAACCTTCCTTTGTAATGTTGCAAAAGCGTGAAGCCTTGCGACGTCACCCTCCGGCTCCGCGCGTTTCAAACAGCAAGGCGTCGACACATGTGAAGGAAAAGGTCAGAGCTCAGAAGTTCATGTGAGAGCTAAGGTTGGTCAGTTACGTCACACTGGCACCAAATTTCACCACAGTTCTGCCCAACTTCACCGTGGACGTGCCACACGATCGAAAGGTCGTCACAACCCCTCCTACCCACTTCTCACCCCCTTTTTTTCTACCCTTCTGCGACAGAGGTCAGAACCATGACGCTCAGCATTGAAATCAAGCGGTTTTCTTAACGGTTGCCGCGGTAAACATTTAAGACCCACGCTCGCTCAGAGTCGAAACAAAGAGGCATTAGGGGATAGCATTAGGGCGTCAGTGAAACCACGCCTTTTCTTGGGGCAGTGGAAATCGACAGTTCGCAGTGTGACGAGCAACAGGACGATGTTCTTGACATTCTTGGACGCTGCTGACAGCCCGGAAACGATTAATAATTCTCCAAGAACATTGTAGGCCAGTAACCGCAAAGAACGTGATCGCGCCGCTTTGGAATGCAGTGCACAGCAGTTTTTGCTCTGGGTGGAACCATTAGGGACCGCTGAAAACCACTCGACGGCATTTGAAAGCAATCCAAAACAGCAAAGAATGCTTACGCTTTTTCAGCCCTCCTGTTTTGCGCTTTCTTGTGGCGTGATCACAGAGGAGTGCGAAATTGACAAGTGCTTAGCTAAAATCTCAAGGGTCGCTTTGAGAGCCCTTAGTTCAACAACACTCTCAACACCTCCCCTGCACCTGGGTGTTGAGCACTTTAAAAATGTACCTGTACAGGGACAAACTGTAACGAGTGTCCAAGACGCCTGCAGATAGGCTACACTGCTGCTCCTGCACCTGCTATTAGGCGTGCGGAATCGGTGAGGTGTCAAGGTGCTGTCAGTCTGCATGCACCTATGACTTAGTAATAGTTTGTCTCTGTACAGGTACATGTTTAAAGTTGTTGTATGTTGGTGAAACTTGGATTGTGGGAACACCGGAACAGAAGAGAATCGAAGCATTTGAGATGTGGCGTTACAAACGAATGTTGAAAGTTAGGTGGGCTGATAAGGAATGAGGAGGTTCTGTACGGAATAGGAGAGGAGAGGAATATGTGGAAAACACTGACAAGGAGAAGGGACAGGATGACAAGACATCTGTTAAAACAGCAGGGAATGACCTGAATGACTTCCATAGTACTAGAGGGAACTGTAGAGGGCAAAAACTGTAGAGGAAGACAGAGATTGGAATACATCCAGCCGTTACAGGAAGCATCAAAACAGTCAGAAGACTGAGGACTCAGAAAAAAAAGGTGGATGGTACCGAGTATATTGTTGGGAGGGGGGGGGGGGGCAGGATCCTAGAGCAATACTTAGTGTTTTATTCAAGCATGTGTCAATGTCGCATCCCGCTGCAGGAGAGGGTTAAGCAGCATAAACATATAAGCCTAAGCACCTTGGCTCCTTCGGATTGTGTCAAAAATTCGTCGAATGGTTTTCAACGGTCCCTGGTACTTGTATTCTGAACAGCAGAAAAAAACTGCAGTCACACTCCACTCTAAAGGGGTGCAATCACATTCAGTAGGGCTGCTGACCCACAATGTCCTTAGAGAAGGATTAATCGTCTGAGGGGTGTAAGCAGCGTCAAGGGTTGTCAAGAACGGCTTCATGTTGCTCATCACGTTGCGAGCTGGCGTTTATGACTGCGAAATGTTTGGAAATCAACGCCCCAAGGAAAGGTGTGATTTCATTGTCACCATTCATGCTACCTTCTGAGGCTTATCGTCTCGATTCTGAGCGGTGGTATGTCTGAAATGTTTTCTCCCCGATCCTCAAGGAAACCGCGTCATTTCAACGCTGGGTGTCACGGTTGTGACCTCCATCGATGAGACGTCAAAACAAGGAATGAGACGTCGTTAAGAGATGTTTTGATGACCCTCCCATATGGGATATTTGGTGCTAATTAACCAGCCTTACACCTCACATGAACGTCTGGGCTCTGGCCTTTCTCTTCGCATGCGTCGACCCTTGCTGTTTGAAAAATACCGAGGGAGCTGTCGCAGCGCGCTACGCCTTTGCATCATTACAGACGAAGGTCGTACGCACCTCTGAGGCAAACTTCTAAACTCTTCGTCACAGTGGGAGACGGTTACAAGATTTTGAAAAATGATCCTTTGAGTGTGTTTCTCAACGTACTTCTGTTCTCTTCGCAGACTCGTCATTCGGTCTGATTACGATAGGCCTTGTACCTACTGTTCTAAGTGCTTCTATTAGTTTGTTCCTCGTCTGAATTCGAAAACGCTATCGTTGTTTGAGAACAGTCAGGGCCGAGCCTGCTCCATTGCTTCCTCTACGAGGACTCTCCGACAATATCCGTCCAGCGAGTCCCGAGTAAGACGGGCCACTGTTCTGTTCCGGTGCCTGGGACTGAATGCAGACGGCGCCTCATAATCGCACCGGAGCCGGCTGCGCCGGTTAATATTTCATGAGGCCCGGCCTTAGCAGTAATGAGCCGCCGACGTGGCTGGCTTCTTTTCGCGCCTCGCCTCGCCTCAGCTCGGCTCGTCTCAATCTGCATTTTAGATGGCGATATTCGCCGCCGGCCATGAATACTCGCACCAGACGCGCTCCCGGCTCACAATGGCGCAGCGGTTTCGCCTGCTGCTTATACCCTCCCGCGTCGCAGGCCACTCCTTATTGCCAAGCTCTTGCGCCCCCAAAACTCATAGCGCTTTCTTCACGTCCCGCCGGCGTTTCTGCCGCTCGAACGGTCGCCACATAGAATTTAGAGCGGTCTGTGGATGCTGACGAGACGTCGCTCTTCTTTTCACTCACGATTTCACGCCAGCAGGCGAGTGAGGCTTCACGTGCGAACAACGAATCCGTGTCAAAAACGAAATGCTAGAAATTATAACTTCAATACCAAATGGAATACGTCGTAATCTCGATTCGCATGCAGACCACAACATATCAAGAATGAGTCACATGAAACATTTTCTGTACTTGTATGAATGCACTGATGCAATATCAAAAAACACATACTTCAACAACAAAAATAATAACAGTGTAACAACGAAACCAAATCTTCTGTTATTAAAAGATTTGGAGCCTTAATGACGTTTGTCAATGATTTTAGATATTGCCACAGCCCACTGATGATACACCCTATTCTAGTCGTAGCAAGCACAAAAATATTGTAACACATACTGAAGCCTTCATTTCGAAGTGTTTGACCTCAACGTTGGAAACATTCTCAACAGTAGAATAGAGACATGCTGAAATTTATTTAGTCTCAAGATTCAAATGGTCCGCTTTTCTATGCTATTAGACAGGCAAAAAATCGGGACTCTCTCATTCGAATTCGGAGGACTAAGTGACTAACTTTTAGCTTTGTGACAGGTACTGATGAAACGTGCAGGTGACATGTTGAAATATTGTGTACTAGGATGAAAGGTAGTTCCATTATTGAAAGTAAGTCTGAGCTATGTTATTGTCAACAATATAAAACTAAATACACGAGACTCTACAGCCATAACTTATTTTGGAAATCACTAAAATGAAGAAAACTGTGTTCCAGTACAGCACACGTGGCTGCCGCATCGCGGTGGCGAAGTGGGACCGAGGCAGTGTCAGATAAGTTTTACAGTCTGACGATAATTTATGGATTTGTAGTTTTAGCTTGACGATGTCCACTATGGACAAACGATAGATACTATTATTCTGAAGAATGTTGGGTTATCCCGACTGAAACCTAGGTAAATTCTAGGTAAACGGTGCAACTGAGGCTGTTCATTATTAAAATTAAAATTAATATTTATACAGTTGCTGACAGGGCCGAGAAATGTTGAAGATATTTAAAACTGTGTTCAATATAAAGATATTTAAGCAAAACATCGGCTTAAAAGTTCAAATATTTTAATAAAAATATATGGCGTGCGTCTCTCCGAGCAAACGAAATTAACTTCCCTGCGCCTGTTCATGTGATGACTAGATCCTTGGCAAGTATATGTTTCAATGGACAATTACAAAATTTATTACTCAGATCTGTTAGTGTTGCAAAGACACCTATTTGGACCGTCGGCAGCGCGTCGGGCTCCAGCAATTGCACGGTACGACTTGTCACTCTGACGTAATGCGAAGCTTTTGGAACAGACAGTATACCTCTGTTCCTTCTTAACTTAATATTCATTATCTGATACTTAGTTAACAGTGAAAGATCGACTCATTCACTGTAGTATGTTTCACGCTCGCTGTACCATTTGTCAACGTTTCGGCACGTCCCCTGGAGCCATTGTGGACGTTGCATTCGGCATTTAATTCATTTATTTGACTTCTGAAGAGTCAAAAAATCAAATGTTCCTGTAAGCTATCAAATCCATTTTGAATTCTCTGATGAGGCTGTGCTGTTAAAAGCAAATTTTCTTCGTGTACTGCCTGTACAACGTACGACAGTCTAAAAAGAGCCACACGATAGTATCAACTTTTAGGTTAATGATGCCATCCGGGAATATTCTGTCCAATTTTTTGTAGTTTATTATGCAATCGCCGCAGCATTTTACAAAATGACTGAGTAAACAGTATTTTCCTGATGAAGAAGTTTTCTCGGGTTATCAGCCGAGTCAATGCGTCGTTCTGCGACAACGTTTCAACAAGTTTCCTGACAAGTAGGAAACGTGTCGAAACGTTGCCGCAGAACGACGCCTTGACTCGACTGATACGGCGAAAAGACTTAATCATCGAGATTCGCAAAGAAAGTCTAAATTCGCGTACAATATTTTCCTGTTGTCAGAAAGTTCAGTTAGACGTAGTAACAATAAAATGGTTCAAATGGTTCTGGGCACCATGGAACTTAACATCTCAGGTCATCAGTCTCCTAGAACTTAGAACTGCTTAAAGCTAACTAACCTAACGACATCATACACATCCATGCCCGAGGCAGGATTCGAACCTGCGACAGTAGCGGTCGCGCGGTTCCAGACTGAAGTGCCTAGAACCGCTCGGTGACCAGAAGCCGGCCGTAGTAGCTATAATCAATGCATTCTGTTTAAAAGAAATCGATACTGACAACACATTTTAGCATGGTTACAGGGCATATTGTATGACTATATTCGTGTCCAGAAGTTTAACGGATGTTCGAGTCCTGTGACACGTGACACGTGATTGATGAGTGAGGATGCATGGCATACCAAGAAACCGTCCGTGGACCGTGCTTGCGTTGTAAGTATTACTTTCCCAGCCTAGAACGACTGATACAGATTCAGTCGGATATACGTTAGGGAAGTAAAGACGTCACGCTAGATATTGTCACGTTGCAAGTATTGGTCCCCAGGCCAGCCTTGCGTGGTCGTGAATTGTCATCCGTCAGGTGGAACCTAGGTCCCCGTATGCACGACGGTAAAGGCACACACACCGTGGCAGGGCGCCATCACGACACAAAGTAGCTATTACACCACTCATGGAAACCTTTCAATAGCATACGTACCTAAAATCATGCGAAGCCACAGGTGAGAACAGCAGAACTGCTACGTCAGTCATTTTGCAAAATATTGCCGTGGCCGTAAAGTGTTGAAGGTGCGTACCAGGTGAACAAACGGCGAGAAAGACTCCACAGCGGTAGTGGCGACTCGTTCCTGGACAGCAACACAGTGTTGCTGGAGCCACTCGCGTTGGCCGAGACCCTACTTGCTCCGAGCCTGGCTGCGCCCCTTCATGAGACGGTTGACAGCGGCGATCGCCGAGCGCACAAAACAACCTTCTGAGTCAACGATGCAGAGTCTGGAGTACGACGTCTGGACCAGAGGCTGTCGCAGCTTCTCTATAACGGACAGATGCTGGGATTTTCTAACTCCGTAGGCACTTAAGGCAAAACAACGACGTTGAATTTTCGCAGGTAGTCTGCCTTCCTGGTACTGCCTCTGAATGTTACCTTCTTCTTGCAACCTTCCATTGGTTATCAACTCCAAAAGCACCTCGCCCTGGCTGTGACCGGTTTGTGACCTGCGTATCATACAGACTTGAACGATGTCATACGTCCCGGGTTCGATTCCCGGCGGGGTCAGGGATTTTCTCTGCTTCGTGATGACTGGGTGTTGTGTGATGTCCCTAGGTTAGTTAGGTTTAAGTAGTTCTAAGTTCTAGGGTACTGATGACCATAGCTGTTAAGTCCCATAGTGCTCAGAACCATTTTGATGTCATACGGTGGAATAGAAACAGCCCCTTTCCTTTACTCCATCTGCGTGTGGAGCAGGAAAGGGAATGACGCGTTGATAGAATGTACCGTCCAGCCTGCAACGTATGGTGGATGGCAGAACGTGTACGTAGATTAAACACTCCGGCGTTCTGTGAATGTCACATGCTTCTATATTGTTCCACTACAGTTTTATCTACATAATTATGTCATGACATAATGTACTTTCCGTGGATTTCGAATACCCTTTAAAATGTGGTTATGGATTTATATAGAAAAAATTTCTAGACTTGTTTTCTCCCGGTGATTGGAGACCAATTCTTCTCCACTTTGGGGCAGGAAATAGGTGGATTACACTGCAGTTAATCGTATAGCGATCGTTCATATCGTAAAACTAACGAGCTAATGAGTGTGGTGCTTCCATAAAACAACTTTCATCAGTAACTGTGTATGCGTTTAACTTTACAGTCGCTTAAATTGACACCGAGGACCTCCTCGGCAGACGAGGTTCTCAACAAACGCTATTGCAGTGATATTCAATGGAGAAATAGTCGTTTCGAATACTGACAGTGGTAGACATTGTTATCACCTGTATTTGGCCAGAAATAGAACTGAAAGAACGAAACTGATAATCATCCGATTGTATACTAGTATCCTGAATTAAATCTCATAGCCCTTAGCAATGTGTTGGAGATTGGAGGTATAAGGTGAAACGTCCCCTTTGAACAATTGTACATGACTGTGCTTAAACTGACACACAATATTTTTGGCGCAACGCAATCTGACTTTCAGTAATACCTACAAAAGAATGGCCCTGACTAACATTAAACTATACCTTTCACAAATCACTTACCTCACAAAAATCTTCGCTGCTCAAGCTACTGCAATACAGCGAGCGCCACTACTGCCATCTAAATAAAAGATCCAAACTACGGAAGGCACTAACTACTGATAGGCATAGTTAGCAAATGAAAGATGTTAATAGAGAACAAAATATGTATTTACCTTAATAGTCATAATATATATAGCAGTTCAAGACATCCATTCTTACAAATCTACTGCTTCTGATGGACACACCTCCAGATTATCCATTCTCAAAAATCCGCCATCTCACTTCCCCCCATCCACCACTGCTGGCGGCTCACCTCCAGCTGCGCAACGCTACGCGCTGTTAACATCCAGCTGCCCAACACTACAATGGCCAACAACAATGCAAACCAGCCACAGACTGCACACAGCACAGCCAGTGATTTTCAGAGCGCTACGTGGCGTTACCAACATAAGAACCTAAACAGCCCACTTACACAGGTACTCCTCTGATAATCTCCGTCATATCCTGGATGAAGATATTAAACTCGGCGCCCCTACTTGTCTTATTCGCGAAGGATAGGACACGTGCTGGCGGCATTCCATTTAAATTATCAAACTCCGCTTTCACTCACAGAGTCCCGATACACATTTGACATACTATAGGGAACAACAAACAATCCTGCTAGAGTAGCATCAGTAATTGAGCATTATAATAGAGGGTCAAAATATCGCTGCAGTTGTAAGGTTCTTTTCATTTTCTTTTTTTTTTTTTTATTTGTCAGTATTTAAGCCACGACCGGTTTCTGGCTCTTACATACTTATCAACAGGTGTGATAACTTTGTACTGTGATAACCGAGCGCCGCGATGGAGAGTATAGTACGAGGTGTACAACAGCGAGCGCAGAGAACGGTGTAGCGTACACGAAGGAGGAAGCAGACTGGTAAAACACATTGGCAAAAATACTGCCTTCTGTTGACGGGAAGAACAATGCTGGACCAACTAGCCCGGCCGTTCACAATTTGAATTAGTGATTTACATGCAAAAGAAAAAAAAATTAATATTTTATCCTATGACTTAGGGGCGTTCTTGTGCGTCATTATCTGTCGCTTCACTATATTAAAATTTGCCTCTCATAAATGATGTGAAATTTGTCTTACGTGTTATTTTACGTTATCCTTGTGAAGTCGCCGGCTTTTAGTTAGCAGGCTTTGAACTGATCCTACTTTTAATGTGTCTCTTTAGTGGTATTACTGCTAGCTATAGTAGATACAGTAGTTTTTGACTGTGCAGATTTTAAGGTTTAGCTACCTTCCATTTTATTTAGTAGTGACATGTTTTTTAATAGGAGTGGCTACGTGTATGTTCTTTTAACTCGTGACTTTGACGCGTAGCCCCTTTCTTTTTTTTTCCTTTATTGAATTTCGATTCCCCCCGAAGGGGATGGGCTGGCAGCAGCTTATTACGCTGCTCTGCAGCCTACAGACTTTTTAAAACGTGAGAAGAAGATAGGAAACAATAAAAGCAGGCAATAAAACGGTGGTTAAAACATAAAGCAAAGGGTTGGTAAAGCGAATAAAAATACACAGGTTGCAGACAGGTAACATAGTAGACAGACAGTTAAAAAAACATGACGACAGTCTGGTTTCTGTTCGCAAGAGATACAAAAATCACACCCAGCGACAGTATGATGTCCGTTCGCAACACTTCGGAAAACACACACAACACTGAACACTCACTGTAAACACTGCACTAAAATGTCGGCACAAAGATGACCCACCATAGGCAAGGGCCGATGGAGGGAGGGGGGGGGGGGGAGACCTGGACAGATGGGGGCGAAAACAAGTAGGGAGAGAGGAAAAACGAAAGGGGGGGGGGGAACCAAAGGAGGGAGAGGACCCGTAAGAAGGGGGGGGGGGCGAGGGGCAGGGTAGACGCGAGAGGGAATGACACATAGCTTTATGCGCCTCCACTAAATTAAAAATTTGCATGCCACTCAAGGAAAGGAAAAAACTGCATTGTGTTTTACAGTTTATACATAAGCTTTAAGTAGCCGGCTTCCAGTTAGGAGTTTTACTACTGTTATGTACTGCCTCTGTTCAACATATTCCTTTACCACTCAGATTGTACTCTTAACGCTTTTCGCACACCTTTTTTCCTTTTTCACGTAAATCACTAATTCAAATTCAGAACGCCCGGGCTATTTCGTCTCGCGTTGTTCTTTGCGTCAACAGATGGCAGTACTATTGCCAGTTTGCTTCCTGCTTCACATACGCTACTCCACGGTCTGCGCTAGCTGTCGGTACACCGCGGCCTGTCCTCGTCCACCGCGGCGCTCCGGTCACAGCACACAGTGTAAGTGTGCTGCTGTTCATTCCATATTTCTTTACACAGGCAGTCCTCCGTAGTACTGTCTGGTGTCACTTTGGCATTGATTTAGGTTTTACCCCATCTAGCCCGACCGCTGTTTTCTAAAATATTATATGGTACTTCTTTCTTGTTTTCTCGTATTTACTACCGCGTGTAAAAATTATTATTAGCTTCGGCCGCTTGTTTATTTTCAGTATCACACCTGATGATGGGCACGTAAGAGTCCGAAACCGGTCGTGGTTTAAGTACTGAAACATAAAAACTAAAAAGAACCTTACGACTGAAGCGCTATTTTGATCCTCTACTACAAGGAACAAAAAAAGGTGATCTTCCATCATCATTTGAGCAAATCCTGTGAACACCCCCAACAATGGGTCACAATATTCGTGTCGAATAAATGACATGTTAATCTGTAGTAGATTGGCTACGATCAGCTGCAATCCACAGGTTAAATTTGAAATATAAACAACGAATGTGCCGACATTAAGGACCTTCGATGTTGCAACAGGTGAAAGGTAAGTTTACAGCAGGTATTTTGGGAAACAAGGTAAATTACAATCAGTTTATCAGCACATATTGCATATTAGTATGAATTAAGTGCAAAGTAAATATGAAGTACAACTAGAATGATGCTTGAAGGTATAAGGTATTTTATCACGAATGACAAGTTAGACAACGGAAGACGAGGAGATCGATTCATGCGCGAAGTAGGCGGGACCCGTTTTGCTGCTCCAAGACGTCCGTTGTTGTGTGGCGACATCGGAGGCGGTGTCCACGGTTCGTCAGCCAGCCTGCAGCTGGGGCGAGGTTTGCAGTACGATTCACTCACTACTGCGATGTCTCCACTAACGAAATCTCGATGAATACGTAACAACATTTTGCACGCCGTTTTCCTTAATCCTCCCTCATTCAGAAATCAGACAGTACCATGAATTACTTCATGCGTGTGGCGACATCGGAGGCGGTGTCCACGGTTCGTCAGCCAGCCTGCAGCTGGGGCGAGGTTTGCAGTGCGATTCACTCACTACTGCGATGTCTCCGCTAACGAAATCTCGATGAATACGTAACAACATTTTGCACGCCGTTTTCCTTAATCCTCCCTCATTCAGAAATCAGACAGTACCATGATTTACTTCATGCGTTATCTACGTATATGGTCGAAACCATTCGCTTCTCCGTTTCTGCTTCGTAAATGTGGAAACATGATCTTTCTTATCCATATTCGCTGTGCTTAAATTTGTCTCGACAACGGTAGGTACAAAGACGAAGAATTCTGACGAATTTTCGCGCAGTCGCAATTTTTCAAGATTGCCTTGGTCCTCCACATTGCACAAGGATCCCATAATTTATATGTGACACCTAAAAACAAGTAATTCGGGCATCTTGCTGTCGGTACATTAAGATTTGACCTGTTCTCTTAAAATGGTGACACATGCGGATGGAAACACAAAAGGGAAAAACTGATAATGTTCGATTACATGAGGTAGTGAGTCCATCACATTGTTTAAATATCTGGCGCCATTAAACGGAAAGGACACATAAAGGTTAATGGAATACAGGTTTTGTTGAGGTATTCTGGGAAAGCGCAGTGGATCTGTTAATAATACTAGACTCCACTCTATGATCTATTCTTGAGCACAGCCTCAGTGTTTTCAATTCAGAACAAGTACAAATGGAGGCAGACGCTGAAGGAACTTAGAGATGCATCGATAGAATCGTAACAGAACGCTGTGCTGTTGTTGTGGTCTTCAGTCCAGAAACCGATTTGAAGTAGCTCTCCGTACAACTCTATCCTGTGCAAGCCTCTTCATCTTTTTCCCCTCCACGCTTCGCTCTCATACTAAATTGGTTATCCCTTGATGCCTCCGAACGTGTCCTACCAACCGATCGGGCTCGTACACCGTACTGTAATCACACAAATAACATCACATACATTGTAAAAGCGACAAGTTACATTTGGTTTCCTCCTACCCTCTTGTTAGCTTCACATTTTCTATCAGGCAGAGTATTTCTGTAGTTGTAAGGAACACATATGGTGGATCAACACTACAGGATTAAAGACACGTGAATAACCGTATGAATAATATAATCTTGTAAAATTCCATGATGAAGTGCAAATATCTGTCATGGCTGAAGGTATATTCTAACCAATTACTTACATTTAGATGGCTAAAAGATGTTTAGCCGATTATGCGAGGGTCCATATACCGGAAGATACTGCCACTTAGCTCATTTGTACAACAAAACATAAGTATGTTTACAAGACCGTAAGAAATATGGGAGGATTCGTGCAGTGGAAAATTTTCGTAGCATTCTGACCCTCAGGTTTCCAGAGTCTTAAAAAACATGAACGTTCAGAGACTAAATTAGAATCAGTGTACCGAATATAATCGTAGATTGTCATAGCATGTCATAGATCAGAGTTAAATTCAGTCATAACTGTTGACTGTGAAATACTACGGTCAATGCTGCGCTGCATTTTCCATGGCCTTCCCTACCAAGATTAGAAAGCATTCAGAAAAGCAGACTCGTGATATGTGCACTAGTCTTACAAAATCTGTTGTAGGGGAAATATCTTCATTTCCTGGGAGGGTAAAACAATACGTCTCTTCTTGAAGTGAAAGTAATTGTATTGGACACAAAAAACTCGTCTTCTAAAGTCACACATAAAACGTCCAAACCATAACGCACTTGCACATGCTATTGTTCCTGTCCCTCTCTCAGCCCCAAAGTCATCGTTCTGTGTCTACCAACCTATTTGTCCTCATTCGTCCTCCCTACCTCTATGTCCCTCTTTCCCTCTGTCTTTCTATTTTTTACTACTTCTCCCATCTCTCTGTCTCTATCCGTAAAATTAACATTTTTATTGAGCTATGTTCACATTAAGTTACACTTTTCGCATCATTTAGAGATTAAATTTAGTGTCCTCAGTTTGTAAAACCGAATTAGTGCAAATGCGTTTCAGAAAATGGGGCTGTGTAGGCCGCTCCTGCAGTTTATCATTGAGACTAGTAACAAGCACAGGAAGAAATATTACTAATATTTACTATTAAAAACAGTCTTCATCAAGGTTTATTTATTAAGGTGACCGGTATCGACCGGTCACCTTAATAAATAAATGGTGATCAAGACTGTTTTTAATAGTAAATATTTGTAACACATTGACCGCTGTCACTCCCATAATGTATTCAAAAGTAAGAAATATTACTTGTTTATTTACGTTTTGATTAAATATTGCTTGTGTAGTAAGTGCAAATAAATTGACGGGAAAAAGTCGCAACATGTAAAGTAATGAAGTGTCTTGAACACATTTCTCTAGGTAACATATTAAAGTGATTAACATTGCAAGATCACAGGTTAATATAAGCGCGAGATAACCCATTTTAAATAACCGGTGTAACCACCACAATGTTGAATGCAACCATGTATACATGAATGGATTGTGTTGTACAGGTGTTGAATGTCAATTTATGGGATGTTCTATGCCTACTTCACTCGTCTATCAATAAGGGACGTTTACTACTGTTTGTGAATGCCGCAGGAGTTTTCATCCGATGACATCCTATATGTGCTCGGTTTCAGACAGATCTGGTGGTCGAGCAGGCCAAGGCAACATGTCGAAACTCTGTAGAGCGTGATGGGTTACAACAGCGGCATGTGGGCGAGCGTTATCCTGTTGGAAAATGCCGCCTGGAATGCTGTTCATGAATGGCAGCACAACAGGTCGAATTACCAGACTGAGGTGCAAAAATGCAGTCATAGTGCGTGGGATAACGACGAGAGTGATACGAAATCGGACGCCAGACCGTAACTCCAGCTGCGGGTCCAGTGTGTCTAGCACGCAAGCAGGTTGATTGCAGGCCTTCCACTGCCCTCCTCCTAACCAGCACACGGCCATCACTGGCACCGAGCCAGAACCAGCTTTTATCAGAAAACACAATACACTTCCATCCTGCCCTCGAATGAGGTCTCGCTTGACACCGCTGAAGTCCCAAATGATAGTGGTTTGTGGCCAGTGGAATGCAGGTTACAGGGTGTCTGGTTCGAATCTGTCCTTGAAGTAACCGATTTGTAACAGTTCGTTGTGTCACTGTGGTGCCATCTGGTGCTCAAATTGCTGCTGCAGATGCAGTACGATGCGCCAGAGCCATACGCCGAACACGATACGGTTCCCTCTCTGTAGTGCTACGTCGCCGTCCGGAGTCCGGTCTTCTTGCGACTGTACATTCCCGTGATCACTGATGCCAACAGTCGCGTACAGAGGCTACATTCCTGCCAAGTCTTCCTGCAATATCGCAGAAGGAGCATCCAGCTTCCCGTAGCCATATTACACGTCGTTCAGACTCAGTGAGGTGTTGATAATGGCGTTTTTGTCGCCTTACAAGCATTGTAGGCTAACATCAACTCAACCACGTCCAGTGTCAAAGGTAACTAACGGTCACGACCGTTACAGCGTGTATTTAAAGCAAACTTGATTTGCATCCTCATAGTAACGCTACTAGCGCCATTCTTATGCGACTGGTGCGAAATTTGAATTGACATCTTCTTTGAGATGTAGAAACACGCCTACCAACTTTCGTTTATATCGCACAACTCCTTCTTGCTGTTGCACGTTTTTTCGTCGGTATGTGACAATCATGATATTAATAAACATTTAACCTAAGTATACAACTTTTTTTCCATTGTGTTATTGTACTGCAGTGTTACAAAAAGGTACGGCCAAACTTTCAGGAAACATTCCTCACACACAAAGAAAGAAAATATGTTATGTGGACATGTGTCCGGAACGCTTACTTTCCATGTTAGAGCTCATTTTATTACTTCTCTTCAAATCACATCAATCATGGAATGGAAACACACAGCAACAGAACGTACCAGCGTGACTTCAAACACTTTGTTACAGGAAATGTTCAAAATGTCCTCCGTTAGCGAGGATACATGCATCCACCCTCCGTCGCATGGAATCCCTGATGCGCTGATGCAGCCCTGGAGAACTGAGTATTGTATCACACCCGTCCACAATACGAGCACGAAGAGTCTCTACATTTGGTACCGGGGTTGCGTAGACAAGAGCTTTCAAATGCCCCCATAAATGAAAGTCAAGAGGGTTGAGGTCAGGAGAGCGTGGAGGCCATGGAATTGGTCCGCCTCTACCAATCCATCGGTCACCGAATCTGTTGTTGAGAAGCGTACGAACACTTCGACTGAAATGTGCAGGAGATCCATCGTGCATGAACCACATGTTGTGTCGCACTTGTAAAGGCACATGTTCTAGAAGCACAGGTAGAGTATCCCGTATGAAATCATGATAACGTGCTCCATTGAGCGTAGGTGGAAGAACATGGGGCCCAATCAAGACATCACCAACAATGCCTGCCCAAACATTCACAGAAAACCTGTGTTGATGACGTGATTGCACAATTGCGTGCGGATTCTCGTCAGCCCACACATGTTGATTGTGAAAATTTACAATTTGATCGCGTTGGAATGAAGCCTCATCCGTAAAGAGAACATTTGCACTAAAATGGGGATTGACACATTGTTGGTTGAACTATTCGCAGAAGTGTACCCGTGGAGGCCAATCAGCTGCTGATAGGGCCTGCACACGCTGTACATGGTACGGAAACAACTGGCTCTCCCGTAGCACTCTCCATAAAGTGACGTGGTCAACGTTACCTTGTACAGCAGCAACTTCTCTGACGCTGACATTAGGGCTATAGTCAACTGCACGAAGAATTGCCTCGTCCATTGCAGGTGTCCTCGTCGTTCTAGGTCTTCCCCAGTCGCGAGTCATAGGCTGGAATGTTCCGTGCTCCCTAAGACGCCGATCAATTGCTTCGAACGTCATCCCGTAGGGGCACCTTCGTTCTGGAAATCTGTCTCGATACAAACGTACCGCGCCACGGCTATTGCCCCGTGCTAATCCATACATCAAATGAGCATCTGCCAACTCCGCATTTGTAAACATTGCACTGACTGCAAAACCACGTTCGTGATGAACACTAGCCTGTTGATGCTACGTACTGATGTGCTTGATGCTAGTACTGTAGAGCAACGAGTCGCATGTCAACACAAGCACCGAAGTCAACATTACCTTCCTTCAATTGGGCCAACTGGCGGTGAATCGAGGAAGTACAGTACATACTGACGAAACTAAAATGAGCTCTAACATGGAAATTAAGCGTTTCCGGGCACATGTCCACGTAACATCTTTTCTTTATTTGTGTGTGAGGAATGTTTCCTGAAAGTTTGGCGGTATCTTTTTGTAACACCCCGTATAACGTCTGGGATGTAAGAGAGTTTCAACATGTCTGAGAGTTTTACTTCATTCTGTTAACACCAGTTTACATGGAGTCATTCATTGTGTACCGCAGACAAAATTCTTATTTTGTATGTACTGCTCTTTTTTTTTCCATCACTGATTAAACTTGATCGACCACTGCCTGAAGTCACGCATTATTCACTAGATCGCTACCTAGATCGACAGCTGAGACAGGGTTTTATATAATACTTCGATAACATTCTGTAATGTCTTCTGCTCAACTGGCTAATGCGCATTTGCCGTTATCAGGCAAAACTATGTGGCAACTGCTAGCAAAATTTATCACATACTGAGCCGTGCGTGGCTCGTGTTCGTGCCATCTCTTACTTAACATCCTGCTTTTGCCGTATTGCCACCTCGTTATGATAGTTTCGATTACTCGTGTCACTGAGTTGCTGCTTTGCTTGGCCGTGGAGCGGCAGCGGCAGCGCTTATCGATATAAGCCCTGCCGTATTATCTTTGCTGCACTGCTATTACTTCCCTGTCGTCGTCTGTCGACCAGTCAGTTGGAACGCGCCAGCAAGGCAGTTCGGACGTGGCAGTGTTTGAGTTGGCACGCGGCACAAGTTCAGTCGGGGCGCGGCAGCAGTGAGGTCCGGACCGCCATTACTCACCCGACGGTTGCCGACACACATGATTGGAGTAGCGACGACTTTGGTTGGTCGTCGGTCGGTCGTTTTGCCGGACGACGCGTATTTGGCCGGCGATCGCTTATGGGTTGGCTGTGTATGCCGACCCGTGATTCGTCCCTGTTATTGTACAGTCACTGCCGTTAGCATTGTCTAGTTCGTGCAAGTGTTAGTGAAACTGCGTGTAGTTGGTGTGATTTTGACTGACAAGTTATTTTAAATGTTGTCGGCGTACTGGCTCTGAGGAGTAGGTCGGTCGGCGTGGAGCAGTGAGGTATTCTCGGCGGGGCGAAGTTTGGCCGGGGCCCGCTGGCGGTCTCTACGCGGTATTGGAGAGTGTGGCACTGTTCTCATTGTGTCGTTTGAAGTTCGTTGTCGGCTGTTGGGATATTCCCACGAGCAACAACGTGGTTTTCAAGTTCGAAAATCCAATGCCATCCTACGGTGGAGTATCACTGTATTTGGTTATCTGAACTGAAGTGCACTAGCGGAATCTTCTGCCTTGTGGCCGTTAACGTTCTGGTTACCTACCCTGGGCGTTGACGTAAATTTCGGGCAGTGTAGTTTCCTCATCGTGTTGTTGCTGTCCAGCACACTGTGTAGTTTGACAGCTCCGTGTTTGATTGCTTGTGGGCGCCAATATCTTCTACATTGTTCCGTTGAACTCCGTGTTGTGCCCCAGTCGTGTGAAGTGGGAGTTATCTTGTCGGTGGGTCCGCTGACTGTCGGTCGGTTAGTTTGTCGTCGGATCGTTAATGGTTGGCCCGACTGCCTGTCTCACCTAATCGAGCGTTAGTGTTTGAATTACAGGCCGACGCTCGAACATCTGGGCGCCCTTGTCTGTACTGCCTTATTTTTTAAAATTTTTTCTTGTTGTTGGTACTTGTATGGCTTCTGGCCGGTTTTGTGTCTTAAATTAGAGTTGTTTTACTCTTAAGGCCTTCAGCCTAGTTTAAAGTACTGTTTCATGTAAGCCCTTTGGCATTTAAAAAGAGTTTTGAATTTATAGGTCTTCGGGCTTCAGCCGATTTGAAATTAACTTGTTTCCTTCAATCTACTGAATGTTTAAGTCTTCGGCCTTCAGCCGGTTTGAGTTTCAGTTGTTTGTTCTTAAGGCCTTCAGCCTAAATTAAAGAACTGTTTCACGTAAGGACTTTGGTATTTAAAAAAAAAATTAATTAATTTTTTGGAGTTTTTAGTGTTCGGCCTTCAGCCGATTTGAATTTAACCTGTTTACTTCAGCCTAACTAAAGTACTGTGTTAAGATAAGGTTTGCCTTTTAAATTTCTGATTATGCTTGCGTTTTAAGTTATTGGCCTTCAGCCGTTTTTAAATTAAGTGGCTTTCAGCCGGTAATTAAGTCCCAAAGATTAAAGCTGTGTGTTTAAAAAACTTTTTTGGGCTCTTGTAATGTTGGATCAAATAATAAAGTTGTATGTTCGAGTGTAACTGACAGCCCCTTATTTTGGCCCCTCTCCACAATTTATTCTATCTGTCTTGTCCTGCGGGTTAGCAGGGCGTCTCACACACAACACACACTTTAATTCATGAAAACCAATCATGTAAATTATGAGTAAATCGTTTTTAATCATTACCCTATACAGATTTTTAAATTTTAACCTCCACTGTTTAGTATAGAAAACGCGTCCACATCCTACAGTAGTTCGTAACGTGTGCACCTCTGCAGACACCGATCGCCACTGAAGTTTTCGCTTCAGCGTCGCTGCCATCAGCATGCGAATAAGAAACTGGGAATCGGCGAGAAAGATCTCTGAAAGTCAGCCTCGGCAGTTTGCTAGGCGGCAGAATTCAGTCTCCACCGGCGCCTGGCTTGCAGGGGAATCGATACTCTACCTGCTGCCTCACTTTGTTAGCGGCGCAGCTGACTGTTGCAAAACTCCGCACAAGTTGGTGAAAGGCCGCAGGCTATGAATCACTCCTCTGCCAGCTTTTATTCCCGCAAGACTCTCTGATATCCCCCGAAGTTCCTTTCTCGCAGCCGTCAAAAATGCTGTTCTGTCGCTGGTGGGTTCTAATACGTGTTTCTTCGTCATTTTTAAATACATTGTTGTTCCCAATTACGCAGAAAAAGTTAGTCATTACAGAAAAATTTTGGGACGAAAGTTATTTATAATTTATTTCGCAGTTTCCTGTCCCCCTTGTATATGCTTTTTCTTTTTCTTATGATTTAACTCTGAAATTCCTGCAGTTTATGATATATATTGACTGTGTATGTCCCACAATCTAAGGAAATTATCAGACATATTAGACAAGCAACATGTAAAGAACTAAACTGAAATGTTCACGAAAGATTAGAATCTTATTGTTCTAGAACGCGCCATCAATTGCCTCGTTTCACCTAATCTGCACCTTCCAAAGTGCTTCCCGTTCTTTCATTCAGTCTTATATCTCGTGGTCTTTTTCACGTGCATTCCCTCGGTACAGTAACGTGCCTGAACTTTCTATTCATATCTCGAGAATAACTTGTTGATCTGTAACTAAATTCCGTCCAATCCAGCAACTACCTTCGTTACTGGTTGTGATTACCAACATATAAAATTTTCCATTATTGCGTTCTTAAAACAGGCAGTTTCGCAGTCAATAAATTCCCAGTATTATCTTGATCTGCTATTTTATGCTGCACAGGTTGCAAACGCAAATGTAGAGGATTGATAAAGTTTTGTTTTCCCTTTTCCCAAACAGTGTTCTGACTCAGAATAGCACTTGCAGCCTACGTCCTCAATTATTTGTTGAATGTATTCCAATCTCTGTCTTCGCCTACAATTTTTATCCTCTGCGATTCCCTCTAGTACTGCTAACGTTATTCGCTGATGTCTTAAGAACACAGGATACGTTTGAATGATGGATATCTCGAAAATTTTTTCAATACTTTATTAAATTCTACAGTCTTTCCTGATTACAACGATACGTACGTTATTGGGTTTAGAATGAAAAAGATTGCTACATGTCAAATTTTAAAGTCACCCCCATTATTTAAATTATAGAAAACCTTCAGTATTTTGGAAGATTTGGAAAATTTTGCTTCTACCTATTCTGTTTCGTCTACGGCATATATGGTGGCAACATTGTCTGTTTCCAACCTCTATAAATGACCATCTTTGCTCGTGTTCATTTTAGCTTTAGTAAAATACTCTTTTTTATGTCCTAGTCCTACTGAAAGTTTCCTACCTAAGTGCTACAAACTTTTGTGAGTCTAGGTGTTCATTAGTGTGCAATAAATGCTAGCAATGCCACACATCTGGTAGTTTTATAGAAGAAAATTCAGCGGTAACTAGTTTAAAAGCAAAGCATACCGTATATATGAGAGACGCATATTGTTGCATTTCTTTCTCTTCTTGAGCACTCCTGATCTTTCTTCCGTCGTTGGTGAAGTGTAATACTTTTTTCAAACTTTTGATTACCTGTTTCGACTTGGCTCATGTATCTGCTTTACATCTGAGACTGCACTTTGCAGCATTAGCTTTAGATCTGAAGATTTCTTTACGAGGTCGAAACAGGTAATCAAACTGAAAAAATGCAGTGGGTGCCTTAGTATTTTTCACTATATTTGTCTGTCCGCTTTCTACGATTATCCTTTTTAGAGATGTACGTTACTACACAGGTGAACTACCTAATATGGCATCCATGATCAAAATATTTACAGCCTTGGAGAATTTCAAACAACATATCATCATTCCTCAGTACGTCAGATCCCACTTCCTTGCAGGTTTAACCTTCATAACAATTTCAGCCTACTTCTAAATTATTGTCTGAATCTATATCTGTTCTTGGCTAACCGTTACAATCGAATATGGTTATGTAAGGATGCTCAGTAGCCGATAGGTTATCGTTTGAAGCATTTCTGCTCTTGTATTGGTGTTGGAAGAGAGGTACTTATTTAATAACGCCAAGACAAGATTGAATTTTGATGATTCTCCGATATTTTTCATCAGTACAATAAGTAATCTTCATATTTTCAAGAATATTTATTCTTCACTTTCTATTACATACTCATTCTAGTAACTACCAAATCACGCAACATTAATGGGTTAACGAAACTAAGGGGTAGGGAGAAGAGGGACTGTAACAGTATAGCATTGTGGAATTTCTGCATTGTTCCCTACGCCCATTTCTTGAGTGTGGAAATGACATGAAATTGTCATTAGCATCCAGATTTTAATGACAAGTTATTTTTTTCCTGAACTTGAGGGTGACCTTACAACAAATTATTCACGGAGACGGGTATTGTAGTGTAGAAAAGCGTATTTTTACTGTGCATGTAGAGTTTGATTGCCATTGATGACAATGTACCACACGAAGGGGCTTTATAATTCACGTATCAGATGATCTGAAATTGGCAACATAACTTTGCTGAAACTAGTAATCACTTCTTTCAATAAAGAAGCAGAGTCGATATGGATTAATTCGAATGCCGCGGAATGGGTCGGAAGACTTACGTAGTTTGAATCTTATACGGTAGACAATAGATATCAGCCATCTGGGGAGGTGAACTTCAAGAAACCAGGGTGTACGTGGAATAATGGGCTGAACATGGGTATTATAACTTCCCCTGAAGAACTGAGACACGTTCCAGTCCTCTTGCCATTGTTAAAAGACGTTGTGCGGCCAGACGCACAATTCAAAAGACGAAAGTTTGAGTTCGATTACACTTCCGGAATTTGTGGTTTCTACAGCAAGAATATTATTCTTGTCAGAAGACGTATGAAGAAGAAAATCGAGAATCTGTTAGGCGACGGTCCGTTTGGCTTTAGAAAAGGTAAAGAAAGGCACGAGAGAGGCACTTCTGACGTTGCAGTTGGCAATAGAAGCAAGACTGAAGAAAAATCAAGACACCTTCAAGGATACGTCGACCTGTAGAAAGCGTTCGACAGTGTCAAATGGTGCAAGATGTTGGAAAGTCTGAGAAAAATGAGGGTAAGGTATAGCCAAAGACAGGTAATGTACAATATGTACAAGAAGCAAGAGGCAACAAAAAGAGTGGAAGACTGACAAAGAAGGGCTCGTATTGATAAAGGTCTGAGAGAGTGACGTAACCTTTTGCCCCTGCTGCTCAATCCACACATAGAAGAAGCAAATACGGAATTAAAAGAAAGGTTCAGGAGCGGAATTAAAATTGAGGGTGAAAGGATGTCTGTGATGAGATTCGCTGATGAGATTGCTATCCCCAGTGAAAGTGAAGAAGTATGGCTCAGTTGAATGGAATGAACAGTCTAATGAGTGCAGAATATGGAGTGAGAGTAAGTCGAAGAAAGAGGAAGGTGATGAGAAGTGGCAGAAATCAGAACTTAACACCAGAATTGAGAATCACGAAGTAGATGAAGTCAGTGAATTCTACTACCTAGGCAGCAAAATAACCAATGATCAAACATTGGCCTTAATCTGAGGAAAAAATTTCTGAGAAGGTACGTTTGGAGCACAACATTGTGTGGTAGTGAAGCATGGACTTTGGGAAAACTGGAACAGGAGAGAATCGAAACATTTGAGGTGTGGTGCTACATAAGAATGTTGGAAATTAGATGGACAGACAAGGTAAGAAACGAGGAGGTTCTTAGCGCAATCCACGAGGAAAGGACTATATGGAAACACTGGGACAGGATGGTAGGATATCTATTAAGACGTCATGATGCTAGGAGATGAAGAGGTTGGCACAGGGCAGAAATTCATGGCGGGCCGTATCAGACCAGTAAGAAGAATGATGACCTCTTCTTTATAACTGATGCCGTAGTGAAATTTAACTCACAGGTATTCCACTGTAGTCACGGCCAAATGATTCCAAAAACGTGGTTGGTGGTTTTAGAATTCCACTTCTTGCGCCTTAGAGACTGTAAGGTCAACATAGACTACAACTGTATAGAATGAGGACCATGGAAACCGCAGATAGGTTACGTATTTTAGTGCTGCTAGTATAACTACACCTTTCGCAGAAAAAAAACGAAATTCTCTTTTTTAGATTTGCTTCTGTGGAGAGAGAAAGGCACATCCAATGTGTTCTTCTTTTAATCTGGAGTCATCGGTAAAGTTTAGAGTTGTTTGGGCTATTCTTTCACTGTGTTGCTTTCAGTGTATAGATGGCACTAGTCTAGCTGGTGAGCTAGGAGGTGAATTTGTTATAGTCTGACCCACGAACAATGGCGGTTCGCAGAGCTCGAGACGTGGACAGCGATTGCATCGTTACCGGGTCCAAGCGACGGTAGCGGTAAGTGTATACATGTGCTCTGTGCTGAAAGAAAGCGCGTATACTCTAAATTATGTCTGTCGCTTGCTCGGGGAGAATTTGTCACTTACCATCACCAGTGACAGATCACAACAAATGGAACAGACATTCGCTATATGAAACTTCCTGGCACATTAAAACTGTGTGCCGAACCGAGACTCGAACTCGGGACCTTTGCCTTTCGCGGGCAAGTGCTCTACCATCTGAGCTACCCAAGCAGGACTCACGCCCCGTCCTCACAGCTTTACTTCCGCCAGTACCTCGGTCTCCTACTTTCCAAACTTCACAGGAGCTCTCCTGCGAACCTTGCAGAACTAGCACTCCTTGAAGAAAGTGCTAGTTCTGCAAGTTTTGCAGGAGAGCTTCTGTGAAGTTTGGAAAGTAGGAGACCGAGGTACTGGCGGAAGTAAGGCTGTGAGAACAGAGCGTGAGTCGTGCTTGGGTAGCTCAGTTGGTAGAGCACTTGCCCGCGAAAGGCAAAGGTCCCGAGTTCGAGTCTCGGTCCGGCACACAGTTTTAATCTGCCAGAAAGTTTCATATCAGTGCACACTCCGCTGCAGAGTGAAAATCTCATTCAGTACATAGCTCGTTACAATCGCGTTTAATGCTCGCACTGCGTAAGACATTCAAAGCCCAGAGCTGAGAACTCTTACAAAACGCTCGTCGGTTGCCGCAGAAAGCGTGACGTAGATTGGCAGAACGAGCCCGAACTCGACCGCCATCGTTTGTGACTGCGACTATAGTCGGCGGTGCTGGCGCTGACCCCCACTCCACGAGCCCGGCACGCAGGTGTGCGGGCGCTGGTGTGGGAGGGCGGGCACCGAGGTCTGACGCGCTGCGCTGTGCTGTGGCAGGGGCGGAGGTGTGCGAGGGCTGCGGCCGCGAGATCCACGACCGCTTCGTGATGCGCGTGTCGGGCGCGTCTTGGCACGAGCACTGCCTCGCCTGCTGCGACTGCGGCGCGCTGCTCTCCGGCTCCTGCTACCTGCGCGCCGGCAGCCTCTACTGCAAGCACGACTACGACAGGTAAGGGGGCCAGTCTGCCCGTGCAAAATACACAGCGGGCTGCCCAAAAAAAAGTAAAACTAGCAAAAAGTATGTTTTAAAATAAGTGAATTTTATCCATAGTGGATGCTGCTCAACTCCGTGACATTTCCTTCGCAAGATGTAGAAAAATTTCCGCTATCAGTCACAATAAAAGATTATTTATTCGTCACACGACAGGTTTCGGGCTTGTGCCCATCCACAGGTGTTTATACATTCATGTACATGTTTATCTTGCTGAAGACCGCTGTTTGAATGCAAAGAAAACTACACTACTGGCCATTAAAATTGCTACACCACGAAGATGACGTGCTACAGACGTGAAATTTTACCGACAGGAAGAAGATGCTGTGATATGCAAATGATTAGCTTTTCAGAGCATTCACACAATGTTGCTGTCGGTGGCAACACCTACAACGTGCTAACATGAGGAAAGTTTCCAATAGAGAAACAGCAGCTGACCGGCGTTGCCTGTTGAAACGTTGTTGTGATGCCTCGTGTAAGGAGGAGAAATGCGTACCAACACATTTCTGATAAAGGTCGGATTGTAGCCTATCGCGATTGCGGTTTATCGTATCGCGACATTGCTGCTCGCGCTGGTCGAGATCCAATGACTGTTAGCAGAATATGGAATCGGTGGGTTCAGGAGGGTAATACGGAACGCCGTGCTGGATCCCAATGGCCTTGTGTCACTAGCAGTCGAGATGACAGGCATCTCATCCGCATGGCTGTAACGGATCGTGCAGCCACGTCTCGATCCCTGAGTCAGCAGATGGGGACGTTTGCAAGACAGCAACCATCTGCACCAACAGTTCGATGACGTTTGCAGCAGCATGGACTATCAGCTCGGAGACCGTGGCTGCAGTTACCCTTAACGCTGCATCACAGACAGGAGCGCCTGTGATGGTGTACTCAACGACGAACCTGGGTGCACGAATGGCAAAACGTCATTTTTTTGGATGAATCCAGGTTCTGATGCATCTGATGCATCATGATGGTCGCATCCGTGTTTGGCGACATCGTGGTGAACGCGAATTGGAAGCGTGTATTCGTCATCGCCATACCGGTGTATCACCCGGCGTCATGGTATGGGTTGCCATTGGTTGCACGTCTCGGTCACCTCCTGTTCGCATTGACGGCACTTTGAACAGTGGACGTTACATTTCAGATGTGTTACGACCCGTGGCTCTACCCTTCGTTCGATCCCTGCGAAACCCTACATTTCAGCAAGATAATGCACGACCGCATGTTGCAGGTCGTGTACGGGCCTTTCTGAATACAGAAAATGTTCGACTGCTGCCCTGGCCAGCACATTCTCCAGATCTCTCACCAACTGAAAACGTCTGGTCAGTGGTTGCGGAGCAACTGGCTCGTCACAATACGCCAGTCACTACTCCTGATGAACTGTGGTATCGTGTTGAAGCTGCATGGGCAGCTGTACCTGTACACGCCATCCAAGCTCTGACTCAATGCCCAGGCGTATCAAGGACGTTATTACAGCCAGAGGTGGTTGTTCTGGGTACTGATTTCTCAGGTTCTATGCACCCAAATTGCGTGAAAATGTAATCACCTGTCAGTTCTAGTATAATATATCTTTCCAATGAATACCCGTTTATCATCTGCATTTTTCCTTGGTGTAGCAGTTTTAATGGCCAGTAGTGTATTTGCTGCTGACATTTTTAACAAATGTGCAACTGAGTGGAAAAACTGTTACCGCAGCATAATTATAATAAGGATCATCTTTATGTAAGTATAGATATATTTTCGACAAATACCGCCCGGTCACTTACAACTGTTCCACTTGTATCTGTTTAGTCACCACAAAATAATTTTCTTTGCAGTCAAACAGTGATATGCAGCAAAATAAAAATGACCGTGAATGTATAAACCCCTAGGGATGGACACAATCCCAAAACCGGTCGTGTGACGAATAAGTAATCTTTTATGGAGACTAGAAGCGGAAATTTTTCTGTGTTTTAAAAGCATGCCATATTTTACTTTATAACATCTTTTACGTATATAAAGAAAATTTATTACGAAAAAACTATTTTTAAAACCTTATATTTACCGAGCTTGAAATGGATACATGAGGTTGTCTCCTTACCCAAAATCTCACCCCTGGTAAAAAATAATCAGAATAATGTATAAAATGCATTTTTGACCATCAACGCCTTTTAGTTTAAACCTAATATCCACCAGTTTCAATCTTGGACCATCTTCATGGATAAGAGTTAAAATTTGACATCACTTAAATAATCTGTACAACGTGTCATGAATATCAATATACGACGCAGGACTTCTAGAAGCAAACATACTAATAATAACTGTATACCATCTTCACTTGTTATTAACATGTTTACTTATACACTGAAGAGGCAAAGGAATTGGTACACCTGCCTAATATCGTGTAGGGCCCCCGAGTGCCGCAACACGACGTGGCATGGACTCGACTAATGTCTGAAATAGTGCTGGAGGAAACTGACACCATGAATCCTGCATGACTGTCCATAAATCCGTTGCAAGGCAGTTCAGACATGGTCAATAATGTTCACATCCGGGGACTTTGGTGGCCAGCGGAAGTGCTTCATCTCAGAACAGTGTTTCTGGAGCCACTCTGTAGTAATTCTGGACGTGTGGGGTGTCGCATTGTCCTGCTGGAATAGCCCAAGTCCGTCGGAATGCACAATGGACATGAATGGATGCAGCTTATCAAACTAGATGCTTGCGTGCGCGTCACCTGTCAGAGTCGTATCTAGACGTATCAGGGGCCCACATCACTCCAACTGCACACGCACCACACCATTATGGAGCCTCCGTCAGCTTGAACTGCCCCTTGCTGGCACGCAGGGTCAATGGATACATGAGGTTGTCTCCTTACCCATTTCGCTGAATGGTCGGCACGCTGACAATTGTTGATGGCCCAGCACTGAAATCTGCAGCAATTTGCGGAAGGGTTGCACTTCTGTCACGTTGTACGATTCTCTTCAGCCGTCGTTGCCCCCATGCTTGCAGGATCTTTTCCCGGCCGCAGCGGTGTCGGAAATTTGGTATTTTACAGGATTCCTGATATTGACGGTACACTCGTGAAATGGTCGTACGGGAAAATCCCCACTTCATCGCTACTTCGGAGATGCTGAGTCCCATAGCTCGTGCGCCGACTATAACACCATGTTCAAACTCACTTAAATCTTGATAATTGGCCATTGTAGCAGCAGTAACCGATCTCAAAACTGCACCAGACACTTGTTGTGTAATATAGGCGCTGCCGACTGCAGCGCCGTATTCTCCTCATCTCTGTATTAGAATACGCATGCCTTTACCAGTTTCTTTGGCGCTTCAGTCTAAAAGTCCTGTGTGGTATATTGGTATTCGTGACATGATGATGTTTGGTTTTTTTGGGGCGCTCAACTGCGCGCTCATCAGCGTCCGTGCAAAGTCCCAATTTTTACGCAGTTCATTTTTTTTCACAATCGAATCCATTCACTCTCACAAATGATGCTGATGATGAAATGATGAGGACAACACAAACACCCAGTCCCAGGGCAAGGAAAATCCCCAACCCGGCCGGGAATCGAACCCGGGACCCAAAATTCATGACATGCTCTGCACATTACTTAAGTAATGAAAAATTTAATGTTGCGGGTTAAACCATTTTAACCGTTCTCCGTGAAGATGGTACATGACTGGACCTGGTCTATATTTGGGTTTAAAAGCGGCTGACGGTCAGACATGCATTTTATGCTTTATTTGACAGCTGTTGATAGTCACCTTCCAAAAACGTCGAATCAAAATAACGCTAAACCAAATTAGGAAAAGCTATTAAATCACAGAACACATAATGTACTTTGAAAGCAGATATAATACACGGTCGAGTCACTTTAATATGATCACCGCCTATGCTCGACTTCAATGTGCAATAACCATTCACAGGCGGCAGGTGGCAGCTGGCAATGGCGGGTACAAAAAATTGTGGCGGATGGTGGGGGGGGGGGGGGGGGGGAGGAGGGATGAGGAGGACGGAAATCAGTGCGTCGTTGTAGTAACGCGGAGACGGAGCGATGTATCTGACGTCCAAAAGGGCATGATCACTGCCTTCGAGACAGGGTGGAATCATTTCCAAAACGGCAAACTTTGTAAACTGTTCGTGTGCCAGCGTGGATAAAGTATATCGTGCATGGCAAAATGCTGTTATCCAAAATCGGCGCTGAGGCACCATGGGCCATGACGACAGCAGCAAACATCGACCGCAGAAATCTGTGCGGGCGAACAGTCGTGCAGTGTTGAGCAACTGACTGCCCAGATGGACAAAGGGGCTGCCAACAGTATCTCCTCAATGAGTGCTGAGTGAACGTTGCGGCACATCGACCTCGCGGCACGAACACTGCTGACTGCTGTTCATCACGGAGGCCAGATTTGCACACCTGTAGCGCAACTGGACGTCCACTGAGTGGACGTCCCCTTTTCAAATGAATCAAGTTTTACGTTCCATCCCATAGATGCCCTTTGGCGTGTACAGCCTTGCAACAAACGTCGGGATGGTCCGAACCATTTTCAAAAAATGGTTCAAATGGCTCTGAGCAGTATGGGACTTAACATCTATGGTCATCAGTCCCCTAGAACTTAGAACTAGTTAAACCTAACTAACCTAAGGACATCACACAACACCCAGTCATCACGAGGCAGAGAAAATCCCTGACCCCGCCGGGAATCGAACCCGGGAACCCGGGCGCGGGAAGCGAGAACGCTACCGCACGACCACGAGCTGCGGACGAACCATTTTTGGACCTGGAACAGCAGCTGAACGGAATGGACAGTGCCTTGAAAGGAGGATATGAAATGAACATCAACAAAAGCAAAACGAGGATAATGGAATGTAGTCGAATTAAATCGGGTGATGCTACGGGAATTAGATTAGGAAATGAGACGCTTAAAGTAGTAAATGAGTGTTGCTATTTGGGGAGCAAAATAACTGATAATGGTCGATCGTGTGAGACCCAACTCGCTTTATTTGTTCATGATACCCAGAAAATATTAGATACAGGCTCCCAGGTAGATGTCATTTTCCTTGACTTCCGGAAGGCGTTCGACACAGTTCCGCACTGTCGCCTGATAAACAAAGTAGAGCCTACGGAATATCAGACCAGCTGTGTGGCTGGATTGAAGAGTTTTTAGCAAACAGAACGCAGCATGTTGTTCTCAATGGAGAGACGTCTACAGACGTTAAAGTAACCTCTGGCGTACCATAAGGGAATGTTATGGGACTATTGCTTTTCACAATACATATAAATGACTTAGTAGATAGTGTCGGAAGTTCCATGTGGCTTTTCGCGGATGATGCTGTAGTATACAGAGAAGTTGCAGCATTAGAAAATTGCAGCGAAATGCAGGAAGATCTGCAGCGGATAGGCACTTGGTGCAGGGAGTGGCAACTGACCCTTAACATAGACAAATGTAATGTATTGCGAATGCAAAGAAAGAAGAATCGTTTATTGTATGATTATATGATATCGAACAAACACTGGTAGCAGTTACTTCTGTAAAACATCTGGGAGTATGTGTACGGAACGATTTGAAGTGGAATGATCACATAAAATTCATCGTTGGTAAGGCGGGTGCCAGGTTGAGATTCGTTGGGAGAGTCCTTAGAAAATGTAGTCCATTAACAAAGGAGGTGGCTTACAAAACACTCGTTCGGCCTATACTAGAGTATTGCTCATCAGTGTGGGATCCGTATCAGGTCGGGTTGACAGAGGAGATAGATCCAAAGGAGAGCGGCGCGTTTCGTCACAGGGTTATTCGGTAAGCGTGATAGCGTTACGGAGATGTTTAGCAAACTCAAGTGGCAGACTCTTCAAGAGAGGCGCTCTGCATCACGGTGTAGCTTGCTGTCCAGGTTTCGAGAGGGTGCGTTTCCGGATGAGCTATCGAATATATTGCTTCCCCCAACTTATACTTCCCGAGGAGATCACGAATGTAGAATTAGAGAAATTCGAGCGCGTACGGAGGCTTTCCGGCAGTCGTTCTTCCCGCGAACCATACGCGAGTGGAACAGGAAAGGGATGTAATGACAGTGGCAAGTAAAGTGCCCTCCGCCACACACCGTTGGATGGCTTGCGGAGTATAAATGTAGATGTAGATGTAGATGCAGATAGGATATAAAATACAGACTGGCAATGGCAAGGAAAGCGTTTCTGAAGAAGAGAAATTTGTCATTTCTGAAAGTATTTGTATGGAGTGTAGCCATGTATGGAAGTGAAACATGGACGACAAATAGTTTGGACAAGAAGAGAATAGAAGCTTTCGAAATGTGGAGCTACAGAAGAATGCTGAAGATTAGATGGGTAGATCACATAACTAATGAGGAGGTATTGAATAGACTTGGAGAGAAGACTTGACCAGAAGAAGGTATCTGTTGGTAGGGCATATTCTGAGGCATCAAGGGATCACCAGTTTAGTATTGGAGGGTAGCGTGGAGGGTAAAAATCGTAGAGGGAGACCAAGAGATGAATACACTAAACAGATTCAGAAGGATATAGGTTGCTGTAGGTACTGGTAGATGAAGAACCTTGCACAGGATAGAGTAGCATGGAGAGCTGCATCAAACCAGTCTCTGGACTGAAGAGCACAACAACAACAACATTCATCGTCCCTAATCTCTAGAGTACGCATTACAGATCGCTGTAAAGCGTGCTTATATTCTTCCGCATTCTGTTGGCAGTTTGGCGCCACGCATAATGGTGGGTAATGTTCCCCACATCACATTGCCACAAGACATAGCGTGACACCAAAGAACTCGTTTGCAATCATCCACTCTATCCACTGGCGTCGTTCTTCACATCACCTCATGCGTCGCTTAGTCTTGACTACAGAAACACAGGGTGACAGTTATCGAAAAAAACCGTAAATTAGTTACAGACTACGGCGTGCAGACACTTTGTTCAATATGCAAATGTTATTACAGCTATTCGAATTTAGGTTGCGACATGTTAGACATGCCTGCCATTATTGGCTATGATGTGGCGCTGACGAATAGCGAAATTCTATATGACCTACAAAAGTCGCAGAACATCGATGCTGACGATGACCTCCTGAATGGCTGTTTTCAGCTCAGCAATGGTTTTGGGATTATTGTTGTACACCTTGTGTTCAATATAGGCCCCGTGTGTGTTCAGATCCAGAGAATATGGCGGCCAATCGAGGCCCATGCCAGGGGCCTCTGTGTACCCCAGAGGCAGAATGCGGTCGCCAGAGTGGTCCTCCAGGACATCGTACTTCGATGTGGTCGAGCTACGTTTTGCGTGAACCACATCTTGTCGAAATCGGAATCACTTTGGATAATGGGGATGAAATCATTTTCCAAAACCTTCACGTACCGTTCGGTAGTCACCGTGCCACGACGGGATAGCGCACCGATTATTGCGTGACTATCGAACGAACACCACACAGTCATCCGTTGAGGGTGAAGAGACTCGATCACGAAATGCGGATTCTCGGTTCCCCAAATACGCCAATTTTGCTTACTGACGAAACCATCCAAATGAAAGTGGGCTTCGTCGCTAAACCAAACCAGACCTAACCTTACTAATTCCCATCATGTCCCTACGCTCGGTCCACTCAGTCATTGTGTTAGCTGGATTGGTGGTGGTGCTTTGGAACTCACAATCGATTCTTTCCACCGATGTCATGCTTTTTTTTTCCAACCATCCTCCGAAATGTCCGATATGTTCGATGTCCCTGATCGATTTTTTACTCAGATGCCGTCAAATGACTACTCGACCTTCGAAGTCATATCTCCTTAGCGACCCATTCTGCTGAAGCCGCTTCTTTACTCAAAACACAATACTCATTATCTGTTTTTATACTGACGGATCTGCCTCTCGTGACATGTAGTGATCATATCTGCATTACATAGGAGTGTCCGGATACTTCTCATCAAATACACTACTGGCCATTGAAATTGCTACACCAAGAAGAAACGCAGATGATAAACGGGTATTCATTGGAGAAATATATTATACTAGAAGTGACATGTGATTATCCTGCTGAAATGTAGGGTTTTGCAGGGATCGAATGAAGGGTAGAAAATGGCTCTGAGCCCTATGGGACTTAACTTCTCAGGTCATCAGTCCCCTAGAACTTAGAACTACTTAAACCCAACTAACCTAAGGACATCACACACATCCATGCCCGAGGGAGGATTCGAACCTGCGACCGTAGCGGTCGCACGGTTCCAGACTGTAGCGCCTAGAACCGCTCGCCCACTCCGGCCGGCGAATGAAGGTTAGAGCCACGGGTCGTAACGCATATGAAATGTAATGTCCACTGTTCAAAGTGCAGTCATTCCGAACAAGAGGTGACCGAGACGTGCAAGCAATGGCACCCCACACCATCACGCCTGGTGATACGCCAGTATGGCGATGACGAATACACGCTTCCAATGTGCGTTCACCGCGATGTCGCCTAAAACGGATGCGACCATCATGATGCTGTAAACAGCACCTGGATTCATCCGAAAAAATGAGGTTTTGCCATTCGTGCACCCAGGTTCGTCGTCGAGTACACCATCGCAGGCGCTCCTGTCTCAACGGTAGCCGCAGCCGTGGTCTCCGAGCTGATAGTCCATCCTGCTGCAAACGTCGTCGTAGAACTGTTCGTGCAGATGGTTGTTGTCTTGCAAACGTCCCCATCTGTTGTCTCAGGGATCGAGACGTGGCTGCATGATCCGTTACAGCCATACGGATAAGATGCCTGTCATCTCGACTGCTAGTGGTACGAGGCAGTTGGGATCCAGCACGGCGTTCCGTATTACCCTCCTGAACCCACCGATTCCATATTCTGCTAACAGTCATTGGATCTCGACCAGCGCGAGCAGCAATGTCGCGATACGATAAACCGCAATCGCGGTAGGCTACAAACCGACCTTTATCAAAGTCCGAAACGTGATGACACGCATTTCTTCTCCTTACACGAGGCATGACAACAACGTTTCAACAGGCAACGCCTGTCAACTGCTGTTTGTGTATGAGAAATCGGTTGGAAACTTTCCTCATGTCAGCACGTTGTAGGTGTCGCCACCAGCGCCAACCTTCTGTTAATGCTCTGAAGAGCTAGCCATTTGCATATCACAGCGACTTCTTCCTGTCGGTTAAATTTCGCGTCTATAGCACGTCATCTACGTGGTGTAGTAATTTTAATGGCCAGTAGTGTAGGATGTGTACAGTGAACGTGATGGTCTCTAGATATCCCCAGTTGAATTCACGTATCTTCCAGAGTTTTCTGTGGATGCTATACGCGTCCACGTTGCTGCTCAGTGTTTTCTAAAACGATCTACCTACTTCTCATTAGGACACCGTTGAATCTAAGCTTATACACGTTGGAAGACACGCCGGTGGTGAGCAGTTTAGAACACATTCGGTTTCTCGGTGAGTGTCTGGCTGTGCTGTAGCTAGCTGGGAAGGCAGGTGCCCACGTAGAGCAGGCTGGGACTGGCCAGTGAACGGCTGGGTGCGGCTGCCGGCAGGAAGTTCGGCGCGAAGTGTTCGCGGTGCGGCGAGCGGGTGCTGCCGCACGAGCTGGTGATGCGTGCGCAGGCGCACGTCTTCCACGTGGCGTGCTTCGCGTGCGCCGCCTGCTGCCAGCCGCTGCAGAAGGGCGAGCAGTTCGTGGTGCGCGCCGGCCAGCTCTACTGCCGGCACGACTTCGAGAAGGAGCTCTTCCTCATGCACCAGGCCAGCCCCTCGGGTGAGTCACACGCTAACTGCCTAGCCAAAGTCCTCTCTCAGCAACCCGAATCCGACGCGGAACAATAGATACTCAAACGTCCCCTTAGAAAAATTTATGAATGATTGAGCTGGTAAATCCCGTACATTATTTGATTTTCAAACAGCTGAGCTGAACTGAACGTACTCAGACATTTCGCTCATTACCTATTCTCATCAACACTAAACTGACACACAATATTTTTAGCGCAACGCAATTTGACTTTCAATAATCCCTACAAAAGAATGGCCCTGACTAACAATAACCTATACTTTTCATGAATCACTTACCTCACAAAAATCTTCGTTACTCGAACTACCGCAATACAGCGAGCGCCAATACTGCCAGCTAAATAAAAGATTCAAACTACTGAAGGCACTAACTACTGATAGGCATAGTTAGCAAATTAGAGATTTTGATAGAGAACAAACATTGTGAAACTTCCTGGCAGATTAAAACTGTGTGCCCGACCGACACTCGAACTCGGGACCTTTGCCTTTCGCGGGCAAGTGCTCTACCAACTGAGCTACCGAAGCACGACTCACGCTCGGTACTCATAGCTTTACTTCTGCCAGTACCTCGTCTCCTACCTTCCAAACTTTACAGAAGCTCTCCTGCGAACCTTGCAGAACTAACACTCCTGAAAGAAAGTAGTTTCATATCAGCGCACACTCCGCTGCAGAGTGAAAATCTCATTCTGGAAACAAACAATGTATTTACCTTAATAACGTTCAAAAGTCATAATATATACAGGGTGTTACAAAAAGGTACGGCCAAACTTTCAGAAAACATTCCTCACACACAAATAAAGAAAAGGTGTTATGTGGACATGTGCCCGGAAACGCTTAATTTCCATGTTAGAGCTCATTTTAGTTTCGTCAGTATGTACTGTACCTCCTCGATTCACCGCCATGATTTCATACGGGATACTCTACCTGTGCTGCTAGAAGATGTGCCTATATAAGTACGACACATGTGGTTCATGCACGGTGGAGCTCCTGTACATTTCAGTCGAAGTGTTCGTACGCTTCTCAACAACAGATTCGGTGACCGATGGATTGGTAGAGGCGGACCAATTCCATGGCCTCCACGCTCTCCTGACCTCAACCCTCTTGACTTTCATTTATGGGGGCATTTGAAAGTTCTTCTCTACGCAACCCCGGTACCAAATGTAGAGACTTCTCGTGCTCGCATTGTCGACGGCTGTGATACAATATGCCATTCTCCAGGGCTGCATCAGCGCATCAGGAATTCCATGCGACGGAGGGTGGATGCATGTATCCTCGCTAACGGAGGACATTTTGAACATTTCCTGTAACAAAGTTGTACGTTCTGTTGCTGTGTGTTTCCATTCCATGATTAATGTGATTTGAAGAGAAGTAATAAAATGAGCTCTAACATGGAAAGTAAGTGTTTCCGGACACATGTCCACCTAACACATGTTCTTTCTTTGTGTGTGAGGAATGTTTCCTGAAAGTTTGGCCGTACCTTTTTGTAACACCCTGTATATCAGTTCATGACATCCGGTCTTACAAATTTACTCTCTCTGATGGACACACGTCCAGATCGTCCGCTCTCAAAACTCCGCTATCTTTCTCCCCACATCCACCACTGCTGGCGGCTCACCTCCAACTGCGCAACGCTACGCGCTGTTAACATCCAACTGCCCAACACTACAATGGCAAATTCCGACAATGCAAACCAGCCACAGACTGCACACAGCACAGTCAGTGATTTTCATATAGAGCGCTAGGTGACGTTACCAACATAAAAACCTAAACAGCCTACTTACAGTACCATTTCTGAATAACATCATCTCCATACAAAACTGTCAGTCCACTCACCTCTACAACAAAATTAGTTTTGCCGTAAATTCATTACAAAATCATAATGTCAATACCAGCTTCGACTCACAGTGGTCTTCTTCAGATGGTATTGCTAAGTGACGGCATTTGACGTGCTGTACTCAGCACATACAAGTTCCTGCATCAGTTCTGAGTATAACTTCACAACATTTTCAAATCCTCCATTCCCTTTTCTTTGGAATGAACTGAGTACATGAAATAATCTGACCTTAGTAAGATGCCCAGAAAACGTGGCCCTCTTTATAAAAAAATTTTGACCCAACAATAATTATTACGAGGTTTCCCTAGAAAGTAATGCACCACATTTTTTTCTGCAACAATTCTTTATTGAACGTAATGAGAATTATCCACACCAAAGAATGGTCTTTTATCTACACACCCTATTTTTCCACGTAATCTCCATCCCGTTCTGCGGCCTACCTACAGCGCGAAACAGGGCGTGTCTGCCCTGTCGGTACCAATCCTTGTTCTGGCGGCGGAGCCAGTGCTTTACTGTCTGAAACACCTCCTCATCGTCCTCAAAATGTCTTCCACGAATGGCATCCTTTAACGCCACAAACGTCAGCTCGCTGCCAAATGTCAGGTGTGACAGCCGTGGATGGTCTCCCCGACCGCTGCAAATCTTGGAGTTCCGCCGAAGCGCCTTCTAATGACGCTATACTCCGTGCCCAGCGACTAACCGTACCTCTTTCGACAGCAGATGCTCCATATACTTTGCACAAGCGTTTGTGAATATTCCCAACAGTTTCTTTCTCTGCAGTGAGAAATTCAATGACGGCACGTTGCTTGAAACGTACATCACCTGCAGACGCCATTTTGAAACTGTCTTTCAGCTACGCTATCTGTTGGAAGTGACGAAAACTTGGCGCGTAAGGAGACTTCAGATAATACATGGTAACGTTTTGCAGCCGTAGCATTGTCTTCGGCTCAGAAATTTTCTGGGCAACCGTCGTACTAACGCTGTCTGGCGACGGTTTAAGTGAAATATATGGAATGTTCAAATGAAAAGGTACGAAACGAATTAACAACTAAACCGACTGAAATTTCGGTATGCCGCTTTAGCACAACGTAGTTACTCATCTAGGAAGGCAAATATAGTGTCGTCACCTCTCCAAAAAGAAAACCATGGTTGGTCCCTCAACAGACAAAGTGAAGCTCCCCCCCCCCCCCCCTCCCGCGACTGAAGTTCGACACTCATCAGATTCCTCAAGCACGGGGAAACCATCAACAGTGAATGTTCTGTGAGACACTCCATAGCCTTCGCAAGACCATTAAGAGCAAACGGCCTGGGTACCCACAAGAGAAGCCATTCTGCACTACGATAACGCGCATCCACACGTCTCCGAAGTCACGCAAAGTGTAATGGTCTTGTTCAAGTGGAAGCCGTTTGAGCATCCGCCTTACAGCCTTGATATTTCGCCCTGCGGCTTACAAGTGTTTGGTCCGCTAAAAAAGGACATCAAAGGGAAGCGCTTCAACACGGATGCCGTACACGTACACGCCGCAAACTTACACGAACTTTCCGCGATCTTGCCGTACTACTTGTAGATTGCAACATGAGACTCGCCACCGGGAAGTGACCTCTGGCCAGTACTCATCGTTGCGCTGTAGTCAGGACACTGGACTCACATCTGGGATGACAGCGGCTCAGATCCCCTTTGGTTTAGGTTTGCCGTGATTTCACTTGGACAGTTCCTTCGATAGGGCACGGCCGTTTTCCTTCCCCTTTCTTGAATCATTCGGAACTTGTGCTTCGTCTCTAATGACCTCGTTGTAGACGAGACGTTAAACACTGATCTACCTTCCTTGCTTCCTTCCAACTTACATGTCGACAATAATTCAGCTCCGACAAGCATCAACTGTCAGGATACAGAAAATCGTCCTTAGGTGGGCGGAAACAGCAGTAGAAGTGCATTCTGTCGCACGCAACCTGAGACGCTTCGAGCCGACTTTGCCACGTGAATTGCTCACTGGCTAGCTCCCTATACCTACAAAGTATTCCCTACAACCATGCATTCACTTTTCTGGCCATATTATGCTTAGCAGTCTAAAAGCCGGGTACAGAACTTCTTTGCAACAGCTTAACGACTCAGAACTAGAGTAAAATGAATTATTTGAAAAGTGGCTATTTAATGGACGGCTTTCAATTTGTTACTCAATAAAACATATACAGTACTTAACTCTCTTCTGAAGAGCACCGATGTTAGACACAGTATTTCAGTAGCAATCACCTTTTCTTTCTTCTGGCTGGTTCGATGCAGTCCGCCACAAAGACCCCTCTTCATCTCAAGGTAGCATTTGCACCTTACATCCTCAATTACTGGTTGGCTGTATCTCAGGCTCTGTCTTCCTATACAATTTTTACCCTCTACAGCTCCCTCTAGTGCCATGGAAGTTATTCCCTGATGTCTTGACACATTTCCTATCATCCTGTCCCTTGTTCTTGTCAGTGTTATCCATATGTTTCTTGCTTTGCCGATTATGCGAGGACCTCCTTATTCCTTATTAGTCCGCATAATTTTCAACACTCGTCTATAGCACCACATCTCAAACGCTTTTATTTTCTTCTTTTGCGGCTTTCCCACCATTCATGATTAACTACCATACAATGTTGTGCTCTAAATATACATTCTCAGAAACTTTTCCCCCAAATTAAGGCCTCTGTTTGATACCAGTAGACTTCTCTTGGCCAAAAATGCCCTCTTTGTCTGTGCTACTCTGCTTTTTATGTTCTCCTAGCTTCGTAAGACATTGATTATTTTGCTGGATAGGTAGCAGAATTCCGTAACATCGTTTACTTCGTGGTCCCCAGTTTTGGTGTTAATTTTATCGCTAATCTCATTTCTGCAACTCCTCATTACTTTCTTATTTATCTGGTTTGTACTTCATCCATAGTCTGTATTCATTTGACTGTTCAATCCACTTAACATCTACTGTAAGTCTTCTTCACTGAGAATAGGAACGTCATCAGAGAATCTCACCATTGATATCCTTTCACCCTGAATGTTAATCCCACTCTTGACCCGTTCTTTTTTTTTTCAGAAATTGCTCGTTCGATGTTTGTTTGCATTGAACACTAGGGGCGAAAGAACGTGCCCATGTCTTACACTCTTTTTAATCTGGACGCTTTGTTCTTGGTCTTCCGACCTTATTGTCCCATCTTGGTTCTTAAAGATATTGGATATTATTCGTCCTTCCCTATAGCTTACTCCTGTTTATCTCAGTTTGCAGTATCTTGAACCATTTGCGAAAGCTTTTTCCAGGTCAACAGATCTGCTGAACATGTACTGATTTTTCTTAACTCTTGCCTCGATTACCAGTCGCTACGTTAGAACTGCCTCTCTGATGCCCTTACCTTCCCGAAACCAAACTGTTCGTCGTCTGATAAGAGATTCTCTTTTTTATTTTCCTTTCTTCTGTAAATTATTCTTGTCAATAACTTGGATGTATTAGCCAATAAGCTGATTGTGCTACAGTTCTCGCACTTATCTGCCTTTGCTATGATCGGGATGTTTTTCCGAAAGTCTTGCGGAATGTCTCCAGATTTATGGATTCTACACACCAACTGAAATAGTCGCTTGGTTTGCCACTTGGCCAAGTGATCTTAGAAATTTCGAGGGAATGTACGTATCCCTTCTGCCTTATTTTATCGTAAAACTCTTCCAAAACTCTGTTAACCTCTGACTAATACTGGATCCCCTATGTTTTCCATATCGACTTTCATTCCTTCCCCAGTCAC
This sequence comes from Schistocerca piceifrons, assembly GCF_021461385.2. Classification (NCBI taxonomy): domain Eukaryota; kingdom Metazoa; phylum Arthropoda; class Insecta; order Orthoptera; family Acrididae; genus Schistocerca; species Schistocerca piceifrons. Next base: position 25,723,886 of record NC_060141.1, read on the forward strand.
GTCGTCAGATAAGTCTAACCCTTTGTTAGAAGCCTTCAATTTACTCTTTCCTCCTATCCGCTCTCCCTCTGCGTCTGACGTTACACTCTTACAGTTAGCGCTCTGCTTTCAATTTCACCGAAGTCCAAATAAGATGAAGTTGCACTTCCACAAAGTTCTGAGTCCATTCACTGAGTGATGAATAAGTGGGCAAGCAGCCGCCATTGAAGACTGGTGATGGTGCTCGTCGTACCACGTAGCAGGACGTAGGCCCAGGAGTGGACCTGCAGACACTGAAAATGAGCTCCATTTGGTTCTCCACTCGGCTCTACCGTCGTCAGATCAAGGAGCCCTCTAAATATACGGCAGCTGAACGATCTTGAGTTGGGTTCTAATTTCGCCACGTAAGAGGCACGGCAAAATGGATCGGCCGAACACCGCGTGTAGCCTCGGCGCGTAACGCCTGTGATCTGGCAACACGTCGGACTCGGCTGCACCGCATGGAGCCATAGGCTGCCGAGGGTACTGCGTTGATGTGTTGTCAATTTTGTTGTCAGTTTGACAACATATGAACTTTTGTTCACTAAATGCCGCCATCGACCAGTATCATGGGCATTCTGATGGGCATTCTGGGCCGAAACCAGTAACGATTGCGCCATGCAAGCGATTGAGTGAAAAATAAACAGAAGTTAGTAGTAAGTCAATCACTGATCTTCTTAAATGGAACTTGCGTTATTTTTTTTTTATTCGAGAAGAATTTATGATTTCAAGATGTAACACAATTAAGTTAAATCAAAACAAGCTGCAAGGTTATACTTCTTTCTTTTAGTGTTCAACCCTGAGGTTGGTTTGCAGCAGAGCCCCATTCCTCTCTTCTCTCTGCCTTCCTCTTCATTTCCACGTATTTGCTCATCCAACGTCATTCATGATCTGTTGCATGTATGATATCCTTGGTCGCCCCCGCCGACTCCTTCCCTCAATAGCTCCTTCTGCTATTGTTCCAATTATGTTGTTGTGTCGTAGGTTGTGCCCTACGAGTTTCTCTCTTCTTATCTGGATGTGCCTCCACAGAGATCTGGTTTCCTGTACTCTTCTAAGCACCTCTTCATTTTTTACTTTGTCTCTCCAGCTGATCTTCATGATCCTCCTATAGCACCATATCTCCAGGGCCTCTAGCCGTCTTCTCTCTTCTCCTCCAATTGTCCAAGTTTCACATCCGTATAGGGCCACACTCCAAACGAAACCTTTCATGTTATGTTTCCTTATTTTCAGACTGATGTTGCTGGTGAGTAAGTTCCTTCTCCGATTAAATGCAATTTTGGCCTTTTGTATTCTGCTCGCAATTTCTATCCGGCTTCTACCATCCCTTGTGATTTTGCTTCCAAGGCAAGTAAATTCCTCTATCACTTCCAGCTCCTCTCTTACAATTCTCATTCTCAGAGGTTCGTATTCTGCTCCTGTACTGCATACCATCACTTTAGTCTTTTTCTTGTTTATTCTCATTCCATACTGATTGCATAGAATTTTTTCCATTGCTCTGACGACTTCATTTAGATCTTCTTTTATCTCCGTGACTATAGCAATATCATCTGCATAGCGTAGCATGCCTATCTTTTGCCCATTAATTTTGATCCCCACCTCAGTAGTTTCTCGAACTTGGTCTATAGCTTCCTGGATGTAAGCATTGAATATAAGAGGAGAGAGAGCACATCCTTGTCTTACCCCTTTTCTAATATTTGCTCCTTGTTCCTGGTGACAGTTTCTAATCACTGCCACCTCATTCTTACAGAAACTGAGTATCACACGGATGTCTTTGTACTTTAGTCCACTTTTCCTCAGCACTCTGAACATCTCTTGCCAGATAACGTTATCAAATGCCTTTTCCATGTCTACAATGGCACTATAAGTTGGTTTATTATCAATTGCTTTTCGATAACGAGTCTCAGTGCCAGAATCGCCTCTCTTGTTCCCAATCCCCTTCTGAAGCCAAACTGATCTTTACTCAGCATATCCTCCACGTTCTCTTCAATTCTCTTCAGAACTGTTTTTATGAGAATATTTGATGCATGTGATATTAGGCTTAGAGTTCGGTACTGTTCACATTTTGTAGCTGCTGCCTGCTTTGGTACAGGAACAATGATACATTTCTGTAAGTCTGTCGGTAGCTCTCCTGCGTTATAGATGGACCTAATAAGGTTATACAGGATTTGAAAAATATAATAATACACTACTGGGCATTAAAATTGCTACACCACGAAGATGACGTGTATAGACGCGAAATTTAATCGACAGGAAGAAGATGCTGCGATATGCAAATGATTAGCTTTTCACAGCATTTACACAAGGTTGGCGCCGGTGGCGACACCTACAACTTGTTGACATTAGGAAAGTTTGCAACCGATTTCTCATACACAAACAGCAGTTGACCGGCGTTTCCTGGTGAAACGTTGTTGTGATGCCTCGTGTAAGGAGGAGAAATGCGTACCATCACGTTTCCGACTTTGGTAAAGGTCGGATTGCAGCCTATCGCGATTGCGGTTTATCGTATCGCGACATTGCTGCTCGCGTTGGTCGAGATCCAATGACTGTTAGCAGAATATGGAATCGGTGGTTTCAGGAGGGTAATACGGAACGCCGTGCTAGATCCCAACGGCCTCGTATCACTAGCAGTCGATATGAGAGGCATCTTATCCGCATGGATGTAGCCACGTCTCGATCCCTGAGTCAACATTTGCCGACGTTTGCAACACAACAACCATCTGCACGAACAGTTGGACGACGTTTGCAGCAGCATGGACTATCAGCTCGGAGACCGTGGCTGCGGTTACCCTTGACGCTGCATCACAGACAGGAGCGCCTGTAATGGTGTACTCAACGACGAACCTGGGTGCACGAATGGCAAAACGTCATTTTTTAGGATGACTCCAGGTTCTGTTTACAGCATCATGATGGTCGCATCCTTGTTTGGCGACATCGCGGTGAACGCACATTGGAAGCGTGTATCCGTCATCGCCATACTGGCGTGATGATATGGAGTACACGTCTCGGTCACCTCTTGTTCGCATTGACGGCACCTTGAACAGTGGACGTTGCATTTCAGATGTGTTACGACCCGTGGCTCTACCCTTCATTCGATACCTGCGAAACCCTACATTTCAGCAGGATAATGCACGACCGCATGTTGCAGGTCCTGTACGGGCCTTTCTGGATACAGAACGACTGCTGTCCTGGCCAGCATATTCTCCAGATCTCTCAACAACTGGAAACGTTTGGTCAATGGTGGCCGAGCAACTGGCTCGTCACAATACGCCATTGACTACTCCTGATGAACTGTGGTATCGTGTTGAAGGTGGATGGGCAGCTGTACCTGTACACGCCATCCAAGCTCTGTTGGACTCAATGCCCAGGCGTATCAAGGCCGTTATTGCGGCTAGAGGTGGTTGTTCTGGGTAGTGATTTCTCAGGATGTATGCACCCAAATTGCGTGAAAATGTAATCACATGTCGGTTCTAGTATAATATATTTGTTCAATGAATACCCGTTTATCATCTGCATTTCTTCTTGGTGTAGCAATTTTAATGGCCAGTAGTGTATAAGGTGCGATCGGTGTAGTAATATGAACATTACTTTATTGTGTACTGTACTAGTAACTAACAAAAGATTTATTTTCATTACAAAAAGATACGCTTTTAAGGTACATTTTTTTTATTTTTCTTGTAAGATACATTAATACATACAACTACCTAAAAACGAGAGCTAATCAGTACATTTTAGAAACATCGAAACATTTCACTTTCCAAAGCTGGTAGAACAGTATAATGGGTAGCGCGCATAGCTGAGCACGGTGGTGCGGTGTTCTCTCTTCCGGGCCGGGTGGCCGAGCAGTTCTAGGTGCTGCAGTCTGGAACCGCGTGACCGCTACGATCGCAGGTTCGAATCCTGTCTCGGGCATGGATGTGTGTGATATCCTTAGGTTAGTTAGGTTTAAGTAGTTCTAGGTTCTAGGGGACTGATGACCTTAGAAGTTAAGTCCCATAGTGCTCAGAGCCATTTGAACCTTTTTTTTTGCGGTGACCTCGACGTGTCGGCGTGGTGTTCCAGCAGTGGAGGACGACGTGCTGGACGAGAACTCGCGGCCGCGGGACGGCCGGCGCGGCCCCAAGAGGCCTCGCACCATCCTGACGTCGGCGCAGCGCCGCCAGTTCAAGGCCAGCTTCGAGATCAGCCCCAAGCCCTGCAGGAAGGTCAGCAGCAGCAGCAGCCAGCCCGCGGTCCGCCCGACAGCGCGCGCCTCCCTCTGCTTACTGGCGCAGCTCGCCTCTAGTCCGATTTGTGTCAGTTGGCGTCGGACGTTTCAAGGTCCAAAGTTTCGACACTGTCGCGGCCAGAAAAAGTAAAAAGAATCACCTACGTATGGTATACAGGGTGTTCGGAAATTCCAATTACAAACTTATATATAGCACTTGTAGAGCGGAGTGAGTGCACAATATTTTGAATGCGAACCCATGTTGGGTAACTTACCGTTTCCGTCTACGGCGCCTTCAATACAGATGTGACTTCTGAAATTTTCCCGGCGTATTTCTTCTTCTAATAATTTCCAGATATGCAGCCGGATCCCGTTGACATTCTGCCACGATATTGCGGTCCAGAGACGCCCGGCCATCATCAGGTGAGTACACAACTACTGAAGAGCCCAGGTGCAGTCGCGGTATTTATGCCGAATCTCGCGCATGCGAAATGCACTGGCATCCTACAGCGTATGCGTCACGTGTTGACATGCGCGGCATAGCCGAGTTGTACGTGCTGCCCTCGGTGGTGAAAGTAAAAGATCATCTAGTCATTGAGTATGGAATCACGCCGTCGATTCCGCTGTGATTGTACAATTTTAATAACAGGATTCCAATTTTTATCCAGCTGAAAGCCATTGTCACGATTTATAAGATTATCGGCAAGACCGGAGCTAAAATTTTTGTTCCATTGTATTCCATTGAATGTCCCAAAGAAATACAGTGCTCTGCTGCTGCCGATTTTGACGGTTGCTCTCTGTACATCGTTCATGGACAGTTCTTGTCGTCTGGCCAATATATGCAGAGCCACATTCACAGGGAATTTTGTAGGCGCCTGCTTTCTTCAGTTGTAAATCGTCTATAACGGATCCAACCAGGGCCCGGTTCCGGATTTTGGGATTCCGTAATCAAAGAATCAGTGGAAATACGTCTTGCCGATAATCTTATAAATCGTGACAACGGCTTTCAGCTGCATAAAAATTGGAATCCTATTATTAAAATTATACAATCACAGCGGAATCGACGGCGTCATTCGATACTCAATGACTAGATGATCTTTCACTTTCACCACCGAGGGCAGCACGTACAACTCGGCTATGTCGCGCATGTCAACACCTGACGCATGCGCTGTAGGATGCCAGAACATTTCGCATGCGCGAGATTCGGCATAAATACCGCGACTCCACCTGGGCTCTTCAGTACTTGTGTACTCACCTGATGATGGCGGGCGTCTCTGGGCCGAAATGTCGTGGCAGAATGTCGACGGATCCGGCTGCATACCCGGAAATTATTAGAAGATTCAATACAGATATCTGACTGATCCACTTCTGCTGGAGGAACTGAATTAGGCGTGACACAATACAGTTGTTTGGTAACAATTCGGAAGGAAACATTCACTTATCACTAAGCACACTGGCTTGTATTAACATTTAAACATTACGTGTTTACATTATTCCAAAACAAGAAAAAACCCAGCATAATATACGTACAGAACAGTACTGATGCAGTACAGCAATGCCTCGATCTGGCGACCACCAGCTTCGTTACAGACATTGTACCTACGAAGCATGTTTTGACACAAACTCTCAATGCGACCTGCCGTCTCTTGAGTTTCTAGCGCAGCGGCTAGAGCTTGTGTCGGCTACTGTGGGATTCAGCACCCACACAAACTAGGGAGGAGAGAAATTGCGCTGGCCAGTGGCAGGAGTCCAAAATGATCTGTACATTAAACTTCACATTAATAGAACTCTCTATCTCTAAAACGAAAAGAAACGTAACTTACTTCTCGTTATGAAGTGGCTTGATGTGCTTACTGTGCCTCCTACGCGCAGTTACTTTGCTCTCTATTACTGTTCGCGGAAAGCTGGCAAACTATTATCTTTCCATAATGGTTGCGCAGAAAGTAATGCACCACTTTTTTTTTTCTCAGTCGAAAACAATTCTACGAATATGAAACGTTACATATGTATTATTTGAAGTCTCCTGAGCGAGCGTGCCAAAGTTTCCTTCACTTCCGACAGATAGCGTAGATGGAGGACAGCTTCAAAATGGCGTCAGTAGGTGATGTACGTTACAAGCAACTTGCCGTCATTGAATTTCTCACTGCAGGGAAAGAAACTTTTGTATCCGGCCTGGTAGGCGGCGCGTGGGTCTGCTCCTGTAAACTGAAGGGTAGGCCGAATGTAGGAAGCTAGGAGGAGCAGGTAAGCTCGAACTCTCGGTACTGCTGTGTGAACTTAAGTCACCTTTACTTTAGCAAGAAGATGTATACATAACATTGCACTGAGGAGCACGTAGGCGCCTAGCCGGATGTCTCAAGCTCACGGAAGTTACAGAGGCAAAATCTGTAGTGGCTAGCCCACTATGAAATAGAAACAGTGTTGCTTGGTCGCCTACTCGGAATCAAATGGGCTGAATGTGGAGCGGCGCTCGTAGAGCTGCACAGCGCCGGCTAGAGGCCGCTGTCGCCTGTGTCGGTGTCGTAGTGCCAACCTACGAACTTGCACCTACGTCGTGGCATCGTACCTATCGATACCACAGAAACTGTTGGGAATATTCACGAACGCTTGTGCAAAGTCTATGGAGCATCTGCTGTCGACAGAGTACAGTTAGACGCTGGGCACGGAGGGCGAGGTCATCAGGAGGCGGTTCGGCTGAGCTCCACGATTTGCAGCGGTCGGGGAGACCATCCACGGCTGTCACACCTGACGTGTTGCAGCGAGCTGATGTCTGGGCCATTAAAGGAGGCCATTTGTGGAATCCATTTTGAGTACATCTACATCTACATCTACATTTATACTCCGCAAGCCACCCAAAGGTGTGTGGCGGAGGGCACTTTACGTGCCACTGTCATTACCTCCCTTTCCTGTTCCAGTCGCGTATGGTTCGCGGGAAGAACGACTGTCTGAAAGACTCCGTGCGCGCTCTAATCTCTCTAATTTTACATTCGTGATCTCCTCGGGACGTATAAGTAGGGGGAAGCAATATATTCGATACCTCATCCAGAAACGCACCCTCTCGAAACCTGGCGAGCAAGCTACACCGCGATGCAGAGCGCCTCTCTTGCAGAGTCTGCCACTTGAGTTTATTAAACATCTCCGTAGTGCTATCACGGTTACCAAATAACCCTGTGACGAAACGCGCCGCTCTTCTTTGGATCTTCTCTACCTCCTCCGTCAACCCGATCTGGTACGGATCCCACACCGATGAGCAATACTCAAGTATAGGCCGAACGAGTGTTTTGTAAGCCACCTCCTTTGTTAATGGACTACATTTTCTAAGCACTCTCCCAATGAATCTCAACCTGGTACCCGCCTTACCAACAATTAATTTTATATGATCATTCCACTTCAAATCGTTCCACAATCTTACTCCCAGATATTTTACAGAAGTAACTGCTACCAGTGTTTGTTCCGCTATCATATAATCATACAATAAAGGATCCTTCTTTCTTTGTATTCGCAATACATTACATTTGTCTATCTTAAGGGACAGTTGCCACTCCCTGCACCAAGTGCCTATCCGCTGCAGATCTTCCTGCATTTCGCTACAATTTTCTAATGCTGCAACTTCTGTGTATACTACAGCATCATCCGCGAAAAGCCGCATGGAACTTCCGACACTATCTACTAGGTCATTTATATATATTGTGAAAAGCAATGGTCCCATAACACTCCCCTGTGGCACGCCAGAGGTTACTTTAACGTCTGTAGACGTCTGTCCATTGATAACAACATGCTGTGTTCTGTTTGCTAAAAACTCTTCAATCCAGCCACACAGCTGGTCTGATATTCCGTAGGCTCTTACTTTGTTTATCAGGCGACAGTGCGGAACTGTATCGAACGCCTTCCGGAAGTCAAGAAAAATAGCATCTACCTGGGAGCCTGTATCTAATATTTTCTGGGTCTCATGAACAAATAAAGCGAGTTGGGCCTCACACGATCGCTGTTTCCAGAATCCATGTTGATTCCTACATAGTAGATTCTGAGTTTCCAAAAACGACATGATACTCGAGCAAAAAACATGTTCTAAAATTCTACAACAGATCGGCGTCAGAGATATAGGTCTATAGTTTTGCGCATCTGCTCGACGACCCTTCTTGAAGACTGGGACTACCTGTGCTCTTTTCCAATCATTTGGAACCCTCCGTTCCTCTAGTACACGGCTCTAGTACACGGTTGTTAGAAGGGGGGCAAGTTCTTTCGCGTACTCTGTGTAGAATCGAAATGGTATCCCGTCAGGTCCAGTGGACTTTCCTCTGGTGAGTGATTCCAGTTGCTTTTCTATTCCTTGGACACTTATTTCGATGTCAGCCATTTTTTCGTTTGTGCGAGGATTTAGAGAAGGAACTGCAGTGCGGTCTTGCTCCGTGAAACAGCTTTGGAAAAAGGTGTTTAGTATTTCAGCTTTACGCGTGTCATCCTCTGTTTCAATGCCATCATCATCCCGGAGTGTCTGGATATGCTGTTTCGAGCCACTTACTGATTTAACGTAAGACCAAAACTTCCTAGGATTTTCTGTCAAGTCGGTACATAGAATTTTACTTTAGAATTCACTGAACGCTACACGCATAGCCCTCCTTACGCTAACTTTGACATTTAGCTTCTGTTTGTCTGAGAGGTTTTGGCTGCGTTTAACTTGGAGTACGATGTACGATGAGAAGGTGATTCTCACAGTAAAGCACTGGCTCTACCACGAGGACAAGCATTGGTGCCGACGGGGCATAAACGTCCTTGTTCCACGTTGGAGGAAGGCCATAGGACAGGATGGAGATTACGTGGAAAAATAGGGTGTCTGCATAAATCACCATTCTTTCGTGTGTGTAATTCTCATTATGTTCAGCAAAAAATTGTTGAAGAAAAAAATGTGGTGCATTGTCTTCTGGTCAACACTTGTATTACTCAGTACTTATGCTCTCGAAGTCTGTGACCGAACTGGGGCCGACCAACGACGGGCGGCTGGTTAAATCAGCGTTGACAGGGGGCGCTGAACTCTGTCTTCCTGGAGGTGTGGCGCTGCCCGCTCTTTCCGTTGGCGCGAGGGTCACCGTCTTCTTCATGCCGTTTCGCGGTGCTGCGCTGATCGGCGAACAGTGGATACTTCATAACTGCACAGAACTCGTGCCAGCAGATCCTCCTCTGTCTCTAAAGGAGTCTCATAAATTGAACTTTGCATACGACCTCACGAGAAACAGTCCATAGGAGTTAAGTCCGGCGATCACGGCGGCCACACGGTCCCACCACTGTGACCTATGCATCTTTCACTGTATCGTCCGTTGAGATGTCTCCGAGCCGCACATCAGAAATTAGATGGTGCGCTATCATGCTCAAACCACATTTCCTGGCCGACAGTCGGTCGCACAGCTTCCAAGAATGGGTCCAATACGTTTTGTAGGAAGATCAAGTATGCAGGACCTGCTAGCTTGAATGGAAGGAGGTATCGCCCGACTAGACAACCGTCCAAAATACCTGCCAACACGTTAACACCAAACCGGTGCTGAAATCCCTGAACATGCGTGGTACGAGGGCTTCGTCTGCCCAGATGTGGCTGTTTCGCGAACCCAGAAGACAGTCCCTACTGAATTCACATTCATCTGTGAACAGAACGTCACGTGGAAACTGGGATCTGCCGACGCATCAGTGCAGCAACCGCCGGCCGGAGTGGCCGTGCGGTTCTAGGCGCTGCAGGTAGGAACCGAGCGACCGCTACGGTCGCAGGTTCGAATCCTCCCTCGGGCATGGATGTGTGTATGATGTTCTTAGGTTAGTTAGGTTTAATTAGTTCTACGTCCTAGGCAACTGATAACCTCAGAAGATAAGTCGCATAGTGCTCAGAGCCATTTGAACCAAGTGCAGCAACCCCGTGCAGTAGGCAACACATTGTGGAAAATGTGGTGAACGCATAGCGAGTACCCTTTGTAATGGGTACGGATGTAGTTGTTGTTCACGCAGAACGTCTCAGATGATACTGTGACTAACATCCATTTCACACGCAGTTGTTCGAATACTCGTTAACGGATTCTCTTCAACGCGATGCAGTACATCTCCTTCAAATTCAGACGTGCGGCGTTGCCGTGGAGCACCACAGTCCTGCCTCCTCACGGTGAAGGTACCTGGTTCTCGGAGCTACTGTGTAGCTTGGGAAAAAATTTTGTGCGATGGCGTGCTACGTTGCGGAAAACGTTCGTGATACGACCCTCCCATTACTTCGAGCTTCGCCATATACCCAAGGAGCATGTCTGTATACTCCTAAACCGTGCACCGAATCTTCTTTAGTGTATCGCAGGAGCACAGTCATTCCATACTTACCCTCACCATACGTGGACGTGTTACACATCTGAATTCAAACCGTCGTAGAACGGAAACGGTATGTTTCGGGACATGAGTTCCTAATCAAAATATTATGTACTCACTCCCCTCTACAAGCCCTAGCAGTGTGTAAAGGGAATTTCTGAGGGCCTTCTAGATCTCTGTAGTCTCTTTAGACATAGACAAATACGTCGTCCAGAATGGACTGTCGTCCACAGCTCGTGTTCTCGCTTCCAGAACACGGCGTCCCGGGTTCGATTCCCGGTGGGATCAGGGATTTTCACCTGCCTCGAGATGACTGGGTGTTGTGTCGTCTTCATCATCATCATTCATCCACATTACGGTCGGAGGAAGGCTATGGCAAACCACCTCCGCTAGGACCTTGCCTAGTACAGCGGTGCGGGTCTCCCGCATCGTCCCCTACGCTCTGTCAAGGAGTATGGGGCATCATCATCATTATCATCAATGGACTCTCATACAGGGTTGCGACAGATCGGCTAAAGTAAAAACTATTGTTACACTGCTTCAGACATTTTTATTTTCATTTTTAACGGCACTACGCGGTTTCTATGGTCATACCATTCTCATAATATGGATTACGATACTGTTACATCGTTCAGTTTGCTTGTGACATACATATGTCTTTGGCAGACGGTGCTGTGATTGGGGGGCTGCGTGTCATCTTTAACTGGTGAAGAGTCGCTAGCGTTATTTACAGCACTCGAAGGCTAAACTGGTCTTGACGAAATTTGGCAATATCAACTGCGACCTGCAGTAGCGCCTTCTGCGGATTTTTTGCGAATTAATGTCACAAACCGACGGGGAAGTAGTGCCTCCTTGGGAAATATGTGAACTGGCGCAGAGGAAAAATGAATTTGGTGACCATGGGTGGGGGCGGACGGATCTGTAACGCAATTCGAGGTCTAGTTTAGGTTGCAAGGTTACTGTCTGGTTGCTCACGCGCAGTAATCCCATTTAAAACGGCGTTTTCAAAAAACTGTTGGGGTACTTTCAGAATGTCCTGATTTCCGAGTCGGCGCTTAGGCACGAACCTGCGAGTGAAGCTTACATTTTACAGAACATTCTGTTTTATATAACAGTCTTCCGCACAACTACATTTCACTATGCCAACGCGTATTCTCGTACACTCGACGTCATGATGATATATATAAGCGCAATTTTTTCTCCGGTTCCGCCATCTTGCGCGGTCAGTCAACATCCATAGTTGCCAACTGCTGCTCCATACTTCGTGTATTTCGTTAAAATTTCATATTTTCAGCGCACTGTATGGAAATTTTTATGATTTACATTAGCAGATGTACTTCATATCTACATTTCAGTACCTTACATACGATGGTAAAATATGCCAATCTCTTTTAATCAGCTCTGGACCTATTCTTAAGTCCACCCACTCGCCTACAAGGAAGCTCTACCTTATTATACCTGAGCTAATATATTTGCTGTGAGGTGCACGCTTTACGATGTAACAATTCTTTTATTTTATGTGACGTTTGGCAAAAAAGTGCCATATATCCAAAATATACCAAATACAATACGTTTGAAATAGTCGTCACAAATATGCTATTAAACATTCATTTCTGTATAGCTACATATTACAGATACAAGCCGTACTGCAGTTTGAGAAGTCATGCATTTAAATGCTGTCTTTTATATCTGGATGGAGTTGCCATAAAAGACGCTGAGAAACACATAAGGGGCATTGACGCAAGCTTTTCTCAGATCTTCCATAAAAAATGGAACAAGCGAAGAAGTTGTGGCCCAGATCAGCATAGGAGGTGCCGGCTGTAGTGACCGTGCGGTTCTAGGCGCTACAGTCTGGAGCCGCGAGACAGCAACGGTCGCAGGTTCGAATCCTGCCTCGGGCATGGATGTGTGTGATGTCCCTAGGTTAGTTAGGTTTAAGTAGTTCTAAGTTCTAGGGGACTGATGATCTCAGAAGTTGAGTCCCATAGTGCTCAGAGCCATTTGAACCATTTGAAGCATAGGAGGCATATTACCACAGTGACAATAAGGAGAACTCAAAATTCCTGTTCTTGCAAATCTTACATTTCGAAGGTGTTAACTGTCCCAAAGACACTGAACATATGACAGGACTTGCTTCAAATATATAGAGATGCATTTATGTTATAGGTTCTTAGTTCTGCATAACAGTGCAGTAACAAAAAAATTTAAAAAAAGAATGGACGTGTGATGAAAATCGGTAATTTGGAACTGTACCTTTGCAAGGTTTAGGGCAACAGCCTTGCCGCAGTGGTTACATCGGTTCCCGTGAGATCACCGAAGTTAAGCGGTGTCGGGCGTGGTCGGCACTTGGATAGGTGACCATCCAGGCCGCCAATCGCTGTTGCCATTTTCGGGTTGCACTCAGCCTCGTGATGCTAATTGAGGAGCTACTCAACCGAATAGTAGCGACTTCGGTTAAGAATACCATCGTAATGGTATTCTGACCCCACGCCCCTCCTATCCGCATCCTCATCTGAGGATGACACGGCAGTCGGATGGTCCCGGTAGGCCACTCGTGGCCTGAAGACGGAGTACATTTGGAAGGTTCATATTATTGGAGCACTTACTTAATCTTTTAACGAACATTATTTCCTGAAAATTACTAACAGAAATGGTCTATATAACTATCGTTTACACTTTACTGGTGTCTCATTAGTAGGTCTGTATCTGAAAAACGTTTAAAGAAATTGATTGATTTTGGATTCAGTTTTTTCATTTAACAGTTTCTGTGTAATGTCCTTGTTGTGTATGAATGTTTCAAGTTCTTCATACACTTCTGTCTCACGGTTTTAATATAATTTTTGCAGCATTCTTACGTTACTTTTTTATGTTTTCGAATTTGTATCCTGTGTCTTCCGTATGTCGTGCTTCTTCTGATCTATCAGGTGTGTTGTATCGAAAAGCATAGATATGCCCTTCGAACTTGACATCGAAATTACGTTCACTTTGGCCTGTATAGTCCACACGACATTCAGATCAAGCCGTTTTGCGTTTGGGTAAACGTCCGATGACGATGATGAAGGCTTGACCATTGAAACGATTAGTGAAGTAAAAATAAGAATGAAAATAGCTGAAGCAGTGTATCAACAATTTTATGGCTTCTTAGAAAGTAAAAAATCTGCCCTTAGTTTTAGTTAGGACAAGAGAACTGGGTGGCAGGCACGTCGATCTGCGCAGCAAAATGATAACACAGTCTGAGCTGACAATGTCACCAGTTTCAGCCCCAGGGAATGACGGGTCTGGTGGAGGAGGCAGTGGGGATAGCTATCCCTATTGAGAAATCATTTAGTTTCCGAATATGAAAAAGCACCTGTAACGGAATTTTTATGACCTAAATTGCCTGAAAATTATCACTAAAATTACTTGGAAAGTGGATAAAATTACGTAAAAATGATATGAAACATACGTAAAGTGAGTTAAAAAATGAACTTAAGTACTGAAAAAATTGATACGAGGCTGGAACTTAAATTACAAAAAGTATATTGGATTCAAAATCGCTACGTTTCTCTTTAAGATATCTCATTCTTTAAAAATGTGCAAAAATTGTTGTATTATCACCTTAGAACAACTGTAGTGTATTTTAGTCAGCATGCAGAGGTTCTCAAAAGTGAAAGAACGGCTGTTGTCAGATAACACGTGCTATCAACATCTGCTGAAATAACTGGAGCGTGGACTTTGATATTTTCCTTCAGTTTCAAAAACTAATCTAAGACATCGACACATGAAAACCGTTATTTCACAAATGGACATCACGCTTGGTACCATATCGATACAAAGTATCGTTTTTTTCTTTCAATGCCCGGTGCAAGTTAACAACAATAAGTGAGGCGACAATGACTCGAATAAGACTAACGTTCAATTTATTTTCAACATGTACGGAAATATTCTTGATCAAAATTGTTGCGTTGTTGCTAGAGGCACGTGCGGTGTTCGTTCTTGCCAATATTAAAAGAATAAATTATTGCGTAATTATCCTAAAACGCATAGAACAAAAAGGTCGAAGCAACACTCTCCGAAGACCAGTTTGGATTCCAGGAACATAGAGGAACCAGAGAAGCAATATTTGCTCTAAAACTAATAATAGAGAAACGACTACATAAGAACCTGACAACATACATAGCTTTCGTAGATGTAGAGAAAGCCTTTGATAATGTTAAATGGGATAAGATGTTTGAGGCACTGAAAAAAGTAGGAATAGACCATAACCTGTACAAAAACGAGACAGCAGTTATCCGTGGACGGACAAAACAAGAAGAGGTGCAGATACGTAAAGGCGTCCGACAAGGTTGCGCACTATCCCCTGTTATCTTTAACGTATACATTGAAGAGGCGCTGAAAAAAGTAAGGGAAAATTCACAGACAGGTGTAGTAATTCATGGCCAACGAATAGATATGATAAGCTATGTCGATGATATAGCTGTCCTAGCTGAAAGTGAAGAAAATCTTGTAGTCCTACTGAATAGAATGGATAAAGTTATGGGGGAAGAATATAGTATGAGAATTAATAAAGCAAAAACAAAAGTAATTGCATGCAACAAAAAAGATCAAGTGAAAGTCCAAGTTCATGTAGACAATGAACTGCTTGAACAAGTTGATAAATTTACTTATCTAGGCAGTAATATTACCAGAGATGGAAGGAGCAAGGCAGAAGTGAGAAGTAGAATTGCTCAAGCAAAGGCTGCTTTTAACAAGAAGAAAAATATCTTAACATCTAAGAGCATCAGCCTTTAAATCAGGAAAAGATTTTTGAAATCATATGTGTGGAGTGTGGCATGCTATGGGTGTGAAACATGGACTCTCGGTACAGAGGAAGACCAGAAGCTAAATTCTTTTGAAATGTGGTGCTATAGACGCATGCTCAAAATAAAATGTATCGACAAGGTCACAAACGAAGTGGTTAAAAGAAGAGTGCAATTTACAGGCCATCTATTAAGACATAAAGGTTCCCTGAACACCATCATAGAGGGATATTTCGAGGGAAAAAGACCAAAAGAGGAAGACCACGGCTGAGGAACATGGATCAAATCGTGAAAGATGTGGGATTTAACACCTATAAAGCAATGAAGAGAAAAGCTGAAAGACGCACAGAATGGAGACAGGCTGCCATTGTAGCTGTTTCAGACCAATCCTTGGATTGACCACTACAGAAGAAGAAGAAGAAGAAGAATTGTGTAATAAAGCTTATGATTGTATCCACAGTTCTTTAGTCGTGAAGATACTAAGGAATTTCAGTCTCCGTCCAAAATTAATAAAAATGATAAACTTAACCCTAACAAATACCAAATCTGAACTAAAGTTCAGAGGAGAAATGTCCGAGCCATTTATGATTAATACAGGATTGAGACAAGGAAATGGTTTATCGCCATTGCTTTTCACCTGCGTTCTGGAGTGCGTGATGA
This sequence comes from Schistocerca piceifrons, assembly GCF_021461385.2. Taxonomy (NCBI): domain Eukaryota; kingdom Metazoa; phylum Arthropoda; class Insecta; order Orthoptera; family Acrididae; genus Schistocerca; species Schistocerca piceifrons. The sequence continues at coordinate 25,739,882 of NC_060141.1, forward strand.
GCGAATGGTACGAGGAAAGTCCTAAAAACATAAGAATTGGAACCAAGAAAGATCAAATAAACTTAAATTGCTTGGTAGTCGCAGCTGACTTAGCGTTAATAGCTAATAACATACGAGAAGCCAGAAATCAAATAACATCCCTACAAAATATAGTACAGAAAATGGGACTATAGATATCGTTCGAAAAGACTGAGAGAATGCTAGCAGATCCACTAGTAATCAACCACGTAACTGTAAATAACAGGAGAGCAAAAACAGCGAAATAATTTAAATATGTGGGAGAAGTTATAATATCCAACTTGGACGAGAAACCTGCATGGCAACAAAGAACTAACGATATGATAAAAACTCAAAAATTAACCTGGTCTACATACAGTAAAAAATTTCTATCGATCAAAATCAAATTAAAACAATACAGGACGGTGCTTCAACCACAGGTAACACACGGAAGTGAAACTCTCTTCAGAGTCACCCAGAAAAATAGAATCCACAAAATCATAAAATTAGAATGAAGAATAGCTAGAACATGCATAAATAAGAAATACAAAAAAATGGACAGTGGCAAATGAAATGGGTTTCAGTGGACTAGCGCTCGTTACAAATACTATACGAAAAAAGGATATCTTTTTTGTCACAGTATTATGACACCAGAAGCCAGATTACCAAGAAAAGTCACACAGTAACTTTGGAACGTGCAGCAACAAGTAGGATGGATAAAGGATTTCAGGGACGATATGAAAGAGCTAGAATTAACTCTGGACGGTTTGCAAAACAAAACAGAAAATTTAAAGAAACTGAGAAACATAAACATAAGATTTAAAACAAAAATAGACAAACGACAAACACCAAAAGGGTATTTACGTATGAGGGACGACAAAACAGATCGAAACGAATAAAAATATAGTGGGCAATTTGGAAAGAAAACCAATTAGAGGAGTTGACCAGAAAATGACTGACTAAAATGGTACAATGAGGCCATAAAAGCTGGATAAGAAGAAACTGACCTAAAAGGCAAACAGATAAAAAATGAGGTATTGTCCTAAAATAAAATCATCCTTGAAAAATGAAATACAGTTCAGCACCTATACGAAGAAAAATGCGAAATTAAATTTACACTTATATATCCGGAATATTGGGGATTTTAGTACTTGTGAACATTGCGTAGCTCACAAGGAAATAACGATTACATGTCAGCAGGCTCCGGGAATTACTGATAAGGTACAATAAAAAAAATCAATATTCCGACGGACCGAGTTATGAAACTGCTACATGTATACGCGGTCCAGTTTAAAAGGATATCCACAGTGGTACTTCCATCCCTGGGAATGTTGCCTTTACAGAGAACGAAGAAGTCATCCTTGAGTTCGCACGTCACTAGGTGCGCACATCTTCATAAACATCAAATGGCTACTGGTGTTACAAAACAACTGCGCTACAAAAGCTTATTCCTTCAAAATGCAAATAATAATTAACAATTTTCAGACGTTAATTTTAAGTAGCATATTGTGTTACATTTCTTTTCGTTTGGCATAGAGGCTCTTATCTCTACTGTGCGGCACTTACTAGTTCGTGCGGCCGCTGATGGGTACGGTACATGTTGGTAGAAGTAGAAAGTAATCGTCATTGGAGCTACTACCAACCTATGCGATCTAACAGTGGATGGTGCTCATCGAGTGATTGTTACACAACAGCTTTCGTTTACTTTATTTCATAATCACTACTGCAAACAAGGGCCGCGCTTGAGCATGAAAGTCTCTGAAGTGAGCTATCACGAAACCCAACAGGTACATATAGAGCGACTCAATTTTTCCACAATCAGCAACGATTTGTAAGTCTGCAGTGGTGCACGCAATGTGGTTTACTTAGAATTTTGTGCATTGTTCGGTGTAAAAGCATAGTAAATAGAGTTCGAATATAATAAACTTTCTTGAGACTGCGAAGGTCACGTCCACGAATCGGCGTGGTTTTAGAAAGCATATCTCGTACGAAACTCAGCTTGCCCTTTTCTCACATGATGTACTGAGAACTATGGATGAAGGGCAACAGGCAGAGTCCATATTTCTAGATTTCCGAAAAGCGTTTGACACGGTTCCCCATTGCAGGCTGTTAGCGAAGGTAAGAGCATGTGGAATAAGTTCACAGATATGTAAGTGGCTCGAAGACTTCTCAGAAAATAGAACTCATTATGTTGCCCTCGACAGAGAGTGTTCATCACAGATAAGGGTGTGGTCAGGATTGCCCCAAGGAAGTGTGATATGAATGTTGTTATTCTCTATATACATAAATGATTTGGCGGACAGCGTGGGCAGCAATCTGCGATTGTTTGCTGATGATGTCTTGGTGCATGGTAAGGTTATAACACTAACGTGCCGTGAAACCAGGGTACGATTTGTGTTTTTACCAGTGGGGGAGGGGGGGATGTCTTAGGGGGTTAGTAGAATGATATATGTTACTAGCTTGGACCGTGGCGTTACGCATGGTTAAACAGCTATTTATAAATAGATGTTAATGCCGAAACTCACTATTCACGCGTATGCGCTATCAGAAAAGCCATCCCTTGTTATATCTTTAAAAGTACATTATAGGTAAAGCTTATTTACAAAATCATCTACATACAGGTATACGAGGGGAATTCCAAAAGTAGAGGCACATTTGTGAAAAGCTGTACTTATTCTGATGATAGTAAACTGAAACATATTAATAGTACTAATAGTAAGACTTATTAAAAAACTTTCAGTATTCGGCTCCACTAATTTAAATTATATGTAAAGTTTTACTCCAGTGCGTGGGAAATAAACATCCCAGGTAGGGATGCATAAACTAAAACCAGAGGAGGGGATGGTCTGATGCAGAGGGGGGAAATCCCCCCCATCCCCCCCAGCAAATCGCACACTACGTGAAACACGCTAATGTTACCCTCAGAGAGGATTTCAAAGTTCGACCGTGCGTGTGTCTAATGAAAAGGGGTATCAGACCACAACTGTGAATTTTGTGAAGTTAAAAGTAAAACCGAACGGGCCTTAACCTTAGGAGTTAACAGAAGTGCTAAAATTATAAGTGAATGAAAAAAACATGAAGGTCGCCAGCCTAATTAGGCCCATTAATTTGGAAACATATATTTGAGAAAGTAAAACCGAACGGGCCTTAACCTTAGGAGTTAACAGAAGTGCTAAAATTATAAGTGAATGAAAAAAACATGAAGGTCGCCAGCCTAATTAGGAACATTAATTTGGAAACATATATTTGAGAAATTTGGATATTAGTTATTGAAGTTACTTTTTTTGATATTTCCCTTTGAATAGCAAACAGGATAGAAACTGACACAGTGCACCCTGTATTGCGTGTAGCAGCAGTTACCAATAACACATACACCAGTAGAGTAAGGGGAGCAAAATTACATCCAGCTCATACTAATGACGGCCACAATCAGTAGTATTACTTGAAACTTCCTTCCAGGTTAAAAGTGTATGCCTGACCGGGACTCGGACTCGGGACCTTTGCCTTTCGCGGGCAAGTGCTCTACCATCTGAGCTACCCAAGCACGACTCACGATCCGCCCTCACAGCTTCAATTCTGCCAGTACCCCGTCTCCAACCTTAGTTAATCAAAATGCTGAAACATCACTGCATGAAGTCCAGAACTAATTTTGAACATCTTGACTGACATGAATAATACAAATAAAAATAAACTATATCATAAATACACTGTTCAAGCTCCTCTGGATATAGCAATTTTCTTTAGTAACAGTAATAGTTCATTTTTTTCTTAATAGGAGGAGAATATGATGGGGACCCATAAACTGGTATAGTTTCACTAGCCAAAGTTATTTGATTATTTCAAAAGTAAAAACTATCTCTAAAAGCTAATCATTCACTTAAATTACTTTGCAAGGCAATAAAATGCAACACTGGGTTTAATTATCTTCAAAAGGAACGATTTCTGATAGGTACCAAAAGTACACTATCATTGAAAATGTGCTTAACTTCACTTCTAACAGTACTACTGCAAATCGGTTCATTAAAGACTTATATGTACTTGTACTTTAATCACTTGTGAACCAGGTATTATTGACAATAATATTTACACAATCTTGCGCTGTAATCCTACAAAACTATTTTATAATAAACTAAGGATACTTTAGCAAAAACCTGTCTAACTTCACTTAAGCTTTTAAATAATTAAGGTTTTCACTTTCCTATTGATTGATCTTTAAATTTTTGTACTTAAACTTCCTACCTTAAAAATTTCCCTTGAAGTAGTCCATAAACAAAGCATCCAAATTTTACTCTTACTTTAATTTTTGCTACTCCTTTTACTTTAGACAAAAAATCACTTTTAAACACATGAATGCCAGAATTGTTTAAATCAGGATACTCGGTTTTAGTATGAATAGTTGCTGAGGGGAATAGGAGATGTGGGGGCCGTGCATAAAATATAATGTATAATGGAAACTGATTAAAAATTGCTGCTTAAATAATTAAAAAAGAAATTTTGAATGAATAATTGAAAGAAATTGGAAAGTACTCATATCCTGAGTGAACTTTAGCTGGTATTAATATCAACAGACCTTCAATACTTAATACATTATTAGATTAACATTCGTAAATTTACGTACATCTTTTCTTGTTACCGGTATGTGCATGGAGATTGGCATGACAATACTAGTTCCGGATCGTCCCTCCTGTGCTCACGCAAATTCTTCTTGTTAGCTTCGATCCTATTGATGAAGGATTCTCGGCGCGTCACAGAATAATGAACAGAATATGACTGTGCGAATAAACTTTGCTATCTTGATAACTTTCGATAACACTTTGTAACGTACAATGGGAATACACCTTTTTTAACAATATTAACTCGGCGGAACTCGTAGTACGTCCGCCTGCTATCACTTATTGAGACAAACGGTGAACATATAAAAATTCATCAGTTGAAGAGCGCCTCTCTACTTGTTTTGTTTCTGTACCAATATTATCTATGGTACAAAATTATTATTGTTTATACAGAGGTGCACAGTGTCTGAGCTTATTTCTATTTTTATGGGTTGATAACTCTGGCCGCTGTGGGCATAGCCTTTATTCTTCGGCCATTGGATTAGATTAGATTAGATTAATACTAGTTCCATGGATCATGAAAACGATATTTCGTAATGATGTGGAACGAGTCAAATTTTCCAATACATGACATAATTAAGTTAATTTAACAACATAATTAAGTTAATATAACAACTTTTTTATTTTTTGTTTTTTTTTTAATTTTTTTATAATTTTTTTGTTTGGTGTTTTTCTTTTTTTTCTTAATTTATATCTGAAAATTCCTCTATGGAGTAGAAGGAGTTGTCATTCAGAAATTCTTTTAATGTCTTCTTAATTACTTGTTGGTTATCTGTCAGACTTTTGATACTATTTGGTAAGTGACCAAAGACTTTAGTGGCAGTATAATTCATCCCTTTCTGTGCCAAAGTTAGATTTAATCTTGAATAGTGAAGATCATCCTTTCTCCTAGTATTGTAGTTATGCACACTGCTATCACTTTTGAATTGGGTTTGGTTGTTAATAACAAATTTCATAAGAGAGTATATATACTGAGAAGCTACTGTGAATATCCCTAGATCCTTAAATAAATGTCTGCAGGATGATCTTGGGTGGACTTCAGCTATTATTCTGATTACACGCTTTTGTGCAATAAATACTTTATTCCTCAGTGATGAATTACCCCAAAATATGATCCACATGCAAGCAATGAGTGAAAATAGGCGTAGTAAGCTAATTTACTAAGATGTTTATCACCAAAATTTGCAATGACCTTCATAACAAAGTGCTTGCTGTAAGAGTATAGTCCCATTATTGTCAGTCAGTACCCGCCCAGTTCTCCTCCGATTGCGAAAACATTCTGTTGGCACCCACCTACATAGGGAGAAATCATCATCAAGATAAAATAAGAGAAATCAGGGCTCGCACGGAAAAATTGAAGTGCTCGTTTTTCCTGCGTGCTGTTCGAGAGCCAGTCTCCTGGTCACTATTTACAATGTTGGAAACTATGTTGAAAGAGAACGAGATTTACTATCCCCTGAAGTATAAGCTTTTATTGAATCTATGGCAACCTGATAAAAATCCAATTTTAAAAAATGACGCTGGTGGCATAAATAGAACATTTCGATTGCACCGGCTGTCATTATATTCTAAAGAAGTTAAGGGTGCACTTTGGAAGTTGTGTGCTCTTTTACGGCCGCATACATTCTCACGCAATTATGAGCCGTCCATTCACAAATTTTAAAAAAGTTTCACGAATCTGCAAAAATGCATATGAATTCCGAATGATATAAAGACACAACTGAAAAGTGAAGTAATTTTGTTAAAGCTATGACAAACAAACTAAAGAGTGTATAACAACTCGTCAATGAGAAGGTTGCGAAATTAGCGCTAACTAATCACGCCAAGTTTAAAGCAAATCTTTCTTGCTTATTGTTTTGCGCATTACATGACTTGCTTCTAAGCGGAAAACAAATTCAGGTGCTGTTTTGACGACTGATTGCTATTTAGAGTACAATCAGGGGTCAAAACATTGTGGAAACATTTTGAAAGTGTCCCTAAAATCCCACTTATATTTTTCATACAACTCAAAGTGATTTAGTTGATGCATCCTCCGAAGTACTAACTCCTTGTGTTCCATTGGGTACTTAAACTGAAACGAACTGTACGGTCTTATGCATTAACTTAATTATCCTACAGGTTTTCGTGAGCGGGAAAACTATATAGTTCCCATACATATCGATTTGAAAATCGATACTGAAGCTTATGCTAATGGTTCAAAAGAGCAGAATTTGAGAAATATCCGCACGAAATTTTTAACGTCATGAAAACAATTAAGTAGGAGAATATTGCTTACGAAGCGACCAAAAGAAAATAACGTACTTAATGGCGTGTAAACGTAAAATTTGCGAATGTAAAAATAGCTTTTACTGTAATTATAACGTTAACTTGGTTATGTTTTTTTTCTAAAGAGCTATAGTACAGCGAGTGGTAGAAGTCGTTATTTCGTTAAAAGTTGAAAGACTGTGTATGACTTCGAAACGATGTTCACTTGTTTCTAGTCGCCACCATCCTCATTTTCCAACAATGTTTGCTAGTGGGCCGATTTGCGATTTGTACTTATTTTGAAAATGAGTGACGAGGCTGATGCTGCTTCACCGAGGTTGACATCTTCAACAGCTTCCGTTGCTGTCCGTAAATAAAAGCACTGTGACTCGGAGCCAAGCTCGCAAAATGATACTAAATGTTTTAAAATGATGTGACATTGAAAACCAGCAGAAAATTCTACTACTATCGCTTGCTCAGTCTAGGGAGCGAGCTGCTGCCTACACCGAAGGAAACATGAACAGCCTAAAGAGGGTCCTGATATTTAGTAATATTCATCCTGGCGATTTTTTTTAATGCATGAATTGTTACACATTTTGTAGCAAAGAGTAGCTTTATTGTATTTAAACCATTTTGAATTGAAATAACTATAACACTTACGTGATCTCAAACTCCGTGCATTACGCACATTATGAAGACTCTCTGAAAATACTATAATCTGCTAACTATAGTTGAGGCTGTGCCGAAAAGCGTTCACTACCGACTGAGGCCTTTCGACTTATACCCCATCAGTCATTGCACCGTAACTCTTAGGAAAGTACTGACAGTGTGCTGTAGAAACTAATAGACGATGAAGCTTCCTGGTACATTAAAACTGTGTGCCAGACTGAGACTCGAACTCGAGACCTTTGCATTTCACAGGAAAGTGCTCTCCCGTCTGAGCTACCCAAGCACGACTCACAACCTGTCATCGCAACGAGTCTCGTATCAGAGCACACTCTGCTGCAGAATACAAAAATTAATTCTGGAAACATCCCCTAGGCAGTCGCTAGGCCATGTGTCGACAATATCCTTTCTTCCAGGAGTACCAGTCCTGCAGGTTTTGGAGGAGAACTTCTGTGAAGTTTGGAAGGCAAAAGATGAATTACTGGCGAAAGTAAAGCTGTGAGGACGGATCGTGAGTCATGCTTGGGTAGCGCACTCGGTAGAGCACTTGCCCACAAAAGGCAAACGTCACGAGTTCGACTCTTAGACCAGCATACAGGTTTAAGTTACAAGAGCAGTCAATCCCGCTATCTATCGGAACACAACTGCTTTAAATCCGGCAAATAAAGTCGCCACTGGGTGTCAGCAACTATTTCCTTGGTCGAGACAGTGAGGTAAAGTTGGTCGTCGGCTGTTACAGGTGCGTGAGGCCTTGGCAAAGGAGACGGGGCTCAGCGTGCGGGTGGTGCAGGTGTGGTTCCAGAACCAGCGGGCCAAGATGAAGAAGCTACAGCGCAAGGCGAAGCAAGAGGCGTCCACCGGCGACCACAAGGGTGGCAACGGCACCGGGGACCATAAGGCTGCAGACAAGGCCGGCGACACCGACAAGAACGGCATCAAGCAGGAGCCCGGCTCGCACCACAGTCAGTACCGCTGCACCACTCCCTGTCAAAGCCTGGCTCGCACCACAGTCAGTACCGCTGCACCACTCCCTGTCAAAGCCTGGCTCGCACCACAGTCAGTACCGCTGCACCACTCCCTGTCAAAGCCTGGCTCGCACCACAGTCAGTACCGCTGCACCACTCCCTGTCAAAGCCTGGCTCGCACCACAGTCAGTACCGCTGCACCACTCCCTGTCAAAGCCTGGCTCGCACCACAGTCAGTACCGCTGCACCACTCCCTGTCAAAGCCTGGCTCGCACCACAGTCAGTACCGCTGCACCACTCCCTGTCAAAGCCTGGCTCGCACCACAGTCAGTACCGCTGCACCACTCCCTGTCAAAGCCTGGCTCGCACCACAGTCAGTACCGCTGCACCACTCCCTGTCAAAGCCTGGCTCGCACCACAGTCAGTACCGCTGCACCACTCCCTGTCAAAGCCTGGCTCGCACCACAGTCAGTACCGCTGCACCACTCCCTGTCAAAGCCTGGCTCGCACCACAGTCAGTACCGCTGCACCACTCCCTGTCAAAGCCTGGCTCGCACCACAGTCAGTACCGCTGCACCACTCCCTGTCAAAGCCTGGCTCGCACCACAGTCAGTACCGCTGCACCACTCCCTGTCAAAGCCTGGCTCGCACCACAGTCAGTACCGCTGCACCACTCCCTGTCAAAGCCTGGCTCGCACCACAGTCAGTACCGCTGCACCACTCCCTGTCAAAGCCTGGCTCGCACCACAGTCAGTACCGCTGCACCACTCCCTGTCAAAGCCTGGCTCGCACCACAGTCAGTACCGCTGCACCACTCCCTGTCAAAGCCTGGCTCGCACCACAGTCAGTACCGCTGCACCACTCCCTGTCAAAGCCTGGCTCGCACCACAGTCAGTACCGCTGCACCACTCCCTGTCAAAGCCTGGCTCGCACCACAGTCAGTACCGCTGCACCACTCCCTGTCAAAGCCTGGCTCGCACCACAGTCAGTACCGCTGCACCACTCCCTGTCAAAGCCTGGCTCGCACCACAGTCAGTACCGCTGCACCACTCCCTGTCAAAGCCTGGCTCGCACCACAGTCAGTACCGCTGCACCACTCCCTGTCAAAGCCTGGCTCGCATCACAGTCAGTACCGCTGCGCCACTCCCTGTCAAAGCCTGGCTCGCACCACAGTCAGTACCGCTGCACCACTCCCTGTCAAAGCCTGGCTCGCATCACAGTCAGTACCGCTGCACCACTCCCTGTCAAAGCCTGGCTCGCACCACAGTCAGTACCGCTGCACCACTCCCTGTCAAAGCCTGGCTCGCACCACAGTCAGTACCGCTGCACCACTCCCTGTCAAAGCCTGGCTCGCATCACAGTCAGTACCGCTGCACCACTCCCTGTCAAAGCCTGGCTCGCACCACAGTCAGTACTGCTCCACTGCCAAAATCCTGTTCACATTACCCTGCCAAAGCCTGGCTCCCTCGCACTTAGCACCACTTAATATACCTTGCTTCACCAATATTTGTGGTCTCGTATTTGCAAATGTGAAGCTATCCTGTGTGGCACAAGCCTCTTTTAAGGCCACACCCAGGGTGGGCAAAATAACACTGGCCCAGAAAACATTTGTAAGACTGACACAACACGATAAAACAGCATGTGTTCATTGTCAAGTGTTATGTGAAGTGTAATTCTAGCAAAAGCCTGCAGCATTTTTTTTTTTTTTTTTTTGCAATAGTTTAAGACTCTCAGTGTTTTGCCAAAACCTCCAGTAAAATGTGACAAACTATCTCAATTGTTTAGGTAAATAGAATGGTCATTTTCCTTTTCCTGTAGTAATACTGAATGGTCATACTGCAAGCCATCCTAGAGACAACATTCTGCCCATGATGTACCAGTATATCTTTATTCATCAAGTGTATTGAGCACCATGATCAGAGTCTTCAGAACTCACATTTTATATCAAAGGTTACTTAAAATTATATTTGATGCTATACCGTAATAAAATGCTAACAATTTTGTTTGTGCATAGATCAGTACCTTGGCGTCAATGGCCTATCTGTGAGGGATCCTGACGTCAACTTCACGCCATCTGGCAGCCAGCCGCTCAACCCCAACGTTCCCTACTCACCTGATGGTAAGTGCTGCTGTGACTGCCAAATGGCAAGAGTCAAGTTATGATGTCTATTTAAGAGTACATCAAAGTTTTTCCTTAATTTCAGTTGTTCCTACTCAATTTCTGAATGATGATACATGGAACCACAAGTAACATGCCAGCTGGGAGAGACAGAATGTTCTGAGTGCTTGTGAAAACATTTAATTATTGCATTTTTAGCACACATTAGAAAACTAAAGACACTAATATATCTAACCAGTGCCAGAGTGGACGACATTAACATACCCTAGTGATAATGGAGTGTGGGAACAACTATCCGTGTCTACCTCTAATTATTTTTGGTGCTCATCCAACACATACACATATGACAATATTTACTACTCAGCACTTATTACAAAAGGCATAATACGATATCATTTTTGTTGCCATTCAAAATTATGAGAATTCCAATCATTCTCCACATTATAAAATTCTCTGCACTTTATACAGTGCATAAGAACTACATAGTTTGGGAGGAATTACTGAAGCAGAAGAAAAGTTTACTACTAAAACCTACGTACATTTCTACTGATTCCCATATAAAAGTTTTCATACAAGTCAGTTATGGTAATCCCCTTGGACTTTCTGCTGCATACAAAATCCAGCCTGACATAATGCTTCATCTATCTACCTGATACTTTTCCTGGATCTCATCAACCTGTTACCTGAGCCAGCACCTGTATAGACTGCAGATGATGCACTGAATGTGTGCAACAAGCTATCTCTAATGTAATGTATACATACAGTGCCACCATGTGGTAGCTGTTGCCAAGACTTACTTATTGTTACCAAACACTGCATCAAAATCTTATGGTAGGTGAGCCAAAGTACACTCTGTTTTAATGCACGATAATGTAGTTTCCATTTCTTGCTTTAATTTAAAAATCTGTATTGAGAAGATTAGTGCTATCCACCAGCCTTAATTTAGATACTTTCTCAAGAACACTATGCCAGTAGAGGAGTGTGACAGCAATTCAACGACTTGCCACTCTATATTCATGAAGATGCAAAGTTAGTTCTTTTTGCTGATGATACAAGTATAGTAATCACACCCAAGAAGCAAGAATTAGCTGAGGAAATTGCAAATAATGTCTTTCAGATAATTATTAGGTGGTTCTCCGCAAATGGATTCTCACTAAATTTTTAGAAAACACAGTTTATACAATTCTGTACAGTAAATGGCATAACACCATTGATAAATACAGTGTGATTCAAAAAGAATACCACAACTTTAAAAATGTGTATTTAATGAAAGAAACATAATATAACCTTCTGTTATACATCATTACAAAGAGTATTTAAAAAGGTTTTTTTTTCACTCAAAAACAAGTTCAGAGATGTTCAATATGGCCCCCGCCAGACACTCGAGCAATATCAACCCGATACTCCAACTCGTTCCACACTCTCTGTAGCATATCAGGCGTAACAGTTTGGATACCTGCTGTTATTTCTCGTTTCAAATCATCAATGGTGGCTGGGAGAGGTGGCCAAAACACTATATCCTTAACATACCCCCATAAGAAAAAATCGCAGGGGGTAAGATCAGGGCTTCTTGGAGGCCAGTGATGAAGTGCTCTGTCACAGGCTGCCTGGCGGCCAATCCATCGCCTCGGGTAGTTGACGTTCAGGTAGTTACGGACAGATAAGTGCCAATGTGGTGGCGCTCCATCCTGCTGAAATATGAATTGTTGTGCTTCTGGTTCTAGCTGAGGGAACAGCCAATTCTCTAACATCTCCAGATAAAATCACAGAAATCGATTCTTTTAATCTTATCAGCTGCAGACAGTGCTTGAACCAATTTCAGACGATAAGGTTTTATAACTAACCATTTTCGTAAGACTCTCCATACAGTTGATTGTGGAATTTGCAGCTCTCTGCTAGCTCTGCGAGTCGATTTTCCTGGGCTGCGAACAAATGCTTGCTGGATGCGTGCTACATTTTCATCACTCGTTCTCGACCGTTCAGAACTTTTCCCTTTGCACAAACACCCATTCTCTGTAAACTGTTTATACCAACGTTTAATACACCACCTATCAGGAGGTTTAACACCATACTTCGTTCGAAATGCACGCTGAACAACTGTCGTCGATTCACTTCTGCCGTACTCAATAACACAAAAAGCTTTCTGTTGAGTGGTCGCCATCTTAGCATCAACTGACGCTGACGCCTAGTCAACAGCGCCTCAAGCGAACAAATGTACAACTAAATGAAACTTTATAGCTCCCTTAATTCGCCGACAGATAGTGCTTAGCTCTGCCTTTTGTCGTTGCAGAGTTTTAAATTCCTAAAGTTGTGGTATTCTTTTTGAATCACCCTGTATAGACTATAAACGGAATTCTGTTGCTGAATACTCAGAATTTCTGGGTGTGTGCACTGATGAGAAACTGAGTTGGAAGAAACACATCGATGATCTGCTGAAACGGTTAGGTTCAGCTACTTATGCTATAAGGGTTATTGCAAACTTTGGTGATTATTATATCAGTAAATTAGCCTACTATGGCTGTTTTCATTCACTGCTTTCATATGGCATCATATTTTGGGGCAATTCGCCATTAAGAGAGAAAGTATTCATTGCACAAAAGCATGTAATCAGAATAATAACTGGAGCCCACTGCAGATCACCTTGCAGACATTTATTTAAGGGACTCAGGATATTCACAGTACCCTCGCAATACATATATTCACTTATGAAATTTGTCATTAATAACCCATCCCAATACAAAAATAACAGCGAAGTGCATAGCTAGAACACTAGAAGAAAGGATGATTTTCACTATTCTGGATTAAATCCCATTTTGGCACAGAAAGGGGTGAATTATGCTGCCACAAAAATCTTTGGTCATTTGCCAAATAGTATTAAAAGTCTGACAGATAGCCAACCAACATTTAAAAGCAAATTAAAAGAATTTCTGAATGACAACTCCTTCTACTCAATAGATGAATTCTTAGATATGAAGTAGTAACTGTAAAAAAGTTAATTAATTAATTAGTTATTTTGTGTAAAGAAAACTTAAGTTAAAGTGACACGTTCCACATCATTACAAAATGTCATATCCATGTCTATGGAACAAGGATTAATGTATGTATGTATGTACGTATGCAACTATCTGCATTATCTCATATGCCATACTTGGTTCTTCAGTAAAGCAGTGCTTCGTTATTGCATAATTCTCACATTTTTATAACCTAATGTGACAGTGGTATTCCACATGTCCTGGATCATATAAACAGTCTGATATATAAGATTTCTAACAGTTAAATGTTTTACACTGTGCTTCCTTAACAGCAGATCATCTGTAAGAGAACCACTGAGGCTGGTGAGCAACACACACTATTCATGTTAAATTCCCATACAAATCCCTATATTTTAGAATTTATGGTCCTACTGTAAGGCCTAAGTGGAAATCCTGTTTATATGCTGTGTGCTTATAGTGTATATCAAAGTTCACTGGTGGCATTTATGGATAACAGTTAAAGCTATTAAAGAGGAAGTGTACTGGAGTGTAGAAAATCAAAAATTATTCAGATTCTTTCATTGACCTCTGGCTATTAATTCTAAGTGAACTCATTTTAATAAGTTAACATTTGACTTACCCTTATTGTCTTCTATTTTAAAAAATTAGTCTGTGAAACAATACAGGATGGAACAAAATATAGTAATATTTATACAGGGAGATACTGTTAAGTACAAAATAGGCAAAAGTAAGTTATTTTCATTCATTTGTCAATTTCTTTCATTTTGTTATTTATCTTAACACTGTGGAAGTCCCCCCTTAACATATATGATAGAACACTTAAAAACCCCAAAAACAGAAGAGAACATAAACAGAAAAATCTATAACTTGACATAATTGATAATTCCACATTCTCTGTCAGCATCTCTTATTAGACCCATTATTAAGTACAAACACTCCCCAATTATTAACCACCACATATTATGTCTTTATTTATACACCTACTTCTCTAAAGCTACAGTGTTTTGTTATGTTTGTGGTTGTTTCAACTGTATGTAAAACAAACAAACATTCACCACTTCAAGTAATATGTGTGAATTTTATCATCTATTTATTAATTTGTGTATCTGTTTTTGTTTCAGATGGTTACCCTAACCACTCAGGGGAAAGCTTCTGTAGCTCTGATATTTCACTGGATGATAGTACAAATTTTGAGCAGCTAGATGAAGGTGGCTCGGACAGCATGTCCCTACAGAATCTTGAAGTGCAGCACACTCACCAGCATCCTCCACACCCACCACCTGACGTTTTACTTCCCAGTGTTGTTCAGGTTAATCCAATAGACAAACTCTATCTTATGCAGAACTCATACTTCAGCACGGAACAGTGACTGTTGTAGTCTTCTGGAGTGACATAACAAGCGGAAACATATTTTACAACATGTACTGCATTGTGTTCTCCCTTCAGTCAAGCCTGCTTACATGTTGTGAATGGACACAGGAAACTTCAACACTCAAAATGGAGGGAAGCATGTGTTCTACTTGCTGATAACTTTCATAGACTATTGTGTAAACCAAAAACTGCTTAAAGCAAATATGCTATGTATCTAAAACATTAAGGTCAGAAGTTCATTTTCAACAGATAACTCATGTTTGAACAAAAAACAGGATTCCTACCAAAGCAGAAAGTTTTTTGTGTTACAATATGAAGAACAGCAGAGGATTGTAAAACAAAAAGATATACATAAAAAACTTATCTACCATCTTTGAATCGCAATGATCATGTATAAAAACAGACTAAATGACAGTTTTTATTTTTGAAATATGTACCAGTATTTATTACCAAACAAAATATCAAAGCCCCAAGAACATAATATTTCCAGTTTATTGCCCAACTTCAATATACATCTAAACATTTAACCTTAAAGAGCGGTATGTCTCAAGAATGAATGCTTTAAGTTATCAATGGACTGTCTCTTAATTAATGCACAGTGTCTGAATATTTAACAATTACAAACCATACTTTCTTTACTGCAGTTAAATCCTGATTAAAATATTACTTAATGTCATAAAAACCAAAATTTACAGTTTTCAACAATGTTTATAAAATACATTAGCATTTATGATCTGTTTATTATGATTTGTAATTACATATACTCACTGAGGCTAAAAAGCAGACTCATATTGGTAATTAACTGCCTTTTTATTGAGTTGCCAAAAAATATGGACAACGGAAATCAAGTTTTTGTCACTATGTGACTACAGAGTAACTATGCTCATTAACAGGATTACATAAAAGGACACATATCTCCAGTTTTCTTTTAATTTAAAAACTGGAAATGAACCTGCTGATCTAAATATGTAAGATAATGAACTGCTGATTTTACTCTGTACACAAATTACTGTGGGTAACTGGAATTCCTATATGTGGGGAAACTAGAAAAAATTATTCCAGTTATAAGTAATGGATTTTTGTGTAAGGTTACAGGTAAGCTATTGCTTCTAACTATAGGTGGCTTTATACATTTTGTATGTACAAAGAACAAAGCCCTGTCCCATTTGTGTTGTGTTGTATAGTGTATCTTCTTGCAATGTTCACTGCTGCACTTAGTAGTAAATAATTGCTACAAAAAGGTCCATATTTTGTACAAATGCAATTTGTTCTTGTGTCAGATGTCTAATTGTAATATTAAAATTAATAAAATTATATATTTCTCACAGATCTCTCAGTAAATTTCTAGCTGTAAACTGAAATACAAGATTACGTATTATATCTCAGTGTCTTAAGTCTTTCACTGCCATTAATGGGTCGTATTGATATTTCAAATTCTAGATTGTCAAAGTTATATATGTGGGAACATCTAAACTATGAAGCAATCTGTGCATTGCTTCAGAGACAGGTTTGAGTCCAGTCTGCATATTGTTTTAGAAATAATTCCAATTCAACTGGCCCTGAGCAACTGACTCTATTTATGGACAAAATAAATGTCTGAGGAAGAATAGAATGTGTCAAAAGAGAAGTGTATCTGTTAGTTTAATAGTGGAAAGCAACGTTACATTTCTATTTGCAACCTGAGAGTGCTGTTAATGTTCAACATTAAAGGAGAAATAAGCATGGAACAGACTCACTACTAAAACTAACAACTTCATTCATTCCTGGTAGATCTGAGCTGATTACACAATATGTAATGTACACAAGGTGAGATCAGGGAGAACAGAGTTAGTATATTCTCTCACTGGAGAGCTTTGAAGATAGCTAATTTATGAATAATGTTCTAAAATATCTTGAAAGAAAATGAACAGTTTTGCACTTTCATGAGCATGTTTACTAAACACAGTATACTAATTGTTCATGAAAAACACTTTTTAAGTATAGCACTGATGTTGTTTAGTACTCCTGCAGTTCTGGTTGTTAACCTCTGGCACATGTATGCCATCTGTTTTCTCTTTATATTTAGGGCAATACAACACAATAATTAAAAAAGTAATTCAGATGTTCCTCAGAAAAAATGCAACACAGTGTTTCCAGCTTAGCTGAGTTTTGTGGTGTTTGATTTATAACATTATTTTATTGTAGATATTACAATTAACAATCAAAGAAGTAAATGCATTAACTAACACTAATACACATAATTTGTCACCAAAGCAATCCAACAGGCAGAGTGTCTTCATATAAACCAAGGAGTGTGGAAGTGTTAGAGCCCAGTCCCACTATAATCCTTCCTAACCCCCTCCCTGCCAAAGCGTCTCTGGTATCCAGGGTTAAAATGTACATGATGTCCAGAAAATATCACAAATGGAGTGTCGTCAGAACATGCTGGTGTTGCTGATGAGATGTGTGGTACCAGCATTCTCACAGACTAAGGAGCAGGTGGTATATTGTGTGTGCCCTTCTTAGTCTTGTGATCATGTAGTAATGAATGGTTTTAACCTGTCAATAAAGAGTGTGGTAGGCAAGCTGTGGATGACAATGACAAACATCTGTTTATGGGAGGTAACAAATGCGAAGGGGTTATCGTGTAGCTGCCACAAGACTTCCTTGTTACATCATGATACACTTGACTGCAAATCTCAAATGAACACTTGTCACTGTTTATGGGCACTCAACAGCAAGGTTACCAGTGCCCTTACAATTATTAGTAGAAACAAATGTGGTTAAAATGGCATAAAACAAGAGAGAGCAGCTAATATCCTTTAAGATAATATAAAAACTGGCAAAGTAAAAAGAGGCAAGCTAAAATAATTACACAGGGAAATATGACTGATGCATCACTTAACAAAAACATGTATGAGTGAGTCATCCAGATAACACATTAAAAGCTTCTCCCTAAAATTTTAGGGAACAAGTTTTCACAAAACCTTAAATGTCTGTTAACTTAGCATGATGAAATGTATGATAAGATAAAAGAAATTATTTAGGTAGTAAAGGGAGACGAAAATTTAATAGTCATGGGTGACTGGAATTTGAGAGTAAGAAAAGGGAGAGAAGGAAACATAGTGGGTGAATATGGATTGGGGGAGAGAAATGAAAGAGGAAGCCGTCTGGCAGAATTTTGCACAGAGCATAACTTAATCATAGCTAACACTTGGTTCAAGAATCATAAAAGAAGGTTGTATATATGGAAGAATCCTGGAGATACTAGAAGGTATCAGATAGATTACATAATGGTGAGACAAAGATTTAGGAACCAGATTTTAAATTGTAAGACATTTCCAGGGGCAGATGTGGACTCTGACCACAATCTATTGGTTATGACCTGTAGATTAAAACTGAAGAAGCTGCAAAAAGGTGGGAATTTAAGGAGATGGGATCTGGTCAAACTGACTAAACCAGAGGTTGTACAGAGTTTGAGGGAGAGCATAAGGGAACAATTTACAGGAATGGGGGAAAGAAATACAGTAGAAGAAGAATGGGTAGCTTTGAGGGATGAAGTAGTGAAGGCAGCAGAGGATCAAGTAGGTAAAAAGACGAGGGCTAGTAGAAATCCTTGGGTAACAGAAGATATACTGAATTTAATTGATGAAAGGAGAAAATATAAAAATGCAGTAAATGAAGCAGGCAAAAAGGATACAAATGTCTCAAAAATGAGATCAACAGGAAGTGCAAAATGGTAAGCAGGGATGGCTAGAGAACAAATGTAAGGATGTAGAGGCTTATCTCACTAGGGGTAAGATAGATACTGCCTACAGGAAAACTAAAGAGACCTTTGGAGAAAAGAGAGCCACTTGTATGAATATCAAGAGCTCAGATGGAAACCGAGTTCTAAGTAAAGAAGGGAAAGCAGAAAGGTGGAAGGAGTATATAGAGGGTCTATACAAGGGCGATGTACTTGAGGACAATATTATGGAAATGGAAGAGGATGTAGATGAAGATGAAATGGGAGATACGATACTGCATGAAGAGTTTGACAGAGCACTGAAAGACCTGTGTTGGAACAAGGCCCCGGGAGTAGACAACATTCCATTGGAACTACTGACAGCCTTGGGAGAGCCAGTCCTGACAAAACTCTACCATCTAGTGAGCAAGATGTATGAGACTGGTGAAATACCCTCAGACTTCAAGAAGAATATAATAATTCGAATACCAAAGAAAGCAGGTATTGAGAGATGTGAAAATTAACAATCAGTTTAATACGTCACAGCTGCAAAATACTAACATGAATTCTTTACAGACGAATGGAAAAACTGGTAGAAGCCGACCTCGGCGAAGATCAGTTTGGATTCTGCAGAAATGTTGGAACACGTGAGGCAATACTGACCCTACGACTTATCTTAGAAAATAGATTAAGGCAAGGCAAACCTACATTTCTAGCATTTGTAGACATAGAGAAAGCTTTTGACAATGTTGACTGGAATACTCTCTTTCAAATTCTAAAGGTGGCAGGGGTAAAATACAGGGAGCGAAAGGCTATTTACAATTTGTACAGAAACCAGATGGCAGTTATAAGAGTCGAGGGACATGAAAGGGAAGCAGTGGTTGGGAAGGGAGTGAGATACGGTTGTAGCCTCTCCCCGATGTTATTCAATCTGTATATTGAGCAAGCAGTAAAGGAAACAAAAGAAAAGTTCGGAGTAGGTATTAAAAACCATGGAGAAGAAATGAAAACGTTGAGGTTCGCCAATGATGTTGTAGTTCCGTCAGAGACACCAAAGGACTTGAAAGAGCAGTTGAACAGAAGGGACAGTGTCTTGAAAGGAGGATATAAGATGAACATCAACAAAAGCAAAAGGAGGATAATGGAATGTAGTCGAATTAAGTCGGGTGATGCTGAGGGGATTAGATTAGGAAATGAGACACTTCAAGAAGTAAAGGAGTTTTGCTATTTAGGGAGCAAAATAACTGATGATTGTTGAAGTAGAGAGGATATAAAATGTAGACTGGCAATGGCAAGGAAAGCGTTTCTGAAGAAGAGAAATTTGTTAACATTGAGTATTGATTTAAGTGTCAGGAAGTCGTTTCTGAAAGTATTTGTATGGAGTGTAGCCATGTATGGAAGTGAAACATGGATGATAAATAGTTTAGACAAAAAGAGAATAGAAGCTTTCGAAATGTGGTGCTACAGAAGAATGCTGAAGATTAGATGGGTAGATCATGTAACTAATGAGGAGGTATTGAATAGAATTGGGGAGAAGGGGAGTTTGTGGCACAACTTGACAAAAAGAAGGGACCGGTTGGTAGGACATATTCTGAGGCATCAAGGGATCACAAATTTAGCATTGGAGGGCAGCATGGAGGGTAAAAATCTTAGAGGGAGACCAAGAGATGAATACACTAAACAGATTCAGAAGGATGTAGGTTGCAGTAGGTACTGGGAGATGCACCTCAGCCATGGCCTCGGAATTAACACATTTAAAGAGATTTCAACTTTGCCCAGGTGCAGCCCATTTAGTGCATTCCTTAACCCATCAATTAATCTTAGATGTAATCTGCAACAGAACCTTTGTTAATATCACATAGTAGTTCATGGAGAGCTGCATCAAACCAGTCTCAGGACTGTAGACAACAACAACAACAACAATAACTTAGCATAAATCAACCTAACATCAAAAGAATACAAGGCAGCTGGGCTGGGCCAATTCACATATAGGTTGCACTTATATTATTAATTATTTATTTAAAAACAAAGATTCTATGACTTACCAAACGGGAAAGCGCTGGTAGATAGACATAATAAAAAAACATACAAACACACACACAAACTTTCAAGCTTTCGCAACCAACGGTTGCTTCGCCAGGAAAGAGGGAAGGAGAGGGAAAGATGAAAGGATGTGGCTTTTAAGGGAGAGGGTAAGGAGTCATTCCAATCCCGGGAGCAGAAAGACTTACCTTAGGGGGGAAAAAGGACAGGTATACACTCACACACACACACATATCCATCCACACATATACAGACACAAGCAGACATTATATTGGCCTTTAAATATGTCTGCTTGAGTCTGTATATGTGTGGATGGATATGTGTAAGTGTGTGTGTGTGTGTGTGTGTGTGTGTGTGTGCGAGTGTATACCTGTCCTTTTTTCCCCCTAAGGTAAGTCTTTCTGTTCCCGGGATTGGAATGACTCCTTACCCTCTCCCTTAAAACCCACATCCTTTTGTCTTTCCCTCTCTTTCCCTCTTTCCTGACGAAGCAACTGTTGGTTGCAAAAGCTTGAAATTTTGTTTGTGTGTTCGTGTGTTTTTTCATTATGTCTATCTACCAGCGTTTTCCCATTTGGTAAGTCATGGAATCTTTGTTTTTAATATATTTTTCCCATGTGGAATGTTTCTTTCTATTTTATTTATATAATTATTTATTTATTTTTATGTTATTCATATTCTGCACATAAAACTCTTTATAAAGTCAAAATTTCCTGTGAATACAGTATTCATAGAATACAGTATTCATAGAAACAAATTACTTTGATCTAAAAACAATTTTACCAAAGAATTATTTTTCAAAAATTTAAAAAGTGCTTTGTAGTACTAGGAGAAAGTTTACCAAATTCTAAATATTTTCAAGTCCTTCAAAACAAGATTGGATTCACAGATGTTTCTGCATCTCAGCCATGGCCTTGGAATTAACCCATTTAAAGAGATTTCAACTTTGCCCAGGTGTAGCCCATTTAGTGCATTCCTTAACCCAGAAATTAATCTTAGATGGAATCTGCAACAGAACTTGTGTTAATATCACATAGTTATAGCATTAATGATCACAATAAGCAACTTTTGATAGCACAACTGATGTAACATGTTAATAACTTCTCAAGTAAATTCAGTTAAATTAATCATTTAGTAAATGAAACATATAGTAGTTCAGCTAAAAGCACCTAGGGGCTTTCTTTCTTTGCCAAATAACCCATTTCCCCACAGCCACTTAATACCAGCCAATTACACATTTATGTTATAGTAACTCAAGGCTGGCATGCAATAAATAAACTGAAATGATATGCTACCTTTTCACTTTTAAGATACAACACAGTGTAAGCACAATGTCTAAATTGCTGTAGTGGTCTGCTGTATATTTCAAAGAGAGCAATGAAGTAAGCTCAAATGACAGGTGGAAAGTCAAAGCAACACAGCCAGCCATATTCAAAACATAACTTCAGTCAATATTGCCCATTTCAAGTGCAGTTCTACCCAGCACACACAAAAAAGCAGAATGCAGCCACAATACATTACTTTATAATTCACTGCTCTTGGACAAACAACATTCCCAATATTGCTTAGATAACCACTGCAGATTGTGCTATCCATTCTTGTGTTTTGGCTTAAAGTTCCATCATCCAAAAACAATGACTTGTGGCTTTCAAAAAACAGCTCCTCTCTTCACAAGACACAACCTTGTATGTAGTAATTGAGTTGGCATTAAGGCATTAGCAAAGAGAAGAGAAGCCGAGGAGGGCTGGCTATGAGGGGCAGATTTTGCTCAAGACAAAGTACAGTTTGAAGAAGCATCAAGAACTACACAAGCAACCCTGAGGAGAGCAAAGAGAATGTACATGGAAGGAGTGGTTGTTTGGTTAATTTGGGGGAGGGTATCAGACGGTGAGGTCATCAGTCCCATCAGGTTAGGGAAGGCTTTGGAAGGAAGTTGGCCGTGCCCTTTCTATCCCAGCATTTGCCTGAAGAAATTTAGGGAAATCACACAAAATTTAAGCAGGATGGCCAGGCATGATTTGAACTGTCATCCTCTTGAATGCGAGTCCAGTGTACTAACCACTGTGCCACCTCGCTCGGTGTACATCGAAGGAATGATAGAGGTGGCCCAACAAGGTCTCCTGGGGAAAGAGGTGCAAAAGGTGTACCAGAAGATTAACACTGATCTCCTCCTCCACACCATCCATTTTCTCTTACTATTTATACTTTCTTTGGTTTCCTACTGTTGACATTCCCCTTTCACTATTAAATTTTTGTCTCTGTAAGGGGAGAATCCATCAAAAAATTTGATTTCCTTCTACTTTGCCAATTTCAGCTGAACTTTAAAATCATGTCTATCACATACAGATGTACAGTACCTAAGCTTTGAGGTCCAAAACTTAATTGCTTTTAGAGTTGTGACTTTTTAATATGATGTTAATGGTATTTTTGAAAATCAAATTTTGCGACTTGGACCTCAATTTTTACATTCCAGATATTTTAGGTACATTTACAGGACATTGACCAACAGTTCTAGGCATTCATTTTATGATAAATGTTATCAGTTTACTTTCAGTAAGTTTTTTGAGTTTCAAACTTAAATTTTATTTTAATTATCGATACATTGATGTGGCAATGAAACAGACAAACTATGTTTTTGATAATATTGATGCATAGAAGTATGCAAATAGCTCAAGGCTACTTCCTACAAAAATTTAGTTGATATTAGTTAATATTTAGGATGATAAAGTTGGCTTTGAACAAAGTTACTGGAAAATGGATTTTATACTTAGACCAAAAACTAACTGAGCATCTGGCATTGCCAGTCTAGACAGTAAGTGATATGTATACCAAATTTCATTGAAATCAGTCCAGTGGTTTTCAGAGAAAATGTAGAATGCACACACACACACACACACACACACACACACACACACACACACACACACACACACACACACACATATATATATATATATATATATATATATATATATATATATATATATATATATATATATATATATATATAAGTATATAAATACTTTACACAATCAGGCCGTACAAGGCTCCTCTTCCACTGGATTCTGTTTTGTTGCTTCTGTTGCCAGTCACCCTCTGTGCTGATCTGCAGAACAGATACCATCTCTCCACCTTTTCTTTAGTCTTTCTAGTGGTCTTCTTCTGCAGGGATTTCAAAGGCCATCAGTGTTCATCCATCCAAGTGACATGTCCTGCCCGTACTAGCCACTTGCTTATCATCAGGCCAACAATGTTTGGTCTATTATAGATTTCATCCAACTCACAATTATGCCAGATCCTCCATTGTCCAGTGATCTTGTCTTGTACAGGACCATAGACCTTCCTTAAGGCTTCCCACTCAAAAATAATCTTTTTATAAATGCTCCAAGTTTTGCAACCATACAGCCCTATGGGTTGGACAGTGTTTTGTGCAACTGGAGTCTGAAATTTCTTTTACAGACTGTGTGATTTAAAATGCTGACTTAGACTGAATTATGATTGGTTTGTGGCTTGGATCCTTGCTTTAATTTCTGCCTCACATGATGCATCCTCTGTAAAGATTGCCTACAGGTCTGTAAAATTATGAACCCAAATGTATGATCAGGTTCTGGGTCTCAGCTGGAGTGGGTCTCTTGAATAGGCATGGGTTCTGCTCATCAGCAGATACTTGGTCCTTGATTCATAATGGGACTGATTCTGCTCACTGCTGCCTCCATGCCATTGCTCATCCACATCAGTTCTTCCGTAGACCTGGACAACAGGGCCACATCATCGGAAAATGCGAGGTGTGTGACTTTGTCACCCTCTACTTTGATCCCCCCTCAAAGTTCTTGTAGAAAGCTTCTCCCATTATTTTTCAAGTGTCCGATTCAATAATATTGGTGACACACCATTTCCTTGTCTCAACCATGTGTACATGTAAAAGCTCTCTGAAAATTGGTTAGGCAATTCAAATGGCTCTCCTGGTGGATGATTGCATGCATTCTTAAAAATCTATGAAGAGCACATGCAGGTCTTCGACACATTCCCACATCTCTTCAGTGAACAGTCACAGCACATAGATGTTGTCAATAGTTAAATGGTCCTTTATGAAACACTTTTGATAACCATCAATCACATCTTCTGCAAACAGCTGGATTTTATCCAGTATACAGCCAGACAAGATCTTACAGCAGACATTCAGGAGGATGATTCCTCTGTAGTTGGTGCAGTCCATTTTGTCAGCTTTCTTGTATATAAGAGCAGATGACCACTGTATTGCAATCTTTCGGGGTCTCTGCCAAATTCCAGATTCTCTTGATTAGTTCTTTTGAAACACAACTAGCTCTTTATACTCATGAAGTAATAAGTGCTATCGACAAGGGATGTCAAATTGATTCCATATTTTTAGATTTCCAGAAGGCTTTCGACACCGTTCCTCACAAGCGTCTTCTAATCAAACTGCGTGCCTATGGAGTATCGCCTCAGTTGTGCGACTGGATTCATGATTTCCTGTCAGAAAGGTCACAGTTCGTAGTAATAGATGGAAAGTCATCGAGTAAAACAGAAGTAATATCCGGCGTTCCCCGAGGAAGTGTTATAGGCCCTCTATTGTTCCTGATCTATATTAACGACATAGGAGACAATCTGAGTAGCCATCTTAGATTGTTTGCTGATAATGCTGTCATTTACCGTCTTGTAAAGTCATCAGATGACCAAAACGACTTGCAAAATGATTTAGATAAGATATCTGTATCATGCGAAAAGTGGCAATTGACCCTGAATAAGGAAAAGTGTGAAGTTATTCACATGAGTACTAAAAGAAATCAGCTGAATTTCAATTATGCGGTAAGTCACACAAATCTTAAGCCTGTAAATTCAACTAAATACTGAGGGATTACAATTACAAATAACCTAAATTGGAACCATCACATAGATAATATTGTGGGTAGACCAAACCAAAGACTGCAATTCATTAGCACAGCACTTAGATTAGATTAGTACTTGTTCCATAGATCATGAATACGACACTTCATAATTATGTGGAACGTGTCAGGTTAATAAAAGGTGTCTATACAAGATATTACATTACACAAAATATTACATGACACACATTTTTTTTGTTGGGGTTGGGAAATTACCCACTTACTATATCCAAAAATTCATCTAATGAGTAGAAAGAGTTGCCATTAAGAAATTCTTTTAATTTCCTTTTAAATGCTATATGGCTGTCTGTCAGACCTTTTATGCTATTAGGTAAGTAACCAAAGACTTTTGTGGCAGCATAATTTACCCCCTTATGAGCCAAAGTTAGATTTAACCTTGAGTAGTGAAGATCATCCTTTGTCCTAGTGTTGTAGCCATGTACACTGCTATTACTTTTGAACTTGTTGGGATTGTTAATAACAAATTTCATAAGTGAATATATATATTGTGAGGCTACAGTGAAGATTTCTAGCTCTTTAAATAAGTGTCTGCAGGATGACCTTGGATGAGCTCCAGCAATTATTCTGATTACACGCTTTTGTGCAATGAACACTCTTCTACTCAATGTTGAGTTACCCCAGAATATGATGCCATACGAAAGCAGAGAATGAAAGTAGGCGTGGTAAACTAATTTACTCAGATGTATATCGCCAAAATTTGCAATGACCCTAATAGCATAAGTAGCTGAACTCAAAAACATTTCAGCAGATCCTCAGTGCGTTTTTTTTTCTTCCAGTTCAACCCCTCATCAACTTAGAAGGTGCAACAGGTCTACCAATGAGACTGCTTACACTACACTTGTCCGCCATATTCTAGAGTATTGCTGTGCGGTGTGGGATCCGCATCAGGTGGGACTGACGGATGACATCGAGGAAGTACAAAGAAGGGCAGCTTGTTTTGTATCATCGCGAAATAGGGGAGATAGTGTCACAGACATGACATGTGAATTGGAGTGGCAATCATTAAAACAAAGGACGGAATCTTCTCATGAAATTTCAATCACCAGTTTTCTCCTCCGATTGCGAAAACATTCTGTTGGCACCCAACTACATAGGGAGAAATCATCATCAAGATAAAATAAGAGAAATCAGGGCTCGCACGGAAAAGTTTAAGTGCTCGTTTTTCCCGTGTGCCGTTCGAGAGTGGAACGGTAGAGAGATGGCATGAAGGTGGTTCACTGAACCCTCTGCCATACACTTTATTGTGAATAGTAGAGTAGTCACGTAGATGTAGATGTAAATGTAAATTTTCTTGTGGGGTCTCTCTCCTCCAACTTAATGAATTCTGTCTGGATTCCATCTTCTCTTGGACTTACGTTCTTCTTCAGCTTCATATCTGAATCTTTATTTCCTCCAGTGTAGGTGGTGATAATCTCAATCTACAATATCAGAAGGCCGAAATTCAAGCAGATCTTTGGGTTCATCACAGTTGAGGAGCTCCCTTAAGTATTGTTTCCATCTCTCAGCAATGTTGAACTCATTGGTGAGTATGGAATGAGACAACATGCCATCGTACATAGCTCTTTGTGCAGAGCTGGTCACTAAAATGTGTTTTCCGACAGCCAATGATGGGATCCACAGTATCAAGAGCCACTTTGTGTTTTATTACAATAATTAGAAGTAACTGAGATCAGAAGCTACGCAACTGAACCTGTAATTAATGTCACGAAAATATTCAGTTTCCTTTCCCAGCTGACTGATGGCAGACGAGGTCCATCAACACTAATAACACTGGTAAATAGCCAGTGTGGAATTTGTCAATAAGCTGCATTTAATACATAGATTTAGGGCAAGATTTATTAATAAAGAAATATAAGGGAATTTCATGTTTTTATTTTAGGAACGTCAAATAATTCACTTGCCAGAACCTGAAACTATTTGGAATTACTCGATCTGAAAATACTAAATATAATAATTGCAAATATTATTCACAGATATCACTGAACTTCTGAATCGTCTCAGGAGTGTTTGTTTATATCGTCCACCATCTTTTTGTTAGGCAAAAAGTTTCTCTTGGTGTTAACGAAGTGTATGTTGTGAGTGTAAAATGGTTATTTCGTGCTCTGCACACAACTGTACGAACCGGTGGAACAAGGAAAGTAATTTAACTTTCCACAGGTAATAACTGAATGTCAAGAAATGACAACAATCTCGTAAATATCTTGGTCGTTGTCTTGCATGATACAATGTGTCTTCTGTTTTGGACAGGTTTCCTCTGCAAAAAGGCGATTTGCTTAAACAGTGGGTCATTGCCACCAAACGCAAAGGTTTCACGCCTACAAGGGCTAGTTTCTTGTGTGGAGATCACTTCTTGGAAGAAGATTATTTAGTAAGGCCTGGTACTTCGAGAAGGCATCTCAAGCCTGATGCAGTGCCATCACAGTTTGAGTTTCCGATGCATTTAATGCCCAAGGAAAAGCAACCAAGGCGACAGATTAGAATAACAACTGAACAGCCTACTGTAGAAACTCATGATTATATTGAACAGGTTGTCACTTCACATAAACATTGTTTCTGTTTTCAAACAAACATGTTTTCTCATAAGTACTTGCCAAACTTTGTTTCATGCCTATACTACTTGTATTCTATTCTTGTTTCAGTTTTCTCAGAGTTGTGAAACATCTAAGGAATGTGGATCTCAAACACAAATAGAAATGATTGTATGGGAGCCTTTATATTTTATGAAGTAACAGCTTTTTCATGAGATGAGAAAACATTTTATTTTCCAAGCACAGATCAAAAACTGACAAGAATAAACAACTCGTAACCAAGCCGACTACGGCAAAGATAAATATCTATCAGCTGCAGCGTTCACCCGCTGTTTTTGGCGCAATGGATAAATGACTTCGCCACATCAGCCCCCCTCCTTTTGAAACCGGGTGCACCAGGTATGTGGGGAAACTTGCACTTGATTTTTCTACCAGCTCTCGTGAAAACATCTGGTGCAGGCAATGGCTGCTCCTGTTCTGCACTTGCTGCTTCGTTGTCCTCTTCTGAAACCGAGGGCTCGGCGAGACTCTCTGCTGTTTCTTTGGCCTCCACGTTTGGGGGTGATTTTGCAGACCGAGGAAGGAGTGTACCCTCTTCGGTGTAAGCAGGTTTAAGCCGCTCAATTGAGACTGTCTCTTCTTTACCATCCTTATCGATTTTGAAGCTGTGGCTTCCTCTTGTGATTACCCTGTATGGTCCAGAGTAAGGCGAAACAAGCGGCGGGCGCACCGTGTCATCCCTAAGTCACACGTGGGACGTTTCTTGCAGGTCTTTATGTACAAACACTCTCCGGTCTCCATGTCTGACAGGGTTACTGGTTTGATGTTTCTCATTCTAACGCTGAGTTGTCTCGCGAATTGCATGCATAGCTCAGTGGCGAACGGCTGTGTAGATGCTGGAACGATAAATTCTCCAGGAACCCTCAATTGCTCGCCATAAACCAATTCTGCGGAAGAGCATTGTAAGTCCTCCTTCATGGCCGTTCTCAATCCGAGTAGGACCAGCGGTAGTGCTTCAAGCCATGAAGTGGAACTACACATTAATGCAGCTTTGAGCGTGCGTTGTAGTCGTTCCACCATTCCATTACTAGATGGATGATAGCTTGTGGTGCGTAGGTGGTTGCACCCGCACAGTAGTAAAAGTTCATTGAAAAGTTGGCTTTCAAACTGCCTTCCGCGATCTGTTGTTATGTTTTGCGGAACGCCAAACCTGGAGAACCATGAATGCAACAGTGCTTTTGCAATCGACTCCGCAGAAATGTCTTGTATTACAACTACTCCTGGCCACCTGGTAAAACAACCAATGATTGTGAGCAAATAGCGTTGTTCTGAAGAGCATGATAGCGGGCCCACAATGTCCACATGTATATGTGAAAATCTTGCAGATGGCGTCGGGAAGTCAGCAATAGGTGCAAAGACATGTCTACTGATTTTATTACGCTGGCATGTTAGGCATGCACGCGCCCATGCACGACAATCTTTTTGTATTCCAGGCCACACTACTTTGGAGGAAACTAACTTGGCTGTAGCTCGTACTCCTGGATGTGATAGGTTATGTAGTGCACTATAAATCTCGCGACGATATTGTTCTGGTATGTAAGGTCGCTCCTTTCCTTTTGCTACATCACACCAAATTCCGTCTGGAACATTTTGGACAGACACACGTCTGAGCTGCAGCGCAGTTCTCTGTTCCTCTATTAAGGATCTTCTCGTTGTTTAGACGCTAACTCGGTCCAACGAATTGAATTTAAACTGGCACAATTCCTAGACAGGCAATCTGCGACCAGGTTGTCTTTTCCTGAAATGTGACGCACGTCAGTTGTGAACTGTGCAATTCGACTTGCCTGCACTGACGTGGTGAATTGAGCTCTGTGTCTCGTTGAAATATAGCTACTAACGGCTTGTGATCGGTAAAAATTGCAAAGTGCCTCCCTTCGACAGACGTGCCAAAATGCTTTATGGCTAAGTAAATAGCAAGCAACTCACGGTCAATAGCACTCCATTTTTGCTGCTGTCGAGTGAGGTTTTTAGAGAAAAATGCGAGCGGCTGCCATCTGCCATCAACTTCTTGCTGTAGCGCTGCACCCACTGCTGTTTGGCTCGTATCAACCATGAGCGCTAAAGGAGCGCTCAATCTCGGATGTCCCAGTAGTGTTGCCCGAGAAAGACATTTCTTTAATTCATAGAAAGCTGCTTCAGCATCTGGACTCCATGGAATTTTACGATTTCCTGTTGTATTTTTACCTGCAAGTAACGTTGTGAGTGGCTCTTGGGCGGCAGCTAATTTAGGTAAGTGACGTCTGTAATAGTTGAGCATGCCTAAAAATCTGCGAAGTCCTTTGTAAGTTGTGGGAAGGGGCATCTGTTGTACTGCTTCGACCCGCTCAGGCAAAGGTGACAGGCCTGCTGCTGAAACCAAATATCCCAGGAACTTAACCTCGCGTTTTCCAAACGTGCACTTTGTTTCGTTAGTAATTATGCCATACTCTGTCAGACGGCGGAAAAGCTGCCGCAGATGTTCGACATGCTGATATACAGAACCAGAGAATACTAAAATGTCGTCCATATAACAAAATACGAATGGTAATTCTCGAAGCACCTCATGCATGAATCTTTGCCATGTTTGGGTAGCGTTTCTGAGGCCAAATGGCATAAAATTGTACTCAAACAAACCGAATGGTGTGATAACTGCTGTTTTTTTAATGTCAGATGGAGCCATTGGAATCTGGGAAAATGCTTTGGCGCAATCAATCACACTAAATATTTTGACATTGCTAGTCGTACTGTTATAATCAGTCACATTGGGTACTGGGTAGCGGTCGGGAATTGTGCGGGCATTGAGCGCCCTGTAGTCTCCACATACTCTCCATGAATTGTATTTCTTACGGATCATGTGAATTGGAGATGCCCATGAACTATCAGACCTACCTACAATACCTGTTTTTAGAAGTCTGTCGAAGTCAGCTCGCGCCGCGAGCAGCTTCTCTGGAGGCAGACGCCGCGGGCGGAAGGCAACGGGTTGACCTAGTGTCGTGCTGATGTGGTGTTGAGTATTGTGTCTGCATTTCCTGGTTGCGTTGACGGGTTCGGTAAGTGCTGGAAAGTCTTGAAGCAGTTTACGAAAAAGTGATTCCTCGGACATTGTTCTGATATTGCCTACAGTATACGAATCGTTATGACTGTCGGGTGTCTTCTTGCGTGACGCACACGTGTGCGCCCCGCTTAGTTGCGGGTACGAAATCGTATCACAATATCCGGACGCGGATGACGCGGTAGAGGAGCCGGAAATCTTCGTGCGGAAAGACACGGACACATTGCACTGCACTTGAACCGACGCGGAAGACGCAGTAGGCAATATCCCTTCTGTGGGAACTGTCACCAAACGACGGTTAACCAGGTCGGGAGTAAGTCGGTAGCTCCGTAAAAAGTCCGCTCCAGTTATAGGACTCGGCACATCAGCAACCACAAAAGTCCATTTTGGATGGAAGTTGGAATTCAGATGTAATGCCAACTGTTTCTCACCATAGGTAGATATTCTGGAATTGTTTGCCGCAGTCAGCATATGTTGCGTTGTTGTCGTGAGTATATCACCTCTCTTTTTTGGATAAACACTGACTTCTGAACCTGTATCAATCAGAAACTTCTCACCTGAAGAGAGGTCCAACACGAACAATCGGTGTGATTGGTTGACTGCAGATACCGTGGCGTTTTCATCTCTCTGAATCACGCTATGACTCGGGCGCCTATGTTGTTGTTGAACGTTAGCGCCCTTTAACGCCTGCCTTTTAAGTTTGGGTAGCTGCAGGGTTGAATACATTGACGGGCAGTGTTACCAAAGCGTCTGTGGTACCAGCACCATTGATCTGTCAAATCCTGTTGGATAGCATTTCTTCGTCTTTTCCAACTGCGACTACGTAGCTGGTGGTGGTGTGAAGTTACTTGCACGTTGAGTTTTGCCACTTGTGCTGCCAGTTGCTGTATGGTGGGTTGGGTCGATGAGCACTGCTGTTGGGAAATATTATTGCATGTTCCTGGTTCACTGACGTCAGATTCCATCACACTACACGTTCTTGGGCCTCTATCCTGACTGTAGTTGAATTCGGAACATGCAGAAACTTCGGTTAAGGTGTTTGCGACGGTGTCTGCCTTTTTTGCTAAGACTTGCGGCACTTATGCAGTTTAGCAGGTACGGAAAAAATTTTTCATTCCAAATGTATCTGGCTTGGAGAGCTTTGTGGGTGAATATGTAAAGTTTGTTGGTGATTGTACTTTGTATTTTCATAAATAAAGTGATCTGTAGCGTAGCCCACTTGAGGTTAGGTTGGGAGTTTTTTTTTTGGAATGCGGCCGCGGCCGCGGCAGCGGCCGCCTATGATTTGAAAATACTGATTAGTTAGTGTATTACGCAATGTTGCGTCATCAGCAGCGCCGCGCTTATCGGGCAGAAGATATCGCCGACGGTCAAGGCAAAATGAAAATGGATGTTATATTCGAAATCAGCGCATCAGAATTCACTATATCGACAAAATATTGAAAAATAAAAAAATTTAAAACAATTATTTTGATGTAAATAATTGACTGGGGCGAAAATAAATATCGTATTCGTAATCAGCGTATCAAATTTGACTATAATCGATCAAATTTTGAAAAAAATTGATAAATTTTTTCCGTACCTGCTAAACTGCATAAGTGCCAGACTTGCAATGGTAAGTCTGTTTCTGCTGCAATGACGGCACGGATGTTGGCAGGAAGTTTACGAAGCCATATTAGACGTAAAGACTCTTCAGGTAGGAGTTCAGGGGCGGCTAATGTACGTAAGGCTTTGAGTACTTGTGACAGAGTCTTGTCGCCCAAATCTTCGTATGCAAAAATTTTTTGTAGTCGCACATCTGGTGACAACGTAATGCTGTATGAGAGCTACCTTTAGCACAAGGTAATTTTGTTGCGACAAGGTTTCTTCTACTTGCTCTATCACTTCTAAATTTAGATGTGAAACCACTATATTAAATTTGTCAATGTTGTTAGACACACCACGCTGCCGAAATATGCATTCAGCCTGCGTAAACCAAAGCTGGGGGCGCGTCGGCCAGAACGCGGGAAACTTAACATTTCCGTGTCGCGCGTAGGTACTCCCATCTTTTGCGTTAACATCTGTCGTTCCGTTTTGTGGCGAATCAAAGGGCGTGGACCGCGATCCTTGCTCGAACAGACTGTTGTCTTCAATCTTGATTCCACTGCCCCATGCTTCTGTCTCTGAATTCATGATTCTCGTCGGTATATATATTTTCTTTATGCTTCTGCTACGATTTTTCGGGGTCACCACTATGGGAGCCTTTATATTTTATGAAGTAACAGCTTTTTCATGAGATGAGAAAACATTTTATCTTCCAAGCACAGATCAAAAGCTGACAAGAATAAACAACTCGTAACCAAGCCGACTACGGCAAAGATAAATATCTATCAACTGCAGCTTTCACCCGCTGTTTTTGGCGCAGTGGATAAATGACGTCGCCACAATTGACAAGGCCACTGACATGCAGTTTTTTACCAGATGTTGTGGAGACACTGAGAAGAAAAGTCAAGAGCCTGCAGGAAAAAATTAGGAGAAGAGAGAAGAAAAACTATTCAATGAAAGACATCATAAGTGCTCTGAAAAAGAAGGGGCTCAGGTGGAATTAGTCTGCAATTTGTTGAATAATAGTGTGTCATCTAAGGGAAACAGGTACAAAACAGACATTAAAATGTTTGCAATGACGGTGTATTTTTACTCTCCTAAGGTGTATGAATATTTACAGACATTAATTCCTCTGCCTCGCAAATTACTGATTTCTCGTTGGGCAGGGACTGTGAATTGTGATCCTGGCTTTTTAAGTGATGTGTTCAGGTACTTTGACTTTAACCATCAAGTGAGGGCTGAATTTAAAGATTCTAGCCTTATACTAGACAGTATGGCAATTAGAAAACAGGTAGTGTGGGACCAGGAACTAAGAGGTATACAGGTTTTGTAGATTTTGTAGGAGAAGTTGAACAATCAAAAGAAGTGAAAGAAGCTTCAGAGGCATTAGTTTTTATGCTTGTGTCCATAAAAGGTAAATTTAAGTGTCCTGTAGCGTATTTTTTAGTGAATGGCTTTGATGGTAGTGTGCAGGCGAAGTTAATAAACTCTGCTCTGGAGATACTAAGCAATTCAGGCATCAGAATTTGGGCAGTCACTTGTGATGGCACAAGAACAAATATAAGTACTCGCCGTTCATTGGGATGCAGTATTAATTTTCATCAAAACGTTTTTTCTTCTCAGTTCCTTCACCCAGTTTCAAACCACAATGTTTACTGTGTTTTTGATATGTGTCATTTAGTGAAACTTGCTCGAAATGCATAAGGTGTTGTATAGAGTCTACAAATGGCCATATTAAGTGGCAGTACTTAAAAGAACTAAATGAGTTGCAAATTGAGGAAGGCATGACATTTGCTAACAAGTTGTCAGGACAACATATTCATTATGTTGAAAAAAAGATGAATGTCAGCTTAGCAGTTCAAACACTCAATTCTAGTGTTGCAGATACCATAGATTTTTTGAGAAGAGCTGGCAATCCCAGATTCCATGGTAGTGAGGCAACAGTGCAGTTTTTGAGATTTATAGACAGAATTTTTGATGTCTTTAACTCCAGAAATCCTCTAGCTTCAGGATATAAAGCCAGCCTGAAACTCAGTAATCAGGCATATTGGCTTGATATTTTTCATCAGACAGAATCTTATATAAGAAGTTTAAAAGTAAATGGTGTTTCTCTCCTGCAGCACCCAAGAAATACTTTTGTCTTTGGCATAATTTTGAACATGCATTCAATTAAAGCCATTGCACTGGAAATAATGACTAGGGAAAATTCTCCTCTGTAATATTTATTGACATATTTTCCCAAGATCATATTGAACTCTTCTTCTCATGTGTGAGATCTAGAGGGGGTTGGAATAACAACCCAAATTCATATCAGTTGAAGTGTGCTATGGGCAAGTTGCTTTTAGGCACTAATGTTAGCACTATTGGGGGAAACTGTACAAATTTTAACACGTGCTCAATGGTACCTGTAGGACTGTATGATTTCCGATCACAAAAGTGTCCTCTTGTAGATGATTCTTGTACGTTTGTAGACGAAGTAGAAAAATGGTGCTCACTTATTGAAGAGGGTACTCTGTTTTCCACATACAAGCAGAACATTTTGTACTACATTGCAGGGTATGTTGCCCTCACAATTTCAAAACAAGTTACATGTAAAGACTGCCTCTACATTCTTAGGCCACCCGTTGTATGTAATGACGCAACATAAGCACTTCTTAGTACTGCAGAAAAGAGCTCATTCACAAAATTTGTAAGACGAGGCAAGCTTATTGAAACAAGTAGGCCCTAATGCTGTATACTCTGTGGTGGAGCACTCAGAAAAATTGTTTCAAATGTTTGTTGTCAATGGCGACATGAGGCAAAAGCATTTAATTAGTAAGATAGTCATGTGTGTTCTTAAAAAAATTTGTGAACTATTCATTACCTAAACTTCACCATGACTTCCATAATGAATGCGGAATTGAAGATTTGTATGAGACATAGCTTGTACGTAAGATTGCACCCAGGTGAATTCAGGTGCGGCTGAAAACATATGGGAAAAAGTTTTCACTTGAGAAAGTAGGTCACAATACAACTAGTGCAAGACAAAAACTCAGGCGCGGGCATGGATGTGTGTGATGTCCTTAGGTTAGTTAGGTTTAATTAGTTCTAAGTTCTAGGCGACTGATGACCTCAGAAGTTAAGTCGCATAGTGCTCAGAGCCATTTTGTAACATTGCAGCAGTGGTTAAAAAGGTATATTAATAAATTTCGTGTTTCAATGTGTTTTTGCGTTCTCATTTCAATACCCTTGCTCATGCTTAATGTTTACAGTATTCATCATTTTACAAATGATAAAAAAGTACATAAACATAAGAAGGTGTTCCTTGGAACATTACAATCAGGGTAACTTTTAACTAATCATAGTATCTTTGTACCAATTGCTATTCTTGTTTCAAATGGCTGGTGTTCCACCTGTTTGTATTATTTTGTACCAAATGTAACGTTTTTATTACCTCTGTGATTCGTTCAAATGTCTTTCCACCTCCCTAAAAGCTCTAAGGCTTGTGATTTTTCTTTAATTGCTTTGACTGTGAAGTGAGCTTCTGACAGTGATTTAAGTTGAACAAAGTCAGGTTGATACAAATATCTTGATATTTCAGAGTAAATCTGGAAACTGAATAAACACTGTTTTACTTCTTATTAACACGTGATTTCCTTTTGTTGTTATGCAAATTTATTCAGAACATTAGGTATGGGAAAATACTATGATTTTTAAGACTAAAGTTACCCAGAATGACTGAGTAATTTTGTACCAGTATTAAAATTGAAATTTAATCCAAGAGAGCGTCTCTAGTACATATTTCCTCATTGCCAAGCACACCTTAGCAATACGGGTGAAATTTTGGTGTCTGTTGTGATGTAGATTGTGTGTGCAGTACTTTCAAAAAGGCGGAAAAAAGTGGTGCAAAGTTACCCAGATTGACTGAACTGTTTATATACGTTAGCTCTCAGTTAAATATGCACTTTAAACTAACTGATTTCATCGCAAGTTCCACGTTGGTACATGTGAATTAGTTCAGTAAAAGAACAATTTTCTTGCCAGTGTCGCACGTAATTTTGGTTGTTTCATATGGTGCCTGACAATAATTAGCATATTGTTGTAGATATCCAAATTCACGTTTAAATAAACCCCATTACGTTTTTTGCCAACACTAAAGCTGATATCGCCACTGATAAGTCCATTACATGTGTGAATAAAACTGTTCCTTACGGCTGGGAAAAATATTATTTCGCTTTTAGGTACTTTATATTTACGATATTACAGTAGACTTTTGTGTTTATGAGTGTAAAACGAAATTGGTAGTTCGTTGCTTTAATGTTAATCTAGTTAGTTTTATTATCGTCAAGAGGGTAGATACTTCCGAATGAAAACGCGGGCCGCCTTTCTAACTAAAATATCACATACAGTTTCTTGCCTAACTGCAATATGGTGGCGCTAACAGACGATGGCACGCTGTGACAGCCGAAGTTCGCCATCTAGTTAGTATAGACTGGCCACATTTCGCACCACCTTACATGCACTGCGGACACACCTTACAAGAGCATTCCAAACAAATTGGGACCTTGCACTTGCGACACAAATTACTTGTCTTTCTCTTCTTTTTTGGTGGACAAATACGAAATGTCTTTTTTCCATCTCTAGGTAGTTTGTCCTCCTTTTCCAGCTCTTCATGGAGATGTACTTCAGTTCCTAGAACTCGACCGATAGAAAATCTCAATTCTCGTGGGAGGCGTTTATTCATTATCCTTTCGCGCAGTGAAGGTTCGATCAGTTCTTTTGCTAGGGCTTTCATGAAGTTCATCCTGGTAAGCACAATTCTTTCCTTGAATGACTGATGAACAATATATGCATTGACAACACTCATGTCAAGAATACGGAAAAACACGGCCATGGTCCAGCGTTGTGTGCGGCGACTTGAACAATATATGGCACACTTTTCGTCTACAGTATCAACACCACCCTTTGTGTTATTATAGTGGGCTAGTATTACAGGTTTTTTACTGTCCACATCATCTTCTATGGAGTGATGCATTGTTGATATAAGGATTACTGCTCTTCCTTTCTTAGGCACATGCGAAAACAGCGTGATGTGTTTGGTAAATCCATACAGCGTTGTTCCAACTTCACGTCTACGGGAAGGCAAAAAGATGCCGGAATTTCCTTTCGGTTCTTCCTCATTGTTCCCACTGTGGCCAAACCATTTTTTCCGTAGCACGCCTGCAAGTTCTATTGACACACACCAGTTATCAGCCGGTCGCAGGTTCGAATCCTGCCTCGGGCATGGATGTGTGTGATGTCCTTAGGTTAGTTAGGTTTAAGTAGTTCTAAGTTCTAGGGGACTGATGACCACAGATGTTGAGTCCCATAGTGCTCAGAGCCAACCAGTTATCAGCAGTAATGATTCGGTTAGTATGTGCTATTGGCTTGCACAATCTGAGGACAGCCTGAGTGGGAATGGCGTATTCCTTCTCGTCTGGGGAAAGTCCTGCTCCATCAGGACCTTTTCCACAGTAGAGATAGGTGTTGAAGATGTAGTTAGTCCTGGAGTTGGCGAAGCACTGAAGCTTCTGGCCGTACTTCGCCGGTTCAGATGGAATATACATTTTGAATTTACAGCGTCCTCTGAAACCGATTATCATTTCATCAACTGTAGCATGAGCCCCAAGAATATAGGATCGCTGCGAATTTTCGTTGAATTTATGTAGAATGTTTGTTGTACCAGCTGCTGGATCTGAAACCTTATGTAACTCCCTGTCATCAGGGTTGTCAAATCTCAGGCAGTTGAGAATTACAGCAAATCTTGCTGATGACATAGTGATACTGAAAATATCACGGCCAGTCCCATCAGTACAAAAGAGAGAACGTATGTCTTCGTTATTCGATTTGAATACTGCAGTGTATATAAGAAGGCCAATGTAACTCTTCATTTCAGTCATTGTACAAGATCTGACTTCTGTTTTCTCCGTATTCGTGTATTTTCCATGAATTTTTTCAAGTTTCTCATTTGTCCCTGTGAGTATTTCGTTCAGCATATCATCACTGAAAATATAGCTCCAAGCAGTCAGTGGGTCGATCTGTGATTGTCCTCTGAATTAGTGTCGAAGTGCTGGTATCTTCAATATATTATGAGTTGGAATTCTGACATGCCTGTTTAGTTGTACTGCCGACCACTTGAACCTATTTCTGCCATAGCAGTATTTCCCAGCACGTTCCTCTTCTTCATCACTATCTGATTTTCCTTCATACCTTTCCTCGTCACTTTCACTCTCGCCAGACACACTGGATTCCGAATCATGTTCACTATTTATAATATTACCATCCTCCAGATAAGAAAAGTCAAAATCGGATATGTCGCTCCCCACTTCATCAATAATTCTTGAAAGTTTTTCTTCAAAATTTGAATCGTCTGTTATCACAAACGAAGGACCAGGGTTACCTGACATAGTTCCAAAGTTATTGTCACTGACAGATGCAAAGAACAAAACAACCACAACGAAAAGGAAAAATGTTCAGCCAGTCACTGACTTAAACTAAGACATTCGTCCGGTCCCGTGGACGTCGTTTCAACGAAACAAAAGCAAACACAGCAATTGCGACAATGACTGCCGTGGCAACAAGCAGCAGACTGAGAATAAGGAAACTACTGGGCCACCCAGCTCTTCAAGGTCAATAGCGTTCCTAGAAACAGGGGTGTGAAAAGTAGCGCGGTCCCAGGGACCGCACGACTGTAGTTAGGGTTAAAATCAGTCACGGGAAGAAGGTAGATGTGGCGGTCGAATGGCACCGTTAAGTACCTGTTGGACAATCCATAGATGTGTTAGTGTGTGTGTAAGGAAGAACCACGGAGTTTATATGCAGCTCTGTGCGTATTATGTCACTGACTATTGTTATGTGAAACAAGAA
This sequence comes from Schistocerca piceifrons, assembly GCF_021461385.2. Lineage (NCBI taxonomy): Eukaryota > Metazoa > Arthropoda > Insecta > Orthoptera > Acrididae > Schistocerca > Schistocerca piceifrons. Next base: position 25,779,609 of record NC_060141.1, read on the forward strand.
CAATTGAAAAAAGTACTCTTAATGAGAATTAATAAACCCTTGGTAGAGACAAGACCTATTTTATGATTCATGTGAAATAGAGCCATGGTTATTAAGCCAGCTCTTTTATAAGTGTAATTAAATTTGTTTCTGACGTTGGACGGAGCGAGTGACTTACTGGAAGTCATATATGTATGTGGAAAGTGAGTTCAAATATACCATTGGTTAACGAAATGTAAAGTTCGCGAATTACTTATTTCACAAGTAGAGAGAGGCTTCAATATTCCCGTACCTAGCATCATTCTGCAGAGACGAAGTCAAGAGAGTTTTCCAGCAGCCAGCTAAGAATGTCGGCGCGAATGTCAAGTAAGTCATCTCGTATAAAAGAAATGGGAAGTTTCTACTTCACACTTTAAACCACCATCATAAACATTAGAACGCGCCGACCTGTGTGAAGGGACCCGAGAAAATGGGAATTTTAAGTCAAAAACTAGAGAAGGAGTTGTTACGTGTTGCCCTAACAACCAAACATTACACGACAAGGGATTTATTCTGAGACATTGGAATATGTTCAAGTATCCAATGAAACAAAGTTTGGATGAAAAATGGTGAAAGACATGGAAAATTCACAACTATAAAACAGCAAAAAAGATTTCGACACATATGTCTAAGAAGAAATACGTGTAGAACACTTCAGCCAAGAAGATACAGTGGGGGAGCATACGGCTCTAACACACAATGTGGGGATACAGACACAGAAACCAGCGTATATCCGACGCCAGCACTAGCTCCTACTCACGGTCTTTCTTCTTTCTCCTCGGATACATCCAAGGATTACATTTCTCGTAAAGAGCAGAGTTGACTATTTTCTCTTTCAGAACAAGACTTTGTAATTATTAATCAGAGATGAATATCATACAGTGTTGACAGTGAGCGTTGTTTCACGCTTACCCGGCATAGAAGTCCCGTTGAACGGGTGAGCACAGTCTTCTGTGCGGTCAGGTTCGGGAGTTATGGAACGACATTCGACACCACAGAATGGATTCAGTGGAGTGGGACAGTGATATTACCAGGACAAAATCCACGGCCGGAACACACATACGAGAGGAGGATTCGCTGGGACAACGCATGAAAGAACGCCATTCCTGGCCGATAAACCGGTACTTTGGTTCTCCATGTTAGAACTGGCATTCATGCATAATCGGGTAACTGACGACCGGGAAAAGTTCATGATAGCGGCAAACAGTCTGGATGCCAGGGTAGCGATATTGGTTGAAGAGATAATTAGACGGCCACTGGAAGCGCAGCAGTATACAACATTGAAGGGCTTTTTAATAAGCCGGCTTGCTAAACCGCTAGATCAAAGAATCTGCCAGCTATTGTGAGGCGAACGTAGAAGTGACAGAACTCCCTCCGAATATTGGAGGCATTTGCGTGGAATCGTGACGGAAAATGAATTTTCGGACACTCACTTCACTCTGTTTGGGCAGTACAGCTTCCGTCTGCAGTAAGAGCAGCTGTGGCAGCGAATGATGGATACGATATACAAGCACTACTCCAACTCGCCGACAGGGTTCATGCGACGGTTGAACCAACAAATTCTCTCGGCATAGCAAAGGTGGAGGCGACGACAGAAGAATACGAAGCGGCGGCGATTAATAAGCTGCTACTGGTACACAGCTTCAAAATCTCAAGGAGCAACTAGACGGGCTGCAGAGGTATATGAAGGCGTTGAGAGCTACCGGTTTGGAGGTCCTGCCGACACATAAGGGCAGTGGAGAAGCTGGGAAAGAGCAGTTGTGTTGGTATCATCAACAATTTGGGGAGCGAGCCTCAAAGTGCATTCTACCGTGCAGTCACGCTTGCCGCATAAATAACATGGAGACTGTAAGTACAGATGTTTCTTTATTAACGGTATCTCGGTGACTTTATGTTCGGGATGTGACAGCTTCGTGTTATTATTTGATAGACACAGGATCTGATGTCAGCACATGGCCAAAGGGGAAGTGTACTTCCCTCAGTGACAGCACATCGTTTTGCCTCAAGGTTGCAAATAAAGAGTCCATAATGACGTACGGCAGTTGTGTCAAAGAAGTGAATTTAGGACCTAGTATTATTTGCCATTGGACTTTTTTCATTGCAGATGTGGCAGAGTGCATATTAGGAGCAGATTTTCTATATGCATTTGGTATTGTGGTGGACATTCGGTTATCGCAGCTTAGAAGGGGCAAAGAAGTGGTGCATGGTCATGAAGGAATAATCACAGAGAAGGTACACGGTTCGGTTGGAGTGACAGAAGTATGCCGACTTAGAGAACCGTCAGCGCAGCTGATAGCCAGGGTGGCCAGTCATACAGTTCACCACATAAACACCGTGCCCGGGCCTCCAGTCTCCCTCAGACCGAGAAGGTTGGCCCGAGACGGATTTGCAGACATAAAAGTTGAGTTCGAAGAGATGTTGGAAATTGGAGTGGTACAAAGGTCTGATAGTGCATGGGACTCGCCTTTACATTTAGTGCGGAAGAAAGACGGGAGTTGGAGACCTTGTGGTGATTATAGGTTGTTGAGTGCCCGTGCAATACCTGATCGGTATCCGGTTCCCCACATTCGCGACTTTACAAATAAATTGGCTGGAGCTGAATGTTTCAGTGTAGTCGACTGTAAAAAAGCATACCACCAAATACCGGTGGCTGACCGTGACATACCGAAAATAGCAGTCACTACACCTTTCGGTTTTTTCGAGTTTTTACGCATGCCATTTGGTTTAAAAAACGCTGCATACACACGGCAACATTTCATCGATGAGGTGCTGCGAGGGCTAGATTTCACTTTCGCCTATTTAGACGATATACTGGCGTTCTCAGCGACAGCAGCCCTCCACAACGAGCACCTCAGGACAGTTTTCCAGAGGCTGCGTACTTATGGTGTAGTGGTAAATGGCACCAAATGCAGTTTGCGTAAAGATCGGGTGGCTTACCTGGGTCACACAGTCTCAGCAGCTGGCATCCGTCCTTTGGAAGAGAGGGCCAAGGTTATACAGCAGATGCCTCGCCCGTTAGATTTGCAACAGTTGCGGAGGTTCCTAGGTGTTTTAAGTTTTTACCGCAGACATCTGCCAGGAGCTGTGGCTTTACAAGCACCACTCACAGAGGCTTTGGAGGGCGCGAACACCGGGAAAAATCAGAAGCTACAATGGACAGCAAGCATGCAGCACGCGTTCGAGCGGATCCAGGAAAGCCTAAAGCAAGTGGTTTTACTAGCTCACCCAGAGAAAGATGCGAAGCTATCTATTGTTGTTGACGCAAGTCAGGTGGCGATTGGGGCAGCATTGCATCTGTGGACTGCTGGTCACTGGCAGCCTCTAGGATTCTTCTCCAAGAAACTCACAGACCCACAGTGGAATTGGAGTGTGTATGATAGAGAGCTGTTGGCTGCTTACGAAGCCATACGGTATTTCCAGCCTTACGTGGAAGTTAGACCATTTACACTGTTTACAGATCACAAACCGCTCACTTTCGCATTCTGCAAACATACAGATACTTTGTCACCTAAACAATTCAGGCAACTGGAATATATAAGCCCAGTTCACTACTGATTTACGACATATTAATAGGACAGAGAATATGGTGGCAGATTACTTCTCACGAGTTGCAGCAATAAAGTATTCAGTGAACTATGCTAAAATGGCGAGAGAGCAGAAGGATGATGCACAACTGCAAGTTTTTCGGCAGAGCACGCCCACCAGGTTGAAGTTAAAGAAACTGTGCCCGGAAGGTGAGACAATACGGTTATGGTGCGATACCTCACAGGAACGGCCTAGACCTTTTCTGCCGGAGAGTTTGCGCTGGGAAGTATTCGAAGGGTGACATGGTTTGGCTCATCTGGGACCCCGAGCGAGTGTAAAATTAATGATAGCGTTTTGTGTGGCCAGGAATTAAGGGAGACTGTCGGAGATGGGTGCAGACGTGTCTGGAATGTCAGCGATGTAAAGTGGGACGCCATGTGAAGAAGCCAGTGGGTAAAGTTGACGGGCCAACTGGTCATTTCGAACATGTGCATCTGGATATTGTTGGACCATTGACAATGTCCGAAGGCTATCGGTATCTATTGACAGCAATTGACAGATTTACGAGGTGGGCAGAAGCAATCCCCATTTCCGACATATCAGCAGAGACTGTCAGTCGGGCGTTCTTGATGACGTGGATAGCACGGTTCGGATGTCCGGTACATGTCACAACGGACCAAGGACATCAGTTCGAATCCTCCTTGTTCCTGGAGCTGGCAAACACGTGCGGGTTCTGCCGTCACCGTACCACAAGTTATCATCCGGACAGCGATAGCATGGTAAAGCGGTGGCACCGAACACTTAACGCCGCGTTAATGTGCCATGGCGACAATTGGTCAGCAGCTTTGCCACTAGTGTTACTAGGCTTACGCACTGTTTTCAAACCCGACCTCGGAGCATCTACTGCGTAATTAGTATATGGGGAAACCTTACGCCTACCCGGAGAGTTTTTTCAGAAGAGTACAAGCGAGACGGACCTACCATACTTGTTAATGAGAGTAAGGGCCCAACTGGCTGAGCTTAGGCCACAACCAGTGACACGGCATGGCGTTAGGCCGTCGTTCGTACATCGAGAATTGAGCAATTGCTCGCATGTAATGTTGCAAACCGACGCAGTCAGAACTCCACTGCAGCCGCCATACATGGGACCTTATAAAGTACTACACCGTACGGACCAGGCCATGCATGACTATCCTAGTTCGCGATAAGTGTTACTGTGTCAATAGACCGGGTGAATCCGGCTCACTTACTGCTAGAAGATGTAAGACAAGAAGAGGAGGCGGGCCTGCAGCAAGACGAGGGGCCCCTGCAGGGTGCAACAGCGAGCCAGATGAAGCCGAGAGAGGATACGATGATGGAGGAAGTACAGCTGGAAATTCGCACAAGAGCCGGGCGAAAGGTCCGGTACAAGTTTCCGCACATTCCTGGAGCTCTGCACTTCAGGGAGGGGGCTGTGTGGTAGCACGCAGACGAATAGTTGCGTGTGCACAGTACAGGGGCAGCGGCAAAGACTCTAGTGTGCACATAATCATTTACTCTTTGCTTTTTGTTTGCTTTGTCTTAGATGTTCCATGTTAATGTCTGGCTCATTGCTTCAGAATAAAGTTGAACATTAAGAATAGGAACGAGTATATCATTAATAGAATGGAGCTACGTAGTGGCTACAACAGAAATAAAAAGAAGGTTTAAGAGCGGGATTAAAATTCAAGGTGAAAGGAAAGCAATGATCAGATTCGATGACGACATTGCCATCCTCATTGAAAGTGACAAAGAATTACAGGATCTGTAGCATGGAATGAAGTCTAACGAGTACAGAACATGGATAGAGTAAACCACAAAAGACAAAAGTAATATGAAGTAGCAGAAATGAGAATAGCAAACAACTTACCAAAACTGGTGCTCGTGAAGTAGAGAAAGTTAGGGAATTTTACTATCTGGTATAAGAATAAACTTATGATGGACTAAGCAAGGACATAAAAGGTAGACTAGCACAGGTAAAGATAGCATTGTATGGTTTGAATCATAAAGTGTGGGAAAACCAGAACAAAACAGACCAGTGTTGGAGTTATGGTGCTATAGAAGACTGTTGATAGGTGGGCTCATAAGATAAGGAATGAGGTGGTTCCCACAGAATGTAAAAACTGCACGGAAAGACAGTAATTGGAGTATGTCACACAAATAATTGAGATCGTAGGGTGCAAGTGCTACTCTGAAATTAAGACCTTGGTGCAGGAGAGGAATTTTTGGTGGGCCACATAAAACCAGTGGGAAGACTGATGACTAGAAGAGGGAGGAGGAGGAGGAGGAGGAGGAGGAGGAGGAGGAGGAGAAAAAGAAGAAGATGATATTATGATGATGATAAAGTTAATATCCTATTTTTTCCAGCAACTCACTGATAGCTTCAGTCTTACAGATACAAAGAATTACAAGAGGTTGTTAAGTGGGCGAGTACTTCGCAATGTGTTTAAAACTGCTTTCAGTCCACTTGGATGCAACAATCAGGTAAGCTTGTAACCAAAAATAAAGCTTTCCAGATCTTTAAAATGGGCCCCTGATTCAAAATTCTGAAACATTAAAAATATGATTTGAATTGTCAAGAAGGAATGTAGCTTTCTCAGCAGAAAATTTAAAACAGCATTTTCTGTTTGACTGTCCACACTCTCAGTGTTACGTGGAGCTGTTGTGTGGTTGCTGGATGAAGAGCAAAAATTTGAAACATCATCACTAAGTAACGAGCACTGACTTCGGAGTGTTACAGCCCAAATATGTCTCATTTCTTTCAGTGCTTGCAAAGTGCATGAAAATTGGCTTGGTGTATGGATCTAGAGCATACAGCCAAGGAAAACTATACCAATCAAGAGAACCCCCTACTATGCCCCATACTGGTACACAGATGTGTTTCTCACTTAACAACAATATGAATTAGGATAGATTGCTACTCGTCACACAGAGTAGGAGTTGGGTGGCAGACAGGCAGATTTAAAAGCATCAGACAAACTACTTCACCAGATTTAGAAAAAGACGCACAAATAATTCATACATTCTCAGCTCCCACAGTCAAGGTCACTGTCATCTCCAGGCACTGAGGCCCAACTGCAGTGAGTAGTGATCTCATCTCAGGTGGATAGTGGTGTGCAGGAGAGGTGTGGGGCAGGGAGGGGGAGGTATCGCAAAGTCGAGGAAAATTTTTGTAGTCCTGTCAATGGGAGTGTGCAAGTGCATGACAGTGAGTGTGGTGGGCTGTCAAGTCCAGCACTGGGAGTCCGTGCTTGGGGGAGGGGAGGGGAGGGGAGAGAAGACAAGAGGAGAGGAAAGGAGACGACTATGCTGATGCATAGGGAGAAAAGAAGGCACGTGGAGGCTGGAGTGGGATCAGGGAAGGGCAGGACGACAGGAACTAGTGAAGATTAGTGCCATAGGGGGTTATGTGAATGAAGGATATGTTGCAGGGAGGGTTCCCAACTGCATTCTGATTGTAAGTGTGAGTTCTCTTCCTGTGACATATCTTTTATTTCTGTCACTGTAGTAACTTTGGTGTCTTCCCTACTGCAGCTAATTATGTCGCAAAAACACGTGACTGATGTATTTTACTAGCTTTTTTATTTTCCCTATGATCAACACTTTGGGATGCCAGACAAGTTGACTTTTTTCATACTTAATACAGCATGAAAGGAATGAACATGATGTACTGATTCATGGGCTGTTTTGCCTCACATTGCTAGCCCTTACACACCTGTGTGGTGTGGCCAAACTGCTGACCCTCAACAGACTGGGTATTCAGGATCACACCAAATGACATTGCTGTGTTCAGGATTGAACTCACATCACTCTTGTTGGATTGTGTTTGGTTACTATCTGGCAACCCATCAAAACAGTCATGAGTAATGCTGTGATGATTAGCAAGATGCCCTCAAGTCCAGCAAGCTGCTAGTGAAGGTCAATCCAGACACTAATCCTGGTATCTAGGGAAGCTACTGAGATGTGGTAGGTGAACCAGACATTGCCCATTAATAACTCTTTCACTTCACCAACCGTCCACCCCATTGGCATGGAGTTTTCTTTTTTGCCGCAACATCTGAATCATCCCTGCAATCCCAGCAGTTAGGTCAAGATCTTTGCACTCTATACTACACAAGGTTCCACCATAATACCAAACAGTGGTTGCTGAAGCATGTACCAAACCAGAACTTGGGCAATCAGATTGCTCTTCCTGAGTACCATCCAGGAGGCACATGTAATTTGTGAAGTGCTTGAGATTTGTTGCCTATTGTATAAAAACTGACTGACTGGATGTCACCTATTCTACATCAAAAGTAATTAGAGTAAAGGGAAAAAATATATAAACAAATAAATGCATATATCCTACAAAACTCAACATCTGGAACTGTCTGAGGATGTCATGTTCCCAAGTAGTATCATAACCCATCTACAAGTCAAATAAAGTTTACTATTAGGCGATTCCTCTGCAGGACAGTTTGTTGTATTATCAACTCAACAGAGTTAGATATCCATGGTTGAAGGATATCTTCTGAATCCATGCTGAAAGGGGCTAGAAAGCCGTCAGCATTCTAAAATCCAGGCAAGGTCCTTGTTGACCAACTGGTTCATGATTTTTCTCCCCTTAAAGCTGGCAAGAGTAACACTACAATAACAAATTAAACCTTCCCATGCTTTAGGAGGACACTACAATGCTCCAGGGCCTGAACACCTGATGTTTACTGAATAGAGACTACGAATGCCAAAACAAACAGTATAAATAAGTGTCTCCTCATTACAAAGAGAGGTTATGGAGTCACAGGGACAACAAGTACAAGAACCCTCCAAATAACAGCACATGGTTACACAGTCTTGAAATGAGACTTCTTATTACTAACTGATTGTAATAAATGAGTCCTCTCACATAAGAGGTATCTACAACGTATTCCAGGTGGTTTTCTCTTTTCTGTATTTTAGTGCTGTTCTCCTTACAAATATGCCTCTTTGCAGCATGACAAAACTCTGGTCTTACGTTAGAAAAAGCTCTAAACTATAATTTCATTGTGTGATATGAAAAACCAAACATCAATTATTGAACTTCCAAACTTATAAAATCTGGTGGCTAGAGAGATCATATTGTCAGGATAAAAGAATAGTTAAGAAAAGAGAGCTTATTAGTTTCTTTCTAGTGAACTACTTACATAATAAAATCACAACGGTAACAATGTGCTCAATGAAACAATTACTCAGGGTAACAAATACGGTAATTCCTGACTTTACTCATGTACAGTTCAATAAGCACAATGCAATTTCCAAAGATTAAAAAAATAAGTCCTTTTATTAAATGACATATTTCACAAGCATTTATTGTCTTATATTATCAAATTAGGTTATTTTTAACGAGCTTGTGCAGCAGCTTCTTTCCTTGCTGCATCCTGCAGCAACTGTGTATCAACTTCATCTGCTGGGAGTTGCACGTACCGAACAACAGAACCACGAATGAAGCAATTCTTGACAGACAACTGGAAGCAAACAAAATTGCTTTTAAAATGTGATCTTATTGCAACAAAATCCTGGTGAATTTACTCATACTATATCGTACAAGATTACAACATAAAATCCAGTTTAAGAGCCATCACAAAGATTGTGAAAGATGGAATAGAGTGAAGACAGGGGAGGCTACATAGATATATGAAAGTTAAATAGCAATCAATTGAGAGATGTGTGGGGCAGTTGGGGGAAGGGAAGGAGGTAAGAGAGAGAAGAAAACTGCAAGGAACAATGAAGAAAGGAAGATGACATCTTTTAAAATCCATGGTTTGAAAGCAGAGACGAAATGCTGGCTGTAGACACCACTGACACAATGAAGAGGATTACAAAAAACTCATGAGATTTGAGGCAAGAATGGAAGTGTATTACCCAAACACTTCTCATGATGAAAAGTACATTAATGACAAGAACAATGTAGTCTGCACGGTATAGTTAAAGAAATAAAGAGTGAGAATACAACTGGCACAAAGGGTAATATTCAAAGGAGAGAAGTGAGTTTTCAAAGGTTCATATCCAACATGTATTGCGATTCCAATGTATACTGCAAACACACTGTTCTCTAAAATGTATATGAAAGCTATAAGGGCATAGTATTCAATAATAGAAGAGTACAGCAAGCATCTGCTTCCCTGTAACAGTAACGAAAGGAATACTCGGTTATGGTTCACAACTGAAGTTTCAGTCTTTGACCATTTGTTGATGGACATTTTCAACCGTGCAGCTAGGAGGAATAAACACGGAAGCTAACAGATGGAGATGGTGGTCGTTCTGCTTTAACACTGCATGTACAAAAGTTATTGGATTGAAGTAACTGGCTGCCTGGGACAAGGTCTCATTTGAGAAGACAGTAATGATGGGAACAACAGCAAGGAATGGTTAAGGAGTGTTCGTAACAGTGAATGAGTACATATGGAGTCTGGAAGAGAGATTAAAATGTGCTCTATGGGCATGCACATGAGAGTATTTTAGTGAACAATCATATAAAATTGTTACCTCAGTGAAGGACACTATTCATAGCCTCCATGTCAGTATGATACTGCACACACATGGGCTGCTGCACTTGGATGCAACTGGACATTAATAGACAAGAAAGGTGACAAATGTCTGCCTGTGCGCTGAATCTACAGGATATGAGTAATTAAAGGTTAAAACGGTGTTTCAATGCATCTTACACCTTATAATACAAATTATGGCTGGCACTAATTCTCTGCCTCTCTGCCCCCAGGATTCATGAGACATAGCATTAAATGATGATGAATGATATGATTTACAGTTCTATGACAGACAAAGGGTATTTCTTTGTTTTTGTACTAACTTTCTTTTCTTACCAATGTAATTAATCAAAAACATGTAGAATAAGATTCATATAAAAGATGCAAGAAGAATATGAACCTACCATGTGTGGATATTTGTCAGGATCAGTAACAGTGATGTCAGTTAACTTTATGTTCAGATACTGGTCCACAGAATGAAGTGTACCACAAATGCTGAAACAAGCAGTCATAAAAAAATATTGCCAGCAAATGTTTAATGATAACAAAAATGTCTGTATTTTTCTAATTAGCAACTAAAGTCTCGAGCAGTAATCATGTTAGGTGTACATATAAAATATATTTCAAATGGATGATATCATAACATTAAGTCTGTGGTTCTAGAGCATTATCTTTGTTTAGCCTGCTGTGGATGGAAGAGCATTACCTGTTTCAATCATGCACTTCCTTCTATTTTTATCCTATTTACACAATATCACATCAGCCATCACAATATTCAAGCTCTACATTACACTCCCATTTGCAGCAGGCTGCAGTTACTGAGCTGTCCATTTAGTAAGTGCAATAGCCCCACAATAAAGCTCATTTAGTGCTAGTAGCACCTGCTACAAAGAATATGTTGTGCACCATGAACAGGCTTACTAAAACAATGAGAATACCTGTTCAAAGAGTAAAGCAACATACAATTTTATCCCATGTATATCTCATAAAATCAACACAACAGGAAAGTCACATAAATCTGAGCTCTTACCAAGGCTTACAAACAGTTGTTCTCTTTTGGCACCGTTAATGAGTGAGAATAGGAGATGTCAGAGGTGGAGAACAATATCACCAATACTGTAAGGTGGTTTGAATTATATAAAAGTTGATACAGAGGTTTCTCTGAAAATTCATCATTGATCAGGTCTTGTTTTATGCATTGCAAAAACCATCACTGAAAATTTAGAATAATTTTACAGACACTTATTGGAATATTTAGTGTGGCACAGCTCTAATCATTATCAGTGCCAATAATATGAACCAGGATAGATTGCTACTCACCACATAGAGGATGCATTGAGCAGCCAACAGTTACATTTAAAAGTAGGCTTTTTGACATTACTCAGCTGTCTGACTAAGTCCTTCCTCAGATGAAGAAACACACAAAAACATTCTAGCACACATTCTACAGTCTACTTTTACACATACCTGTCGGCTTTCAACCTCTCCTTCATGTGATGGGTAGGAATATATCCTAATTTATCCTGCTGTTATTCCATCCCAGATTTTCCACTGTTTCATTATCAGTGTTACCCACCTTTGATTCCTTCCAAAAAGCGATTCAAGGGCTTACACCCTCAGTACCAGGTGTACCACTGGACTACATGATAATTTATTGTACTGGATGTAGCTAGTTTCTGCCTTATTCTTCATTTCAAAATGTTCCACCAAAAAGCACACTGTACGTCGTTATATACTGATGAGCCACTGCATGCCATCAAAAGACTACATGCCACTTGGTGACTTGGCACGCACATGGCAGAGTAAGGAAAGTATATAAGTGGAGCAAAGATAAATGGGGAATCAGTCTAGTAATTTGGGCTGTAAATGGGGAAATCCACTTACATAAGTAACTGTGACAAAGGGCACACTGTTATGGCCTGGTGTCTGGGAACAAGAAGCTCGGAAACGGCAAAGCTTATCAGCTACCTGCATGCTACTGTTGTCGGCATCTACAGAACGTGATCGAAAGACTGTGAAACCACGAGTTGGCGACAAGCTAGTAGGTGTCCACACATTATCACAAAATGTGATCAGAGGCTTTCCCACTATGTAAAGCTGGACAGGTGGCAATTGTGTGGCAAACTGAATGGCAGAGTACTACACTGGTGCAGGCATAAGTGTTCCAGAACACACAACATGGGGTTCCACAGCAAATGACCTCTGTGTGTTCCCATTGTGATCCAATGACATCATCAATTAAGAATGCAGTAGGCACGGAATTATTGAGATTGGACCATGTATCAATGGAAATGTGTCAACTGGTCAGATGAATCACACTTTTTGTTACTCTACGTCGATGTTTGTGTCTGGATATGCCACCATACAGGCATATAGCTGCTTGAAACATACACTGCAGCTCCTACACAGGCCAGTGATGGCAATATTATGCTATGGGGGAGATTCATCTAAGCTTCAATGAGGTCTGTGAGAGTAACAGAAGAAACCACGGCTGCTGTGGACTGTGAGAACATTACTGTACACCTCCTGCGGTCCTTTATGCTTGCTGTTTTCCCTACTGTGATAGTTTCTTCCAGCAGCCCAGTTTGTGTCACAAGGCCAGAATGGTGCTACAGTGGTATCTGAAGTGTGATAGTTAACTCACATTGCTGGTTTCACCAAAAAATCTGACTGATTTGAATCCAACAGAATACATGTGGGGATGATATTGGCCACCAGCTCTGAAAACTCAAACCACCCAACCATCATTCAAAGGAATTGTGTGCTATGTGCACAGACATCTGGCGCCACATACATCTGGAAACTTACCAAGGACTTGCAAATTCATGCTCTTCAGAATCACTGTTGTATATCATTCTAAAGGTGCACCAATATGTTATTAAGCAGGCAGTCATAATTGTTTCGCTCATCGGTCTATACATACAGGTACCCCACACACCACCAGTACGCCTCACATACTAGTTACTCTTCTCAAATCGAATTGCTTGAGAAGTGGCAATTTGTCTTGAAAGTTGGCTACACTGCATTTTACTGAGAAGCTGATTGCAGCTGTGTGTTCATGCATCAGCTGTTGTGAGGCACTTATATTGTTGAGTTCTTACAGAAATGGGGCATTTGCATTAGTCGACCAATGCTGTTCAAGATGTGTACAATGTGCAGAGGAATAGGCGACTGATAATAAGGATCCCTGAGACAATAGATAAGAGTTCGCGTGGTCATTAAGGGTTGCCACAGGAGGTCAGTGGATCTCTTACGTTGTGTCATCGTGTACTAGAAGATATGAAGATGTAAATGTCGTGCTAGAGTAGATATTTGAGGATAAGGAAAAGCGCGTTCATTATTGTAACTGGATTTTAACATCAACTGCTAAATGTTACTTGGATCCCTTGCTTTACTTCATGTCAGATGAGGCCTGGTTTCATTTGTCAGGTTCTGTAAAATCCCAGAATTGCTGCTCTGGCCTTGGTCATAGGACAACCCACGTATTCGGAACGAAGAACCTCTCCACTCAAAGAAGATAGCTGTTTGGTGTGCTTTGTCCGGCATGCACATTATTGAAAAGATATCATCAGAATGTTATGCTCTTAGGGTGTTAGGACCTGTTTGTAATAGCCAATGTATTGTGGTGACACATGATGCCTACATATAATTAGTTCTTAGCTACAAGATTCTTTTCTGGGGATCAAACACACAAAACATGGACATGGTTTTTAAATTGCAGAAAAGGGCCATTAGGATAACAATTGGAAACCACAGTCATTGGAAAGAGCTTTTTTAAAAAAGTTCATCCTTATTGCACCAAGAGAGTACATCTACCAATCTGTGGTGCATATCAGGGAAAGTATTACTAAATGCTTCATTAATAGTTCTATACATAATCATGGAACAAGAGCCAGTATGCAGTTACATTTACCCAGGAAAAACAAACAAAAAATTTGGATAGTAATGAACGGGGATAGCTACAGCACCTTGTTGCATTTCAGTGCGTCCTTATGGTTTACTGCTTTCACAAGGAAATCACGTGTCAAGATACAAAAGTCACACAGGTGGACAGTGGCACATAGTGAATATGGTAAGAATGGAGTTAGAGTTGATGCAAGGGGCAAGTAATCAGAAATGGTCCAGGAATGATCAGTGGGTGTCCTCACTGTGTGTGACAATGAGGAACAAAACGGTTTTATATTGCAAGTAACCTGAAACAGATTGTGCATAAATCAAGGAACATTATACAATACGGACTTACTGAATGAGGCAGTGCAGTTGTTAAGAAACTGCCCTCTTGTTCATGAGGATGAAGCTGCTCTGTCTGGTCATCCAGATTTGGGTTTTCCTAGATCACTCAGGCAAATGCTGGATGTTCCTTAATCAAAGCCTGCCCTATCCTCATAAAACATGGTATGTATGCTGTGTGTTGTATATTTTGGCATACCAATAAGTACTGTACGAGGTGGAATCCAAAATTTTTGGGACTGGTGCTGCCATCTGGAAAGTAGGAGGGGTAGATCTTTGCACCGCTAGGTGGGGGGAGCTGCATATCTGTTAAGTCAGTGTGCAGAGTGGCATTCAGCTGGGAGGACATGTTGTGTGTCTACAGTGATTTCCATAATATTCTGTGTTTGGTGTGTGGCATTTTACGATGGATCTGCGAACAGAACAGCATGTGTATATCAAATTCTGTGCGAATCTCAGGAAAGGTGCTATGGAGACCCTTGCAATGATTTAACAAGTGTTTGGGGGACAGAGCATGAGCCGTACGCATGTGTTTGAGTGGCCATACAGGCGTCAGAGATGATGCTCACACTGGAAGGCCCGTTGTCAAACTTCAACAATTGGTTTGTGCGGATCAACGTTGAATCATTCAAGACCTTGAGGATGAATTGGGTATTGGTTATGGGACATGTCAAGGAATGTTGACTGATGAATTGAACATTATCGTGTCACCACAACATTTGTGCCAAGGATCTTGACTGCCAGTCAGAAGGCACAGCATGTTGAAGTGTGCACAGACCTTTCTCAGATTGCATCTGATCATCCGACCTTCTTGTCACAGGCTATCACAGGCGACGAGAGCTGGATTTAGGGTTATGACCCAGAGACAAAGTAACAATTGTCCCAGTGGAAGAGCCCAGGCTCTCCAAGACCCAAAAAAACGAGACAGGTGAAGAGCATGATCATTGTTTTCTTTGATACCAAGGAAATTGTGTACAAAGAATTCATTCCACCCAACCAAACAGTGAATTACAAGTACTTCTGTGACGTTTTGCGACAGCTCCGTGAAAACATGCGGCGGTGGGGGCCCGAACTTTGGCGTCAAGGCAACTGGCTGCTGCATCACAACGCACACTGTCAAATGCCCTTGCTTACCAGGACCTTTTTGGCAAAAAACAGCACGGTGGTTGTACCCCATCCACCGTACTTGCCAGATTTGGCACCTTGCGACTTCACACTATTCCCAACACTGAAACTCAAGTTGAAAGGCCATCTTGTTCGACACTCTAGAGAGGATCCAAGAAGCATCGCTGGCTGTGATAAACACCCTCAATGAACAGGACTTCCAGAAAACGTTTGACCAGCGGCAGAAGCACTGGGACCGGTGTGTATGTGCGGATGGGAACTACTTCGAGGGTGATGGTGACCATTAGTCCAAAGGTAGGGTTTGCACCAGATGGCAGCACCAGTCCTGAAAATTCTGGATAGCACATTGTATTACCTTGACAAACCCTATACCACTGTGAGATGATCCTTGGATAAAAATAGATAAATAAATGAAAACTTTTACTAATAACGACTCTCAACAACATAACAACCTTAAGCTTAGAAATAAGGGGCATACACAAATACTAACTGGAATGAAAAATATTAATTATTGCTGTGTAGTGAATCCCACTTTGTATTAGAAGTGGAAGTCTTTTGTAGATCTATAAAACTTTTTAATGATACAGCCTTTCTATCGAAACTATTAAGTCTTAAGTAGGGGAGAATTTTTTTTTTCCAAAAGGTTAAAATCTTTTACTTCCTACCATATCTACATCATATAAGCTAAGGTTATTGCATACAAATAGGCATACGTGTGAAACAATGAAATCTAATGACTGAACATTGGTCATAAGTTGTCAGTGTATTTGTGTGCTACAACTCTAGCGGGTCTAGTGCAGCAGGGGATACAACCCGTCGGCTTTGGACAATGACGTCATCAGTCGCCAGAGAGCAGTTTACCATTTTCGCTTTTGCTGTTATGTTTCAGTTTCGTTTTTTTACTGATTGCTTAATAAAGTGGATCTGTTTATTCTATCTCGTGAGATTTTTTTTTTAAAAAGCCAAAAAACACTTATCAGCCACTGAAGGGAGCTACAACACTAAGAAGAATCGCTTCTCGATTGGCCACTTGTGACGTCATTGTCCAAAGCTGACGGGTTGTATCCCCTGCTACACTAGTCCCACTCTAGCATATCACGAGCTACTGAAAAAGTTCATACTTTGATACAAACAAGGTACGGCGGAAATTTCTGCAATGACAACGACGGTCATGATACTTGGTACTAAAATTCGTAAATCAGCTATGAACTGTATGAAGGCAAGTAATACTTTACCTGAGATCGTTTTTTAGTTCCACAACGACGTCTTTCCCCACAAGGGATTTAAAGAATGAATAGAATAACTGAAAAGAAAGTATTAAGTGAATCTCTATAGGTTACCGAAATTAATGTACTTCTACAGGCTCTGTTAATGAATTACGACAAACCATATTTATAGCCAGCCACTAATAGCTGAGAAGTTCAATACATTTTACTAACACAGAAGTTGTACTTCACACCGGTTACAAACCAAACATATCAGTCATCAGTTTCAACCGCACATGTTGGACGCTATTTACAATATCGATTCAATTACTAACAACTGACGCACCCATTGAAAACAAGATGATCTACAGTTCTGCGTTTTCGCTGCAGAAAGAAAGAAGTTTTATGTTATTATAGAGCTGAAGAACATATATTATGCTTTAAAAGGAAATTTTACAACGATTCGTCATTTATATGAATATTTGTATTAAATTAGTATATTTAATTTCATGTGTACTGTTGGCATGACTGTAACAACAATACACGGCGCGTGTTCGCTGTTTGTTGATGTTTGTGAAGTTGTGAACGTAAAGTGTAGTGGCGGTCGCGTTGGTGGTATAAGTGCATGGATAGTGATTAGTGAAAAGTTTTTTGTTTATTTCCTGCTAGGGAGATATTATTCAGTGATGAAAGAAACGTAGCTTTTAAATTCTGTCTCAAACTGATACAAACTGCCTGCCAATGACTAGCAAAACAAGTAGTTTGAAGGCATTACTGTTACGTGCTTGGAGGGAACGCTGGTCGGACCTTCAGTGGGGCATACATATTAAAACGGTGAGTACATGTCTTACAGTAATACACCCCTACACTACTAAGCAATTTGAAGAAAATACTATGCCTATAACTTTGTAGCGTCCCTACTTAAACTTCCACATCATGTTACTAGAGGGAGCTTTACTTTATCCAAATATTCAAGTTCTCCGAGTACTTGGAGGATATCCTTTGCGCTTCTACGTATGTTTACAAGTAAACTAAGCAAATAACTTTGTAAAAAAAAAAAAAAAAAAAATACGAGTGGTTTACACTTGGAAAACGATGTGGTTAGTAAATGTATTTTTTGGATTATTCTGTCGCTCGTATTTTCACAATTACCACCGGTTTCGTATGATTACGGAACAACTTCTAATCGACATTATTTGCAGACAACCAGTCAAAGTAAATCATGGTAACTAGGATAACATCAAGAAATCACTTTTTGTGTACAACCCTTAAAAATGGCTGATTGCCTTATGACTACAATAGTACTGAAAGGATCACGTCTCCGTGAATCCAAAATTTCAGATATTCTAGGTCGTTAACTCAGGCCTACTTGACTGGCATATTGTTTAAGGCATAAACTGGTTTTGTAGACAACGCAACCATTAAAAATGCAATGCAATTTCATAACCTCGGCTTCTAGTAGAATGGGTACAGTATTCATTTGCACCAGGTATTGGCAATTGTTAACCTGTCATGTAAATCCACGTGGGTCATTCCATGTTAAGTGGCCTAAATTTGGACAATCTCCCCACTCGACCATCTCCAATGTTGATGAAATTTTTAGAGGATGTACATATAGACCTTTCATGAAGCACTGCCAAATTACAGCCTCATGAGTAGTATGGTGGGGTGACCTTTTAGAAATGTTTATCATGTTATTTAATTTTTTCTGTTGTACTCTCAAGGAAGTTCCCGTTATCTATGATTGTTTAATATTTTACAGTTGGAAATATACACCACTTCTGCTTTATCTAATATTAAAACGAACGGCAATTGGAAGAATAAATTTAATTGTAGTGTAATGGATATCAACAAGTTTTCAGTACCATTTGTCATTGCCCTTGCAGATAATTCTGAATGTAATCTAAAAACATACACACATCAACAAGACTTCATTCCAATAAAAGAATTTTCTGTAGAGCAACAGGAATTAATAAACCAAAGAACTGAGATATGTTATACTGAAAATGCACAAATATGCTTTCATCACAAAGCAGTACTTGTGGACAAATATGACTTTCTACAGAGATCTTGTTGTAATCCATTTGGTGCAAAGAGCCATTCTGTTAAAAAAGAGTTTATGGATTGTCAATGTGGAAACAGCAAAACAATTGCAAGCCGTGACTAAGAGCAATGTGAAACCTGGTCAGAAGATCTGTCCAGCTTGCAGAAAACAATTTTTAGCAAAGGATGCAGAAAAATCACAGTCAACTTCAAACCAGTCAGAACATGAAGCATATCCAGAAGTATCTATCAGTTCAAGTCTAACTGCTTTTGGGGTCTCCCCTCTAAAATTTCAGAGAGTATCAGAAAGGGGTGTGAAAGGTTACACAAAACAAAAAATAAGTGAAGCTCAAGAGGCAGTTGTGAATAACATTGCTGCTGCTGGAGGATTCACACCAAAAGATCTTCAAACACCTAGTACAAGCAAGGCATGTCCTGATTGTGAAGATTATAAGCAGCTGTTTAAAGAATTGAAAGAGAAGTTGCAATTGTCAAGGCAGCATGAAAAATTGCAAATACTGACATTAGTACCACAAAGCTGGACTATGAAAGAGACAGTGCAAGAGATTGGTGTTTCAGAAACGATGGTAAAAGCAGTTAGGAAATTCCAAGCAGAAAATGGTGTATTAGCTCTGCCATGAACAAATGTGGCAAGAAGAGTTCAGATGCTGTAAAAGAAAGAGTGGTAACATTTTTTTCAGAATGAAGAATTTAACTGAATTTGCCCAAGTAAAACAGACTGTGTATCAATTAGAATAGAAGGAAAGAAAGTTTTGATGCAAAAATACCTTCTTCTGAATAATTTGAAAGAAATGTTTGCTGCATATCGATTTTAGCATGGGCCTGAAATCGGATTTTCCAAATTTTGCGAATTGAGGCCAAAATGGTGCATCACTGTGGGTGCTGCAGGAACCCACTCAGTCTGTGTTTGCACTTTACACCTAAATGTGAAAGTGATGCTTGCAAGCACTTCAATTAAATAAGATTATAAGAGTCTGATTGCTAAAACAGTGTGTGATTTGGAATCCAAAGATTGCATGCTTCATCGCTGTGAAATCTGTCTGGGAAAAGAACTACTGCAACAGTTTTTAGAAAGTAGTTTTGAAGACAGTGGTCCAAATGTTACCATTGAGTTCAAACAGTGGGTGCACACTGATAGAGATACATTAGAAACCAAGCAGATGACCACCGAGGATTTTATTGAAGATCTGATTTCAAAAATTGACAAACTTTCCACTCCTCATTATGTTGCAAAATACCAGAGCAAGCACTTAAAATGCATAAAAGAAAGCTATAAGCCAACTGAACTGATCATATTAATGGACTTTGCTGAAAATTATTCCTTCATTGTCCAGGATGTAGCTCAAAGTTTTCACTGGAATAACAGCCAAGCAACTTTACACCCACTTGTTGTACTTCAGAAATAACTTGGACATCAGCAGCATCAGCTACTGTATAATAAGCGGCAGCCTGAAACATGATGCAATCGCTGTACATGCTTTTATAGTGAAATTAATAGAAGATCTGAAGTGTCTCCTTGGAAAAATCACACACATTTAATACTTCAGTGGTGGGTCAGTAGCGCAGTTCAGAAACTTCAAAAATTTTCTGAATCTCTGCCACCATCAAAATGATTTTGGAATCTCAGCTGAATGGAACTTTTTACTGCAAGCCATTTAAAATCTCCATGTGATGGAATTGGAGGAACTGTGAAGTGCCTGGCAGCAAGAGCAAGTCTTCAAAGACCAACTGAGGACCAGATTTTGACACCAACTGATTTGTTTAAATACTGTAGAAAGAATGTCAGAGGAATCCAATTCACTTTGTTTCAAAAGAAGAAATTGAAACATTAAAAACTGAGCAGGGAGCAAGGTTCAAAAATGGCTGCACAGTATCAGGAACAAGAGAGAATCACCATTTTGTGCCATTAAATGAAAAGCAAGTTTGTATTAGAAGAGTATCCAATGATACAAATTCTTTTGTGGCAAATGTTGACCAAAGTCAAGCAACAGTTCCATTCAGAAATATTACAGCCTTACAGCCGGCCCAATACTTTGCCTGTATATATGATGGAAAATGGTCGATTGGTAATGTGTCTGAAGTTTCTGGTGTTTTGGTCAGTTTCGTGCACCCCAATGGACCTGCACATTCATTCTATTGGCCAGCTAGGGAGGATGCTTGTCGGATTCCAAACCTTCACATTATTTCTGTCATTCCAGCTCCATCAGCAACAAGAATGGGCTGACATTATAGCTTGATAGAATCAACAGTAATTGCTATTAGTAACAAATTTCAGCAAATGAGTTAATAATAACTGAAGTATTTGGCTTGGGAACCATAAAGAGTATGACTGGCACATATATCATTTAATGTAATATAAATGTAGATTTATTTGGCACAACAAGATTTATAGGCCACTTTGATAGCACACTATGATGAATTTACCATAGTTTGACCTTTTGTTTTACAGCTAAGATATTGTAGCCAAAAAGTTGAACAGGTTCATAAAGTTTCATCATGACAGGTCTCTTAGATCCTGAGTAATGGTAAATCAAAGTTGATCATTTAGGCTATTCATTTAAGCCACAATGTTGAGAAATGTAATATAATGAAAACATAAGTTTATTTGTTCTTAAATGCAAAGTCTCCAAAATATAAACAACTTTTTCTGATCAAGCAAGGTGAGCTCTTTTCAGTGGTGCCAAGAACAATCAAATTTGTGTGATCCCTTTTGAGATATTACCTTTTGAAAGTGAGCCAAAATTGACTGATTAAATTTTTTAGCACACTTTGAACTTCAGTAACTCAGTTATTGATGACCTTAGAAGTTAAGTCCCATAGTGCTCAGAGTCAGCCAACTCAGTTATTATTTGAACAGTATGGGTGCCTCTTGCAGAGTTTTATGACATGCTGGCAGGCTGCAGATAACTAAAGTATTAGCTTCAGAAAATTACTCTTTCAGTAGATACAAAGCAATAAAGTATAGCCATCATTTGGTATGGCAAGATTTATGAGCCACTTTGATAGCACACTATGATGAATTTACATACTTTGACCTTTTGTACTACAACTAAGCTGTTGTTGTGGTCTTCAGTCCAGAGACTGATTTGATTCAGCTCTCCATGCTACTCTATCCTGTGCGAGCTTCTTCATCTCCCAGTTCTTACTGCAATCTATATCCTTGTGAATCTGCTTAGTGTATTCATCTCTTGGTCTCCCTCTACGATTTTTACCCTCCATGCTGCCCTCCAATACTAAATTGGTGATTCCTTGATGCCTCAGAACATGTCCTAACAACTGATCCTTTCTTCTAGTCAAGTTGTGCCACAAATTTCTCTTCTCCCCAATTCTAGTCAATACCTCCTCATTAGTTATGTGATCTGCCCTGCTAATCCTCAGCATTCTTCTGTAGCACCACATTTCAAAAAATTCTATTCCTTTCTTGTCTAAACTATTTATCATCCATGCTTCACTTCCATACATGGCTACACTTCATACAAATACTTTCAGAAACGACTTCCTGACACTTAAATCTATACTCAATGTTAACAAATTTCTCTTCTTCAGAAACGCTTTCCTTGCCATTGCCACTCTACATTTTATATCCTCTCTACTTCGACCATCATCAGTTATTTTGCTTCCCAGATGGCAAAACTCATGTACTACTTTAAGTGTCCCATTTCCTAATCTAATTCCCTCAGCATCACCCGACTTAATTCGACTACATTCCATTATCCTTGTTTTGCTTTTGTTGATGTTCATCTTATATCCTCCTTTCAAGACACTGTCCATTCCGTTCACCTGCTCTTCCAAGTCCTTTGCTGTCTCTGACAGAATTACAATGTCATCGGCGAACCTCAAAGTTTTTATTTTTCTCCATGGACTTTAATACATACTCCAAATTTTTCTTTTGTTTCCTTTACAGCTTGCTCAATATACAGATTGAATAACATCGGTGACAGGCTACAACCCTGTCTCACTCCCTTCCCAACCACTGCTTCCCTTTCATGTCCCTCGACTCTTATAACTGCCTCTGGTTCCTGTACAAATTGTAAATAGCCTTTTGCTCCCTGTATTTTACCCCTGCCACCTTCTGAGTTCGAAAGACAGTATTCTAGTCAACATTGTCAAAAGCTTTCTCTAAGTCTACAAATGCTAGAAACGTAGGTTTGCCTTCCCTTAATCTATCTTCTAAGATAAGTCATAGGGTCAGTATTGCCTCACGTGTTTCAATATTTCTACAGAATCCAAACTGATCTCCCCGAGGTCGGCTTCTACCAGTTTTTCCATTCATCTGTAAAGAATTCCCGTTGGTATTTTGCAGCCGTGACTTATTAAACTGATAGTTTGTTAATTTTCACATCTGTCAACACCTGCTTTCTTTGGGATTGGAATTATTATATTCTTCTTGAATTCTGAGGGAATTTTGCCTGTCTCATACATCTTGCTCAGCAGATGGTAGAGTTTTGTCAGGACTGGCTCTCCCAAGGCTGTCAGTAGTTCTAATGGAATGTTGTCTACGCTCGGGGACTTTTTTCGACTTAGGTCTTTCAGTGCTCTATCAAACTCTCCATGCAGTATCATATCTCCCATTTCATCTTCGCCTACATCCTCTTCCATTTCCATAATATTGTCCTGAAGTACATCACCCTTGTATAGACCCTTTATATGCTCCTTCCACCTTTCTGCATTCCCCTCTTTGCTGAGAACTGGGTTTCCATCTGAGCTCTTGATATTCATACAAGTGATTCTCTTTTCTCTGAAGGTCTCTTTAATTTTCCTGTAGGCAGTATCTATCTTACCCATAGTGATATATGCCTCTACATCCATACATTTGTCCTCTAGCCATCCCTGCTTAGCCATTTTGCACTTCCTGTCGATCTCATTTTTGAGACGTTTGTATTCCCTTTTGCCTGCTTCATTTTTATATTTTCTCCTTTCATCAATTAAATTCAATATTTCTTCTGTTACCCAAGAATTTCTACCAGCCCTCGTCTTTTTACCTACTTGATCCTCTGTTGCCTTCACTGCTTCATCCCTCAAAGCTACCCATCCTTCTTCTGCTGTATTTCTTTCCTCCATTCCTGTCAATCGTTCCCCTATGCTCTCCTTGAAACTCTGTACAACCTCTGGTTTAGTCAGTTTATCCATGTCCCATCTCCTTAAATTGCCACCTTTTTGCAGTTTCTTGAGTTTTAATCTACAGTTCATAACCAATAGATTGTGGTCAGAATCCACATCCCACCCCCCCCCCCCTCCCACCCCGGAAATGTCTTACAATTTAAAACCAGGTTCCTACATCTCTGTCTTATCATTGTATAATCTATATGAAACCTTCCAGTATTTCCAGGCTTCTTCTATGTATACAGCCTTCTTTTATGATTCTTGAACAAAGTGTTAGCTATGATTAAGTTATGATCTGTGCAAAATTCTACCAGGTGGCTTCCTCTTTTATTTCTTACTCCCAATCCATATTAACCTACTATGTTTCCTTCTCTTCCTTTTCCTATTGTCGAATTCCAGTCACCCATGACTATTAAATTTTTGTCTCCGTTCACTATCTGAATAATTTCTTTTATGTCATCATACATTTCATCAATCTCTTCTTCATCTCCAGAGCTAGTTGGCATATAAACTTGTACTACTGTAATAGGCGTGGGCTTCGTGTCTATGATGGCGACAATAATGCGTTCACTATGCTGTTTGTAGTAGCTTACCTGCACTCTTATTTTTTTATTCATTATTAAACCTACTCCAGCATTTCCTCTATTTGACTTTGTATTTATAACCCTGTATTTACCTGACCAGAAGTCTTGTTCCTCCTGCCACCGAACTTCACTAATTCCCACTATATCTAACTTTAACCTCCCCATTTCCCTTTTTAAATTTTCTAACCTACCTGCCCGATTAAGGGCTGTGACATTCCACGCTCCGATCCGCAGAACGCCAGTTTTCTTTCTCCTGATGACGATGTCCTCTTGAGTAGTCCCGATCCGGAGATCCGAATGGGGGACTATTTTACCTCCGATTTTACCCAAGAGGACGCCATCATCATTTAACCATGCAGTAAAGCTGCATGCCCTCGAGAAAAATTATGGCTGTAGTTTCCCCTTGCTTTCAGCCGTTCGCAATACCAGCACAGTAAGGCCGTTTTGGTTAGTGTTACAAGGCCAGATCAGCCATTCATCCTGACTGTTGCCCCTGCAACTACTGAAAAGGCTGATGCCCCTCTTCAGGAACCACATTTGTCTGGCCTCTCAACAGATACCCCTCTGTTGTGGTTGTTCCTACGGTATGGCTATCTGTATCTCTGAGGCACGTAAGCCTGCCCACCAGCGGCAAGGTCCATGGTTCATGGGCGGGGGGGGGGGGGGGGGGGGGGGGGAGAACTAAGCTATTGAACCCAAAAAGTTGAACAGGATCACAAAGTTTCAGCACGACAGGTCTCTTAGATCCTGAACAATGGTAAAACAAAGTTGATTATTTATTCATTTCAGTCGGAATATCAAAAAATGAGCCTTTACGAAAAGGTGGCCAGTGGCCCAACCATAATACTTATGGAGCTGTAATTTGGCAGTGCTTCATGTAAGGTCTATATGTACATCCTGTAAAAATTTCAACAACATTGGAGATGGTCAAGTGGGGAGCTTGTCTAAATTTAGGCCACTTGACATGGAATGACCCACGTGTATTTTCCTGTGTTAAACAATATGTTTCCATGTGCTATACAATTCCCTGTCGGTAGTAAGGCACCTTATATTTCCTTGGTGAACTTGAACTGTAATACGTATCTAGGCATCCAAGCTTCTAGTTTCTGAAAATTATATCCAACATTTATGTAGAAGGAGAAAATATCTCTCTACAATTGGCCAATTACGAAGTTTAATGTATGATATGTAGCCTATATAGTAGAAGAGTTTACAATGCTGTAATACACACTCTCAGTAAAGAAACTTCTAAAGAAATGCCAACTACTGCACAATATATGTAAATAGTGCACAGGGCTATAGATAGAGAAATTGTAAATTAACACATTTGGCTCTAAAAAGGGCAATGCATGAAGCTTTGAGGGATTACTGTACTAGATTTACATTGAAAGACCTCTCACGAAACTCAAATAAATTCAGGACTTATGGAAAAGTTGTCAGTGGCACCAAATTTAATGTCCGTGCATTTATGAATGACACAGGAGCATTCTGAATTTGAGTAAAATCAGAAATTCTGAACTCCATGTTTAAATGTTCCTTTAACACAGGGAAATTTAGGACTATTGTGATAATTTAGTTCTCACATCACCTCAGTGTGAGTGTCATTGATAAACAGCTGAAGTTCCTAAAACTGAGTAAAGCTCTAGGTTAGATGGAATCCCTGCCAGATTCTGCATGGAATTTGAGTAATCCCCTCTTTTAATCATAATGTCCATAGATCCATCAACCAAAAAACTGTGCCTAGAATTGCAAGAAAGCACAGGCCACATTCATCTATATCAAGAGTAAAGTGCCAGAAATATTGATTCCCAAAAAGCATTTGACACATACTATGCCAACACTTATTAATGAAAGGATGGTCATATTGAATATAAAATGAAATTTGTGACTAGATTGTGGATATATTTGTAGGGAGGATGCAGCATCTTATCTTGCCCAATCATCAAATTATGTAGAAATAACTTCTGGTGTGCCTCAGGGTAGTATGTTGGGGTTCTAGCTATTCATGTGTCATGACCTGGCATAAAATGTTAATGATAACCACCAACTTTTCACAGTCCAGTACTGCCTGATTAAAACTGCAGAAATACTGTCAGTTCTTGATAAGATTTCAAAGTAGTATAAAGACTGGCAACTTACTTTTAATGTTCAGATATGTAAAAGTGTGCTTTTCACAAAGTACAAAAAACCTAGGCTACTATGACACCATACAAATACCTGGTTGTAACAATTTGTGAGGATATGAACTGGAACGATCATATAAGTTGTCGTAGGTAAAGCAAGTGGAAAACTTCTGTTCATTCATAGACTACTGGGGAAATTCAGTGGGTCTACAAAGGAGACAGCTTACAAAACACTCATATGACTTTTCCCGGAATGTTGCTCTTGTGTGTGTGTGTGTGTGTGTGTGTGTGTGTGTGTGTGTGTGTACTTGCAGGACAGCACAAATGGTCACAGGCTTGTTTGGCCCACAGAGATGCTGAAAAACCTGGACTGGCAGACTCTTAATGATTAATACAAACTTTCCATGAAAGCCTACTAGCAAAGTTTCAAGAACCGTAATTAATCAAGAAATTTGGGAATGTGGTGAACTCCCTACATACCACTGCCATATAGATTGTGAAGAGAATATTAGCCTAATTACAGTGCCCACAGAGGAGAGAGGAGTCCAAGTAGTCATTCTTCCTGCACTCCATACGTGAATGCCAGAAGGAATCCTAACAAGTTGGTAAATCGGAATTACCTCCTGCTGTGTACTTCACGGATCAACGGAGGTGTGCAGTCCCAACCGTCGGCTTTGACCCGTGGCGTAAGGGTGTTGTGGTGTGTGATGACAAGACGGCGCGGAGTTTAGTTTTTGAGTGTGTTGTGTTTGTAGATGTCGTTTTTTTGTGGTCGGTGGTGTCCTCTGGTGGTGTGTTTATGGTTTGCGTGTTGTGTGGTGTATTGGGTTCATTTTTGTATCACTGCTTGAACTGTTCAGTTGTCAGTTGCGACTGTTCTTTAATGCATATTCTTCTACAGAAATTGGTTTCATTGAGTTAAGAATTATGTTTCCATTGTGTTTAAGTTATTGTAGTGTTGTTTGCTGTATGTTGCGTGGTAAGTTGTTTAATTTAATTTGTGGCTGCTTTTGTTAGGTATGGATATGACTGATAAATACAGTAGTGCTTGTTTGCTGGCTGAAATGGGGGATGATATGCTCTTCCTCATTAAATTCTTGCAGTTTTTTGGGCTGCTGGCTGAGATCATGAAATGCAGCATGTTTCGGCAGAAGATGCGGTTGGCTAAAGTTCCGGCGTCTCGTACTAGGGACTGCTACATGTGGCGCTGCCGAAGGGACAACCTTTGGGGCCACATAAGGTGTGGTGCCTGGTTTGAAAGGTCTAGTTTGGGCAAGAGAGAGAGAGTTTTGATGTCGTATTATTTTTGTTATAGATCCTCTCATAATTTTTGTGCACATGAGACTGGTGTGAGTGAGAGGACTGTTTTTGACTGGTTTTCGTATTGTAGGGAAGTTTGTTCTGAATATATTAAGTACAGGGGTAAGTTGGGTGGGCCTGGGGTCATGGTGGAGGTTGAAGAGTCGCAGTTTGGGAAGAAGTATGGGAGGGGTAAGTCTCTGGTTTGTTTATGGGTGGGGGGGGTGGTTATTCAAAGTGTGTTTTTAGGGTTTTGGAGGGATGTACAAAGAAGGAATTGGTGGGATTAATTGAGGAGTATATAGAGGAGGGTAGTACAATAGTTTCTGATGCTTTCTCATCTCATAGGGGGTTGGGCCAGAGGGGGTATGATCATTTAGTTGCTAACCATAGTTTAGAATTCAAGAATTATGAGACTGGGGCATGCACAAATATGATAGAGGGGTTTTGGGGGACAGTTGAGTCAGTTATTGGGAGGGGGAAGAGGCGCTCTTCTAACCTTCAGTGTCATTTGGATGAGTATTGTTGGTGGAAGAGCGTCCCTGGGGCCTATTGCATTGTTTGCATTTTTTTAAGGGCTATTAGTAAAATGTATAGGCCAAAGGTGGTTGATTAAGGATGTGTAGGGGGACTGCAGCTCGGGCGGGTGGGGTGGGGGGGGGGGATGGGGGGAGAGTTGTTGGTTATGTTTGTGGATGTAGGTGGGTGGGGGGTGGTGGTTGTTTTATGATTATGTTGTGGAGGATCTTTTTTGTTGCAGTTGTTTTTGAGTTGTAGTGTATGATTGAGATTTGTTTATTTTTTTGTATTTATTTGTTGATGGACCTTTGATTTTTGGGTAGGGTGAAGGTTTGATTCCAAGTTTGTTTGTTTAGGTGTTGGTTTTGTGGTATTGATAGTTGTGATGGTGGTGTTATTTTTGGAGTTTCTGGGGTTTTATATTGCGGTATCGACAATTGCGGTTGAGCTATGTAGGTGAAGGGAAGTGACTGATTCCGGAGGATATTGTGAGTGTAGTGGAATTTGGGAATTTTGTTTTGTTGGGTCGTGTTGTCATTTTGTGTGATTTGGGATGGTGGTGTGTGTTTATATTTAGTTTGCCCCCACCCAAAAATTCCCTGTCCCATGCTGCTCTTGTTAATTTGATTATATTTTTGGAGGAAGATGTGTGTGTTGGGTTTTTAATTTATTTTCGTTGTTGTTGTCATGTTTTCCTAATGATATCATAGGCGCCACATTGGGGTTGTTGTGAATGGTTGTTTCCATCATATTGGTGACGTCATTGGTCAAAGCAGGCGGTTGGAATCGGACACTTATGTAATTCCCACTTCACAGTGGTTTTGCTGCAGAGTAGATATGTAAGTTATAGATGAAGCTATATTGTAGTTAAAGTTTGACGGTGATAATGATAAACTGTAAATGTTAAAAATGTAAGTGTCGTGTGACTAGGGCCTCCTGTCGGGTAGACCGTTCGCTAGATGTAAGGCTTTTGATTTGATGCCACTTCGGCGACTTACGCGTCAGTGGGAATGAAATGATGATGATTAGAACAACACAGCAAACAGTCCCTGAGTGGAGAAAATCTGCGACCCAGCCGGGAATCGAACCCGAGCCTTTAGAATTGACATTCTGTCGCGCTGACCACTCAGCTGCCAGGGCCAGACAGCTGTAAATGTTCAGTTTCTTTAAAGTGCAGAGTATACAGTACCCATCCACTTTTGGTCTTGTCAGCCACTAAATAAAGTGTTAACTACACTGTTGAATCCCAAGTTTTATTTCAATGAACATTCTTATTTTATCATCCACTGGCACTACTATTTCTTGGAAAAGAAAGCTGACTACCCTCAGTGATGGTAGATTAAGAATATGAATTATATTGCATAGATATATTGGTGGCACTGGTTGAGAGAGTTGGGCCTCGTTCTTCCCACACTACCTTTTTCCTTCTGGGTGAGGTTAGATTTCTCCTCTCTCTGTATCCCCACTGTTAGAACTCGGCTTTAACACTGCAGTCGAAACTTTGTCTTTAGCTATGTCATCAGTTTTTGGTTTTCTTTTATCCTCCGAAAATGTCATGACCCAGTTTTGGAATGGATGACATTATCCAGTTCTTGGCAAAGTCCAGAGAATCTAGAATTACGAGATAATGAATACAAGGCATGCAGTAGAAGGAATAAACCCATGAGGTTTAGGCCTGAAGTATTTATTTAAAAATGTCACAATACACCCTTTTAATATTGATGATGTGCAGTGAGCTCAGTGCAGTTAGAAATCAATATGGTTGTATGTGAAGACCTGCAATTAACTAAGTGGATGTCAGTAAAACTAAATCTGCATAGGTTCAAGTGCTGGCCAACTGGAGAGACCCTCACAGCTTTTGGATAGTGGCAGCAAAATGTCACCAATTTATTAGGGAGAGCAGGAAGAGATTGTGGAAACAGTTCCTAGCTGCAGTTAACCATTCCACCAAAAGCACAGTTGTATGGGAGGCCATCAGGATGATTTCTGGGAGATGACCAGTGCTGTAAAGGGGAATGGTAGTCTCTAGACCACTCCACAAAACATTGTTCAGATTATGGTGGCCTATTTTGCCACAGTTACCATGACTGCCATTCATAGGCCAGCTTACCGACACTACAGAGGGGCAGCTGAGAGGGGCACTTGGCACTTCAGTTCCACTAGTGATGAAGAATACATCTTCTCCATATGGGAGTGGGATTCTGCATTTGCTGCCACTCATGACACATTACCTGGCTTCAATAGCGTCTATTATAGTATGCTACAGCACCTCCTAGGATGTAGCGAAGAAATCCTCCTTGCCCTTTTTTACCTCATTTAGGTGTCAGGTCACTTTCCCGACTCATGGCGAGAGTCCGTTTTAATTACACTTTTAAAACCTCGAAAGGACCAAACATATCTGAGCAGTTATCATAGTGTTGCTCGTACTAATTGTGTGGGAAAGACCTTGGAGCTGATGGTCAACCACTGCCTTGTCTGGATCTTAGAATCCTGACAGCTCCACCTTTGATAACCTGGCCCTCCTTGAAGCAGCTATACAACCGGTTTCCTGTGCCAGCATCACTTCCTGGGTATGTTTTTTTTAACATCAAGAAGGCCTGCTGTATTAGTCAGCAGCATATTATCCTCAGGCAGCTCCTTGAATGGGGTTTTCAAAGAAATCTTCCCATCTATGTATGGTCCTTCCTCTCACATTGCTATTTTAGGTACTGAGTTGGTGACTTCCTCTCTGACCACTGTGAGCAGGAGAATGGTGTCCTCAAGGTAGTGTTTTAAGTGCGATTGTCTTTGCCATAGCTATTAGTAGTATCACATCCATTGTTGCATGTCCCTTCGACTGTTATTTGTTTGTTGACATTTCTCTGTCTTTTGCTCCTCTTGGAGCCTTGCAACCACAACTCATCAGATACAACTGATTCTTCGTTGGTTGGATGAATGGACAGAGAAGAGGTTTTTAAATTCTAAAATAAGAAGTCTGTGTGCATTCTTGTTTAATCATTCCTGTTCAGTTTGAAGCAATCCTGTGTTGCAGATGGTGAACACTTGTTCTTAATTTTAAAGACTCACTGAGGTTTCTGGGCCTTGTACTTCGCTCGAAACTTATATGTTTGCCACACCTCAGGGATCTGGAAAGATGGTCCCTGAAAGCACTTAATATTTTAAAATGTCTTAGCCACAATTCAAGGGAAGCAGATCTGACATGTCTGCTCTGGTTATGTGGTGCCTTTGAGCTGTCTCAGCTTGTTTATGCATGCACTGAGTACAGCGATACTGTCTTATTTAAAGATGTTGGATGTGGTGGACCATGAAGGACTTAGGGTGGCTCCCAGGGCCTTTTGAACCAGCCCCGTACTGAGCCTTTGTGTTGAGGCTGGTGAGCCACATTTCACGTCAGGGGACATCTCCTCGTGATGTGACATGGCTACAAAACACCGTCCATGCTATACACGCTGCATACCATATCATTGCTTGGCCACCAATGGGAAGGCATTGAGAAACTAGGATTTGTGGAATTCGCATCAAGGATTGCCTTTCAGAGATGAGTGTGGCTGGTTTTAACATTTTGCACCAAGTTTGGAGCAGATCTCCAACTTCGCTCCGACAGAAACCCTGATTTATTGTAGATATGACAAATTTTATGAAAGACTGTACTCTCAGTTCTACATTCCAATCTTTTCTTTTTTCCCTTGAACACTTTCTCATCTGCTCTGATACCCTTAGTACCCTGCAATTGTTGCAGCACATGTACCCAGCATGGAAATTGGCCCAAATTGTACACAACTAACTGTACTTACCACAGTGGCAGGGGAAGCAGGTGTCATTCTGTTGGATACCAGGGCATGTGGGGATTTCAAAGACGCCCACATGGAACATAATGTTACAGGAGCGCCATTCCCCTGCAGGCTCTCATTTCACTGATGCATCACAGATCCATATAGTTGTGGGAGGAGGAGTGGCTGGCAGTGATTGACAATAAGCTGCAGTTAGTGGAGCCAGCTGTCCAGCCATGGATATCCTCATGCCGTTTGCTCCCGTGAAATGAGGTGGCCCTGACCAGCCTCTTAATTGGGCACTTCCCCCTAACACATGGCTTTTTATTTCCGCGAGAAGAACCCCCCCCCCCCCCCCCAACTGTCTGTAATGCCTGTGATGTGCTTTTCAGTGTACTCCACATTCTAACTGAGTGGATTTTGTTTTGTGACAAGTGGACGGGAGCAGATTTAGATGGAGATCTGTCCTCTATTTTATCTGACGACAAGATTAGTGTGGTCAAGCATTTACTTTTTTTTATGTATGTGGACTCTGGTCTAAGGTTTTAGTGTGTTGCAGAGTGGCTGGCTCTTCCACTTTTATTCCAATGATCAGCCAGCTGCATGTATATCCTGTATTCTTATAATGATTTCCACAGCTTTTTCTCCTTGTTATTGCGTATTAGATCAGCCAACCTAATTTTCATTGTTTTGTATGTGACCAAGTTTTCAGGCTTTCTTTTACGTTTTTATTCGCAGTTCTGATTTAAGTACATTTATGATCTTCCTCTCCACCATCTCATTACATTTTCGAGTGGGCTCTAAAGACCTTGCTGTCTTGCATCCACAAAATAATCATCCTGTGAAATGGCATGGCTGATTTACTTCCTCTTCAATGAAACTATCTGAGCTTTTACTCTGTCTCTAATGACCTCGATGTTGATGGGGCGTTAAACCCTAATCTTCCTTCCTCTTTTCCCCAGTTATTATGCTCTGGGGCTTGCGGACACTTTTGGGTGTGCACATGGTCTGGTGCTTCTACTGCGGATATGTATTGTGTCATGCCGTTGCAAAAGATGTCACAATAGTGAAGTAGCTGTTGCTTGTTTGTGCAGAGGAGATGATGTACTGTTCTTGGTTTGTCCAGTTTAGTATCTCAGCTGGGAGTTTCTTATTGATGGGTGTCATGCAGAAAATATTTAGGGAGAAACATGGTAGAACATCTTCAACAGTGAGACAATTGTGATGTGGAAAATGACTGGCAAAATTTGTGGGGACATAGTCCCAAAAGTTCTGCAGAGGTAGCCATGATATGAACTGCCAACTTAGTTCTGGCTTAAATTGGATGTTGATGTGGCAATTGGTCTTCATTATGCTGATGTCTTGTTCATTACTGGTTGTTAAATGTATCTCCTTGAAAGTTCTTTGACCCAAGATGGGCACTAGTTCTTCCTATGGATGGATGGTAAACCCTTGGATGAGAGTCTTATGGGGGTGATTGTTGGGAATGCAGGACGACAGCTTAGGCTATCTTCAATCAGAAAGATTCCCAGTAATTAGTAATAAAATGATATTTATTAAATGTGAATAAATACTCAACTTAAATGATGCTTCTTCAAGTGAAATGTCCAGCACAATTAGATATTTGAAATTATTACAAGTCCTGTAAAACATTAAAGTCTTATCACTGGGCCTGTGAATGATGCCTATGAAGAGTCCAGAGCTGGCCTGTGATGCCTACAGTGCCCTAAATCTTGGGGACAACCAATGAACACTGCATCTTGTAGGCTCAGCGGTAACTGGAGACTGTACATGATTTGTCACTCTGAAGAGAATGATCCTCCGCAACTCAGTGCTCTGGTATTTAACGAGGCATCAACTAATCACCATCCACACGTGTGATGCCCACGGATTGGTAGCTGCAGCCCCTGGCAGACTTTGCCATAGTTTGTGCTATCAACCCGTACTGCTGCTGTGCTCTGAATGTTTCGAGCATGGATTATCGATTGTGGTGTGTGTGAGCACCGTCACCACAGCAATGACCTGGTCTATGTTGCTAGAGGAGATGAGGAGAACAACTGAATGGATTTTTTGTTACAAGATGCTGAAGGAAATAAGAATTCTTGAGTGTAGTGCCTTTGGTAGAAGCTGTGAGACTAACCATGATTTTCATTCTTTTAAATTCAATGTATGGTGGAACTTTTTGCTCTTGTGGCTGTAAATCCCTGTAAATTTAATGTCTGTCAGATTCATTTTTTTTATCCATGTCAGCAGCTCACATTAGTTGAATTTGTAATAAGAACAGAGTTATGAACATTTTACATGTACATCTGTACTTTGCAAGACAATGTACAGTCTGAGATGCAGACTACATAATGTAACAGTATCATTTTCTCCCGTTGCAATTCAATTCACCGATTGTCCCGGGGAAGAAAGCATCAATATCTATCAGTATTAGCCCAAAGTGCTCTACTTTTAATGTCATGATCATTACAGGAGATGTATGTAAGAGAAAATAGCTTCTTTCTTTATTTGGTTTTAATGTGTGCTCTTGAAATTTTTTGAGTAAGGCTGTCTGTGGCACACAAAATCTTTCTACTCTTGCAATGTTTTATGCTGCAGGTTGTTGGGCGTTTCAGTAACACACTCACACAGACTACCCTAACCTGTGTCAAATCTTACAACTTTTCTTTGCATCTTTTGTGTCTCCTTGTTTAATCCAACTTGATAGTGATCCCAAATCTACAAACAATACACTAACTAATGACATAACACTAAGAATGTCCTTCTGAAATGATATACCCATAAATTAAATAATGTAGGCAATCATAGAGAGCTGCGAATAGTGTTAAAATTATGATGACATTTATTATTTACTTACTTATGATGTATCTATATTGTATCAATCCAAAATTTGGCCTTTACTGAGCCAAACTGTGAACAACTATCTGACGTAGAGAGCAATCTATCATCTCAACTATTGTCTGTGTCTCATCCTGTCCATGTCAGATTTTTTCCTTCTTCTTCAAATTTACTTGCTTTTCATGGCCTCTGTGTGCAGTCTGTTGAATTAGTATAATAGAGTATGGGTTTGTTGAAAGTATGGTTGTAATGGGTGGTTCAGATTTTTGTATCATTATGAAAGCCAAAAAAGAATGTGGGCTTCCAGTTGATATCTGGAAGTAAATTAGTTTGCACTAAATTGCTTTGCTCAGTATATTACAATTTAAAATAAAAATATTTCATTTTTCTTTCAGATTCTCCCTCGTGGTGTAAGTGGTGATGTTTATAACCTTGCAGACTGTATTCTACAGCAGGCTCTTGTGGGGCCAGGACCAAACCAGCTGGTGCTTTCATACCTTAAACACTCCCTAAGCTCTCAGGTAACACAGACTATATGTATGTGCATAATCTGCACAACAAATTAATAAAATTACCTAATATTCTTAGCTGAATAGGATTTGTAGAAATCTTAATGCATTGTGTCTAAAACAGTGCTAGTGAACATTCATGAAAGGAGACTGCTCCAGTTGCTATATGTACATTATTTGTTTATTAATCAAATTGAATAGTAAGATGTGTGGGATAAAAGGAATGATAGTAGTAGAATATAAGTTTCAGAAAAAGTTTCAGAAATAAATTCTATCAGTTTTTTTAACAGTTAACTATAATGCAACTCCTGTATCCTGTTTTTGCTTTACATAGATTAGAAATAAACATGTTCTCTCTGTGTACCAGCTGCAAGGAACCTTTAACCTAGAGGCTCAGTCTAATCTCATTTCACTTACATTATCATTTCTGTGGTAAACAGTATGTGTGTACATTGCATCGTAGAATGCTATATGCAGCTGCCCAGGCATTCAGTTGTTGAAAGCCTAATTTTGTGACATGACTGATGTCTCATAACATGAGTAGTTCAAGAGCCAGTCAGAAAGTAACGCCTTTTATTTTTTCCCCTCTTTCATTAAGTTGGGAAGGTAGTAACCATGAATTTGGTACACTTCTGATAACTTTGTGCAGTCCACTCTGAGTTTTACATCAACAGATTGCAATACTGTACCAATTTAGAAACTGGTCACTTTGGTATATGTATAAGATGATGATCTGTGATTGAATTCCTTTCTGCAGAAGGTGAAACATCCAAACACATTTGTGAAATGCTGAAGAAATTGTATGGAGTTGGTATGGTGGACATCAGCACTGTTAGCCAATGGGTTTGTTGCTGTAGAGAAGCTGAATGGCACACACAGTTGGCTGACATAATGCTGAGCGGGCAGCCCGCAACTTGTACCATCACATGACATCCAGCATGTTGATCAAATCACCTGTGACAGCCACTGGGTAACGAGAGATGAGTTGCGTCACCAATTATCCTTCAGTAAAGGCAGTGTAATGACTATTATTGAAGAACTGGGCTACTCTAACATATCTGTATGCTGGCTGGCAAAAATTTACCAACCAGAATAAAGAAGGAAGGAAAACAATTGAATCCAATCAGCTGTGGTACTTCACTATGGAGGGGTATGAGTTTTAGGTGAAAACTTTGACTAGAGACAAGACTTACGGTACTTTTATGCTGCAGCCACACTTCTGGCACCTCGCTGCTCAGTGCTGGTACATTGCATCTCATTGTTAATTGGGAACTTTGTTACCTTAACACTGCAGCCTCGCCGCTT
Source organism: Schistocerca piceifrons (assembly GCF_021461385.2). Taxonomy (NCBI): domain Eukaryota; kingdom Metazoa; phylum Arthropoda; class Insecta; order Orthoptera; family Acrididae; genus Schistocerca; species Schistocerca piceifrons. The sequence goes on from NC_060141.1 coordinate 25,816,347, forward strand.
GACATAATACTGCTCACTGGTTGTGCAGGCATCTCACTTCTCATCTGGTTGCAGCTGTTCTCATTGTGAGTTAAATGGATTACTTACAATGTATGAGGCAAAAATGATATTCTTGGCATCATCTGAAGACAATAGTAGTAGTTCATTCATGCTAAAAATGTAGTTATTGAAAAGGAGAAAGCAAAAGAGGTATGGGTGCACACTTTGAATCCAGACTGTCCACTCTGCACATACTTCCATCAGTTATAATAAGTTGTCAAAAATAATCCAGAGTGCTTTTTCAGAAAATTGTGAATGTCACAACATCTTTTCCAGTTTATTTTAAATACTATTGAAGCAGAATAGTATAGAGGAAGCCTCTCAGCCTACAAGACTCGGGCAGTCACAGAGGGTGGGGTTATTTGTAGATAGGAGCTCCAGTGTTAGGCACGTAATGGACCCCAATAGTGACAATGGCTGCCAAGGAGTTGAAGGAATCCAGTGTGCACTCTGTGCATAATGGAAGCATCATCCAGGATGTAGAATGTGTCCTTCTAAATGCTTTGAAGAGCATAAGATGCAGCGTGCTGCAGGTGGTGCCTCATAATTATGTTTGCTACTTTAGATTGGAAGAAATTCTCTCTGGTTTTGGGTGGCTAGCTGAAGTGGTGAAGACTGCTAACCTTGCTTGTAAGGTGAAGGCAAACAGGACCAATTGTTGATCTTTGGTACAGAGCAGGGCGGAGGGCCTAAATCAGAGGTTCAGATGCTTGTGTGACTGTGTAGGCTGCAGATTCCTCAGCTTGTGGTTGGATGGTGGGATATTGGGTCCCATGTAATAGGTCAGGAGTCCACTATACACAGGATGTGACTGCACAGGTAACGGGGGCTGTGTGGAATGAACTGGACAGTTTTCTAGATTAGAGGGTCCCAGGAAAGAAAAAAAAGGGCACCTGTCTTAAAGAGAGAAGGTCAAACACTGAACAAGGGGTGACCTAGAAACCATAGATATTGTCGTAGCTGTGTTTAGAAAGAACCAGAGCTCCAGGTGCTAATAAAAAGCACTGAAGCACAAATCTTTATAGGTACTAAAACCTGACTAAACCTGGAGGTAACGTAATCCAAAATTTTTACAAAGGATGTAGCTATGTTCAGAAAGGATAGGTAATGTTACAGTTGATGGTGGCAAGTTTGTTGCTGTTAGAAGTAGATAGTTCGTATGAGTTACTATGGATTGGTAGAAGTTATATTTGACAACTGAAATAAATTAATAATTGGTTCCTTTTACTTACCTCCTGATTCAAGATGATACACTTGCTGAACCGTTCAAAGAAAACCTGAGTCTCATTTCAAATAGGTACCCAACTCATACAATCATCTTTGGTGGTGAATTCAATCTACCCTTGGTATCTTGTTGAAAATACATTTAAAGTTGGTGGTAGGTATATTATATCATCCAAAATCATACTAAATGCTTTCTCCAAAAATTATTTTGGACAATTAGTTCAGGAACCCACGTGAAGTGTAAATGATTTCAAAAACATATTCAGTCTCTTAGCAACAAATAATCACAAGCAAACAGAGAACATTATGACAGAGACAGGGTTTGGCGACCACAAGATTACTGTTGTGAAAGTGAATACTGTAACATCCAATCCCACCAAAAATAAACACAAAATATGTATATTTAAAAAAAAGCAGATAAAAATTTGCTTGGTGCCTTCCTAAGAGACAGCGTCCATTTCTTCCAAACTAACTACGAAAGCGTAGACCAGATTTGGCTTAAATTGAGAGAAATAGTATCAACAGCAATGGAGAGATTTAGACCAAATTAATTAATAAGAAATAATACTGACCCTCTAAGGTACACAAAACAGGTCAGAACACTGTTGTATAAGCAATGAAAAAAGAAACATGCCAAATTTAAAAGAATGCAAAATCCCCAAGCTTGGCGAAATTTTACAGAAGCTCAAAAGTTAGCATAATCTTCAATGCAAGATGCTTTTTATAATTTCCACAACAAAATTCTGTTGTAAAATATGGCAGAATATCCAAATAGATTTTGGTCGTATGCGAAGTACAATAGCGGCAAGGCACAGTTGATACCTTCACTGCGCATTAGCAGTGGTAATGTTACTGATGATAGTTCCACTAAAGTGAAGTTACAAAAACAGATTTTCAAAATTCTTTTGCCAACAAAGGCGAGGTAAATATTCCACAATTTGAATCATGGAACTGTTGTCAACATGAGTAACTTAGAAGTAGATATCCTTGGTTTTGCAAAGCATCTTAACTCATTTAACAAAGGCAAGTCCTCTGGTTCAGATTGTACATGAACTAGATTCCTTTCAGAGTATGCTGATATAATAGCTCTGTACTTAACAGTCATCTAGAACTGCTCGCTTGATGAAACATCTGTACCTTTTCCACTGATGGCAACTCCCACATGCTTTACAAAATATAAACAAACCAAAGAGTGTGGTTTGATTATATTTTGTAAAGTATGAGGGAGTCGCCATCGGTGGAAAAGTGCCCGTTTCATTTGATATTTGACGATACTGGAAAGAATACATTATGTTTTCCAGAGCAGTGCCTGGCACAAGAATAAAAACAATGCACGACCCCCACAATACTCCAAACTAAATTGTACCATATGATGATGAATCGCCAGGCGATTTGAAACCGGTCATGAATAAATAAAAATTGAAGAAAAAACAGCAATTGGTTGCAGTAATTCCTGAAACCTTTAAGAAGACAGTCGCAGTGTCCCAAATCCAGAATAGATAAAAGTTTTAATTACAGCGTACTCTGAGGCAGTTAATAAGCCATTTTTTCCTGCATTTCATATGCAAATGAAATGGCAAGAAACCTTAATGTTCTGGTACAGCTGGAATTACCTCTGCCATCCACTTTGCAAAATATAGATGTAGGTGGAGGTGTATATGTATACTATGTGTGAAACCATGTAAATGAAGTTCAGTCCTCTCAATGGCAACACTTCTAAGAGTGACCTTGAAGCAGCCAGTTACAGCTCAAGTTTCAGGACTGACTGTGATGTTGACGCCAACCGCAAACCATCTTCATATTCTTCCCTGTTGAGGATCTTAGTGAGCAGTGGGGTGGACAGTAATGGTTTATATTAAATGTGCCAGGAAGACTGTGGGCTTTTTTCATCATTGCTGGTGTACTCTTGCCTCCTTTTTCTCTACATGTAACCTGAGTCCAGAAGGCTGTCAATGGAATGGCATGACACAACATCACAGACAAGGGAAACATTTGGAACAGTGCATTCTGCTGGGAAAGTTATGGTGACAGTCTTTTGAGATGCAGAGTGTGTAATTCTTGTTAAATTTTTGGAGACAGGGAACACAGTAAACTCTATCCAGTACGTAAACTCTATCCAATGCATGAAAAAAAAAAAAATTCAAGGCATATCTTCAGTGTTTTTGTCCATCAAGTGTTATGGTTGCGCCGGCCGAAGTGGCCATGCGGTTAAAGGCGCTGCAGTCTGGAACCGCAAGCCCGCTACGGTCGCAGGTTCGAATCCTGCCTCGGGCATGGATGTTTGTGATGTCCTTAGGTTAGTTAGGTTTAACCAGTTCTAAGTTCTAGGGGACTAATGACCTCAGCAGTTGAGTCCCATAGTGCTCAGAGCCATTTTGTTATGGTTGCTGTTCTTCTTTTGTCTGGCGTTGCAAGACCACACAGTAGTCACTTCACCACTCGTGACCACTTTAACACACTAACTGTGCACCATCAGACTTCCACCTCTTCGACCCACTCAAAGAAGCCCACTGGAGTTATCACTTTGAAGATGTGAAGACTGAAAAATTCTGTGTGCCATTGGCCGAGGAAGTAGGACAATGCTTTTTACCACCTCATATACAGGGTGTTACAAAAAGGTACGGCCAACTTTCAGGAAACATTCCTCACACACAAAGAAAGAAAATATGTTATGTGGACATGTGTCCGGAAACACTTACTATCCATGTTAGAGCTCATTTTATTACTTTTCTTCAAATCACATTAATCATGGAATGGAAACACACAGCAACAGAACGTACCAGCGTGACTTCAAACACTTTGTTACAGGAAATGTTCAAAATATCCTCCGTTAGCAGGATACATGGCTCCACCCTCTGTCGCATGGAATCCCTGATGCGCTGATGCAGCCCTGGAGAATGGCGTATTGTATCACAGCCGTCCACAATACGAGCACGAAGAATCTCTACATTTGGTACCGGGGTTGCGTAGGCAAGAGCTTTCAAATGCTCCCATAAATGAAAGTCAAGAGGGTTGAGATCAGGAGAGCGTGGAGGCCATGGAATTGGTCCGCCTCTACCAATCCATCGGTCACCGAATCTGTTGTTGAGAAGCGTACGAACACTTCGACTGAAATGCGCAGGAGCTCCATTGTGCATGAACCACATGTTGTGTCGTACTAGTAAAGGCACATGTTCTAGCAGCACAGGTAGAGTATCCCGTATGAAATCATGAGAACGTGCTCCACTGAGCGTAGGTGGAACAAAACTAAAATGAGCTCTAACATGGAAATTAAGCGTTTTGCGGACACATGTCCACATAACATCTTTTCTTTATTTGTGTGTGAGGAATGTTTCCTGAAAGTTTGGCCGTACCTTTTTGTAATGCCCTGTATATTTGTTCTCAAATGGGAGTGCCTCGACCCCATTTAGAGTTCACCTGGTATTTGACTGAAAAGAACCACAGCTGTGTAACTTGCCGGATTGCAAAAAGTCCCCTTCAGTCATCAGACTGTGACTGACATCCTTTTATCCTATCTTTGCTCAAAATGTGGAACATTGTGGTATCTAGACTTCACTTTTCATTTAAAACTGATATAATTTTCACATCTAAAGAGGCAAAGGTCAAAAGCAAATGAATATTGTAAAGTGTCTTCCTTAGTCATGGATGCTAGGGAAGATACAGATCATGAGAAGCTCAAATTTTACTAGTTTTGTGACACCCAAGCTTGGTTGTGGATTCATGGTGTATGATTCAATATGCATGTACAGTTCATGATCTTGTATCCGTGTTCCATTAGAACATTTTGTTTCAGAAAGTAAGTTTGCTCAAGAAAATTATAAAATTATGAGACAGGCCATGTCTTACCTTCAGAAGGCAATTTTTTTAGTGCTGCTGATAGACATGTATAAAAGATAAAAGTGCTGGAAACTATCATTGCTTTCGGACCTATTAGTTCGCCTCGGGAAGATAATCACTGGCCATAGTCCTGAAGGTGAGAACTGGCCATTAGGCTAATAACCGGTGCTTTAGAAACTGTTCCTGTATGCAGCCCCTGTGCTGAGGCTTGTGAGCTGCCATTATACACATATTTTGAAACGCTGTCTCTCCTTAAATCATCAGGAATTCACAGTGTTTGTGGTTTGGGATTGGAGGCAGTTTTTGTGAATCGTATTCATAAGTGGTGAATCTGTTAGAGATTCATGCAAACATGGGTCTGGTAGCACTTGCTGTGGGCCTAATTACTGTCCTCAACCAGGAAGGGAATCATTCCTAATCCTGCTAAAGGGTGCTGATGAAAGCAAATTAAGTTTTTTGTTGAAGTTTACGTTGGTACTGGAAATGTATTGAGGTACTTCAACATATTTGACACCATGGTAAGCATATTTAGTCATTGGAGGCATGTAAATGTGTACTCTGAAATCTTTTTCTAATGTTTTTATATGTTTCACTTTGCAGCTTGTATCATATGCTGCTGTGCTACAGAGGATCAGTAAATATGACAGCTTCAATAAACCATACTGCACAATTAGTCTGCTGGATTTCTTGGACACAATCAAGGTATATAATGCACATGATAATTGCAAGAACATGATTATAGAAACACTTGGTGTAGGATTGTCATTATTCAGAGCCCAGAGCAGCATTTTTAAAAATCATTTGACCTTCTTCTTCTTCTTCTTCTTCTTCTTCTTCCTCTTCCAGCAGCTGGATTGTTGTACGATTGACATGATAACAGAACAGGCTCTCACCCATTGTTAAAATTGTGAGAGTGTTTTTTAATGTAATAGCATGAGTATGACTAAAAATAATAATATGTTAATTAAATGTTAACTAATCATGTATATATATCCTGTAAACTGACTTGTTACTCATCACCTTGATAAAAGAATTGCTCAAATGATCTATGGAACATGAGTAATTAACAGACAAACATAGTATCATCAGACTTTCAAAATAAATTATTTCAGTGAAGAAGAAAGACTACAATGCCAGGTGCAACTAGAAGAAGGTAGTGGTCAATTATAGACCGATGAATAATTATTTGTTTTACTTATGGAGGGAACTATTTTACGAACTGTAGGCATCAGTGATTCTTTATTAATGTAAACTCTACATTTCATTGAAATGAATAGACTTGTTCCCTATTCATTTGTAGTAAAATGTTGATGAGCCAAAACATTATGATTGCTGCCTATCCCAACAGTGAATAGCACTTGGTGGCCTAGTGAGCATTTTACATGGTAAACAATGCTTATAAGTGGATGTAGCTGTCTCTAGTGATGATATGAGTTGAAAATTAGGAAATCCACTGACAGAAGTGACTTTGGCAAAGGGCAGACTGTTATGGTTCGGTACCTGGGAATGAGATCTCAGAAACAGCCAAGCTGGTTCACTGTTTGCATGCTGCTGTCATGAAAGTGTGTTCAAAGTGATTGGAGAATGGTGAAACCACAAATAGGCAAAAAGTTGTTAGACATTCCTGCTCTATCACAGAATGTGTAGACTGGAGATTTGTTCAATCTGTGAAGCTGGATAGGTGGCAGAGCTGATGGCAGAGTCTAGTGCTGACACAGGTGGAAGTGTTTCAAAGTGCATCATTCAGTGCACAGTATTGGATGTAAGGGTCTGCAGTAGATGTGTGTTCTCTTGTCGAGGCATGGGAATCAGTAAGATTGGATGAATCACATTTCTTGTTACACCAAGTTGGTCTTCTCCAGATATGCCATTATCCAGGAGAATGGCTGCTCAAAATTTGCACCACACCACAGATGCAGGCCAATGGGGATAGTATTATTCTATCACCTGGACTACCATGGGACCTATGTTAAGTGAAGACACTTTGACAGCTGTGGACTAAGTATGTATTACTGCCGACTGCCTGCATCATTTCATGCTTGACGTCTTCCCTGACGGCAATGGCATCTTCCAGCTAGGTAACTGTGTGTGTTCACAAGGTCATAATCATGCTACATTGATATCAGGAACATTATAGTGAACTCATATTGTGGTCTTGGTCACCAGATTCACCTGATCTGAACTCTATGTAGGATATCTGGAATGTTATCAGGCTCCAGCTGTGTGACGACAAACTATCAGTTGTAATTTATGGGAATAGAAATCTGATGCTACATACCACCAGAAACTGATCGATGACTGTTGTGCCGCATTCCAAAGGTTAAGCATGATTAAGCTGGTAGTCGTAATGTTTTGGATCATCTGTGTATCTTTCCTATATGTCTTTTGGTAGACCTGATATAACTATGAATAGCAAATTCTTTAGGGAAGAAATCCCCTGTAAACCACTTATTATAGTAACAATTAGAAGTCATACTATTTTAAAGAATATATCAATTATTTATGCTCTTCAGGGAGGTATTACTTGCCGAGGCAAGCCTGAAGAAGGGCTCTTAGCTGGTGCTGCAGTTTCATTAGTGGGATGGTTGCTGACATGTATACAGTATGCCTTGGAGAAACAACAGTCGGAAGTTAGTACAAACACAGAATTGTTGCAGGCCTTATTGGAGCGTCCATCAGCTTTGATTAATGATATCCTTCATTGTCGATTCATGAGGGCTGTTCTTTTCCTTGGTAAACACGAGTGTCCTGGTAAGTGAAAACTACATAAATGAATATTTCTGATTTTGTGAAATTATTTTTCATTGGTGATTTGCAGTGCTCACAAATATTTACTAATAATTACAATCTTTGCTGTCTTACATGATTAATCTGTATGATGATGAAGAATGCTGATATTTTTGTTATTTACCAGCTTAAATTTAACTACTGATAAATTTATCTTTCTGATGTCCAGTCTAATGAAAAATCTACTTTCAAAAAGTTTATCAAGTAAAATCATGTTTTCCTGTAGATCACATTGTCTGTACTGCTTTGCATGGTCCATGCAAGCTAATATCCCATTTTTACCATTCCATCTTGTATCCTCAGTCTACTATTTACCACATCTACGCTAATTTTTTGAGTCTTTGTGTCCTTTACCCAAATGCTTGCATTTCTGCTGTAGCTTTGTTTTCTTCTTCTTCTTCTTCTTCTTCTTCTTCAGCTCTCCCTTCACATCTATTAATTACCAGTCCTTTCTTTATCATGTCCGGTCTGCATAAAAGCATGCACAAGCAGACTAGAAAAATGAAAGTGATAAAAACCATGTATTCCTTCCATATGACTCATTTACTGAAGGTCATGCCTGAGGATAAAGTGTTACCTTCTTCATCTCATTGAATTCTGCAATGCCCTTATCCGTTAATTTGCAAACCTACTTCTGTGCTTTATCGACAATCTTTTTCTGAATTTTTGCTACAGAATAACAGTAATTTCATTTGTGTGCCATATAATTTTTCACCTCATCACATCATGCTTTGTTATATCAACTATGGGTGTAAATTGCTGAAGATGTAACTTTTCGTATTTATGTAATGCTTCCTTAGCAGTGAGAACATTGTACAAACTATTAATTTTAAACTGTTAGCTGCTGTAAATGTATCCACTAAGTACATGGGGTTGAGTTCATTTTTTTTCTGAGTCATCAGTGCATGGTCGCACAGTGATAAAACACTGGATTTGTATTAATAAGGATGGCAGCTCATATCCTCATCCAGTCACCCAGATTTAGATTTTCAATGATTTTACTAAACTGCATATCTTGAATGCCAGGATAGTCCCTTTAAAAGGACTTTGCTCAGCTTCCTTCCCCATCCTTCTGTGTTCTGTGCTTGTGCTCTATCTCTAGCGACCTCATTATCAATGGGACATTATATCCATTTTTAAAATCATATTTGTTTTACCTATGGTTCATATTAAAAGTAAATTGTTTAAGTAATTTGTTTATCAACACCACAATAAATGTAATCAAAAAACCATTTTGTTGCAGATACATATAAAGAAATTGTCAAAAAATGTCAAGAGCTTGAAGTTTTACTTTTGCAGAATGCTTCATTTCAGCCATCTGTTCCTTTGACTGAGCCCTTAAGGTAATTCACCCAAGTGTATATTGTTAGTTACTGATTATTGACAATTCTCCAAATAAATATGACTTTCTTATCTTTTTGGCAACCATATGTATTGGTACTTTCAGCTTGATTCTTATATTTGCAACTATGAAAAGGATAGATTTCTACCCGCTGCAAAGATGAGATGTTAAGTTGCAGACAGGCACAATAAAAAGACTATTACACATTGAGCTTTCAAACAGTGCCTTCTTCAGAAAATAAAACACACACATTAACACAAGCAAGCACACATGACTGCTACCTTCTGCTCCTACGGCCAGAATGGCAACCTAGGCTTTCCATTGTTTATATTCTAATGTGGACTTTTCATTGTTTGTGTAGAAGATGTCACGGACAATTGTCCCCCCCTCCCCCACCACCACCACCACCACCCTGGGGATGACATGAGGGTAATGAAGGAGGCATGTCAGCTTGTGGTGGGGCGGGTCAGGCATCTGCATTCTCTCTCTGACTTATCGAAAGTCCGCCAGCCTTGATATGCTTCTTTCTGGCGTCCCTTCACTCTGTAGCAGCAGATACCTGCTAGGCAGTGTAAAGCAGCTACCTAATACCTACCACACAGAGGCTGCATAACTAGAGTTGAAAGTCAGTTCCTGAAAGTTCATATTTAAAAAAGTCGGGTATTTGGAGGATGCAGTCTACTTGCAGAAAGCATTTAAAATTAGATTGAATCTACTTTTTATTCTTGTGGAAACACGTGAAATGGCTATCAAGTCTGTATTTACTGTGGTAATACTCTAATCATTCAAAATTTCCTGTCTGTACAACATAGTTTCACTTGAAAAGCAGCCAGAATTTTTGTAAGTCCAACCCGACTAATTTTTACGTTCTAACAGTCTCAGACCCACAACTATTTGCAAGTTAAACATTTGGTTGTTTCAGTGGTTTTCGCAGTAAGAAGTGCTGGCCAAAGTATTCTGTACAGAGCATGAAACATGCCAGGCGAAATTGTTATTACGCCCAGAAAATTCACGTGCTCATAACTTTCAAACTATTTAATTTTTACGGAGCTATCTAACATGGTGTTATCCGTAGGCTGGTTAGCAAGTGACTATCTCGAACTATTCTACTCACTGCCCACTCCACTATATTCGTGCGGAAACAGCTTAATTCTGATTGGCTGTTGATCTAAATGACCAGTCAGAATGTTCCTTCCAGATCATTCTTGTGGCGAAACTTGCCTTATCCAACCAATAATCTGATAGTAATTAACACCATTAAAACTTCAGTTTCTAGTATACTGTTTAATCAAAATAAGTGAAGTATGAATTATTCTTCAAATTGATAAATAAACTTATTCTGCCTCTAACTATCATTCTGGGTGCTTTTATACAAAAGCAAGCTCACACCGACATATGTCATCTGAATCATGGTTGCACCATAACTTTCCCACGGTCTATTTGTGTAATGTTTTATGAAAAATGACGTATTAAGTTTTAACTTATGTCCCACATACACTTTCTCAATCATTCTCACGCGCTCACACAACAAAATGTAATCAAATAATAATTTTGACCGATTTTTGTATTACATAATGCACAGTGACTAAAGTGTTAAAAAAGAAAATTCTAATTAATTGATTTTTATGCACTGGTAACTTTGTAATGGCTTCAAATGATAATGCAAGTCAATCTGTATTTGTTCCTAACACGTTTTTTTTTTTTTTTTTTTTTTTTTTTTTTTTTTTTTTTTAAAGCAAGCATTGGTTTTAGGACTTTTAGGTAATTTTCTTTATCTCCAGCACTATAATAAATAAAAATCTGAAATTTTGACAGCAGGTAATTTTCTTTATCTCCAGCACTATAATAAATAAAAATCTGAAATTTTGACAGCATCATTCCATTAATAACAAAAGGCTGTGTACCAGATTTGAACAAATAGATTCATAGAGGGTATGAATCTTCGTACTGACTGAATGTTATGCTATGCAGTTCTCACGGCAGGCAGCATCAGCAGCTGTACTGTGAGCGAAGGGGAGGGGGGAGAAAAAGAAAGCCATCCTGCAGGCACTGTACCAAAAGGCTGTGTGCCTTACAGCAATGAATGTTGTCTCATAATAACTTGTTACGTTACAAGCAGGATCCCTGGAAGTCCATGTTTGAAGTTAGCTGTGAGATTTTAATCTCTCAGTGTACTCTATGGCTCATTCTGAGAGAACTTTCTATATTTGAAGCCATACAAATCTCCTTCTTCAGTGCTTAGCTTTAATGACAAAAAGAGTGGCCATGTGCTTTTGAAGCAGTGAAAGATATTAGGGAAGATATTGGTACCATCCTTTCATATGCATATAACTTCACTTTTACTTTCAAATTTGACCTCAATAGAGATAATATTTTTGTCACCTGCAATGAACATGTGGCTTTCCCATATACGTTCCATGAAACGTTAAATATCTTGGAGCTTTTTACTTCAGGTTTCAATCAACTCTTGGCCCCAAGAATAATTGGGGTGATAGGACTTTCCTGGAGTGCAGTAAATATGGAACTTTGCTACGAATACTTGAACAATTTAGGGTTAAAATTTTGACAGTCAAATTGTCTCTACTTAGTATGTGACCTGATTTTGCTCTTTTTGTGTTGACTGATGACCATTCATGAGAGAACTTCAAACTACCTTCTAGCCAAAAAATGCCCATGTGGACTCCAAAAGTACCCCACTATCTAATTAGCTGCTCCCTTCGTGTGGTGCACCCCTGACCTATCAAGGGAAGTCCTGCAACTCCACACCACACAATGTGAGTCCAGAAATCTGCAGCCAAGACCACCACAGAATCAGTGGAGCCTCTATTTGAGACCCTCCACTTGGCTCCGAACCAAAAGATGGCCATTGACTGTGGGTACAATGCTGCAAACTGTGAGCTGTGCTTGCACCTCTTGTGCAATGCCAGCAGTGTGTGCTACTTCTGCCAGTCACCCATAAGAACTGGGGATCCTCAGAACCCAACCGACGGGCACCCTGCATCCTTGACAGCTGCAGGCAGGGCCTCCTCCACATCTTGGATGAGGCCCTCCAGCAGACACACCAAGTGCATATTGGAATTCTTTCTGGCCCTGGACATTATTTCCCTATGGGGCTCCATAATACACCTACCATTGGAGCTGCAGATAGGTAGTACCGTATTTACTCGAATCTAAGCCGCACTCGAATCTAAGCCGCACCTGAAAAATGAGACTCGAAATCAAGGAAAAAAAAAATTCCCGAATCTAAGCCGCACCTGAAATTTGAGACTCGAAATTCAAGGGGAGAGAAAAGTTTTAGGCCCCACCTTCAAATCGAAACAAAGTTGGTACATTGTAATATGAGACACAATTTAGGTCGAATGAAAGACGATACAGCTACAATAGTTTGGTTCGAGTCGTAAGCTTAGCAGTTAAGCTTTACCAGGTAGCCATTGCTATGCGTCAGGCGCTCCGTCCGTATTTATACGGGTACCCTTCCTTTTTCACGTGCTTCGTCTGGTTTGAATCGATTGCTTATTTTACTTTGATCTGATAAGTGCCGTTTTCTTTGTTATAGGTGTTTACGTCACTCTAAGCTGAAAATGCATTACTGTACTGCGTCATGCATTGTTTTTCGCATTCTGATAGTGCGTGTTTATGGCCTGTCGCCACCCGAGGCATGCCTTGCTTTTGTGCACGCTACCGCCGCTTACGATTAAAAAAAGAGAGGAATTGTCTCATTAGCGAAACAATGGCAAGTGACTGCTACTTGTTGTTACTTACACTGCTGCTTTCTTTGACAATGATCAACAAGAACCAAATAATAGACTGCGTATGATAGAACATGTTCTGAACGAGTTAGGCGAAAATTTATCTCCGTTTGAAAATCTTTGCGGCCGCTTCTTTAGTACATCAAATTCTGCACAGAAATTAGTCATTTTAGATTTAAAAATCTAGTCAGTTGCCGTGCTTCATTTCTGACTGTATCACTATTAGGCATAAAAATAATACGAATATAAACAGGACACAATACGTATTTTCTGCCGCGTTTGCTGTTGTCTCACTCTAGTTTCGTAGTTTATTAGGCAGACAGGATGTAAATGAGATAGCAAGAAACACGAAAGAATACATGGCAAAATGGTTATATTCGTATTATTCTTATGGTGAAGAGAATACTGCATGTGATTCACATTTCATCAGGTTCCTATTAGCAACAGTCTTGCCAGTTGAATTTTCGTAGTACATTGAAATTCTGCTACTTTTGAAGATGAACAATACGGAATTTGTATTTACTTCGTTGGATAATGTATGAAAATGCAGTGGTCGAAACTCGGGGTGGAGAGAAAAAAGCTCGTCTTCCACCTTTTTTTTTTTTATTTCTTTACTGACGCAGAGGTTTTGGCGTCAGTATTTATCTCGTTGCCTATAAAGCATGCCTGTGTAGCGCTACATATATTCGACGGCAAAAGTTAGTTGTGGCGGCACCTACCAACATTTTTCAGAACTTCCGCTTGCTTTGCACTCGATTCTAAGCCGCAGGCGGTTTTTTGGATTACAAAAACCGGAAAAAAAGTGCGGCTTAGATTCGAGTAAATATGGTAAACTCCTCATCCCATGTGCCTGCTCTAACCCTAATGAAATAGCTGCTCACAGAGTGAATGGGTGAGACCAGATGGCCAGCCTCCACAGTGATACTCTGACTTAAGCAAGGTGACAGTGCAACAACCTGCTACTCACCCTGCAAAAAAACATGGATCCCCTATGTCGGGTACACTGGAACGTGTCCTGATAGCAGAGCCCATGGGTGGAACAGGCATCCCATGTAATGTGCCAGTTTCTCCATTGCAGCCACACACTGAGGCAGCAACCTTTAGACGGCTCACGTCAGCCATAGGTATCTTCAGCTGTTTGCGAAGTGCAGCCAGCTCCTCCTGCGTGTAGAGGGAGAGAGAGAGAGAGAGAGAGAGAGAGAGGGAGAGAGAGAGAGAGACACACACACACACACACACACACACACACACACTCCATCCTACTACTACTAAATTAGGAATTAAACTATGAAAACAACCAGAAAAAGCCAACTATGTGACTTGCTAGTCTCCTGTTGCTTTTCCAACAGGAAAAGCTGACTGCCGTAAACCATCACACAAATGTGAAAATGAGAGTTACTGAAATAAGTGATATTGGGACAGAAAAGCAACTCAAATCACTCAACATAGAAAGGCCATTGGACCGCAAGGGATAGCAGTATGACTCTACATAAAGTATGCGAAAGAACTAGCTCCTCTTTTAGTAGCAGTATGCTGTAGGTCATTGGAGGAGCGAGCATTCCTAAACATTGGAAAACAGCACAGGTCAGCCCTCTTTTCAAGAATGGTTGTCAAACAGATCCACAAAACTCTAGTCTTATGTCTCTGACGTCTGTCTATCATAGAATTTTGGAATATGTTTTATGCTCGCATACTATTACATTTCTGGAGACCGAAAATCCTCTCTGTATTAATACACTTGTATTTTGGAAACAACAGTTATATGATACCCAGTTTGTTCTATTCATCCACAAGACCCAGAAACCAATGGATACTGGTGCCCAGCTTAATGTCCTGTTCTTTGACTTCCGGAAGGCGTTCGATACAGCTTTGCACTGCTGCCTAATGAACAAAATATGAGCATACAGAATATCAGACCAGCTGTGTGGCTGAATTGGATAGTTTGCAGCAATAAAAACACATCATTCCACTGGATGGAAAGATATGTTTAGTTTCAAGCAGACCTCAAGGGATTGTTATTGCACCATTCCTTTTTGCAATGTAAGCAAATGAAGTAGCGGATAATGTTGGAAGTTCCAAGTGTTGCTGTTGTTTACATAATGGTCAGAAAGCTAGAAAACTAGTGGAATGCAGCAAGAGCTGCAGAGAATCGACATTTGGTGCAGCTAATAGGCAGCAACTGACTCTCAAGATAAATTCATGTAACATAATGCACATAAATAGGCAGAAATATCCACATCCTATGGCTAAACGATTGCAGAACAATCACTAGGAGCAGTCACATATCTAGGAATGTGCATACGAAGTGATCTAAATTGGAACGACCACAGAGGGCCATGGAGAGATCAATGCTGGGATATACAAGAAAGGACAGGAAAAGGGCAGATGACATCCGGTCTGTGACGAAGGTTAATGACATCTTAGAGAGAGTAGGTTCCTTGAAATGACAGTGGGCTGGCCACGTTGCAAGAAGAAAAGACAACAGATGGACGAAGCTAGTACTGGAGTGGAGTCTGAGAGAGCACCGGAGGCCTAGAGGAAGACCACCAGACAGATGGGACAAACACATCAAGAAGATCGCTGATGACACCTGGCAGAGAACTGCCCAAGACCGTCCCACTTGGAGAAGACTTCTGAAAGCCTACCTGAATCCACGACTCGAAGAGGCCACATCATCTAATGATTGAATTGGCTGATGATGATGATGATGATGATATAAGGCAGATGCCAGTCAGATTCATTGTACGAGCCCTCAAGAAATGTAGTCCACCCATGAAGGAGGTAGCTTATGAAATCTCATTCAGCTAATACGTGAATATTACTGATCTGTCTTCATGGATGAAATACAGAAGATTCAAAGAAGAGCAGTGCATTTCATTATACATTCATTTAGCAAGCGTGAAAGCATGTAAGGGGTCCGTAGGCCCTTACTATAAGTTTTGCGACAGCACAGGTCGACAGGACGAACAATCGATAGTGTGTGTCGGGTTGCGAGAGCGAGAGCGAGTG
Source organism: Schistocerca piceifrons (assembly GCF_021461385.2). NCBI lineage: Eukaryota > Metazoa > Arthropoda > Insecta > Orthoptera > Acrididae > Schistocerca > Schistocerca piceifrons. The sequence goes on from NC_060141.1 coordinate 25,832,334, forward strand.
TTGAGACAGTAGAGTGTGGTACGCACTGTGGGCCGACCCGGGTGGAGGTCTGTTGCTGGAATGCAAGACCGTACCGACAAAGGGAGTGGCCATCGCCATGGTTTAACCCCTTTGTGTTAGGAATATTCGGGAAAGTGAAAAAGTATATTTACTAGTGTGATTCAGTGATATTTTTGTGCCGATATTTGTAATTACGCGTCTACCGCGCCGGCATTATTTGGATTGCAGTGTTGGATTGCAGTGTTGGATTGTAGTGGTGGATTACAGTGATTGAAATTGCGTGTGACGATAAGGAATAGCGAAAGGGCCTGTGCTGAGATTAGCCGTTATTAATTCTGTACGACGAAGGCAGTGGCTGTCTCCTTATTTTGGTGTTTTTATGATGAATATAGCTCGCTGATTAATGAAGCTGTGTTGTCGTTCTTCTTGGCACCAGACATTTCTTTATTACAGCATTTTGAGAAGGACAAAGATGGAATGTAACAACTCCATAGCAGTCCAATCCGATTGCCAGTCCCATTAGGTACACGGTCACATTAATTATTATCCATTTGGGCTGCTATCAGATCCCGATCGAGCGGGATAAGTCAGTAGAATAAACCGGAGTGTTACAAGCATCAGGGAGATGGTTAGCCAACTCCAGCGGTAGGTACTGCAAGAGAGATGTTCTGAAAAATAGTATGCTTAACTGTTAAAGTTCTGACAGCACATGTTCCTAGAAGAGTCCTTCCTACTATGCATTATGGAAAGGATAGATTGCTACTGCCCACTTAGAAGAGACATTGAGTCACAGACAGCCACAGTGAAGAGCTGTCATACAAACTCCTTCTTCCAAAATAGGAAACCCACACGCACCTTCACACACACACAACTCACACACACATGGCCATTGTCTCTGGCCACTGTGGCCCGAATGCGAACTGCAACTACATCTGACATAAGAGGAAATATGTGAGAGTGTGATGGGACATGGTGAGGACTGGGTGGATGTGCTAGGGTGGGGGGGGGGGGGGGGGGGAGCAGGAGAGGGAGTAAAGAGAAAAATACTTAAGGAGCATTGGTGGAATATAAGGTATGTGTTTTGCTGGAGTAGTAGCGAGGAAGGGATAGGTATGTTAAGTCCAGCAGTGTTAGGGGAACAGGAGTATGTTGTAGGGAAGGTTGTTGTTACTCCATCCTGAACTTTCTATTGTTTGATTCCTCCTTTGTATATATCTCGAAAAGGCCATGACAGTAAAATTAGAGGGTTTTGAGCCCACTTGGAAGCTTACCTGTAATCATTCTTCCAGCAAACCATTCCCTGACTGGGACAGGGAAAGGGGGGAACTGACAGTGGTATACAAAGTACCCTCCGCCATATGCTCTAAGTTGGCTGGTGCAGTGTAGATGTAGACACCACTGCTGATTAAATAAATATCCTTGCATAAAATATTTGTTCTGTGTTGTCACTTTGAGTACACATGTCTACTACCAACTAAGTCCTAGCCTACAGTTCCAGACATAAATGAATGAAAATAAGCACATTTTGTGCTAGCCCTTTCATACATAAAGCACACTCTCTCCCACTGGTAGTCAGTTTAAAATTTTAGCTCAGAATTGCTACTCAACAAATATCAGTTAATATGCAGTTTGTAAAAATATGTTTAATAGTTTTGAATGATCATTCAAATGCTATACAGATTATAACTTTTAGGGCTGAAAGTTTGCAATTATGTCTGCAGAGTATGCCACGTGGAATTTACACTCTCTGAAAGCAGTCTCAATCCTCGTTAAAAAATACTAAATTTTTGTAGACTTCCTCCACCAACGATCTTAAATTTTTACTGATTAAAAAGAAAACACTGCTATTACTCAGTCCTAACCAAACCGCCTAGAGCCGACCACATACTCTTCTAGACACACGTGCCCCAGTACCAAAGTACATGAAAGATCTCTTCTCTGATTTCTTCACTAACACAGTAACAAATCAGCTTCATATTTCAATTCATATTACCTGTTATGCTCCCACTTTGAACAAATCCCAGTCCCAAAGTCAATTTACAAAAGAATTACAAAAATAATACATTCCCAACCAGTAGATAAAATCAATTCAACCCCATCTTTAACTGTCTAACGGACTGACGTAAGTATTAGACTTCTAAAGGGCTGGAAAGTGGTGACCACTTTACACTTACCATTTTCTCCAGTCTATGTGATTCACATCAAGTTTGTACCATCTGTTTCCCACACTTACTCACACTTGGTTGATCACAATTTCAGTGATTCATACTTCACATACATACTGCATTCATATCCTTATTCACACAGAGAACACAACAAATGAAAAAAAAAAAAACAAAAAAAAGAGATAAATTAATAGTAGCAGTCTGAAATTGAATCTGCTATGTAAATTTTGGACTTGTCATCAAAATCCTTTGTTTTTAGTTGGTTATTTGACAATCAAGTATTTAATTAAAACTATCCACTGACTTTTACACAAAACATATTAACATGCCAGGAAGTTATTTATCATGGATAGTCATAAATTCTTTGTTTTCTGTTTAGTGCACACACATTGCTTGACGTGAACAGCTGTCTGATTCATGTGAAACATATTTTATTCTCAGTCCGTAGAAGAATTCTCTAGGGCCATGACTCACTGCATATGGCAAGAAAGCTTCTGTCAGATTCCCTACTGGTGATGTACGAGTATACTGCTATACGTTACATTGATTACCACATCTTTCACAACTTCAAAAAATCAAAGCATTTTACAAACAACAAGTAGATCCTGGTTAATGTGACTGGTGGCAGAATTCTGTAAGGATGTGATTATAGAAGGTTCTCCACTGCTATGATAGGTGCTTCAGGGTCACATGAAACTGTATTGAAGTCTGTATACGTCGACTTTAAGGAATATTGTTTTAGTTATTGCATAACAACAGTCAAAGTGGTTTTTTTAATGGAATTGTAAAAGACTCAGAAGAGATGCCAAAATGCATAATTGTTGTATATGCTGACCACCAAGAAATTGACTGTATTAGCCCTGTGAGTTTTGATAATGATGTACAGCGAATTGTTTCCACTTTTGATTATGATGTAGGCTGAAGCAATGAATTAAAATTAGTACTAGTCCCAGGATTGGAACCCAGGTCTCCAGGTCTCCTGCTTACAAGGCAGAAGCACTATCTGCTGTGCCACACTGGAACTACAGCTACCACACCTGCACGGTATACCCGTATACTCTAGTACATTCTCCTCTCAGATACAAATTCCAATTGATGTCTCAGCCCACTGGTATTCTCCTTCTAAACTCACATCAGTATTGCAGAGGCTCTTCAGTATTGGAACAGCACCTTAGAAATGACCTAAAGGGGGTTCATTCTGCCTTTTTTTCAGGCATACGTGATATACAGATGCGGCTTAGAAGGGTTACAGCAATGGACTGAGGTGTGAAATGGAATTTGTGTCAGTGAGGGAGATGTACCAGGGTATTATGTGTAGCTGTGAGAGCCACAATGCCAGTGTGCCACAGTGAATAGAGATCTGCCTAGCAAGCAGGAGACCCATGTTCGAATCCCGGCACTGGTATAAATTTTAATTCATTGCTTCAGCCTACATTATTATCGTAGATAAAAGTGAGACTCAATATGTCTTAGGAATATCAACTGTATATGTTTTCACACTTGTTAATTAATATTTCTGTGACTCCAAAACTTTTCATTGTGTTAAAGGAAATTGTCCCAGCTTGAAGCTGAAGATCGCAGTACTGATGATGGGTACAGTGAGCCTGTTACATATTGCCTTCAAGCCTTACTTGCAGTTGAAGTGCTCCTGAATCCAAATTCTGATACACAGATGTTTGTTAATGAAATGCTTATGATACAGAGGATAAAGGTGTGTGACAACATTTTGCTGTGATTCCAAATTAACATAATTTCTAGTTCATCTTTAATGTTGACAGAAATTAATTTTATACTGCTTTGCGGAATATTGTTATAAGTGGCAAAAATTCTAAAATATAAGAGGACAACATACTACAAGAAGCATCTTAAATGTAAAGGGTTTTTTATATATATACATAAATATGAAATATTTGAAGATGTCATATTTACTGACAAACCACATGGAAATCACAGAAACTGAATTGGCAAAACTTCAAAAATAATATCTATTGTTATCAGCATTGGAAAGTCCAGGTAGGAATATCAACAATGTAGGAAAAGATAGGTTGCTACTTACCCTAAAGAAGACACTCACAATTAAAAGGCACGCAGATATAGCTTTCGGCTACAGCCTTTGTCAGTAAAGACACACAAGCGCGCGCGCGCGCACACACACACACACACACACACACACACAAGCACATCTCATGCACACACGACTGCCAACTCCAGCATCTTGGGCAAAGCTGCTGGAGTTGGCGGTCATGTGTGCTTGAGGTATGCTTGCCTTTGTCTGTGTGAATGTTGTGTGGGTGTCTCTCTTTACTGAAGAAGGCTGTGACCGAAAGCTACATGTGAGTGTCTTTTAGTCATGCCTGTGTGCAACTTGATGTCTCTTCTTTACACTAAGTAGTAACCCATCTCTTCTTACATTGTTGTTATCTTTTGCTATACTGCAGGACTAATAAAGAAGAGTAGCTGCTATGCACCCAAATAAAAACTTAAGGTCCTGGGTCTGGACACTATTGAATATTATTTCAAACATTTCTGTTAAAACTTTCAGGCCGAATCGCCATGGTCTATGTATAAAACTATTCACTAACATTTCATACTCATCTGTAGCAAACATTTTTAAAGATTAAACACTGGCAACTGTGTAGAAGGTTCAGGTTCATCTATATTGTTGGTGAGCCTAAAAATGATTTTAACCCCATGTTTTGCCAAAGCTTGTCTAATGCAACCAATAATATTACATACAAGAAGGGCTCAATTATTTACAGTTGACTTTTCAAAAAAAATGTATTTCTAATAAGGAGGTGGAATGAGCAGTACACCCAAGAAAAATATTCCCAAGACTATTGAAGAACGACAGACATTAGCAATGAATGCTGTCCTCCCTTTCATAAACAAGAATACTAGATAGCGTTGTAAAAGGGTTCTGAGCGCTGTGGGACTTAACATCTGTGGTCATCAGTCCCCTAGAACCTAACTAACCTAAGGACATCACACACATCCATGCCCGAGGCAGGATTCGAACCTGCGACCGTAGCAGTCGCGCGGTTCCGGACTGAGCGCCAAGAACCGCTAGACCACCGCGACCGGCAGTGTTGTAAAAGGATTGGTAAATCAAGCAGTTTAACTCCCATGGAAAAAAGAATAATGCTTTAGATAGCTAAAGCTTTTTCTCTTTCCATAGTAGAAATACACACATTCATACACACAAGCACTTGCCTGTGGCCACAGCAAGACCATAGCCCCGTGCATTGTGGTATTTGTGTGTGGTTGTGTATGTGAAAGTCTACAAGGGAAAGAGCACAAGCTCAAAAGCTGGGATAAATAGTTTTCAGCTGAATGTTTCTATGCGCCACACATCAGTACACTATAAATGAGTGGTTGCCTTTCCTTTATTTTACATAACATTGTGAGACCAACATTTTAGTCAAAACAACATTTTAGTCAAAACAGCACATTAGCACATTTGTTTGTGTACAGAGGCAATAGAAATTTATAAATATCATAATAACAGAAGGGAAGAGATAGCCAACCGTGCACAAAGAGAAGTATTTTAATAACTTTTTTTTTTCATATATCCATAATTGAAATGGACGACTTCGGAGGTCAGCTAGTATAATATATGTTAAAAATGACGAGATTCCTCCAGCTGTATTAAGGTGTTGGTTTTATTGGCAACTAGTTTCGATGTTGTTACAACATCATCTTCAGGCCCATACTTTATTGGCAGGTAGTACCTCCACTGATGAATCATGCTGTGTTACACCAACTACAATTGATGGGAGAGTTACTACCTGCCTTCCGCATGGAACATGCCTATCTCACCATTCACTACTAGTGTTAGACACATACGGTTACTGTCAACAAGTATGGGCCTGAAGATGATGATGTAACAACTTCGAAACTAGTTGCCAACAAAACCAACCCTTTATACAGCTGGAGGAATTTCGCCATTTTTTGACATATTTTAATAACTGGTTGCTTGTAATCGAGAATGTCACCAGTCCGAGAGAATCATATGGACATCAAGTGACAGTTATCTATTCCTCTGAAGGAAAGGTATACAAACAAATCAATGGCCCAGCTATGGGCACTGTCCTATGCTCATCTGTTTAAGGGCCATCAATAGGAGACCTTCCTAGCCTCCCAAAACACCAAACCCCTAGTCTTGTTCAGGTTCTTTGATGATATCTTCATGATCTGGACTTGGGACTAAGACATCCAATCTTCATTCCTTCACAACCTCAACATCTTCTCTTCTATCCAATTCTCCTGGTCTCCTTGAACCAAGTGTGCCACCTTTCTAGACATTGATCTCCTCCTCTCTGATGGCTCCAACCACACCTCTGCCCACATTAAATCCACCAACCACCAATAGTACCTACATCTCAGCAGCTAACATCCCTTTCACATCAAAAAATTCCTCCCATACAGCCTGACCACACAGGAACAGCTTATATGCAATGACAAGAACTCTCTTGCTCAATATGCTGAAGATCTCATGAAGATGTTCACAGACAGGTTCTATCCCTCAGACCTAATCCACACACAGATCTCCCTCACCATTTCTCCGCACACTCCAAATCCTCTCACCACCCCCGAGAACCAGCCACAAATGAGTGTCCCCTTCACCACGCTGGAATGGAACAACTGGGTCGCATCGTTTGTCAGGGCTTTGATTCAAGTGAATGCGTAATACGTTTGCTATTAACACAGTTCTCTACAGAGAATCGTACAAAATTAAAACAAAACTGTTGTTTTTGGATCTAATAACTTGAGTTTGACATGCAGCGAAGAAAAATACATTCACTGTTAATACATTATTGTATGGGAAAGCATAAGAAATGAAAAAGAACAGGTTTTGATGTTGCTGAACAACAGTCATACAATAATGTATAAATGAACACTCTGCCATTTGATTGTATTGTTGTTTATTTAATTACAACCTAGGTTTCAGCCTTTTATGCTATTTTAAGTGATTGAGTTTATGTCATTAACATATATTGCAGGACATCAAGATCAAAATTGGCAATAAATTAAGAAAAATATTGGCTCCCCACAAAATTTCAGATGTAAAATCATCATCGTGTAAAGAGATCACTATATAATAGTGCTCCCACTGTTATTTACTGAACTTTTTACAAGATGATGATTTTATGTCTGGCATTTCGTGGGGAGCCCAAATTTTTCTTAATTTGTGGCCAATTTTGAGCTTGATGCCCTGCAATATATGTTAATGACGTAATCTCAATCACTTGAAAATGGCATAAAAGGGTGGAACCTAGGTCGTACTGAAATAAAAAATAAATAGTCAGATGACGGTATGTTCATTTAAAAAATGAAAAGAAATAGAAATTTTTGTGTGTGAGCTAATTGCTAACAAAGAGAGGTCCCCACTGGGAGGGTATCGACTTCGGAAACCATATATACGTTAGTGTAGGTTACGGCTCCAGGTATCACATTCTGGAGCATTTCACCGTAGTGGGTCCTCGTTTGCAAGTAATGGGCAAAAGAAGAAAAAAAAAATTGTGTGAGAAACTATACCATTAAAATAGGGAACACGTACTATCAGCTGAAATTGTGCAGTGCACATCATGTCTCCTTATTGTGTGAGAGGTTGTGGGTTCAGATCTTGTCAGGTGCTATAACTTCTTTTTTTATTTTCAAACCCTTATTGAAATGGCTTTGATAGCTATATTATTAAATCTTGAAGCAAAAAATACATTTCGGAATCCATTTCACAACCAATAGAAACTTTTGTTTTTAATCAAAACATCCATTTTCGAATGTTTAAATATGTATGCCTAAAGATAATTAAAATCAGATACACAAGGATTCCAAATTAAAAAAGAAAGACAATAACAAAAATGTGATGTAGTGGAAAAAAATTAATACAATGTTTTCAACAACCTTTAATCCATGTGTAAGGGCTGAACATCTAGCTCTTTCGCATACAATTCTGCCCCGTCTGCTGACTTGATAGAGCTGTTGCTGATGCCAAAAGCAGTTGTCTCCATTGTGTCTGACTCAGCCTTGTCTGATATATCCTCAGATCCACGCAACAAAATGTTACTGTCATTGTCTGGTTGAAATTGAATAATTACGCTCTCAGTAGCTTCTTCCATAAGTAGTGTGTGTCTGTGCCAGTATTCATCCATAATAGTTTTCACTTTATCACATGCCTTCTTCCAGTCGTCTTTTGTAATGCTTTGTATTGCAGCCATAGTCATTTGTTTAATTTGGGAAAGGGTAATGTTGCTGAGGTTGTTCGATGAAACTTTCTGTTTCATTAAATTCCAGACAAGTTTGAGGGGGCTAAGACTACGGTTGTAGGGTGGAAGGCATGACACTGTAGGTCCTTTCCCGTATTCTTTCAGTGCTCTGTCTAATGTTCTGACTTGGGTTTGCAATGTTTCACAATTTCCGAGACCTCATTGCATGTTAAATGTGCGCCGAACAGAATTTTATACTTAGCCAGCCATAATTGTATATCTGCTTTACTGGAGATGTGTTAGGTGCTTTATTTTCATGAACACAATGGTAGGGTGCATTGTCTAATACCACAATACTTCCACCCGAAGTATTTGGTATTAGGCACTCTTTCAACCATTTCATATATTTTCCACTGTTGATTTTGTTGTGATAATCTTCCAGTGTTGATCTCGAATCATAGATGAGCTCTGCACCATCAATGATCCCCATTTTTCCTCCTGCATGATCCACTATTGCTCTTTGTCCAGAAGTTTCATTTTTCCACACACCTGGTATGTCACTATGCTGCCAACTTTTACTGACAGTATAGTGTGTATGCACTCACATTTCAATGATACACACAGCAGGTTTCTTTGCAACTTTCTCGTTTTCTCTCAAAGTTTTAAGAAAGCATGCACACCATGCTACAGTGTCCTCCCTCTCAACCAGAAATGTTCATCTACTTTTACGTTTTTTGAAACAAAACCCCATATCCTTCAAATATTCCAGAAAATGTTTTATTTCCCTGAGAAACTAATGTATGTGTCCTACTTCACCCAATTGTAAAGGTATTTCTCTTTTAACATTGTAAAATTCCAAAAATTTTCTTTTCAGTAAACACTTATCAAAGTCATTGAGACACTTCATTTTCTTCCTCAATGTCTTCTTCCTTGGTGTCAAAATTTTTTGATCACTCTGTCTGGCTTTTGTAACATCATTCACAACATTACACACTGTCCTTACACTCATTCCTACTGCAGCTACTGCTCTCTCCAGAGGTTGTTCTGATAGTGATGGTATTACCAAACCTTTCTGTTTCTCTTCTCAACAGAACTAAACTACATTAGTGATCAAGACTTTTCTGTCTGAGAATACTCTTCGGTAACGTATGTTTGTGCAATCACTATCCATTTCAGCAGACGCTAAGTATACACGGTAGTAGTAACACACCGTGACAATAGTGTGTACACTGCTGAGCCATGTGCGTCATTTGTGTAGTGTCAAGTGTTGTCAGACACCTTAGGCCTCATCACTATGTAAACAAAGCTTAGTTCCATGTTCTGCCATTGGAAATTGTAAAATGAACAGGTAATAACTTGGTCCAATATTAGGGAACACACATTTTCAATAAATTACCAGCAACCATTAAAAACTTGGTTTCAGATAAACCACAACTTAAAAAGGGTTTGAAAGACTTTTTGGTAGACAACTCCTCCTACTTATAGGTGAATATCTTAAAAAGGACTGTTGAATAAGCTTAAGTAAAAATGTGTATTAGATTCTAGTTTTGACAGCACTTGGTCACTATACTCAAGATTGGGTATTTTGGATATGATAAATTTATTAAAAGTGCGTAACTATGTTTCATTATATTATAGTGTATTAGCTTTGTAAATATTAGCAGTTCCAGTTTACTGTAATGTATTCACATATCTTGACAATCTCCTGACAAATGATGGGGTATGGAATGAGTATTATACTCAAATGTGGTATATTTTTTATGTTATACTTTCTGACATGTTCCACTCCCACAAGAATCATCTCATTTTTGGGTTTATGCAATGAAAACTGAATCTAATCTAATCTAAATGTATGTAATATGTATTTGTGCAACATATACTTAGCCATTGCCATGAACTGTTAGTAGAAATAATAACACATACAGTATCAATCTGTATGGAATATTGTTATTAATGTTTACGATGCCCTCTGAGTTACAGTGTATGTTTCTGACATGATAAAAGAAATGAACTATGCAGTTGCTAGTGTTTCATCTCTGAAGATGTCCCCTACCGACTGGGATGAAATGAGTGAATAGCGTATGTGTCAGCCATGGCCTGTAAGCCCAAAACTTTTGATGAAAGTAAACACAATTAAGTGATAACTTAGGCTGTTCTCCTACAGTTATTGCCCCTCTTTTTTCCTTTGTACTCTGGAAGCATTTTATTGCTATATACATAAACACATCAGTAATTTCTCTTTCAAGGCCTACAATTGTGCACGGTTGTATTCAGAGATTATGCGTGCCTGCTTAATCAGCTTAAATGATGTCCTCGAGACAAGCAGTGAATCTCAATGGGGAGCCTTCACGTTTCTCAAGGTTCCTCAAATCCTACTGCAACTTCACCGGCATCATTTAGCTTCAAGATCTGGTACGTATCATTTTTTAAAAATAAATATTTGTTTCAGTCATTGTGTGTTGTACTTTGTAATTAAACCTTATGCTTACAGATGTGTAATAGTGAGACTGTAATAGAAGTGTGTATACCTTTGTACATTGTGTCTCCTTCTAACATCATAACAAATATAAAATCTTATAACAAAGAGTGTTTTAAAAATTCAGTTAACACTGTGTAACCAACTTTGGCAATTTAAAGTCAGTTAGCAAAAGTATTTGAAAAAGTCTTTGAATGATAAGTTTTCAGAAGTGATGTTCTGGTTTAAGAATGTGATAGCAAGGAGGCCATGGTCAAGTTCTAAAATGACAGGTGTATGATGTACTCAGTCAGATCATTCATTCAGAAAAGATGGTGTGTGCAACAGAAACTAGGTGTAAACATTAGAAAGCAAGGTTGATGTTAATAACTTGTACTTCTAAGAATTTTTTAATGAAGGATTAGAAGACCTGTTACTCTTTGCTTCATTCCATTTTAATTTTCAACATCTTTCATTGTCTTTTCTCATCTATTTCTCACTGCCCGCACCTACTTCCGTTACGTACAATGCACTTAACTTGCTTACTCTTATTAACTCATGCACAATGTTTTAGTAATAATCTCTGTCTTGCATATTACCTTGTCTTCCACCTTTAAGCTCTCAGGTTTTCAAATCTCGTCCAATGCAGTCCCCAACAATAAGTCTTTCCTTCTCATCCTGTATGGTAAGTCTCCCCTGACCAGCGGTTCTGGGTGACTTTCCCAGAATCTACCCCTTTTCCTAGACCTCTCCAGTCCTTCCCCTTCACCCCTTCTTCCTTCCCCTTCAACCCTTCTGCCTGAAGAAGCAGGCACTGGCTCCCAAAGCTTACCAATCACAACAGTCTTTTATTGGTGTGTTCTGACACCTCTTAGAGAGTAGATTTTTTTATCTACCCAATTAAATAATTTCATCAATAATTGATTGTTTTCGTTGTTATATATTAAGTAAGGTCTAGTTATTTCAGAATTTACAAGCTGTTTCTGAAAATTTACATTTTCAACTGCATTATTCCCAAAATCCCAGGTATCACTGGCAGTAGAGTATTCAAATTTTCAGGGAGTTGCAGTGTAGATATACTGAGTCCTCTCAGCTAAAATAAAAATGTAATGTTAAGTATAATTAAAATTACATGGGAATAGGTACAAAAAATTAACCACATAGTTAAAATATTTTATTTCCCAAACCACTGGCTGAAGTGCAATGACTTTATTTCAATGCTCTAAGAAAATAATGTGTAATATGCTGTATAGGTTTCAAGTCCATTGCTAGAGTGGTTTCTGAAATGTAGGGAAGTCGAGTTACAAAATTTAACATTTTCGATATAGGGTGTTACAACTCCCTTTAAGGTGTTGCTCGACACTATTTTTCTTTTCCCGCAGAATTTGTAATTAATAAGTCTGCAGAATATTAATTTTTACATTTCGTGGTCATTCATAGCCATTCTATCTGTGATTGACTATACTGTAGATAGAACCAACAGTGCACTTAGTGCGAAACTAGAACCATTTTACGCGAAGAGTTTTGGTGTTTTCAAAATAAGCTGACCAGTTTTTCTCCAGTTGCTATTGTGTAGAATGTGGACACTATATATTGACAGGTGGGTGCCACCATAAGCAAACTAGAATTTTGGCTGCCGGAGATATGAGGAATGGTGTGGGGAAGGAAGCTCCATCTAGCCTCTGGCAGGGCAACAGATGTCTTGCATCGCTGTGAAAGCAGAAATGACTACTTGGTCACCAGTCCCTTCTGGTTTTATGATGGTCTTAATTAAAGTCTATGGTGGACAGGATTAGTTTTTTCACTTATTTTGAAATAAGAACAGAAAATATCAAGCTAGGGAATAGCCACTGTTCCTTTGCTTGTTGAGGTTGGCAGAGTGTTGTAAATGAAGTTTTTCAGTTCTGACCTGTAGATGGAGTCAAAATTCAAAGCATGTGCCACCTAAAACTGCCATGTTAAGTTTCCGCATTATATCAACTTTTGAACTTTAGCTAGCAGACAGATGTAAACGTTCCTGTGTTCAAAGATTCTAGGTCACATTGCTGAGTATTATGTTGCACTATGCAGCATGTATCTTACACAGACCATTCTGCCATCTTCAGTTGGTGGTGGCACCAGATAATTGAGCGTGCTGCTACATTGTTGCTTTTGTGCACTTTTTATGTTGCAAACATGTTCCTACACACATTATCTTAACAAACTGGGCTTTGCCAGATGATGAATAATACCAGTAATGGAAAATTAGTTGCATTTTTTATATTTATTTGCAGAAAATCAAGCTATGTAAAACTTTCTCTGATAAAATAGTTAACCTGGATACAATTTGCTATGAAACATCTGCTATGTAATTTCCTTTGGTCCCTATGACTAGCTAATTAACTGCTGCTCCATGCTGTACTTATTTGTCTAGTACGTTTTCTTTTTTTGCACGAGAGAGAGAGAGAGAGCCCATTGGCGGATGTCATGTCTCCTGTTGGCTTACTGTGCTGAAATACGTTGGCAGTTCTGCCATTTTAAATGCTTGCATTTTCAGTATCTAAACTAAATTTCTGTACCCAGATTTTAACGCACTCAATGTTTACACACAAAACCATGGGCAGAAGCCACAAAAATGTTCAGAAATGGTTATCTCTAACCAACAAAGCAGAATCACATGTAAATTAGTCTTATGTAACAATCTACTGATACCTTAACGCTACTCTGTGGCCATCACAGCATGCAACAGTGAAACACACTAGTGTAAAAAATCCAATAGGGTAAAACAGGTCTCTTCCACTGGAATAGAAACAGCTATTGAATAATTAAATACCCAGCAAATGCACATAATTTGCATGGTAAACCTCTTATTAAGGCAAATGTTTTTTGCATTTGCTCCTCATTACAATATTGGTAAAAACATATACAAATATCTGTATAGACTTTTAAATTAATGTTTTCTGTCCATTTTAATACATGCTAAATAGTCGTGGAATGGCCAGGTGAAACAAGTTTGAATAAAATAAAAACTACAACAATTAAATTGCAACATATTGCTATTTACTAATATGTTCACACATGGATAGAAAACTATTTACATTGCAACAGTGAGAGACAAATCCACATCATAAAACTATCTTATTGTGTATGTCCTCATATTTTAGCTGTTTTAATATTATGTATCTGACACACAAGAGGGAAAACCGCTTGGCAATTTAGTGTAATGAACATGGAACACAGATATAAACGGTATCTAAGCTGGCATCTACAATAAACTAGTGGTCATAATTAACGAGCATATTCGCTTGTGTGATATGTCTCAGAATATTGTGCTGCATACATTATATGCTATGACTACACAAGTTGTGGAAGATACATAGCTTTTATAATGTCATAATTTCTATCCATTGTATAATTCTATAATTGTATCCACGTTAACTATTTTATCACAGAACGTTTTAAATAGCTTGATTTTCTGCAAATAAATATAAAAATTGCAACTATCACAATATACTTATGACAGTTGATGATTTGTATATGTTTTTTTTTCCTTTAATTAAGAACAATTATTTCTGTTTCTTTTAGGAGAACTGCCAGATACACGAGAAATTGGTGATTATTCCAAAGACATTGTAGACTCAATAGAGCTGCTTCTGCAGTACACACCACTTCTGGATATTATGGATTCAAAGTGTTCTTGCAACTGCCTAGAATTTTTGTTGAAAGAACTGCAAAGTGTTGGGCTTGTTACAGATGCACATGTGCAACATTATAAAACCAAACGGTATGCTTTCAGAATTCAATGACGTATAATAGTGGTAAAAAAAAAATGGTAGTTGAAATATTTAACAGATTTTCATGTTTCATTGATTTACTTGTCATGGTTTAAGAACATTTAAAAGATGTAGTTTGGTAATTAGTAAGGTAATGACAGCCACACAACTCACAATTTATAATGTGTGTAGTTACTTGTCTGCAGTGTGTTATTGGTTTACAATATAATGTTGTTTATGTTATATCTTTGTTAAAATGAGTAATTCATTCATTAATAATATCATTGAGAAACATCACTCTATAAGTAGGTAATTAATATGTAAGAAAGGGCATCATTCACAAATTTGTGTAACTACAACTAATCAGATACAGGAGAGGATCAGCGGTGTCCACATAAAGAGCAAGTCTGAAAGGAATAAACACTTCTCTGTTCTTAAGGACACTAGATGAAGGAAATGAATTAAGAATAATAAATAACTGAAAACAAATTATTAATCTCACACAAACGTTTGTGTATCATTATACTGTATAGGATGTTAGGCCTCCAGGGATAATGACCAAGACGGTTTTCCCTTTTTGTAATTTATCGTGCACTTTCTCAGTCGAACATCTGCAGAAGCTGTCCAGTAAATTCATTAATGCATCAGGGCAACGTTGCCAAACGTGTCTCCCAGTCAACCACAAGATCATTGTCCACTCAGTCTTACCAATACGCATTTCCCTGATGTTTTTGGAATGGTTTATATTTTAAATATCATGCAGGGTGGTGGCTTTTATCACCAGTTACATACATCACTGTACACTTTTGCTTCTCATTGCCACTAGTTCATATGATTCTGGGTTCCCCTTTTGATCTACGTTACCAATTTACATTAATATATAGGAACCTTTGTGGTGCAAATGTATCACATAGTGATAAAATTTCACTGCTTTTACCTCGTAATCACCTGGAAGCCATTGAACGATGATAGTTTTCCTCCAGAAGCTGAATCCGTTTAAAGTGAAAAATCTTGAGAGCCAGCCTTAGATAGCTTTGAAACCGGTGACACCCTAGTTCTTTGGCTAAAGCCAATGCTTTGAGTTGGCATGTTTCACTAGTCAGCACACATCCATATTTTTGCCTCTCATTTACATAATCATACAGCCATTTTTTGAGGTCAAATGCTTTGCTATCTGGCCGTGAAATCCCTGGCAATAAGTGTCCATTTCGTAAAGCAGTATTTTGTTTTTTTGCCAGTGGTGAATACAATCCTTGCTCACATCACACTTTCTGCCCATTGCAAGGTTTCCAATGTTCCCTGCTTCTTCAATGATGTTTTCTTTAGCTGTATATGAGTGACAATGAGATCTTGTAGCCATAATTAACAAGTTAACAGGTGTTTAATACTTCTAACATGCTACTGACATGTCACGGCTTGCGGCTGCAACAACACTATAGTATAATGGGATTTACTTTTGACAGTGGAGCAGTACCAACCTTATTGTAATTAGTCTGCACACCCCAGTTTTTTGTCCTTAAATTTTGGAAAAATTGTGTGTGGATTATTCATGTTTATACAGTAATTAAATTGGCATTGGTACTCAAAAATGAAATTTAAATCAATGAGGATAAACTTGCGTGTAAAACCAGCTGTGTCATCAAGAAAGAAGAAAGAAATTGCAAGCTTCCAGGCTAATAATTACTCAGTGCTAATGATAAGAGCAGGTTAAAGAAAGAAAAGGAATTGAAAATCATGAAACTTGTAAAAGAATGTAACATTTCCTGAGAGTTGCTTATAAGAAAAAGGTAATAGTTTGATATGTAAACCAGTTACACAGTCATGTGTTTCACTACTCCAAATTGGTTTTTGTTTGCTGTTCTTGTTGAAACATCAAGTCTGAAAGTTTGATCTCCTCCTATCCCCTTATTGTCAGGGTCAGCAGCAATTTTTATAGTGTGAAAATTTCTTTACTTCCAGTGTTTTTTGTGCAGTGTACTTAAGAGTGTTCAGTGCCCTCGGTTGTTGCAGATACTTAACAAAACACTGATTGTGTTGCAGAATAGCTACACAAATCACATACTCATTTAAGTCTTGAGTAGATAAAAACAGCAGTAAATAACAGTTATGGTGAAATTTTATGGTATGACTTATGCGTCAGCCAAAATATGTATCTCATGGCTCACAATGTATTTGCACAATACAGTATTAGAATGTAATACAGGCCATTCACATTGGAGAGAAAACTTTCTGTTAGAACAGATTGAATATCAACTGAAATTTCTTTCCCATTTGCCAAGTTTAACAAAACAATAAACAATTTAAATTTCATTTTGATTCAGATCTCCCTATTGTGTAATACTTTTTCCCCCATGGAGCCAAAAATAACTTAGTAACAACTGGGGGGGGGGGGGGGCAATGTTTTCACCACTATTGGGTGTTGAACTCTTCTATTACTGCATAATCAGAGTTTTTTAGCTGTACCAATTCATATTCAATCAATCCAAACAATGATAGTAACAGCAAAATAAAGTTTAATTGTAAGGATGTTGCTCGATAGGTTTCCAGTCACCTTTTTCTGTTTTAATCTGCTGTCTGATAGTCAGTCGGGTAACATAATTCACTTTGTGGAATATTTTGACAACATTGTATGCTGCCATCTTCAAGTGATCCTAATAAATGAGTATTTCCTCGATTACCATTCGAATGACTGTGTTCTTTCTGGAACTATTTTTTATAGGCTTTCTAGGCAGAGTCCAGTCCATGCTCAGCCTCTTAGGCCTTGTGGGTGGTGGGGAAGATCAGTGCACCATCCCAGTACAAGCCCCAGCCAGTGATCTGTATGTTTTTGTCACTGTGCATTGAATTTGGTTGATGTGTAATGCATGCGCTACTGGAATACAAACTCGGGCCTACAGTTAAGGCACAGCAAATATTAACTTTTACACACATGACCACAGTCTCTGGCTGCTGAGGCCAGACTGTGAGCAGCAGCACATGAGGGGAAAAGCAATCGTGTGGTGGGGGTAAGAAGGAGGCTGTGGCGGAGAGGGGGAGGTATAGCAGGGTAGGGGTGGGGGACAGTAAAGTGCTGCTTGTGGGAGCATAAAGGGATGAGAAGGTAGGGCAGCTAGGTGCAGTTGGGGGAGGGAAGGTTAGACAGAGAACGTGGTTTGGGGGGGGGGGGGGTTGCAGAAGAAAAGAAGCAAAGTAAGAAGACTGTGGGTGTGTTCGTGGAATAGAAGGCTGTGTTGTGCTGGTATGGGAGCAGGGAAAGGGCTAGATGGGTAAGGACAATGACCAACGAAGATTGAGGCCAGGAGGGTTACAGGAACGTAGAATATATTGCAGGGAGAGCTCCCACCTATGCAATTCAGAAAAGCTGGTGTTAGTGGGAAGGATCCAGGTGGCATGGGCTGTGAAGCAGTTATTGAAATGAAGAATGGCCTGGGAGGGGGGGGGGGGGGGCTCAGTATCTGGATGGTTCAGCTGGTTCTTGGCTACAGTGTGTCGCTGACTATTCATGCGAACAGACAGCTTGTCATGCCGAGGTAGAATGCAGCACAGTGGTTGCAGCTTAGCTTGTAGATCACATGACTTGTTTCACAGCAACCTAGCCTTTGATAGGATAGGTGATGCTTGCAACCGGACAGGAGTAGGTGGTGGAGGGATGGTGTGTGGGAGAGGTCTTGCATCTATGTCTGTTACTTGGTTATGAGCCATGAGGCAAGAGGTTGAGAGCAGGGGTTGTGTCGGGGTAGATGAGAATATTGTGTAGGTTCGGTGTGTGGCGGAATACCACTGTGAGAGGGGTGGGAAAGATAGTGGGCAGGACATTCCTCATTTCGGGTCACAACAAGAGATAGTCTAAACCCTTGTGGAGAATGTGATTCAGTTGCACCAGTTCTGGTTGGTACTGAGTTACGAGGGGAATGCTTCTCCGTGGCCAGACTTTGGGAGGTGGTGGGTGACTTGAGAGATAAGGTGCAGGAGACCTGTTTTTGTACAAGACCTGAATGAGACCCTTGGTATATTTTGAGAGGCTCCGTTCATCACAACAGACACGATGGCCATGGGTGGCTAGGATGTATGGAAGGGTCTTCATGGTGTGGAGTGGGTGGTGGTGGTCAAGGTGGACATGTTGCTGGTGGTTAGTAGGTTTGATATGGATGGAGGTACTGATGTAGCAATCTTTGAGACGGTGGTCAACATTGAGGATCATGGTCTGTTGGTTTGAGGTGTTGAGGTTCTGGAGGAGTGCGGATTGCGTGTCCTCACCCCCGATCCAGATCATGAAGATGTCATGCATGAATAAAATTGGGTGAAGGGTTTGGGACTCTGGGTGTTCAGGGAGGACTCTTCTATATGGCCCATGAATAGCTTGGCATAGGATGATGCCATGCGGGTTGCCATAGCCATGATGCCTTCAAAGAAGAAGTAATTGTGGGTGAGGATATAGTTGGTCATGGTGATTAGGAAAGAGGTTGTAGGTTTGGAATCTGTTGGGCATTGGGAAGGGAAGTGTTCAATAGCAGTAAGGCAATGGGCATTAGCGACATTAGTGTTAAGGGAGGTGGCATCAGTAGTGGCGAGCGGGGCACTATGTGGCAAAGGAACAGGAACTTTGGAGAGTCAGTGGAGGAAATTGGTTGATATCTCTTATTGGGAGGGTAGGTTGCAGTTAATAGGCTGAAGGTGTTGGTCTGTGAGGGCAGAGATTCCGTCAGTGATGACACAATTTTGTTGTGCCTGTCTGCAACTCGTCATTTTAGCTTTTGTATTCCTAACTTAGTGAATACCATTGCAATATGTTTTCACATTTTTCTTTGTCTCCTATAACTTTTAGAGTGGGGTCCTTTGACCTCAGGGCAGATGGAATCAGGTAGTTGTTATAGGAACTGCTCACAAAAACTCAGTGTAAGGTGTTATTCCATACCCTTGTCACTTAATTGAAAACTGTACTGTCCAACATATGTAGGATGTCATCAACCTGCATTAGGTGGTCTTTGTTCCTCCTGTCCTCAGAGCGGGTGGACCCCTCTCATATTAGGGACTGAATGATCCCTCCTTTATAACTTTCCTCAACCTATCCTCCTTTTATTCCAGAGGAAGGAAATAGTACTTCCAAAAGATTGGATAGTTTATTGTACTTTTTGTGTGGTTACCATCTCCTGAATATTATTTATTGGCCTGCCATATTGTCTCATAATTTTATAGTGTTATCAAGTGAATGTTCCTTCTGATACCACCGTAAACATGCAGATATAAATCCATAAGTGTAGTCTTTTGATAAGCACTGTCAATCAGTGTGCTATCTCACCTTTGTCTGAGCAATATTTGCAGGAACTGTGGCCAGTAATTTTTGTGAATAATCACAAATTTAGTGTTCAGTGGGATTTGTATTTGTTACCAGGTTATGAACTTGTAATCTATAGTAGCATGTTTGTCATTACTGTACATAATATTTACTATCTGAGACTTAAATTGATATGACTGTTTAAAACACTGGAAACATCTTAAAATCCTAACAAATAAACTACAGCCACTTCTTTTCTTCATCATTCTCCACCTCTTTAACAGTCTTGATAGTATAGTGTATGCCTGACTTTTCTTCTTTGTTTAGCTGTACAAGTAGTTGTGTTCTATGGAATTGTAATGAAATTAGTTTTGCCAATAATGCTTTCTCCATTTGCACAAAATTGATTGACATTCATGCTCTTAAATTTGATTTTTTCCCTGTTTCTTAAGGGAAGGCATGATCGTTGCAGTACTGAAACCTGACCAAGCAGCACAACAGACACCCTGTATACCAAAAATTATAACGAGAGCAGAGTCAACTCTCTCTGGAATTCTCAAGACCTTGGATACTGATTATGTTAAAATACAGGTAGTATTTAAAATTGGCTTGTTGTGTGTGAGACATATAAGTCTCTTTTGAAATTTTAGTACTGGTGGTGTTTATAATTCAAGACTATAAGTAAGACTTCAATAGAACTGATGAAAGTGATGATAATGAACATAGAGGACCTCATGCAGTTAATCAGAGGACCAACTCGTGAAGGTGAATCCTTTACTTTTTGTGACAGACAGACTCACACGTTTTGGCTCAGTTAGCATAGAAAACTGAATTGGTGATCATAAGGCTTTACAGCATCACTGAATGTGGTTGTAGTTAAGAAGACTAAGCTCTCAGGAGACAGAGTAGGTATTAAAATTCATGGAGAAGAAATAAAAACTTTGAGGTTCGCCGATGACATTGTAATTCTGTCAGAGACAGTAAAGGACTTGGAAGAGCAGTTGAATGGAATGGACAGTGTCTTGAAAGGAGGATATAAGATGAACATCAACAAAAGCAAAACAAGGATAATGGAATGTAGTCTAATTAAGTCGGGTGATGCTGAGGGAATTAGATTAGGAAATGAGACACTTAAAGTAGTAAAGGAGTTTTGCTATTTGGGGAGCAAAATAACTGATGATGGTCGAAGTAGAGAGGATATAAAATGTAGACTGGCAATGGCAAGGAAAGCGTTTCTGAAGAAGAGAAATTTGTTAACATCGAGTATAGATTTAAGTGTCAGGAAGTCATTTCTGAAAGTATTTGTATGGAGTGTAGCCATGTATGGAAGTGAAACATGGACGATAAATAGTTTGGACAAGAAGAGAATAGAAGCTTTCGAAATGTGGTGCTACAGAAGAATGCTGAAGATTAGATGGGTAGATCACATAACTAATGAGGAAGTATTGAATAGGATTGGGGAGAAGAGGAGTCTGTGGCACAACTTGACCAGAAGAAGGGATCGGTTGATAGGACATGTTCTGAGGCATCAAGGGATCACCAATTTAGTATTGGAGGGTAGCGTGAAGGGTAAAAATCGTAGAGGGAGACCAAGAGATGAATACACTAAGCAGATTCAGAAGGATGTAGGTTGCAGTAGGTACTGGGAGATGAAAAAGCTTGCACAGGATAGAGTAGCATGGAGAGCTGCATCAAACCAGTCTCAGGACTGAAGACCACAACAACAACAACAAGCTCTCAGGAGACGTTATCTTATTGTAGCACTTTCTGTGCAGGTGAGAGGGATTGCATGTTTCAGTTAAGTGGAGGGCTATACCAGTGGCAGCATAGCTGCTGGCAGACTCTCCTAAGCCAGCCAGGCCTCTGCAGAAGAACCAGACAAAGAGTGTCTCACAACTATTTACTTGGACAAAGCTAATATAATGTTTTTCAGCATTTTATAGGAATCGTACATTTGATTCTCACCTTTTTTCTCTCATGTGGTTTAATAGTTGAATAAATCAGTGCTGAACCATTTGTGTTCTAGTGTCAGATTATTCATTTAATAATGTTGTCTGCCTTGTTCAGTCTAAGCTTGTGCTTTGTCTTTAAGGATTTCACCATCAATGAGACATTAAATCCTAATTTTCCGTCTTTTATTGAGTGTTTTGGTGTGAGGAACATTTTGTTTCTGGTATTTTATTATCAAATGACTTCATAGTCAAGCAGTAATATTTCTGAAATTCCTTAGCACATGGCATGTGCATTGCAAAACATTACAAAGATAAATTTATCAGTTTAATAAGTAATGTCTCGTTAAACTAGTTGGCCAAAACTTCATCTTAATGATTTCAAAAAGTGGACAGTTAAATAGAACAGTACCACTACAAAGCAATACAGGATGTTGATTTAATTCTTTAGTGACTATTGAGGTCACAACAGTTAATACTTTGAACACTTGCTCTAAAATGCTAATTAATTAATTTTCTCTTTGTCATATATTGTGACCCAAATGATACCTCCACATTTGTTCATGGAATGTGCATTTATTTTTCATAACGGAAAAATGTTCTGACTTTTCATATTGACTCCTATAGTAACTGTAAATAGTAGAGGCATGATAGTTTATTTATAAACCATCATTATTTGGTTTTCAAACTGCAGTGAAACCTTACTTTGAAAAACCTCTTTCAGGAAGCTGTTGTGAGCATACTGTGTCAGGTGTTAACTGGAAAAAGTTTTGAACTGATACTCTCTGTGGCAACAGTACAGGGGAAGCTGCGTACTTTTGTGTCCAAATTGATTAAGTTTAATGAATGCAGCAAACAGATAGGTGGTGAAGGAGGGAAGGCTTCACAGACTCGTGCAGTTTTATTTGATGTCACATTCCTTATGCTATGTTTCATAGTGCATACATATGGTTCAGAGGTAAGTACAGTTGCTTTTTATATGTATGAGATTTATTTTTTTGTAACATATTAATTGTAAGTCAATAATGATGTGCACCTGTGTGTTCTTCCAAGTTGTTGTTTCCATTGTATGCACAGTATTTCAAAAATTGGCACAGCCATCTTCTTTAGGTGCTGCAAGTTTTGCTGTTACATGTACTGACTGCCTGGACTCTATCTAGTCCAGGTAGTGAGGATATAATAACAGCAAAATTCCCAGAATCTGAAGAAGACGAGTGGGTTGGTCATTGAAATATTGTGCAACACCTGGAAAAACATGATTGATCAATCACACAGAGAAAACCACATTTATCAGAATCTGGTAAGAGCTTAGCTCTCTTGAAAACAATCAGTCATGCAAAATGCGTATCAATGAAAAATTGATATGATCATGCAAAATTGTGGACAGAAACTAAAAAAAAGAATAATTCTTTAAGCATGTTTAAGTAACATACATGTAGTACTGTAAGTATTCTACAAGGACAACCCCATCTTGTCAAACACAGTGCCTGAGTGTCAATTTTTATGATAAAATCTATCTTCACAAGGTATTGTTCATCCAGTAACACATTTAATCTGTGTCATGTTTATTCTATTTTATTTACAGTAGTAGCTGATGGAAACAGCAATGACAGATATTTTGTTTTCCTTCTGAGTCATACACTATTCCTGTATGACTAAGAGTTACCTCTAATATTAGAAGCTGTGTAAGTGTGTCGGGATAAGGGCTGGGGGTAGATTGCAGTGAACTGTTGGAGATTTCTGGAACAAATATCTAACACGAAACAATCAGTGTACTGCCAGTAGGATGAGTAAATAAACCCAGTCATAGGAAAGAAGATATGTTGTTAAATAAACCCAGTCATAGGAAAGAAGATATGTTGTTAAATAAACCCAGTCATAGGAAAGAAGATATCCTGTACAGTTTCTAAGTTATGATGTTCAACTACTTTTTTACATGCCTGCATAAATAAGAAGTTGGATGTTGTAACTCAGCTTTCGAACTTGCATTTTTCTCCTAATAACACAGTCACATGCATCTAGATTGAGGTACCCCCCACCTCCTCCCAAATTGTTTACAAAACAGGCGTATTCCCTTCAGAATAATCTCCATTACAACTAATACATTTGTCCCAGCTGTGCTCCTACTGTTCAGTTCATTTTTAGAAGTGGCTGACAGCTCCTCCGTCATGTTTTTCTTGACTACTTCAATTTTATCAAATCAGTGTCCTTTCATGGCCCTTTTCATGCATGGAAATAAGAAAAAGTTGCATGGAGCCACATCAGACGAGTAAGGTGTGTGGGGCAGTGGAACCATGCCTCGGCATACGTCAACTTGAAGTTCCTTTTGATTGTTAGTCAGAACACGAGAAACGAACTTGGCAGCAACCCTTCTCATTCTAGAATCTTCCATTAAATTTCACTGAACTGAGGTACAGGATGACCCATTAATCTCTGACAGCTGATCAATTGTCTGCCAATGGTGTGTGAGCACAAACTCTCAAATTTTTTCAATATTTTTGTCGATTGGAGCAGTTGATGAATGTCCAGAGCGAGATTTGTCATCAGTCAATATGTTGCCTCTTTTAGATCGAGTAACCCGCTTAAACACTTGAGTTTTTCCCCGTAGCATCATCTTGGAAATCTCTTTTCAACATTAAAACATTTTCAGTGTAGTAAACAAAATTTCACATCTACTTGTTGTCCAGTTAAACTTACCATAATAAAAAGAGAACAAGAACAAACATTGCTAGCAAAAACAACTACTGCAGATGAACAGAACAAGCCAGGTCAACAACACAGACAGCACTGAACTGACAATGAGATGCGCTATACACACCTAGCAGCAGAAATACCTACTACACGAGCTCCGCCCACAGCAATGTTATTCCAGCTTTTTATTGGGTACCCCCTTGTATATTCTAGTGTTAACCTTCTTGTTTATGTGCTTGGTTAATGCCCAGCTCTTCACCTATATGGTGAATTCACCTATAATAAGTAACCAAGTTTACTTAAATGGAGTAAAACACAGTCACCAGCCTAATTAGGCATAGTAATGTGAACATTACTTTTAAAGAATCTGTATTGAATTTTGATAAAGGAAAGCTACCATTACTTCTTTCCCATAAAAGTGCAGTGAAACTCTGATATAATCAGATAAGTGATAGAGTGAATACCAGTGGTTATAAATAGTATGTGCAAGCTCTCACAGGAACGATTGACCCTGCATCTCTTCTCAACAGTAATACTTTGTCATATATAAGTTATCTCATCATCAAATGTTGTGAAAGACACTACTAAACCAAAATTGGACATGGACATAGTCCTGTTTCAATGGTTACTTTTCATATGGTACAAAGATAATTGTACGTCACTTGCAATAGGATTTTTACCCTCTCTATGAAGAAATCTTGTTTCTATTTTTATGAATAAAAGCAATTACAGTACCTTTATCTTTCATAGGCAAAGACTTAGAGGGGGGCCCTCAAACAGTCTTTCCAATTTTTAGTACACAAAACTCTAGAATTACTTCATAATGCAATTAATAAATTCATTGTTCAAGAATGTTTCTTCATATTAAGCAACACTAAAGTAGGGATTCTCAACTGACCACTGCACTAAAGCAAACTAAACACACTTTTCTGAGACGATTTGGCATTACTCTTTCACAGATTTCACTCACCTTGCTGGACTTCTAAAACATTTAATGCTGGTGATCTTTTATACAGGTTCTTAATAATCACTTTAAATGCATTTTGCTCTAGCTAACGTCAAAATAACGTGCTTCCTTTTGTCATTAGCACAACTAGTCATTTTTACTGACAGAATTAAATGCAGTTAATCTTTGAAGCACAAATACTTTTAATTCAAACAAATCAAACATTATGGAGGTTTTCATAAATGCCATACTAACTGCCTCCCTTGATTTCTGTTTAGTCCCCCTTAAACATCCCCCCTCCCTTGATTTCAATGAAACCCACTGTATTTCTATATATCTTGTTGCATTCAGAATTAAGCAACGCCAACAATCACTTATTTTCAATAATTTTTCACATACAGGATACTCGGATGTTAGTAATTATGTGGAATGGATCCTAAGGGGTATGATGAGAGGAACCAATTCAAGGGTCAGACACACAGTGTAACATATTTGCCTTATTATTGCAAATTAAACAACACTTAAATGTACTGGTTCATACTTTGACATAAATCTGACCTCTTAAATTTTGCTGAAGTGATGGCGCAATATTGGTGGCGAGTACATGGCCACCTCGTCTTTCCTCTGGATGTAACTTACTCTATTACTTTCTTCTTAGTGACAAAATTACCAACTTTAGAGCCTTTTCCAATAATAGAGCACCATTTTAGAGCCGTACTCACATCCGAGACCTTTCCATATTAATCCAGGTACTGGATGCCTCACTCGGCAGTTTTGCTCAGACCTGACTATCCAGTAGCTAGCTGCCGACTGACTGGGCTCTCTCACTTAGCGCCCAGACTGAGCGCCCCATCCACTTTTAGCCTGCGCCAGCCACATTTTGGTGCGCACCAACTCACTTCCGTTGCTAATGGGAAATACTGTTGCTTTTAATTTTATACAATGCAAGTCCCTCGATATGAACCAGCTTGTACATAGATGTAAACAAACATCTCTTAAAAAATCTTAATATTTAAATATAATAGAGTGAAACATTCCACGTGGGAAAAATATATCTAAAAACAAAGATTATGTGACTTACCAAACGAAAGTGCTGGTAGGTTGATAGATACACAAACATACACACAAAATTCAAGCTTTCGCAACCAACGGTTGCTTCATCAGGAAAGAGGGAAGGAGAGGGAAAGACGAAAGGATGTGGGTTTTAAGGGAGAGGGTAAGGAGTCATTCCAATCCCGGGAGCGGAAAGACTTACCTTAGGGGGAAAAATGACAGGTATACACTCGCGCGCACACACACACACATATCCATCCGCACATACACAGACACAAGCAGACATTTGTAAAGGCAAAGAGTTTGGGCAGAGATGTCAGTCGAGGCGGAAGTACAGAGGCAAAGATGTTGTTGAATGACAGGTGAGATATGAGTGGCGGCAACTTGAAATTAGTGGAGGTTGAGGCCTGGCGGGTAATGAGAAGAGAGGATATACTGAAGGACAAGTTCCCATTCCGGAGTTCTGACAGGTTGGTGTTAGTGGGAAGTATCCAGATAACCCGGACAGTGTAACACTGTGCCAAGATGTGCTGGCCGTGCACCAAGGCATGTTTAGCCACAGGGTGATTCTCATTACCAACAAACACTGTCTGCCTGTGTCCATTCATGCGAATGGACAGTTTGTTGCTGGTCATTCCCACATAGAAAGCTTTACAGTGTAGGCAGGTCAGTTGGTAAATCACGTGGGTGCTTTCACACGTGGCTCTGCCTTTGATCGTGTACACCTTCCGGGTTACAGGACTGGAGTAGGTGGTGGTGGGAGGGTGCATGGGACAGGTTTTACACCGGGGGCAGTTGCAAGGGTAAGAGCCAGAGGGTAGGGAAGGTGGTTTGGGGATTTCATAGGGATGAACTAAGAGGTTACGAAGGTTAGGTGGACGGCGGAAAGACACTCTTGGTGGAGTGGGGAGAATTTCATGAAGGATTGATCTCATTTCAGGGCAGGATTTGAGGAAGTCGTATCCCTGCTGGAGAGCCACATTCAGAGTCTGATCCAGTCCCGGAAAGTATCCTGTCACAAGTGGGGCACTTTTGGGGTTCTTCTGTGGGAGGTTCTGGGTTTGAGGGGATGAGGAAGTGGCTCTGGTTATTTGCTTCTGTACCAAGTCGGGAGGGTAGTTGCGGGATGCGAATGGACACCAACAAACTGAAAACAGCTTCCTCAGCTTAATATTTATATCTAAAAACAAAGATGATGTGACTTACCAAACGAAAGCGCTGGCAGGTTGATAGACACACAAACAAACACAAACATACACACAAAATTCAAGCTTTCGCAACCAACGGTTGCTTCATCAGGAAAGAGGGAAGGAGAGGGAAAGACGAAAGGATGTGGGTTTTAAGGAAGAGGGTAAGGAGTCATTCCAATCCCGGGAGCGGAAAGACTTACCTTAAGGGGAAAAAAGGACAGGTATACACTCGCACACACCCACACATCCATCCCCACATACACAGACACAAGCAGACATTTGTAAAGGCAAAGAGTTTGGGCAGAGATCTCTTTATGAGAGACTCACTTTCTTAATCCTTGGAACCATCAGTAACTGTGAACAAGTTTGACTATTGTTTCATGGAACTTTTTAAGCATGTTGTCACCTCAGCTTGCTTCTTGTTTGACAGAAAAATTATGAACAAATAAATGACATGATGGTAGTCTGTCATCGCTTATTGTGGCAATCCTGTGTATGGAACACTTTGAAGCAAGGACAGTAGAATCCGCCAAGTTCAAACCAACATGTTTTTATCGATACAAGAATGACAGGTTTGTGATGTGGCCGTGTGGAACAAAACCACAATAAACAGTTTTAAGAGTTCCTTGAACATTTAAGCTCCATCTATCCTAATATAAAATTTGTGATGAAACCTGAAAAAGAGGACCAGCTACCATTCTTCAGTGTGTTAACTGTGGAAAGACCAGACAGATCCCTGGATGGCAGTGTATAGAAATCCATGTACTCTGACCTCTACCTCTAAGCTATCCGTCACAAAGAAATTTTGTGCATGAGACTCTGGTCTATATATACTGAAGAACCAAAGAAACTGGTAAACCTGCGTAATATCGTGTTGGGTCCTCGCGAATATGTAGAAGTGCCTCAACACGACGTGGCATGGACTCGACTAATGTCTGAAGTAGTGCTGGAGGGAATTGACACCATGAATCCTACAGGGCTGCCCATAAATCCTAAGAGTACGAGGGACTGGAGATCTCTTCTGAAAAGCACATTGCAAGGCATCCCAGATACGGTCAGTAGTGTTCACGTCTAGGGAGTTTGGTACCCAGCAGAAGTGTTTAAACTCAGAAGAGTATTCCTGGAGCCACTCTGTAGCAATTTTGAATGCGTGGGGTGTTTCATTGTCCTGCTGGAATTGCACAAGCCTGTCGGAATGCACAATGGACATGAATGGATGCAGATGATTAGACAGGATGCTTATGTAAGTGTCACTTGTCAGAGTCATATTTCGGCGTAACAGGGCTCATGTATCACTCCAACTGCACACGCCCTACACCATTACAGAGCCTCCACCAGCTTGAACAGTCCCGTGCTGACATGCAGGGTCCTTGAATTCATGAGGTTGTCACCATACCCGTACACTTCCATCCGTTTGATGCAATTTGAAACGAGACTCATCCAACCAGGCAACATGTTTGCAGTGATCAACAGTCCAATGTCAGTCTTGGCAGACCCAGGTGAGGCATAAAGCTTCGTGTCATGCAGTCATCAAGGGTACATGAGTGGGCCTTCGGCTCCGACAGCCCATGTTGATGATGTTTCGTTGAAAGGTTTGTGTGGTGACACTTGTTGATGGCCCAGCATTGAACTCTGCAGCAGTTTCCAGAATGGTTGCACTTCTGTCACATTGAAAAATTCTCTTCAGTCGTCGTTGGTCCCATTCTTGCAGGATCTTTTTCTGGCTGCAGCGATGTAGGAAATTTGATGTTTTAGCAGATACCTGATATTCACAGTACACCCATGAAATGGTTGTACAGGAAAATCCACACTTCATAGCTACCTCGGAGATGGTGTGTCTCATCACCTGTGCACCAACGTAACACCACGTTCAAACTCATTTAAATCTTGATAACATGCCATTGTACCAGCAGTAATCAATCTCACAACTGCATCAGACATTTGTTGTTTTATATAGGCATTGGCGACCGCAACACCATATTCTGCATGTTTACATATCTGTGTATTTGAATACGCAAACCTATACCAGTTTCTTTCGCACTTCAGTGTAAATCTAACATTTTCAGACAAGGAGAGCCTCACCAAGTAATTACAAAACCTATGAGTAGTGTTCTGAAGGAATGGGTAACCAGATCATCAAATTGAGCAGGCCTTGGAAGCCAAATCAAGAACACCTGAGAGAGAGATTAGGACTGATACAGAGAAACAAAAAATCGCTATCTACATTGTGCTCGCCCAATATCTGGAAAGATTGTTAGACTGCTATGGCAGCACAGCATCCAGTGTAGTTTGCTTCCATCGACAAAGATGAAAAATCTTTTTTACCAAATTACAGACGATCGAGGTCTCCGAAAGCCAGGTGTATACCACTTTCCATGCAAATGTGTCTTGACGTACATGGGGCAGACTTTAAAAACAGGTGAGGAGAGATGCAAGGAACATCGGCAACACACCTGACTAGAGCAACCCTGTAAATCAGCTGTCACTAAGTACTGGCTAGAATATAATCATGAAATGAAATACGATGAGTTCAGTACCTTGGTGCAAATGCCTAATTCCGAGGACAGTGTAGTGAAGAAGTCTACCAAAAGAAAAATTTTAGAAAAACTAATAAATTGAGGTGTAGGTTTCATTTTAAACAAGGCTTGTGGTCCTACACTCATTAAAATCTCACCAGCCATCACATCTACCAGAGTGGGAAAATGCTGAGAGAATATGCATTTCGTGAAATAATCAGTGCAAGCTTTCAGAAAAAAAGCATCAATGGGCAAAATGGGCTTCATGAGTTGAAAGTAGTTCACAATGTAGTTGGGTTCCAGGCAGGGAATACATGTAACAGCACACATTAGTGGCAGAAGAAGGCTACAGGTTCAGTCCTTGAAGCATTATGCATAAAAGGGAAATAACAAGTCAGCTGAACACTGGGAAAGCCACCTTTAATAAGATAGAAACTCAAATAAAACAGCGATAGATATTTGCTACCTGTACGTTTTCAGTTTATAGTTTACATTAAGTGTTCTGCTGTTAAGTGGTTCCTGTGAACAGCAGATTTAACAAATATAAATTAATTAAGAATCGAGGATGGAGTATAATTATTTAGTGTGGGTCAGTAGTTCAGTAAGTGTCAGACTGCAAATTTGAAGATCTGTGTATGATCCTCCAATCGCTCCTTGTTTTTTTTTTCTGCTCTTCATCACTTCTTTCACCTCTGGTTGAAATTTGTGTATATGAAAAATGCCAAATTGTACCATGGTTCAGAATCCACAATGTGTAGTTCCCCTGTAATCGGCAGGTTGAGTCAGTTCAATGGTCAGAGGAAGGCAAGAGTATACCATCTCCAATAGGACATCAGTAGGACATTACCTTGTTGAACATTGTGATGTTCAAACAAGTCATTGTGTCAAGGACAGCTTTACTAGGAATAGCCAAATAGAAGATCTGCTAAGAAACAGACAGACACATAGAAGTAGATGTAAAAAAAATGCTAACATTCCAAACAGTGTCCTCCCTCGGTGTTAACATGCATGCCCACCCTCCCACACTCACACTCACACACGCACCCACCCACGTGGAAGGGGGTGGGGGGGGGGGGTGAGGGGGATGAAGGAGAGAATCCTTGTTTCCTGCCAGCACTGCATGTTACAAACCAGTGAGAAGGGGACGAGGGGAGTGTATCACATGATGCACTAAGTAACAGTCTTTCTGCTGATTCTGTCTGTCCGGTCATACCAATATTATAGTGACTGTTTTGCCTTTCTCTGTTTATTGCGAGTGTTGTAAAGGGAACAAAACATATATCAAGTGAATGTTCAAGAGAAACAACTTGACATGTTTATCAATTTATGAGGGAATGTCTCTGGTAGAAGCTGGTTCCCAAATTAAGGATGCCCCTAGTATTGCCTCCAGTCGGCAAGAATGATGTCAGGTAGAATATATGGTGTGGAACAGAAACAGAAAGCAAACTGGCTATACCCCAAAGTATTCATTGTCTCTCTCTCAGGGCAAAATGCCTAAAATTGTCACCATCTCAACTACACACCATTCTGACTCTAAATGACATTGTTTGGAAACTTAACAGTTTATCATAATTGTCAGTTGCTCAGTTTGTCTAATATCTCGTGTCTCGTTGTTTATCTCATGTATGTAATTGTACCAGTTAAAAGGCTGTGTAATTTATTTTACAATAAAAACAATTATATTTTCAGATTTAATTGAACCATTGATTTTAGTGACAAAACAAACTTTGTATGTGCAGGTGGTGCTATCTGAAGAGAGAGGGGACTCCTTTTTTGAGCAATGGGTCCAAGTGTGCATGGTAGAAAGAGGTCATCCTAAATGCCCAGACAAAATGCTGCAACTCAGTGATCCTTTGAAAGTTGAAAGCCTTCTTACACAATTTAATTCAGCAGATAGTGACTTCAAAACCAGGTATATAAAAAAAGTCTTTCGGCATTCAGAGATTGAGTGCATGAAAACACCATCAATTGGTTTTCTTTCTATAAATAACAAAGAACTACTAGTATATATATTTATTTAAATGTATTGGATAGTTCTGTGTGAAATAAAATTAATGGAATGAGTAAAGGTAACAACTCTCTGTATACAGAATGAGATTTTCACTCAGCAGGCTTCTTTCATAGATTTAGGATTGTGCTCCTCTTTTTCCTGAGAGACCATAATTTAGCATTGCCCATTATATGTATTTACATAGAAGTACTGTACCATTATGATGACACATACAAAGTAGCTTAGTAACCGGTACATCCAGTGTTGTTAATATAAGAATTAAATTCCCTCACACTAGCAATTGTCTCGGCACAAAATCTACCACCAATCAAAAAGTACACAATAAATGATGTAGATGGAGATGCAAGCATAAACATTCCCAGGTGTGGCAATGTAGTTTTTAATTCTGGCAGAATTATGATTACAAGGCAAACAAGTTAGCGCATGATACACAGCAAGTTTTGTGTGGTGAAATTAATTAAGCTGATCTACTATGCAATAAATTTCAGCTGGTAATATTGAATACTCTGTTCAAAAATCACAAGAGAAGGAGGTGATGTACTTGGAAAAGGCCAGGAGACATGGGAGATTCCAGTTAGATTACTTCATGGTCAGGCAGAGATTCCAAAATCAGATATTGAATTGGAAGGTGTACCTGGAAGCAGATATAGATTCAGATCACAATTTAGTAATGATGGAAAGTTTTAAATTTTCATAACAAGGTTTTAAATTTTCATAACAAGTAATGATTACTGTTTTCTGATGTAATAAAGTCAGTGGTCTCCAATTATCTGGAATTCTGTTTGTGGTGCGAAAACTTTTTTCTCGAAATCTACCACTTCTAGCTTCCCTAAAAACAATTGCATTTCACATGACTTCTGGTCGGTTTGTATCGGCCTTGCTGGACAAATAATAGTTCTTTTCTGAACACAATTGTTGAAATCTGCTATGGACAGGAAAACATGAGCATCTCTTTTCTGTGAAACTAATAAAATTTCTGATGTTTGCAACTGTACCCATTTCTGAATTGTACTCCTCTTTATAGGATATGGATGTACTGTGTAACATTGGTATTGTGTATCCATTCCTACTACTAGAAATTTAATTCTAAGATGTATCCCAGCTTTATCAGTGGTTACTTCTACAGTAAATATACGATAAAATAAAGCTGTATTCATATTTGTTGTTGGTAAAATATGCTGCAACCTCTTGGGAAAGTCTCTTTGTGCTTGTTGTAGTGTTACGAGAATTTGGTGTGGATTACTAAAGTTGAATTCAACCGCCCGTGAGTAGCATTGTGTATTGCCTTACGTTATATCTCTATCTCTACTCTTGCGTCATACAATGTGTTCACTAGAGTGCGTAGTGATGTGGCTACTAGCACTTTTATCATCGAAACGACTCAAATGAGTTTGAATCTTCTCTAAATCACTATTCAAAACATTTCTGGTTCCACGTGCATACTGCTCTGATTCAGCTGTTAAATTTCTTACTGTTTTAGTCACATTGGATATTTCTTACTCCATATTCCCTATTTGTGTCTTGTGCCATTCCACTTTTGTTTGCGTATTCTCCTCTAATTCTTGTACACACTGAATCTTAATGCAGATGTTCTCAGTATCCTCATTATCTGGTGTCCCAAGTACCTTTTTTAATAGCTTTCCTCCTGCATCTAACCAACCTTGCTTCCTTCATACTAATGTTTGTGGTACAATTTTGGTTATCTGTTCCAACTGAGTCCTCAGTTTTTCATATGAGAGTTTAAATCCTGGTACTCGCTTTTCTTATCCTCCAACAGTCCTCCTCTGTTCACATATTTCTGTAATGCTACAAACTATCTTGTAGTGTTCTTACTTCATTTCTCACTTCCCAAACATCCAATGCAAACTCTGTTATCCAATTATGGATTGTTAGTAGGACATCTACTTTTCTAAGAACAGGAAGCCATTGTGTAGTGGTTGATTCTGCATTACATCTCCTTGGCAACAATATAGTAGTGCTACGCTCAGAAGAATTTTTCTTGCCAGCACCCTCGGCACATAACCTGAAAGAAAGGTAAACATCATCACTCCCCTCACTCCTTTAAAGAACTAACTAAAGACAAAACAGAATAAAAGAATGATACCAATGTAGTAACAACAATCATCATATTTGGCTTACACTGCAGAATCCTACTTTACTTACTCCTGGATGTAAGTGAATAAGGTATATCCTTCTTAGGTAGTTGCTTCTTTCATCCTTCTGATCTTTCATGATTGGTTGAAGAGATTTGTGGCAATGTGTCAACTACGCCCGTGAATGGTTTGATTCGACTTACGTGCACTATTGAAGTTCTTGTTGGTCATTGCAGTTTTATGTTGACCAGTGAAGTCATTTCAATAACTTGGCACTTAGCCAAAAATTTCTTAGTTTTGCCTATCAGAGTATAAGGTTTAGTTAACAATACCCATTGTCCTATTCTGTACTGTGGTGGTTTCTTGCTCTTTGCCCAATACGCTCTTGTTTTTCTAATGCTTTTGTATTGGCGCGTTTCACAATTTTCCAAATTGCTTTTAATTTCTTTGCAAATTCTTTCACTGCTTCACATTGTGCACCCAGTTTATGTTGGAGCACATCGAAAGGTGATAGCATTTTCCTACCATATACAACTTCGTATGGCGAGAGACCCTTTCCAGAATGAAATTTTCATTGTAGGCACAGACAACTAGGTTCAAGTAGACATCCCAATTTAAATGCTGTGAGTCAACGTGGTGGCTCAACATCATAGACAATGTTCAGTGAACTCTTTCAGTTCACCCGTTTGGTTGAGTATGAAACGGGCTGGTACGTAACTTCTTAATTTCTAATAACTGACATAGTTGTTTCAGTAGTTCAGGTACAAAATTTTTTCCCTGGTCTGTAATAATAGTTTCAGGTATACTGTACTTCAATAACCAAGTGTTCATCATTGATTGTTCTACTGTACTAGCCTTCTGATCAGGAATAGCTACCATAACCAAATAATGTGTAAAATGGTCCTAAATTGTTAAAACATATTTGTTCCCAGCAGGTGTTTTGTTAAAAGCTCCCAGAATGTCTAATCCTAAAAAAGTAAATGGTCTATCTGCTTCAGGTAGTTGTTGCAACTCAATCTTTTGATGACTTAATTCCGATCATTGCACGCATGGAACACAGTTTTTTACATATTGTGCTTCTTCATTGAAACGTGTCTTCCACCAGAATCTTCCAGCTACTGATCTATCCATTGTACGTTTACCTCCGTGACCTGATAGAACATGGTCGTGAGCCTGACGTAACATTTCTTGTCTCAGTGCTGCAAGAATGACAACGCATGGTCCACACTTTGTAGTTCTGCATAACAAGCCTTCTTGCATTTCAAACTGTGAGTGTGTTGGAAACAATGTGCAGCACTCTCTGTCAGCTAGTTGTGCCTTTATCCAGTTCATATCCAGTAAAGCTGCAACCTTCCTGCCTAACGCATCAGCATTTTTATTTGAAGCTCCCAATTTATGAATCATTTCATAATCAAATTCACTTAAATTAATTGTCCATCTGGCCAATCGACATGATGGATCCTTTAACCCTATAACCATCTGAGAGAAGCATGGTCCGTAACGACTTTGAATTGCCGACCGTACAAATAACAACGAAAGTATGAAATTCCGTATGTGACAGCTAGTGTTTCCTTCTTTGTTGTGGAATAATTTGTTTCTGCTTTATTTGACTGCCTGGAGGCATACACCCCTGGATGTTCATTTCCATCTACATTTTGACTTAATACACAACCCACCGTGATATTAGATGTGTCACATGCCAATATGAATTCACGTTCAAAATCAGGAAACACAAACACAGGATCTGACACTAAAATTTTCTTAAGTTTCTCAAAAGCCTCTTGACACTGTGGTGATCATTGGCAACCAACTCCTTTCTTAAGCAACATGGCTAATGGTCGTGTGATTTCAGCAAAACCCTTTACAAATTTACAGTAGTATTTACATAAATGAAGATAAGATTGCAATTGCTTAGTAGTAGTTGGCACTGGAAAATCACATATGGCTGATGTAAGTCTAGGATCTGTTATGACTCCATCTCTTGTAGTAATATGACCTAGATACGTTACTTGTGGTTGCGCAAAATGATGTTTCTCTACGTTTAAAGTAAGATGCTTCTAGTAACCTACTAAACACTTCAGTTAAACTTTTAATGTGTTATTCCATTGTTTTTGAATGTACTATTACATCATCCAGGTAGACAAAACATATTTTGGGTTTTAAACCATGAAGGACATCATCCAGTAGCCTTTGAAAAATAGCAGGAGCATTCTTCAGACCAAACGGCATTCTCTCATATTGGTAATGTCCAAAATTGGTTGTGAATGCGGTCTTAAGTCTATCATCTAGAAACACTTCTACTTGGCGGTAGCCGCTTTGAAGGTCTATCGTTGCAAAATGCTTACAATTTCCTAGGTTGTCTAATGTATCCATAATGTTAAGAATTGGATATGCATCCATTGTAGTTCATGCATTTAAAAACCAATAGTAGCAACAAAATCTATTATCATCAACTCTGTTTTTTTTTTTTTTTTTTTTTTTTTTTTTTGGGGGGGGGGACCACAACTATTTTGCTGGACCAGGCACTATCAGTATGTTCTATGATACCTTCACGCAGCTGCTGGTCAGTGAACTCATCTACAAGTGGTTGTAGATGCATTGCAATCCTATATGGCTTCTTATACACTGGTGAATTATCCCCTGTTCGTATACGATACTGTGTGATCAGTGTTGCTGGTAGTGGACCATTCAAATCAAATAAATCTGCAACAATAAAGCTTCCGTGCCTTCCTGTTCTTCATCCGTCAAGTGACTAACCTCGTTCTGTAGTACATCTGCATTAACGGATTGTTTGATGCCATGATCACCGTGTGATTCATCGATATCCTCTTCATTGACTACCTCTAAGCTCACTACAAGTAAACCTTTTGGGAGATACACTTCATCTACCCTGAAATTATCCACGCTAACTGGAATCATCAGTTCCCCATTAACATCTGATATGTGTGCAAGACTCCTCCTTATACAACAATGCATTTCATCCAATGTCTCATTGTTCTGCAGTGGCTCAAGCACACACAATCTTTCCTGTGGAACATCGCCATCTACTGATACATAAACTAACTTCCCTGTACCAGCAGGTACTTTGTCATGCATAACTATCCTTAACACATGTGTACACAGTTCATTTGGTAACATCTTAGCTAACAGTGCACCTTGCAACATTGTACAATTTACAGCTGTCATAACCATTGGAAACAAGCTTCCATAAAGTTCAACTGTGGGCTGTGGAAGAGTAATTTTAGCATGATACCTATCCAGGAAGTGAAGTTCAAGAATCACAGAATATCCTTGTCCCACAGACAGCAGTACTTTCATTTGCTCATAGAATTCCATATTTCCAATATGAAAAACAAGTTGTGTTGTCCCTAATGACACCACATCATTGTCTCCTACTCCATGTAAATTATACCTTGAAGTTGCCAGTCTTCTCCTACCTATGAGGTCTAGATTAACCACAGAAGTATTTGCGCCTGTATCGACCAAAAACTTATACCTCTTACTATTTATAATGCCCATCAAACAACAACCCGTCTCTGTCTTAAATTCTGCAGTATTTTGATTTACTGGGAATGCTTTCCAACGGACAAAACATTCCCGGTGTGGTTTAGTGCATCCTGCCATTTGTTTCTGCCATTCTGCTTTCTACTCCTACATTCATTCGCTTTATGACCAAAATGCCCACACCCGTAACATTGTAGGTGGTTGCATTGTGCTCTGATATGTCCCTTTTTTCCACAACAATAGCAAGTTTTTTCTGTAACAGACAACCATTTCTCTGTGCGTCCTCGCATCGCGCTATCTACTTCCTGCATATGCTTGGCAATATGCAATGCTGCATCCAAATCATCCAGATCTCCCGTCCTAAATCGTCATGAAAATTCTGCAGGTATACCCCTCAAAAACACATCAAAAGCCCTGTTCTCAGATTCCCACAGGATAACATGATCAGCGTCTGGATTTCCCATTAATTCATATGTCTGAGTGTCCACCTTACATATTTGGTCTGAAACATTTTCTACTGTTTCATTTCCTTTCAGATTTAACTCACTCAGTTGTTCTCTAAAAAACCTAGCACTATTCTGTTTACGGTACCTCTGCCATAAACCTTCAGCTAAATGCTTAAATGAGGTTGCTTTACCAAGTGTTTCATGTTACATGACATATGTCTTCACTTCACCCACGAGGCATAAATTAGCCTTCCTTAACATAACTGCATCTGACCAATTCCACTTTCTGGCTGTAGCCAAGACACCACTAATAAATACCGTGACAGCCTCGGTTGTCTTCCCAGAGAAAGGTGTAAACAAGTGAGCTACAGAAGAATCTATTGCAAAGTGACACTGCCCTACTAAAGATTTTGTTTCACCCAAACCTGGCTGTGAATTTTGTGCAGCTCACAAAACCTCTAATTGTGCCATTCATTCCTCATGATGCACTCTCTGCTAGCAAATGTGACACTTGATCTGTTAGTTTGGCTATTGCCTAACTGGTAGAAACCAATCTTGTGTCTGGCATTCTTGTGCAATTTACTACTGTCTTCTAAACCACAATACATAATAGATATGTGTGACACTACACCAGAACAGACAACAAAACAATACTATAATATGTAAATGACAATGAATTATGGCCGCCCGACCCTTTAACCACCTTAGATCAAACTACTTGACATCTTAATGTAACAGTTACCTACAGATGAAAATAGCGGAGTCGACACTTCTGACTCCAATTTACAGAAGGGCTGAGTGGATGGTGCCTCTGCATGATGTCAGTAATCATCAGGAAGTGCTCGTGGCACTAAGAAAACATTATTATTCAGTGAATCGTTTATTTTGACAACTTTTACAAAGTGGGGTGCACTGTTGGCTGTAGTTGCCTCCTGTCCTGGTCACAGACTCTTGGTGTCGGACGCTGCACTAGTCCTTGCGCCTGTGTCGTAGCAAGATGTCATTCCTCTTGTGTCGATACAGATGCTTACCCCAGCCTGGTACAGCATGGATGGCCGCTACTGGCTGAGGGAGTGTACTTGATCCCACTCCATGCTGCTTCTTCCCTGGACCACCCCATCCGCGGTGTGGTGTAGTCGGCAGGCATTGAACCCAGTACTGCCTGCCTGGTAGGCCCCGCACTTGGAGGTGCTTAGGCATTGTGCAAATTTATATTAAAAAATGTAATTAATTAAACAAATCAATTTTTTCATACTTTTATCATTTTGATTCCTTATAGATTTTTAAACAAATACAGTGTCTTTCACTTTTAACTTACATCGATTCCTGTATTCTCTATGCTGTTGAGATTTATCCCATTTGATTATATTCGTCTTCTTCCGCCATAATTATTTCTCATTCTTGACCATGGATACAATAAGGATTCTTCTGGTGCAGGCGGCTACAGTGACATGATATTGGGATAATGCATGGAAGAAAAGAAAGCTTTCATGGTTTTGCACTAAATGAACTCTCACACTTCATACTTTCATAGGATTATTATCCAGACAACACATTGTATCACAAGAAATGTCTTCTTGCCACAAGAACTGAAGACAGAGTGTCTCTCTCTCTCAAAAAAAAAAAAAGTTTCCATCATTTGTCTTTCACCTTCCGGCGTAGCAAAATATCTCTTTGCCGATGCTCACAGTGGCCGCACTAGTGATTATTGACTTTTATTATCATAGCATGTCGGGGCTTTTCCTTTATGTACCTATACACCGTACCGGATAGTGGTCCACCAGGATCCATGGTCGTCATCTTCCATCCCATCATCCCACACCCAGAGAGTACAGCACCTGGTACTGCACTGCTGCTGGTAGTTCATCAGCTCTCCCTTAAGTAGTGGTTGGTGTGACAGAACATGAAGTTCATCAGTGGAGTTCAGCTCTGTGACAATCCACACAATCTATGGCTGGCTGGTACTGCGCTGGTTGATCTGAGACAACACTTACTAAAACAGCATGGTCATGGAACAGAATGTCATCGACATGGACTGCATGATTCCCATTGACCTGGACCATACTCACCTACTTCGAGCTGGGGCTTGTGTATTTCAAAAGCTCTCCGCAGCCCTGTGATGTGCGGTTTACTATCGATGACCGCTCATGTGGCCTCGGTATTCTGCTACCCTTGCTTTAATTCTCTAATAGCAGTTAGTTAAATTGGTCCACGAGTCCAGAATGAGATTTTCACTCTGCAGCGGAGTGTGCGCTGATATGGTCTATGAGTGTTTTCCCTAGCCTTGTCTATTGCTTCTTGTGGCATCCCACCGCACAAATGAGCGTGTGTGTTATTTTGCTTAGTCCCTGTCCTTTTCTGTTTTCCTGCTGTGTGTGCTCCCTATCACTCAGCAACTGCAGAGTTGCAGACTGTGCTGTCCGTCCATCTTGCATCACCGTACTTCCTGGTCCGCCACTAATCATGGAATAACCAGCCTATGTTACATCGAGGTGGTTGACCTACATTAAAAATTTTATAACTTGGAACCCGTATTACTCTGTGCTGTAACGAAACTTAACATCAAAATTGGGGATCACAAAGTGATGAAATTAAAGAATTCTTCTACCTAAGCAGCAAAATAATCCGCGATGGACAGAGCAAAGAGGACATGAAAAGCAGACTAGCACTAGCAAAAGAGCATTGTTTGCCAAGAGAACTCTACTAGTATCAAACATAAACCTTAATTTCAGGAAGAAATTTGTGAGAATGTACATTTGTAGCACTGCATTCTATAGTAGCGAAACATGGACTGTGGGAAAACTGGAACAGAAGAGAATCGAAGCATTTGAGATGGTGTGCTATAGACAAATGTTGAAAATTAGGTGGACTGGTGAGTTAAGGAATGAAGAGGTTCACCACAGAATTGGCAAGGAAAGGGTATGGAAAACACTGGTAAGAAGGGATAGTATAGCAGGACACCTGTGAAGACATCAGGGAATAACGTCCACGGTAGCTGTGATGGGTAAAAACCGTAGAGAAAAACAGAGAATGGAATCCATTGCAGCAAATAATTGAGGACGTAGATACCAATTGGTATTCTGAGGTGAAAAGGTTGGCGCAGGAGAAGAATTCATGATGGGCTGAAAAAGCAACAAAAGAAAGGAGAGAAAACAGAAAAAGATGATTTGTCTGTTGTCAGTACTGACATTCATCTTGAAAGTAAGTACTGGCTAGCAATTCTGTCTCACAGTTTTATAGTCCTTGAGAGAAGGTTCCTGTTTTCCTTTTGTAATGAAACATAGAGAGGGCGGCATTCATGTTAGTGATAGCAGAGCTATTAGTATATGTTTCCATTTTTTAAAATTTACTCAGTGATTTCATTTTTAAGAATACAGGAGACTCCTATTTATCCAAAATGATCGGGATGGTGGTCGGTTCAGATACCAAAAATTTCGGATAAACCAAAGTCCCCATTTTCACGTGTGAAACACCCCAAATTGCATCAATACTAGAAAATGTGATTGTAAAACATGCGTAGGGTACATAGAATGATATTGATATGGTTGTGAATAAGCTGCACGTTTTTGACTGAAAAAGTTGTGCTGACATTTAAAGAAGGTGCCAGAGTATGTTTGAAAACTCAAAGTTTTTAAATGCTGAATAACAAAGCTCATTTATTTCTTCTTACAGAAAAAATACGTCTTATTTGGCAACAGGAAAAAACGGGAGTTTTCATTTTATTACCTTCTCTTTTGAATAAAAAATAAACTACTGTACAAAACTATGAAACAAATGTAGAGGAAAAAAAAAAAACTTTTAACTTATGG
Organism: Schistocerca piceifrons; assembly: GCF_021461385.2. NCBI lineage: Eukaryota > Metazoa > Arthropoda > Insecta > Orthoptera > Acrididae > Schistocerca > Schistocerca piceifrons. Next base: position 25,874,392 of record NC_060141.1, read on the forward strand.
ACATTGAAGTTCTAGGGCATTTCATTAGAATTTATTTTTTGGTAAAAAAGTCTGTAATGGTTTTTTGTTTTTGGTTTGAGAAACTTTTGTTGCGGCAATATATCTCCAATGTTGGAAAAAAAATGATTTCGGGATAAGTTGCCTCCTCCTGCAGGCTGATTTACTCCAGGGCAGTTTGGATCACTTCATAACCAACTGTGTGAGGACTCTTTTTTTTTCTCTTCTTCATCATCAGAGACATATTCTTCTGACACTTTCTGATTGGTGGCAATTTGGATGATATCTTTCTCAGTCAAATCAAAATAGTAGTTTTCCATTCACTCTTCAATGTCTTCGAAGTTCGCGTCTTCGCAGCCAGGTAGCTTCTCCAGTAAATTCACCAAAATTACGTCATTTTCATCAGTTTCTGGCATGTCAGCTTGAGTTTCAGTGTTGCCCCCTTCTTCCCATCACTGATGAGTTGCCTTATGATCTAAGAGTTTTTTCCAAGACATAATGAGAGAATTTGGAGGAATGAGATTCCAAGCTTCAGCAATCCAATGAATGACTCTTGAAACATCGATTTTTTTAAGAGCTTGCACAAAATCTTCAGCATCAATCACACTGATTAAGTATTCCAGCAGCTTGTGTCTGTAATGTTTTTTCATTGTCTCAAGAACACCATGGTCCATTAATTGACATAGAGACATGGTGTTTGATGGGAGAAACACAACTTTGATATCCCCATCGTGTTGATCATCTGGGTGAGAAGGAGCGTTGGCCACAATAAGTAGCACTTTTCGAGAAAGTCAGTTTTGCTCTGTGTATTTTTCTACAGCTGGAACAAACTCTGTATGGAACCATTTTTTAAAGATGGCACCATTCATCCATGCCTTACACTGATCCGTGTACCACAATGGCAAAGGTTTATCAGCTGGTTGCCATCTAAATGCTCTTAGTTTGTTGGATTTACCAATTAAAAAAAGTCGCAGTGTATGATTGCCAGTGACAAGGACAGTAACTCTTTCTTTGATTTTTTTTATACCTGGATGCCGTTTTTTTTCTTTTTAGAGGCAAGGGTTTTTGTTAGGAATATTTTGTAATTCAACCTGGTTTCATCCCAGTTGTAAAGCTGATCATCAGTATAACCTCCTTTGTCGATGATAGTGTGCAGTTTCTTCTTAAAATCAGCGATAGCGGCTTCATCCCTGGATAATGATTCGCCACTGATGGCAATTTTACAATTGCCATGCTGCTTCTTGAATCGATCCAGCCAGCCATCACTTCCGAGGAATTCTTGCTCCTTTCCTTCAGTCAGCTCATAAAAAGTCATCGCTTTTTGATGAAGTAGAGGACCTGAAACTGGCACACCTTTGGCCCTTATTTGTTCCTGCCATAAAAACAGGGCCTCTTCTGACTGAGGATGTTCGCCTTTTCCCATTGTTTTTGTGGATTTCACTGCGCTGTCTGACATTTGGCCGGAACAAAATTTTTCAATTCCTGATCGATTTGTCTTCCAATCAGTAATCGTACTCCTACCGACTTTCAAATCCGCATCAACTTTTGCGGGCGGCTCATCAGAATCAGTTCTTTGTAAAGCGCGAAGCTTTTGTTCCAACAAGATCACATTATTTTTTTCATTTTGCACCCGCAGTCACATTCAGTGTTTTTTTTACCGACACTCGACTGATTCTTTTTTGGTTTTTGGCCACTTTTATCTCTGGACATTTTAAATCGTGGAGCACGAGCATGAAATGTTAAATCAAAAACACACAGGCGCATGACTTGACAACACTCGAGACGCACTAGACAAAGTGCTTGACTTTTGAAACCAGGTTGTGGCAGCCATCGAATGAGAAAATTCAATACATCTGTCCGCTCTCCCCTGCCCTACCCAAGCCCTTGTACGTTCACTTTTAAAGTGTTAAATGCTCGGCTTCGTCTGATGTACCTACAACAGGCGGAAAGTGTTTGGCGCCGCACTCTCATTGTCGATTTCGACAGGCCTACGTCGTGCTACATAGAGCAATACTGTATGTACTGTACTTCCAAGGAGTTCCAGTAGATGGCAGTGGTATGACACCATGCAATATGAACAAGACAGACACTAAGACTTCAACCAACACATGCACAAATTGAAAACACTCGGGCGTTTGACATGTGCCAGTGCACTGATTAGCAGTAGACTGCCGAAAAACACCAGCAAATGCATGGCTCAAGTTGAAACTTGTCATCTGTCAGTCTAGCTAGCCAAAAGCATAGCTGTGTGATGCATCAGACAGCGTTGATTTGAGCCGCGAAAATCGGCAAATTTTTTTCGGATAAAGCGGATTTCAGATGAACTTGATTCGGATAAACAAGAGTTTACTGTGTTTTCCTTTGACTTACAAACTCATGTTATCTATCAGAAATACCTCTCACAGTGCTGATAACATGATGACAAATACAATGCTTTCCTTAACACATTTCTCATGCTCTTTGAGAGTTGTTTTCCATTAGAACGTTCTAAACAGGGTATTAGCAGTAAAAGCCAGCCTGGGTGGCTGACTAGTGGATAAGGATATCATATAGAACAAAGCAGGGATTATATCAAAATGTTTGAAGTAGTCACAATCAAGCTACAGTTTGGAGTAGTCATAATCAAGCTACAGTAGCCCATTTCAAATAGTATTGTAAGGTACTTAAAAATGTTATTAGGAAGGCAAAGAGTATGTGGTACACAAATAGAATAGCTAATCCACAGGATAAAATTAAAACCATATGGTTAGTTCTGAAGGACATGTCTGGTCAGTAGCACAAGGTTGACGATATAAAGTCAGTTCGTAGTAAAAAAATTTTCTGTTACTAATTAGTCAGGTATATGTACAGTATTTAACAATCATTTTCTGAGCATTGCTGGTAAATTAATACAAGGAATCATATAACTCTCTTGGAAAATGCCTTTCTGAGATTGATGTCTGAAATACTCCTCTGTGATATTGACAAGGGTTAGATGGAGTCAATAATTAAATAACTGAAGACTAAGGGTTCTCATGGATATGATGGAGTGTCTAGCAGTATATTAAAGTACTACCGGTATGCTGCGTATGTTAGCCCTGTACTTAGCCCTATTTGTAATTTTTCCTTTAAGAATGATCAGTTTCCTGACGACTAAAGTACTCAGTAGTTAAGTTGCTTTATAAAAAGGGAGAGAGGGATAATGTAGACAACTTCAGACCTATTTCTATGCCACCAGTGTTTGCTAAAGTTATTAAAAATGCTGTGTATGTAAAGATAATTGATCATTTTATATCACATAATTTGCTATCAAATGTACAGTTCGGCTTTAGAAGTCTTTAACAACTGAAAATGCTATATTCTCTTTTCTCTGTGAGGTGCTGGATGGATTAAACAAAAGGTTTCGAATGCTAGGCATATTTTTTGATTTAACTAAGGCGTTTGAATGTGTTGATCACTAAATATTGCTCCGGAAGTTGGACCATTATGGAATACGGGGAGTAGCTCACAATAGGTTCACCTCTTTCTTTAACAACAGACAGCAAAATGTCATTTTCACAGTGTTGAGAATGGCTGTCATGTGGGGGGGGATCAGTATTGGGGCCACTCCTGTTTATTATCTATATAAATGATATGCCCTCTAGTATTACAGGTAATTCTAAAATATTAATATTTCTGTTTGCTGATGACACTAGCTTGGTTGTAAAGAATGTTATGTGCAACATTGGCTCTGTTTCAAATAGTGCAGTTCATAACATGCTTGTAGAAAATAAACTAACTCTAAATCACAGTAAGACTCAGTTTTTACAGTTTCTGACACACAATTCAACAAAATCCGATGTTTTAATTTCACAGAATGGGCATATGATTAATAAACTGAACAGTTCAAATTTCTATGTTTTCAGATAGATAGTAAACTGTCGTGGAAAGCCCACGTTCAGGATCTTGTTCAGACTTATAGCTGCTATTTTTACTATTTGAATGGTACCTGAAGTAAGTGATTGTTCGACATGAAACTTAGTTTACTTTGCTTATTTTCAGTTGCTTATGTTGTATGGTATTATATTTTGGGGTAACTCTTTGCATTCTCAAAGGATATTTTTTACTCAGAAACAGACGGTTCGGGCAATAAGTGGTCTAAGTTCGCGAACCTCTTGTTAGTCCCTGTTCAGTAGTCTGGATATCCTGACATTGACCTCTCAATATATATATTCTTTACTGTAGTTTCTTGTTAACAATATCAGCTTATTCCAAAGAATTAGCAGCTTTCACTCAGTTAATACTAGGCAAAAATCCAATCTGCATTTAGATTGCACTTCCGTAACTCTTGTGCAGAAAGGTGTGCAGTATACTGCTGTTTCCATATTCAGTGAGCTACCACAAGAACTCCATGTGGATTCAAATTGAAATTGAAGAGTTTCCTCATGGGTCACTCCTTCTATTCTGCCAAGGAGTTCCTTGAAAAATTAAGCTGATTCCTATGTTATATTGTTGATTGCGTTTACTTAAACTTATGGCTTGACTTTTTTTGGGTTCATAAACATTTTATTTTATATGTTATTACTTTTATGTTGTAATTTCATGTACTGACATGTTCCATGAGCTTGGAGATTTGCTCCTCAATGTGGCCCTACAGAACTAGGTGTGTAAATAAAAATAAATAAAATAAATTGAAGCTAAACTGAAATTTTATGAACCAGAAGGATTGCCTTTGGGGAATCAAAAGGTAGACTTTCTTGGTAACAGATACTGTTAGCAGACAACACACTAAAAGTCAAATTTTATCAAAAATTTAATTATCTAATTCAAAAAATATGGTCTGTGATAGGACCTAGAGTGCAGATTATCCTAAGTTATGAACCTTAACAGTATGCTTTGTAAAATATGCTTTTGTAATAAATAAGTAAAATAAAAATGTAGTGGGCTTCAGTTGGATATTGTCTACTGAGGCCTCATCCATTGTAATGTGTTTAACCAGTCCATGTAAACGGTACCACCTGACTTGTATTGCTTTTTGGTGGAGAGAGAACTCAATATTGATATTCTTACCAGTGATTTGAGGCCAATAGGGTCTGGGGGAAGCACATCAGCTGTGATGTTCTGGATCAAACTGACAAGTGACACCTGTGGAGTAGGGTGGCACGTTAAAGGCCTCTGCAGCTACTAGCACCACAGGTGATGGCAGGCACTCCAGATTGCCATCTCCCAATATATCATTGGGTCTGTAGCTGTGACTTTCATCGTCACAGTTGGTAGATGGTGTGCCCACCTTCAACCACGATGATAAGTTTGTGCTGGTCCTTTTGTCCCTCAAGGTGCCCAGGTTACAGACAGGTGTGCAATTGTAAATATGGGCCCAGTAGGAAGAGTGCATCCTGAAGTGAGAAAACTGCTGTGACTCCTGCACTGGTAGTGCTGGTTTGTGGGTTTGCAGCAAAATCAGGTGCTGCTAGCCACTCTAGCAGTGTATCTGGGCTGAGGCCATTGAAGGAAATGGACCTGTTCGCACTTATAAATTGTTGATAATGTCTTTGGCAGACATGCTCTTTAGGGATTTTCTTGTGTGGACTGTGAAAGGTCTCCACTGCTTTGACTTCACTCTTAAAGGTTGGATGGAAAGTGAGGTGGTGATGTGCTCTGTACTGTTCCTGTGGGAACAGTCTGAAAATATGAATATTGTGAATTGGGGACCATTATGAGACACAGTGGTTTTGGTTGCTTTTTTCACTGCTTTGTGATATTATAGAAAATATTTACCAGGTGTCTCTGACTTCTTGTAAATATTCTCAGCCATAGAATGTGAAAAGACTGTCTCCGCAGCTGAAGTCTCTTTTATATTGGCAAGTAATGAGAAATTCAGGTCTTGTACGTATCATGCAAGAATTCATATTCAGATTTTCAGTGTACCTGCCTTACTTCTCTGTATCAGTTAGAACTTATGTCACTTTTTTCCCCCCAACACTTGGTTGCATTAAAATGTATTGTGATATCTCCAGACTAATTATGCTTTCTGGTTCTTTAGAGCATTTAGTGATCTTCTAATAACGGAGAGAAACTGTGCAGAGAGAGAGAGACAGAGAGAGAGAGAGAGAGAGAGAGAGAGAGAGAGAATGTACAGCTGTTACCACAGTAGAAATCCTCTCACTCTGTAAATGGGCTTAAGATGTTAAATTGATTATGTAATATATATTTACAGAGAGTTATTTACATTTCTTTATATGTTTTGTGAATAAAAGGTCATGTAACTTCCTGGCAGATTAAAACTGTGTGCTGGACCGAGACTCGAACTCGGGACCTTTGCCTTTCGCGGGCAATTGCTCTACCATCAGTGCACACTCTGCTGCAGAGTGAAAAATCTCATTCTGAAAAGGTCATGTGTTAGAGATTGTGGGGAGGGTGGCCATTGGGGGAGTAGAAAAAGAAAGGAAAGAGGAGAAAAACATGAACAGCCGGTGACTTGAAAATACTGAAATGTAGAGTGTTTTTTATGCTTTTTTCAGCCAAGTAAAGTGGCATGAAGTTTGCTTGAATGTGCCCAGTGCAATCAATGAGGTACTGCAAGCATGGGAACATGGAATAGTCTCTGCAACAGATGTCAAACGCATTTTGGATGCCATGCGAAGCCGAATGGCATGTTTGCCTGTCTGTGCTGCTACATGGCTTTGTAGTTACATGCAGGTATGTATGGTTTCCTTTTTTTTTCTTTTTTCTATGCAATAAAGAGTATTTTGGTCAAATGCACTGAATAAAATTTCTTTTGAGGTTGATTGTTTTTAGAGGTTTATACTAAATTAGCTTAGTTTCCAGAGTCCTTTTCACTGATGGTATCTTGAGTTGTCTTTGAGCAATGTTTCAGTGAGTTTCTTACCTGATATTTTCAGGAAAACTGATAGGTTAATGTGGAATGCGATCTTTTATTTCTTTGGAAATGCAACCTCTTCTGACAAGGGAGTACTGGGGAGAGCCAGCTGTGTGTGTCTGGAAGGTGTATATGTGATGGTGGATGGTCCACAAGTCAAATCCTGATGCTGTCTGTCCTTTCTGTTCCACGTCAGTGCCACTCTTTGGTGTGAGTGTTCTGGATGTGCTTGCACAAATAACGAGCCTCCACATAGAATTAAACTAAAAACCACCGGCTAGGATCATGTCCCAAAGGCACCTAATACTTCAGCAGTGTGATCATACCATAGAAATACTCAGACAACTCCAGCAGAACATGGTACATAAAAAACATTGTCTGTTGCAGGAACCGTGTGACCACATCACAAGATGAATATGTCAAATGTACGATCTCTTGTGGGACAATGTTTTCCAATATAACCACCACATAACGTCACTGGAGATGTGTTTAATTTGACCAAGTAATGCATGTCATTTGTTCCACAAGCCAGTTGTGATCATATATATATTTGATGAACACGTACCACATTTAAACTGCAGCTTGCCTGAATCCATTTGAATTGACTTTAAAATCATACAAATACATAACAGTAGTATAAATTTTTGCAGGACACGGTAAAAGTCTAGACTTAAATGTTTCCTGTAGCAGTGTTGTCAGTGTGCACTGTTAGGTATGATGGGAGTGAAAGGGGACATGTCAGCTGCTGGTTCTATGCAGCCAGTGAGAGAGGTGTGCAGACAATAAGTTTGGAAGCAAGAAACATTGTAACATTCTCTCATCTGTATAAAAGTGAAATCCAATACGTATTCAGCATAAGAAGAAGCTGTGTTCTCATGTCTAACCGTAACAACCACGTCAGAAATTGCGACATATTTGGGTGGAGTGGCTAAATATTTGTGACAACAAAGATATAAATTTCATGGCTGTGCTACTAGGATGATGGTGATGATAAAAGGAGTGATACCCCAGATGACATGCCTCGAAAATGAAAAAGGTAGTGAAGATAAAAATTAATGTAAACCATTTCCTTTTGTTTATTTTATTTCTCCTTGTATTATCAAAATGTAGGCAATCAGTAAATGGCCTGAGTTTAGAATAGGTATAATGCTAATGTTTTAGGCAGATACTTTGTGAGTGATATAGTTTCTAATTTTGATTAGTCTGAGTATGTTTAAAATAAAGTTTTCTCAAGGAGCCTCTTAAAAGAAGGGAAAGGGGGGGGGGGGGGGGGCGCATCGTACATTCATGGTCAACTTTAATACGGGTAAATACGGTACAATCATCCAATACAATATTTGAGACTGAGAGCATTTAGTGACTTGCAATAAAATTCCACATAATTTCAAACCTTTATGAAGATTTTACTCACTGACATGCCCACAAAATAGTGAAAGGAAAAAGTTTATCAATTACTACATTTTTGTTGTTCATGCAGTAAGACCTCAGCATCCGTCATGACACTTTAATTTCTTTTTTCTTTACCACTAACCCTATTTGCAAAACATTTAGCAGACAATACCCACATATGCCACTGAATGTACTTGCAAAATTTTGCTTGGTACGACACAAGTACAAGAGATACATCATTAACATTGAGATGCACAAAAAAACCAGCTTTTGCATAAAATGTAGCACAAATTGCTTAGACTACAATCATCCAGTGTTTGATAATGATTGCACCTGGGAACTTCCAAAAAACTTTAAACAAAATTGCAAACCTTTTTTCAACTTTTTCTCACTTACAGGCATAATGTCAAATATTTAACACATTAACTCATTTGTAACGTAATCAGAGTAGCCTCTGTGAATGCACAGGGAAGTGGAAACTAGTATTCATGTTTACAGAGGCTGGGCATGTTGCCTAAGGGGAATACAGTGACCGCATTGTAACGAGTTGCTGTGTTATATACTCAAGTCATCTGGTGATGATTTCCTAAGAAGCTGAAATCATAATAATATTATTTATGTTACCAGAGGCTGCAAAATGTAATCAGATATTTAAATTATCATATTTCAGCATCATTCTTATAGTGAAAACTCCAGCACTGACTTTTCTGCAAGATTCTGAATGTAATTGTTCCAAGAAAGCTTTTTTCATATGTCTTCAGTCCAAAAAGTTTATAATTTTGGCTTCACTGTGTATTCAACCATCTTATGATAATAAAATGTCATTTTTACAAGAGTTATGCATCAGAAACTGCAGTTACCATACTTCACGACCATCAAGCAACAGTCTGCCTTTCGTAAGACAGACATTGATTGCATATATTTCCACCAAGCAGAATTAGTTGGGGATTAGGATATGGTTTTTCATTTTCATAAAGTATGAGTTGGTAGACTGTTAGAACAGACAGTGTTCAAAGGCAGCGAGTACATGGGATGGTTGTGTATATGGGCATGACGTAGCAAGCAGCAAACCAACAGATAATGTCTGGGAAGGTGGTGAAGGAAGCGGTCTTTGACCTGAGAAGCTAGACTTTGGGGCAATGGAGCGGATGTGTTGTTGTCCGAACAGGCAAAATCTCTTTCACACTGTTCTCTTAGTGGCCTCCCTCTCTCTCAGTTCATCCCCTCAGTCTTCTAATATCCAACTCATGTATTAGCATGTAAAACGCACTGCTGTCCCTGACTACAACAAGATGTACTTTCTGTTGTGTTGTATTCCTATCCCCTTTCCTGGCTTCCTTTAAAGGCAGTTTTCCTTCTAATCCCTTGTTCATCTCTCCTGCTTTACCCACCATATACGTACTATAAGTTGGGTCATAGTGCTGGGGTATTTTAACTGTGTGTTTTGGAGAAGGACAAAAATTAGTAAGCCAAGGTATTGTGTTCTTTCTGCTGCTCACTACTTTCACTGAATGACAGATGGATATCTTTAATCATTCTATTGCTCTTGTTCCACCAAGGATTTTCTAGTATTCTACTGATGCATTTTTTTTCTAATGTACACATTCCCAATCAATGTGTCATTAAAGTCTGCCCATAGATGTAAAATTAGTGTAGGTTTTGACATTTCGCAATAGTAATTTTCTTCTTTTACAGTAGTACATTAGGAGGATGCAAAGGGAACCTCCTGGATTTTCATATGCTAATATCTCACACACTTGTCCTCATCCCCTATTTCCTCCACAGTGTCATCAGCTTCATTCCTGTAAATCAAAATATCCTTCCTGCCTGTTGTTGGTGTACCCCTCTCTGAAGACCAGTTTGATGCAGCTCTTCACTTTTGTCTGTCTTGTGCAAGTTTCATTTCTTCATAAATACACCAACTTGCACCTATTTCAACCTCCTTACTGTACTGTAGCCTTGATTTTGCTTTACAATTTTTGTCCCCCCCCCCCCCTCACACACACACACACACACACACACACACACACACACACACACACACACACACTTCCTTATATTACCAAACTAACTATTCTTTGATGTTTCGCCTCAAGATTTGTCCCATCATGCAAGCCTTCTTTTAGTCAGGTTGTGACATAAATTTATTTTTTCCTAATTCATGTCACTACCTCTTCACTAGTTATTTGATTTACCCATCTAATCTTTGGAATTATTCTGCAGCACCACATTCCAAAAGCTTCTATTCTGATCTTGTCTGATATGCATATTGTCTGCATTTCACTTCATGCAAGGTTACACTCCAGACAAATACCTTCAGAAGGATTTTTAATACTTAAATTTAAATTTGATGTTAACAGATTCCTCTTTTTAGAAATAATTTTCTTGTTGTTGTGAGTATGAATTTTATATCCTCTATTTTGCTGTCCAAATAGCAAAGGTCATATATTACTTTTGGTTTCTAATTTCCCCCAAATCACCTGATTTAATTAAAGTACATTCCATTACTGCTACCCATCCCATTCAACAGGTCTTCCAGGTCCTTTGCCATTTCTGACACATTACAATGCCATCGACAAACCTCAGACCTTTTATTTCTTTAATTTCCTTTCCAAATTTTCCCTTGGTTTCCTGTACTACCTGCTCCATGCACAGGTTGAGTGACATGAGGGTAGGCTACAACATTGTCTACCCCGTTCTCAACTAATGTCTCTTTTTCGTGTCATGTGACTCCTCTCTTTTCTTTCCTGGTATATTTCATAATGAACACTACTTTTCACTGTTGTGAATAATAACATGATCCTTACAACGTACTATCACATCACAGAAACTTTCACATTATTGGTTCCAGAATGGCATGGTTGGCTATTACAGTTCTGCTGACAATAATTAGCAGTGGCAGAACAACATGAGGAGAAATTTTATGCATTCTGACAAAAGGAGAAATAACTGACAAAAATAAAAACTATTAGATAAAAGAAGTTTGAGTGTGGAACACTGATTGGAATTCATAATATCATTGATATGCATTTTTACATACCTTCATTTAGCATTTTGGTGCTACATTTTATACTTTATTTTTTTCCCTTACAAATTTAAAAATAGAAAGTCATTGAAATATAACATCCTTTTATCAGTACTACAGTGAAACCCCACTTTTACACTTGTCAAGGGACTTCAAAAAAATGGTGTAAAACATGGGAAAATGTAAAATGTGGGAAATAATATTTTAAGCTGTGAAAGTTACGTGTAGGATATCCCCTTGCATTTTATGTATGATATATGTACATAACAGGCAACAAAAGACTTGTCAGGGAATTTTGTATTATCTAATAAAGGTTTATTATGTAATAAAAACCGCTAATGTAACTGGAATTGGTAACTGTCTGGGAAGTGGAAACATTTGACTTAATTTCAAATGTCATAATTGATGTTTTTGGAAATCCTGCAGCTGTCATTTGTTATTTAAATAATGAAATACTGCTCTAGTTACGTATTTTTTTATGCTTAGCATGATGCATTTCGAGGATTTTTTCTCATTGTCAAGTGCAAATATGTAAATAAGTATTTTGTATGGTGTTTGAATATGTATTATTCTGCGTCTCTTGCGCTGTACTCGTCTTTTTTGAGGTTATCAGGTACTGTGCCTCATCAGTTATGTAGAAAACCACACACACACACACACACACACACACACACACACGCACACGCACACGCACACTATCACTCTCATTGATTGTTTATGTAACATCACAAAAAATACATACATAAATAAATACTGCACTTGACAACGAGAATAAATTCTCAAAACACGTTTTACTCAGCATGAATACAATACATAACCCGCACTGTGTTCACACTAAAAGCATTTTAGCAACGCAAAGTGAATGACAGTGTCAGCTAGTGCTCCACGTGGCCATATGTCGAAACACGCTCTATATGGTTCGACAAAGGTGTCACGTGGATCAAAACAATCACGAAACTGCATTTGCACAGTAGAGACAGTTTGGAAATGGCTGTGATTGGTCATGATATCTTCATTTGAATGAACCTAGTTACTCCTATCAGCCACCACACCAAGTAGAGCTAGCAGCGGCGGGAGGAACGACACAAATTGTTACAACTTTTACTTGTTTACCCGTTCAAATCCACTGAGTAGAGTGCCCTGGTGTTAAGAAACTTAACCACTTAATATTTGTAAACACTATTGGACGGCCAACACTATGCAAGCACCATATTTTCTCCACAAACATTTTTTCCCACGGGAAAATTATAAATATGTTGATACTAACAAAGAGATAGAGGGGCTGGCCAGTACTTACCTCAGCTCAGTACAGCCGATAGATACACATAAAACAGAACCGAAAATTTACGTTCCTAGCTTTCGGAACAAATGTTCCTTCATCGGGGAGGAGAGAGGGGAAAGAAAGGGAAGAAGGGAAAGGAGATTCAGTTACTCACAACCCTGGGTTGGAAATGGCTGTGATTGGTCATGATATCTTCATTTGAATGAACCTAGTTACTCCTATCAGCCACCACGCCAAGTAGAGCTAGCAGCGGCAGGAGGTATGACACAAATTGTTACTCACAACCCTAGGTTGTGAGTAACTGAATCTCCTTTCCCTTCTTCCCTTTCTTTCCCCTCTCTCCTCCCCGATGAAGGAACATTTGTTCCGAAAGCTAGGAACGTAAATTTTCGGTTCTGTTTTATGTGTATCTATCGGCTATACTGAGCTGAGGTAAGTACTGGCCAGCCCCTCTATCTCTATGTTAGTATTTGTTTCCCATCTTTATATGAGATTTTCCATTAATCATTTAAAGATGTTGATACAAAGTCAGGTGGAAATTAACATTGTGGGCATAGGAAATTTGATGGGACTGATAAAAAAAGTCATAAATGTCAGGAAAAGTTAATTACGGGAACATAAAAGCGGGATTATACTGTATTTGTTATTTTGTCCATCATTTATTCTTGGACTTAAAAAGTGGTTCAAATGGCTCTAAGCATTATGGGACTTAACATCTGAGGTCATCGGTCCCCTAGACTTAGAGCTACTTAGACCTAACTAACCTAAGGACTTCACACACATCCATGCCCAAGGCAAGATTCGAACCTGCGACCGTAGCAGCAGTGCGTTTCCGGACTGAAGCGCCTAGAACTGCTTGGCCACAGCGGCCGGCTTCTTGGACTTAGGGCATCTACAACTGTCAGTACCAGTTTTAGTGAATGACATTCAGTGAAACCAATAACTTTTGTGTCCTTAGATTCTTTCAAACACTCTGTCTAATTAGTTTCCTCTGCCATTCCTGTTCCCTAGTATTGCATACACAAGGTATAAGAGGGCAGTACATTGGTAGAGCTGTCGTTTTTACTCAGATGTTTCATGTGAGAAGGCATCTAACATGATTATGGATGCACAATGGACATTAACAGGTTTTGAATGCGAAATGATAGTTGGAACTAGGCACTTGGAACATTCCATTTCAGAAATAATTAGGGAATTCTATATCCTGAGATCCACAGTGTGAAGAGTGTGTCAGGATGACCAAATTTCAGACGTTACCTCTCACCACGGACAATGCAGTGGCTGATGGCCTTCACTTGATGACCTAGAGCAGCAGTGTTTCCGTAGAGTTGTTACTGCCGACAGACAACCAACACTGCATGAAATAACCACAGAGCTTAATGCGGGACATACAACAAACATATCTGTTAGGACAGTGTGGCAAAAGTTGGTGTTATCGGGGTTTGACAACAGATGCCTGACATGATGCCTTTGCTAACAGCACAATCACCTGCAGTGCCTCTCCTGGGCTCATGATAATACCGTTTGGACCCAAGATGACTGGAGACCTGTGGTCTGGTCAGATGAGCCTGGTCTGGTCAGATGAGCCCCAATTTCAGTTGGTAACAGATGATGGTAGGGTTCGAGTGTGGTGCAAACCTCATGAAGCCATGGACCCAAGTTGCCAACAAGGCATTGTGCAACTTGGTGGTGGCTCTATAATGTTGTGGGCTGTGTTTACATAGAATGAGCTGTGTCCTCTGGTCCAACTGAACTGACCATTGACCGAAAGTGGTTATGTTTGGCTATTTGGAGACCTTTTGCAGCCATTCATGCAGTTGATGATCCCAAACAACAATGGAATTTGTATGGATACAAAATACCATGTCACCTGGCCACAGTTTGCGTTTGGTTTGAAGAACATTCTGGACGATTCGACTGAATGATTTGGCCACCCAGATCACCCCACAAGGGACATAATCAAGAGGTCAGTTTGTGTACAAAATACTGCACCAGCAACACTTTCGCAATCGTTGATGGCTGTAGAGTTAGCATCGCTCAGTATTTCTGCAGGGAACTTCCGACGACTTGTTGAGTCCATGCCACGTTGAGTTGCTGAACTACACCGGGCAAAACGAGATCCAACACGATATTAGGAGGTATCCCATGACTTTTCTCAACTCAGTGTACATGTACTATTCTAAAGGCATTGACTGCAAATGTTCATTAAAAATTACTAGCATTTCGTCACTTGTGAGGTATTCTTATAGTGTGTCATCTCTCTGTTTTACAGGTGAGTTTTCTGAGTAATAATCAGGCACAGTTTAGCTGTTCCCCTGATTGGTCAGGCACTGTCAGATTTGTAGGTCCAATTAATGTAAACTTTGCATTATACCCAAATCAGTAATTTTTCTGGTGTCAGTGGTGTTTTATTCTAAGGACCACATGGAAAATAGATACAGTGGATAAACAGTGGAATTAAGTTCATTTTAAGTTTAAATAACTGCATGTTAAAATGTTTCAGTAAGGTACCTTTTCACACTTATTTCCTTTACATGCATAACTGTGTTGCACTTCAAAATACAGCATGTCATCTGAAACTGGCGCATAATGTTATTCTGATTTTACTGTTGATCTTAAATAACTTTTATATTACAAAATAGTTAATGTGCAGTGGGCACAAAAATATGGAAACACCAAAAACACAACACATTACCATGTCGTCATTCAAAACAGTTTCCAGTTGTCTCAGAATGGATAAATACAGGTCCTGCATGGTTTTCAAGGAAATCTTAGACCTTTCTTCCTGCAAAACAGTGGCACGTTCAGGTAATAATGATGGATATAGAAAGTGATCAGACACCATTATCTGCAAAACAGACTACAAAGGCTCAACGATAATGAGATCTGGTTACTGCAGTGGCCCAGGTA
The DNA here is from genome assembly GCF_021461385.2 of Schistocerca piceifrons. Taxonomy (NCBI): domain Eukaryota; kingdom Metazoa; phylum Arthropoda; class Insecta; order Orthoptera; family Acrididae; genus Schistocerca; species Schistocerca piceifrons. The sequence goes on from NC_060141.1 coordinate 25,889,833, forward strand.
GATGTGACAGTTCATCCTTGTGCTAACGGAACCGGTTCTGGACAATGGTGTGCTGTCTAAGCATGGGCTCATCATCTTGGAGTACAGCATGACCTTTTGGGAGCAAACATTGTGCCATGGGATGGACCTGATCAGCCAAAACAGCTACATAATCCTTGGCAGTAATGTGCTGTTGCAGAGTAATCATGGGACCCCTGTAACACCATGATATGGGTGCTCAAATCATCACTGAACCCCACCATGTTTCACTCTTGGGACATAAACATGACCCAAAGCTGGAAACAAGGCTCATCCAGTCAAATTACTTTCTTCCATTGCTCCGGAGTGTAGATGTTGTGGCTCTGGCATCACGTTCTCCTGTTACTGATGAGTAGTTTTGAAATTCAAGCTTGCCCTGCAGTACCCTGTTCATGGAGCTCCCTTCATGTTGTTTTGGTGCTAACAGGGCTCGTGAGAGCAACATTGAGTTCTGCAGTGATTTTTACAGCTGTCCTCCTCTTAGTTTTCGTTACAGTTCTTGCAAAGTGTTAAGGATATTGCGCAATTGCTATTCGTGGTCAAATACAACAGCAGAACTATCCAGCTTGGCTAGCATCTGCATTTATGTTCAAGCAGATGTTTCACAGTATTCCTGTTTTCTCGTTCAACCCATGCACTATAGTGATGGGATGTTGAGGTGGGCCATATGAGTGTGTAAACATGTTACTCACATGGTGGCCTTGATATACTTTGTGACTTCATCGTGTGAAAACATTACTAATGAGCATGCTGTTAGTGTGTGCTGCCATCATTGTTTACCCAGTGGTAACTTATTTGCAAATAAGAGAGTAACATGTTAGGCTGAAACGATAAAGTCAGTAAACTGTACTTAACATGTGACATGTCTCTACCGTACTGTATTAGTATTTATGGTACATTTGATTAAATTTCGCACTGTGAACCCCATTTAAGCAGTTGGTTTAAGGTGCCACTTAATCCATTTATCTATTCAGATCCTGCCACAAGAGGTGCTACTAAAACCAATGAACATGGTGCAGCAGTTTTTGACACCATTAACAACTGAAGAAATAAATCAGCCAGATAATTTTAAGGAGAGGTAAGTACAATAATAATTGTATTGATTAAATTATGTTAGTCTCCAAGAGGGAGGACAACTTCTATGTACCAGAGAGTGAAGTAGCATAGTTTACAGAAGAATACTTAGTGAAACAAACACATTTTCCTGCATCACTTAAAGATATGTGCCATTGTTTGTGCTTATTGCAAAATTATTGAAGAACTATCCCTATCAATTTGACTACGTTTGTAGCTGTTACCTATTTCAGTTTTTACTAATTGTTCATTTATAATGTAAGAAAATGAAGGTTTCCATGGAAAATCTATTATCTCTTGTATAAATAATACCCCTAATTTGTAGATTATTCTTTTAATTTCATTTTCGTTCCTTTCCATGGTGATTTACATGTGCCACCTATTGTTTAACTGCTTAGAAAGTGCTACTCCATTACTTAACCCTTTTATTTCCAACAATATGAAAAATAATATAAATTTAAAATTTTTCACATACCTAACCTTTATTATTATAGTGAGCAATGAAGACAAGAAGAAATTGACAACAAGTAAGCAATCAATTAATTGTTTTAGGGAGGTGGTGACTCTTTGGAATATAAATGTAATTTTTTCACAAAATTAATCTTTCTGACATTAGTAAGCAAAGAATATAAGATGAAATTGGCAAAAGGTAAACAATCAGTTGTTTTAAGGAGGTTGTTTCACTTTAGAACAACTGGGACTGTTGTATTTGAAAGCAAATTTGCATTTTTCATAGACAAAAGCCCGCATTTCAAAACTTCCATGAACCCATAACACCTAAAACAAATTATAGTCCTCAATAACAAGCAAAAGTGGGTCTAAAAATTAATAAATTTCATGTCAGCTAAATACTGTTCCAGTGGTTTCATTTTCATTATACTCATAAAAGCAGTAGTAGAAACTCAAACTGATGTTACAATAACTTAGATATGGTTACTTTCACTGTCAGTGATCTCTTCAACTTGGCCTCTATAAAAATAATCTCATGTCAAAGTTGCCTACAATCACGTAGCACAATCTCTGCGCCAACTGTTGGTCTGAATGGTATAAGTGACTGTTACAATGCATAACATTTGTAGAGGTACCTCAGTGTACCACTAGAAGTCTCTGTCATGCAGTAGCATCAGTGGTTTCATGCAAAAGGCACTGATATTTAAAAAGAAAGAAAAAAAAAGGTGGTTTCAAGCAGGAACCAATGGGGCTCAAAGTGTTAATGCAAAATTCCATTATTTTGTTCCTTCCATGTAGCTGCAGTTTATTGCACACTCATTCTTTATCAACATGTGTCAATGTAATAGCAACAATCATATTCATTGCAGAGTGTACTGAAGTGGTTCGAGGATGAATGACCATTTCTGTACAGAGTTATTTCAGGGCAGTGTGGCAAGGTCATGGTAACAGTCCATTGGTAGCTTTAGGAGGCAACATCATATGTCAAAACAACTTTCAGAGTAAAATTCAGTCATCAGTTGAAATATATTTTTATTTCACTTTATCAGTTTCTGTGAATTAATCTTATCATCTTCAGAAGCCTACAAAATTACATTTATGTAAAGTATAAGAAGTATATTATAGAAATTTACTTAGTATTGGTTTAGCAGACATCAGTATCTTCTTCATAGAGGCAGAATGCCATGATGTTTCCAAAACTGTACATAGTGTATGTGATTATTGTAAATACAGATTGACAGTTTACATTAACTGTGCACTGAGGACATTTCCTGTTGCACCCCATATTAGCTTTCTTCCCATTTCGTTCACATATGGGACATAAGGCTGCTTAAAAGCCCCTCTGCACACTGTAATTACTATAGTCTTGCCCCTGTGGGTCAATTGCCAACACTTTGACATCCAGTGGAAATAAGAGAGAGAACTGTCTCAGTTTGATGAGGCCAAGTAAGGTGGCAGTTAGTAAGTCACTGGGCATATTAAGGAGAAGTAGGTTTCAGATCCACATTTAGAACTTGTTGTTTAGGCTTTATGATTTACCAAAGTGGCCTATTTCTTTCCTCAATCCTTTCCAACTTGACCATGATGCCAATGATAAGCAGTAACCTACCTTCATTCAGAGTTAGAAGTATACAAGAAGAAATTTTTACATAATAGGATTCTAGAATTTGCAACGTGCATGCGCTAAAAAATGATGCACATAGAAACTCGATAGAATTGGAAAATAACAGCCAACCAGTTGCACAATTAAAGACAATATGTTCATATCCATTCATGAAGAAGATGGACTTATACTTGTTGTAACCATGGTAAAGGGTTAATAAATCTTTATTTTTGCAACTGCTTGGTTGTTATTTTCCAATTGTCTCAAGTTTAATCAGATTCTATTGCAATTTTTACAGCAGTTGATGGTCTAATAGTGCTTAGTTCCTTTATTTCTTAGCTTTCATGACTTGTGTTTCAGAGCTGGCCTGATGTTCCAAATCATCAGAAAAATGCAGTATGATGTTTATCCTCCCACACAGTCAAAAGTTAAGGGAATAACCCTGTCACACAGGTAAGAAAGATTTGATGTCAAAGAAGAGTTGTGTTTGTTTCTTTAAGGTATCGTAGCAAATAGAATGTTCCATCAGTGTACAGGCTGTAGCTGAGCCATGATTATTTCTTCCTTTTGATATTTCAGCTGAAACCTCTCTAGCCATTGACTGACTTCCTACTGCAAGTTCATGCTGTTTATTACTTGTGATACCGAGAACATATGGCTCACAGATATACTGCGAAATTCAAGTTACATAATCAATATGTCATCTGTGACAGATGTACCTTTAACTTCGTAGTACACCTTTGAGTCATGGGGTCATTGTTTCACAAAATATAAGGATGTATGTTTTTATGCTCAGAAGTTACTTTCCCTGACAGTGGTTAGGTTTTCAACAGAAATATTGGGGAAAGAAAGATTCGTATTTTGTCTGCATACCCATAAACTGAAAAAAGAACATTGCTGTGTATTCATGACATTAATATTTGTGGAACACAGTGTTCTACACCTAATTTTTTCATTGTGTTGCATGTGTTAGTGAGATCTCTTTATGGTCACTAATTAGATAGTTCTAAATCATTGGAAACCCGTATTATTGTTTTGCCATCAGCAGTTGTCAGTAAGAGTGCCCTCCAGGATGAACCGTGAACCTGAAAAGTTATAGCACTAAATTTTTGCAACATAAAATTACTGACATCAGGCAGTACATCTGAAATTTTATGCAACAGTCTGTATGCTGAGAAAGTTTTAAATTTCATGTCTGGATTTTTGATAACATGTGACTCCATTTGCATGAAATGACTTAGGAAAAAACACAGAAAACCATAGAAAACCTAAATCAGGATGGCTGGACAGAGCAAGCTCCATGCTAACTGCACCTAATGTGAGCAGCAATGCAGTGGTGAGGATGAGGAGGTGGCAGGGGGTGGGTAGAGGGAAGGATAGCAGAGTGGGGGGGAGGGGGCGGTATAGTTCTACTTGTGGGAAGGTTCAGGGGTGCAGTGGGGACAGGTAGGGTTGCTAGTGCAGTTGGAAGGTTTATTAGAAAAAGACTAGTGAGTGTGTTGAAGAAATAGAAGACTATATTGTGCTGGACTGGAAACAGGAAAAGAGATGGGTAAATGGAATGCAGGGACTGGTTAACATAGAGGCCCAGGGGTTACAGGAACATAGGATATACAGCAGGAAGAGTCCCCATCTGCACAATTCAGAAAAGCGTGTGGTAGGAAGGATCCAGATGGTGCAGGTTGTGAAGCGGTCATGCACAATTCAGAAAAGCATGTGGTAGGAAGGATCCAGATGGTGCAGGTTGTGAAGCGGTCAGTGAAGTGAAGCACGTTGTTTGGGCAGCATGTTCAGCAACTGGGGTTCAGCTGTCTCTTGGTTAAAGTTTGACAGTGGCCATTCATGCGAACAGACAGCTTTTTAGTCATCAAGACCACATAGAAAGCAGCACAGTCGTTGTAGCATAGTTCATAGATCATACAACAGCTTTCACTGGTACACTTGCCTTTGATGGTATAGGAGAAACCTGTAACAAGACTGGAGTAGTTGATGGTGGGAGGATGAGTGGAACAAGTCTTGCATCTAGATGTTTTGCAGGGGTATGAGCCATAAGGCAAGAGGTTGGGAGCAGGGACGGAGTAGTGATGCACAAGATATTGCGTAAGCTACCAGTGTGGGATGAGTGGGAAGGATAGTGGGTAGCATATTCCTGTTTACAGGGCACTACAAGAATTAGTCGAAACCCTGGTGGAGAATATGATTCAGTTGCTCGAGTCCTGTGTGGTACTGAACCATGAGGGGAATGCTCCTTTGTGGCCGAACCTGGGGTATGTGGGATGTGGTAGGTGACTGGAGAGACAAGGCATGGGTGATCTATGCCTGTATGAGGTTGGGAGGGTGATTTACCCTAGGCATATTTGGAGATGGGCTGTTCATCACTGCAGGTCCAACAGCCATGAATGGCAAGGCTGCATGGAAGGGATTCTTGGTATGGAATGGGTGGCAGCTGTCGAAGTGGAGGTATTGCCGTGTTCCAGTTAGGTTTGATACAAATGCAGGTAATGATGTATCCATCCTTGAGGTGGAGGTCAACATCAAGGAAGGTGGCTTGTTGGGTTGTAGAGGACCAGATAAAGTTAATCGGGAAGGAGGAAGTCTTGGAGGAATCTACATAGAGTGTCCTTGTCATCAGTCCAGATCACAAAGATGCCATCAATAAATATAAACCAGGTGAAAGGTTTCAGACTCAGAGTTGCTGGGAAGGATTCCTCTAGATGGCCCATGAATAGGTTGGCATAGTATGGTGCCCTGCGGGGTGCCCATTATTGTACCATAGATTTGTTTGTAGGTGATTTCTTCGAAGGAGAAGCACTTATGCATGAGGATGTAGTGACCAGGAAGGAGGTTGTAGATTTGGAGTCAGCTGGTCATTTGGGAAGATAGTTTTCAATAGCAGTAAGACCATCAGAAGCGACGAGCAGGGTGCCATGTGATAAAGGAACAGAAACTGTTGAGAGTCAGTGGAGGAAATGGTTTATGTCTTTTACATAGGTGGGAAGGCTATGGTAATAGGCTGAAGATGTTGGTCGACAAGAGGAAAGATTCTTTCAGTGTGGCACAATAACAGGCCACAGTGGAGAGCCCTGGATGGTTGGGTTTATGTACTTAAGTATGCATGTAGAAGGGAGGAGTGCATTGGGCACTAGGGGGGAGTGTGGTGGTGGTGGGGGGGGGGGGGGGGGGGGAAGAGAGAGAGAGAGAAACTCCAGGGGAGAGGTTCTGGGCTGGGCCTAAGGATTTAAGAAAGGATGGAGATCCTATTGGATTTCTGGAATGGTGTCAATGCTGTAGAGTTTGTAGGTGGACAAATCTGACAACAAACTGAGTCCCTCGTCCTTGTAATCCCTGTGGTTCGAAATTATAGTGGCGGAGCCTTTGTCAGCAGGATGGTCTATAAGGTCGGAATCAGTTTTTGGGTGGTGGATTGCATTTCTTTGTACATATATAAAGTTGAATTCCATGTGGAGGGATTTGTTGAATGATGGTGAGGCTAGGTTTTGAGGTTAAGATATTCTGGAATGTTAACAGGGGCTGATTTGTGGTAGGCCACTGTTGGATGGAGGAGTGAACTGAGTCATGCAGGTTTCAGTTTTTGTTTTCGGTTGTGTCTGATTGCTTGGTGCTGAAAAAGTATTTCCATTGTAGGGACCGGAAGAAGGCCTTACACAAATTCAGCATGATGCCACCTCCCTCTACACTAACATTGACAATGCCCATAGCATCGAACACAACCGTTCGCCAACACCTGACTGACTCCAAATCTACAACATCCTTCCTAGTCACCATGACCAACTATATGCTCACCCACAATTACTTCTCCTACAAAGAACTCACTTACAAAAGAAATCCATGGTACAGCATTGTGCACCCGCATCGCACCATCCTATGTTACCTTTCTGGGGGCTATCTAGAGGGATCTTTCCTAACCATGCAGAATCCCAAACCTCTCACCTGGTTCACATTCATTGATGACTTCTTTGTGCTCTGGACCAAGGGTGAGGACACCCTATCCACATTCCTTCAGAACCTCAAGACCTTCTCCCCCATTTGCTCCACATGGTCCTCCTGAGCCAGCACACGACCTTCTTCGGTGTTACCTCTACCTCAAGGATGGCTACATCAGTACCTCCAGACCTAATAATCACAAGCAGTACCTTCACTTCGATAGCTGCCACCCATTCCATACTAGGAAGTCCCTTCTCTACAGCCTAGCCACAGGTTCCTGTTGGATCTGCAGGGATGAGCAGTCCATCTCCAAATATACCAAGGGTCTTACTGAGGCCTTCACAGTCCGAATTACTGTCCCAACCTTGTACAGCAACAAATCTCACACACATTGTCTCTTGAGTTACCTTCCACCTCCCACATACCCACCATCCAGCCACAAAGGAGCATTCCCTCATGACTTGGTATCACCCAGGACTGGAGCAACTAAATCACTTTTTCCGCCAGAGTTTCGACTACCTCTCATTGTGCCCTGAAATGAGGAATATCCTACCCGCCATCCTTCCCACCCCTCCCACAGTGTTATTCCCCCCGACAACCAAACCTAATCAATATCCTTGTCCACCAGTACTCCATCTCTGCTCCCAACCCCTAGCCTCCTGGCTCATACCCCTGTAATACACCTAGAAGCAAGTTTTGTTCCACACATCCTCCCACCACCACCTAATCCAGTCTGTTCACAGGTATCTCCTATCCCATCAAAGGCAGGGCTACTTGTGAAAGCTGTCATGTGATCTACAAACTGTGCTGCAACCACTGTGCTGGTTTCTGTGTGGGCATGATGACTAACAAGGTGTCTGTTTGCATGAACAGCCACCAAAAAGCTGTGGACAAGAGGCAACTAAATCTCACAGTTGCTGAACATGCTACCTGACACAGTGTGCTTCATATTAATGACTGCTTCATAGCGTGCACAGTAGGGATCCTTCCTACCATGCCAACGAGTGTTTCTGAATTGTGCAGATGGGAACTCTCTCACAAAATATTCTCTGTTCCTGTAACCTCCCAGCCTCAATCTTTGCTAGTCTGTCCTCCACTTACCTATCCCTTTCCCTGATCCCACTCCAGTACAACACATCCACTAGTCCTTTTCTTCTTTTCTACTTCTCTTCTCTTCCACTACTCCCCTCCCCAGTTCTTCCGACTGCTTGCAGCAACCATACCATGTGCTCATCGCATCCATGCACACTTCCACAAGTAGTACAGCACCTTCCCCTAACTTCCCTGCTACCTCCCATTTCCCTACCTTATTTCTGCTCCTTACCGGTATGAGATTGCTCTTCCCATCAGGTGCAGTTACAACTCAGGTCTGGTCACAGTGCACAGTGACAGTGGTCATGCATGTGTGTTTTGCTTATGTGAATGTGAGTCTGTTCTCTACTTCAGTAGAAGGCCTTCTGGCTGATAGCTAAAATGTATAGCAGTCTTTTCATTATGTTTGTCTGCAACTTATTATCTCCCCTTAAGGTGAAAAGTAATCTATTATTTTCATAATATTGTTATCTTTCCTCTTGTAGGTGTTTTTACCCATGAAATACCACAGGCACTAATGTCAGAGCCACATTTGCTCAAAACGCACCTTAGTCTAATCTTATTTCTTTCTATTGGTCCAGTTTTTCAAGTCATTTCCACTAGGTGTATATACCTCATATGGTTCTGTGTTAACAGTGCCATGCTTCAAAATCATTCAAAATCACCCAACCCCCAAGCCCCCCCCCCCCCCCCCCCCCTGACCCAAGGTCAGCTTTGCTTACATGGTTTGCCAGGTGGACGAAAGAAAATACACAAAACGAGATTCATGATCATACAGTCAATTTCATTACCTTCATGACCACTAGACACCCTGCTAGTAGTGCAGCCTCATCTCCCATTATCAAATTCACAATCCCTTGATGCCCCAGGATGTTTCTCATCAGTCGTTCCATTCTTTTAGCAAAGCTGTGCCATAAATTTACTTCGTAGTATTTCAGCTCCAGCTGTCCCATGTGACACATCTCAGCGGCAGCAAATTACGCATTTAGCTTCTCTTGTGTTTTCTCAGTAGTATATCTTGCTTAAATTTTATGCATGTTTTTGTAGTTAAGAAGTTTAATCTCCTATTTTTGTAAGTGTGTATTCAGGTAGTCAGTAACACAGTAGTTGCTCATTTGTTTGTTTTGAAGACAAGTGACCATTCAATTCAGCCAAGTTAGCCACTCAATCCAGACCCAGTTCTCGCCTGGGACATGTCTCCAGGGCAGCAAGTTACATGTTTAACTTTTCTTGTGTTTTCTTAGTAGTGTGTAGTGCTTAAATTTCGTGCCCATTTTTGTATTTAAGAGGCTTAACCTTGCACAAGTGTAAATTCAGGTAGTCTGTAGCTTATTTCTTCTGAACAGCCAGCAACACAGTTCATTAAGGTATCACAGACTACTGGTGACACCTCAGGAGGTTAACAAGTTGCATTTCTATGTGTCTGTCAGCTTTTATAGTTTACTTATTCAGTTAATCTTCCTAGGATGGGTAGGATGTGTGTGTGCTGTGTATGGGCGCAGAAGGAGCTGGCTGCAGTTTGCAAACAGTTGAATGTGGTTTTGGCTATGGTTGGCCATCTTTAGGCTGCCGCCTCGGAGTGTAGTGTGGCAGAGAATCTGGCAGATCACATGGGACACCTCAGGTGTTGCTTGTTTCACCCACAGGCTGTGCTACTGAGGCATCTTCTAGTATACCCGACATAGTGGATGCACCCTCACAGCAAGGTGAGTGGTGGGACAAGATGCATTTGTATTGCTGCAAGCAAAGGGCCAATGTAGAGGCTGGGCATCTGGCCTCACCTATTCATCCTGTTTCTTAGGGTCAGAGGAAGCAAATATGGGCAGGGGCTTGATAGTTACTGGGAGCTACAACATTAGACATGTTATGGAGCCCCTTAGGGAGACAGTGTTCAGGGCAGGAAAGAAAGCCAATGTATCCTCGGTATGTCTGCCGGGGAGCCCTCATCTGAGATGTGGAGGCGGCCTTGCCTGCAGCTATCTAGTGTGCAGGGTGCAGTTGTCTGCAAGCTGTGGTTCACATTGGCATCAGTGATGCCTGTCACTTGGGTTCTAAAGCTATCCTCAGTTCATACAGGCAGCCGGCGAACATGGTGAAAGCCCTGCCCTTGTGCCAAGGGTGCAGTTTGCAATATTGTTCCCAGAGTGTATTGTGGTCCCTTTTTTTTTTAGCTGAGTGGAGGGCCTCAACCAAAGGGTTTGTCGAATCTGTGATAGTGTTGGCTGTAGGTTTGTAGACCTGCATTATCAGGTGGGGAATTGTTGCACTCCTCTTGATGGGTCAGGGGTACACTACACAAAGAAAACAGGTACTCTGTTGGCAGAGTACTTATGGCGTACACATGAGGGTTTTAAGAATAGGTGGTAATTTGAGATACTGTAGTGGACACTCATCAGTCAGTATACTTATAGGGACATCAGACCCCTTTTAGATTAGAGTCACTTTAACTGTCAAAATTTTGTAAGTAAATTGTCTAAGTATTCGTAACAAAGTTCCCAAAGTTACTGCCCTCCAGGAGAGTTCTCATACTCAGATTATTGTTGGGACCAAGAGCTGGTTAAAATGTGAAGAGGAATGCCCTGAGATATTTAGTGAGTCATGGAACATGTATCGGAAAGACAGATTAGATGCCGTAGGAGGGAGAGTGTTCATTGCAGTTGAGAAAAATAATGTCTTTATTGAGGTTGACATTGAGTGTGACAGTCAAGTTATCTGGTCACATACAACTGGTCTACATGGAACCATGTTCATTGTTGAATGTTTTAACTGGCCACCTGATTCCACTGTGACAGTTCTAGAGTTATTCAAAGAAAGGTTATGATCAGTAGTGCGTAAAGATGCAGATCATGGAAGGAATACTAGTTGGAGGCAACTTTCACCTACCGAGTACAGACTGTGATACATATAGATTCATTGCAGGGTGTGCAGACAGTCTTGCAAAGTACTTTAGAACATGTTTTCCAAAAAACTATCTAGTTTGGCAGCCTATACTCAATGGAAATATCTTAGGCCTTGTAGCTACAAACAGGCCGGACTTTATCAATGGCGTTGGATTAGTGATCATTATATCTTCATAGCAACTATTCTTACAAAAGTTAAAAATCACTAAAAAAGGCAAAGAGAGTGTTTCTGCTAGAAAGAGCAGGTAAGCAGTTGTTAACATGTCACTTAGACAACGAGTTGGAATCATTTAGTTCCAGTGTGTTAGACATACAAGAATTGTGAGCAAAGTTTAAACAGATTGTAAATCGTGCTTCAGACATGTGTGCGTGCAAAGTGTACAGCCAACACAATTATCATACCTTAGTAAAAGATCTGACCTATAATCTGAGAAAATTCTGATACCAAGTGAAATCATTAAGTGGGTCTAAGGCTTCCATCAATTCACTCATTGAACAGACTGTTGTGACAGCTGAAAACAGCAAAATGAAAACTGAAGTTTTAAATTCCGTGTTTAAGAAATCATTCACGCAGGAGAATCATGCAAACATGCCATTGTTTGACTGTTGCACAGAGTCCAAAATGCATAACATAGTAATAAGCATCCCTGGTGTAGAGAAACAACTGAAAGAGATGAAAACAAATAAGTCGCCAGGTCCAGGTGGAATCTCAGTTCAATTTCGCAAAGAGTACTCTACAGTGTTGTCCCCTTATTTAGCTCGCATTTACCGTGAATATCTCTCCCTGCACAGAGTCCCAAACAACCGGAAACACAGTTGACTCCCGTGTATAAGGAGGGTAAAAATCACACACACAAAATCATATAACAGTATCCTTAATATTGGTTTGCTGCAGAATTTTAGAACATATTCTGAGTTCGAATATAATAAATTTCCTACAGACTGAAGAGCTTAGGTCCATGAATCAGCATGGTTTTAGAAAGCATTGCTTGTGTGAAACTTATTTTATCCTTTTCTCACATGATATACTGTGAAGGGCAACAGGCAGCTTCCATATTTTTATATTTCTGAAAAGCCTTTGACATAGTACGCCGCTGCAGACTGTTCATGAAGGCACAGGCATATGGAATAAGTTCGGCTCGAAGACTTCTTAAGAAATAGGACCCAGTACTTTGCCCTTGATGGTCAGTGTTCATCAGAGACAAGGGTATCATCAAGAGTGCCCCAGGGAAGTGTGATAGGATTGCTATTATTTTCTATATACATAAATGACCTGGGGGACAGGGTGGGCAGCAATCTAAGTTGTTTGCTGATGTTGCTGGAGTGTACAGGAAGGTGTTGAAGATGAGTGACTATAGCACGATATAATATGACTTAGACAAAATTTCTAGTTGGTGTGATGAATGGCAGTTGGCTGTAAATGTAGAAAAATGTAAGTTAATGCAGATGAGAGGGGAAAACAAATCCATAATGTTCAGTTACAGTATTAATAGTGTCCTGCTTGATGCAGTCACATTGTTTAAATATCTGGGCATAATGTTGCAAAGCGACATGAAATGGAACAAGCATTTGAGGGTTGTGGTAAGAAAGCCAAATGGTTGACTTTGATTTATTGGGAAAATTTTAGGAAAGTGTGGTTTATCTGTAAATGGAACAGCATATAAGACACTAGTCCGACCTATTCTTGAGTATTGCTCGAGTGTTTGGGATATGCACCAGGTCAGATTAAAGAAAGACATTGAAGTCATTCAGAGATTTGTTACTAGTAGGTTCAAACATGCAGGTGTTTCAGAGATGCCTCGGGAACTCCAATAGGAATCCCTGGAGGGAAGATGGCTTCTTTTTGAGGAACAGATTGAGACAATTTAAAGAACTGGCATTTGAAGCTGAATGCACAATGATCCTAATGCCACTAACATACACTTCATGTAAGAATCATGAAGGTTAGTTCTGAGAAATTAGGGCTCATATGGAGGTACATAGACAGTCGTTTTTCTCTCATTCTGTCAGTGAGTGGAACAGGAAAGGAAGCAGATAGTAATGGTACCTTCCACAACACACTGTATGGTGGCTTGCAGAGTATGTATGTACTTGTAGATGTAGGCGTAGAATATTGTATTGGTAAATGCTTATTATGAATTGACATTGAATAATAAAGAAATAAATTTTTAAAAACGTGTAGTCACTAAATCCACATTCTTTGCTGAGAAAGATACAATTATGATATTCTTTCAGTTTATCCTGGGTATATTTTTAGCAGTCAGAGATAATTTTTAATACCATCATAAACCCAGGTTTCATTTTGTTAAATGTATGCATAGCTAGCATTTCTTCCCTACAGCAACCTGTGCTCTGTGTGACATTCACACTCAAGAGCAACTGAATAACAGTTAGGTACTGTATTGGAAAATGAAATAGTTTGGTGTATCACATGATTAGGATGCTGTCAGGAGTTACACTGGCCATCTGCATGACAGTCGAGCACCAAACACACAAAATACATATCATATTTGATCAAGGTCATATCATCATTACCTGACTCTCATGACACTCCCATCATCTATGTTGCCCATTCACCGAGCTTTGCATGTGCCAGTGTACTAAGGGTACACCACAAGAACTTAATTCAGGGAAAACTGCCGCCACAAGTGCCAGTCCCCTTCGGTGGCGTTGTATTGAATGCAGGAGCGTCCATTGATTTACCGCAGTCTGTAACTGAAGATAGGCAGGCCACGTTTCATTAAATCACTTGCCACTTATTGCTTGGCAACAACTAGTGAGCAGCCACATCATCTAAAACCACCACCTCACTAAGTGGTACAGAAGGTAAAGCCACACTTGCGTACTATTCACCATCGCAGACCATGGTGATCAGTGTGAGCATGGTAACAATAGCATTGGATGCTCAAAGCAAGGATCAGCCTGCATCCATTTCGTCCCTACACCAATCTGTGCTCTCATTACGATAATATATCATTCTGTCCTTTAAAGACTGTGTCAGAATTATTTCAAGACTATTCCATATACATGAAAGCCCTTTTGTGTTCTCACAGGTCACCCGAGTTCAATTCTGTTTGAGCATATCTGTAGTGGACCTGAAGTAAATATGCATGCCTGGGACCCACCCCCAACCAATCTTCATATGTTGTGGGCAGTGGTTGAGAATTCATGCTTCTGCTTGGTTTCCCAACATATAGCATTTCTTGTGGAGACTAGGTCATCAGGTTGAAAAGGGGTGTCACTACTTCAGTTTCTCCTGACAAGGGAACCTCCCCATCGCACCCCCCTGAGATTTGGTTATAAGTTGGCACAGTGGATCGGCCTTGAAAAACTGAACACAGATCAATTGAGAAAACCGGAAGAAGTTGTGTGGAACTATGAAAAAAATAAGCACAATATACAAACTGAGTAGTCCATGCACAAGATAGGTAACATCAAGGATAATCTGAGGTCAGGAGCGCCGTGGTCCCGTGGTTAGCGTGAGCAGCTGCGGAGCTAGAGGTCCTTGGTTCAAGTCTTTCCTCAAGTGAAAAGTTTACTTTCTTTATTTTTGCAAAGTTATGATCTGTCCGTTCGTTCATTGACGTCTCTGTTCACTGTAATTGTGTTTTGCGACCGCACCGCAAAACCGTGCGATTAGTAGACGAAAGGATGTGCCTCTCCAGTGGGAACCGAAAACATATTGTCCACGAAATACATCTCACGTATTTAATGCACCCTCGTCCAAAGTAGCTAACAGTCAACTGCCAGCCAGGGAGCCTCGTTAGCAGGAATACTCTCTCTTCCGTACGCTGTAGTGGACTGATGTCGTGTGTTTCGATGTTTGTTTAGGTGTAGCGTCCCCATACTACGGCGCAGTTATCTCGCATCGGACGGACGGGCAGACAGGTAATAATTGTCTGAAAATAAAAAATTAATTTTTTCCACTCGAGGGAAGACTTGAGCCAAGGACCTCTCGTTCCGCAGCTGCCCACGCTAACCATGGGACCATGGCGCTCCTGGGCTCCCTTTGTCCATGTTGTTGCTTAACTTACGCATAGACTACTCAGTTTGTATATTTTGCTTATTTTTTTCATAGTTCCACACAACTTCTTCCTGTTTTCTCGATTGACCTGTGTTCAGTTTTTCAAGGCCTATCCACTGTGCCAGCAAAACTAAATCTGAGGGGGGTGCGATGGGGAGGTTCCCTTGTGAGTGGAGTGACACAGTTTAAAGCTCTTTGTCAATATCATGAAATTCACCAACAGCCATGTAACTGAAGACGATATTTTATTTTATTTTGAAGGCTATCAGTTTCAGCATTTCACTGTGCTATCTTCAGGCCCCATATGCAACTCTCCAAATAAACAAAAATGTCATATAGAGCCGTAAATCTCTGAATGTCATGAATTCAATTGTTGCAGTAGTGCTTCATTCAAAAACTTGATAGAAAGTCTTCAAATTAAGCACTAGTGTAATGACTGAATTCACGACATCCAGAGATTTATGGCTCTACGTGACATTTTCGTTTATTTGGAGAGATGCATATGAAGCCTAAAGATGATATAGTGAAATGCTGAAACTGGTAGCCTTCAAAATAAAATAAAATAACATCTTAAGTTACAGGGGTGTCATGAATTTCATTGACATTGATAATTACTCAACCAGCTGATGTCCCCTGTCCATGATGGACCAATAGAGATTTAAAGCTCTTGTCTTCAATTTTAATGTTGATGGCTCTTGTTTTTACTTACATTATCTGTCATTTAATTACAGTGGTATTAAGACTTGATTTATATAGACTGTTTACATAAAGAGGTTTCATATTGCAGCATTAGAATAATAGCTGGTTACGGGTTTGTGAAATGAATGAGCCAATGAATTGTAATCATAGATTTTAAAAAAATAAGAAAATAAAATTTTGTTTCAGCATAATATGCCGCGAACCTATCAGTGAACAGCTTTCAAGTGTGTGGTCTGGAATACACCAAAGGGGTTGGATCAACATTGAGCAGACACGTTCTCTTGAAAGCTTGTTAGCGACTGGTGGCTCATACTGGTTTGTTGACAACCTTGTTAAGGTATGCAAGCAGTACATCCTTCATTAATAGTTCATAATGGAAACCCACAATCACCTTTTAGACATCTGTTCAAGGAATTGAGCTTTCTGACTACTGTTTCATTGCATATTTATTCCCCCATGAAGTTTATTGTGAATAATCTACTACAGTTCAAAAGGAATAATGATGTACATAACCACAATATCAGCGGGAAAAATGACATTCATTACTCTACTTAAAGTTGTCTATAGCACAAAAAGGGATGCACAGTGCTGCCACATAAATTTCTGATCACTTACACAGTGATATAAAATGTCTGATACACAGCAAAGCAAAATTTGAAAACAAACTGAGAAAGTTTCTCCTTGACAGCTACTTCTGTTCTGTAGAATTTATATTACAGTAATGAGTAAAAGATGGTGAGTAGGATTTACTAACTCAACAACATCTGTATATTTTTTTTTCTTTTTGGAAAAAAAGAAAAGTAAGACGTAGAAATGTTCAGAGTGGAACCATACGTACAAATTAATTTGTGATGTGAATGTAAAATGACTCATTCCACATCATTATGATGTATCATGCAAAATGTTCCATTGACTGTGACACTAACTAATTAACTAACTGTTTGTGTATTGTATTGAATTTTTTATATAAATTGCAATACAGGACAATTTTTTAAGGGTCATCAGAGGGCAAAATTATTAATTTTTTTCTTCATATATTTAGCATAACAGCTGCTCCTTATTTGTTTTGTGAAAGGGCCCACCAACTATTCTAACCCTCACAATACAAAGAGGGGGAGGGGTAGTACTTTGTGACCTCTTTTGAAAATATTATAATCTTGTCAGACACTTAACATTTTGAGAAAAAAAATATTTATTGTTTCTAATGAAGACTTTGATCAGATTCCACAAATGTTTTACATTTTTAAGTTAAACTTAACCCTTAAATGTAAGTTTCAGATGTCAACGTGGCTTTTTACGGTGAATATCGTATTCAATATTTTCAGGTTCAGGATCCTACTTACTTGTAAGTATTTCTTTAAAAAGCATGTTGTGAGTAAGAGTTAACAATAATTAACAAATTTTGTATTTAATAACTTTTTTGTGGTGGTCACAAAGTAAACCCCCTCCACCCCTCCCCCACTGCTCCACCCTTTGGTTGTATGCATGTGCATTACTGAAAGTGTGTTGGTATTTCTAAGAGAGTGCTAAAAATATTTTCTAGTTCTGGATCCTACTTACACATCAGTACATCTTTAAAAAGTCTGTTGTTAATGTAAGTCAGCAAAAACTAGCAAATTTTGTTTTTATTTATTTTTTCAATTGTTTTAGGGTGATCATAAAGTGCGCCCCTCCTCCTCCTTGGTAACACACATTTTTGAAAATGCATTGGTATTGCCAGGGTTAAATCTGGTTTTATGCATAGAAATATCCTGATTTATCATGACACAAGTAATAGAGAGAAATTCTGTAAATACAGAAAAATAAATGTAAGCAGAGAAACATTTCATGCATAAAGCAAATCTTTGTAAATCCCGTAGCTGGTATGGGTTATTGTCTAGCAGCTCAGATCAGCACTTATCATGTTTATGCTAACATGAAATACTAATTTGCTAATATAAAATACATTACAATTATTTCACTGTTTTCATTTTGTCATGAACTCTGGCTTACACCACTATAATTCTCACTTAACACTTGCTCTGAAAGTGTCGTAGAATGAATGGTGTCCTTCATTGCTACCTGACTAATGTTACTACTTTCGTTTCCTTTGTCCTATTTGTTACTGGGTTATTGAATGTGTGTCAAAGGTAAGTTTTACAGCCCCATTAAGTAGGGTTGTAAAAAACACTGAATATCCATTTTTGAAGACACCATACAAATACAACATTCATTACAGCAAAAGTCTCAGTTTGGTTTCACTACAAACATAATTACAGCAATTTTTAAAATATTATAATCCAGTTTTTGGTAAAAGGAAAGCATGTTATCGATGATATGATTTCAAAAACAAGTTTGCTGTAGTCTGAATTGTTATGAGTTATGTTTTATACCTTTTGATGTAAATTACAGATTAACATGAATACTTCATATTTTTGCAACCTGATCAAAACGTTTCTTCAAGGCTAACACAGTTATTCAACTGACAATCTTAAAATATTTCATCAGATTTTTGCAACTCCATTACATCAACAGCATTTATTTTTTCAGGCCCAAAAAATCAGAATATAGATGATGCTACTTTATTTTCTGCGAATACTACAGTTTGTTCATAACTTCGATGTCTTATTGATACCCATTTGTTGATGTAGAAACTTAGAACAAATTCTGACCTCAAATATAATGAGGTATACCAAACATAAGGACTTCCACCGTGCCAACCAGCAAAGATTTCAAAAACATAGGTCACGTGAAACCCAACTCTCACTTTTCTCATGTGACTTCCTGAAAGCCATGGATCGATGCAATCAAGTAGATGCAGTATTTCTCAACATCTGAAAACCATTTGAACCAGTACCACTTCTATGCTTATCGTCAAAAGTACAATCATATGGGGCTTTCAGGAGATATTGAACAGGGCAGCATGAATGGTCACAGGTTTGTTTGATCTGTGGGAGAGTTTCACAGGGGTACTGAAGAAATGTTACAAGTGGACACTAGAATTGAGATGAAAATTATCCTGAGAAAGTTCCAAGAACTAGCTTCAAACGATGACTCTAGCAATATACAACAACCTCCTATGTATCATTGCCGTAGGGATTTTGAGGAGAAGATTGGATTAATAACTGTATGCACAGAGGCCTCTACCCAGTTATTCTTCCCACACTCTGTAAATAAGTGGTACAGCAAGAAGCCCCAATAACAGGTACAATGGGAAATGTCCTCTGTCATGCACTTCACATTGGTCAACAGAGTAGATTTTATTTACGGTGGGCAAAGACAAAACACAGAATCCATAGCAGAGAACAAGAAAATAAGTAATAGAACGCACATAAAGTACTAAAACCTGATTAATTTTCAAGTTTGTCAGTTTTTATTAGTGGTTTGATGGCACAAAATCTATTCCATGGCCATGAAGGGATTGATGTTGGTAGCACGCAGTGATGACCTATGGTGGTGTGTTCGAAATGGGTTGGTAAATTTTACAGGGACACAATTTTAAAGATTCAGAAGTGTTCGAAGTGTATACACCGCAAGAGAGTAAAACCATGATCCTAATAATGTCCCTGAGGCTGTGTTCACATCTAATGATTCACTGTATTGTTTCTGTGGACCTCTTAATCCCACGGCATCCAGGGATGGGCTCTGTGCAGTTGGTAAGGTACAAGAAGGAATTATTGAGTAATTGAAGCTTTTTCTCACTATGGTCACACCAGGTAAAGCACTGCCACTAAATAGCAGTTATGATTTTTCACTTTCTGCTCCAGTACACAGTTTTACCTGTGCCAGGTATATTCTGCAAAACAGTGAAATTGTGCCATCTCTGTGATTATTCCTATTTTCTATGTCTGTTGTCCTGTTTTATGGCAATCATAACATCAAGTGAAGTATTTATTTTGAAAAGTAAATACCAAAAATATTATGTGAAATAAACATTTTATACATCTTGGGAAAAAAAGAAAGAAACAACATTTCAAAGATTTTTGAATACTTACTCTCACTTTTGAGTGAGTTTACTCATTAATAATGTTATTGCCAAGGGATGTTAAAATGTAGCATCCATTATTGATAATATTTGTGTGTGTGTGTGTGTGTGTGTGTGTGTGTGTGTGTGTGTGATTGATTATGAAAAGGAAAGTTGTTACACACCATATAGCGGAGATGCTGAGTTGCAAATAGGCACAACAAAAAGACTGTCACAACTAAAGCTTTTGGCCATTAAGGCCTTCGTCAGCAATAGACGACAGAAAGACAGACATGAACACACGCAAACGCAACTCACACACTTGACTGCAGTCTCAGGCAACTGAAACCACACTGCGAGCAGCAGCACCAATGCTTGATGGGTATGGAGGCTGGGTAGGAGTAAGGAGGAAGCTGGGGCAGGGAGGGGGAGGGATAGTATGGTGGGGGTGGCAGACAGTGAAGGTCTGCAGGTTAGATGGAGGGCTGAGGAGAGGTGGGGGGGGGGGGGGGGGAGATACTGGAAAAGAGAGAAGTAAAAAGACTGGGTGTGATGGTGGAATGACGGCTGTATAGTGCTGGAATGGGAACAGGGAAGGGGCTGGATGAGTGAGGATAGTGACTAACAAAGGTTGAGGACAGGAGGGTTATGAGAAGGTAGGATGTATTGCAGGGAAAGTTTCGCCTGTGCAATCCAGAAAAGCTGGTGTTGGTGGGAAGGGTCCACATAGCACAGGCAATGAAGCAGTCATTGAAATAAAAGATCTCATGTTTGGCAGAGTGTTCAGCAACAGGTGGTCCATTTGTTTCTTGGTCACAGGTTGTCAGTGGCAGACAGGTTGTTGGTTGTCATGCCCTCATAGAATGCAGCACAGTGGTTGCAGCTCAGCTTGTAGACCACATGACTGGTTTCACAGGGAGACCTGCCTGTGATGGGATAGGTGGTGTTAGTGATCGGACTAGAGTAGATGGTGGTGGGTGGATGTATGGGACAGGTGGGAAGGATAGAGGGCAGGACATTTCTCATTTCAGGGCACGACAAGAGGTAGTCAGTACCCTGGTGGAGAATGTAATTCAGTTGCTCCAGTCGTGGGTGGTACTCAGTTACATGGGGAATGCACCTCTGTGGCTAGACTGTGGGACTTTGGGAGTTGGTGGGGGAATGGAAAGATAAGGCACGGGAGATACAACGTTGGAAGGATAATTACAGTCTGTGTAGGCTTCAGTGAGACCCTCAGTATATTTTTTTAAGAGGGACCGCTCGTCACTGCAGATGCGATGAACACAGGTGGCTAGACTGTATGAAAGGGACTTCTTGGTATGGATCGTGTGGCAGCTGCCGAAGTGGAGGTATTGCTGGTGGTTAGTAGGTTTGATATGGATGGAGGTACTGATGTAGCTAACTTTGAGGTGGAGTTCAACATCTAGGAAGGTGGCTTGTCAGGCTGAGTGGGACCAGGTGAAGCAAATGGGGGAGAAGTTGTAGAGGTTCTGGAGGAATGTGGATAGGGTGTCCTCACTCTTGATACAGATCACAAAAATGTCATCATTGAATCTGAACCAGGTAAGGGTTTTAGGATTCTAGATTTTAGGAAGGATTGCTCTAGATGTTCCATGAATAGGTTGGCATAGGATGGTGCCATGCGGGTGCCCACAACCATACTCCGGATTTGTTTGTAGGTAGTGCCTTCAAAGGAGAAGCAATTGTGGGTGAGGATATAGTTGGTCATGATGGCTAGGAAGGAGGTGTTGGTTTGGAATCCGTTGGGTGTTGAAAAAGATAGTGTTCAATAGCTGTAAGGCCATGTGCATTAGGAACATTAGTGTAAAGGGAGATGGCATTAATAGTGACGAGCAGGGCACCATGTGCTAAAGGGACAGGAACTTCAGAGAGTCGGCGGAGGAAATGGTTGGTATCTTTTATAGAGGGGGGTATCTTCCGGGCAATAGGTTGAAGGTGTTGGTCTACAAGAGCAGAGATTCTCTCAGTGTGGGCACAGACCTGCTCCCACAGAAATATATAATTTTTGTATTATTTATTCTTTACTTTGATCCTTGTGACTTCTTGCTTATTTTAATGAGTTTTCACCTTTCACTATCGTGGACTCCCTCAGATTTCATTTTGTTTTCCCATTTTGCATCCATTTCATTCTTTTCGTGAATTGTCATACAAAAATTTTGTGTATTGTGAAATTTTTCGGATGTTAAATTATATGTTATTTATGTAATTTTCTGTGTTTTTTCCACCACCATGGATCATTGCTTCTTCTACCTGTGTC
Source organism: Schistocerca piceifrons (assembly GCF_021461385.2). NCBI lineage: Eukaryota > Metazoa > Arthropoda > Insecta > Orthoptera > Acrididae > Schistocerca > Schistocerca piceifrons. The sequence continues at coordinate 25,911,859 of NC_060141.1, forward strand.
AGTACAGGAAAGATTCCTCATCCCTAGTAAGATCCCAGTCCCACATACTGTTCCTGCATTATTGCTTGGCTCATGGAATCCCCCCAAATGGCCTTACCATCTAATTGTCTTTCTCTGGCTACCACCTCTCCTTCCACAATGACATCCACCTGTTCAGATTTCGCCAGTCCTTAGCCCTCACCAACATAGTTCTGCAAAATCATATCAACCAAGCCCAAACCTCCTTGCAGTACCTTATCTCCATCCGCAAAACTCTCCTGCTATGCAATCCCAAATTTGTGGAACTCATAACACACAATGAAACTCTTGCCCTGCAGGATCTTGAGCAACATGCACAACACCACCTCAAAAAGCTCTCCATCCTGCTCACTTCCTACTCCCACCTTGGAGTACCACTGTCCACCACCTCTACAACAACCTCCAACCCTCCCCCATGTCCCCTCATAGCTGACAAACCCTGTCTCGCGTCTCGCAGACCTGCTCCACTTACCCCATCCTCCAAAATTCCCTCCCACCACCACACATAATCCAGAATCTAAACAGACACATAACATAGTCATGAACCTTTCCTCCAGAAGTCTTAGCCCCACAGAAACATCAGTCCTTTCCAAAGGCCTCACCTTTTGCCCTACTCCCAAATTCAGTCACGCAGGACTAGTTAAATATCTTCCTCCCTACAGTGGAAACACTTTTTCGCCACCAACCTGACCAATCAGACTCAACCAAAGACCAATATTGAACCTTGCCTAACTCAGTTCACTCCTCTATCCAACCATGATCTGCCCCCACTGCCTCCAAACCACCACCCCGTTAACTTTCCAGAATTTCTTAACCTCGAACGTTGCCTCATCATCATTCCCCAAATCCCTCACCATGCAAACTAACCTTACATCTGCAGAAAGAACTGCAGTCCACCATCTAAAAACTGATCTCAACCTTATAATCCTACCTGCAGACAAAGGCTCCACCACTGTCGTTTTGAACCTCAAGGATTACCTGGCAGAAGGACTCCACCAGCTGTCAGATTCTTCCACCTACAAACCTTGCCATAGTGATCCCATTCCAGAATTGCAGCAGGACCTCCAGTTGCTACTCAAATCCTTTGGCCCATCCCAGAACCTCTCCCTGGAGTCCATCTCTCTACTCATCCATACCACTCCCCACTCTTCTACCTTCTACATGCTTCCTAAAGTCCATAAACCTAACCACCCCAGATGCCCATTGTGGCTAGTTGCTGCACCCCCACTGAGAGTATCTCTGCTCTTGTAGACCGGAACCTACCTTCCCATATAAAAGATACCAACAATTCCGTCCACCGACTGTCCAAAGTTCCTGTCCCTTTACCACAAGTTGCCCTGCTCATCACTATTGATGCCACCTCCCTTTACACTAACATTCCTAATGCCCAAGGTCATACTGCTACTGAACACAATGTTTCCAAACGCCCGACATATTACAAACCAACAACCTCCTTCCTAGTCGTCATGACCAACTATATCCACACTCACAATTACTTCTCCTTTGAAAGCATTACCTACAAACAAATCTGGAGTACGGATATGGGCACCTGCATGGCACCATCCTATGCCAACCTATTCATGGGCCATCTAGAGGAATCCTTCCTAAAAACCCAGATTCCTAAACCCCTCGTCTGGTTCAGATTCATTGATGACATCTTTGTGATCTGGATTGAGGGTGAGGACACCCTATCCACATTCCTCCAGAACCTTCACCTGGTCCTACTCAACCTGGCAAGCCACCGTCCTAGATGTTGACCTCCACCTCAAAGATGGCTACATCAGTACCACCATCCATATCAAACCTACTAACCACCAGCAATGCGTCCACTTCAACAGCTACCACCCATTCCATACCAAGAATTCCCTTTCGTACATCCTAGCCACCCATGGTTGTCGCACACGAAGGGCCTCACTGAAGCCTTCACAGACTGTAATTATCCTCCCAACCTTGTACAAAAACAAATCTCCCGTGTCGTATCGTTCCAGTCCCCCACCACCTCCCAAAGTCCCACCATCCAGCCACAGAGGAACATTCCCCCCATAACTCACTACCACCTAGGAAAGGAGCGATTGAATTACATTCTCAGCCAGGCTTTTGACTACCTCTCGTTGTGCCCTGAAATCAGAAATGTCCTGCCCTCTATCCTTCCCACCCTTCTCACAGTGGTACTTCGCCACCCACCCAACCTACACAATATCCTCATCCACCTCGACACAACCCCTGCTCCCAACCTCTTGCCTCATGTCTCATAACACTGTTATAGGCCTAGATGCTAGACCTGTCCCACACATCCTCCCACAACCACCTATTCTAGTCCGGTCATGAACACCACCTATCCCATCACAGGCTGGGCTACCTGTGAAACCAGTCATGTGGTCTACAAGCTGAGCTGCAACCACTGTGCTGCATTCTATGAGGGCATGACAACCAACAACCTGTCTGCCACTGACAAACTGTGACCAAGAAACAAATGGACCACCCTGTTGCTGAACACTCTGCCAAACATGAGATCTTTTATTTCAATGACTGCTTCACAGCCTGTGCTTATGGATCCTTCCCGCCAACACCAGCTTTTCTGGATTGCACAGGCGGGAACTTTCCCTGCAATACATCCTACCTTCTCATAACCCTCCTGTCCTCAACCTTTGTTAGTCACTATCCTCACTCATCCAGCCCCTTCCCTGTTCCCATTCCAGCACTATACAGCCGTCATTCCACCATCACACCCAGTCTTTTTACTTCTCTCTTTTCTGGTATTTCCCCCCCCCCCACCCCCCCCCCACCCCCACCCACGTCTCCTCAGCCCTCCATCTAACCTGCAGACCTTCACTGTCTGCCACCCCCACCATACTATCCCTCCCCCTCCCTGCCCCAGCTTCCTCCTTACTCCTACCCAGCCTCCATTCCCATCAAGCATTGGTGCTGCTGCTCGCAGTGTGGTTTCAGTAGCCTGAGACTGCAGTCACGTGTGTGAGTTGCATTTGCGTGTGGTGTGTGTGTGGTGTGTGTGTGTGTGTGTGTGTGTGTGTGTGTGTGGCCTATTGTTGACAAAGGCCTTAATGGTTGAAAGCTTTAGTTGTAACAGTCTTTTTGTAGTGCCTATCTGCGACTCAGCATCTCTGCTGTCTGTTAAATAAAATGGTAATTGGGAAGCTTTTTGACTGGAATATTTGCTTTTGCAAAATCAACAACAGGTCTCTCTCTCTCTCTCTCTCTCTGTCTCTCTCTTGTGGTCTTTGCTTGTTTTCTTCTGTTTGCTTTAATTTTAGCTTTCAACAAATGATTGTTTCTTTTGGGAACTAGTAGCATTTTCCCCACACAGGAACAGAATGCCTTTCTGATTTAACGTTTTTATCAAAACTATTTTTCTTATCCCACCCAATTCAATACGCATAAAATCTGCAGAATGTTGATTTCAAGCTTTTGTGCACTTTTATAGCCATATGACGCATACTTGGTGCCACTACAGATGGAATCGACAAGATACTTAGCTTAGATGTCGAACTGAAATTAGAGGAAGACTTTTTTGTTGTTGAAATATGTTGATGGGTTTTGTCTTCCAGTGACTGCACTGCATAGTGTGGACACCAGAAACTGGCAGTCAGCCATGAGTATAAACAAACTAGAATTTTCAGTAGCAGAAGGGAAAAGAGCAGTGCAGAAAAACAAGCCCAACCTCCTCCTCGCAGGGCATCCAGCTTACACCCATGTTCTGCATTTCTGGTCTCTAAGATTGCTGATCCCTTCTGCTGTTGTGAGAGTTGTAACTGAACTCTGGGATGTACTAGGATTAGTCTTTTCAATCATTTTGAAATAAGAATAGAAAACAATGAGCAACACACAACACAAAATATCTGGTTAGTCTATCATGCAGTTGTGTGCAGTGAGAGGTTAGCAGCACAGATGAGGAAGTTCAGGCCCATCATTCACCAATATTTGACACTACCACCCATGCAGTCACCCACCACCTGCCAATTTTTGAACTTTAGCGAGCACAAAAATGTGTGTGTTTCTTTGTTCTGTGACCCTATTTCCCAGGCTGAGCCCTGTATTAAATTATGCTGCGCGTATACAGACTATTCAACCACCCACAATTAGTGCAGCACCAGAGCATTGAGCATACCAATACGTCATTGCATTCATGTTGTTTTTATTTTGCAAACATGTTCTTATGCATATTATCTTATTTTTCAGGTAATTACCACTTCTGTTAAATAGCAACAGTATCTTCTCACATGTGAAGAAAGTATTTCTCTGGTTTAGGGTGTTTCTTGAATTTATCTTTCTCTTCCCATCTAGTGTTAAATTTACGAAATCTGTGGAACACACATTTTCAATCTTTTACATATAAGCCTTGATTAGCATACTGTAGAATCCTTTCATGGGCCATGCAACCCATACTTGGCAACATGTAGACCCAACAAGGTGGAAGTAGAGCCGAAATAACTCTTTTTCACACTTCATAGGATGATTCTTGGTGTTGTTGCTGTAGTGTGGACACTACAATGTAGCAGGTATCCATGAGCGTAAACAAACGTGAACTTTGTATGTGTGATGCAAGAGGTTCAGTGTGGGGGGGAGAAAGCACCACCTCCCTCTGACAGGACCAAGCGAAGTGGCGCTGGACTTGCATTCAAAAGGACGACAATTCAAACCTGTGTCCAGCCGTCCTGTTTTCCCTGATTTCCCTAAATTGCTTCAGGCAGAAGCTGGGATGGTTCCTTTGAAAGGGTACGACTGACTTCCTTCCCTAATCTGCTGGGACTGATGACCTCGCTGTTTGGTTTCCTGCCACGAATCAGCCAACCAACCAAACTCTTGCAGGCCAGCCAGCCTACAGCTGTGTTCTGCATTTCTACAGAAGCAGAACTGACAAATGGATTGCCAATCCCTTCTGTTGTCCTGAGAGCTGTACTCAAATCCTGCTTTGGACCAGGATTAGCCTCTTCACTCATTTCAAAATAAAAAATAATAAAAAATTTGAACTATGCACAATCCAGAGCAAGTTAACTGCACAAAGCATTTGGTAACAATTACCATGGAATTGCTTGCTGAGGTTGTCAGCATTGTAAATGAAGTTATTCAGGCCCAATCTCTATGGTATCTTATGCAACCATATCTCAAAACAACCCTCACCTAAAACTGCCACATTATAGTATCTTCAATTTTACACTATACCAACTTTAGCTAGCAGACTAACGTGTTTCTTTGGTCTAAGATGTTAAATACCATGTCTGGAACTTTTGCTGCCGTACACAGAGTTTTATCTAGTGGAGACCATTCAGCCACCCATAGTTTGATGTGGGACTGGAGCGTGACTCTCGAGTGCACTGGTACATCATTGCATTTGTGCATAACTGCACTCTTTGTTTTGCAAACTCATTCATTCGCACATTTACTTTCCAAACTGGGATTTGCTGTACCAGTAACTGAAAATTGATAACTTTTTGATGTTTATATGCAGAAAATATGATGTATGATGAGATAAAAGAAATTATTCAGATAGTGAAGGGAGACGAAAATTTAATAGTCATGGGTGAATGGAATTCGATGGTAGGAAAAGGGAGAGAAGGATACGTAGTAGGTGAATATGGATTGGGGGGAAGAAATGAAAGAGGAAGCCTCCTGGTAGAATTTTGTGTAGAACATAACTTAATCATAGCTAACACTTGGTTCAATAATCATAAAAGAAGGTTGTATACGTGGAATAAGCCTGGAGATACTGACAGGGTTCAGATAGATTATATAATGGTAAGACAGAGATTCAGGAACCAGGTTTTAAATTGTAACACTTTTCCAGGGGCAGATGTGGACTCTGGCCGCAATCTATTGGTTATGAACTGTAGATTAAAACTGAAGAAACTGCAGACAGGTGGGAATTTGAGGAGATGGGACCTGGATAAACTGAAAGAACCAGAGGTTGTAGAGAGCTTCAGGGAAAGCATTAGGGAACAATTGACAAGAATGAGGGAAAGAAATACACTAGAAGAAGAATGGGTAGCTTTGAGAGACGAAATAGTGAAGGCAGCAGAGGATCAAGTAGGTAAAAAGACGAGGGCTAATAGAAATCCTTGGGTAACAGAAGAGATATTGAATTTAATTGATGAAAGGAGAAAACATAAAAATGCAGTAAATGAAGCAGGCAAAAAGCAATACAAACGTTTCAAAAATGAGATCGACAGAAAGTGCAAAATGGCTAAGCAGGGATGGCTAGAGGACAAATGTAAGGATGTAGAGGCATATATCACTAGGGGTAAGATAGATACTGCCTACAGGAAAATTAAAGAGACCTTTGGAGAAAAGAGAACCACTTGCATGAATATCAAGAGCTCAGATGGAAACCCAGTTCTAAGCAAAAAAGGAAAAGCAGAAAGGTGGAAGGAGTATATAGAGGGTCTATACAAGGACATTGTTCTTAAGGACAATATTATAGAAATGGAAGAGAATGTAGATGAAGATGAAATGGGAGATATGATACTGCGTGAAGAGTTTGACAGAGCACTGAAAGACTTAGTCGAAACAAGGCCCCAGGAGTAGACAACATTCCATTAGAACTACTGACAGCCTTGGGAGAGCCAGTCCTGACAAAACTCTACCACATGGTGAGCAAGATGTATGAGACAGGCGGAATACCCTCAGAATTCAAGAAGAATATAATAGTTCCAATCCCAAAGAAAGCAGGTGTTGGCAGATGTGAAAATTACCAAACTATCAGTTTAATAAGTCACAGCTGCAAAATACTAACACAAATTCTTTACAGACGAATGGAAAACCTAGTAGAAGCCAACCTCGGGGAAGATCAGTTTGGATTCCGTAGAAACACTGGAACACGTGAGGCAATACTGACCTTACGACTTATCTTAGAAGAAAGAATAAGGAAAGGCAAACCTACGTTTCTAGCATTTGTAGACTTAGAGAAAGCTTTTGACAATGTTGACTGGAATACTCTCTTTCAAATTCTAAAGGTGGCAGGGGTAAAATACAGGGAGCGAAAGGCTATTTACAATTTGTACAGAAACCAGATGGCAGTTATAAGAGTCGAGGGGCATGAAAGGGAAGCAGTGGTTGGGAAGGGAGTAAGACAGGGTTGTAGCCTCTCCCCGATGTTGTTCAATCTGTATATTGAGCAAGCAGTAAAGGAAACAAAAGAAAAATTCGGAGTAGGTATTAAAATTCATGGAGAAGAAATAAAAACTTTGCGGTTCGCCGATGACATTGTAATTATGTCAGAGACAGCAAAGGACTTGGAAGAGCATTTGAATGGAATGGACAGTGTCTTGAAAGGAGGATATAAGATGAACATCAACAAAAGCAAAACGAGGATAATGGAATGTAGTCAAATTAAATCAGGTGATGCTGTGGGAATTAGATTATGAAATGAGACGCTTATAGTAGTAAAAGAGTTTTGCTATTTGCGGAGGAAAATAACTGATGATGGTTGAAGTAGAGAGGATATAAAATGTAAACTGGCAATGGCAAGGAAACCGTTTCTGAAGAAGAGAAATTTGTTAACATCTTGTAATGATTTAAGTGTCAGGAAGTCGTTTCTGAAAGTATTTGTATGGAGTGTAGCCTTGTATGGAAGTGAAACATGGACAATAAATAGTTTAGACAAGAAGAGAATAGAAGCTTTTGAAATGTGGTGCTACAGAATAATGCTGAAGATTAGATGGGTAGATCACTTAACTAATGAGGAGGTATTGAATAGAATTGGAGAGAAGAGAAATTTGTGGCACAACTTGACTAGAAGAAGGGACCAGTTTGGTAGGACATGTTCTGAGGCATCAAGGGGTCACAAATTGAGCATTGGAGGGCAGTGTGGAGGGCAAAATTCACAGAGGGTGATCAAGAGATGAATACACTAAACAGATTCAGAAGGATGTAGGTTGCAATAGGTACTGGGAGATGAAGAAGCTTGCACGGAATAGTGTAGCATGGAGAGCTGCATCAAACAAGTCTCTGGACCGAAGACCGCAACAAAAACAACATGCAGAAAATAAGCTGTCTTAAACTATATCTAATAAAATACTTTATCTGGATGAATTTTACTGTGAAATAGCATTTATTATGAAAATTTCCATTCTGGAGCAGAATTCACATCTTTTTCACATTTATTGCAAATGTGAGGTTGTCAGGTTCATAGTAGTCAGTGACCTTTAGACATAAAGCAAGGATTATTTTTCTCCCAATCTCTGTCTTCTTCTACAGCTTTTACCCAGTACAGTTGCCCGTAGTACCATGGAATTTATTCCATGATGTCTTAAACACACATTGTGTCACCGTATTCCCTCTTCTTGCCAGTGTTTCCATATTTTCCTCTCTTCACTGACTCTGTGGAGAAGCTCCTCATTCCTTTTCTAGTCAGTTCACCTAGTTTTCAGTATCATTCTGTAGTACCAATCTGAAGTGCTTCAGTTGTCTTCTTTTCCAGTTTTCCCACAGTTGAGGAATTGGTGCACAGACATATTCAAGAGAATCTTCAGAACGTGCATTTACATTTGGTGATTAATCCTCCTGTCAGCAGCTTCAAAAATGATGATCTACTTTGTAAATAGGTCCATATTCTTATGTTAGACAGTTTTCAGGTTTTCAAGTAAACCAAGCAATAATACCAAAAACACAGTAGCTTATTAATGTAATGTGGAAAGCAGCATTTCGTGTCAGAGTATTTGCTTTTCTGCCAAATGTGTTATTTTATATATTGCTGCACTAAGCACAAATAACTTACAGCATATTAATGATAGTTAATTGTAATACTGCTTGCAAAGGTACTCTTCTCTGTTAATGTTTACCTCACTTGTTCCACATCTGTGAAGATTCTTTTTCATGATGGGATTGAATAGCAACTTTGTGTGCACAGTAAATGATTTTATTTAAATTAAAATTAAAATCATTGATGTTGTTGTTGTTTTTGTTGTTGTCTTCAGTCATGAGACTGGTTTGATGCAGCTCTCCATGCTACTCTATCCTGTGCAAGCTTCATCATCTCCCAGTACTTACTGCAACCTACATCCTTCTGAATCTGCTTAGTGTATTCATCTCTTGGTCTTCCTCTACTATTTTTACCCTCCACGCTGCCCTCCAATGCTAAATTTGTGATCGCTTGATGCCTCAGAACATGTCCTACCAAACCGGTTCCTTCTTCTTGTCAAGTTGTGCCACTCCTCTTCTCCCCAATTCTATTCAATACCTCCTCATTAGTTATGTGATGTACCCATCGAATCTTCAGCATTCTTCTGTAGCACCACATTTCGAAAGCTTCTATTCTCTTCTTGTCCAAACTATTTATCGTCCATGTTTCACTTCCATACATGGCTACACTCCATACAAATACTTTCAGAAACGACTTCCTGACTCTTAAATCTATACTCGATGTTAACAAATTTCTCTTCTTCAGAAACGCTTTCCTTGCCATTGCCAGTCTACATTTTATATCCTCTCTACTTCGACCATCATCAGTTATTTTGTTCCCCAAATAGCAAAAATCCTTTACTACTTTAAGTGTCTCATTTCCTAATCTAATTCCCTCAGCATCACCCGACTTAATTCGACTACATTCCATTATCCTCATTTTGCTTTTGTTGATGTTCATCTTATATCCTCCCTTCAAGACACTGTCCATTCCGTTCAACTGCTCTTCCAAGTCCTATGCTGTGTCTGACAGAATTACAATGTCATCGGCGAACCTCAACGTTTTTATTTCTTCTCCATGGACTTTATTACCTACTCCGAATTTTTCTTTGCTGCTTGTTCAATATACAGATTGAATAACATCAGGGAGAGGCTACAACCCTGTCTCACTCCCTTCCCAACCGCTGCTTCCCTTTCCTGCCCCTCGACTCTTATAACTGCCATCTGGTTTCTGTACAAATTGTAAATAGTCTTTCGCTCCCTGTATTTTACCCCTGCCACCTTTAGAATTTGAAAGAGAGTATTCCAGTCAACATTGTCAGAAGCTTTCTCTAAGTCTACAAATGCTAGAAAAGTAGGTTTGCCTTTCCTTAATCTATTTTCTAAGATAAGTCGTAGGGTCAGTATTGCCTCACGTGTTCCAATATTTCTACAGAATCCAAACTGATCTTCGCCGAGGTCGGCTTCTACCAGTTTTTTCATCGGTCTGTAAAGAATTTGTGTTAGTATTTTGCAGCTGTGACTTATTATACTGATAGTTTGGTAATTTTCACTTCTGTTAACACCTGCTTTCTTTGGGATTGGAAATATTATATTCTTCTTGAAGTCTGAGGGTATTTCACCTGTCTCATACATCTTGCTCACCAGATGGTAGAGTTTTGTCAGGACTGGCTCTCCCAAGGCCGTCAGTAGTTCCAATGGAATGTTGCCTACTCCAGGGGCCTTGTTCGGACTCAGGTCTTTCAGTGCTCTGTCAAACTCTTCACGCAGTATCATATCTCCCATTTCATCTTCATCTACATCCTCTTCCATTTCCAATAATATTGTTCTCAAGTACATCGCTCTTGTATAGACCCTCTATATACTCCTTCCACCTTTCTGCTTTCCCTTCTTTGCTTAGAACTGGGTTTCCATCTGAGCTCTTGATATTCATACAAGTGGCTCTCTTTTCTCCAAAGGTCTCTTTAATTTTCCTGTAGGCAGTATCAATCTTACCCCTAGTGAGATCAGCCTCTACATCCTTACATTTGTCCTCTAGCCATCCCTGCTTAGCCATTTTGCACTTTCTGTCGATCTCATTTTTGAGACATTTGTATTCCTTTTTACCTGCTTCATTTACTGCATTTTTATATTTTCTCTCTTCATCAATTAAATTCAATATTTCTTCTGTTACCCAAGGATTTCTACTAGCCCTCGTCTTTTTTACTTACTTGATCCTCTGCTGCCTTCAATACTTCATCCCTCAGAGCTACCCATTCTTCTTCTACTGTACTTCTTTCCCCTATTGCTGTCAATTATTCCCTTATGCTCTCCCTGAAACTCTGTACAACCTCTGGTTTAGTCAGTTTATCGAGGTCCCATCTCCTTAAATTCCCACCTTTTTGCAGTTTCTTCAGTTTTAATCTACAGTTCATAACCAATGGATTGTGGTCAGAGTCCACATCTGCCCCTGAAAATGTCTTACAATTTAAAATCTGGTTCCTAAATCTCTGTCTTACCATTATATAATCTATCTGATACCTTCTAGTATCTCCTGGATTCTTCCATGTATACAACCTTCTTTTATGATTCTTGAACAAAGTGTTAGCTATGATTAAGTTATGCTCTGTGCAAAATTCTACCAGGTGGCTTCCTCTTTCATTTCTCTCCCCCAATCCATATTCACCCACTATGTTTCCTTCTCTCCCTTTTCCTACTCTCGAATTCCATTCACCCATGACTATTAAATTTTCGTCTCCCTTCACTAACTGAATAATTTCTTTTATCTCATCATACATTTCATCAATTTCTTCATCACCTCCAGAGCTAGTTGGCATATAAAGTTGTACTACTGTAGTAGGCGTGGGCTTCGTGTCTATCTTGGCCACAATAATGTGTTCACTATGCTGTTGGTAGTAGCTTACCCGCACTCCTATTTTTTTTTATTCATTCTTAAACCTACTCCTGCATTACCCCTATTTGATTTTGTATTTATAACCCTGTATTCACCTGACCAAAAGTCTTGTTCCTCCTGTCACCGAAACTAATTCCCACTCTATCTAACTTCAACCTATCCATTCCCTTTTTAAATTTTCTAACCTACCTGCCCTATTAAGGGATCTGACATTCCACACTCCGATCTGTAGAACGCCAGTTTTCTTTCTGCTGATCATCGATGTAATGAATTAATTTATGAAAGAAAGTGTGCATGTATACTTAATATTTTTTGTTTCCTTACCAGAGATACATTTTTTGTGTGGGGTGCAAAGTGTGTGAAACATAAATAATTACTAAAACAGCTGGTATCTTTCATCAGTTTCAGTGAGGAATGAGTATACAGTTTTTTACCTTCACTGATTCCACTGTGCCCATAGATTCTTCTTCATTACTTTGCAGTGTTTATACACAAATTGTGATTGTCTATCAATAAAAGAAGCGCGAGGAGAGATTAAGATACACTTTTAAAGTATTAAAATCCATAAACATAAATAAAATTATTCCCATAACTATAAGGAAGTATTGTAGAATAGAATATGTTAAAAATTACTTTGTGCTGCCGCTTGGTGAGTAGATTTGTATTTATCCATATTGTATTAGATGTAAGTGAGGTGGAACAAACTGAAGAAGTATGCATAGATACATAAGAGGCCACAAAGATCAATAGTGCACCCCCAAAAATTGAGCCTTACTTGTGAAAGTGTGCAAATAGAACGTGGGTGTTTGTAGACAGAAGCAGGTCACACAATGTGCTTAGTACATTTGAGTTCTTAACAGTGTGATGAGGGGCACAGCTGAACTAGCATGTGTGAGCTCAATGACCTTACAACACCAAACTACAATACGTAGCAGGTGAATGCTCAGTGACTTTATAACATCAAACTGCAATACATGCAGAGCCAACATAGCCTACTGTGTGTCCTGGAAATAAACACTTGTGCTAGTTAAGAAGAAACAATAGATACATCTTTCATCACTACAAGCTAGTTAGGTGGAAAGTGATCATTGAGCTGTGCTTACACTAACAAGCAGAAGTAATCACATTTCATGACACATAGATATTGTTTGCCATAAAATGTGCCATCGAAGATAACATCTGTTGAAATAGGCTACTGCTACCATTGAATTTCCCACAGCTACACCTGAGCATGATGGACTGTGGATGTGTGACTCCACCCGAAAATGAAGTACCAAATGAAGACACACTAACCTACCACACTGTCTTGAACAATATGTCCTTCATGGTCAAAATCTTGGAAATCTGAAGGCGAAAAAGATTCCTTCAGTGAAGTGTCATCAATGCAGCAGAAACCAATCCCCAGGGCCTGTTAACAATCTAAGCTAAAGGCACGGATAGAGAAATTGCAGGTAGAGGATGCCAGACTACACCACAAAATAGCTGCTTGTGATTGCTCAGAGTTAAATTCAGGATTGAAACTGTAGAATCAGTAAATGCAAAGTTCAGAAAGTATCAACAACAAACAACATTATCATGTAACGTCATTGCTGCAACAGACTCGGTGAACAAAAACATATTCTCAGTTGCAGCCAAGATCTAACAGTGAAAGACTACACACTTTGCAACTTCATCTTTAAAATATACAAGTAAATAATACACTAAACACATGAGAGAAACACTCACTAAAAGAATCAAATCCAGATAAATGTCATCTTGGGATCAGATAAGGTATAAGAGCTGCAAGTGTTGTCGAAACAGAAACAAGTAACCAGAAAATCTGCAAGAAGTTTATGGATAAAGCCTCAGAAATACTGGGTACCAAATGTGAAGCTCATAAGAAGAAAAGATACCTCTTAGCAGTATATGAGGTACCTACCAGCATCAAAGATGAATTTCTGTAAGAGATATTTGGGGTGAACTTCAGTGGAAAAATTATTGAGCCTTAAGCCACATCTGACGTCAGTACATGATCAGAAACTAAACTGATTACCAATGTTTTGTTTCACTATATAAGAGAAGTGACCCCATAAGTGCAAAATGTGCTATTCGCAAAGAGTTGTATGCATATAAGATTCCAAGCCCTCAGATCCAGAATTTATCTAGCAGTTTCTAAATGCTACTGTTGCTGCGATCTAGAGCACACTTAAGCATTCTGCCCCAAACGTAAACCATTGTGCGCAATACCTGGACCAAAAACACATGAATGTAAAGCCTGCAATTAAAAAATAAATAAATACAGGGCTACTGCAAATGATTGAAGCGATTTCATAAATTCACTGTAGCTCCATTCATTGACATATGGTCACGACACACTACAGATACGTAGAAAAACTCATAAAGTTTTGTTCGGCTGAAGCCGCACTTCAGGTTTCTGCCGCCAAAGCGCTCGAGAGCGCAGTGAGACAAAATGGCGACAGGAGCCGAGACAGCGTATGTCGTGCTTGAAATGCACTCACATCAGTCAGTCATAACAGTGCAACGACACTTTAGGACGAAGTTCAACAAAGATCCACCAACTGCTAACTCCATTCGGCGATGGTATGCGCAGTTTAAAGCTTCTGGGTGCCTCTGTAAGGGGAAATCAACGGGTCGGCCTGCAGTGAGCGAAGAAACGGTTGAACGCGTGAGGGCAAGTTTCACGCGTAGCCCGCAGAAGTCGATGAATAAAGCAAGCAGGAAGCTAAACGTACCACAGCCGACGGTTTGGAAAATCTTATGGAAAAGGCTAAAGCAGAAGCCTTACTGTTTACATTTGCTACAAGCCCTGACACCCGATGACAAAGTCAAACGCTATGAATTTTCGGCGCGGTTGCAACAGCTCACGGAAGAGGTTGCATTCAGTGCGAAACTTGTTTTCAGTAATGAAGCAACATATTTTCTTAATGGTGAAGTGAACAGACACAATGTGCGAATCTGGGCGGTAGAGAATCCTCACGCATTCGTGCAGCAAATTCGCAATTCACCAAAAGTCAACGTGTTTTGTGCAATCTCATGGTTTAAAGTTTACAGCCTCTTTTTCTTCTGCGAAAAAAACATTACAGGACACGTGTATCTGGACATGCTGGAAAATCGGCTCATGCTACAACTGGAGACCGACAGCGCCGACTTCATCTTTCAACAGGATGGTGCTCCACCGCACTTCCATCATGATGTTCGGCATTTCTTAAACGGGAGATTGGAAAACCGATGGATCGGTCGTGGTGGAGATCATGATCAGCAATTCATGTCATGGCCTCCACGCTCTCCTGACTTAACCCCATGCGATTTCTTTCTGTGGGGTTATGTGAAAGATTCAGTGTTTAAACCTCCTCTACCAAGAAACGTGCCAGAACTGCGAGCTCGCATCAACGATGCTTTCAAACTCATTGATGGGGACATGCTGCGCCGAGTGTGGGAGGAACTTGATTATCGGCTTGATGTCTGTCGAATCACTAAAGGGGCACATATCGAACATTTGTGAATGCCTAAAATAACTTTTTAAGTTTTTGTATGTGTGTGCAAAGCATTGTGAAAATATCTCAAATAATAAAGTTATTGCAGAGCTGCGAAATCGCTGCAATCATTTGTAATAACCCTGTAGATACTATGCTGTGTAACCAAAACAGCAGAAAGTGTGACAAATGCATAAGTTCAGGCAAATATTGGACTGAGTGATAACATTCAGTGGCTATCATTAACTTCGAAAATTTTCTTGTGACAGCAATCACATAAGCATTGCAAAGTGGAGGTGTCACTTCTTATCAGCCAGTGGCCATAATCAGACTGTGTAAACGCATGTGCTGCAAGTGATGACGTATGGTTTCCATTTTTATTTACAATATAGGAGACTTACACTGATCAGTTGGAACATTATGACCACCTACTTAACAGCAGCTGTTATGTCCACCTTTGGCATGGATAACAGTGGCGATGTGTCATAGCATGGAAGCAATGAGGCCTTGGTAGATTGCTGGAGGTGTTGGTACCACATCTGCACACACAAGTCACCCAAGTCCCGTAAATTCCGGGGAGGTGAGGCCAATGAGCTCTTAATGCCACATTCAATCACATCCCAGATATGTTCGATCGGGTGCAGATCTGACAGGTTGGGGGGGGCGATCACATCGATTGGAACTCACTGCTGTGTTCCTCAGACCACTCCATCACGCTCCTGGCCTTGTGATGTGGCGCATTAACTTGTTGAAAAATGCCACTGCCCCCTGAAAATATGATCGTCATGAAGGGGTGTATGTAGTCTGCAACCAGTGTACAATACTTGTTGGCCATCGTGCTACCTTGCACGAGCTCTACCGAACCCATGGATACCCATGTGAATTTTCCCAGAGTGTAATGGAGCCACCGCCAGATTGTCTCCATCCCGCAGCACGAGTGTCAAGGGGATGTTCTCCTGGAAGACAGATTTGCTCTCTCCCGTCAACATATGAAGAATGTATCTGGATTCATGAGATCATGAAACTCTCCGCCACTGCACCAATGTCCAGTGCCGATGGTCACATGCCAATTTCAGTTCTAGTTGTCAATGTCGTGGTGTTAACATGGACACATGCATGGGTCATCAGCTGCAGAGGCATCAGAAAGTGAACAATGTAGAAAACTAATAGGGAGAGAAGGAAAGAAGAGTTATTGTGAAGAAATGCTGAGGCTGAAGAAATTAATCTAAATTAAGTCCAAATGGGTAGCGAAAACCAAGGATGTGTTGTAGTGCCAGTTCCCACATACAGAGCTGTGAGAAACTGGCGTCTGGGGCAAGAATCCAGGTAGCACATATGGTGAAATGGGCACTGAGGTCATGACTGTTATGTTATAGAGCATGCTCTGCAACAAGAAATTGTGTGTTGCCAGTATACACATACCCTTTGCCTATGGCCATTGATTCTCACTGATAACTTCTTGGTAGTCATGGCAATGTAAAAGGCTGAACATTGTTTACGTAACAACTGGTAAACAACATGTTGTTTCACTGTTTGCTCTCCCTTTCATAGTATACATTTTGCTTGTTACTGGGCTGATATAGGTGTGGTAGGAGGATGCACAGGCCAAGCCTTACAGCAGGGAGAACAATTTTCGTTGTTGTTTATTTTAGAAGTACAATGTTTTTTGTTCTGTCAGTCAAATCGTAGGCAGTAAGATAATAAGTGAGCACCAGGATAAGCTAAAGACCTCACAAACTGGGTGAGTAAAACTCTGATGAAATAGAAATGGACTCCTACCTAAGATTAACATAGTTATAAGATATGAAGATGCAATGGCAGCATTAGGTACAGTTAACAATAAGTGGATAGCAATGATTAACAGAAAGTGGACAATAATCAATATATGACAGCTGTGCTGTAGCCATGTGGTTGCAATTTATGTTAACTGGCAAGCAGAAAAATGTGCTGGTGAGAAATTGTTATAGCCTTTTTTTTTTTTTAAAAAAAAAAAAAAAAAAAAAAAAAAAGTTACTACAGTGCTTAAGAAACTGGACTAGCATTCAGGAGAATCAGGGCTGAATCCTCGTCCTGCAATCCAGAGTTACTTTGTCCAGTGTTTCCCTAAACTGATGACACAAATGGCTTGGTGTTTCCTGTGAATTGAACGCAGTCCTTTTTCTTACACTGCCTTGATAATTAATGTTGTTCTATATCTTTAATGATGTAGTCATAAATCAGACATTAAACCGTAGTCTTCATTACTTTTATTAACACTTTGGAGACAAGCCACATAGAAGAATATCGGGCCTTGGAAACTGGCCATTTATTCTGTTATTTAAAGCTTTACTGGCACATATGTAATTGGTGTATATTTAACAGTAATACATACTAAAAAAGGACCAAGCTTCAAGATTTATTTTTCATATTATTTTAGTTCTTTGATAAGATTACAAATTTTAAAATAATGATAACAGAAAGTATTATTGTCCTCCCAAGAAAAATTAGTGAGGTGAGTTATCGAGCAATTTCTTCCTCTTGAGCTTCGAAAATTTCTTACTTTCTCAACAAACACGGCATATTTGTAGAATTACAGCAAACTTTGAAACCTAATGATCATGTGCACTTTTTGGATTACATCAGTGCAATCATACTGGCTCAGATGTTTGGAACAACAGCTGTTATGTTTGCTAATGTTTTGTACGTAGCCTTGTTATGTTGTGAATTTCCATGTGTTTGGCTGAAAAGAATCTTTAGCTCTTTCACTGAGAACTTATATTGTATAATGATTTATGAATAATTCATGCATTTCAGGAAGTGATGAAGTATCGCCATCGCGAAGAACTGGACAGAGGAGCCGATTTAGCATTAGCTGTGTTTCATCTTGACATTGAACAGTGTACTCAGGCTCTGCTGCTGCAGGTCTTGCCCAAATACCTAAACAATCAGCTACTGTAAGTATGTCAGACATTTTTTCATAGGGATTTGCCATAGTTAAAAATGTAGAGTGTTTTAGCAATATCTTTTGCTAACTGAATGATCCTTAGCAGTTATTTTAAAAAATGAAAAAAAATAAAAAAATAAAAACCCTTTGAAAAAATGTAGAAAACTATTTTGGTTCAAGAAGTGACCAAAAATGCAGTAACCATTACATCCATCATTATGGCAATGCGGTATGAATTAACTGCTCACAAAATTGATGTATATGTATGTTTAAGTTATGTCTGGTTACAAATAAAAGTAAGATTTCTCAGCATGCAGGCCACCAACTTCATTTTGTACTTGCAGGTAGTCAGTGAAGCTTCTTTTGCTTCAGCTACTGAAATGAGAGAACACTCTACATTCCCTGCTGTTTATCAGCAGTGTTTTTGACTGTTATAGTAACCCAATTCACTCTGATCCACTCATTTTTGTATTGCTCAAAAATTTCTTCAATTTTGAGTTGTCATGTCTTTGCTATCCTGCTTTTATAGTAAATAATATTGATGTCAGGCTATTTGGTGTTTACCTCATAGCTGATTCTCTTCTCCTACTTTGCTGTTAGTCCATTACTGCAGATCATTTTCTGGAACTTAAATAAACTCGCAGTCATCTCATTTGATAAATAAGCCTTTGTATTTTCTTAAAATTAACATACAGTACAACTCACGTGGCAATACCATACTGCTCGCAGTTCATACTGCAATTGTAAAAAACTTACATTATTGTACTACTATACTATTTATTTATCAAATCCCCCCCACCACTCGCACACACACACACACACACACACACACACACACACACAGCCCAACAAAAAATAGCTGTGCTCTAACATCAGAGAGAATGTCTCGTAGATCTTGGCCCTCAACTCTGTAGATCTGTGGTCAGGCTACACACCGCATTATGCCGTATGCTTCTCAATTTCAAGGAGAAAACCACATGCATTTAGTTCATGAGAATGACCTCATCATTCCAAATGCTCACTGATTCAACCACAATTCCTATATGTAGAATGAGTTTTTACTAAGTATAATATAACTATTTGCCAATAGATAGACGGTCTGTGTGTAATGATTGCATGATCAAAGTCAGTTCCATTAAAGCACCTCACATTTCTTACAATTAATTAACACCTTGTGTAAATGAGTGGGAAGAAGAACATGTAGTCAACAGGAAATAATAAAAGGAAATTCAGATGAACGTTGACAGGGTGTGATCAAGTAGTGCTGTGAGATAATGACAGGTCAACAGTAAACTAACTTGAGATTGTGTGAGAATGAGTGGTTCTATTCCATTAGCTTCAGTTAATCATTACTTGTTTCACTCTTATTCACATGTGAGGCTGTTAACTCACATAACTTGTACCGAAGTTGAATGCTTACTTCATACATTTTGTTTTGAAAATCTCCTATTGCTTATGCAGGAGTGATGAGCTAGTTGAGCCTCAGTCTTCAGCATTGGCAAAACTCTGTGCATACTGTGTGTATGCTGCGTTGGAAGCACAGAACAGTGCCATGCAGGGAACTGGTGGACACAATTCAAGGAAACGCAGTCGCACTCGGCGCGAGGCAGAAGGAGAGGTATGACAATCAGTTTGAAAATCAATATATTATCTTTAGGCATAATTGTTTACATGTTTACATAGAAAGGAAACCAGTTGCCATGTTTCTGTTTATGTCCTCCAGAAAGGTTTGTTAAAATGAGGTTCACTGAAGTATTGCAAACTGCAAAACATGAATACTGTTATGTGTAAGTTTCTCAGTCATGTTATAGTATTAGAGGAAAATAGACTGTAGGTTGGATGGGAATGAGCAAGATGCTGTACACAAATCGAAAGAAGGCAGAAAAAAGTCTCACTCGTGTGTCATGCCAACTTCTTTTATTTTCTTCAAAGTATTTTTGTCAAGTTTGCTATGAATCATTTCTAAACTGTTGTGGAATCAAATTCCCTGTCACAGTCTTCTTCAACATAACCAACAATAGCTTAATGCAGCACTTCCTGGAACATCATTTGGTTTCAAAGAACGCCACATGCAGTACCATGTGCACTATGTTATGCTTAAAATTTTTACTGTGCATTATCTTTTTCCAGGAAGATTACTTAAAGGCTTTTTGTGGCTGGTTATTTTCTTGATAGCCAACAGTAATCTCATTTCTGATTATTTTCTACATCAGACTTTCCACATTCAATATCAGTTTAACATAATTGGTATATGAATTAAGATATCTTTTCTAAATATTTTAATTCTTTATTTCCTAACTTGCTAATCAATTTATTGGATAAAATTCAAATTTAATCATAAGAGAATAGATTGTCAAAACATCCAAAATCCATAATTGTTTTTATAATACAAAAAGGTTTATTTTGAAGATAATCATGAATCATGCTTACCTTTTAAGTATTGAAGTAAACTACTTACAACAATTATAAATATTGAGTGGATAACCCTCAATTCTTGGCATACAATCAGTTATTTATGTCACACATAAAATGTTCAGTGAATTTAAAAGTAAAATCTGTCTACCAGTTTGACAGAAAATCGTAAGAAGTTTTCGTTTTTCTTTAAGTCAAATGGATCAAAGCAGTCTATTCAGTCACTGAGTGACTATATAGAACCTGAAACATCGGATGCTCGGAAAAAGACTGAAATACTAAATTCTGTTTTCTTATTTGCTTCACTAAGGAAGATCTACAATGGTTACTTTTTTTGATCAATCCAGAAACATCAAAATATAAAATATTACATGTAGTTTGCATCATGGAGAGGTGTACTGTCAAAATTCTGGGAGTGTATGTTCCTAGACAAGTCACCCAGTATATTGCCTTCTCCTTCATACATCTCATGAAAAGATGTTAAAGTAAAATTAGAAAGATTCGTGCTCACCCGCCACCACACCAACAGTCATTCTTTCAGCACACCATTTTTGAATGGAATAAGAGTGGAGTGACATAATAAGAGTGTAGGAAGTAACCTCCACCACACACCAAAAGCTGGTTTAAGTATAGATACAGATGTTATGGTGGACAGAGGTGGGAAGATATTAGGGAAGGAAGATTTTATTTCAGGGCTTGATTAATTCATAACCTCGGTGGAGAATGACGCATTAAGTATTCAAGGCGTGGGGGGGCACTGTGTGACAAGAAAAGTTGCTTTTGAGGTTTTTGCAAGTGCATGCCATACTAAACAGCTGTACTACTGCTGTTATGCTTTAGCAAATGTAGGAAAATCCAGGATGCAATAATGACTTAATATGAAAATGATCGTTACTACTCACTGTATGCAGAGATGACGTGTCGTGGATAGGCACAACAAAAAAGATTTGGCCAAGAAGTCCTTCATTTGAATTACACACACACACGACACACACACACACACACACACACACACACACACACACACACACAGATGCATGACTCACATACACGTGACCACAGCCACTGCTGCGCTGAGGACTGACTACAAGCTGCAGTGCTTGATGGGCAGAAGCAGTCTGGGTGGTGTTGCTAAGGAGGAGACTGGGGGAGGGATGGGAGGGATAGCAGGGTAATGGTGGGGGACAGTAAAATGCTGCTTGTGAGGGCATACAGGGACAAGGTGAGGAGAGGATAGGGCAGCTAGATGCAGTCAGGAGGAGGTTAGTTGGAGAATGGGGAAAGGTTGGGCAGCCATGGAAAAGGAGAGAGGTAAAATGTCCATTAGTGTGCTGATGGAACAGAGGGATGTGTAGTGTTAGAATGGGAACAGGGAAGGGGAGAGGTGGGTAAAGGACGACGACTAATGAAGGTTGATGCCAGGAGCATTATGGGGATGTAGGAGAGTTCCCGCCTGCACAATTCAGAAAAGTTGATATTGGTGGTAAGGATGTAAGTGGCACAGGCTGTGAAGTGGTCATTGAAATGAAGAACATCATGTCGGACAGCGTGCTCAGCAACTGGGTGGTCCAGCTGTTTCTTGGCCAGTTTGTCGGTGGCCATTCATGCGGACAGACGGCTTGCTGGTTGTCGTGCTCACATAGAATGCAGCACAGTGATTGGTTTCACAGGTAGTGGGATAGATGATGCTTCTTATCAAACTGAAGTAGGTGGTGAAGAGACAGGTCTCTTCAAGCCATGAGGCAAGGGGTTGGGTGCAGGGGGAGGATATTGTGTAGCTTCAGTGGGTTGTGGAGTACCACAGGGGGGAGGGGGAGGGGACATTCCTTATTTCAGGGCATGGCGAATAGTAGTCGAAACCCTGGTGGAGAATGTGATTCAGTTGCTTCAGTCCTGGGTGGTACTGAGTCATGAGGAGGGACTTTGAGAGGTGGTGGGTAGCTAAAGAGATGAGGCATGGGAGATCTGTTTTTGTAGAAGGTTGGGAGGATAATCACGGTCTGTAGAAGCATTAGTGAGACCCTTGGTATACTTCAAGAGAGATTGCTTGTCACTACAGATGCGACGGCCACATGTGGCAAGGCTGTGTGGAAGGGACATCTTCGTAGGGAATAGGTGGCAGCTGTCGAAGTGAAGGTATTGTTTGTACTTGGTAGGTTTGATATGGATGAAGGTACTGATGTAGACATCTTTGAGGTGGAGATCAACATTGAGGATGACGGCTTGTTGGGTTGAGGAGCTCCAGGTGTAGCGATTGTGGAAGAAAGAATTTTAATTCTGGAGGAATTTCGATACAATGTCCTTACCTTCTACCCAGATCACAAAGATATCATCAATGAATCTGAACCAGGTGAGGGGTTTGAGATTCTGCGTGGTTAGAAAGAATTCTGCTATATGGCCTATGGATAGGTTTGCATAGGATGGTGCCATGCATGTGTCCATAGCCATACCCTGGGTTTGTTTCTAGGTGATGCCTTCAAAGAGAAGCGATAGTGGTTGAGGATATAGTTGGTTGTGACGACTAGGAAGGAGGTAATAAGTTTGGAATCTGTCAGGCATTAGGAAATGCAGTGTTCTGTAGCAGAAAGTCCAGGGGTATTATGGATGTTAGTGTAAAGGGAGGTGGCATCAATAGTGACGAGCAGAGAAACACGTGGTAAAGAAACAGGAACTATGGAGAGCCACAGAGCACCACACGGTAAAGGAACAGGAACTATGGAGAGTCAGTGGAAGAAATTGTTGCTATCTCTTATATAGGAGGGCAGATTGCGGGTAAGAGGCTGAAGGTGTTTGGTCGGTGAGAGCAGAGATTCTATCAGTAGGAGGACAGTAACTGGACACAATGGGGTGCCCTGGTTTGTTGGATTTATGGACTTAGGAAGCATGTAGAAGGTAGGAGTGTGGGGAGTGGTAGAGCTGAGGAGAGAGATGGACTCTGGGGAGAGGTTCTGGGATGTGCCTAAGGATTTGTGGAGAGATTGGAGATCCTGCTGGATTTCTAGAATGGGATCACTGCGGCAGGATTTTTAAGTGGATGAATCTCCAACACCTGATGGGGTCCCTCTGCCTTGTAATCCTTGCGGTTCAAAACAGCAGTTGAGGCTTTGACAGCAGGTAGCATTATAAAGCTGGGATCAGTTTTTAGATGGTGGATTGGGTTTCTTTCTGTGTATGTAAGGTTAGCTTCCATGCTTCCATATTGAGGGATTTGGGGAAAGATGGTGAGTCAAGATTTGAGGTTAAGAAATTATGTGAAGGTAACAGACGGTGATTGCATAGCAGGATAATTTTACAGATAGAGAGGATGTATTGCAAGGAGATTTGGGCCTGATTGACATGGTTTTACAGGACTGTGTTGGTGAGCATTAAGGACTGGTGAAATCTAAATAGATGGAGGTCATAGTAGAAGGACGGGTTGCAGGCAGAGATGGGTAATTTGATGGTAGGGCCATTAGGGGTTCCATGAGCCAAGCAACAACCAGGAACAGTATGTGG
The DNA here is from genome assembly GCF_021461385.2 of Schistocerca piceifrons. NCBI lineage: Eukaryota > Metazoa > Arthropoda > Insecta > Orthoptera > Acrididae > Schistocerca > Schistocerca piceifrons. The sequence continues at coordinate 25,935,707 of NC_060141.1, forward strand.
GACTGTGTTCTAGCTAGAGATAAGGAACTGTTCTGTATTCACGCAGATGGAAGGAGTAAGGATCCATGGTGGATGATAAAAACATGTAAATACATAAACAGCCTCTCCAGTCTCTCCTGAAATGCTGAGGCACATCCAAGACTTGACCTCGGAGTTCATCTTTCTCCTCATCCCTACCACTACCCACACTCCTACCTTCTGAAACCCATAAGCTCAACCATCCATTGTGTCCATTTACTATGCCCCCACTGAATCTCTGCGCTCATACACAAACAACCTCAGCCTATTATCTGCAACATACCCTCCTATATAAAAGATACCAACTATATCCTCCACCGACTCTCCACAGTTCCTGTCCTTTTACCATATGGTGCCCTGCCCGTCACTATTGATGCCACCTCCCTGTGCACTAACAATCCTAATGCCCATGGTCTTTCTGCTATTGAACACTGCCTTTCACAATGCCCGACAGATTCTAAACTACCTCCCTCCTTCCTGATCGCCATGACCAATAATATCCTTACACACAATTGCTTCTCCTTTGAAGGTATTACCTACGAACGAATATGAGGTATGGCTTTGGGCACCCACATGGCACCATCCTATGCCACCAATTCATGGGCCATCTAGTGGAATCCTTTCTAATCATCCAGAATCGCAAACCCCCAACTGAATCACATTCTCTGCCAGGGTTTCGACTGACTCTCGTTGTGTCATGAAAAGAGGAATGTCCTACCTACTATCCTTCCCACCATTCCCATAGTTGTATTCCGCCACCCAGTAAACCTGCACAATATCTGCATCCATCCTTTCACAACCCTTGCTCCCAACTCCTTGCCTCATGGCTCATATTCATGTAATAGATGTAGCTGCAAGGCCTGTGTCATACATCCTCCTACCACCATCTATTCCAGTTCGGTCACAATTATCACCTGTACCATCAAAGGTAGGGCTACCTGTGAAACCAATTATTTGATCTACAAGCTAAGCTGCAACCACTGTGCTGCTTTCTATGTGGGTGCGACAACCAACAAACTGTTTGTCTGCATAAATGGCCACCGACAAACTCTGACCTAGAAACAGCTGAACCACCCAGTTGCTGTGCATGCTGCCCAATGCAACATTCTTCATTTCAACGACTGCTTCGCAGCCTATGCCATCTGGATCCTTACCGCCAACTCCAGCTTTTCTGAATTACGCAAGTGGGAACTCTCCGTACAATTTATCGTACATTCCTGTAACCCTCCTAGCCTCAACCTTACTTTTCCTTTACCCACCTATCCCCTTCTCTGTTCCCACTCTAGCACTAGACAGTCCTCTATTCCATCAACAAACCCAGTCATTTCACTTCTCTCCTTTTCCATGTCCACCCACCCTCCTCCCTACCCTCCATCTAGCCTCCTGACTGCACCTGGCTGCCCTACCCTCTCCCCACCTCGTCCCTGTATGCTCCCACAAGCAACACTTCATTGTCGCCCACCCGTACCCTGCTATTCCTCCCCCTCCCTGCCCCAGCCTCCTCCTTACCTCTACCATCCAGACTGTTTCTCCCATCACGAGCTCCTGCTCACAGTCTGGCCTCGGCAGCCGGAAACTGTGGTCACGGAGTGTGAGTTGTGTATGCATGAGTGCGTATGTGTATGTTGTGTAATTCCAATAAAGACCTTTTTGGCTGAAAGCCTACTTGTTTGACAGTCTATTTGTTTGCCTACCTGCGACTCAGCATCTCGATGAAGGCCTTTTGGGCCGAAAGCTTATTTGTTTGACAGTCATTTGGTTTTGCCTATCTGTGACTCAGCATCTCCCTCTGCCATATGGTGAGTAGCAGCTATCCTTTTCATAATTTTTTGCAAAAAAGACCAAAATACGGCTCCCCCGTCCCATATTGTCACCCATTACCACTCAGTTTTTGAGTGTCTCAATACATTTCTCCATCAAGGCAATGATTCCCCGAAGTCAAACCTTTAAATGGCACCCTCTCTCCCTAATATCACACACACACACACACACACACACACACACACACACACACACACACACACACACACACCTCCTAGTCGAACCGTAAGACATTGCCAGACCACTATCCCTACCCCAAGGTTCCTTCAGTTGTCCCCACTGTGAAACCTCCCACATACAGACAGTATTTAGCACCTGCCCAACCACTGGTAAAGCCAAAAACACTGTTCAAACCACACTATATTTATCAACTAAGTTAAGTCCATTTCACGTATTTAAACAGTCTATGCTTATCAGTGGACACAGTTCCTAAACCTGGTCTACAGCATGACTTAAGTGAACCTGAGTCCTTGACACACCACATGAGGTATTGGGATCCTCCCAATCAACACTAGTTTCCCAGACACTGGGATGGAAATTTGCTCTCCAGTAATTCCCCCAGTCCCAATGCCCTTGTAGACTTACACTCCGTGACATATTACCCCCACCTGCTGCCCCCCCCCCCCCTCTTATTTTTCATTATACTTTAAATTTATTATAGTTTATGAATAGCTGCTATTTTTCAGCAAACAGACCTTGCCGTTGGTGGGGAGGCTTGCGTGCCTCAGCGATACAGATAGCCGTACCGTAGGTGCAACCACAACGGAGGGGTATCTGTTGAGAGGCCAGACAAACGTGTGGTTCCTGAAGAGGGGCAGCAGACTTTTCAGTAGTTGCAAGGGCAACAGTCTGGATGATTGACTGATCTGGTCTTGTAACAATAACCAAAACGGCCTTGCTGTGCTGGTACTGCGAATGGCTGAAAGCAAGGGGAAACTACAGCCGTAATTTTTCCCGAGGGCATGCAGCTTTACTGTATGATTACATGATGATGGCGTCCTCTTGGGTAAAATATTCCGGAGGTAAAATAGTCCCCCATTCGGATCTCCGGGCGGGGACTACTCAAGAGGATGTCGTTATCAGGAGAAAGAAAACTGGCGTTCTACGGATCGGAGCGTGGAATGTCAGATCCCTTAATCGGGCAGGTAGGTTAGAAAATTTAAAAAGGGAAATGGATAGGTTGAAGTTAGATATAGTGGGAATTAGTGAAGTTCGGTGGCAGGAGGAACAAGACTTCTGGTCAGGTGACTACAGGGTTATAAACACAAAATCAAATAGGGGTAATGCAGGAGTAGGTTTAATAATGAATAGGAAAATAGGAATGCGGGTAAGCTACTACAAACAGCATAGTGAACGCATTATTGTGCCCAAGATAGATACGAAGCCCACACCTACTACAGTAGTACAAGTTTATATGCCAACTAGCTCTGCAGATGACGAAGAAATTGAAGAAATGTATGATGAAATAAAAGAAATTATTCAGATTGTGAAGGGAGACGAAAATTTAATAGTCATGGGTGACTGGAATTCGAGTGTAGGAAAAGGGAGAGAAGGAAACATAGTAGGTGAATATGGATTGGGGGACAGAAATGAAAGAGGAAGCCGCCTGGTAGAATTTTGCACAGAGCACAACATAATCATAACTAACACTTGGTTTAAGAATCATGAAAGAAGGCTGTATACATGGAAGAACCCTGGAGATACTAAAAGGTATCAGATAGATTATATAATGGTAAGACAGAGATTTAGGAACCAGGTTTTAAATTGTAAGACATTTCCAGGGGCAGATGTGGACTCTGACCACAATCTATTGGTTATGACCTGTAGCTTAAAACTGAAGAAACTGCAAAAAGGTGGGAATTTAAGGAGATGGGACCTGGATAAACTAAAAGACCCAGAGGTTGTACAGAGATTCAGGGAGAGCATAAGGGAGCAATTGGCAGGAATAGGGGAAATAAATACAGTAGAAGAAGAATGGGTAGCTTTGAGTGATGAAGTAGTGAAGGCAGCAGAGGATCAAGTAGGTAAAAAGACGAGGGCTACTAGAAATCCTTGGGTAACAGAAGAAATATTGAATTTAATTGATGAAAGGAGAAAATATAAAAATGCAGTAAGTGAAACAGGCAAAAAGGAATACAAACGTCTCAAAAATGAGATCGACAGGAAGTGCAAAATGGCTAAGCAGGGATGGCTAGAGGACAAATGTAAGGATGTAGAGGCCTATCTCACTAGGGGTAAGATAGATACCGCCTACAGGAAAATTAAAGAGACCTTTGGAGATAAGAGAACGACTTGTATGAATATCAAGAGCTCAGATGGAAACCCAGTTCTAAGCAAAGAAGGGAAAGCAGAAAGGAGGAAGGAGTATATAGAGGGTCTATACAAGGGCGATGTACTTGAGGACAATATTATGGAAATAGAAGAGCATGTAGATGAAGATGAAATGGGAGATATGATACTGCGTGAAGAGTTTGACAGAGCACTGAAAAACCTGAGTCGAAACAAGGCCCCTGGAGTAGACAATATTCCATTGGAACTACTGACGGCCGTGGGAGAGCCAGTCCTGACAAAACTGTACCATCTGGTGAGCAAAATGTATGAAACAGGCGAAATACCCTCAGACTTCAAGAAGAATATAATAATTCCAATCCCAAAGAAAGCAGGTGTTGACAGATGTGAAAATTACCGAACTATCAGCTTAATAAGTCACAGCTGCAAAATACTAACACGAATTCTTTACAGACGAATGGAAAAACTAGTAGAAGCCAACCTCGGGGAAGATCAGTTTGGATTCCGTAGAAACACTGGAACACGTGAGGCAATACTGACCTTACGACTTATCTTAGAAGAAAGAATAAGGAAAGGCAAACCTACGTTTCTAGCATTTGTAGACTTAGAGAAAGCTTTTGACAATGTTGACTGGAATACTCTCTTTCAAATTCTAAAGGTGGCAGGGGTAAAATACAGGGAGCGAAAGGCTATTTACAATTTGTACAGAAACCAGATGGCAGTTATAAGAGTCGAGGGGCATGAAAGGGAAGCAGTGGTTGGGAAGGGAGTAAGACAGGGTTGTAGCCTCTCCCCGATGTTGTTCAATCTGTATATTGAGCAAGCAGTAAAGGAAACAAAAGAAAAATTCGGAGTAGGTATTAAAATTCATGGAGAAGAAATAAAAACTTTGCGGTTCGCCGATGACATTGTAATTATGTCAGAGACAGCAAAGGACTTGGAAGAGCATTTGAATGGAATGGACAGTGTCTTGAAAGGAGGATATAAGATGAACATCAACAAAAGCAAAACGAGGATAATGGAATGTAGTCGAATTAAGTCGGGTGGTGCTGAGGGAATTAGATTAGGAAATGAGGCACTTAAAGTAGTAAAGGAGTTTTGCTATTTGGGGAGCAAAATAACTGATGATGGTCGAAGTAGAGAGGATATAAAATGTAGGCTGGCAATGGCAAGGAAAGCGTTTCTGAAGAAGAGAAATTTGTTAACATCCAGTATTGATTTAAGTGTCAGGAAGTCATTTCTGAAAGTATTCGTATGGAGTGTAGCCATGTATGGAAGTGAAACATGGACAATAAATAGTTTGGACAAGAAGAGAATAGAAGCTTTCGAAATGTGGTGCTACAGAAGAATGCTGAAGATTAGATGGGTAGATCACATAACTAATGAGGAAGTATTGAATAGGATTGGGGAGAAGAGAAGTTTGTGGCACAACTTGACCAGAAGAAGGGATCGGTTGGTAGGACATGTTCTGAGGCATCAAGGGATCACAAGTTTAGTATTGGAGGGCAGCGTGGAGGGTAAAAATCGTAGAGGGAGACCAAGAGATGAATACACTAAGCAGATTCAGAAGGATGTAGGTTGCAGTAGGTACTGGGAGATGAAAAAGCTTGCACAGGATAGAGTAGCATGGAGAGCTGCATCAAACCAGTCTCAGGACTGAAGACCACAACAAACAACAACTGGTATAAAATTCAGATCTCAGGTGCAAACATATTATTTCGCAAAATAAAAATCTGTTTGCAACTGATGACCAAATTTTATTGTGATATTTATTGTATACCATTTATTGTATCTCTGACTTACTCTTTCCGATGCCTACCCCTTCATCTTAGCCTCTCTTGTCTCTCTACAGGCGAGTCCTTCTCATCCTGAGGTCTCAGTGACCTACCCTTCCCTTTTAATCTTCCCCAGCATATCTCTTTCTGATCCCTAGGGAAGAAACTAATAATTCCTAAAACTAAAATGGTGGGGCACTTCTATATGTGTGTATCGACAGTACTACATTCTACCTTTTGAAGTAAGTACTGTCTAGGAATATTGTCTGATAATTTGTAAATTAAAAGTATGTAAAATAAAAAAGGAGAAAACAAGGGGTGGGGTGTATGTTAATGGAAGTAAAATCCTAGAGGATGGTGGGATTTGAGGATATGTTGAAGAGCAAATTGACGTATCCATAGTTCAGGGGAACTAGTGCTGTGTGGGAGGATCCACATGCCTCATATGCTGTAGCAGACACCAACATCCTTTGACTCATGCTGAGTGCACTTTCAGTAATTAGTTACAGTGCTATATGTCCTCAAGGTAGATAGTTCTTGTATCTATTCATGCACTCTGTCAGATTGAACACACATTAGTTGATAAAGTAATCATATGTTGCTCTGCCTTTGCTTTACCAGTGTTGAGGTGTGTGTAAGTGGTAGTGGGTGGGTGAATGCCTTTCTCAACTCAAGCCCTGGAATTAGATTCTCTCTCCCTAAAATCCTCCGAACAGCCACCATGGTCAGTTTCAGTTGACCCCCTAAGCTCCTAACCCCCTCATGAAAATGTATGACATTCCCGGACCATTATTCCTATCCAAGGTTATGAACTCTGCACTTGTGCCCATTGTAACATGTGCCCCATGCATCCATACACTACTACTCATTTTTATGCTAAATAAAATTGTTGAAACTATGCTGATTAATTGCAATCTACTTTCAGGTCATCCAAATATTTTGTGTGTCTCTGCACTTTCATAATCCTCCTCTGTGCCTAAGAAAAGGAAAATGACATCTTTTCCTTTTTTACATTGCTTCTATATGATCATCTTTATAGAGAACACCAAATCTGTTATTACTCTGTCTCTTTCTTTTCTTTTTTTTCTGTTATTTGTTAAAAAAAAGAGCTGCTCTTCTTCAAGCTGTGGTTCAACAATTTATGAGTACATATATTACACAATGTTATATGAAAGTGTCACTGATAGCTATTTGAATAATTGAAGAGAATTATTTGTGGCATTTCAGTTCTTGTAACTTATTATTTTATACACAGGAACCAGATGGTTGTGGTCCTGCAACCAAGCTCTTACGACTGAGTGTGACTGATGACCTCGTTTTTGGACCCGGCACTACTTCTACGTCTGGCAGTGGTAGTTCATCTGCCACATCTTCATCTGGAGCAGCTGGACCTGCCCTCGAAGAGCCACTTGCCTCAGCTCTGGAACATTTTTTTCGCAATGTAGCCATTGCAGCAACTAGAGATGGGGAAATATCACGCCAAACACACTTTGCTACCCGATTGCTGCAGTTCATGGTACGCTGTGGGAAGGACAGATCACAGATTGTTCTCCAGGCTGTGCCACCTACTCTTGTAAGTAAACTTTAAGATGAACATTCCACATTTGAGAAGAGTACAATTCAAATTCTTATTCAGACAGATTGAGAGTTTTTCCTGCTGCATTAGAGTAGTGAGCCAGCTAGCACCTCTGTAGCTAATGGACATGACAAAAAAATCAGTAACTTGATGTGATAGTTGTCTTAGCTTTATTAATGAATAGCTTGAAAAGCTATTCACCTGCTTGGAAATGAAATATTTTATTTGACTGCCCTTTGTGCACCAATAACTGAAATCTTTCAGGCTAATATGGTGTTATTCATAAGTACCTCCAGGATTTCAGAAGACAACTACTTTAAAAACTACTAGACGTACAGAAAGATACACATTTTGGTTGGTAGAGTTTCTCTCCAAGTGTTTCACTCACTTTACAGGTGCTCAAATTGGGGTTTGTGACATGCAAACATCACTGCCATCAGGGAAGAGATCAAGCATGAAAGAATGCAGGTGATCCACAGTAAATTCATGTAGTCCACAGGTGTCATTGTGCCTGCTACCACAGGTCATGTGGAAACCCAGTTGAATGTCCCTGATAGCATAATACTGCCTCTACCAATCTGTGTCCATGTTGCACTGCAGCCATACGCCTATATCCGGACATGACCCATCATTCCGGTATAATAAGAAATGTGGTTCATCTGACCAGATGACACATTTGCATTGGTCCGTGGTTCAATTTGGATCATCTTGTACTGACTGCAGTCATAATTGATGATGTCACTGAGTCCACAAGGGGACATGTAGGGATAATCTGCTACCGAGCCCTACATTAACAATGTGTGGTAAGTGGTGCTACAAATCTCTTACGCCTGCACCAGCATTGTAGTCTCTCATAAGATCTGCCACAGATTACCTCCTATCCTGCTTTACAGACCAATTAAGTGTGGACATCCATCACTTTGTTATTGTCCTTCAACCACCTTTCCACAAATGCTCACAACAATAGTACACAAACAGCCAACCAAGTCTGCTGATTCCAAAATGCTCATTTCCAGGTGCTAGGGTGTAACAGTCAGCCCTTTGTCAAAAGTCATTTATGTCAGTGGATTTCTCCGTTTGCAGATTGTAGCATCACCAGGATGATTTCCCATCTGCATCTGCTTATGGTTTCCCATCTGCATCTGCTTAGCTTTTATACTTACCTTACTGTGCCATATGCTCCGAATTCCACCAGGTGGCATTCATTCTCACAGTAGGCAGTGATCACGATGTTTGGGCTCGTCGGTGTGTATTGGACATTTGAAACTAATGTTCCAATGCATTTCCTCATTGATGGTATTTAGTGCAATTTCAGATAAACTGAGATTTACATAACCACAACACAAAGGAAAAATAATATCTGTGTAGACATTGCTTCTATGTTTAGGGTTCAGTGTGGGGTTCTGTATTCCAGCTGCCATCAGATGCAAAGTAAAAAAAATGGAAATGCCTTAAAATATGAAAGAAAGTGAAAAACAAATCTTGTTTAGCCTCCCAGTTTGTAAATTATTGCCATCTATTCTGGAAATCATCAGATTATCTTAATTCAAGATTTCCATTATTTGCTTGACAAGTAGCAGTATTCCTCAACATTTCTTTAGCCTTAAAGTGTATAAAGAACTGCTGTTCTTGTACTATTATCAATGTGGTCATGTTAATATTGAGCTAGAAATGTATTTTAATCACCCTCGTGCCCCTTGTGTAAAGAAACAGTGTTCTTGCTAATTCTGGTATGTTGTATTTAGCCTGTGTAAACTCAGATTTTATGTAACATTACAGTGATAGTTTATGTTTGAATGCAGAGTAAAATTTAATTCTTAACATCAGTTTCTCTTTGTTAAAGTATGTTTCAGCACATTCCACATTGTTAATAGTTCACCTTGATGATAGAATGTACAGAATACAATGAATGAATGGATGGATGACTGACCACAGTAAATGCCTTTATCCTATACCATGTTTACATTAATCTGGATGTAGATCTGTCATGCTCCACTTTGTCATGTTTTTAGCATTGGTTTTATTGTAAGTCATTTGTAGATAAATGCTATACTTCATGTCTCTCTGGTAATTTTATGGTATTTTAATACCACATCATACAGTGCCATGTGGCATACTGTGAGCAGCTTTCCTTCCATATATTACTGGCTTACAGTGTCTCTACTGCTCTCTGACTGAACTTTAACGAGATAACTTCCTAAAAGCACACTGAAGTGGGGAAATACATTTATATATTTCAAAAGCTCTCAAGTGTCGTCCAAATGGTAGAGCATTTTGGCAAGCTGACTTGTTACTGCCTTTGCACTTTTTTATATATTTTGAATCTCATATTGAAGAACTTTTATAAGTCTTTCAGTAATAGTGAATTATTTGTCTCTTTGTTACAGGTACCATCCTTAGTGCGTTCATTACCTGACTTGTTTACTGCTGAGCTGCTTCTCAAGCTGTACGATCTCAATACAGCAGCAGGACGAAAGGCAGCAGCACGAGATATTTGTTTGTTACGCAATATGTCCCTAAGACATAGCACGTTCAAAGATATGATGCAAGGATGACAGTAACACATTTTAGGAGATGTGTTAAGAAATCGACTGGAGATACATGCAAAATCAAATGGATTGTAAATAACCATTGAATCTTTCCTTGGTGAGAAAAACTGAGTTGTTACACACTGCACTGCAGTTCCTTCCTGTTCAGTGTTTCCTTGAAAATAAGTAATTTACAGGTGTCAAAGGCATTGTGTCACCCAGCACTACTACTGTAGTTATTACTTTTTCAAGAATTTCTTAGAATATGCGGTCCCATACTGTTGCAAGTACCTGTGTTTTTTTTATGTGGCTTAGGCATTGTAAATATTCTTTTTGTCCGGTCTTTATCATTGGAAATAAAACATTACGATGTAAATTTGTAACAAAAGCAAGCATGGGATGTCCCATGTTGAGAAAGTAAGTCAGCATTGCTGAAATAAAAAAAGAAAAAGAAGAAATAAATGTGGTAACAGAATAAATAAACAGTGCTCTTATTGACAGCAGTTGATGCTCCATATGCAATCCAGAAAAAAATTAACAACAGATGCAAACTACAGTTCAAACATAAGAATCATTGAAACTTCCTGGCAGATTAAAACTGTGTGCCGGACCAAAACCCAAGGTAAGAATCATTCTTCATAAATTTTTAGTTTCATGGACTGATTTTACATAAAATTTTGCAGTGTTTAATGTGCAGTTGAGTGAGCCACTGTACTACCATTTCTAATTAGTTGACAAGAAAGTGGAGAGGAGGCATAATCTCAACTTCTTGGGGCAAAGCAGTTTTTTTATGGATTAATCAGCAATGAGGAGCAATTATTCTTGTGGAAAAAATCATGTTATTTTGGTAGTAACAATCTCTTTTTTGTGTTTATTCATTTTCAGATAGATTTATTCATTTTCAGATTAAAAAAAATATTCTCAGCAAGTGGTGACAGGAGAACACCCATATAAAGGGAATTAAATCTACGAGCTTTCGGAGCCAGTGTCTCAGTCTTCTGGCAGACAGGTTGAAGGAGAAGGGAAAGGGGCAAAGGAGAGGAATGGGCGAGGTTTAGGAAATGATGAGTGTGGAAGAGTCACCCAGACTGTGGGCCAGAGGAAACTTACCAGACGGGGTGAGAAGGAAAGACTGATTGTTGGGCACTACAGATATTGAGATAATTATACATTTTGTTGGAGTGACTTATTCTAATAAAAAACTCAATGTAGTGTGTGCATGTCCCGTAGTACTTGTAATTTAGTTACAAGTATTTAACTTTAAAAAAGTCAAATTAAAATTCTAAATGCACTAAGGTCACTGAGATCTACGAATAGAATCTTTAAATAATAAGCAAAATATTATGTGTTCAAATCCAGTCACTACTTAGATTTTAAATAAAAATAATCAACAATGGCAGCATATGGATTCATCCTAATTCTGCCCATAGCCATATCCATATCCATATCCATAGCCATACTTCTACATCTACATGATTACTCTGCAATTCACATTTAAGTGCTTGGCAGAGGGTTCATCGAACCACAATCATACTATCTCTCTACCATTCCACTCCCGAACAGCGCACAGGAAAAACGAACACCTAAACCTTCCTGTTTGATCTCTGATTTCTCTTATTTTATTTTGATGATCATTCCTACCTATGTAGGTTGGGCTCAACAAAATATTTTCGCATTCGGAAGAGAAAGTTGGTGACTGAAATTTCGTAAATAGATCTCGCCGCGACAAGAAACGTCTTTGCTTTAATGACTTCCATCCCAACTCGCGTATCATATCTGCCACACTCTCTCCCCTGTTATATGATAATACAAAACGAGCTGCCCTTATTTTGCACCCTTTCGATGTCCTCTGTCAATCCCACCTGGTAAGGATCCCACACTGTGCAGCAATATTCTAACAGAGGACGAACGAGTGTAGTGTAAACTGTCTCTTTAAGTGGACTTGTTGCATCTTCTAAGTGTCCTGCCAATGAAACGCAACCTTTGGCTCGCTTTCTCCACAATATTATGTATGCGGTCTTTCCAACTGAAGTTGTTTGTAATTTTAACACCCAGGTACTTAGTTGAATTGACAGCCTTGAGAATGGTACTATTTATCGAGTAATCGAATTCCAGCGGATTTCTTTTGGAACTCGTGTGGATCACCTCACACTTTTCGTTATTTAACGTCAACTGCCCCCTGCCACTCCATACAGCAATCTTTTCTAAATCGCTTTGCAACTGATACTGGTCTTCGGATGACCTTACTGTTATAACGTCAAGTTTAACACATATATTTCAGAATGACACAACACATGTAAGTCACTGAGCAAGTTGACAGAGCAAGACATGTGAACAAGGTAACATTCGAATGAACACTGAGTCCCAGTCTAGCGGCCGCTGCTCGGCTGGCCGCTTAGGTGGCGCAGCTGCTGCATGGCTGGTCGACAGTGCCGCGCGTAGAGGACGCGCGTAATTGTGCGGCGGCACTTTGAATGATCGGTGAGTCACAACACTTACTAGACGGTAAATTACAGCATCATCTGCGAACAACCTAAGAGAACTGCTCAGATTGTTACCCAGGTCATTTATATAGATCAGGAATAGCAGAGGTCCCAGGACACTTCCCTGGGGAACACCTGATATCACTTCAGTTTTACTCGATGATTTGCTGTCTATTACTACGAACTGCGACCTTCCTGACAGGAAATCACGAATCCAGTCGCACAACTGAGACGATACTCCATAGGCCCACAGCTTGATTAGAAGTCGCTTGTGAGGAACACTGTCAAAAGCTTTCCGGAAATCTAGAAATACGGAATCAACTTGTGATCCCCTGTCGATAGCGGCCATTACTTCGTGCGAATAAAGAGCTAGCTGTGTTGCACAAGAACGATGTTTTCTGAAACCATGCTGATTGTGTATCAATAGATCGTTCCCTTCGAGGTGATTCATAATGTTTGAATACAGTATATGCTCCAAAACCCTACTGCAAACCGACGTCAATGATATAGGTCTGTAGTTCGATGGATTACTCCTACTACCCTTCTTAAAGCACTGGTGCGACCTGCGCAATTTTCCAATCTGTAGGTACAGATCTATCAGTGAGCGAGCGGTTGTATATGATTGCTAAGTAGGGAGCTATTGTATCATCGTAATCTGAAAGGAACCTAATCGGTATACAATCTGGACCTGAAGACTTGCCCGTATCAAGCGATTTGAGTTGCTTCGCAACCCCTAAGGTATCTACTTCTAAGAAACTCATGCTAGCAGCTGCTTGTGTTTCAAATTCTGGAATATTTCATTTGTCTTCTCTGGTGAAGGAATTTCGGAAAACTGCATTCAGTAACTCCGCTTTAGCGGCACAGTCGTTGGTAGCAGTATCATTGGCACTGCACAGCGAAGGTATTGACTGGTATTGACTGCGTCTTGCCGCTTGTGTACTTTACATACGACCAGAATTTCTTCGGATTTTCTACCAAATTTCGAGACAGTATTTCGTTGTGGAACCTATTAAAGACATCTCGCATTGAAGTCCCTGCCAAATTTCGTGTGTCTGTAAATTTTAATCAATCTTCGGGATTTCGCGTTCTTCTGAACTTCGCATGCTTTTTCCATTGCCTCTGAAACAGCATTCGGACCTGTTTTGTGTACCATGGGGAATCAGTTCCATCTCTTACCAATTTATGAGGTATGAATCTCTCAATTGCTGTTGCTACTATATCTTTGAATTTGAGCCACATCTTGTCTACATTTGCATAGTCAGTTCGGAAGTAATGGAGATTGTCTCTTAGGAAGGCTTCTAGTGACACTTTATCCGCTTTTTTAAATAAAATTATTTTGCGTTTGTTTCTGGTGGATTTGGAAGAAACGGTTTTGAGCCTAGCTACAACGACCTTGTGATCACTAATCCCTGTATCAGTCATGGGACAGATGGGACAAGGTTGACATCCCCGTGATACCCAAGTCCGGCTCCCCACAGTGATGCCCATTGGCAACAGCCTCAAGCTGCGCGACCGAAGTCAGCACCGCCTGCAGCTGTGAGCGAAGGGATGCCAACTCAGCCCTCATCCAAACACAGCAATCACAGTTCCTGTCCATTCTAATTGATGTTGAACAACAGTTACTGAAACACGAGTCCGTGCCTAGATAACGCAAGTGAAACACGCAAAGAATGTATGAACTAACCTGTACAAATGCCTAACGACTGCGCTACAATCTGCCTGAATTTACGATTACAGTAACTAAAACTCGAAATTACACCTCCTATACGAAACTCACATGCAATTTAAGTAAGAATCTACAAAGTAAACACAGAAAAGAAGCTATATTCGTATCTTTCTGTGCTGTCGATGTGCACCAACTGGGAGCTCAGCCGACACTGGTCTCTGAGAGCCTACTAGACAGACAAGTACCACTGACGTACCAAAACAAAACAAATGCCTAACGACTGCATTACAATCTGCCTGAATTTACAATTACAGTAACTAAAACTCGAAATTACACCTCCTGTACGAAACTCACACGCAATGTAAGTAAGAATCTACAAAGTAAACACAGAAAAGAAGCTATATATGTATCTTTCTGCACTGTCTATGAGCACCAACTGGGAGCTCTTCCCTTTCGGTTTGGAAACTACCCCTAAAGGTGGAAGAATCAGTGATCATCAACAGCATGAGGATCATGAGACACATGATGTGTATCCAAAGGAAATATGGCCTGTGATAAAAATTGTCATTATGATCTCACCATTGGCAAAAAAATTGATTGTTTTCCCATTCAGATGATGGTCTCCCATGGGGGCAGTTACTATGAGAAAAATAATGAAAGAAATGTGAAACGGTAACATTCTATAAGTTGGAGTATGTAATGCTGAGTGTCAATGCTGAAAAATGGAAATGCAAAGGCTTATGTAGCTAAGATCTATCAAGATCTGTCATTACATAAAATTTGTTATGAATAGGAAGGTAGGGCATCAAAAGAACATTGATAGGATTATCCTCTTCATAGCAGGATTATCCTCTGGCAAGTAGATGAAGTGCAGGAGTAATGCAACTTTGAAAGCAAAATAACACGTGATGGACGAGGGAAGGATGATGTAAAGAGCAGAGTAGCACAGTCAGAGAGGGAATTCCTGGCCAAGAGAAGTCTGATAGTATCAAAAAGCAGCCTTAATCTGAAGTAGAAATTTCTGAGAATGTATGTTCGGAGCACAGCATTGTATGGTAGTGAATCATGGACTGTGGGACAACCAGAAAGGAAGAGAATCAAAGCATTTGAGATGTTGTGCTACAGAAGGATTTGAAAATTAGATGGACTCATAAGATAAAGAATTAGGAGGTTCTCAACAGAACCAGCAAAGAAAGGAAAATATGGAAAACACTGACTAGAAGAAGGGACAGAATGACAGAACATGCATTAAGGTATCAGGGAATAAGTTCTGTGGTACTAAGCCTGTAGAGGAAGATAGATATAGGAATACAGCCAACAGTTAATTGAGGACATAGGGTCTAGTACTACTCTGAGATGGAGAGATTGGCACAGGAGAGGAAGTCATGGCAAGCCACATAAAACCTCTCAGAAGACTTATGAACACACACACACACACACACACACACACACACACACACACACACACACACACACACACGTGCACGCGCGCACACACGGCCTTGTTGTCATCTCCCAGTGCACAGAGGCCCAACTACAGTGAGTACTAGTGTGACCTGTGCAACTTTCCAGTCTTTTGATATGGATCTTTTGTCGAGTGAGCAGCTGTGTATGACGCCTAAATTTGGAGATATTTCATTAGCATACTCTGAAAGAAATCTAATACTTATACAATCTGGATTGTAAGACTTGCCTGCATTAAGTGATTTAAGTTGCTTCCCTACACCGAGGGTACCTACTTCTAAGTAAGTCATGTTGGCAGCTAGTTTTTATTTGAATTCTGGAATATTTAATTTAATGAAAATAATCAGTTTTTGAGAATGTATTGTAATTGTATAGATAAAAAATCTACTCAATAAGTGACAACAGGTGCAAAAACATACAAAAGTTAACGAAATGTGGACGCTTTTAAAGCCAGTGATTCCTTCTTCTGGCAGAAGGGTTGAAGAGGAAGGAAGAGATGACAGAAAAGGACTGGCAAGGTTTGGGAAATGGGGAGAATTATGGAAAAGCCACCCATGACCCTGGGTCAGGGGAGACTTACTGGACTTCCTAAACCTCACCAATCCTACCCCCCTCCCCCCACAACAAGTTGTTGTTGAAAGTCCCTTGCAAATTGAACCAAGCTGTCTCTATAAGCACCTATAATTGTGAAAGTGTTGCCGATGCAGGATTTTGTCCACAAACTGACCTTTCAGTTATGTCCTGTAATTGTTTGATGGCATTCATGCCGGCCATCTGAGTGGTCAAATCAATCATGTGAACTGTCCAGAATTTTCTTCAAACCAGTTGTCATCCATAAAAATTC
This sequence comes from Schistocerca piceifrons, assembly GCF_021461385.2. NCBI lineage: Eukaryota > Metazoa > Arthropoda > Insecta > Orthoptera > Acrididae > Schistocerca > Schistocerca piceifrons. Next base: position 25,952,171 of record NC_060141.1, read on the forward strand.
CATCATTGTTTGGGAACATGAAGACCATGAATGGCTGCAAATGGTCTCCAAGTAGCTGAACATAACCATTTCCAGTCAATAATCATTCAGTTGGACCAGAGGACCCAGTCCATTCCATGGAAACACACCCCCACCATTATGGAGCCAACGCCAGCTTGCACAGAACCTTGACAGCTTGGGTCCATGGCTGCATGGGGTCTGTGTGCCACACTCGAACTCTATCACCATCTCATATCTACTGAAATCAGGACTTATCTGACCAGGCTACAGTTTTCCAGTTGTCCAGGGTACAACAGATATGACCACGAGCTGAAGAGAAGCACTGTAGATGATGTTGTGCTGTCAGCAAAGTCTCTCATGTCAGTTGTCTGTCACCATAGCCCATTAACATCAAATTTCACTGCACTGTCCCAACGGATACATTTGTCATACATCCCACATTGATTTTTGCAGTTATTTCACACAGTGTTGCTTATTTGTTAGCACTGACAGCCCTACACGAACTCTGCTGCTCTCAGTTGTTAAGTGAAGGGCGTCAGTCACTGACTTGTTCGTGGTGAGAGGTAAAGCCTGAAATTTGGTATTCTCGGCACACTGTTGACACTGTGGAATATTGCATTCCCTAACGATTTCTGAAACGGAACATCCCATGTGCCTAGCTCCAACTACCATTCTGCATTCAAAGTCTGTTAATTCCCGTCACGCAGCTGTAATCACGTCGGAAACCTTTTCACATGAATTGCCTGAATCAAAACGACAGCTCCGCCAACGAACTGCCCCTTTATACATTGGGTATGTGATACTTCATCATCTGTACAGGGTTATTACAAATGATTGCAGCGATTTCACAGCTCTACAATAACTTTATTATTTGAGATATTTTCACAATGCTTTGCACACACATACAAAAACTCAAAAAGTTTTTTTAGGCATTCACAAATGTTCGATATGTGCCCTTTTAGTGATTCGGCAGACATCAAGCCGATAATCAAGTTCCTCCCACACTCGGCGCAGCATGTCCCCATCAATGAGTTCGAAAGCATTGTTGATGCGAGCTCGCAGTTCTGGCACGTTTCTTGGTAGAGGAGGTTTAAACACTGAATCTTTCACATCACTATGCGTGAAACTTGCCCACAGGCGTTCAACCGTTTCTTCGCTCACTGCAGGCCGACCCGTTGATTTCCCCTTACAGAGGCATCCAGAAGCTTTAAACTGCGCATACCATCGCCGAATGGAGTTAGCAGTTGGTGGATCTTTGTTGAACTTCGTCCTGAAGTGTCGTTGCACTGTTATGACTGACTGATGTGAGTGCATTTCAAGCACGACATACGCTTTCTCGGCTCCTGTCGCCATTTTGTCTCACTGCGCTCTCGAGCGCTCTGGCGGCAGAAACCTGAAGTGCGGCTTCAGCTGAACAAAACTTTATGAGTTTTTCTACGTATCTGTAGTGTGTCGTGACCATATGTCAATGAATGGAGCTACAGTGAATTTATGAAATCGCTTCAATCATTTGTAATAGCCCTGTATATGTGAATATCTTTATCCTATTACTTTTTTCACCTCAGTGTATATTTTACAGCTTTATCCCTTGAACTGGCCATGTAAATCTTCTGCTCTGCCTCAAGGAAGTGATTATTAAATACGGGGTGTTCAAAAAGTCTCTCCACAGTGCCATGTGATTGTTAGCTACATCGTATGATTGTTCGCCTGCCTGGGTTACTTCCCTTCAAGTGTACTCTCCCAACATTCCACTGTTTCGTTTATCTCAGCCAGCGTCAGTAGTATTGTTGGTGTGTATCATTACATGTTGACGTGAACGTTTAAGTTTAGTTCCTTCGTTTGTCTGTTTCATTTTTGTCAATGTTAAAATGCTACCCATTGAAGAACGTGTGTTTTTAGTCGAACAAGTGTTCAAAGCTGGCAGTAAATACACAGCTTCAGTTCGTCAAACATTTAATTCAGTTTTCCCAGAGACAACACTCCCACATCGCGTACTGTGCGAAATTTGACTAACAAATTTCGAAGTACGGCTTCAGTGACAGCTGCACCAAGAAGTAGTCGTCCTAGTGTTTTGCCTGGGGATAAACTAATCGATATTTCCAATAAAATGTCCATGAGTCCAAACAAGTCATTAAGAAAACTCGCCAAGGAAATCTATGTTAGTGTTGGAATGGCCCACACAGCTGTCAGGAAAAAATTAGAACTTTTCCCATACAAAGTGACAGTCATGCAAGAACTGAAAAATATTGATCATGGCAAGAGACTGCATTATTGTCAATGGTTTGAAAATTTCATTCGACAAAATGGAAGGGATATTCTTAATGAAACGTTTTTCACTGATGAGGCGTGGTTTCGTTTATCCGGGTATATGAACTCACAAAATTCTCGTATGTGGAGTACTGCAAATCCATTGTGTATTCATGAGGAACCACTTCATTCTGTGAAAATAGGAGTTTGGATTGCAATTTCTAGATGTCGGATTGCGGGTCCCATATTTTTCAACGAAACAATAAATGCACAACCATACTGTAGTGAGTTTCGTTTCAGTATATTCACTGCGGCATATGGCACGCGTGGCTAACAATCATACGGCACTGCAGAGAGACTTTTTGAACAACCCGTATGTTGGCTGCTTGACTGCCGTCATTAATAATGTGGTGGTTTACTTTGGCAACAAAGTCCTCATATTCCATAACTAACTTCCTATTCTCCTTTAACTGCTCCAAATTTAAATGTACTTTAATCATATGATTTATTGATTTTGTACATTATACAGAGACTTTCTGAGTTTTTAAAATCAGTTTCCTTGATACAACACAGTATTTCTTGTAATATGCAATCATTCTTTGTTCTGGGTTTGACCTAACCATTTCAAACAATTTCCTTTTCCTTGTATGTAATATTTTGATTCATTTCATCATCTAGAACTTTTATTTGAATTTGTATTAGCACCATACTTTGTTTTCTTGAGAAAGCTGCTATTATTAAAGACTGATAGAAATGTATCTACAAATACATTAAATTTGGAATTTACGTTTTCCGCATTCTATGCATCTCTACAGTCCGCTTCATGTAAGGTTGCCTTGAAACTTTCTCTTGTATTTTTCATTAATTACGCAAATTTTGCCTTGATACCACTTCATTGTAATCACATAAGTTGTTTAGTATAGACTGTCATGCATAATTGTCAGAGAGTATTCACTACTGGATAAACATTTATAGAACTTACGAAGTTTTCACCTACAAATATGTTATCTATTAGTGTGCCTCTTTCCTGTGTGATTCATGTGGGAAAATTTACAACATAACTCATGTTACAAATGTCAAATAACATTTTCCAGTCATTCTTTTTACCTTAATCTTTCAGAAGATTGGTATTAAAATCTTCACAGACTGTCATCTGCTTTCTTTCGTCTGCTAGGTGTCGTAATAATTGCTCAACTAATACTAAGAATCCCTGTTGGGATCTATATCCTTTATTGATTGTAAATGACTTTTCCATTAGTAGCAGTTCACAATCAGAGGCTTTTAAATGCTGATCTATGGTTTCTGTAGATCTGAATGTGCTTTTGCTTATGACGTAAGTGACAACTTTTCTATCCACTCTGCATACATAGATCAATTTATAATCACTCACACTGGCAGTAATGGAGAGACTGGTGGAACAAACACAGTTTCTGAAATTGATGATGACGTTCACAAAGTGAATAGCTAGCCGAAAACAAAGTACAGAACATAGCAAAAGTCATCATAAGCATAAAAAGAAGTTCAGGCTGCAATCCAAGTCAAAAATGTAATACAGGCGAGGTCAAGCACTCTGTTAAGCAATCGCACATATCTAATGTTTCAGTGTCCTAGTGAAACTAATTGATACGTGTTGGGCTTGGGTATTTATAGGCACCCTCATGCCAGTGAATAGCATCTTACGACATGCTTGCAGCTGCAGCAGTGCATCCTGTGGGAAAAAGCTGTGGCCAAAGTATTGTATATGTGCAGGGAGAGGGAAAGAGGTTGTTGTATCTGGCTTATGACAGTAATGTACAGGAGGTCGGGCGGTGAGAACTTCTGAGGAAGCATCCAGGGCTGCCGCTAAATGATAGAACAGAAAATTTGGTGAAACAGAGAGATATTTCAATGTATGGTATACAAGGGGCATGCCTTGGGAGGAAGTTACCAGGTTTAGGCCAGTGTAGGGAGATGAACAACTAGTGGGCAACGGAAGGGGAGGTGGTTAAGTTATGTTGGTGGTCAGTCATGGAATGCAGAGCCAAAGGCTCTGCCTCCTAAGAAAGATATCTGTTCTGCTCAAGGTCTCGATCTTAAGAGAGAGGAGCAACTGAGTTCTGAACTGCGGAATTCTACAACATCCACACACGTGACCTGTATCCCATACACGCTATTTGCTAAAACTGATGATGAGAATTCACTATTGGTTTCAGCAGAGGCCTCAAGGCGCTTCGGGTCAGCAGCTTTAACTGGAAAGAACTGCCACGGTTCTGAAAGGAAGGCAACTTGCGTCATGTAGGCACAGCTGAAGTTGCTCTGGGAGAAAACTTGTAAAGATTTGACTGAGGTTTCTGAAATAATTTTTTTACACTGAATCTTTAAATACTCCTTAACTGGCTGCCACCCTGTACGTTCCTTAGCACTTGCGGTGACTCACATTGTTTACAAAAGAATGTCAGTCACTCCCCAGAAAGACGGTTTGCCTAGCAGGGACCTTAATGCTATGGGAAGGATCTGTTACAAGTGTTTTCATTTAGTGTTAAGTGGGAATGGACTTACAAGTAGTCAAGTTTATCAAAATTCATAGATAAATATAATAAAATATTAACTGTTCAAAATATGTGCAGAAATACAGTAGCTCCTGTAATAATTGAAGTCATCATTGTCCAAATAATCACATCTTAAAGTAAATGAATTTCAAATCATGTTAGAGTGTTTCACAAAATAGAAATGAACTATTATGGTTTCTCATTTTACTAAGGTTTGAAGCTCCTATTTTCATTCTTCTTAGTAACAACCCAGTTATTATGGTTTCTGTTAGACTGAGGGAAAAATCTATTATTAATTTACTCTAATAGTACTAAGTCAGTGACACAGAAATAAAATTATGGCCAAACTGAATTAGCAGTGATCTTTTAATGGTTTACAGGTGTCCATAGAAACATGTTGTTTGTGTTGTCTGGCAAATATTAATCTTGCTGCCACATAGTGGAACTAATACCAAAATATTAATTGTATCACAACATAACAAAATACTTAATTCTCTGAAAATCAATGTATTTGGGTGGTAACCATAATAGATCAACTTGATGCAAACATCAACACCCAACTTTTGTAAGGACTGGATCAAGAACATTGTAAAAAAAAGTAATAACAATAGTAAAATCTTGCTACATCTTCCATGTATTAGTTATGGTTAATAGTTGCACAAAGTTCCACAGGTTATGAAATATTAACACATTCAGTAAAATGTAGGATTCAGTTACAAAGACCAAAGGTGGCATACCATAAAGCACATAACCCAAACCTTATCTATATTAACCAATATTAAAATACAGAAGTACAAAGTCTTTTCATATTGTACATAGTACATTCCCATTCAGAATAGCAGAAAAATTTCTAATTGCGGGATACAAACAGGTGGTTGATTCGATTAGATTGCCAGGAATTTATACTTTGCCAGAATAGTGGTAAAGTGCAGTAACAGTAAAATGACAACCCATGAATATAAGTAAATCGGTCGACTTAAAAGGGTAATTCTGGCGTTTGATTAAAAAGAGTGTGCTGAAATAAATCCCAAGATAAACTCTGTTCAAAGTGGTTTGTTTAACTGTTTTAAGCAGTTGAATAAAAGTAAAATTCCATTCATAAAAGCAATCATTGAAATATTTAGCCTCTAGGTTTATTCCATTACTGTGGATCAATTTAAAAGGCAGTGTACAGACAAAATATTGGATTTAAGGATGAAAATTATGAGACATTAATGGCCACACAACACAACCCATGAATTTGTAACCACTTAGTTTAAAGTACCTTGCATGACCTCATGGAGTAACAGTACTTCAAAACATGACACAATATGGCATACTTAGGAGTAGGCAGTAAGAGAGAGAGAGAGAGAGAGAGAGAGACAGAGACAGTGAAGTATTACAACTAGGGCAAAATTACTCAGTAATTTCAACTGGAAAAATTGTAGCCAGAGCATCTGATGAGCTACTGCCTCAACTTGCATACATGATTGGAAATGCCCAATGCAGCCAAATAATAGTAAAAATCTCAGGAAAGCAAAAGAAAAGATATACCTATTCATTTAAAAACCATTTTAAATTACCTCATGGGGTAGTTGTCCTTACACACATCACTTAATTTTTCATCTAAATTAATTTGTCATAACTGAGGCAAATGAAAATTAACAAGGTTGAAATGTGACCAAGTTGTGGACTGAATGGTTACTGGTTTGTCCAACAAATAATATAGGTCTCATAAATGGGTAGCTATAATCAATAGTTCTAGTAAGTTTGTGGCTCAAGATCCAACACAAAATTTTCCAGCTGCCAAATGAGTATCTGTTATGACCTTAAAAATTTATAGGGTGATTGCATCTAGTGTAAGGGCTTCTTAGTAATAATACAGTTTCGACTTATACTCGTATTAGTAGAAAACGCATACTCCTTTAAATACTTATCTAATTCCCAGAGTCACAAAATAAAATCGTTAACATGTGTCACCTCATTACACCACAATTACAAAAAGAACATAAGGCAAAAGTACTTGAAGGAACAGACCTGTGGTAAATCATTAATATGCAATATCTTACATAAGAATATTGCCCATTATCTCACCATAACCATGGTACCACTCCCAAGTCCCTTTTGCGGGAGGCACATGAAAAATTACTAATTCCCATTATGTAAGGAGGTAAACTGTTAAAATACATCAGGAGTTTAAGATCTCACCTCAATGCACTGTATATTTGCACAAGATCTAGGGCTCAGGATAACACATTGATTTAACATTTTCCCGGTAGTGTCACTCAACCACAATGTTTTACAAACTTGTTGCAATAATTATTGACAAACTAATCTCTATGACTAAAATTAAAACTAGAAAAACTGAAGGAAAAGACTAAAAACACCACTTGTTGTATTATCAATTGAAAATGAGGTTCTGTTAACAACAGTATTTTTCCTCTAGGATGACAAAGTTCAAGAAAAATATGTATCTTGTCAGCTGTTCTTATGGATGTATATTTTTGAAATTATTAGAGACCTTCATATGGCATAAAATAAGCTTGTAAACCATGAAGTTACAGGCGTGGAGAAACACACAGGCAAAACTCTAGACAGGGCAAGTTAAATATAAGTGTCCACGACAACAAAACAATTAGAAATATTCTCGTCCTGTTCATAAAACAGAAAATAAAAGAAGGGAAAGAATGCAGTGACTTTATAATCAGTTCATAAAGGACAAGAAGGTTCACATCAAGAATGTGGTTCTGCATGACAGAAGGGTGCCCATTGTTTGTAAACAGACTTTCAATGGATGGGAAAAGAGCATGTGGCTTACACAGCGGGGAAGGCTGATATGTGTGTGTGACGTCGACAAACCTTAATGGCAGCTCAGTGAGAGGTAGGGGGGATCAGTACTGTATGGCACGGGTATAACAGGTGCACCAGGTGCTGGGCTCGGGCACAAGGGGTGTGGTGGGGGGAGGGCAGAATTGTGAAGGGGTGTAAATCAGTTACACTGGGGAAGAGGGGAAATGCAATGATGCAGCCAAAGTGAGCTCGAATTAAGCATATGTATTTTCCAGTGGTATGACACTAAGTGCATGCAAAAACTGAGTAAGGCAGAGCTATCTGATAGTAGTTTAAACACCAATAACAATCAGCACACAGTGGCACAAAATTTGTACATGAACATATCTTAACTTTTGTATGACAAAACCAAATGCAAGGCAGCACAGTAAACGATGTTTAAGAAGGCTCTCTTCAGATCGTTAGTACAATACTTGTTTTCATTTTGAAATGGAAACAAGATGACAAGAGTCCGTATCTCTATGTCGATTTTCAGCAAACACAAAATACGGAAAATGCTTCGGAATTTGTTATCTGCATAAAAACTGGAACATAGTCACCTTAAGATGACGAAAATTCCATTACATAGGGATCAAATTCCATTACATAGGGATCGGAGTGAGACAGAGTACTGCAGGACTTAAATTATGGTGTAACACACGTAGGTAAGGAAAAACTAAATGTTAGCTTCACTGCGCACAGGCCAGGAAAATTTTATAAAGAGAGACTGAAGGGAAACAGTCAATTCAGCAGACATAAGAATTATTTTTAACTCTCTGTGACACCTTGAAAAGAAAACAGGGAAATAAACACTCTGAACCGACAATGGACTTAGCTCATCTGCAAAGTAGTGGAACAGTGGAATATTTAGTGACCAAAGTTAGATGAAAATTCGAAGTATCACAATCTATTGAACAATAAAAGACAAACAGGATAGATATAGCAAAGAGAGGCTGCAGATTCTATATTTGGCAACAAATGAAACATTCACTAAAACAAAACAGTAGTGTTGTATAAAAGTTTTAGTAATGTAAACTTAATGCATTCTTTCGAAAGACAGACAAAATCCTTGTCAACAAAAGAGCTTTACATGTGAAATACAGTACGTCAAACCACTACAACAAAGCTGAATAATGCAAATTGCCTAATATCATCAAATGACAAAGACCTATACAGTAGATTAGACTACCTTTAAATACTCCAAAATCTTCAGAAATACTTAAACTATCCACATCCTTCTCCCGAAAAATATTAACGGTTGCTTACAGCCATCTAATACTTGTAATCTATATTATAGCCTCAGTACATTGTCACTCAAATTCTATTCAATAAATTACTTATAAATCATATTAAAATTAGACTTAATTATGACAGACAAGATGAAGAAGAGGGAGAGAAGTGGTAATGTGTGGTTGAGTGGCTGGCTTATCACAAGGCATCAGCTGTGATGGTCCATGTGATCACACCATGTGGTCTCTGATTATAGTAAGCAGTATAGGCTGCAATTTAAACGACCAAAAATACTTCATCTCAACTGGAAACTCGTTGCGTGGTAAAATGAATAATTGTTAACGGTCCTGCTCTGACCTTTGGGGGCGACAGCATAAAATAGACCATGTAACATCACTCAGACATCTTCTCTCATACATCACTCTGTCATCTTGTCTTATACAATCAGCAACACAATTACCATTCATTTTATCCTTCTCAGCTTCCACACAAAAGTTATCTGCACAACAGAAATATCATCTCTTAAAACAACTGACACAGACCTCTAGCCTGCACATAATTACCTGCAACCACATGAACAACAGGGCCTCTTGCCTACTTGTAACACTCAAATGCAGATAAAATACCTTCTTCACCATCCAAAATTTGTTGCCGTTTAATATGTGTTGATAACTTGTACTGGCTGCTAATTCTGAATCTGTAAGCCATATTACAAAAATAAAATTTAATATGTAATGGATGTAATAATGTATTTATTTCTGACTGTATAAAACTGATTGTAATTATAATGTAAATATTGTAATTTGTTGGGTAGTAGCTAAGGGAACTTTATTTAAATGTATCGACAGCAATGACGAAATGACAGTACCTGTGCCATTGTTTATGTTTGTGTATGGAGAGTCTCTGTCACGCTGCAAGCACGAGCCTTGAAAGAGTGCAGAAGTGCTTGTTCGGTGCTCCCAAACGCAATCTGCAGCTATGATTGTGCCAGTGTATAATTTGTTAACCTGCAATTATTGAGAACTTGGTAGGAGTGAACAGGTGGAGGAAGTTGCAATTTTGACTATTGCCTGTCCCATAATTATCCATGGCTCTAGAGATGACTCATGGTTCTCAACCAGCAGCAACAGACACTATTACCAAGCAGAGAGTCCCTTTCCTTTCCATGCCATCACTGAGTGTCATAAAAATATGAAAATTGATTAACTATTTGCTGCTACTTTTGTTTGCTTGCTAATGACCTGTTTCAGTTTAAAGTCATCGTATCCTCTGTTATCAGGGGGTACAAAAAATCAATTCTCTTTCATCATTATAAGTCTTATTATAGTGCATCATTTAATACATTGTAGATTCTTCCATTTAGTTAACCATCTAAGCCAACTACCACTTACAAAAAACAGAAGGCATTGACAGAAAAATTAAAGGTCGGGAAAGATAAAACAGAGAGACAAGAAAGAGAAGGGAGCAAAAATTCACTCCGTAATTCACCATGCCACACAGCATCCTAGTGGTTTTGGCAACACAAGTGCTAATCAGGTAATCTGGGTCCCCAAGTCGCCTAGTACCAGTAGTAAACTATGGACATCATCAGAATCCAGTGGGTTGGCACTTTTCTTACAAGATCTAGATGCTGATTATGCATCTGTGCCCGATCTTGCAATAAAAACACACTTCCATCAAGGTACAAGGATTTACTGCGCCAACGATTTCAGAAACCTTGCAGACACAATATGGAGGCACAGGGTTACAGGCCCCTTAAAGTGCTCACACCTATTGAGCACGGAGTAGGAGCCTACTTTAATCAGAGGGTACAGAAATGATGCTTATAGGAAAGATGAAAGGAAATAGGAAGGATCACAACACAAAAATGAAATGGAAGAAAATGTGAATGGCTGGAAGACTTTGTGGTTGCCAAATACATTTTGCAGCTGCAAATCCCTGGAGATTAATCGAAAACTGTCAAAAGTATACCTCTTGAAACTTCTCACCACAACAATTAAGCTTGAAATACTTCATCAACAACAGAATTTAAGACAAGGATATGAAATACACTGTAGTACACGGGTTCAATAAAGGTATGTGTGTAAAGTACACAGGCATTAAGGTATCCAACCAACATACATATGAAGTGCTTATCTAAGAAAAATTCCACATTCAACATACATCCCAATAACTATACTCACAAAAATTTAAAGTTCATTGTTATTGTAAATAAAGACATTTCCAAACAAAGGGCAGTAACTGTATAATATGTAAAATTTTTATTATAATTTACTGATCTGATTTATACTATAATTTACTGATCTGAGAGTCTCTATTCAATCTCTACATTCTTCTCTGAACAAATGGCTGCAATGCCTCAGTATGGGTCAACACTTACATTACAGTCATCCTGTTGTGACGCGCAGAATGCAGCAGCAAAAGTGGGGTGGTGGCTGTGGGTCATATGCATGAGGTACCTGCATAGCAATGGCATGGATTGCGGGCCGGCTCATTGCACGGCAGCAAAAGTAGAGTCCCCATCGTTGAGCCCAGGACCCTAACGGAGATGGCAGCAGGGGGCTTGACCTGTGGCGAACGTGGTGTGGCATGGGTTCTGATGTGTGTGGATGCAGTGTCTGGCGTGACACTGTAGTCAACATGCTGGAGCACACAGGCTAGGCTCGGCTCACAGCAGAATAACAGCAGTGAATAGGGACTGACCACACAACATCAAACACAAACTAATAGTAAATGACTGCCCTATGGACCGAATGGTGGGAACAAATCCCACTTCTGACACCAATGTACATGTACAGGGAGAGGAAAGAGGTTGTTGCATACAGCTTATGGCTATGATGTACAGCAGGTCGAACAGTCAGGACTTGTGAGTGGGCATCCAAGGCCATTAAATAACAGAACACAAAATTACATAAAACAAAGAGACTATATTTTAATGTACGGTATGCAGGGGGCATGCCTAGGGAGGAAGTTATCAAGTTTAGGCCAGTCCAGGAGGACAAACAATTAAATAAAAGGGCGACAGAAGGGGAGGCAATTCATGTTAAGTTATGTTGGTGGCCGGTCATGGAGCGCAGAGCTGGAGGCTCTGCCTCCCAAGAAAGACATCTTTTCTGCTCGAGTTCTGGGTCACAAGAGAGAGAAGCAACTGAGTTCTGCACTGCAGAATCCTCCAGTGTCCATACATGTGACTTGTATCCCATGCATGCAATTGGCTAAAAATGATGTGAATTCACTAGCGATTTCAGCAGAGGGCTCAAGGCATCTCTTGTCAGGAGCTTTCACTGGACATAACTGCCTCAGTTCTGAAAGGCAGGCAACTCGTGTCATGCAGGCACAGCCGAAGTTGCTCTGGGAGAAAACTTGTAAAGATTTGATTGGGACCCCTGAAATAAAATTTTTAAATCAAATTCCTAAATACTCCTTGACTTGCTGCCACCCTGTACTACAGTATTCTCTGACCTATCTTCCATATTGATACTCGGGCTGCCAGATACTGAACACCACCTCCCATTAGCGAGCATGTAAGGCTAGAAATGGCCCAGTCTGTGCCAACTTTGTCAAGGAAGGAGTGAGACAGATCTAAGAATCCGTGCCAAGGGCTTCCACGATAGTTCCCCAATATGATCAGCTGAGTTGGATGCCAGCGCAGTTAGTGGGATTTTTGGCCGATCTGGGGCGCAGCTTGGTACTGCCTACAGGGGAGTGTGTGCCGGATGTGTTGCAGATGGGGACAATGGTTTGGACTGCAAGGTCATCTTAGTCTGGAAAAGTGCCACCTCCACTGATTGTATAGTGATGGGGGTGCTGGTCATGGTAGGAGATGGAAGTTGCTTAGAGGGTGGAACTGGTTCCACACCCATCACCTTCTGTAGCTGGTCACTGTTGGCCTCGGAAGTTGCTTAGAGGGTGGAAGTGGTTCCACACCCATCATCTCCTGTAGCTGGTCATTGTTGGCCTCCTGTTGATACCCAACTTGGGGGTAAAGGTTGTAGCTGTAGCAGGCAGGCTATTGGACAGATTTGCCCCTGGCATGGCTGCATAGATCTTGGCAAGTCGTCACCTGTGACCAAGTGGGAAGGGGAGGGCAGGGTTGGGAGGGAGATGTTATGTCTGCTTGTGGCGAGAGCTAGAGATGGGAAAAACCAGCCTACAAAAACTGATACTGACATTATAGTTCTGAGTAACTGTTATTTTTTTTGTCTTGGTTAGAACAGGTTTTTTCATTATTTAATAATAACTGGGCAAAAAAAACCATATCAATTTGGCATATCAGAAGTGCTAACATTTTTTGTTTCTACAGAAAAGATTTTTTAAAAATGAGTAATGTTTATTCTTAAAACTTTTGTTGCTTTGAAATGCTAGATTATAATAGAAAATAGGAAAAACAATCAATACCTACAGTTAGAAACTAGCAACAAAAAAATGACACAAGAACGAGTACAGCATAGCAGAGACAGTAATGTATCTGTTGCAATGTGGTAGGGCCTATTAGACGATGTGCAGAGTGTAAGACTTGCCCCCACCCGGTCTAAACCGTAGTTTCTTGCTGTCTTCATTAGACATCAGTTGGACTGCAGAATGATACCACCCCTAGTTTGGAAGTATTTCATGGAGTGCAGTAGCAGTGAAGGACAGAGCTTAATTTGCTTTAAAAGATTGAAGACGGGAGTTGGCACAACAAACATCCAACATCATATTAGAGGAAACATCTACAATATTCCTGGGAAGAGAAGGTAAATTTGATTTGTATATGTATAATTTTATTGATGTACTATAAATTTGGAATAATAACTCAAACCTTAATTTTGTGGTTGCTTCAGGTAGATGCGGGGCTATTTTATTGTAAGTACAGGTTTGGCAGTTCCGGATGGTGTGTCCTATTATGTCATCAATATCAGGACAGTACACTTGTCGCCATGCTATTGCCTTCATTCTGCACGTTCCCCACAGTGCAGTATAGAGAGCTTTAGCGTGTGAGGGCAAAGCTTGGGAGGAACTACTATGTGGCAGTCAGAACCATCTATAGCTAACAATATGACACCATCATTGACATTAAGCAAGTACCTAAATGAAAAATAGTTGCGCCATTCCACCTCAGTGCCCTTAGGCAAGTGCTCTGGCCAACCCAGCTGTACAGCAGGCAACATCTAGAAGAGTAGTCAATCATGGCCTGTTTCTGCCGCTACTTTGTGCACTGTAATTGAGAATTAGTTGAGGGGATATCACTTATTTATGTCTAAGGAAAAACACAGTGCTTCATGTCTGTCAGACTCGGGATTTGCACCACATGCCAAGAGGGAAAGTGCGTCTGCATTTGAGCGCTGCTTGGTGAGCTTCTAATGAATCTCATATACATAGTCACTCAGGAACGATGGCCACCATTGCAGCCGCTGCACCAGCTATCAGAAGTTTCAAATTATAATTAAATAGGGAAGAAGGGGCTTGTAGTTGGTGATCAGGTGACACTTTGTACTATAGAGATGCAAGTGAAACTTCTTGAGGATGTATATGATAGCCAATGTTTTTGTCTTGATTTGCAAAAAAATCCTGTGCTATGCATTTAATATTTTAAACATGGTGGGCCTCTCTCGGCCATTAGTGTATTTGTGGGACAGCACAACACTAATGCCACAATCTGACACATGTCACAAGTGTTAAGCGTTTGCTCAGACAGAGTACTTCTGAACAAGGGGCTTCCCTAATGCAATTTTGAAATTGCAAGAGAGCTTTCTGGCATCTTTTCTGACCCCACAAATTTAACAACTTTTTTATGTAACTGACAAAGTGGTTGGGACACCGGGGCCACATTGGGAATAAATCTAACTTAATAATTTATTTTGCCCAGGCATGACTGTGCCAACGGCCTTGCTGCAGTCGTAACATCGGTTCCTGCCAGATCACCGTAGTGAAATGCTGTCGGGCTGGACTAGCACTCGGATGTATGACCATCCAGTCTGCTGAGTGCTGTTGACAAACAGGGCACATGCAGCCATTGTGAGGCACACTGAGGAACTATTTGACTGAGAAATGGTGGCTCCAGTCTCATAAAGTGACATATGGCCAGGAGAGGAGTATGCTGACCGCATATCCCTCCACATCCGCATCCAGGAACGCCTGTGTGCTGAGGATGACATGGTGGCTGGTCGGTATCATTGGGCCTTTGTGGCCTGTTCAGGTGGAGTTGGTTTTTAGGTATGATTGTAGTTCTTGGAGGCTATTAGGAGACAGTAAGTTAGCGATTGCATCCACATGATTCCGGGTGGATGTAATCCCTTCTTTACCTATATATGTTCGTGGTACGTTGCACTTGGGTCAAAGAAATTACACTTATCGAGATGACAAAGCAGAGCGTGGGCCTGGAGCTACTCAAACAACATCTGTAGATTATGCAGGTACTGCTCCTGCATGGTCCTGGTAATTAGAAAGTCATCTAAATAAGTAACATAGTTATGAATGCTTTGGATGAGTTGCTAAGGGTATCCCTGAAATATCACTGGAGTGCTTGTGAACCCAAATGGCAACCAGTTATAATGATACGTGCTGAATGGTGTGATGATGTGTTAGTCACAAGGGGGAAAAAAAAGGAAAAAAAAACTGAAAGTAGGCATTAGTGAGATTTGTCTCTGAAAAATAATGAGCCTCAGTCAATTTTACAAACAATTCCTCTAGGCTAGGAATTGAATACAGATGAACATTTCATTGATCATTAATGTTAAGACTTAACATCACCACGAATTATAAGTGACCAATTTGGCTTCAAATGCAACCATGGGTGTTGCCCACTTGCTAGATGATACTGGGGATATTACTCTCATACTTTTCAAACTATCTAGTTCCCCTTTGACTTGATTGTGCACGCAAAAGACACTGGATGTGCTCAACAAAACGTATGCATTGCACTGTTTACTTTAAAGGTATATAGGCTGAGAAACCAGTTGCACACCATAATGTAGATTCAAAGAGTTGCTTATATTGTACACATAAGGTTATCAATAGCTTGGACTACAATCTGACCAAGCAATGGGAGCAACTCGCCATTGTATGTCACCACTCTGTGCCTAGCGTACTGCAGCTGTGGAGAGCTGATACTTCAGTACGTATCCACATTAATCTGAGACATGACGCACCTGCGTCCAACTGGAAATCTAATGTTGCTCCATTAATTTCCAGATGCAACATGAGCTGCTGCATCCCGTCTGTTGGTGCTATGAGCACGCTGCTGTTGTTGCACACTAGCCGAGACACACACTTGCTACATGTGCCGGTTTGTGGCAGGCAAAACAGGTTATGTCACAGAAAGGTTGTGATATCATTGATGCCATGGGGCACAATCTGAACATATTTGATGGCACAAACTTTTCTGGAACTCTTTGACAACAACAGGGAGAAAACTGTTGTTTGAGCCTCCTCTCACTTTGGGACATACCAACAACGAACACAGTACTTCCATTTTTGCATGTTTACCAGTATAGTTTGGTGTATCGCTAATTACTGCACCAACTACTGAATCCAGTATGGCTGGATGAATGGGTGCTTAGTAAATCAGTTGATGACATTGACTACATGTCACCAGTTGATCACAGAACATATCAGTGACTACTACCACCTCTAAGACAGTCAACAACAGAAGTATCTTGAAATATAACCAGTGCTCATCCTGTTACTTCATGAGCTTTGGCAAATCTCTGCGCACTGCTCTGTGGTGGACCAGATGACTCTAAATCCTTCCCATCTCTGATGGGAGTGAAATATATAATAATTTGATTCCAATATGATAATGATTCCACATATGATGCACCACACAGTTTACAGGAAAAATTACACATTTCCCAAGCCTTGCAAGTCAGCAGCCCATGCTACATACGATTGCTTGTGTTGCTTAACATGTTTATGAAATTTTAGGCCAACATGTTTATGAAATTTTAGGCCAGCTGCAACTACATGGGGTTGATGACTGTAATAGTTGATCAGCAAACCACAAGCATCATAAAAGCTCCAACCACAGGTATCTGAGAATGGGTGGAGTTCCTGCACCAACTCATAGAATTTATTACCAAAAGACAGTAATAGGATATGCTGATGTTCTGGGTTAGTTATTTGGCCTGCTTTGCAGTGAAGAGTAAAACAACATAAATAGACCTCCTGACTCTCCTTTGCCTCATCAAAGCAAGTGAACTGCGGAAGGGGAGGAGATAAAACTGCAGCTGCAGACTGTTGTTGCTTTAGTAGTTGTAACAGCAATTTCTGGTGTTGCTGTTGGAATTCCCAGTGCTGTAAATGATGCTGCTGCCACAACTCTAGAAACTCAGTATCTGTGCTTTGCTAGAATAGTTTCATAGTGAGAGAGTCATTGTTGCCACTTTTCTATTGTAATCTGTGTAGGCAGAACGCAGTTTACGATCACTCACACTGGTTGTAATGCAGAGATTAATGGAACAAATAGGCAATTCCTGTGGTTCACATCAGCAGAGTTGAAGGGCACAGCTAGCCAGAAGCAAAGTCCAAAGCATTGTGAAAGTCATTGTAAACATACACGAGGAGTCAAGGGAGCAGTCTGAATTAAAACCATAATACAGGCGATCTCAGACACACTACTGATCAACGGTGTGTTATCTACTGCTTCAGTGAACTAGCGAGACCAACAGGCAAGTGTGGGGCCATGGAATTTACAGGCACTCATGCATCAGTGGATGGCACCATGTGACATATTTGCAGCTGCAGTGGCACCTACATAGGAGCAGGCTGTGGCTGGAGTATGTAGTCCATATATCTCTGACCTATCCTCCATATTGATACTCGGACTGGCAGCGAATCCAAACTACTGTCAGGCACTAAAACAACTCCTCCTTTCTCCATATTTTCATTACAGAAATGGCGTGTTAACTTACAGTCATCTCTGTTTAACATATGGATTCCTGTATTTACATGTTGTTCAGACACACGTTACATGACCTCCTTTTTGACATTGTAGATCATGTAAAGATACTAGATATTCATTAACTTTGTTTTTTAGTCCTCTAACATTCTGATACATGAACGTAAGTTTATTCAGACAATGAGTGAGAAAAAGATAGTAATTAAGTATGTGTGTTCCAATAACAAGTTTCAAGAGTGGTAGAGTCAGTTAAGTGTAAAGTAATTGAGGCTGTTAATTCTATTGTCTGAAATTATGCTGTTCCAGATTCTTTGTAGTCAGAAAGTCATCTTACTGGAAATTTCTTTGTAGCACTGATCCCTAAGACAATGCCAGGTAGCTTCCTGCCTATTATAATATTTCTCAAAGGTGAAATTAGTAAGAAACTTTTATTTTTCATTTTGTTCCTGCATCTGTTAGACTTGACTTTTTCCATGAAGTTGAGAGTCGCTTGTCAGCATTGTTGATCAAAACATTGTGATCAGAGCTCAGATTAATCTGGAGTACTGGACGGAATAATTAATTTTTTACTATGGGTTATGTGTCATGCCATTTAGAAACCAAAATTGGTAAGACAGTGAAAGTAGCCAGCTTACAGCTGGCAACCAAGGGGTGTTGCAACAATAAATTTTCTGACCTAGAACACAGCCAGTTTTTTGGAGAGGAGTGAACATCTGATGGAAAATGTGATGATAACATACCTCATGTCAATAATTTTAATTTTGTTATTGTTGAGTCTTGATAGCATTGAACCTGACAAGATACTAAAAAAAAAATAAAGTTCTGTAGGCCAACAGAATTTATGACCTGAATAAAAAAGACATATTTTGTGACAACTAGTGTTTGGTGCATTGTAAAGTCATGAATTAATATTGCAAGCATTAGCAAACATTACAACATGTAGGTTGGCGGTATAGATGATAGCACTGCAGCAGTGGTTGTGTGGAAATAGAAGCCTAGCTATCAGAGCAAATGGACATATTGAGTAATGCTCCTAGTAGTACTAACCATGGTCCTGGTATTAAGTCACACTGCTGCTTGCCTAAATGAACAGCATACATAGTCTCAATTAAACAAAATGAGTAAGCATTCATCAGTTTCCAATACACAGTTCTCAGTATATCAACAAAAAGTGTTCTCATACCTTAAATTTTTTGCTTTGTCAAAATCTGTTGCACTTATGTACAAGATATGTACTGGTGTACTACTTGAGTCACAGTGACTACATGACAGAAGGTCGCTGCCAACTCCCTGACTCCTCCACCTGCAAACTATGCCATAGTGATCTCGTCCCAGAAGTCCAAGACAATGTCCAATCGCACTGAAATCCTTGAGCCCATCCTAGAAACTCTTCCATGAGTCCATCTCCCTCCTCATCCAAACAGTCCCCACACACCCAAAATCCACAAACCTACCCCAACTGTGAACATCCCATTGTAGCTGGTCATTTTGCTCCTAGTGAAAGAATTTGCAATCTTGTTGATCCCCCACCTCCAACCAGTTGCCCAGAACCTAGCCTCTCAGATCAGAGATGCTAACCACCGATTCTCCACCATCCCTACCCCTTTACCTCCGGGAGCGCTACTCATCACTGTTGATGCCACCTCTCTATACACCGACATCCCTATTGCCCATGGCCTTGCTGCTATTGAACACTACCCCACTCAACATCCTTCAGACTCCAAATCACCAACCTCATTCCATACACATTTCTCCACTTATATCCCCACTCAGAACTCTCTTTTGAAGGGAAAGTATACAAACAAATCCATAGCATAACCATAGGCACCAGCAGGGCTCCCTTCTAGGCCAATCTGTTTATGGACCATCTAGAGGAAACCTTCCTAGCCTCCCAAAATTTCCAGCCCCTAGTCATGTTCAGATACATTGATGGTATCTTCATGATCTGCACTCAGGGCCACGACACCTCACCTTCATTCCTTCACAATCTCAAATATCCCCCACCCTCTTCACCTGGTTCTCCTCAACCCAATGTACCACGTTCCTGGACTTTGACCTCCACCTCTCTGACGACTCCATTGAAACCTCTCTCCATATGAAACCTTCTAATCACAAACACTACCTGCATTTCAACAGTTGCCAACCCTTCCACACCAAATCCCCCCCCCTCCCCACCTAGTATATTGTACCCACCTATGGAAGATGTATCTCCAATGACAATAACTCCCTTGCCCAGTATGCTGCTGAAGTTCTCATGAAGGCCTTCACAGACAGCCGCAACCCCCTCCCAAACCTTGTACACAAACAGATTTCTAGTGTCATATTCTCACATGCTTCTAATCCTCCCACCACCCCCAAGAATCTGTTGAAAAGGAGCACCCCCCTCATCACCCAATATTACCCTGGACTGAAACAATTAAACCATAGTCTTTGTCGTGGCTTTGATTATCTCTTATTGTGCCCTTCAGTGATGGACATCCTACCCAAGATCCTTCCCACACCTCCTAAAGTGGTGTTCCATCACCAACCCAACCTTGACAATATCCTAGTCCATCCCTATGCCCCTTCCACTCCCAACCCTTTGCCACAGGGATCACAGCCCTGTGGTAGACCAAAGTGGAAGACCTGCCCAATCCACTCACCCAGACTTCCTACTCCAGTCTTCCTACTCCATCAGAGACCAGGCTACTTGTGAAAGCAGCCATATCACATGCCAACTCTACAGCAAACGCTACACAGCTTTTTATGTCGGTATGACTATCAAACAATTGTCTACCAAGATGAATGGCCACTGCCAAACTGTTGCAAAGAACAAACTTGCTTACCCATTTGCACAGCATAAAGCTGATAATAACACTGGTTGTTCCCCAATCCGAACTTCTGGATCCTTCCTTCCACCACTAGCTGAGCCGCATTGGCTCATTCCACTTTTTTGCATCCTTGCCTACTGGCACGATCCACCTCCACTTAATTGCCAGGTGACACCTTGCTGGTCCCTTAGTACAATCTTTGGTTGTGCACAGAGGTTATGGGCGCACGATTGTCTAAGTGGCCAGTCATCATTAAAGTCACATTGGTCTGCAATATTTGGGCCTAAAGTCAATGCAGCCAGTTTACCCTGCATTAAGGAGGCATAGTTGCTGATACAGGTGTTGGAGTGTTGCTCGTTTTCTAATACTGTCTGTTCTGCCCTTGCAGGTAAGGTACTCATTACTTGATTACTGCATGTACTCGGATGTTGAAGTTGCTCTTGGTACTCTGGATTGCCTGTGTTTCTCCATCACTCTGTTTCAAGAATTGAATTTACCTTTATTTGACATTATTTGAGTGTCACATTTGTGCTTTAAAATTTCATTTAATTATAACTTGTTCATTGTCTGCTTGTTTGCTATCTGCATCTGAAATTAATTTTCAAACAATGGAAAATCCAGGATGGAATGTAACAATATTATGAAAAAGAAAGTTGCCACTCACCATACAGTGGAGATGCTGAGTTGCAGATAGGCACAACAAAAAGACTGTCAAAAAGGAAGCTTTCGGCCCATAAGGCCTTTGTGAAAAATGGCTATAGTTGCCTTGTTGTCTATTTTTGACCAAGACCTTATGGACCAAAAGCTTTATTTGTGACATTCTTTTTGTTGTGCCTATCTGTGACTCAGCATCTCCGCTATATGGTGAGTGGCAACTTTCCTTTTCATAATTAATTGTCATACTTGATTTGTAAATAAAACTGCCTTTTCCTACTAGTAGTTACTTTATTTATCCCATAGGCATTTCGCCTTTTCCTTTTCTAGGGCATCATGAGTGGGATCTACAACGTTTTACAAAACAAGTATTGATATGCTTGCTGCGGAGGATAGCCACACAAACAAACTTGTAATTGTCATTGTTCTTGGCTGCCATGTGCGTTAGTGACCACTGAGGTCAAAATTTTGTCTGATTTGTATTGGAAGTTATTGCTTCCCCAATTAATGTCACGACTATAAAGTTGCCTAGAGCTGTGGTAAACAAACGCTAGGGCCCAGTGAATCTTAGAGCTTTTGCGTGATTGTGTTCCATAACCCTGGTGAGATTTACCCTTTCGAGAAAATTAATATTTATTGTGTCAGATATGATTACAATTGTAGTTGTTTGAGAGTGCTAGCCCTCGAGACTTGACTGTTACCTTGTAAGCCACTTAAGTTAATGTGACTGAAGCTTGTGTGTGATTATTACATTAAATTGTTATATTTTATTGTAAGATTAACTGGTTAATCATTAATAATTCTTTGTAAAATTCAGGTTGTTACATGTAAGGTTTGGTCGGGGCTTGGGCCATGCTAATGTTGAGCTTTGTTGTGCTCTCATCATTTTCATATGTTCCATGATTATTGTGGATGATTTATATGTTTGCTTGTTTTCTCTCAGCCTTACGAGCTGTTGTAACATTTGGAGGTGCTGCTCCAGGGTCTTATTTGTTACCCGCCAGTCCACTAGGCATAGCCTGTCCGCGTCGGCGGTGTACTGTGAATGGGTGGCGCGCCGCGTCGGCGGTGTACTGTGAACGGGCGGCGCGCCACTTCCCATCTCACCATAGTCTCTGAAATGTTACGGCCTCCTGTGTGTGTGTGTGTGTGTGTGTGTGTGTGTGTGTGTGTGTGTGTGTGTGTCATCTATTTTTGACAAAGGCCTTACTGGCCAAAAGCTTTATTTGTCACAATCTTTTTGTTGTGGCTATCTGCAACTCAGCATCTCTGCTATATATTATATGTAGCAACTTTCCTTTTCATAATATTGTTACATTCCACATTGGTATGTAATTTGTTTTTAAATTCATTGAACAATTCTTATGTTGCTATTCAAAAGCTTTTTCAACATTGTTTATCTTGTATTTGGCAATGATAATTTAGCTTTCCATTGAACCTGCTGTGCTGCTGTGTTTGCTTTCGTAAGAGACTTTCTATGCATCACTATCACCCGTGGTACTAAATTTATCTTGCTTACAGCCTACAACACCTCTGAACTTGTGCTTTTGATCCTCCTCATTCTGCATCCCATATCTGAGTGTCTACTGTTGGGTGCTCATGAAAGTTCTGATCATTTCCTTTTCGTCATTGTTAACTACTAATGTCTTCCCACATTTCTTATTTATTCACACAAAATTAATGATCAACAGTTCTAAAATAGCCTTCTCTCATGAAGAAACGCCAGATTTTAATGTCCCATTATGGAAATTAGCCACAGACCGCCTAGCTTTAATATTCTGTTAAACTGCAGAATTACATGAAGTTACAACAGAGCATGGTTTGCAACAGAATTTTAAGAAATATCAATACAATGTCTTGCAAGCTAGGATGTCAACATAGAGACTGTGTGCAGACCATTATAAGAGCATGGTTTGCAACAGAATTTTAAGAAATATCAATACAATGTCTTGCAAGCTAGGATGTCAACATAGAGACTGTGTGCAGACCATTATAAGAAATATTCACTCTCACAGAATTGGCATATTTTAGGTATTAAGGACATCTGCCACTGAACATCAAAATATCATGGCATAGCATAGGACATATCAATGTAGGGCAGCGATTATGTACACAACATAGTAGTGGAAAGGTATACTAATGTCCTACCAGAATTTTTTTATTTTTGAAATTAAGAGACGCCGCTGTTGTAGGCCAAAATATCAGAACATTGCATAGAATATATTCTGCATTTATTTTGAAAAGTTTCCAAAATCCAACTCAGTGTCTAATAATTTTTATATTTTGGTTATATATATTAGGAGATGCTTATTATATCAGCACGGCTAGTGTGTGTGTGTGTGTGTGTGTGTGTGTGTGTGTGAGAGAGAGAGAGAGAGAGAGAGAGAGAGAGAGAGATATGGGGGGGGAGGGCGGAGAAAGGAGAGAGAAAAAATGAAAGTGTTACTAGACTTTTGAATATTTTCTTAAAATAATTTCTAAAGTATATATTTCTTTCTTTTTTTCTTTGTGTAAAGTGAGCACCAGCTGAGAAAGTCAGTAGTTGGAGCTTCCTTTGTTGGGATATGACCATCCTCTTTGCTTCAGCTTATTTAGAAGCTCCAGTGTTCGACTAGATTTAAAATAATTCCCAGCAATGTTTTCCTCTTCACTTCTTCGCAGTTTCTGCAAATTAAAATAAGAGGATCTAAATATATGATAGATCGCTGTATCACTTTGGATAAGTTACTGAAATGTTCAGTTATTAACAAAATGAAAAAGAGTTACATACAAATTAAATGTTTTTGGTTACAGTTTTACTACACCAACTGGTACTGTATTCTGCGCAGAACTACTTGTAGAAGCAAGGGATTGTATACAGGGTGTACATAAAGTCTGGGAACACTTTCAGTTATTTATTGCACAAGAACCAAACATTGTACAGATATTATACATATGTCATTTTGAAGAGAAACCCCGAAAGTTTTTTTTCATGTATACTGCAACATTCTAGTTTGGTAATTCGCCGATAGTCAGCGCTAGTCATAAACATGGCGAGTTCAGGTGCGGAGCGAACTTTCTGTGTGTTGGAGTTCAAATGGCTTCCCCGATCACCAGATCTCACTCCGTGTAACTTTTTTCTGTGGGTACACATTAAAGATCTGGTGTATGTACCGCCTCTACCATGTGAAGTAGCAGAGCTCCAGGAGAGAATAAGGGAAGTGATTGCCACAGTCAACGATGCCATGCTGGGGCGGGTATGGCAAGAATTCGATTACCGTGTTGGTGTCTGCCGGCTCACTCATGGTTCACATATCAAATGTTTGAAAAAAAAAAAAAAAAAACTTTCATAATTTCTCTTCAAAATGCAATATGTATTATGTCTGTACAATGTTTAGTTCTGGTGCAATAAATAATTGAAAGAGTTCCTGGACTTAATGTACACCCTGTATTAAAGTTTCTATAACTTATAGCTTATGACATAGAATGCAGACCATTTACACGATTCCTTAACACTATTATTATTATTTTTTCACATGCTTACAACATTTTATATTAGACTATTTTTAATATCTCTTTCTCTCTCTCTTAATTGTGAAAATGTGCACAATCGTACCACTACACAATCAGAAAATCTTCTACTGAATAGAAGAAGTTGTCATGCAGATATGATTTCAGTTAGTTTTTGAAGTTAATTTTGCTGTTCATTAAATTCTTGACATCACTGGGTATTTGGTCAAAAATGTTTACTGCTGTATACCTCATGGGGACTATCGATAAGTGAAAAGTGTGTTTTATCTGTGAATGACTTTCTTTTGATTATCCTATGTCGGCTTTCTCACGTTCTGTAACACTCACGTTTTCTGCTGTATTGTGTCTGGTTATTCAATGTTTAATGAATGTATTTCCATTGAAATGAGTGTTATTAGTGACCTATGTTACCTTAACTGCATCAATAACCAGAGTGGGGACCCTGAAAATTGTTAGTAACATCAAAAAACTGTGTTTATCGCCTTTGTTTCATGTGCTTCGGTTCTTACTGTTCACCACCAATATGGACACTATTATTCCTTCTCACTCAGACTTCTCCAAGCCTACAGTGAAGTTTGACTATGAATCTGCTATTGTACCTAGGTAGTCACTTGTGGCCAAGGTGGAACTGTTGTTGTTGTTGTGGTCTTCAGTCCAGAGACTGGTTTGATGCATCTCTCCATGCTTCTATATCCTGTCCAAGCTTCTTCATCTCCCAGTACCTACTGCAACCTACATCCTTCTGAATCTGTTTATTGTATTCCTCTCTTAGTCTCCCTCTACCATTTTTACCCTCCACGCTGCCCTCCAATACTAAATTGGTGATCCCTTGATGCCTCAGAATATGTCCTACAAACCGATCCCTTCTTCTAGTCAAGTTGTGCCACAAATTTCTCTTCTCCCCAATTCTATTCAATACCTCCTCATTAGTTATGTGATCTACCCAACTAATCTTCAGCTTTCTTCTGTAGCACCACATTTCAAACTATGTGCCTTCATTTCACAGGTTTCCGACACCACTGATGTACCCTCACCCAACTCTATATGGCTGCCCTCACCTGTTGCCCTGCATGCCAACCATGCCACACCCAGCAGCCTGCTCACCAACCTTGTCCCTGTAAAGGACGTTGCCACACTGTTCCACACCACCTCACCAGACCACGGACAAGGTTGGAGTTACATGACCCATTCGATGAGTCTACAGCATGCATCCTTATTCCACTCAGCTCCTCATTCTGTAGTGTTCTCACAATTTGCATCGACGACACCTGCCCTCCCCCTCCCTTCCCCCTCCCCCGCCTGCTTTGATGGGTCACTGGTTACTTCTGCCATACTGGATGCCTTTGCTCTTGTGCCTTCCATGCCGGCTCCTGTTGCACTGACGTATGGCACCCATACTCTGCTTACACCTACTTCAGACACACCAGCCCACAGTGCCACAGCATTCTTCACACCTGCCTTGTTCGCCACAACTCCTGCTGCTATGGACCATGGCGTCCTTTACTTGTTTCTACCTGCATTGTTTGTGCCTGCTGCCTCTGACTACAGTGCCACTATCTCATCTGCGCCTGCTACCCACACACCTGGTCCTGCTGTTATGGACTATGACACCCTGGTTCTGCCTGCACCTGTACTGTCTGCGCCACCCTTCCGACCCCCCTGTCACCGGTGCACCTGTTTCAGCTACATCTGTGCCATACATTAGCAGACATCTACATACATCCAACTACAAGCCAGGCCAGGGTTCCACTGCTTCAGTCACTGGTCTGATAATGAACCTTGCACTGCTCAATTGTGATTTCACACCACAGAATAGTACAGCTCCCCTGCCTCAGTGCACATCAGCTGCTTCATTGCCCACTTGTAATACTACTACTCTGAGGTTTCCCAAGCTCCCGGCAGTGCAAAAAGCCAATACTAAGACATAGTTTGCCCTAATGGACAATATCCTCAATTTCAATGGTACCTCAGGTAGCACAAGGTTCATTTGCATAATCAGTCATCTGCACGAGCACATCGACCTCGTCAGTGATCTACTGCTTTCGCCACATAATGGCTGCAAATATGCACTTGCTAAAAATTTCTTTTGTCCTCCTATAGAGTCCATACACCACACTATTCATGATGAACTACTATGTGAGCACACATCATCCCAGCTCTGGCAGCACCTTCGCTCCCAAATCGACAGTGAAGTTATGCCTGATGTCGCTCTCTTGACCCTTTGGCTTGTCAGACTTCTACAAACTACAGCTGCAATTACTTTCCAGAGTCATGCCTCCATTTCACTGACCAAGCATTCACTATCATTCTCCACTCCCAGTGCATGCTTCGAGTACTGTCCCTGACTGAAGTAGTGGGGGCAGCACCCTCCCCTTTACCCCCTCCCTCACACACCCACAGCTGTGCCTGCCTGTGCCAGTCTTCCATTGCTGCGCTGCTGCCAGCTGGTGGTCTCCAGCCTACACTGCCAGTCTCAACAACCCGACACGCAGCAACTTCAACAAAAACGCGGCCGACCAGCCCTCGAGCACCCAGCAATGACCTGGCTCTCGAGCACTCAGCAATGATCTGGCCCATCCATTGACACCACCTCTGCCTCCTCCCTCCTGCCCCACTCCCCCCCCCCCCCCCCCTACTTACTTGCACTGTTGGTTTCCCACAATGTTTGACGCTGCTGCTTGCAACTGCAGGCTGCCATGCAGTCACCCAAAAGTCAAGGGCAGGCACATTTAGGTGTCACGTCCTGCCTGAATGCCACACGGCACCTACCAGCCCAGGTCACACAGTGTCTGCCTCAGGAACATGATCACCACCTCTATGTGCATGACATTGCATCTAGCCTCCGCTTCCTTGTAGACAAGGGAGTGGATGTCAACATCATCCCTGCCACTGCAGTGCCTATTGATCTCTCTCCTCCTTCATTATGTCTCGCTGACAGGTCACGCATTGCTATTCACAGCTCCATCAGCTTATCACTCTGTACTTCCCACAATATGCTTTCTCCATGAACATTTTATGTTTCAGAAATCGATGAACCCATCATAGAATTGGAGTTCCTCCACTACTGTGACCTCTCACCTGACCTTCAAGCGGCTGCACTTCGCCACTCTTTAAGTGCTTTGATGTCCTGTGACGACAGCCACATGGCACACCCATTGCCTGTTCCTGAGCTCTCGCATGAGTGCTCTCAGGCAGCAGCCCTCCTTGCACAAAACTTGGAGCTGCTCTCATGCATCACGGCGATGTCCCATGAACTGTCACGTGTTTTGACAGACTTCTGTCACCTCTCTACTGATGCCCAGGCTTCTGAGCGTGATCATGGACTGATGTTTGCAACCCAGATCGACACACTGCTGCCTCTGTCCGCAGCTACATTGATGCTACTACACAATGCCCAGCAACCACACCTGCTTCCACGTGACATGCATAGTAATGGCAACATCATCCTTGCTACCAGTGCGCCGCCACACCCACCACCCACCGTCGCAGTGCACCTCACCTGGTATCTCCTGATATCAGCTGACACATCACTCGCACTGCTGGCGGACCCACAC
Organism: Schistocerca piceifrons; assembly: GCF_021461385.2. Lineage (NCBI taxonomy): Eukaryota > Metazoa > Arthropoda > Insecta > Orthoptera > Acrididae > Schistocerca > Schistocerca piceifrons. The sequence continues at coordinate 25,980,390 of NC_060141.1, forward strand.
TTACCTGCCAATGATCCAGCTCCCATCAATGCTAGGTCTCATCAGCTACCAGCAACTCACAGCTCACGCCACCTGCTGTCCCTTCCTGCCTTCCCTTCGCTTAGGCACCATCACCTGTGGCAGTGGCATCTGTCATAATGTAAATGCCATGAAGGGGGCTCCAGTTCAACACAAGGCTGGGTGCCTTATTGCATTCACGCTACACTGCACTAAAGACATAGTCAAAGATTCAATGTGGGTATCCTATGACACTCACACAGCAACTGGTAATCATCAAAACACCTTGTGTTAAAGAAAGATGGTACATACTGAATGTGCTGTGATTACAGAACCCTAAATTCTAGCATGATCATTGATAACTACCCTATTCCCCACAATCAGAACTTCACTTAGTTGCTACATCATGCCCAAGTGTTTACAATTCTCGACTGCCGCAAGGGGTACCACCAAATTTCAATGTACCAACTTGACATACCTAAGACTGCTATCATTATACTGTTTGGACTCTTTAAGTACCAATTCATACCTCACAACCTTAAAAATGGTGCCCAGATGGGACAACCTTTTACCAACTCAGTGTTGTTTAACTTTCCATTTGTCTATGCTTACCTCAACAATATTCTTATGTTCTCATCATCTGTCGGCAAGCATCAGCAGGACCTTGAACAAGTTCGCATCATGAAAAGTCACAATTTAGTACCACTACCATTTCGTCTGATGGCGTGTCCCCCACTTCAGACCAGGCCGACCTCATTCTCAACTTGTCTCTGACTGACGCATTTCCCAAGAAGAACACATCAGGCAAATGGCATATCCCTTAGACAAACAACATTATTAACACATTCAACAATCTGAAGACCACACTTTCCAAAGCCATTACCTTCGCCCGCCTCATCAGAGAAGCACATGTGTACCTCATGGCTGTTGTCAGGGGCATGGCCATTGGCAGTGTGCTACAGCAGCACGTGGGTGACACTTTGAAACCACTCTGCTTCTACTCGAAAAAACTGACAATGTCTCGGTGCAAGTGGTTGGCATTTGATAGAGAACTTTTAGCAGTTTATGAGGTGATCAAATTCCTCTGTAATGATATCAAAGGGTGTCTCTTCACTGTATACATGGACCATAAACTCTCCTGACACCACTCACATCCCATCTCAGAATCTTTCCCCCCCTCCCCCCCCCCTCCCCCACAGGTTTTTCCACCTTGAATCATCTGCCAGTAATCCACTGACACACGATACATCTGTGCCCCCCCACCTTCCCCCCCTGCACCTTTACCATCCCCCTTGGCAGGCCAAGGCACATCCATGTCAATCTTGTGGGTCCGCTCCCTCCATCCAAGGGTTTCAAATATATAGTGTCTGCAATCGACCGGAGCACTCGATAAGTTGAGGTAGTTCCTCTGGAGGACATCACGGCTGACACCATTGCCAGTGCATTCATCAACATGTAGCTCTTCCAATTTGGCTGTCCTTCATCCTGGGCAATGGACCAGGGCTGCCAGTTCAAGTGTAACCTGTTTGACTGGCTGTGGGCTCAGTGTGGTGTGTCAGGGAGTGAAGAAGAGTGGGAAACAGGAAAAACAAGTGGGTGAATTGACAGAGAGCACCACACAATGAGGGTGAGGGAACAAGAATGGGGCGGAATTGATAGGGCAGAGGGAGTGGTAACTGTTGGGTTGAGGATGTGAAGACAGTACGTTACCATAGGTTAAGGCCATGATAATTTCACGTGCAGAGAACATGTAGTAAGAATAACTCCCATCTGTGCAGTTCAGAAAAGTGAGTGGTAGAGGGGAGGATCCAGATGGCTTGGGTAGTGAACCAGCCATTGAAATCAAGCATGTTACGTTCATCTGCATGTTGCGTCACAAGATGGTTAACTTTGGTCGTGGCCACAGTTTGGCATCAGCTATTCATCCTGGAGGACAGCTGGTTGGTAGTCATACCAATAGAAAAAGCTTTGTACTGACTGCAGCAGAAGTGGAATACGACACAGCTGCTTTCATAGGTGGCTGGCCTGTGATGGTGTAGGATAAACTCATAACAGGACTGGAATAGGAAGTACTGGGTGCATGAATAGAGCAGGTCTTATACGGGGATCTTCCACAGGAGTATGATCCCTTTGGCAAGTGGCAAGGGAGTGGGGCTGGGAGCAGTATAGAGGTGGACTAGGATGATGTGCAGGTTGGGTGGATGACGGAACACCACTTTAGGAGGATTGGGAAAAATCTTAGATAGGATGTCCCTCATTTCAGTGCACGATGATAGGTAATGGATGTGGTTCAACTGTTCCACTCCGGGGTGGTATTGGGTGACAAAGGGGGCATTTCTTTGTAGGTGGTTATTGGGGGGTGGTTGGATGATAGTGGGGTGTGTGGAAAATGGCACTGGAGATCTTTTTGCAGGCTAGGTCTAATGGATAGTACCTGTCTGTGAAGACCTTGGTGAGACTCTCAGCATACTGGGCAAGGAAGTTCTTGTCAAAGATGCAACATTCCCAGGTGGCTCAGCTGTCAGAGAGCAGGAGGTCAATGTCCAGGAAGGTGATATGTTGGTTTGAGGAGGACCAGGGAGGGAAGGTGTTGAGGTCGTGAAGGAATGAGAGTAGGATGTCTTGGCCCTGAGCCCAGATATCATCAATGAACTGAACCAGATTAGGGATTTGACATTTTGGGAGGCTAGGAAGATCTCCTCTAGATGGCCCATAAACAGGTTGGCATAGGAGGCTGCCACGCCAGTGCCCATGGCTGTGCCACAGATTTGTTTGTGTACCTTCCCTTTAAAGGAGAAGTAGTTGTGAATTAGGATAAAGTTAGTAAGGTGTACCAGTAATGAGGTAGTGGCTTTCTGACAGGCTTTCTGAAGGGCTTTGGGAAAGGTAATGCAGAAGACTGCTGCTTCCATTCTACGTGACAGTTACATTCAGGTTTGAGCTGCTGGATATGGTGCTCATGAGCGTGCAAAGTGTGCTCGAACTTGTGTGTTCCTTTTTCTGAAGAAGCTTTTCACTGAAAGCTAAATGTTTAACTGTCTTTTTGATGTCCCTGTCTGCAACTCAAGGTGTCATCTTTATGGTGAGTAGCAGTCTATCATTTCCTTATATTGTCAATATTACAACTGGAGTTTCCATTGTTTGGTTCAGCAAAATTAATTTTTATGCTCACAGAAGAGACGAGGAAGAGTGCGCAAATGCCAGTATCAATGTCTTGAGCAAAATTGTCACTCCATGATCTGGACCATCAAACATCATGAAGCTCACAGATCTAGCTTATATTTCAAGAATATGTGTTCTTATGCATGTTACTGGAGTTGCGTGTCAAGTAATCTCATTGAAATGGTTAACAAGTTAGGACTTCCTTTTGGGTTCCTCATTTTCAGCTCTAATAACCTTTTCTGCCCTAAACTGACGAGCAATCTGTTGGTTCTGGAATACACTGCCAACAACAAAACCCATGAGAGTATAGCATTGCATGAAAGGATGGCTTTACTAGATCAATTTCCTGTTCGTATTACACAGTATTTTTATCATCACTTTTCAGACCAATTAAATGATGTAATTTTATAGACAAATGTATTGAAAAAATCTGTCAGACTACTTCACCTGTTTTGAGTTTCAAACGAGAGGTTCTGTGCATGCTCACATTTTGATTTGAATTAAAGATACTCCTGACTTGTATACAGCTGCAGAAAATGTGTACATTGAGCAAGTGATGCATTGCAGTCTAGCAAAGCATGATAAGCAATTGCACCAACTGGTAAAGGATCATTACATACACAGTCATTGCAAGACTTGCAGGAAAGGGAATAAATCTGCAAATTGAAATTTCTTTTAGAACCCTGTGTGAATACAACAGTTCTGAAAATGTAGGACATCAAAATCAATAACATTCAGTTTGTCAACTGCACATGAGAACTGGACAAGTCTGTGGTCAATTACTATAATCCTGACATTCTCAAGCTATGACAAGTGTAGTGTAACATGTTACTCTGATGAAGTGATGTGTTGCACAAGCATTTTTTTAACTAACAAATGATGACTGCCACTATAAAAAGTTTATTTTCGCAATGTATTAATCAACTGTTTGGATGTATCTTTTATTTATATGCATGTATCATGAGATGGATGGGTGCAGGGTATCTGCATGCTGAGATGATGCTAAACATCATACCATATTCACAGTATCTGCTGGTTGGGCATTTTATTCAGTGACATTGGTTCCTGTCTTGAAGATATGGTGTATGCCGCAGAGGAAGAGTGACAATGCCTATGATGTCATGGGGAAATGAGAAAACGTTTGATGGATATACATTCAAGTGACATCTGTTATTGGTGACAGAACATTTTTGGACTTTGCCCTTATCAATGTTTTTATGATGTTCTGCATAATGCAACAAATTTGTAATGCATAATTATTCCAAATAAGACTACAATATATGACATGCTGTTAATGGGGAGCCTAACATTTATTTTGAGAGTTGGATGTTTGATTGTACTTTTAACTTCAAGCAGTTACTCCAGCACTCAGAGAAAAGAAATTCAGTCAGAAGAGGTTGATGAGTGTGCTGAAATAATAAGGTGAGCAAGATTAAATAAAGGAAGTCTTGACTATGAATCACACTTTACTTCACTAGCCCCTATTGTGGTAAAGAACCACTGCATGTGGAAACGATGACAGGACCCAGAACAAATATATTTGAAAGAAATAAAATTCTCAAAGTACAATAATAGTAAAAAGAAATTTTAAAGAGAATTGGTGAATTTTGAGTATGTTAATTTGTGGGAATTGGTATCTGTTGTCAATAGTAATGAAGGTGAACAGCTAAAATTATGACATCTTGGGTTGTCGGGTGTTCTGCTGGATATCAGCGTCGTACTTGCACGATATTTCGGTCATGTAGCTCGTAACCTTCATCAGGTGCGACCTGAGACTGCTCCTCGAGTGGACCTGGTCCAGTATTTATGCCTGTGGCCTTCCCCCTCCACCAACGGCTGCAGGTGCTTCCTCTGTGGTCCGCGCCCATTCCCTGCGACCTGCTGGAGCGTTGCTGCTCCGTTTTCCATCCGCTGCAGTTCTAGGTGTTCCCTCTGCAGTCTGCGCCCACCAAACCCGCTCCTGGGGGTTTCATCTACGGTCTGGGGTACCAAGCGTTCCCCCTGCGGTCCGCGCCCGCTCTCCACGACCTGTTGGAGCGTTGCTGCTCCGTTTTTCGTCCGCTGCGACTCTGGATGTTCCCTCTGCGGTCCGCGCCCACCAGTCCCACTTCTGGGTGTTCCATCTTTGGTCTGGTGCACCTGGCAGTCCGTCAGGGGCTCGTTTTCCATCTCCATGTCTCTGGTTCTTCTGTTTGTGTAGTGTTTCAGCTGGCCCCGTTGCTCCTTTAACAATTCCAGAGCCGGATCCCAGGCTCTGCTTAGCTGGTACCCTGTGTCACGGTTCATAAGATCGCCAGCCATTTTAATTTCTATCGATTCTCTTATAACACTGTCCCAAAATCTGGGTGTTTGTGCTAGAATCTTGGTATCCTCGTGCTTCATGGCATGATCTAGTTCTAGACAGTGTTCAGCAATGGCTGACTTAGTCACCTGTCTTAATCTAGTGTGCCTCTGATGTTCTTTGCACCTGATCTCCACAGTTCTTGTCGTCTGGCCAATGTAGGACGTGCCACATTGACAAGGTATATTGTAAATCCCTGGTTTTCGTAACCCCAGGTCGTCTTTGACACTCCCCAGCAGTCCCCCGATCTTGTTGGATGGGCAGAAAACCCACTTGATATTGTGTTTACAGAGGATCCTACTGATTCTGGCAGAGATAGAGCCAGCATAGGGCAGATATGCCACCTTCTTTGCTTCATCTTGGTTTTCTTCAGGAACCTGTGGTATAGTGGCTGGTTGGAGTGCCCTCTCAATCTGTTTGTCCGTGTATCCATTCTTGGAGAAAACTGTTTTGAGACGTTCTATCTCTATAGGTAGATTCTCTTGGTCTGACAGGGCACGTGCTCTGTGGACCAAAGTCTTCAGAACCCCATTCTTCTGTGCAGGGTAGTGACAGCTGCTGGCCTGCAGATATAAATCAGTGTGTGTTGGTTTTCGGTACACACTGTGGCCAACTGATCCATCTGCTTTCCTCTGGACTAGTACATCCAGAAATGGCAGCTGGCCATTCTTCTCCAGTTCCAAGGTGAACTTGATATTAGGGATGACATGAGTTAAGATGTTCAAGAAACTCATTGAGCCTGCCCATCCCATGTGGCCAGATCACGAAGGTGTCATCCACATACCTAAAGAAGCATGTGGGTTTTAATGTGGCTGTCTCCAATGCCCTCTCCTCAAAACTCTCCATAGATTAGATTAGATTAGATTAGATTTACTTTCATTCCAATTGATCCGTAGTGAGGAGGTCCTCCTGGATGTGGAACATGTCAGAAAAACAATAATACATGACAAATATTTACAACTAAAACAAATAAGCTAATGTACCATTCCACAGGTCCCAAGTGGAATGATCGTCATTTTTAATGAACACTAAGAGTCATTTTACAAATACTAATGCACTGAATTTAAAATAAAAAACGTTTTTTATTTATTTATAAGGTAATAAACATGTAATACAACTACTGTAATACTTATTTACAATGAACACATTACTGCACTGAAATGGTGCAGAAGTCAGATTATACTTACACACACACACACAAATTTTCAATGAACACATCACTGCACCGAAATTGTGCAGAAGCTATGTTGTACTTATATACAAATCAGTTGGTTTTACTAAGAAATTCATCAATGGAGTAGAAGGAGTTGGCCACCAATAAATCCTTTAGGCTTCTCTTAAACTGAATTTCATTGGTTGTTAAGCTTTTTATGGCTGCTGGCAAGTTATTGAAAATGTGTGTTCCTGAATAATGCACACCTTTTTGTACAAGACTAAGTGACTTTAAATTCTTGTGAAGATTATTCTTATTTCTAGTATTGATTCCATGAATTGAGCTGTTGGTTTGAAAAAGTGATATATTTTTAATGACAAATTTCATTAAGGAATAAATATACTGGGAAGCTGTAGTTAGTATCCCTAGTTCCCTAAACAGGCTTCTGCAGGATGTTCTTGAGTTCACACCACATATAATTCTTACTGCACGTTTTTGTGCCCGGAAAACTTTAGCTAGGCTTGATGAATTACCCCAAAAAATAATCCCATATGACATTATGGAATGAAAGTAAGCATAGTATGCCAGCTTTTTCATTTTTATATCCCCTACGTCTGACAAAATTCGCATTGCAAACAGAGATTTGTTAAGACGCTTCAGCAGTTCTGTGGTGTGCTCCTCCCAATTGAATTTATTATCAAGCTGTAATCCCAAGAATTTAACACTGTCCACTTCTTCTATCTTCTTGTCATCATATGTTAGACATATACTCTTGGGACACCCCTTACAAGTTCTGAACTGCATGTAGTGTGTTTTTTCAAAGTTTAGTGACAAAGAATTGGCTAGGAACCAGTGATTAATGTCCACAAATATTTTATTGGCTGATCTTTCTAAGACTACACTTGATTTGCTATTTATTGCAATGTTTGTATCATCGGCAAACAAAACAAACTTGGCATCTGGTAATGTTACTGATGAAAGGTCATTGATATACACAAGAAAAAGTAAGGGCCCCAAAATGGAACCTTGTGGGACCCCACATGTAATTAGTTCCCAGTTGGATGATGCCTGATAGACATGTATCAAGCTCTTTCCTAATAACACCCTTTGTTTCCTGCCAGAGATATAAGATTTGAACCATTTTGCAGCATTTCCTGTTACACTATAATATTCTAGTTTACTTAAAAGGATATTGTGATTTACACAGTCAAATGCCTTTGATAGATCACAAAATATACCAGTTGCCTGCAATTTTTTGTCTAATGAATTAAGCACATTTTCACTGTAAGTGAAGATAGCCTTCTCAATATCAGAACCTTTTAGAAATCCAAACTGTGACTTTGACAGTATGTTATTTGAGATAAGATGGTTATAAAGACGACGGTACATTACTTTTTCGAAAATTTTTGAGAATGCTGGTAACAGTGAAATTGGACGGAAATTTGATGCTATTTCTTTATCTCCCTTCTTAAACAGTGGCTTAACTTCAGCATATTTCAGCCATTCAGGAAATATTCCACTGATAAACGACTGGTTACACAGATAGCTTAATATGTTACTTAGCTCAGAATCACATTCTTTAATTAACTTTGTTGATATTTCATCATACCCACTAGATGTTTTTGATTTTAAAGATTTTATGATGGACATTATTTCTGTTGGGGTAGTGAGGGTCAAATTCATATTATGGAAATTACTTGAAATGTCTGGTCTAAGGTAATCCATAGCAGCATCTACCGAACCTTGTTGGCAACCACAGGGGACAGTGGTCTGCCCATAGCTACACCTTCAGTTTGCTCGTAATATTGGTTTCTGTACAGGAAATACGTGGATGTCAGTGTATGACTGAACAGGTCCAACAGAGCACCGCCAAATTTTTCTGCAATCAGTTCTAGTGAGTCCTTCAGGGGGACCCTGGTGAACGGCGATACCACATCAAAACGATATTTCGGTCACGTAGCTCGTAACCTTCATCAGGTGCGACCTGAGACTGCTCCTCGAGTGGACCTGGTCCAGTATTTATGCTTGTGGCCTTTCCCCTCCACCAACGGCTGCAGGCGCTTCCTCTGTGGTAGACCGTAGATGAAACCCCCAGGAGCGGGTTTGGTGGGCGCGGACTGCAGAGGGAACACCTAGAACCGCAGCGGATGGAAAACGGAGCAGCAACTCTCCAGCAGGTCGCAGGGAATGGGCGCGGACCACAGAGGAAGCGCCTGCAGCCGTTGGTGGAGGGGGAAGGCCACAGGCATAAATACTGGACCAGGTCCACTCGAGGAGCAGTCTCAGGTCACACCTGATGAAGGTTACGAGCTACATGACCGAAATATCGTGCAAGTACGACGCTGATATCCAGCAGAACACCCGACAACCCAAGGTGTCATTAAATCGCCGGGAAAGCCTGAAGAGTTACAGCTAAAATTATGCTTCAGAGCATAAATCAACAGCTAGCACCACAAATAAAGAATTTAGAAGCTTTTCTGGTTTACAAGAAATGCACAGTTATTCTTATTTACAGTACAATATATGAGATGCTGTTAAGGAGAAGCCTCAAATTTATTTTGAGACTTTGGTGTTGGATTTGTAATCTTAACTTCCAGCAGTAGCAATGACATTTCAAGAAAATAACTATGATTGGAAGAGGCTGGCAAGTGTGCTGAAATAATAAGGTGAGCAAGATTAAATAACAGGAAATCTTGGCTCTCAATCAGACTTTACTTCACCACCTGATACCACGGTAAAGAATCAGCAGAACAATGCATGTGGTAACCATGACAGGACACAGAACAAATGTGGCTGGGATTAAATAAAATTGATGAAGTATAATAATAATAAATATAAATTTGAAATTCTAAATATAATTGCTGAAAGCCAGAATGAGATTTTCACTCTGCAGCGGAGTGTGCGCTGATATGAAACTTCCTGGCAGATTAAAACTGTGTGCCCGACCGAGACTTGAACTCGGGACCTTTGCCTTTCGTGGGCAAGTGGTAGAGCACTTGCCTGTGAAAGGCAAAGGTCCCGAGTTCGAGTCTCGGTCGGGCACACAGTTTTAATCTGCCAGGAAGTTTCATATTTGCTGAATTTTGAGTACACAGATTTGTGGGAGTTGATATCTCCTGTCAACAGTAATGAAGATCAACAGCCAAAATTATGCTGAAGTCCATAAATCAACTGCTAGCACTGCAAATCAAGAATTTTCAAGCAGTTTTGGAACACAATGAACAATTATTAAATCCTGTGACTACAATTATGATGGAGAAGAAAATGATTAGTCAATGAGTCAAAAGATGTCGACTAAGGCTATGGAGGTCTTTTAGTAGCAGTCACAGATCACAGCTCCAGCTTATCGATCTACATTGGTGACAGTATCGACAGCTCAGTCACAGTTGGTGAAGCATTGACCTACACACTGTTCCAGCTTCCTGTTGGTATCTATGTGCAACAAGAGTTTGGTGAACTGTATGCAGTAAATCTTGATTGGTTTCCAAAAGCTCTTTTTCTTTTTTTTTCAATTAGACACATATTATTGTAGATGTTGCATGCCAGTCTTGACAAGAAAAATTAATTCAGATATCCCAGTGTGGTCTGAGACATTTAGTGAACAGTTAACTAATGATATAAAAAATAAATAAAAGCAATAAACATGATATTAAAACAAACAAACAATACACTAGAACAGCATATATCTAAGTCACATAGGGAAAAGCAGGAGATACAGATGAAACTTCCCACCTTACCAGATTAAATAAATTCAGAAGTATTGAAACAACATGATTTAGTCTGAAAGGAAGTAAGAGCAATTTAAACAATTAAAGGATTTTAACAAGCAGGAATTTAAAATAATACACAAACAAATGTCACCCACTCAAGTAAGATTGAGACCATTGGAACAAAGCAAAGATTCAGATGTACTGCGATTTTAGGCACTAGACTTGTTACTTTGGAGGAATGTGTAGTTGACCTAGTCAGTAATGAAGTACAGGAAAGAATCAAATCTTCTGTAGACAGACATCACTCTAGTTTGGAACAGATGGAACAGGGAGTGAACTCCAGAAAATTTGAAATGACTTAACTAAAACTAAGGGAGTAGATATTGAGCAAACATTTGTGTGTCTGTGGGAGAGCACTAAAGTACAAGGGTTGGAACTTTAATAGTGGCAACTATTTATTTACAGCTCGTACAAAATAGACATGTGTTCCAAAGTTTTACTGACCTATTTGTGTTGACAGTTCAAGCGTCATGGTCTATTGCCCTACAAATTTGAAGTAGTTCTGAAGCTAATGCCGTGAAGTGTTTCCTTCAGTTTAAAAATCGAGTTGAACTTACGAGGGCTTAAATCAGGCAAGTGCAGTAGGTGGTATAGCACTTAGCAGCACCATCAGTCAAACAAATCAGCACACAAGCAGGCACACATGATCTCCAACTCCAGCATCTCAAGTGGAAACACAGCATCACATGGGATTCAACCAGTGATACAGAGGGGATGTGGAAGGGGCGGGGGTAGTAGCATGTGGGTGGGGAGAGAGAGATGGACACTGTCTAGTGGAGTATGCAGGGACTAGACTGCCAACAGGTGCAGTGTCAGAAGGTTGTGGGGCAGGGAGGTGGGGAAAAAAGGAGCAAAGAAGGAGAGGAATGGGGAAAGACAGATGGATGCATTGGGAGATGACTGCAAATAAACAGGGTGAGAGACAAGAATGGGGAGAAGATGACAGGATAGAGGGGGTGGAAACTGTTGGGTGTGGGGACAGTATGTTACTGTTGGTTGAGGCTGTGATAATTACAGGAACAGAGAATGTGTTCCCAGAATGAAATTTTCACTCTGCAGTGGATTGTGCACTGATATTAAACTTCCTGGCAGATTAAAACTGTGTGCCCGACTGAGACTTGAACTCGGGACCTTTGCCTTTCGCGGGCAAGTGCTCTACCACCTGAGCTACCGAAGCACGACTCATGCCCGGTACTCACAGCTTTACTTCTGCCAGTATCTCATCTCCCACCTTCCAAACTGCCCGCAAAAGGCAAAGGTCCCGAGTTCGAGTCTCAGTCGGGCACACAGTTTTAATCTGCCAGGAAGTTTCATATCAGCGCACACTCCGCTGCAGAGTGAAAATCTCATTCTGAAATCAAGTGTGTTTGCATGTTATGCCACAGGTGGCCTACTTTGCTCTTGGGCACAGCTTGTTGGTGGCCTTTCATCCTGCTGGATAGCTGGTTGGTAGCCATACCAATACAAAAAGGTGTCCAATGACTGCAGCAGAGCTGGTAAAGGACATGGCTGCTTTCACAGGTGGCCCAGCCCTTGATGGGGTAGGATGAACCTGTCACAGGGCTGGGATAGGAAGTGCTGGGTGGGTGGATAGGGCAGGTTTTGTACCTGGGTCTTCCACAGGGAAATGATCCTTGTGGCAAGGGGTTGGTATTAGGAGTGGCATAGGGATGGACAAGGATGTTGTGGGAGTATGGGCAGACAATGGAACACCACTTTAGGAGGGGTGGGAAGTATCTCGGGTAGGATGCCCCTCATTTCAGGGCATGATGATAGGTATCCAAAGCCCTGGCGAAGGATGTGGTTCAGTCGTTCCTGTCCAGGATGGTACTCAGTGACAGAGGGTACCCTCCTTTCCTTGCTGGTTTTTGGTGGTGATGGGAGGAGTGGAGTTGTGAGGGTAAATGGCATGGGAGATCTGTTTGCGGACTAGGTCTGGGGGATAGTGCCTATCTGCGAAAGACTTGATGAGACCTTCAGCATACTGAGCAAGGGAGTTTTTCTCACTGCAGATACACTGTCCCCAGGTAGCCAGACTATATGGGAGGGATTTTTTGGTGTGAAAGGGTTGACAGCTGTCAAAATGCAGGTACTGTTGGCAGTTGGTAGGTTTAGTGTGGACGGAGGTGCAGATGGAGCCATCAGAGAGGAGGTCAACATCTGGGAAGGTGGTACTGGGTTGAATAGGACCACATGAAGCTGATGGGAGAGAAGGTGTTGAGGTTGCGAAGGAATGAAGATAAGCTGTCTTGACCCTGGGTCCAGATCATAAACATATCATCTATGAACTTGAAGCAGACTAGGGATTTTGTGTTTTGGGAGGCTATGAAGGTCTCCCCTAGATGGCCCATAAAAAGGTCAGCATAGGAAGGATGGGCATGCCCACAGTTGTGCTGTGGATGTGTTTATATACGTTCCCTTCAAATGAGAAGTAGTTATGGGTTAGCATAAAGTTAGTGGCGTGTATGAGAAATTAGGTTGGGGGTTTGGAATCTGAAGGACATTGGGAAAGGTAGTGTTCAATAGTGGTAAGACCATGGACATGAGCGATGTTGGCTTACAGGAGGTGACATCAGCAGTGACGAGTAGGGATCCAGGAGGTAAAAGGATAGGGATGGTGGAGAGTTGGAGGAGGAAGTGGTTTGTGTCTTTGACATGGGAGGCTAGATTACGGGCAATTGGTTAGAGGTGTTGGTCAATGAGTGCCGAAATTCTTTCAGTGGGGACACAATAAACAGCCACAATGGGGCATCCAGGATTGTTGGGTTTGTGGATTTTGGGGAGCATGCAGAAGATGGGTGTGCAAGGTGTCATAGGAATGGGGAGAGAAACGGATTCAGGGGAGATGTTCTGGGAAGGGCCTATGGCTTTAGGCAGGGATTGGAGTTTGTGTTGGACTTCTGGAATGGGATCACTTTGGCAAAGTTTGTAGGTGGATAAAACTGTTATAAAGTCTATTACCTGTAGAAGATGTAAGGTTTATTAGTCGCGTATGCTGCATAATTTTAACATGCTACTTTATGTAGATGCTTGGTACTTAGTAGCAACAAGTGTACTGTTTGATGAAAGAGTCAGACTCAATTATATGTGTCTGGTGCCCAGTTCCTGGTGGGGGTTTTGTTGTTTAATACTGAGGACTCCATAAGGCATGTCTGATGCAATGGGCCTCTCAAAAACCAGTATCTGAATTAGATGCATATTTATTAAGTTCAATAATGGTTAAGATTTTACGATTTCCTTTACTTACTCTTATATACTTACCTGAGACAATGAAATTATCTTTACAGTTATTTGTTTATCGCTGAAGGAAAAGAATAGTGGTAAGGGGAATTTGGATCACTGCGTAATGCATATTAATTCCTGTAATTATTAGACTAGGATTTAATGTTGAACAAGACTTTATTATAGAAGAGGAATTTTTCCTAATGTTTAAGCCACATTATGCTAAGTGTGCTTACATAATTATTGGTTTTACAAATGAAAGTACATGTTACTTAGACTTGATCTTAAACTCAATTACTTGGTTAATGGAAGTCTTTCAGCACAGTTCGTTATGTAGGTCCACAAAAAGTTATAGGGAGTCCACATCTAACAGCTGTTTTCTTAGTAAACACGTCAAGTGGAAAAGAAAAAGGTCCCTATAATATAGGTATGATCAAAAGACATGCATCATAAGAAAAATCTCTTAGAGCTAACATAATTTTACATTAGAATGCAGCAACAATATAAATTATAGAAAATACAAACCTGTAGACAACAAATAGACTAGAGAGCCTCAAGGAGTTCTTTCTATTTTTAAGTGGAGCTGGACACTAGCTCCATTACTTTTGATGGGGGATGGGTATCAAGGAGGACATGCCCTCAGGTTTGCAGGGAGGTACTCTTGTAAGTTGCAAAATAGAAAGTTCTTTACTTCACTCTTTTACTCCACTACATTGTCTACCTAAATTTAATGTGCTCTTGTAGGTTGCTGAATAGGTGTCTCCCAATGCATCTGACTCCTTTATGTACAATGTCAGATCATGAGATCGCCGTAAAAATTGTTTTTGAGCCCAGTGCTATAATCATGCTATTCACAATATTTTATGAAAAGAGTAATGTTGGTAATGTCAAAGGACATTAATGAATATATGCATTGTGATGTAGTTGATCAAAACTTGGAAATGATGAATGAAACTAGTCAAACTTGTTTTGAAGGCAAGACACTTTATAGTCTGGTGAGCCATGACTATGGAAATACTTCTTGATAAATGAAGAACCAGAACAGTTGTTAAATGATCCTTTATTGAAACAACTGGTTTCACAGCTTGCAGTTACATCCTCAGGTGTAAATAATCAATTCATAGAGAAGCAAGACTGAGAATCAGAACTTTTTTTTTTTTTTTTGACCTTATTATGTGTACCTGAGTATGCAGCTATAAGCTGCGAAAGCAGTTGCTTCAATAATGGATCATTTAACAGCTGTTCATTTATCAAGATTATTTTCAAAAACTTTTCTTAACAACTACAGGCCAGCTGCTAAGTAAGTGTTCAAACTTAAATTATCTACCCCTGACAGGCAAAGAGAGTTCCTGTAATTTTCTGTAATTTTAAGGCTATCTTTGATCAGTTCATTATTTACCTTTAAAGAAATGTGTTCATTTTCTTGATTTATCTATTTTGTCTCCTTTTACTATGTTGAAAATAGTTATTGTCTTGTCACTGGAGTGGTTTATTTTTTCATTGAAAATGCATACATTTTAATACTCTTGCTGACTTTCTTTAGAATTTTACAGTACAGTTTATAATATGATTTAACCTTGTCATCCCCTGTCTCTTTTTGTGTCAAGTAGAGTCTTTTCTTAGTTTTGCATAGTATTCTGATCCCTCTTGTTATCCAGGGTTTAGGTGCATTTAATACACTTCCACCAATTATTTTCTTATGAAAACAGCTTTCAAAGTAGTTTAAGACTAAGCTCTAGTGCACATTATAACTTTATTTATAATGTGTTGTGCAAATTTTTCCACACTGCATTTCACAAATTCTTCTAGAATTCCTCTATACCTATCTCATTTATTACACATATACTTTTTCCAGCTTCTTTTATTTATGTCATGTTCTTTGATACTGAACATCAGTAGTTGACTGTTGAGGCCTGAGAGGCCATTAATGTGGGTGTCACACTATGACTTTTCAATCTCATTCCATCTATGAAAGTGTTGTCAATGTATCAGTGTTGGTGGTTCTCATTATCCTTGTCACAAATTGAACAAGGAGAGTTAAATTATATGAAATGGCCAGTGATTTGAGTATTGCTCTAGGACAGGTATGCTCTAAAAATTTAAATTTAAATCTATACTCAACATGATCTCATTCTGCTTGGCAGTCAAGAAACTTAATAATGCAGCTTTTGTTTCATAAATAATTCAAAATTACTTTAGTTAATATTGTGACCATTATTAGTGACTTTCTTTGAAAATCTATTTGTGCATGACAACCTTCATAAAGCTGATCACTGCAGAATTTATGTGTATCAATGTTTTAATATTTATCTCTCTCCCCAAAGTAGGCAACAGTTCCTTCCTTTACCCTTACCAGGCTGGCAGTAACTGGATGCTGAGTTACATCCCTCCATTTTCCGCATCCTCATATCTGCTTGTCAAATGCTGTTGCGCAAAACATATTATGAGGGCTGTTGCAAAGAAAAGGTTACAGCAAAACTGTGGATATAGCTGAAAAATAATCACCAGAGGCCTCAGTACAACTATCCTATAGTTTTACAAGCTGGATTCCCTTTTCTCAGAATTCCTGTGGCTGTGACAAGAGCCAGTCTTCCATTATGTTCTTCAGTTAATCATCCAAGCTGAAGCCCTTCCCTTTGAGATGAATTTTTAGTGGACCAATCATATGGAAATCACTGGATGACATGTCCAGACCATAGGGCAGAATCCTAAGCTGCTCTCACTTGAACTTGGCCATTACACTTTTTGTGAGCTTGGAGATGTGTGGACATGCACTATCATGGAGCAGAATGACCCTCCATGAGCACCTCAGGTCATTTGCTCTTAATTGGCTTGCATAGGCTAAGGGGTGTCACACAGTACATGTCAGTGGTAATGGCTTTTCATGCTCGAGGAACTCAATGAGCATCGGATCTTGGATGCTGAAAAAGATGTTGTGCATCACCTTTCCTGCTGAGGGCACAGCTTTCAATGTTTTTGGAGGAGGCAAGGATACATGCTTCCATTGCACACTGTGCCACTTCGTCTCTGGGTCACTGTGATGGCACGAGCTCTCATCACTGGTGATGATCTGATACAGGAAAGCAGGATCTTCATGATATCAGAACAGGTGTTGTAAAGCTATCCCATACATAGTTCCTGTTGTGATTCACTGAGCTTCTACAGAACCTACTTGATGCACACCTTTCGTAACCCAATCTGTTGTGCACAGTTGTCCAGACTGTTCCAACTCTGGCCCGCACCATCACTGCAAGCATTTGCATTGTCACACACCAATCACTTCTCACCAGGTCAGTCGCCTTTTCAATAAGTTCAGCTGTGATTACCATGTTTACCTGGCCTGGTCTTGGGTTGTCACTCAGATATTCCCACCCTTCATGAGGATGCACTCCACTTCCTCATTGGCTTGTCAGACACACAGTCTCATACATATACAGCCACGATCCGGCAATGAATATTGCCTGGTTTAACACATACCACATTCAGATGCAAACACCATGATCTCCTCATACACACTGCTATGTTAAATGGGCAGAACACACAACTGCCTGTTTCTCTTCCATGTCTCGAGCTCACCCATGCGCATCACCACACCGGACATTACATTCGCATCCCTAGATGTTTCACTAAGTTATCTCAAAGTGGCATACACAAATTTAAATTAGTTTGGTTGTTATGATGTTTTGTGCCTTTCCATTTGAATGCTCCCTATACGTCTACATCATTTGCAGGCTACAATTCATTTAAAGAAGTCAGACATTCTTGATTTTATTATTAACTCTCTAATACTTTGACATAATATGCAGTATCCTATTTACTATCACATATTTTAGGCACAAAATATTCAATTGTATTACTTCTTTTAATGCTGAATGAAACAATGGAAAATCCAGGATGGAATAATAACAATAATAATAAAAATATTATGAAAAAGATAGAGTACTGCTCACCATATAGTGGAGACACTGAGTCACAGGCAGGCACAACAAAAAGACTGCTAAACAAGTAAGCTATCACAAGAAAGGCCTCCTTCTGAATTAGACAAAATACACACACATTCGTGCAGTGACAACTCTCACACACACAACCACTGTCTCTGGCTGCCAAACTCTTTGACAAGATGAGCGAGCTGATAGATGTGATCGGTGTGTCACATTGCAGATGTTGGCAGTGTTGGCGGGAGGCAGTGTGGGAACAGTGTGGCCATTTGTGCACAACAGGTTGGGTTACTGGAAGATGTGGATTCCAAAGAATCTCAGCAAACTGCAAAAGGAAATGTGTATGGTCCTAGCATCGAACACTTCTTTCTGATATCATGAAGATCCAACTTTCGAGGATCAGATCATCCTTGGTGACGAGAGCTGGTGCCAGCACTTTGAGCCAGAGACAAAGCAGGACAGCATGTAATGGAAGCATGCATCCACACCTCTCCCTAAAAAATTGAAAGTTGTGCTCTCAGTAGGCAATTTCATGCCCACCACCTTTTTCAACATCTGAGATCTGAACTCATTGAATTCCACGAGAACCAGAAAAGACACTCTGTAGCCCAACAGAGTCCATCAAGAACAAACAAGTGTGATGTCCATGGATTTAGAAATTCTGCTCCAAGATAATACACATCCACATATCTGCAAGCTCACACAAAGTGTAATGACCAAGTTCAAGTGCAAGCAGCTTGTGCATCTACCCTTCAGCCGGGATTCACCCTGTGATTTGTGTGTGTTTAGCCTATGAAAAAAATGACTCAAAGGGAAGGGCTTCAGCTTGGATGATGAACTGGAGGATACAGTGGAGGACTGGCTCCTGTTACAGCAAATGTAATTCTCGGAACAGGAAATCCTTTGGCACATGACACAATGGGATAGTTAAACTGAGGCCTCTGGTGATTACTTTTGAATAAAGGCTTCAGTTATACCCACAGTGTTGTTTCATACCTTTTCTGTTGAACACCCTTCATAATATCTGTTTCTCAACAGCATTTTGACAACATATGTAGGAATGCTGAAAATGGAGGGATGTAACTTAGCATCCAGGTACTGCAGGTCAGGTACAGAAAAAGGAAAAGCTGCTGCTTACCTTGGGAAGAGACATAAATATTAAAACATTGTTATACATAAATTTTTCAGTAATCATCATTTGTAAGGTTGACATGCACAAGTAGATTTTCAGCAAAAGTCAGAAATAATAGTTAGAATATACACTATAGTAATTTTGAATTATTTATGAAATAAAATGATGCATTATTAAGTTTCTTCACTTCCAAGCAGAATTAGATAATGTTGAGTGGAGTACTTAATTTAAATTTTTAGAGCGTAACTATTCTAGAGTAATACTCGTGTGTGTGTGTGTGTGTGTGTGTGTGTGTGTGTGTGTGTGTGTGTGGTTTGAGGTTTTCGGGCGCTAAACAGCGTGGTCATCAGCGCCCAAACGCATAGAAACAGGAACACATGCGGAGAAGGGACGAAGACGGACAGCGAACAAGGAGAACGGTTAAAAGGTACAGGCCTGAGGCAGTTACAAATCCTCACATACAGAGGCAAAACAAGAGGAGAAGAAACGCACTAAAAAAGGAAAGGAAACACAAGGAAAAGAGAACAGAAATCGAAGTGAAACAAGTAGGTAATCGTGACTGGCGGACCTCTTACCTAAAGCCTGGGTGAACCAGTCACCCAGCAGCACATTAAAATCCTCTCCCTAAAATCCGAGGCAACAAATTGGACAGGACACAAAACCGTAAGACCTTATTCACAGTCGTTGCGTCGTCTTGCAAAATAGAGGGCAAATCCGGTGGCAAGAAAACCACCGCCCTCTGGTCAGAGAATAAAGGACAGTCAAGTAAAATGTGGCGGACAGTTATCTGGACGCCACAAGCACTGCAGATTGGGGGGTCCTCCCGCCGGAGTAAAAAACCGTGCGTTAAGGGACTGTGCCCGATGCGGAGGCGGGTGAGGAGAACCTCATCCCGCCTGCATGACTGGTAGGACGTACGCCATGGCCGCGTGGTGGCCTTGACCAGACGCAGCTTATTTTCACCGACTGCTAGCCACTCCTCTTCCCATTTACGCATAACACGAGAACGCAAAAGGGAGGTAACAGCATGGAGGGGGGCGGCACATTCAACAACGTGAGGGAGGGAACATGCATCTTTGGCAGCCACATCCGCCAGTTCGTTTCCCCTAATACCCATGTGCCCCGGCACCCAGCAGAAAGAAACCTCCTTCCCCTGCCGTTGCAGGTGGAGTAGGGCATCATGGATGTTCTGGGCGACCGTATCCGCTGGGTACAAGTGTTGCATGGTTTGAAGGGCACTCAGGGAGTCAGAACAGATGAGAAACTTAAGGCTGGGAACACATCTCATCTGCTACAATGCCCGCAAGATCGCAAACAATTCGGCATCAAAGATGGTAAATGCTGCAGGAAGCCGTAACTTGACGACTCGATCAGGGAAAACAACAGCACAACCTACAGAGTCCCCCTGTTTAGAGCCATCCGTAAATACTGGTACATGGTCGGAGGTAAAAACAAACGCAGGAGTGCAGCTACTCCGGTACTCCGACAAGTCTAAAAGGACGCCGGGCCTCTGGAGCAACCAGGGAGGCAGGCGGGTAAAACCCTGGAGTTGGGGTGTCACACGCTCCACACCAAGGGACTCAAGCAAATGCTTGGCACGAATCCCAAATGGTCGCGTTGCCCTTGGACGACTGGAAAAGAGACGTTCCATAGGCGGTCGGGCAACAGTAGGGTATGCAGGGGAGGTAGGACAGGCAAGGAATTGACACACTCGTCGCACCATGAGGGGTTTCCGCCGGATGGCGAGCGGCGGTTCCCCTGCCTCAGCACACAGGCTGGGGATGGGACTGGTACAGAAGGCACCAGTGGCCAGCCTGATACCCTCATGGTGTACTGCGTCAAGAATCTTCAGATACGAAGGCCTCGCTGACCCATACACAGTGCATCCATAGTCAAGACGTGACCGGACGAAAGCCCTATAAAACTGCAGCAGACGCACCCAATCTGCTCCCCAGGACCGATGGCTCAAACACTTCAAAATATTCAGCGCCTTCAGGGCCCGCACCTTGAGGTCTTTAACGTGCGGCAACCACGACAACTTGGAATCAAAAGTGAGGCCCAAGAACCTCACAGTGTCTCTAAAAGGAAGAATGGTGCCCCTCAGACGCAATTCAGGGGAGGTAAAAGCATGTCGAGAACGATTAAAATGAGCACACACACATTCGTCTGCAGAAAAGGTAAAACCCGTCTTCGCAGTCCATGCCTCTAATCGCTTTATCGTAAGCTGCAGCTGCCGACTAGCAGTGACAAGAGTGGAGGAAGAACAGAAAACAGCAAAATCGTCCACAAACAAGGAGCACTGGGCAGGACTCCGGATAGTGGACGTGATACTGTTAATGGCGATGGCAAAGAGGGTGACACTTAAAACGCTTCCCTGAGGAACACCATTCTCCTGCACGTACAAATCAGATAGCACATTACCAACCCGATATCGAAAGAGGCGGCGGGAAAGAAAGGACCGAATGAAGATGGGGAGATGGCCACGAAAGCCCCACTGATGGAGTTGATTGAGGATAAGGCGGCGCCAAGTAGTGTCGTACGCCTTATTAATGTCAAAGAATACACCTAGACAATGCTGGTTACGTAAGAAGGCCTGCTGGATGGCCGCCTCAAGCAGGGTCAAGTTGTCTATAGTTGAACGACATCTCCGAAAGCCACACTGAGAGTGGCTAAGGAGCTGCCTGGTCTCGAGCAGCCAAACCAGGCGACGGTTGACCATGCGTTCCAATGTCTTCCCGACACAGCTCGTCAAAGCAATACTCCGATAACTACTGGGATGCATTCGGTCCTTTCCCGGTTTGAGGAGGGGAACCAAAATCGCCTCCCTCCACGAGTCAGGGAATGTGCCGGATGACCATATCATATTAAAACAATTCAGGAGTACTTCCTTGGATGACAGCAACAAGTGCTGCAGCATGCTGTACAGGATTTGATCATCACCTGGCGCAGTATCATGAGCCACAGACAGCGCCGAATCCAGTTCCCACATTGTAAAGGGGCAATTGTAGGATTCAGAATTTGGAGACCGGAAGTCCAAGTGATCCCTCTCGATGGCAGTGCGGTAGCGGCAGAAATCTGGATCACAGTTAATAGTGGCAGTAGATTCGGCAAAATGCATGGCCAGTGTCTGGGCAATGTCTCTCGACGCTGTGAGTAGGCTACCCTGATGCAGCAATGCCGTGACAGGTAGTTGGCTGCGTTTCCCGGAGATCCTCCTGATGGCTTCCCACACTTTTGTAGAACTAGTGGAGCGGGAGATGGAGTTCAGGAACGATTGCCATGACCGTCGTTTGCTCTCTTTAATCACTCGCCGTGCCTTGGCCCTTGCCACCCGAAAGGCTGCAAGATTGTCAGCTGAGGGACGGCACTTGAAGCGGCGCAGAGCTGCACGGCGGGCTCGGATGGCTGAGCGGTACTCAGTGGTCCACCAAGGGACAAGGCGCCTCTTGGGATGACTTGAGGACCGTGGGATCGACAATTCAGCAGCATGGGAGATTACGGCTGTAACATGGTCGACCCATTCGTGGACGCTGGCACGGTGTTCCAAAACAGCTAAATCGCTGAAAAGTGTCCAGTCAGCTCTGCAGAGGTTCCACCTGGGCGGCACTGGTAATGGCACAGTCTCATCCAGGAGGCGAATCCAAAGGGGGAAGTGGTCACTAGAATGGAGGTCAGCGGCAACCTCCCACAGAGCAGAATCCGCGAGTGCTGGAGAGCAAAAGGAAAGGTCAATAGCTGACGACGACCCAGAAGCAGTACAAAAATGAGTGGGAGCACCAGAGTTGAGGATGCACAGTTCTTCGGATGCCATGAGGCTTTCCAGAATGCGACCCCTGGGGCAAGTAGTCATAGAGCCCCATAAGACATTATGAGCATTGAAGTCCCCCAGAAGGAGAAATGAGCGGGGGAGTTGGGTAATAAGGTCTGTGAGAGCCTCAGAGTCTATTGCATCCTGAGGCGGTAAGTAAACGGAACAAATTGTGAGCCTCCGCCCCACAAGAAGGTCAACTGCAACTGCTTGCAAGTCCGTAACAAGAGGGAGCTCAGATGAGTGGTGCATGTCGTGGACAAAAACCGCAACACCACCCTTTGCCCTTTCCCCCATCAGATCATCTTTTCGATACACGGTATAGCCCCGTAAAGAAGGAGCATCAGTGGCCCGGAAATGTGTCTCTTGGAGACATAAGCACAAGGGGCGCTCTCGTACAAGGAGTTGTAATTCGGCCACATGCGTCCTGAACCCATTCAGGTTCCACTGTAATATGGGAGCCAGTGATCAGGGTGGCTGAATTTTCACCCTGCCCCTGTGCTTTGGAGGAGAGCTCGTACTGGCCGGAGATTTATTCCTGGGGCGAGAAGATCGCCCCCGGTCGACATCAATGTCCATCAGCTCCGAAGGCGACCCAAGGGAGATGTCAGATAGTACGTTGGCATCGTCATCGGACTGACCCTGACTAGTCTCCTCAGGTGGCAAAACCTTCACCTTCGGCGTCTTCGTCTTGGGGCGCTTAGAATGCAGAACCTTGTCAACAGTTGGAGCTTTACTCGCTTGGGCAGAAGGTGCCATATGGGGAGGTGCAGGAAGTACCCCAATGTCAGCAACCACGGCCTTGTCCGACGTTGTGGGGAGAGCTGCAGGTTGCAAAACAACCGCAGCAGCACAAGTGCACTGGCAAATGCAGGTATTAGTGCTGACACTAGCAACCTCCGTTTGTGTAGCAACAGTGGCCAACTGTACCGGTTTGTGCAGAGTGGAAGCGAAAGATGTTGTAAACACAGGAGGCTGCATGGCCTTAAAGAGCTTCTTGGCCTCACCATAGGGGATGCGCTTAGATATTTTGATCTCCTGTATCTTCTGTTCCTCGAGATAGATGGGGCAGACCCAGCTCCAGACAGGGTGACTCCCAGAGCAATTCACGCACTTCACAGGCGATGAACAATCGGCTCCTTCATGGGCAGGCTGACCACATTTACCACAAGTGGCTATCCCATTGCACCCCAACGTAGTATGCCCAAAGCGCTGACATTTAAAACAGCGTATTGGATTGGGGAAATATGGCCGTACTGGCAAACGTAAGAAACCCGCTTTAACATGCTCTGGGAGTCTCGGGCGATTGAACGTGAGAATAAACGAGTCGGATTTGACTAGGTCCCCATCGACTCGTTTCATAATATGTTGCACGTCGACAATACCTTCGTCAGCCCACTCAGATTTCAACTCGTCCTTGGGGATATCCACCAAGTCCCTACATGTCACAACACCCTTACTATAGTTCAAAGTGGAGTGGAGCTCGGTCTCGATAGCGTACTCTCCGAGACAGGTTGCTTTCCTAAGAGAAGTGACTTGACGGGAACTAGAAGTTTCAACTAACAGAGTCCCATTGCGCAGACGCTTCACAGATTTCAGTGTTCCTGCAATTCCCTCAAGACCCTTGTGGATGTAAAAGGGAGAAACTCTCTCAAAGCTACCTTCCTTCCGTTTGACAATCAAAAACACATTCTGGATATCAGCATGTGCTCTGTTACGACAGTCTGATAAATCTCTAGTAACACCAAGCGCTGGAGGACTCGCAGCACGAAGTCGCTTTTTCGATTGGGTGTGTTTTCCTACCAGTGGCCCACCCAATCCACTGGTAGGGGGAAACGTAGAGGTCGAAGGGTCCATTGTGGTCCCACGAGCAGCTAGGGAACTAAAGGTCCACTCAGACAGAGCCCCGCGTGCCTGAGTAAGCCTTATACAACTGGGGTGCGGCAGGTGCCCCAGAGGTTGCCCGCTTGCGACTGTTCCACCCCAACAGCCATGCATCTTATAGGCGCGCAGCACACCATAAGATTGAGGGGTTTTTATAGAGGTTTACCTTCCTCGCAATCCAGGCGGTCAAGCCAAGATTACCATTCCCCGCAGCATACAACATTCCACCGCTGCGCCATGCGGTGGTCGCTGAAGCATGTCCGGGGTTTACGGTGACAGGAGACTGGCGGCGCTCACCAGTCCCCAGCTCAGGACCCCGGGGTCGCCAAGCCCGTACTCAGCAAATGAATGCTGAGCCCCTGGGGGGAGTAATACTCGAATCACTGGTCATTTCATATAATTTAACTCTCCTCGTACAATTTGTGACAAGGATAATGAGAACCAGCAACACTGCTACATTAACAACACATTCGCATATGGAATGAGATTGAAAAGTCATAGTGTGACTCCCACATTAATGGCCTCTCAGGTCTCAACAGTCAACTACTGATGTTCAGTACCAGAGAGCATGACACAAATAAAAATAACTGGAAAAAGTATACGCATAATAAATGAGAAAGGTATAGAGGAATTCCAGAAAAATTTCTGAAATACAGTGTGGAAAGATTTGCACAACACATCATAAATAAAGAATGTAATTTATTCTATAGGATACTCTTAGACTACTTTGAAAGCCATTTTCATAGGAAAACAATGGGTGGAAGTATATTTAATGCACCTTAACCCTGGATAACAAGCAGGATCAGAATATTATGCAAAACTAAGAGAAGACTCTACTTGACACCTTGACACCAAAAGAGACGGGATGACAAGGTTAAGTCATATTACAAACTGTACTATAAAATTCTAATCAAAGTCGGCAAGAGTATCAAAATGTATGCACCGTCAATGAAAAAATAAGTCTCTCGAGCAGCAAGATAATAACTATTTGGAACATAGTAAGCCAGCCAGTGTGGCCGAGCAGTTCTAGGTGCTACAGTCTGGAACTGCTCGACCGCTATGGTAAAATGAGAGAAAATAAATAAATCAAGAAAATGGACACATTTGGACAATGAACTGATCAAAGATAGGCTTAAAATTCCAGAAATTTCCCTGTCAGGGGCAGATAATTTAAGTTTGAACACTTCCTTAACAATTTAGCCTACAGTTGCTAAGCAAAGTTTTTGAAATCAATATTGATAAAAGAGGAAGCACAGCAGCTGTTAAATGATCCATTACTGAAACAACTGCTTGTGCACCTTATAGCTGCATACTCAGGTATACATAATCAGTTCATATAAAATCCAGACTGATGTTACATGGGCAACCGAACATTCTGATTCTCAGTCTTGATTTTCTTGAATTGATTATTTATACATGGGGATGTAACTGCAAGTTGTGAAACCAGTTGTTTCAATAAAGGGTCATTTAACAGTTGTTCTGGTTCTTCATTTATCAAGAAGTATTTGCATAGCCATGGCACACCAGACTATAAAGTTGGACAAAATTCAGTTTCATTCATCATTTCCAAGTTTTCAATTTTATCAGATTTGCAAAAAATAAATGTCAAAGTAGTTATGATGAAATCATTACTAAAATAATAAAATGTTTTTGAACTGAACTTAATAATATGTTGAGCACCTTGTGTAATGAATCTTTTCGCATTGGTGCTTTCACAGAAAGTTTTAAATGTAGAGTTCTCAAGCCACTTCGCAAAAAGGAGTCAAAATGTTAACAAAGATTTACCACACCTCATTATTGCCAATAATTTCAAAAACTGTCATGGAGATAATGTACAATAGGCTTCATACACACTTAGTACAGGAAAGCATAGTAGAAATGTAGCTGTTATTTCAACGATAACTGTCCACTGAAAAGGCTATATTTACCTCGAGAGATGATAATCTCGACTCAGTAAGTGAGATATTACTATCATTAGAAATATTTTGTTAGTCAGCTAAGGGTTTTTACTGTGTGAACCATGATACCCTAATGCAAAAGTATAAAGATTATGGAATAGTAGGCACAGCAGGTTCATGGTTTCTGTTTTCTCTGAATGACACAAAGCAGTGTGTATTGGTTCCACATCAACTCCATATCATTAGGCACTGAGAATGTGAAGCAATTAGACATAATGTACCACAAGGTTTGATTCTGGGTCTCTTGTTATTTCAGGTAAACACACATGGTTGTCCACTTGCAGTTTCATTAAGACGCAAATTTTATATTTTTTACAGATGATATACAAATATAGGAGTAGAACAACAATATAAGTCTCCTTGCAGGAAAGACAGCCAATGAAAAATTCTAAAACATCAGATGGTTCAAGGCAGATGGATTATTATTGAATTTTTTCGTGACTCAGTACGTACTGTTCAGTACTTCTCACAGAACTCCACAAACTATAAAAGTAAGTTTTTCAAGCAATGAAATACATGAAATACAAAGTGTTAAATGTTTGAGACTACAGATAGATCACAGCTTCAAGTGAAAAAACCCAGTGCCTAGAATTAGAGAAGAGCTTTGGTTCAGCTAAATTTGCAATATGTGTGGCTACTGCTATAGATGATGTAACAAAAGAAGAAACTAGTTTATTCTGCATATTCACCATTGAGTTATGGAATCATTTTCTAGGGAAATTCAAGTTACGGAATGTAGAGTTATGTTGTAACAATTATATGTGGTGTTAGTTCAAGAACATCCTGTGGCACAGCTGTCTCGCCAGTTCCATACACTCACAACCCACTCCAGCCATCTGCTAAGGCAGTGTCACCCCTCATGCAGCACTTCAATTCACAGCTGTTGATCTTGCCACGAGTCAGGACACTTCACCACTGTGGTTGCTGACTACCAATGTGGAACAATAGCTGCTCCTAGCACGGCTTCCACTGACCAGTCATGGTCCATCCCTTGTAGCATCAACTTTGGTTGCTGCTCCATACCTGTGCCATGAGAAACTGGCCACGTCGCAATGATGCTGGTGCTTTTGCTATGCTGCAAGGTGTCTGCACTATGATGTCTTTACACCTGAAACGCAATCACCGGGGATATTGTGTTTTTATGTCGCACTCTTGTGCAGACTATAAATCTCACTTCGTGTGCCTTAGTATGGATATTGTAAGTGTGGATGTAGTGTGGTGAACACTGGGACAAGGCAACTATTTCTCCTACTCCACTGTTTCTAATTGCCATGCCGGGCTAGTGCATTCGCATCTTGAGTGAGTGACTGATTTACATTTTGAACCTGAGGCCATTTTGTGATGAAGCAAGCTGTGATCTCTTTACTTCCTCTCTTGTTTTGTCATCTGCCTCCTTAAATTCATTTTATTTTCATTTTGCCTAATTACCATTGACATATGTGAGTATAAGCTACATTTCCATAGAAGAGAAAGGCTGGCCCTCAGTCTTAAGAAATCTAAGATCTAATTTTGTGCTTAGTTTTGTATATGTAATCAATTTCCTAGTTTATTTTGACTATTCCTAGTTAATATCTTTTGTTATGGGGTGAAATCAGTAATTGTTTCGTGACTTAAATGCTATTATTGACTTACACACAAATATGAATTCAATAATAATTATAAACATTTGGAAGAAGAACTACTAAGATTCTTTAAGTATTTATTTGGCTCCATTCGAAAACATGTTAGCAAAGCCAGCCCTTCATTAATTCCAATTAATTACCAGGTTTGTCAAAAGTATTGTTTGTATAACTATATCTGTTAATTTCATTATTTAAACAAGTAATTTGGCCTAGTGTTTGTGGTAGAAGTAACTGTTTAAAAGGAGGAATTTTTCTAAATATTCAGTTAATTGAATGAGTTATGTTTTAATTGTAACTTATACATCGAACAATGTGTAGTTTCAGTGCTTATTATTGTGAGGCTATCTAAAGGCCCAAGATCAGTCAGTCCATGGCTGATTTTCAGACGTGAAGTCTGTATCAGTTAGAGTAATGTGTCAACTGAACAGTGGAATTAGTGTAACACCAATAGACCATGTGTTAAAACAATGACAGTGTCTGTTCAGTTTGTTTGAGAAATAGAGAACTGTGTGGTTAGGTATTTACTGCTCACAGATGTTCAACAGCAAACTATTGTAGCAGTATGCTGATGTTTGCCTGGAAACTATTAATGAGGCTTATCAAAAGTTAACCAATAGTAAACTGGCCATATAACTGTGTAATATTGGTGGGGGGGGGGGGGGGGGGGTTGTGAACAGTGGCAGTAGTCAGTGGACTTCCACCCCCCACCCATTTTTCAGCCAGTATAACAATGCAGTACATCGACACCGAGGACTACCAACGAAGAAATAAAGCAGGCGAATGTCACAATTTTTGTTACCCCAGCCATGTGTGGACCTGACCTTTCATGTTCGTAACTTCACATGTTACTCAATTGAGTAGAGTAAGGAACATTCCTATAGCCTTACAGAGAACTTTAAAGAAACTGTGTATTTTGACAATTACTTCTCAGTGCAAATATTTATTAATGTTTTTTGACATTACCAACAGTACTCTCTTCATAAAATAATGTGAATACCATGAATATAACACTAGGCTCGAAAACAACTTGCCGCTTAGAGTGACTGAGCGGTTTGAGGCGCTTTGTCATGGATTGTGCGGCCCCTCCCGCCAGAGGTTCGAGTCCTCCCTCGGGTATGGGTGTGTGTGTTGTTCTTAGCATAAGTTAGATTAAGTACTGTGTAAGTATAGGGACTGATGACCTAAGCAGTTTGGTCCCTTAGGAATTCACACACATTTGAACATTTTTGAAAAACAACTTTTACAAAGACCTCAAGTGTTGATACTAGTAAACAAAGGAGTCAGATAAATTGCTAGACATGTATTTATCAACATATAAGAGCACATTAAATGTTACATAGACAATGTAGTGCAGTGTAAGAATGAATTACAAAACTTTCTATTTGGCACCTTACAAGGGTGGCAGTTATAAGAGTTGAGGGGCATGAAAGGGAACCAGCAGTTGGGAAGGGAGTGAGACAGGGTTGTAGCCTGTCCCCAATGTTATTCAATCTGTATATTCAGCAAGCAGTAAAGGAAACAAAAGAAAAATTCAGAGTAGGTATTAAAGTCCATGGAGAAGAAATAAAAATGTTGAGGTTTGCCGATGACATTGTAATTCTGTCAGAGACTGCAAAGGACTTGGAAGAGCAGTTGAACGGAATGGATAGTGTCTTGAAAGGACGGTACAAGATGAACATCAACAAAAGCAAAACGAGGCTAATGGAATGTAGTTGAATTAAGTCGGGTGATGCTGAGGGAATTAGATTAGGAAATGAGACACTTAAAGTAGTAAAGGAGTTTTGCTATTTGGGGAGCAAAATAACTGATGGTTGTCAAAGTAGACAGGATATAAAATGTAGACTGACAATGGCAAGGAAAGCGTTTCTGAAGAAGAGAGATTTGTTAACATCGAGTATAGATTTAAGTGTCAGGAAGTCATTTCTGAAAGTATTTGTATGGAGTGTAGCCATGTATGGAAGTGAAACATGGACAATAAATAGTTTGGACAAGAAGAGAATAGAAGCTTTCGAAACGTGGTGCTACAGAAGAGTGCTGAAGATTAGATGGGTAGATCACATAACTAATGAGGAGGTATTGAATAGAATTGAGAAGAAGAGGAGTTTGTGGCACAACTTGACAAGAAGAACGGACCGGCTGGTAGGACTTGTTCTGAGGCATCAAGGGATCACAAGTTTAGCATTGGAGGGCAGTGTGGAGGGTAAAAATCGTAGAGGGAGACCAAGAGATGAATACACTAAGCAGATTCAGAAGGCTGTAGGTTGCAGTAGGTACTGGGAGATGAAGAAGCTTGCACAGGATAGAGTAGCATGGAGAGCTGCATCAAACCAGTCTCAGGACTGAAGACAACAACAACAACAAGGGTTCCTATCTGCAAAACCTTTCATACTGTCTTCTGAGTCTCGAGAGAAGTTGTGCGTAAAATGACTATAAAAATTATTTCTCAGCATTTGTTACAATAATTTTCACTACTCAACTTTATATCACTTTGATTGTTCCACATTTTGTATCTATTAAATCAATGATGACCAGTTCCAGTTTTCAGATTAAATGAGCTGCACAAACAGGCCCCTGCATCCCATCATCCATCAGTTTGGTATTGATAGGATATTCACAGTCACAGTCAATTTTCTATACAACAAACACAAGACAACTGTGGCTGCAGTTTATGTAAACAGTTCTGTATTACATCTTTGAAATCACAACTCAATGTGGCAAATATTTACATTGTCAATCTGATTTCGAACATTTACGCATTAGTTGAGATGAGAAATCATGAACTGCACCACAAGTAACTAGTGGAAACTAATCTCTTTATAGAATCATATGGATACACTGGGAGTATGAGTGGCAGCATTAGACTTCTCTACATGGTGTCACTCAGTTACTAAATGAGTGCAAACTCGGGACACATTTTAGCAAGATCCTGCCCAGCCATGCTTTCCCAAATATTCACATAGATGTTGCCCACATAACTTCTGTTTGTGGACATTTACAGATATATTAGCAAGTTAAGAATGGTACACAGACTCCTAACACATAGATATTACCTCAATGTCGACTTTTTATACAGTGTGAAACGAGTGATTACTGAGAACAGATTTTCATCTGGAGACCACTTGTAAGCTTTCAGAAAATGGACTGAAGATTCTGTAGTTTGTTTGCCCATATAGAGACTAGCGCTGAACATACTGTGATTTTGGAAACTAAACTGGTGTGCAAAATGTAAGGATGAAAGTAACATCTGTGTCACTGCCAAGTATCACAGCTCAGTCAAACTTGGACCATACATAGAGAGAACTACTGCACTATAGTGCAGAATGTAATGGAAAGAACTACACAGCAAGACAAACAGCTACAGCACTTTTATTCATAGATAGTAATAACACTGAATCCATCACATTTTATGGGGTTCTCCTGGAAAAAGAACAGGATGTAGTTCTTAGTAAGGTATGTAACTATCACAGGTGGCAATGCATGCTCTGGAGCATGCTCCCATGCTGGCCACAAGGTTGGTAAGGTGGTTGTGGTACCATGTCTACCAACATGGTTTACTACTAATGGATGGTCATCGGTGCAAGTGTACATGTTGCAATATACTTCCCCAATGCAATGTGATTTATAGTCATGTGAAGGTGCATGCCTGCTCATTTGCCAAAGATTCCCTCCTTCCAAGAGATCAACCACCTGCACTGTTCAGTGTGATTGCACACAAAAATGAATATTATAAATTTCTTAGTTGTTTAATGGAGTAGGTTACAACTGTTCTTTTACGTTACATTTCTGATGCACCTGATGATGGGGCTAAGACCCTGAAACCATGGTACTGTGTAGTGACTTCTGTCATTTAAGACTTCACTCAATAAAACTATTTGTAACTGTGGTGGATTTGTTTACCATGAACATGTTTCCCATGAATAATAATTTATGCTGTTTGATACCTAGCTAGCATGTTGCGACCTATTTTACTTATCAGAATCTATGTCATGCCTACTTGCTGCCCTATGGAAAATTTAGTAAGAAATATTTGCAATTTAAGGTCATCTGCAAGTACATAAACATTATCCCATGAAACAGCAGCCATTTTATGCTAAGAGTTTGAAGTTTTGTGTTTGCATCATGAAATCAAAGAATTATACAAGAAAAAACATTATGTTAATGGTCAATTCTATTTACCACATTTGCAACTAGCAGCAGTACTTAAGGCTAAAATTTATGATGGGACCATGTCACACATTATAGGTTTGATGACTCAGCAGGCAGGAAAGCAAGATTCAGGATCTCATGGTAGGGTTGGCTACTAAAGATGTGGCGCAAGGTGAGACTCCTCTTAAATCTGTACGTAGTTTCTTCCCTGGGTTGCAAAACTGTATACTAAGTTGATGAAGGCACAGACAACTGTGATATTAGTACTCTTAAAGTGTCTTCCCATGTAGAATCTACTCACCCACTTAAAATAATTCTATTGATTGAGTTTGAATACAAAATCTTTTCGCATCTAACAGTTCACGTGATTAAAAGCAACAGATACCTTTAGCAGTATACTATCTTCTTCATCATTACTACTTCTTGGTGAACTAAGACGAGAAGAAAATGAGCTCTGTCTCAGACTTTCACAGTAATCAGGTGATAAAGGTTTCTTCATTTCTTGTGAAGTCATAAAATCAGGCTTCCGATCTAAAAAATACAACAAAAATATGTAATGCATTTCTAAACATTGATTTTAGTCACAAAAATAATGATATCTAGTAACATATCAAAGAAAAATAATTTATTGGAAATGAAACACTTTACCAATGCAAGGAAGTTTCATTTGTTCATAAACAAATTCTGGAAGAATCCAGCATTCAGCCTCTTCGTTCCATACTGCTTGGCCCTTCACTCGTTCCAGATCACTAAAAATTAAATGTATGTATCTTGTTTTCAATAATTTATGTTTTTAATTTTTTGCTAAATTCTGTGGTGTAGTTTACATTAAAGAAAGATAATGACAGTGAACAAACTCATTAAAATAAAATAGTCATTTCTTAATTGAAAAGGAATAAATGTACAACAATGGAACTTCAAAAGTTCAAAAGATATTTATCATAATATAATTTTGTGAAAACTATTGTATGGCTTGTAAATAAAAGGGTATTGTATAGAGAACACTTGTATGACCCATCCTAGTACAGGGCTATTACAAATGATTGAAGCAATTTCATAAATTCACTGTAGCTCCATTCATTGACATATGGTCATGACACACTACAGATACGTAGAAAAACTCATAAAGTTTTGTTCGGCTGAAGCCGCACTTCAGGTTTCTGCTGCCAGAGCGCTCGAGAGCACAGTGAGACAAAATGGCGACAGGAGCCGAGAAAGCGTATGTCGTGCTTGAAATGCACTCACATCAGTCAGTCATAACAGTGCAACGACACTTCAGGACGAAGTTCAACAAAGATCCACCAACTGCTAACTCCATTTGGCAATGGTATGTGCAGTTTAAAGCTTCTGGATGCCTCTGTAAGGGGAAATCAACGGGTCGGCCTGCAGTGAGCGAAGAAACGGTTGAACGCGTGCGGGCAAGTTTCACGCGTAGCCCGCGGAAGTCGACGAATAAAGCAAGCAGGGAGCTAAACGTACCACAGCCGACGGTTTGGAAAATCTTACAGAAAAGGCTAAAGCAGAAGCCTTACCGTTTACAATTGCTACAAGCGCAGACACCCGATGACAAAGTCAAAAGCTTTGAATTTTCGGCGCGGTGGAGATCATGATCAGCAATTCATGTCATGGCCTCCACGCTCTTCCGACTTAACCCCATGCGATTTCTTTCTGTGGGGTTATGTGAAAGATTCAGTGTTTAAACCTCCTCTACCAAGAAACGTGCCAGAACTGCAAGCTCGCTTCAACGATGCTTTCGAACTCATTGATGGGGACATGCTGCGCCGAGTGTGGGAGGAACTTGATTATCGACTTGATGTCTCAAGATTTTAAACATGGCTGCAGCAGCAACTGTTAAAATTCTTCACAATAAAGGATGGCAGCCAAAAACAGTTGCAGGTTAGAATTTTTTTATTAAAATTCTTGACCAAGGTTTCGGTACATATAAACATACCTTCATCAGAAGTACATTTCTAAAATTACATCATGCACTGGAGAATAATGAAACAATTATGCCAAAAGGCGTCGTCAGTAATTAAAATATCATCTCCATTTGTACGACATGTGTAATGGGTACAGGATCAAAGCGAACAGTTTAACAATGTTACTTCACCTATGAACTGTTGAGACACGAGTGTGAAGGCACTAAGGCACTAAGGTCTGCCGAATCACTAAAGGGGCACATATCAAACATTTGTGAATGCCTAAAAAAACTTTTTGAGTTTTTGTATGTGTGTGCAAAGCATTGTGAAAATATCTCAAATAATAAAGTTATTGTAGAGCTGTGAAATTGCTTCAATCATTTGTAATAACCCTGTATATTGCTCAAGAGTGGGGAACTTGTGGGAAATGGGATACCAGCGGTGTGACAGCAGAATAGTGGCACAGCATAGATATACAATTTCCTCACTATTCATGGGTAAGCACAATGTACATTCCTTGTGTAATCATTATGAGCATACAGATTATACTAACTCCAACTGCCTCACAAGGCATCAATCCTCTTTTTACCTAGTCAGACATGTTATGCTGTTACAAAGCCCCCCACCCGTAATGCAGAGCATGTAAGGAGATTATGTGACAGGGCATTGTCTGTCAGAAGTGATAAAGGTGGCAGTGTGATGGTGGATGCGATGGAAGACACATCATAGTCAGCAAGGTGTGCCAAGAGGCACAGGGCATGCCCAAAACACGACATCCGTGGAGTGACCAATGCTGACAGTGTTAGCAGTTAAGGACATAGTATTGGTGGCATCTTTAATTGGGCAGTGGTACTTGAGGAAGGAGGCATGTTGGCAGTTTTCCTTGTGTTGTTGCATCCACAGGAAGCACTGCAGGGCCTGCGGCAGTGTAAGCTGGGGCAGTGATGGTAAGTGTACCATCTGCTGGAAAATTGGAAGTGACTCCTGCTGTGTCAACTTCTGGTGCGACAGGAGTGGTGTGTGTGATAGTGCTTGCACTCAAGTGCCTGTCCATTTAGGTAGCGGTAATCACAAGCTCGGTATTGTGTAACGTGATAAATATGTCGTTGGGCAGAAAATTGTGGAGATTCACATGCACTTGGAAATGGCCTAATGGTGGTGGGGTGTATTGTGTCTGTTGTGACAGGTTTGCTAAAGTCACCTATGGTTTAAGCCAGATCACCGACATTGTTGTTTGTTTTCCAACAACTTGTGTTTGTATCACATTTCAACACATGGTATCGTCCTGCAAATGGTGGCTGTTGGGCAGATTTCACTGTGTCTGTATGTAGCATCATATGAGTACATGTGGCCAGGCTTTTAAAAATTCATTCTGTCATGTGATGAGAGAAGGATGGTGCACAGATGCAGGACTAAGTCTGGTACATCCTAGTCTGTGGGGACCGTTTCATGCACTACAAATACAGCAGGTAGAGTGAGGGGCTTACCATATAATACTTCAGTGAGTGATGCATCCAGATCATCTTTATGTGCTGGGAACACCACCACCCACAATTCTTGAGTGGCACATGATAGCAACTTTCGTCATCTGATCACGCCACTCCATGAAGCCATTGGATTGGGGTGGTAGGTGGTTGTGTGGAACTGTTGGCATCTGCATAGGTGGCATAAGTCATCGAAAAGCTGGGATTCAAACTGCCAACCCTATACCAATGTTAAGGAGGCTGGGCAGCCTAATCTGGCAATCCAACTGTTGACGAAAGTTTTTGTTACTATCTCTGCTGATATGTCAGAAATGGGCATGGCCTCCGTCCATCATATCATGCGATCTATCATTGACAGGAGCCTTGCGATCCAGTAGCCTTGCGATCCAGGAAGTGGTGCTACAATGTCAATGTGGACATGTTGGAACTGCCCCTTTGGAATAAGGAATTTACCAAAGGGGGCCTGTGAATCGTGGCCTGTTTTTGCCTGCTGGTGCGGAATTCAAGTCCTTGCCCACATGCCACAATCCTTTTTAATGGTAGTCCAGACAAATGATTCCATGATGAGGCATATGGTGGAGCACATGCCTATATGTGCAAGGTTGTGGAGAAGGTCATTATTTGACCTGTGATACAGCTCTGGGATGACTGGTCATACCCGTTTATTCGAAACATCTCACCAAACTTGATTGGTTGCACTAGATAGCATGCATTGTTGCAACTGGAGTCTGGTGTATGGTTTGTTAGACAAGTTGTGAAGATCGGCATCTGCTGCTTGTGCATCTACGATCCTATCGAAGTCCAGCTGAGTGGAGGTAGCTGTGATACGGAAAAGATAATCTGCCACAATATTATTGGTACATTTAACATATCGTATGTTGCTAGTGAACTGTGCCATTAAATCGAGATGGCAGAATCTCCTGGGTACAGAATCTGCTGATGGCTTGCAGATGCATCTTCCTGTGGACAGTGGTCTGTATATATGGTAAGGGGTCTCCCCTCAATGTCATCTTGAAAGCAATAAACTGCTTCATATATGGCTAGTAGTTCACAGTGAAATGTGGACCACTGTGTGCTGAAGTTGGCATTTCTCATTGTTTATTATGGTCCTGTGAGGGGTCAGCTTATCAAAGGCGATATGCAAGTGGTTGTCGTGGTCTTCTTTGATTTACAAAAAGAATATGATGTCATCTAGACAGGCATAACAAAAAGGCAAATTGAACAGTATGCTATCGATAAATTTTTGCCATTTGTGTGCCACATTTTTTAGTCCATAAGGCATCTGTAGGAACTCAAAAGAGACTGAACGGACGGAATGATTATTGCTGTTTTGTGTGTATTTGGCTGCCATCAGAATTTGCAGGTCTGTAATTTAGCAACTGACAACGCTGAAAATTTTTGCCCTGGCCAAGACATGGGAAAAATAATGCAAGTTTTCAACAGAGTAGCTGTCAATCATTGTATGGCCGTAGAGGTAGTGGTAGTCACCACATATGTGCCAAGTACCATTCTTTTTAGGAACTAGTTTGATCGGGGATGCCCGGGCATTGTCTGATGGCCTGACTATGCCAGCTCACAAAAGTTCATCCACCACAGCTTTAGTCACTTTAAGTTTTTTGGAAGCTAGATGATGGGGGTGGCAGTGGACAGTGGGACCTGGTGTGATTGTAATGTGGTGGACTGTACCACTGTACCATCCCACATGGCACAGACTGTATGTGGTTTAATGGGGGCTCGGTTTAAATCTGCCAGAAGAAATTGGCTCCCAGGACTGGTTCAGCTGCCCCTGCCACTAAGAGTGTCCATGGTATTTGCATACCTGTGCCGAGGTCGAGCGTGATGTGTGTGTTTCCAGCAACCGCATTACAGTGTCAGTGGCCGTTCACAGTTGCAACAGCTATTGTGACAGAGTAGCAGGCATGAGAGCAGGCAGCAGAATGCTCACGTAAGCCCCAGTATCAATGAGGTAATATGTGTGCAGGCGCCTGTCATGGATGAATAGTCAGGAACCATTTACCCATGGAAATGCTGTGTCAGTGTTGTTTTTCTGTGGTGTGCAGAGGCACCTTGTTAACAAAGAGCGGCCTGGAGCACCTACGTAGTTCAGGTAGGTGTAGAGAACAATTGACAGGAATGTGGGAAAGAAATACAGTAGAAGAAGGATGGGTAGCTTTGAGGGATGAAATAGTATAGCAGCAGAGGATCAAATAGGTAAAAAGACGACGGCTAGTAGAAACCCTTGGGTAACAGAAAAAATATTGAATTTAACTGATGAAAGGAGAAAATATAAAAATGCAGTAAATGAAGCAGGCAAAAAGGAATACAAATGTCTCAAAAATGATATCGACAGGAAGTGCAAAATGGCTAAGTAGGTATGGCTAGAGGACAAATGTAAGGATGTAGAGGCTTATCTCACTAGGGGTAAAATAGATACTGCCTACAGGAAAATTAAAGAGTCCTTTGGAGAAAGGAGAACCACTTGTATGAATATCAAGAGCTCAGATGGAAACCTAGTTCTAAGCAAAGAAGGGAAAGCAGAAAAGTGGAAGGAGTATATAAAGGGTCTATACAAGGGCGATGTACTTGAGGACAATATTATGGAAATGGAAGAGGATGTAGATGATGATGAAATTGGAGATATGATACTGCGTGAAAAATTTGACAGAGCACTGAAAGACCTGAGTCGAAACAAGGCCCCCGGAGTACACAACATTCCATTAGAACTACTGACAACCTTGGGAGAGCCAATGCTGACAAAACTCTACCATCTGGTGAGCAAGATGTATGAGACAGGCGAAATACCCTCAGGCTTCAAGAAGAATATAATAATTCCAATCCCAAAGAAAGCAGGTGTTGACAGATGTAAAAATTACTGAACTATCAGTTTAATAAGTCACAGCTGCAAAATACTAACGTGAATTCTTTACAGATGAATGGAAAAATTGATAGAAGCCGACCTCGGGGAAGATCAGTTTGGATTCCGTAGAAATCTTGGAACACGTGAGGCAATACTGACTCTATGACTTATCTTAGAAGAAAGATTAAGGAAAGGCAAACCTATGTTTCTAGCATTTGTAGACTTAGAGAAAGCTTTTGACAGTGTTGATTGGAATACTCTCTTTCAAATTCTGAAGGTGGCAGGGGTAAAATACAGGGAGCGAAAGGCTATTTACAATTTGTACAAAAAGCAGGTGGCAGTTATAAGAGTCGAGGGGTGTGAAAGGGAAGCAGTGGTTGGGAAGGGAGTGAGACAGGGGTGTAGCCTCTCCCCAATGTTATTCAATCTGTATATTGAGCAAGCAATAAGGGAAACAAAAGAAAACTTCAGAGTTGGTGTTAAAATCCATGAAGAAGAAATAAAAACTTTGAGGTTCACCGATGGCATTGTAATTCTGTCAGAGACAGCAAAGGACTTGGAAGAGCAGTTGAACGGAATGGACAGTGTCTTGAAAGGACGGTACAAGATGAACATCAACAAAAGCAAAACGATGCTAATGGAATGTAGTCGAATTAAGTCGGGTGATGCTGAGGGAATTAGATTTGGAAATGGAACACTTAAAGTAGTAAAGGAGTTTTGCTATTTGGGGAGCAAAATAACTGATGATGGTCGAAGTAGAGAGGATATAAAATGTAGACTGTCAATGGCAAGGAAAGCGTTTCTGAAGAAGAGAGATTTGTTGACATCGAGTATAGATTTAAGTGTCAGGAAGTCGTTTCTGAAAGTATTTGTATGGAGTGTAGCCATGTATGGAAGTGAAACATGGACGGTAAATAGTTTGGACAAGAAGAGAATAGAAGCTTTCGAAATGTGGTGCTACAGAAGAGTGCTGAAGATTAGATGGGTAGATCACATAACTAATGAGGAGGTATTGAATAGAATTGGGGAGAAGAGGAGTTTGTGGCACAACTTGACAAGAATAAGGGATCGGTTGGTAGGACATGTTCTGAGGCATCAAGGAATCACAAGTTTAGCATTGGAGGGCAGTGTGGAGGGTAAAAATCGTAGAGGGAGACCAAGCGATGAATACACTAAGCAGATTCAGAAGGATGTAGGCTGCAGTAGGTACTGGGAGATGAAGAAGCTTGCACAGGATAGAGTAGCATGGAGAGCTGTATCAAACCAGTCTCAAGACTGAAGACCACATCAACAACAAGAGGGTTGTCTGCAGCATTGTGCATCCTGCCCAAATCTGATGTGAAACCAGAAGTAGTATTGCTGTGTGTTGGGCACAGAAGCAGGTGATGCACTTGATCAGTGCAGCTTTCATTGGGGCAATGGCCAGTTGGGGGGGGCGGGGGGGGGGGGGGGCGGCAACAAGCTTGATTGTCACTGTAGGTGAGTGTTGTCTGGCGGAGCCACGGAAGGCGCTTGGGGTGGGAGGGGCAGGGGGCACTCACCAGTCAGGGTTGGTCCGACTGCCATCAGGTACTTCGTGGCTGCATGGACTGATGGAACATCTTGGCTGGGATCATGCAAAATCAGTTTTGGTGCAGGCATAGTGGGCATTTACTACAGTGTGGTACTATTGATTGTTGATTAGAATGCTGTGTTGTGATAGTGTGTGCATTCTGTCAGCGACTCAAAGTTTACACTCCAGCAGTGGCTCCTCATGTGCTAGCAGCACTGTCTGGATTTCTCTGGCAGTTTTGGGAGCCGAAGTGGCCATAGCACACTATCAGGCAGGAGTGTTGGGTCAATTAGAACTCGCAGGCAGCACCAGAGTGAAGACAGCATGCTGTAGCCCAAAATAGTCTCGTTGATGATGAGATGTAACTGTTGCTCATGTGTGAATGTTAGTTATTGTAGCAGTAGTGTCTTGGCAGTTTTGAATTAGTGAAAAGCCAGAACATCCAAATCAAGTTGCAAATATGGTTCGAGGTTAGTTAAGAAGAGTGTCAATCTTCTTGTCATTCCCAATTATGCCACAATAGTTTCAGATGGTGGTGGACAGCATTATGGCCATCAGCGGTTTGATGAATGGCTGCGCTTGTGAATGAAGTTCCGGGGATGACACAGTAGGTAGAACTTTCCCAATGTCAGATGTCTGGGACAATGGAAAATGTATGTGAGAGTGTGCATGGGGTCTTGGCACTGTAAAGAAGGAAGGTGTGATCCATTTATTATCCAGTAGCACTGTCTGTATGTCATGGATGCAAATGCAAAGCATAATGCTGGACCGGAAGCGAGTCAGTTGTGATGCCTGGCACGGCTGTGATATGAGTGATGTCATAGTCTGCCTCACAGAACTCACGTTTATTCCCAACGGTCAGAACAAGATTTGGAAAATCAGAATAGACAGGTACTGAAAGGTGACGAAAAACCTTGAGCCCGCAGTCAGTCGACAGATGGATGATTAATACAGAATGATGGAATGGTATGGTGCAGAGCATAGTTGTTCAACCTTAATGGCACTGTGGGAGGTCTCCATATGGTTCAGGTCATTAACGTGGGTATCATCACACTCATAATCACTAGCACTGGGACATGCGATGTTTTATCCTGAGCAAAAGTCAGAGGCCTTAGATCACTATTTGCTATGGAGGCTGGTGGCCATTCTTTATTGTGATTCTCTGCTGCACTTTTGTCTGAAGTACCAGGAATAGATCCACTTGGTGTCGAATCTGAAAAGCTTGTTGTGAAGGCACTTGGTAAGTTCGACACTCGTCGTGGCACAGTTCACTGCTTGACATCAGTGGGGATGTGAGGCTGGTCCAAAACTGTGGCAAACAATGAAGTCATTGTCACTGTCATTCAGCATTGTAGTATCATCCAAGCCTTGGCAGATATTTAGTGATTTTGCAGATGGAATATTTGTGGAATTCATGAGTATTTGTTGACAGATGTTGTCAACATTCTCAAAGAAACAGTGTGGTTCAACCATTTGTAATGGCAGCATTCTTGATGACATAATCAAAACAGCAGGTTTTCGACTCAACAGCAAAATCGTTGTGTGACGCAGAAATTCAGGGTCACCACTGTGGGAAATGGTGTACATGTGGTGTTATAGCGGAATAGTGACACAGCATAGAGGTACGGTTTCCTCACTGTTTATTAATAAGCACAGTATAAATGACTCATGTAATCTTATGAGCATACAGAGCACACAAACTCCCACTGCCTCACAGGGCAGCAGTCATCCTTTTACCTAGTCAGAGATGTTACACCACCATGAACTCATACCAAGTAGAATGTACACGGAATGTTGAATGTATGTGAAGAAGGATAATGAATGGTCACAGGTTTGTTTGAAGAATGGAAGAATATCATGAAATGCTATAAATCCTAAACTGGCAGATACTTGAGAGTATACCATGAAAATTTGCTCACAAAGTTTCAAGAACCAGTATTAAGTGAAGAATCTAGGAATATACTATAGCTCTCCACATGTTGCTCATGTATGGATCATGAAAACAAGATCAGTATGGCTTCAAATTAAGAAGAATTGCAGTGTGCACAGAGGCATTTAAGCAGTTATTCTTCCCTGCACTCCATACAAAAATTGAAGGGGAAGAAATGCCAATATATGCTGCAAAAGGAAAGTACCCTCTTCCATACACTTCACACTAGTATTCAGAGTATAGACCTAGATGTAGATGTAGGTGCATCATTTTACCACTGGAACTGCACCTGCCCAATGGATATGATCCATTTTATGCACACCTCCTGTAGACACACAAATTAAAGTCCCCTGCAGCAGTTCCTGTCTGTATGTTTGGGCTAATCTCAGGAACCACTGTAGGGATTTCAGTATGGCTTTCGCTGATATGCAGACATATTATTAATTATTTCTCCAAGTCAGTAACAATTACAACACATGATGATTACTATTAAAAACAAATAAAAGCAAGAATTATCAAACTACGTTACTGTTGACCAAAGTCATGCCACTTCAGTTGTGTTCAGATTCGCAAGCAGAGGAAATGCAAAATGCAAGACATTGTTGACAATCCAGTAGATGTTTCATCATCCATGTTTATATGCAGTAAAAGTTGATGGTATCCATAGATAGGGATCGATAATTGGTCCCTTCCTCTTTATATGTTACGTCAATGACTTCCCAAAGATAGTAAAAAATGATACCTTCATTACAATGTATGCAGATGATACTTCAGGCCTTTGTTGGGGAAATGATATTCTTAATCGCAGCATAGAGGTAAAAAAGTTTATAGATATTGCAAAGGAAAAGTTTGAAAATGACAGTCTAAAAGTCAACTTACAAAAAACAAATATAATCCCCTTCAATGTTGGTGATTTGCAAACTTGTATTGATTCTCAAGACAGCAATATCGTAGGGCAAATCTGCAGTGAGTGTAAATTCCTA
Source organism: Schistocerca piceifrons (assembly GCF_021461385.2). NCBI lineage: Eukaryota > Metazoa > Arthropoda > Insecta > Orthoptera > Acrididae > Schistocerca > Schistocerca piceifrons. Next base: position 26,023,248 of record NC_060141.1, read on the forward strand.
GGTATATGCATAAATAGCAAACTACTATGGACACAACAAATTGACAATGTATGTGCAAGGCTGTCATCTAGCCCGTATGTTTTAAGAAGAATAGCTCCATATGTCAATACCCAAACAATGAGGATGATGTATTTTGGTTTAATACATCCGTTTCTAGCATATGGTCTTGCACTGTGGGGTGGGGCTTCCAAAACTCATGTAGACCGAATATTTAAACTCCAGAAAAGAGCTTTGAGAATATTAGGCAAAAAAGATGCTCGAACATCATGTAAGGAATTGTTTATAGAATTTAAAATTCTGACTATCTATTCAATGCATATGTTTGAAACAATAGTATTAACTGTAGAAGATACGAAATATACCTGTTGTAATGCAGAAGTTCATGATCACAATACTAGACAAGTACAAAATTACCACATAATACACAGAAGACTGAAAAAAACTGCAAACAGTCCATATATTAATGGAGCAAAATACTTCAATGCACTGCTAAATGAACTGAAGGTAATAACTGGAGAGACATTCAAAAAACATCTAAAATCATGGCTCATTGAGGAGTGCTTCTATAGCCTACTGTAGAAACTAAAATCTGAAGTATTATTATGCAAATAATTTGGACTACATTCTTAAGTTCCTATTATAAAGTAAAATTAGATTGTATACTGTTGTATTGTACAACCAATTGCTATGCACGTAATTACATGTTTCACGCAAATAAATTACAAATTACAAATACCATTTCTGAAAATTACTTTTGGCTCTTCCAACTTCAGAACTAAGATGGCTGAGTGACCTGTGGATCTCCACACAATCCAGTTCTGTTCATGCCCCAGCAGTAGGCTTTCTGAGAGGAGAGTCCAGGAAGAGTTATTGTTAAGTCAAGAAATCCACAATTGTTTCCTTGCTGTAGCTGCTGCTGTTTGCAAAACTGGAGTGGTCTCCAGGAAATTTCTCCTGGACCTCAATCTTTTTGTTCTCTCTGTGTTGGCAACTATTTCACAACAAATATATGCTGCAGCTATGTGTATAGTTTATAAATAATTCTTGCAACCTGCTGAATTATTACCACTGTGAAAATGATGCCATTATCATCTACTGGTGGACAGCAGAATGCATTGGAATCATCCCTGCAGGTGTAAGACTGCAAGACTGCAGCAGCATGCCTGTACAAGCTAATGCAAAATTCTTAAACAACTTGTGATGCAGGACGAATCAGGTATTAATGTTTAAGAGGTATGAAGGGAAATTAAGGTAAAGGTCACACAGAAAATGCAGCTCACACCAAACTGATGTTGAAATCAGGTGGTCAGCAAGTGGCTGTAGCTCACTCTGAACTCCATTGTGGTCAGGTTTTAATTTTAACTGTCTGCAGTGTCCTGTAAACAACCACTTAAAAATGGATATGCCAGACAAGTTGCCTGGCCATGGATACATAGTGTTGCTCATGTGAATCCAGTGTGGCTTGCTATTTAAGAAATAAAGCAAAGTAATTCTTGAACTATAAGTTTAACTACTGTAATGTGCTTTTTTTTGATACTGCTCTCCACTCTGAGCCTATTCACTATACTTATCATCACAGTTTAAGCAACATATTCAGCTTAATGTGAAATCTAAACTATACAGCCGGCCGGAATGGCCAAGCGGTTCTAAGCGCTACAGTCTGGAACCACGCGACTGCTACGGTCGCAGGTTCAAATCCTGCCTCAGGCATGGATGTGTGTGATGTCCTTAGGTTAGTTAGGTTTAAGTAGTTCTAAGTTCTAGGGCACTTATGACCTCAGCAGTTGAGTCCCATAGTGCTCAGAGCCATTTGAACTAAACTATAAATCTCACTGATATTTATCACACATCACATACTAGAAGAACCCATATTAATTAGTCAAGGATTTCTTGATTAACTTCTTATATTAAAGCTAGGAAACAACTGCCACTAAATGAACATTCAACATCCTAGGAAACAACTGCCACTAAATGAACATTCAACATCTATTGTTAGAAGAATAGAAACAAGAAATTCTTCAACACCAAGTTCCAGTTGCGGAAATGAAAATTCCAAATGTGCCAAATGCAATTTCTGACCATCAAATTGTTACAAAAAGCTGTAAAAACATGAAACTTTCTGGTAGATTAAAACTGTATGCTGGACCAAGAGTCCAAGTTGGGACCTTTGCCTTTCTTGGGCAAGAGCTCTACTGACAAGTAAAGGTATTGCATTTGAATCTCAGACTGGTACACAGTTTTAAAGTGCCAAGAAGTTTCAGTGCACACTCCACCGCAAAGTGAAAATCTCATTCTGTGAAAAACATGTTTGCAAATCTCATATTAAAAACCACTGCCCAAATTGTGAAATGTAATAAGTTGTCTGTACTGATTTTTAGCTGAGCCAGCTATGAATTTAGAAATTACAGCTAGTGCAGTTTTCCCAGTTATTAACAATTTATTTTTTGTTCAATTTCAAAAGAACTGCACAAAAAATATTTTATTACTTCACAGATATGACTTAAAGCTTCCAATGCTCTAATATTTATTTCATGGCAATTAATACCCTGTTCATTTTTAATATAGGAAACTGAGATTTTACAAGTTATTGTTATTAATTTAATTGACAATTTTCTGGAGAGATAGGGCTTTCCATTTAAGTGAATGACAATTTTTTATGTGACTGCTTGCTTATAATACTGAAAATTTATTTATTTTGTTGCAAACTTAACCTAAAATTAAAATTACAATAACTGAATAATTTGTTAGTATTATATTCTTAATAGCAGTTGGATCATTATGATTTGAAATAGCATGTCTGTATTGCTTTCTTAAGGAAAGGAACAGGCTCAATGACAGTTACTATAACTTTTTAAAATTTTTATTTATTTTCAAGGAGGCAAAAATAATGAAAACTCTTTTCTCTGTAAATAACTGCAAATAAAAGTGCTTAATTGTGAAGGTTTTCAAGCATGTTTATAAATAATATGTATGAAGGAGAATTGAAATTTAGATAGCTTTGAAATAAGTGAATAATTTAAGAAAGATTTGAGAATCGTATGAAAGAATTAAAAGCACAAGATGATAGCTGTGGTGCAGGCCAGTCAGCAAGGCAAATGTATTAGAAAACAGCTTCAAAACTTAAAAAACAAAATGTTGCATCCAACAAAATTTAAAAATTTTGAAGACCAATACCCCTATTTGGCCTTAGCTTTGGAATTATTTATCATCCTACTGGCCAATACCTTGTGCATTCTCAAGTGAACAACAAATTAACAAACAGAAATCAATTTCTAGTAAAATAACTTTAAAGTGACAATGTTTCAAAATTTTCTGCTGATGAGTATAGATCCCCATACTTGCAGTTATTGTTATTGTGTAAAAAATGAAAACTAGTGTCTCATTTTTCTGCAAGATTCTAAAATAGATATTTCTATCAAATTAAAATTTGACTATAAGCAAGACATATACAAAAACAAGTGTAATATTGAATTGTACATAAATTCCAGGTAAACTGTACAAATGAGTACTAGTATTTTTTGCAATTCAAGTAACTCATTTCAAGTGGGCTCCATAAATTACAATACATGAACCCCAGCAAGATGCATGTACACAATTACAACATGCGTTTTGTTGCTTAGTATTTTCTCTCTGTTTTGTGTCAGTTTATACATAAAATTGGCGCTGGAATGTTGTTACCTGTAGCTACAGTCCTTGCGTAGATTTGGTACTATTTTCTCAGTTATTTGTTTGAAAAGTTTCATCTGTCGACATAAAGTTCCTATAATTTCTAAATAATTCTTTCTTTCTTTTTCAAATTCATTTTGAAGGTCTTTGTTTTCTGATTCAAGAGTGTTAAGCTAGAATAAAAATATTTAAGAAATAATTAACATTTACAATTTAATTGTTAATATATGGACCTAATCTGCATCCACACTTCAACTGTTATTTTAACACTGAAAGCATATAACTGATATAATTGTACATACCCTCACTTTATCCTTCAGAAATCTTTGTCTTAAACTCAATTCTCGATCATTATCTGAGTCCTGCAAATGAACATACATTACTAGCATTTTGAAATAGCTCAGTCCTCTACATGCTTACAGCCTACCATATCTGTCTATTACCTCCCTTTTTGCCATGACTTCAGAATTACTTATCCTACTATGCTATATACAAAGTGATTAAAGGATAATCTTATGGTTTTTGAGGTATAACTGCATTAATAATTTTAAGTTTAAAGTCTCATTACTATCAAAAACCCTGAACTTGTTACTAAAATATTCTACTTTTGAAATAATACAAGCATTAAAGATACAGCGAAGCTCAACCCAATAAGGTCGTGAATACTACAAAGATACTAATAGTCTTATTAAATGATCAATATAATGACAATATTTGAAATGTTGATGTGTTTACAAAATAGTATCATCAAAATCAATGTACTCCTGCAGCCGAGCAGAAATGTGCACTGATTATAAGGATGTTGTTTTACGTTGGGAAGAACAAACTTGTTATAAACTACTACAATATACCTAACCTAGGTAATCCTTATTACGTGTTGGTTGTCTTGATTTCAGATAGTGGCTAAAAGCTACCACCATTTCAGTGTATAATATTCTACTTCAAACTGTAGTTATCTTCCATTATTCTTTTCTATGAAATAGCTCTCAGTAGATTTAACTGACTATAAATGTTTATTATAGATATAAGTGCAAACATGTCTCAAACAGAGACTATACTCAAACTGAAACCAAGCCTTTTCCATAATTTCAAATGTTACATATTGATTGACATTGTTATCTTTGCTGTCCATGACACAGAGTACTCTGAGATCCTTTTTGGCACATGGTACAGCATTGGTAGCTCCATGCAACACCTGCTGTGACATTGGGGTGTCTGCTGATGAAATCCATCTGCCACACGCCATCCAGGAAGTACCGCAAACAAAATAATCAAATACAAAACAAATATCTGAATATATACAAGATATTATCTACATTTAACATGAAGAGAGTACAGAAAATTTCACATCTCTTAATGTTTATGGAAAAATGCCCAAATTTAATTCAGCCACATTCTGTACCCTCATGTGGCATGCTGAAACACAGCTCATAGATGTTGATAAACACTAGATAAATTGTCAAAATATTGTGCAAGAAAAATAGAATCTCCTACCTAGCAGAACACACCAAAATGAATCTTCCATCAATTATACTATATCATAATACATTGAGGTTTCCACATAATTTGCATAAAGGAAGTGACACCATGCAATTAAGTTGCTGGAACAAGAATGTGGTAACACAGCATGAGGTACTAAAGCAGTTAAGGTCCTGGACTTCCAATCTACTTCTTCTTATCTTCTAAGGGACTCAAAGATCTCATGCTGCTATCACATGTTCCCTTCAACTGCTTCTGTCATGTGATGCTTCTTACCAATTATTTACACCAATCCTGTTGCATGTTGTATTAATTTCATTTAGCTATGTAGTAGTAGGTCCCCCCTCGGTCTTTTTAACAACTGAATACTTGACTACTCTTTCACTCTGATCAGATGGCCAGACCACTGAAGTCTTCAGGAACTTATTATGCTCATTATTTTTGCTTTTTGTGATAGCATTTGGATTTCTATGTTGTCTCTTTTCTTCCAGTTTTGTGATTCATTATCACAGTATGGACCACATATTTTCCTACAAACTTTGTTTCAGAAACTTGTAACCTATATTATTATGTTTAGTTAAACTCCACATTTACACTACATAGGTTAGGATTGATGATAGTATTATACAGCTTCAGTTTAGTTTTTATTCGCAGTACTTCAGATCCTGTGCAAGTTTTTATATGAAGTGATAGCCTCTGTTAGTGCTTTTCAGTCTCAATTTCAAGTCTAGTTGTCTCTGATTTTGTTTGTCTGTCAGTGCACCCAGAAACCAGAACAGTTCAGTACATCTGAATTTATGTTTGCCTCTTAATAAATAAGATTGGTTTTTTGTTCATTCCTACACCTTTGAATTATCATGTATTTTGTTTTCAGATTGTTTAATTTTAGGCCAAGTTTGTATGCCTCCCGCCCATGAACCATAGACCTTGCCGTTGGTGGGCAGGCTTGCGTGCCTCAGCAATACAGATAGCCGTACCGTAGGTGCAACCACAACGGAGGGGTATCTGTTGAGAGGCCAGACAAACGTGTGGTTCCTGAAGAGGGGCAGCAGCCTTTTCAGTAGTTACAGGGGCAACAGTCTGGATGACTGACTGATCTGGCCTTGTAACACTAACCAAAACGGCCTTGCTGTGCTGGTACTGCGAATGGCTAAAAGCAAGGGGAAACTACAACCGTAATTTTTCCCGAGGGCATGCAGCTTTACTGTATGGTTAAATGATGATGGCGTCCTCTCGGGTAAAATATTCTGGAGGTAAAATAGTCCCCCATTCGGATCTCCGGGCGGGGACTACTCAAGAGGATGTCGTTATCAGGAGAAAGAAAACTGGCATTCTACGGATCGGAGTGTGGAATGTCAGATCCCTAAATCGGGCAGGTGGGTTAGAAAATTTAAAAATGGAAATGGATAGGTTAAAGTTAGATATAGTGGGAATTAGTGATGTTCGGTGGCAGGAGGAACAAGACTTCTGGTCAGGTGACTACAGGGCTATAAACACAAAATCAAATAGGGGTAATGCAGGAGTAGGTTTAATAATGAATAGGAATGTGGGTAAGCTACTACAAACAGCATAGTGAATGCATTATTGTGGCCAAGATAGATACGAAGCCCACGCCTACTACAGTAGTTCAAGTTTATTATATGCGAACTAGCTCTGCAGATGACGAAGAAATTGAAGAAATGTATGATGAAATAAAAGAAATTATTCAGATAGTGAAGCGTGACGAAAATTTAATAGTCATGGGTGACTGGAATTTGGTAGTAGGAAAAGGGAGAGAAGGAAATGTAGTAGGTGAATATGGATTGAGGCTAAGAAATGAAAGAGGAGGCCGCCTGGTAGAATTTTGCACAGAGCACAACTTAATCATAGCTAACACTTGGTTCAAGAATCATAAAAGAAGGTTGTATACATGGAAGAAGCCTGGAGATACTGACAGATTTCAGATAGATTATATAATGGTAAGACAGAGATTTAGGAACCAGGTTTTAAATTGTAAGACATTTCCAGGGGCAGATGTGGACTCTGACCACAATCTATTGGTTATGACCTGTAGATTAAAACTGAAGAAGCTGCAAAAAGGTGGGAATTTAAGGAGATGGGACCTGGATAAACTGACTAAACCAGAGGTTGTACAGAGTTTGAGGGAGAGCATAAGGGAACAATTTACAGGAATGGGGGAAAGAAATACAGTAGAAGAAGAATGGGTAGCTTTGAGGGATGAAGTAGTGAAGGCAGCAGAGGATCAAATAGGTAAAAATACGAGGGCTAGTAGAAATCCTTGGGTAACAGAAGATATACTGAATTTAATTGATGAAAGGAGAAAATATACAAATGCAGTAAATGAAGCAGGCAAAAAGGAATACAAACATCTCAAAAATGATATCGACAGGAAGTGCAAAATGGCTAAGCAGGGATGGCTAGAGGACAAATGTAAGGATGTAGAGGCTTATCTCACTAGGGGTAAGATAGATACTGCCTACAGGAAAATTAAAGAGACCTTTGGAGATAAGAGAACCACTTGCATGAACATCAAGAGCTCAGATGAAACCCAGTTCTAAGCAAAGAAGGGAAAGCAGAAAGGTGGAAGGAGTACATAGAAGGTCTATACAAGGGTGATGTATTTGAGGACAATATTACGGAAATTGAAGAGGATGTAGGTGAAGATGAAATGGGAGATACGATACTGCGTGAAGAGTTTGACAGAGCACTGAAAGACCTGAGTCGAAACAAGGCCCCCGGAGTAGACAACATTCCATTGGAACTACTGACGGCCTTGGGAGAGCCAGTCCTGACAAAACTCTACCATCTAGTGAGCAAGATGTATGAAACAGGTGAAATACCCTCAGACTTCAAGAAGAATATAATAATTCCAATCCCAAAGAAAGCAGGTGATGACAGATGTGAAAATTACCGAACTATCAGTTTAATAAGTCACAGCTGCAAAATACTAATGCAAATTCTTTAGAGAAGAATGGAAAAACTAGTAGAAGCTGACCTCGGGGAAGATCAGTTTGGATTCCGTAGAAATGTTGGAACACGTGAGGCAATACTGACCCTACGACTCATCTTAGAAGCTAGATTAAGTAAGGGCAAACATACCTTTCTAGCATTTGTAGACTTGGAGAAAGCTTTTGACAATGTTGACTGGAATACTCTCTTTCAAATTCTGAAGGTGGCAGGGGTAAAATACAAGGAGCGAAAGGGTATTTACAATTTGTACAGAAACCAGATGGCAGAAAAATTTGGAGTAGGTATTAAAATCCATGGAGAAGAAATAAAAACCTTGAGGTTCGCCGATGACATTGTAATTCTGTCAGAGACAGCAAAGGACTTGGAAGAGCAGTTGAATGGAATAGACAGTGTCTTGAAAGGAGGATATAAGATGAACATCAACAAAAGCAAAACGAGGATAATGGAATGTAGTCGAATTAAGTCGGGTGATGCTGAGGGAATTAGATTAGGAAATGAGACACTTAAAGTAGTAAAGGAGTTTTGCTATTTGGGGAGCAAAATAACTGATGATGGTCGAAGAAGAGAGGATATAAAATGTAGACTGGCAATGGCAAGGAAAGTGTTTCTGAAGAAGAGAAATTTGTTAACATCGAGTATAGATTTAAGTGTCAGGAAGTCATTTCTGAAAGTATTTGTATGGAGTGTAGTTATGTATGGAAGTGAAACATGGACGATAAATCGTTTTGACAAGAAGAGAATAGAAGCTTTTGAAATGTGGTGATACAGAAGAATGCTGAAGATTAGATGGGTAGATCACATAACTAATGAGGAAGTATTGAATAGGATTGGGGAGAAGAGAAGTTTGTGGCACAACTTCACTAGAAGAAGGGGTCGGTTGGTAGGGCATGTTCTGAGGCATCAAGGGATCACCAATTTAGTATTGGAGGGCAGTGTGGAGGGTAAAAATTGTAGAGGGAGACCAAGCGATGAATACACTAAGCAGATTCAGAAGGATGTAGGTTGCAGTAGGTACTGGGAGATGAAGAAGCTTGCACAGGACAGAGTAGCATGGAGAGCTGTATCAAACCAGTCTCAGGACTGAAGACCACAACAACAAGTTTGTATGCTTTTTCTGTGAGCTCCACAAATAGCTGTCTAACCTCAGTTTCACTTTTTCCTGGGAGTACTATATCATTTCCATACACTAACATCTTAACTTTATTTCTCAGGAGAATCCCAGCAGGTATCAGTTTGAGTTTACTCTCAACTCTCTTGAAGGCTACATTAAAGAAAGAATGGACCTCGTCTTAGTCCTGGTTTATTTCTAAAATGACCATATTTTATTCCATTAAGAAAAAGCCTCCTTATACTATCATCCATGCAAATTTTACAAAGACTGATAGGTTTAATGGGAAATCTAAATTTTTTCATTACATTCCAAAGGCTTTGACTCTGAATGAAGTCACAAGCTTTCATGAAATTTATGAATAAGTAAGCTTTTTTTTGTTTACACTCCCATACTTTCTCATTCACTTTTCTAACTACAAATATATTGTTAGTAGCGGATCTATCTCTGTTTGAAAGCGTCTATCTCTGTCTGTGAAAACCATTTTGATAATCCCAATTACAGTGACAAAAGTCATGGAATAGTGATATGCACATACACAGATGGTGATAGTATTGCATACAGAAGGTATATAAGGGCAGTGCTTGCCAGAGCTAACATTTGTACTCAGGTGAGTCATGTGGAAAGGTTTCGAACATGAGTATGGCTCCATGACATGAATTAACAGCCCTTGAATGCAGAATGATAGTTGGAGCCAGAAGCATGGGACATTCCATTTTGGAAATCATTGGGGAATTCAATATTTCATGATCCACAGTTTCAACAGTGCTGATACACATTTCAGGGATTACCCCTCACCATGAACAATGCAGTGGCCAACAGTATGATGAACATATCCGTTATGACAGTGTGGTGAAATTTGACATTAATGGGCTGTGGCAGCAGATGACTGACACAACTGCCTTTGCTAACTGCATAGCCTTGCCTGCAGCACCTTTCCTGGGCTCATAACAATTTCAGGTGGACCCTGGAAGACAGGAAAACTGTGACCTGGTCACAAGTGTCCCAGCTGATGGTAGGGTTCGAGTGTGGTGCAGACCCCATGAAGCCATGGATCCAAGTTGTCAACAAGGCACTGTGCACGCTGGTGGTGATGAGGAAAACCTGCGAAAGTTACGCAAGCTTTGTGCACGAAAACACATTTCAAGTACTTTCGATTGCCGATAGTGAAAATGCAACTTACAGTTCGCATGAACGATGGGAAAAGCAAAAAGGCACTTTGGGGAATAAGGTAAGAGAAGAAAATTTACTGACGCAATCAACTGTGAAGGAGGTCAATATAAATGTGCCAACCAAAATTTGTGTCGAAGTGTGTAGTAAAACAATACAAAACGATTCGCAAATTGTGAACTCCAATAACAGGAAACTGTTTGTGTTTTCAGACAGCCATGGTCGTGGACTTCCGAGTAAACTAAAAGAAACAACTAAAACATTTTCGTGTGGTATAGTGAAACCAGGAGCCCCACTTAGCAAAATTAAAAAAAATGACCAAATCCGCAGAGGCAAAAAATCTGCATGATAAAGACTTCGTTGTACTTATGAGAGGCGCAAACTATGTCTACAAAAATGAAACACCGAGTGCAACGCGCGATCTTAAACAGTGTCTGAGGAACCTCACTCACACTAACGTAATACTTGTCAATATTCCACATCGCTATGATCTTGTAGAGATGGTCATGTGTTAATAGGGAAATAGAAAGTGCCAACAGTCAGTTTGCAAAAATCTGCAGACATTTTAAAAACGTGAAATGCGTTGATATAAGCAGTATTGGACGTAGATTCCACACGCAACACGGACTTCACCTGAATGGCTTGGGGAAAGAATATCTGACAAGCCTGATAACCAGGGTAATAAAAAACCATCAAAATAAATTCAAAACCAAAACGATAATTGCTTTGCCATCGCCTGACTCCATAACGAAAACGCTTCAAAAAAATTCATTAGAAACTTCATCATCAGCAGCAAAACATGTAAAAAAAGACCAAATTTTAACAGAAAGAACAGTGGACATCGATTTCAACAACAAAAGAACTACTGTTCCTCATCAGCCAAGTATTATTTTAGACGAAAATAACAAAAACGAGAAGACTCCAAGTTCACAAGGAAACACAGCAGTAGTGGTAGAACCAACATTTGAAGTGTCAGAAACAGCACCACAATCAACAACAACAAATAGAAGGCTGTTGGACAGAAGAAATGCTGAGCCTCCTTCTCATCTCAACGATTTTTTATGTGTGGGCCTGAAGAAAAAGAAGGGACAACAGTAGGTAGTGTCAGGTGTCTCCTCTCTCCTGTCTCAAGGCAGACTCCAATGGATTCTCAGTCAGGTAACAGCACTAATAGAATGAAAAAGCAAGAGGAAGGCATCTCGTTCTTCCATCAAAACATAAGGGGCCTCTTAAACAAAACAGATCAACTCCTTATTAACATTAGTGAAAAGGACAGTATAAATAATGCCCAGATTTTGTGCTTAACTGAGCACCATGTTACTGATAAATGTGCCTTGCCATCTATAGTAAGTTATACTTTAGTAGCATACTACTGTAGGGAAAGTAAAGATAAAGGTGGAGTAGCAATTTATGTTAAGGATAGTGTAGCATACAAAGCTATAGATATTAAGAAATATTGTGTGGAACAACAATTTGAGGCATGTGCCACAGAAATAACAACTAAATTATACCCAATAATAGTGTTGGCTGTATACAGGGCTCCTTCAGGTGACATAAAAACTTTTCTGCATTCAATGGAACTCCTACTGTCATGGCTACTTTCAAAAGCGAAGGATATTGTAGTATTAGGTGATTTCAATATAAACTTTTTGACAGAAAATAAGAATAAAATAGACTTTGAGATTGTGATGACCTTACACAATCTGACATCAGTAATAAACTTCCCAACAAGAATTACATCCGAGTGCCGAACTATGATAGACAACATTTTTTTAGATGTAAATAGACATCAGAATTATATTGTCAGGCAGGTTATAAGTGGGCTTTCAGATCATGATGGACAAATTCTCACTATTTATGACGTTAATCTGTTCAAAAAAGAATTTCCTCAATGGAAATTCATAAGAGTAATTAATGAAGAGGCGAAAGGAACTTTCAACCACAGGTTGCAGCAAATGGATTGGTCTTTAGTATATAGCCATGATGATGTTGATACTAAATTTAACTGTTTTATAAATGAATTCTGTGCTCTTTTTGAAGAAATATTTCCCAAGAAATGGGTCAGAAACAGGGCTTCCAATTCTGTAAGCAAGCCTTGGATTACAAAAGGTATAAAACAGTCATGTAAAACCAAAAGGGAAACTTATGCTGCAATAAGATTCTGTAAAGATGTAGAAAAATGGGAACACTATAGAATATACTGTAAAATTTTGAAGAAACTAATACAGAAATCAAAAGCCCTTTATTATGAGAAGAAAATAGATAATTCTAATAATAAAATAAAAGCAATTTGGAGCATTGTAAAAAAAGAAACAGGAAGAGATACAACAAGTAAAGAAGATATAAATAATATCAGATATGAAGGTATCCTAGTAGATAACCCCAAAACGGTGGCTGAGATTTTTAATAAACACTTCCTATCAGTAACTCAACAGATTGGTTGCAAGCCCGATGTTGATGAAGCTGTAACTCTTTGTCAAGCCGTATATTCAAACACAATTTCAGAAATGCACCTTAATCCTGTCACTGTAGAAGAAATTCAAAAAATCATCATGTCTCTAAAAAGTACGAATTCTGCAGGGGTTGATAATATATCTAGTAATTTATTGAAATATTCTTGTGTGTGGATAAGGGACATTCTCTGTCATATTTTCAATGCTTCCCTTCAGAAAGGTGTTGTTCCCAGTAGACTTAAGTATGCCATTGTGAAGCTCCTGTACAAAAAGGGTGATAAAGATGAACTAACTAACTATCGACCTATCTCTTTGCTGACAGCTTTCTCCAAAATTCTAGAAAAGCTAATACATGTAAGAATTACTGATCATCTCATGAAGAACGAAGTTCTCAGTAAGAGCCAGTTTGGCTTTCAAAAGGGCCGTTCAACAGAAGATGCAGTCTACGCACTTGCAAATGAAGTCCTAGAAACTCTTAATGAAAAAATGCTAGCACTTGGTGTCTTCTGTGATTTATCCAAAGCGTTTGACTGTGTTGATCACCAGATTCTCTTGCAAAAAGCAATATTAGTAGGAATAAGTGGTGTTGCGGGCAATTGGCTACAGTCGTACCTCCAAGACAGAAAACAAAAAGTTGTGTTGAATAGTTCGGGTGGAGTATGTGACACTTCCTCAGATTCTGAATGGAGTTCCATTACATGTGGAGTGCCCCAGGGCTCAATTCTTGGGCCACTATTATTCCTGATTTTTATAAACGATCTACCATCATGTACAAGCCTGCCGTGTAAATTTACATTATTTGCTGATGATACCACAATTTTTATGAGCAGTAGAACAGACAACAATCTTGAGGAACTCATTAATCACATATTTTTATGAGCAGTAGAACAGACAACAATCTTGAGGAACTCACTAATCACATACTCTCAGATATGGTTAATTGGTTCAAGGTGAATGGTCTCTCATTAAATTCCAGCAAGACCAGCTTTATTCAATTCTGTACAAAAACAGAAAAAGAGAGAGATAAGTGTGACATGTGGTAATCAACCAATAGTTAGAACGGAAACAACAAAATTTCTTGGAGTGCACATTGACAAGAAAATGAATTGGTCTTCACATATTATTGATCTCTGTAAGAGGCTTAGCTCTGCTACCTATGCTTTACGGGTTGTCACTACATGTGTTGAACCTAACACTGCAAAAGTGGCATATTATGGCTATTTTCATTGTCTCATTGAGTACGGAATTATTTTTTGGGGCAACCAGCCATTAGCAAGGAAAGTGTTCATTGCACAGAAGCGAGCTTTAAGAATTATATGTGGATTGCGCCCAAGAGACTCTTGTAGAAATAGTTTTCGTAATCTTAAAATATACACAACTGCATGCCAATATATTTTTTCTCTCATGTGTTTTGTTTGTAAAAATATAGATATATTTCAACCAAACAGTAATTATCATGAGCATAACACACGGAGGAAGAATGACATACACAGTGAACTCAGAAATTTGAGCCTGGCACAAAAGGGTGTCCACTACACTGGAGCAAAACTCTTCAATGCTCTTCCTCCCGAAATAAAGACAAAGATTCACAACAATAGTGAGTTTAAGAAAGCTCTAAAAATATTTTTGCTAGAAAAAGCTTTTTACAGTCTAGATGAATTTTTAACTAAATAAATTGTAATATTTTAATATTATATAATACAAGTTGACATAATGCCACTATGAATTTTATTTAACCTGAGCTCTGTAACTGTGTGTGCTCCGTATGTGTTTTCTGTAGTGTTTTAATGATTCTAAGAAAATATGTATTTTCTTTTTCTATATTGCTGCCCAAAGAATTTACTGTATAAACTTTTATATAATTATGTACTCAAATTTCTGTATATGCTATAAGATTATCAGATTGTATTTGTAAAAAACTGACTCGTTCCACGTCCTTGTGTATCCAACACAGTTGGACCTATGGAACACGAAATAAATCAAATCAAATCAAATCAAATAATGGTGTGGGCTGTGCCACAGCAGGTGGAGACAGCCACTTGCCATTACACCTTGTCAATGTTCTGAGCTGATGTCTTTTACACCACACTTGCACATATGGCAAACCATAGTGCACACAATGGGATGTTCCACACTTAACAACTACCTGTATCTTCTAGTCTCCACAAACATCTTTTCTTGGCCTGAGTGGTTAGAAGTGGAACACATTATATCACAGAATTGACATGTGACACCACACATTCCTCCATGGCCACAATAGATGTTTAGAAACCCATCTTATTTGACAATTACAAACATCACATAACATTGAAAAATGTCAGACAGACAAAATAATTTTAACTTTTATTCAATTATTATTATTATTATTATTATTATTATTATTATTATTATTATTATTATTATTATCATCATCATCATCATCATCATCATCATCATCATCATCGTCATCTGTCCGTAAGGTCACTTAAGACCAAACCCATTTTTAATTCTTCAAGCAATGTATGAGCATATCTTTTTTCGTCCAGTCCATTTAATTAATGAATATTTAGTTTCGAGCATAAACTTTACACTTATCATGCATTACAAAAATCACCATCACATTTATCAATTTTTTAGTGTGACATATATCTTGACACATTATTTCTTTTTCTAGAATTTATGAGAGCTTAGCTCCCTCTATTTCATTTTCATTTTAGAAAAATATCTATTATGTAATTCAGCTTGCTTAGATAAAAGAGAGTGTCTCACACTTAACATAGCTTGTCAAAATACCGGTGTAGGCTCTACGTCTGTTCAACCATACAGTTGTTCATTCCATGCTATAATCTAGTAAATGACTTTCCCATTACACATTTTACTGCTTCATTTGTATTGGCTTTCCCTTGTACCACCATCCAGCTACTTTATACATACATTATTTCATTTGCATAAATAAAAGCATAAGAGATATTTACCCTGTTTGATAAGTCTATATCGTTATTACATTACAGTACTGTTCCTCAAACGTAATTGCATTTACTTTTCTTTCCATTTCTAGATTACAGCCTCATAAGTTTCTCAAATTTATTGAGATAGAAAATGTTTTAAGTTCACCTTTACCATAAGGAGTCAAATGCTGACATTTTAACCTACACCACACTCCACAGATTCATATCCCAGATCTGTGGTAAGTCAGATACATGTGTAAACATAAATTCAAAGAATCATCAGTGCCCGGGTAAGTCTATTAGCCTTTAAATGATTTGGAGAACACTTGAAAAGTGTGACTAACAGTCACTGTAGAGCTTCTGCAAGAGCTGTGCTTACAACTTTTCTTACGGACAGATACAGTGTAAATATCTTTTCACCTTTCCAGTGTTAGTGTCTCTTTGTTATTGCCTCTGTACAAAAATGGTTCAGGTCACTGTCTATGGATTCACCTAACCAAAGATTAGACTGTCCCTTCCCTGGGTTTGTCTGCCCTTCTCCTCTCCAATACCTACAAACCATCTGGTATGCCCCATATTAAATATTTAACAGTATGCCCAGCCTCTGATACTTATTTCTATGCATCTCAATGACAAAGCTTCTCTGTAGGATACCAACTCTACTTGGTTACTTCAAACACGTTTCCTGACTCCTTCTTTTGTACTTTTTACCTATATTTTTTCTAATACCATAACTTACATATATTCTATTATGTTATCTGATACTGAGCCTTCCCTCATGTTATTCCTCCTATATTTATTTTACCATCCTGCACGTTTCTCCAAGAAGTCTCCACCTTCCAATAAGCACCAATGATTGTCTGCTGGGATATATTCGTTGTTACCAGATTACAAGGGTTATCTTTATTACTAAACCAGTCACAGTCTGCTCACATAAAAAAATGCAAAAATGTGCTATGGATGTTTACCTAATTTACATGTACATTTTTTCCATTTCTTTAGGCAAATGCTCACTATGTACAGGATGATTCAGAAAGATAGAACAGAGTTCATCTCTTTATTAAAAAGTATGAAAGATAGAAACACACTGCATGTTACTGGACAGAGGAAGGCTCAAAGTTTTATGTTCACACTGACACTGTATAATACATTCAACATGAGCACCATGCACTATTCAAAAAACAATTAAATGGCAGGCATTTATTCCACACATCAATCAGCAGGTCCCTATTTATTGAATTAATAGCTTCAACAATTCAAGTTCTCAGATCTTGAAGAGTAGCTGCCATAAATGGAACGAAGATTCTGTCTTTTATGAACTGCCACAGAAAAAAGTTGCAAGGTATGATGTTGATGACCCTGGAAGCCAAAAATAGCGAACAAGATCTTGTTGTCCAAAAAAGTTGCAAGGTATGATGTCTGATGACCCTGGAAGCCAAAAATAGCGAACAAGATCTTGTTGTCCATCTCTTCCAATCCAACATTGTGGGATGGTGTTATTAAACAAATGCCAAATCTCAACGCAAAAGTGAGGCGGGGCACCAGCATGCATAAAAATGAAACCACTGGAATCTTTGTGGTGAAGTCAAGGAAACATCCAATTTTGCAGCATGTCCACCTGTGACATTCCTATCACAGTTTCCTCCATAAAAAAGAGAGGTCCATAAAGTTTGTGAACACAAATAGCACAAAACACATTCAGTTTTGGCAAGTCTCTTTCACATTTGATGACAATGCCAGGATTTTGTGACCCAGAAAGTGTCCTCTGCCATATCCTGAAGAATTAAAATGCAATATTGGTATCTCCCATTATGGTTGCCAGGACACAACTGCTGCAGTAACTGAAACCTCTAAGCTTCATATGCAGGCATCATTTCAGAACACTTCACCCTATTGTTTGAGGAGGTTGGAGTTCCTGACCTGCCTATTTTGTGGACTTCCAAGGGCTTCTGTTTGAATGTATCACGGATACTCTCACCATTTACATCAGACTTGTATGGCCAACCAGCACTCTTCTCTGTGCACTTGCAACCAACTTCGAAGAATATTTTATGCTAGCCATAAATCAGCTTGTGCAGAGGTGGCTTCTTGCAGAATAAATGACAGGTTGCATGTTGCACTTGAACAATGGATTAGTTTGTGCGAATCCCAACACACAGAATGATTTCCCTTGTGGTGTAGTTGCCATGTTGCTACAAACAGACAACAGCACAGCTGTTACAAAACTTTGAACTTTCCGCTATCCAGTGAGATGCACAATGTGGTTCTATATTTTATGGTTTGTCTGTAATAACAACTGAAATCTGTTCTTCCTTCTTGAATCACCCTGTATACTAAAAGGTAACATCTTGAGCTCTTAATCTTTCCAGTATTTATAAGGTAAAACATGTCTTCATAATAGCTCACCAGTCCTTTGATTTTATGCCTCTTGGTGTAATATGTTAAGACCTAAAGCGTTTTTATTTAATTTACTTAAGTTGTTTATTCATTGGTGCACCCTCATCAGAGATAATGCAAGCCTTTTTCTATTATTTCTGCACATCAGCTGTTAAACAATTGAAGCACCTCTTTGTGATGCTACCTAAACATGCAAGCACATCAAGATATTCTCTGTAGTCAAGGTTTCCTTTTCTGCATCTTCACTTCCTTCTTGTGATATGCTTAACATGTATTTTAACATCAGCCATTTGTCAAAAAATTAAACAAATGTATATATTGTTTGCCTCACTTAACAGCATTTATATCTCATCATCATACATGTGTTACTTTGCCCCACTGTCATACATTAGCAGGTTGTAATTACAACTGGGCTGCAGAAGAGAAGCATTTCAGCTTTAGAAACTTATTATGTAGAAAAAGGGATGACAGAACAGGTGCTCTTGTGAGAGAAACAAGAAAGGAAATTTATGAATTGGTTTGCTAGGATTGAAGAGAGAAGAGCCCTGCAGACGGAACTCTGCACACCAGGATCCCCATCCTGATGGGTTCTTCACCAAGACACCAGAGGATAAAGAATTTTCGGCATACTCTACAGAAAGGACTTGTCTCGGCTTCACTCTTACAGGTCCCAAAAATTAATATTCCTACGATTAGCACAAAGAGAGGAAGTAACCATGCATTAGTAACTCATTGAGTAGTCATTGTTATAAGTATGTCTGTCTGTTGTCATTACCCGCACGTCCTGTTCTTGGTTTATGGTATGTAACTTCACCTATAAAAAGTCATACAGACACAACCATAATGCATCATAGTATAGGGAAAGGAGAGGAGTGGAGGAGGGGAAACGAGAGGAGTAGAGGAGGAGTGGAGGGGGGGGGGGGGGGGAGGGGGACACGCAGAGAGACTAGCGGATGTAATGGTCGAATAGAAGGCTGTTAATGCTGGAATGAGAGCAGGAAAGGCTCAAACTATTCTTGGGACCAAAAGCTGGCTAAAACCCCAAGTGGAAAGCACTGAGATATTTAGTGAGTCATGGAATTTATATCAAAAAGACAGATTAGAAGCCATAGGAGGGGGAGTGTTCATTGCGGTTGCCAAAAATACGGTCTCCTTTTAGGTCAAAGTTGAGAGTCACAGTGAAGTTGTCTGGTCACACAGCAGGTGTAGGTGAAACCAAGTTAATTGTTGGATGTCATTACCAGCCACTCAATTCTGCTGTGGCAGTTCTAGAGTCATTCAAAGAAAGTCTACAGTCAATAGTACATAAATACCCAGGCCATGCAATGCTAGCAGCAGGTGACTTTAACCTTATGAATATAGACCGGGATGACTATGGATTCATTGCGGGGAGGGGGGGTACAGACAGACAGTCATACAAAATACTTTTGAACATGTTTTCTGTAAACTGTCTTGAGCAGCTAGCTTGGCAGCCCACATGCAATGGAAACATCATAGACCCTGCAGCTACAGTGTTGTGGATTTATTCAAGCATACTCTGACATCAGTATTTCTTGTATGATGGAGAATATTTCAACCAGATGGACAGCGTTGCTATGGGAAGCTCATTAGCTCCAGCTGCAGCCAATCTGTTCATGGGGTACTTTGAAAACATGGACGTGGAAAGCTGGGAGAATTCTTGGACGACATCAGCAACATCCATGACAACATCAAGTTCACAGTGGACATAGAGACAATTGGTGCCTTGCCATTCCTTGATGTCCTTGTCTGCCGCAAAACAAATGGGCCTTGGAGCCACAGCGTTTACCGGAAACCCACCCACAAAGACTGATATCTGCACAATAACAGCTATCACCATCCATCTCAGAAACTTTCTGTTCTGAGGACCTTAGTGCATTGAGCTGAAACCATCCCAGATTCTGAAAACTTGCTGAAGGAACTGAGCCACTTATGGAAAGTATTCAAGGAAAATAGCTACAACAACTGCCAGATTTTGCAAGCTATCTTTCTGAAAATACGTAAGCAGGAAGACTCCAAGGAGGACACCTCGAAGAAGATTGTGTTCTTGCCATTCTGTGGCTCAATAACAGAAAAGATAAGCCTCTCCTAAAGAGGCATAAAATTGATTCGGTCTTCAGGGCTGTAGCAAAAATTTGACAGATCTTGAGGCCTGTGAAAGACAACATAGGCGTCAAAATGCCAGGAGTATATAAAATACCATGTAGGTGTGGACAGTTCTATATTGGACAGACTGTGTGTACCATTGAACAGTGCTGTGTAGAACACGAGAGATGTTTTTGTCTATGGTACCCAAAGAAATCAGCAGTAGCAGAGCATGCATTAGAAAACCGTCATCATATTGCATTCAAAGAGACATCTATTATCACATGGACTAACAGTTTTTGGGATATCATAATAAAAGAAGTGATCGAAATAAAAATTTGTGACAACACGCTCAATAAAGACGGCAGCCTGCAGCTAAGCACAGTGTGGGACCTGGCCATCAGAAGGTTGAAGAGGGCACGGGGGCTGCACAATGCAAACATTACCATATATAGTGCCAGAGCGGGTACCAGTGACATCACAGAAGGCAGCGCGGCTATATAAGGATGGCAGCAGCAACCAGAAGACAGTCACCACTTGACAATGGCCGAGGAGTACTCAGCCAAAAGCTCTTGGATTTTAAACCACTTGACACAGCTGGATGCCTGAGAAACTTTTAATAGTACATATCACCATGAAACTATGCCCTCCTGTATACAGACAATTGTTTTTCCCTCACTCCATTTGTGAGTGGAACAGGAAAGGAAATGACAAGTAGTGGTACAGGGTACCCCCGCCATGGACCATATGGTGGCTTGCGGAGTATCTATGTAGATGGTAGATGTAAATGGTAGATGTACATGTAGTTATGGGAACATGGGATATATTGCAGGAAGAGTTCCCACCTGCACAGTTTAGAAAAGCTGATGGCAGTAAGGATCCAGATGGCGCAGGCCATGAAGCTGTTATTGAAGTGAAGAAAGTTTGTTGGACAATGTTTTCAGTAACTGGGTGATCCGACTGTCTCTTGGCTTCAGTTTGTTGGTGGACATTCATGTGGAGAGAAAGCTCGTTGGTCATCATTCTCATGCAGAATACAGCACAGTGGTTGCAGCTTAGCTTGTAGATCATATGACTGATTACACACATAGCCCTGCCTGTGATGGGACACGTGATGCTTATGACCGGGCTGCAGTAGGTGGTGGTGGGAGGCTGTATGGAACAAGTCTTCCATCTAGATCAATTACAGGGATATTGAGCCAGAAGGCAAGGGGTTGGGCAGCAGCAGTGCACTAGGAATGGATACGGACATTGTGTAGTTTTGATGGGCAATGGAATACCACTGTTGGAGGGGTGGGAAGGCTACTGGGTAGGATATTCCTCATTTCAGGGCATGACAAGAACTAGTTGAAACCCAGACAGAGAATGTGATTCAGTTGCTCCAGTCCTGGGCAATGCTGAGTCACAAGGAGAATGCTCCTTTCTGGCTGGACGATGCAACTCTGGGAGTTGGCTGGTGACTGGAGAGATATGGCATAGGAGACTTTTTCTACACAAGGTTGGGAGGGTAATTTTGGTCTGTGAAGGCCTCAGTGAGACACTTGCTATATTTTGAGAAGGACTGCTTGTCACAACAGATGCAATATCCAGGGGTGACTAGGCTGTATGGAAGGGACTTCTTCATATGGAACAGGTGGCAGCTGTCAAATTGGAGGTATCACTGGTATTTGGTAGGTTTGATATGGATGGAGGTACTGATGTAGCCCTCTATGAGGTGGAGCTCAACACAAGGAAGTTGGCTTGATGAGTTGCAAAAGACCAAGTGATGCAAATGGGGAAGAAGCAGGTGAGCATCCGGAGGAATGTGGACAATATGTCCTCACCTGCAATCTGGATCTTGAAATATCATCAGAGGACCTGAACCAGGTGAGGAGTTTGCGATTTTGGGTGGTTAGGAAGGATTACTCTAGATGGACAACGAATAGGTTAGCGTAGGCTGGTGCCATGCAGGTGCCCATTCTCATGCTATGGATTTGTCTGTAAGTGGTACCTTTAAAGATGAAGTAATTGTGGCTGAGGATATAAGTAGTCATGGTGACCACGAAGGAGGCTGTAGGTTTGGAATCACACAGGCATTGGGAAAGGTAGTGTTCAACAGTGGCAAGGCCGTCGGCATTAAGGATGTTAGTTAAAGGGAGGTGGCATCAATAGTGACGAGCAGGGCACTGTATGGCAAAGAAACAGGAACTGTGGAGAGACAGTGAAGGAAGTGGTTGGTGTCTTTTATATAGGAGTGTAGGTTACAGATAATAGGCTGAAGGTGTTGGTCTGCAAGAGTGGAGATTCTATCAGTGGGGGCACAGTAACTGTCCACAATGGAGCATCCTGGGTGGTTGGCTTTATGGACTTTAGGAACCAAGTAGAAAATAAGAGTGCAGGAAGTGGATAGAGGGAGAGAGAGAGAGAGAGAGAGAGAGAGAGAGAGAGAGAGAGAGAGAGAGAGAGAGAGACGTTTTGGGTGGGTCTGAGGATTTCAGGTAAGAGTGGAGACCCAGTTGTATTTCTGGAATGGCGTCACTGTGACAGGATTTGTAGGTGGATGAGGAAGATACAAGACCTTTCTATACATCCTCTCATCACCATCTACTCAAGTCCAGACACAAGCATCACTTATCCCATCAAAGGCATGGCTGCCTGTGAAAGCAATCATGTGATCGACAAGCTAAGCTGCAACCACTGTGCTGCAGTCTCCGAGAGCATGACAACCAACAAGCTGCATGTCCACATGAATGCACACTGACAAACTGTGGCCAAGAAGCAGTTGGACCACACAGGTGCTGAACACGCTGCCCAACATAACGTTCTTCACTTCAATGATGCTTCACAACCTGCACTATCTGGATCCTTCCTGCCAACATCAGCTTTTCTGAACTGCGCAGATGGGAACTTTCCCTACAATATATCCTACATTCCCATAAACCAACAATCCCCCCCCACCCCCCCCCACTCCTCCCCCCACCCCCACCTCTTCAACCTCAGCCTTCATCACTCCCTGAGCATCACCCACTTATCCCCTTCCCTGCTCTCACTCCAGCACTATTAGCCTTCTGTTCCACCATTGCACACAATAGTCTCTCTCTCTCGTCTTTCCCCCCTACTCTTACTTTTCTCTTTTTTTTTTCTCCACCTCTACTTCCCTCCTTTTCACTGCCTCCCAACCCTTGTGATCTCCTGCCTGCACCTAACTGCCCTATCCTACATCCTTTCACGCTCCCACAAGCATCACTTTACTACCCCCACCACTACCCTGCTATGTGTCCACCTCCCCACCCCAGCCTCTCCTTATCCCACCACCCAGATTACTTCTCCCATCATGCACAATTGCTCAGAGTCTAGCTGCACTGGCCAGCAACAGTGGTCATGTGTGTTTGAGCTGGTGCACCTCTCTGTGACTCATCATCTCCTCCATATGGTGAGTACCAACCTATCCTTTCCATAACACATGGTATGTCATCTATATTTAGCAACCTTACATAACATATTTTGCTACACTTCATCATGCTTATGTACCTTTCTTACAAAATATAAAGCATATGATGGATATTGAATCATCCTGTGTTTGATCATTTTGTGATGTTGCAGTTCTTCTTATGTCCATGCTTGGTGTGAAAATAGGATGAGAAATTCCGCCATATGCAAGAAAACTTTTCAGTTTCGTTTTACGCAGACATGTTTCAGTACTTTTTGTGCTGTCTTCAGTGGCTTATTTTATTTTCTTACTGTAAAATTGTTGTTACATATTAACAGTTAGAGAAACTTTTGGTACAAAATATGTACAGCTGTAAACACCACTATGGAAGACAAAAAGTCACCACCTCACCACCTTGTATTCGTATGACTGACCTTCAAAGAGAAATGCCATATATTTGCAGCATTCTTCTGTGAGTGGAACCTGCCAGAATCCAGCTGTCAGATCCACTCTAGACATCAATTGTACATTCCTTTAGTTCTGTACCAGCTCATTCATCTTACCAAGATGATCTGTTTTCCACACTACGATTTTATTAACCCTTCTAGTGTCAAGTACAATCCTGATTGTATTATCCCTTTTCTGCACAACTACAATTGGGTTACAATACTCGCTGCTATTGAGCTGAATAACTCCCTAGTCCAGTTTCCTCTGCAATTCTGCCTTACAGCATCTCAGTTTGCCATTGGTATAAGATATGGCTGTACCCTAATAGGCTTGTGATTCCTTACTTGCATACGGTACACAAACAAATTCTGGTAACCACACAATAATTCAAAAAATTGACTTTTATTCTCTTCCATTAGTCCTTTTGTATTGTTCACCTTATCTCTAATGCTGTCAACTACATCTAATTCACTAATCCTGTTATCTATATATACATTAGTCACCAATCCTTCACCAGAAAAATGAACTTTTAATCTTATTGTGATTCTGATTTTTGCCAGCATTCAGGTCAATATATCTGTCTTGGTAAATGCTTGGTAAATGGTGCTACTAGCATGTTGTTGTTGTGGTCTTCAGTCCTGAGACTGGTTTGATGCAGCTCTCCATGCTACTCTATCCTGTGCAAGCTTCTTCATCTCCCAGTACCTACTGCAACCTACATCCTTCTGAATCTGCTTAGTGTATTCATCTCTTGGTCTCCCCCTATGATTTTTACCCTCCACGCTGCCCTCCAATACTAAATTGGTGATCCCTTGATGCCTCAGAACATGTCCTACCAACCGATCCCTTCTTCTGGTCAAGTTGTGCCACAAACTTCTCTTCTCCCCAATCCTATTCAATACTTCCTCATTAGTTATGTGATCTTCAGCATTCTTCTGTAGCACCACATTTTGAAAGCTTCTATTCTCTTCTTGTCCAAACTATTTACCGTCCATGTTTCACTTCCATACATGGCTACACTCCATACAAATACTTTCAGAAATGACTTCCTGACACTTAAATCTATACTCGATGTTAACAAATTTCTCTTCTTCAGAAACACTTTCCTTGCCATTTCCAGTCTACATTTTATATCCTCTCTACTTCAACCATCATCAGTTATTTTGCTCCCCAAATAGCAAAACTCCTCATTTCTTAATCTAATTCCCTCAGCATCACCCGACTTAATTCGACTACATTCCGTTATCCTCGTTTTGCTTTTGTTGATGTTCATCTTATATCCTCCTTTCAAGACACTGTCCACTCCGTTCAACTGCTCTTCCGGGTCCTTTGCTGTCTCTGACAGAATTACAATGTCATCGGCGAACCTCAACGTTTTTATTTCTTCTCCATGGATTTTAATACCTACTCTGAATTTTTCTTTTGTTTCCTTTACTGCTTGCTCAATATACAGATTGAATAACATCGGGGAGAGGCTACAACCCTGTCTTACTCCCTTCCCAACCACTGCTTCCCTTTCATGTCCCTCGACTCTTATAACTGCCATCTGGTTTCTGTACAAATTGTAAATAGCCTTTCGCTCCCTGTATTTTACCCCTGCCACCTTTAGAATTTGAAAGAGAGTATTCCAGTCAACATTGTCAAAAGCTTTCTCTAAGTCTACAAATGCTAGAAACGTAGGTTTACCTTTCCTTAATCTTTCTTCTAAGATAAGTCGTAAGGTCAGTATTGCCTCACGTGTTCCAGTATTTCTACGGAATCCAAACTGATCTTCCCCGAGGTCGGCTTCTACTAGTTTTTCCATTCGTCTGTAAAGAATTCATGTTAGTACTTTGCGGCTGTGGCTTATTAAACTGATTGTTCGGTAATTTTCACATCTGTCAACACCTGCTTTCTTTGGGATTGGAATTATTATATTCTTCTTGAAGTCTGAGGGTATTTCGCCTGTTTCATACATCTTGCTCACCAGATGGTAGAGTTTTGTCAGGACTGGCTCTCCCAAGGCCGTCAGTAGTTCCAATGGAATGTTGTCTACTCCGGGGGCCTTGTTTCGACTCAGGTCTTTCAGTGCTCTGTTAAACTCTTCACGCAGTATCGTATCTCCCATTTCATCTTCATCTACATCCTCTTCAATTTCCATAATATTGTCCTCAAATACATCACCCTTGTATAGACCTTCTATGTACTCCTTCCACCTTTCTGCTTTCCCTTCTTTGCTTAGAACTGGGTTTCCATCTGAGCTCTTGATGTTCATGCAAGTGGTTCTCTTATCTCCAAAGGTCTCTTTAATTTTCCTGTAGGCAGTATCTATCTTACCCCTAGTGAGATAAGCCTCTACATCCTTACATTTGTCCTCTAGCCATCCCTGCTTAGCCATTTTGCACTTCATGTCGATATCATTTTTGAGATGTTTGTATTCCTATTTGGCTGCTTCATTTACTGCATTTGTATATTTTCTCCTTTCATCAATTAAATTCAGTATATCTTCTGTTACCCAAGGATTTCTACTAGCCCTCATATTTTTACCTACTTGATCCTCTGCTGCCTTCACTACTTCATCCCTCAAAGCTACCCATTCTTCTTCTACTGTATTTCTTTCCCCCATTCCTGTAAATTGTTCCCTTATGCTCTCCCTCAAACTCTGTACAACCTCTGGTTTAGTCAGTTTATCCAGGTCCCATCTCCTTAAATTCCCACCTTTTTGCAGCTTCTTCAGTTTTAATCTACAGGTCATAACCAATAGATTGTGGTCAGAGTCCACATCTGCCCCTGGAAATGTCTTACAATTTAAAACCTGGTTCCTAAATCTCTGTCTTACCATTATATAATCTATCTGATACCTTTTAGTATCTCCAGGGTTCTTCCATGTATACAACCTTCTATCATGATTCTTAAACCAACTGTTAGCTATAATTAAGTTGTGCTCTGTGCAAAATTCTACCAGGCGGCTTCCTCTTTCATTTCTTAGCCCCAATCCATATTCACCTACTATGTTTCCTTCTCTCCCTTTTCCTACACTCAAATTCCAGTCACCCATGACTATTAAATTTTCGTCTCCCTTCACTATCTGAATAATTTCTTTTATATCATCATACATTTCTTCAATTTCTTCGTCATCTGCAGAGCTAGTTGGCATATAAACTTGTACTACTGTAGTAGGCGTGGGCTTCGTGTCTATCTTGGCCACAATAATGCATCCACTATGCTGTTTGTAGTAGCTTACCCACATTCCTATTTTCCTATTCATTATTAAACCTACTCCTGCATTACCCCTATTTGACTTTGTGTTTATAACCCTGTAGTCACCTGACCAGAAGTCTTGTTCCTCCTGCCACCGAACTTCACTAATTCCCACTATATCTAACTTTAACCTATCCATTTCCCTTTTTAAATTTTCTAACCTACCTGCCCGATTAAGGGATCTGACATTCCACGCTCCGATCCGTAGGACGCCAGTTTTCTTTCTCTTGATAACGACATCCTCTTGAGTAGTCCCCGCCCGGAGATCCGAATGGGGGACTATTTTAGCTCAGGAATATTTTACCCAAGAGGACGCCATCATCATTTAATAATACAGTAAAGCTGCATGCCCTCGGGAAAAATTACGGCCGTAGTTTCCCCTTGCTTTCAGCCGTTCGCAGTACCAGCACAGCACTGCCGTTTTGGTTATTGTTACAAGGCCAGATCAGTCAATCATCCAGACTGTTGCCCTTGCAACTACTGAAAAGGCTGCTGCCCCTCTTCAGGAACCACACGTTTGTCTGGCCTCTCAACAGATACCCCTCCATTGTGGTTGTACCTACGGTATGGCCATCTGTATCGCTGAGGCACGCAAGCCTCCCCACCAACGGCAAGGTCCATGGTTCATGGGGGGGTATTTGGACCAAAATTCTGTTTTTAAAAAAATATTGGTACACAGATTAGGTACTACAAAAAACTTCTGCACATAGGTAACTCCATCCACATCTACCTCAAAGATGGCTTCACTTTTAATCAGCTTAAGGTGGCTGCCATTAGCCATCTTAATTTTCATACTGCTTACATGATACATGACAACATCTTCACTATTTACACGACTGAAATTACTCTGTAACATAACACACATCGCTTCCAATGGCGACCAAATATTCTACAGCTGCATTATTACCATGACATTTCTGAAATGCTGAATCTTTTAAAAGTATTCTTTCTTCACCTCAGTCTGCCAGTAAATCCCTCTCAATCTCTTTAAAGCTACCAATGCACATTATGTTAATTACATTACTTGGAGGTTCAACATCAATATCACTATTAAACATGTCATCAAAAACAGCACAAAATTCTGGCTGAATTTAACTTAATCTGCACAATTTCCTCACCACTTTATACTTCTAGGTTGCCCACATTTGTGGTAACAATTGACTTAAAAATCTGGCCTGTGAAACATAATCATGTAGCTGGAACTCATCCTCCACTTTACTGAGCTAGTCAGAACACATATCATAAGTGGTCCTTTGCTCTTCATCATTAACAATGACTAAGGTCTTTACTTCATCTTGGCTATCTTCGATGCTTAAATTGCTACCAAAATTGCACTTGTAAGACCACAGTGTGCCATTTACTGTGTCTGTAATAGTATCTGCTTGTTGCTGTCAGCATATGCAAGGCTTTTTGCATGCCTGACCACCACTTCCACTACTGTGGCAGGTTCTTTTTCCTGTCTGTTAGCAGTACAAAAATCCAACCATTGAACTATTTCAGCCTGATCCACAGAAAAATTAATTCCCTTTGCCATTTGTCACCATTAATAAATGATTCTTCACTCTGGCTGCCCCACTCTAGTACTGCCAAACTGACACGATCATCATCCTCACAAGATTCCAGATTGAATAACACATTCAAATCGACATCTACAGATTCAGTTGTCTGATTGTGGCTTTTTCTAGATTTACTATCATGCTGCCTCCAGCCTTTCCACAATTCTTTATTCCCTAATACCATCTCCACATTGAACACTCCATTTCCCCACGACCATTACTATCATTGAGCCTTCTCCGAAACCCATCTTTGGTGCTGTTTCCATCATATTTCTAGGGTGTACACACTCCTCGACAAGTGGGAAATCCAAGAAAAACCTGTTAATTTTTTCTTACGGCAGAAAACTGGGAAAACATGGGACTTTTTCAATGTTTTAGTTTTCAGTTAAGTTTTTGTAATTTTGACTGGTAACAACTAATTCTCTGACAAATAATTAAAGAATTTTACTGCATCCCACTACTGCTGAATAATACTGCAGCAATAAACATAAATGAGAGGGGGAAAAGAAGAACAAAAATAGAACTTAAGTTGCAAAGGAGCTGTGCCATTTACAACAACCAAACACAGTGCATACACAAGTGTCTGGCAACAGCAAAATCTATTAAAGGCTTTAGGACAAAGACAATCCAATACTTAATAACAACATACTTTTTACGATGAGCACAGTATCACAACAACTGTTTACATTAGGTTTGTCTGAGCAATTGCCAACAGGCTCATGTGCATGCTCGTGAGTCACAGAGAAACAGTACCTTCTTCCACTTCTGGCTGTTAGCTGTGTCAGCAGTGGCAATAAGCAACCAGATGGTGCCCAGAAAAATTTTTCTGTTGTGCCCTAGCCGCCAGATTCATGCATGCACAGAGTAGACTGAGTTGTAGTGGGGAGGCAGTAGTCTTCACATGACCTGTGTTCACATTCAGTGATTTCACTGTTTCATCTTCATTTACAGGTCTCACAAATGAGAAGATAATGGATTTCTGTGGCCAGGAGCTATCAAGTTAATTAAAATATATTCACATAATTATGGAAGGCTCAAATAGGTTATTAGTTTCAGTTTTCTGATTTTATTTTATTTCAACATTTTTGGCAGTCAAACATTATGTGACTTGAAGATCAAAGACATTATTTCTGTTGATTTGCTAAGGAAATTTGGCTTTTATTAATTTTTTCCACAGACAGTCAATTTATTTGAAACAAAATATTTCATTCCACAGTATTGGCTAGTTTCAGCTGTTCACTGAATTTCAAATTCACATTTTCATCTTTTGGCATGTATGGCTTTATACCACAATAAAGAACAAAACATGAGATAATTCAGTACTGGTACTCCAAGAAAATTTACATCCCAAAAACCACACTGGAAAGCTTAATATAAGTTTGGGGCTTACTTCATTGTCAATCTGGAAATACAAATGTGCACTTTAAGCCAAATTATGCATTTTGGTATGAAACTTCCCGGTGGATTAAAACTATGTGCCAGACTGAGACTCAAACTCGGGACCTCGTAGTGCCTCGAGAGCATCAGGGTAAATTCTTGAGACACTTGTATTTCCACCATCTCAAACACATGATATTTTAAGGATGAGTGTGTGAGAGTGGAAATGTGTCTACTGCACCATGATTTATGTGTGTGCAGGATGGGCATGTGCTACAAGAAGACTAAAGTTGTGGTGGTCTACCGGCACTGACAAGTGGTGGCCACGCACGCCTTGGAAGCCGTATGTCCAGCACAAGGAGTAATCACAGGCTACTCTTTGGCAGTGAAATAGTAGTGACTGTTATGAACAAATGAAATAGTTTTTATCTAGAGACTCATATACTCTGTTGTTTGACTTGCTAGGAACAAGAACTGTTTTGACAAGGGTTCTTAAAACCAAAAGAGACTGTAATGATATATGTTAAGCACTAAGGTTTTCCAGACAGGGTTGATTTGCAAGACCTGAAAGCACACGTGAAACTTGTGTAGTTGTTTTATTGTGAAGGAGAAAATATAGTGAATTTGATATGAAAGTATTCTGAGAGTAAGAAATCATTTCAAAAGTAGAGAAGTAGTTCAGTATCATTTCCCTAACCAGCACGAAATCTTCGGAGAAGAAGCATTGTGAAGATTGACGCAGCCATCTGTTCTGAGAAGAAGACTGGCTGCACACAATATGTAAGTCACCCGCGAGAGACATGGGAGTCTTGCACCCCAGTACCGCACAGTCTCCGGTCATCAGGAAAACATTAGAACCTTTGCCTTTTGTGGGCAAATGCTCTACCAACTGAGCTACCCAGGCATAACTCACAATTCGTGCTCACAGCTTCAGTACTGCCAATACCTTGTCTCCTACCTTTGAAACTTCACAGAAGCTCTCTTGTGAACCTTGCAGAACTAGCATTTTCGGAAGAAAGGATATTGCAGAGACATGGCTTAGCCACAGCCTGAGGGATGTTTCCACAGTGAAATTTTCACTAAGCAGTGGAGTGTGCACTGATATGAAATTTCCTGGCATATTAAAACTATGTGCTGGACTGAAACTTGAACTCAGGATCTTAGCCTTTCACAGGCAAGTGCTCTACTGACTGAGCTATCCAAGCACAACTCATGATCCTTCCTCACAGCTTCAGTTCTGCCAATACCTCATGTGCACTGATATGATTGGAAAGTAGGAGATGAGGTACTGGTAGAATTGAAGCTATGAGGACGGGTCATGAGTTGTGCTTGGAAAGCTCAGTCAGTAGAGCTCTGCCCGTGAAAGGCAAAGGTCCCAAGTTCAAGTCTCGTTCTGGCACACAATTTTAATCTGCCAGGAATTTTCAATTCAGCACACACTCCATTGCAGAGTGAAAATTTCATTGCGGCATTCTGGTATGGTTTACAAAATTCTGATGCTCATGGAGTATCCTCTGATGTCCTGTTCCTTTTATGATATAATGTAAGATCTCTTAATGTTTTGTATGTATTAACATATGGACTTTCTATGTTATCATAGCTGCACATGCCTGATTTCTGCCACACTCTGGCACCTGCTGAAAATAACGTATTTCTAACAGGTTGCAGGAAAAAATTGTGAGTGGTTGTTTGAAAAGCATTACTTTCAAAATAAATTTCCTGTTACGCAAGATGAATTATGTTATGTGTGAGGATGTGTGATCAATTTCTTACACCACAAAGTGTTTTACTCTCATTTAAAACTGAACACTTTGAGAAACAGACACTTAGAAGAATTTTGAGCTCCAAATTTATTTATTTATTTATATACTTGTTCCATAGATCTGTACATGTGAGCAAGTCACTCAGATGTGGAACGTGTCAGTGTACATAATAAAATACATAGAATAAAGACATTGTTATAGTATTAATAACAGTGCACAAAAGTCACTTATTAGCTTAAAAACTAGTCAACATAAATGTGAAGATAGCAATTTCATATTTAGGGCATTATTGCATCTATTTTAACCTCGAACAGTAATCAAAACTCCCCACTTTGGGTTTAAAAGTGACCCAAAAATGGAAATGAGAAAAACAGGAATTTTTACATTAGGGCATTATTACATTAGTTTAACAGTAAACAGTGTCAAAAAATTTAAAAACATCTTTCCAATCTGGGTTTTACTTATTTCTCTGAAAGAATTCCTCTAGTGAATAAAGTGAGGTCTCAAGTAAATAATTTCTCAAGCTACGTTTAAATACTGATGTACTACTCCTTATACTTTTGATGCTGTTGGGTAGGGAATTGAAAATTTTGGTTCCAGCGTACTTTACCCCTTTCTAAATAAGTGTCAAGTTCTTTAACTCACAGTGGAAATCCTCTTTTCTTCTGGTGTTATGTTCATGATGTAGGCAATTCGTTTCATACAGAGTGGGGTTATTTATTATGAAGCACATCAGTGAATATATGTACTGAGATGTTGCTGTCAGTATTTCAAGTCGTTTAAAAAGATTTCGACATGAGGTTCGTGGAGGTACACCACAAATGATTCTTATTGCTCTTTTTTGTGCTGTGAGGATTTTCTTTGCGGCAGGTGTATTGCCCCAGAAGATGATGCCATAACACATGACTGAATGAAAATAGCCAAAGTAAGCTGACTTTGAGATGGTAATGTCATTGAAGCGTGACAAAATTCGTAAAGCAAATGTTGCCGACATCAGCCGTTTTAGTGTTTGTAGAACGTGATGTTCCCAGTTCAGCCTACTGTCCACGTATACGCCTAGGAATTTTGATAAGTACACTTGCTTTATCATCTGATCATTCTGTGTGATAACTATTTCTTTTGGGTTTTTGTGGGTTGTCTGGAACTGGATAAAATTGTTTTTTTTCAGGTTTATTGAAAGGGAGTTAATACTAAACCAACCCAGAACTTCTTTAAGGATATCATTGACCTCAGATTCTAAGTCAGTAGCTGACACATCATCCACCACAATGCTCGTATCATCAGCAAACATTGTAAATTTACACTTCTTATTGACGGATAAAGGCAGGTCATTAACATATATGAGGAACAGCAAGCGCCCAAGCACTGATCCCTGTGGCACTCCATGCTGCACAATTCCCCACTCAGAGTCCACTGTATATTGTGATACACTATCTGAAACATCTAGAATAATCTTCTGCTTCCTATTTTCGAGGTACGATTTTAACCAGTTCCCTACAGGTCCTGTAATTCCATAATGACAGGCATTCTTGAAGAGTATCTGGTGATCTACACAGTCGAACGCCTTTGATAGGTCACATAAGACACCAATTGGCAGCCTCTTGCTGTTTATAGACTCTAGAACATCATTTGTGAATGAGAAAATTGCGTTATCTATTGAAACTCCCTTTTGAAAACCAAACTGCTGACTGTTAATGATGTTCAGGTCACCAAGGTGTGCCACAATCCTGTTGTACAGAGCTTTTTCTAGGACTTTTGAAAATGTTGTTAATAGAGAGATAGGGCGATAGTTTGACACATTTGTAGCATCCCCTGCTTTGTACAGGGGCCTGACAACAGAGTATTTCATTCTATCTGGAAACACTCCTTGTTGCATGGATGTGTTGCAGATGTGAGACAAAACTTCGGTCACTTCACTACAGCAAGCCTTCAACAGCTTGCTTGAAATATCGTCGATACCAGCAGAATGTTTATTTTTCAAAGACTGTATGATTTTTTTGATTTCATTGGCAGTAATGGGAAGCACACTTATTTGACTGAAAGGTTCTGGAAAATTATTTTTCATTATACGGGCAGCTTTATCTACAGAACCATGGCAACCTATCTGTGTTGGGACAGTTAAAAAATGTTGGTTAAAGATTTCAGCAATTTCCTCACTATTAGTTATCTCTGAGTTGTCAACAGTTAAAACAATATTTTTGTCTTTGGTGTAGTTTACAGTCCCTGTTTCTCTCTTTATCACATTCCAGATTGTTTTAATTTTATTTTCAGAATTAGTAATTTCAGATGCTATACACATACTTTTAGAGTTTTTAATTACTTTGGCAAGAATTTTACAGTAGAGTTTATAATGTTTTAGCTGAGCAGGGTTGTTAGAAGTCTTTGATGCTATGTAGAGTTGTCTTTTTCTCTGACAGCAAGCTATGATGCCCTTAGTGAGCCATGGTTTTTTTGCAGCCCTTGCAGGTTGGACTCTGTATGACTTTTTTGGAAATACACTTTCAAAGATACCTGCTATCTCATTTGTGAATAAATTGTATTTTGAATTAGCAGTTTCTGCTAGATAAACAGGTGTCCAGTCACTATGCTGAAGACATGACCTGAACGTTTGAATAGCTTCCTCACTTATTTTCCTTACTGTTTTCCATCTAAGTGAGGTGTCACTCAGAGGAATTCCCAAGCTGTTGAAAGTAACTCGTTGTCCGTCATGGTCAGACAGACCATTTATAACCATTTCCATATTAATATGGTTGACTTTACTCTGATCAACAAAAACGTTATCAATGAGAGTACTGGAAGAGGTTGTGGTTCTGGTGGGCGAGCTAACCACGGGAACAAGGTTGTACGTGCACATGAGATTTTCAAACTCCACCTTGCAGGGAGAATTAACCAAGAAATCTATGTTAAAATCCCCAACAACTACCATGCCCCTATTTTTTCTACTTAAGTACAACAAAAGAGTATCTAATTGTTTAACAAACACTTTAAAATTTCCAGATGGTGCCCTGTAAACTGCCACAACTGTTAATCTGGAGACAGTGTCTGGCACCTCTATAGCACATACTTCAAAATGTAGCTCAAAGCAGAATCTTTGTACATCTATTGCCGTGAACAAGACATTGTTTTTTACATATACAGCTACTCCTCCTTTGTCCATATAGTTCCTGCAATAAGACGTTGCCAAAACACAGTTGGGAATAGGGACCACTTCAATACCAGCAGTGATGTGGTGTTCTGTTAGACACAGAATGTGGGCACTGTTTATACCTTTTGTGTCTTCTATATTTGCTGTGAACTGGTCCAGCTTGCAGTATAGGCCTCTTATGTTCTGATGAAACACTGTTAACTTTTGTTTGTCTTTAATTGTATTGCTGTTTGAGTGAACTTTCGTTTGTGTATTAATTACTTGTTGCAGATTTTTGTTACTGGACCAAATCCTGCTAGAGTTGGCCCAGCTCACTAGTTTCCCTCGTTAGTTAGGGCTATGACTGGTCTGCTTTCATGATCGTTATTGTTTAGGCCTATTATTTCATGAAAAGCTTTTACAATGTCTGCTGCTAGTTTATTTTTGCCAAACTGATCTGGATGTAGTCCATGCTTTGTGAAGCAGTGTCTCTCATACCTGTCTGTATCCAGTAGTGTCACATTCGTAAACTTAGTGCAAAAGTGTTTCAGTTTACTACTCGTTGGGCGAATTTCTCTGTTCACACAAGACCAGTCTGCCAGGTCATATCTCGTGGGCACAGTTGTTAGTATTATGTTTGTATGCTGTAATAACTGCAGCAATACGAGTAGCTTTTTAATGAAAGTGCTGGCCTCGTTGCAATAAACATCGTTTGCTCCTGCGATTATCGCAACACAGTCTTTTTCCGTGAATTTAGCACATTCTGTGTGTATGTCTTCAACCACATTCACGAATTTTGCACCTGGTTTAACAATTGCTGATATACACGAACCATCTTGAGCAGAGTTCGACATGCATGTCGAAATATTGCGAGCATGACTGTCTCCAAATATTTTTACGTAATTTTTCCGTTGTGTTTGTTTACGTACGCGATCGGAACTTTTTCTTATGCAACCACGTGTGTTTCGTGTACACGTGTTGCCGTCTACTACAATTTTAGATGCACTGTTTTTGTTATTTGAATTATCACTGTTTATCAAGCACTGAACTTTGTCCACTGTTGAGGCTTCTTTACTCACTTGTGGGCTTCCTTTCTTGTATATAAATGTGGCGTCGTCGACGGTTACGTTTCACGACGTACACAACACTGATCTACACACACTGTCGAAGCACTACCGGTTTGTAGAGCTGTATATCGGTCTTGGAGGACAGTGTATTTCACTTCTAGCACTTCAATATCGGTTTGTAGCATTCTGATTATTTCGTCCTTATTTTTGATAATGTTTGAAAATTTACTTTCACACGCGGCTGCTATGCACGGCTCACAGGTCCACAAATAGTCATCAGTTACGAGTTTTAAGTTGATCTTGCAGCAATTTTCATGAAACCAGTACTTGCAGGTTCTACACTGAATTCCTTTACGAACTTTTCTGATACACAATTTACTATTACTTTTATCTTCATAACTGGGAGCTGAACCTACACGTACTTTCTCTATCGGCGCCACCTTGCAAACTGGATTGGACATCTATGTCATTACTTAAAATTTTACTGGCACATTTGCGTGATGTATCTTAAATGGTAACAAACACAAAAAAGACCAATAATATATGTCAAAGCTAAGCTTTTCATGTAGCTTATTAATCTTAAAGACCAATCTTACATGTGAAAACTTCATTTTTCCTGTAGCTACACTATGTATATTAATTTAAACCATTGACTTTTCCTATTTGTGTGTTCACACTACTCAAAGTGATGACTACATCACATGTTTTATGCTCTGATCGTGGCCAACTAATCTATAGTTGGCTGTGTGCTCTGAATATCTGGTGTTAGTGGTTGGGAGATCATTTGACTTGAGCTACGATTGGCTTACAAAAGCGCATTGTAATCTCGATTTCCATGCTTTGGAAACTAACATGCTGTGTTTGGTGTAATTAAAATTTATACTTTCATAATTCGAAAATATGCAGTGTATTGTAATATGAGAATATCAGCATATGTGTTGCTGTACATCAAATATCTTTCATAAATGTGATTCCCCCCCCCCGGTTCCATTTTCTAAAGTGCTGTAATTTCTGTGCTGGTGTATAAAGCCTTAACCATTCAAAGAGTTGATAAGTTTTACAGTTCTGAGAAAAGTACACTGTCACCTAACGTGGAGAAAGTGTATATTTTTAACCAGGGAATTCAGGAAAAATTCATTATTTTTTTCCCCTTGTCCACATATACACCCTGTATTTTGTCCTCCCTTTGTGGATCACAGTAAGGAGAAAAACTAGTTTCCTGACTGGTGCCCAGTGCTGCATTGCCTATTATTTTCTGGCACATCTCTACTCAGTTGATTCCCATGGTTGTGTGAATTCATCTGAGAATTATTTATGTCACACTGGAAGTGCTCCCAGTCAACATCTTGCCAGCTCCTATCTCCTCTACTATTCCCATAGTTTTTGCATTACCAGCACCTTGGTTCTGATAAGACATTGCAGCATCCACTTGTTCTATGAACTCAAGAAAGTTCTCCATAGTTTCCTTGAGACTGTTGACAAAATATCACTGCAAATAATCTGGCAAATGCCTTTTCAGAGTTGACATCTCTGTCAGCATACCCAATGGTCTGTCCAAATGCACAAGTTTTTGGAGCTCAGACTTGCAAAATTTACACATGTTTCCATGGTTACTGCTGTAGCATGCACAGTTAAGAAATGCATTCTGCAGTTACATCTTGTTTTCTAAACCTCAACACTTATGTAGCAGTAGCGTCTCAAACATGGCATAATCAGTAAATGCTGCTACATTTTGAGTTGCCCACAGCTGCATTCCTCCATCAAGCTGCCATTTTATGAATTGGACCTTTGTCTCATTGGATGTGTCCTCCAAAAACAATCCTTACACAAGGTCAAGATCTAGAATATGGTATTTTCCTCCGCCACATTTTACCGAGTCCAACTCTGCCTTTGCCTCCATCTGCACTGAACCACATGGTCGATGCTATTTGACATGTATTTCCACGCAGACTCCATCTCATTCATCTCTTTTATTGCACTCTGTCTGCACTGAATTTAGTCTTTGTCCCAAATCATTCTTGACAGTAGTAATTCAATCTGCCAGCTTTTTCTCTACATGCCTAATTAGTGTGCTACTCCCCTATAAAATATTCTGGGTTCCATTATTTTGATCATTGACATCTTTTTGAAGTTGTGCATTTTGATCTTTTAATTCTTCAATTGCCTCAACTTGATTTTTGATCTCATCAATTACTCTCAGTTTCTGCATAATAGCTTGCAAAAGTGTGTGTGAATTCTCTGTTGCTAACATCCCAACTCCTTCCCCAGAAATTTTAATTTCATCTCCCTCAGGTGTAGCAGGGCTCCCCATATTGCTGTCTGCTCAATCTGAGCCACACTTACTGGGCAACTACTTGATACAGTCAGCCATGGCTAATGAACTGCAAACAGCTAAGCAAATAGTGAATGCTTCCCAACTTAACTTTGATCTGCGACCACCGTGCTGCTGGTGTTAAGATCATGGTTGCATGTGTCACATCAGCTAATGGGTGTGCACATGGCGAACACGTAGTGCACTGGAGGGAACCCTCGTTGGGGAGCTGCACTGGACTGGATCCAACCACATAGCTGTTGCCACGGCACACTGGAGCCCAGATCCTTGGTGCATAGCACTGTGATGAGTTTGTTAATGTGACATGGAGGTGATGATGATGGTGATGGATGCACATTCAAGATGAAAATGTGCCTCCAGTGCATTAGTAATCCCACCCTTTGGGATTCAGTGGTTGAGCTGACATCACAACTGCATTACTTCAACTTTACTTCAACTTCACAAATACTACAAAAACATTTAAAATACAGAAAAAATTATCAGGGTTATAAAAAAGCTAAATGTAAAGACTCCTGTAGACCCCTTTTTAAAACTCTGAAAATATTGCCACTGCCTTGCTTGTATGTATACGAAATACTAATTTTCACAAAAGGGAGCATCTTAAAAAAGGAAAATCTCTTCAAACACAACTATGATATATGCACACATGAAACTAGACAGAAGATGAACCTACACAGAGACACAGTAAATACAAACTTATGCAAAAGACGAGTGTATCATTCTGGAGCTATATTATATAACCATATGCCTTCGTACCTAAAATGCATACCAACATTAAATGCATTTAAAATAAAGTTAAAACAGTTCTTGCTTGACCACTGCTTCTATTCTTTGCCTGAGTTTATGGAATATCATAATAAGTAAACTTCATTTACCAAATTTCACTAATTGTCAATTCATAATATAGTTTACGTTGTGCTTATCATGTCATCTCACTAATGTAGTCAAAATGAGTACTGTATTGTAAACTAACTAGGTTTACCACTGTTCTATATCACATGTACAAACAATGTACGAAACTGATTCTTGTACCAATAAACAAATTTTTCACATACACTTGGCGAAGCCACCAGACAATGGTCAGGATATGTGGAGACAGGGTCTACACAAGTTAGTACATGTACTAAATCCAGCATTGCAGCTGACTACACACACAAGTCCAACTGGCACCGCAGCCAGCTTCTACATCATGGAGCATGTGCCATTCAAATGCCACTCACAAGCAAACCCTCTCTTTCACACATAAACACAATTTGTTGTGTCATAGGGTGCAAATTCTCCTTGGGTTATGGACCTGTCTCTGGGTCTACTAAGGATACTGCTTTTGCATGAGTACCTTGAAGGGTCCTCTCTAGTTACAAAAAATCGACTGGTTCCTTCTTCAAATTAGAACTAGAATGGAAATTCTGAACTAAGTCCTTGACCTGGAACCAGAGACAGTGGCAAGGGGCGGGAGGGCTATGGGGGCTATAGTCCCCCCCCCCCCCCCCCCCCCAATGGAGTATCATATAACACTGGATAAAATTGACTTCAGAAATCAGTGAATATATTACTCCAACAGATTCAATCATTTTTTTAATAATTAAGTAGCAATATAGGTTGCAATGTATTTCAAACACAGTTTAACAAAAAAATAAGAGTGGCAAATAGCTTACTATTTAAACCAATAAATATCATTTAACTTAAAATGGGCGTCTTATTATTTATTAATACACTTTTTTTACCCCGAACTGTAAAACAGTTACCAAAACTACTTTATGCAACACCAAATTTTACCAATTTGTTGGTGTTGGACCACAACAATGATTTTCCATTCCATCAAAACCCCCCTCGCCCCTCCATTAGCCCCCACTTGATTGACTTCTAGAATTGCCCCTGCCTGGAATGCAGGTGTAGTAGGTTTTATATTGTATTTTCAACTCCTGCATTTCACCCGTTTTTATACATTACCATGTACCTTATTCTGTAATATAAATTTTAACATGCAAATTCTTGTGTAAAACAAATATTCTCTAAGTTTCATTCTGACTTATTCCATACCCACACGGATTATCTCACTATATGTCTATGAAATTAATAATGAGTCTAATTTAATACATAATAAAAAGTAAAGTAACTTTATGACCAGTTCTCATCCATTTATATGCCATGATAGCATTTAAGTCAAATTTTGAATAAATTACGTTGAAAGCTGTCTTCATATAAGGAAAAATCTACCCAAACACTTCAGACAATATATTTACCTCTATACTTTCTTCATCTGATGTAGTACGACGAGAAATAGTCTTACGCAAAGTTTGTCTCATGTTAATGTACCGCGCCTTCAGTAAGGAGTCATGTTTTCTTTCTCCACCTACAAGGCTTTTTTGCAATTTTTTCCACCTGTAAACAGATAAACACATTTCTGTAATAGTTGAAAAACAAAAATAACAAATTAACACTACAATATAATGGAAGGAAAAATTCCACGTGGGAAAAATTATATATAAAAACAAAGATGAGGTGACTTACCGAACAAAAGTGCTGGCAGGTCGATAGACACACAAACAAACACAAACATACACACAAAATTCAAGCTTTCGCAACAAACTGTTGCCTCATCAGGAAAGAGGGAAGGAGAGGGGAAGACGAAAGGAAGTGGGTTTTAAAGGAGAGGGTAAGGAGTCATTCCAATCCCGGGAGCGGAAAGACTTACCTTAGGGGGAAAAAAGGACAGGTATACACTCGCACACACACACATATCCATCCACACATGCAGACACAAGCAGACATATTTAAAATATGTCTGCTTGTGTCTGCATGTGTGGATGGATATGTGCGTGTGTGCGAGTGTATACCTGTCCTTTTTTCCCCCTAAGGTAAGTCTTTCCGCTCCCGGGATTGGAATGACTCCTTACCCTCTCCTTTAAAACCCACTTCCTTTCGTCTTCCCCTCTCCTTCCCTCTTTCCTGATGAGGCAACAGTTTGTTGCGAAAGCTTGAATTTTGTGTGTATGTTTGTGTTTGTTTGTGTGTCTATCGACCTGCCAGCGCTTTTGTTCGGTAAGTCACCTCATCTTTGTTTTTATATATAAATTAACACTACATGCACAGTTAATACAGAGAGTTATTATTTCAGTGTAAATAACTTATCACATTCAGAATGAACATTCACTCTCCAGCAGAGTTTATGCTGATATGAAACATCCTGGGAGATTAAAACTTTATGGCACACTGGGACTCTGGGCATTCATGGGCAAATGCTCTACCAACTGAGCTATCCAAGCACAACCCATGATCTGCCCCCACAGCTTTATCTCCACCAGTACTCCCAGAAGAAAGGATACTGCAGAGAAAAACTTAGCCATCATTTTTAGGATTGATTATTCCAAAATGAATTTTTATTCTGCATCCAAGTGTTGGCCAATTTGAAACTTCTTGGGAGTCTAATCTGGAACTTTTGCCTTTTGCAGGCAAATGCTCCACCGACTGAGATATACGAGTACAGCACATGACCTGCCCTCACAGCCTTACTTCCAACAGTAGCCCTCCTACCTTCCAAATGCAAGTGACACCAAATACAGAAGTAACCATAATGATCTAGGAATCTTCCTCGCATAAAACAACATTCTCAAGAAGTCATTTAATAAAAATATATGAAAGAATTAAAAAAAAAATAATGAGTGAAAAAGTGGGTCAAATGTATAAAATTATTCTGTACAGGACAGCAAGCATACTAGTATGCTATGTAATACATGCCCAATGTAGCTTGGCACTTCTTGCAGGGGATGCTGGGATGGAATAATTGATAGAAAATTTCAGACTGATACAGAGCCAATTCTGATTACTATCAAACTTAAATAAGCAACATCACTGAGTGCTGTAATAATATTTCATTGAAGAACTCATTGAAAATGCAATTTGTGAATAACAGCTGTTATTATATTTAAAAATCGGCAATAGACTATGACTTAACCTTTACACAGCTTGC
Source organism: Schistocerca piceifrons (assembly GCF_021461385.2). Lineage (NCBI taxonomy): Eukaryota > Metazoa > Arthropoda > Insecta > Orthoptera > Acrididae > Schistocerca > Schistocerca piceifrons. The sequence goes on from NC_060141.1 coordinate 26,065,806, forward strand.
TATCACCTGTGTGCCATCACCTATGACGACACATATCCATAAAAAGAGGTCTGTTGTTTCTGTTAGTGCTTGCAAAATAATGATAAATGTTACAGTGCTGCAGTGGGGAGAAGGAAAAAGATGCACTGCTCCATCCTATATCAGTAGTATAAATAGTTAGAGCATACACAGTCAAAAGTGAGCGCAGCCAGAAAATGCAGAAGAAGTTATCCAGACTGAACCTGTTATTTACCCCTGGAACTTTTCTTTTCTTCTTTCTTTTTTTTTTTTTTTTTACAGTCCTTGAAAACAGTAAGTACCTGTTGAGTTAGACATGAGTTACTCTAAGACAAGTATGCTATTACTGCCTGACCAGTTTGCACAGAAGAACAGCTGTTTACGACTACCGATTTATTTTCACTTTATTTTGAAATTTTCAGTTTGGGAAGTGGTAAAACTATTTAAGAATTATTCCTCATCTATTTCATTTAGGCAATAAACAAGAGAGCAACGAAGTATTGCAGATGACTTCAATAAGCTTGCAGTCTTAAACAGTTTAGCTTAACAGATCCAGATTTAAAGATAGAATCACCAAGCCTGTTTTAAAGTTATTTGTTTATATGTTTACTGTTCTGTAAAACTCTGCACCAGCCACAATGCTAGCCCATTATAAATTCGGTTCTCAAACACAGGATGAAATAGTTGACTTTTGTAAGCAGCTGGAAATCCCCCTGACTATTATTAAACAATTGGAAGCTGTTGTGAAGGGATGTGTTGGGAGATCTCCCAAGATTCATGCACCAGAGATATGAAAGGTACCTCAAGCAGTATCCTCTCCTATGGATCCTGTCTCCTCTACAGGAAGTATGGGATCTGTCACTGATCTCCACTAGGTGTTAGTGGCATGTCGGTGGTAAGGCAAGGCACCTTGTGTAGGGGATCAGGGAGAACTCCGGGTGTTTACTGATCCCCCTAACCAACAACTTTGAATTATTGTCTTCCAGTGAAACCAAAACAGAGCCAGTGAGACTCACTTCACCAGTTAAGAAGCCTACTGCGTCAAGAGGAGGCAGTTTAGACATATGGAAAATAATGGTACCCCTTAGGAAAATGGCAGCAAGGGATGGGAAGGAGACCAGGCACACTCAGTGTGTAGTCCTGTGGACCTTGTTCAACATGCTGAAGAGGCTATCCTGTCAGTCACTGAACAAACAGGATGCAACCAACTGTACCACACTTTGGAACAAACAGTGGCTACTGTCTGAGCTCCAAAATCATACATGAATCATTCCAGCAAATGTCAGAGAATGATGAGAACACCAGCATGGCATAAAGAGTTCCAATAAACTTCATAATCTGGAGTGTTGTCCTCAAAGCTGATTATGGAACTCAGGTTTTCAGTTGATTTTCTACATACAGGCAAGAGTATTAAATTCCTAATGATGAATTGCCAAATAAAGGATTCACAAAAAATAGAATGTTATGTGCTCTTAAAAAACTGTGGAGCTCACATTATGCTAGTACAGAAAACTGATCTCCTCTTTTAAGTGTCTCGTCCTCCAAGGACATGTGATTTTTGTCCATAGCCTTTTTGAACAGCAATTCTATGCTCAGTCCAGACAGCTGACCTAAGTTCTGTAGCCAAGATAATTTCCTATGTCCTAGACAACATCTGAAATCAGCATTTTCTTGATGTATTAGCTGCAACAGGTTTTATTTTTTTAGTGTATTATATGACCAACATATTCAAGTTTTCTTCTGTTGATAGTATTGATAATTTCTAAACCTTCGTTCACATGCCATAGTACTGTAAAATTTCTGACTTTATCTGTCCATTGTGTCCTTAACATGCTTCGATACACCCACATTTCAAATGCATCCGATTTCTTACCTAATACTGTTGTATGTGTCTATGACTCAACTCCGTAGACTAGGGTGCTGAACACATAGCATCACAGCAGTTGAGTGTGAAATGTAATATTTATTTCCCAGCCAGTTATAACTTTATTCATTATCTGGAAATAACTTATGGCCTGTTCAATTCTGCAGCGAATTTCTTGAGAGAAGTCCCAGTTATCATTAATTTGACATCTTGTTGTGTAATTTTAAAAAAATAAAATGATAATTTTTATTGGAAAAAGTTTTTGATTGAAAGAAATTAGAATTTTGCCAAATATGTGGACTGTACTGTTACTGTTCCACTCATGAAATTACACTATAATGGGTAGCTGTAAAGGAAAGAGAATATATAACTGTGCCATAGCTGATCCCAATTATGGTTGAGAAAAGAGGACAGGGAGGAATAACACCTCATTAAAAAACCTTGGTTCGCCTAGTCCGGGTGATAGTACCTCGTGAGGGACCCTTGGCAGGGAAATGGTGAAGATCCCAATGGCAGTGACGGCGGAGATGAAGATCATCAGTATTATGGTGGAAATGGTGGAAGAGGCAGCCCAAATCCATTAGCATCTGTCCTGAAATCCAGTAGTTAGTAGTCAGCATCTGTTCTGGATCTCAGAAATCAAGTCATAACCATATGACCTTCACAGAAGATCACTACAAAACAAGTTGAATAAGCATGATGGGACAAAAGGTAGGAATTCCACTATTCCAGGAATCAGTCTCTAAATTGAATTTCCCTGGTCATCACATTCTGGGGGACCAGGAACATCACTCACAGAGGAGTTGGTGGTTCTCAAAACCTCTAAGATCGAACCAGACAAACTTCATAGGAACTCTTAACACTTTCTCTCTCTCCGAAGGAGGTAAACTGAAACAGTTCACAAACATGATGGAAACATTTCACATAAAAATCCTTGTGATTCAAGGAACATGATTTACCAATGAAAATCATTTTTATTCACTTCAGAATCTACAAAGAAAAACCTGCAGTCCAGCTGAACAAACAATTTGGCACAGCTTTTGTGTGCACAATGCACAAATCAATTATAGATTCAGTAATAAAATTCCACTCAATATCAGACAGAATCTCCACAACCTCAATGAAATCAGAATACAAGGCATACACACTGATAAATGTGGAAGCTCCCACAAATGATTACAATACAAGAATCTATAGATAATAGATGACTTCTGGGAACTGGAGAAACCTCAAATAAAATCCCTACACTTCATGTGAACATTCTGTTAGGAGATTTCAATGGACAACTTGGCAAAAGAGAAAAAAATTAAGGAAAACAACAGGAATTCATATGGCGCACAAGGAAGCAAATAAAAATGGTGAGAGACTAATTAATGTCTGCAAAAATTTTGATCTTAAAATCATGTCCATGCAATTCCTTAAACCTGCAAACAAACTTACAACATGGAAATCATCAAACTCAACTTTGGGTGAGTTTCAGATAGATTATGTTGCTATATTCAATGCAAAAACCAAAGAAATACTCAATGTATGAATGAGAAAGGGATTTTTTGAGTCAGTCTGCCATTTGCTGCGAATAAAGATTAGATTTCAACGAAATAGGGGGAAAAAACACAAATGAATAAAATTTAGAATTGATCCAGAATGTCTGAAACTTGATAAGAGGGAAATTCTTCAGGAAATTAGGTGATCAAACTCAACAAATTAGAAGGAACTTGCAGAAGCACTGACAAACACTATGAAATTAGGCAAACATGCAAGAAAGAGAAAACACAGGTGGTGGAACAGCACATGTGATGAAGAAATATAAGAGAAAATATAAACATAGAAAACTTTCAGTAGCAACAAAACTCCAGAAAAATGGCAAGAATTTTTGAGAATACAAAAAAGTTCATCTGAGGCAATACAAAAAGAAAAATGTAGATATAATGTAAACTGGCTCAAGGAAATTGAACAAGTGTTTATCAAGAATAATGCCAGAAATTTTTACAAAATTTTCAGAGAAAACCTGATGAGGTATCTAATCTGTTCTTTTGCTGGCTTGTTGAATAACTGGAAATCAACACACGAAATAACTATAAGATTTTAGCTAGGTATTTTCATTCACTCCTCAACTGCGAGCCTCTGATATGCTGATAGAACAGCTAGAGTTTGGGAGAAAATAAAATAAAATAAAGAAAATCCAGTCCTGATTCAAAAGCACCATGTCTTAAAGAGGTAAAGGAAATAACAATTATTTGAAGAACAACAAGTCTTCCGGGGAAGACAGAGTCACAGCAGAAATATGGAAATTAAAAGACAATAATCTCACGCAAGCAACTCACAGAATTATATCAAACATTTGGGAAACTGAACAAATACCTGCAGAGTGGAAATGTGCATTAATTCATCCTCTCCACAAAAAAGGAATCAAAACCAATTCAAATAACTACAGGGGAAATTCACTGCTCCCTGTAGTATGCAAAATTATTTCAAAGCTCTGTTAAGTTGACTAGAACAACAGGTGGACAAATTAATAGGAGAGTGTCAGGCAGGATTTTGCAAAGGTCAATCTTACATTGAACAGATATGATACCAAAAGACAATGTTTCAGATGAGAAGGTGTAGAAATACAGTGGTAACTTCTGTTAATTTTAAAAAGACTTGTTATTCAATAGATAGGCAAGCATTATTTCACACTTTAGAGGAATTCAAGAGTGACAGAAAAACAAGATCAATTATCCAACAGGCATCAACAGGTGCAACCTCAAAGTTAAATTCACAGGAAAAACATCAGAAGCATTTCATATTCACATAGGTGTTTGCCAAGGAGATGGCTTCCCCCCCCCTTCTACACTATGTGATCAAAAGTATCTGGACACCTGGCTGAAAATGACTTACAAGTTCATGGCACCCTCCATTGTAATGCTGGACTTCAGTATGGTGTTGGGCCACCCTTAGCATTGATGACAGCTTCCACTCTCGCAGGCATACATTCAATCAGGTGCTGGAAGGTTTCTTGGTAAATGGCAGCCCATTCTTCACAGAGTACTGCATGGAGGAGAGGTATCAATGTTGGATGGTGAAGCCTGGCATGAAGTCGGCATTCCAAAACATCCCACAGGTGTCAGGTCAGGACTCTGTGCAGGCCAGCTCATTACAGGGGTGGTATTGTTGTGTACCACTCTGCCACAGGCCATGCATTATGAACAGGTGCTCGACCATGTTGAAATACGCAGTCGCCATCCCTGAATTGCTCTTCAACAGTTGGAAGCCAGAAGGTGCTTAAAACATCAACGCAGGCCTGTGCTGTGATAGTGCCACGCAAAATGACAAGTGGTGCAAGCCCCCTCCATTAAAAATACAACCACACCATAACACCACTGCCTCTGAACTTTACTGTTGGCACTACACACACTGGCAGATGATGTTTACCGGGCATTCGCCATACCCATACCCTGCCATCGGATCGGCTCATTGTGTACTGTGATTTGTCACTGCACACCACATTTTTCCAATGTTCATTTGTCCAATATTTATGCTCCTAACACCAAGTGAGATGTCATTTGGCGTTTACTGGTGTGATGTGTGGCTTATGAGCAGCTGCTCGATCATGAAATACAAGTTTTCTCACCTCCTGCCTAACTGTCATAGTACTTGCAGTGGATCCTGATGCAGTTTGGAATTCCTGTGTGATGGTCTGGATAGATGTCTGTCTATACACATTATGACTCTCTTCAACTGTCAGTGGTCTCTGTCAGTCAACAGATGAGGTTGGCCTGTGTGATTTTGTGCTGTATGTGTCCCTTCATGTTTCAGAAACAGTGGACCTAGAGATGTTCTGGAGTGAGGAAATGTTGCATACAGATGTTTGACACAAGTGACACCCAATCACCAGACCATGTTCGAAGTCCGTGAGTTCCACGGAGCACCCCATTCTGCTCTCTCACGATGTCTAATGACTACTTATGTCACTGATATGGAGTACCTTGCAGTAAGTGGCAGTACAATGCACCTAATGTGAAAAACATACGTTTTTGGGGGTGTCCGGATACTTTTGATCACATAGTATATTTAACGTGGTTCTGAAAAAAATTGTGAGGACATGGGAAAAGCAAAAAAGGGAATCCAACATGGTATTAAAAATACAGCAGAGAATCAATGTGAACTGTCTGGCTTTCACAGACGATCTTGGAATTCTAACCAACAATAGAGAAGACGCCAAACTTGCACTGGAGAAGCTTCACAAAATCTCATAGAAAACTAGCCTACAAATCTGTTATGAGAAGAATCAATACATGGGAAGCAAGCTTGCAGATAATCTCCTCATTACAACTAAGTACAGGAAAGTGGTACAGGTTGCACACTTCATATAAGAGCTTGTGTGAATCTTTTTGTTGTGCCTATCATGACTCAGCATCTCCGCTATATGCTGAGTAGCAACTTTCCTTCTCTGGCATTGTTACATTCCATCTTGGATTTTCCATTGTTTGATTCGTATAAGGGCTTAATATATTACCAGTCCCCTGTATTTATAGAGAGTTTTTTGTCAAAAAAAAACCATGATCTCTTTACAAATGGGATATCCATAGCTGTGACACAAGAACAAAAGCAAACATTCATCTGGTTAGGCAAGGATTAAGCAGAAATCACAAGAAGGTGAGAAATACGGGTAGCACACTTTCCAGCAAAGTACCCCCATCAATAAGAAACAAAAACAATAGTTTTAGGAAAACAGTTAAGGATTTACTAATGAAAGATACTTTTTATTTTGTTGATGAGTACCTGAAGACAAAATTGCATTAAATACTTGACCTTATCTTCTCCCTAACAGTGTGTTTAACAGTGCTAATAATTACTTTATACACTCACCTCCTGCTTAAGGCAAAATTTCTGTTTCTCACTGTTTCATAGATTTATATAGATATAACATGCTTTCACTGATATGTAACATGCTATATTAAGATATTACCATGTATCTGCTCAATTTTTGTGTATTAAAATAGATGCTTAGTCTTTTGTCATTCTTATTATTATAGCCACTACTGTATTCTGCACAATATGTGCACTGAGTTTTCATGTACATTTTAATCTGTTTAGATGCTTAATATAAATGTTAGATTATTGCTGCCATTCTAAACATCTGATGTTGTTTGCAAATACAGTGTGCTAAAAGGTATCAGCATCATATCTTTGTGGTTACACAGTATAAGATTTCTGGGCTTTAAAGAAACAAATACTAAAATATCCTCATGTTGTCTGACACATCCTAAACCCCTCCCAGTTGCCCAAAAATACTTTCTCTCTCATCAGACCTATCTGCCAATGAAATCATTCATAAAAAAAAAGAGTTGTCAGAGAGGAAGGGGGGGGGGGGGGAAGGAAGCGAGGGAAGGAGGGTTGGAGTAAATGGCACATGAAATCTACTTATGGAATGGCTGAGTAGATTATTGTCTGCTTGTGAAATACCTGACAAGGGCTATACTTAAGGGAAGAAAAAGAGAAGGAGCTAGTAGAGTTTCTAGGCTGTTACTTGTGACTTTGTGCTTCCATTAATAACAAAGTCAATATCATGGGAACATCCAAAATTAGCTGGAAGACTGCCAAAATGATGTTCAAACTGAGTACTTACAACAAACTGATGGAACCTATCAACTAAAGCAGTATATTCATTCTAGCAGTAGAAAACTACACAGAGAAGTAATAAAAGGTAGAATATTTTGTGGCTGTGCTAACATTCACTAGCACAAAAATTTAACATAATAATAAAACAATTTATGTAACTAAAATGTGAATTTTTGCAGTGTGAAAAAGCAAAATCAAAACAAGAACACAACTTTAGAGTGAGTATGTTTATCTAGTCACTATAGCAGTGGAATAATTAACAGCTATTCTTAGTTCAACTAAACATACAGATCTCTGATCTCTCACAAAACAAAAGCTGTATAAAAAATGAATGTAAACTGTGTGCTTTTGTGTGTTCCAAAATATACAGAATAAAATGAAACATTGGATAACAGTGGTGTTTATCAAAAGGTGTGAAATAAAAGACAGCTGAAAACATTTTCATACATCATCAGTCCCACAGTAAATAGTGCAGACACTGTACATAAATATTTATTTGTTTGCTGATCCAAAGCAAAGAACACAGACAATGACAAAAATGTTATGCATGATCAGAAAAATTCCAAGTTATGAAAATTCAATACCTAAGTGATAAGTGATTGTGTTTCATGCTCTGCAACTAAAGAGTGAAAAGTATGCTGCAAAGTATTACTTGTAAAAATTTTCAGAAAAACTTCACCAAAACTATTTAAAAAAGAGGCTTCCAAACTTACCTGCATAAGATATCACCATATGCAGCATTCCTGGAACAATGCCCACTAAAAAAAGACAAACTTTTTTTACAATTTAGCAAAAGAATGCAATAAGCAATTATTAAGGCCATTGTTAAACAATGAACAATAATGATCTGAGAATTTTATTTTTCAGGATTCTACGTGTAACTAATTTCTAGTGTTGAATTCTTGAAATAAAATATTTAAAATGACAACAGTTAACAAAATTATGTTAATCCAACATATTTTAGCCGTATAATATTTGTCTTTCAAATATTTCAGTTAGTCAGATCTCTTAAAATCATACTAAGCATATCTTTTGTCATATTATTTGAAAGTAAGTTTATAAGAAAGCACTAGAGTCAGACTCAAGAGGTACATTGCTGAAGGCCATTTGACTAGCTTTTTTGTAACTTCTGTAGGCAAAGAATATTTTTTTAAAAAAATAATATGTCAATCCACGTCATATGTGTTACAGCCACAGATCTGACAGTGAAGACATCGATCAGATAGGTCATATTATAGCAATAGAAAATTACTGTCTCTATGGCCTCATAAAGACACATAAGCAAGAATTACAACTATTTTTTTTTCCACTGACAATATTGGTTTGTGCCTATTTTGGTTGACAGGATTCCCAGCTAATACAAACAAAAAATATGTTGTGATTCTTAAAAACTTTGGAACTAACAAGTCTGATTTATTAGTTACCTTTTAATTTACCTCCTTGTTTACTGAAGTGCCTATTCTTGATTCTCCTTCTCTTATGGATAGCAGGTTTGAGTAACACATAACAGTATTATTTAAGCATGTGCCAACCTCCAATTAAGTTTTATTTGATAACCGGTTACTTGAACAGTCTGATGTTGTCACTGTCACCCACTGATTTATCTATGGAGAATTTTGAATAAAAGCACCTAACTTGGCAGTTTTAAAACTGACAATGTTGTGGAGACACACAGATCATGTCTTCATAATGTGGCCCCACAGTGAGAATAAATTGAGAGTTTTTGGAGCACTATAACTCCATTTACAAACCTATCAGGTTTACTATGGAGTGGGAGAAGAATGGCTGTGTGCCATATCTGGATGGGCTCACAGGGCATTCTGTGTACAATATGCCAACCCATAAAGACTATATTAGTACACCTCATGGGCTGCTGCCCCAGTGACACACTCTATGGGGAATGAAGGCATAGCGAACACCAAAAGATGAAGCAGTCAATCTGATAAATGGAAAAAATGTATTGGAGGCCTCTAAGAGCAGGAAGACATGTCTGATGATGTGATAGAAGAAGATGTATACTTGGAAAAGGCCAGAAGATATGGGAAGGTTTCAGTTAGATCACATTACAGTTAGGCAGAGATACCAAAATCAGATACTGCATTGTAAGGTATATACAGAAGCCAATATAGACTCAGATCACAATTTAGGAGTGATGGAGAGTAGGCTGAAGTTTAAGAGACTAGTCAGAAAGTATCAGTTTGCAAAAAAGTGGGATACAGAAGTACAAAGGAATGAAGAGATTCGTTTGAAGTTCTCTGTGTCCGTAGAAACTGTGATAAGGAATAGCTCAACTGGCAGTTACACTGAAAAGAAGTGGACATGTCTAAAAAGGGCAATCACAGAGGGTGGAAAGAAAACATAGGTACAGAAAGGTAACTGCAAAGAAATCATGAATAAGAGAAGAAATGCTTTAGTTGATTGATGAAAGGAGGTAGTACAAAAATGTTCAGGGAAATTCAGCAATACAGAAATACAAGCCATTTAGGAATGGAATAAATAGAAAATGCAGGGAAGCTAATGGCTGTATGAAAAACAAGGAGAAATCAAAAAGAAATTATTGGCAGAAGGACTGACTCAGCATTTAGAAAGGTCAAAACAACATTCAGTAAAATTGAAAGCAAGGGTGGTAACATTAAGAGTGCAATGGGAATTCCACTATAAAATGCAGATAACTGGGACAGAGGCAGAACCAGCTTTCATCAGAAAACACAATGGGTCCCCACCCTGCCCTTCAATGAGTTCTCATTTGACTTCCACTGAAGTCACAAATGGTAGGTTTGGGGTATTGTATTGTATTGTATTTATTGGTCCAGTAAATCTGACATGTACAGTACAGCACATCAGATATTGGACAGATCAAAGTATATCTTACAATTGAAACACTTTAGAAACTAGAAAATTATCTTCACAAAATTTTACAGCACTTCATATACTGGGCAAGTCAATGTGTAAGTTATAATTAAACCACATTAGAAACTTGAAGTTTACAACTGAATACATGTATAAGCCAATATTAACGATTACAGTATTTACATGATCCTCACTTAAGCTCTCAGGATTTTTGAGGACCTCTTCTACACTATGAATTGACATGTACACTAGAGAATTACATTCACAGAATTTTACTTCATATACTGGGCAAATCGGTATACAACTTATACTTGAACCCCATTGGAAACTTGAGAATTACATCTGAATGTATTTATAGGCCAATATTAATGGTTACAGTATTTGCATAATCATCACTTGACTCTCGAGGATTTTGGAGGAACTCTTCCACACTATAAAAGCAAAGTGTGTACAGATATTCTTTTAATGCTGCTTTAAAATTTTTTACATCAGTCTTTACTTTAATTTCTCTTGGCAATTTATTGTAGATAATTTTTCCATGGTGTAATGTTCCTTTCTGGCACAAACTGGTTTTTGTATGGAGTACATGAAAGTCAGTTTTCTGTCTTGTATTATGATGATGAACATTTTCATTTTTGGGGAGGATACTAGGATTTGTTATTGTATATTTCTTTATAAACATTGCACTTTCAAATAGGAAAATACATGGAAGGGGAAGAATCCCCATCCTTTTAAATAATGGTCTACATGGTTTGTTCCTTTTTATTCCAGCCATGATTCTCACTATTCTTTTTTTTTATCCTGAAGAGTTTTAGGCAGGATGGCGAGTTACCCCAAAAAGTGATCCCATATTTTAGGACAGAATGTATATTAGAATAGTAAACTGTCATTAGACAGTCCTTATGACAGCAGTTTTCTAGCACTCTCATTAAATAACACACGGTACTTAGCTTCTTTAATATGTTGTCAATGTGAGTTTCCCATCTAAGATTATCCTGTAGCCAGCCCCCAGAAATTTTGTATTAGGCACACTTGCAATATCCGTGTCTGACATCTGAATTCTTATATCCTCTTCAATGTTTCTCTTGACATTATGAAAATTTAATGCTACTGTTTTACTTTTATTTATTATTAGTTTGTTTTGGTTGAACCAGTTTACAACATTTGTTAATGCCTCAGACAGTCTTGTCTGTAGTATCTCTGCAGTCTTCCCTCTGACTAATATGCTTGAGTCATCTGCAAACTGGATAGTGCTATGGTACTGGTTGGTTGATGTTAGGTCATTTATATACACTCCAGGAAATTGAAATAAGAACACCGTGAATTCATTGTCCCAGGAAGGGGAAACTTTATTGACACATTCCTGGGGTCAGATACATCACATGATAACACTGACAGAACCACAGGCACATAGACACAGGCAACAGAGCATGCACAATGTCGGCACTAGTACAGTGTATATCCACCTTTTGCAGCAATGCAGGCTGCTATTCTCCCATGGAGACGATCGTAGAGATGCTGGATGTAGTCCTGTGGAACGGCTTGCCATGCCATTTCCATCTGGCGCCTCAGTTGGACCAGCGTTCGTGCTGGACGTGCAGACCGCGTGAGACGACGCTTCATCCAGTCCCAAACATGCTCAATGGGGGACAGATCCGGAGATCTTGCTGGCCAGGGTAGTTGACTTACACCTTCTAGAGCACGTTGGGTGGCACGGGATACATGCGGACGTGCATTGTCCTGTTGGAACAGCAAGTTCCCTTGCCGGTCTAGGAATGGTAGAACGATGGGTTCGATGACGGTTTGGATGTACCGTGCACTATTCAGTGTCCCCTCGATGATCATCAGTGGTGTACGGCCAGTGTAGGAGATCGCTCCCCACACCATGATGCCGGGTGTTGGCCCTGTGTGCCTCAGTCGTATGCAGTCCTGATTGTGGCGCTCACCTGCACGGCGCCAAACACGCATACGACCATCATTGGCACCAAGGCAGAAGCGACTCTCATCGCTGAAGACGACACGTCTCCATTCGTCCCTCCATTCACGCCTGTCGCGACACCACTGGAGGCGGGCTGCACGATGTTTGGGGTGTGAGCGGAAGACGGCCTAACGGTGTGCGGGACCGTAGCCCAGCTTCATGGAGACGGTTGCAAATGGTCCTCGCCGATACCCCAGGAGCAACAGTGTCCCTAATTTGCTGGGAAGTGGCGGTGCGGTCCCCTACGGCACTGCGTAGGATCCTACGGTCTTGGCGTGCATGTGCATCCGTGTGTCGCTGCGGTCCGGTCCCAGGTCAACGGGCACGTGCACCTTCCGCCGACCACTGGCGACAACATCGATGTACTGTGGAGACCTAACGCCCCACGTGTTGAGCAATTCGGCGGTACGTCCACCCGGCCTCCCGCATGCCCACTATACGCCCTCGCTCAAAGTCCGTCAACTGCACATACGGTTCACGTCCACGCTGTCGCGGCATGCTACCAGTGTTAAAGACTGCGATGGAGCTCCGTATGCAACGGCAAACTGGCTGACACTGACGGCGGCGGTGCACAAATGCTGCGCAGCTAGCGCCATTCGACGGCCAACACCGCGGTTCCTGGTGTGTCCGCTGTGCCGTGCGTGTGATCATTGCTTGTACAGCCCTCTCGCAGTGTCCGGAGCAAGTATGGTGGGTCTGACACACCGGTGTCAATGTGTTCTTTTTTCCATTTCCAGGAGTGTATATCAAAAATAGGATGGGGCCCAGTACCGAGCCCTGCGGTTCTCCATATTTTACTGCTTTGTAATCAGAATAGTGTCTTGTTGATTTATTTTCTTTGTGAAAATGTATTTCTATTACTTGCTTGCGGACAGTAAGATATGATCTAAGCCAGCTGTTCGGCATACCTTTGATACCAATTCTTTCAAGCTTCTGCAGCAATAGAGTGTGGTCTATGATGTCAAAAGCCTTAGACAGATCAAGGCATATGCCAGTTACTTTTTGTCCACTATCAATTTTTTCGAGTACTTCACCCAGAAATTCATATATTGCTGTTTCTGTTGATCGGCCTTTCCGGAAGCCATGTTGGGTTGTGGATAATATTTTCCACTTTTCTAGAAAATCTAGTAACCTCTTACCAAAAATTTTTTCTAGTATTTTCGAAAATGTAGATAGCATGGCAATAGGTATATAATTGGCTATGTCTTCTTTCTTACCCCTTTTGAACAGTGGTTTTAGTTTCACTGTCTTTAAGCAGGAAGGAAAGACTCCATTTGTTAATGAACTGTTGAAAATGTGGGCTAATGGTATTACAATGAGGTCCCCCACATTTTTAATGACATAATCTGTAATCTCATCCACACCTGTTGAAAATTTTGTTTTTAACTCTCTAATTGATAGTATAATTTCCTTAGGGTTGGTTGGAGTAAGAAATAGGGAGTTGCAGTTTCTATTTTGATTTGATGGTGTTGTAGCAGGATTTTTATTTGAAGATTTATGTCAGATAGTAATTTTTCACTAATATTTGCAAAGTATGTATTAAAAGCATTGGCTACTTCTTCTGGATTTGTATTTTTTTTGTCATCGTGGATTACCTGGAGATTTACATTTTGGGAGGTCTCATTTCCTACTTGTTCTCTGACTATCTTCCACATGGCTTTCATTTTGTTCCTCGCCATTTTTATATGGTGATCATTTGTTGTTTTTTTAGCTTCTTTTATGACTTTGTGAAGCACTCTCTTATAATTCTTGAAGTGCACAAGAAATTCTTCTGTAACATTTTGTGTTTTTGAGATTTCATAAAGTCTCCTCTTTTCAGCACATGATATTTTAATGCCTTTCGTCAGCCATGTAACATTTCTTTTTTTAGTTTTTAATGTTTGGTTTTTAACTGGAAAAGAAATATTGAAATAATGGGGGAATATTTCCATGAACATGTCAAACTTTTTACATGTGTCCTCATAGTTGTCTATATCATTCCATGTTTTTTTTTTTCAGTAAGTGCCTGAAGTGTTCTAGGTTGTGCTTGCTAAAATTTCTACCTTTTCTTGTCATTTGATGTTCAGTATTTCCTGCAGTCTCTACTGGGAATTCAATAAACTGTGCATAATGATCACTGAAACCTGTATTCATATTTCCAGATTTGTATAAATATTTATCTATATTTATTAGCATCTGATCTATAGCACTGCTTGACGATTTGGTGACTCTGGTGGGGGATTTGATAGTTGTATGTATATTATAGGTTTTTAATAAGGCCTCAAGGTTTAATCTGTCTTTTGAGTTCTTGTTGAAATCTATATTAAAGTCACCACATATAATGGTTGTTTTACTAACTATTTTTATACTGTTAAGTGCCTTCTCAAGATTTTCAATGAAAGTAGTTACGTTTCCATCTGGGCTTCTATATATGCAAATAACAATTATATAAATTTGTCAGTTGTGTAGCGGAAATTTCGAAATTTTGCTCTTCCCCTAGCTGGTTAGTGAACTTTAAATTTTCGTGTTTGACGTCCTCTCTAACATATATACATGTTCCTCCATGCATGGAGGTTTTCCTACAAAAAAAAGATGAAAGGGTAAAGCCCTCTATCCTTGTGTGATGTAACATATTTTCGGATAACCAGTGCTCACTAACACATACAACAGACACTTCGTTTAGTTCATCTGATAACAATATTTCTATCTCACTAACTTTATTTGATAAGGATTGTACATTTTGGTGCAGGAGCATAAATTTCGACGATGACTTATTTACTAGGTTGTTTTGGCCTACCTTATGTTCGACAGCTGCACATGACATATCATTTTTAACACTTTTACAATTGAAGTTTTCTTTCCAGACTGATGTTTTAGAAGATGAAATCAACATTTCTATGGAATCACTTGCCATAAAAAACGTTGTGGTTCTTTCCTGTTTCGTGTTGGGCGAGTTGACTAGTAGTGTGATGGCGTTTCTGCTGTAATTTTTGGAGTTGTAATTTGAGGAACTGCAACTAGGCTAGATGGGGATCCTCTTCTTGCCGCTTCAACACTTCCTGAAGTCATTGGAGTAATATGCTCTTCATTTGAAATTGGTGATTCCATTGCTGCTGCTGCTACAATTGGAGGCTGCACTAAGCCTGGCTGATTTCAGTTTAATTGTTCCATGATTGCATCGCACAGTGCTACTTTCCATTTCATGTTTCTATGCAATCCATGGGTAATGAAATCTTCTCTTTTTTGACTGTCTGCATTAATATATGTCACATTGCTGAAGAGCTTACATATTAATCTCGAACTTTCGGTTAGTTGCTTCCATTTCTGCATTCACACACGATGTTTTGATGAGGTCATGTCTCATAGGGATGCTTATTACGAAAACTTTCATGTCCATAACTTTTGCCAATGTTTCCCTTAAAGACCACAAAGCGAATTTTGCCTCGTTCTTGTAGACATCATTTGCGCCAGCTAAAATAATGCAAGAGTTACAATTTCCATGGTTACTGTATGTGTCAATATGCTGAGTAACTTCTCGCAGTGGAGCACCTGGCTTCACAAATCCAATAACACTTTCATTTATTAGTTTTTCGTTCATGATCTTTGCCAGTCTTTTCCACGACTATCAGAAAATAAATAAATAATGCCAGCATCTTGTTTTTTACGTTGACTGTTTTCGTTTGTTGTTTTCGGTTCCGAAACTTTCGTTTGTATATTTGCTTCACTTTGTCTGTTCGTTTTTTCTGATAGCACACTGAATCTGTTTTTACACACGATATTAGAATCAGTCAATAACTTTCTTTGAGAATTTGACAGTTTACTTTTCACTACTGGTATGTTTGGAAGTTTGCGATTTTGAGGAAAGTTTGATCTGTTTACATGCTTTTCCGCTACCATGCTAGAGTTGTTTGTTTGCACACGTTTTTGTTTACTTTCAGTTCCTTGCAACAGTTTTTCTTCAGATGGCTGTATTCCATGATTTACTACACTCGATTTTTGCACACTGTTTTTTTCTATTAAAGTTACACTGCTTCTTTGAGATTTATCTTCCTGGATAGAGTTTTCTTCGGTCACTGATTCCCATTTTCCTGTGGAGGCCATGTCTTCTTGCTTCCCGTATTTTCCCGATTGAAGTTCTTTTATATCCTGTTTTAGAGTACTGATTATGAATTGTAGACTTTTTATACGTTCATTTAGCTTTGATATCTCATCCTTACAACTCATACACGATTTCTTTTTTCCATCGGATTTTAGTTTTTTTTTCGGAGATACACGATTTGCTTTAACACTAGCCGCCATCTTAATTCTTAGGGGAATGTATGCTACAGATGTCTGGTGTGGAGCTTTTCTTGACATAACTGGTTTGTAACACTGTGTTGTGTCACCCTGATGCCAACTGCTGCTAAAATTGCTGCTGCAGATGCAGTACAATGTGTCAGAGCCATACGCCAAACATGATGGTCTTCCCTCTTGGTAGTACCATGTCACATTCAAGATAAAAGCATTTTTGTGACCATATGTTCTCATGGCCACTGCTGCCAGCAATCATATGTTGTGGCAACATTCCTGCCAGGTCTTTCTGCAGTATCGAAGAAGGAACATCCAGCTTTTTGTAGTCCTGTTACATAACCTCGTTCAGACTCAGTGAGGTATTGATAACGGCATTGTTGTTCCATTAAAGGGGTTCTTGACTAATACAAACTCACTATGTTCAACCTCAAAGATAATTAATGCTCATGACTGTTACAGTGTGTATTTAAAACAAACATGATTTTCATCCTCACAGTGGTGCTACTAGTCCTCCTCTTTTGTGACTAGTGTGAAATCTGAAAAGACATCATCTTTCAGATGCAGAAACGTGTCTGCCAACTGTTGTTTATATTGCACAATTCGTTCTTAGGGGTGCAACTTTTTTTTCTGTTACTGTATAAACCTAAAATAATCTCTGGGTATTGCCTGTAGAAACAAGGAATACAAAAACATTACGCACAATATGTTTAAGAAATTGTTAAAAAGAGGCTATTAACAAACTAATATCTGAAATAAGATCTCTTGGATCTGTGGAGGAGACCAGCGACCTCAGTAAGTTTAAATTATAGAACTTGTGGCGATCATCGACCACTGGAATGGAGCAGAGTGGTATCTCTGCGCACTGACACGCTCTTCAAGACGCGGGTCTTGGTGCTCGCCTTTGTGCAGTGTGTATACGTTTCAACCGGAGACACTCGCCAGGTTTTTTTATGTGTGTATATGTGTAATTGTACAGTTAGAATAAATACAAGTTTCATACAAGTGGTGTTCAGGTTATTACGGCAGCTAAGCGACCTGATTCCCATAGTGGTGATCCTGGACTTTTTCGATACGACCACAGTACGCACATTTCTCATCTTTCCTCCTGCCACCATTATGCACCAATGAACGTGATTTGTGACCCGGAGCTCACCATGAGTTTGCCTACAATTTCATTCATGGACGAATTGCCGGTAATTCAGCCATCGACGGCTCCGACTTCAGTGTTAAACCCTTGTGCACAACATAACCCCACTAGTACAGTCCACGTACCATGGCCCACACATGTTGCAGTGCATCCAAATTCATGGCAGTTTCTAGACTCCATACAGCAGGTGAAACAAGAACTTCACTCACCACAGTGCTCAGCAACATCCCGTATGAATATTTTACATACCAGCCCAACACACGACCAGGTACTTTCGCCTGAAGCACATACCGCTACGTTCCCGACATACCAACAGCATGCAACCGCATTTGCAGCAACTGCGACGCCCGTGCCTACCGCGTTTGCTCCCGCACTGTGTGTGTCGTGTGGTCAGAGGCCTAATTGCGCTACAGTACAGATACTCAACCCTACACCAGTTTCCGGGCCTCCACTGCCCCCCCATCGCCATCTTCCCAAACGCCACAGCAGTCACCTGTAGGGCGGTTTCTGAAGCTGCCGCAACTGCAGAAGGACAACGCTATATCATGGTTTGGGTTAGTGGACAATATTCTGGACATTCACGGAGTGTGGGGAGATGACGCATGTTTCATTTGTTTAATTACCCACCTCCATGACTAACCGGACCTTGTCAGTGACCTATTGCTCTCGCCACCGAGCCAGCACAAATATGCCATCGCAAGAGCTCACATCATTGAATGCTTATCGCACCCTCCAGCAGAAGCCATCCACTACATAATTCACGACGTGCCAATAGGAGACCGTATGCCTTTACAACTTTGGCCCCACTTAAGGGCCAAGGTGGGCAAGAAGCAACTCCCCAACCTCACACTCTGGGCATTGTGTCTTGTGAAATTAGCACCAGACCTCCAACTACACCTGTTGGCTTACCAAAACACTGCTCTGGAGAAAAACCTACTACTGGCGGAGCAGGCATATTCCATCATCAAACATCGACAGGTCGCATCCTCCTGTTTCTCCGACACTCCGAATGTTGGCGACACTGCCGTCATGTCTACTACTTTTCACCGGCTGGTCGGCAGAGGCCGGGTGCGCAGCTCACAGCAACAGCTGATGGAGCCCCCTGGTGGCCAGACGGCCATACTTGTTACGGTTCCTCGACCGGTTGCCCCGCCCTCCTCCACGCCGGTGCAACAGAACACGCCACGTGACGTTGCCGGCTCGCTGGCTCAGGCATAATACCCAGCATACCCACTATGCTGGTATCATATCATGTTCGGCGACGCTGCGCGTTCTTGTCGCGCACCCTTCAACTACCCAAATGGGAAGTGCGAGTCAGAATAGGTGCCACGGCTTGCACTGGCAGTTTAGTGCGCCAAAAACATTATCGACTGACCACCCCCACTGCCACCATGCCGACAGACTGTACATCCACGACAGGATGAGCACACTCTATTTCCTTGTGGACACAGGCACCGATGCTTGCATCATTCCTAAGTCGAGCACCCCATCTTCGACACTGACGCCCGCCATGCCACTGCGAGCAGCCAACAATTCCGCAATTCGCGTCCACGGTTCAGTTTTAAATGAGAGTAAAACACTTTGTGATGTAAGCTATAGTACTTGTGAAGTTGAAGTAATGCAGATGTGATGTCAGCTCAACCAATGAATCCCAAAGGCTGGGATTACTAATGCATTGGAGGCAGCCCGGTCACGCCTGACAACCCAGAGCCTTGAGAAACAGCTGCAACTAAAAACATGTTTTATCCATAATCGAAAATTATGAGTTTTGTTCATAGTTCCCACTTGTCTCTAGAGTAGCATGCAACATGGTAATGTGTTCTGTATCTGTTCAGTGTATAACAGTGGCAAAAAAGTGTGGAATTCTTTGCCAAGGTGTCTGTACATCACTCTACTCAACCCCCTGCTACCCAGGTTACCAGAATATTGACCTCAGACCGCAATACATTCTCTGTGTACTTAATGGACACTCAAGTTGTGTCCAAGGCAATGGATACCAGTGATCAACAGTGACTTTTTGGACCTTCCATTCTGATCGACAGTGTTCTCCATGGATCACATGGTGCAACGAATAATTTGGGACATATAAAAGTGAAAGTAAAATTTTCCACTCCTCTATGTCTGCACTCAAAACTCTCGTCCCCACATGGCACCATTCGTCACATGCCTCAACAAATCTGATCAAATTGCCTCCTACAGAACAATGACTGGATCAACGCATAAAAGTGACCCCACCCTCCTGCAGGGCCCAAGTGTTCACATGCAGCAACACTTGTTCAACCCCTGCCCAAGACTTGTGCTATCATGTTGGCTTCTCAGTTAACAAATCCAACTCTGCCTATCAGCAATGCTCAGCCGGCCAAGACACACAGAACATATCCAGCTCCCTACATGCTGTGGACAATCAATAGGTTTCCGCATGCTGCTAACGACGGATCTAATCAATTAATGCCCTAAGGACACCTTTCCTACAACACTTTGACAGTGCCACCTATACCTCCAAAACTGCCTCCAGTCTTAGCAGATCAGCTTCTTAACTGGTTTGCTATTGCTGAATCTGATTCCCCCGCACACAACACGTTTGACAACACATCAAAGTACTCAATTTTGTCTCGTTTTAGTGAATATACTAGCACAATTACTGACATCATACTGTACTCAATTTTGTCTTGTTTCAGTGAATATACTAGCACAATTAGTGACATCATACTGTCTCCACTGAAATTTAACAAGCTCTAGGCAGCCAAAGCAGCTAAGACTACACAAGAGCCCTGAACAACAAGTACTTCAAGCCATCTACAAAAACCAATTTAATGGACGACTGCTATCACAGCTGTGGTGTCTTCTACGGAACTTGGTGGATCGTTCATTAATTTCTGCCATTGCACTGTGAACTGTATGGTTGAGCAGACTGCCACATGAGATTCAAGCTGTACTAATATGTAACAAAGGACTTCCACTGAACATAAATAACAGTTGGCAGATCATGTATACGCCTTATGTAATGCCCGTCCTCACCACCCAGTAACCAGCAAACTACACATTGCAGGCAGCCATATCGCACATTGAAATGGCAGATGGCCACCGAATGACAGCAATGCCTCCTGAGGTTACCCAACATGCCATGCGTGGAGCAGCAGCAGCCATCTTGCCCTCCTCTCCAGCACATCATCACTGAGTGGTACCGACCTCACCTGAGGTTACCTGACATGTCACACTCAGAGCAGTGGTGGACATCTTCCCCCCTACACAGCAAGCCATGACCGAATGCTACCAGAACTATCCAATGATGACTGATGCCATAACAGCATGTCATCAAACCTGGCTGAGACAAAAAAAGACGGCGTGACACCACCGGCACCACAGGATACAGACAACAGCCAACAGTTTGTGCAGTGGTGCTTGTCTCACACCTAAGTTGGCACTGGCACACACTAGTGTTCCCAGCACTGCAAATATCCAAATGCCACCTGCGACCTTAATTAAGCATCAGAGGCCATAGCACTACCCAAGTTCACCACACTATATACCTGATGAACCAAACCAGTTCATCCCACCCATTCCCTACTCTATGTGCACTTTTTGGTGTATTTGGGATCTGTACGATTCCACATACCATCCTCTTCCCTCATGGCCCTGACTCTGCACCTACACTACAAGTGACTAACACATTGATCATTGTGTCTTACAAAATTGTCACCTGCAACATTGACACCCTCAATGGTCAAAACCTCACGTGGACATTCCTGCAGGCCACCGTGAATGAACCACTGACTGGGACCATTTTCCTATGCCAATTCCATCTATGTTGGATTTACAGGAACAGGCACTACTCTGCATATCAAATAATGCAGCATCATGGGCGCAGCTGGATAACCCTGAATGCCAACTACACCACAATCCAAGGATACCTGCCTTTCATCGGTATGCAGGTTCCAACTGCTATGATCCTCTCCCAAGACTCAAATGACAGCAACCAATCAACCGTACATTGACACCAGGAAGGAATACCTCACGCTACAAAAGGAAAATTGATACCTGCAGTGGTTAATTCACGAGCATTGAAATCAGCTAGCTGAGGCACAACTGAAACTGAGGTTCCTTCAGGCCTCACCTATCACCACAGCAGAACAACTATAAGCTTAGGACACATACCTGCCATATGGTGAAGGGCTGCCATACGAGAGTGCAGAAATTCAACACCAGCCGTGGCACTGGAAATGAATACCACCACCTCGATAAATTACTGATGCACACATTACTCACTTTGAACTCCACACACACACACACACACACACACACACACACACACACACACGTATCAATGTTTGCGCAACAAGTCACAATGACAATCAGAGCCTCCCAACCCCCACCCCCGCCATGGCATTACTGTGGCACAATGTACAGAAGTGAAACAACAGAGAGACACCCCATCTGTCACAAAACATGTCACCTCCCCCTTGACAAACTGCAAATTGCCAAAGCCACATAAGATGAGTTGTTTAACATGGGCATTATCTACCCTTCAAACAGTCCTTGCTTCACTAATATATATGGCCTGCATAAAAGACTGTACATTCCAAATGTGTGGGACTGTAGGGTACTTAGTACTTAGACTGTCCCAACTCCTAAGTGATTCCCAACATCCAGGACTCTGAATACTCATTATTGGGCAGAACAAACTTTCGAAGCATTGACTGCTGAAAGGCATATTTACAAATACCAATGGAGGTCAAAGACATTGTTAAAACAACCATTAACGCCCCTTTCATGTTATTTGAATATCTGTATATGCCATTTGGATTAAAAAACATGGTTCAAACGTGACACAGATTCATTAACGCAGCCCTTCACAATTTCCCATTCTGTTTCCCATATCTGGACGACATACTGATATTTTTTGCTCTACCCAAAGAGCACAAAGACTACATCTGACTGGTTTCCATTCTTTAAAGCATCTACACATTATTATCAACACCAAAAAATGGCACTTAGCAGAGCTTGACATTCCTAGGGCATTCCATTTCATCAGAAGGGGCAGCCAACAGAAGAGAGGACAGAACTCATATAACTCACTCCCAGACCCACTACTTATAATGAGCTACACAGATTTCTAAGAATATTAATTTCTTCTGGTGGAAATACTACAGGCAGCTGAAATTCAGGCAATCCTCACCAATGCCCTTTCTGGAAACAATACCAAAGGCAACTGAACTATTCCATGGTCAGAAGAAATGTCACAAACTATGAAGACAATCACTACGGAGGACTGTAATCTTGGCCCATCCCTCTGCAATGACCCAACTGTCAACCACTGTGAACACTAGTGACACCACCATTGGTACCATCTTACGAAAAACAGTTAATAGCGTTCACAAATCCTTATGATCTTCCTCACACATTCTAAAGAGACCCCAAAGGTTACTGTTGACATATGACCATGAACTGCTCATGCTCTATGAGGCAGTAAAGCATTTCATGTAGAACAATGAGGGTCACCTTCTCACACTTTTCATTGACTATTGCTCCTTGGTACACACAGTTTGCAACCCTAATCTTGACGTATCACCCCTCTGCTTTGGGTACCTCACAGCACAGTTCTCAACAGACAGCCAGTGCATGAACATAAACTTAATGTCCCATATCCATGTGACCTGTACATTAATGAACTATGAGGACCTAGCAAACCACAAGAACAAGACAATCATTTATGTGGACTCTCAGACAACCCCAAGATAGACCTACAGCTTGTTACCTGTCTCTCACATCAAATTACGATGTGACACATCACAGGGCAGGCCATGTCCACTGATCCTCATGCCATTTACAAAATCTGTTTATGACACCCTTCACAGCCTGTCACAGCTTGCCAGGTGGCTCATTACAGAATATTTTGTTTGGCTGAGGGTTGAAGCAGACTGTAGGAAATGGGTGACTGACTGTATTCCATGCCAGCATAGCAAGACCTGATGGCATGCATTTCCCCCACAAGTCATCTTCACTGTACTGAAAGGACATTTCCAAAACATACATTTGGATCTATTCAGCATTATACCCAAGTCCAAAGGGTACATTTTTTTGGCCATCAACTGCCTCACCCATTGGGAAGAAGCAATCGCTTTATACAAGATAATAGCCAAAAAAATATGGCATCAACTTTCGGTTACCTGATATCTATCATAATTGACCAGGGACAATAATTTGAATCCCTCTTCTCTGCTGAGTTGTGCAAACTAAGCAGCATGCAAGGATTTCACACAATGTCCTAACACCCACAGAGCAAGGGGTTAATCAAAAAATAAATCAGACATTCAAGGCCGCTTTGATGTTCCATGACAGCCAATGGACAGACACTCTACACTGGGTTCTGCTACGAGCCCAGGCAGTATACAAAGATGACCTGAAGTCATTGCTTGTGGAGGTGCTGTGCAGTGAATGCCTCACACTCCCATCAGATTTTCTCCTGCCTTAACCACCATTAATGCCTGCTGAACTGCCTTCATTGGTACAGAACATCCAGCACCACATTAACAACACTCTCACATCCCTGCCCCATGCTGACACACTTATGACCAATCTTCGTCCACAAAAAGCTAAGCAGTTTCCCCCATGTACTGCTACATAGTGACATAGTTCATGCTGTTCATTCAAAGCACTCCAACAGGGGGAACAAAGCTTCTCAATGCTAGTGAAAGATAAACCCACAAAATATCGATCTACCATCTCAAACCTTCTTGTATGCTAACTGCAGAGGATGACAGTGACCTTTACACCCCCCCCCCCCCACTTGTCTCAACCTTCCCCTCTCCAAACCCTTCAAAAGTGGATCTTCATGCCAATATGACAGCTTCAACATTGGGCCTGGAGATGCATCCACATGTCACACTGTCACACACATTGCTGATGGTGATCCTCCCCACCCCCGTGCTATCGCAAACCCATCCCCTGTTTTCCCCCTTCCTCCCAGTCATTTCTATTAGACTATGTATGTGAGTGGACTGTCATCCCATCTGCTGGCAGTGCTCCATACTACAAGGGGTGTGGGGATGGGGGGGGGGGGGGAAGAGGGGGGGGGGGGAGGGGTGACTGTGGCAATGTAGATCGGTCAGGATTGACTCTGCCTATCATATCAACTGCAGAAACTGTGAACATGTTTTATCTGTAATCAAAAAATCATGATCTTTGTTCATCAGTTCCTACTTGTCTCTTGAGTAGGTAATGCATCTTGTATCTGTTTGGTACATAACACTGGCAATAAAGCATGGAAGTCTTCACCAAGGTGTCTGTAAACCTTTCTACTCAAATATTTATGTTTGGTACATTCATAGAAGGCATAGGAAATGGGGTAGTGTTCCACCATGCATTAAGTACATCCATTATCTTTCTCCAAGAATAATGTTTTGCACTAATGAGGACAAATTTCACTGTTTATATTTTCAAACTCTACAGAATTACTAATCTTCTTCTGGTGCTGGCACAACATCAAAAGAAAATGTATGAAATGGCACGCAGAAAACAGTTGGAAATATTATCATTGACAAGAGCATCACAAACAGAGAACTAAGGACATGTATGAACAAAATCAATAACAAATCACTAATGAACATCAAGAGGAAACCAACCTACACCACTGAATACTGACCATTCTTGACACAAGTATACACATCTCAACAAGTATTTGATTTCAGACATATGTTTACAGGACATTTTCTCTAGTTTGGATCAATACTCTCTCTTTCATGAAGATGGTCACTTTCAGGATGCTGTAGCTCAATCAGTAAAAATGAAACCCTTATAGAATCACTTTGCTGGACATCTGTCTGTCTGCCTGTCTGTCGGTCCATCTGTTAAAAACCAATTTCCTTGCAAACAGGTTGATGAATCAAGTTAAAATTTATAACACATTATAGTGTTTTCAGTCTCTCATCCAAAGAACATTCCCCTTCCCCCAAATTATCTGTATTATCCTTGGGTCTCACTTTCAGCCACAAACCTGCATTTAACAATGCTGCTTTGGTGAAGGACCTACTTTCCTTTACACATAATGTCAAAAGGAAATATCATTTTGCAGCTCAATCCCAAAACCATGCCAATAGCAAACCTGACATTGAACCCTATCTTGAACAGTTCTGACTATGATCCCAACTTGATCCACCACCACTACCTCAGAATCATCCTTTACAAGTCTTCCGAGAATTTCTCACATCCAGCACTGCTTCATAACCTTTCCTCATGTCCATGCATGACACTTACCTGTCCTGTACAGAACTCCAGGCTTTATATTCCCTAAAATCTGATGACTCCATCATTATCCTCCCAGCAGCAAAAGGATCTACTACAGTGGTACTTGTCCAACAGGAGTACATTAGTGAAGGTCTGCATCAGCTGTCTAACACCTCTACATACAGTATCTGCCTTCAAGATCCCATCCCTGTGATTCAAACTGACATGAAATCCCTCCTACGAATCTCAGGCCTCTGATGAGTACTTACACCTCAATCCATAGAACTTCTTACCCCATCCAAACCACACACCCCACCTTTTACCTTCTTTCTAGAATCCACAAACCCAGTCATCTTGGCCATTCTATAGCTGCTGGCTTTAAAGCATCTACCACATGTATATCTGCCTTAGTTGATCAACACCTGCAATCCATAGTACAAAGACCTCCCTCCTATTTTAAAGATACCAACCATTTCCTAGATCATCTGAAATCTGTGCCCGTACCACTCTCACCACACATCTTGGTTGTCACCACTGATGCCATCTCCCTCTATACCAACATCCCCCATGTACATGGTCTGTCTGCTGCTGAACATTTCCTCAGTCAATGCCCACCTGATTCCAAAACTATGACATCCTTCTTGCTCACCTTAATCAACTTCATACTTACCAACAATTACTTCACCTTTGAGGGGCTGGTATACAAACAGAACAGGCCATGGAAACCAGGATGGCTCCTTCCTATGCCAACCTTTTCATGAGTTGCATGGAGGGGTTTTCCATAAGCCTTCAGCCCTGGTTTGGTTTAGATACATTGATGACATCATTTCCATGTGAACTCACAGTGAGGCTGACCTGTTCAAATTCCTGGAATCTCTAAATACCTTTCCCAATTAAATTTCATATGGTCCTATTCCGAATCCCATGCCATTTTTCTTGACATTGATATCCTCACTGAAGGCCAGCTACACACTTCTGTCCACATCAAAGCGACTAACAAACAACAGTACTTAATTCTGGCAGTTGCCATCCTTTCGAAGTCAAACATTCCCTCCCATACAGCCTTGGCATTCAAGGCAAACATATTTGTTCACATGCAGACTCCTTACAGCAATACACCACCACTCTCACTTCAGCCTTCACTGGACATAATTATCCCAACAGCCTAGTTCAAAAGCAGATTTACTGGGCCATCACATCCAATCCTGGTACTGCTAATCACTCCAAAAAACAACTTCAGAGCACACCACATCACCCAGTACTATACTGGTCTTGAATGTATCAATCAGCTACATCGTCAAGGCCATGATTTCTTAAAATCATGCACTGGAATGAGATCCATTCTGTCTGAGATTTTGCCAATCACACCTTGAATGGACATTTGTTGCCCTCCCAATCTCTTCAATATCCTTGTCAGACCCTATGCTTATTCGCCATCCATCTCCCCACCCTTTGGCTCCTACCCCTGTGACTATCACTGCTGCAAGGCTTGCCCTATGCACCCCTCCTACCACCACCTATTACAGCCCTGTAACTGGCAAAATATATACTATCAAAGAGAGAGCCACATGTGAAATGACACATGTCATATACCAGCTGTTATGTAAACACTGCTCGGCATTTTACATCGGCATGACTATCACCCAGTTATCAGTCAGGATGAATGGGCATAGACAGAGGGTGTATACAGGCAATACACAATATTCTGTTGCAGAGCCTGCTGTCCAACATGCCAGTCATGATCTTAGTGCCTTTTTCACAACATGGGCCATCTGTATTCTTCCCGCAGTCACCAGTTTCTCATAACTCCACAGGTGGGAATTAGCACTGCACCATGTCCTTGGTTCTCGCCACCCATCTTACATTAGTTCCTCTGTCTCAGCATTTCTTTACAATAACTACTCCTTTCTACACTCCATTTTAGTTTTCTAAGTCTTTCATTTTCTGGCTTGTCTGTTTTTTACCATCCCCTCCTCCCATCTCTGTTACATGAAATGCGCTTAGCTTTTCACTTTCATCAACTCATTCAAGTTTTTTTTAGTAGCAATCTTTGTTTTGCATATTACCCTGCCTTCCACCTTTAAGCTCTCAGACTTTCAAGTCTCATCCGATGCAGTCCCCAACAATCAGTCTTTCCGTCTCATCCTGTCCAATAAGTCTCCCCTGACCCAGGATTCTGGGTGACTTTTCTGAACTGTACCTCTTTCCCTAAACCTCTTCAGACCTTTTCCTTCACCCCTCTTCTTTCCCTTTCAACACTTATGCCCTAATAAGGAGCCACTGGCTCAAAAGCTTGTAAAATTCAAAACCTTTTGTGTGTGTGTTACCCTGCTGCTGCTTGGTGAGTAGATTTTTTATCTATCCATTTATGTTAAGTCAAAATTTATGTCATATACTGAGATCTATGGTCAATGGTGTGAAAATTTGAAGCATGTAGGTCAATGCAATCAAAAGCCATTTATGTCACATATTTTGATATTTGCAAACTCAGTTGTTGCAGCCTTCCTGTTGACCTAGAATCAAGAAATTAGGCAAGAGGAAATATTTCACAATACAAGAAAAGAAAAAATCTGAAAATTGTTAATTCTTAATTATGTTACATAAAAAATATTTCTTTTGTCATTTCTTATCCAAGTTCAAAATAAAAATTAAGAGTCTTGGAATTCCCAGGACCGATATCTTGCCAGCATGAATGTCAATAACAGACAAAAATCATCGAGATTCTTGATTTTTGCATGGATGAACTGTCTATATACATAATTAAGTTTGTACAGAACCCTCAGTGCATGAGTCCTACTCACATCTGGCCATATTTTAGATACCCTGTACATGATTGGATCATGATCTGTTTGGACAATTTTTATGATTCTGTCATGAAATTACCTGGTTTCCTCTGGACAGTGCTCATCAGGGAAGTAATGTAACTCAATAAAGTGTTCCTGGAATAAAAACAAATATGGAGTAAGCTGCTGAAATGTATTAATATAATAAGTATATTAATATAAGATACTTGATCAAAGCTACAGCTTATATTCCTTTGAAATACATGCAGATTCACATAAGCACCTTATACTGAGATTACCATTATAACAATATAGCAAAGAAGCAGCATATCTACACATACTTTACATACAGTGAAAGCCATTTGATAAATTTTATGGCAGTTTGCTATGAAGGCTGACCACAGAATCAGTCATGAAAGACAGATTAATGAGTTACTTGAACAGACATAAATTTCTGAATGAAGCACAATTTGATTTATGAGGTGGTAGAAGCACAATATCTGCCATACAGATTTTACAAAAGTGGTAATTGAAGCTCTTGGTGGGGATGACTGGGTTACAGACTTATTTATACACCTGCCCAAGATTTTTGACACTGTTTACCTTAAATTATTACTAAACATACTAGAGTCACAGGTATAAGAGGAGCAGCTGATGACTGGCTCCTTTTTTACTTCGAAAAGAGGGTGCAAAAGATAGAGATTTTTAGAGAAACAATTATCAGACCCCAAAAATATTAACACATGTGTTTTTCAGGGTAGTATTCTGGGAAGGGTTTCATTATCCAAATTTCATCTAACCCCTACAAGCCTGCAATAGGAACTGTGAAATGTCCTATATATCAATGACTTTCTAAACAGCAAAATACATGGAGAAACAATTCCTTTTGCTGATGACAGCAATGAAACAGCCACTAATAAAACACCAGAAGTTCTAACTCTGATGAGAAATGAAACCTTCATAGATATATGCAACTTGGTAGTTTGTAATAAATTAACCCTCTAGTGGGCATGCCTGTGTACAAAGTGTAACACTCATAAATAACACTATTTTGTACCATTTCTTTGTTGTTTTACAACTGAAAGCCCATACCTATTCCTTCATTATTGCTTCAGCTAACACAGTAATAAATTTTGTTGTCATACGTCCAATTGCGCAGCAGTAATATAAAATAAACAGCAAACAGGTGAGAAAAATTTACGATCATGCAAGAAAATTACCTAGATTCTGAGCTAGCAGCAAAATCCCACAATGAAGCAGTTAACTACAAGATAATTAGTAATCAAATAAGTGGTCGGCAGGGATCCGACAGAACCGTGCTCTATAATGCTTCAAGATGGTCATTTCTGTGAGGTAATACCTTTGTATGGCAACAGAGTAATGCAATGAAAGGTATATTTTATTATTGTTTAGTTAAACAACAGTGATTTAGCTCATATAATGTTAGTTTATTTTATTATTGTTTAATTAAACTATGAGTGAACCATAATTTTGTTCATACATGTTTATTTTGGTAATGTAAAGACAGCTATTCTTTACATGTGCGGTGTGCAAAGTGTGCCACGTGCCTGCTTATGTTGATGGTTAATACTGAACACAGAGAAAATAAATATCATGACTCATAGATTGAAGAGGGAAAATAACTCTGTCATTTTGTACACAGACTGCATAGCAAAGTTTTTAGGGAGGGATATTCATTGGCAGTTGACAATGAATGAACGCATGAAAATACTGACAAAGGGAGTGGCATCAGGATGTTATGACTTTAAGATCATATCATCATTATCTAAAACACAGTGCCTGGTTGTGCTGTACTATTCCTCTGTTCACTCATTCCTTGCTTACAGGATTCTGTTCTGGGCATAAAATGCACAAAACAAGGACGCAGTTTTTACATTGCAGGAAATGACTTTGTCGGGTACAGCTAAACTGGTGGCTGTCCGACCTTTGCTTAACGTGATTCGGAAGAATGAAGACCTTCAGTTGAGTAACAATAACTTTATTGCGAGCGCTTATCTGGCGACGCCCGGCATGCATGGACAGATTGGAGCTATAAAATTTGCTTCCGGCCTATACATAGTATCCTTAATCCTCAGAAAACTTCCGTAATTAGGAGAGGAAACAGTACTCGTCCACACAAGTCAGGAGGCACGGAACTACTCACTAACTCAAAAAGCAAGGAATAATAACAATAAACAGAACATATATAAAAGATAGAAAACACAGCGCCTCTAGAGGCTGGGCGCGGAACTACACCAACGACGCGTAAAGTAATTGCGACCGCACACCACTGCACTGACACACGCGCACAGCACACACACACACACACACACCGGCGAGCTAGAATTAGCGCGCAGCAGCGTCGCTACATCAACCCCCCAGGCGGAAGCGGAGCGTCGGCGTCGAGATACCGCGCCGGAAAGTGCACCCGACGTCCAGAACAGGTCGTACTCGTCAGAGGAGGAGGAACAACGTCAGGAGGTGGATGTTGTGCTGCGTTGGGCGGCGGATGTTGAAGAGCCGGCGCCGGAGATGTGGCGTCAGTGTCTGGAACAGCGGTAGGTGGATGCCTACGACGAGGTGCCGCTAGTGGGGTGTCAGGAAAAACATACGCAGGTTTAACCTGATTCAACGCGACAGTCGTGGTTTTGCCGTTCACTAGGATATCCATGGTGTGGGCACTGCGCCGTAGCACTTCATATGGACCAGAATAAGGAGCTTGTAGAGGCGGTTTAACGCCCTCAGTGCGGAGCATGACGTGACGACATTGTTCCAGGTCCTGGTGCACGAAAGTGGGCGGCTTGCCATGACGTGTGGCTTTCAGAGAGCGAATCTTTGATACATGGTCCCTCAATCGTCGCAAGAAATCCGGCTGGCCAGTAGCAACTGTCTCTGTGGCATCATCGTCTACAAAGTCACCAGGAAGGCGCAGTGTTTCTCCATAAACCAGTTCTGCCGCTGACGACCCCAGGTCTGGTTTGAAAGTCGTCCGTAAGCCTAACAAGACAACTGGTAGTGCGGTTGTCCAGGTTTCTTCGTGGCACATCAGCGCGGCCTTCAAACAATGGTGCCAGCGTTCGATCATTCCATTGCTTGCTGGGTGATAGCTTGTGGTCTTATGGTGGGTGTAACCACAAAACTTGGCCAGCTGTGAGAACAGGTCTGATTCAAATTGCCGTCCGCGGTCAGTGGTAATATGTAATGGGCATCCAAATCTTGCCAACCAAGTCATTGCAAAAGCGGAAGCTAATGTGTCTGCTGTGATATTATCCACCAGCACTGCCTCCGGCCAACGCGTAAAACGGTCGATCATTGTAAACAGATATCTTTGCCCGTTCGAAGGTGGAAGTGGTCCGACTACATCTAAATGAACGTGGGCAAAGCGGGCGGTGGTATCCGGAAAATCGCCGATCGGTGCGTGTACATGGCGGTTAATCTTGCAGCGTTGGCACTGAAGAGAAGATTGGACCCACTCGCGGCAGTCTTTTTGCATGCCTGGCCACACGAAACGTTGCGATACTAGGCGGAATGTCGGGCGTACACCGGTATGGCACAATTCATGTACTATATCAAAGGCTTGTCTTCTAAAAGCCGGCGTCAGAAAGGGACGAGGTCGGCCGCGAGAAACGTCGCAGTATAGCTGTGTATCTTCCCCCGGAACGTCAACGAGTTTCAGTTGCAATGCGGAAGCCGTGTCTGTAACATAGGCAAGGAGTTCTTCGTCATCTCTCTGTGCCTGTGCCAGTGCAGGAAAGTCTATGGTACTAGAAACACTGCTGATCCGTGAAAGGCAATCCGCAACAATGTTGTCAATCCCAGAAATATGTCTAATGTCTGTAGTAAACTGGGCCACGAACTCAAGGTGATGAAATTGACGGGGAGAGCAGTTGACACTATTCCGACGGAAGGCGAACGTGAGTGGCTTGTGGTCTGTATATATCGTGAAAGTTCGCGCTTCCACTTGGGGGCGAAAATATTTCACTGCCTGGTATACTGCCAGGAGCTCACGGTCATATGTGCTCCATTTTCTCTGTGCAGACGAAAGCTTGTGGGAATAATACGCCAGTGGCTGCCATGCGTTGTCGGACCATTGTTGTAATGCAGCACCGATCGCCGTCTGGCTCGCGTCTACGACAGTTGCTAATGGCGCGTCGAGCCGTGGGTGTGCGAGAAGCGCCGCGTCGGCCATGCTCCTCTTTGTTGCCTCGAGCGCAGAACACATGTCCTCTGTCCACTGTATCAGAGACTTGCTATTTACTTTAGGGCCTGATAATGCCGCCGTCAAAGGTTCCTGCAGCTCTGCAGCGTGAGGAAGGTGTCGTCGATAAAAATTGAGCATCCCCAAAAAACGACGTAATTCTTTGATCGTAGTTGGTCGGGGTAGCTGCAAGATAGCGTCCACCTTCTCGGACAGAGGAAGAGAGCCTTCAGCAGAAATCTTATGGCCAAGAAATGTCACCTCTGACTGCCCAAAAACACACTTGTCCACGTTCAAGACGACACCGTAACGCTCCAATCGCTCGAAAATCTCTCGCAGATGTTGTCGGTGTTGATCATGGTCAGCAGAGAACACTAACACATCGTCCAGGTAGGCGAAACAGAACGGCAGCCCCTGGAGAACCGAGTCTATAAACCTTTGCCAGGTCTGAGCGGCATTGCGTAAACCGAAAGTCATAAATTTGCTTTCAAATAAACCGAAAGGCGTTATTATTGCAGTCTTTGGAATGTCGTCATTGGCCACCGGAATCTGTGTATACGCTTTAGCACAGTCCAGAACTGTGAACACCGTGGCACCATGTAAAGCGTGATTATAATCCCTCAGTAACGGAACGGGATATCCGTCCGGCACTGTTCGCGCGTTAAGCGCACGGTAGTCACCGCATGGGCGCCAAGCTCCACCCTTCTTCGGAACAAGATGTAATGCGGAGGACCACGGGCTCTTAGATGGCTGCATTATGCCCTCGCGAATCATGGCGTCAAATTCTGCCTTCGCTATCTTCAATCGGTCTGGAGCGAGACGCCTAGGTCGGCATGCTACTGGGGGACCATCAGCCATTTGAATGTGATGCACCGTGTCATGTGGTATGAACCTGGGAGCGCCGGGCGGCCTGGTCAAGTTCGAATAGTTAAGCAGTAATTCAGTGTACTCACCCTCCGTAGCATGGACCAACTTGGCACTGTGCGTTGCGGTGTTGCGACGGAAACCCATGACTGCTAAGCCAGTGACGCTGTCTACCAAGCGTGCGTTCGCGACATCCGGCAGCAGGTGGTAGTGCGCGAGGAGATCAGCACCGACGATCACCTCCGTGACGTCAGCCACTGTAAAATTCCACTCGTACACACGACGTAGGCCGAGATTAAGCTCCCTCCTCTGTGTGCCATATGTTGCGATGGAAGAATTGTTGGCAGCCATCAGACGGAAGGCAGTTGGCGGCCGGCAACGATGTATGGCTGTTCGTGGTATGATACTCAGGTCCGACCCAGTGTCAATTAAAAACTTAACGCCGGAACTCCTATCGGTAATGAACAGGCGCTTGGAGGATAACTGGCAGTCGGTTGCGCCTATTGTCGACCGCCGGTGGCGTTTGGGTGCGAGCATGGCAATGTGCACTTCCTTGCCTGATCGCCGAATCGTCGGTGGTACCAGCACAACGGTACCTCGCCTTGCGGAGTGGTAGTACCGCCGGAAGATCTGCTTCTCGAACGCCGCCATCTGTATCGGCTTCTTCTATTATTGTCATCGTCACGTGCCAGCAGCGCACTGACCTGGGCGCACGAAAGCTCAACCTTGGCAGCGAGAGAATCATGGTCGGCTCGTGCTACAGACGCGGTACTGTTTGCACTGTTGTCCAATGCCGCGACTGCGCTGACCGGAGCCGGTGTGATCGCGTCCTGAATCCGGTCTGCTAGCTGCGCCACGTCATCCAGCGGCATGTCGTTTGTGAGGCGATTATGGCTTTTATTTGCGGCGGCAACCTACTGCTCCACAGCGTTCTGAGCAGACTGTCTGGCACAGCAACGGTGTTAACTTTACTGCGTAGATGTCGCAGGTATTGAGAAGGCTTCCCGCCGCCAATTTCTTCCTGTGTCAGAACCTGACGTATCCGGTCCTCTTGCGACGCGGCCACCCGTCGAATCAACTCTGATTTTAGCCTGGCATAAGCTCCAGCCTCGGGCGGTGCTGTGATTATGTCCTGCACCTCGGCTACATAACGTTGGTTGAGTTGGCTCACAATCAGCGCAAATTTAGTTGCTTCGACCGTTATTCCAGCGCAGCTAAAACTTGCCTTTGCCTGCGCGAACCAGAGTACCGGGTTGTCGGGCCAGAACGGCGGCAAACGGACTGCAATCCTGGAGATGGCCTGCTGTTCGGTCATTATGTGCTCGTTACTTACGTAGCTCACGGCTGCTTCTTCTTAATCACGTCGGTCTCTGCTTGGATCACGTCGGGGTCACCACTTGTCGGGTGCAGCTAAACTGGTGGCTGTCCGACCTTTGCTTAACGTGATTCGGAAGAATGAAGACCTTCAGTTGAGCAACAGTAACTTTATTGCAAGCGCGTATCTGGCGACGCCCGGCATGCATGGACAGATCGGAGCTATAAAATTTGCTTCCGGCCTATACAGAGTATCCTTAATCCTCGGAAAACTTCCGTAATTAGGAGAGGAAACAGTACTCGTCCACACAAGTCAGGAGGCACGGAACTACTCACTAACTCAAAAAGCAAGGAATAATAACAATAAACAGAACATATATAAAAGATAGAAAACACAGCGCCTCTAGAGGCTGGGCGCGGAACTACACCAACGTCGCGTAAAGTAATTGCGACCGCACACCACTGCACTGACACACGCGCACAGCACACACACACACCGGAGAGCTTGAATTAGCGCGCAGCAGCGTCGCTACAACTTCAAGGACAAGAATTACATCATTTTAATTGAATCAGCTATGTGTTCTTGGTGAAACATTGTAAATTAACTAAACAAACACTGTTTTTTGCCTTTTTTGTGAAACAAGGCAGAAACAGTGTTTGCCTTGTTTCACAAAAAGAAGCAAAAAAAGTGTTTGTTTAGTTAATAACAGTTAAAAGTAATAATCAGTTCTTTGTATGGAAATATTTTAAAAATTGTTTATCCTTTTTCATACATGGTGCAGTCATCTATAATGAAGT
Organism: Schistocerca piceifrons; assembly: GCF_021461385.2. Lineage (NCBI taxonomy): Eukaryota > Metazoa > Arthropoda > Insecta > Orthoptera > Acrididae > Schistocerca > Schistocerca piceifrons. The sequence goes on from NC_060141.1 coordinate 26,101,695, forward strand.
ACTATTTGAAAAATTTGCAAAAATATCCATTTAGATACAGATAACATTTTATTGTGTTGCAAAATGATGTCCACTTTCTTTAAAGTTCAGAAATTTAAAACTGTACACTTCATAAAACACAAAAACATAGGGCACTGTGGTTACAATATCAATGATTAACATGAAAGGTGTCCACATTCCATGGCAGTATCTACTGAACCTGACAGTCCCATATTTTCAGTCATGTGTGTGTGAGTTTCGTTTGCCTGTGTGTGTGTGTGTGTGTGTGTGTGTGTGTGTTTTGTCTATTTTTTGACTGATATACTTTCCTTTTTGTCTTACAGGATACCTTTATTCCTTGAGTAGTTAATGGCTTTTTATAGACTTTGGTCTAATCTGGGTTTGTTTTGGAGGAAAACGGTTTGAAAATAAATTAAAGGAATTATTAATAAAAGTGTTGAACTTCTCATTCATGCTAGGAGCCTTGTACATGTCACTCCAGTTCATATCTTTGAGGAGTTTTCTAAAACAAACAATTTTTTACTTACTGACTACCTTCTTGAGCTCCGGTTTAGTAGATTTTATACCCTGATCATTACTAATATTTAGCAAAAGGAACTGCATGTCATGTTCTGAGAAAGTACTTATTATTGATTTTATAATATAATTTTCTTCATTAGACATTTCTATACAAATATTATCAATGGCCATCTTTGAGCCCTTAGCTATTCTAGTTGGAAAGTTAACAGTATGAATTAAGTTGAATGGCAATGCTACTGATGCAATAAGTTCTTAATGGAAGAGTTTTCATGAAAATCTACATTAAAATCATCAGCAACAACTAATTCTTTCTTTTTTGTTGTTAAATAGGGCAACAGAGTTTCAAAGTGGTTTATCAACAGATTAAAATTACCTGCTGGTAGTCACTATATATTTACTATTAGGAATGATTTATTATGAAATTCTATTTCTGTTGCAAATGCTTCCATATGCAGTTCTAGGCAAAACTTCTGAATGTCTATGTTATTAAATTATAATGAGCACATACAGCTGCTTTCTATCCATCTGTTCTGCAATGCAAGGTAATGTGTTTCTTTATTTTACAATGTACTGAGCTATATTGGAACACTAAGACTGCTTAGGCAATGTTGTCAAATGAGTAGGATTGAAAGGTGTGAAACTGTGGTTCAAATGGCTATGAGCACTATGGGACTTAACATCTGAGGTCATCAGTCCCCTAGAACTGAGAACTACTTGAACCTAACTAATCTAAGGACATCACACACATCCATTCCCGAGGCAGGATTCGAACCTGCGACCGTAGCAATCACGCAGTTCTGGACTGAAGCATCTAGAACCACTCTGCCACACGGGCCGGCTGTGAAACTGTGGTTACAATCAATGTGGTGCAGTTCTTGTTCTGTTTACGTGTTGTTTCTGATTTGTCATAGGTTTAGCAAGCAGTATCTCATTCACCAAAATATTTTGCATTTTTTAAATCCACTTTATGAAGCAGGTCACTGAATTATTGTGCTGAGAGTACAACGTAAATCATGTAACTTTAATCTTATTCTGATTGTTCTGTGTAAAATCCTTGTGCTTTAGGTGATGAACTAACAACACTGAAGTTAAAAAGAAAACTTCATGTCTTTATTGCTATTTCATTCCCTTCATCAGTTTAAATAAAAATCATTAAACTACTTTTGCAAGACAGTAGCACTGATGCCTTATGCACAAGTAATTACAGACCTATTATCATGTTTTAATTTGATAAGTAATTTGATCACAACCACTTCTGTTCAAGGCAATTTACTGAAATATTAAGCATTTCATAGCATTAGTAAATTATTTTCAGATCCCAGATGGTAAGTTTGTACTAAAGAGTTACAGGGCAACATGTGTTTTGACATCTCAGTATTACGATCTGTGACAAGGCTACATTAATAGTCACCATAATCAATAGTAGATCATTTCAGGTGACAAAAGAATTTCAATTCTGCTATGTATGTAGGCCTGAGATGAATTATGCCTGAGGATTGCCAGATTGCATAATAACTTTGTTTCCTTTGGCTTTATTCACTTCTAAAGAGGGCATCTTTCATAAGGACAAATTCATGTCTAACTTTAATGTCCACACGTATTATTGATGTCTCATCACTTTAACAGACACTATACACCTGTTGACTTTCCTGCCAGGATTAAAATAAAGGAGGTCTATGATTTTCTATAAACTATATCTAAAAACAAAGATGATGTGACTTACCAAACGAAAGTGCTGGCACGTCGATAGACACACAAACAAACACAAATATACACACAATTCTAGCTTTCACAACCAACAGTTGCTTCGTCAGGAAAGAGGGAAGGAGAGGGAAAGACGAAAGGATGTGGGTTTTAAAGGAGAGGGTAAGGAGTCATTCCAATCCCGGGAGCGGAAAGACTTACCTTAGGGGGAAAAAAGGACGGGTATACACTCGCACACACACACATATCCATCCGCACATATACAGACACAAGCAGACATATTAAAAGGCAAAGAGTTTCTATAAACTGTTTGATTAAAAGAACAGGATTTTTAGGTTTTCTGTAGACTCCTTAAATAAAAGAGCAGAGGTTTTGTTTTCTGTGAATTGCTTAATACAAATCCAGGATGGAGTGTAACAATATTATGAGAAGGAAAGTGGCTACTCACCATATAGCAGAGATGCTGAGTCACAGATAGGCACAACAAAAAGATTTTCACACTTAAAGGTTTTGGCCAATGTCCTTTGTCAACAATAAACACACATATGCTAATGCAAATGCAACTCACACGACTGCAGTCTCAGGCAACAGAAACTACACTACCAGTGTCCACAGTTCAGATAAATAGTCTGGGAAATGTTATCACAATATGAAAAACATTTACATTCCACCATATCATCCACTGTCCAGTCCCTCTGAATGTGTGTTAAAAGAGCTTGAAAAATTGTTCAGACTCCACTGTTGAACATGCCGTAAGTTACAGGCTTCCTATATTCAACAATTTGAGGAACTCTTTAATGAATCACCTAATGACTTGACATCCTTACCACCAGTTGAGGTTCTGAAGATTGTTTCCATGGGATAAGACAGAGTGATTTGCAGCTAGCTTTAAGGAATATCAGAAGGGTTGCTGAGGTACACCAGAGGAGTGATAAGCACAGGAGAGCTTTGTCAATAGTTGTGGAATAAAAATTCTTGATAAAACCACATAAATTACCCAGCAAATGATATTCATTAATACACATGTTTTTCCCACTATATTTAGGACCACACAGAGTGAGACATTTTATACATCAAAGTACAACAAAGGTGAAGATTGTCAGGAGCAGGAGAAGCTGGAGAGTTCATCATGTCTGCAATGTGAAAATATTTAATCAGTAGGGAGTGGAGAGCAGTTTCAAGTCCTGTTGAATTGTGATGAAGTATTTATGTCTGTTTGTCTAATATGTTATATATTTTAAGAGGGTTGAGATTTCATAAGTAATTGTTACAGATTTTGTTCCATGTGATCCAGCCAAGATTAAAGCCACATTGGACTTACTGTGAACAGTTAAAGAGGCATTGGTGGGGCATGGAGTGTATCCATCACAGGAATAATTGGACATCTGTCTAGAGATTAAGAATATTAAGTTATTGCAACTAGGACTATGCCTGTCTGAACATCATATGGTCACAGGTATGGAAATGGTAAATGTTGGCAGATATAAACTTTCAGCACATGTAAGTAGAGACACTATGGAGAGAGAAGTTGCCATGTATGTTAAAATCTGTCATAGTGTGAAAATTTGGAAACTAAAAAATTTTGCACAGAGCAACAAATAGAAGTATGTGCATGTGAGATTACACTAAATAATTTCACTTTTATAATTGTAGCCGTGTATAGGTCCCCATTGGGAAATTTTCAACTATTTTTGAAAAACTTGGATTCTGTGTTGTGCCATCTGTCAGACAGAGGAAAGCAAAGGAAACTATTGTTTGTAGGGATTCCAATGTAGATTTTCTGAAAGAGTCAGATAGAAGGCTTGACCCTGAAGTATTGGTTCTTTCAATTTGATGTCAGTTATTGATTTTCCTACTCGGGTGCTACATGGAAGCAGCACACTGATAAATAATGTTTTCATAGACCAAGATAAATTTAATCAAATAATAACTTTTCCTGTTAAGAATGGTCTGTCTGATCATGATGCATAGCTAGTTACAGTATATGATATAGCTCCATACAGTAATGCAAAACAGCCCTCCAAAATAGTGCATTCAGTTAACGATTTAACAATTCAAAATTTTAGGGAAAGCATACAACAATTCGACTGGGATGAGGTGTACAGGCAATGTGATGCTAATTTAAAATTTAACCTATTTCATGATACCTTTGTGAGTATATTTGAAAAAAGGTTCCCTAAGAAAACCGTGAAATATAATTGTAAGAAACAATGTAAAAAGCCATAGCTTACTATGTTGTTGTTGTTGTTGTGGTCTTCAGTCCTGAGACTGGTTTGATGCAGCTCTCCATGCTAATCTATCCTGTGCAAGCTCCTTCATCTCCCAGTACCTACTGCAACCTACATCCTTCTGAATCTGCTTAGTGTATTCATCTCTTGGTCTCCCTCTACGATTTTTAGCCTCCATACTGCCCTCCAATGCTAAATTTGTGATCCCTTGATGCCTCAGGACATGTCCTACCAACCAATCCCTTCTTCTAGTCAAATTGTGCCACAAACTTCTCTTCTCCCCAATCCTATTCAATACCTCCTCATTAGTTATGTGATCTACCCACCTAATCTTCATACTAAAGGGATAAAAATATCTTGTAAACAGAAGAGGAAAATGTATCTTATAGCTAGGAGGAGTAATGACCCTGAAACAGAGAAACATTAAGAAAACTACTGCACTGTATTAAGAAATGTTATTCACTTAGGATATTTGTCATTAATAACCCATCCCAATTCAAAAATAACAGTGAAGTGCATAGCTACAACACCAGAAGAAAGGATGATCTTCACTATTATGGATTAAATCTGGATTGTGAGTCCACCATTTCATTTTGCCATGATGGTGGACAAAGGACGGTTGACCATTGCACAAAAGATGAAGACTGTGTTACTGTTTGCGGCAACGAACAGCATTACATTGACACAGGGAAGGTTTTGTGCTCATTTCAGCACACAGTGGGCTCCCAGCCCGCAGACAATATGCAGATTACATCAGAAATTAGAAGGTACTGGATCTGTTTTGGAGTGTCAGCAGCCACATGCACATACCATACGTTTGCTGCAAAACATTGAAGCAGTTTGAGTCACTGTGACTCATAGTCCGAGTAAATCAACAAGAAGTGCCAGTGCCAAGTTAGGAATTTCACACTGATCTGTACAAACAGTTATTCAATCCACACTTCACTTGTATCCATATAAGATGTCTGTGGTGCATAAGCTTACTGTGAGAATAAGGAGTGGAGATTGCAGTCCGTGAGGAGGGCAATTGAGCAAGACCAAGAGGCAGTACTATACAACTCATGGTTTTCTAATGAAGCTTGTTTTTATGTGAATGGTGTTGTGAACAAACACAACATTTAATTCTGGGCACGTAAACCTCCACGTATAACCCACATGAAAGACACCTACTGGGGGAAAGTTAACATGTGGGTCATGATGTCAAGCTATGGAATCATCGATCCGTTCTTCTTCGATGCTGCAAAATCAGTTCTTTCCTCAACTCATGACCTCATATCTTCCATTGCAGACGCAATGGTTCATGCAGGATGGTGCATACCCCCATACTGCCAATGTTGTGCTTGATTTCCTACACGAAAGACTTGGCCTTAGGGCATTGTCAAACAGATTTCCAGAACGTTATGCAGGACGAGGAATGTGGCCACCCCACAGCCCAGACGTTAACCCATGTGACTTTTTCCTTTGGGGGTTCCTTAAAGGGATGATGTACCACAGAAAACCTAAAAATACAGTGCAACTTAGGGCCATCATTGTGGAGTTATGCTGTGCCATTCGAGAAGATTTGTGTCAGTCATCACAAATGCACGTGTGTGACTTGAAGAAGTTGTAAACCAAAATGGCAGTAATATTGAACATGTGACTCATTAGGTTGTATTTCCAAGCTGTATTCTTTACTTCTGCATCAATAAATTACAAATCTCGTCAACAACAAATGTGTTATTCATGAAACATATCAGGTGACATCGTGCGCCACCCTGTATATTGGAGCAGCATGGTTGCTTAGACAATGTTGTCAAATGAGTAGCAGACTGAAAGTCACAGTTATGATTAATGTGATGGAGATCCTGTTCTGTTTATGTGTTGTTTCTGGTTCATGATTGGATTTAGCAAGCCAATATCTTACTCCCCAAAACTTTTTACATTTTATGTCTTTTCTTTACTCCAAATCCAAATTATGGAGCACGTCTTTGTACGACTGTGCTGAGAGCACAGCATAAATCAAGTAAAATTAATCTGATTGTTCTGTGTGGAGTTGTGTACTTTTTGGAATCAAGTAACCACCATAAAGTTGAAAAGAAATTTCTTGTCTTTATTCCTACTTCACTCCTTTCATCAATCTAATTAAAATAATTAAACTACTTTTTCAAGAGGATATCACTGATATCTTTTGCAGAGGTAATTATAGAACTATTATTGTGTTCTAATATTGTCCATGTTAATGACTGGAGGTAGTAGTTGTTAAGATAACTGTCAGTATACAACCACAAATATTAAGATGGTAATCCTCAGCAACATGTTTTGGGAGTCAAACTCCCATTAACTGGCTGTCTAAGTTAATCCTACATAAACATGCACTTCAAAAGTACACAAGTTCAAAATTTAAAAATAAATAAAGTCCTCATGTTATTTTAAGAATAGCAACAGCAGATTCTCTGCTTGATTTACTAATGTAACTGCCCATCAACGAAATCCACAGATGTTAGAAAGAACGTGAACAGACACCATACTAATTGTTATCTATGCAAAATCATTCACATTTAATCATACTATCACTTACCTCAAAAAGATCCAAAAAACCATTGAAGAAGGCATTTCCATTCTTGCCAGTTTGTACATTAAGATTTAGCCTGGTGGTTTGCTATTTCAAGTTCCTCAAGCAGGTCAAGTTTCTTTCCTTTCTTATGTACTTGTATCACCTCTGAGTCCCCTTCTACACTGGAGGCGAAGTATGAGAAAAGGCGAACCTAATCCATCTGCAATAACAGCCCCCCCCCCCCCCCCCCCCCCTGAAATGAAATTCTAGGAACTGGTTGAAGCTTTCTTCCAATACTCCCTGCTCCTCCATCTAATTATGCTGAAGAAAAAGTTAAAAGATCATATCTAAACATGTACTGCCCACAGAATTCTATGAAAAATTCCAGGTGATTATATTGGACATGTTATACTGTTTTATATATCAAACATTTAAAATAATGCTTATACTCAGTGTATGTTTCTGATTAATTTATCACTTTATGTTGCAAGCGTACATAATTTCAGTAAACAAAAACTGCATTTAACATAAAGACAGGTAGAACCAAATTGGTGTTCATCTGAGCAATCAGTTGCTCAACAGTTCCACACCTATTCACCTGTACACAACTCCGTGGTCCTCATTCCCCCCCTGTCATGTATGGCCCGTGGTGCACCGTAGTTGCCTTGGTGCTAGTTTTGGATAAGACCATTACAAAATTAACCATTTTGGAAATGCTTCCACCCTTGGCCTAGAAGCTGGTGATTATACCCTATTGGCTGTCAAGACATATCGCTTTGTTTCCACATTACAACAATGAATGTACTGTTTTCTGTATCCCTGTATGCTTTGTATACTCTCCACTGCTAGTACTGCCAAATAATGTCTGTGGACGGTTATTGCACATTGATGCCGAACACAGATGACAGTCATATTAATGTGACTGGACCATGTATTTCCAAATATGATCCTCAGTCCAATACATCCGAAAGAGTAATGAAAGAGACGAAAGGCTTTGTCATACACACTGTTCAAATAAATATATCACTTGATCTCAGATGATACCAGAATTTCAAATTATATTAAATGGACTATCCCATTTATATGCTGCACATTCTGCAATGTATGTATTAAGGGAAGTTTACAGGTGCAGAAAAAATGACATTTTACAAAACAAGTCCTTCAATATTCTTCACTCTTTCCTCCACAAAATGGTGAATAACTTGAAACTTCCTGGCAGATTAAAATGATGTGCCGGACTGAGACTCGAACTCAGGACCTTTGCCTTTCGCGGGCAAGTGCTCTACCACCTGAGCTACCCAAGCATGACTCACGCTCTGTCCTCACAGCTTTACTTCTGCCAGTACCTCGTCTCCTTCCTTCCAAACTTAACAGAAGCTCTCCTGCAAACCCTGCAGAACTAGCACTCCTGAAAGAAAGGATATTGCGGAGACATGGCTTAGCCACAGCCTTGGTATAGTACTTGCCCGCGAAAGGCAAAGGTCCCGAGTTCGAGTCTCGGTCCGGCACACCGTTTTAACCTGTCAGGAAGTTTCATATTAGTGCTCACTCCACTGCAGAGTGAAAATCTCATTCTGGTGAATAACTTATCTCTGTATGACATTTAGAAATATTTTATTTTTAATTTTACTATACTGCCTCTTTATATGCAATTATAAAGGCTAAAAGTGTGTAGTTGAATCAAGTCCATGCAAAATATGGAGCTGAAGAAACTAGAATGCATTGGACATGCACAATAGAGGATGGGCACACACCTCAGAAAATTAAATAAAACTATTCATACCACTACACTTGGTTCAAGAATCATGAAAGAAGGTTGCATACATGGAAGAAGCCTGGAGATACTGGAAGGTTTCAGATAGATTATATAATGGTAAGACAGAGATTTAGGAACCAGGTTTTAAATTGTAAGACATTTCCAGGGGCAGACATGGACTCTGATCACAATCTATTGGTTATGAACTGTGGATTAAAACCGAAGAAACTGCAAAAAGGTGGGAATTTGAGGAGATGGGATCTGGTTAAACTGACAGAACCAGAGGTTGTAGAGAGTTTCAGGGAGAGCAATAGGGAATGATTGACAAGAATGGGGGGAAAGAAATACGGTAGAAGAAGAATAGACAGCTTTGAGAGATGAAATACTCAAGGCAGCAGAGGATCAAGTAGGTAAAAAGATCAGAGCTAATAAGAATCCTTGGGTAACAGAAGAGATGAATTTAATTGATGACAGGAGAAAATACAAAAATGCAGTAAATGAAGCAGGCAAAAAGGAATACAAACGTCTCAAAAATTAGATTTACAAGAAGTGCAAAATGGCTAAGCAGGGATGGCTAGAGGACAAATGTAAGGATGTAGAGGCATATATCACTAGGGGTAAGATAGATACTGCCTACAGGAAAATTAAAGAGACTTTTGGAGAAAAGAGAACCACTTGTATGAATATCAAGAGCTCAGATGGAAACCCAGTTCTAAGCAAAGAAGGGAAAGCAGAAAGGTGGAAGGAGTATATAGTGGGTCTATACAAGGGCAATGTTCTTGAGGACAATATTATAGAAATGGAAGAGAACGTAGATGAAGATGAAATAGGAGATATGATACTGCATGAAGAGTTTGACAGAGCGCTGAAAGACCTAAGTCGAAACAAGGCCCCGGGAGTAAACAACATCCCATTAGAACTACTGACAGCCTCGGAAAGGCCAGGCCTAACAAAACTCTACCACCTAGTGAGCAAGATGAACGAGATAGGTGAAATACCCTCAGTTTCAAGAAGAATACAATAATTCCAATCCCAAAGAAAGCAGGTGTTGACAGATGTGAAAAATACTGAACTATCAGCTTAATCACCATGACAGCAAAATACTAACACAAAGGAAAGGCAAACATACATTTCTAGCATTTGTGGACTTAGAGAAAGCTTTTGACACCATTGACTAGAATATTCTCTTTCAAATTCTGAAGGTGGCAGGGGTAAAATACAGGGAGTGAAAGGCTATTTACAATTTGTACAGAAACCAGATGGCAGTTATAAGAGTCAAGGGGCATGAAAGGGGAGGAGTGCTTGAGAAGGGAGTGAAACAGGGTTGTAGCCTCTCCCCGATGCTATTCAATCTGTATATTGAGCAAGCAGTAAAGGAAACAAATGAAAAGTTCGGAGTAGGTATTAAAATCCAAGGAGAAGAAATAAAAACTTTGAGGTTTGCTGATGACTTGTAATTCTGTCAGAGACAGCAAAGGACTTGGAAGAGCAGTTGAACGGAATGGACAGTGTCTTGAAAGGAGGGTATAAGATGAACATTAACAAAAGCAAAACAAGGATAATGGAATGTAGTCGAATTAAGTCGGGTGATGCTGAGGGAATTAGATTAGGAAATGAGACACTTAAAGTTGTAAATGAGTTTTGCTATTTGGGGACCAAAATAACTGATGATGGTCGAAATAGAGAGGATATAAAATGTAAACTGGCAATGGCAAGGAAAGCGTTTCTGAAGAAGAGAAATTTGTTAACATCGAGTATAGATTTAAGTGTCAGGAAGTCATCTGAAAGTATTTGTATGGAGTGTAGCTTTGTATGGAAGTGAAACGTGGACGATAAATAGTTTGGACAAGAAGAGAATAGAAGCTTTCAAAATGTGGTGCTACAGAAAAATGCTGAAGATTAGATGGGTAGATCACGTAACTAATGAGGAGGTATTGAATAGAATTGGGGAGAAGAGAAATTTGTGGCACAACTTGACTAGAAGAAGGGATCAGTTGGTAGGACATATTCTGAGGCATCAAGGAATTACCAATTTAGTATTGGAGGGCAGCGTGGTGGGTAAAAATCATAGAGGGAGACCACGAGATGAAGAGACTAAACAGAGTCAGAAGGATGTAGATTGCAGTAGGTACTGGGAGATGAAGAAGCTTGCACAGGATAGAGTATCATGGAGAGCTGCATCAAACCAGTCTCTGGACTGAAGACCACAACAACAACACCACTGCACTGTCAGATGGTAAACCACTGAGGGGTCGACTGACTGATAAAACCATAGATCAGTCTCAGAGGTATTATGGAATGAACATCAGGTATAGCAGACATGATTTTGAAAGTATGAAGAAAGCAGTATTGGCTTCAAACTTCCAAAAATCTCTCAAATGACAGAAAACCAATACATTCACATTGCCCATCTAGACCTGAACCATGGCATAAACTTCAGAAGGCTGTAGTTTCAGGAGTGTGTTTCGTAAACAAGAACTCTATTCCTGAAGCTTTTGTGGAAGCCATCAAGGGACATTATAGGAACCTAGCTCACACACACCTCTCCCAAAAGTGTCTACATGGGTGGACTCAGAATCCCAATGAGTCTGAGTAGGAAGTTCGGGTCAGTTTCGCCAACCAACACTCCCATTTTATAGTAGTTCATTTATTCACCTCTCTACACAAGCAAGGCTTACACAGAACTAACATGGCGGCACTGCCCAAAGATAATGTTTAGCTTAGTTCAAAGATGATACTCACATCTCAGATTGATTCTGGTGTCGACATCATCGGCACCACATAGCCCCCCCCCCCCCCCCCTAAAATTTAATATTTTATTCTGACTATTCCTGGTTAGTATCTTTTGTTATAGGGTGAAATCAGTAATTGTTTTGTAACTTAAATTCTGTTTATTTTGACTATTCCTAGTTAGTATCTTTTGCTATAGGCTGAAATCAGTAATTGTTTTGTAACTTGAATTCTATTGTTGATGTGTAAACAAATATAAATTCTGTACTAATTATACACATTTGGAGGAACAACAAATAGTATTCTTAAAGGATCTATTTGGCTCTATTGGAACACATGTTAGCAAAGCCAGCCCCTAATTAATTTCCAAGTAATTTTCAATTTTGTCAGAAGTATTGTTTGCGTAACTATATGTGCTAATTTCATTATATAAACAAATAATTTGGCATAACTCTTGTAGATAGTTTTTATCAACCATGAAACTTAATATATGTTAACCCTAAGTGCTCTGTCAAGCCTCCATCTTTACTTTACTTTAGTCAGTTCAGCTATGACATATATGGGAATTAAGTTTTCTATACCCCAATTACTGATCCTGTTTCTATGGATGGCTCAATCCACTTAAGGGCCACACATGCCTCCACCATGCTGTTGACTGCCCAGCCCGCTTACTCCCAGGCAGGCCGCTGTCTCATTCGGCCATGGTGGCTGACTGACTACGAAGTGGATGTGCCTCTTGCTGCTCCACCTGCACAACTCATCTTGTTCGAGATGGAAGTACCTGTGGTACGCCTGCCTACGCACACGATTTCCACTGACGTTGATGCCTGCATCACCCTTGGACATCTGTAGTACTTCATACTGCAGGGAGAGGGCCAGGGGGGGGGGGGGGGGGAAGGCTGTATGGCGTAGATAGTTCATATCAACCACAAGACTTAATATCTGTGAACTCTTAAGTGCTCTGTCGAGCCTCCAGCTTAACATTACTTTAGTCAGTTCTTTATTATATTTCATTCTGTATGGACACAGTGTCAAGAGTAAATACATACGAGCTATGAAATATATGGGAATTAAGTTTTCTATATCCCGATTACCAATCCCATTCCCATACTGTTAAAAAGAACCAATTTTTCAATGCATTCAATTAATCGAATGACTTAAGTTTTAATTGTAAATTTAACTTTGAACAATGTGTAATTTCAGTACCTATTATTGTGAGGTTATAAAGGGCCCGATTTTTGGTTCTGAGACAGTCAGTCCACGGCCGAGTTTCAGACAAGAAACCTTTATTGGTTAGAACAACAACAATGCATCCCTGAAATAAGTGTAACACAATTAGGCCATATGTTAAAACAATGACAGTGTCTGTTCAATATGTACCGCAATATTCTGCAAGACTTGTGAACTGTGTGGTTAGGTTTTTACTGCTAGTAGATGTTCAACAGTAAACTACTGTAGCAGTATGTGAATCTTTGCCTGCAACCTATTAATGAGGCTTACTGAAAGTTAAACAGTAGTGCACTGACCATATTAAATGTGTATATGGTGGGGGGGTTGTGAACAGTGAAAGTAAACAATTGTGGAACACAACTGTGCACCTGTTGGCTACATCATTTAAAGTAGTCAGTTTGTACTTGTACACCACATATTTCAGCCAGTATCACATCGCAGCACATTGACACCAAGGACAACAAATGAAGAAGCAAAGCAGGCAAACCATCACATTTTTTGCCCCGGTGTGAGGACTATTGTATGTGTGTACAATGAATTAGGTTGCATGAAATTTGACAGTGAAGTGTGAACTAAAGTGGTTTGCAGTACAGTTTTAAATGGAGGAGATGCAACAGCCAATTGGTGCTGGGGTTTCATAGCTACAGTAGGACAGCAGCCAATCAGTGAGTGGGTTCTATGGTAGTAGCCATTGAGTACAGGAGCAGCTGAGCAGCATGCAGGTGGCCACAGCTGACTCAGATAAACATGATGCCTTGCCGAGAGAATTACAACTCACTGCAGATGAAAAAATCGAGATGACACCTACAGCAGCAGCAGCAGCAGTAAGCAGCAGACAAGTGATTAAAAAACAAGGTAATTTCATAGCAAAAGTTGTTTCATACTAAGTGATATCTAACGAGTGGTCTTAATGAACAAGACAGTGTGATCGGAGACAAGGCACAACAGGGGCCTGGTTCAGCAGAAGATAGTGCTTATAAATCAGACATGAATGTAATTTCGAATGATGGGGATGAAAGTCCTCCTGTAGATGAAATGATAAAACCATCATCTACAGTGTATGGTGAGGTTAGCGAAATGGATGAAAACGGTACTGAAGTGCATGAAATCATTAAGGTTCAGGAGGAGGAACCTACTAGCAAAAATCAGCAAGGGCAGAAATTTATGGTAAATGGAAAAGTGGAAGTGATGTTAATGCAAATTATGTGTAGTTTGAGTAATATATGTGTGAAAGAAGACATTAGTAGTATGGAAGAAGACATTAGTAGTATGAAAAAAGACATTAATAGGGTGGAAAAGAAAACTGATAGCTTTAGAACTGGCATGGTTAACTTAAAGGATGAACTGAAGATAGAAATTAAAAAAGAGATTAAGGCAGTCAGCTCTAATCTTTTAGAATTAAATAAAAAGGTTGCAGTGGTAGCTAAAGATTGTGATGAAAAGATAAAGACAGTAGTACATAACACCAATGGGAAATTAACATTGATGAGTAGTAAATGTGTAGAAGAGAGAAAGAAGCTTTATGATGACTATGGTAGGAGGGTGGAGGCTTCTGAAAAACAGTGTAAAGATGAAATCAAAGCTGCCATGATATTTTGTGATGAAAACAGGTTTAAACTTGAGAACCAAATCAATCAGATTAAAAATGGTTTAGAAACAGAAGTAGAAACCAAGTGTGCAGTAGTGGTAGATGAAAAACTGGTAAATGTAAATGAAAATGTAGATTCCAAATTGACTGAAATGGAGAAAAATATGGAAGAGGTACAAAATCAAAAGCATAGAGTATGTAGTGACCCAAACAGTCCTTCACTTGTTAGTTGTAAGAAATTTAATGATTTTGAGCCGTATGGGGAAGTGCATCCACTGGATTTCATTAGAGAACTTATTGATCTGCCTGAAACATGGAATGACAAAGAGATGGGCAATTCAGATAGCTGATTCTTGATGGCAAAGCTTTCTCAAAAGCATTTGTAGATCAATATTTGTCCAAAGAGAAGCAGCAGAGAATTTTAAGTGAATTTTGGGGAGGAGAGAGATCTGACCCTAGGAAGGGTAGTGTGAGAGGTTTCTGTCAGCTTTGGTTAAACAAATTGAAATATTTGGACAAAGAGCTATGTTGTGAATCAATAATAATCGGTTTAGAAACTAAGTTGCCTCAAGAAGTTAGAGAAATGCTTCTACCTGCCCCTATGGGTAATATTAGTGATTTCTTGAATTATGTTGGTAAAGTGAAGAGGGTGAAGCACTAAGTGGAAGATTTAAGGAGGATTTTTGATGACAATACTCCGTCAGGAAGAGAATTTCAGGTAAATAGGATGAACAGGACTAATTACTTGAAGAAATGGTTGGGTGGAGGATAGCCAGAAAGAGCTCAGAAATGGAAAGAGAAATTCAAGTGACAGAAATGCAGAAGATGATTTTAATTATGTATCAAACCATTTAAACTAGATTGGCTCACACTAGGGCAGGTAGTGATGAAGAGCCACTTGTATATACATGTGCTGTAATCACAGGTAAGGGTAATGTAAATGATAGGAGAAAGATGAGTGTAATTTCTAATTCTAGTGAGATGTTGAATGATGGAGGGGGTAGGTAGCAATGTTTATCCTGTAAAAAGAGAGGAGGAACTTACTATAATGTGCATTTAACCAGAAGTAAGACCTACAAGCAAGCAGGGGGTTCGACAATCTATGTTGGATTCATTATGTGGTGATAACGCTTACCCCAGCTGTCTGCCTCATTTTTCATGTTTCCTGAGGCAGTCAAACTCTTCTACTATCCTATCTGTAGTTTATAAGTGAATTACAAACAGTCTATCTTTGACTTTCATGTGATTTTGTACAGAAGGATACTTTAGTATAGTATATTTTATGTGGTGTTAGTTATAAGAAATGGAATCACAAGAGAATGGAATAAAGTAAATTGGTACCATTGTCAAACAAAGAGGTAAAGTAAACTGAAAATAAAGGTGTCAGCATATGTGGAGGAAAAAGTGCAGATTATCTCAAAAATATAATTAACATCTGAACTAATCAGCTCATTGGTGCAGCAGCAGAGGTAATATGCAGCAAAAATCATCTCAGATACCAGGTGTTAACATTAATTGTGGTATAATAGAAGCATCTGTGTGCAGTGTAGTCAGTATATTGAGATAACTATCTACCTATAGAAGTGTGTTATGATGCAGTCTTAACTAACATTAAGAAATTACAACTTTAGATATAGTTGCCTGGAGTAATGTGTGGAAAGAATAAGCAAGATTTGTATGTTATCACCATTCAGCCTAGAATCTTAAGCAATTTTATGGAATACATGGAACAATAGTTTTTCTAAGTGATAATATTGTCTGATCAGTAATGAGATTTAAGTTTGACTTAGCATAACGATCTGTTACTGTGGAGTGTTTTGCAGTAGAATCAGTTGTGCATTAGATAAGCAGTGTGGGTGTTTATTTATTAGTTAATGAAGCAATAATAAAATAATGAATAATATTAGGGTATTAATGGTTAGGGAACCTGTCTCTGGAATAGGGATATTTTTTGGGAATGCAATAGACTGGTTGACTAAGTGAGAAGGGTAAGTAAAATAATGGAGCTGACAGACATGCTTGAGCAATGAAAAATATAACTGTATGCAAACAAATGTAGTGTAACTGTATTGATGATCTAATTGTGAACTAGACAATATTGGGTACTGTGTATATTGTGCAATTCATGACACTGGCACTGAGAATGAGAGATTAACAGGAACAGCAATATTTTAGTGAGATACAAGTCATGTACCGGTACTGGTAATGCTCCATCATTGAATCTATAGGTTATCTGAAAACTTATATTTGTGTTCTGAGGAATTATGAGCTTAAAGTTGTAATACTGGAATGAAGAACAGTAATTTTTTCTGATTCACTGATAACTGTCATGCTAAACTGGTGTGAATATACTGACAGGTCAACTATTTGGTAACATTTTGTGATTTTATGAGGATTTAATTTTCTGATTGAATGAGATTAGTGCTCAGAGTGGAATAGAGAAGTGGGACAATGATTTGGCACAACTTCCATCCCCTTAATTTTGATTTCAATAGTAATTAAGCTATGTAATGGTGATTCTATTCGTTTTTTGTAACATAATGATTAGTAAATTTATGCTACTGCACATCTTGAGTTTTTACTATTTTGCAAATGGAAAAGAAACCCAAATCTTTCAAGTTTAGCCAGTTTCAGACGGTTATGACTTGGAGTATGTTTTGCAGTGTAATGAGCACTTGATTTAAAAGTTTTCTAGTACCTTTTGTACTACAGTCAAATTTAGTGTTAATTATTGTAATGTTATAAGAACTAAGTAATGTATCTATTTATGATGTAATGACTATCATCTGCCATTAGTGAAAAACATTTTTTTTTTTGCATAGACTTAGTTAGAAGTAAAAGTAAGTGTACTAAAGTAGGGTATTTAGTTTGATTTTGTCATGTACTATGGTGGAGGAGAACCACATCTGAGGGAACTGATAGCAGTGCATTTCCTTGCTAACTGACACTTGGATCTGTTGAAGGCATGGACAGCTTGGTGAGAAAGTGTGTTAAAAATCATTAAAAGTGTGAAAGTGCTTGTGAAAATATTAAACATTGACCAAGTGAAATTTTCTGTGCAATATTTGAAGCAAGACAGAACTTGTACCAAGTGATATGTATCTCAGAATGTAACCTTTGTTTACCCAAAAAGGACATCACTTATGATGCAGATGACTAAATTTTATTAAAAGTATAGCTTGTAGATATTTTGTGCAATTTTACAACACACTGTATGTAAATATTTTGTTTGGGGATTTTCATATGGCCAGTTCATATAAATAGGAATTTGAAAAACATATGTACTATAGTTTTGATAAGATTTCTTATGTAATATTTTTTTATGTGCAGATTTTTAGTCCACTGTCTGGAGTCATTTGTGGTCACTGAATTGCCCAGTTAGCTATTTGCAATATCTATCTGGTCAATCCAATGAGGGGGTGATGTGATGAAGCAAGCTGGGATAGTTTTACTTACCCTCTTGTTTTGCCATCTACCTCCTTAGAATTCAAGTTTAATTTTTGAATAAATTACCGTTAACATACATGAGTATAATCTGCATCTTCATAAAAGAAAAAGGTTCATCCTCAGTTTTAAAGAATATAACACCAGATCTAGTTTTGTGCTTAGTTTTATGTATGTAATTGATTTTTTAATTTATTCTGACTATTCCTAGTTAGTATCTTTTGTTATAGGGTGAAATCAGTAATTTTTTAGTAACTTAAATTCTATTTATTCTGACTATTCCTAGTTGGTATCTTTTGTTATAGGGTGAAATCAGTAATTGTTTTGTACCTTAAATTCTATTGTTGACATAATAACAAATGTAATTTCTGTACTAATTATACAAGTTTGGAGAAACAACTAGTAGTATTCTTAAAGGATCTATTTGGCTCTATTCAAAAACATGTTAGCAAAGCCAGCTCTTAATTAATTCCCAAGTAATTTTCAGTTTTGTCAAAGTATTCTTTGCATAACTGTATTTGTTAATTTCAGGATTTAAACAAATAATTCATCCTAACTCTTGTAGTAGAAGAAACTGTTAAAAATAACCAATTTTTTTAATGTATTCAGATAATCGAATGAGTTAAACTTTTTTTGTAAATTCTGTAAATTTAACTTTGAACACTGTATACTTTCGGTACCTATTATTGTGAGGATATATAAGGGCCCAATTTTTGGTCCTGAGACAGTCAGTCCACAGCTGAGTTTCGGACAAGAAACCTGTATCTGTTAGAACAACAACAATGTATCTGTGAAACAAGTGTAACACAATTAGGCCATGTGTAAAAACAATGACAGTGCCTGTTCAATATGTGCCTCAATATTCTGCAAGACTTGTGAACTGTTTGGTTAGGTTTTTACTGCTCGCAGATGTTCAGCAGTAAACTATTGTAGCAGTATGTGTACATTCACCTGCAACCTATTACTGAGGCTTATCGAAAGTTAAACAATAGTGCACTGGCCATATTAAATGTGTATATGGGGGGTTGTGAACAGTGAAAGTAAGCAATTGTGAAACACAGCTGTGCAACTGTCACCTACATCATTTAAAGTAGTCAGTGTTCTACTTCCACATCCCTTTTTTCAGCCAGTATCATAATGCAGTACGTCAACACCAAGGACAACAAATGAAGAAATAAAGCGAGTGAACCATCACACACTCTTGCTTTTAATTTAATTGAAGATGGTTTTGAGTTTTTTGTATGCTGAGTCAGTCCTTCCAACAGTCATTTCTTTTTCGATTTCTCACATTTTTCATGCAGCCGTTTCATATTAGCTTTCCTTCACTTCTTATTTATTTCATTCCTCAGTTACTTGTATTTCTGTATTCCTGAAATTCCTGTACCGATGGTTTTCATTTGAACTTCTGTGACTGCAATTTTTAGACATGTCCATTCCTTTTCAACTGTACTGCCTTCTGAGCCATTCCATATTCCGATATCTCTTCATTCCTTAGTACTTCCATATGGCACTTCTTTGCATATTCATCCTTGTTGTATAATCTCTTAAACTTCAGCCTACTCTTCATCACTACTACATTGAAATCTGAGTCTATATTGGCTCCTGGGTATGCATTACAAGCACTCATACAATTATAGTTGGTGGTGACTTCAATCTGCCCTCGATATGCTGGAAAAATTATATACAGGGTGATTCAAAAAGAGTACCACAACTTTAAAAATGTGTATTTAATAAAAGAAACATAATATAACCTTCTGTTATACATCATTACAAAGAGTATTTAAAAAGGTTTTTTTTCACTCAAAAACAAGTTCAGAGATGTTCAATATGGCCCCCTCCAGACACTCGAGCAATATCAACCCGATACTCCAACTCGTTCCACACTCTCTGTAGCATATCAGGCGTAACAGTTTGGATAGCTGCTGTTATTTCTCATTTCAAATCGTCAATGGTGGCTGGGAGAGGTGGCCGAAACACCATATCCTTAACATACCCCCATAAGAAAAAATCGCAGGGGGTAAGATCAGAGCTTCTTGGAGGCCAGTGATAAAGTGCTCTGTCACGGGCTGCCTGGCGGCCGATCCATCGCCTTGGGTAGTTGACGTTCAGGTTTCATAACTAACCTTTTTCATAGGACTCTCCATACAGTTGATTGTGGAATTTGCAGCTCTCTGCTAGCTCTGTGAGTCGATTTTCCTGGGCTGCGAACAAATGCTTGCTGGATGCGTGCTACATTTTCATCACTCGTTCTCGGCCGTCCAGAACTTTTCCCTTTGCACAAACACCCATTCTCTGTAAACTGTTTATACCAACGTTTAATACACCACCTATCAGGAGGTTTAACACCATACTTCGTTCGAAATGCACGCTGAACAACTGTCATCGATTCACTTCTGCCGTACTCAATAACACAAAAAGCTTTCTGTTGAGTGGTCGCCATCTTAGCATCAACTGACGCTGACGCCTAGTCAACAGCGCCTCAAGCGAACAAATGTACAACTAAATGAAACTTTATAGCTCCCTTAATTTGCCGACAGATAGTGCTTAGCTCTGCCTTTTGTCGTTGCAGAGTTTTAAATTCCTAAAGTTGTGGTATTCTTTTTGAATCACCCTGTATTTAAAGCCGATGGAAGGCATAACACGTCATCCGAAATTGCACTGAATGTTTTCTCAGAAAATTATTTTGAACAATTAGTTCATGAGCCCACTCAATGCATAAATGGATGCAAAAGCATACTTGACCTCTTAGCAACAAATAAACCTGGACAAATAGGGAGTATCATGATGGATACAGGTATTAATGACCACAAGGCAGTTGCTGCTAGGCTGAATACTGTAACATGCACAACCTTCAAAAAGAAACACCAAGTACATCTATTTAAAAAGCTGGTAAAGTTGCTCTTAATGCCTTTTTAAGAGACAGTCTACACTCCTGATCTGGTCATGTAAGTGTAGAAAAGATGTGGAATTATTTCAAACAGATAGTATTGACAGCAATTGAGAAATATATACCAAATAAATTAATAAATGATGGTACTCATCCCCCATGGTACACAAAATGAGTCAGATTGCTGTTGCAGAAGCAATGAAAAAAGCATGCCAAATATAAAAGAATGCAAAATCCCAAAAATTGGCAAAGTTTTGCAGAAGTTTGAAATATAGTGGGTGCTCCAATGCGAGATGCTTTTAATAATTTCCACAATGAAACTCTGTCACAGAATCTGGCAGAAAACCCAAGAAGATTCTGGTCATACATAAAGCACACCAGTGGCAAGATGCAATCAATACCTTCACTGTGTGATAACAACAGTAATGTAACTGGTGACAGTGACACTAAAGCAGAGTTATTAAACACAGGTTTCCGAAACTCCTTCAGCAAAGAAGATGAAGTAAATATTTCTGAATTCCAATGGAGAACAACTGCCAAGATGAGAAACACAGAAGTAGATATGATCAGTGTAGCAAAGAAGCTTAAATCACTTAATAAAGGCCTTTGGTCTAGACTGTATACCAGTCAGGTTCCTTTCAGACTATGCTGATACAATAGCTCCATATTTAGCAATTATATACAACTGCACACTCATAGAATAATCTGTACCTAAAGACTCAAAAATCGCTCAAGTCACTCCAATACCCAAAAAGGGAACTAGGAGTAATCCAAAGAATTACAGGCCCATATCACTAACATCAATTTGCAGCAGTGTTTTGGAACATTATAAATTACCTCAAAGAAAATGTTTTATTGACACATAGTCAGCACAGATTCAAAAAATATCATTCTTGTGAAGTGCAACTAGTTCTTTATACTCATGAAGTAAGTGCTATCGACAAGGTATGTCAAATTGATTACATATTTTTGGATTTCCATAAGGCTTTCGACACCTCTCCTGACAAGTGCCTTCTAATCAAACTGCATGCCTATGGAATATCACATCAGTTGTGTGACTGGATTCATGATTTCCTGTCAGAAAGGTCACTGTTCATAGTAATAGATGGAAAGTCATTGAGTAAAACAGAAGTAATGTCTGGCATTCCCCAAGAAGTGTTATAAGCCATCTATTGTTCCTGACACATATTAATGACATAGTAGACAAATTGAGTAGCCCTCATACATTGTTTGCAGGTGATGCTGTCATTTACCATCTTGTAAATCATCAGATGATCAAAACGAATTGCAAAATGATTTAGATCAGATATCTGTATGGTGCAAAAAGTGGCAATTGACCCTGAATAGAGAAAAGTGTGAAGTTATTCATATGAGTACTAAAAGAAATCTACAAAATTTTGATTATGCAATAAGTCAAACAAATCTGAAAGCTGTAAATTCAACTAAATACTTAGGGATAACAATGATGAATAACCTAAACTGGAACTACCACATAGATAATGTTGTGGGTAGAGTAAACCAAAGACTCTGATACATTGGCAGAACACTTAGAAGGTGCAACAGGTCTACTAAAGAGACTGCTTACAATACGCTTGTCCATACTATTCTGGAGTATTGCTGTGCAGAGTAGGATCTGCTTCATGTGGGACTGACGGTGACATCAAAAAAGTTCAAAGGAGGGAAGCTCGTTTTGTATTATAGTGAATTAGGGGAGATAGTGCCACAGACATTATACGTGAATTGGAGTGGCAGTCATTAAAACAAAGGCATTTTTCATTGTGATGGGGTCTTCTCATGACATTTCAATCACCAATTTTCTTGTCCAATTGCAAAAACATTTTGTTGGCACCCACCTTCATAGGGAGAAATGATCATCACAATAAAATAAGAGAAATCAGAGCTTGCACAGACACATTGAAGTGCTCGTTTCTCCGCGTGCCATTCGAGAGTGGGACCGTAGAGAGACAGCTTGAAGGTGGTTCATTGAACCCTCTGCCAGGCACTTTATTGTGAATAGCAGAGTAATCATGTAGATGTAGATGTACAATGTAGTATCTGATTTCAGAATCTCTGTCTGACCATGATGTAATCTAACTGAAATTTTCTCTTATCTCCCAGCCTTTTCCAAGTATGCCTCCTCCTCTTGTGATTATTGAATAGATATTCACTGTTACTAGCTGAAATTTACTACAGATTTTAATTAGCCTTTCTCTTCTCTCATTCATGGTACCAAGCCCATATTCTCTCATAACCCTTTCTTCTACTCTTTCCCCTACAACTGCATTCAAGTCCCCCATGACTTAGATTTTCGTCTCCCTTTATGTACTGAATTACCCATTCAATATCCTCAAATACTTTCTCTGTCTCTTCATCTTCAGCTTGCAATGTTGGCATATATATCTGAACTGCCATTGTCGGTATTGGTTTGCCCTGCATTCCTAATCATAATGAATCCTTCTCCCGTTATACAACTTTCTACTGCTGGTGATATTAACATGTACTCATCTGACTAGAATCCTTGTCTTCCTCCCATTTCCCTTCAATGACCCTCCACCATATTTAGATTGAGCCTTTGCATCTCCCTTTTCAAATTTTCCACTTTCCCTACCACCTTCAAGCTTCTGAGATTCCTTGCCCCAACTCGTAGAATGTAATCCTTTCATTAGTTATTTAATCTTTTTCTCGTGGTCCCTTTCCCCTTGGAATTCCCTCTCCACAGATTGGAATGGGGCACTAGTCCAGAATCTTTTGCCAAAGGAGGGATCATAATGACACCTTTTTAGTTATAGGACACCTGTCCTGCAGATACACATTATGTGTCTTTAATGTAGTGGTTTCCATTGCTTTCTGCATCATGACGGTACTGATCATTATTGATTCTTCTGCCTTTAGGAGCAGTTTACCACCCAAAGGGCAAGAGAGTGCCCTAAACTAATGTCTGCATCTGCATCATCTTTGACAAGGCCATTGACAAAATGAGGATGATTTCTTACACCAAAGACTTTGGCCGCCAATGCTCATTTTTGTTATGAATTTAAGTAGTTGTGGGGTTTGAACCTGGGACAAGGATGTTTTGATTACTAACCAACAATGCTACCATTAGACTACATGTGGAACTTTATATTGTTGTCTCCATTAGTTCCAGAGATAACGGTACATAAACTTTGCTTATTTTACAGTGACTGCATAGGCCCTGCAAACTCCCCTTAAATAGAAGATTTATTGAAGAACTGTTATTATGATTGTTTAAGGGGCCGGTTGGAATAATTTACTATGGTAATAATGTTCAAGAAAATATAAGGATAGAGTTAATTGAAGGGTAGAATAAAGGACAAAGGAACATAACATAAATGCAATAATGCCAGAGTTTGAGTTAGGTGATACTGTGTTGGTGAAAGTTCAAAGGGGGTTCAAAATCTTTGTGAGTTTTGGAGAGTGGTACTTATGAGGCTTACATGTTGATTTCTGTATAGTGATTCTTCCTCTTTTACTATTCTATCTGGTTTAAATTACATCTACTTCTACACACATCAAAAAAAGTTTTGCATCACACCGGTTTCCAGAACTCCTGAAGACAGACGTTGACTGTGGATGTTGTATCACAGACACAGTCCCTTTGACTGTTCAGAGATGTCACTAAACCCATCCAATGATGTAAACAATCATGCATGAGCAGCACCTATTATATGGAGGGGTCCAACAGCCGATGACTTCCAGTCATTCTACCAGGATGGAGGTACATGACTCATGTTGTCTGTAGTTCAACCACGTCTAGACGGTCAATACCACAGTTCAATCATGTCCACATTGTTACTTTGTGCCCGAAAGTGCTCTCAACAAGGGAAGTGTCCAGGTGTCTCAGAGTGAATCAAAGCAATGTTGTTTGTACATGGAGGAGAGACAGGAACTGTCAATGACATGCCTCATTCAGGCTGCCCAAGGGCTACTACTGCAGTGGATGACTGCCACATACAGATTATGGCTTGCAGGAACCGTGACAGCAATGCCACCATGTTGAACAATGCTTTTTGTGCAGCCACAGGACGTCTTGTTATGACTCAAACTGTGAGTAATAGGCTGCATGATACACAACATCACTCCCGACATACATGGCGAGGTCCATCTTTGCAACCACGACACCATGCAGCACAGTAAAGATGGGCGCAGTACACATGGTCCCAATAACATAACGAATGGACCACTAAGGATGGGCATCACATTCTCTTCACTGATGAGTGTCGCATATGACTTCAACCAGACAATCGTTGGAAATGTTTTTGGAGGCAACCCGGCCAGGCTGAACACCTTAGACCTACTGTCCAATGAGTGCAGCAAGGTGGAGGTTCCCTGATGTTTTGTTGTGGCTTTATGTGGGGCTGATGTACAAAGCTTATGGTTATGGAAGGAACTGTAACAGCTGTACGATACGTGAATGCCATCCTCTGACTGATGCTGCAACCATATCGGCAGCATATTAGTGAGGCATTCATCTTCATGGATGACAATTCGCTCCCCCATCATGCACATCTTGTGAATGACTTCCTTCAGGATAATGACATTGCCTGACTAGACTGGCCAGCATGTTCTCCAGACATGACCCTATCGAATATGCCTGGTAAAGATTGAAAACTGCTGTTTATGGATGACGTGACCCACCAACCACTCTGAGGGATCTAGGCCGAATCGCTGTTGAGGAGTGGGACAATCTGAACCAACAGTGCATTGATGAACTTGTGGATAGCATGCCATGATGAATATAGGCATGCATCATTGTAAGAGGACATGCTGCTGGGTATTAGAGGTACCAGTGTGTACAGCAATCTGGACCACCACCTCTGACGATCTCACAGTATGGTGGTACTACATGCAATGTGTGGTTTTCATGAGCAATAAAAAGGATGGAAATGATTTTTGTGTTTATCTCTATTCCAATTTTCTGTACAGATTGTAGAACTCTCAGAACTGAAGTGCTGCAAAACTTTTTTTGTTGTGTGTACTATCCCTATCTATCAGACTGGAAAAGTGAGATACTAGGGGACATTGCTTACTCACTATCTCACACTTCAAATAATTAATGCCAAACACCAGTAATTTTGTATTTTATTTCAAGGATTGTATGATTATTAGATTTACTCATTGTCCAAGTGAACTGTGAAAGGAAGGTAGTGTAACACAAATTCACAAAGAGAAATGTTTACAGAAACATGGGATTAAGAAGAGTGAGCTATGTTCACCTTATTTTTGAAGATACAGTGTGTGGACAAAAATATGTACACAGCAAAAGGAAACACACTATCATGCCTAATATGGCATAGAAAAACCATTTGCATTCTGAACAGCTTCCATTTATCTTGGAATGGATAAATATGGGTCCTGTATGGTTTCCAGGAGAATCTTATAGCATTCCTCCTGCAAAAAAGTGGCAATATGAGGTAACATTGATTGAAGTGGATAGCATTCAACAACAAATACTCCAAAGTAGACTACAATGTTTCAATAACATTGAGATCTGGTGACTGCTGGCTAGGTGAGAGCAACCATTGATCCACATGCTTACAAAACCAGTCCTGCATGATGTGAGCTATATGGACATAGGCCCCATTGGTTTGGAACACAGCACTACCACTGGAGACAAAACACTGTACCACGGGATGTACATGATCAGCCAAAATAGTCACATAATCCTTGGCAGTAATGCAGCCTTGCATGGAATACCATGACACAACTGCCTAAATCCTTGTCATGTTTCACTCTTGGGATGTAAACTCGGCCAGAAGTAGAAAACAGTGTGAAACAAGAGGGCGCTGAGTGTAAATTGTGGTTGTGTTAATTACCAGAATAAACTCAACATAAACGTTAAAAATTCTTTAATATGTAAAAACTTTGATGTATATCATGATGATATGTGTATCGCATGTTTTGTTATTAAAAAAGTTTTGGAAGGAAGACATGAGGTGGTCCAAAATCACGAAACTGAAATCGCACATGGAGCTAGTACCTCATCTTATGAATCGCAAGAGCCAATACAAAGACTTTGCTACTGCAAATCATGCACTGTGAACATGCATAAACATCATAAACTGTAAAACTGTATACCATTTCGCGTGTGTAAAGGCAGATCCAAGACAAAAACTATGGTGTTGCAGAAGGTGTAATGAATATGACCTAGACAAAGCACTACTGAAGAGCAATTGCAAAGTCGAAATTATTGCTATGTTGTTAGAAGAGGTACATGCCTTGAAATACAAATATACCAATAACAATCAATGTGAGTGTAAAACAAACAGTGATCTTGTAATTGATTATGATACTAGAAACAGCAGTAACAAATATGTTACCAACTGTAAAAAATGCGGGAAAACCGCCAAAAGTGGTATAGCATGTGTAAAATGTGAAACAAAATTTCACTTTCGATGTGCAAAGGTGGACTGCTCATTGAAAGGAAATGAGAAATTTACGAAAATATGGAAGTGTAATACATGTAGGCCTACCGATATACTAAGAAGGGCCGCAAATATCCCGCTAACAAACAGATTTGAAGTGCTCGATGTAGACAGTAACGATGATGTTCTTGGAGCTCATACAGAACATTCTCAATCATCGAATGCTACAGTAACTCTTCCTGAAAGCACTACTGCATCTGAACTTCAACAAGGAGATCTACAAATTCCATGTGATGCTGCTGTTCCTGTTCCGAAAACCACTAAACAAATTTCCCAAGAAGAGGTTAGCATCCTGTACACAGAACCAAGCAATCATTGTAGGCCAGTAGACCACCTACAAAGACAATGGCAGGTTGTTTCTGTTGCAAAACACGCTAGAGACTGTGCAAACTTTCCACCCTTGGAAAACAGATTTAGTGTCCTTGAGCATGTTGATGCTACAGGAAAAAACATTAAAGTAGACTCACAAGTCAAGGTGCTTAACACAAGTAAGGTTAATGAAAGTGAAGTGAGTAATAGGTGTAGCAACAATATTACATCAACTGTCAATAGAAGTGTAGTGAATAGAAGTGGTGCAGTAAAAATAATATGTCAACTGTCAATAGAAGTAATGAAACCGAAAACCCCAAGAAATAAAGCCGCAGTTGCAGACCTAGGCCTGTGAAAATACATTTATAAGCAGATAGTCAAGGAAGGAAATAAAGGGATATAGATGAAAACAATTCAAGCCACAATAAAACCTAGCACAAAATTTAAAGATGTTGTAGCAGGTTCTTCATCAGCAGAAGCTATGGAACTGGCAGTTTTTCTGGCTGGATCAAATAACGTAGCGAGAAAAGAAGAAAGTGCAGGAACTACAAAATACGAAAATCCTCATCTTTTCAATACCATGTCAGCATGATATTCCATCCTGGTCTTGTATGAATGTTGAAGTGAGAAGAGTAAATGGAGAAATTAAGAAAATTTGTAAAAACTTTTAAAATGTCTGTTTTGTAAACATAACTAACTTAGGTACATGATTCCACACTGCTCATGGTCTCTGTCTGAATCAACTCAGAAAGAAGTATGTGAGTAATGAAATCACAAAAGTAGCCAATGAATTAGGCATAGCAAAAATCGATAGCTCTGAGTCAATACCACCTAGATTTAGGGAAAACTCTTTTTTAGAGGTAGCAAAGAAGGGCCGAGACTAACAGGTTTGCCTAGATTCACACTGGACGACCAGATTAAAGATAAGAATAATATAATAAATGTCGGTAACACTAGAGAGATATATAGCAATAATGACAATTGCCCCAATAAAAAAAATTACTCACCAACTTTGTCTCTCAAGATAGGTCATCTCAATATTGAAAGTATAAGTGGAAAACACGTAATTTTAAACGAATTTGCAAATGAGAACTTATTTGATGCATTATGCTTAAGTGAGCACTGTGTAAAGGAAACAAAATATCTTCTCATGTACCAGATGATTTCCACTTCGCAAACAGTTTCAGCAGAGAGCAGCACATTCATGGGGGTGTATCAATTTACATTAAGAAAGAATTAATAAATTGTAGTAATGAACGAGATCTAGGATTTCTGTGCAGTGAGATACATTTTGAAGCCACAGGTGTATATCTGGATCATTTAAAAATTACTATTGTATCTCTTTATAGATCACCAGATGGAAGTCCACTAATATTTTTAGAAAAACTTGAGACTTTACTAAATTTCTTTCTTAGTCCTCAGTGGAAGAAATATAGTATAGTGATTGGTGGTGACATCAATGCCGCATTTGATGTAAACAAAGACGTGCACACTCTAAATGAATTTAAAAACCTGTTACGACAATTTTTACAAACTGCAAATCCACAAGACAACATACTTACAAATGTCAGTAGAGAGTTACTGTCTTCAGATGTAGCTGTCTTCAATATCTCGGACCATGACTTCGTTTGGATAAAAATAGGTGCAGATAGGTCTAATATGGACAATAAGTTTAAAGAGCCTAAAATAGTCATCACAAGACCAATAACACAAGAAAAATTGTCTAATTTCATGGTCTCACTCAGTAATTATGACTGCTCACATATGTTTAACAATAATGCCCAGGGCTCTGCCAGTACATTGTTCGACAGATTTTTTTCATTCTTTCATAAATATATTCGAGACCAACTGCCCTCAACACAAATGTAAAGTTAGCCCTAAAAGTAACAATAATAGACATAGGGATAAGAATCCATGGTATACCGCTCAGCTAGCCAATACGAAAGTAGGTTGTTGTTGTATAGAGATTCTTACAGACTTCAGAAAACTGATATGGCTAAACAAAGGTACTCAAGAGCACAAAAGGAATACAAGCATGCTTTAAATGACGACAAGAAACAACATAACCTAGTCAGCATTGAGTCATCAAAAAAAAATGCAAAAAAGCATGGACTATAATAAATTCATTGGCCAAAAGCAAGCAAAAAGCTGAGGTAGAAATTTCAGCAGTTGAATTTAATAACTACTGTATAAAATCTGTTAACCAAAATAGGGAAAGCAATGGGAGGCAACAAGAAACTGTAGCTGATCTCATTAGATATCATAATGTAGACTGCACTCTGAAAGATAAATTCCTTTTAACAGAGGTCACACCAGATATTGTTTTAGCTACTGTAAATAATTTTAGGCCCTCTGATAGTGAAGATATATATGATATTTCTTGTAATATGTTAAAAAAGATAATTGGGCATTCGGTATATCCTCTTACTAAATGTATAAACAGATGTCTAATTGAAAGAGTATTCCCAGATGTATTAAAATTATCCAGGGTAGTGCCCATTTACAAGAAAGGAGACAAAAATTACCCATCTAGCTATTGTCCAATATCTCTGACACCTACTTTATCTAAAGTTTTGGAATCCATCATCAGCTCCCAGTTGTGTGATTATCTGACATGTAATAACATTATTACTGCGGTGCAATTTGGCTTTAGGAAGGGCAAATCCACAATCCATGCCATTGATTCCTTGATTAACGAAGTGCTTAATGCTTATGAAGGAAAAAATTTTTCTCAGGCTACATTTTGTGATCTTAGTAAAGCCTTCGATTGTGTGGAACATATTTCACTCCTCAACAAACTAGTTTATTGTGGAATCACAAACAGTGAAGTTGACATTTTCGAATCTCTCCTCGGCAACTGTAAACAAATTGTTTGTATTGGTATACAGAGATCACAGCTAGCTAAAGTTAAGTGCAATGTGCACATGGCTCAGTATTAGGACCTCTGCTATTTATCCTAATGACAAATGATTTACCATCTTACATAAATACTCACTCCATTCTCTATGCAGATGATATCACTTTTTTCAATATCAGCTCAGACATGGATATGCTCCAAACTGTGGCAGATGACACTATATCACAAGCATCAGTCTGGTTTCGAGCTAATGGGTTCCTGCTTAATGAGAGTAAAACTCAAAAGATTGTATTTAGTTTAAGAGACTTCATAGATACTGTTAAGTTCTTAGGTATTGTTATAGATAGTAAATTTGTCTTTGGAGCCACATATTAAATACATTAGTGCAAGGCTGTCTAGAGTGATGTATTTGTTAAGGAATTTAAAAAAAAAAACATGTATCTGCAGCCTATGTAAGATCGACCCACTTTGCTTTTTTTTAAAGCATTATATCTTATGGGCTTTTAATATGGGGCAACAGCTCATACCTTCAGAAGAAAGAAATTCGAATTATCACAAACAGTGATAAACTGGCCCACTGGAAACCACTGTTTATCAACTTAAAAATATTAACTGTTATAGACATGTACATTTACACTGCCCTACTGCATATAAAGAGCAACTTATCAGGATACCAGTGTAGAAGAGATGTACACTCTCATGGAACCAGAAATAGTAGCCATCCTGACATACCTTACTATAGATTATCCAAGTCACTGAACAGCTAGGAAGTGGTGGGTATGAAGATGTTTAACAAACTGCCAGTAGAATGGGTAGAAGCTCCATTTGATTTATTGAAAGACAAATTATTCAGTTGGTGAGCTGCAAATCCTTGCTACTCACTTCAGGAATTTTATGACTGTAAAATATCATAGTGGTATCGGTTTGGAGAGTAGAGCATAATTTCTTCAACTGAGTAATTTATGATGCAATGTTTTCATATTATTTGATTTTAAATATTGTATTTTATGAGAAACCAATAGTGACATGTTGATCTTCAACCCCCGTATATATGCTGTATAACTTGTATATATGTAACTTGACTTTGTCAATTGCTGTAATAGCTAAACGACAATAAAATTTCATTCAATTCAATTCAATTCAAGGCTCATCTGAGCAAATGACTTTCTTCCATTGCACCATAGTCCAGTTTTAATCGGCTCCATCCATCCAGCACTTCCTATTCCTGTCCTGTTACAGGCTTATCCTATTCTATCAGAGTCTGATCCAGCTGTGAAAGCAGCCACATCATATACCAGCTTTGCTGTGGTCATTCCAGTTTTTTATGCTGGTATGACTACCGACCATCTGTCAACCAGGACGAATGGCCACCATCAAACTGTGACCAAGAACAAAGTGGTTCACCCTGCAGGACAAAATGAAGCTGAACATGACATGCTTGATTTCAGTGACTGCTTCAAGAAATTTGGATCTTCCCCTCCACTGCCAGCTTTTCTGAATTATGCAAATGGTAGTTATGTTTACAACACATTCTCCATGCCTCAAATTATCCTGGTCTCAACCTACAATAACCTACTACCCCACACCCTCTACCCAGCAGTTTCCACCTCTTATCCTGTCACCTATTCCCAATTCACACACCCTTATCCTCCTAATACGCCACTCTCTGTAAATGCACCAACCAGCATTTACCACTCTCTGCTCCTCTCCTTTTCCATCATCCACTATCCATTCTTCCCCTCCCCACAGCCTTCTGACACTTCACCTGGCAGCCTTGACCTGTTGCCTTGTAGTCCCAGCATGCTCTTCTCTCTTCCCATCTGCACCCTGCTACTATAAATCCCCTTTCCCTGCCCCACTCCAGATTGTTGCTTTTGTTCAATGGAACACTTGCACCCTGACCAGAGTGGCCAGAGAGAGAAGTTATGTATGCATTAAGTGTGCCTGCTTGTGTGAATGTGTGTGTTTTCTTTTTGAAAGCAGGCTTTGGAGAAATACTTAGTGGGTAACAGTCTTTCCATAGTGCCTGTCTGCAACTCAGCGTGTCATATTTATGATGAGTGACAACCTATCCTTTTCATAATTGTTGCTATTACCAGTAATTGTTTGTCACTCATTCCAAAGCTGACTGGACTTGCTCAGTGTGTAATAGTCTTTTCATAGTGCATGTCTGCAACTCAGAATGTCATCATTATGAAGAGTAGCACTCTATCCTTTTCATAATTGTTGCTACTACCAGTATTTGTTTGTTCTATTATCCCAAAGGAGACAGGACAACTGAAGACAGTAATTAATGTATCCAATCATACTGTAACATGTAGACTTCTTTATGTTATTTTATGTTAAACAATTAACTTACAAGAATGAGCATATTTTTAGAATTACAGAGGTTCATTCCATACCTTAGTATTGTATCTCTTTGATTCCAAATTGTTTCTTAAATTTTGCATCTCTATTTCCAGCTTGCACTTAGAGACATGTTCAACTTCCCAGTCTTGTCTCATCTTATTTAGCTTTTGTTCATACTCAACACGCAACTTTTCTTTCTCTTCTTCAATTTGTTCATCTGCTTCAAAATCAAAATAATTTATAATTTGAAAATTGACTTTATAAGGTACAAAAATCAAAATACAGGAGTCCAAAACTACATTCACGCTATGACTGTTAACATCTGGGAACAAAATGAGTAGTTATTTGCATCCTTGTATTATAGTGGGTGAACGAAATGACATTCTTCAGGAACTAAATAATAGTGATGTTACTAAAATTATGGCTATGAATTATTTTGTGTGATGCTTGCATACAAGACCTTCTACACTTTCTTCTAGCACATGAAGAGTAGCAGGAATAGGTCCTTTAAGTTAGTCCTTCAACACTCACTATATGTAGTAGTGTATGAAAGATTTCAGGATCTGAGATCAACACCACTTTCTTGACCTACATATAATCCAGGGAAAATTTTGTTCAAATGTGTCCCAATATGTTCATTAGAAAATACAAGGCTATATATGAAAGAAAATTGAAATTCTACCCACCTCTCCTTTTGAAATTAGGAAAATAATAAACTCAGTTAAATGTGAAAACTCATAAGGAATTGATGGTATTTCCATCAGACAACTAAAAGCTTTTTCTCAGTGGATAAATAGGACTCTAAGCCACAAATGTAGTAGCGCACTGAGACAGGGCACTTCTGCTTATAGACTGAAATAGGCTATTTTTAAATCATTGCATAAAAATTTGGGCAGGCGTGATGCCAACAACTACTGCTCAGTCTCACTTCTGATAGCTTTATCCAAAATTCCTGAAAAAGTAATGTATTCAAGAGTAGCTTCACATACTTGTAAAAATGAAGTACTAACAAAATATCAGTTTGGTTTTGAGAAAGATGTTTCAACATAAAATGTAGTATATTTTTCACTAATCAAATATTAAATACTCTGAACAACTGAACATCACCTACAGGGATTTTTTTTTTTTTTTTTTTGTGATCTCTCAAAGGCTTTTAATTGAGTAAATCATGGAATCTTCTAGATAAGTATGATGATATGCATGGAACAGTGCACAAATGGTTTAATTCATATTTAACTGGAAGAGTGCAGAGCTTTCAAATAAACAGTTCACATAATGCACAAAAAATTAGCAGGTTCCTCAAACTGGGGAAGTATCAAGAATGAGGTCCCACAGGATTCAGTCTTAGGTCACTTATTGTTCTTATATATATATTATTGTATTGTATTGATCCAGGCAATCATAGTATTGTACAGTTGTACATATGATACTGGACAGGTCAAGAGAGCATATTTACAAGTAATTTTTACAAATTGATTTTTACATTACTTTGTAGTGAGGAAATTATCTATCTTAAACAAAACAGTCAATACAAATCATAGCATGACTTGCAACACTATATCCATGAAGATGCAAAGCCAGTTATTTTTGGTGATCATACAAGTGTAGTAGTCACATCCAACAAACAAGAATTAGTTGAGGAAACTGCAAATAATTCAAAATTATTAAGTGGTTTTCTGCCAGTTAACCCAATTAAAATTTGACATACAGATCTAACAGTAAATGGCATAACATCATTAATAACTATAGAGTTTGAACAGAAGTCTCTAGTTAAGGCAGAATATTTAAAATTTTTGGTTATATGGATTGATAAGAAATTGCATTGGAGGAAATATATTGATGATCTGCTGAAACATTTGAGTTCAGCTACTTACGCTATTAGGGTTATTGCAAATTTTGGAAATAAACATAGCAATAAATTAGCCCACTATGGTCATTTTCATTCACTGGCATAATATTTTGGGTGATTCATCTTTATGGAAAAATTACTCATTGCACAAACATGTTTAATCAGAATAATAGCTGGAGCCCCTCCAAGATGATTTCTCTCTCTCTCTCTCTCTCTCTCTCTCTCTCTCTCTCTCTCTCTCTCTCTCTCTCTCTCTCTTCACTTACGAAATTTGTTATTAATAACACATCCCATTCAAAAGCAACAGCAATGTACATAGCTACAACACTAGGAGAAAGGCTGATCTGGTCTGCATTATTATTATTTAAACCTACCATTGGCACAGAAAAGAGGTGAATTATGCTGCCACTAAAGTCTTTACCAAATAGCATCAAAAGTCTGATAGATAGCCATTCAGCATTTAAAACAAATTAAAAGAATTTCTGAGTGACAACTTTTTCTACTCAATAGATGAATTTTTACATATAAATTACTAATTTAACAATTATTAAAACAAACTGAATTATGTATGTAAAGAAACCTTTAGTAAAACTAACAGATCGTGCATCATTACAAAGTGTTGTATTGTATTGTATTGTATTTTTTTTGGTCCAGGCAATCATAGTATTGTACAGCTGTACATATGATATTGGACAGGTCAAGAGAGCTATTTACAAGTAATTTTTACAAATTGATTTTTACATTATTTTGTATCTTAAACAAAACAGTTAATACAAATCATAGAATTGTAAGGTTGTACATACGATATTGGACAGGTCAAGAGAACATATTTGCAAGTAATTTTTAATAAATTAATTTTATATTATTTTGTAAAGAGGAAGTTAGCTATCTTTAACAAAACAGTAAATACAAATGTTGTATGGTAAAATACAAACAGCCAATACAAATGTAATAGTAAAGTAGTCCAGTGTATTTCATGGATATGCACAGTATATAATAATCCAGTATATTTCATACACATGCACAGTATATAATTTTCAGACCTAATTGAACATTTATCATAAAATTGTTTACAATTTTAACCCCTTTCAAAAAAATGATCAACTGCATAAAAGCAATGGTCCAAGAGATATTTTTTTAACTTATGTGTGAAGGCTCTTGGGTTCTTTGTTGCTTTGATTTCATTTGGTAAATTATTATACATTTGTATCACAACATTTAAAACACTTTTTTGGTAGCAGGTAGTTCTAGACTGAATCATATGTAGGTCAGATTGTTGCCTTGTTGCATAGTTATGAATATCCCCATTGAATTTTAGTGTGCAGTCATTGTTTAACAGGTATGACTTGACAAATGAGACGATATTATAAATGTAAGCAGAGGGCAGTGTCATAATGCCATTTGTTTTGAAATGTTGTCTGCATGATTCATTATGTCTTAGATTGCATATTATGCGTATTGCCTATTTTTGCATTTTGAAAATATATCTACCTCCAGGTGAGTTCCCCCAAAATATGATTCCATACTGTAATGTAGAATGGAAGTAAGCATAATATACATGAATGAGAACAGATTTTGTGACAGATTTTTTGAGTATCCATAAAATGGAACACACAGTTGATAGCTTTTTTGAGATATAATTTGTGTGCGTCTCTCATTTAAGATTTTCTTCAAGCCATATGCCAAGAAACTTGACAGAGTCCACACACATAAGCTCTTGGTTATTCAGAATCACATCAGGCATTTCTTGTTTTTGGGATGAGAGTCTGAAGTTGATGTACGTTGTTTTATGTATATTTATAATCAGTTTGTTCTCGTTGAACCATCTGCTGGGTGACAACATAAGCGGTTTAATTTTTTGGTTGTGGTCCTCTGTATCAGTACCTGTTATTAGTATGCTCGTGTCATCGGCAAATAGTTTGGTATTCGTGACTTATGAAACAAATATTAATCTAATCTAATCTTGAAGACACTGTTATCACAAAATTATCAACAAGATGAGTCCCAATTGTCAGTCTAGGATGCTCAATTAAACAGTGAAGCTTTTGTCAATTGCAAAAAGCTACACAGGCTCACAAAAGAAATCTACATGCCAGTGACAATCATACGTATTACAGGTCATCAAGGAGAACTTGGATCACTAATTGTCATTAGCAGCCACAACTCATCCGAACAGTATGTGTATAGGGACAGCTGAACTGGTCCAGGAATGTCAGCTTAATACCACTAATGAAAAATCATATTCTGCTGTCACTACAAACCGTCAATAGGATCTCACCTGCCTGAGGAACAGCATGGTGAGTGCTAGCTGTTCTCTGCCAATTTTTGGATGCTTTCAAACAGAGAGGACTAAGGAGCTCCTGATAAAGACACCATATCAACTCTGGGGATCATCCACCTATTAGCTAATGTTCATATTGTTTTGGTTGGCAGGAGAGCCAACACCGTGTTACTAGAAGGAGGCCGAAAGGTACGCGTTTTAGCTCACGCAGGCTGGCGTGAGGTCTGGAACAGGACAAGGAAATTAGAATTTAGAAAAACAAACGTAGCTGGTGGAATACTTAACTTTAATCTGTTAATGAAGAATGTTGGTCTTGAAGGTAAATGATTCATAATATCAATAGTAACTGATAATGGCGCCTTGCTAGGTCGTAGCAAATGACGTAGCTGAAGGCTATGTTAAACTATCGTCTCGCCAAATGAGAGCGTATTTTGTCAGTGAACCATCTCTAGCAAAGTCGGTTGTACAACTGGGGCGAGTGCTAGGAAGTCTCTCTAGACCAGCCATGTGGTGGCGCTCGGTCTGCAATCACTGATAGTGGCGACACGCGGGTCCGACGTATACTAACGGACCGCGGCTGATTTAAAGGCTACCACCTAGCAAGTGTGGTGTCTGGCTGTGGCACCACACATATTGCATATTGCTGTCTGAATGATGGACAGCCTTGGAAGAAGTCAAGAAAATGCTGCAGTATGACATCAGTGAACCTTTAAAAAGTCCTTGATCCTCTACTGTCATTCTTGTGAAGAAGGAACTGTGGCATATCACTCTTCTGTGCTGACAACTGTTGACTGAGAATGAAATCACAGAAAAAGATTTCTCCCATTGCCAGGCATTGATGACACGCTAGACTGCTGGAAATGAGCACAATATTTCTCAACTATGTACATGCAGACAGGTTGCAGGGAAATCAACACTGACAAGGCTGACCACCAGGAAAAGGCTGCCTTCAAGCTCATTAAGGCCTCCATGAGTTCAAAGATGTGCTTTTTGGCTATGTAACACTCCAGCTACGTCTGAGCTTATGTGTTCAAGTAAGTTCACACTGCAGGCACTTCCTGGATCTGAAATGTGCCTCTTTGCTGCCTAAGAAATAAAAGTTTTGGAGTTTCTGTTGAATGGCAATGGAGTCTGTCCCAATCCAAAGACAATAAAAGCCTTCACAGATTTTCTGACTTTTTGGCACATTCATATTGTGACAAGTTTTCTTAGAATGTGCTAGTATAGGACTTCTGTGCAAAAGCAAGTCCCTTGCAAGAACTACTGTAGGGAGACAATAAGTTTTCCTGGAAGGGTACAAGAAAGATTTTTCCTTGTCCTTAAAGAGAATCTAACATCTTCTGCTGTCATAGCATTGTACGATGAGGATGCTGAGACAGAAATTCACACTGACACTAGCGGTTATGGGATAGATGAAGTTCTAGTGCAAATCAAGGCAGGTATTGAATATGTTATAGCTTAAGCTTCCAGAGTATTATCCAAGTCTGGTATGAACTACTCTACAATCAACCATATTTATTTGGCAAACAATTCACTGCTGTGATGGACTATAATTCTCTATGCTGGCTCATTAACCTGAAGGATCTGTAGGCTCAACTGGCAAGATGGATACTGAGGCTTCAAGAGTATGACATCATGGTTGTATACAAAAATGGATGCAGACACACAAAATGCTTTTCAAGAAATCTTGTCATTTAACTCAGCAGTGTGGACAAAACCTCAGTCATCACAGCATTAAATGGTGCTGCTGCTGAACAGAGGGAAGATCCAATGTTGTTGAAAACCATAGAAACCTTGAGTATGAGAAATTGAAGAAAGCATAATATATCAATTAAGAACTGGAACACTGTATAAGACAAACTGATGGGGTGGAAATGATTGCATGGCATCCCAGCTCATCTGCAGCTAGCTATCCTGAAGTTTTTCCATTACACTCCAACATCTGGTCAGATGAGATTTGTGTAGAATCTGGACAGAATCAGGCTCACTATCCAGGTCTCCACCATTTCATTATACACTATGTGAACCACTGCAAGAAATGTCAACAATGGAAGGATTTGCCACAATTACCTCTGGGACATCTGGTACCAAGTCCGCCTGCAGTATTACCATTCCACTGAATTGAAATCACCTTCTTAGGGAGGTTCCCAGTTTTGACAAACAGAAATTGATGGGCAAACAGTCTGCATTGATTACCTCATCCACTATGTAGTCAGCAAAGTTGTGCTGACTGCCAAAGCTCTGGAAACTGCAATTGCAGATCACATAATTTTGAAGCGTAGATTGCTCAGAGTGACAACCTCTGACCAGGGAAATCTTTCCATCCGAGAAGAGCCCTTCTTCTTCTTCTTCTTCTTCTACTTAAAAGTTTCTGCTAGTGTATGTCATTCAGATAGCCTGTTACGATTTTTTCCCCACAGTCTACCATTCACTGTTTCCTCCCATTGTAGACCTCTTTGATTCACATCATCGTTCGCTTGGTCTCTTTATTTTGTTCATGGTCTTTCAATTGATCTTCCTCCAGATTCTGTCCAAGGCAGTGCTCTTCTTGGTAATCTTTCTTTTCCTGCTAGTTTAACATATTCAAACCATTTTAGCTGATTTCTCTCTATAGTTACATTTATGGGACTGATCTGAAGCATGTTTCATATTGTTTCATTTCTTATCATGTCCCTTTTACACACAATGCACAATCTGTCACTTTTATTCCACTCAGATATTTCCCTGTCCAGGTCCAAAATTCTGACCTATAAGTCACTGCTGGTAGATAATATGATTTGTGTGTAACATGACCTTTGCTCTGACTGGTATTCTCTAATTCCTAATTATGTCTTAT
This sequence comes from Schistocerca piceifrons, assembly GCF_021461385.2. Classification (NCBI taxonomy): domain Eukaryota; kingdom Metazoa; phylum Arthropoda; class Insecta; order Orthoptera; family Acrididae; genus Schistocerca; species Schistocerca piceifrons. Next base: position 26,141,238 of record NC_060141.1, read on the forward strand.
ACACAATAATAGAATTCTGAGCAATTTTATCTCCTTTCTTAAAGTTATTCCTTTATGTTTCCTTTCCTAGTTAGATTACTTGTTGGATATTTAAAGGCATCTGCTTCTTTAATACTTTTTCCAATACATCTTAACTCCATTTTTTTTCGTTTTCCCCACTGATTTTCAGTACCTCACTGTTTATTAAGCTTATTTTTATGTCTGCTTCATCAATTACCCTCTGTCAGGTATTTAGTTACTCTTCCAGTTTCTGCTCATTGTCTTCCCTTATCATAACAGCATTTACATATGCACGGTTTTCGTGTAATCTACAGTTGACCCTTGGTGAACTTTCCTTGTTGTGTCCATGACTATACTAAAAGAGCACTGTTGTGATCACACTTTCTTGTCAAGCCCATTTATCTCGTTCTAGGCCTTCCTGACTTATTTCCATTTGTTATAACATAATTCAGGCATCTGTTTTATATGTTCCTGACTCTGAGTTGCACTCATTTTTGACAGTTCAAGCCTGTTCAGATCAGTTCCAGTCTATTCGGAGCTTGCTGTATCTCTTCACTTCATACAGTGTCATAAGCCTTTTTTATACCTATGAATGTAACTAGGATGTCTTTCCTGAATTCCCATTTCTCTTCTACTATCTGTCTAGCTGTAAATATGGCACCTATACCTAATCTGTCAGGCAAAAATCCTTGTAGTTCTAGTCTTAACTGTGGTTCTTTCTTGTTCCTGACTTTCTGCAAAAAGTAACAATGTTGGAAAAGACAGATTGCTACTTGCCGTAAAGAAGACACATCAAGTTACAGACAGGCACAATTAAAAGACACTTACATTGTGTCTGTCTACAGTTTGATGTGTCTTCTTTACAGTGAGTAGCAATCTGTCTTTGCCTACATTGTTGATATTCTTATCTGGAGTTTCCTTGTTTGATTTCTGTAAAATTATATTTTTGTAAACATTCATGCAATAGCACTAGTAGCTGCAATAGGATTAAAGGATTCATCCAAAAGCTAAAGAAGTTTTCATTCTTTTTTTGTGTGCCTTCCAATGACTCAGTGTTTCTAGTAGCTGCGGAGTTACCACATATATTTATTATGTCAGAACATGGGCTGAAAGGAAATGAAATTAATGTTTACAACATACATGAATATAAAAGAGTTGCAAATGTATGCAGATCTGACTGAGCAGAAATGCTATTTGAAGCTGCAGTAATACAGACAACATATTATGGGGAGAAATGTGTGATAATAGGTATCTACAGATCACCAAACAGCCAGATAAATGGAGTTCTAAAAGAGTTAGAAGTGCTGTTGGATAAGGCTAGCAGGGAATTCTCCTATATTATTGTAGCTGGTGACCTAAATATTAACACACTAAAAGACAACTGTTATACAAGGAGTTTTCAAGATCTGATTGAAACTTATGGACTTTATTTAGCAGTAGACAGTCCCACGAGATGCTGTAAAAATACAGAAACATTAATAGATCACATGATCACTAATGTACAACAGAGCAGGCAGACAGTACAGGTCATAAACACAACCATTGCAGACCACTATGGGGTAGTAGTTGAATTAGTAGGCAACATAGGGAAGCCAGATAAAATATTTAAAGAGTTTAGACAAACAAAGTAAACAAACATATCTAGGCTACAAAGGCTATTGGAAAGCGAAGACTTTAGTGAAGTATACTTAACAGAAAATGTAGATAAAGGATGCGAATCATTCTGCAAAACATTAGGCCATTACATAGATGTGGCATGTCCATTAATACATAGAGAAATAAATAAGAAGAAAAATAAAAATTTGGTCACAGTAGAGGTAAAAAGGGAGAGGAAAGAGGTGAAAAGCATGTATGAAAAATGTCACTTAAGGCCAACCCAAGAAAACAGGGATGCATATAGGGAAGAGAAGAAAACATACAACAAACTTATAAAAGACACTAAATCGACATATTATGAAAACAAGACAGAAACTTCAACAAATATCACAAAGACCATATGGTATCTCACAAATGAAAATGAAAAGAGGAAAGGTGCAGGTGTGGAAAACACAGATAACATAACACTTCAGGTAAAGGTGTGTGTGTGTGTGTGTGTGTGTGTGTGTGTGTGTGTGTGTGTGTGTGTTGGGCCGGAGGGGGGGGGGGGGGGGGTAAAAATTCCATGTGAGACAAAATACTTATTCCTGACCCCAACTAATGAGTCAGAAATTGTAAAAGTAATACAAGCCTAAAAACAAAAAACACTGAGGGACTTGATGGTATATCCACTAAACTAATTAAATGCTGCTCACAGTGCGTAGTAAAGGCATTAACCTGTCTGACAAGCTTATCTACAGAAAAAGGAATATTTCCAATGTGCTTGAAAAAGAGTAAAGTAATCCCTATACATAAAGGAGGCTGCAAAAAAGACCCAGGAAACTAGAGACCTATAACCATTACATCTGTACTCTCTAAAATAATAGAAACCATAATAAAAGACACAATATTAAATTTTATACAAATATGAAATATTCTAAATGATGAACAACATGGATTCAGAAAGGGCAAATCTACCACAACAGCAATAGCTGAATTCATAACACTGGTAACTAAAGCACTTGATGAACAGAAGAAAGTCTGTCGTATGTTCCTGGACCTATCTAAAGCATTTGATTGTGTACGTCATGACATCCTATTTGAAAAGCTTTAGCTTTATGGCGTAAGTGGGAAAGCAGCAGACATCATTAAATAGTTTTTGGAAAATAGAAAGCAGTGCGTAGAAATAAAGCAAAAAGTGAAAAATAATATTACAAGTGTCTTTTCAAATCATGAAATTGTTAAATATGGAGTTCCCCAAGGATCCGTCCTTGGTCCACTACTTTTCATTTTGTATGTAAATGATATGACCAAATCAGTATCCGATAGAGTAGTCATGTATGCAGATGACACTTCAATTGTTGTTACCAGTTCTACAAAAGATGACCTGCAAGAGAAGACTTTGCTAAGTATGAAAAGTGGAAACAACTACTTCAGGGAAAACAATCTCTTTATAAATGGAACCAAAACAAAATATATACAGATACATGCAAACAAACAACACACTTTGGACAACAACATAGTCAGGCTTGGAGACCTACAACTAAAGGAGACAGACAGCTAAAAATTTCTAGGTGTAACAGTGCATAGGTATATGACATGGGAGAATCACATAAATAACATGTGCAGCAAAATAGGTTCAAGCATATTCCTCATGAGAAAACTGTCAAAGTTAGTAAACAGACACACTCTACAAACAATGTACTATGGACTAGTCCATTCAAACCTCACATATGGCATCCTGGCATGGGGAAATGCTGCAAATGTGCACACACAAAGGGTATTAAAATTACAAAAGAGAGCCGTACGATGCATCGCAAAAGTATCACCAAGATAACCATGCAGAAATAAATTCAGGGAGCTAAAAATTTTAACAGTAGCAAGGATGATGTAACTTACCAAACGAAAGTGTTGGTATGTTGACAGAGACACAAACACACACACAAAATTCAAGCTTTCGCAACCCACAGTTGCTTCATCAGAAAAGATGGAAGGAGAGGGAAAGATGAAGGGATGTGGGTTTTAAGGGAGAGGGTAAGGAGTCATTCCAATCCCAGGAGCGGAAAGACTTACCTTAGGGGGAAAAAAGGACAGGTATACACTCGCACACACACACATATCCATCCACACATATACAGACACAAGCAGACATATTTAAAGGCAAAGAATTTGGGCAGAGATGTCAGTCGAGGCGGACGTGCAGAGGCAAAGATGTTGTTGAATGACAGGTGAGGTATGAGTGGCAGCAACTTGAAATTAGCGGAGATTTAGGCCTGGTGGATAACGGGAAGAGAGGATATATTGAAGAGCAAGTTCCCATCTCCGGAGTTCGGATAGGTTGGTGTTAGTGGGAAGTATCCAGATAACCCAGACGGTGTAACACTGTGCCAAGATGTGCTGGCCGTGCACCAAGGCATGTTTAGCCACAGGGTGATCCTCATTACCAACAAACACTGTCTGCCTGTGTCCTTTCAGGCGAATGGACAGTTTGTTGCTGGTCATTCCCACATAGAAAGCGTCACAGTGTAGGCAGGTCAGTTGGTAAATCACGTGGGTGCTTTCACACGTGGCTCTGCCTTTGATCGTGTACACCTTCCGGGTTACCGGACTGGAATAGGTGGTGGTGGGAGGGTGCATGGGACAGGTTTTACACCGGGGGGGCGGTTACAAGGGTAGGAGCCAGAGGGTAGGGAAGGCGGTTTGGGGATTTCATAGGGATGAACCAAGAGGTTACGAAGGTTAGGTGGACCGCGGAAAGACACTCTTGGTAGAGTGGGGAGAATTTCATGAAAGATGGATCTCAGTTTAGGGCAGGATCTGAGGAACTCGTATCCCTGCTGGAGAGCCACATTCAGAGTCTGATCCAGTCCCGGAAAGTATCCTGTCACAAGTGGGGCACTTTTGGGGTTCTTCTGTGAGAGGTTCTGGGTTTGAGGGGATGAGGAAATGGCTCTGGTTATTTGCTTCTGTACCAGGTCGGGAGGGTAGTTGTGGGATGCGAAAGCTGTTTTCAGGCTGTTGGTGTAATGGTTCAGGGATTCAGGAATGGAGCAGATTCGTTTGCCACGAAGGCCTAGGCTGTAGGGAAGGGACCGTTTGATATGGAATGGGTGGCAGCTGTCAGAATGGAGGTACTGTTGCTTGTTGTTGGGTTTGATGTGGACGGATGTGTGAAGCTGGCCATTGGACAGATGGAGGTCAAGTTCAAGGAAAGTGGCATGGGATTTGGAGTAGGACCAGGTGAATCTGATGGAGCCAAAGGAGTTGAGGTTGGAGAGGAAATTCTGGAGTTCTTCTTCACTGTGAGTCCAGATCATGAAGATGTCATCAATAAATCTGTACCAAACTTTGGGTTGGCAGGCATGGGTAACCAAGAAGGCTTCCTCTAAGCGACCCATAAATAGGTTGGCATACGTGGGGGCCATCCTGGAACCCATGGCTGTTCCCTTTAATTGTTGGTATGTCTGGCCTTCAAAAGTGAAGAAGTTGTGAGTCAGGATGAAGCTGGCTAAGGTGATGAGGAAAGAGGTTTTAGGTAGGGTGGCAGGTGATCGGCGTGAAAGGAAATGCTCCATTGCAGTGAGGCCCTGGACCTGCGGGATATTTGTGTGTAGGGAAGTGGCATCAATGGTTACAAGGATGGTTTCTGGGGGGTAACAGACTGGGTAAGGATTCCAAGCATTCGAGAAAGTGGTTGGTGTCTTTGATGAAAGATGGGAGACTGCATGTAATGGGTTGAAGGTGTTGATCTACATATCTCTGCCTGTGTATGATCTACGTATGTCTGCTTGTGTCTGTATATGTGTGGATGGATATGTGTGTGTGTGTGTGTGTGTGTGTGTGTGTGTGTGTGTGTGTGTGTGTGTGTGTGTGCGAGCGCGAGTGTATACCTGTCCTTTTTTCCCCCTAAGGTAAGTCTTTCTGCTCCCGGGATTGGAATGACTCCTTACCCTCTCCCTTAAAACCCACATCCTTTCATCTTTCCCTCTCCTTCCCTCTTTCCTGACGAAGCAACCGTGGGTTGTGAAAGCTTGAAATTTTGTGTGTGTTTTTGGGTGTGTTTTTTTATTGTGCCTATCTACCAGCACTTTCCCGTTTGGTAAGTCATGGAATCTTTGTTTTTAATTATCTACTTAAAAACTAGCTATGCTACATTGCTAAACGGTGAATATCATGAACATAATACAAGAATAAAGAATGACTATCATATAGAAGGAAGCAGGCTAAAATTAACAGACAAAGAACCTGTAAATGCTGGGTGCATACTGTACAACAGTTTACCACAATGTATAAAGATGGTGGAAGGTGTGTCTCTTTTTAAAAGAAAATTAAAAAGACATCTGATCAATATCTGCCCCTACAGTGTAAAAGAATATCTTGAAATAAAAAATTAAATATTGTGTATATATATATTTTTTGCAATTGTACTTTAATGACATTTTCTGTGAATATTCTATAAAATATATGTATACGTACTACTTTTTTGTAACTAGCTACGTATATGCAAGAATTATGTAAAAATGAAGTGTCCAATATCATTATAAGAAATGATTCATGGACAAATAAATAAATAAAAATTTTAAATTATTCAGAGTGTTGTCTCCTTTACTCCTAAACTATTTACATTCTGCCATAACTCTTCTTATCATAAACTAAGAAATTTATTTAGTATGATAAATAGTATTAGCTCTGTAACCTTTCAGTAAAAGTTATTCCCAAGGATAAAATACACTGCATTTCAAATGCCACTGACACAATTTCTTCTGTTTTAATGTGCAATACATAACCAAAAAATTATGCTCGAAGTCCACATATGTTTTTTTGAGATTTTTAGTTTAAGATCTGGTGTCTAATCTCTGTCTTGCCACTGCACAAAGTATCCAAAATCTTCTAGTGTCACTAGATCTCTTCCATGCAAACAACCTTCTTCCACATTAGTAACAATTATATTGTACTCTTGCAAAATTATCACCAGACAGCTAATTCTGACACTACTTACTTTCAGTTCATGTTATTTTCTCTCATAATACATTATTTCAATTTCTTCATCTTCTGTGGAACTAGCTGGTATATACACTTATACTATAGTGATGAGTCTTGGTATTGTGTCCGTCTTGGCTATGGTGATGTACACACTATCTTGCTCATAGTAGTTTACACACATTCCTATTTTCCTGATCATTATTAGACCTACTCCAGCATTACCCATACTTGATTCTGTGTTGATGACCATGTATTCATCTTACCATAAATGCTGTTCATGCTACTAAAACACTTCACGAAGTCCTACTGTATGCAAGTTCACATGAAACCTATTTTAATTTTGACCCTCATTTTGTTTCCAGTTTTCACTCTATGATTGTCTCACATATGTTCTTCTAAGTTCTTCATCTTAAGATTTCTAACATAACATTCTCCTTCCATGAAATTTACTCAAGAGACTTCCATTTTCCTATTTCTCCCCATAACATCTACTAGTTTTAAATAATTCACCAAGCATTTAATTTACTCCATCTCTAAAAAAAAAAAAAAAAAAAAAAAAAAAAAAAAAAATTGTTGTTGTTGTGAGCTGGCAACTAATTTATCAAATTTATCAACATGACAATTAACAGTCGCAACCAAATATTTTCTTGATTCAAGATCTTTCCAAAATATTATATGTAACTAACTAAACCCTGTAGGATTTTGTAATTCTCGCATCATCTTCCAATGCCTTTCATACAGCCAGAGATTTTGTTTTGAAGCTACCTCAAATACTATACAGATTTCACATTATGAATCATACCCTATTATGCTGTGTCACTCTCTATGGGCCTGAATACAAGTCTCACTCACTTTATTCTGAATCTTGGAATTCTTGACCCTTTCAGGCCTGAATTTTTTCTGGAGGAAGAAAAATTTTTCTTTCTGATCTAATGCTCATAGGCAATTTTTTAATGATTTTAGGTGTATGGTTTATACAAATATATGCACCCATTTTCAAGTCATACTTTGAACATTTGTCTTCTTTTTATGGACTAAAATAAATAATTTTTTAATATTCACTGTTGTAATAAATAAACTGATAATTCAATAATTACAATGCAAAATAATAATAACAATATTCAACAATAATAATATTCAAATATGCAGTGGAGTATAACTAACCAACACCTTCTGTGAATCCTGGCTGTGCACTGCTACATTCACTTGTTGATATTTTTTACAGTAATGCTAAACAGGTGGTAGCAGTTGTGCATGATGAAAAGACTGAACATTCACAGATGTGTACTGAGGTTTTCATTGTGGTAAACATGATGTGTCTGTTGCAGCTAATACACACTAAATATTAATGTATACAATTGTAGCCAGAGGATCTGAAATGGTTAAAAATATTATAGGCTGAATTTCCCTATTGTGTGCTTTTCATCTCCCATTTTCTCCAATGAAGACCCATGATTTTACATTTCTTTTCTTACAAATGGAGATTCAATCTTTCGTCCACCTCACCACCTTACATTCTATATTTTGATTCCACTCATTTTGACTTCCTTGCAGAATTCCCACTTAATATGGGTACTTCACTCATGTTAGCTCTCTGTGTTAACAGTCCAATGGGGCAACAAATTATGTGTTTGTTGACCCAAAGGCATCTTCTTTACTGATATTAGAGACATTCCTAAATGCATTTATTAGCATGGTGAATGCATCTTTATTACTTTCTACAGTTTGTGTCATCGGAAGTTTCTCATTCTGATTGTCTCACGATGGGTAAGCTAAATGAGAACAACATTTTCCATTGTTATGTTAATTTTCTGATATTTAAGAGTCTCAGTGATTTACCATAGACATGAATTCCTTCTGAAATGATTCTGGTTTCTCACTAAGTTTTTTGGAACCAATCGTATGAAACCTGAACCCCTCTATTACTTTTCACAGATTAGAAGAGGTCAACATAGTCTCATTCTGCAAATCTTTCAAACTTTGCTTTACTTAAGCTTTTAGTATTTACATCTTATTTCTAAATGGCCATGTAGCAGATATGCTGAATCGCAGATAGGCAGAACAAAAAGACTGTCACAAATAAAACTTTTGGCCAGTAATGACTTCATCAAAAATAGATCACACACACACGCACACAAATGCAACTCACATGCACGACTGTAGTCTAGGCAACTGAAACCACACTGGGCACTGGGCAGTGTGGTTTCAGTTCTCTGAGACTGCAGTCCTGTGTGTGAGTTGCATTTTTGTGAGTTTGTGTGTGTGTGTGTGTGTGTGTGTGTGTGTGTGTGTGGTGTGTGTGTGGGTGGTCTATTTTTGACAAAGGCCTTACTGGCCAAAAGCTTTATTTTTGGCTGTCTTTTTGTTGTGTCTATCTGCGACTCACCATCTCTGCTATATAGTGAGTAGCAACTTTCCTTTTCATAATACTGTTACATTCCATCCTGGAGTTTTCATTGTTTCATTTTTTGCAAATACGCTGAAGAACCAAAGAAACTGGTACATCTGCCTTACATTACATAGGATCCACCAAAATATGCAAAAGTGCTGCAACATGATGGGGCATGGACTCAACTAATGTATGAAGTAGTGCTGGAGGGAATTGCCACCATGAATCCTGCAGGGCTGTCCATAAATCTGTAAGCGTACGAGGTGGTGGAGATTGCTTCTGAACAGCATATTGCAAGGCATCCCAGATATGTTCAATAATGTTCATGTCTGCAGACCTTCATGGCCAGTGGAACTGCTTAAAACTCAGAAGAGTGTTCCTGGAGCCACTCTGTAGAAATTCTGCACTTGCTGGAATTGCCCAAGTCCATTGGAATGCACAATGGACATGAATGGATGGAGGTGATCAAACAGGATGCTTAGGTACATGTCACCTGTCAGAGTTGTATCTAGATTTATCAGGAGTCCCATACCACTCCAACTGCACATTCTCCACACATTTACAGAGCCTCCACCAGCTTGAACAGTCTGCTGCTGATATGCAGAGTCCATGGATTCATGAGGTTGTCTCCATACCCGTACATGTCCATCCACTCGACACAATTTGAAACAAGACTTGCCCAACCAGGCAACATGTTTCCAGCCATCAACAGTCCAATTTCAGTGTCAACAGGCCCAGGCAAGGTGTAAAGCTTTCTGTTGTGCATTCATCAAGGGTATACGAGGGGGCCTTCAACTCAGAGATATGATGTGTTACCAGATTCCTAGTACACTCTTGAAATTGTCATATGGGAAAATCCCCACTTCATTGCTACCTCAGAGATGCTGTACCCAATTGCTCATGTGCCGACTATAGCACCACATTCGAAATCAATTAAATCTTGATAACCTGCCATTGTAGCAGCAGTAGCTATCAATCTTCTGGTTGGGTTGACATGGCCTGCAATGTCTTCCTCCCCAGTACCAACCATTTTTTCATCTAAGGAGCACCCCGCTCAATGTCCCCCACTATTTCTTGATTTCTTGAATATATTCCATTTCCTGTCTTCACCTACATTTTTCCCCTCTAGAGCTAGCCCTACTTCCATGCCGCTATTCTCTGATGATTTAATACATTTTCTACCATCCTGTCCCTTGTTCTTCTCCATGTTCTCCTATCCTAAAAAATTCTGTACAGATCATCTTCCTTTCTTATTTTATCAGTTTGTCAGTTTTCAAATCCTTCTATAGTATCACATCTGAAACTCTTCCAATTCTCATCTCTTCCAGATTTCCCATGGTCCATTATTCACTTCCATACAATGGTTTAATGCAAATGTACATTTCTCAGATATTTCTTCCTCAAATTAATTGGATTATACCATAATATCACTTACATTATTGAAACTTTCTATCAGGACCATCTTCATTCATAGCATATAATATTCTTGGCATGTACATCTTCCACTTTTTCAGTCTTCGACATCTGATTTCATTTTGACTGGCCTACCTCATTTTTGTACGTGCACTGATGTAACTGCTTTGATTGTGCAAAGTATTCCAATCAACAGCATTAGCAGATGTACTTGCTCCTTTCCACAGTTGCCAATATCTCTGTTATCCATGCCTTGAACCATATCACTGACTTTAGCAATTATTTGATTTGTTGGTCCCAGAATTTCTACCTCACTTTGTAAATGTTCTGCTTATTGTTCTCATTTGTCATCAAATCACCCTTGTTTTGCTTCACCTTGTTAGAACTTAAAGTTTAACACATATATTTCGGAACGACACAACACATATGTCACAGAGTAAGTTCACAAGTAAGACATGTGTACACGTTAGCATTCGAATGAGCACTGAGTCCCAGTCTAGTGGCCGCTGCTCGGGTGGCCGCTTAGGTGGCATAGCTGCTGCATGGCTGGCAGACAGCGCCGCACGTAGAGGACACGAGTAATTGCGCAGCGGCACTTTGAATGATCGGCGAGTCACAACACTTTTCCCCCCTTTGCAATTGTTGCACTGGTCTTGATGGAGGTGACCTGGAGATGGCTAACGTCCATAAGCGTTGTTTGACTCGCCGCAAAGTCTCAAGGAGGAGGCTTCCCGTACGGACGGAAGTGTCCCCGATGATAACGGGTCGAGATGACAGGAGACGTAGGGGTCGAATCTGTTGGGGCCCCATGCACCAATCTGCCCGTTGTGGCAAGTCCAGTTGATATGACAGGAGACATGGGCGACGTGTCAGCGTCCGTTGGAGGAGGAGGCGAGTAGATTTGCTCTGACAGAGGATGGTCCTCCGGTTCCTGCATGAGCACGTCTCCTGGTGGCGTCCGTTCTGGTGCTGGCATCGCGATGACGGTGAGAGGGCTGCATTGTGAGTATTGAGAGATGCCAAGATCCCGAGCATCAGGTAGAGCCAAAGGTGGTGTGGCGGCATTCGGAACAGGCGTTGCTGGCACACGAGGCCGAAGCTGGTCCGAATGACGCACTGCAACACCCATGTACATCTGGATTTCATACAGGTGTCTGCCACGGTGTCTTAAGATGTGGCCCGGGCTCCATTTTGGCTGCCTGCCATATCCTTGTACCCAGACAAGGTCGTCAGCGGTGAATCGGCCAAGTGAAGGCACCCGCGGCCGGGAGGTGGAAGGCCGCAGAAGATGAAGTAGCGTGCGGGGCTGTTCGCCATGTAAGAGCTCAGCCGGGCTGTGGTCGCCCATGGGGGTGAAACGGTAAGACACCAGAAACTGGAGAAGCGCATCATCAGCAGCAGAAGAAGTCAGAAGTTTCCACATCTGAGCCTTAAATGTGCGGACCAGTCATTCAGCCTCACCGTTGGATTGTGGATGGAACGGCGGGGCCATGACATGAGTAACGCCGTGACAAGCACAAAAATCCGCAAATTCGGAAGAGGCAAATTGTGGACCATTATCAGTAACAAGAGTAGAGGGGAGGCCTTCCAAAGTAAAAATGCGGGCGAGAGCACTGGTGGTTGCCGCGGTGGTAGGCGACGTGCAACGGACAATGAAAGGAAAGTTAGAGTAGGCGTCAATTACGAGGAGCCAATAAGTACCTAAAAAGGGTCCCGCAAAGTCAGCATGAATGCGCTCCCAGGGCTTCTCAGGCGAAGGCCACAGTGACAAAGGTGACTTCGGGGCAGCGGCCTGTGACGCACAAGGGCCGCAGGAGGCGACCATGTGTGCTATTTCAGAGTCAATGCCAGGCCAGTACACATGACGGCACGTCAGAGATTTAGTGCGAGACACACCCCAGTGCCCTTGGTGAAGGAGGCACAAGACCGAAGCACGCAAAGACGCAGGTACCACAACACGCGTCAAAGCATTGTCAGTGGAGAGGAGGATAACACCATCCCTAGCCGTGAGGCGGTAGCGCAAAGTGTAGTAGTTCCGCAACGGATCAGAAGTCTTAGCGGACAGGCGATCTGGCCAACCCTTCTGAATACAGCGTAGAACCCGGGAGAGGGTAGGGTCAGAACCCGGAGCAGCCGCCAGCCTGTCCCCAGTCATGGGGAACCCGTCCACAACCCGCTGCTTGGCAACATCCAGGTGGAAACACAGAAGTTCATCCCTATCAAATGCATGATCAGGACCCATGGGAAGCCGAGACAGAGCATCAGCATTTGCATGTTGAGCCGTTGGCCGGAAATGAATCTCGTAATTGAAACGAGACAAGTAAAGAGCCCAACGCTGGAGGCGGTGTGCAGCCTTGTCGGGAAGTGACGTTGATGGATGAAACAAGGAAACAAGTGGTTGTGATCCGTAACAAGATGAAATTTTGAGCCATAGAGAAAAACACCAAACTTATGAAGAGCATAAATGATGGCCAAAGCTTCTTTCTCAATTAGAGAATACTTTTGTTGGGCATCCGTGATCGTTTTGGAGGCATAAGCAATGGGTTGTTCTGAACCATCAGAAAAATGGTGCGCAAGGACTGCACCGACCCCGTATTGAGAGGCGTCTGTGGCAAGAACAAGATGTTGGCCAGGTCGATAAGTAGCCAGGCACGGGGCCTGTTTCAGCATAGTCTTCAATTTCTGGAAAGCCGCTTCGCATGACGCGGACCAGTGAAAAGGCACGTTTTTATGCAACAGGCGATGCAACGGCTGAGCCACCGAAGCCGTAGACGGTAAAAACTTGTGATAGTATGCTATTTTCCCCAAGAAGGCCTGCAGTTCCTTAACAGATGTAGGGCGAGGAAGGGCATCAATCGCAGCGACAGTTTGTTGAAGCGGACAAATACCATCCCGAGAGAGTTGAAACCCGAAGTACGTGATAGATGCCTGAAAAAATTGAGATTTCTGAAGATTACACTTAAGACTGGCAGTCTGTAAGACATTAAAAAGTGTGCGGAGATTTTGAAGATGTTCTTCAGTGGTGGAGCCAGTGACAACAATGTCGTCCATGTAATTGATACACCCAGGGACAGGGAGCAATAATTGTTCCAAGAATCGCTGAAAGACAGCAGGGGCGCTAGCAACCCGAATGGCAAGCATTGGTATTGATAGAGGCCGAAAGGCGTGTTAAGGACAAGAAACTGCCGGGAAGCAGCGTTGAGAGGAAGTTGATGATAAGCTTCTGACAGGTCAATTTTAGAAAAATACTGGCCTCCAGCAAGTTTAGTGAACAGTTCTTCAGGATGGGCCATAGGTTAAGTGTCGATGAGGCATTGAGCAGTGGCTTTGAAATCGCCACAGAGACAAATATCACCATTAGGCTTAGCAACGACAATGACAGGAGAGGACCACTCACTGGAAGTGACAGGAAGCAAGACCCCTGAAGTAGTGAGACGATCCAACTCCCGTTTTACCCGATCACGAAGGGCCACAGGAATGGGCCGAGCCCGAAAAAACTTAGGCCAAGCAGTGGGTTTGAGTGTGATATGAGCTTCAAAGGTGTTTGCACGGCCTAACCCAGGAGAAAAAAGGGACGAAAATGTCATCGACAAGGAATCCAGTTGAGCATAAGGAATAGCATCAGAGACAATATTGACAGAGTCATCTATGGAGAACTCAAAAATGCGGAAGGCATCGAAACCAAAAAGATTTTCTGCATTGCTCTGGTCAACCACAAATATGGGAACAGTGCGAATGACGGATTTGTAAGATACCTCAGCATTAAACTGTCCCAAGAGAGAAATCTACTGTTTATTGTACGTCCGTAATTGCTGAGTGACAGGTGACAGGAGTGGAGAACCCAACTGAAGATATGTCTGAGAATTAATTATAGTGGCAGCAGAACCAGTATCCACTTGCATGCGAACATCTCGACCAAGGATTTGGACAGTGAGGAATAACTTCCCTGAAAGGGAAGAAGTGCAATTGACAGACAACACAAAATCAGAATCAGCGTCATGTTCATGAACATCATGTATGCGGTCGGATTTGTAAACGGAAGACACATGACTGTTCTTTTTGCAATTGCGACACACAGCCCAATGTTGGGGATAATCCTCACGTGAATGTTTCGTAAAACACCGCGGACATGAAGGAAGTTGCCGGGGATTTTGCTGCAGTTTCTTAGCGGGTTGTTTACGGCTAGGCTGATGCTGTGCGTGGGAGCGCACTGCGGCCACGTCATCCGGCGGGGATGCGCCGCACACGTCGTCAACAGCACACAGAGGTTATATTTCCCCGACATCACCCCACGCCTCTATTTGTGCCCCAGTGGCGTGAGAAATTTAAAAAGACTGCGCAATGGAGAGAACTTCATCTAGAGTCAGATTCGCCAACTGAAGGGCACGTTGCCAAACTTCTTTGTTGGACGCCGACCAGATAATTGCATCCCGTACCATTGAATCGGCATAGGATTCTTTGTGAAGGTCAGTAACAAATTGACACTTTCGACTGAGGCCGTGAAGTTCAGCAGCCCAAGCACGATAGGATTGATGTGGTTATTTTTGACAACGATAAAAGGCAACACGAGAGGCTACCACATGCGTTTGCTTTTGAAAATAGACAGACAGAAGTGAGCACATTTCAGCAAAGGACAAAGACGCAGGATCCTTCAAAGGAGCCAATTGCGACAACAACCGATACATTTGAGGTGAAATCCAGGAAAGGAACAGAGACTTACATGGTTGTTCATCCGTGACATGAAATGCCAAGAAGTGCTGTCAAAGACGTTTTTCATAATCAGACCAGTCTTCCGCCGTCTCGTCGTAAGGAGGAAAAGGAGGTATAGCCAAGGACGAGAAACGCCCCGCATTTGATGCCGCGACAAAATCGTGAATTGCCGCTGTTAGAAGCGTTTGCTGTTCAAGGAGATATTGCAATAGTTGCTAGACAGTAGCCATGGAACCCTGTGAGTCAACGGTGAAAAGGAAAAATCCACTACCTCGTCGCCAATTGTTAGAACTTCAAGTTTAACACATATATTTCGGAACGACACAACACATATAAGTCACAGAGTAAGTTGGCAAGTAAGACATGTGTACAAGTTAGCATTTGAATGAGCACTGAGTCCCAGTCTAGCGGCCACTGCTCGGCTGGCCGCTTAAGTGGCACAGCTGCTGCATGGCTGGCAGACAGTGCCACACATAGAGGACGTGTGTAATTGTGTGGCAGCACTTTGAATGATCGGCGAGTCACAACACACCTCATCCTAGCTTTGCACAGATTTACAGAGTAGCAAAATAATGAAAATGCAACATTCATTTGCAGCAGAATATGTGCAAATGATTGATTTTTCTCTCAAAAATACACACTGACAGTAGCACACTAAATTGTAGGATCATCATCTCTTAATAGCACAAAGTGAATCCAAACAATATGGGATTGATTAATGAAGAGGATGAAAGGCTCTGAAAAAATAATGAATCTATGTGTTTCAAAGGGTGGGTACAGATCTCGGCATGCACATAAAAATTCTTGAAAATGAAAAATATTTCTCCAATGTGTTCCATGAACTACTCTGTTCTATTCATACTGTTCATGTTTAGCAGATGTAGTGGTCAGGCCATTTTCTGAAGTTCTCTACAATGTCCATCCAACCACTATCAAATATTACTTGCTCTGAGAACAAGTGTCTTACCCTGTTGTAAAATCCCACACATCTGGTAGGTATGGAAATGAAGGGCATCCAGGAAGCTTTTATGCAATCACCTTCAGTTGTGTACAAATACCAACGAACTTTACTAATTTCAATATAACACACTTCTGTGTATTTCTTTGAGACATAAAACTAGTAAGAAAGACAAAGCTAGAAAACTATTAAGAGTGAAGTACCTGATAACCAAGCACGAGTAGTGCAAGATGTTTCTACAAGGTTTTTCAATCTTTGTATTTCTTGTTCATACTCTCTCAGAAGTGCATCTTTTGCATCTTCATTGATATGGGGCTTATTCTTGATATTTTTTGCTCTGTTAGCATAACGCAGTGTGCTCAAACTTTCTTCATAGTTACTATCAGCTGGTGAAAGACATGCAATCATAAGTGTCTTTGTGTTGCCACCTAGTGAATCCTGAAAAATGATCAATAACAAATTTACAGTAGCAAATTACAAATATATTTACATTACATTTTTACAAATAGAGGATTAACAGTTCTCTGAGAAGTACTGCTGAATAAAGAACACATTCATGTATATGCATAGACACAAGTGTTACTCCATACACTAGGGAGAGAGGAATGCCCAAATTGTCAGAAAATGTTCTTCACATATTGGAGGAGAAAATATGGTCTATAGATATGGGTCTAGAAACAATTTATTTCCATGTATGAAATCACCTTCAACAACTTTCCTACTATGTTAATTATGGGAAGCACACAACACTATAATGTTAGAATGCAAAGTATGAAACTCTTTCTTACATGAAGTTTTCAGTATGCCGCCATGGTAATGTCTGGTTAAGTTGTAAATCTTGGATTTACCTAAATGTAGCATAAACTGTTTAAAGTAATATTAGGGACACAGCAAGCACATAATGGTTTCCTATTGTCCATCATGGATTTGGTTCCCAAACAGTTTATTGTAAAAGAAAGCAAATGCTCACGTGACGAGCCAATTAGCACATGATCATGGCTGTGCCACTCATTATGCATATCACACAAGATAATAGAATAAAGGTGTCCCAACAATAGAAAAGTTGAAGAACCACTCATCATCTTGGGTAGTATGGGATGCTGACATCTGCTACTTGCAACTGAAAGACACACAGAAGGATGAAAACCCCTTCACCTTCTAATATGCCCACCCATTTTCTGTTTTTAACTTCATTAGTTACAGTAGTACTGCAGAATCATGCCAAAATTAAATGTGACCTCTATCTGTCTGTTTAGTTTTTAGAAGAAACAATACACTGTTGATGATAACAGGATCACTCATCTACTGCAAATGTGTGTTAGTAATGTGTATTTGCATACAGGTACACTGAGCTCTGTGTGAAACTAGCTGTAATTATGTGAATGTATAAATTGCCACAGGATCACTCATCTACTGCAAATGTGTGTTAGTAATGTGTATTTGCATACAGGTACACTGAGCTCTGTGTGAAACTAGCTGTAATTATGTGAATGTATAAATTGCCACTAGCAGCAGCTGTTGGATCAAGAAAAACAGCCATAACTAAATAACTGATCTGAATTCCCTAATCATAAATTGTTTTTTTTTTTTAAATCAGAGGTCAGTTTCATACAATAATTCTTACCAGAGCCATCATTTAACTGCTGCTCTCTCTCAACCAAACAATTTATGTGGTGTTCCATCCTCATACAATGATTGGAACACATTAAAATAAACTGATTTTTCCTTAGTACTAATTTTGCTTTGTTCCCTCATAGAGCAGTAACCAGAACTGCAAGAAAAGGTTATTTGTTCATAAGTGATCTGTTATATCTCAGTGTTCTGGGTACTGATTTCATCTCTGGCTTAGTTCTGTACATCACAGAGGTTAGTTGCATGATTTGCAGATTGAAGTGGGTTATCAATGCAGGTTTTTTGTCAGTGTTTGGGGCAGCATTGTTGGTGACTTTCTGTTAGGGCCTCATCTTCTTCCACCCACAGATGAACGTATATTGCTTTCTTAAAGAACATGCTACTTGATGTTCTGGATGATGTGCCTTCACCTGTGATGTCAAAAAAAGTATTTTAGGAACAATAGAGTATAATCCTCATTTCAGTGTTAATGTATATAGGCTCCCACGTAACATATTCCATGAACCCACTAGACTTAAATTTGTTAGAGCATCTGAAACTTTTGTTTCTTGAATTCTGGTACAAAATGAAGAGAGACTTTTTGCCTACATCATGGAAGGCTGTGAAAACATGCAAAAATACTACACCAGTGCATCTGAGATTATGGAAAATATTTTAACATTTTGTGATATGGTGACACATTCTGTTTCTTTGTGTTTCCCATTATTAATGCACTATGAAGAATTGTAGAAAATGAGTTTTAATGTGGAAATTAAATGTTTCCATGACATGTTCTTATAACATATTTTCTTCTTCCGTGTGTGAGTAATGTCTTCAGAAAATTTGGCTGCACCTTTTTGCTACATCTGAAAATCAGTTAACATTAAAAAATGACAGAACAGGGAAGTGATTAAGACAGTATAAAACATAACAGCCCACCAAACATCTCCAATAATTGATTAGTCTTTCAAAAATGAACACTCATTTGATTTAATCAGGGACACAAAACAACAGTGATCTTAGCTCCCTATTGCCCACACTGAAATTAAGTTCAGTGTCATTCTAATCAAGCTAGGCAGTGTTCTTGAAGAGTAGTAGCAGATCTTTTACTATAATTTTGTTAGATACAACCTCTTCACATATTAATGACCCAAATGTCTTGTGTCTTTCGGTCTCCAGTGCTTCACATTGGAAGAATAAATATGGCGCAGTTTCATCTCCCACACCACACAGTTTGCACTTAGTGGCTTCTTTTTTTCCATTCATACTGTGCAGGTGTTTCCTGAAGTTCCCATGTTAAGACATTGGACCTACAATGACTTTACTCTGCCCTTTGTTGAGTCCAGGATTGAAGAACTTCTTTTAAAAAATGTTTTCTGCATCATTATTTTACCATGATTTGTTTTTGAATCTTAATTCAATATCCTAAGTGCTGCCTCATGATCCAGCTACGTAGTTTAGAGTTTACTATCACCTTTGTGGTGATTATGGCAGGTTCTAGTCCAACAATGAAGTCATCACTCCTCCGCAGCTATCTCTCATTACCAATAATATCCGAGTGACAGGAACCATAACAGAATTGCCCTATTGCTTTCCTCCACCCTCACAAGGGATTCACAGTATCCTGTAATGATCTTTCTTCTTGTTGCAGGGGCTTATGGAGATTTCAGAGCTGCTTGGCTGTCTAGATGAATAACCATTGTATCACTATGTAGATCCTCTTCTGTGGACACTCTGATAGAAAACATCTTCTCCTGGGAAATTGTAGCCAGGATCTGTAGAAAAATTTCACTCTCTAATCTAGGCTGTACCCACCCCCAGCACCTCCTGAACAGTATTGCGGTTCATTCTACCACTGCTACCTACTTCCAGTTGTTACACTGAAATATTGTTGAAGCACCTGGAATCTGTTGTATAGTTGGCTGGCATTTTCCAGGCCATTTCTATATTCACCACATTCATTATCGTAAAGGTTTCCAGTATTTTCCAATTCAAATGGATATAAACAAGTTGGATTAAAGTATGCAGAAGAAAATCATTGTTCAGGAGAGGATCAGGAGTTACACTTCTTTACCATCCTGTCTCGAATCTTAATAGTTCTGTCAAGATTATGTAAGGAAGTAGTTATTAATAAGATTCAGTATAACACTGTAAAATATTGTATTATTGTAAAAAGTCATTTTGAATATCAAGAAAGAGATCATCATAAGCAAATCTGTTACAAAGATTAGTATGCCAGCAGATTCATGTTGGAGGTGTAATACACAAAGTCATATCCGTGTAGTAGGATTCTGTTTGAGTGCAGTATTTAAGTCATGTGCATGCAGTGAACACGGGCAGAGTTCACACCACCAGTCGACCAGCAGTGGTGCCGAGGCTTGGTGGTGGTGCACAGTGCACGTGGCCTGGCTCCATGTGGGCTGTTCAAGGGCTGAGCATGGTGTCAGCATCTGGTAGCTGTTGAAACTTCCAAACTTCTTTGTACTTATTTGTGCACGAGCAGCATGAACTGTGCTGATTATGGGTGAGCACAAGGTAAGAAAGGAAACATAATTTGATTACGAATCCAATGGTACACAGATATGACTGGAAATGTTATATGAGAGGAGATACAGATACAAATAGGGTTGAATACAAATAATACACTAAATAATTTATAAATGATATACTGTTCAACCCACAAAAGAGATCCAGCACTCAGTTTGTAGCTCTTGATAAGACACATCTACGTAGGTATGTAGTTGCATGTTCAATAATTTTAATAATTAAATTGCAAAATTAATTGAAATCAGCATATCACTGACAGCATGACAGTACATGTGGACAGTGATAACACTCCCCACCCCCCATTTGGATTTTAAGATTTATTATTTTTAGTGTCAATTTTTATTGTTTTATGTTAAATTTGCATAATTTTGCCCACAATTTAAATTTCATTGATGATATACAAATTCTAATAATATCCTACAGAAATGCATCATTTATAGTTGTACCATAGAATAAACAATTCTCACCATTGCAAGCACAAAACTTTGATATAAGGGCAAACTATGGTACCCAAAAATTATTATTTTATATGTGTATAAGGTAGAATTTTAGCACACAGCTAATAGCAATTGTGCAAAAAGGACTGGTCATCACATGACATCCTTATGAGATATTAATGTGCATACTTTATGTGGGTGGGGATGCTGAGAGCTGGAAAATGGTGACAGTTTTCTGGAGGGGGTGACCAAATCTTTAGAAACTCAGTGGCCACATTCCTCATGGTCATTCAGTATGGAAAGGTGGCAGACTCAGTTTGGATTGAGTTGAAGGAGGTAGCATGCACATGGATATGAGTCGTGATAAAGCCACATTTGTTAGGTGTTTGAAATATTTCGCATTGCGTGGGACTTAGAAATATTTTAGCATAGACTCATATTATTTTGTAGTGTTTGACTTAGTCTCTCACAGATTCGCGGGAACTTCATTTAAATTTCTTCACTTAAAGGCATTTAGGACTGTGAACCATTGTGTTTTCAAAGTAATTAATTAATTTATATAGTGAAGTAACAATCCATTCTTGGGGGCTTGAACAATTTATCATTTCAACATAATAACTCATGTTGTTCGGCAGTCAGCAGTTTTGTGGGAGATCAATGGGTCAATAAACTATTTTATTAAAACTTAGTCACCAATAGTTGGCATGTCATTTTGAAGCGGCATCTATGTTGAGCCTAGTAGACTTTAGAATTCCAACTAGATGTCAGCAACTACTTTTTATAAAATTTGAGGTGACTGAACCTTATGAAGAAGTCTACCCCTAGACTAACAGAGAGAGCCAGTGATTTACGCATGGGTTAATTGCTGGTAGGATTGTGTGGTGATAGGACGCTCCAAAATCAATTGAAAATAAATGGTTCTTCGTGCAGAAGGTGTAAAAAATGTGTAGTCAAAGGAATTCGGTGCATTAAGTGCAACTTTTGGTTACACGAGAAGTGCGCAAATGTGTGTCTGAAATTTATGAATGATGTTATTCAGTGGACATGCCTCAACTGTATAAATGACGAAAATGCACAATTAACATCCGCCCCAAGTTCTAAGGACAAAATTATTCGTCTTCTTCAAAGTGACACTGATGCTCTGAAAGCAGAACTGATGATGCTAAAGCAAGAAAATATTGCATTGAAACATGAAGTGTTGTGTACGTGAAAAAACTCCAGTATCAGATGGACCTACTTCAGCAAATACGCGGAGCGATACAACTGACAAACCACAAAAAAATGCAGCTGCCATTACGAAAGAAAAAGAAACTGATTAGATTAGATTAGTATCTGTTCCATAGATCATGAATACGACACTTCGTAATGATGTGGAACATTTCAGGTTAATAAAAGGTGTCTATACAAGATATTGCATTACACAAAATATTACGTGACACTTAATTTTTTTTTCTTTTTTCGGGGGGAGGGGGGTTGGGGGGGGGGGGGTATATTACCCACTTACTATATCCAAAAATTTGTCTAATAGGTAGAAGGAGTTGCCATTCAGAAATTCTTTTAATTTCCTTTTAAATGCTATATGGAAGGTATGGAAGAACCAAACAAATATAAGTAGACCAGTGTAATGTACAAAAAAGACTGAAAGAAGCATTATAATAAGAACTGAATAAGTGAATTCTTTATTATAGGTGACTCATTGTTGAAAAACATGGTTGTTCCAAACTCCGAAATCAACATTCGAACTGGAATCAGGACACATCAATTGCATACACACCTTAACAATGTCTTAAGCTCATGATAAAATGCAGCAAATGAGCATAGCAGAAATCCAGAAGGTATTTTTATTCCCATGTGAACAAATTCACTTCGAAACAACAGTGAGGAAGAAATTGGAAACCACACAATGGAACTCATCTGAATAGCCAGAAGACTGTACTCAAATTCCAGAATAATAATAAGTGGGACTGTGTACAAGCGATCGGTGAGTGACAGCTATGTGCAGATAATAAATGGCAATATTAAAGAACAGTGCAATAAACTAGGAGTCATTTTCATTGATCCCAACAAATTCTAAGTGCAAAGTGTCTTGCCAAAGCTGGTCTACATCTGAATAGGTTGAGCTCAAAAATATTCATTAAGATGTTCATAGATACTTGTCAGGTCAAAAAAAAAATAAAGCAAATTGTAAGTGGTGATGGGGGTGAAAAAACTTGTGTAGCATTAAGAAAGACAGAGCCAGACCATTATCATCTGGCAAGAAATGTGCTAAAGCCCATAACTAATAGTCAAAGCAGGTATGTTATCCACTGAAATATAAATGGTTTAAACACTGATGCTTCAAACAATAAAAACTCCAAAGTAGATGAACTGGAAATCATTCTGTCAGAATGTGCAAATATTAGAGTTGTTTGTTTAAATGAGCACTGGTTTACTGAGGACACAATTAAAATTCTAAACAAGATAGGGAACTTCAGATTAGCAAGTAGCTTTCGCAGAAGAAACAAGTCACGTGGAGGCTCATGTATACTTCTACATAGTGATACAAGTTATGAGACCAGAAACTGTTTTAATTACTTAAATGATGAATGTGTGTTTGAGAGCTGTTGTGTAGAAATAGTGGACTCACAAGCAAATGTTATAATAATCTCAAAATAAAGAATTCCAGGGACATCAACATCAGTCCTATTTTTATCTAAGCATCAAATTATGCTAGAAGACCTTTGTAGAGAAAAAAAGAAAAAAAAAACTAGTAATAGCTGCTGATTTTAATATTGACCTCACCTGTGATAGTAGCCATGCTTCAAGATTCAGTAACTTAGTAAAGAAATATGGATTCAAATGGAATTTCCTTGAATCTATCAGAGACAATGGGCAATCAACAACATGTATTGACAATGTTCTAACTAATTATGTATATGAAGATGTGTATAAATTTTGTCTAGATCTAGGTATTTCAGATCATTGTGCATTTTTCATTTAGCTGCCACAGACAGACACGAACATTTCATGTATGAGAACCCATACGAGCAGGAACTTTAGCAAAGAAAACTTGCTAACATTTAGTGTGAAACTAAAAGAGAAAACATGGCTTTTGATCATTGCAACTCAAGTGACGAAAACTTTGAGAAATTGATAAATAGTTTTCTTGGTGACTTTAATGAAACATTTCCACCTAGACTGTGCAGCAACAAAATAAAAAATAAAGTGGTTTACCCAAGGCATAAAAATTTCCAGTGTAAGGAAAAGGCAAGTGCATAGAGTACTAAAATATAATAAAGATATTGATTTCATTAAATATGTTAGACGCTATACAACCATATTTAAAAGAGTTGTCAGAGCATCAAAACAACTGGTAAATAACAGGCTAGTTTTAAATCATAAAAATAAGACAAAGGCTGTGTGGTCAGTAATTAAATCTGAGTTAGGTGTTAAAGCCTGTAACCAAGAAATTTCAAAAATTGACATTGAATAATAGAATAGAATAAAATATAGAATAGAATAGAATATTTTTATTAGCCTTTCAGTATTTTTCATACAATTGGCTTTGCCAAAGTTAGCAGAGGGTTTTAGTTTCAGTACGATATTCAAATATGTACAGAAAGGGGAGAAAAGGAACTAAAGACCTTTTCTTCAGCATTATGTAAAACAATGCTTTATACAATAATTAAACACACACATAAGGAAAGAATCACAGCAAATAACTATCTTATATAATATCACAACATTTTCTTAATAGCTTAGGTAAAACATATATTTTGATGATCAGTTTCTAAGAATTATTCAGTTGTATAGAATTCGTTGTTTTTTAGCCAGGTTTGCAATGTATTCTTATATTTATTTAGTGGTACTGTATGAGCTGAGCATGGTAACTTATTGAAAAATTTTATGCTTAAGCACTTATAGTTATTATGGACTACAGCAAATCTTGTGGAAGGCAAGTCCAGCAGGTGACTGTTTCTTGTACTGTGTGCATGCACATCACATCTCTTGTTCAATTTTTTCAGATTTTCTCTGGCATATTTTAAACAGTTATATATGTACATTCTTGGCACTGTCGTTGCGCCAAGAGATTTAAAATAATTTCTGCAGGACTCTCTGGGTGCTAACCCTTCCATGCACCTGATGGCTTTCTTCTGCCATCTGAAAATACATTCAGCCCCTGGTAAGTTACCCCAAAGCAATATTCCATATTGCAGTTTGGAATGAAAAAAAGCATAGTATCAGTGGAGTAGCAATTGCTTGCTCACACTGTTTCTTAATTTATACAATAAGAAAAGTACTCGTGCTAGTTTACTACATAGATAATTGGTGTGTCCTTCCCATGAGAGGTTTTGGTCTATGATTAGTCCAAGTAATTTCACTGTTTTGTTTTCATTTTCAGTTACTTGAGATTAAATACTATTTCTCCTGTTTTTGTTTGATTTGTGCGCAGCTGGTTAGCCTGGCACTAGTAATTAGCCATTTTCATCATTTCTCTATTTTTGTCCAGTACACTCTGTAAGTTATCTCCTGTACTTATTAATGTCATATCATCAGCATATAGTATGTTCTTACACAGTATGTAATTTGAGAAGTCATTAACATAGACAATGAACAGGAAAGGTCCAAGAACAGAGCCTTGGGGTATTCCTCTTTCTATAGGGAGTATTTCTGACCTCTGCTTATTTGCATATACAAGTTCTAACCTATTGCTTAGATAAGATTTGAATAGATGGATTGTATCATCTTCAATGCCATAGTATTTTAACTTTTTGATGAGTATGTCATGTGACACCAAGCCAAATGCTTTACTTAGGTCATTAAGTGTTCCAGACATTGATACCCTTTTTTCATACCCTTCATAAACATTGCTCACCAAAGCTTCTACTGCTTTCACAGTTGATAGGTGTGATCTGAAGCCAAACTGTTGTTCATTTAAAATTTTGTTGGTTTCAAAATACCTGTATATCTGCTTATGCACACAATTTTCTACTAACTTGGAAAATACCTGTATATCTGCTTATGCACACAATTTTCTACTAACTTGGATATGATTGGTACTATTGAAATGGGTCTGTAGTTATTTGGGAGATTTCTTTCACCTTTTTTATACACAAGCAATGTAATTGTGAGCTTCAGACAGTCGGGGAATATTCCTTCATCAAGTACTGTGTGATAGTGAGAGAAGTGGCATTTTAATTTCTTTTGCTATATGTTTTATGATGAAATTACTGAGTCCATAATAGTCTTCTGTTTTGGAATTACTTAATTTGTTTATTGACTTATGAATATCATTTAATGTGATTCGGCTCCAAGTGAACTTCTCACTTCTTGTTGTTTTGCGCAAGTGAGCAATGCTTCAGCATCAGAGGCAGAATTGATGGGTGGGGGTGGTGATGTTATTTACAAAATATTCATTGAGAATATTGCAGTCAATAGGGATATTCCTTTCTTTATTGGTATTATTAATTTCCCTTTTAATGACAGTCCAAGCAGCTTTACATTTATTTTTAGAATTTAAAATATATTCATCATTTGCACAGCACTTAGCATTTTTTATTTCTAATCTGTAAAGGTTTCTCCTTGTCCCTATCACTGTTATGAGATTTGTCTTTCATAATCATCGGTAGTATTCTGAGATTGTTAAGTTGTGG
This sequence comes from Schistocerca piceifrons, assembly GCF_021461385.2. Lineage (NCBI taxonomy): Eukaryota > Metazoa > Arthropoda > Insecta > Orthoptera > Acrididae > Schistocerca > Schistocerca piceifrons. The sequence goes on from NC_060141.1 coordinate 26,167,494, forward strand.
GGTGTACCTCTTGTTAGTATTTTGTTGCTTATGAGTAATATTACTCTGGTACATTTTGGTTACCAAGGGGCATGTCATTTCTACTAAATGCTTAATCTCTGTCAGGAAAATGGAAAAACATTTATTAATCGTTTTCTTGTTATCCATTACATGAATCCAATCCATTTCTTTTAACTGATTTATCATTTTGTTTACATTGGATTCACCTAGAATTCTATATGTCACTTCTCTCTCTGTAGAACTGAAGGCTGGATTTTCTATTTGAAGCCATAGCCCTGCGCGATCTGATATCCTAATTCTATTACATCACATTGTATGGAGTCTCTTTGTACATTGCTACTTATGTTATCAAGGCATGTGTTCAGTCTAGTGGGTTTTTCATTGAGACAGTAATAGTTTAATGACTTCAGAGTGTTAATCATATGAATTACATTTTTTCTCTTTGCCCTAATATCTATGTTAATATCACCTACAATTACAATTCTATGCTGTTTATATTTTGACAACAGCTATATTAAAGTATTAATTTTTCTATAAATACTATCTCATCAGAGCCTGGGATCCGATAGATTGAGAGAATTACAGTTTTCTGTTCGTGCATTACCACACCAGCTACTTCTATTGTAGCTTCAAGGAATATTCTACTAAGGTCTATAACTGAGTAATGCAATTCAAGGTTACTTTTGACATATATTGAGATCCCACCATGTGTAATACTTTTTTCTGCAGTAGCTTGTAACTAACTAATATCCAAGAGGAACACACAAATCTATTTCAGTGTCTTTCATCCAGTGTTCATTGATGCATAGAACACTGCAGTTGATTTTATCAAGCCAGTACTGTAATTCATTGATTTTACACCTAAGAGATTGTAAATTTACATGAAGGAGGAGGAAACTGTCACTGCTACATAATGATATTCTACTTTCACAGAACCTTTTTTTTTTTTTGAGTCATCAGTCTTCTGACTGGTTTGATGCGGTCTGCCACAAATTCCTCTGCTGAGCCAACCTCTTCATCTCAGAACAGCACTTGCTACCTTAAGTCCTCAATTATTTGCTGGATGTATTTGAATGTCTGTCACCTTCTTCAACAGTTTTTGCCATATACAGTTCCCTTTAGTACTATGGAGGTCATTCCCTCATGTCTTTACAGATGTCCTATCATCCTGTCCCTTCTCCTTGTCAGTGTCTTCCATATATTCCTTTCCTCTCCAGTTCTGTGCAGAACCTTCTACCTAATTTTCAACATTCGTCTGTAACACCACATTGCAAATGCTTCAATTCGCTTCTGTTCTGGTTTTCCCACAGCCCATGTTTCACTACCACACAATGCTGTGCTCCAGACATGCATTCTCAGAAATTTCTTCCTCAAATTGAGGCCAATATGTGATATTAGTAGACATCTCTTGGCCAGGAATGCCCTTTTTGGCATTGCTAGTCTGCTTTTGATGTCCTCCTTGCTCCGTACGTCATTGGTTATTTTACTGCCTAGGTAGCACAATTCCTTAACTTCATCTACTTAATGATCATCAGTCCTGATGTTGAGTTTCTCACCTCATGAGGTAACCTTACAGGACATGGACAAAAGGAAATAAAGTAAAAGAGGCATAACAAGAAATAAAACTAATATTTTATGAGAAATGGGAAGATGTATGTCATTGCCTAGGGTGACTGGAGTAAATAAGCTATCAACAACTGTATCATACACATATACACTGTAATGGTAGAATGACAGCAACATTATTCAAACCAAAGGGACTGTAACTTTAATTAAATTCAAACAATTTAGATGACCATGATCTTTAACAAAATGAATACCAGTTGGCCATAGCAACCAGGTCAACAATGAATATTATTCATGTGTTGGAGTATGTTCTTGGCACATAAATCATGAGAAGATAAGCCAACTACATAGAAGATTTTTGGAGAGCGATTTCAACAGCAATGGGTGCTGGGACAGCTTCCAACGACAACACTTCATCGCTTCACAGTCGGCGGCAGTGCAGCTGTGTACAGCAACAGCTATATAGCAGCAGTCTGAGACTGTGCCACACATAAGACAACATCAGCAGGGCTCTACAGCAGCTGGTACGTCAAATTAGGTGATCTGTACAGTGTACTGCCTCCAGAATCTGTGTGTAATTACTTAATTTGCAATAATTGACTGTGATTGACACTGACAAACATTGGGTGATGGTGAAAATATGTTAATAAATAACCAAAGTTTTTAGTGTGATACACACTTTAAGTTGTACAGTAATTTAAAAATATGTATATCATGGCTTTAGCAGAAATTCTAGATAAACTAAAAGCATCAGAAAAACTGGAGGAACTATCTCAAAACAGTTAAAGTCATGCAGATAAACCTCATGAACTATCTCAAATTAACAAAAATGTTAGATGATTTAGCCACAAAAAAAAGATAAAATTTCCAAATTAGAGGAAACCTTAGGCTAATTTACGTAAAGAGTTTGAAATGAAAATAGTCAAGCATTGTGATATAGTTAGACAAGAAGTGAAAATACAGTTTAATGATGTAAATGATAAGATGACACAGTTAGAGAGACCATATGCAATCAAATCTCAGAGATGCAAATTAGGGTAGAAATATTATAAGTGAATAAAAAACTTATTGAAATTACTAGTGATCCATATACTTTAACTAATTTGGAGAAGCATGGAGAAGAAATGGAACTGCAAAAAGTACACAAAAAAGTAGACACTACTAGCTGACTGCGATATTAATTATAAGAGTGAGTTACAGAAATCATGGAAGGAATTAGAAAACACTAAACAGCAATGTAGAAGAAAAATAGCTAAATCTAACATGGGATTATCTCCAGAATTATTAGAATAATTACAAACACAAAAAGAAATATTATATAGTGGGTAGAACAATCTGTAGAAGGTTTGGTTAACCTGAATAAAGAAAGAGGCCATTTCAATCATACAGAAAATTAGAATACAGGAAATGGAAATACAGGACTTGAGGGAGAATGCTATGCATTTAAATTTTCCAGGAAAAAAGAGAGTAATTTTTGTTGGATAGATATGAGACCAAATAAAGATCAGAATAGAAAGTGAAATAACAGCAAAATGAATAATTCACAGGTTTTTGTAGTCATGACCCAAGCATCATTGACACTGCAGTAAAACAGAATGCATCTAAGGTCAAACAAAGCACAGATGCAAATAATTATCCAACAACAGTATCGAAAATGGGCAACATCCTGAGACATGAGCGAAAATTCAGGATGTAACAAAACTATCATAGGACCATAAACTGAAAACTTAATTGCATTCACTCATAAACACATACAAGAGAATGGTTACTACAAGAAGATAATATAGAAGAGGAGGTGTAATTAAAACCCATAATTAGGGAAAAGGCATTACATATAGATGTAGATACTTACATAGACTCAGGGAGCAAAATTCCATTAATTTCTCAAGAATACCTGCACACTCTCACAAAGAAAATTAAATGCCCTATATTATACCACTGACAGGAGTCTATACCACAGGAATAGTTGGTAGTAAAGGAAAGCAAATCAGAGAAGAAACTCGGCTCTCATTAGAGATCAGTGATGCTGAATTTAATTAGTAGTATCCAAGGTGAATCTACATATATTGTTAGGCCTAGATCGGCTATTAAAATATAAGTAAAACTTGACTTCGATGACAATGTATTATATTGGGCCAAGGAAGGCTCTAATCACATTACACTGTTTAGAAAAAATAAGTTGTTAACTAACAGGGATTTATTTCTAGTTGCCACTGCTCAGTTTGTGAATGATGAAGAAGAAACAGAAAATCTGTTAGGAACAAATAAAGATTAAATCTCAGGAATCCAACATATTAACTGAAGAACAACAACATAATTCATATATGATCTTAAAGAAATACAAGAATGTATTTTCTGAAAAACCAGGAGTGATTAGCAATAATGTTTGTTAGTTTAAGATAAAAAAAATAAGGAAATCCTTACCCAGCTCCCATAACTTTAATACCAGCAGTGTATGAGGAAAAATAGAAAATGGTAGAAAATAGGGTAAGTGCTTATAACAAACCTTTACTTGTAGTAAATTCGGCAGCCGAACACCCAACATGGGGTCTCCCGGCCAACAATGCCGTACGATCATTTCATTTACTTGTAGTAAAGAAAGCAGTGGGAGGAGTGCAATTAGTGTTAGATGAACAGGTTTTAAACGAACATATAGAGACAGAAAGAGACAGAACTGTACCTACTGGTGATTTGTTAATGAAATTTGAACAAGGAAGGTATTTTAGTTTAGTTGATTTGACTGCCAATTATTTGCAGGTTAAATTACATGAAAATTCACAAAAGTATGCTGTGTTCCTTTTTGATGGAAATACTTATAAATTTAAAGTGTTACTCTCTGTGTTAAATATTTCAGTATCAGTGTTCATAAGAGCACTAGTTGAGGAACATGGTAAATAATTGCTACAAGAATTAATTATTTATGTAGATGATGTGTTAATAGTATCAACGATGTGGGAAGAACATTGTGAATTCTTAACTAAAATGTTAGAAAAGTTTCAGAAAAAGGGTATCACAATGAAGTTAGCAAAATCGCATTTCGGAAAGGAAGAACTGAAATTTATAGGACATTTAGTAGAGAGAAGGGAATAAGACCAGATCCCAAAAGAATAGAGGCTGTCAAAGACAGTCTGGAACCATGAAATTTGAAACAGTTATGATCATTTCTGGGATTAGTTGGATTCTATCATCACTACATACAAGGCCAACCCATGAACGATCCCAGGTTATTATCATTTCTGAAACAAACAACAAAGTAGATAGGGACGTAGGAGCATCAAAAGCATTCAGTAATATTAAGCAGGCATTGGTAAATGTACCAGTTTTATCAAATCCTGTAGTGCTTCTGAATATGGTATTGTGTGTGAACTGTTCCAGGGTGAATGGAATTCTGAGTTAGGAGATCACAGAACAACAGCATTCTCTAGCAGATGTCTTGGTGAACATGAACTAAATTATACAGTGACAGAAAAGGAATTGTTAGCTATTGTAAGGGGTGCAAGAAAAGTCTGATACACTCATTTGGGAGTCCAAGATCATAATATATTCAGATCATCAGGCATTATCTTTTCATATGGAAAATTGGTTATTGCATGACAAATTAATGTGATGGGGATTATTCTTACAAGGAGGCCAGATAGAAATTAAATACATAAATGGTTCAGAAAATACAGAACTGGATGCATCATCATGACTATCTTAGGGTGTGAATGACATAACAAGAACTGAAGGACTGGGAGTAATATTCAGTATTAACTTCTTGACAATTAAGTTATATAAATGATGGAGTAAGACAGTAAGCATTAAAAATAAAACAAGATAGAAGAACAGGCGTTTATTGTAAGAAAAAGTTACAAAAATGTGAAGAAATGCCAATGTTGGTAGAAGATAAATCTATTTGGATGATGAGGGAAGAAGCATTATTTTGAAAGTTATGTACCATTAATGCACAGTGGAAGCTAAGTATTCCACAAACCCCAGAAAATGAATAGACACAATTCTTACATAAGTGATACAGACAGTTTTGCATGTGCAAATGTATTAAGTGTATGAGTAAGTCTTATTATTTCAAGAACATAAGTCGAAAAATAAGAACTATAAGTTAAAGATGTTAGCAACCAAGTATCATACAAGATGTATCCTACAAAACCAAAGGCTCTGTATGATCTTACATCAGCAGATGTTTTTGGACAATTACCAACAGGAAGAGCAGGAGTAACATATATTTTTGTCTTAGTGGAATGTTGGTCAAACAATGGAAAATTATTTCCTACAAAGAAGGCAACCACAAACACTGTCACAACCTGATTAAAAAGTATTTTGTAAATATAGGAAAACCAAAAAGATTATTGACCGACAATGGATCACAGGTTACGAGTAACAATTTTAAAGAATTTTTAGGTTGGAAAGGAGTTAAACATGTACACATACATCTAAATACGACCCATAATCAAATCTGTGTGAGAGATCTACAAAGGAAATTTGTCATTTATGTAGAACATATTGCTCTGATGAACATACAACTTGGATTCAGATGATTCCAGAGTTCTATGAAATACTGAACAAACTACCTCATATGTCAATAAGATTGTCCCCTGTTGAACTATTAAATAAGAATTTTATCAGAGAACCTTTGCTATAGCTATTTAAAAGGCCGTTATCAAAAAACATAGATCCTGAGGAAGTTTACTAAGATAGTAAATGACAATTTGAATAGGCAGGCAGTATTAAGAGTACACAAATACAATTAAAGAGCACAAATACCATAATTTAATGTAAATGATTTGGTACTAATAAGAGAATATTGTCAGAGTTCAAATATAAAGAAATAAAAAAATAAGTTTTTCCCAAAATATGCTGGGCCTTTCAAAACAATAGGGATACCACATCCCAAAGCAGTATTTCTGATCAATCCCAGAATGGGATGCAAAAAAGTACTTTATAACATTGATAGAGTAAATATGTTAAAGTCTCCATGATAATATGCCCTCTTGCAGATTAGATGGGGTGATGGCAACCGGGTTCTGAGTTAATTACTTCATTTCTTTCCATTTTAGTTTTGTATGAGATAATTTCTTCCTCTTAAACTATTCTGAGATCTGTCAACCTTCTCTTACTATTTTAGAGAGATTTAGGCAACATGAAGGGTATTTATTAAAACTTTACGGAGATATCTGTACTTTGTAAACATAGATATAGCATAATCTTTGTTATTCGTTGCAGGAAGATAAAGATTTACTATAAAAATTGAAGAAAATGCTAGAGTACAATAAAATTAGGTATTTATTTCTATAATCTTAATAAAAATGACCCCAATACTTTTATATATTTGATATAGAGGAATTCGTATTTTTTACCATCCATATAAGTAATAGGTTGGATTTTATATATGTTTTATATGGTAGGTTGTCTACTGGAATGAATAACATATTTCTAAGTACAGAAGTACCAGTCACATGTGGGATATACAGGGTGAGTCAGGAGGCAAGGTACATGCTTTGAGGGGTGGTAGTATTGGTGATTCTGAACAAAAAAATTCATATGGATGTATGCTCTGTTCCAAATGGTTTCCAAGATAGTTATTCAAGAAAAACTTACAAAAATGATATAAAATGTGTTCCATCTTGCAAACCATTTGGAATAGGGCATATGTCCATATGAAGATTTTTGTTCATAATTACTAATACTATCACCCCTCAAATCATGTACCTTTCCTCCAAAAATGACAAAGTACTCATACAATTGTTAAGATCCACAAAGGTAATTGACAAAGACATTAAGACAAATGACAACAATTAAATGATGACTAATGTATGACTGTCAGATCTCTACCGCTTATCCATAGGGGTGAAGTGTGACAGTCTGTTCTGTAGGGAATGCCAACCATCTTCTCTCTTCAGCATCACAGTCTAGAACCCTAGCAGAAGGGGAACCTTGGGTGGGGGGGGGGAACAAAATCTGTATTTGGGGTCTATTGTCTTTTTCTTCTCGATCCTACACTTTCTTTTCTTTCTTCTTCATTAAGAGTACCAGTTCTATCCTCTCTCTTACCATGTACATATATTGCTATCACTGTAACCCTTATCTTATCTGCACTGTATAGTGGAAATGACACCCTAGTTCCACAGGTAAAGTCGAGAGATCACAACAAAAATGACACAGAAACACAGACTAATTATTTTTTTCGTTAACATGTCAGTTTCCTCCAGTAAGCTGAATGGTTGGAGCTGAAGTTAGTGATGTCATCTGAACTGGACAGGATGGTCAGGGGGTGGGGGGTGGGGGGATAGGAGAAGAAGTGACAAAAGGAGGTACAAGTGATGAAGAAATTACAAAGTGACATACTAATATAAGCTAAGGTATTAGAGAAACTTATGTAATGCATAGACATTAAAAGGTTGAGAAGTAGGATTGATGAGAGAAAAGAAGTAAGAAACTAAAATTTTATATAGATTTTGGGTAAGATCACTTTGCAGAGGAGATATCTTCAACATTAGAAATGGTAAAATCCCTACAGTCAGAGACTAGGTATAAGATTGTAAGCATGAAGGTGGAGTGTATCCAGATTTGTAGAGAGGTAGGAGGATGAGAGGGTAGGTTTACCTATGAAAGAGGGAACCAATACCTAAGGACACACAGATCTAAGGAAGGAAGGACCTAAACGACTTTCTTTAATTACATATCTATGTATATGGATATATATACACAATGAAGGAGCACTTACCTTGTGAAAGCAATGCAGCATATTCAGTGTATCTGACCAGACACTTAGATGAGAATGCAGCAAAAATTGAAATATAAAACTAAGAAAGTACACTAAATGAAAGCAGGGAAGTGATCTCCAAAGTAGTTTAGGCATATGGACTTAGCAGGACTTGGTTCTGTAGACTTTCCCTTCTCTAATGCATGTTAAACAAGAACAATTCTGAGATTTGTAAACATGGAAAGCAAGATAAGATGAATTTTTTCCAGAGGCGCATGTGTAACACATAAGTAATAACAGGTTGAGAAATAGGGGTGATCAGAGAAAAGAGGGCAGTAAGAAATTAATATTTTACACAGATTTTGGATAAGGTCACTGTGTGGAGAAGAAATCTTCAATATTAGAAATTATAAAAGCCATATCCTCAGAGATTAGGCACATGGTTGTAAGCATGAAGGTGAGGTGTATCGAGATATCTGGATTTGTAGAGAGATAGGGGGATAAGAGTGTAGGTTTACCTAGGAAAAAGGGAACCTATACATGAGGTTAGGTGAATCTACAGACGAAAGAGAAACTGCCTCTGGTTTAATTAAGTTTAATTGTATGATACTGTCTTTCTGAAGTAAAAAGACAGAAATCTTTACACGGTCAGAAACCAAATGGGTTTACGCTCTGGTGACTAATGTAAGAAAATTGATGATGACTGTGTGTATCAATCTGATGTTGAAAGAAATGCACTGAATTTAGGTAACATGAGACCTCAATATAAAAGTGAAATTAATCTATGGCTTGCTTATAAAATAAGTGACTCTGTCTCTAGCTGTATAAGTTATTCCACACAACATCTTTCACCTCAATGGGTGAATCTGTAGGGGTGCACGTTGCTATAAATCATGGCCTCACTCTCACTTTCCTTTTACTAGACCAAAAATGCTTTACATGTTTGTTGGAATTTATGTGCAGCTGTTAGAAAGAAAAATGCAGGCACACTGTAGAAAGTGACAATGGCATAATTTGGACTGGCCAATGAAGTGTCACTTGCACTTTGTTGTTATGCATTGGGCTTGCTGTGGACTCCAAAGAAAAAAGGGGCCTGACAACAATGGTAAAGCACTAAAGAAAAATTAATGCTGTTATATAGACTCTATGCCGTGCTATCTGGAGTTAAGAATGAACATATGGTTTCAGTAAAGCACTGAAGCATCATGTATAAACATATTATCTGAAAAACTTTGTTAATTATCAATTGTTGTGAGTTGATTACTTATTTGAATATAAAGAATTGTGGAAACAATGTTTTGTGATTTCATAGTGAGTTATTTAAATGTAGAAGCTCTCTTATAGCCCTCATCCCCCTGCAATTGGAAATGAAGTCAGTGGTTACATACGTGGCAATGCATAGAAGGACCACAAAATCAAGAGAAAATAAGATAGTGGCTGGAAAATTCAGAAAAGAAGGTAACTGTTATTACATGGAAATGATTAAGGACTAGGCATCTTGCAATATATAAAACATTTTAAGTCAACCTACAATAAGAAGAACACCTCAAAGTGAAATACTCTGAAGGGGAGGAGGAAACAAAATGACACTTCACGAGTTGATGGAGTATGTGATGTCACTGCAGCCATTACAAAAATGAGTCAAATTTTCAAATAACTTGGCAATAAGTTCGAATTTATCAGTATGATTTTGCTTCATGCATTATGGGCTGGATGTATGAACTAATTCAGTTGGCTACGGTGTCCTCTACTGAGGCAAGCTGGCCCACAACTGTTGCAAGTGGTCCTTCATATCCTTAAACTGCCACTGGAATGGAAATGCCACCCAAGATGGTCACACACACATTTCATCAGAGACAGATTTGAGGATCTTACTGGCTACAGGAGAACCTCAGCCTCACACAGACAGTTCATAGAGACATGTGCCATGTGTGAATGAGCATTGTCTCATTGAAAATTGAACCACACTACACATGAGAATGCAGTACATCCATGGGATACTGTTGTGCCATCAGTGTGCCCTCAACCAGCACCACTTATTATCTGAAGTCACACCCAATAGCTCCCCACTCTGTAGCACCAAGAGTATCCTCACTGTACCTCTCCAAAGAATTAGGATCTCTCCGTAGGTCACTGCCATACTTGCCAATAATGGTCATCTGGGGCAGGGCAGATCAATGATTTGCGCCACCCACAATGAGATGCCATTCAGCAGCACTCTATGGATCCAAGTCACAGCATTGTTCCAGCACAGCCACTGTGTTGTGTGCTATGATGGTATCACTAGTACACAAATAGGATAGTAACTCTAGTCCAGCTGCTGCCAGTCTCTAACCAATAATATGGGATGGTATAAAATGTTTCAGAGATTCTAATACTTGTTCTCACAGGCAGATGCAGATGAGATGGGATTATTATGTGCTTGGTGCACAATATGGTGATCATCCATTGCAACGGTCAGATGTCACTGACAGAACTTTGACAACTATGCTTACTTCATATTCCCATGTGGTCCAGCATTGGGCCACTGTCACATCCAAATGTCCCACAAATCTGGATATTGCACAAACTAGCAGTGAACTATATGAAGACCCTTAATGAAGTCTGTTTCCCTTAATGAAGTCTGTTTCAAACTTGTCGCACATGAGTATGCAGCATCTTCATGTCCATCACATACGACATTGTCTGTGCCTCTCATGTGCCCTATCATGCCTACAACAACACTTAACATGAACAACACTAAGGCACTCTAATGGCCATTCTACCTGCCACAGAGAATAGCAATTCTCATCATTTACATACCAGCTGATGGGGTGTATGTGTACACAGTGACATTGATGTTCAATCATGTCTTCTGGGTGTTTTACGTTTTTTGCCAGACATTGTGTGGTGTAATTTTATATAATGACTCATAAAGGCCACAAGTCCCTTACAATTTCCTTAGGTTGTACTGTAGTGAGTTGTTTCAGCTAACTTTTTTTGAAAGAAAGTGTAGACTGTATTGGACTATTTGTATCTGAAATAGTATGGATAGATATATACTTATCTCAAAATATCTTGAAATAATTTTCTGATGAAAGTTCAGAAGTCAAACAGTGAAAAGCCTTCTTATTTGTCAGATATGTACTGTAACCATGGAATTTTATCTACACCACTATGCTGCTGCTGCCAACGATAGTATAACAAATTTATATTCAGGATCAAATGTTAAATTTTTCATTTATGGCCTCCTACTATAATACTAAAACATGTCATATTGTCTGCATGATAAGCTGAATTTCCTTACTTGCAATAACCTCGTTAATTTTGAATCGCGATATGGTATATACTTTGATTTTCCATCTACCAATGATGATATCACATTTCCTAGAGCTGACAATGAAAGATTTATTTTTGTAGCTTCCTTCAGTCTGTCACCTGTTGTTCCTGCAACAAAGAAAAGTAGTTGTATTAATGTACTTAAGCAAAGTGTAATATAAGAAACTATATAGTGACATAACAGAAAATGAATATATCCAGTGCAAAGAACATGAAACTTGCACTAATGCAAAGTGTGTGTGCTCCTGCATCCACCCTCCCATCATATCAATGTTTAAATAGAAATTCATCAATAGAATAAAAGGAGTTGTCAAGAAGAAAAAATTTTAAGTTAGATTTAATACATGCTGTGGCACTTGTCACACTTTTTAAGATGTTAGGCGCATGATCAAAAATTTTTATTGCTGCACACTGAACTCCTTTCTGGGGCACTGACAGCTTAAATAATGGGATAAAAGGTAATTTTTCCTCTAGAGTTGTGTATAAAGATGTCACTCTTCTTCTCCGATGTGGTTAAAAGCAAAGACTTTTCCACACCACCTATTTTTTAACAAGCATTCCAGTATGAGCTGCCAAAGATGGTGATTATGTGTGTGTGAGGTGTGCTTGCTTGTGTGAATGAATGTGTGTGTTTCCTTAATTCATTAGATAATAAATTACAGGCTACTGGCATTTTCTGTGACCCGTCAAAAGCCTTTGACTGTGTGAACCACAACATTCTCCTAAGTAAATTAGAGTATTATGGTGTCACCGGCAATGCTGCAAAATGGTTTGAGTCTTATCTAACAGAAAACAAAGGGTGTCGTTGCGAAATACCTGTGCAGTAAGCAGTCAGTCTTCATCTGACTGGGAATTAATTACATGTGATGTTCCTCAAGGTTTCATTTTGGGTCCATTGCTTTTTCTTGTGTATATTAATGATCTCTCATCTTTTAGATTAGATTAGATTAATTATTCATTCCATAGACCCATAAAAGAGGGAATGCTCCTAGGTGTGGAACATGTCAGACAAACACATTACAAAAATGTAATTAGAAAAACTTGAGTTTCATTAATTTTAATGATCCTCAGCCGATAAACAGTAAAATTATGTACATGAATTAAATTTAAACTTCTAATATTTACAGGTTTAATACTTACATCTGCTTTCATTAAATCCATCATTCAGACATTTGCTAGTTTCTTGGCTATTACAACCAAGAATTGTCAAAAATTAAAGTTATTCATTTCAGTGATCCTCAGTTAAGAACAGTCAGATTATGTACAAGATTTAAAATTAAACTTCCACTATTTACAGACTTAAGACTTACATTTGCTTTCCATACATCCATCATTCACACAGTAGGTAGTTACTTGGCTGTTACAACCAAGTATTGTCAAAAATTAAAGTATAATAAATTTTCATTAAAATGGTCTACTGCACTTGTTGAGAAACTCATGGATAGAACAGAAAGAGTTGGTCACCAAAAATTCTTTTAAATTATGTTTAAATTGTGCCTTGTCTGAAACTAAACTCTTAATGATTGCTGGTAACTTATTGAAAATATGCGTTGCTGAATACTGGACTCCTTTCTGGGCAAGAGTAACTGATTTTAAATCTTTATGTATATTTTTCTTATTCCTAGTATTGATACTGTGTACTGTGTACTAAGCAATTAGTTAGAAAAAGATATGTATTATTTACAACAAACTTCATTAAGGAATAAATATACTGAGAAGCTGTGGTTAATATGCCCAATTCTTTGAATAGGTTTTGACATGATGTTCATGGATTTACACTACTCATTACTCTTATTATACGCTTCTGTACTCTAAATACACTCCTGGAAATTGAAATAAGAACACCGTGAATTCATTGTCCCAGGAAGGGGAAGCTTTATTGACACATTCCTGGGGTCAGATACATCACATGATCACACTGACAGAACCACAGGCACATAGACACAGGCAACAGAGCATGCACAATGTCAGCACTAGTACAGTGTATATCCACCTTTCGCAGCAATGCAGGCTGCTATTCTCCCATGGAGACGATCGTAGAGATGCTGGATGTAGTCCTGTGGAACGGCTTGCCATGCCATTTCCACCTGGCGCCTCAGTTGGACCAGCGTTCGTGCTGGACGTGCAGACCGCGTGAGACGACGCTTCATCCAGTCCCAAACATGCTCAATGGGGGACAGATCCGGAGATCTTGCTGGCCAGGGTAGTTGACTTACACCTTCTAGAGCACGTTGGGTGGCACGGGATACATGCGGACGTGCATTGTCCTGTTGGAACAGCAAGTTCCCTTGCCGGTCTAGGAATGGTAGAACGATGGGTTCGATGACAGTTTGGATGTACCGTGCACTATTCAGTGTCCCCTCGACGATCACCAGTGGTGTACGGCCAGTGTAGGAGATCGCTCCCCACACCATGATGCCGGGTGTTGGCCCTGTGTGCCTCGGTCGTATGCAGTCCTGATTGTGGCGCTCACCTGCACGGCGCCAAACACGCATACGACCATCATTGGCACCAAGGCAGAAGCGACTCTCATCGCTGAAGACGACACGTCTCCATTCGTCCCTCCATTCACGCCTGTCGCGACAACACTGGAGGCAGGCTGCACGATGTTGGGGCGTGAGCGGAAGATAGCCTAACGGTGTGTGGGACCGTAGCCCAGCTTCATGGAGACGGTTGCGAATGGTCCTCGCCGATACCCCAGGAGCAACAGTGTCCCTAATTTGCTGGGAAGTGGCGGTGCGGTCCCCTACGGCACTGCGTAGGATCCTACGGTCTTGGCGTGCATCCGTGCGTCGCTGTGGTCCGGTCCCAGGTCGACGGGCACGTGCACCTTCCGCCGACCACTGGCGACAACATCGATGTACTGTGGAGACCTCACGCCCCACGTGTTGAGCAATTCGGCGGTACGTCCACCCGGCCTCCCGCATGCCCACTATACGCCCTCGCTCAAAGGCCGTCAACTGCACATACGGTTCATGTCCACGCTGTCGCGGCATGCTACCAGTGTTAAAGACTGCGATGGAGCTCCATATGCCACGGCAAACTGGCTGACACTGACGACGGCGGTGCACAAATGCTGCGCAGCTAGCGCCATTCGACGGCCAACACCGCGGTTCCTGGTGTGTCTGCTGTGCCATGCATGTGATCATTGCTTGTACAGCCCTCTCGCAGTGTCCGGAGCAAGTATGGTGGGTCTGACACACCGGTGTCAATGTGTTCTTTTTTCCATTTCCAGGAGTGTATTTTTTCTCTGTTTGTGGAGTTGCCTCATAATATGATACCATATGACATAATGGAGTGAAAATAAGCAAAATATGCCTGTTTTTTTATATTTATATCTCCTATATCTGACATCATTTGCATTGAAAAACACAGACTTGTTTAGGCGCTTTAGCAGTTCGTTAGTATGTTGCTCCCAACTGAATTTATTATGAAGTTGTAATCCCAAGAATTTTACACTCTCAACTTCTCCTATTTCGATGTCATCATATTTTATACACACACCAGAAGGAAATCTCTTGGAAGTTCTGAACTGCATATAGTGGGTCTTTTCAAAGTTTAATGTCAGTGAATTGGCTATGAACCACTTATTAATGTCAGTAAAAATATGATTAGCTGCCCTTTCTAAATTTATATTTCATTTACTATTTATTGCAATGTTTGTATCATCTGCAAATAAGACAAACTTGGCATCTGGTAATGTAACAGATGACAGGTCACTAATATATACAAGAAACAGTAGTGGACCTAGTATGGAATCTTGGGGAACACCACATGTAATTTCTTCCCAGTCAGATGATGTCTGATTGCCTACTGCTGGAGTGTTACATAATGACACCCTTTGTTTTCTATTAGTAAGATATGACTGAAACCACTTTGCAGCACTACCAGTGACACCATAATATTTTAATTTACTGAAAAGAATGCTGTGATTCACACAGTCAAACGCCTTTGACAGGTCACAGAATATGCCAGTTCCTCTAATTTGTCGTCCAATGAATGAAGAACATTTTTGCTGTAATGTTAGTTTCACTAAGGTTCTTAAGTAGACACTTGAACATAACCTTTTCAAAGATTTTTGAAAAAGCTGGTAAAACTGAGATCGGTCGGTAATTTGATGGCATTTCTTTGTATAACTTCGACATATTTATGCCAGTCCAGGAATGTTCCTGTGACAAGTGATTGATTACACAAATAACTTAAGATATGACTAAGCTCACATGAACACTCTTTTATTAACTTTGTTGATGTGTTATCATAACCACTAGAATGCTTTGATTTCAACGACTTTTCTGGTGGATTCTATTTCTTTGGGTGAAGTAAGTGTCAATTCCATTTTACTGAGATTGCTTGTGTGCACTGGTCTCAGATATTCCATTGCATTATTTACTGAACCTCACAACCCAATGCTATCAGTAACAGAGACAAAATACTTGTTTAAATGGTTTGCAATACAACATGCATTTGTTACCAGGGTTTCATTTATTTTTAGAGCTATTTGTTCCTCCTCATTTCTGGTCCTAACTATATCCCATATTGTTTTTATTTTATTGCTGGATGGATTTATCTTCTTCTCATAATGGCAGGTGTTTAGATTTCTGGATAACCTTCTTCAATACTTTTCAGTAATTTTTGTAATGAGCTATAACGCTAGTATCAAAAGTGTCCCTACATATCAGATAGAGTTTCCTTTTTGTCTCACATGATATCTTTATCCCTTGTGTGATCCATGGTTTCTTATTAGACTTCTGCTTAGTTTGAGTGACCTTCAGGGAAAACAATTTTCAAATAAGGTGCTAACTTTATTAATGAATGTTTTGTATTTTCCATTTGTGTCTTGGATGCTGTAAACATCCATCCAATTTATTTCTTTGAGCAGTCTCCTAAATTTCTCAGTTTTTGATTGTTTTATTGGCCTTCAGTACTCAGTTCTGATAGATGTTTTACCCTGACAATTTTCAAAATTTAATGTTAGGTGTTGCATGTCATGGTCAAATAGCCCATTGCCAGATGCTAAGTTTGTTTTGTTTGCAGATGATACAAACATTGCAATAAGTAGCAAGTCAAGTACAGATTTAGAAATAGCTGCTAATCAAGTTTTCACTGA
This sequence comes from Schistocerca piceifrons, assembly GCF_021461385.2. Lineage (NCBI taxonomy): Eukaryota > Metazoa > Arthropoda > Insecta > Orthoptera > Acrididae > Schistocerca > Schistocerca piceifrons. The sequence goes on from NC_060141.1 coordinate 26,184,185, forward strand.
CATTAATAAGTGGTTTAAAGTCAATTCTTCACCATTATACTTTGAGAAGACCCACTATATGTAGTTCAGAACCTGTAAGAGATTTCCTTCCAGCATGAGTATAACATATGAAGACAAGCAGATCGAAGAGGTTGACAGTGTTAAATTTCTGGGATTATAACTCAATAATAAATTCAGTTGGAAAGGGCATGCCACAGAATTGCTTAAGAACCTAAACAAGTTTGTATTTGCTGTGAGAATAAAGTCAGATGTAGGAGACATAAATATAAAAAAACTTGTGTGCTTTGCTTACTTTCATTCTATCTACTTTCATCTTAAGAAGGTACATCAAAGACCCCAGGAATATTAGAATGTTTAAAAATCTACTCATTCTGGTTCAAAGACAATGGCTTCTTGCTAAATAAAAGCAAAACCCAGACACTTTACTTTAGCCTCAAAGAGATTCCTAACTACCAGGAATTAGAAACTGTTAAATTTTTAGGTGTTACTATTGCCAATAAATTGATATGGGAACCACACATTAAAAATATATTGGCTAGGCTTTCAAGAGTTATTTATCTATTTTGAAATTTAAAAAGACATATTCCCAATGACTATGTGAGATCAGCATATTTTGCCTTCTTCCAAAGCATCATCTCTTATGGAATTTTACTGTGGGGTAGTAGCTGTCATGTCAATGACATTTTACTTTTACAGAAGAAAGTAATAAGAATAATAATGGATTCTGATAAAACAGAACATTGTAAACCTCTGTTTATTAAATTGCAGTGTCTTACAGTAGTAAACTTATCCATCTACAATGTTTCAATGTACATTAGAAACAATGACATAAGATGGCGGCGCATGTAGACGTACTAATAAACCGATCCGCGGAAAATTACGAGTTTTTAAATCCTGTGTGTGTAAAATGCTGTAAGAAGGTGAAATATGGTGTTAAATTATGTTCGTGGTCACAGAAATGGATCCATCGTCAATTTTTAAATGTCTTAGAGGAAAAAAACATGACCTGTGACTGTGGAAATGTGCACTGTAACTATCGTCATATCGTGTGTTTACAAATGGAATGCGAAGAAGAATGCACGACTTCTTCATTAAAATATGATCTTATGTTAGCTAAACTATATGTAGAGAAGCTTGAATCAGTGACAGATAGTGTACAGAAGCTGGAAGAAGTGATAGACCATTCAAAGGGTAGTGAAACGGTTGTAAACGAACAAAACAGTAACTTTATTAGGCCTAAAAAGTTTTGTCGTGTTAATCGTAACGGAAACAACTTTCGTCTCCCACAAGCAAATAAGTTTGAATTTTTAACGTGTGATGAATATGAAATATGTGAAAAGAGCCAAAGAAAGGAAGTACTTTCATCAAATGCAGCGACCACAAATCATTTCAGTAGGCCTACGAAGTCCTGTAATAACAAGAAAGGAAATACCAGAAAATACATGGAACATACTTATCGTGCAAACAAGATATCTACCAATACAGGTAAGAAGAAAAAACAAGATATTTTCATACTTTCAGACAGTCATGGAAAGGGCTTAGCCGACATTTTGTGTAACATGCAAACTATATTCAAGGTTAGTGGAATAACGAAACCGGGGGCCCCTTTGCGCGAAGTTTTAAAAGACTGTGAACATTCTTTGAAGCTTGGAAGCAACTGTCTAATAATAGGAGGTGCTAATGATGTTTATAGGAACGAGGGCAAACTCGCCACAAGAGCTCTAAGAAGTACATTACAGAAAATTACAGATGTTAACTTCTTTATTGCCAGTATCCCACAAAGACATGATCTTATAGAAGAGTCCTGTGTCAACAAAGAAATCACAGTTACTAATAGGAAATTTGAGAAAATCTGCCGAAGCCTCCCAAATGCCACATATGTGGACGAAGCATCCACAGAGAGAAGTCATTTTACAAGGCATGGGCTTCACAGAAATAAACTCGGAAAATCATTCATTAGTCGAGAAATCCTTAATGCAGTGAAGGCAGTTAAGGACAAGAATAGCACGACCATACCACTTCCACCACCAAACACAGCAACTGAAAATTTCCAACAAGAAAATGAAACTGAATCACTGACAACAGGTCCAGCACTAGAATCTCCCCTTTGTCAAAAACAGCTGAGATAAATGATTCAACTAGGACAGAAGTTTCCAAAGCAGCTTCACCAGAAGCAGCTACATACTACGCAACTGCATCATTAACAAGAAAAAAATGCCTGATGTGCCAACAGACTCACCTCACCTTTCATCAGTATTGGCTGCTCCTCAGTCTTCAACAGTGAAAGACTTTTCACCAGCTTCACCATCATCATCAGTAACAGAAGCAAACAGAAGAAGCACAAGAACCAGGAAACTTTCAACTCTGCAGGATTTTTGGTACCCGGCCTCAGTTACAAGACTAACATAAGGCAGATACCCTCAGATACACCAACTTCCAAGTCAAACCGGCAACAGACTCACCTCCACTGTAATCAACAGAAGAATAACAATGCCACCAGCTCTTCTGAAAGAATTTTTAACATCAGGTCTAAAGGAAAAGGTGCCACCAAGATAAGTGAAAACAAATGCCTAACAGTGTATCACCAAAACATTCAAGCCATAAAGAACAAAGCACAACTGCTAGAAGTAGAATTGGAAAAATTTGATAGCCAAATTTTGTGTATCACTGAACACTGGTGCAAAGGGAAGCAAATTGAACACATTGCATTAGCCTCATTTGACCTTGCATGTTACTATAGCAGAATCTCAATGAATGGTGGAGGTTCATGTATCTATGTAAAAAAAGGTATGTCATTTAAAGTAAGATATGATCTTTTAGATCTAGGTGAGGACAAACATTTCGAACTTTCCGCTGTTGAAATAATAGGACCTGGCATAGCAAAAAAATTAGTCATATTTTGTGTGTACCGCTCTCCTAGTGGAGACATTGATATATTTTTCTCAAAACTGAATCAAAGCTTAGACAAGGTTTCTGGACCAAAAGCAAATGTAATTATCTGTGGTGATTAAACATTAATATGATGAAGCCTGATAAGGCTAGCAACATATATGTGAATATTCTAAGCTGTTACGGAATATCCTCCCTTGTTAATTGTCCAACTAGAATAACGAAAGAATCCTCCTCATCTATAGATCATGTAGCTACAGATATTGATAGTAAAAAATGTCATATTGTTGTCCAAAACCTGGGCCTATCAGACCACCTCTGCCAGATCTTAAAAACTAACATTCATGTAGAAACTCCTCCTAAACTTTGTACATACAAAAGAATGTTTTACAAATCAGCCCTGCATCAGTTTAAATCCCAGCTAGAATATGAAGATTGGAGGGAAGTCTATGCAGAAACCAATGCAAATCAGAAATTTATCAAGTTCATGTCAATTTTTAAACTCAGATTTGAAGAGATGTTTCCCAAAACTCTTTATCAAATTAAAACTACAAAGAGAAATCAGTGGGTGACTACAGGTATCAAAAAATCCTCAGAAACTCCTAGATATCTCAACTCCATAAAAAATAATCAATCTAACCCAGAAGTTCTGCAATCCTACAAAAAGTACAGGAAAATTTACAGAAAGGTGTTGCTAGCTGCAAAAAAACTTTCAAACAACAAAATATTACTTGAAGCTGAAAACAAGAGCAAAGCAGCCTGGAACATCGTCAATCAGGAAACATCTAACTCTGCTAAAAAGGACCTCAATTCACATATTAAAAACAAAGATGTACCAGTAGGTAACCCTAAAAAATTAGCTGATTTTGTAAACTCATATTTCAGTAGTATTGCAAAAAAATTACAGCAGAAATTTCCAGATACGTATGATTTACCTACTCAGAACCAGCCAACAAACTCAATGGTGCTCTTGCCAACTACAGAAAGGGAAGTGGCACTAGTAGTACACCAACTAAAAAATAAAACTTCAGTAGGACTTGATGAAATCCCAGTCTGCGTAATTAAAGAATGTATAGACTCCATAAAGGGCCCATTAACAGACATAATTAATGAATCTTTCGAATCTGAATACTTTCCGGAGTACCTAAAATAAGCAAAAGTTATACCTATCCTTAAAAACAGAGATGTGGAAAATGTAGAGAACTACAGGCCGATCTCTATACTGTCTATCATTTCTAAAATAATAGAAATACTAGTCAAAAAGAGACTGCTAAATTACCTGAATAAATATAAGCTTCTTTCCAATGACCAATTTGGTTTTAGGCCCGGAAAAGGCACACAATATGCTATAGCACAGTTCACTAAAGTAATTTTAGAAGCACTGGACAAAGGTGAAAATGTAAGTGGTATCTTTTTAGACTTGTCCAAGGCCTTTGATACAGTTGACCACAAAATCTTACTTCATAAATTAGGGCAAATAGGAATAAGAGGTGTGACAAAGAAGTGGTTCAAATCATACTTGGAAAACAGAGTTCAACGAGTTGAGATATCACAAGTTTAAAACAATTCCCTTATAAAACACCTGTCTGACCCAGAAAATGTGAATATAGGCGTCCCACAGGGAAGTGTATTAGGCCCAATATTGTTTCTTATATACATTAACGACTTCCCACAAAGTATCAGACATGGCAAAAAAATACTTTTTGCTGATGATAGCAACATAGTAATAACAGGTGAAAATCCAACATAACTCTCAGAAAGAGCAAACGAGGCTCTCAATGATGTCCACAACTGGTAATTAAAAAATAAAGTAACCCTAAATGTAAAGAAAACTAACTATATTAACTTCCAATTGGACAAAAAACACAATGCCACTAGAATAAAAGTTAATAATAATAATTAGAATGTGTAACAAGTACCAAATTCTTAGGGATGAATGTAGACAGCCATTGAAATGGACAAACCATCTCAACATTTTGGCAAAGAAATTATCCACAGCATGCTATGCTCTTAGAATCCTTGCACCGGTATGCAATAATACCTGTCTTAAAATAACATTTTATGGATATCTACACTCAGTCCTCAGCTATGGGATCATGTTTTGGGGAACAAGTGCCAGTAACATACAAACTGTGTTCAAAGTACAAAAAAGAGCCATAAGGATAATAACAAATAGCAACAACAGGGCCCACTGTCTAGAATTATTTAGAAAGCTAGGAATTCTAACTGTTTCTTGTGAGTATATCTTTCAGAACATAATGTTCATTAAGAAAAATCTTAACATGTACAACACAAACAGCCTAATACATGACCATGAAACAAGAGCTTGTCACCACATCCATCTAGATAGAAAGAACAAGGCAAAGACGCAAAAAAGTATATTTTACAATGGGATAAAACTGTACAACAAATTACCACAAGAAATTAAAGAAATAAATGAGCCCCTCACTTTCAGACAAAAGCTTAAAACCTTTTTAGTAAGTAAAAGTTGTTATACTGTAAACGAATATTTAACATAGATGTAGATTATTAGCAACATATGACATTATCACCAAAATATTATGTAATTATAATTATGTGTATGACTAGTTATAAAAACTACACAAAATATGAGAAACCTGTTTAATTGTAAATGTAAATGTGTGCTCATGTGTTGTAATCTGACGACATCCATACAATATTTATTGTTCCACGGATGAATAAATAAATAAATAAATGTGTCTAATTTTGTGTTGAGAAGTGATATTCATAGCCATAATACTAGAAACAGAACATCTGTAGACATACCACATCATAGATTATCAAAATCACATAACTCTTACCTAGTTCTTGGACTAAGGATGTTTAATAGACTAAGTGCTGACTTTAAAGAACTGCCTGTAAATATATTTAAAGCTAAATTATACAAGCTACTAGTGAACAATCCGTTTTACACCACTGATGAATTCTTTGAAGATGAAAATACTGTAATCTAATGTGTACCTATTTTATGTAAACCAATTTACATCGATATAGTAGTTAATGTAGAAATATATGCTCTTGACTTTGTCTATTGCTGTAATCAGCTGAACAACAGTAAAATTATTATTATTTCCTTCACTTTCTCAGACGTTAAGTCCGGTTAAAAATGGAGTGACGCGGACCTTGATCAAGCGTCACTTCCTTTTAACTGTACGGTATGTGTTATATTGCATTTAGGAACTTTCGGGTAATTGAACATGTATCAATAATTACGGATTTCTGTAGTTGTATATATATGTTTGGATGTAGCTGTATTGCATTGATGTACTGGTGGATATTGTGTGGTATGACTCCTGTAGTTGATAGTATAATTGGTATGATGTCAACTTTATCCTGATGCCACATGTCTTTGACTTCCTCAGCCAGTTGGATGTATTTTTCAATTTTTTCTCCCGTTTTCTTTTGTGTATTTGTTGTATTGGGTATGGATATTTCGACTAGTTGTGTTAATTTCTTCTTTTTATTGGTGAGTATGATGTCAGGTTTGTTATGTGGCGTTGTTTTATCTGTTATAATGGTTCTGTTCCAGTATAACTTGCATTCATCATTCTCCAGTACATTTTGTGGTGTATACTTGTATGTAGGAACCTGTTGTTTTAAAAGTTTATGTTGTAAGGCAAGCTGTTGATGTATTATTTTTGCGACATTGTCATGTCTTCTGGGGTATTCTGTATTTGCTAGTATTGTACATCCGCTTGTGATGTGATCTACTGTTTCTATTTGTTGTTTACAAAGTCTGCATTTATCCGTTGTGGTATTGGGATCTTTAATAATATGCTTGCTGTAATACCTGGTGTTTATTGTTTGATCCTGTATTGCAATCATGAATCCTTCTGTCTCACTGTATATATTGCCTTTTCTTGGCCATGTGTTGGATGCGTCTTGATCGATGTGTGGCTGTGTTAGATGATACGGGTGCTTGCCATGAAGTGTTTTCTTTTTCCAATTTACTTTCTTCGTATCTGTTGATGTTATGTGATCTAAAGGGTTGTAGAAGTGGTTATGAAATTGCAGTGGTGTAGCCGATGTATTTATATGAGTGATTGCCTTGTGTATTTTGCTAGTTTCTCCTCGTTCTAAAAAGAATTTTCTTAAATTGTCTACCTGTCCATAATGTAGGTTTTTTATGTCGATAAATCCCCTTCCTCCTTCCTTTCTGCTTAATGTGAATCTTTCTGTTGCTGAATGTATGTGATGTATTCTATATTTGTGGTATTGTGACCGTGTAAGTGTATTGAGTGCTTCTAGGTCTGTGTTACTCCATTTCACTACTCCAAATGAGTAGGTCAATATTGGTATGGCATAAGTATTTATAGCTTTTGTCTTGTTTCTTGCTGTCAATTCTGTTTTCAGTATTTTTGTTAGTCTTATTATTATTATTATTATTATTATTAGTCTCAATCATGGGACATTGTTTACAAGGAGGATAATGTAGATAAGAAAACTTCAGTATTCCTTGACATACTGGGTCATCATTTCGATATGGCCTTTCCATTAAAACAAATCAAAGTACAACATTCAGCCAGAAAAACTGATAACAGGTGGATCACGAAGGGTATAAGAATGTCATTTAAGACTAAGAGATCACTCTATGAGCAGAGCATTAAAACAGATGATACAAATTTCCACAGTTATTTCAAATATTACAAGAAGATACTTCATAAAGTAATATCTGAAGCTAAATGACTAGCAAATAAAGCATTACATAAATGAGTCTGATAACAAATTTAAAGAAATGTGGGATATTGTCAGAAAAACTTTACAAACTGACATCAAATAAAAAACACCGGAATATCTTCAGCACAATGGCCAACAAATAACGGACATCAAACATATCTGTGATACATTTAACAAACACTTTTCAGGAATAGGTAACAGCCTATCATTTGGTTGCTCTTCACCAACAAAATCCTATGCTCCAAAATGTATAAGACCTGACAAGTCAATTTTTCTAATACCTGCAACTTTGAAAGAGGTTCTGCTAACTATTAGGAATATGAAAAGTTCCCTCTCATCTGGCCTTGATGGTCTACCTGCCTATGTAATAAAACAGATTGCCAATGAAATAATACAACCACTCTGCATCATAATCAACTGCTCAATGAATACTGGAATTTTCCCTCAAGCTCTCAAAACCTCCAAGATAGTTCCGTTACACAAAAAAGGGGACAAACATGGAGTCAACAACTACTGCCCCATATCCCTTCTCCCAACTGTGTCCAAAATAATTGAAAAAATTGTATATACCCGTATAATGTCCTTTCTTGTAAACAACTCCTTACTAACAGCACAGAAGTTTGGTTTTCGTAAAAATAAATCAATCAATGAGGCTCTCTTTTCATTTACTGATGAGATAATGGAAGCATTTAATGAAAAACATTATGCTTCTGGACTTTTTATTGATCTGACAAAACTATTTGATCCAGTCAACTACACACTACTACTCCACAAACTGAATGCATATGGTATAAGAGGAGTCTGTAATGACTGGTTCCAGTCATATCTATCAAACAGAGGGCAGCTGGTAGAAATAGCAACAAATGACGGAAGAACAGCCCATTCAGATATAATACCAGTCACATCAGGAGTCCCACGGGGTTCAACCTTAGGCCCCCTCCTCTTCCTTATCTTCATTAATGACCTCCCAGAACACCTACCCTCAACAGTACCTGTGTTATTCGCTGATGATACAAACCTCCTCTCTTGCAACATTTCTCCACACCAGGTGAGAGCTGACCTAGTTGACAGCAGTGAAAGGCTCCTTTACTGGCGCTATGAGGACAAACTCCTACTTAATATGGAAAAAACGACTCATATGGTCTTCTGCCCATCAAACAACCATACATCACATATGGAACCACTAATTTTGGGCAAGAAAGTTATTGAACAAGTCAGTCAGACTAAATTCTTAGGTCTCTGGATAGATAACACACTGCAGTGGAATATCCACAGAGAGAAACTACTGTGTAAATTGAGTAGCCTATGCTATAACTTCAGAATTCTTAGCCAAACCTGTGACCTGATCACCATTAAAACTGTATACTTTGCACTAGTGAACTCAGTCCTCTCATATGGCACTCCGTTCTGGGGGGCAATAAATAGGAAAATATTCGTTATGCAAAAGTGAATTGTTAAGGTCATGTTAAGATTGCCACTGCACACACCTACCAAACGAATCTTTAAAGAACTCAGAATATTACCTGTACCATTTATATACATCCTAGAGACTGTTTCATTTGTCAGTAAGAATCTTCATCTCTTCAAAACAAATATAGACATTCATGATCATGACACCCACGGTGTAAGCAACATTCATCTAGATAATCAGAGACTCAGTAAATGCCATGATGTTGTGAGGCACATAGGCAGCATACTTTATAATAAATTACCTAGCTCAGTCAAAAATAATAAAAACTCTTTCAGGAAGAAAGTTAACAATATATTGTTCCAGCATTGTTTTTATTCTGTTGCTGAATTTATGGAGACCAATTTATGTCACGTGTAGCTTTAATTTAGTCTAATATGTCAATCTCGAATGACTGCAATGTAGATATGTGTGTTATGTATTCTGTCATATAGTCAATGTAAGAAAAAGTATTATGCTTCAATGATTCATTGCTGTAACTGTATCCCATGCCATGAACATGATTTCGTGGATAAATAAAATAAAATAAAATAAATAAAATTATGTCAAATGGGATCATATTCTGGAGCAGCTCATCAACTCATCAAACCGAGCAAAAATTTTTAGGGTGCAAAAGCATGTGATAAGAATCATTTGTGATGTAAATTCAAGAACATCTATGTAGGAACCTGTTCAAGAAACTTTGTGTTCTAACCACTGCTTCTCAGTATATTTATTCCTTAATGAAATTTGTTGCAAGTAATACATGGCGATTTCCAACCAGTAGCTCAGTCCACAGTATCAGTACTAGGAATAAGAAGAATCTACATAAAGGCCTAAAGTCACTTACCTTGGTCCATAAAAAGGGGCCAATATTCAGGAACACACATTTTTAATAAATTGACAGCAACCATTAAAAATTTGGTTTCAAATAAAGCACTGTTTAAACAGAGTTTGAAAGACTTTTTGATAGGCAACTCCTTCTACTCCATAGATGAATATCTTAACAGAGACTGTTAAGTCAGCTTAAGTAAAAATATATGTTAGATTTCAGTTTTGACAACACTTCATCACAACAGTCAAGATTAGGTATTTTGTGTATTATAAATTTATTAATAGTGGATAACAGTGTTTCATTCTGACAGTGTGTTAATTCTGTAAATATTAGCTGTCCCAGTTTACTGCATTGTATTAGCTTATTTTCGACTATCTCCTGACAAATGATCGGGGTAGTAAGTATTATATTCAAATGTTTTATGTTTTTATGTCATACTTTCTGGCATGTACCATACCCATGACAATCATCTCATTTTTTGGGTCTATGGAACGAAAACTGAATCTAATCTAATCACAACCTTTTGACAGGATAGAGAAGCCATTGTCTCACGTGTGTAACTTTGCTGACAACAATGTACATATTTAGTTGTTATAATTAAAGTGCAGCTACTCATTAAGTTCCAATGTGGACTGTAATTATCGTATTGCAACAAAACGAGGAAGATGTGTTGATGAGTTACTGTGGAACCAATATACACAGGAAAAACCTTAGTTCTAGCTGTGGCCACCAGATGCAAATCTGGCATTGTACACTGATTGTATTGTATGATGGTAAGACATCCACACTGTCATTTGACAAGCCAAAACATAAGTGAGCAGTATGTATATTGAGCAGACAGACAGTGTGCTGTTAGTAAAACTGATTTATGTGAGTGGCAGCAATTACAGTGCTGTATTGATAAAGTATTGCTCACTGAAAGGTCGGAGAAGAGGTCAGATGTGATTAAATGGTTTAAAGAAGATGACAATGAAATTTGAAAACACGGGTGAGTCAGTGTGGCACCTGGAAGAGGAAGATTTCCTAGCCCAATGGAGGTTGTTGATACGGTTGCTATTGCTATAACTGGCAGTGCACCATGTGCCCCAGGCAGTGCTAGAGTCACGAGATTGTGTGTGCCATGGTTAACAACAAAGAAAGTTGGTATCCGTAAAAAACCCAGATTCTGCAGCATCTGGAATCTCATGATCCACAGCAACATTCTGAATTTGCTCTTCAGTTTCTGTCATAGATTGAAGCTGATATGTGGTCAAACAATATTCTACTGACTGACAAGGCACATTTTACACTACAGGGTGCAGTAAATACATAGAACTGCTGATACTGAATACTGTTAAATTGTGTGTTGTTCACAAAGAAACATTGTACTAACCATATGTAAATGTGTGGTGTGGATTCACAAGTACCTTTATTTTCATCGATTCTTCTTTGAAGAGAATACACCAACAGGGCCTGTTAAGCATACTGTGACATCTGCATGTTATCAAGACCTCCTTGTACATGGAAGACAGCAGCTGTACGGAAAGCACTGTTTTCATGCAAGATGTCACTCGCTCAGTGAAAGATCGCAAGGCAACTTTCCGCAAACGTGTTATCTCCAGAGATTTTCTAGATGCGTGGCCTGCAAGATCACCTCATCTGAATCCATGTAGATTCTCTGAAAGAGGGTAATAGGAAAAATGACCTTGAAGTATTACTCGGTTCTTTCAATTTGACACCCGTTATTGATTTTCCTACTCGGGTGGTAAAGGATAGCAACTCACTGATAGATAACTTCTTTATAGACCAAGATAAGTTTAACCAGATAAATGGTCAGCCTGTTGAGAATGGTCTTTCTGATAATGGTGCACAGCTAGTTACAATATATGACATAGCTCCATTCAGCAATACTAAACAGTTCTTCAAAGTAGTACGTTCAGTCAACGATTTAACAATTGCAAATTTCAGGGAAAGCCTACAGCAGTTAGACTGGGATGAGGTGTACCGTGAATCTGATGCCAATTTAAAATATAATTTATTTCATGACATTTTTGTAAATGCATTTGAAAACTGCTTCCCTAAGAAAATAGTTAAATACACTCGTAAGAAACCTTGTAACAAACCATGGCTTACTAAGGGTATAAAAATATCTTGTAACCAGAAAAGGGAAATGTATCTGACAGCAAGAAAGAGTAGTGACCCAGAAACTATCAAACATTATAAAAACTATTGTGTTATATTAAGAAAAGTTATTAAAAAATCCAGAAGTATGTGTATCATGTCTGAAATCAGCATCTCTGACGATAAAATTAAAACAATTTGGAATATTATTAAAAGAGAAACAGGTCAACCAAGAGCACAGGAAGACAGTATTACCATCAAATTGAATGAAAACTTTACGAACAAAAAGTCAGAAGTTGAAAATATTTTTAATAATCATTTTCTAAATGTTGTGGATATAGTAGGATCCAGGTGTTCATTAGAAGATGCTAGGCTGTTAATGGAAGAGGCCATACCTATGCAATTTGATACAATTGAAATCTCACCCACTTCTCCCTCTGAAATTAGGAAAATAATAAACTTGCTTAAAAGCAAAAACTCACATGGAATTGATGGCATTTCCAGCAAAATACTAAAAGCTTGTTCTCAACAGATAAGTAAGATTCTCAGCCACCTGTGTAATAGCTCTCTGGAACAGGGCATTTTCCCTGATAGACTGAAATATGCTATTGTTATACATTTGCATAAAAAGCGGGATAGATCTGATGTCAACAATTACCGTCCCATCTCCCTTCTAACAGCTTTATCCAAAATTTTTGAGAAAGTAATGTACTCAAGAGTAGCTTCACATATCTGTAAAAATGAAGTACTAACAAAATGTCAGTTTGGTTTCCAGAAAGGTTTTTCAACAGAAAATGCCATATATGCTTTCACCAATCAAATTTTGAATGATCTGAATAACTGAACACCACCCATTGGGATTTTTTGTGATCTCTCAAAGGCTTTTGATTGTGTAAATCATGAAATTCTGCTAGACAAGCTCAAATATTGTGGCATGAATGGGACAGTGTACCTAACTGGACGAGTGCAGAAAGTTGAAATAAGCAGTTCTCATAATATGCAAAGAACAGCACATTCCTCAGACTGGGGAACTATCAAGAATGGGGTTGCACAAGGGTCAGTCTTGGATCCTTTGTTGTTCTTAATACATATTAATGACTTGCCATTCTATATTCATGAAGAGGCAAAGTTAGTTCTCTTTGCTGATGATACAAGTATAGTAATCACACCTGACAAACAAGAATTAACTGATGAAATTGTCAATACTGTCTTTCAGAAAATTGCTAAGTGGTTCCTTGTAAACGGACTCTCACTGAATTTTGATAAGACACAGTACATACAGTTCCGTACAGTGAATGGTATGACGCCATTAATAAATGTAGACCTTAATCAGAAGCATATAGCTAAGGTAGAATATTCCAAATTTTTAGGTGTGCCCATTGATGAGAGATTAAATTGGAAGAAACACATTGATGATCTGCTGAAACGTTTGAGCTCAGCTACTTATGCAATAAGGGTCATTGCAAATTTTGGTGATAAACATCTTAGTAAATTAGCTTACTACGCCTATTTTCACTGATTGCTTTCATATGGCATCATATTTTGGGGTAATTCATCACTGAGAATAAAGTATTTATTGCACAACAGCGTGTAATCAGAATAATAGCTGGAGTCCACCCAAGATCATCCTGCAGACATTTATTTAAGGATCTAGGGATATTCACAGTAACTTCTCAGTATATATACTCTCTTATGAAATTTGTTATTAACAACCAAACCCAATTCAAAAGTAATAGCAGTGTGCATAACTACAATACTAGGAGAAAGGATGATCTTTACTATTCAAGATTAAATCTAACTTTGACACAGAAAGGGGTGAATTATACTGCCACTAAAGTCTTTGGTCACTTACCAAATAGTATCAAAAGTCTGGCAGATAACCAACAAGTATTTAAGAAGAAATTAAAAGAATTTCTGAATGACAACTCCTTCTACTCCATAGAGGAATTTTTAGATATAAATTAAGAAAAAGAAAAAAAAATTATAAAAAAAAAACACAAAAAAAGGTTGTTATATTAAGTAAAGTATGTTGTTAAATTAACTTAATTATGTCATGTATTGGAAAATTTGACTCGTTCCACATCATTAACGAAATATCGTATTCATGATCCATGGAACTAGTATTAATCTAATCTAATCGAATGTAATCTAATCATGTGACTTTTGGCTCTGGGGATATCTACAAAGAAGCATTTACCAGGGATGTGTTCAGTCTCTACCTGATCTGAAGCCCAGTACACATGAATATGTTGCTCATATTCCACTGGAACTGCTGCAAGCAACTGTTGATCACCTCATTTTATGGATGCGTCATCTTGTCGACATCTCTTTGACAACTTGTGAAAGTGGTGGTTAATAATAAAATAAAAATTATGTCTTTCTCACTAGTTTGACCATTTCTGCACATGTCCTGTTCCAAATCCATTGTATACAGAAACATTTTTATGAGCCTTTCATGCATTTATAGTGCCAGATTTGCAACTAATGGCCTAAACTGAAACTATTTTCTTTCTCCATTGTAAATCAGTTCTGCATTAATGAACTAGAATATCCACCAAAATTTGCAGTCATACAATAATTGCAGCCTACACTGGAACTCTGTCACAATGGACAGTAGCTGCTCTTTAATTGTATTCACCTAACACACTGTCATCAACGTGTGAACTCCACCATACGATGTTCATTGTGTGAAAAAAGTTAAACTTGACAGATGAATCTAACAAGGAAAACTCCCATTACACCCCTCTCAGATTTGGTGGTAAGAGGGCGCAGTGGACAGCCCGTCAAAATCTGAACACAGATCAAGCATGGAAATAGGAAGAAGATGCACTGAACTGTGAAAAAAAAAGCAAAATAGAGACAGTGAATGGTCCTAGAACAAGAAGTGCAATATAGAGCAGTCTGGAAGAGGAGTTGTGTAGTGCTCACTTTATTCAAATTTATGTCTGTGTCTTGGAGTAATGTCTATTTGCCGCCATGAGGTGTAGCAAAGGAACCTATAATGCAGTTGATTCTGCACAACTACTCTATTAGCAGCAGGAAGGAAGTGGCTTTTGAATGGGAACTACACATGTTTGATGGCAAGGTGACAAGTCAACTGAACCCTCTGCTGGAAAACACATCTGGTGTGTCATACATGGCATTAGTGGCAGTACATGTTTTATGTATTTATTTATTTCTTGTTCCAGTGATCCATGTTGTGACAGTATCACAGGATATGGAACGTGTCAGAAATCTATGGTAGACTATAAAAACAAAACAAAATGATTTCATATTACAGTAAACAGTAACTTAAGTTCTACTACAGAAAATCAATTTTGAGAGATAAATAAGTATTACAAAATGATAAGTATTACAGAAAATAAATATTGCAAAATAAGTGTTTACAATAAACAAAAGTCAGGATTATAAATGTATATTTTGGCACATATTTGCATTTAACAATACAAGAAAAGTTAAACACTGTAGTTCAGGAACTCTTCTATTGTATAAAATGATCCTTGTAATAGGAACTGCCTTAAAGTTTTTTTAAACAAGAACGCATCTCCTACCAAACACTTAATTCTTGAAGGGAGGGTGTTAAAAATCTTACAGCCAGTGAAATGGACTTCTTTCTGTCCCATATGTGTCATATGATTGGAATATCTTACCAACGCTCCTAATTTGTACGCCTAGTAAAGTGAGCCAGATACACCTACTTGCCCAATTTAGTTGTTCATATGAATGTGAATGTGACCACTCCCATGGAAAAGATGAAAACATGACAGTTTGCCGCATTAGCTGCAACAAATGAATGCAATAGATTCTCAATCACACACTTTCTCTGCACTCTGTCAAAACATATGTTCTTAACATTTTTTAAGTTATATTATGTTTTGGAAATTGACTCTTGAATTTCATTGTTGTAAATAGTTCCCACCTGTTTTTTGTTTTCATTTCTGTGAGACTTCTATGTGGTATCTTGCCTGCCCTAACTATACAACACATTTATTTTTGACAGTAACATCCTTACTGCATGATTCTTATTCTACAACCAATGTATAATATGACAACTGTGAACATTATAGAAGGAGAACAAAAATTACAATGACTGGACAAACAGTTCATAAAGTAATGAAAAAATAAATAAAAGTAATTCTCATGAGGGAGTTTCGAACATGGCTCGTCCACATTACAGTCCAACACTATGACGACATAACCACGAACGTAACCACGATGCCACTGCTGTTTGTCTGCCCCAAATATTGCACTTCTTGAATTTGGAAAATTCACTGTTACTATTTTCCTTTTTTTTCACAGTTCAATACACCTTCTTCCTGTTTTCATGCCTGATCTGTTTTCAGTTTTTGACGGGCTGTCCACTGGGCCATTTTACCAATAAATCTGATGGGGGTGTGGTGGGGAGTTTCTCATGTAAGAACATGATGGTACACACTGATGACAGGATACAAGTAGATCAAACACTACGTGAGACAACGCACCCACTTGTCAACAGCAATGTTGTTTGGACATGGAGGAGATAAAGAGAGACAGGGACATGCATCGCTCAGGCCGCCCAAGGGCAGTGTAGTGGATGACCAATACCTACAGATTATGGCTCGGAGGAACCCTGACAGTAATGCCACAATGTTGAATAATGCTTTTCATGTAGACACCAGACATCTTGTTAGGACTCAGACTGTGCACAATAGGTTGCACGATGCGAAACTCAACTCCCAATGTCCATGGCGAGGTACATCTTTGCAACCACGACACCATGCAGTGCAGTACAGATGGGTCCAACAACATGGTGAATGGACCACTCAGGATTGGCATCACATTCTCTTCAGTGATGAGTGTCACAAGTGCCTTCAACCAGACAGTCGTCGGAGACGTGTTTGGAGGCAACCCGGTCAGGCTGAATGCCTTACACACACTGTCCAGTGAGTGCAGCAAGGTGGAGGTTCCCTGCTGCTTTGGGGTGGCATTATGTGGGGCTGACATCCGCCACTGTTGGTCATGAAAGGTGCCACAACAGCTGTACAATATGTGAATGCCATCTTCTGACCAATAGTACAACCATATCGGCAGCATATTGGCGAGGCATTTGTCTTCATGGATGACAATTTGCGCCCCCATTGTGCACATGTTGTGAATGACTTCCTTCAAGATAATGACATCACCCGACTGGAGTGGCCAGCATGTTCTCCAGACATGAGCCCTATTGAACATGCCTGGGATAGACTGAAAAGGGCTATTTATGGACATCGTAACCCACCAACCACTCTGAGGGATCCACACCGAATCGCCATTGACAAGAGGGACAATCTGGACCAACAGTGCCTTAATGAACCTGTAGATAGTATGCCATGACAAATACAGGCTTACACCAATGCAAGAAAACATGGTACTGGGTATTAGAGGTATCAGTGTGTGCATCAATCTGGACACCACCTCTGAAGGTCTTGTTGTATGGTGGGACAACACACAATGTGTGGTTTTCATGAGCAATAAAAATGGCTGAAATGATGTTTATGTTGATCTTTATTCCAAAATTCTGTACAGGTTACAGAACTCTTGGAAGCAAGGTGACAAAAAACTTTTTTTATGTGTGTAGTTAAACTATGCATTGGTGCATTTGCTAAACCTTTTATCTTTCTAATTTGTCCATAACATAATAATAGCTTCATATATTTCTGTGAGTTGATGTTGTGCTGTAATTGTTCACAAAATTTACGTGCCCACTAAATGCAATTTTTTATTGTATTTCAAAAACATGCTTACCTTATCATAAATACACTCATGTGGTAGAAAGAGCTAATTATCTATTTATAATAAATACGGAATATTTCAAAATTTCAAAAGTTACTTTTTGTAATTATCTACTATAAAACGGGAGTGTGAGGTCGCGTGCAATTTTGACATGTAAGGGACTGCCCGATGGCAGGACCTCGGTATCTCTCAAAAGAATGAGCACATGGTCATCGAACGTCACTATAGAAATGTCGTTCACTCATTGCGGAGGCACGCTGAAGGACAAACTGGTAGTAGGTGTGTATGTGTCTCCAATGTTGGAGGTGAGGGCGTGAAACCTGTGCAGGGTGAAACAGGGGCGAGGTCGGGAAACCAGCGAACAGTGGCAAACATTTTTCGTTGGAAGAGGTGTGAGGTGAGGTTGATGGGAGCATGTGTTCATTCTTGAACAAGGATGGATCGTCTGCAGAGTCCGACTGCGGTGGTGTGAGACCATCAGGGTTGATGAAAGGTGGTTTCAGGCAATGCAGAGAAGCTTTCTGTGTGTGGTCTTTAATCATGATATCAAAAGTTATGTCTCCCCACCACAGGACCTTGTAGGGGCCAAGATAAGGAGGTTGAAGAAGCTGCCTAACCGCATCATCACACAGTATGACGTAGGAGCAGTCGGACGTGGGCGGTGGGAACATAAGTCTCGGGCAGTGAGTGACTGATGGGTGGATGCACATGAGCATCAGGCTAATGAAATTTGGCAAGGGTGCAAGATCCTCGCTAACCTGGGAAAGAATAAGTTCCTCCAGTAGGACTGGATTCTTACCGAAAACAGGTTTATAGGTCGAGCGTAGACCAAGTAGCACCCATGGGAGAGCTTCCAACCAGAGACAATCATGGCATCGAAGGGCCATCTTGAGGGTGCGGTGCCATCTCTCCACCAACCCATTGCTTTGTGGGTGACAGGCAGAGGGTGATGAAAAGGGAGGATTTGAACTGTCGACCCTGATTGGTGGTGATAGTTGTCAGGCATCTAAAACAAGCGCTCCATGAGCCAATGAAAGCCTTGACTACCATCTCGGCAGTAATGTTAGGGAGAGGGACAGCCTTGGCCCAGCGAGAAAAACAGTCGATAGTTGATAAGATATATCTATGGCCCTCAGAAGGAGATAGACGCCCGATCAGATCAATATGTACATGATGGAATCGTCCTGTGGGAATGTCGAAATTGCCAAGAGGCGGGGAGGTGTGGCGGCTGATCTTCTTGCGCTGGCAAGCAATGCAGCTGCGTCCCCAGGTTTGACAGTCCCATTTGGTATTCTGCCAAATAAAACATTCTGACATAAGATGTGTGCTGACTCGAACAATTGGGTGGGCTAGGTTATGCATGGCATCAAAAACCTGTTGGCGCAGCCCGGGTGGGAGCAAAGGGCATAGGGTGCTGGTCAAACAATCACACCACACCTCATCGGAAATGCCAGGCAATTTAGCCTTTGTGAAAACAAGTGATGTTTGTGGGTCTCATATTAGAGCCTGAGAATCTTTGTCCGAAGCTTGGAGGGAGGCCAGATCGGAAAGATCAATGATGCGGGAAACAGCATTGATCCGTGAGATGAAATCCACTGCGACATTATCTGCACACTTGATGTAATGGACGTCTGTTGTGAATTGAGAAACCACATCAAAGGGGCGGTAACATTGAGGGGGTGGGTCCTCAGGTGGGCTGCAGAACGCTTCTGCCAGTGGTTTGTGATCGGTGAGGACGAAAAACGAACGTCCCTCTGCATCATGGCGGAAATGTTTGATTGCCTCGTAAACAGCAAGGAGCTCTCTATCAAATGCAGAATATTTTCTCTGAGCCATAGACAGTTTCTTGGAGAAGAAATGAAGGGGAGAAACCATGTTGTCCTTGCGTAGTTGCAACACTGCCCCCACTGCGATGTCGCTGGCCAAGGGGTAGGGGTGGGCGAGTGTCACAGTGTGAGCTAAAGAAGTCTTCAGAACCTTGAAGGCCTCTATCATCGTAGCAGTCCAAGAGATGGGTTTCATACCAGAAGTTTGTTTGCCTGATAGCGTGTCCATCAGGGATGCCTGAACAGTGGCAGCAGAAGGCAGATGGCAATGATAGTACTCAATGGTGCCAAGGAAATGGCTTAGCTCTTTGTAAGTAGCTGGGGGCGGCAGAGATGTGATAGCCTGCACACGAGATTTGGGAGGCTGTATTCCATCAGCAGGGATGGTGTAACCTGGGAAGGAATTTGTCGCCCGGTGAAACTGAAACTTGTCTTTGTTGACCTCGACACCATTGGAGTTCAAGGTCTGGAGGACCGTAGACAGATGATTATCACGTTCCTCCGCTGAGCTGCTGAAAACTCGAACTGTTGAAGATAGAGTCAATGAAATGTTGCCTCATTTGCGCCGCATTCTTTAGGCCATACAGCATGAAGTGGTATTGGAATAAACCAAGCGGCATGATAATAGCCGTCTTAGGAATGTCTTCGGGCGCCACAGGAATCTGGTGGTAGGAGCGTTTACAGTGAATAACAGTGAAAACTGTGGTGCCAGATATTAGTGAAGTCATTGATGTTCAGCACTGGTTAATTGTCCATCATGGTATGAGCATTTAAGCATCTGTAATCGCTGCACATTCGTAAAGATCTATTGTGTTTGGAGACGAGGTGGATTGGTGAAGACCAGTTGCTGTCTCAAAGTTGCAGAATACCTGCCGCCAAAAGTTCATTAACCTGCTGCTGTGTTGCACGCAACTTGATAGGGTTGAGGAGCTGGACCTTATGCCTAATAGGAGGGCCGGCAGTGGTAACTATCTTGTGTGTTGTTCCATCAGTGGCGGAAGAAACTGAGAACTGCACATGATATTGGTTAACCTGGTGCTGAGTCCTCAGATGAGTACGGCATGATGAGGCATAGCCGTTAGCGTAAGTGGGGAAAGGTAGCATGAAAGTCACATGTCTCTTATGGGAGTGTGGCATGTGCTTGTGTGGAGGGGATGGGTGCACGCGCAGTGCTGAGTGAAGGGCAACGGGCAGCCACTCTCCGTTGTTAACCTTGCACTGGACAACCGACAATGGCGAGAGGAGCACTGGCGATGCATGTGGGGAAACAATGGCTGCTGGGTATGTGGCCAGTGAGCGGGAGAGGGGGAATGTTTATCAACACGTGCGGTAGCTGACCGAAAGGTGGGGGTGGTCGCAACACATGCGCGACTGTCATTAGCAGCACTGTTTCAAACACACGGCACTGGATGAGACGAGCGCGATGGGGGGGGTTGGAACGTCACACGCAAGTAAAGTTTGTGGTCTAACCTGGTGAGAGTTCGAGCTAGGCTCGGCCAAGCAATATTGTTTAGGTGGCGGCACCAGGGACTTAAGTTGCAGAAGCGAGGTACGCCCCGCGACAAGCTTGCTGTAAGTGGATGTGATGCATTGTTTCAGCATCTCGTTGTCTTGGCGGAGTTGCATCGCCGAGTCATATTCTGACAGTAGGTCAGTAATGGAGGTCACAATGTCTTGCGTGAGGGCAGAGCTTTCTTGTATGATATCGTATGTTGCAGTGGAAACAGAGTGTTAGACATAGGTGTAGGTGCACAGTATGTGAGTGTTTGTAGGATGGTGCAGAACTGAACCCTGTACGACGTTTGGAGATAGTTCGTAATGAGACAAAAAATCCATACTGAGGATCGGTTCATCAATGTCAGCAATGTAGAACGTCCACGGAAAACGTAGAGAAGGAGATGGGGTCACCGTAATCTTTACTAAGTCTGAGGTAGGTTAACGTCGACGCGTTGTCAGCTTGTAGAAGTGACTTCATCTGTGAAGAAGTGGGTGGAGCCATCGAAGTAGGTATGATTGACACATCAGCACCAGTGTAGACCAGAAAAGCTAGACCTGATTCAGTGTCAGTCACATAGAGATGACCACTCGACCGGGCGGATGAGTGAATGGAGTGTAATGTAAGAGGACGCCTGTCAGGTTCCCTGCAGGACTCGGCATCTCTTAGCTCCTGCGGTCGGCGTTTGAGTGTTGGCATGGCAACCTGCACTTCTTGGTGTCATCGCAGAACACTTTGGGGTACCAGCAGAAAGGGTGAGGCGGGAGCCGATGGACTCAAACAAATGTGGTAACAGATGGATCTGTAGATTGTTAGGTAGTTTGGCAGACCACACAGCCCATAGCATGGCATCAGGCATGCTTGTTCATGAGCAATTGAAGGCCGTGCCAAAGTTGTGAGGACATGCGTTCCCCCAGGTGCTCCTCGTAGAGAATCTTGATTATTAACTCTTGTGGTGAGCAGGCAAGTCATTCCATTATAGTCTTCTTTGCAAACTTGTATTTAGGTGCAGGTGGCGGCGAAAGGAGCAGGTCACAAATCAAATCTAAGTGGTTGTGTAGGTGTGTGATGAGGCAGAGAAACTTTGAGTTGTCATCAGACACATGATGTAACTCGAAAACATGCTCGACAAGTGTGAACCATAATGCTGGGTTGTCCTCGTATAAGGGCGGTAGATTTGGCAGGCATCGAGGAGGGGATGATGATGGCAGCTTCGGTGTCTCCTGGTGTAGCACCTGAACTGAGATTAAGTCAGAGGCCGGCGCAGTGGGCCCGGTTTCAAACCAGGCGAACAAATCCGTAGTAGCAGCAGCTGGCATAGTTGACTGTGTGTCACAAAAACACGGTGCGGCAGGCACAGACTGTACCGTGGAAACAGGCAGATGGACAGCACGAGGGGGCCTGGAAACTGGACCGTGAGTGATGAGTGCTGGATGGAAATGACCCACTTCCAGATCAGGGTGAGAGACCAGCGCGGTAGACACAGGCAGTTCTGTGGGAGCGGCAGGCAGTTGAGCGACCGGAAACAAGGGCCCCCGCAAGTGAAGGGGAGGGGGGCATTGTGTGTGTGTGTTTGGGGGGGGGGGAGGGGTTGGGAATGCTACCCGCATGGAAACTATCTGATGCATAACATGCCTGTAGAGCATGTGGCGGGCCACTGAGGTGAAGTAAGGGGTCCATGTTATGCGAAACACTGAATTGTGCATGTAAATTAGACACTACTGGAAAACCATGTGCATGGAACAGATCCAGCATGGTTTGTAGTAATGGTGATGTTGCATATGGACCAACAGTAACTGATGTAGCATGCTGGTGGGTGGCTAAACAAGTGTTCAAATGGAGATCACTTTGTTCTAGAAACAATTGATTTGAAGAAAAACAATTTGAAGTATTGTTCAGTTCAAGTTTCAGTATCAGGTGGGCATAATCCAGTGACGTGAAGCCTGAGTCCATTGTTCACTCTAACTGCGTAGTTGTCGACTGTTGTAAACTAATGAGGTTAGCACACGCGTTGAATGAGAACATGAATCACTGTGCGTAAATGATGAATACGGCGTTGACAAAGAAATGATGAAACTCGGTGAGCAGAGTTGCGCTTCCACATCTTCGAACAAGGCATTGTTTGGTATGGTCATTGCCCAGTGCACATAACCTGTTGCATAAATACTGGCACAGAAGTCGTGAAACACGAATGAACTGCGGGGTCACCACTATGGGAACAGGATCGGTAATCAGGATCTAGAAAACTTAATTCCCATATATGTTGTAGTTCGTATATATTTACATTTGACACTGCATTCATACTGAATGAAGTATAACAAAGAACTGACTAAAGTAAAGTTAACTTAGAGTTGACAGATATTATGTTACATGGTCAATATGAACTATCGACGCCACACAAGTAACACCCAGCAACGAATTTCCAAAATCTGAACAGTTCATCTGATTTTGTCGATCAACATGTCTTTAGCAAGCTATTAAGTGTAAACCTAAATTGGTATGAATTACAGGCATGTAACTTGAATAGTACATGAGTTATTGGAGGTCAAAGTGGCCGATTACTATTAACCGCGTCAGGGCATAAGTACTCCACAGTTACATGAAAAAATGTTAGCAGCATGCTTACAAATATATTTATTCATCTATGTCTTTGTTTATATCTGATATGTACTATTTACGAAGAAGTTGGTTAAATATTTACTGTGTTTTAGAAAGTACAGAGACATTAGGCTACTGGCCTACCTTTTGTTTCCATTCCTTTGATATACGTTTATTTGATTTGTTTATGTTTTTAATAATGTGTGTTAGAGCATGTTTATGATCCAGCCATAGGAATATTTATTTAATTTCAAGTTATTTAAATGTAAATCCATTATTTTATATGTATTTAAATATGTCTGTGAGTGTGTGTTGGCTTGAAGACATGGCAGGAGTGCTCTAGCCAATCACAGCACTCATTAATGGGGAGACTGAATGGAAGTGCTGGTCAGGGGAGTGCTGGACAGGAAGCAGTGATGGGCAGTTGTAGGAAAGGCTTGGAGAGTGGAGCAGTTTGCACATAGTCACGGGAGATATAAATATTTCATTGTGCCGACTTGTGCACTTGTGAGACATAGTATGCGTTTAGAAGTGAATATCTCATGAGCCTATGTTGTTGCTCATAACTAATTACGTGAAGTAGGAATCTATTGTCCCCCTGTTATTTAACTTATATTTTATTTAATTGCTGGACCATTGACACTAATAAGTGTTTTGCAGTAATAAATTGCATTCTGAAAGGTACTTCTACTATTGTACTGATCATTTAAAGCTGTTAAAAATAGTACCTGCAGATTTTATGTAATTGGAATCTCTCATTTATAAATATCTGTGTTACATTCAAACTTCACAACTGCCGAGTGATAGGAACCTTCAACCATTTGATTCATGTGTATATTCATACTGTATACTGTAGACTCAGCAGTATTTGGCTTGTAATGCAGCAACTACGTATCCCACCTCTAGACAATGAAACCAGCCAAAAGTTTTAATATTGTCACAGAAAAAGCTGAATAGCGCAGTTGCTGTAGTGTGGTGGTTATGACACGAGGTTGTTGCATGGAGGGTAGTGAGTTCAAAAATCACCTCAACCATAAAATTTTAATTTCTATATTCAGTTCGAGTACATTCTAGAAGTATCCACAAATGGCAAGAATCATTGTACTGGAATGTTCTGTAGCTGTTTATATACTGTATGTGTTCTGGCCGGAGGCAATTCACTCTGCACTCTTGTATGTGCAAGTGCTGAATAAACCTTCATTAAGTGAAGTTAGTGTTCATCATTCATCTTCTTCCACCTTCTTCTACATGACAATACTTCACCTCTGAGTCTGAGGGTACATAGTTGAGGGCCATCACACCACATCATTTTAATTTTTGAAATCCCACAGTCTCCAACAATAAAGGCCACTCTGCTAAAGCTTTCTATACACCATTTACCTCAAGACAACATGTCCAGGGGATGCTATGAGGTCAGATGCCAGTTGCAGTGCAGTAATAAGGCGGTACTGTCATGCCCTTACAGCCAAAAAATGGTCCACTCTTTCTGATGTCACACGTGGTCAGCCCTGTCCTGGTCTCCACGGTACAGTTTTGGTCTCTATAAACTGTCACTTCATCCGAGAAACCACAGAAAGACTCACATTAAGCCATTAGGCCATGTCAGTTTGTGACTCTCCTGCTTCCATTCTTCCCTCCACAACAGAGAGTCTGTAGGCATCTCCTCTTTGTCATACTTCACCATCGGTGTCTCTGTACAGAGTGATTTTGGATGTCTGACCACCTTGAAAACACTACCCTGCTTGATAGGTGCCCTGACATCAGTGGTGGCGTGGTTGTCCATGGATCAGAATGCCATCTTCCATGCAGTACATGATCATAATGACATCTGTTGAGTGTTTGTATGATTATATTGTGAATTACACATAGGATGGGGATAAGTGATGATCATTGATATCAATGCAGTTCTGAAATTTCTTATCATGGATTGAGTGCTATTCCTGATCACACTGGCACTTATCAAGGCACATACTCTGATAATTCTCTCACATATCTTCAGGTGTAGTTGGAATGTCTTTATAAACAATGTCTTTTACAAATACCCACGAGAAAAAATCTAGAGGCATCAAGTCTGCTGAATGAGCCTGCCATGACACATCTTCTCTGTGTCCAATCCAATGATTTGGGAATTGTCTCTGCAACTCATTTCTAGTCATCAGCAAAAAATGTGCTGGACACCCATCATGTTGATACCACATTCTGTTCCTTGCTCCTAATGGCATTTCTTCCAATAACCGACCTAATGTTTCTTGCAGGAATGTGGTGTACTTCCTACCATTCAGATTTCCTTCGATGAAATAGCAGCCTATAATACTGTCCTCCAGAGTCCCACACTATATATTCACTGACCACAGTTTTAGTGAGCAACTTACCACAGCCAACACGAATTTTCAGTTGCCCAATAATCCATGTTATGGAAATTAACATTTCCATGGTTTGTGAAAGTAGCCTCATCAGTAAATAAAATCAAATTAATAAATGTGTCGCCTGTCTGCATCTCTAGTTGAGCCCATCAGCAGAATTCAAAGCAATGCATACAATCCGTAACAGTTAATTCTTGGTGGAGACTGATATGGTAAGGATGATATTTATGGAGATGCAGAACACGAACAACATTACTCTGACTCATGCCAGCTTCCTTTACAATTTGACGCGAACTAACATAAAGATCTTGAACCACAGTGGCAAAACTACCAATTTCCATTTCCTCACTAGAAACTTTCCTTTGCCAGATATGTTTCTGATGCGTTAAAGATCCAGTTGTTCTCAGTTTATCATCCACATATTTAAATGTACAATGTGTTGGGTGAGTATGTTGAGGATATCTTTCAGCGTATAAGTTTCTAGCTCTCACTGAATTTAATTGGCATTCTCTGTAAATGAGGAGCATATCAGCTTGTTCTTCGAAGGAGTACATCATTCAAATTCGCTTGACTCGATGATACTAGTCTTACTGTTCCTATTAGTGTTGACCGAGCAAGGTGACACAGTGGTTAGCACACTGGACTCGCATTCGAGAGGACGACGGTTCAATACCATATCCAGCCATCCTGATTTAGGTTTTCTGTGATTTCCCTAAATCGCTCCAGGCAAATGCCACAATGGTTCCTTTGAAAGGGTATGGCCGACTTCCTTCCCTGTCCTTCCCTAATCCAATGAGACTGAAGACCTAGCTGTTTGGTTTCTTCCCCCAAACAACCCAACCCTATTAGTGTTGTATTCTCAAACTGTTGTATGGTGTTTACATGTTAATAGCACGTTAGATGGATATATCATATTCGGCGAATATTTAATATTTGCACAATATACGAGAGAGAATTGTCAGAGCATCTGCTTCGATAAGTGCCAATGTGATAAGGAATACCACACAATCCATGATAAGAAGATTGCACCACTGCACTGATACTTTGAACACCTTCTGTAAATGGACATTCATTCCACCTTTGTGACCATTGACCTTCAAAGACCTTACTGTTACACATCATTGGATTCGTCTCAATAGCTGCTATCAGAAAACAAGCACCAAACTATAGCATCCCATTTAAAAAAACAAAGTTGATCTTCATATCTCTGATGCGACCCCAACTAGAAACAAAAAACCAACGTCATATTATGGCCCCCACTGTCTTATGCAGCGTTTGTCCCACAAACTTTTCAGCTACTATCAAACTTTCAGAGTTATTCTAAGTTGGCAATAGTTAGTAACTCACCCTGTATAATGAAGTACTATCTGAAAAAAGCAGCACAAATACCCATTTAGAAATTGATAAGATTTCAAATTGGAGCAAATATTGTTAAATTTTGTACAGAAATGTAAAATCTAGCACTTTACAAATGCAGACAGGTTTTACCCTAAGATTATAATATCAATGGGCCATAAGTGGAATTGGTTCCTATCTTATAGTTTAGATTAGATTTACTTTCATTCCAATTGATCAATAGTTTGTGTCAGATACATACCAAATCAGACTAACAGGGGAAACCATCAAAGCAAATGGAAACTTGACAAACAACAAGCCGGAAGTCAAAAACATTTTGTATAATGATTTTTTAAATGTTGTAGAGAAAATAGGATTTAAATGTTCATTAGAAGCAGCAAGGCAGTTAATGAAAGAGGCCTTACCCACACAATTTGGTACAACTGAAATTCCATCCACCTCTCTTTCTGAAATTAGGAAGATAATAAACTCTCTCAAGAATAAAAGCTCACATGGAATTGATAGCATTTCCAGCAGGATAACAAAAGCTTGTTCCCAAGAGATAAGTGAGATTCTTAGCCACATATGTAATAGCTCTCTGAAGCATGTTATTTTCCCAGATAGACTGAAGTATGCCATTGTTAAACCACTGCATAAAAAAGGGGATATGTCTGATGTCAAAAACTACCACCCAATCTCTCCTCTGACTGCCTTATCCAAAATTCTTGAAAAAGTAATGTATTGTACGGTAGCTTCACACCTTTGTAAAAATAAAGTCTTAAAAAAATGTCAGTTTGGTTTCCAGACAGGTTTTACAACAGAAAATGCTGTATATACTTTCACTAATGAAATATTACATGCTCTGAGTAATCGGTAGTCACCCGTTGCGATTTTTTGTGATCTCTCAAAGACTTTTGATTGTGTAAATCATGGAATACTTCTAGATAAGTTCAAGTACTGAATGGAACTGTCCTCAAATGGTTTAAATCACACCTAATTGGAAGAGTGCAGAAAGTTGAAATAAGCAGTTCACATAATATGCAAAAAAACTGGTGATTTCTCAAATTGGGGAACAATAGAGAAGGGGGTGCCGCAAGGTTTGGTCTTGGGTCCTCTACTGTTCCTAATATACATTAATGACTTGTGCCAATAGGAAAGTGTGATGATGCTTCTCTCTCGTTAAAAAGGCAAAAAAATGAACAGTTTTTCATGTAGAGAATGTGAAAAGTGTGTGATGAAGGGTATTCTGTGTAACAAATGCAACTACTGGTTACACGAAAAGTGTAACAAGTAATAAGTAAATCTAAAATTTGTCAGTGACGATTTTCCGTGGACATTTCATGGTTGTTTACATGACGAAACAAATGATCTTGTAAGTGCAGTTGATAAGTGACATTGAGGCAATAAAAACCAAACTTTTAATCATCAAGAAAGAAAACGATACATTAATACAAGAAAAAAAAGTACTGTGAGTGTAAAAACCATCAAACAGAAAAGCAAGAAGATCATGAAAATATGAATGAATGATCGAACATTAAAAACAACAACATTTCAAGTGTTCCCATTGATGTCTCGGTAAACTCAGTAAGCCAAAAACCGGAAGATAAATATAAATGGAAGGTGGTGACATACAGCAAAAGGAAAAACAAAGTGACAGATACGGAAAGGAAAATGACTTTTTAATAATTAGCAATTCACCACTGCAGAATATCGCAGTCCCCAATTGCAAGATCGACGTACGACCTTGAATCAGAAACATTTTTAAAATATGGTAAATGCAAGACAAGCTACTACAGAACCAGATTCTAAAACCAGAGATAATTATAAAGGGGTGTTTATAGATGTTGGAATGAATTCGTTAAAGAGCAGCAGTGAGGAAGAAATGGCAAAAGAAACAAAAAACATGATTTGTTCTGCAAGAAATATGTATGCAGGATCTCAACTGATACATAGTAGAATCATAAACAGAAGGTCAGTGAGTGTAAAATATATTGCCAAAATAAGCTGTCCTCTTAAAGAACAATGTCATTGTTTTGGGGCAGTTTTTAAAGACCCAAACAAATTCCTATGTGAAAACTCACTAGCTAAGCATGGTTTGAATTTAAATAGACTGGGGTCTGTAACATTCAGCAGAATGTTTGCAGATGTCTGCAAAATAATTAGAAGCAAGGGAAACTAATATGGCCTGAAGGGGGTGAAAAATCATACACACTAGCTGGGAAAGAAAAAGATAAGCACCATACAAAAAAAGATGATGCTAAAGAATTTGCCTCAGAATACAGCTCACAACACATAAACCAACAAAAGAAAAATTACATAGAAGTACTTAATCAAAATATTCAATACTTTGCTAACAAACAATTAGAAGCAGAATTACTCCTGAGTGAAGTAAGACCAGACATAAAATGCATCAGTGAACATGGACTAACTGAAAGTAAAATACGTAATGTTGCAATAAAGCACTACAAACTAGCTAATTACTTCTTCAGATCTAAATATTAGGGTGGTGGCGTTTGTATCTACATTAAAACAGGTACTCTCCTAAAGAATGTAAACATTGAAGCTGCTACATTGCCCATAGCTAGAGAAAAAGACTTTGAAGTTACTGGTATAATGACAGAGGATGTTAAGAGTGTTTTGTGTGTACAGATCACCATGTGGCAATATTAGCATCTTTCTGAAAAAAATTGGTAGTTTATTGAGAATGAATATGAAGAGAAACCTTATTATATGTGGAGACTTCAACATTGACATGGGAAAAGACACAAAAATAAGAGAGGATTTTGAAGAATTGTTAATACAGCATAACATGAAAGTAATAATAACTGCACCAACAAGAGTGACTTACAAAGTGAGACAGTTACTGACAACATAATTACTAATATGTGTAACTATGAGTCACATGTAGTTCAGACAGGAATATCTGATCATCAGGGACAACTAATCAGCTTTTGCAGAAGTAATGACACAGTATCAAAACCAAAACAAACAACCAAAGAAATTAGGATCATCAGTGAACAAAATATCAACATCTTTACAGCAATGTTAAGTAAGGAAACCTGGAATGAAACTCTATAGGCCCAGAGTGTAAATGAAAAATATGATGCATTTATTTCAACAACTAAATACCATTTTAATGTAGCATTTCCCAAAGTAAAGAGACAAGAAAGGCAGCAAGATCAAACACAGTGGATTACCAGTGAAATACAAGAACAACGAAGGAAGCTGCAGGATCTGAGAAAAATGGGCAAAGCTGAAAACTATAAAATGCTAAAAAGAAGTATAGAAAAACAATAAAAGAAGCAAAAGCAAGAGCAATTGGCACCAGCATAACAAATTCAATAAAACAAGGCAAAGGCAGCTTGGAATGTGATTAATGCTGAAAGAAAGGAAAAAGATGGGTCAAACAAAGAAGAAAGTATTAGGTCAATTAAAACAGACAGCACAGTGGTCACAGATGGTATGGAAATAGCGAACATACTGAAAAATAACTATATCAGTGTAGTAGAAAACTTAAAATTGGAAAGAAATAGTCAAAAACAGAAGAGTATTAAGGTACCAAAAAGATCATGCAGCACTATGTTCTTAAGACCAGTCACGGAAGATGAACTGCGGAAAACTATACAGAAACTGAAGTCCAAGAAATCAGCTGGTGATGATGAAATATCAAATCATGTGATAAAGCTGGTAAGTGAGCAGATAATAACACCACTGCTGAACATAGCAAACTGTTCTTTCAGAGATGGAATTTTTCCAGAAAAACTGAAGATAACGAAGGTGGTGCCAATGTACAAGGAAGGGGATAAGGACAACCCCAACAACTACAGACCAGTTTCACTTATGCCAGGTTTCTCAAAAAACCTAGAAATGCTTATGTATATCAGATTAGTTAATTATTTGAACAAACATAACAT
The DNA here is from genome assembly GCF_021461385.2 of Schistocerca piceifrons. Classification (NCBI taxonomy): domain Eukaryota; kingdom Metazoa; phylum Arthropoda; class Insecta; order Orthoptera; family Acrididae; genus Schistocerca; species Schistocerca piceifrons. The sequence goes on from NC_060141.1 coordinate 26,215,436, forward strand.
TCTCATACCCTCACAACATGGTTTCAGAAAGGGTAAATCTACAGAATCAGCAATTGCCAGTCTAACAGAATACATTTTACAGTCCTTAGATGAAAAAAAGGTTGTTAATTATTTGAACAAACATAACATTCTCATACCCTCACAACATGGTTTCAGAAAGGGTAAATCTACAGAATCAGCAATTGCCAGTCTAACAGAATACATTTTACAGTCCTTAGATGAAAAAAAGGTTGTCTGTGCAATGTTTCTGAATCTTTCAAAAGCATTTGACCCCATTGACCATGAAATGCTGATACAAAAATTAGGCAACTATGGCATTCGAGGGCAAACAGGTGAATGGATAAAACCATACTTGTGCAACTGCAAGCAGTATGTATCATTAGGAAACTCGTACCAATTGGAAACCAAACCCATCCAATATAGAATGCCTCAGGGTTCAGTAATGGGGCCATTGTTATTCAGGTGTGAGAGAGAAAAGCTAGAATCATGTTATTTGCTGGTGATATTAGTTTAATAGTTAGTGATATGAAGCAGTCATTGCACAGTACTGTGGACCATGTCCTACAAGATATACAAAAATGGTTTAGTGCTAACAAGCTAACGCTGAATGCAAAAAATACTAATTATGTGCAATATGGAAAAATAAGTGAACATGATTACCTAAATCCCATCATAGAGGGCAAACAACTTGAAAGAGTACAGTGTGCAAAATTCCTGGGTATGCACATTGATGAGAAGATTAACTGGAAGAACCATGTGGTGAGATTAGCACTAAAACTAAATTCAGCATGTTTTGTACTTAGAATAATTTCAAGAGTTTGTAGTAATGACTGTACCAGATTAGTATATTTTAGCTATTTTCAGTCCATTGCATCCTATGGGATAGTATTCTGGGGAAAAACAAATTGTCATCTAAATGAGATTTTCAAATTACAAAAACGTGCTATTCGGATAATTACCCACAGCCCACCTCAAACACATTGTAGGCCCCTTTTTAAAGCATTGAAAATTTTAACAATTCCATCATTATACATTCTGAAATGTCTGTTGGTGATCAAAAGAAATCAGGACAAAATGAAAACCAATACAGACTTCCATAATTACGATACACGGCAATGTAAATATCTCCACATTCAAGCTGTAACAAGGACCCAAAGTCAGAAACATGTATGAAATAAAGGCATCAAACGTTTTAATGCACTACCAAAACATATCAAAGAGCTGGAAAATGAGGATAAATTTAAAACTGTTATAAAGAACCACATGCTTGGCAAATGTTATTACAGCATAAGTGAATATCTCTGCGCAACTGTATAACAGTATATGTTTAAGTTAATGTGACAAATGAAATTACATCAGTGCATAAGCAATTATGTTATAAAAACACTTATTAGTTGTATATTGTATTAAACATAAGATAGATTAATAGGAATTCAGCACAGATAAAAATTTTGTAAAGATATTATATAGTTGTTAAAATGTACTCTGACAAATCCTATATCACAAATGTGATCATTGGAATGATACTAAATAAATAAATGATATAGGTGTTGAGGAGGAAGAAAAGAAAATATTGTATGCTGATGACATGACAATACCAAATAGTGACCAAAATATGGAACAGCTTGAAAGAAGGGCATACATATCTGCAAATTTCACAGCTCAAGGGCAGTTGGAAAATGAACTGGTTATAAATCTAAAAAAGTCTATGTATGCAGTGTTTAAAAACAAGGAGAAGGCTATAGACATGTATTTAGAGGTCGATGGAACAAGGCTGGAAAAAGTAGAGTATGCTAGATTCTTAGATATTCTTGTGGATAATGAACTGAAATTGAAGGAAAAAAAAACATATTAATAATGTCTGTAAGAAACTGAGCTCTCTCATATTCTTAATGATGCAGCTGTCACAGTATTCAGACAAGAACCTTCTGTGTACAGTGTATCATGGATTTTTCAAACAATACTTACAGTGCGGAGTGACTGTGTGGGGAAACTCAAACAAACAAGAGATAAAACGAGTGTTCACATTACAAAAAAAAAACAAAAAAAAAAAAAAAGCAATTAGGACCATTTTAAGAAGAAAGACCTCTGAAATGTGCAGAAACTGTTTCAAGTAGTTAGGTATTTTAACTTTTTCTTCATTGTATATATACAAAACAATAATGTTATCAATATAATGGAAGGAAACATTCCACGTGGGAAAAATTATATATAAATACAAAGATGAGGTGACTTACCGAACAAAAACGCTGGCAGGTCGATAGACACACAAACAAACACAAACATACACACAAAATTCAAGCTTTCGCAACAAATTGTTGCCTCATCAGGAAAGAGGGAAGGAGAGGGGAAGACGAAAGGAAGTGGGTTTTAAAGGAGAGGGTAAGGAGTCATTCCAATCCCGGGAGCGGAAAGACTTACCTTAGGGGGAAAAAAGGACAGGTATACACTCGCACACACGCACATATCCACCCACACATACAGACACAAGCAGACATATTTAAATATGTCTGCTTGTGTCTGTATGTGTGGGTGGATATGTGCGTGTGTGCGAGTGTATACCTGTCCTTTTTTCCCCCTAAGGTAAGTCTTTCCGCTCCCGGGATTGGAATGACTCCTTACCCTCTCCTTTAAAACCCACTTCCTTTCGTCTTCCCCTCTCCTTCCCTCTTTCCTGATGAGGCAACAATTTGTTGCGAAAGCTTGAATTTTGTGTGTATGTTTGTGTTTGTTTGTGTGTCTATCGACCTGCCAGCGTTTTTGTTCGGTAAGTCACCTCATCTTTGTATTTATATATAACAAAACAATAATGTACATCACAAAAGGTAGTGAGGACTGGATTACAAACGCTAGTGTACACACCCACAATACAAGAAGGAAGAATGGAGTACAGAGCATACCCCATCGACTGGCAATGCTAGAAAAAGGACCCCAGTACTCTGGTATCAGACTACTAAGAAGTCTGCCTAAAAACCTGCAAGACAGTGTACTTGACAATGACTTTCCAAAGAAACTTAAAGACTATCTCATTGAAAAAGAGTTTCACAGTGTTGCAGAATACTTATGACATTAAATTTGTATATATTGTTATTCATTATCAATTATGTAAAAATTTAAGCTAAATGATAATGAATGTTACTACTTTGACATGTCCTATATTACATGCGCATTTACTGTACACAATGTAATCTTACAGGATCAAATAAAATTCAATTCAATTCTATAGTCACGAAGATGCAAAGCTGGTACTTTTTGACGATGATACAAGTATAGTTACCACACCCAACAGACAAGAATTAACTGATGAAATTGTAAACGATGTTTTTCAAAAAATCATTAAGTAGTTCTCTGCAAATAGGCTCTCATTAAACTTTGACAAAACACAGTATATACAGTTCCACACAGCAAATGGAATGACGCCATTAATAAATATAGATTTCGATCAGAAATCAGTAGCTAAGGTAGAATATTCAAAATTTCTAGGTGTATGCATTGATAAGGGGTTGAACTGGAAAAAACACACTGAAAATCTGCTGAAACGTTTGAGTTCAGCTACTTATGCTATTAGGGTCATTGCAAATTTTGGCAATATACATCTCAGTAAATTAGCTTACCACACCTATTTTCATTCTCTGCTTTCGTATGGCATCATATTCTGGGGTAACTCATCACTGAGTAAAAGAGTGTTCATTGCACAAAAGTGTGTAATCAGAATAATTGCTGGAGCTCTTCCAAGATAATCCTGCAGACACTTATTTAAAGACCTAGGGATCTTCACTGTAGCCTCACAATATATATATTCACTTATGAAATTTGTCATTAACAATCCAAACGAATTCAAAAGTAATAGCAGTGTACATGGCTACAACACTAGGAGAAAGGATGATCTTCACTACTCAAGGTTAAACCTAACTTTGGCTCAGAGAGGGGTAAATTATGGTGCCACAAAAGTCTTAGGTCACTTACCTAACAGCATCAAAAGTCTGACAGATAGCCATATAGCATTTAAAAGGAAATTAAAACAATTTCTGAATGGAAACTCCTTCTACTCATTATATGAATTTTTGGATAAAGGAAGTGGGTAATTTCCCCATCCCCCACCCAAAAAAGAAAATATAAAAATTATTAAGTGTCATGTAATATTTTGTGCAATGTAATATCTTGTATAGACACCTTTTATTAACCTGACACATTCCACGTCACTACGAAGTGTCATACTCATGATCTAAGGAACAAGTACTAATCTAATCTAATCTATAGAAAGAAGGTTAACACAACTGGCCAAAAATAAGAATGACTCATGAAAGAGCAGCACAGAAATTCCGAAATATTTGAATCGGCAGACACTCATGCCAACTCTCTTGAGAAAACATACCTGCAAAATTTCGGACGTATGCATTAAGTGAAGATTCTAGAAATATTCTTCAGCCCATATGTATCCACTCCAGTGGGTACCACAAAGATATGATTAAACTAATTACATCTACAGCTACATCTGCAGCTACACCTGTGCTCTGCAAAGCACTACAGAGTGCATGGCAGATGGTATGTGCTGTGGTAACAGTTATTAGAGTTTTAATGTTTCATTCATGTATGAAGAGTGGGAAGAATGATTACCTCTGCGTATGTTGTAATTACTCTAATCTTGTCCTCATGATCTCTGTGGAAGCAATACATAGTGGTTGTAGTATATTCCTGAGTCATCATTTAAAGCCAGTTCTTGAAACTTTGTAAGTAGGCTTTCTCATGCTAGTTTACATCTATCGTTTCATTTTCTTCAGCATCTCTGTGATACACATACACACTCAAACAAATCTGTGACTGTTCAATATCCCCTGTTAGTCCTATTTGGTATGTGTCCCCCACACCTATTCTAGAATAAGTTTCACAGGTGATTTGTAAGAAATCTCCTTTGTAGGCTGATTGCATTTCCCCAGTATTCTATCAATAAACCAAAGGCTACCACCTGCTTTACCCACAACCAGGACTATGTTCTGATCCCATTTCATATTCCCATGAAGCACTGCACCCAGGTATTTGTATGAGTTATCCAATTCCTGCTGTGACTCCTTGATATTATAGTCATAGAATACAATATTCACACTTCTGAACATTTAAAGTAAGTTGCCAATCTTTGCACCAGTTTTAATTCTTACCAAGATCTGATTGAATATTTATATAGCTTCTCTCAGACAGCGCTTCATGCAGATAACTGTATCATCTTCAAAACTATCCATATTGTCCACAAGATCATTGATATACAACATCAACAGCAAGCATCCCTACTCACGTCCCTGGTGCACACCTGATGTTACTTTATCTGACCATGACTCTTCATCCGAGATAACATGCTGCATTTTTCCTACCGAGAAATTCTCAACCAGTCACAATTTTGCTTGATACCACATATGACTGTACTTTTGATAATAAGTACAGTTGTGGTACTGAGTAAAATACTTTTCACAAATCAAGCAATACTGTGTCTACCTGACTGTGTTGATCCAAAGTTTTCGGTATGTCATGTGAGAAAAGTGTGAGTTGGATTTCACGTGATCAGTGTTTCTGGAATTTGTTCTGGTTGGTGTGGAGGAAGCCATTTTGTTCAAGATATCTCATTCTGTGTCAGCTCAGGATATGTTCTAAGGTGCTATAAGAAATCAGTGCCAAGGATACTGAATGGTAGTTCTTTTAATAACTTCTACTATCTTCCTTGTGTATTAGTGTGACCTGTGCTTTCTTCCAACTACTGGGCACAGCTTTTGTTTGAGGGACTGATGACAGGCTATAGTCAAAAGTGGGGCTAACTCCACTGCAAATTCATTATAAAATCTGACAGCAAGAGAATATATATTTAAAATCTCATTTGACAAAACTCTAAGCAACTGGAAGTAACACCAACATCATTTATGGAAATTAATACAATAACAAAAATTTAGAAATGTAGTAGGACACTATCCAGCTTATAGTGGGATTATGAATGTGAAAGTAGTAAGGAATGGTGAATTTGATTCTGATCATTACCTCTCTAAAATTAACGTCAAACTCCTACCTAATAAAGAACAAATGAAGTCACAAAAGTTAATATAATATAATACAGGCAGGCTAACTACAACAAAAGAATCAATTAAAAACTATCAAGATGAAATTAAAGCGGCTAAACATGGAAACTGGCAAGAAATATCCAAAGCAATTAATAATACTACAGAGAAAACATTTCAGTCAATAAAAAATAAAAGAGAAATATGGCGGAATGAAATAGGCAAAGAAGCCATAGCAGAGAGGACTAAAAATTGGGAAAAATGGAAATGCTTAAAGAAAATTGAAGATTATGATCAATTTAAACAACAAAGAAAGGAAACAGCCAGTCAAAAATACAAAACAAGCCTTTGAAAAGAAGAACCTTTTGGAAATTAATAAAAATTTTGTAAAAAATAATACTCATGACTTTTATCAAACTTTTATGAGCAAATTAAAGAGGTACCAAAGCCCAAATGTCTGTTTCAAAAATGAAAATGGAAAAATTGTGTTAAGCAATAATGAGAATCATGAAATACTACCAAGATATTTTCATCAGCTTCTAAACTGTCCTGAACCAAGCCATAAATGGGGTCGATTTTGGGTTGATTCCTATTCTTTATATATGTGAATGACCTTCCACTTAACATTCAACAAGCAAAATTCATATGTTTTGCAAACTTTACTAGTGTTATAAGAAATTGCATTAGAGAAAAAGCAACAGCAAAGTTATAAATGACGTTTTCTGAAGAATTAGTAAGTATTTTTCTGAAAATAGACTCTCTAAATTTTGAAAAATGCACAACATTCAGTTCTGAACAACAAATAGAGCCATATCAATAATTGATGTAGCACTTAAGCAGGAGTCAGTAAGTGGGGTAGAATGCTCCAAATTTTTGGGTGCACTTGTTGATGACTACTGTAACTGGAAGAAGCATGTTAGTGGCCTTCTAAAACAATTAAGTACAGCTACTTCTGCTCTTCATATAACGGCTAATCTCAGAAACAAACTTATCAACCTCCTGACATATTTTTGATATTTCCTCTATGTAATGTTATACAGGATAATTTTCTGGGGTAACTCATCACTTAGAAAGAAAGTTCCGACCGTGTAAAAGTGAGCAGTAAGAATAATATGTGGTGGTCACCTTCAGGTGTCATGTAGGTACCTGTTCAAGGAGCTAGGCATTTTAAATGTGCTGTCACAATACACTCTTTTGCTGATGAAATTCATCATAAATAATCCATCACAATTTGAGAACAGTGATGCACATACCTACAACACTAGAAGAAAAAAGAAAAAAGAAGAAGAAAAGAAAAAAGAAAGAAATATTGTTTTCAAGTGTAGTTGAATGATTAGGAGTAAAATTATAATTTGCTCATTAACAGTTACACTACTGGCCATTAAAATTGCTACACCAAGAAAAAATGCAGATGATAAATAGGTGTTCATTGGACAAATATATAATACTAGAACTGACATGTGATTACATTTTCACACAATTTAGGTGCATAGATCCTGAGAAATCAGTACCCAGAACAACCACCGCTGGCCGTAATAACGGCCTTGATATGCCTGGGCATTGAGTCAAACAGAGCTTGGATGGCATGTACAGGTACAGCTGCCCATGCAGCTTCAACACAATACTACAGTTCATCAAGAGTATGACATCAATTGGTCACTAGTTTAGTATTGGAAGGAAGTGTGGGTGTCAAAATCATAGAGGGACATCAAGAGATGAATAAAATACGAGGTTTGTTCAAGAAGTTCACGAACATTCACAATTACACGCCAGTGGTGTGTTGGAGCAAAATACAATTAGCACCCTTACACATGCCTGTGTTTAACATATAACTGCTGGAAGTTTCATTGTTGTATGTCTGTTAGTTATTGTTCAGTGCTGTATTGACTAGAATGTTGTGTTGCACAGTTTGCAAATTTCTAATTGGCAAAGTTAGAGGAGCAACATGTCTTCATTAAATTTTGCATGAGACTCAAGAAAACCTTTACAGACATACAATAAGTGATGCAGGAAGCCTACTGTGACATGTTCTTAAGCTGTACTCGGTGTATTAATGGTTCACATGGCTTAAAAATGGTCACCCATTAAGTTAAAGATGACTCTCATTCAGGACACTTTCGACGTCTACCAACAATGCTCATGCCAGGAATGTCAATGAAATTGCATGTGCCAATTGAAGACTGACTGTCTGAGAGATTGCAGAAGAATTAAATATTTCAGTTGGATCAAATCATGAAATCCTGACACAGCATCTTGAAATGCATTGTGTTGCTGCCCAGTTAGTTCCACGTCTCATGAATCTTCTGCAGTGTAGTCGAAACGACCTTGGCAACATTTGAGGAGGCAACCTTGGCAATAAGCAGCCCTCCTGTTCTCTCCCCATGTGATTTCCATGTAAACATCCTCAGCATTATCACTGAAATATAAACATTGTATCCAGTATTCATTCAGCCTTTAAACTGTGAATCAAGAAAAACAGTGTGTAACCTAAAGTGTCTTGCTTTGCTGTGATATGTGAATGGCACAACAGGCATTATTGTATTTCAGTTGCTTTATTAGATGTTAGCTTATATCAAGAACATATCTGCCAAAATCTCTTTAAAATGTTCCATGACGCCATTCGTGTGTGGTTGGTACGCAACTGCCATCCTGCAGATGATGTTCCATTGCAAAATTAGTTCTGAACCAAGTCTTGACTGAAAGACATTTTCCCCTATTAGAGATTGCTACACTTGGTGCTCCATGCTTTCAAGTTAAAGTCTTTTACAAGAAACCAGCATTTTCCAGAGTTTAGGCAGTCAGTACAGCCTCTGTCACAGTGTATCAGCTGAGCGAGCCAGTGTGCACTATTTCCCATTTGTTGTTGGGAATTGTGGACAACAGTCTAGACCAACCATTGTTGCATGAGTAGGTGTGTCTATCTGCAGCCTGTGCCTGCTTGCGTCACTTGCAAGAAATCCAGTCCAACAATATAGTATGGTTTCTTTCTGGTGAAACAACATATCTGAAGGCTGTGTCAGTGACAGTTATTCTCACAACACAGGTCCCTGTTAATTGGATTTCTTTTCCATCCATAAGCTTCAACACATGGCCCTTGAATCTGAGAACGTAAGTTCCGCATGGTAATAATGATTAGCACCTAATATCACAGAAAATGATGACACAGGACTGACTAGTGTCGGGACACGATGATTGTTCTTCTTCTTCCTGAAATGTTACTGCTTATGCAGGTCATTCACAGGGACTGTTCCAAGTTTCTCTTTTCTCCCACAGTCTGTCACTTAGCATATCCTCCCACTGCAGTCCTCTTTGGTTCACATCATCCTTCACCTGACCTCTCCACATTGATTGTGGTCTTCCAATTGGTCTTTGTCCAAAGTCTATCCATCATAGGTCTCTTCTTCGAAGTCTTGCTGGTCCCATTCTTTTAATGTGGCTGAATCATTTAACCTTGTTACTCTCCATAGTTACTTTTTGGGGCTTGATCTTTTGGGTGTCTTGCATTATTTCATTCCTTCTGCCATATCAAGTGTGGTGAAGCAAGCTGGGATAATTTTAATTCGCCTCTTGTTTTGCCATCTGCCTCCTTAAATTCGTTTTTTCACTTTTTATAGTTTACCATTACCATACATGAATATAATCTGTATTTTCATAACAGAGAAAGGTTGGCCCTCAGTTCTAAAGGATTTAACACCAGATCTCATTTTGTGCTTAGTTTTATGTATGTACACTCCTGGAAATTGAAATAAGAACACCGTGAATTCATTGTCCCAGGAAGGGGAAACTTTATTGACACATTCCTGGGGTCAGATACATCGCATGATCACACTGACAGAACCACAGGCACATAGACACAGGCAACAGAGCATGCACAATGTCGGCACTAGTACAGTGTATATCCACCTTTCGCAGCAATGCAGGCTGCTATTCTCCCATGGAGACGATCGTAGAGATGCTGGATGTAGTCCTGTGGAACGGCTTGCCATGCCATTTCCACCTGGCGCCTCAGTTGGACCAGCGTTCGTGCTGGACGTGCAGACCGCGTGAGACGACGCTTCATCCAGTCGCAAACATGCTCAATGGGGGACAGATCCGGAGATCTTGCTGGCCAGGGTAGTTGACTTACACCTTCTAGAGCACGTTGGGTGGCACGGGATACATGCGGACGTGCATTGTCCTGTTGGAACAGCAAGTTCCCTTGCCGGTCTAGGAATGGTAGAACGATGGGTTCGATGACGGTTTGGATGTACCATGCACTATTCAGTGTCCCCTCGACGATCACCAGTGGTGTACGGCCAGTGTAGGAGATCGCTCCCCACACCATGATGCCGGGTGTTGGCCCTGTGTGTCTCGGTCGTATGCAGTCCTGATTGTGGCGCTCACCTGCACGGCGCCAAACACGCATACGACCATCATTGGCACCAAGGCAGAAGCGACTCTCATCGCTGAAGACGACACGTCTCCATTCGTCCCTCCATTCACGCCTGTCACGACACCACTGGAGGCGGGCTGCACGATGTTGGGGCGTGAGCGGAAGACGGCCTAACGGTGTGCGGGACCGTAGCCCAGCTTCATGGAGACGCTTGCGAATGGTCCTCGCCGATACCCCAGGAGCAACAGTGTCCCTAATTTGCTGGGAAGTGGCGGTGCGGTCCCCTACGGCACTGCGTAGGATCCTACGGTCTTGGCGTGCATCCGTGCATCGCTGCGGTCCGGTCCCAGGTCGACGGGCACGTGCACCTTCCGCCGACAACTGGCGACAACATCGATGTACTGTGGAGACCTCACGCCCCACGTGTTGAGCAATTCGGCGGTACGTCCACCCGGCCTCCCGCATGCCCACTATACGCCCTCGCTCAAAGTCCGTCAACTGCACATACGGTTCACGTCCACGCTGTCGCGGCACGCTATCAGTGTTAAAGACTGCGATGGAGCTCCGTATGCCATGGCAAACTGGCTGACACTGACGGCGGCGGTGCACAAATGCTGCGCAGCTAGCGCCATTCGACGGCCAACACCGCGGTTCCTGGTGTGTCCGCTGTGCCGTGCGTGTGATCATTGCTTGTACAGCCCTCTCGCAGTGTCCGGAGCAAGTATGGTGGGTCTGACACACCGGTGTCAATGTGTTCTTTTTTCCATTTCCAGGAGTGTATTTGATTTTCTAATTTATTTTGGTTATTCCTAGTTGGTAACTTTCATTGTAGGGTGAAATCAGTAATTGTTTTGTAACTTAAATTCTGTTGTTGACACATAAATAAACTAACTGTAAACATTTGGAAGATGAAATGCTAGTAATCCGAAAGTATCTATTTAGCTCTATTCAAAATCATGTTAGCAGAATCAGCTCTTAATTAATTCCAAAAAAAATTAACAGTTTTGTCAAAAGTATTGTTTGTGTAACTATATTTGTTAATTTCATGATTTAAATAAATAATTCGGTCTAACTTTTGTAGTAGAAGGAACTGTTAAAGAGACGCAATTTTTTGATGTAGTCAGTTAATTTAATGAGTTAAATTTTAATTGTAATTTCTGTAAATTAAACTTCAAACAACGTGTAGTTTCAGCACCTATTATTGTGATGATATATAAGGGTCCGATTTTGGTCATGAGACAGTCAGTCCATGGCCAAGTTTCAGACGAGTAACTTGTGCTGGTTAGAACAACAACAATGCTTCAAATTAACTGTGAAATAAGTGTTAAACAATCAGACTGTGTGTAAAACCAGTGACAGTGTCTGCTCCATATGTACCTGACTATTCTTCAAGAACTGTGAACTTTGTGGTTAGGTTTTTCTGCTTGTAGCTGTTCAACAGTAAACTATCGTAGCAGTATGTGGAGTTTCGCCTGCAAACTACTAATAAGGCTATTGGGAAGTTTAAAAAATAGTGCACTGCCCATATAACTGTGTATTGTGGTGTGCAAGAGGAGGGGGGGGGGGAGGGGGATAAAGTGCTGTGACACACAACAGTGCACCTGTTGGCTACATAGTTTACAGTAGTCAGTGTCAGAATCCACAACCCATGTTTTTCAGCGAGTGTAGCAACGCAGTACATTGACACCGAGGACAACAAACGAAGAAATAAAGCAGGTGGAACCACTACACAAGGGTACCTTGTAGAGAGAGTGCATCTCTGTTGCATATTCTGCTCTGATCTTTCTTTGTCCAAGTCCAACATTCTGATCCTTGGCTGGTAATATAACTTGTATATCACGATTTTTGCTCTGGCTAGTATTTTCCAGTTTTTAATTATGACCCATATACAACAATAAAATTTTGAACAATTTTCTATTCTCTCCAAAATTCCATCCTTGATTTTTCCCTTTCTTGGTTAATTTACTTGCTAGATACTTGAAGGTATCTACTTCTTTAATCATTTTTCCATTGCAAGTTACAGCCTTCATTTTTTTTTCATTTTTTCTGCTAATTTGCTTACTTCACTTTTTGTTAAGCTCATTTCTACGCCTGCTTCTTTAACTAACTTTTCTTCTAATTTCTGTTCATTTTCTTCCCTAATCATCATATCATCTGCATAAGCTATGATTTTCATATCACCTGCTGCTGATGATTTTCGTATCATCTGCTGCTGACCCTTGACGAACTTCCCTTAGGATTTTGTCTGTGGCCACATTGAAAAGCACTGGTGTGAGCACACTTCTCTGAGAAACCCTTCTGTTTGTTATAAACCATCCTGATTTTTTGCTGTCAATTATAGCACCCTTCAGGCGTTTTCTGTACATGTTTCTGATTCACAGTTGCATTCCTTTTGACAGCTCCAGTCTATTCAGACCTTGCCATAAGTCTTCTCTTCTAACAGTGGCATAAGTCTTTTCTATATCTATGAATGCAACTACAATGTCTTTTCCAAATTCCCATTTTTTTTCTGCAACCTGTCTGACTGTAAATACGGCTCCTATAGTTGATCTTCCAGGTCTAAATCCTTGTTGTTCCTCTCTTAATTGTGGTTCTATCTTATTCAAAATTTTATGTAAAATTATCTCTTTGGAAATCTATATGCAGCGTCACAAAAGTGCTATTCCTCTGTAGTTCACATAGAGTGCTTTATCCAATCTCCACGAATCTTTCCATATGTGCATACTGTTCTCATTATTCTATACAGCCATGGAATTTTGATAGGTCCAGTGGCTTTGATCATATCCACTGTGATGTCATTTACTGCAGGAGCTGTGCCATTTTTCATGTCTATACAGCTTTCTCTACAGAAAAGATCTGCAGATCTTCTGTTTCTATTTCCTCTTTGCTGGTGATATCTCCTTCATCTCCCTCTAAATCACCAGTGCATTTGTTTCATTCCATCCTTCACATGGTTTCTGGAATTATTCTTTCTATGGGAAAGTGATTGTTCATGATGTCAATATGATTTCCTGACATTTTGGCAACTGTCATTCATGAAGGATTTTCATCTCTGATGGTCTCACCTCCATAGATGATTGCCTATTTAGTTTTCCTGATACTGACAGCTGGATCTGTAGTCAGAACCTACGCAAGGTGAGGGAGAATAACTACAGTTTAGTGGAGAGTTACATCATCTAGGACAGGGTGATAGGCTTTGACCTAAAATTGGCTGTAGTAATCAGCAGTTACCTGTTTTGGACAGAACTGCCCTGTTATTTGACATCTTGTAGTGTCATTGAACACTCTTCTTTTTTCACTATAGTGAATAATGTATTCAGCCTGTTCACAATGGAAGCATATTAGCATGTTATCCTCTCTTCTACACATGTACTGTTTTGTATGTGCTGACAAACTTGATACAGGAGTCCGTTTTTTATAGTCTAGCAATTGATGTTCCAAACAGCCACTTTTGGAACAAAATTGCAGAAGTTTTTTCCTCAATGGTCCTACATGTTTTTTGAAGTGCTGAATCTGAATTTCATGTCTGCTGCCTTGTAGGAGGTTGGGCTCACAACAAAAACCCATAAACCCTCAATATTTTTCCACCTTTTTTCAGTTTTCTCTTATACCTCAAGTACTATAAGTTTTTCAAAGATGAACTCTCTTCACAAAGTTGAAATAGATGAACTTTCCTACAAAATTCACAAGTCAGGCTTTATTTTCTGATGAGCAGTATCTGTGCTACAGAATGCTGAGAAAGCAGCAAATTTTTGGTCCTCCTGCAAAAAAGTCAGAAACGTTCACTCCCACCCTCTGAAACTTGTAAAATATACATGTTATCAACAAAAACCACTACATCATGTGAAAATACATTTATTTCTACAAGAGACCTGTGTAACATTTAATTTTTGTCATAAAGGGAGAAGAAGCAAAGGAAAAATTACAACAAACGCCTTCTACATCCTGTAGCCACCTGTTGGTGCTGAACTTTCAGTACATTACACTTAAAAGAGGTTCTTTTGAACGAATTAATGAGTAAATATATTTGAAGAAAACATTAACACTATATTTTCAACATATTAGGTACATGCCACTGATCAGAAAGAAGAATATGAAATCTTTGTGTAGTAATGTAATTGTGTCTTGAAATGAGAGTATGTCTAGCATAGGACTGGGTCATCACTTCAAGTAGGATATCTGTCTGGAAAATAAAGAAAGCATTTAGTGATTGAATATGAATATAAAAGACAGATAAGTTGAATAGTAAACTGTCAATGTGTGTAGAAATACCTATGCTGATGTCATGGGTTCTGTTTCTTTACTCATCTCCATTTGGCAGGCACTGTTTCTTCAGCACTAAAAGATCCGTGAGTAGAGTCTTGTACAATGGAAGATCCAATGACAGGAGCTGTGGAAGGTCCAGGCTGAACAGTGAGTTGTTGCTGCTCTTCAGCTGGAAAGAAAAGTAACTGAATGGTTAATGCTATCATAGAGAAAAATTGATTAGTAAAGTTTCTGAAAAATAGTACATGAATTAATACCCTTGGTCACCTCAGCTGCTTCAAGACAGTGATACTGCATGCTTCAGACAGTGGTACTGCAAGTTGCTTGTCCAGTTTGTCTTTGTCTTCCATATAAAAATTGTCATCAATGTTGGAGCACGATCCTTCACATTGCTAGCACAATTTTGTGCAGAATAGTCCTGCTCGCGTACACCCATACCAACCTTGACAATCTGTCTTGCATTTGCAAGATATAAGCTTAAGAAGTCTTTCAGGACGTAGGGGTTTCAGTTTGGTAATGACAGCCAACCCATATTTCCCACTTTCCTCCCCCACTACTCTGGATCAAAGAGTTTCTCATCCACTGCTGCACCTGATGGGCAACTCTGATGTGTTGTTGAGCTGCAGTTTCAGTGGGAGATATGGAAGACATTTTTCATAGTGCCTTGTAGAATGATGTCATGTATTGCTCATATCTCAGCTTGATGATTGTTGTGGTTGGTTGGTTACCACTGTAGAGGACAGTTATAAATACATCACCACCAGCTATTGTTTCCTTTGAATTGGCTGAGGGATCAGTGAATTTAGTAATGCATCATTTGAAATCTGGATTTCTGCAGAGGGTCTTGGGTAATTTAAACCTTGCCTTGATTGCCTAACATGGACACAGAGTCATAATCACTCACTGTGAGGAGGCAGAGTGTGTGGTTGGCAGCACTCTTCTCCACTGCACTTCCCAAATGGGAGAGGAGCTGAAGGGCTGTACCTCTCTCTGGACTGAGGGAATATACAATTGGGGTGATATGAGGACTTTAGAGAACCATCATTATGGCAAGAAGATCATCTTCCCCTGTAAGTCTTGTGGGCTGAAGCCACAAATTCTGCCATCTGCACTATCACTGTGTCTCCATCATCAGCTGCCCATCATTATCAAGATAGTTAGTCCATCCTTGTTTTTGTGCATTCAATAGAAAATTTACTTTTGAAACTGTTGTCAATCTTATCTCCACAAATGGTTTTTTGGTCAAGCTCCTCAAGCCCTCCACGGACTTGATAGTCTTCTGCCCATTCATTTACCCATCAAACACAATTGTCGCTTTTTGATTGTTCTTACTTCATACATCATGTATATATGAAATCACAAATTTGTTTGAAGGTATGCTCACTTGGCCATACAAGTGCAACAGAAGGCCCCCATTCATCACATATACTTTACTACTTGGACATAGAGCAATTAGGATGAAGATTGAAAAGAAATGGTTTGGCTCCCATAATCTCACTGAAACCCCTTGCTCCTGAAAAGCTTCTTCAGCTTATATCTTGCAAATGCAAGACATTTTGCCAAGGTGTTGATGAGCAGAATTGTTGTGTATGAAAGTGTGCCAGCAATGTAAAGGATCTTACTCCAGCACTGATGATATACGAGGGCAGTTCAATAAGTAATGCAACACATTTTTTTTCTCGGCCAATTTTGGTTGAAAAAACCGGAAATTTCTTGTGGAATATTTTCAAACATTCCCGCTTCGTCTCGTATAGTTTCATTGACTTCCGACAGGTGGCAGCGCTGTACAGAGCTGTTAAAATGGCGTCTGTAACGGATGTGCGTTGCAAACAATGGGCAGTCATTGAGTTTCTTTTGGCGGAAAACCAGGGCATCTCAGATATTCATAGGCGCTTGCAGAATGTCTACGGTGATCTGGCAGTGGACAAGAGCATGGTGAGTCGTTGGGCAAAGCGTGTGTCATCATCGCCGCAAGGTCAAGCAAGACTGTCTGATCTCCCGCGTGCGGGCCGGCCGTGCACAGCTGTGACTCCTGCAATGGCGGAGCGTGCAAACACACTCATTTGAGATGATCGACAGATCACCATCAAACAACTCAGTGCTCAACTTGACATCTCTGTTGGTAGTGCTGTCACAATTGTTCACCAGTTGGGATATTCAAAGGTTTGTTCCCGCTGGGTCCCTCGTTGTCTAACCGAACACCATAAAGAGCAAAGGAGAACCATCTGTGCGAAATTACTTGCTTGTCATGTGGCTGAGGGTGACAATTTCTTGTCAAAGATTGTTACAGGCGATGAAACATGGGTTCATCACTTCGAACCTGAAACAAAACGGCAATCAATGGAGTGGCGCCACACCCACTCCCCTACCAAGAAAAAGTTTAGAGCCATACCCTCAGCCGGTAAAGTCATGGTTACAGTCTTCTGGGACGTTGAAGGGGTTATTCTGTTCGATGTCCTTCCTCATGGTCAAACGATCAACTCTGAAGTGCATTGTGCTACTCTTCAGAAATTGAAGAAACGACTTCAGCGTGTTCGTAGGCACAAACATCTGAACGAACTTCTCCTTCTTCATGACAACACAAGACCTCACACAAGTCTTCGCACCTGAGAGGAGCTCACAAAACTTCAGTGGACTGTTCTTCCTCATGCACCCTACAGCCCCGATCTCGCACCGTCGGATTTCCATATGTTTGGCCCAATGAAGGACGCAATCCGTGGGAGGCACTACGCGGATGATGAAGAAGTTATTGATGCAGTACGACGTTGGCTCCGACATCGACCAGTGGAATGGTACCGTGCAGGCATACAGGCCCTCATTTCAAGGTGGCGTAAGGCTGTAGCAATGAATGGAGAGTATGTTGAAAAATAGTGTTGTGTAGCTAAAAGATTGGGGAATAACCTGGTGTATTTCAATGCTGAATAAAACAACCTCTGTTTCAGAAAAAAATGTGTTGCATTACTTATTGAACTGCCCTCGTATTTGATGTAGAAGATGAAGACAAATTGGATGAACACTTTGCAGTACCACTGCTGAGGCAACCAAAGGAACTACTTCATGTAATATTTTATAGCATTACACATCTTTACTAATCAATTTTTCCCACAACAGTGATCATTCAATTACAGTTTTTTTCGGTTGAAAAACAGTAACAACACACTGTTCAGCCTGGACCTTCCAGAGCCACTGACACTTTGCATTGACATTCTGTTGTCCAAGACCCTTCACATGGACATTCTTGTGTTCAAGACACTGCCATCAGAAAGTAGATGAGTAAATGGACACCAGTAGAGATACTTCTTCATAAATCTATAGTCCAATATATAACTTACCTGTCTTCTGTTTCCACGTTCTGTCACTAATTGCCTTCTTTTTTCTACAGATGGAGAACCTACTCAAAGTGCTAACCCAGTCCTGGGATTCACTCATTTCATGACACATGTACATTACTACATACAGATTTCATATTCATCTTTCTGCTCAGTAGCTTATAGCAAATATGTTGTAAATGTAATATGTTAACACTTTTATCAAACATGCTTTCCATAAATTCATTCAAAATGACCTCTTTAAGCTAAGGCACTGAAAGTATAGCGCTGATGAGAGCTAGACAGGTGGAGTGGTCATTTGGCTGTAGGGTACATAAGTGATCTGTCGTCATTTTTGGTTTGCTCCGTCTTCCCTTTTGAGAAAACTGGACATTACAAAGGTCTTTTTGTAGGAAATTTTATGTACTTTCATGTGTTGTAGGGGTGTTTGTTGATAACATGTGTATTTTACAAGCTGTAGATGGCAGGAGTGGACGTTTTTGACTTTTTCACCCAAGGGCCAAATATTCGCTGCTTTTCAGCACTCTCTAGAGCTGATACCGCTCGTCAGGAAATCAAACCTGACAAGTGAATTTTGTAGGAAAGTTTGTCTACTTAATTTTTAATAGAATGGTCATCTTCTATAAGCCCACAGTATTCAAGAAGCAAAAAATTTAAAAAAGTGCAAAAATTTTGTGATTTCATGCATTTTTGTTTGTGAACCTGGCCTCCTAAAAGGCAGAAAACAAGTTTGGATTCAGCATCCCAAAAAATATATAGACCCTTTGAGAAAAAAACTTTTGCAATTTTGTTACAGAAAAACCATCACTTGACTGGGCTAATATGTGTCATTGAGAATCTAGGATGTTATGTAATAGTTACACCATAAGTTCAAGGTTTCTGACTCCATTAAACAATGTTGGTTTGTCATGTAGGTAGTCAAAACCTTGGTGGAGAACATAATTCAGTTGCTCCAGTCCTGAGTGGTACTGAGTTAAGAGGGGTCTGCTCCTCTGTGGCAGACAGTGTGACTTTGGGAGAAGGTGGGAGGCTGGAAAGATAAGGCACACGGGAGATTTGTTTTTGTACAAGGTTGGGAGGATAATTACGGTCTGTGAAGGCTTCAGTGAGACCCTCGGTATATTTCGAGAGGGACCGCTTGTCACTGCAGATGTGATGGCCACAGGTGGCTAGGCTTTATGGAAGGGACTTTTTGGTATGGAATATGTGCAGCTGCCGAAGTGGAGGTATTGTTGGTGGTTAGTAGGTTTGATATGGAGAGAGGTCCTGATGCAGCCATCTTTGAGGTGCGGGTCAACATCTAGGAAGGTGGCTTGTTGGGTTGAGTAGAACCAGGTGAAGCAAATGGGTGAGAAGTTGTTGAGGTTCTGGAGGAATGTGGATAGGATGCCCTCACCCTTGATCCAGATTGCAAACATGTCGTCAGTGAATCTGAACACCAGGTGAGGGGTTAGGATTCTAGCTGTTTAGGAAGGATTCCTCTAGATGGGGCCAAGAATAGTTTGGCATAGGATGGTGTCACGCAGTTGGCCATGGCCATACACTGAATTTGTTTGTAGGTAATGCATTCAAAGGAGAAGTAATTGTGGATGAGGATATAGTTGGTCATGGCAACTAGGAAGGAGGTTGTTGCTTTGGAATCTGTTGGGCGTTGGAAAAGGTAGTGTTCACTAGTGGTGAGGCCATGGGCATTAGGGATGTTAGTATAGTGGGAGGTGGCATCAATACTGACAGGCAGGGTACCGTCTGGTAAAGGGACAGGAACTGTGAAGAATCGGCAGAGGAAATGGTTGGTCTCTTTTATATAGGAGGGTAGGTTTTGGGTAATAGGTTGAAGGTGTTGGTCTACAAGAGCACAGATTCTCTCAGTGGGGGCACAGTAACCAGACATAATGGGGTGTCCTAGGTGGTTGGGTTTAAGCCTTTAGGAAGCATGTAGAAGGTAGAAGTGCGGGGAGTGGTAGGGGTGAGCAGAGAGATAAACTCAGGCGAGAAGTTCTGGGATGGTCCTAAGGATTTGAGGAGTGACTGGAGATCCTGCTGGATTTCTGGAGTGAGGTCATTGTGGCAGGAGTTGTAAGTGGATGAATGTCTGACAGGTGGTGGAGTCCCTCTGCCAGGTAATCCTTGCAGTTTATAGCAACAGTTGAGCTTTGACAGCAGGTAGCATTATAAGGTCAGGATCAGTTTTCAGATGGTGGACTGTGGTTCTTTCTGTGGATGTAAGATTAATTTGCATGTTGTGGGATTTTGGGAATGATAGTAGGCAGATTTCAAGATTAAGAAATTCTGGAAAGTTAACAGGGGGTGGTTTGGAGGCAGTGGGTGTGGATCACAATCTGATGGTGGAGTGAACTGAGTTAGGCAGGATTCAACATTGGTCTTTGGTTAGATCTGATTAGTAGGGTTGGTGGCTAAAAAGTGTTTCCACTGAAGGGCCTGGGAGGAGGAGAGAAGGTGTTTAGCAAGTATATATCTGTTTGAACATGCTGATCTCTTTCATGTGAATTTCACAGTTAACTTGAGCATAGCTTGGAGCATTTAATGTATCATACAATGCAATGAAAAAGATACATCACTATTCACCATAGTAGAGGATTGTTAAGTCTCACACAGGTGCAAAAGACCTTGTAATGTAGAAAACGCACACACATTCATGCAAGCACAACTCAGACATACATAATCACTGTCTCTGGCCACTGAGGATGGACTGCAAGCAAGTGTTTTCACCTCGATTCCAGTTTGATTTCGCCATTTACTATCAACCCTGCTTCGTCAGGTTTCTCTTTTTTCCCCATACTTAATCTGTTCTGTCCTTTTTGTGCTTTTTCCCATCTATTTTTATATAATTTACATATTTTATGCCTTTTTAACCTCCACCAAGGATCCTTACTCCTTGCATCGGCACCAATACAGAAAATTTTCCTTATCCCACATATTATTCCAGCATTGCTGTTTGGTTCATGGCAGGGCTGGTCATAAAATATATTGAAATATTAATACTTTTTCCAAAAAATATCAATATTTATTGGTGATATTTTTTTCCTGATAATACTGATATATCAACATCAGAATGACAATATTGAATGCCAACATTTTAATGTTACAATTTTTGGTAAATATTTGAAATTGTTCTTTTGAAATTGTAGTGGGACATAGTTTTACTTTCACTCAGTGAAGGAGTCTTACTACTTTCTGAGCTTTTATCATTTCTAGCCTTTCTGTTTGTTTGTGTAAAGCAAGTGTATGAGGCATAAAAAAAGATGTCCTATTGCACTGTGGGCTGGCAGTTTGAATGCAATAACAAGATTTCCGATGTGGAGAAATAGCACACCAGATATATTTAAAAAATAAAATAAAAAATAAAAAAATTAATACAACTAGTGTGCTATTTCTTCAATCAGCAGTCTTCAAAAACAGTTACTGAAAATGATGAACAAAAATGTAAATGTTAAGATGTCTTTACAGTGCATGTAGATGTGTGAGGGGAAATGCTGATGTAGTCAGCACTTGGGACCACCAACAGAAACTGCAACGTTTAGCTTCACCACGCAATTTTGACATTACAGCAACTAGGTCTCTGGCACTGGCAGAAATGAAAAACAGGGAAGTCGATATGATGTGTTGTGGACAAGTCTGATATGTGATGAAACCAAACATGCAGTTACCATTCTTTAGCAAAGCAGTTATTGACAAGTGTGATCATGCACCATTTTCCTTTCAATTCTTGCTCTAAGGGGGCAGGCAGGCTGCTAGCTTGTTGATTTACAAAATACTTAATAATAAATCAATACTTAAATATACAGCTCTAAAATCAGCAGTGTTTTTACAATGTGCAGCTAATATTTTTATAGGCATGTAAGTCAATATTTTTTCCATCTATATATCAATACTTAATTCAATATATTGAAAGCTGATAATGGCATTTTTTAAAAATATTGAGATTTTTAAAAATATCAACCGTCCTATTTCATGGAGTGACTCAGATGGCCTTACCATTAAATTACTTATCTCCAGATGCAACCTCCCCTGCCACAATGACCTCCATCTCTTCAAATTCTGCCAATCCATAGGCCTTCCAACCTAATCATGCAAAATAAAGTAAATCAGGCCCAAACCCTCAAGCAATACCTCATCTCCATTTGTAAAATTTTCTTGCTCTGTAGTCCCAAATTCCTGTAGCCCACCTCACAAACTGTAATCTTTGGCTGCCAGGAACTAGAGCAGCATGCGAAACACAACCTCAAAAAATTCTCCAACCTGTTCACCTTCTACTCCCTCCTTGGATTACCATTATCCACCACCCTTACAAAAGTCTCTAATCCTCCCCCACAGCTGACAAATCCTGTCTTCAGACCTACTACATTTACCACACCCTCACCAGTTCCCTCCCATCACCATACAGAATCCAGAACCTAAATACACCCAAAACACAGTGATGAACCTTACCTCCAAAAGCCCTTTCCAAAAGGCTCACCTTTTGCCCCACTCACAAATTCAATTATGCAGGACTTGTAAAAGACCTTCCCTCCTTCTCCCAGTCCCTACAGTGGAAACACTTTCTTACCACCAACCCTACCAATCACACTCCACCAAAAGCCACTGTTGAACCATGCCTGACTCAGTTCACTTCTCCATCCAACTGTGATCCACACCCACTGGCCCCAATTCACCCTCTTTTAACATTCCAGAATTTCTTAACCTCAAACTTCCTCATCATCATTCCCCAAATCCCTCAACATGAAAACTTATAATCCTACTTGCCAATAAATGCTCCACCACCGTGATTTTGAACTGCTGGGATTACCTGGTGGAAGGACTCTGCCAGCTGTCAGATCAGTCCACCTACAGACGTGCTACAGTGACCCCATAGCAGAAATACAACAGGATCTCCAGTCTCCCCTCAAATCCTTAAGCCCATCCCAGAACTTCTCCCCTAAGTCTGTCTCTCTCCGCACCCCTACCAATTCCTCCATTCATACTTTCTACATGCTTCCTTAAGTCCATAGACTTAAGCACCTAGGATGCCCCATTGTGGCTGGTCGTAGTACCCCCACTGAGAGAATTTCTTCTCTCATGGACCAACACCATCAGCCTATTACTCATAACCTACCCTCCTACATCAAAGTTACCAAACATCCAAACATTTTCTCCACTGATTCACCACAGTTGCTGTTCACTTACTATAAGGTGCACTACTTGTCATTATTGATGACACCTCCATCTACACTATCATCCCTAATGCCCATGGCCTCGCTACTACTGAAGACTACCTTCACAATACTTGACAGATTCCAGACCAACAACCTCCTTCGTGATCACTATCATCAACTACATCCCCTCTCACAATTACTTCACCTATGAAGGTATCACCTACAAATAAATCCATGGTATAGCAATGGGCACCTATCCTATGCCAACCTATAGAGGAATACTTCCTAACTACCCAGAATCCCAACCCCCTCACCTGGTTCAGATTCACTGACAATATCTTTGTAACCTGGGCCAAAGATGAGAACCCCCTAACCACGTGGCATGTTCCTCCAGTAGAGTGATGAATGGTGCTGGTTTCAGCCTGTCCAGCCCATGTTTCGTGGCCTGGCCCATATGGGCCCTCCTAGTCCACTAGGCTGGTGAGTACGAAGATGGCGTCGAGTGAACATTTTTCATGTAGTGATGTCCCAGTTTCTTTAAAAAGTGATACTGAGTTTTGTAAAATTTGCATGAAGAAGGTCAAAAGAGGTATCCTGTGTGCCGACTGCAAGTACTGGTACCACGATAAATGTGTCCAAGTCAATTTGAAATATATAAAAGATGAACATGACTGGACATGCCGACAGTGCTTTGTAAGTGCCACGGAAAACGAAATAACAAACATGCTAAAGACAAAGAAAAAATAATAAGTGTGGTAACATATGATTTAGTATCAATCAATACAAAATATCAAGAAGTTCTAAGAAAATATCAAGAGCTGGAAACTAAATATAAAGCAGTGGATTGGAATTATCACCTAACTCAAGACAACGCCGTTGTTAATAGTCATTCCGCGCAGAAAATGTGGCGTGTGTCAAAAAAAACAAACAAGCAAGAACTACACGTAAGTACAGCCCCAGTGATACCATTATCAAACAAATTCTCAGCACTAGTAGCGGATTGTGGTAACACAATAGACATAAACAAACCAGAAAGTAATCACAAAACTCCTGCCAAAGAACCAAAAAAGAACTTGCCAACCTTAAGATGCACCGAAGGGATCCTTCTGTATGCCAACAGTCATGGAAAAGATCTATCCAAATGTTTTCGAGAAAGTATGCCTTCGAAGCATTCAGTTTTCGTGAAAATCAAGCCTGGTGCAATGTTAAATGCAGTGGTGAAGAATATTACAACAGAAACAAGTCAATTGGACAAAGACGCTCATGTTGTGATTATTGGCGGCGGAAACGATGTGTACAAAAACAAAAACAAGACAGCTCCGCGAGGCTTCTGTAACATATTACCAAAACTATTTCAAAAGAGCATTTTCATCACAAACGTGCCAGTGCGACATGATTTACCACTGTGGTCGTGTGCAAACAAAGAGATTTGACACTACAATTCCAAGCTAAAGAAACTGTGTGATAAATTTAGCCATGTACATTTGATAGAATTAAGTAAGATGAGTCGTGATGAACATACAAAACACGGATTCCACTTAAACAAGAAAGCAAAGGCCAAGCTAGTTTCCCACATAAGCAAACTAAGAGAGAAAGGCAGTGTGGAGAAAGCTCCAATTGCTCTGGGCTTCAACAGCGAGACTTTTTTAGAATAAAGGACCATAATAATAGTTTTCAGGGATGTATTTCGGGTATGACTGAGTCCCATGCGCTCAAAGAAAAGCCAGGTTGTGAAGTAAGTGCTCAGTCATTGCAGATCAGTTCCAAAAAACCAGTGTATGCAAAATGTCGTAAAAAGTGTAACTCAAACAATTTTGATTCGTCCAAGAAGGGATAACACCCTTAAAGTTAATGCTCTGAAATGTGCAATATCTCAGAAACAAACTAGACATTCTACAAATATTCATAGAGGAACACTTGCCACATGTACTAGTAATAATGGAACATGGGCTAAAATGCAGTGAAATAATATACTATAGATTAGAAGGTCACATACTAGCAAGTAGTTATTGTAGGCAAAACCATAAAGGTGGTGGTGTGGCAATTTATGTTAATAAGGATGTAGAAGCTAAAAAATTTCCTTTCTTGAACACCACACCAAAGAAGAATCAATTGAAATGACAGGTATTGTACTCCACAGTAATGATCTTAAGTTACCAAAACATAAAGTGATTGGAGTGTATAGGCCACCAAATGCTGATGTAATGCTGTTTATGGATAAACTTAGAAGTGTTGCTGGTCAGGCTGGTTCTAATGACCTTACTCTATTAGGTGGCTTTAATATAGATGCAAACTCAAATAGTATAGTAACTTGAAACTCAGTGATGTACTGACCACATACAATCATGTAAATATAGTGAACTCTTTACACCAGAGTGACGGACATATGTTCCACTAGAATAGATTATGCTATAATCAACAAAGATGTTTTAGATAAGGTAAATTACAGTAACTTAAATTTACTTTATTCTGACCACTTCTGTCGGGTGATAGAATACAAAAATTCAGTTGTGCCTAAAATAACAAAAATTGTGCTACAGAAACGAATGCTGAATACCCCAAATATTAATGCTCTCAAAGACAAACTAGCGAATGAGAAATGGGATTCTGTGTACCAGGTAAAAGGTTTGGATGAGAAATGGACAGAATTCTACTCAACCCTATTGCATCATTATGAATATAGTTGTCCAGTCAGAGAAATCCAGAAAGTAGTTAAACACTGTCAAAATGGAAGTAATCCTAGACTAAAACTCCCACCAAATCTGATTAGGCTCAGGCAGCAAGTACATGATCTAAACCGGCTTTATAAAGCTACTACTATGCAGGTTTTCAAGGCAAAATACAATAGGGCCAAGCAAACTTTTAAAACTGAAATTGTTAATCTACGGAAGCAGATTAACAGCAAAACAATAGAACAGTCTGACAACATAAGCAAAGCATCATGGAAGCTGATTGACAAACACTGAAAAGGTCCCAACAAGATGAACATGGAACCACTCAGCATAAGATATGACAGTAACATTATAAAAAACCCAGATACTATATGTAATATTTTTAATAACTACTACATTTCTGGTGAACAATCAATGCATATTACAGATTCATAGGTAGAGATCTGATGCCATCTCACACAGTGTACCGAATTTGAATTTGTGGAAGTGAATGAGCAAGAGGTCCGCAGGGCAATATACATGCTAAAGAAAAATTTTTGATCTGGATTGGATGGTGTATCCAGTGCTATTACTAAAGCGTGCTTAAAAGAAATCTCTAAACCTCTTACTCACCTGATGAATTGCAGCATTAGAGAAAACATGTATCCAACGGTTCTAAAAATGAGTGTAGTGAAACCAGTTTATAAAAAGGAAAGTAAGGAAGAAGTCTCCAACTATAGACCAATATCATTAATTCCCACTTTTAGTAAGATATTCGAAAGCATTATCCTTTCTCAGCTAAGTGCCGTTTTCACAAAACATAAACTGCTTATAGATTCGCAGCATGGATTCAGAAAAGAGCTAAGTACAACCACAGCAGTTACACAGTTCATTCATGAAGTTTACTGTCTGTTCGATCGGAAGATGCAGACTGCAGGTATATTTTTGGACCTGACAAGAGCATTTGATATGGTAAACCATAGGCTACTTCTTAAAAAGCTAAAATCTTATAGTATTGGGGATCAAGCCATGAATCTTCTAACCACATACCTGTTGAATTGTAAGCAAAGCACTAAATTTTCATACAAACTAGATAATAAAATCATGAACTCCCAGTCCACCAGTGAACCTGTATTACAATGTGTACCACAGGGCTCAATCCTTGAACCCTTTCTCTTCCTTATATATATTAATGACATTGCACAACCCATTAACTCCCATATTGTAAGCTATGCAGATGACACGTCAATCTTATTCTATGGTAGCGAATCTAAAGAGCTAGAATCTCTTGCTACTAGTGGTGTAACAGAAGTAACAAAATACTTCAATGATCAGGGACTCAAGGTGAATGTCACCAAATCTCAACTACTGATATTTAAAACAGGCAGTTCTCATCGCAACAATATGAATAGTGTGTGTAATATCTCTGCAACAGAAAATGAAAATTTGTGGTGGACATACCACATTTATTTCGCATCTGGAAAAGTCAGTAGTGCCATATATCTCCTCAGCCAGCTCACAAAGATAGTTCCTAGCCAAGCACTGAAATTAGTATATTATGGAACACTTTACCCCTTTCTCAATTACAGAATTGAACTATGGGGCTGTGCAGCTGATGTACATTTAAAAAGAATACTACTACTACAGAAAAGAGCAATAAGACTTATACATGGGATGAGACATAGAGATTCCTGTCGTGAAGTGTTTCTGCAGCATGAATATCTGACAATATATTCTCTGTACATCTTCAAAATAGTTGTATTTTTTATAAGTCAACCAACAGAAGCTATCAAGGGCAGTGAGGTACATGATCACAATACTAGAACAAAGTGTAACTATTTCCGTAACAGAACAATGTTAAAAATGACTGATAGAAGTCCATATATCAGTGGTTTGATTTGGTATAACAAGTTACCAAACTCTCTAAGAAAGTACACGGGAAATGTTTTTAAAACAAAATTAAAATCTTTTCTAATAGAAAAATGTTTATATTCTTTCAATGAATTTTAAGATAGTGATTGTAACATGAGGCATTAGCATATCAGTTGTAATGTGATAAATGTAAAAAATAGACATAAGAAGCAACAGCTACAGAATATAGTGTATTTTATAAGTATAAATATAACCATAGTATTAAGTCTGACGTTTGCAAAAGCCATCGTTATGATGGCTCCACGCAAAGAAAATGTAAATAAATAAATAAATACCAAAGGGCCAGAGCCAATGAGCTTATGCGGCCTGGTGGCCTGCCACTTCCCCTGCCCACTGGAGTGTGCATTGTGGTTACTTGTGGTGCAGCCTGTTCCTTAACAGCCCTGCTGTGTTACGTTCTAAGGCACCCCGCCCACCAACATGAAGCATTATTTCGACTGAATTCAGTCTGTCACAGCAACTCAATGAAACCATCAACACAGTCCATTTTCATTTTACATGTTGACTGAATTATTCACTACTTCTTTTCAAGTGAAATCAGTGTACAGTTTTTCTGTTGTTTCAATCATGTTTTCATTCTTTCAACTGAAACTGTTTCATTTGACTGAGCATTAATTTTTCTGAGTAAAACCAGCCTTTACTACTTTCATTAGAGATGTGTACAGATTGTTCCATGATGATATTTGTATCTGATGATGGTAGTAAGCCAAAACTGGTAATGAGAGATTCATGACATCTGTGATCAAGGCAGAAAATTATAAATAATGTTCCCACCATGATCATGGAGTCATATACAGACTTGTCTTCAATGAGCACTTTTATGAGTTGAGTTTTGGCAGAAGTATACATCCAGGGTGTAGACATACCGCTAGAAGGCAGCCCTACTTCCTGGGAGTACATGGGGTATGCCAAAGTAAGATCAAGTATAATACATGTTCAGTTAATCATGTACTAAATAGCCTAATTTGTCTTTTCATCATTCACAGTTAACTAATATATTACTCTAGATTAAACTGTTACAGATACAGTTAAGGTGATGTATTGATATGGGTACAAAATTGAGCCTAAAAGTTCTCTTAGGGGAATGTGAAGAAAAGAAAGGAACCTTTCCAAATTTTAGAGACTGTCTGCATGCGTTTTACTGGTGTGGGATTTCGGTTTGGTTGTAGCCCAAGGAAACACACTCATTCCTGGAAGACTCA
This sequence comes from Schistocerca piceifrons, assembly GCF_021461385.2. NCBI lineage: Eukaryota > Metazoa > Arthropoda > Insecta > Orthoptera > Acrididae > Schistocerca > Schistocerca piceifrons. Next base: position 26,244,379 of record NC_060141.1, read on the forward strand.
GTATATTTCATACAGACATCCACATTAGAACAAATCATACAGAGAACTGAACAAGCAAGATGCTGCGGGCTGTAAGGTTGCCAAGTCAAAGAACTTGTGATGGCAGAGATATGTTGTTCATACTTGTCGACACCAAACAGCCCCCCCCCCCTCCCTCCCTGCAGTGTAGAGCATGGTTTGAGCGCAGTGGAAGGGTGGCCTATCTGGTGGTGAAGGCAGTGAGGGAGACGGCAGTGATGAGATGGGTTGTCCATCTGCGGAGGCTGTTCCGGCAGGGACCACACTGGGAGGTCGACGTGGAACTCCTGTAGGTCGTGTGGGTGGTCAAGGTGTCAGCCCATGCATGAGGATGGAGTGGTATGGTGAGGGAATGTGTCCCCCACATGATCAGCTCACAGCATTTGAGCTGTAACCCTCCCTAAAGGGACAAGGAAATATATGCAAAAATGCATTCAGATGTCGGGAAGGGGGGTGGGATTGTAGGGGAGGTAGGCTGTAACAGCTCCCCAGGGAGGACAGGGTTTTCACCATAGATGATCTCACTCACGGTGCCCAATATCTGGTTTGTACAATGACCGTAGGCCAAGGAGAATCCACGGAAGGGCCTTGGTCCAAGACTGTCATGACACCACAGTGCTGTCTTGAAAGTGCGACGCCACCGTTCTACCAGTCCTTTTGCTTGGGGTGGTAGGCACTCATGTGACATTTATTGATACCACACAACTGGCAGAGTTGGGCGAAGAGTGCTGATTCAAAATGCTGTCCCTGATCACTGGTGATGGTAGTGGGGCAGCCGAAGAGGGAAATCCAGGAAGAAACAAAAGCCTTAGCCACGATTTCGGTGGTTATGTTGGTGAGAGGTACAGTCACTACCCACCGAGATAAGCGATCAATGCAAGAAAGAACACAACAGAAGCCCTCTGAGGGTGGGAAGGAGGCCAATGAGGTCCAGGTGTATGTGGCTAAAGCAGCCAGATGGAATGTCAAATTTGCAGAGAGGTGGAACAGTGTGCCCGGTGACTTTGTTGTGCTGGCAGGTGATGCAATTCCGGGCCCAGGTCTGACAATCGCACTTTATGTCTCGCCACACGAATCATTCAGACATGAGGCATGTTGATGACTTAATACTGGGATGTGCTAGAGAATGTAGTGTGTTGAACACTGTACGGCAGAGTGGGTGGTAATGAGGGGTCAGAGGGTGCTGGTGGAGGAGTCGCACCAGACTTCCTCTCGGACACCGGCGAATTTTGCTTTGGTGAAAGACAGCAAACTGGAGGTACTGTTGAAAAGTTGCTGTGTATCCTCATCCTGGTTCTGTAGGGACACAAGGTCGGAAAGGTTGATGACCGTTGAGATGATGCTAATGCGGTAAAGGAAATCTGCAATGACATTGTTGGTATCTTTGATATGGTGGACGTCAGTAGAGAACTGAGAGATGAAATTGAAATGCTGAAAACAACAGGGGGGGGGGGGGAGGGTCGAGAGGGGGGTTGCATATGGCATCTGCTACTGGTTTATGGTCAGTCAGGATGTGGAAAGGTCAGCCCTTGACACTGGGGCAGAAGTGTTTCACCGCCTCATGAATTGTTAAAAGTTCGCAATCAAAGGCTGAATATTTTTGTTGGGTGCATGAAAGTTTCTTCGAAAAGAACTGAAGTGGCGTGACCACGTCATTGTGGCATTGTTGTAGGACTGTGCCTACTGTGGAGTTACTGGCATCTGTGGTGATGAAGAATTCAGTGTCCAGGATTGGATGAGTGAGGGTGACAGCTCGTGCAAGAGAGTCTTTCGGGGCCTGGCGGGCTGCGCACGTTAGTTCCATCCACAGAAGACGGTGCATCCCTGAAGTTTGCTTGCCAGTGAGGGTGTTAGTGAGGGCGGCCTGAGTGTCAACTGCTGCAGGCAAAGGTTGATGGTAATAGTTTATCGTTCCCAGGAACCAACGGAGCTCTTTGCATGTAGTAGGGAATGGCATGCACAAGATTGATTGCACCATCAATTCAGGGGATGGGGTGGAGAGGGGGTATACCGGCTGCCGAGACTGTGTACCACAAGAATTGGACAGATTGTTGGTGCAGTTGCAGTTTGTCAGTGTTGATCTCGACTCCGTTTGATGAGAGAGTGTCATTTACTATCATGATGTGGCATTCGTGATCTTGCACAGATTTCCTGAACATCAGGATATCATCAAGAAATACAAAACAGAAGTTGAACTGGAGTAAGAGGGAATCAATAAAGCATTGCGACGTCTGGGTGGCATTTCAACCCAAATGACATGAAATGGTACTCGCACAACTGACAGGAATGATAATCGGCATTTCCGGAATGTCCTCAGGTGCGACTGGGACTTGGTGATAAGTGCATTTGCAATCCAGTATGCTGAAAATTGTAGCACCCACGAGAAGGTGAGTGAAGTCATAAATGTTCAGTATAGGATAACTGTCCATCTCAGTTTAGCGTTCAAGTGTCTGTAATCACCACACATACTAAAGAAGTTGTACTCTTTAGGGGTGAGGTGTATAGGTGATGACCAGTTACTACCAGAGGGCTGTAAAATTCCCAACTCAAGAAGTTCCTGTGTTTGCTGGCGAGCTGAGCATAGCTTGAGTGGGTTAAGGGGTCAAGCCTTGTGGTGAATAGGTGGGCCCTCAGACGTGATGATGCGCTGAACAGTTCCATTCATGACAATTGAAACTGAATGTTCAATGACTGTGAATGGGCGAGGTGTGGTATCAGTTGATTTATTAGGATTACATGCCTTGGAAGCAGCATAGTTTGCTCAAGAGGGAAATGGCAGCGAAAAAGTCACATTTTTGTTATGCTTTCACCTGCGTGGATGGCAGTCTGTGAGTTCCAAGTGTCAAGACGGGCATGAGCAGTGTGCGTAGAGGCTGTCTATTGTCCATAGTGTGCAAGAGAGGTGAGCTCGGTGGTGGTGGTGCTTCTGGCACGTGTGGAGCTATGGAGTGAGCCATGCAAGGAGGTGTGAGAGGGGGGGAATGTTTATCAACACACTGAGCGTGTGCATGCATGGCAGCAAGGGAAGGGTCAGAGCCCGGATGGCTGGATTGTCATAAGGCTTGTGAGTGTCAGTTTGTGAAACAGGTGAAAGAGACATTGAGCAGAACATACTTGATGGGGACGTGGGAGGAGGGGGTAAAACTGCATGGTTGAGACTGGAGTCACACAAGATAGGTGTGGTGTTGCTAACCAGTGTGCTGTTGTTGGTGGAGCTGTCAGGGGCGGCAGATGGAGGCTCAGGTGTTGGCACTGCTGAATGGTATGAATTGATGTGGGCAGTGATCGCAGCAAGCTCATCCTTGGTGTGTGCAATGCTATATTTCAGAATGGAGTTCTCACAGCGGAGGGCAGATGTCTTGTCACTTTCCACCAGGACATGATTCACAGTTGCACAAGTCCTGCTCGTGAGAGCCGTGCACTGATGCATTAAACAGTCAATGGCATTTCCAGTTAGAGCAGCTGGCAGAACACAGTCACCCAGGATGTGAGGGTTATAGGTGTGGTGAAACAGAGAATCTCGAATGACATTTGGAGACAGGTGGTGGTGTGATAACAAGTCAATTCCCAGGATCAGTTATGTGATGTCTGCCACATGGAAGACCCAGGGGAGGGAGATGCCATTAGTGAGGTGGAGTTGAAGCTTGATGGAGCTGCAGGTCTGGAGTGTAGATGAGTCCACGGCTCACAGGAGAGAGCATGTGCACGAGAGGGGGCATGTGACCATCGAGTTAGGTACGATTGAGACGTCACCGCCTGTGTCCACGAGAAAGTTGTGACTCAAAGAATAGTCTTTGACGTAAAGGCGGCCATTTGTCATGACAGAGGTGTGGATGGAATGTAGCATAGGTTGGCGCTTATCAGATGATTGGCTTTTTGGATGCTTGCAAGGGGGGCAGCACTTTTTTGCGTCATTTCCGAATATGGTGTGGTACCAGCAGTAAGGGTACGTTGGGAGAGGAGGCAACTGATTGCCCTCTATGTGTTCAGGTTGGTACAACGGGGTGGTCGGCGCAGGCACGATATGCAGCGGCTCGGTGGGCAGAGAGTGCATGTGCTGGATGCTAGGTGGCACAGCAGCCTGGGGAGCAAAGCACGGCCTGCCCCTGCCTGTAACCGGATGAGCTACTGGTGCAGGAGTGCCAACCTGTTGCGTGAGCTAGTGCTGGTGGCACTGTTGTGGGAGTGAATAGACCTGATCAGCCATCCGCAGACACAAACTGATGGATTCCAGGGCATGGGGGAGGAGATGAACCTGGAGATATGCAGGTAGTTTTGATAACTGTAATGACCAGTGTTTTGTCCGGCAACATCTGTGTGCTGACCAGGAGGCATAGCCGGCGCCAAAGCTGGGACATGGTGCGGTCACCAAGATGTTCCTCATACAGTATTCACAGCATGCAAGAGGCGCTCAATGGTAGTCTGTTTCGCGTACTTCAAAGTTAGCAGCGGTGTCAGAAGTAGGTCACAGATCAGGTCTGTGTGCCTGTGCAGTTGAGTCATGAGGCACAGGAATTTTGAAATGTCATTGGTGACACGGTACAGTTCAAACAAGTTCTCCACCACTGCAAACCACTTTGCTGGGTTGCCCTCGGATAGTGGAGGCACGGTCAGTAAGAGTCCTGGTGGCGGCGACAAAGGCACAGTTAATCCTGTATCTGAGTCCCTCGTATCACTTGTATGACTGGACCGCCATGGTCAATGCAGATGGCACTGCGTAGGGTGCGAGCGAGCAGTCTGTGAGAGTGGATGAGAATGGCACCGAAGCACTAGGAAATGATGCTGTAGAACTGTCTGATGAAATGTTCAGGACACGGAAGTCCGATACAGATGGTATGGCAAGGGCCATGTGAAAAGTGAGCGGGTTAATGGCTGTAGCCGAAACCCCCTGCAAGTTTACTTGCGGTGGTGGTGTGTGTGTGGGAAGGGGGGGGGGGGGGGGGGGTGGAAGAGTGGACATGCGTGGAGCAGCACAGTAAAATTTTCCCACCAGGCTGCCGACATGACAAGCTGGGGCATATTCAGAGGAGCGAGAACCACAAGTAGCATCACTATGCGGCACATTGTTCACATCAGGTGGGGGTGGTGGTGGTGGTTGTTGGGATGTTTAAGGGGGACTAAACAGCTAAGGTCATCAGTCCCCCATTCCAAAAACTATAAGGTGCACTGAGGGGCCAAACAGTTACTGGGAGCAGAAACTGGCCTGGAAATGTTCATGATATACACTGGGCATTGTCCACTTTGTAAACTGATGCAGTAGTAAAGCACCGCAGGAGCATGTTCGGTACACGTGGTCTATCCTAATAAAGGTGAGGTTGCACACAGCACTGTTGTAATGGCAACGCAGGTGGCCAGCATCTGGCACATAGTTTGTACCTGAAATGCAGAATCCATGTCAGCATGATGAACTGCAGGAACTTTGCTCTCCTCATTATCATTCTCAAAATGCAAGTGTCGATGCATACTCGGTGGAGAGGCAAATCCTAAGTCTGCTGTCACATGTTGGGCTGTTGTGTGGCGAAAGTCTTGAGGTGACAAAACTGCAGGAAATGTGTTGTAGAATCCAGGTGGTGGTGAAGCGATGAAATGTCCTGCTGTAGGTGCAGGAGATTTGATATTCATGTGCTGCATGGCAGGATACATGGCCAAGCAGAACAAATGAAGGTGTAAACTTAATCGAGGTCATCACTGTGGGGTTTTGGTTGGGTTGTAGCCCAAGGAAATGCATTCATTTCTGCAAGACTCAGTGTATTTCATACAGACATTCACATTATGACAAATCATACAGAGAACTGAACAAGCAAGATGGCATAGGCCGTTAGGTTACCCAGTCAAAGAACTTGCGATGGCGGAGATATGTCGACACCACACTGGAGAAGTTTGGTGATGTGCATCAACTAAATATCACTTGAATCTATCTCTTAAACACTTATTGAGCTCTTTATCTGTGTGCATAAATTACATCACGGACTATGTATGTGCAAAACATAAGCATGCACACAAGCCTGTTCACATTTTTGACTTCTGGAAAGTAATATTTACCAATGGCTGTATTTATTGCCCAATATATGTTCATGGAAATGTGGTTCTGCATTGAGCAAACACAAATCATTATTGTTTAACACCAAAAGATTTTTTGGTGAAGTTTCACCATCATCAATGGATTCATTTATTATGTTAGTATTGTATCAGTGGTGCCACAAGTTTCCCCAAGTGAAATTCCCTGATATTTCCCTGATTTTCAGACAAGTTTTAGCAATTTACCTGACAAATTTTGAGATCTCAAGGGTAAGTTAAGATGTAAGCTGACAATCTGTCTTTGCAGCTACTGTACAAGAAACAATAGTACAAACAAGGAAACATCTAAAAAAAAATTGCAAGCAGATGGCGTTTCCTGATGGGAGCAAAAATCTTAAGTACTAACATCAACATCTTTTGTAATGAACTGTTTTTTGATTGAAAAAGCAATCTGTAAATGTTTTTCATTAAGATCAATGACGTTATTTTATTTCAGTAACATGAAACACATTTGGTGATAAAAATATGTATTTCCTTGGAGTTGCAAGACAGATTTAAAATAACTTCACTGATTTCAGAAATAACCTCAGAAAAAGGTAAGCCTCTTGAAAAAGTGTATAAGGTGGGGAAGAATTGTGTAAACCAACACTGTAGGTGACCGCCAACAAAATTTTGGTTCTGTTATGTTTGTTATTGTCGGTTATTTTACAGGTATTTTGTGATTTTTCTTCTTCATATTGTCCATACTTTCTAACATATAAACAACTTCTGAAGTTCCAAAATGTATTAGAACAAATAAAATGCCTATAAATGCCACACTGTACAACATACTTGCGGTGAAACAGTCACAATTCTGAAATCCGTCACCCATAGCCTCTGGCCTGCTGTGGAGCACTGCAGTCCTGGGTCCATGGATAAACCATGAAAATCCACTGTATTACGCCTCACACAAACAGACCTGGCCTAGATAACACTTACAGGGCCTGCACATTAGTGGGAACCGAATGGCTTCAGATTGGCAGGCCCGATATCCACAAATACAGCCTGCGGTTTCGGCCCATCGCGTAAATCCACTCTTGTGGCCAGCTATACATGACCCACAGACAGCATGTTTATGAAACGAGACCATGGTGATCAATCCATGCAATTGATAACATGATCAAATACTGTGAAGATCAATATGAATGAGGACAGGCAGCAACTTCACTGTAAAGATGATTGCTGAGCTGCAGCCAGGCACATAGAAAACACAATTACACTCTCACTCCTAAATTTTTAGCCATAGCTTTTGTCAGAAAACAAGAGTACACACACATTCACACAATCACTCAGACACAACTCAAGCACACATGACCGTTGTCTCTGGCCACTGTGTCTACAGTCTTGCAAATCAGATACAAACAAACCATTCCTCATGGCTCCCTGCCACTCGTTGGCAACTGCTAGGCTAGTGGCAAGAACTGGTGACAACACTGACTGTGAGCTAACGGGAGTGGTAGGAAGGAGAGAAGCAGCAGTAATGTGGGAGTAGGTAAGTGGCACATGTACTCAGCTGTATCCAGCCAGCAACGATTCGTTTCAGATCACTAAACAAACCATTTCATATACTGAGACAAAAATGAGATTTTTTTCAGTGTTTTTTTTTCAAATTTCTTTGATATTTCCCTGATGTGTTTGAAATTCCCTGATATTCCCTGATTTCCAGAACCTGTAGTAACCCTGTGTATACTGTTGTTTAAATGGCTTCCTGACAGTGCAGCTCATACCTTTCTCAAGTTTGTCTTCCTTTTTTTTCTGCTTTTTCATACCTCTGGAGGTTGTGTAAACTCTACTTCTTAACATGCACTGTGTCACTGTTTATCAGACATTCACATGTTCCAAAGCATATTTGCATGCTAAACAAGAATAATTTGTGTTTGGTGTAGGCACTATCATGTTTCCATAATTATAGAGACCACCAGATTGCGAACTCATGTTAATATCCAGGAAACCAAAAGAGACACACAGATGATGCTGTTGGGCTGAGAAATTGGGTCTTTAGTTTCTTTCTGAACCTGACTGGAGCATTGTCTTAGCAGACAAAAGTATGTAAGCAACCATATATCGAAAGGATCTAATATTACATTGTGCTACCCAGTAAAAATATTTGCAGATGTGCTTCATAGGTAACTGCATTACATGTTTCTGTTTAGTTCTACATTTATTTTTTTTCCACAAATTCATTGAATTCTACTTGCAATCCTTCTGCTCTGTCCTATCTTCAGTGTTTCTGTTGTTCTATTCTGCATTGCTACATCATAAATACGTGAATATTTAACTTGTAAAATTCTTGGGCATCTGGCTGGATCAAGTCATAAATTCTCCACGATATTTCAATAAACGGACTCACTGCCATCTGCAAGTGATCCCTGATGACTGCTGCAGGGACCACCTGCAGATGGGAACAAGTCAGTTTATTGAAATATTGTGGAGATATTATGACGTGACCCAGGCAGACACCCATGAAACCAATGTGTTAGAAATACGCTCAGAAAACATCAGATCATGTAACATGGATATTTCTCCACTAGACTGACAAAATGAATACTACATTCAAGATCATTTATCATTCCTGCATACCAAGAGAATCACAAAATGAAAGTACAGGCTTTTATAAAATGTCATTAATATATGTGTGGTGTCTGCCAAAAGTGAAGCACACTGCTGTCATCTGGCGGAGACGTGGCATACCACACAACAACAATTACAGTGCATCAGACTGGTAGGTGTTGCCCGTATAGAATATGTTCGTTCCATCTGAAGTTGAAAGCAGGATGCAACTCTCGTGCTGAGCATGCGCTGCAGCACTTGCCACATCACTCCAAAGGGTGTCCTGCCTAACACCTCAGTGTAAATTAACTTGCAACCCATCTTTGCAACATGAAGTTCTTGGAAACGTATGTAAGGGATCAACAGCAGTTATCAACCTTACATCAACATTGTAGCAAAGTCATCAGCGCCACTAAGGGTTCTTAACATTGAAACAGCGAAGGAAAAGTTACTTAAAAGAGAATTTATTCTTCATTCAAGGCAGAATGAGTTGTCAACAGTATGGAAATATTTTTTGGGTGTACATTGTCCACAATCAAGTGAATATGATGGTTTTGTGCAGCACAAATCACGTACTTTTGTTTATTGCTTCAAAAAAGAGTCATCAACATCAATGTTAATCAATTACAAATGAGTTAAAAAGAGAGGAACTCTTGAGACATGGAAACACTGCATCAATGTCTACAAGAATAAAATCTACTGTTATTAGTAGTTATGTATGACGTAAATTACTATAATATTGTTAAAGATGAAGGGTTAAGGAACTTATTTAAAGATCTTTTAGATATGGGCGTACAGTGTGCAAAATCTGGATGTGTAAATGTTAACAATATCCTTACTCATCTGTCAACAATTTCATGGAATATTTCTGAGGCAGCTGAAAAAAATCGAAGCAGATGTCCAAAAGGAAATCAAACGTTGCTTAGCAACCAAAGCATGTGCCTTTGAAGTGGTTTTGTGGCGTGATAAATACACTAAAACTGAATAGATTGCCATTATATGACTCCCAAAATGCAGATTAAATCACTTGTTTTTATGCACAGTGGAATTACTGGCTAAAGATGCTACATCTTGTCTTAATATTCAAAGAGAAATTTTGTCTGAATTAGCAAAAAGTTGATAAGACATTTCTGCTGCAGATTTAGAAGATGCAACATTTTCAACATACCTGGTGGTTAATATCAAATCAACCCTTTTGCCATTTCAACCGCTCCCGTGTATAAGCACACTGCACTGCGAACATGCTAAGACATGTGTTAGATGAAGAGAGATTTTTCAGAGAATTTGCACCACAAACACTTATATTAGTAACAACTTCAACAAGCATTGTAAATTACTTCAAAAAATTGTTTGAGTAAGCCCCTCACCAAAATGGTAAAGTCCATGACAGATATCCACTGGAATACCATCGTGAATATGATGAGAGTCTGTGACAAATGCCATTGACAAGATCACAGTCATTTTATCAGAACAGAGTCAAATGCATCTGTAGCATCGCTAGTTGCTCCGACCGAAGGTTTGTTTTAGGATAGTTTGCTGTATGTAACTTTTGGGGCTGACATCTAGCGGCCTACCTGGGAGACACACGTGCATCTGTCACTGCCTGCCATGGGAAGGCTATTCAATGTCTCTTACTGAACATGTACATTCACCACCTATAAGAATCTAAATAAAGGATAGTAGTTTTTGTGTACTCGCTTTCAAAATTTGTATACTGCACTTTGTTATTAATAGAAAGGTGGTGTGAAAATCTCACCTTTCTAACGGGCATATTTTCAGAGATAGAAAAATTTACTTTAAAGTTAAGAAACACTACACTTAAGAAAGGAAATTTATGTGGTAATATTTATGACTTGTTTTTGGTTGTCAATTGAAATACTCACCTGAGGTATCAGGGCACAGAATTATTTAATTGAAATTTAATTTAAAAATTTCAAATACCTTACAATTTTCATAGTGTGAAATCTAGAATAACTTCAGAACGAACTATTAAAATGAGTATTTATTTTATTATGTGTTATGTGAGCCTGTGAGTATATGAGAGTGTGTATGTGGGACATTCATCAAATTTCGATATTGCATTATATACCATTTTAAGTAACATGCAAGAGTTGCACAAGACTGTCATGGGAAAATGATCCTGGGATTTACCTCCTTTGCTGAAGACGTATGTCTAGGTGTGATTGCTATTGTAACAGAGCAGCCAGAAAGCCAGCTCGAGCAAAATCTGTATCTAAGGAATACTTTCAGAAGATATTGTCGTTTCATTTTTGTTTATTAAACATTACTATAATATTTGTATGACAGATTGATGAAAATGTGTCTGTGTATAAGGGTTGGTGCACACCAGTTTTGGTGTGAGTATGATCATGAGCGAATATTCTGATTGGCAGTCACTATGGTCAGCCAATCAGAATTGAAACGGTTCCCACTTGTTACCTGATAGTTATACTGGGAGTGAAGCTGGAAGAAGGGAGTTGCTCGCTAGCTTTGAACATGGATGGTCATGTTACTAGTGCCAGTAAAGATAATGTGTAAGATGAAGAATTACTTAGTGTTTGAGTTATTGGTGAGGTAAGTCGATAGCAGTTGTTGTTTGAGGAATGTTTGGCGAAATTTCAGAGGTTTTGACTAAATCTGTTGGACAGATATACACATGTGAAATATTGGCCTTCATAGAATCTGCATGGCTCATTTCAGTATTCAACTGCTGAGCATTTTTGGCAAGTAGTTTCTTTTTTAGAAATCCACAAGAAGGACCGAATGTAATAACTCATATTAGTGGTGAAATTAATGACTGTGAAAATGTTGTATAATTTGAGTCCGGTTTGGACGGATTTCCGGCTGCTGTGCATGTGAAATGTGTGTATGAACTGGAAGAAAATAGCCAATAGTTTAAATGTGGACTGAATAGTACCTTTTCTTTGGTTATCAAGGACAAAATAAACATTACTATGTGGAAATTTCAGACATTATTTTCCATAAGCCACTCCATTTTCTTACTGCCCAATAAAATTGGATGACAGTATTTCTACAGAAATTTCTTTCATAACTAGAGTTGTGTGGCCTTAGTAATTGTAGATATTAGGTGGTGTTTTTTTATCAAAGCTGCTTTTACATCATCTTGTGAGTATCTACATTGCCGAGTGAAGGGAGATTGAGCAGATGCCGTTCTGAGGTAGGTGAATTTTAATTTGTAGCCTGCAAAGTGACAACAACAAGTATACATGTGAGAAATTAAACCCTGACCCCACGCACAACAATTAGAAGGCTGGAATAGAGAACTTTGATTTATTTCCTCTCAAAGTTTCAAGACATCACTTAAAAGCTTCAAACAAATAAGCATAAAATATTCCATTTTGTTTTGGTAAGGTATTATGATATGCTTGCTCACTGCTTCATTCCAGAAACTACACCATCAAGATCAATGGAACTAGAGTTGTTGGTATGTATTCCTTCTGCTTACTTGTTAACAAGCATTTATTGCTGCTAAAGGAGATTGCTGTTTGGGTCTTATTTTATACCACACACAGAAATCACAGCAGTTAACCATAGGACAGAATCTTTTCTGAAAGAGAAGAGATTCATAACAAATATCTTGTCACAGCATTTTTGTATCCAAATATCCAAAACCTGAAGAATCTGAAGCCAGGGGAGAGACAGGAAATGTATAGTATTGTGTGTAGAATGTCTGATGCATTAAAGGATGGTAAATTGGAGTTGTGCTACCAGTGTGATGTACTAGCATTTGTTTAAGTAACTATATGCTTTTCTGAGCCCTTTGCCCTATTTTTCCCATTTTTCCTTATGTTGAAAAATTGATACTCTGGTTGTTGCAAACAACCACAACACAAAAAGAGTGCACACCCTTTTGTACATTACTTGTCTGCTTTTTTTAGATTCAGTCAAAGATGGTTTGTCCCCTATGGAACAAAAGAAAAGTCAATTTGGTAGTTTGATAAGTGACACTTGCAAGAGAAGCAGCGGTATAGAAGATGAAATTTCACATTACTTAGCAACTGCTTACTCGCAAAATGAGGATCCATCTGAGTTACTGCCATACAGGAGAGTAAATAAAAAAGTTTTCAGAGCTCTTCAAGTTAGCTCAAACTATACCACTAACCCCTGAAATAAGTGTATCTGCAGAAAGAAATTTTATCTGAGAAGGGCCACTTGTCAATGAGAAAAGATAATTACTGATCAGTCCACAAAATGTTAATGACCTACTGATTCTGCATAACTTATAATTGGTAAGTTTTATTCTGTAGAAACTGTGTAATTTCAAAGAGTGTTTTATTTGTATGGTGCAGTTCTTGTTTTCCCTTAGAAATTTGTGGTGCCTAATGCTTTATTCTGTTTCTTCAGTTCTAGGAATAGAGGACTGAGTCTAACAGTGAGGCAGTTCCACTCAGCAAACATTGATATTTATTTTACAGTGCAGCAAACTGCTCTTCAAAAATTGGTTTGGGAGTATATTACTTTCTGTAATCCAATTTCAATACATTTGGAGTTCAAAATGTTGCAGTTTTATTTTTCCAAAGATCTGCATGTAAACCCTATCCTTTATCTCAGGAGAAAGAATCCAACCAGCTGAACGTGAAGTTCTTAATTTTCAGTTCTTATTACAGTACTGAATACCAATATTGGATTTTCATTGTTGTCCATTTAACTGACCGACATCTTAGATTACAGTATTTTATGTATTCATTTTATGAGGAAAATCATGAAAGAAAGAGCTTTGACTATAAGGCCTACCTACAATGAAAAAAATGTGGAAACAAGGGGAACTGCAGGTTTCTTTATAATCCCAGCTTTTATTTAGTTCAAGTCTGTTACTGTATCTTTACATATTATAAAAGTGTTTGTGACACTAGTAACAACTACAGAATATATTTACTGTGGATACATTCTTGTAATTATGTGTCCCAATTCTCAAACAGTGCAAATCAAACGTACATTGTGAGAATTAAAAGCGCTGCATTCTCACAGAGAGGAGTCCCTGATAATCACAGTTATTTTAATACTGGATTAACTCATAGTAGGAATCACAGAGCACAAAATGTGAATATGTTTTCTCTCCCCATATATCTTAAGTCATTACAAACAGATGCAAGATCAGCACATGCAGCAGTACCACAAAAAGAGCACATGGTGCAGCAGAGTGGTAAGTCAACAGGCTGGCAAGATGGTCTGTCAGCTCACTGCTCTCTCCTGGTGGTCTGTGTTCAGCTTGCCAGCCCAGTGAGCCAGGTTGACCGGTCCATGGCCTGTACAGGCTAGGCCACAAAACACAGGCTTGGCAGGCTGAAACCAGAGCCATGCATGACTCTACTCAACACATTCCCCCCATTTGGTTCACCTGGTCCTACTCAACCCAAAAATCCACCTTCCTTTATGTTGACTTCCACATCAAAGATGACTGTATCGATAACTCCATCCATATCCAACCTATCAATCACCAGCTTGCCAGCTGCCACCCACTCGACACTAAGGAATCCCTTCCATATTGCCTAGCCACCCATGACCATCACACCTGTACTGATGATCAGCTCTTTCCACTCACTGAGTTCTTCACAAACCAAAATTACCCTCCAAAACTTGTACAGAAACAGGTCTCCTGTGCCCTGTCTCCTGCTTCCCACCATCTGGCCACAAAGGAGTGACGCAGTACTACCCAGGATTGGAGAAACTGAATCACATGGTCCACCATGGTTTTGACTACACTTTGTTGTACTCTCAACTATCCTTCCAACCCCTCCCACAGAGGTACTTGGCAATCCATCCTGATCCATTCCTACTCCATCTCTTCTCCCAATCCCCTGCCTCAAGGCTTATATCCCTGTAATAGACCTAGATTCAAGACCTGCCTCAAATATCCTTCCATCACCTCCTGCTCCATTTCAGCTGCAACTGTCACGTATCTCACCAAAGGCAGAGCTAATGTGAATGCAGTCATTTGATCTACCAACTAAGCTGCAACCACTGTGCTGCCTTCTACATGGGGATGATAACAAACAAGGAAACTTCACAGCAAACATAAACATAGCCAAAGCCTTGCAGAAAAACAAAAATTTCCCGAAGCAAAATGTTGTGTGAGGAGGGCTATGTGAGAGGCGTTCAATGAATTACAAAGTAAAGTTCTATGTACTGACTTGGCAGAAAATCCTAAGAAATTTTGGTCTTATGTCAAAGTGGTAGGTGGATCAAAATTAAATGTCCAGACACTCTGTGGCCAAAATGGTACTGAAACAGAGGATGACAGACCAAAGGCCGAAATACTAAATGTCTTTTTCCAAAGCTGTTTCACAGAGGACGACCGCACAGTAGTTCCTTCTCTAGATTGTCGCACAGATGACAAAATGGTAGATATCGAAGTAGATGACAGAGGGATAGAGAAACAATTAAATTTGCTCAAAAGAGGAAAGGCCGCTGGACCTGATGGGATACCAGTTCAATTTTACACAGAGTACGCAAAGGAACTTGCCCCCCTCTTGCAATGCTGTACCGTAGGTCTCTAGAAGAGCGTAGCGTTCCAAAGGATTGGAAAAGGGCACAGGTCATCCCCGTTTTCAAGAAGGTACATCGAACATATGTGCAGAACTATAGACCTATATCTCTAACGTCGATCAGTTGTATAATTTTGGAACATGTATAATAACTTTTCTGGAGACTAGAAATCTACTCTGTAGGAATCAGTATGGGTTTCGAAAAAAATGATCGTGTGTAACCCAGCTTGCGCTATTTGTACACGAGACTCAGAGGGCCATAGACACGGGTTCCCAAGTAGATACCGTGTTTCTTGACTTCCGCAAGGCATTCGATACAGTTCCCCACAGTCGTTTAATGAACAAAGTAAGAGCATATGGACTATCAGACCAATTGTGTGATTGGATTGAAGAGTTCCTAGATAACAGAACGCAGCATGTCATTCTCAATGGAGAGAAGTCTTCCGAAGTAAGAGTGATTTCAGGTGTGCCGCAGGGGAGTGTCGTAGGACCGTTGCTATTCACAATATACATAAATGACCTTGTGGATGACATCGGAAGTTCACTGAGGCTTTTTGCGGATGATGCTGTGGTATATCGAGAGGTTGTAACAATGGAAAATTGTACTGAAATGCAGGAGGATCTGCAGCGAATTGACGCATGGTGCAGGGAGTGGCAATTGAATCTCAATGTAGACAAGTGTAATGTGCTGTGAATACATAGAAAGAAAGATCCCTTATCATTTAGCTACAATATAGCAGGTCAGCAACTGGAAGCAGTTAATTCCATAAATTATCTAGGAGTATGCATTAGGAGTGATTTAAAATGGAATGATCACATAAAGTTGATCATCGGTAAAGCAGATGCCAGACTGAGATTCATTGGGAGAATCCTAAGGAAATGCAATCCAAAAACAAAGGAAGTAGGTTGCAGTACACTTGTTTGCCCACTGCTTGAATACTGCTCAGCAGTGTGGGATCCGTACCAGATAGGGTTGATAGAAGAGATAAAGAAGATCCAATGGAGAGCAGCGCGCTTCGTTACAGGATCATTTAGTAATCACGAAAGCATTAAGGAGATGATAGATAAACTCCAGTGGAAGACTCTGCAGGAGAGACACTCAGTAGCTTGGTATGGGCTTTTGTTGAAGTTTCGAGAACATACTTTCACCGAGGAGTCAAGCAGTATATTTCTCCCTCCTACGTATATCTCGCGAAGAGACCATGAGGATAAAATCAGAGAGGTTAGAGCCCACACAGAGGCATACCGACAATCCTCCTTTCTGCGAACAATACGAGACTGGAATAGAAGGGAGAACCGATAGAGGTACTCAAGGTACCCTCCGCCACACACCGTCAGGTGACTTGCGGAGTATGGATGTAGATGTAGATGTAGAAGATGTCTGTCCTTATGAATGTCCTCCAACAAACTGTGTTCATGAGGCAGCTGGATCACCACGCTGCTGAACATGCTGCTCAACACAGTGTGCTTCACTGTAATGAGTGCTTTGCTGCAAGTACTACCTGGATTCTCCCAACCAACACAATCTATTCTGAACTGCACAGATGAGAACTCACCCTGCAATATATCCGATGTTCCCATAAACCCCCAGATCTCAACCTTCAGTAGCCCTTGTCCTCCACCTACCTATCCGATTCCCTGCTCCCACTCCAACCTACACAGCCTTCTATTCCACCAATGCACCCACTAGTCTTTCTCCTCTCCTCTACTTCTCACATTTTCTGCCCCCCACCCTCCCACCCTCAAAAGCACTTGACTACTCCTAACAGCCTTGCCAAGCTCCCACCACATTCCTGAAAGCTCCAATAAGCAGCATTACACCCTCCCCCACTCCTACCCTGCTATTCATCCCTCTCCCTGTCGCAGGCTCCACCTTACCTCTACTACCCAGACTGCATCTCCAATTAGACACAGTTGCTCGCAGTCTGGCCTCCATGGCCAGAGACAGTGGTCGTGTGTGTGTGTGTGTGTGTGTGTGTGTGTGTGTGTGTGTGTGTGTGTGTTTTCTACATTACTGGCCATTAAAATTGCTACACCAAGAAGAAATGCAGATGATAAACGGGTATTCATTGGACAAATATATTATACTAGAACTGACATGTGATTACATTTTCACACAATTTGGGTGCAAAGATCCTGAGAAATCAGTACCCAGAACAACCACCTCAGGCCGTAATAACGGCCTTGATACGCCTGGGCATTGAGTCAAACAGAGCTTGGATGGCGTGTACAGGTACAGCCGCCCATGCAGCTTCAACACGATACCACAGTTCATCAAGAGTTGTGACTGGCGTATTGTGATGAGCCAGTTGCTCAGCTACCATTGACCAGACGTTTGCAATTGGTGAGAGACCTGGAGAATGTGCTGGCCAGGGCATCAGTTGAACATTTTCTGTATCCAGAAAGGCCCGTACAGGACCTGCAACATGTGGTTGTGCATTATCCTGTTGAAATGTACGGTTTCACAGGGATCGAATGAAGGGTAGAGCCATGGGTCGTAACACATCTGAAATGTAACGTGCATTGTTCAAAGTGTCATCAATGCAAACAAGAGGTGACCAAGACGTGTAACCA
The DNA here is from genome assembly GCF_021461385.2 of Schistocerca piceifrons. Classification (NCBI taxonomy): domain Eukaryota; kingdom Metazoa; phylum Arthropoda; class Insecta; order Orthoptera; family Acrididae; genus Schistocerca; species Schistocerca piceifrons. The sequence goes on from NC_060141.1 coordinate 26,262,084, forward strand.
ATGGCGCCCCATACCATCACGCTGGGTGATACGCCAGTATGGTGATGATGAATACACGCTTCCAATGTGTGTTCTCGAGCATTTCGCCAAACACGGATGCAACCATCATGATGCTGTAAACAGAACCTGGATTAACCCAAAAAAAGACGTTTTGCCATTCATGCACCCAGGCTCGTTGTTGAGTACACCATCACAGGATTTCCTGTCTGTGATGCAGCATCAAGGGTAACCGCAGCCATGGTCTCCAAGCTGATAGTCCATGCTGCTGCAAACGTCATTGAACTGTTCATGCAGATGGTTGTTGTCTTGCGAACATCCCCATCTGTTGATTCAGGGATTGAGACGTGGCTGCACGATCTGTTACAGCCATGCGGATAAGATGCCTGTCACCTTGACTACTAGTGATACGAGGCCGTTGGGATCCAGAAAGGTGTTCCGTATTACCCTCCTGAACCCACTGATTCCATATTCTGCTAACAGTCATTGGATCTCGAGCAACGTGAGCAGCAACGTCGTGATACGATAAACCGCAATTGCGATAGGCTAAAATCCAACCTTTATCAAAGTTGGAAACATGATGGTACGCATTTCTCCTTCTTACAATGTTTCACCAGGCAACAACGGTCAACTGCTGTTTGTGTATGAGAAATTGGTTGGAAACTTTCCTCATATCAGAAAATTGTAGGTGTCGCCACCAGCACCAACCTTGTGTGAATGCTCTGAAAAGCTAATCATCTGCATATGCATCTTCTTTCTGTCGGTTAAATTTCACATCTGCAGCATGTCATCTTCATTGTGTAGCAATTTTAATGGCCAGTAGTGTACATTAGAAGAAGACCCTTTGGCCAAAAACACACATGTTTAGCAGTCTTTTTCTTGTGCCTGTCTCTGATTCAACATCTCCTCTATATGGTGAGTAGCAATCTATCCTTTTCAAATCTTGTCACTATTCCATTTCTCATTGTTTGATATGGTATCATGAGATTAAATTTTGTTGCCATTCATTCAAGGAGTTATTTTCACTTCTGTATGAGAAACAACTGTAACATTTTTATATAAATAGGTATTTGCTGAAAATATTCTACAAGTGTAATCGGTACAGTTGCGTGGAGCTCAGTGCTCTTTGGATCACAGTGTTACTCCATGAACAGACCAGTTTTTGCATTATTAATGTAATGTAGATTCACTTATGTCTGAGGACTCATATGAGTAAGTTGATGTAACACTCATAAACTTTTGTATAATAGGTGATTATTGGCAGCTGCCATGACTGAATTTTAAATTCAAGTAAATTTATATGAAATATAATGACTCAATGAGCAATAGAATTAAGTCAATTTTTACTGGAAAGTGTCCTGCTCATTCCGCAATATATTCTGATTAACGTTTAAAAGGTGTGTAGTGGTTTTATTTCAAGTAATACAGATTCATCATTATAGCAATGAAAATAATCAGTTTCAATTATTGACAATGTAATGTAACTGGATGGATAAAAAAATCTACTCATCAAGTGGCGGCAGGAGAACGCACTCATATAAAAGAAGGTTACACTTATGCAAGCTCTCCAAGGCAGTGACTCCTTCTTCCAGCAGAAGAGTTAAGGAGAAGAGAGAGGGGCTGAAGGAAAAGGACTGGAGAGGTTTAAGAAAAGGGGTAGATGTGAGAAAAGTCACCCAGCACCATAGGTAGGAGGAGAGTTACTGGATGTCGACTGATTGTTCCACTGTCCCCAACTAATTGTTGGGGACTGTATCAGATGAGATTTAAAAATGATGTTTTCAAATCTCATGCAATACATCAATAGTAAAATCCGGCATTTTTCAGATGATGCAGTTATCTATAATGAAGTACTATCTGAGAGAAGCTGCATAAATATTCCGTCAGACATTGATAAGATTTCAACAATAAGATTTCAACTTCATGCAGAGATTGACAACTCACTGTAAGTACTCAGAAATGTAAAACTGTCCACTTCACAAAGTGAAAAAAACATAGTATCCTATGACTATAATATCTATGAGTCACTGTTGGAATCGGCCAATTCATACAAATACCTGTGTGTAACACTTTGTAGGGATATGAAATGGAATGATCACATAGTTTCAGTCATGGGTAAAGCAGGTAGTAGACTTTGGTTTATTGGTAGAATACTGGTGAACTGCAATCAGTCCACTAAAGAGACTGCTTACAAATCACTCATGTGACCCATCCTAGAATATTGATCAAGGATCAAGTGTGTGGGACCAGGACCAGATAGGACTGACAGGTGATACTGAACATATACAGAGAAGGGCAGCCCAAATGGTCACAGGTTTGTTTAATCCATGGGAGAGTGTCACAGAGGTACTGAAGGAACTGATCTGGCAGACTCTTGGAGACAGACATAAACTATCCCGAGAAAGTCTAGTGACAAAGTTTCAAGATATGGCTTTAAATGATTACTCTAGGGATATACTACAACCCCCTACATAGGCTCACACATGGATCGTGAGGATAAGATTAGAATACTTAATGCATGCACAGAGGCATTCAAACAATCAATCTTCCACTTGTAATGGATCTGGAAGATGTGTTATTTTCTACCGGATTTGTTGATACCAAATCTAATGAGGGAGGTTGTAAATGTTTTCTTATATTTTTGTCAGAATATTTTTTTGTGAATTGTAATTTGCCTTATTTTATGCTAATTTGCTTATATGTTTGAGAGTGACAGCGTATTGATTACTATTAGTAGATGTGACGAAGAATATCAAAGAGACTGGTTACAAGTGGAAGCTTGTGTGTTGTGTGAAATGTCTTTGATGCTAGAGTCGTCTTTGACCGTAGTCAGTCAGCAGTGAATTCTCAGTGTGTGTGACAGTGGAACAATGTGGAGGTCGCCGTTATAATAATTTGCTAGTGAACAGGAAAAATTATGTTACTACTTTTTTTATATAAGCATCAAGAAGGAACTACATCGAAGAAATGGTATTTGAAGCAGCAAAAATGAGGCAAACGCATTGAACCAGGTCATTTCTGCAGCCAACGAAACTGCATTGTGGAATGATACTTTCACTAGATGACTGAAGCCAACACAAAAAAGACAAATATCATCTTGCAAACATTTCACGGAAAAGTGAGTACTGTCACGAAATATGCTAAATTCAAGCATATAAAAATAATGAGCATATTTCACACTCCATATGTGGAAGAATCAGAAAGAAACCCTAATAACTGGTACAGTGGGACATACTCTCTGCCAAGCACCTCGCAGTGGTCTGCAGTCTATAGATGTGGATGCAGATGGCCAGAAGAGACTTGGACCATTGCTTTTCTGAATTCCTCAGATGAAAACTCTTCCTACAATATATCCTATGTTCCTGCAAACCCCCTGCCCTCAAGCTGTGCTAGTGCCTGTCCTCCACCTACCTACCCTCTTCCCAGGACCCATTCCAGCCTACACTGCCTTCTATTCCAACAACACACCAGCTAGTCTTTCTACCCTCCTCTACTCATCTACTTTTCCACTCCCCTTCCCCTCCCACCTAAACTTACCTCCTGCATCTATCAGCTCTATCCTGTCACCACTACAATCCTGCATGCTCCCACAAGGGCCACTACACTGTGCCCCACCCCTACCCTGCTATGCCTCCCCACCAAGCCTCCTCCTTACCCACATCAGCAACAGACTGCTTCTCAAGTCAAGCACAACTGCTGTCATGTATGTGGGAGATGTGCTTATGTGTGTTTTTTTACTTTAGAAGAAGACCTTTTGGCCAAAAGCTCAAATGTCTTTTTGTTGTGCCTAACATCAATGTTTTAAATTTTTTTACTTATTCTACAGTCATTAGACCCATTTCTCTGGATAGTACACTAGCACATCTGTTTGGAGGATCTCCTCATTATGTATATATTGGAATGAAAAGCTACCTACATCTAACCAAATCCAGTCCTCCATAACAAGTTCAAAAAATGGTTCAAATGGCTCTAAGCACTATGGGACTCAACTGCTGTGGTCATAAGTCCCCCTAGAACTTAGAACTACTTAAACCTAACTAATCTAAGGACATCACACACATCCATGCCCGAGGCAGGATTCGAACCTGCGACCGTAGCGGTCGTGCGGTTCCAGACTGTAGCGCCTTTAACCGCTCGGCCACTCCGGCCGGCCCCATAACAAGTGCTGCAGTGGAAGGTTTAATTGAATCCCACAACAACCCAGTGCATGTTTATTTTTCACGGACTGTTTTAACAAATATAGTAGATAACATAAATATCAATCAACTCTTGTTTCTGATTTTTTTAGTTAATGTTTTACTTTTAGCATGGGTGACCAGATACTCACTGTCACTACAATAACATTGTTCAGAATTTAACACAATGTTAGCATTAGGCTGGATCAACTAAACAACCATTAAAAAAAAAACATTGCTACTAACCAAAAGGATGTCAAAGTGAAATCAAATTTGAAGGGCATATTCATGCATGTTGGGACAAACTGTTCAACATAGCAGTGAGGCCGAAATCATTAGTGAATGTCAAAACTTGATTCGTACTGACAAATCTTTTTATATTAAATAACGACTGGTAATAAATGGTATTTTGCACAGGAGATCATTGAGTGACTCTTACATAGATGAGATAAATGATGGAATTAGTGATCAGTGTGATAAGCCTGGTGTGGTATTTATAAACCCAAACAAATTTATAAATAACAAATGCCTGAGTATAGATGGTGTACATCTAAATAGGCTAGGCTCAGTGACTCCGAGTAAAATGTTTTTGGACGTTTGCAAAATCACCAAAAATCAGGAAACTGACAAAGTGTGGTGGAAGGGATGTTAAAACTAAAGAATCAACTGAAAATTTTAAAAAAAATATATAGATATATTCCAACAACTGATTTACTTAAAAGCATTCAAAACAGCAATAAACATTTTCTAATGCATTGGAATAAAATGGAACAGCCTCAGATTTTTGTAACCAAAGTTATTCTAAAATTGTTGAACTTCAAGTTTTACTTTCAGAATGTTCAAAGTTAAAAAATTGTATGTTTAAATGAGCATTGGCTGACAAAAGACAGTATAGGGATTCCAAACAAAATTGAACATTTTACATTTGCCAGTAGTTTGTGTAGGTAACAGATCTCGTGAGGTTGCTGCATCCTTCAAATGACTCAATAAATTTTAAAGAGAGAACTGAGTTCAACTGTTTGAATGAGGAAGGTGATTTTGAAAGTTGTGCTGTGGAGATAATTGATTTAAATACTGTAATTGTATCTCTGTGCAGAATTGTCCTGGAAGTGCTGTAACAAAATTCTTTTTATCCAAATTTCAATGTTTATTAGAAAGGCTTCAGAAAGACAGAAAGAAAAAAATTGTAATAGCGGCAGACTTCAATATAAATGTATTAAATAATAATCATGACACTGTAAATTTTTGTGACTCAGAAATATGTTTTTCATTTAAATTTCACTCAATGTACTAGAAGAAATAGCCACTCTGAAACATGTATTGACAATATTCTGACAAATTATAAGTTTGAGGATGGAAGTAAATTCTGTTTAGATTTAGGGATATCAGATCATTCAGCACTGCTGATAGAGTTCCCAAAAATAGGGAAATCAAAATATGTGAAAACATGTTTTAAAAGGAACTTTAGAAAAGAGAATGGAACTATATTTTCCAACAAACTAAGAACTATAAACTGGCCTGTAGATAACTGTGTGTCAAGTGAAACGAAAATTTCAAAACATTCATAAACTGTTTCCTAGATATTTTCAATGAAACTTCCCCCCTCAAGCCTAGCGACAAAGAGTGGCCAATAAAATAAACTAGATTAAACCAGGAATAAAAGTTTCTAGTGCCAAGAAAAGACTGCTTCACAATGAGTAAAACATAACAAGAATACTGACTTTGTGGAGTGTGTAAAGAGATATAAGAATAAATTCAAAAAAGTCGTACAGGCACAAAAAAAACCTGGCTAACAACATGTGTATTAGTAAACACGAAAATAAATCAAAGGCAGTTTGTGGTATCATTAAATCTGAGTTGGGAGTAAAGAACAAGTGCCAAGAAATTGTTCAAATTAAAATTAAAAATTATATAATTGTAGATCCTTTTCAAATGTCAAAATATTTCAATGATTTTTTCTTAAGTGTGGCAAAACCAGAAGTAGATATCACAGCCCATGAGAACAAGTTAGATGTCAACTTTGTAAATACAAAACAAAATGCAGGTCTGAAAATATTCAAAAGAATTATCCCAAAAGATGTAGAAGATGCTATAGTGTCTTTGAGAAACAAGAAATTAGGTGGGTGGGATGAAGTTCCAACCACTGTAGTCAAGACTCTTTATAACATCATTTCTCATCCATAATTTAAAATTATTAATTAGCCATTTGAGGAAGGATATTTCCCAGATGTGTTCAAAAATGCTGAAATAAGACAATTGTTCAAGAAGGCTCACCAGATGACATGGGAAATTACTGCCCTATCTCCCTGCTGCCAGTTTTTGCTAAGGTGATAGAAAGGACTGAAAACTTTCTTATAGAAACAATATTACAGTTAAAAATCAATTTCGATTTCAAAAGGGGAAAAATACAATAAATGCTATCAGGGAATTCACTGAAAAGATAAGCTCTGCTTTACACAAGGGTGAAAAGGTCACAGGTATTTTTTGTGATTTGACCAAAGCTTTTCGCTATGTCAATCACTTACTACTTCTGCACAAGTTAGAAAGATATAGGGCTGTGGAAGGGCAGTGCAGTGGTTCAAATCTTATTTGTCAGAAAGAAAACAGAGAGTTATTCTAAATTCAAATGGAAAAAAGTCATTCTTGGACTGAAAAAAGACTTCTACAGGGGTCCCACAGGGCACAATTTTAAGACCTTATCTTTTTCTACTGTACACAAATGATCTACCTTTAAGCAAAGATGCTCACTCTGTTTTATTCACTGATGACACCTCAGTTCTAATTGAAAATGACAATTTAGAACAAATTCATGATACTGTGGGAAATATAACGGGAAACCTGGAATTATGGTTTCAGCACAATGGATTAAAACTCAGTGTTACAAAAACACAATTTGTGCACTTCTGTGCTAAAACATCATCAGCATCTCTCATAAAAATAGTGCATGGTGATCAGGAATTGGCTGAAGCAAGTTATGTAAAATTTCTAGGTCTAAATAATGACAAAAATTTAAATTGGAAGGCACATGCTGACATGTTGACTTCTTAAGAAACAAACTAAACAGCCTAGCTTATACAATGAATGTCTTGTCTGGTTCCATACACTTGGACGCCAGGAAGATAGTCTACCACAGCTACCACAGCTACTTTGAGACTATAATTTGATACAGAATAATTTTCTGGGAAAACTCTATGAACAGCCCAAGATTACTTGCACATAAAAAGACAATCATAAGAAACATGTGTTTAGTCTGAAGAAAAACATCATGTTGCCCATTATTTAAAAAATTAAAAATACTAACTGTGGCACAATCGACCACCAGTAACTTCACAGGCGAAGTGCAGAGTAAATGGTCTTTGGAGACTGGAGTTCTTTGATTAGTCCCGTCTACTACTTGACTGAGTGATATACGTGTCGTGAATTTCTGCAATGTTTTCCTTGTGTTCTCTGTAATCATACGAACCTTAATAAAAGCGTCTTATCACAATAAGTTGGAGTTTTTGGTGTGTGGCCCATCGCTGCAGCCAAAAAACCCACACTAACCATTCGATCTCTGTACATCTACGAAATTTTTATTTTCATATGTAAAAATCAAAACTCACTTGACAATTTTCATTTCAACCACAATTGCAGTACTTTTTGCAGACCCAGTTTCAAATTTCCCTCTCATAATTTAAAACTTAATGCTCAAACACCATTGTAGATGGGATTAAAAATTTACAATAAATTAAATAACACAAATCTGTTAAATATGGCGTTCGACCCACTAAAAATATTGTTATTTAATACACTAGAGGAAAAGAGTTTGACCCACTAAAAAGATTGATATTTAATACACTACAGGAAAAATGTTATTATTCAATTGAAGAATTCTTGCAAGACAGTTTGGCAATGTGAAAAGAAAAGAAACAACAAATGTTATGTATTGTATAATAAATTGTTAATATATTGTGTAAATTGTATTGCAAGCTGCAAAATGACCATAAGTGTTATATATGTTCTTGTTAAATTGTTCATGTCTAAAAATTCAGAAATGCCTGCTTGAATATGTTAATTATTGTAACATTATTTTTTAAAAAGTAATTTGACATGTCTCCAGTACAAAAATCTTTGATTTGTAACTGTACATTATGGATGAATAAACAACATTCTACACACATTCTACATATAGTTCCACTCATTTTGCACTTACCTGCTTTTCCTTGACGCTCACTTCCAGCTAAGTCTACCAAATTTAACTTTCCCTTTCGTATGTTTTGAAATTTCATTTGCATTGCATCAACTTCTGATGTATTAACAGGGACGATTTCTACATGTATAGTAAAGACTGAATGCGAGCGTGAAGAATCATAATTCATTTGTGTTTCTGCTGTTATCCTATTGTTGATACCTTTTTGCATGAGTTTCTCACAATCATGTACACCTTGAACTGAATGAAGAGATATACCTGAAATATAAAGAGAACAAGACAGAGAATGCCATAAAACAATCTCATTGCCTCCACGTATATAAGTATCCCATACTCGCTCTGTTGTCAGATCAGCTGTTGATCATTATCCCATATCCAACAGAGACATGATTATTTGTTCATGAAGGAACTGCATAAAGAGTCAAGCTTGCATCATTCTATAATGGTTTCCTAAAAGTAATCAAACACTCAAATGACCAGAACAATTTACACAGAAAGAAGCTCTGATTTGAGTTATTTATAATCTAGCTAATGTAAGAATATATGGAGGTATTGGGTAAAATAGCAGCAGTGGTAAAAAACTGTCTCTGCCAGATTCAAATTGAATGAATGGTTTCTGGAAAGAGTGTTGTCATATTTGCAGATTAAACTACTACTGCCAAGGTTAACATTTTTACATTGTTTAATAAGATATAGGGCTCAGCTTACATTTTTTGATAAAGCTTTGATTATTGAGGTCACATGCAGATATATTTTGAAGAATTTGGAAGGGCAGGACTGGTCAAATGGTACTCACCTTTGAAAAGATTCAAGAATTCCTAGTATGCTGAAGCACTTGATACAGTATGGCCATTGCTTGAAGAATCACATGACATTTGACTCTCATGGTATTAACGCAAGGGATACACAAGAAACTATGAAGTAACCACTACAACAGTCTATTGCTCTGCTTAAAAATTTGACAGTTTTGTGAAACACAGGAGGAAATAGCACCAAAATCTGTCATCTGACAACTTCTTGTTGTATTTGAACAGCTTTACAATAAAAGTCCTCATAAATGTATGGATAATCATGTTCAAATATAAGGCTGCTTTTTAAGTACAGGTAACATTCAAAAGTGGAGAAGTTGTCCTTCAAAATCGTTATTTAATTCCAAATCCAGATCAATATTTTATTTGATTATGAGAGACTGTAATGATTTACTAACTGGGTTGCAAATCAGAAATTCGATTGCTATTCACTTATTACAATACCGGGTAAAAATGTTACCAGCTGTTAATAAGCTTTAGAACATGATGCTGACATTCATATGAAACAAGAAGGATACGTTATCAAGAATGTAAAGTTCAACTAATGAAATAAATCATATTAAGCTATCAATTACTGATAAAATTATTTAATTGGATAGATAAAAAATCTACTCACCAAGCAGCAACAGAACACACACACATAAAAGACTTGTGATCGGCAACCTTTTGGAACCAGTGGCTCCTTCATCAGGCAGAAGAGTTGAAGGGGAAGGAAGAAGGGTGAAAGAAAAGGCCTGGAGAGGTCTAGGAAAAAGGGATAGATTTTAGGAAAGTCACCCAGAACTGCGGGTCAGAGGAGACTTACCGTACAAGATGAAAAGGAAAGACTGATTGTTGGAGACTGCATCAGGCGAGGTTTGGAAACCTGACAGCTTAAAGGTGGAAGACAGGGTAAGATGCAAGGCAGAGATTACTACTAAAACATTGTGCATGAATTAATAAGATTGAGAAGCTAAGTGCATTGTACATAACAGAGGTGGGAGGGGGTGGTGAAAAATAGACGAGAAAGACAATGAAAGATGTGGTAAATCAAAACAGAGTGAAGCAAAGAGTAGTTACAGTGAAGAAAAGCTGAGACAGAAGAAATTAACGTAAATTAAGACCAGGTGGGAGGCGAGAACCTAGGAGATGTTGCAGTGCTAGTTTCCACCTGCATAGTTCTGAGAAACTGGTGTCTGGGGGGAAGAATTCAGATGGTGCGTCTGGTGAAACAGGTGCCGAGGTCACAAATGTCATGTTGTAGAGCATGCTCTGCAACAGGATATTGTGAGTTGCCAGTATATACGCTTTGCCTATGCCCATTCATTGATAATTTGGTAGTAGTCATGCTGATGTAGAAAGCTGAACAGTGTTTACATATTAGCTGGTATATGACGTGTATTTTGCAGGTGGCTCTCCCTTTGATAGTATATGTTTTGCCATTTACAGGGCTCATATAAGTGGTGGTAGGAGGGTGCATAGGGCAAGTCTTGTAGTGGGGACAGTCACAGATTTTGCCCACCACACCTAGAATAGCTTTTCGTCATCCTCCCAATCTCTGCAATATTCCTTCTGCACCCCTCTCCCTACGCTTTGGCTCCTACCCCTGTGACCATCCCCACTGCAAGACTTGCCCTATGCACCCTCCTACTACCACCTACAATAGCCCTGTAACTGGCAAAACATGTACTATCAAAGGGAGAGCCACCTGAGAAGTGGCACATGCCATATACCAGCTATTATGTAAACACTGTTCAGCCTTCTACAGTGGCATGTCTACCATCAAATTATCAGTTAGGATGAATGGGCACAAGCAGAGGGTATATACTTGCATCTTGCAATATCTTGTTGCAGAACATGCTCTACAACATGACATTCATGATGACCTCAGCTCCTGTTTCGCCACATGTGCCATCTGGATTCTTCCCCCAGACATCAGTTTCTCAGAATTCTGCAGGTGGGAACTAACACTACACCATGTCCTTAGTTCTCGCCACCCACCTGGCCTTAATTTACGTTAACTTGTTCTGTCTCAGCTTTTCTTCATTGTAACTACGTTTTGCTTCACTCCGTTTTAATTTACCACATCTTTCATTGTCTTTCCCGTCTATTTTTCACCACCCCTTCCCACCTCTGATACTTACAATACACTTAGCTTCTCATTCTTATTAACTCATGTACGATGTTTTAGTAGTAATCTCTGTCTTGCATATTACCCTGTCTTCCACCTTTAAGCTGTCAGGTTTTCAAATCTCACCTCATCTCATATGGTAAGTCTCCCCTGACATGCAGTTCTGGATAACTTTCCCAAAATCTATCCCTTTTCCTAGACCTCTCCAGTCCTTTTCCTTCACCCTTCTTCCTCCCCCTTCAACCCATCAGCCTGATGAAAGAGCCACTGGCTCCTAAAGCTTGCCACTCACAACGGTCTCTTATGTGTGTGTGTGTTATGCTGCCACTTGGTGAGTAGATCTTTCATCTATCCAGCTATATAATATTAAGTTGAGAGTAATTGTTGTCACGAGAATAAATTACAGCAGCAAGACTCATCATGGAGACAGTAAAAACAGACATCAGTAGATGATGGGACAAGCTCAAATTTGAGAATTGTACTGAATCATGATTGTGATATTTTATTTGTGTATTAGTTGTTATTAAGACTTGCACTCTAGTAGATATTGCAGTCCAAGTTTTGCAGTTGCTCAAGCACAGCACTACAGAAGGTCAGAGAGGGAACTAATATACCAGCTTGGCTGAGAAGTAGCTGAATGCGGGAAGGGGAGTAGTGAGCAGGCAGAAAATTAGATGCCAACCATGGCAATGTACAGTACGTACTTTGGCTCTTTTGGTACAGCTACCACATTTAAACTGGAGTTTGACTGAATCCAACTGTAGTAGGAACTGGATTGACTTTAAAATTGGACATATACTTAAGAAGACTATTCATTTTTGAAGGATATGGTAAAAGCCTAGATTGAGGCCAGTGGCATACTTCTCTGTTTTTTGCTGCAATGTCGTTGGTACTCTTTGTGGGTTATGATGGAAAAGAAAGGGTGTGTGTCAGCTAGAGGATCTACAAAGTCTATGAGAGAGCAGCAGACAAATGATATGTTTGAGAGCAAGATACATTCTAACCTTCTCAAATCAGTATAGAAGTGAAATTCAATATGTATTCAGATATAAACAACTGCGTTCTCAGGCCCCACTGTAACCACAACCTCAGAAATCACAACATATTTGGAATAAACAGCAAAGACATAAATTTCACATCTGTGTATGAGGATAATGATGATTAAAAATAGTGATACCACAGATGACAGGGTTAGTGAGTGAAAAATTTAGAACATCATCTGACACAGTTTTCCACTCTGAGTAGTAATCTGTTCCATCATTACCCTTTGTTTCCTCTCCATAAGATATGATTCAAACCATTTCAAAGCAATACCCAACATTCCATACCTGCTGAGTTTGAAAAGCACCAGGGCATGGTTTACAGAGTCAAATGCTTTTGTAAGATCACAGAATATTCCTGCAGTTTTAGCTTTCCTATCTAATGATCAAGTAATTTTTTCAATAAACCTTTTTATTGTATCTGTTGTTTTTTTACCTTATTCAAAGGAAAACTGGTCACTTGAAATATCATACTGTGTGATGAAGCTTTGTATTCATAAAGCAGCAATTTTTTCAAATGTTTGATATGACTGGGAGCATAGAAATGGGGTGATAACTTCCCATATCAGCTTCTGAAGCTTTTTAAACAATGGTTTCCCTTCTGCATATTTCAAGAGATCAGGGAAGTAACCTTTCTCAAATGATTTGTTTATTATGACCTATTATGTTGTCAAATTTTTTAATTACTTTGGTGGATATCTATCCCTACCTGCAAAGTCTTTATCTTTTAAAGAGAGTATGACATTGTCAACAAATTTTGTTGAGATTATGCTGAATTATTTAAGATGTTCTCTAATACTGTCTTTCAATCCAAAACTATTTACTTTCTGCTCATAATTTGTTACATTTAAATCAGATTTTGCTACATTTATGAAGTACTTATTGAAGCAGTCGCTCAGGTATTTGAGCTGGATTTACAACAGATTTTTCTTTAAGTTTGATTTTTGAAATGTTTTGCTTGTAATTTTTAACACCTAATTCAGACTTAACTACAGACCACAATGTGTGATGTTCATCTGCTTTATTATCTCATTGATGGTCCTCTGTGTTGTACTGTATTGTTATACTGGCTGAAAACTGGGGGTGGAAGTTCAACACTGATTACTGTAAATGACATAGCTGACAGCTGCACAGTTGTTTCACAGTTCTTTATTTTCACTATTCTAATCCCCCCCCCCCCCTAATATTACACAGTTCAGTTACATGGCCAGTTAACTATTGGCAAATTCTGATAAGCCTCATTAATGGGTTGCAGGCAAACATCAGCATGCTGCTACAATAGTTTACTGTTGAATGTCTAGGAACAGTAAAAACCTAACCACACTGTTCACAGTTCTTGCAGAATAATACAGTATGTATTGAACAGACACTGTCATTGTTTCAACACATGACCTATTTGTGTTACACCTATTTCTCAGTTAAGTTGATGTATTATTGTTGACCTAACCAGCACAGGTTTCTCATCTGATAATCAGCCATGGACTGACTGTCTGGGGACCAAAACTTGGGCTTTTATATAACTGCAGGATATTGTTGATACACTTGTTGACTATTTTTTCACATAATCACCATCCTGTTCAATGTATGTGGTGAGCTTTGGCACAAGCTTCTTTAGGCCCTTCTCGAAGAACTCTCCCATCAATTCCTTCCACCCACATCAGAACCTCTTTCTCCATCTGCTCAGCAGTTGATAGTTTAATTCCACTCATGTATGCCTTCAGGAAGCTGCAAAGATGATGATTTGAATGTGTAAAGTGAGGAGAATATGCGGGTTGGGGGCAAGGGGGGGAGGGGGGGGGGGATCCAATAGTACCTTGGTGCTTAGTGCTGTGTGAGGACGGACAATGTCATGCAACACACTTCTCTTGTCAGCATTCACCTGCTTTGTTCTGAATATTCCTTTTGAGATTTTTGAAGGTCTCACAATATCATCATGTGTTGTGGGTCTCCCCATGAGACAGAAATTTGGCCTAAACGAAGCTGTTTTGGCCCCAAAACATTGAGGCCATAATTTTTTTGCCCAAAATTGTGGATTTAAATTTTTTGGCAGATGGGGAATTGGTGTGATGCCAGTGTGATGTCACTCTTTTTGTCTCAGGCGTGTAATGAGCCACACGAGTTTCATCTCCATCACAACAGAGCTCAGAAAATTCTCATCTTCCAACTCAAATAGCTCAAGAAACATGCAGGCACTACTGACCCTATTTTTCTTGTGCTGCTCTGTCAGCTGTTTTGTGCCCCATCTTGCACACGGTTTCCATTATCCTAGTGTTTCTGTGAGTGTTTCATACAAGAGAATTCTGTATAGTTGCGGAAACATCACAAAAATTTCATCCACTGTCAATCGTGGTGGTCTTCACCAACAGTTTACGCAATTTTTTGCACCAACTCCTCAGTCAAAATGGAAGGCCTTCCACTCCTCTGTTCGTTATGAATATTTGTTTTGCTTCAACCAAACTCTCTACACTACTTAAACAAATTTGTTCTGTTCATAACACCCTCACTGTAAACTATTTGATTCATGAAAAAATTCCAGCACCTGTTATTCCTACCATGAATAGGAAGCGGATCACAACGGATGGCTCACACTTGGAGGGATCTCTTACCAACATCTTTCACTCAACTGGATACTACAACATGAGTTCACATATTACCATATTTCTGTAACACTTACTCAGGTCAGGGGATTCCCCTCTACCACACAGTGTTGCAAACCCTCAAGAACAAAGAAACACAGCCTGTTATAGTCACAGTACACTTACTTTCTCAAATGCCTTATAGACCTGAGTAAGTCGATACTCCAGCAGAAATGGTAATGGAGGGGTATTAACCACAAAATGACTATTCATATACTTGAAAGACATTAATAATGAAACAATCAAGCAGACACAATGTCATAAGCTGCTATACACTGGTTTCAATGTATAGTTGCAGTATGAGAAAGGTGTGTAGTGGTGGTAAGAGAAAGAAACTTGTACAAATTACAACAAATACATTGGCTGTTATCTAATATCAATATACTTAAGAAAATAAATATTCTTTATTTTAATTTTGAACAAATGTGTCAATAACTGATGTGATTCTGAACGTTAACATACAGATAGTACAAAGGGTGGTCAAAAAGTTTTGCACAGTCATCTCTAATTTTTTTATTTTTTGCAGGAGGAGAACAAAATTTTTTGTGAACATACTTGAAACATTTAGCTATACATTTAGCCTACTCAATGTAGCCTCCATCAGCTGTGACACATCTGGCCCAACGTTCTTTCCATGATATAAATGCACTTTGGTAAAATTCTGGGGGTTGACTTTTACACTGTCACTTGACACGGGAAATAAGGTTTTTCTCAATATCAAATGTTTTACCATGCAGGTGGGCCTTCAGACGATAAAAGAGGTACAAATCAGACAGAGCTAAGTCCGGATTGCAGGGAGGATGAGGAACAATTTTCCAACCCATTTTCTTGATTTTCTCTTGCGTCATAAGGGCTGTATGGGGTTTGGCATCGTCATGGTGTAGTCTGATGAGCTGACCCTGAAGTTGTGGTCTGCAGGCCTTGATGGTACATCACAGCTTGTCCAATGACAAACAGTAATGATACTGGTTAATTGTGGAGCCAGGTTCCAAAAAGTCAATGAAAATTACACCACACTGATCCCAGAAGGAGGAGACCATCTCCTTTCAGCCTGGTGCTCGTGAAAGCCTTGTTTTTTTCTTCCAAGGGGAACCCAGATGATGCCACTCCATGTATTGCGTTTTGCTCTCAGGTTCGGACAAAAACAACCATGTTTCATCCTGGGTAATGACGCCTTCAAAACACTTTTTCCACTCTTCAGTAAAGGTCTTTGTGAGATCCTCGCACTCATTCTTCCTCATTATTTTCATTTCTCTTATCAATAATCTAGGCACCCAATGTGCACAGATTTTTCTGTACCCTAGTGACTGTACCAGTGATACCACACTACTCAATGATAAATGAGTCATTTCAGCAAGCTGTCATGTCGTCACACATCTGTCATTTTGGATTATTTGATCAATGGTCTCCCTATTCACATCACTTACTGTCATCGATGGTCTACCACATCATGGATTGTCCAGTGGAGAGAAATCACCTTCTTTAAACCTCTGCAACCACTGCTGGATACTGCTGCAATCCACTGTGTCCTCCTCATAAACAGGGAGCAACTTCCTGTGAATCGTTGTGGCAGAGTCATCATCGGTCTTGAAGAGGAACTCCATCACTGACCGTTGTTGCAACCTGACATCCACTTCACAGTCCATTATGGCTCACCTGTAAATGAAAGAAAATACTTTTATACACCAACTTATAGCTAAGTGTTCCAAGCATGTTCACAAAAGATTTCATTCTGCTCCTGCAAAAAAATAAAAAAATTAGAGATGACTGTGCAAAACTTTTTGAATGCTCTTTCTATAATGTCCAACACTAATAGTTAGTATTTCCTTTGTACCTTGAACAAATACTCCATGCTCTGGATGTTCTTTGAGCTCAAGCTTATTTCTTCTGCCACTTCCAAGCAAATCTCTTATTTCATCATTATAAATCTCTAAGTGAGAGACAAGAACAAGATATTTTGTATTCTCAGCAAGAGCTATTTCTTCAAAAATATGCTCTATGGCCCGTGGTGTGACACCACGTTCAGAATAGTTATCGTAGGATCCTTGCATAGTGAAACTTTTTCCACATCCAGTCTGACCATAAGCAAATATTGTGCTGTTGTATCCATTTAACACATCCTGTGAAAACAGACAAAATGGATTACATTCAAAACAGTAAACACACATCATTCTGCTGTGTTATCATGAGGAGAGAACCATTCATAATTATGTAAAAACAGCTAAAGCAATTTGCATTTTTTAAACAAAATCCAACCCTGAGTTATCAAGTGTGTTATGTATCTGTGTCTCAGATAAACCTGACAGTTTCATAATCAAATCCATGACTACCTCCATCCACCACCTCTAGAATACCCTCAAAATCTCTGGAAAGGGATCACTGTGGCAGGGATTTTATGTGGATGCATCTGACAGCTGGTGAAGTCCTTTTGCAAGGCAATCCCCATGGTTCACAACCAAAGCACTGGAGCCTTTGTCAGCTGACAAACTCTGCCTCACAGACCTACTACCTTTACTACACACTCAGAAACTCTCCCCCCAACTATACAGAATCCAGAACCTAAACAGACCTGAAACACAGACATGAACCTTTCCTCTAAAAGCCGATGTCCCACAGAAGCATCAGTCCATTCCAAAGACCTTACCTTTTGCCTCACTCCCAAATTCAGATATGTTGGACTTGTTAAAGACCTTCTCTCCCTTTTCTGGTCCACACAACAGAGCACATTTTCACCATCAACCCTACCAATCAGACTCAACCCCCCAAGCCTATTTAACCCTACCTGACTCAGACCACTTCTCCATCTAACTGTAATCTATCCCCACCACCCCCAAATCACCTCTGTTAACATTCCCAGATTTCTTAACCTCAAATCTTACCTGACTATTGTTCCCCAAATCCGTTAACAGGGAAGCTAGCTAACCTTACACCTGCACAAAGAACCACAATCTACCACATAAAAATTGATCCTGACTTTATAATGCTACCTGCTGACAAAGGCTCCACTGCTGTGGTTGTGAACCATGGGGATTGCCTTGCAAAAGGATTTCACCAGCTGTCAGATGCATCCACATAAAATCCCTGCCACAGTGATCCCATTCCATAAATACAGCAGGCTCTCCAGGCTCTCCTCAAATCCTTAGGCCCATCCCAGAACCTCTCCCCTCAGTCTCTCTCTCTCCTCACCACTACCACTCCCCATACTCCTATCTTCTACACACTTCTTAAAATCCATAAACCCAACCACCCAGAACATCCCATTGTGGCCAGTTACTGTGCTTCCACTGAGAGAATCTCTGCTATTAGACCAGCACCTTCAGCATACCACCCACTCTCTTACTTAAAAGGCAGCTAACATTTCCTCCATTGAAGCTCCACTGTTCCTGCTCCTTTACCACACCACAACTGCTCAGCACTGTTGATGCCACCTCTCTCTATGCTAATATCCTTAATTGCTATTGAATGCTAGCTTTCCCAACATCCAACTGATTCCAGACCTACAACCCCATTCCCATCACCATGAGCAATTGCATCACTCTTGAAGGTATCACTTACAAACAAATCCATGGGATACATATGGGTAAAAGCATGGCACCATCCTATTCATGGGCTGTCTAGAGGAATCCTTCCTAGCCACCCAGAATCTTGAATCCCTCACCTTGTTCAGATTATACTTGTTTTGTAAATAAAACCACCTTTTCAGGATGACCACACAAACAAACTTGTTGTTCAGATTAATTGATGATATCTTCGTGATCTGGATTGAGGGTGAGGGTACCGTATCCATATTCTTCCAGAACCTGAACACCTTCTCTCCCATTCACTCCACCTAATCCCAACAAGCCACCTTCCTCCTCTGTGTTGACCTGAACCTCAAAGATGGCTACATCAGTAACTTCATCTATATTAAACCTACCAACCACCAGCAATACCTCCACTTCAAAAGTTGCCACCCATTCCATACCAACAAGTTCATTTCACACAATTTAGCCACCCATTGCCATCACATCTGTAGTGGCAAACAATCCCTCTCCAAATATACCAAGAGTCTCATTGAGGTCTTCACATACTGAAATTATCCTCCCAGACTTGTACATAAAAAGATCTCCCGCGCCTTATCTCTACAGTCACCTATCACCTCCTAATGTACCACCATACAGTCAGAGCACTCCCCTCATGAGTCAGAACCACCAAGAAATGGAGCAACTGAATCACGTTCTTCGGAAGGGTTTTGACTACCTCTTGTTGTGCCCTGAAATAAGGAATATCCTACCCACTATCTTTCCCACCTTCCACACATTGGTACTCTGCAGCACACCAAACCTTCACAATATCCTCATCCATCCCTACTTCACCCCTCCACCCCAACCCCTTGCCTCATGACTCATATCCCAGTAAGAGAGTTAGGTGCAAGAGGCCATCCTCCCATTAACGGCCGGGGTACCTGTGAAAGCAGTCATGTGATCTAAAAACTAAGCTGCTGCCACTGTGCTGTGTTAAACTAAGCTGCAGCCACTGTACTGTGTTCTATGTGGGCATGACAAACAACAAGCTGACTGTCAGCATGAATGTTCACTGACAAACTGTGGCCAAGAGACAGCTGGACCACCTTGCTGCTGAGCACACTGACCAACACAACATTCTTGTGACAATGATTGCTTCACAACCTGTGCCACCTGGATCCTTTCTACCAAAACTAGCTTTCCTGAATTGTGCAGGTGGGAACTCTCCCTGCAACATATCCTATGTTCCCTTAACCCCCTGATCGCAACCTCTGTTAGTCTCCACGCTTCACACACCTATGCCCTTCCCTATTCCCACTCAAAGCTAAACAGCTTTCTATTCGACCAAGACACCCACTAATCTTTTTTTTTCCCTCCTCTGCTTCTCTGTTTCCCCTTCAAACCCCCATTCCTCCCTCAAACCTCATGACTCCCCCTAGTTGCATTACACTATCCTCACCATGTCTCTACATCCTCCAATAAGCAGCATTTTACCTTCCCCCACCCCTATCCTGTTGTCCCCCACCCTTCTCTTAATAGTAACCAACCTGATTACTTCTCCCATCAGGTCAAAGTCTCCCATCAATGGCCAGAGACAGTAGTTGTCTGTGTGAGAATTGTGGTAGTGTGATGGCATGTGTGTTTTCTACTTCAGATGAATGCCTTTTGGCTAAAAGCTAAAATGTGTATGAGTCTTTTCATGGTGCCTGCCTGCAACTCAGTGTCTCCTCTGTATGGTGAGTAGCAATCTGTCCTTTTCATTATATTGTTGTTACTCCATCATGGACCTTTCAGCGTTTGAAGATCAATTTTTTGCACAAACTTAGCACAAAGCATAGATGGAGCTGAATTGCTTGCTGAGAGAGGAGTGCTTGTATTTATGCACAGCACATGAATATTCTGAAATCACAGCAATATTAAATTAAAAAGAAGATCTCAGAATATTCCACAACAGTTAAATATCAAATTACAAACATTTTCAGAAAATATATATCACAAATCAGTGCCTCTAATTGCTGCCCTACATTGAGCAACGGGGAGGGTGCAGTACTGTTTCTTCTCCCAACAACAACAAAACACCAAACTGCTATTTCAGAACTTTTTATAGGCTCCATTATAGTATATTCAGCCCAAATTTTTTTGTACACCCTCACTATGCAAGCATAGTCATGTTTCAGTCATACTGTTACTCTCCCCCCACCACTGCTATATTTACAGCTAACCCCTCCTGTTGAGGTAAACACTCAAGCTGGTCTTCAGGATCTTTATATGGTATGTCTCATTACTGAAGTACACATAAAGACTATAACAGGTCTTTTATGTGAAGAATATGGATAACACCTCTGTACTACTGTATTCTTACTGTAAAATCACAACCCTGAAATTCATACGATTTCTGACAATCAGTGTAACGTTTTAGGCACACTAAAACAGTAATTTAGAATTTCTCTGCATTTTGCACTGATGGAAAAGCTCGTATGAAGGTACATAAGCTGTAACTACTGGGTGGTGTTTGGGTTTATTGTATTCCCAGTCATTATGCTGGGTGCAAAGTTCTATACATGGGTCTGCTGCATTGGTTTTCTAGTTGTCACAATAAACTGTTTGACTTACCCCTCCTGAGTATTATTAGGTTGAAATAAAAGCTGTCATTTCAGCCTCATGACTGCAGGAAAGGAAGAATTCCACAAAATTGTAGCGTCAAGGCAGTAACGTATCTGGCTATCCCCCCCCCCCCCCCTCTCTCACTCTCTCTCTCTCTCCCTCACTTCCTCAATCTCTCTCTCTCTCTCTCTCTCTCTCTCTCTCTCTCTCTCTCATTCTCTCTCTCTCTCCAACATCAATGTAATGTACACAACCTGACAAAAAAGGTTAAGAATCGGAGTGGAAGGAGGAAATCAAATGAAACCTCAAGGGCAGAGAGTGAATCGGAGTGGAAGGAGGAAATCAAATGAAACCTCAAGGGCAGAGAGTGAATGTGATGATTAGAGACCGGATTATATGCATCATAAAAACCTTAAACTACTCATGCAAATATGCATGGAAAATGCTTAAATAAAGTTTGAAAATGGTGCAAGATCAAATAATAAAAAAACATGGTAGTTATTGTGTGCATTATATCTCAAAGTTGAACCTGTGCATATTAATTATGAGGAAGTGCACCAGCAACGTGAAAAATCGGTACATTTAGGATGCTGATATTTTCTGAATACTTTCTGGTAGTGATTAGGAAGGGGGGGCTTTTCTGGGATTGTTTTTTAAAAATCTGCAAAATGGGGACACACACCATGTTTCAAAAATTGTTCCTTCTTTTCTATTGTTGTCAGCAACAAGTGGATGCGATGTGAGTGAGTCACAGCAAAAAAATCTATATGTACAGGACCAACTTCAAGATATAATGCATGCAAAGGGGTACACTCACAAACTCTATAATGTTTTATTTAAAAAACAGCCTACAACCATGAACTTTTTTGAACAGCATTAACTTTTAATTAATACAACTGGACCAAAGCCTCATTTATGATTTATTTTACCTTTTCCTGCTATTGTAAACATAAACGACCAAGTATGGTTCCAAATGTTCGGTAGTAGATTGTGTCTTCGATGACTCAAAACAACTTTATAATCAGAAAAGGGCCGTTCTACATCAACTGAGGTAACTGGTCAGTATTTGAATATGGGTGCTATGTCGTCACTTACTGTTTCTGGTAAAAGTTCACCTGTCCCACTAATATAGCTGTTAATTTGGCACAAGTGTTCAAAGTCTGGGTAATTGTTTCAAATGTTTTCAAACTTTTCTTTAAGTTTTCTTGGAAATACCTCCAGCAATGAGGAGTTCACTAGAATAATTTTATTTATTAACTGAATAGATTCATTCAACACCAAACCTTGAGTTTCAAGCTTTTTAACACTTGCAGGTATATGGGAAAAACGAGTGCTAATCACAGCAATGTCTTTTTCAATACTGGAATCATTTAAAGCTTCCTTGCACTGGCAAACTGCCAAAGCCTCTGCACTATCAAAGTCGTTTACTACCCCTCTAATGGCCTTGAAATGTTCATTGTAAAACAATACAGCTTCGACACATGTACCGCAATGAGTTACCACTGGTTAAGGAAGTAAAGGCACATTTAGTAGTTTTTCTTTTTAGGTCTTGCTGCAAGCAGGAGCCTTTAGAAACACTTTCTTTGTGGATGGAATCAGTTTATTTATATTCACAAATGTGGAACGAGCTTCTTCAGCAAGGCGATGTACTCCATGAGCAAAGCACATCACATGAATCAAATTGGGATAAAATACTCAGATGGCTTTTCCTGCTTTGGTCATATATGGAGCAGTATCTGAAATAAACACAAACACCCTTTCGTCTGTAGAAGAGTCTGGAAAATTTTTTCTAATACCCTCATTCACAAATCTAGCAATTGTACAATGATTTACTTTTTCAAATTCTTTGCAGGCTTCTAAGTTAAGAAGAAGAAGCTTCTTCTTTTAAAGTAACAACAATTACACTTGCAATGTACCCCCACAAGTGTCTGTAGTTTTGTCAACTGCAATCCAGATAATGCTGTCCTTGAGTTCATTGTTTATCTCTCCCAGAACATTTACGTAAATTTTCAGTAAGTAATTTTTACACAATGGCGATTCATCTGGTATACTTTGATTTATGTAATATTTGGGCACGAGGCCTTTGAGGATAGGGTTTGTAAGTTTGTGAAGAGGAATATTGTTTGCAATGAATGCTTCACATAGACCCATGTTAAACCACCTTTTTTGGTTACCTTTAAACAAATTCCAGCTACTTCAACTTGCTGTCATCAGAAGTTGTTGTGATCCTTTCTTCTGCATTCCTGCAATAGGAACACTTGTCTTGACATACTGTTGTTTTTGGTACAAACAATTTTCTCACAAACTTGACAATATAAAACGGTTCCATCATATGTAAATATTCCAGGATGGTCAGCTATCCATCAAACAATGTTTCTTTTTTTGGGCGGCATGGCACACAACACATTACACACTAAATGTCGTAAACATGTTCAACTATAAACAAGTAAAACACACATCAAAAAAAGTTTTCCATCACCCCAGTTCCCAGAACTCCTGAAGACAGATGTTGACTGTGGATATTGTATCACAGACGCAGTCCCTTTGACTGTTTGGAGATGTCACTAAATCCACCCAAAGATGTAAAAAACTATGCATGAGCAGCGCCTATTAGATGGAGGTGGCTCGACATCCGATCAGTTCCAGTCATTCCACCAGGAAGGAGGTACACAGCTCGTGTTGCCTGCATTCACATTGTTACTTGGTGCCAGGAAGGGGCTCTCAACAAGGAAAGTGTCCAGGCGTCTCGGAGTGAACCAAAGCCATGTTGTTTGGACATGGAGGAGATACAGAGAAACAGGAACTGTCGATGACATGCCTTGCTCAGGCCACCCAAAGGCAACTACTGCAGTGAATGACCACTAACTATGGATTGTGGCTCGAAGGAATCCTGACAGTAACATCACCATTTTGAATAATGCTTTTCGGCAGTCACACAGTGTCATGTTATGATTCAAACTGTGCACGATAGGCTGTATGATGCCCAACTTCACTCCCAACATCCATGGCAAGGTCCATCTTTACAACCACGACACCATGCAGCGTGGTACAGATGGGCCCAACAACATGCCAAACGGATTGCTCAGAATTGGCATCATGTTCTCTTCAACAATGTGTGTTGCATATGCCTTCAACCATACAGTCGTCGGAGACATGTTTGGAGGCAACACAGTCAGGCTGAACGCCTTAGACACACTGTCCAGCAAGTGCAGCAAGGTAGAGGTTCCCTGCTGTTTTGGGGTGGCATTATGTGTGGCCGACATGCTCCCCTGGTGGTCATGGAAGGCACCGTAACGACTGTACAATATGTTAGTGCCATCCTCTGACCGATAGTGCAACCATATCAGCAGCGTATTGCTGAGGCATTAATCTTCATGGATGACAATTCGCACCTCCATCATGCAGATCTTGTGAAAGGCTTCCGTCACAATAACGACATTGCTCAACTAGAGTGGCCAGCATGTTCTCCACCCATGAACCCTCTCAAACATGCCTGGGATAGATTGAAAATGACTGTTTATGGATGACGTGACCCACTGACCACTCTGAGAGATCTACGCCAAATTGCCATTGATGAGTAGGACAATCTGGACCAACAGTGCCCCAATGAACTTGTGGACAGTATGCCACGACAAATACAAGCAAGCATCAATGCAAGAGGACATGCTACTGAGTATTAGAGATACTGGTGTGTACAGCAATCTGGACCACCACCTCTGAAGTTCTCGCTGTATGGTGATACAACATGCAACGCGTGGTTTTCATGAGAAATAAAAAGGACGGGAATGATGTTTATGTTGATCTCTATTCCAATTTTCTGTACAGGTTCTGGAACTCACGGAACTGAGGTGATGCAAAACTTTTTTTGATGTGTGTAGGAAGCTAAACTGAAACAAAGGAGGTGTGACTAAATCCTTGCATAGTTTAATTTGTGTTGCTGATGCATTCAGTGCGACAGGAGAGGGGATTAACCACGGGTGTGGGTGCAGGAGCATTGACTGCCTGCCTGTTCCTGTTCCTCTTCCGTAATGATTTTGCTCCACAGTGGCCTCTCCATTAGTGACTGCACACAGTTCTAGGTCGTGGTCAATATGTGAGATATCAAAATTAGGTTGAGCTAGAGACCGCCCACCTAAATTTTTAAAATACTGTAAACACAGAGCGAAAATATGCATTGTCACTAGTTTTTAGTTAAAATATGCAATAACCAATGGAAAGGGGCCAAATATGCAAATGCATATGCAACATGTAAATCCGTATAATCCGATTTCTAATTATGGTACTTCAGTGATATCAAAATTGAGTCAAATTTACAAAGAACTCAGCAGTACAAGCACAGTTATCACATCCTCTGACCTGGATTCATGCAATGACTGGCCCACAACTACTGTAACAGGTTCTTGATATCCTCGATATTGGCACTGGGACAGAGTTGGCATCTGAGCTGGTCCCACATGTGTTCTGACCTGGGGGTTCTTCCTGGCCTCGGAAGTATTTCAACATCATGCAGATAGTTTATACAGTCATGTGCCATGTATGAACGAGCATTGTCCTGTTGAAAAATGGCACCATAATGCTGTTGCATGATTAATACATGGGGATGCAGGATGTCCATGGCATGTTGTTGTGGCATCAAGGCTCCATCAGTCGCCTTCCATGACCTGAAGTCACACCTGATGCTTCCTCATACCATGACATCAGGAGTAATACCAAGTATTGTAAGAAAGGAAGCTCTCCCATGGCTGCCGTCATACTTGCCAATAATGTTGCATGCAACCTACACATGGGTAGTAGTTCCTTAACCTGGATGCTGCTGTAAGTCCATTAGATGTTATTGGAAGTAAGGAGCATATGTGAAGGGGTTACAATGAGCTAAGTGCACAATTCGGTGACTCTCCCTTGTTTTGGTCAGACATGGTCGATCAGAATCTTGATGATGAGTGTACCTGTCCTCACATTCCCATGTTGGAAATGTCAGGCCACTGTCACATCTGGATATTGCACAATTCGACCAGCTGGGGAAACTATGACCTACAGTGAGAATTCCACCAAGCTTTGTCAAGTGCTGACAACACTATCTCAAATACGTATATGGCACCTCTGTGTCCTTCACAATGATCACTTAGTATCTGACATTGTTCATGTATCTTATGTGGGTTATTAACTAATATGTGGAAAAACTTTGGGGAATTGGTACACAACTTAGATATAAGCAAAAAAATTCATATATACATATGGTCAATTTTGTTTCTTAGTTACAGACACTTTTTTGACGTTATATGTTTGCTTTGTTTCTATCTTTTCATTTTTTAAATTTCAGCTTTATTCTATTTCAAAGAATACATTATCTCCTTGTGGAGACAGGCTCTGTTGAGGAAAGGTCATTTCTTTGTGGGAGACCAAATGGTGTTAGAACATATGTTTTAGGAGATCAGCTACTTCATCATGTTAAGGACAATAATCACGTCAGTACCAGAGAAATAGCAGAAACTGAGAATCTGAGTTATGTGACAGCGTGGAAAATGTTATAAGAGCAACTCCTTTATCCATACCATCTTGCCTGGGTCATATTCTCAGCAACTTTCTAAAACTGTTCCCATTTCCTGAGTCTCACTAGTCCTTTTCCTTCATCCCTTTTCCTTTCCCTTCAACCTTTCTGCCAGAAGAAGGAGCCACTGGTTCAAAAAGTTTGTGCATTTGCATATCTTTTATGCATTTTCATCTGCTGTCATATGGTCAGTAGATTTTTTTAAATATGCATGTGATATTTCCTTACCCATATGTTTACACTACATAGATACTGAACATTCCTCTTAAACAAAACCTTGCTTCAATCCCATCATTTCAATATGCTTGTCTCCTTACATCCTATATTGTACTGGCAATCAACAATCCCAGATGTACTGCCACAGACAGAAACCTATTGCCATCTCTATCTTCAACTTCATTTATATAATAAAGTGAGCTAATATTTCATGTGTTGTAGTCTGGTATGCCATCCCACCAAGCAATGAAAGAACCCACAGTTGTGGCCAAATGATTGTGGTTATGTCTAGTCACAACAAATGGCAACGATGATCTGTGTGTAATCAGCTCATATTCCATGACAGCTGCCTGTCTGTTGCACAGGTCTTTTTTCTAAATTTAATTGCACTGCTTCTAGTCAGTTCCATTAGTGCACATCCTACTATATTTCAACATGTCTGAGCTGTCACAGGAGATGTTGCTAACTGAATTTGCCTAGTCTCAGGTGCACAGATAGAATGCCTGCTGCTCACTGGTGGATTATTGATATTCCTACTCAAGAAACAAGCTGCACCACAACCTATAGCTGCTCCATAATTTCGCCCATACCAGTCAGGCTGAAGAATGGTTGTACTACAAGGCGCAATTAGAGGCATACTTCACTGCCCATAAAATAACAAGTACGAAGCCCAATGGTTACTTTTTGTTCACCGTTGGTCCCAGGGAATACCACCTCTGTGTGAAACTCTGTGTCAAAACTGTTCCTTAGAAAGTCCCATATGATGAGTATGTGAAATTGCTAGATGAATATTTTTTCAGTCATATCCATGTAGCAGGTGTACAATTTAAATTTTTTATCTTGGGTGGCAGCCTGCTCAGACAGTAAAATAGTGGACAGCAGCACTCAAAGGTCTCACCAAGCATTGCAAGTCTAAATGTTCATGTGGATTTAACTATAGCTGCATAATGTTACACGATGCTGTTATGCAGAATGTCTTAGGCCCACAAGTCTATGGTGTAATTCTGAAACTGCCTGACCCTGATTTAAAAACAGTTCTGTCTATTGTGGAATCTCAAATAACTGAGGACCCAACAGAGGTTGATTTTGAGGCTCCATGCATTTCTTTTGTTTGTAGTGAACCAGACGCTCAGTCTCAAGTATGGCATAGTGTTCAAGTAATTAAGAATAGGGCTCTGACAAACAGTAAGAACAGGAAAAGTAAGAACTTTCAGTTTCATTGCACACAGCATGTGTAACAAACTTCTGGGAGAAACTTGTGTCCTCACTGTTTTAAGAGGTATGATCAGGAGGATTGTCCATGCTAACTGCTTTCAATGTGGTAGTGAAGGTCACATTCAGACTGTATGTTTACAGGGGAGGCAGGGCAAATGTGACAGCCACCATGAGTGCTAGCATATGGCAGCCACAACAACACTGTCAACAAGTGTACACAAGTACAGGTTGTGCCACTCACTCAAATGTGAGCTTAACCAAGTACTTCCACATCACAGAATTCTTTCACTGTTATACTCAGGAAGGTGCACAAACTTTTTGTTCATTTAAAAGTGTAAAATAGATCAATTAAGCTGCAGTTGGTCACTGGAGCTTCCATTTTCCTGATAAATAATGACACACATGACAGAATCGGTAGTCCACCACTACAGCAGCCTACTTCTATATTGTCTGCCTACAATGGACAAGAAATTCCAGTCCTTGGCATGTGTAGTTTGTCAGCAACTCTCCTGGTAGTGACAAAGTGTGTTTCTTTTCATGTACTCAAATCTAAAAACAGTGCAAATATTTTTGGGTTCAATTTCTTTCTTTTGTTCAGTTCATGCATTCAGAACAATATGCTTGAATTAATGTTTCTGTGCCTCACACTAAGTTTTTTGGTTTGTATAGTAAGTACAAGGAACTACTTGACCCAGGAACAGGGAAGGATAAAGACTTTGAAGTGCACAGAACTGTGAAGGACAGTATGCAGTCGCAATTTATTCATGCATGACATGCCTCCCCTGCATTACATGAGGAAGCTGCTCAGGAATTGCAAAGATGGCAAGACAACAGGGTTGTCCACCCCTTTTCTGCAAGCCAGTGGGCATCACCCTTGGTAATTCTGAAGAAGCCTTCAGATGGTTTACATCTGTGTGCGATCTTTAAGGCAACAGTAAACCCACAAACAGCAGTGGATTCTTTTCCTCTTCCATGACCAGAGGAACTGATAGACAGGGCAGATACTTCTCGAAAATAGATTTGCATGAGGCATATGTACAGTTACCGCTGGATGAACAGTCTAAGCAATACTTTATGATAAACAATCAGTTAGGTTTGTTAAAGTTTCAAAGATTATCATTTGGAAGTGCTTCAGCTCCTACAATTTGGTTCCTGGAACAGTTAACAGTGAAAGTCCCTTCCTGTACAAACTATTTAGACGAGACTGTCATCACAGTTTGGGCATTTAGACTGTTTGTTTCAAGTTCTTTCTGCTGCTGGCTTAACATCCAACAGGAGAGGTGCTATTTCTTTCAGACAGAAGTAAACTATTTAAGTCACTAATAAATGCACAGGGTATACATCCAACTACATTGCACTTGGCTGTGATTAGTGATCTGCTGGCGACCCATAACATCAAGGAGCTACAATCAGTCATGGGGAAGCATGCCTATTATATAAAATTTATTCCAAACTCTGTGCATATTGCTGCTTTGGTGGTGGTGTGTGGTCCAAAGAATGCCATAACACATGTCAGTAACTGAAAGAGGCATTGTTAAGTCATAGATTCACTTTGACTCAGCTAAGCCTATCGCATTAGCTGTTGTTATATCATCTTATGGGATTGGAGTGATGCTCACCCATAAAATTCAGCACCTTGCACTGAGGTCAATATAGTGTTGAGTAGGCAAGAGCTGGCCCTCAGTTCAAGACATCAGCTACAGCAGTCAACATCACTGTGAAGGGCAGTGACATTAAAGTTTCAGATGAACTTGTACTATTGTAAATGTTGAATTTTGAACCTTCTCAAAAGAACAGGTTGTTGCTTAGTGCATCATGTGATGCTTTATTAGTCCATGATGGTTGTAAATTATCCAGTATTACTGTGGCAAAGGTCTGTGTCATTCATTTACGTAATGGAGAGAATTAGTATTTCATGTGTTCTAGTTTAATGTGCCACCTCTCCGAGCAATTGGAGAACCCTCAGTTGTGGCCAGACAATTCTAGTTTTGTTTAGTCACAACAAAAGTGGTGGTTATAATTTTTGTTTCTTACTATATCATTTAAAAGTATTTTAATAACTGATTGAGAATTTGAGATGTACAAGGCATGCGAGTAAAGTAATGAGACTGATAACACTGTGACTGATCTGTCAATGCCATGTTGTTCAGCTTATACAGATAGGTGTGTTCAAATCTTCCAGATGCTCAGTCCAAATTTCAGCTCTGTACAGCCATCACATGATATTTAAGAGCGCCGTCAGTGAGGTTGTGTTTCTCTTGTGTGTTACGAAAATTGAACAGGTTTCTTTTCTGTGTTACGAAAATGGAACAGTGGAATTTAGAAGAATGTAAATAATAAATTTCAGCTATCAGTCTTCCTTCTGAAATTTTATTGGCAGATCTAGATTTCAGCTAGAAACTAGCCATTCTCAATGCACTATCATGCACATCAAAACATTAGCATTCAATGAACTGTGGATGAAGCCCGACCAACAGGCATTAAATGCATTGATCAAAAATGATAGTGCATTGAGAATGGCTAGCTTCTAGCTGAAATCTAGATCTGCTTATAAAATTTCAAAAGGACGACTGACAGCTGAAATCTATTATTTACAAGTCAATATAACAGTTGCTGCGTGCAACAGCCTTCTGAATGGAAGGTAACCTGATTTAGAGGAATGTTATGCAATTCACTTTTTCTGTTAAACTTGGGGAATCTGAAAGTGTGACCTTTGAAAAGTTGAAACTGGTCTCTTGGGAACATTCCTTATCAAGAGCATAGATTTTTCGCTGGCACAAACCATTTTAGGAAGCCCTAGAAAAGTTGAAGATGAACCTCACTCAGGGAGACAACTACTTATGATCAAAGTTACCTTCCTAAAAATATTTTCAAGAAGCATGTTACAGAGATTGATTCTAACATTAAACCTAAAGCATGCCTGGTGAAGACAACTATCAGTGGAAGTTTACACAAAAGAGCTCAAATAGAAGTGCTGATGGCACGTAGAGCTAGTTGCCACCTGTATACACCTGCATCGTTGACACAGCAAGTAACTGCCTACACTGTTGATTCAAATGAATATGCTCTCCTAAGCTATATTATGATGATGAATGTTAAGCATATCTTTCTTTGCCCTACTAACTTCACCGAGCGAGGCGGCACTGTGGTTAGCACATTGGGCTCGATTCGGGATGATGATGGTTCAAATCCGTGTTCAGCCATCCTGATTTAGGTTTTCCATGATTTCCCTAGATTGCTTCAGCCAAATGCCAGGATGGTTCCTTCCCTAATCTGATGGGACCAATGACCTGCTGTTTGGCAGTAAGAAAAGTGCAGAAGTAGAGGACAGATGAATGGTGAATCATTCTAGCAATAATACAGGCCACAAATGAGGATATCCACTGGCATAAGTGATTTCAACAAAGAGCAGATTGTTATTGTCCAGCATGTGGGAACGAAAATCTCAGAAACAGCAAAGCTGGTTGGTTGTTCATGTGCAATTCTTGTGAGCATATACTGAAAGTGGTTGAAATACAAAAAAATCACAAGTATGTGACAACGTGTTGGATCTCTAAGGAACATCACATAATGTGGAGGTTGAAGGCTTGCCCACTTCATAAAGGAGTGCAGGTGGTGCTCTATGGCAGCTGTAATGACAGAGTACAGTGCTCATGCAAGCATAAGTGTTTCAGAGGCACCATTCAGCGCATATTGTTGAATATTGGGCTTAGCAGTAGATGACCCCCTTGCATTCCCACATCAACCCAGTGGCATCATCAGTTATGATTGCAGTGGGCATGTTATCACAGAAATTTTGCCTTTGAGTAATGGAAACACGTCACCTGGACAGATAAGTAATGCTGTTCCAGGTTGATGGTCATGTCCGGATTCACCATTGTCCAGCTGTATGGCTGCTTGAAACATGCACCATCCCCTGACAAAGGCTGATGGTGGTAATGTTCTACTATGGGGGATGTTCATCTGGGCTTTCATGGAACCAGTAGTCATAATCAAAGGCACTATAATAGTTGTTGAGTACATGGACATTATTGCAGACCATCTGCATCCTTTCATGCTTGATGCCCTAAATGACAGCAATGGTATCTTCTGGAAGAGTAGATACCCATATAAAAATGTTATAATCATGCTACAGTGATTTAAGGAGTATGATGGTGAACTCATGTTGATATCTAGGTCACTAGTTTACTCTGAATCTAATGAAATATATCTGAGGTGTCAGTTCCATACCCACTAAAAACTAGCCCATCATTTACAGGAATTGCAGCGCCTGTCAAAAGACATCTGGTGCCAGAAACCTCTGAAAGTCTACCAAAGACTTACTAAATCCATGTCATGCAGAATCACTGCTGTGTTGCTTTCCAAAGGTTGATGAACATGATATTAAACAGATAGTCATAATATTTTGGTTTGTCAGTGTGTGTCCTCTACATACCAGAATTTCTCTACCAACATTCTACATACATTGCGGCAATTAGTCATTCACTATGAAACAACAGTTTGAAGTTTATTAAACTTTCTGGATGTGTACATCACATAACATATTAAGTGATTAAACCTTCATTCAGTTTGGAACTGAGGCCTCATCATGAACACCAGTATACCAGTATAATGTGTGACCCCCATGGGCACAAATACATTCTTGTACTCATTGTAACAGGGAAGCAAACAACCTGTAAACATTATTTGGGAGAGTTTCTTCACATACCTGAAACACATATTTGTCCAGATCATGATGAATGCTGTGTACACCCACTTGAGGGTTTAGTTACAATAGGAAAGCAGTGTGGGCTTGTAATTAATATAACGTACTCATGTCCAGAAAAGGAAATGGGATTGCATGGTGAGGACTGCCAAGGGGATAAGAGAAGGTAGCTCCAGAAGCCCCAGACCAATCTTGGAGGAGAGGGGAAATGCCATTTAGTGTCTGCTCTAAGTGGTTGGCTCCGAACAGAAGAGACATTTTCAGTAGCAGCTCCAGGAGTCTTCAGTCTCATAAGGAAGGTCATCCTGTGGTGTGATCTGACTGGCAGGGTGTCTTTGTTGATGAAGATTCAGCCTATTCCTGCGTAAAACCATCAGTTGTTATCATATCAGCTGAAAGGCATTGGACAAAACTCCTAGCCTCTTTGTAAAATTTTTATAACAAAGATTTCTCACTTTTTACAAGTGGACAGAGTTTGGTATGCAGGTATAAATCTTCCCATGACAATGTTCTGTAATCTGTTCCCACCAGCTCATGGTGGCACCCTGCCCATAACCTGTACTCACAACAGTCTCCATTGATAGGAAGTCTTTTTTTTTCGGTACTGGAAACAAGCTTGCATAGGGATGAAATTTTAAGCAACATCTCCCACAGACATGGAAATACTGATATGTCAGTATGGTAGTATTCAGCCAAGGTGGTCACAGTTTAAGACTTTCTGTTTCCTTCACAGTATACCACAGTCAACCGCGTCTTCCCCCACTTCTTTCACACTACTGCTTAGCTTAGATTAGATCACATTCAGTTTTCGATCCACAGACCCAAAAATGAGATGACTCTCATGGTATAGAACATGTCAGAAAGTATAACATAAAAAAAACATGGAACAGTTGAGTACAATACTCACTTCCCAGAAAGTCTGTCAGAAGATTGTCAAGATATATGAATACATTACAGTAAACTGGAACTGCAAATATTTACAGAATTGATACACTATCAGAATGAAATATTTCTACGAACATTAAATAAATTTATTATACAAAAAATACCTAATCTTAATTGTTGTGACCAAGTGCTGCCAAAACTGAAATCTAACAGTCATTTTTACTGGAACTGGGCTAACAGTATCTGTTAAGATTTTCTTCTATAGAGTAGAAGGAGTTGCCTACTAAAAAGTCTTTCAAACTCTGTTTACACTGTGCTTTACCTGAAACCTAGTTTTTAATGTTTGCTGGCAATTTATTGAATATGTGTGTTCCTGAATATTGGACCCTTTTTTGGACCAAGGTAAGTGTTTTTTAGGTCTTTATGTAGATTGCTCTTATTCCTAGTAGTGATACTATGAATTGATCTATTGGTCGAACATACAGACGTATTATTTGCAACAAATTTCATTTAGGAATAAATGTACTGAGAAGTAGTAGTTAGAATATACAGTTCCTTGAACAGTTTTCCACATGATGTTCTTGAATTTACACCACAGATGAGTCTTATTACACACTTTTGCACTTGAAAACATTTGCTCAGTTTAATAGGGTACCCCAGACTATGATCCCATATGACATAATAGAATGAAAATAAGTGCTTTTTTTTATATTTACATCACCTACATCTGACATCATTATGGTGGAAATACAGACTTGTTTAGGCACTTCACCAATTGTGTGACATGCTCTTCCCAACTGCATTAATTATAAAGTTGTAGTCCTAGAAATTCAACACTGTTAACCTATTCTATCTGCATGTCTTCATATGTTTTACACATGCTTGAAGGAAATCTGCTACAGATTCTGAACTGAATATAGTGAGTCTTTTCAAAGTTTAATGACAGTCAATTAGCTTTAAACCATTCATTAATGTCAGTGAAAATTTGATTAGCAGCCATGTCTAAATCTGTACTTGACTTGCTGTTTATTACAGTGTTTGTATCATCTGCAAACAAAATCAATATAGCATCTGGTGATGTAGCAGACTAGAGGTCATTAATGTACAAAAGAAAATGCAACACACACAAGATGGACCCTTGAGCAACACCACATGTAAATCATTCCCAACCAGATGAAGACTGATTGCTTACTTCACAGGTATTTTGCAATGACACCATCTGTTTCCTGTTTCCTTGAATCATTTTGAAGCACAGCCAGTGACACTATAACATTCTAATTTACTTACAGGAATGCTGTGCTTCACACAGTCAAAGGTCTTTTACAGGTCACAGTAAATGCCAGTAGCCTCTAATTTGTTATCGAACAAATTACGTACATCCTCACTGTACGTGTAAATACCCAGCTCTATATCATAACCCTTAAGGAACCAAAACTGTGACTTGGACAATATATTATTTCCAGTCAGATATTTAAGAAGATGCTTGAACACAACATTTTCAAATATTTTTGAAAAAGTCAGTAAAAGTGAAACTGGTTGATAGTTTGATGGTATCTCTTTATCCCCCTTCTTGTAATAAGCTAGTGTGCATCAAAGCTCTCTCCTGCATTAGTTGGTCAGGTGGTGAATGCTGTGATGCATTGGTGAACTAAGTGTTTGTGCTATGGATATAAAGTTGGAAACCATAAATTACAGAATGAAAGGCAACTGTGGCATTCTAAACACTGGCCAAAAAGTTGTATTGGTGAAAATCTAAATGCATTATGCAAGTTGATGATGGCTGTAAGCCCAAAACACATTCTTACATAAAACAAAGCTATATGAAAAATTGGCTGGTTGCTGTATTTCTTCAAGAAATATTCATCTTTGCTTCCCCTCATCTTCACAACAGGTGGGTCATCTCATCCTGCTGTCTCAGTGACCTATACCTTCTTTCTAACCTTCTTCACCTTATATCTCTTTCCTCCTTGAAGAATGTGCTAACAGTCTGAAAAGCTAAAAATAATTTTATTCAGCTTTAATGGCAATTTTGAAACTTCACATCATAAAGGTATGTACTGGCATGCCATTCTGTTTCTGTCATTTTTCATAAATAATTTAGAAGATAAATAGCTTGTGGCACTAAATTCATATATTTTTCCCATAAATAATTTATCTTATAAGTAGCTTGTCGTATTAAATTCATATAGATGTATAACACTTACCTGTACAAGTGGAAATGCTGCTTCATTGTATATTTGTTCTGTTGTTGAAGAGAAGTTGTATGTTCCATCAAAAGTGAATGTCTTTGGAGGAGTAATATCACTAGGATTCCGTATAGAACATGAATGATAACTGGAATCCATAGATATAATGGGCTGTAAATATACACAATAAATTTTAACATCCAAGTAACATATTTACAATGTAAGTTTCAAATCATTAAGGCACAGGTGAAGTAATGACTCTTCATTTAAACAAAAGCTGAGGTAACACCTGCTCCCCCCCCCCCCCCCCCAAACATGCACACACACACACACACACACACACACACACACACACACACACACAAACATTGGGGTGAGGAGGTTCACACATTTTCAAATCACCAATTTTCAAACTACTGGATTCACTGTACTGAACACTGTAGACATACTGCACACCTTAGCCACAGTGGTGTACCCTTTCTTCTGTTGATTATGTCCACCCCTATAGCTGAGAGGTCAGCATGACAGATTGCCGTCCTACAGGCCCGGGTTTGATTCCCAGCTGGGTTGGAGATTTTCTCCACTCAGGGACTGGGTGTTGTGTTGTCTTCCTCATCATTTCATCCCCATCCAGCCCACAGGTCGCCGGATGTGGTGTCAAATGTAATAAGACCTGCACCAAGGCAGACGGACCTGCCTCGCAAGGGGCCTCCTGGCCAATGACGCCAAACTCTCATTTCCATTTTCTGTTGATTATTCTCTTTGAACTGTGTCAGAGGTAATATGGATGATAGACATTGTTAGAATGAAATGTAAGAAGTCTGTCAAGTCTTGAGTCAGAGTATGGATGCATGATGTGTGGTTGTGTTGAAGAAATGAAAGTGAATACAACACAGTTAGTTAATAGGAGTGATATGAAGAGATATTGCAAGTCATTTACACAGAACATATGTTACACTGATTATTTAAAATAACTGGAAGAATTATTGTTGATAATGGACTTATTTGTATGAAAGGTAAAATTGTGATTTTTACAGTGTGCATGTTAGAGCTAGAAATCAGAGCGTCTGATATTTGATAAAAAATTCCAAAAGTGTTGAGAGACTTGACTTGAATAGCTATTCACTCTTTCCAAATCATTAATAATACATACTTAAACTGTGATCATATTGGTTAGGACATGTAGTCATTGTTAGAAGCAAATATGAACATGGATGCATGTTCTGCTACTGATTAAATAGTCTCATTGTCAGAAAATTAATTAAACTGTGATACCCACTTACTAGTAGAGAGCTTACAACATGAGAACACTGTGTTCCGTTCTTGACCAATCCCATGGATTTCTTTCTATTTCTTATGAAGTTACATGAAAGACTTCATGTATATGTTTGTAGGAAGGGGCAGCCACAGTATGGTAGGAACTACTTCCAATCATATAAGGTGTAGTTTACATTACATAACTTTATTCGTGAGAGCAACTTTACACACATCTGACTCATACATTATAACCAAGGACTCACTGTCTTTCCTTTCACTCTGTCCAAATATTGTCCACTCTGCATCAATCAGAGGTGTTTGAGTCTTGTGTAGAGGTCAATATCCCTACAGAATGGAATACTGTGGGAAGTCAATATCCCCACAGTACAGATTACGGGGAGGGGGAAGTGTGAGTCCACAGACATAAGCATGCATGTGAGTAGTCATGCCATGACAGGTTTGTGAGCAAGACATTTCTCGGTGAAGTAGTACATAGATGCACATGACCTATCGTGCTGTGGCAGGTGTGTGTGCAAGACCCAATCAGGCCATTTCTCATACTGTTGTATGATGTGATGATGCTGTAGAAGTGGTACCATGTCAGGTGTTGTGGGGGCAGCTCACATGGTGCTACAAAAATCTGGGGTTGACAATGGAAGCTCAGTGAGGTCCTGTCCATCTCTGGTCAAATTTGATGATGGGGTTGACATGGGCAATGAGTATTGGTCATCATTCCCACTGACCAGCACGCTGTAATCTGGTTGTGTTGAGATACAGGTGTCCTGTAGCACCCACGCAAGTTTAAGTTGGATGAGTGAGACAGTAATAGGCTGGCCACGCTCTAGAATGTCGAATGTCTGTGGACCATGTTTGACCATCCTGTATGGGCCTGGATAAGGGGGCTTCGCAGACGACACTTGGCAGTCTGCATGAGTGACCCCACAGATGGAACACAGGGCACTGAAGAAGGCTGACTCCAATTGACAGCCCTGTTCAGCAGCATTTAGTGTGCCGAAGCAGGCAACCCACATCTTGATGAACGCATTAGCAGCTATCTTGGTTGTGATGTCACAGATAGGTACAGCTTCAATCCACAGTGACATCCTGTTAAGCACTGATACGAGGTAACGAAATCCTTCTGACTCTGGCAGGGGTCCAACAATGTCACGGTGTATATGCCAGAATTGAGTCTTCAGGATGGGGAAGCATCTAAGGTGTTAGTTTTGTCAAGTGGCCAATTTGACAGCATTGATAGAAAAGCCCTGTTAGGTCTTCCACTTCAAATTTCAGGGAAGTTGCTCAATAATTATTTCATCCAAACAGATGTCCTGCTGTTATATGTAATATCACATGAAACAGTGCAGTCTGATAATTTTTTCAGACAGTTCTTGTTAGTTTTGCTGTCATAAACAAGTTAAAGTAATCAAATATGGCTGTAATACTGATGACAGTGGATGGCATCCTATCTGTGTAATATTTGTGCTTGTATTTAGGCTGTATCCAATGCTCTATTGAGCCACCCATATTTTAATCCAGCACTGTTTTCCAACCCTTTTTATGTGGATCTCAAGACAGCATTACCAACTTATAGTATATATCCTTGTCAATCATAGTCAACTAAGTTAGGGCCTTTCTTGTAATGGCCCCAATGACAGATCAGTCTTAAACTTAAGCCTTTATATTGTTTTACTGGCATTCACAAAACAACATGGATTGAAAGACATATACATTTTGGGACAGCACTTCATGTCAGTTGTGCATCCTTTACAAGTTTCTGCTAAAATCGACAATGAGCTGCTTTCTTGCAAGCAGCTGTGTCTTTCTTCGCTATATGTAAATAAATAACAGAGACAGACTGAAGCAGCATATTACTGACACTACCCAATGGCTTCTGTTCCAATAATAAGTATTCACTTTCGTTCTAGTATGTTTACCTTGCATCCTTCTTCATTCTCCTTCCTACTGAGTGGTCGACATCGAACAATGACTTTCACCCTTTCAGACATCCTTCTGCACTCTTCACTTCACTGGCGATTATTTCAGCAGGTTGTCAACTTACTGATAGAGACACCAGTATTTGGTTTATTTGTGAGAAGACCCTGTGAAATATACAGCAATTAAGATATTGTTGCCTGGCGAAACTGTGTTTTAGATATCACATACAACCTCAGTATTATGAATGATAAATAGTTTTGTAATATCATTTGACATTTCTTCATAATTGCAACAGTAAGACAATGAGACCTGTAAATATAGTAGCCTAATGTTTTAAATACTGTTACTTAATTTCAAGTATAGAAAAAAGCTTGAGTTGTTTAAGCTGTTTTAGTAAGTAGCACCCACAAACGCAGTTCAAGGTATACATGTAAGTCCAGATTTCTTCTGACATGCATGCAACCCAATTTTAAAAAAGGACTATGAACTGTGCTCATTAAGGAATTTTCCCTGGTTGTTGGGAGATGACATTAACATTTTCAAATGCAAATGTATGTTGTATTTGAAGCTGACATGCTACATTTACTTTATTCTGTTTACATAATCTGAACCACAGAAGGAAGGTTATGGGATGTGGAAAGAAGTTAATTACATACATTTTACTTCAGTGCAGTACAACAGAATGATTTAAAGTTACCAAATATCATATTGTTACAGCACTAATGTAAATTACATAATCATGAATCACATGAACAGAGTATTTATTAATAGAGAAATTCTTATTTATCTCATTATTTTACACCTACCACATGCCCCCAGTTACCACAACCTCAAAAAACCATCTATCACAACAGCTGCAGAGCAATGCAGGACTAACTTTCCTCATCTACATCTACACCTACATGGATACTCTGCAAATCACATTTAAGTGCCTGGCAAAGAGTTCATCGAAACACATTCACAATTCTCTATATTCCAAACTCATATAGCACGTGGAAAGAACGAACACCTATATCTTTCTGTATGAGCTCTGATTTTCCTTATATTATCATGGTGATCATTTCTCCCTATGTAGGTCGGCATCAACAAAATATTTTTCAGAAGAGAAATTGGAATTTTGTGAGAAGATTCCTCCACAACGAAAAATGCTTTTGTTTTAATGATGTCCAACCTAAATCCTGTATCATTTCAGTGACACTCTCTCCCCTATTTCGTGATAATACAAAATGTGCTGCCCTTTTTTGAACTCAAACAGGTCTATTCCAGATACAGCAGTGTACACATAGTGCTTATGTGCACTATAGCGCCTATTGATGGAGAATTTAGGTTTGCATTAAGTGTCTTTTATGGAGATACCTAGTTATTGTAACTACAGCAAGTGTTTCCTTTTCACAGGAGATTACAATATGACTTAACTCTGAAAGGAGTAGTGCATATTCAGTTTCGTTATTCTTTTGGACCTGGCTCATAAATGAAATAAAATGTAGTTATGAGGGATATTAAGGTCTTAAAATTAATTTATTTATGCTTTGCCCATGGACTATAGCTGATAAATTTCAACTGAGAGTAGGCCTCTTGGGTACACCATACAATTTTGTAGACGATAGAGTAAGGCAGATATAATGTATCTGTTCTAACTGCATTTACCATCTTAAATTAAATCAAACTTAAGTAAAGAGTATGTGCAATAAATGTACATTAAAGGAAATAAGATTACACTTTACTGACGCATAAACGGTTATTACATATTTTCTGTTACAATATAACATCAGTATTCTTTTCAATACTCACACAGCTTGTTTATATACACTGATCAGACAGACCATTATGACCACCTATGTAATAGCTAGCGCGTCCACCTCTGGCACGGATAACAGCGGCAATGCATCATGGCATGGAAACAATGATACCTTGGTAGATCACTGGAGGGAGCTAGTACAACATCTGTACACATAAGTCACCAAATTCCTGTAAATTCCAGGGAGGGGGGTGATACGCTCTGATGCCATGTTAAACCACATCCCAGATGTGTATAATCGGATTCACATCTGGCAAGTTGTGGAGCCAGCACATCAATTGGAACTTGTCACTGTGTTCCTTCAAACACCCCATCACACTCTTGATCTCATGATATGGTGCACTTGTTCACTTGTTCATTGCACGTAAGGAGCATCAAGATTTAGATTCGAGAAATTAGGGCTCATGCAGAAACATATAGGTGGTTGTTTTTCCCTCACTCTATTTGTGAGTGGAACAAGAAAGGAAATGGCTAGTGGTGGTACAGGCTAATCCTCATCACGCACCATACACTGGCTTGCGGAGAATCTATGTAGATGTAGCTGTAGATTATTTTGTTAGAAAATGCCACTGCCATCAGGGAACATAATTGTCACAAAGGAGTGTACGTGATCTGCAACCTGTGTACATAGCTCCTTGGCCATCATGATGCCTTGCACAAGCTCCACTAGACCCATGGATGCCCATGTGAATGTTTCACAGAAGATAACGGAGCTGCCACCGGCTTGTCTCTTTCCCACATTACAGATGTCAAGAAGCAGTTCCCCTGGAAGACGACAGATTTGCACCCTCTCATCGGCACGATGAAGAAAGTATTGTGTATTGATCAGACCATCCAAAGCTCTGCCATTGCGCCAATTATACTGCCAATGGTCACATGCCGATTTCAGTTGTAGTTGCCAATGTTGTGGTGTTAACATTGGCACATGCACGAGTCTCCAGCTGCGGACGCTCATCGTTAAAGAGTGTTTGGCGCACTGTGTGTTCAGATATACCTGTACTCAGCCCAGCATTAAGTCTGATGTTATTTCCGCCATAGTTCATGAACTGTCCATTTGACCAGTCTACTCAGCCTATTGCATCTGACATCTGTAATGAGGGGTGGCTGTGCAATCCGATGACTTCTGGATGTGGTTTCATCTTGGTTTCGCCATATTTTGAAGACACTCACCACATCACTCCTCAAATACCCAACGAGTCACGCAGTTTTTGAAATGCTCATCCCCAGCCTCTGGGCCATTGCAATTTGCCCTTGATCAAACTCAGATAGATCATGCATCTTCCCAATTCTACAGACAGACAGCACGCCCACCAAAATTACATGCACTGTGTGTGTGTCTAACTAGCAGTCATTCATCACCAGGTGATGCTGCTTTCCCTTGGATGGGTTTATATTGATAGTAGGTCAGTGGTCATAATGCTCTGGCTGATTTGTGTACACTTCTCTGCAAGATACAACTTTAAACAATTCAAAAAAATTAATTCCTTTTCTTCCTCAATTGAGTTCACTAACTTGTTAAAAAACGTTTTGCCCACTTGGTTTGAACTTTCATTGTCTTGTGTAATAATTTTCCTTTCCTCTTGTTGCACGGTCATGTAAGTCTGTATTTAGGAGGTATTTATCATCTGCTCTTGTTGCCATAGTATTCCATATATATAGTGAGTACATTGTCATAACATTATAGTGTACTAAAGCACAATCTGGGTTGTATTTTTTGTATACACTTCACTTCTCTTTTCTAAATTCTAATATTCTTTTTAAGCTGCCAGCTTGTATCTTACCCTATACAGAGTGATAAAAAAAAGTGTCAAATATTTCGAGAGGTGATATTGCCCACCAAAAGAAGAAAAAAGCAATAAACAATAATTCTAAAATACATACCTTCAGATATATGAGCACTTCTTCATCTTCGACACTGTGAAACCCATCTCTCCTACTGCAAGCTCTTTGCTTTCCATATTTTGGGAGGAGGTAATATGGATCAAAGCAAGAAAAAAAGTCAAGTAAACATTTGCTCTAAAATGAATATGTGTTTCACAGAAGTGACACTGGAGGTGCTCATAGCTCTAAAGGTATGCACTTTTGAGCCCATGTTGACTAGACAGTTCGACACAAGATGCCAGTCAATCAGCCTCATCAACCCTAAATCAAGTAGGAGACACTCAAGCACCTGCCCTATAGTCCTGATCTCTCCTCATGTAATTATCACACCTTCAGTTCCTTAAAAGGGTTTACGATTCCTGTTGAATAAGGATGGTGTAGCAAATAGACTCCTTCATGTAGCAGGACTCAGTGTTTCACCAAGCAGGTAACTTCAACATGGTGCATTGGTGGAATGACTGCCTAAATGCTCACAGAAATTTTGCCCAATTAGCATACTGATTCTGCACTGTACGGTCTTTGAACACAAAACTTTCTGGTCTCTCCTTACACATTATATCACACAAAAAATTACATAGCCTTTCCACATATTTAATAACGTGCACAAAATATTAATAGTGTGGGAGTACGTGCCTAAAGAATGTAAAAAGTACATATTTATCATTTTCAAGTGTTAGTCATCTTATCTCGAATTGATTCTAATTGTATTTCACTGATCTTTTGGCACTTGTTAGTAATTGATTATCGCTCTTTGCAAATTTAAAAAATCTAAACAGGCCATGTTTTCATAGTTCACCATCACCTGAGTGCCATCCTGATTACATCTGTTGAATAT
The DNA here is from genome assembly GCF_021461385.2 of Schistocerca piceifrons. Taxonomy (NCBI): domain Eukaryota; kingdom Metazoa; phylum Arthropoda; class Insecta; order Orthoptera; family Acrididae; genus Schistocerca; species Schistocerca piceifrons. The sequence goes on from NC_060141.1 coordinate 26,305,608, forward strand.
CTGTTTCTTGTGCCACATCACTTACTGTTCACTCCAAGAAGGCATTGGAGTCAGAGATCCTGAACAAAAATGCTACCACTTTGGAAATATTTGGTACATCTAACTCAGGTACTGAAAAAAAGAACTTAAGCCAGTTTGCAACATAATCATTATGTTTGTTCACACTGCTGCTAAGGTAATCTCTATGACTGTGTATTGGGACTTATGCTGGTTTACCTATATGGGTATATGTTTTATTTTTCTCTGTTTATTTTTATCCACTAATTCACCTAAGTAATTTATGGCAAAGATTAAAATGCAGTATGCCCACAGCAATCAAGCCTGTGCAGATACTGAGAAATAAATGAAGAACATTAATTTTCTTATGTTTTGTAAAAAAATGCTATCAGATGTTTCATCAATCTTGTACTGTCTGTCTTTTCCCACCCATGATAAAGAGAGGATGTGAATTTCTGTTTAGTTCACTAATAGTGTGAAATACATTAGTTCTTATAGTAATAAGCCAATGTCATTATTAGTTCGTTATTTCATCTGGTCTATGTATCTGTATCACCAGTACCTTTAATGCTTTGGACAAGCAAGAAACTTAAGCAGAGCAAGCTGGACATCATGACATTCTCTTCAAAGAAGAGGAGGAGGTAAATAACTTCAAGGCTAGAAGAAATATCATCTAATAATCTAACACTATATGTTACAGATTTTTTGTTTACCAGAAATTGCTGTACCAGAAAATTCCCATTGCTATTATTATTCTCAAAATTATTACTTAATCAATAGAACTGCTGAACCGTTTATATAGGTCATCTAAGCAAATATTTTCTCTTAGGTAAAACAGTTCTACAGCCTTTTCCTAATCTTTGAACTTAGCCCCTTCCTGCAGAGAAAGTGTTGCAAGGGACATATCGGGAACTGTCATCTTTCATATCATACCTTTTTGCTCATTTTTTTTCTCTCTCTCCAGATATTGAAGCATATTTCTACAAATGTTGTTGCCATCTTCAGTTAGCTTTTTATGTAATGGCAGTTTTATGAAAAGGATATATTGCTATTCACCATATAGTGCAGATGTTGAGTTGCAGACAGGCTCAACAGAAAGACCGCTAAACAAGTAAGCTTCTGGCCAAAAGGTCTCTTCTGAAAGACAATCTCTCTCTCTCTGTCTCTCTCTCTCTCTCTCTCTCTCTCTCAGGCGAACACAAGTCATACGTACATGATCACTGTCACTGGGTGCTGAGGCCAGACTGCAAGCAAACAGAGTATGATGGGAAAAGCAATCTGGGTAGTGGGAATAAGGAGGAAGTTGGGGCAGGGAGGGAGACAGATAGCAGGGTAGGGGTGAGGGATGGTAAAGTGCTGTTTGTGGGAGAAAACAAGAACATGGTGGAGAGAGGGTAGGGCAGCTAAGTGCAGTCAGAAGGTTAGAGGGAGGGCAGGAGCTGGAGAGGGGAGCAGAAAAGGAGATAAATAAAAAAAAGGTCGAACAGAAGGCAGTGTAGTGCTGTATTTCCTTCTCTGTTGAATTTTAGAATTAAGAAGTCTCATTTGTTTGTGTGTCTCTAATACATTTAAGGCATACCTATCTACCTGCCTTAGCTAGCATTTCCAGCTGACTCCCAAATTAAACAAACGAAAGTAGAGTTCATGTAATGCTGCTTCTCTTGAGTCATCTTTCATAAAATCATTAAACAGTAATTTTGGACAGTAAGGAATACTATTGAAGTAAGTTTCAATTGCTTCCCAATCCTGAAGGAGTCCAGAAATGGCTGGTGTTAATGAAAGTCACCTACTCAGCACAGCACATGACTCAAACTTTCGGTCCACTTGTATCCTCCCGCTTCCTAATCAGCCTACTAGATTGTGATATAACTGATCGTGATCACATTATGCCTAATCAAATTTGACAATGGGTAAGGCTGTCGTTACCACAGGAAAGTAACGCCAGTTAGTTGGAGGACAGTGTAAAACTGACTCCTCTGAAGGAAGAATCTATTCTAAACTTAAGCTAAATACTGATGATAATTTTGAAATGGGTGGAGAATAGTGCAATTGCTCACGAACTGCACAGGGGGAAAAAGGGTACCATGTAATGTTTACTACAAAAATTACCGATAAGACAAAGAAAACACTGATTATCTAAAAAGCGGATAATTAATTGGTCACCAGCCATTAGGGCAATGAATCTCCAGAATCTTGAGATAGGTAACGGGAAAGAAACTTAAGCAAATAATCATTGGAGTGGAAACACACTTTTCCACAGCACAACAGTTCAGTTCACAAGAAAATAAATGAATCAGAAAGCATTGAGTCTGCAGTAACTTATTCTCAAATATTAAATTTTGAAAGTAAAATTAAACAGAGTTACTGGTAAAATGAATGACTGGCTTAACTTAAACTTTGTTACATAAAAAAAGGACTTTCAGTAACCTCAGTGTAACGTAAAGCAAAATTTAGAAATAGGCAAGCAATTTACTTTAGATTATCGAAAGATTGAATTGAATTTACTTTAAACAAATGAGCAACTAGAATGAGATTTTCACTCTGCAGCGGAGTGTGCGCTGATATGAAACTTCCTGGCAGATTAAAACTGTGTGCCCGACCGAGACTCGAACTCGGGACCTTTGCCTTTCGCGGGCAAGCGCTCTACCATCTGAGCTACCGAAGCACGACTCACGCCCGGTACTCACAGCTTTACTTCTGCCAGTACCTCGTCTCCTACCTTCCAAACTTTACAGAAGCTCTTCTGCGAACCTTGCAGAACTAGCACTCCTGAAAGAAAGGATATTGCGGAGACATGGCTTAGCCACAGCCTGGGGGATGTTTCCAGAATGAGATTTTCACTCTGCAGCGGAGTGTGCGCTGATATGAACTTCCTGGCAGATTAAAACTGTGTGCCCGACCGAGACTCGAACTCGGGACCTTTGCCTTTCGCGGGCAAGCGCTCTACCATCTGAGCTACCGAAGCACGACTCACGCCCGGTACTCACAGCTTTACTTCTGCCAGTACCTCGTCTCCTACCTTCCAAACTTTACAGAAGCTCTTCTGCGAACCTTGCAGAACTAGCACTCCTGAAAGAAAGGATATTGCGGAGACATGGCTTAGCCACAGCCTGGGGGATGTTTCCAGAATGAGATTTTCACTCTGCAGCGGAGTGTGCGCTGATATGAAACTTCCTGGCAGATTAAAACTGTGTGCCCGACCGAGACTCGAACTCGGGACCTTTGCCTTTCGCGGGCAAGCGCTCTACCACCTGAGCTACCGAAGCACGACTCACGCCCGGTACTCACAGCTTTACTTCTGCCAGTACCTCGTCTCCTACCTTCCAAACTTTACAGAAGCTCTTCTGCGAACCTTGCAGAACTAGCACTCCTGAAAGAAAGGATATTGCGGAGACATGGCTTAGCCACAGCTTGGGGGATGTTTCCAGAATGAGATTTTCACTCTGCAGCGGAGTGTGCGCTGATATGAAACTTCCTGGCAGATTAAAACTGTGTGCCCGACCGAGACTCGAACTCGGGACCTTTGCCTTTCGCGGGCAAGCGCTCTACCATCTGAGCTACCGAAGCACGACTCACGCCCGGTACTCACAGCTTTACTTCTGCCAGTACCTCGTCTCCTACCTTCCAAACTTTACAGAAGCTCTTCTGTGAACCTTGCAGAACTAGCACTCCTGAAAGAAAGGATATTGCGGAGACATGGCTTAGCCACAGCCTGGGGGATGTTTCCAGAATGAGATTTTCACTCTGCAGCGGAGTGTGCGCTGATATGAAACTTCCTGGCAGATTAAAACTGTGTGCCCGACCGAGACTCGAACTCGGGACCTTTGCCTTTCGCGGGCAAGCGCTCTACCATCTGAGCTACCGAAGCACGACTCACGCCCGGTACTCACAGCTTTACTTCTGCCAGTACCTTGTCTCCTACCTTCCAAACTTTACAGAAGCTCTTCTGCGAACCTTGCAGAACTAGCACTCCTGAAAGAAAGGATATTGCGGAGACATGGCTTAGCCACAGCCTGGGGGAAGTTTCCAGAATGAGATTTTCACTCTGCAGCGGAGTGTGCGCTGATATGAAACTTCCTGGCAGATTAAAACTGTGTGCCTGACCGAGACTCGAACTCGGGACCTTTGCCTTTCGCGGGCAAGCGCTCTACCATCTGAGCTACCGAAGCACGACTCACGCCCGGTACTCACAGCTTTACTTCTGCCAGTACCTCGTCTCCTACCTTCCAAACTTTACAGAAGCTCTTCTGCGAACCTTGCAGAACTAGCACTCCTGAAAGAAAGGATATTGCGGAGACATGGCTTAGCCACAGCCTGGGGGATGTTTCCAGAATGAGATTTTCACTCTGCAGCGGAGTGTGCGCTGATATGAACTTCCTGGCAGATTAAAACTGTGTGCCCGACCGAGACTCGAACTCGGGACCTTTGCCTTTCGCGGGCAAGCGCTCTACCATCTGAGCTACCGAAGCACGACTCACGCCCGGTACTCACAGCTTTACTTCTGCCAGTACCTCGTCTCCTACCTTCCAAACTTTACAGAAGCTCTTCTGCGAACCTTGCAGAACTAGCACTCCTGAAAGAAAGGATATTGCGGAGACATGGCTTAGCCACAGCCTGGGGGATGTTTCCAGAATGAGATTTTCACTCTGCAGCGGAGTGTGCGCTGATATGAAACTTCCTGGCAGATTAAAACTGTGTGCCCGACCGAGACTCGAACTCGGGACCTTTGCCTTTCGCGGGCAAGCGCTCTACCACCTGAGCTACCGAAGCACGACTCACGCCCGGTACTCACAGCTTTACTTCTGCCAGTACCTCGTCTCCTACCTTCCAAACTTTACAGAAGCTCTTCTGCGAACCTTGCAGAACTAGCACTCCTGAAAGAAAGGATATTGCGGAGACATGGCTTAGCCACAGCTTGGGGGATGTTTCCAGAATGAGATTTTCACTCTGCAGCGGAGTGTGCGCTGATATGAAACTTCCTGGCAGATTAAAACTGTGTGCCCGACCGAGACTCGAACTCGGGACCTTTGCCTTTCGCGGGCAAGTGCTCTACCATCTGAGCTACCGAAGCACGACTCACGCCCGGTACTCACAGCTTTACTTCTGCCAGTACCTCGTCTCCTACCTTCCAAACTTTACAGAAGCTCTTCTGCGAATCTTGCAGAACTAGCACTCCTGAAAGAAAGGATATTGCGGAGACATGGCTTAGCCACAGCCTGGGGGATGTTTCCAGAATGAGATTTTCACTCTGCAGCGGAGTGTGCGCTGATATGAAACTTCCTGGCAGATTAAAACTGTGTGCCCGACCGAGACTCGAACTCGGGACCTTTGCCTTTCGCGGGCAAGCGCTCTACCATCTGAGCTACCGAAGCACGACTCACGCCCGGTACTCACAGCTTTACTTCTGCCAGTACCTCGTCTCCTACCTTCCAAACTTTACAGAAGCTCTTCTGCGAACCTTGCAGAACTAGCACTCCTGAAAGAAAGGATATTGCGGAGACATGGCTTAGCCACAGCCTGGGGGATGTTTCCAGAATGAGATTTTCACTCTGCAGCGGAGTGTGCGCTGATATGAAACTTCCTGGCAGATTAAAACTGTGTGCCCGACCGAGACTCGAACTCGGGACCTTTGCCTTTCGCGGGCAAGCGCTCTACCATCTGAGCTACCGAAGCACGACTCACGCCCGGTACTCACAGCTTTACTTCTGCCAGTACCTCGTCTCCTACCTTCCAAACTTTACAGAAGCTCTTCTGTGAACCTTGCAGAACTAGCACTCCTGAAAGAAAGGATATTGCGGAGACATGGCTTAGCCACAGCCTGGGGGATGTTTCCAGAATGAGATTTTCACTCTGCAGCGGAGTGTGCGCTGATATGAAACTTCCTGGCAGATTAAAACTGTGTGCCCGACCGAGACTCGAACTCGGGACCTTTGCCTTTCGCGGGCAAGCGCTCTACCATCTGAGCTACCGAAGCACGACTCACGCCCGGTACTCACAGCTTTACTTCTGCCAGTACCTTGTCTCCTACCTTCCAAACTTTACAGAAGCTCTTCTGCGAACCTTGCAGAACTAGCACTCCTGAAAGAAAGGATATTGCGGAGACATGGCTTAGCCACAGCCTGGGGGAAGTTTCCAGAATGAGATTTTCACTCTGCAGCGGAGTGTGCGCTGATATGAAACTTCCTGGCAGATTAAAACTGTGTGCCTGACCGAGACTCGAACTCGGGACCTTTGCCTTTCGCGGGCAAGCGCTCTACCATCTGAGCTACCGAAGCACGACTCACGCCCGGTACTCACAGCTTTACTTCTGCCAGTACCTCGTCTCCTACCTTCCAAACTTTACAGAAGCTCTTCTGCGAACCTTGCAGAACTAGCACTCCTGAAAGAAAGGATATTGCGGAGACATGGCTTAGCCACAGCCTGGGGGATGTTTCCAGAATGAGATTTTCACTCTGCAGCGTAGTGTGCGCTGATATGAAACTTCCTGGCAGATTAAAACTGTGTGCCCGACCGAGACTCGAACTCGGGACCTTTGCCTTTCGCGGGCAAGCGCTCTACCATCTGAGCTACCGAAGCACGACTCACGCCCGGTACTCACAGCTTTACTTCTGCCAGTACCTTGTCTCCTACCTTCCAAACTTTACAGAAGCTCTTCTGCGAACCTTGCAGAACTAGCACTCCTGAAAGAAAGGATATTGCGGAGACATGGCTTAGCCACAGCCTGGGGGATGTTTCCAGAATGAGATTTTCACTCTGCAGCGGAGTGTGCGCTGATATGAAACTTCCTGGCAGATTAAAACTGTGTGCCCGACCGAGACTCGAACTCGGGACCTTTGCCTTTCGCGGGCAAGCGCTCTACCATCTGAGCTACCGAAGCACGACTCACGCCCGGTACTCACAGCTTTACTTCTGCCAGTACCTCGTCTCCTACCTTCCAAACTTTACAGAAGCTCTTCTGCGAACCTTGCAGAACTAGCACTCCTGAAAGAAAGGATATTGCGGAGACATGGCTTAGCCACAGCCTGGGGGATGTTTCCAGAATGAGATTTTCACTCTGCAGCGGAGTGTGCGCTGATATAAACTTCCTGGCAGATTAAAACTGTGTGCCCGACCGAGACTGCAAGGTTCGCAGAAGAGCTTCTGTAAAGTTTGGAAGGTAGGAGACGAGGTACTGGCAGAAGTAAAGCTGTGAGTACCGGGCGTGAGTCGTGCTTCGGTAGCTCAGATGGTAGAGCGCTTGCCCGCGAAAGGCAAAGGTCCCGAGTTCGAGTCTCGGTCGGGCACACAGTTTTAATCTGCCAGGAAGTTTCAAATGAGCAACTGATTTTACTTTGAAAATAACAACACAATACATAACAAGCCAACAGATGTCACTCGCTAAGCGAAATACATAATAAATGAAATTGCAAACTCTTAATTTGTGCTGTATCTTTAGTTATAAGTTTCGCCAGTGAAATTTTATGTTACTTTAAGTAGCCTCTGTTTTGCAATACCAGAATAAACAGTTACTGAAGCAGAAAATTTAGACTGAAACTGGTCATTTGGAAACACACAAAACTGGCAGTGAATATTTGATCAATTTTCATATTCTTACAACACTCGGTGATTGCATGGAAAGGGCCCTGCCTGGTAATAACATCTGAAGACAATGACAACACAGGTGACCTACAAATTGTAACTATTACAAGTGATTATTCAAGTCAGTCATACTTTGTGAAAGAAAATCGACTGCATTACTATATCTGTCACTTGACAGTCATATGATATTGTAGCTGTGCAGTCGATGAAGAATGTAGCCGACGACAATGCTGAGCTGTCGCTGTTGCTGCTGCTGCTGTCTGCGAACCCTGAGTCACTTACAGAGCCACGGATAATTGTAGGACAGACAACAGTTAGAACTGCAGCTTCCTCCGCCTGTCCACTCTACTGTGCTCTCAATACTTGTGGGTTAACGAATCAGACATGCCTCCACTGTCATTGCTATTGATACATTAAATAAAGTTCCCTTGGCTATTACCCAGCAATTTACAATATTTTCATTATAATTACAATCAATTATATACAGTCAGAAATAAATACACTATTACATCAATTTATTATTAAACAGAGTTTCTATAATGTAGCTCACAGCTTCAGAATCATAAGTACAGTATAAGTTATCAATGGATTTTAAACAGAAAAAATTTTGGATGGTGCAGAAAGTATTTTATATGCATTTTCAGTGTTACACACTCCAGATTCACAAATTCAAAGAATGATTTTAATTCTCTCTTGTTTTGGCTGAGATAGAGAAGTAATTACATACCTTTAAGACTAGATTGTAAACATCAATATCTAATCTGTCAATTGAAAACTTAATTGTGCTATGTACAGCATAATTAGAATAATTAGCTTACAATAAATTACAGATTTTATTTCTTAGCAATTAATACGTGGAATGTGTTTTTCCAAATTTCACATTGGCATTCTCCACAAATAAGAAGAACACATAATTCACATCCAAATTGTGGTTTCCTAAGCTATGTCGTACCAAATCAGTAATTGTCATTGATGTTTCCTCGGCATTTTCTACCAAATCTAGAAGTTTATTCTGCACTCCCTTTGCATCGAAGTACCTGACACAAACTGGGAACATTTTTTGATGGCTTTTATTTGAGGCATCGACTACCAATGAAAATTGTTGAAGTCTTTTCTAGGCACCTTAAAATATACACAAACTTGTTAACACTTTGAGGAGCAAGAACATCATTTCAGCTTTGGTGGGTCCATATGAAAGTTTGAAAGCAATTGCAGAATATTAAAAATATGGGAAACAAGTTTTGTTTCCACAGCCCAGACATGAATAATTTAATCAAAATATCCACGGGTGTGCTGCCGGTCTATAGTGTCCAACGGGCACAATATTTCGGCGATCATACATGTCGCCATCATCAGGTGAACTGACGGACTGAGCTCCTGTGAACGTGCCGGCATGGAGATCCGTACGCTATGGCTGCTCAGAGGGAACTGGGTTCGGTCGCGGCGGCGGCCGATTTAAATACCCTCCGCCCGCGACGCGCTCCCTCCGCCATCCGCGCCCCGCGCCACGGTCGCGCGGTGGAACAGATTGCGACGGCATCTGAGATGACGTCGGAGTGATGGCTCTGTCCGCCGTGGTCGTCACAACTATACGTTTGCTCGATTTACTCTTGATTAACCCGATCGCTGGTTCCCAAGCCTTGCTAAGATTATAGCCACAGTCACGGTTTATGAGGTCGTCATTGGTGCAAATTTCGATGGCCTCTCTAACAACGCTGTCCCAGTATCTCGACGTCTGTACCAGAATCCTCGTGCGGTCATACTCCATGGCGTGATTTTCCGACAAACAATGTTCAGCGACCGCCGACTTGCTTGTATACATCAGTCGAGTGTGCCTCTGGTGTTCACGGCATCGATCCTCGACTGTACACATCGTCTGACCAATATACGACTTGCCACATTGACACGGAATCTGGTACACGCCGGCCTTCCTCAAACCAAGGTCATCTTTGGCGCTCCCCACCAGTGCACGAGTTTTATTTGGAGGACAAAACAGAGTTCCGACCCGGTGTTTCTTCAGAATGCGGGCGATTTTCCCCGAGAGTGCGCCTGTGTATGGAATAAATGCAGTGCCTACCTCCTCCCTCGTGACTTCAACCATCTCAACAGGTTGTGCTGCAGTGGTTGGGTGGAGAGCACGTTGAATCTGCCACTCTGAGTACCCATTTTTTCGAAATACAGTTCTCAGATGTTCCAATTCCTGGGGTGGACTCTCTGCATCAGAGATAGTGCGCGCCCTATGTACTAGAGTTTTAAGTACCCCATTCCTCTGTGAAGGGTGGTGGCAGCTGTCTGCGTGCAAATACAGATCAGTGTGCGTAGTCTTCCGATACACCCCATGACCTAGGGTGCCGTCAGCCCTTCTCTTGACCAAGATGTCAAGGAAAGGTAATTTACCCTCCGTTTCAGTCTCCATAGTGAATTTGATGTTAGGGTGTATGGAGTTTAGATGTGTAAGGAAGTCAAGGAGTTTATCCATACCATGTGGCCAGATGACGAACGTGTCATCCACGTAACGGAAAAAGCATGTAGGTTTCCATACGGATGACGACAGGGCTTCCTCCTCGAAGTTCTCCATGTACAAATTCACTACCACCGGTGAGAGTGGGCTATCCATGGCGACTCCTTCCGTTTGTTCGTAATATTCTCCATTAAAAAGAAAATACGTGGAAGTCAAGACATGCCTAAAAAGTTCAGTGGTCTTCTCGTCAAACTTCTGACTAATCAGTTCTAGTGACTCTCGCAGGGGTACCCTCGTAAACAAGGAAACGACGTTAAAACTCACCATGATGTCTGACTCATCCAACCTGAAGCTATCAAGGCATTTAACAAAATCCACGGAATTACGGATGTGATGAGGGCATTTACCCACATAAGGACTTAATATTCCCGTCAGGTATTTGGCCAACAAATATGTAGGGGCCCTGATGTTGCTGACAATGGGGCATAATGGTACCCCCTCTTTGTGAACCTTCGGGAGTCCATATAGTCTAGGCGGTACCGGACCTTGGGGTAACAATGTCTTAGCGTCACCCTCCGATAAATCTGCGTCCTTGAGAAGCGCCCCCGTCTTGTTCTCCACGTTCTTTGTAGGGTCAACGCTGATCTTCCGGTAGGAATCGTCATTTAGCAGGCTCTGCATCTTATCAGTGTACTCCTTATTGGAGACAACAACTGTAGCATTGCCTTTGTCAGCCAGTAAGACAACAATTTCAGAGTGCTCCCTCAGATCACGAATGGCTGCCCTCTCTTTACTGCTGATATTTGACTTCATCGGCTTGGATTTCGTCAAAGCACGTATTTCCTCGGCTGATTCTGGTGGAAGTCGAGTTGCAACCTGTTCAACAGCACTAACAATTTCTGCGACCGGAGTGAACTGGGACAGTGTTGTTAGAGAGGCCATTGAAATTCGCACCAATGACGACCTCATAAACCGTGACTGTGGCTATAATCTTAGCATGGCTTGGGAACCAGCGATGGGGTTAATCAAGAGTAAATCGAGCAAACATATAGTTGTGACGACCACGGCGGACAGAGCCATCACACCGACGTCATCTCAGACGCCGCCGCAATCTGTTCCACCGCATGACCTTGGCGCGGGGCGCGGACGGCGGAGGGAGCGCGCCGCGGGCGGAGGGTATTTAAATCGGCCGCCGCCGCGACCGAACCCAGTTCCCTCTGAGCAGCCATAGCGTACGGATCTCCGTGCCGGCACGTTCACAGGAGCTCAGTCCGTCAGTTCACCTGATGATGGCGACACGTATGATCGCCGAGATATTGTGCCCGTTGGACACCATAGACTGGCAGCACACCCGTGGATATTTTGATTATCAAATACGCCGGGAGAAACTCAAGAATCACATGAATAATTTAGGTTATGTTTCACTGCGTGATACACTAAACCAAGCTCAGTCTTTACTGATTAAGTTAACATAATAGCTCAGTAGCTTATTTGAGTTTGGATGTCTTTTGTACTGTGCAAGTTGCCTCAGGTCACATTTTCCACTGTGTGAAATACTATCATGTGTACTACACAAAGTACAAAATCCTTGGCTCTAGTCTGGGCCTGACGTTACCCATGAAAACATATCTTCCCATTTTTAAGATAATTTGGTTATGTTTGGACTGAGAGTCAAAATTTTTTTCATGGAGGAGTCTTTGCAGGATCTTCTTCACCCTCAAACATATTTAACTTCAAAACTAATTTTGTTGCTAAGACATGGATTAAGAATAAGACTTTGAACCACACTTGAATCAAACTGGAGACGCTGGAGAAAATAATGTAAATTAGTATCAATGGTTGTTGCTTCCGTTTGGAAGCTCAAGCATTGCCAATATTCAGGAAATTCAACAACATAGCAAAAGAAAGTTAACAATATCATTTTTTGAGTGGATAAGTCGTAAGATTACATTTATTCCATAAAATGTAATATGTAACAGAATTATTCACTCCATAAAAAAATAAACAGAGGAAGAAATTTTGAGATACTCCATCCTGTCTGTTTATCTGTGGTTACAAAAGATCAATAGCTGTTTTTATGTTAGTAAAGTAAACAAGTATGAGCAAGAACACAATTTAACCTCATTTCAATTAAGCGACAATAATGTAATCTTATATTATATGAGCTAAAGTGCTGTTTCATTAAACAATAATAAAACAAACTTTCATTGTGTCACTTTGTAGAAACTTATAAGTGTTACCCAAGATAATGACTGACTCAGAAAATTAAACAGCGCATTTGCATCAGATGCTTATTGAATAATTAATTATCTTGTACATAGCTGCCTCACTGTAGGATTGTGCTAACACAATAATAAAGGAAAAGCTATGAGCTCAAAATTGCAAAATATCAATGGAATGGTAGAAGACAATGTTATTTGTGGTTGGCGCACTTTATACATAGACATGCCCAAATGAGAGTAAAAAGAATAGTGTGAGCACAGAAGACCAATGCAACTTCCTCTTGATAAGAGACAATAGTAGTTCAGTACACTGTCATTATTTTGTCAAGCCAAAATGGAACAACGTGATAACCTAGTTAAGATGATGTAGAAGAACAGACTCAGCAAAACTTAAACAAAAGTTAATGAACTGGGAATAGCAGTTACACTGGTGCCTGGTTTTCCAAAATGGATGACAATATAGAACAACGTAGTAAAGAAAATGGAAATAAATAGAGCGACAAAATTAAGCTCTGAGAAGATAATATACTGAAGATATTCTGGAACTAGAAATGATAGGATGACCTTATCAGGAAAAATATGTGCTTTTAATCATTAGGACAACAAGGATGGAAAAGACAGAAAGCATGTAAGAGAAACAAATGAATACCAAGCCAATAATTTTTTACAAAACTGAAGCAAAAAAGATTGCATGAAAATTCACTCTGAGGACTTTGTATTAGTGGCTGATGACACTGGAAACAACATCAAATAACCAAAAAAATCTGTATCAGATGCCAGTAGCAAACATTTAACAGCTCCACCACAAAGATAAGGAAAGCATATGAAAATGGCTACTGATACCATGAACACCATGAAATAAAGACTGAAAATAAAGGTAATGAAAATGTGGGAGTGACAAGTCGATAGTCGACAAGACACTGAGAGATTCTCTTTACGAGCGGGGTTCTTTGGAGGACACGGGATTGTTCGTTTTCCCCTCGTTAACGTATGTATCAAGTGTGTTTTGTGCGGTACAATATGGGTGATCGTTCACAGTATTAATTCCACACAAGTGTTTTCCTTTATGTAGTGAAATTACCCCTACATAAATGGTGACCCCGTAACTAAGCAGTGTGACAGTAGGCAAGTTTCTTGAGATATTTTCCGCAACATCTCGTATCGACATGTCGTCTGCACAGAACCTCTTCCGCGACATCGACGGCATCATCCAAAATATCAAGAAGGAGCTCGACACGATGCAGCAAAACCCTCAGTTCACAGTGCCACGGACGCCTACATCTCAAACCGACTTCGCCCACGACGTTACGTTTCCAACCACGCCGCGTGTGCCGGCGGGTCCCGCGCCGCCGCCACAGGACATTGCCTCGCACAACCAGTGCGCAGGACACGCCGATATCAGACCCAAAGTGCTCCTGTTTTCATCACCCACGTCGGTACCGCTCCCACGAGTTTCGCACTTTCCGTTCGCAAGTGATCGTGGGCCATCCGCGTCGCGGTTACAAATTCGACCCCCACCTTTCATTCCCGAGCGTCTGGAAATTTGGTTCGCTATTATGGAGAACATTTTCGTGCAGCAACAAATAGTCAACGATTTTGAACAGTTCACGCTAGTGATATGCAACCTGGACCAACGTGCGTCGTCAGTGGTATCGGATATAATTATGCAACCCCCACCACAACAAGCCTACGCCACTCTCAAGACGGCTTTAATTTCGCGTTGTACAAAACCTGTGGATCAGCGGATATCACAGCTCCTGTACCACGAGAAACGCGGTGACAGGTCGCCTTCAGACTTTTACCGGCATTTACGTGCTATGGTGGATCCTTCCGTGTTCTCAGACACATTACTTTTGCACATATGGCAACAGCAGTTACCTCCGCAGGTGGGCTTAACCTTAATTGCTTACGAGGGCCGGCCATTATGAGAGTTGCTGCAAGTAGCCGATAGAGCGCACTCCCTGTTCAACTCGCGTGCCACAGTGGCCGCCGCCGCAACCACCTCGGTCAACGACACCAGCCGAGCACGGCCGGAGCCGGTCAACGCGGCGGCTCCAGCTTGTGCTGCCACAACAGCACGACGAGCGCCAGACGCGACCGAAGATTTCCGATCTCTCCGCGCTGCCATCGATCAGCTGACCACCCAGCTGCAGCGGCTAGAGCCACGCGACGTTGCGGCGGCTGACACACACACGCGTCGTCGCCAGCCGACGCGACCGCCGCGTCACGCAAACAATGGCACCGGTTATTGCTGGTTCCACCAGCGCTTCGGCGCGCAAGTTACGAAGTGTAAGACGCCATGCTCGCACCCAAACGCATCCCACGGCCTGCTTTAGGCGCAGCCGACCGTGACAACAAGCAACTGCGCCTAAACTCACAGACGCATGGAAGGGGAACGCCCCCATTTCAGCACGAGCCTACGTTATGTGGATCGACTTCTCCCACAGCTGTAAGGTACGCTGCTTCACAAAGACTTTTCGTTCCTGATCTCTCTACAGGATGGATGTTCTTGGTCGACACCGGCTCAGATGTCAGCACTCTGCCTGTAAATTTCTTTCCTTCAGACAAACGCACTGAAGAGACCACTTTGAAAGCAGTCAACGACTCAGTCATCCACACATATGGACAGAAAACACTGCCAGTGGACATTGGGCTACCAGAAGAATGCAACTGGACCTTTGTTATGGCCGATATCGACCAACCTATACTAGGTGCTGATTTCCTGGCAAAACGTGCATTGTCCGTGGATTTACACAAGTCACAACTCGTCCATTCTGTCAATGGATTTGTTATTCTGGGAATACAAGGACGTCCGACTTCTCATGCATGCCAAAGGGTAGATAACCTCAGTGCACCCACCTGGGAGGACACCATAGCAACGTAGGAAGCTGACCGGCACATGGCTCAAATGACATCAAAACAGTTAACGACACAACATCAGGCTCCAGCTGTTTCAACCACAAAGGCGACACCCAAACCACAACAGGGAACAAGAAAGAGCAGGGCGAAGCATGAGACGGTGCACCACATCCGTACAACTCCAGGCCAACCAGTCTCCTCACGTGTTCGCAGGCTTGCACCTGATCACTTGCGGGAAACCAAGGCCATTTTCAACGAGATGCTACAGGAAGGAACTATACAGCCATCCAACAGTCCGTGGTCCTCTCCTCTGCATCTCGCCTGTAAAAAGAATGGGTCATGGTGCCCGTGCGGTGATTATCGAGCTTTGAACGCCCAAACTGTTCCAGACAGATACCCTGTGCCACATATACAGGATTTCACCCATTCACTGGCCGTGGCATCCATATTCAGTGTTTTGGATTGCCGTAAGGCTTATAATCAGATCCCAATGGCAGAGCAGGACATACCAAAGACTGCAGTGACAACCCCATTCGGGCTGTTTGAATTTTTGGTGATGCCATTTGGGCTGAAAAATGCGGCCCAGACATGGCAACGGTTCCTAGACAGCATACTAAGAGGACTACCATATTGTTTTGCCTATTTAGACGATATTCTGGTGTTTTCGGAGAATGTTTCTGACCATCAGAAACACGTAAGCGAGGTGCAAAGTAGGCTTAGTGCTCATGGAATTACACTTAACAAGGACAAGTGCGTGTTTGAGGAACCCGTTGTAACCTTCCTGGGTTATAAAGTGTCAGCTCAGGGCATTTTCCCACTGCCAGAGAAGCTGGAGTTGTTGCGTACCCTACCACGGCCTCAAACCTACCACGATCTCCGACGGTTCCTAGGGATGATAAATTTCTATCGTCGCCACCTCCTCGGAACAGCAGCAATCCAGACGCCACTGAACAATGCCTTGGCCGGACACAACAAAATTGGCAAGCGCCCACTCCCATGGACACCCGAGATGGACTCGGCTTTCAAGGCACTGCAAAACAGCCTTCACAACGCAGTGGGGCTTGCACACCCTGCGCCAGGAGCTCAGCTAGCCATAGTAGTGGACGCAAGCCAAGTCGCAATCGGGGCAGCATTGCACCAGAGAGTGAAGGGTCACTGGCAGCCACTAAGTTTCTTCTCGCAAAAACTACAGATGAGTCAAACTCGTTGGAGTGCATATGACGGGGAACTCCTTGCAATGTATGAAAGCGTCAGGCACTTCCCCCCCTTAGTTGAGGGCAGGCAATTCACCATATACACCTACCACAAACCTCTCGTGGCAGCTTTCTACAAAGTCAGCGATTCATGTTCCCCCCCGCCAGGCCCGCCATATAGAGTTTATATGCCAGTTTTCAACAGACGTGCGTCACATCCATGGTGCCGAAAACATTGTGGCAGACTATTTCTCACGTATTAATGGGATAAGTCCAATGTTAGATTATTCCGAATTGGCAAGGGCTCAGGCTTCAGATACGCAGCTGCATCCTTGTTGGTGGATCCGTCCACTGGCCTACGTTTACAACGTGTGGACGTCCCCTGCAGCCCATGTAAGGTATGGTGCGACACCTCCACGGTTAGACCACGCCCATAGATCACCCCCCAGTTCCGACGAAAGGTATTCGACAGCATTCACAACCTGGCACACCCGGGAACCACGGCCTCAGTGAAATTAGCGATGGACCGTTTTGTGTGGCCTTCAATCAAGAAAGATACATGGGAGTGGGCCCGCAGCTGCTATCAGTGCCAACGTAGCAAAGTGGGACGCCATGATCACGCTCCAGTAGGACAATTCCCAAACCCAACGGCACGTTTTGGGCACGTACACATTGACTTGGTTGGACCCCTCCCCCCTTCAGAAGGTTACAGGTACTTGTTTACGGCAGTGGATCGTTGCATGCGGTGGGCAGAGGCTACACCAATCAGGGACATTTCTGCAGAGACTACTGCACGCGCATTCTTGGAAACTTGGATGGCTCGTTTTGGGTGCCCATTTTTCGTTACCACCGACCAAGGACGCCAGTTCGAGTCAACACTGTTCCAACAACTGTCAAAACTCTGCGGTTTCCAACGAAACCGTACTACTAGCTACCACTCGGCCAGCAACAGTTTGGTGGAAAGGTGGCACCGGACCTTAAAGGCTGCCCTGATGTGCCACGAGGACTCATGGACTCAAGCGTTGCCATTGGTTTTGTTGGGGTTACGAACCGCATTAAAAACAGACATCAATTGTTCCTCGGCAGAGTTGGTATACGGAGAACCACTCTGAGTTCCAGCAGAATTCCTTGCTCCAGTTCCTCTCCCAGATGACACACAACTACCCCACCTCTTGTAACAAATGAGGAAGCAGGCAGAGACACTACGTGCAGCCCCGACGTCTCAGCACAGCACGCATCCAGTGTTCATACACAAGTCCCTCGATACTTGTTCCCACATCATGCTCCACACAGACCTGGTACGTCATTCGTTACAGCCACCGTACACTGGACCGTACCAAGTGCTAGGACGGGACACACACACAATGGACATCCTCCTCCAGGGAAAGTCGACCAAAGTTTCCACTGAGCGAGTAAAACCCGCTTGGACAATGACAGCAACGACAGTCTCACAGACGACTTCAGACACAACTTGCAACGAACCCACACCTTCCGCAGAACCAGACAGCTGTGTCCCACATGAGCCCCACACCAGGGGACCTAATCCAGCAACAGAATCAGCAAGCAGCACCCACACCCACACTATCCGCACTCGGGCAGGCCGAGAGGTAAAGTTTAAGTACCCCACCATACCGGGTGTTCCGCACTTCAGGGGGAGGCTGTGTGGGAGTGACAAGTCGATAGTCGACAAGACACTGAGAGATTCTCTTTACGAGCGGGGTTCTTTGGAGGACACGAGAGTGTTCATTTTCCCGCGTTAACGTATGTATCAAGTGTGTTTGTGCGGTACAATAAAGGTGGTCGTTCACAGTATAAATTCCACACAAGTGTTTTCCTTTATGTAGTGAAATTACCCCTACAAAAATATATTAGTTGAAGGTCCTGCATGCATGAGAATATCAGGAAGTGAAACAGGTTAATGACATTCAGAATATGAATCCTCAGCTGAGGCATCACTGATAAACTAGAATAATTTTTAATTTTGATCCTCAAATACATCAGGGTATGCAATGGAGCAAACCCAGAACATTGCAAACAATAAACGTAAACAGACTCTTGATTAAAGTAAAAATTTCAGATTTTCTATACTGTTACATTGCTAACACAGCTATTTTATGGGAAGTCCATACAGAAGAAATACAGGTAGCAGGCAATAAACTGTACTGAATGTTGCCATGACTGGCTGTAGTGGGATGGACACACTAGTGAGAGGGAAATCTGTTATTTTGAGCAGTTCACTTGGAATATGGTGAAATATCTGGACTTCTTTCTGGCAGAATAACAACAAATATACAGAGTGAGTCAAAAAGGACTTTACACTTTGGAATGAATTAATTAAGATAACTTACAGAAGCAGAAGATGTATCATTTTGTGGCAAACAACCTCAAGTTTCGCATAAAACTGTCAAGTTCATTCTGGTTCCATGTGACTATCATTTGTGATGTAGCACACCTCCTATCAGTCAATTTCTTCCCACAATCATTGCAGCAAATCTGGCAAAAATTCTACAACTGCGGTGTAGATTCGATTTTTCAGGTCTGCTAAATTGTTTAGTATGGAGGAACATACTCGTACATACAGTCTTTAACGAAATCCCAGACAAATCTACATTCAACAGCTATTGAAGAGTTTGTTTCATGAAATCAAAACACAAAGCGAGCACAAAGCCACCAGCACATTATAACTGTGCACTTGGCTGGTGCTCCAGGTAGCGGAATGGGGTAAACTGATGCACAGGTTCTTTGTTGTAAAATGACGCACCTACAGGTAAAATCCTCCCCCCACCCCATGAACCACGGACCTTGCCATTGCTGGGGAGGCTTACATGACTCAGCGATACAGACAGCCATACCGTAGGTAAAACCACGACAGAGGGGTACCTGTTGAGAGGCCAGACAAATGTGTGGTTCCTGAAGAGGGCAGCAGCCTTTTCAGTAGTTGCACGGGCAACAGTCTGGATGACTGACTGATCTGGCCTTGTAACATTAACCAAAACGGCCTTGCTGTGCTGGTACTACGAATGGCTAAAAGCAAGTGGAAACTACAGCTGTAATTTTTCCCAATGGCATGTAACTTTGCTGTATGGATAAATGATGATGGCGTCCTCTTGGGTAAAATATTCCCGAGGTAAAATAGTCCCCCATTCGGATCTCCGGGTGGGTGACTACTCAGGAGGATGTCATCAGGAGAAATAAAACTGGCATTCTATGGATCGGAGCGTGGAATGTTAGATACCTTAATCGGGCAGGTGGGTTAGAAAATTTAAAACGGGATATGGATAGGTTAAAGTTAGATATAGTGGGAATTAGTAAAGTTTGGTGGCAGGAGGAACAAGCCTTCTGGTCAAATGAATACAGGATTATAAATACAAAATCAGATATTGGTAACACAGGAGTAGGTTTAAGAATGAATAAAAAAAATAGGAGCATGGGTCAGCTACTAAGAACAGCATAGTAAACACATTACTGTAGCCAAGATAGACAAGAAGCCCATGCCTACAACAGTAGTGCAAGTTTATATGCTAACTAGTTCTGCAGATGCTGAAGGGATTGAAGAAATCTACAATGTGATAAAAGAAATCATTCAGATACTTAACGGAGACAAAAATTTAATAAACATGGGGGACTGGAATTCGATAGTACAAAAAGGAAGAGAAAGAATAGTAGTAGCTGAATATGGAATGGGGTTAAGGAATGAAAGAGGAAGCCACCTGGTAGAATTTTGCAGAGAGCATATCTTAATCATAGCTAACACTTGGTTTAAGAATCTCAAAGGAAGGTTGTATATGTGGAAGAGGCCTGGAGACACTGGAAGGTTTCAGATAGATTATATAATGGTAAGACAGAGATGTAGGAACCAGGTTTGAAATTGTAAGACATTTCCAGGGGCAGATGTGGACTCTGCTCTGAACTGTAGATTAAAACTGAAAAAACTGCAGAAAGCTGGGAATTTAAGGAGATGGGACCTGGATAAACTGAAAGAACCAGTGGTTGTAGAGTGTTGCAGAGAGAGCATTAGGGAATGACTGACAGGAACAGGAAAAAAGAAATACAGTAGAAGAAGAATGGGTAGCTTTAAGAGATGAAATAGTGAAGGCAGCAGAGGATCACGTACATAAAAAGACGAGGGCTAGCAGAAGTTCTTGGGTAACAGAAGAGATATTGAATTTAATTGATGACAGGAGAAAATACAAAAATGCAGTAAATGAAACAGGCAATAAGGAATACAAATGCCTCAAAAGTGAAATTGACACGAAGTGCAAAATGGCTAAGCAGGGATGACTAGCAGACAAATGTAAGGATGTAGGGGGCATATATCACAAGGGTAAGATAGATACTGCCTACAGGAACATTAGGGAGACGTTTGGAGAGAAGAGAAACACTTGTATTAATATCAAGAGCTCAGATGGAAAACCAGTTCTAGGTAAAGAAGGAAAAACAGAAAGGTAGATGGAGTATATATAGGGTCATACAAGGGCATGTACTTGAGGACAATATTATGGAAATCGAAGAGGACATATGTGAAGATGAAATGGAAGAAATGATATTGCGTGAAGAATTTGACAGAGCACTGAAAGACATAAGTCAAAAAAAGACCCTGGGAGTAGACGATGTTCCATTACAACTACTGATAGTCTCAGGAGAGCCAGTCCTGACATAACTCTACCATCTGGTGAGCAAAGATGTAAGAGAGAGGCGAAATATCCTCAGACTTCAAGAAGAATATAATAATTCCAAACCCAAATGAAGCACGTTTTGACAGGTGTGAAAATTACTGAACTATTAGCTTAATAAGTCACAGCTGCAAAATACTGGCATGAATTCTTTACAGACAATGGAAAAACTGGTAGAAGCCGACCTTGGTGAAGATCAGTTCGGATTTCGTACAAATGATGGAACACGTGAGACAATACTGACCCTAAGACTTACTTAGAAGATAGATTAAGGAAACGCAAAGCTACATTTCTAGCATTTGTAGACCTAGAGAAAGCTTTCGACAGTGTTGACTGGCATATTCTCTTTCAGATTCTGAAGGTGACAGGGGTAAAATACAGGGAACGAAAGGCTATTTATAATATGTACAGAAACCAGATGGCAGTTATAAGAGTCTAGGAGCAAGAAAGGGAAGCAGTGATTGGGAAGGGAGTGAAACAGGGTTGTTGCCTATCCCCAATGTTATTCAGTCTGTATATTGAGAAGGCAGTGAAGGAAACAATAGAAAAATTTGGAGTAAGGATTAAAATCCAAGGAGGAGAAATAAAAACTTTGAGGTTTGGTGATGACACTGTAATTCTTTCGGAGACAGCAAAGGACTGAAAGAGCAGTTGAACGGAGTGAACAGGAGGATATAAGATGAACATCAACAAGAGCAAAACAATGATAATGGACTGTAGTCTAATGAAATCAGGTGATGCTGAGGGAATTAGGTTAGGAAATGAGACACTTAAAGTAGTAGATGACTTTTGGTATCTGTGGAGAGAAATAACTGATGATGGTCGAAGTACGTCTACATCTACATCCATACTCTGCTAGCCACGTGACGGTGTGTGGCAGATATAAAATGTAGGCTGGCAATTGTAAGAAAAGCGTTTCTGAAGAAGAGGAATTTGTTAATGTTGAATACAGATTTGTCAGGAAGTATTTGTATGGAGTGTAGCCATGTACGGATGTGGAACATGGACAATAAATAGTTTAGACAAGAAGAGAATAGAAGCTTTCGAAATGTGGTGCTACAGAAGAATGCTGAAGATTAGATGAGTAGATCATGTAACTAATGAGGAGGTACTGGATAGAATTGGGGAGAAGAGGAATTTGTGGCACAACTTGACTAGAAGAAGGGATCGCTTGGTAGGTCATGTTCTGAGGCATTAAGG
This sequence comes from Schistocerca piceifrons, assembly GCF_021461385.2. Taxonomy (NCBI): domain Eukaryota; kingdom Metazoa; phylum Arthropoda; class Insecta; order Orthoptera; family Acrididae; genus Schistocerca; species Schistocerca piceifrons. The sequence continues at coordinate 26,327,791 of NC_060141.1, forward strand.
GATCACCAATTTAGTATTGGAGGGCAGCGTGGAGGGTAAAAATCGTAGAGGGAGCCCAAGAGATGAATACACTAAGCAGATTCAGAAGAATGTAGGGTGCATTAGTTACTTGGAGATGAAGAAGATTGCACAGGACAGAGTAGCATGGAGAGCTGCATCAAACCAGTCTCTGGACTGAAGACCACTACAACAACAACAACAACCACAACCGGTAAAATGTGCCTGCAGCTCTCATTGTCGCTATAAACTGAAGTTACTGGATCAATGTGACTTGAACAGATGTGCAGGATGTCTTGCAGACATATGTGCATATTGTGCCGTCAAATCAGTGAGTCTGAAAGAGGACACATTATAGGCATGAGAGAATGTGATGCATTCATCTGGGAAATTGCTGCTTGTTTGGGACTAAGCGTTTTGGCAATGCGACAGGTATGTGCAGAATGGTTCATGAAGGTCGTAGAACAAGACGAGATAGGTCAGGTCGCATGAACCAGGTAATCCCCCCACCATCCCAAGAAGATCGAAACCTCATCTGAATGTCTTTTCAGGACAGATCTGTGTCCTCCTCAGCTCTGGCGCAGCAGTGTAACACATTGTACACTATCAGAGGCGACAATATGTAGTTGTTTATTTAGGCATGGATAACGTGTGTGATGTCCACTACTCCACCTACCACTGACGAATGTGCAGAAACATGCTAGATGGCAATGGAGTATGGAACGACATCATTGGGGCCAGGGATGGCATGAGATATTTCCAGACAAATCCAGGTTCTGTTTGTTCGAAAATGATGGACACATTTTGGTTCACTGTACACAGGGGGGGGGGGGGGAGCTGCATCATAGCGACTGCATTCACAGAAGACATACAGTGCCAACTTAATTGTTCTGGTGTGGGTTGCTATTGGGTACAACCATAAATCACAGTTGGTGCCTGTCCAGGACACTGTGTGCTGTGTGACCTACGTGAATGACACCCTGCAACCCATAGCCATACCTTTGCTGCACAACACCCCAGACCATATTTTTCAGCAAGACAATGCACAGCCACTTGTTACTGCACGAACATGTGCGTTCTTGGTGTAATAGGATGTTAGCCTTTTGATCTGGCTCGCCCGATCATCAGACTTGACACCATCCTAAAATGTGTGGGATATGGAGAAATGACAGGTGCAGCGCTATGACGCATTTCCAACCATCACAGATGAACTTTGCAACCAGTGAATGCAGCATGGATAATGCCATTTGCGCCTCATACGCACCGATGCCATCACGCATGGAACAAGTTATCAGAGCTCATACTAATCATGGTGACTGAAATGCTAATCATTTCTGCAGAAAATTCTAATGTACATGTCCTGTGAATACGAACGTCATCTCTCTAGTCATTCAACGTGTTCTGTCTTTTTCTAAACATGAGTGTATTAAATTTGGTTTGGTATGGCGATACAGTCTTTGGAGAAAACGTTCTCAGTGAACTTGCCGTGACAAATTCGGGTAAAATCCCAAGCTCTGGATGACTACATTTGTCATCGTCGTCAGAGCTCTGTCTGACAAGTGAAACTGGCGTGGCTCCTACTTATATACACCCAGAGAACGACGTATGAGTGGCTGTATTACATTTTTGTATGTTTTTGAGTGGTAACTAGTCTATCCAACAAGTAAGTGTTCAGACTTTAATTATCTGCTGCTTACATTATAAAAATATTATTGATAGTATCCACAATTTTGAGACTATGTTTGATTAGTTCATTATTAGCCTTAAAAATGTCCTCAGTTTCTTGATTCCACTTTACTGACAAAGTCTTTACGACAGAAATAACGTTTATGTTGTTTCTGAAATAGGGTATTTTTTTCAGAATGAAATTTTCAGTCTGCTGCGTAATTTTAATCTGCCAGGATGGTTCAATGTATTTTTTGCTCCAGAATGCATGTAATGGTTAGATGTTAATCATATCCCGTAGAATGGCTGTTCAAAGTCCCATCTCACAAACTAGATTTAGGTTTTCCGCAATTACCACAAATCGCTAAGGCCAAAGGTGAGAGATGGTTTCTTTGAAAGACCACGCCCGACATATTACCCTTTCCATGGCCGGCGCAAGCTCAAGTGCCGCCTTGTGCGAGCTGCTAAATTGCCGCCGCCCCCCCCCCCCCCCAACGCTGTTTTAAACGTTTGTGAAACTTTATGTAAACAAATCTGTAGGAAATGTCAGCAATCAATCGCAATTTTTGATTTTACTTTTCAGATCTACCTAGGTTTCGGCCACTGAATGGTCAGTCTCAAAGCTTTCAGTATGTGCTTACATCTAAACCATCATGTTGACAGTTACGTTGTGCATGACGGTATAGATGTAAACACAAGTCAAAGCATTGAGAATAGCCACACTGTGCCCGAAATCTATGTAGATCTGGAAAACAAAAACAAAAATTGCGACTGATTGGTGACATTCTATACAGATTTGAAAAAAAAAAAAAAAAAAAAAAAAAACTGTCACAGGGCAGCAGCTCAAAAATGAAGTCAAACCTGATTGAAGAAATCTAGCTAATTTTAATAAGCCTTGTGAATTTATAAAAATGTTCAAATGCGTGTGAAATCTTATGGGACTTAACTGCTAAGGCCATCAGTCCCTAAGCTTACACACTACTAATCTAAATTATCCTAAGGACGAACACACACACCCATGCCCGAGGGAGGACTCGAACTTCTGCCGGGACCAGCCACACAGTCCATCAGCACCTCAGACCGCCTGGCTAATCCCGCGCGGCATGAACTTACAGTTAAGGTAAATAAACATTTTTCTATGGTTGTGAACGACAATGTATTCAAGGGGAAACAAAGTATATTTACAATTAACGATAATTTGGTTTGAACAATAATATTTACAATAACTATTTGATGTTGAACAAAATAAGAAACAACACAGTAAATAACCAAGACACTGATCATAATATAAAAATTTTAAAAAAATTGAACCTTCCTGGCTTTTGCTTGTGCAAACTCTTTCACACGATCTGTGTAATTTAAGTCCTCTGCAAGCTCGTGCTCTATCGATATTGTTGCAAGATCATTCAAACGAGTTTGGCTCATCGTTGATCGGAGGTATGTCTTTATCAATTTCAGTTTTGAGAAATTCTTCTCTTCACCCGCAACTGTCACTGGGAGTGTTAGGAGAATCCTCAGAGCAATGTTAACATTAGGGCAAGAATTATGTCTTCCTATAAACTTCAGAGTCTCTTTTGGACCTATTCCATGTTTCAACAATGTTGAAAGCACTTTTAGTTATTCCCTCAACTCCAGTGCATCAATGTTGCTTGACTCATGATCTTGCAAAATCGCTGCAAGGTTGCTACACCTTGTGTCCAGGTTGTCAGGACGTGCATTCTTTAGCTCACCGATGTCATAGAGAAAATCAAAATAAGATTTCAGTTGATTGAATTTTTCATCCAAAGATGTGGTTACTATATTTAAAAAATAATAGAAGAATAATAGTAGACCCCCTCGGCCAACTACCGAATCGAATTCTGTAGTTTTCGTTGTAGAGAACGCAACAATACCTATTGCCTGGAAAGGCGAAGTGACGCGGCAGTGTCAGGAACTAGGTCACGTGACGAGGTACAGCGAGGCTCCTGTTAAACCAGCACCCAAGTAGAAGAATCAAGAAGCGCACAATAAGTATGTGACCGATGATATGGATAAATGTAATATCAGGCAGCAATTTATATGGCATTACGAACAATACAAAGAAATACGAACTTTGCGAAAGCTGCGCAACTTTTGTCAAACAGAAATGAGCTTCAAAGCTAGCATGGAAACCCTTAGATTAGAAGCAATGTTCTGTCTATGGATTTTCGTTTTAGAAGGTGTCAGAATAAAAGTTTTGTTTTGTGCAGACGAGAGGGCATTGTTGCTGAAAGATCATACTTTCTCAGGTTTTCATCAGAATCAAAGCTACCAGTATTTTACTAAGATGAAACATGGATTCACACGCATTATACAGTAAATAAATGTTGCCAAAGTCAGTGTGCGAGTAGTATTGTCAAACAAAAGTGCCGGTCAGAGTTTAATTGTTCTTCATGCAGGCGGAGACAGGTGTTTCATGGCTCAAAAACCAAAACGTCCGACTATCACTAAGAAACGGATAGCAAAAATTTTCAAAAATACGTCGAAGCCCAACTTATGCCAGGCTTATTCGCAATGTCTTTATCCCTCGTAATTACTCGCAGCGTATTTACCCATTCTGAATACTTCTAGCCACTGTAGGTGTTGGACATGTTTGACTGTAGTAATGGTCAACCATTTTCTTTCCATAATGGGGGAAGAATAAAACACTCGGAAACTGACATTGAAGGGCTCAGCAAAATTGCTTCAGGCTTAACATGTTACCGCAGTATCGAACATTGCATTCGAATTTCCAAATTAGATTTCGTCTTCTGCAAAATTAGTTGTGAGTAAACGCACGGCGTGTAACAGGCTGGCAGCGCTCCACTCATAAGAATACTGGCGTGTACGCCAGACTGCTCCCCCTCCCTGTTCCTCCGGCATAAACACGACGGTGCTGCCACAGTGGCATCCCCTTGTTCAATAGGGGCGGCCGGCAGGTAGTCGTGGTGCCATGCCACAGTTCCCGAAGCCGCTCCCTCCGAGGTTTGGTTTCGAATCCCCTCCTGGGCATGAATGTCTAAGGGGCGGGGCGGCAGATTTGCCACCCCTCGGAAAGTGCGGCCGCACGTTTCGCACATGCCTTTCGCCGGTCCTGACCCTTTCCTTCCCCAATTTCAGCTTCTACTCCAACTGTAATTACATTGTTGTAGACGGGAAAATGCCTGAATTATAAATCGATGACGAATTTCCTTAGAATTTTACAGTTCAGTTTGTAATATGATTTAACCCTGTAACCCTCCATGTCCACTGATGCTTATTCTGAATAATTTAGTGATTCTTTTCGTAGCGCAGAATTTAGAAGCATTAACCCCCCCATGAACCATGGACCTTGCCGTTGGTGGGGAGGCTTGCGTGCCTCAGTGATACAGATGGCCGTACCGTAGGTGCAACCACAACGGAGGGGTATCTGTTGAGAGGCCAGACAAACATGTGGTTCCTGAAGAGGGGCAGCAGCCTTTTCAGTAGTTGCAGGGGCAACAGTCTGGATGATGGACTGATCTGGCCTTGTAACATTAACCAAAACGGCCTTGCTGTGCTGGTACTGCGAACGGCTGAAAGCAAGGGGAAACTACAGCCGTAATTTTTCCCGAGGAAATGCAGCTTTACTGTATGATTAAATGATGATGGCGTCCTCTTGGGTAAAATATTCCGGAGGTAAAATAGTCCCCCATTCGGATCTCCAGGTGGGTGACTACTCAGGAGGATGTCATCAGGAGAAATAAAACTGGCATTCTATGGATCGGAGCGTGGAATGTTAGATACCTTAATCGGGCAGGTAGGTTAGAAAATTTAAAAAGGGAAATGGATAGGTTAAAGTTAGATATAGTGGGAATTAGTGAAGTTCGGTGACAGGAGGAACAAGACTTCTTGTCAGGTGACTACAGGGTTATAAACACAAAATCAAATAGGGGTAATGCAGGAGTAGGTTTAATAATGAATAGGAAAATAGGAATGCGGGTAAGCTACTACAAACAGCATAGTGAACGCATTATTGTCGCCAAGATAGATACGAAGCCCATGCCTACTACAGTAGTACAAGTTTATATGCCAACTAGCTCTGCAGATGATGAAGAAATAGATGAAATGTATGACGAGATAAAAGAAAATATTCAGGTAGTGAAGGGAGACGAAAATTTAATAGTCATGGGTGACTGGAATTCGTCAGTAGGAAAAGGGAGAGAAGGAAACATAGAAGGAGAATATGGATTGGGGGGAAGAAATGAAAGAGGAAGCCGCCTTGTAGAATTTTGCACAGAGCATGACTTAATCATAGCTAACACTTGGTTCAAGAATCATAAAAGAAGGTTGTATACCTGGAAGAATCCTGGAGATACTAAAAGGTATCAGATAGATTATATAATGGTAAGACAGAGATTTAGGAACCAGGTTTTAAATTGTAAGACATTTCCTGGGGCAGATGTGGATTCTGACCACAATCTATTGGTTATGAACTGCAGATTGAAACTGAAGAAACTGCAAAAAGGTGGGAATTTAAGGAGTTGGGACCTGGATAAACTGAAAGAACCAGAGGTTGTAGAGAGTTTCAGGGAGAGCATAAGGGAACAATTGACAGGAATGGGGGAAAGAAATACAGTAGAAGAAGAATGGGTAGCTCTGAGGGATGAAGTAGTGAAGGCAGCAGACGATCAAGTAGGCAAAAAGACGAGGGCTAATAGAAATCCTTGGGTAACAGAAGAAATATTGAATTCAATTGATGAAAGGAGAAAATATAAAAATGCAGTAAATGAAGCAGGCAAAAAGGAATACAAACGTCTCAAAAATGACATCGACAGGAAGTGCAAAATGGCTAAGCAGGGATGGCTAGAGGACAAATGTAAGGATGTAGAGGCTTGTCTCACTAGGGGTAAGATAGATACTGCCTACAGGAAAATTAAAGAGACCTTTGGAGATAAGAGAACGACTTGTATGAATATCAAGAGCTCAGATGGAAACCCAGTTCTAAGCAAAGAAGGGAAAGCAGAAAGGTGGAAGGAGTATATAGAGGGCCTATACAAGGGCGATGTACTTGAGGACAATATTATGGAAATGGAAGAGGATGTAGATGAAGACGAAATGGGAGATACGATACTGCGTGAAGAGTTTGACAGAGCACTGAAAGACCTGAGTCGAAACAAGGCCCCGGGAGTAGACAACATTCCATTAGAACTACTGATGGCCTTGGGAGAACCAGTCATGACAAAACTCTACCATCTGGTGAGCAAGATGTATGAGACAGGCGAAATACCCTCAGACTTCAAGAAGAATATAATAATTCCAATCCCAAAGAAAGCAGGTGTTGACAGATGTGAAAATTACCGTACTATCAGTTTAATAAGTCACAGCTGCAAAATACTAACGCGAATTCTTTACAGACGAATGGAAAAACTGGTAGAAGCCGACCTCGGAGAAGATCAGTTTGGATTCCGTGGAAATATTGGAACACGTGAGGCAATACTGACCCTACGACTTATCTTAGAAGAAATATTAAGGAAAGGCAAACCTACGTTTCTAGCATTCGTAGACTTAGAGAAAGCTTTTGACAATGTTGACTGGAATACTCTCTTTCAATTTCTAAAGGTGGCAGGGGTAAAATACAGGGAGCGAAAGGCTATTTACAATTTGTACAGAAACCAGATGGCAGTTATAAGAGTCGAGGGGCATGAAAGGGAAGCAGTGGTTGGGAAGGGAGTGAGACAGGGTTGTAGCCTCTCCCCGATGTTGTTCAATCTGTATATCGAGCAAGCAGTAAAGGAAACAAAAGAAAAATTCGGAGTAGATATTAAAATCCATGGAGAAGAAATAAAAACTTTGAGGTTCGCCGATGACATTGTAATTCGATCAGAGACAGCAACGGACTTCGAAGAGCAGTTGAACGGAATGGACAGTGTCTTGAAAGGAGGATATAAGATGAACATCAACAAAAACAAAACGAGGATAATGGAATGTAGTCGAATGAATTCCGGTGATGCTCAGGGAATTAGATTAGGAAATGAGACACTTAAAGTAGTAAAGGAGTTTTGCTATTTGGGGAGCAAAATAACTGATGATGCTCGAAGTAGAGGAAATATAAAATGTAGACTGGCAATGGCAAGGAAAGCGTTTCTGAAGAAAAGAAATTTGTTAACATCGAGTATAGATTTAAGTGTCAGGAAGTCGTTTCTGAAAGTATTTGTATGGAGTGTAGCCATGTATGGAAGTGAAACATGGACGATAAATAGTTTAGACAAGAAGAGAATAGAAGCTTTCGAAATGTGGTGCTACAGAAGAATGCTGAAGATTAGATGGGTAGATCACATAACTAATGATGAAGTATTGAATAGAATTGGGGAGAAGAGGAGTATGTGGCACAACTTGACAAAAAGAAGGGACCGGTTAGTAGGACATGTTCTGAGCCATCAAGAGATCACAAATTTAGCATTGGAGGGCAGCGTGGAGGGTAAAAATCGTAGAGGGAGACCAAGAGATGAATACACTAAGCAGATTCAGAAGGATGTAGGCTGCAGTAGGTACTGGGAGATGAAGAAGCTTGCACAGGATAGAGTAGCATGGAGAGCTGCATCAAACCAGTCTCAGGACTGAAGACCACAACAACAACAACAACCACATAAATGCATTAACTTTTTGGAATTTTTTTCGAAGCTTATAACCTATGCCGATGTTACAGAATATATTTCATTTTTCATTTACGCCAAGTGTGTTGTGTAGATCATCCTTTGAATCTAAATTTCACAAATATATGTTGAAGTCGCCAATTCTGTCAAGTCCCTGGGCGCCACATTTGCTAACGTCTAGTCCCTGTCGTTCTACGGATCTAATTAATTAATGTACGAGTTGTAATGCAAATTCGTCTTTGACCTGAGTAAAGGATGTCAAAGATTCGCATATCTCTATCTCTAAAAGATTTCCGGAACCGGTTTTGATTATTTTAACACAGAAAAACATGTCACTTGGCTGATCCGATTTTTCTGACTCATCCATTTTTCTTTCAGTTTTAATCATTTCTTGTTATTTCCGTGTCTTCCTTTCGGGCGCCAGGGGTCTCCTATTATCGGACCCCAGGGCACTGAACAGGGTCCTACAGCCCGGTTACACTGCTCGCTATAATTTGCCTGTCTTGCCCTCGCGGTTTTACGGGACTGGTGCTTAGGGGTCTGCCGTCTGTTTCTCGCATAATAAAAGGTCATAGAAACTTTGCTACGTAGGTTTTCGAGGGATAATTGGCGCCTGTCTTTAGCGATTTGCCAGTTTACGGTTTTTTGTACTCCTTTGACGTTCTTGCGTGAGTCAAACAAACCCTTGATCATTACTACGAGTATATCTGAGCAACTCGTAATCGTTGGTCGTAACCAATCAGATGATAGTATATGGGAGAACAACTCACTCTTATAATATTGGTTATCACAAATCTCTGACCTTTTTTTTTCGAATACGACATGATTTCCGAGTTTGTGGTAAGGTTGTGACGTAATAACAGAGCTTAAATTGTTGTGACTGAAGCGAGCAGAAATTACATTTATAGTCTTGCTTATCACGAATTTGTGGCTGTTTTATCCAAATATCTCACGATTTCCGAGGTTGTGGTTAGATAGGAACCACTGTGAACAGCTTAAATTTCTGCAAGTGAAACAAAACATCAGCTGGTTAAATTGCTGCGAGTGAAATAGAATATGAGTAAACTTCATTTACGAAGCAAAGGAAATTATGAACGAGATTCTCGTATGCTTCATCCTACTGATAATTCATACCGTTTACTATCCATCATTCATCGTGCGAACCGTCACCAACAACATAATTCAACGGAAAAATCCGCCAACACCATAAGTGCACTTTTACTGGTACGGAACTATTATAATACTACTACTTCCGTGGGTGTGGGGATCGAGGGGGAGGGGGTCCTGCCCCACCATTTGTGCTGTCCATCTATATATACATACAAACTCCGCAAGTCATTGTAAAGTGTGCAACGGAGCGCGCTTTGTGTCAGTATTATTGATTTTCCGTCCTGCTTCACTTACGTCTTGAGCGATGGAAAAACGACTATCCAAATGTAACCGGACGCGCTACAGTCTCTTTTATCTTATTGCCATGACCCCCACACGAAAGCTACTATGGTAGCAGCACAATGTCTTTCTCGAACTCTGATTCTCTAAATTTACCTAGAAGGGTTTCGTAAGAAGTGCATCGCTTTTTTTTCACAAAGAATCCCGTTTACATTCCCTGAACATACCTGTTACACTTTCGTATGGTCTACAATCATACCTGTCACGATCCTAGCACTGCCACTCTGATGTTACCCCTGCTTGATAAGCACTACGAACACAGAAGCAATACTCCAGAATTGGCCGCACTATCGTCTCGTATACGAGTTTGTTTTCAGATACATTGCATCATCCCAAAATCGTTCCAGGAAATCTAAGTCTCTGATTCGTATCCCGTAATACTGCACTGATTTTATGTGATCGTCCTATATCATTGTAGCTTCTTAATATTAGCCTAAATACTTACGATATGTTCGAGGTGTTCAACACTAATGTTTCTATTGTGTTCTTTCTATTTGTTATAGGCATTATCTCGCATTAACTACATTTAAAAAGAACTGCCAATCATTACACCCATTGGCAATTTCGTCGAAGTAGAAGGCGCTTTCTTGCGATCGTTCAACGATGATACCTTCGTGTATCGCCAGCCAACCATCTGGTAGTGCTACTGATTTTATCTGCTAAGTCTTACGGCCTATACATACACTGACAATATCAAACGTCCTGCGAGGCTCACCGAATGTACATCAGTAAACACTTCCGGGCTAAAGCCCGGAAGTGTTTACTGATGAAGACGCCGGCCGTGAAAGCCTACATGGAATGATTCACCGAATGTAGTCCTCTATAATGTACTGGGTTTTATTTCTCAATTATTACTCGAGACAGTCACATGTTTGCGAAGATTTTCCATGTGATAGCAGCTTAGTTAGGAGTTGAATATGCGGTACCTTCCGGAAATCTAGGAAGACGACATCTGGCTGTCCATCACTATCTACTGTCTGCAAGGCATCGTGCACAAAGAAGCAACACGTTTTGCTCACGAGAGGTTTTTCCAGAATTCATTGAGAGGAGCTTGTTTCCCTCCCCAGAAATGTCGTAATGCTTGAGCGTAGTATATGCTCTAGGAGCCTGCAACGGGCGGGCATCAGCGATGTTGGTTTGTAATTATTTGCTCTCGAGCTTTTACCTTCTTTGTGAACGGCAATGATCGAAGCCTTTTTCTGGTCATGTAAGACTGTGCACTGTGTATGTTCCGCGTTTCCTGAGTTACTGGACCGATTTCAAACACATTTGGTACACATACCCCCTTATTGTCACACAACAATATCTGTTGTGGTAAGGACCACCTACCTGTCTTAAACAATCACATATGTGAAAGTCTGCAGTATCATGCAAGACGTTTAAATTTATTACTTGTGTGCTACCAACTCTATTCGTAATGAATTTCTCAGACAGTGTCCACATATGCCGCTAAATGCACCTACAAAATAATACCATGGTACAACACATAGTTCAGGAGATGTAACGTCATAAACACCGAGATACGTGAAAAAATGCCGCATCATACAAGTAGCTTTGGTCATTCCCTCATTAATTTTCAAGCCCATCTTCTCTACACTCAGTTTTAGAGCTGAGAATGTACTTCGTAGATCTCTAAATGTTCTACTCATTAGGTCCAAATCATCTGCATATCCCAGCAGTTGTACAGACTTATAGTAGATAGTACCTCTTGTGTGGATACCCGATTCACGTACCACATTTTCAAGTGCCAGATTGAGGAGCAGGCAGGAAAGCCCATCCCCTTGTCCTAGACCAGTGCATGTGGAAAACTGCATTGATAGCCTAGACTGCACTCACACAGTACACTGTTGGCGCCGTGCGGTGATCGCTGCCAAAAGCGCCAACTTCCTAGGCACCCGAAATTTCCGCAGTGCCTCATAAAGTTTAGCCCAATTTATTGTCTCATATGCAGATTTGAAATCAATGAAAAGATGGTACACACCAACAATAAATTCGTTGGTCTTTTCTACTATTTGCCAGAGAGGTATCTTACAAACAATTTCTGTATCCACGTTTTAAGAACATTTTGTTATTGATAACACGTAAGGAAATATTGGTATTTCAATGTACAGTGCTTTTGGAAGCTCAGGTCAACTGAAGAATGGGATACAACCCATTAGCTTTGAGCGATAACGTCATAGTTAATACATAGATATTAATGTATTTATTTTCGAGCTGTAGATAAAAATTATTGTCTATGGCGAGGTGTCATCACTGTAAATTAATATAAATGAATGTGTTTTTAAAAGATAACGCTAGACATTGTGTACGATTTTCGTCGCTTGTATTAATTTAACCTCTTCAGGGCTATTGGTTCATATGTGGCCATTGACCTTATGCTGAATATATTGAAGAAAATGAGGTCCTGTAATGGGCAGTGGTTACATTTGTGGCCATCGTGTTCCCATAAGTTGGCTAGCCTGTCCCTAGTTCATTATCTTTGACTGTTATGGTGAGAAATGTTTTTATATCTGTGGATAGTCAGCGGCTGCCTGTTGTTCAGTACATGCATTTGAAATCATAATTTACACTTTTTTGCAGTAGAATTTTTCGTCTACAATATTTTATTGTGTGCTTTGAACATTTATTATTATAATGTGACTGTTGAAACAGTGAGATCTGGTAACTATTTTGTATAAATCGACTGTTTACAAACGTGGACACAGTGCAATAGGTGACAATACAACGTAACCACCAGTGTATCAATCATAAAATACCATTTTTGTCACTTTGTTACTTTCATTTATTTTATAGTTTCTCTTCCAACATTATTAGAAATGACTCGTAGGAAAACATTGAGCCCAGACGAATTTTAGATTCTGTTGATGATAGTTCTGATTTGGATGTAATTACAAGTCATGAAGGCAGTGAGATTCCTGATGACAATTCTGATGATGATATTGTTGGTGGTGATGACATCGTAGCTAATGGCGATTTAGCTGTTGATAGCGCATTTCAGTCGATAACAGTGTTGACCAATACTACAACTGCAAGTTCCACAGTTTCGAATTCTCTAACATCTTCCCGTATTATATTGTACCCAAACAAGAACAATGACTTTGTTGGTAACATTCCTGCATTTTGTGGCGTTTACAAAAGTAATAGTAATTCTTCAGTAGAAAAGACACCATATTTTTACTACTGCAACATGTTCACTCCTGAAGCACTGGATGTGATAGAGAGGCAACACAGTATGCTTTTTCAAATGGTGAATGCAATTTCTCTGTCTCAGTAAGTGAAATTCATTGCTTCTTAGATATTAATTTTATTATGACATATATAAAGTACCCAAACTATTGTAGGTACTGGTCAAGTAGCTCAGCTTTGAGAATGGATCTTACTGCTGACATCATGTCACTAAAGAGATTTGAGAAAATAAAAATGTATTTACATTTTGTGGACAAAGACGAAATCCCTGAAAACAACACTGACATGCTTTGTGAAGGTGAAAGCCATTTTGGACATACTGAAAGAGACATTTTCATGGACAGTAACTCGTACTGAATATCAATCTATAGATGAAATGATTATCTCCTTCAAGAGCAGAAGCAGGGCAAAACAGTAATTAAGTCTAAACCCAAAAAGCGGGGATTTAAAGCATGGGTGTGCTCTAGCTCAGATGGATACGTGACATTTTTTGAGATTTACCAGGGAAAAGGCAGGAACAGAATAACACACTGACTCCTAACGTTGGTCCTATTGCGAACACTGTTGTAAAATTGTGCCAGGGGTTAGCAGGAAAGAATCACAAGATCATTCTTGACAATTTATTCACAACAATCCCATTGCTTCTGTATCCGAAGCAAAAGAAAACTCATGTATTGGAAACCATAAGGTCGAACAGACGGTAGGGCGCAGAGAGTAAATTGGCCAACAGCAAAGCTCTAATGAAATCAGGTCAAGGTTCAATGTCTATTGCTACTTCTAATGACAATATTACAGTTGTGCGATGGGTGGATAGGAACATTGTCCACATGGTATCTACTTTTGCTGTAGGGACACCAACTGATTCTGTCAAAAGATAGGATGTGAAGAACCATGCTCACATGATATAGAGAGGCCATATGCTGTAGCATCTACAACAAATTCATGGGCGGAGTAGACATGACTGACCAGATGGTTGCACACTACCATCATACAACGAAGTGCAAGAAGTTTTATTTGAGAATATTTTTCCACTTTTATAATGTGGCACTAGTAAATGCGTGGATTCTTTACAAAAGAGACAATGAAGGGAATATTTCTTTTGTGGAGTTCAAGGCATCAGTTGCTACAACACTTATAGAGCTTGGAAACCTGCAAAGGAAGTGTGGCAGATCATCAAACACCCCTGCCATGCTCACATGAAGGAAAGGCAACGCACAGGATGTTCTGCAGATATAAGACTGGATAGAATAGCCCATTACCCTGAAAAAAAAAAGGAATGTAAGAACCCTCCTCGGTGCAGGGATAAAAACTGCAAAAGAAGAACAAGCTACATTTGCAAAAAATTCAAGGTTCCTGTTTGTCCAGAATGTATAGAGTTCTTCCACAACACATGATGTGAACAATTTCTTGTTACTTGAATTTTGCAATTATTTATCACATTTTTTGGTTTCTTTATGTTTTCACCATGTTTGCTCTCGTGTAACCTGTTATGCACCATGTACACAAATGTGGCAATTTCCTATTGTCATTGTTGTACAGTAAATTGAAGCATTTGTGGAAAAAATATATTTGTAATGACTTCCTTACATCTCAAATATAGTATTAAAAATAATTGTCAAAATGGAAATTATTTAAAAAATTCGTCCTTCAAGAGGTTAAATCATTTGTTCATTCCAATTGATTCGGTATTTATTTTCATACTTAGCGAGACTGAGATATTTTGGAAGAACTGTCTTTCATTCTGGATTTTCGTTTGTAGGTATGACTTTATCTTTTCCTATGAATATGGAAGACTTGAAGCAGGATTCGTCAACAGTACGAAATACAAATTTTACAGTTGTGGCTTTTTTTTCGCTTTCACTAGCACTAGTATTACTACGATATTTTTCCGTCCATACTAGCACTATGGAAGGCAAAAGGACTGTCATATAAAAACTTTGTATCCTGTACTTCAGTTCACCTATATAGGTCAACTGAAGTACAGGATACTAGTACTAGCAAAGACGAAAGAAGCGACATACTTAACAGCGGCATCTTGTACTTCAGTTGAAATATGAAGGTAGCAGCAACATACGTAAGATTTCACCTATACATAGGATGACCAGATGTCTGGATTAATCCGGACATGTCCTCCTTTTTAGCTCTTTGTCCGGGGTCCGGGCGGATTTTTACAGTGTCCGGCTTTTTCGGAAAGTTGAGCGTAACACAGTTAAATTTACAAATCGTCGTGCTCTATTGCTGTTTTCTTAAATACTTTAACTATTGGCACAGCCTTCGTGATAAACACGCACAATGTTAGTAGGTGGCACAAGGATCGTCGATGTTATTGTTGATTTACTTATAAGCGAATGCAAATATCGATTATTTAAAATTTTCGTTTCTTAAAGGCCTGTCCACACGCAACGATCTGTCTGCGCAAATGTCTGCGCACATCACATCTGCGCAGACAGATCGTTGCGTGTGGACAGAAGATTTGCACCAACCTGAGGTGTGTGCAAACCTGAAAGTTGGAGTTGGAGGTTTGAGCGAAACCTCTCAAATCTGCGCATACAAGTTGGAGCGTGTGGACAGGAGATCGCCGCAAATCTGGCGCGAAACAGCTGTTTGCTCAGTCTAGTGTTTTTGTGCGCACAGGGCATTAAAATGGCTGATACTCGTCAGTGTTCTCGAGAGTTTGTAAGTGAATCCATTGAAATATATAGAAACCACCCATGTTTGTGGTAGATTAAAAGTAAAGAATATAATGACCGAGACAAAAAGACAGCAGCATACAATGCTCTAATTGAAAAATTGCGGGCAGTTGACGCCTTGGCAAACAGAGAAACAGTAATAAAAAAATTAATTCGTTGCGAACTGTTTACTGAAAAGAGTTACCCAAAGTTCATAAATCTAGAAGATCTGGTGTAGGAGTAGATCAAGTATACCAGCCAACGTTACGGTATTTAGATCTGCTTGGCTTTCTTAGTGATCAAGAAACGCCAAGACCAAGCAGGAGTACAATTGAAGATGAAATTGGAGTGTCAATGTTACCGCCAGCCGTTCATGAGGAGAAATTGCCCTTCTCATACAAGTATTTTTTCTCATAGTATGAGGGGTTACAAGCTTTAAGAGATAATTATAAGTTTCGGCATCCATCCGCAAATAATTTCGCCAGTCGTTAGGCTCGCCCTGCAACTCTCGCAGTAAATTTACGTGAGAAAACTGCTTTCGCTTTAGGAGCCACTGTCTACACCATTTTGACCGCTTTCTGTTTCCTGCGGTTGGTCTGAATGTTTTTTACAATACAAGTTGCGA
Organism: Schistocerca piceifrons; assembly: GCF_021461385.2. NCBI lineage: Eukaryota > Metazoa > Arthropoda > Insecta > Orthoptera > Acrididae > Schistocerca > Schistocerca piceifrons. The sequence continues at coordinate 26,343,993 of NC_060141.1, forward strand.
ACACAGGCCACAACAGAAGTTCCTCCATTTCTATATTTCAAAATAACAGAATTAAATTTTTGACGTTTACGGGGAGCGTAGTCGCTTGCCACTGATATTTCTTTTCTACACCGACAGATGGCGGGCGAGGAGTAGATTGGGGTTTGTGTCGTGTGAACACACCACATTTGCAGCGATCTTTTGCATGTACAGACATCTGCGCCGATGTCTGCGCAGACAGATCGTTGCGTGTAGACCGGGCTTTATCTTCGCTTGACTTCCCTTTAGTGCAAGTGTGATTTGTGAGTGTAATTTTTAACCAAGTGAGTTACGTTAAATATTTGGCTATGCCTAAACGAAAGTGTACATTTTCTTATGTCCTTTCCTGCAAATATCCAGCTTTCAAGAAAGGGAGAAATGAATTTGAAGCGGAATGTAAGATATGTGAAGCTGGAACGTACGTCTCAGTGGCCAATAAAGGTAAGAAATAACTCGACAGATTAACTGTCATGGTTTTATTTCATTGTTTCATAGTCATTCAATTTGTTTGTATTCGGAAGGTTAAAGTGCAGTTTACATGTCGTCAGCTGCTGCTTGAATTGTGGATGTTGGTAGCGGTGCGTCGAATGAAGGGAGATGAATGGTCTTACGTTTTTCGATTTGTAAACAATTATGTGTTGTTGACATAACAAAACAATTGGCGCCGCACTGTCACCACAAAATGGTTCAAATGGCTCTGAGCACTATGGGACTTAACATCTATGGTCATCAGTCCCCTAGAACTTAGAACTACTTAAACCTAACTAACCTAAGGACATCACGCACATCCATGCCCGAGGCAGGATTCGAACCTGCGACCGTAGCAGTCGCGCGGTTCCGGACTGAGCGCCTAGAACCGCGAGACCACCGCGGCCGGCACTGTCACCACAATCAATGTTTTTAATTTTTTTTGTATTGCTCAGTTAACCACCACCTGACCATCAGTAACAATTAACTTCTAGTTTTACCGGTAATTCCCGGCAGTCACGTGACTTGTCCAAAGCAAACGAGTGGTATCCTCATCTGCAGTTGACCCGTTTGACGTGTCCTCTTTTTTCTTCCTCTGCCCTCCTTTTTGAAGCTCTTTGTCCTCCTTTTTAAACAATTGCATCTGGTCACCCTACCTATACAGGTCAACTGAAGTACGGGATACAAATCTTATTGCCGGCCGCGGTGGTCTCGCGGTTCTAGGCGCGCAGTCCGGAACCGCGCGACTGCTGCGGTCGCAGGTTCGAATCCTACCTCGGGCATGGATGTGTGTGATGTCCTTAGGTTAGTTAGGTTTAAGTAGTTCTAAGTTCTAGGGGACTTATGACCACAGCTGTTAAGTCCCATAGTGCTCAGAGCCATTTGAACCATTTTTGAACAAATCTTATTAATGTTGCTATTTTTCGCCGGCACTAATACTAGTATGCTATTCTTCAGTCGACCTATATAGTTCAACTGATAGTAGGGATACAAATTTTACGTATGTCGAGTTTTTCGCCTTCGCTAACACTAGTATCCTATTTCAACGCCACAGGTCAACTGAACAACGGCTGCAGTTGTTAGAATGGTTGATGCTGCTACAATGGCAGGTTATCGAGATGTGAGTGAGTTTGAACCTAGTGTTATAGTCGAAGCATGAGTGATGGGACATGGCATCTCCGAGGTAGCAATGAAACGGAATTTTCCTATATGGGCATTTCACAAGTGTACTGTGAATATTAGGAATCTTGTAAAACATCAAATCTCCAACACTGCTGCACCGAAAAAAGATTCTGCGAGAACGGGACCAACGACGACTGAAGAGAATTGTACAACATGACAGAAGTGCAACCCTTCCGCAAATTGCTGCAGATTTCAATGCTGGGCCATCAACAAGTATCAGCATGCGAAGCATTCAATGAAACATCATCAAAATGGGCTTTCAGAGCTGAAGGCTTACTCATGTACCCTTCATGACTTCCTCCCCCTCTCCACCCCCTTTATGAGATCAGGCCCAATGGACCACACACTGCTTTGAGAGATTGCATACACTTCAGCCTGTCTTTAGCTCCTTTCTGCCATTCTTCCAGCAGTCCCACTTTCTGAAGGTCTTTGGATACGCAGTCACTCCATTGAGTTCCTTCATGACTGCACGACAAAAAGCTTTACGCCTCACCCTGCGCCTGTCAACACCAGCATTGGACTGTTGATGACTGGAAACATGTTGCCTGGTCAGACGATTTAAAATTGTATTGAGCAGATGAATGTGTGCGGGTATGGAGACATCCTCATGAACCCCATGGACCCTTGATATCAGCAGGGGATTATTCAAGCTAGTGGAGGCTATGTAATGGTGTGGGGTGTGTGCAGCTGGAGCAATATGGGACCTCTGACACGTCTAGATACGAATCTGAGAGGTGACACATACGTAAGCATCCTGTCTGATCACCTGCTTCCATTCGTGTCCATTGTGCATTCCGACGGACTTGGGCAATTCCAGCAGGACAATGCAACACCCCACACGTCCAAAATTACTAGAGAGTGGCTCCAGGAACACTCTTCTGAGTTTAAACACTTCCGCTGGCCACCAGACTCGCCAAACATATCTGGGATGCCTTACAAAGTGCTGTTAAGAAGAAATCTCCACCCTCTCGTTCTTTTACAGATTTATGTACACCCCTGCAGGAATCATGGTATCAGTTCCCTCCAGCACTACTTCAGACATTAGTCGAGTCCATACCACGTCGTGTTGTGGCACTTCTGCGCGCTCATGGGGGCCCTACACAGTATTAGGCAGATGTACCAGTTTCTTTGGCTCTTCAGTGTATGGATATGCGCAATCTATGTCTACTTTCAGTTTCCTCTGTCCTGCAATCCTTTGTTTCTCAACATTCGGCTTTACTGTTAAATCTGTGCGATACATCATCTCTGGTAACTTGTGACATTATTGGTCAAAGCCGAAAGGTTGTATGCCATTTTTCAGTAATCCTGGAAGGCCTTACAATGAGCCATATTGCATTTTCAGTTGCAACGACAATAGTGGCAGACGGCAAATAGTTTAGAGATTTCACAGCAAATGGCTCTGGGATCACTTACTACTAATCAAAACTCACTGCATGTTCTGGCTTCCTACAAACTGATAATGAACTGATGCTGATGTCGAGTCGAGGCGGCATGTTAGGATGTGAATTTAGTATGTAAAAATCATAATGATCTTTCTTGTAGCCCTTCCACCTCAACCAGACCATATTTGTTATAGTCATCTTCCCATATACCTAAAAAAACCTTAACTCTGTCTCATAGCTAATACAACAATTATAATGCATAAAAATTGGGTATAATAACATCATGCAAAAATAGTTGAGCAATAACGAATTAACAAATGGTTAACATCTGGGAAGTCAAGTAACAAAAATACAAATGTTGAATAACCTCCAGCTACCACGTGAAAGTACAATGATCAGTTTCCACGCTTGTACCGACTGCTAACGGTTCAGCGCTAAATCAAGTTTTAATTAGGGCAATGAGTGGTTGAAACAATAGTCCTCGGTTCATTTAGAGGATGTACTTTGTATTACACGGCGTGTAATAAGAGTTTTGAGTGTGAATAGAAAATAGAAAAAGAGGAGAACAGTTACTGACGTCAAACAGATTAGAAACCGTGAACGTAGGTATGAGAGACTGACACCCTGACCACTAATCCACCGGCAACAATAATCAACAATCATGTATGTAATTGCTAAGTAAGCTTTAACGAAATCAGGGTTAAGTAATGGAAGTAAACACATTTTGATATCGAATTTAAGGAACACTTAGGAATGCAAAAAATGAAATTTATTTTTTTATTTACATGAAAGGTTTTGGACATGGATGCTATATTTTTATGTCCTACATATCAGCAAATTTAGTCGCTGTTGAATGACGCTTGCGTGGTCAAAAGACTTGTCTTTTTGATTATGATGGAAAGGAAGCTGCATAAGCTAATAAACTCCTGCATTTCCGCCCAATTTTTTTTCTGGTATCAATTCTTCGGCGCCCTTGACAGCTGTATAGTGGACCTGCAGCAAAGCAGGGCTTACTTTTCATGTATTTCGTATCTGATGTGTCGCGTGAATATCGTGACCCACAGTTTAAAGGAATCACTAGAGAAACTGATACTCGTTGAAATTTTCCATGCTCTGGGTGCAGAACCGACAACTCACGCGTTTTCAGTGGCAGGTGCTTGTTTCTAGTTGCCTTGGGCAAGTGCTGTGAATTTGGCCATTGTTGATTAACATCTTTTCGTTCATGTTTGTAAAGTGGTTTGTCCTTGGACAGATACAAATCAACTTGGGTGCAATACCCAGTTATCCAGAAGATAGTTGGTGGAACACCCTGATTGTTTCACAACACTAACTCATTAGAAGATGCATGAACAAGATTGCAGATTTAAGCTAGTAAAACCTGAGGTAATACATGCTTTTCGTTTTGTATGAATGTTGTACGAAATTTGTGAGGATTTAGACCTGAAGAATATCATGTGCTTCATGGATGCACAACAATCTCAAATCTCTCCTTTAGGTGTCCCTAGAGCGATATAATAGTTTCTTTAATTTAGCGCATTTACCATTAGGAGCACCATCAAATTAACTTTCACAGTTACCACTGTAATAAGCTCTATGCAGGCCTTTAGAAAGGGCTTGCATCCAAACAGGCTCGAGATTTCTCGATAAGCCCGGTCCACACACAACGATCTGTCTGCGCAGACATCGGCGCAGACGTCTGAACATGCAAAAGATCGCTGGAAATGTGTGTTCACAGGACACAAACCCCAATCTACTACTCGCCCGCCATCTGTCGGTGTAGAAAAGAAGTATCAGTGGCAAGTGACTACGCTCCCCGTAAACGTCAAAAATTTAATTCAGTTATTTTGAAATATAGAAATGGAGGAAGTTCTCTTGTGTTGCAAAAAAACATTTAGACCAACCGCAGGAAACAGAGAAAGCGGTCAAAATGGTGTAGACAGTGGCTGCTAAGGCGAAAGCAGTTTTCTCACGTAAATTTACTGCGAGATTTCCGGTGCGAACCTTAAGAAAGCCAAGCAGATCAAAATACCATAATGTTTGCTGGTATACTTGATCCACTCCTACACCAGATCTTCTAGATTACAGAACTTTGGATAACTCTTTTCGGTAAACAGTTCGCTACGAATTTATTTTTTTAATTACCGTTTCTCTGTTTGTCGAGGCGTCAACTGCCCGCAATTTTTCAATTAGAGCATTGTATGGTGCTGTCTTTTTGTCTCGGTCACCATATTCTTTACTTTTAATCTTCCACAAACATGGTGTTTTCTATATATTTCAATGAATTCACTGACAAACTCTCGAGAACACTGACGAGTATCAGCCATTTTAATGCCCTGTGCGCACAAATACAAACACTAGACTGAGCAAACAGCTGTTTCGCGTCAGATTTGCGGCGATCTGCTGTCCGCACGCTCCAACTTGTCTGCGCAGATGTGGTTTGAACCCACAGATTTGAGAGGTTTCGCTCAAACCTCCAACTTCCAGGTTTGCACACACCTCAGGTTGGTGCAAATCTTCTGTCCACACGCAACGATCTGTCTGCGCAGATGTGATGTGCGCAGACAGATTGTTGCGTGTGGACGGGCCTATATGCCGCAGCGTTCGATACATTATCGAGCACAGTGTAGACTGTGTTATCGAGCTTGTTCGAACAACTCTAAGACGGTTGATTCCTTGGAACAATCACGCGACATTTGCAAGGGATACGCAAGAAACTATGAACTAGCTCTTCAATGAACTAGAGTTGGGCAACACGATTCTTTTTCCCGATTCGATTCCTACGATTCAATCTCACATTGCGAATCGATTACTACGATTCGTTCACGATTCTTCCACGATTCATTCTAGTCTTCGATGGCACGATTCTTACGGAATGCAAAAAATTCTACATCTTACTCACAGATGGCAGGACATGTCTAAAATTGTCAATGGGGTTAGAATCGAACTGTGTGATGATGAGATATGCCACAAATAGTTTATTTATGAGTAAACATGCAAATGACGTTGCAAGTGTGATTCTCGATTTATACGTGTAATGCCTTAATTGTTGAAAGGTCACGTTTGATTTGATTGCATCTATTGTTTTATTTCAGTATGCCAGAAAAGAGGCGTCGATTTGTGCGGAAGATGGTGCAAAATTACGTGGTATGCCAGTTTGGTTGTGTGGCTTGAACGTATTTAACTACAGACCTCTGTCTTATAGTAACAAAATCTAGCAGTGAGGCAGACGTGGTTTGCCTCATATCATCCTAAGTTTTCCTCTGCTAAATGTCTTTCCAAGTCCACATCACCCTTGTAATTCATAACGCAGCTAACAGCCCTCCCACACAGCAAATTTAGCTTAACTTTCATTTCTTCTAAATACAAAGTATAGGTATTTTGCTTTTAATTTGTCTGAGAACTTGCCGCTGTCACTGCTATTTACGTAAGAAGACGACATACTTCTAAACAATAGGATTCAATCGTATACCGCGACGTTACTTCACTAACATTTAACATGAATCTGAACACGGTAACATTCGAAAACTAGAATTTTAAAGACGGTATTACACGGCGATCCGTCAAGAAAGGTATTGGTTAGAGAGCTTACATTCGCTCTGTAATATTGGTCTAGTGCGACAGCCATTTAGTGGCGGCGCTTGTGGAACTAACAGAATTAGCAAATTAGCAGTGAAGTAATGTCGCTGTATACGATTGTATCCTACACTTTAGAAGTATGTCGTCTTCTCACATAAATAGTAGTGGCAGAAGCAAGTTCTCAGACAAATTAAAAGCAAAATACCTATGCTTTGTATTTCGACGAAACAAAAAGTTAAGCTACATTTGCAGTGTGTGAGGGCTGACAGTTGCTTTATTGTGAAATATAAGGTGCTGTGGAATTGGAAAGAGCACAGAAAAACGTAGGATGATATGAATCCGCCCATGTGCACTATATACGGGTAGTAAATGGGAAATGCCTTTACGCTCGTTCCCGTCAGCCACCGCCAAATGTCACCTTGGTTTTCACGAGTAATATTACGGCCCACGAACTTCGTTTGTTCGTTCCGAGCTTCCTTTGTTCACACGCATCCTCCACTTGACTGCCACCTGGCGGTCGTAATCATTCGGCACGATTCGGAAGTTGCCTTCGAAGCATAGCGTACTAAGAATCGATGAATCGTTGGAACTTGGAATCGTCACGACTCGGAAACACGCAATCGTTCTTACGATTCTTTTGAACGACGATTCGTCCGTATCACGATTCGATTCTTACGACTCTTTGTTTAGAGTCGTTCAAATGAACGACTCATTCACGAATCGCCACAACTCTACAATGAACGCAAGAACTACAGCCCTACAACAAGCTACGGCTCTGGTTAAGATTCGACAATTTCGTGGGTAATTTCCAAGAATTCTTGGAAATTACCATTTCGTGAAACACCGGAGGAAAGAACACTAAATCCTACCACTACACAAACTATTGTGTTTCAACAAATTTACGATTTCTTATACAGTATCAATATGTATGGTTATGTAAACAAATATCTATGCAGATTTTTAAGTAAAGGTAGCACACAGAGACGAAAATTGTTCTCTAAAAAATATGACTTGACTGAACCCAGTATAATATTTTATTTGTTTCTGAGAGAGGGCAATCATTTACCCAGTAGCTTACAGACGAGCAATTCAATCCCTGTTCACATATTAAAAACCAGGTAAAATCTTAACCAGATCAGTTTGAAAACAAGACGGCAACATTCAAACTAAACAGTCAAGAAAATTAATCAAGAATTAAATATCGAACAAACGAAATATATCGTAATAAACTGACTAACTTTTATCACGAGAATGAATTGTAACATCAAAACCTGTCTTAAAGATAGTATCATCAGATGTCAGTAGATCGCGCGACGAGCGAAACATAATTTTAGTCTTTTATATATTTATTAGTTGTTGTTATGCGTGACCTGCAACCTAGAGAATATTTCAGTTCGCGTTTCACAGTTATTCTGATTATTAAAATCCGAAGTGCATTAAAAACGTTAACACAGGTCGTTGTCATAGTACCGACAAAGGTCACTAGATTGCAGCTCGATCGAAAGATTGAACAGAATCAGATTTCCCTTGATGTGACATAAACTGTTCGAAGAGTCCGAGTTGCGTATAGACACGTACCTTTAAATACACTGCAGCAAGAAAATTTGCAAAGCAAATCGAAATGCAATAGTAACGGTACAACAATGAAGAGAAAATCAAAGAAACGTAAGCTACATATGGGAGGTCTGGGCTAACAAACAAAATAATGGAAGATTGTCATTGCTGTATTTCAGATTTCAAGCGTAGTAGTGCAACTCAGTCTCATGTCGATAGCAAAAATAAAAGTTTGGCTGATTACAGGCGAAACAATTTAAATTGAGAAAAACTGAAGATGCAAAATATTTTAATTAGATAACACTCTAGTGCGCAAACTGTGCACTATGAATTACGTTGTTTACTACGGCTTAAGATGATAAAAAACGGAAAACACTTAGGGCTTAGGTTTACAACATAACCGAGAAATAATATTGCATTTCTCTCCCAGTTATTCCCTGAAGGATCAAAAGATGAAAATTACTGTTACAGCTGTACTTACCATAATGCTGTTACGAGCGTTGTGTAAGGAACAACTGACATCAGTAATAACCAAGGAGTACCTTCAAACGACCACAGAGCAATGTCACAGAGTAACAAAATCTCTGGTGTGAGCAATGTGTACTGTGCATGGCTTAAACATCAAACTGGGATTGTTACGTGCGGTGTTTCGAACGCAGTATCATGTCCGTTTACATTTTGCCCTAAGACTGAAGCTTTAATATTACGCGCATCTGCCCTGTTTTTACACGTTTATTCATTAGTTACAGCAATGGCGAATAATTATTATTACTATGGATGGAAATCGAAATACATCTGAGAAACGACGTTATTTCTGGTGGGTAAGTACCATAAATTATGGCTATCGTGATAGTTTTGTGTTGAAAAACATAGTGTGATAAAAAAAGCAGTTATATGGCCACATGCTTACATGATAAATGCGCGAGAAATTAGGTTGTGTGCTTCCACTTAATCTGTGACATGTCTCGAGCAATTTTCATTCACAGAGTAGTTTTTTTATAGATGGCCATTTTCCGTATTTTAGATGGATTAAGACGCATCTTCTATTAAGAGTCGAAACAGTTGAATAAGTAATAGTGAGAAAAAGACATTTAGTGCCAGTAACTATATTTGCACTTCCAGGTAAAATACATCGAACACAACAACCAACGAACATTATATTACACACATAAAACTCAGAGCGTACAGTAGCACCAGAGAGGTCTATTATATTTCATATGATGCACTCTGCCGCCGTCTCACGCGAAATATATTTTTCACACAATTCCAGCATCTTCGATATGAGTCGCAGGCCTTGGCGAGCGACGTAAAAACCATGCGACAGACGTCGTAAATATTAAGTCCAATATGACATCATATCAACGTGGATTTCTGAAACGTAGTAGACAGAAACAGTGAGTTAAAAAACAATTGACAATGTCACAAAACAGATACTTGAGATTACGCATATTGTAATGAAAGAAGCAGATTTCGGAACGAAAAAAAAAATCGAGTAGGCGCTAAATATGAAGTGGAAAGAAATGAAAAGATCATTTCATTACGAGTTAACAAATACTGTAGACGGAGTGTTGGACACTAAATCGATTGATAACCGAGAACTGTTGAAATGGTTCAAATGGCTCTGAGCACTATGAGACTTAACTTCTGAGGTCACCAGTCCCCTAGAACTTAGAACTACTTAAACCTAACTGACCTAAGGACATCACACACATCCATGCCCGAGGTAGGATTCGAACCTGCGACCGTAGCGGTCGCGCGGTTCCAGACTGTAGCGCCTAGAACCGCTCAGCCACCCAGGTCGGCTAACCGAGAACTGTAGCTGCCGGTATCTTAAAATGCCAGAAACTACCAAAATAAAAAATACACATTAATTTTCACAAAATACAGCCCAAGTTATTGAAAAAATGCAATCAAACGAAGGAGCCAAAATTATCATATAAAAAGTAAACTAGATAAACACTTACAAGCTCAGCCAACCTATCCGAAGTCTGGTACTGTTGACAATGGCTCTCAAGATTCTCGGACAAAACATTCGCTTCCCAAATAACCGAAGCTCACATTATACTTGGAAACAGCGAAATATTTCTAATAAATAGTTACACGTAAATCGAATAATGTTGGGAACTAAGCCAAACAAGTATCACAACGGACAAACGGATGATCTTAAATCTTTAGTATGTTGTCAGCCAATGACAATAGCACTCATTCGTAAATCATATCAGCTGCAGTTTTCCAAAAATAACTCATAATTGAACCACATAGTCCAAATATTCGGCAAAGTCGTAAATACACTCATGCTCATAAATTGAGGATAATGCTGATACATGGTGAAACAACGCACTGGCGGGAGGTTTGCCGGTTTAAATCACCTCGGGGTATGACCATGCGGTGCATTTGACCTGCAGTCATCGATCAGTTCCCGCAGACAGACACGGCGTACTGCAGGTAGCCTTGCTCGGGACCTTACTGCAGCCATTGGAACAGTTGTCTCCAGACACACAGTCTACAGACGACTGAACAGACATGGTTTATTCGCCCGGAGACCTGCAAGGTGCATTCCACTGACCCCTGGTTACAGGAGAGCCCGTAAAGCCTGGTGTCAAGAACACAGTACATGGTCATTGGAACAGTGGTCCCAGGTTAGGTTCACGGACGAGTCGAGGTATAGTCTGAACAGTGATTCTCGCCGGGTTTCCATCCGGCGTGAACCAGGAACCAGATACGAATCCCTTAATGTCCTTGAAAGGGACCTGTATGGACATCGTGGTTTGATGGTGTGGGGTGGGATTATGATTGGTGCACGTACACACCTGCATGTGTTTGACAGAGGAACTGTAACAGGTCACGTGTATCGGGACGTCATTTTTCACCAGCATGTCCGCCTTTTCAGAGGTGCAGTGGGTCCCACCATCGTGGAGGAGTAACTTGAGACGGAAGATATGAGGTGAATGGAGTGGCCTGCCTGTTCTCCAGACCTAAACCCCATTGAGCACCTCTGGGATGCTCTCGGTCGACGAATCGCTGCACGTCTTCAAACCCCTATGACACTTCAGGAGCTCCGACAGGCACTGGTGAAAGAATGGGAGGCTATACCCCAGCAGCTGCTCGACCACCTGATCCAGAGTATGCCAACCCGTTGTGAGGCCTGTGTACGTGTGCATGGTGATCATACCCCATATTGATGTCGGGTTACATGCGCAGGAAACAGTGGCGTTTTGTAGCACATGGCCGGCCAATGTGGCCGAGCGGTTCTAGGCGCTTCAGTCTGGAACCGCGCGACCGGTATGGTCGCAGGTTCGAATCCTGCCTCGGGCATGGATGTGTCTGATGTCCTTAGGTTAGTTAGGTTTAAGTAGTTCTAAGTTCTAGGGGACTGATGACCACAGATGTTAAGTCCCATAGTGCTCAGAGCCATTTGAACCATTTTTGTAGCACATGTGTTTTGGGACGGTTTTCTCAACTTATCACCAATACCGTGGACTTACAGATCTTTTCGTGTGTGTTCCCTATGGGCCTATGCTATTAGCGCCAGTTTTGTGTGGTGCCACGTTGTGTGGCACCACGTTCTACTATTATCCTTACTTTATGAGCATGAGTGTAGAATTAGGATATTGCGAAGAGCATCATACATCACGATATACGATACAGATCAATCAAGCACCTTACATTCGTGTTGACATTCGTTTCCTTCAACACCTCAACGAAATTTACACGTTACACCTAACAAAAAAATGGTTCAAATGGCTCTGAGCACTATGGGACTTAACATCTGAGGTCATCAGTCCCCCAGAACTTAGAACTACTTAAACCTAACTAACCTAAGGACATCACACACTTCCATGCCCGAGGCAGGATTCGAACCTGCGACCGTAGCAGTCGCGCGGTTCCGGACTGAAGCGCCTAGAACCGCTCGGCCACCGCGGCCGGCTACACCTAACAGCGATCTCTTGCTACACTACAGATGAGTCTCTTACGACATCTAGTTTTCTTGGCTTTAACGAGAAAACTGTTGAATTATAACCTAACACAGACCTCAGGCTACGCTACAGATCAGCTTTTCGCCACAGAAATCTTTTCCGCTGTCAGATTCGTTGGTTTCGCCGACTCACAACCAAACTGTTGCATTCCAACCTAACCTAGACCTCGGGCTGCGCTACAGATCATTGTATCACCACAGAAATATTTTCGCTGTCAGATTAGTTGGCTTCGCCAATTTAAAACCAAACTGTTGCATTACAATCTAACCTCGACCTCAGATTACGTTACAGGTCAGTGTGTCATCACATACATCTTTTCCGCTGTAAGATTCGTTGACTTTGCCAAATCACGTCAAAATTGTTACATTCAATCATAATCCATACATCCCACTGAACCAGTCCATTATCATAACATTAAGCTGTTCTATCACGAGGTAACCATTCTCTCGCAAATTGCGATTCTTCAATTTCCACGGCCCACCAATTTTGCCCCTTTTCATAACCAAATCTGAACAAACTTCCCGGCAAAACGAATGCCAGTCTGTAACAGTTTTACGGTCCGTTTCTGTCTCACGAGCAACAAGCCAAATAGGAGATCTTAAACGAAAAAAGTAAGGAAGTAATAAAATACTCTTCATGGGAAGCCTTGATTTCTCAAACCACGTCCCCCTAACGAACAGACTGCCACACACGATCTTTTGCACACCGCCACATAAACAAATCGCTCGTGTGTTTCTTGGAAACCTTGGAAAATGTCATGCCGTTACCACAAGCACTACACTTACGAGGGTAAGTCAATTAGGATCCGCAAAGTAGTTATAAAATTTTATTGTAATCAAATAGTAAACTTACAAGAACATCATTTTTCGACATAGTCTCCTTGCGTTTCGGACATGTCTGAAAGAACAGACACCATATCCATATAAGCATGTAGTTCTGGCAGTAACGGCCATGACCTTCCTCTTCTGTACGGATGCAAACATATTGACCCGATCTCTTACGGGACTTGGTAAGAATGTCTTGCACGAGTAATGAGCGTGTTGGGCAGGGACACTACGAATGTAGTGTGTCGACATATAAAGTGAGAATGTGGGTCTCGCGGGAGGCGTGCGCTAGATAGTCCCTGCAGGCACGCTATACTCTGTGCGCTCGGTGGCTCAGGTGGATAGAGCTTCTGCCATGTAAGCAGGAGATCTCGGGTTCGAGTCCCGGTCGGGGCACACATTTTCACCTGTCTCCGTTGATATATATCACCACCCGTCAGCACCTGAAGGTATTAATATATAATTCTAATTTCGTTCTAGACGGCTGCAGGCCATGTCCGAAAGAACAGGCACCATATCCATATAAGCAAACAAGTGATGGCCAGAATGGCCAAGATCGGGACTGTATGGAGGATGCTTCAAATTTGAGTTTCTGGAACGTTTCAACAGTGTGGACAGCAGTATGCGGACGGGCATTGTCGTGCAACAATACAACACCTTTTGACAGCAATCCTCGGCGTTTTCCTCGAACTGCATGCTTTAGCCTGACAGTAAGCATCTCACTGCAACGCACACTGCTTATTGTTGTACCCCTTTCGCCATAACGTTCCGGTACTGGACATTGTGCGTCCCAAAAAACCGTAAGCATCAGTTTTCCTGCGGACGGCTGGGTCTTGAACTTTTTCTTGCACGGCGAATTTGGATGTTTCCATTCCATACTCTGCCGTTATACTCTCCGGCTCGTAATGGTGGATCCATGTTTCGTCACCAGTAATGATCCTGTCTAAGAAGTTGTCCCCTTCGTTACTATAGCGATCCAAATGTTTTTTCGCAGATGTCCAAGCGCGTTTGTTTATGAAACTGAGTGAGTTGTTTTAGGAGCCATCCTGCACAAACTTTATGAAACCCAAGTCTGTTGTGGATGATTTCGTATGCAGAAACGTGACTAATTTGCAGACGATGTACCACTTCGTCAATAGTTTATCGTCTACATCTACATGGATACTCTGAAAATCACATCTACATGGATACTCTGAAAATCACATTCAAATGCCTGGCAGAGGGTTCATCGAACCACCTTCACAGTTCTCTATTGTTCCAATCTGGTATAGAGCGCGGAAAGAATGAACACCTATATCTTTCCGTACGAGCTCTGATTTCCCTCAGTTTATCGTGGTGATCGGTGTCAACAAAATATTTTCGCATTCGGAGGAGAAAGTTGGTGATTGGAATTTCGTGAGAAGATTCCGTCGCGACGAAAAACACCTTTCTTTTAATGATTTCCAGACCAAATCCTGTATCATTTCTGTGACACTCTCTCCCATATTTCGCGATAATACAAAACCTGCTGCCTTTCTTTGAACTTCTTCGATGTACTCCGTCAGTCCTATCTGGTAAGGATCCCACACGGCGCAGCAGTATTCTAAGAGAGGACGGACAAGCGTAGTGTAGACAGTCTTCTTAGTAGGTCTGTTACATTTTGTAAGTGTCCTGGCAATAAAACGCAGTCTTTGGTTAGCCTTCGCCACAACATTTTCTATGTGTTCCTTCCGATTTAAGTTGTTCGTAATTGTAATAACTAGGTATTTAGTTGAATTTACGGCTTTTAAATTAGACTGATTTATCGTGTAACCGAAGTTTAACGAGTTACTATTAGCACTCACGTGGATGACCTCACACTTTTCGTTATTTAGGGTCAACTGCCACTTTTCGCACCATTCAGATATCTTTTCTAAATCGTTTTGCAGTTTGTTTTGATCTTCTGATGACTTTATTAATCGATAAACGACAGCGTCATCTGCAAAGAACCGAAGACGGCTGCTCAGATTGTCTCCAAGATCGTTTATATAGAAAAGGAACAGCAAAGGGCCTATAACACTACCTTAGGGAACGCCAGAAATCACTTCTGTTTTACTCCATGACTCTCCGTCAATTACTACGAACTGTGACCTCTCTGACAGAGCCGGCCAGTGTGGCCGTGCGGTCCTAGGCGCTGCAGTCTGGAACCACGTGACCGCTACGGTCGCAGGTTCGAATCCTGCCTCGGGCATGGATGTGTGTGATGTCCCTAGGTTAGTTAGGTCCAAGTAGTTCTAAGTTCTAGGGGACTGATGACCTCAGCAGTTAAGTCCCATAGTGCTCAGAGCCATTTGAACTTTCTGACAGGAAATCACAAATCCAGTCACATAACTGAGACGATATCCCATAAGCACGCAATTTCACTACGAGCCGCTTGTGTGGTACAGTGTCAAAAGCCTTCCGGAAATCCAGAAATACGGAATCAATCTGAAATCCCTTGTCAATAGCACTCAACACTTCATGTGAATAAAGAGCAAGTTGTGTTTCACGGGAACGATGTTCTCTAGACCCATGTTGACTGTGTGTCAACAGACCGTTTTCTTCGAGGTAATTCATAATGTTCGAACACAATAAATGTTCCAAAATCCTGCTGAATATCGACGTTAACGATATGGGCCTGTAATTTAGTGGATTATTCCTACTACCTTTCTTGAATATGGGTCTGTCTAAGAGAATCATTTCACGTGAACGCTCAATGGTTTCTTCATTTGTGGCGGTAACCGGTCGTCGGGCGCCTTCATCGTGCGTAGCACTTGTGCGACCATTTCGGAATTTTTCAATTCATTCGTAGACACTCCGTTGTGGCAAAACACTGTTCCCGTACTGTACCGAAAGTCTTCGATGCATTTCGGCCCCTGATACGCCTTCCGACCACAAAAAACGGATCCCTGAACGTTGCTCTTCTTTGGTGCAAAAAGACAGCGGGGCAGCCATGATTAAGAGCACGGCAGCGATAACGAAACTAACCTAGCACTTTGAAAATTGCAAAGATAAAACAACAAATAAACAAAGCATGCGTCATCAACGTAAAACGACAGTACTACCAAAATAAACAAAAATGTAACTAAATTGTGTTACCCTCGCATAATAGCATGAAATTAAATTGTACTGTGTCTGGCAAAACTGATGCCATTCATTGGCTCCCTCAGTTCATCAGCTAATTTCACAATAGTGAAACGAACATGAAGAATATGTTGTTCCCCATTACCACTACTTTCCACATCTTCAATATCTGGAGCAGTACTTTCACGATGCTACTAATTCTTGACAAGCAATTTCAAATCCCGCACAAAAACTAACAAATTACTTTCTGTATTAACCAATGAGATTGCGATCGATAGAATGTGAGGATACACAGAAATTCAGTTAAAAACACACCAAAACATGAAGTAGTAGCACCATTGCGTCACAGGTCAAAGCTTTAGTTATGGTAGGAAATTTTAGCACTATATAATGTGGATAATGATTATATGCGATTGCCATTTTATTTTTCCTAAGGAGGAATGCAGACTTAAAAAATCGTACCAAAAAATAGAACGGAAGAATTTCACCCTTGCAAGATATTTCAGATTGTGATAAATCGCAAATTTGTTGCCTCTTATAGGTCCAAATTCGATGTTTTTCGGGAAACTTGTACTTTGAAGTATTAGGAAATCATTTCGCAATGCCACAACAACATAATTTATTGAAACCATCCAATCTGGGCTTTCAGATAGCGTCATGAATCAAATACTTGATATTTGTTAAAAGACATAGCCCATTTCTCTAAGTAGTCAAATGCTATGATGTAGAAATCCATTGTCTCTCCATTAGATTTCGATATCAAATTAATTATTTCTTTGTAAGGGTTCTCATTATTTAATTTGTTCAAATTCACCTTGGTTCGCATGCCAATAAAATGAGCAGTCTTCCTTTCATTCAGACAGCTTGTAGTGTCCCTTAACATATTTCTTATTTCCACTATCAAGACTTTATTCTTCTCCATGCTTTTTCTATTTTATTTTCAAACAGAGCCAAGTTTGACTGCAGAAACATGAAGTAAATTTCACTGATCCGACTTACTGAAAAAATCTGAAGTTATTATAGGTGGCTGTCTTAGGCGTAAAAAATTGTTTTAACAGAATTCAGAGCTGAAGAATTTTCTCAACTGCCGGCATTAACGACAGCCGTCTAGTTTTTGAATGAGGTAGAAGAGTCTGATAACTGGCATCAGCGTATAAGCAGAAATCTTTCAGCTTCTCTGTCCTTACCACGTATTTTGAAAAATAATTTTATTACTTTATCCATCTTCAGCAACTGTAGTCGTATATAATGAAATAATAAGCAACCAGTTGCATACAAGACATTTAATTTCTTTACTGGTTTCTGTAAAATAATTAAATATTTTTATGACGATTATTTGAGTGTTAAAACTTAAGACTTCAGCAGTGCGTGATATAGTACAGTGGAGAATATGGGCAGGGCATCCAGTTCCTTCTACATTACTTCTAGTTATTCTTTAATTTGGTGAAACACGTGTCGCTGGCCCCTTCGACGAAGCCCTCCGAAGTTGGTATTGGTCTTGTCTCCAGAAAAAAGCGATTACTTTATGTAAGGGAATTTGCAATTGTCTTAAAGTGTCTAGACAAAACTTTGCAATTGTCACCAATGTTTAGTAATTTAGTGAATCAAACTTCAACAGCTTCTGTTGGATTCCGTCAGTTTCAGTTAAGTATTGAACAACTAAAGGAAGCATCTTCTCAGACTTGTGGTTAGATGCATCGGTCCTATGCCTTAAAATGAAACTTCTTGCAATTGTTTTATGCATTCGGATACGGAGGGTGGTGCGAGAATATTTTTAAAAATCGCTGTAGGTTTGGTCCTGGCTGTAGACTGCTTTGGGCGCCTTTGGAGTCAGGAAACATGGTGGCATTCAGTTTTACGACACAGTTGCTCTGCAACAGCAACGAACAGTTCTTCCTGGGTGTTTTCTCAATCGGGAATACAAAAAATACGCTTTGGTGTCGAGACTACCGTGAATCTATTTGTATGATTCTTCGTAGATATGTGACGCCTCACATTTGCCTTACCTCCATGAGTTACTGAGGTGAAACAGTTACAAATCTCACACAACGCTTCGCGATCCGTGCGCCCTTTGTTGACAAAAGGCCACTCTCCTGTGTACCATCCGCAAAGTGATACTTTCTCTTTCCAACCCGCGGTAAACACTTAACAAACCGACACTCGTTGTTCATATTATGTTTAGAAGGAAACGTCTTATCAGATCGCTATTAAAATGTGAACTGGCCGATTCTTCCAGCCCCGTGCTATTGGAGAAGTCTGACATTTTTTCCAATGATGGCGCTAGATCTAGAAGGTGCTTGAATCGACGATACGTGATACGCAACGCCATCTCTGAGATGGCCTTGTCAACATAAACTTGTTGACATAAATAAAACAAAATGAGGGTGCACTTACATGTTGTCTTATAGATGGCGTTACTTCAGTATCTGAGCCAAACTTCTAACAGTATTTTGCAATATCGGGACAAAATTGTGTCCTCTCGGGACAAGAAGGTTCACAACGGTGACGGTCCCAATACGAATGGCAACCCTAATCCTGTGACTAAATTATCAATGAGTAACAATTGGAATCAGTCAACAGATTATACCAGGGCATAACAGTTTGTAGGGGTATAGAACACAACGATGACATAAGCTTGTTTGTAGTTAAAGCAGCTGGCAGACTTCGGTTCATTGGAAAATGCAATGAGTCTACAAAGGAGATTTCTTACAAAGCTCCTTTGTGACCTATTCTAGAACAGCGCTCAAGCGTATGGAACCTATCCCAAATAGGACTAACATGGTATATTGAACGTACTCAGAGAAGGACAGCACCAACTATCACAGGTTTGTTTGGCATGTGGGAGACACTGAACAAACTGAATATAGACGAAAACTATTCCGAGGAAGCCTACTTACAAAGTTTCAAGAACATGCTTTAAATTATCAGTATAGGAATATACTACAACCGCACATATCCGGGTTGCGAAGACGATAATAATTACAGTGCGTATAGAGGCTTTTAACCAGTCATTTTCCCAGCGCTTCAGATATGAATGGAAAGTGAAGAAGCTGTAACAACTGGTACGGTGGGAAGTACACTCTGCCATGCTCTTCACATTGGTTGGTAGAATATAGATGTAGAACGGCCACTTCTACTCTATACACAATATAATGAAACACATATCGACAAAGTATATACATGTCGCTCGTGTTCGTTATTACACGCCTTATTCATTGGTCATGACTAGAACCCGGATTTAATATAATTAGATATTCCGTTCCTTTATAGTATGTAGTTATAAGAAAAACTGAAGTGTCAACGAATTACAGAGAAAGGAATTTTATTTCAAAGTTTTAAATTAGATATTTTTACATATTTTGACGTATAATACGTATTTCACGCAAATAGTACACAATACAGCATTTTTTAATATTATTCTAAATTATTATACATTTTCACAAGTCCCAGATAATTTCCTTACATTACATGAACGGAATAAAATAAGTTTTATTATTGTGTTTCTCATACTGTCGTCAGTCCCCTTATACTCAAAACTAAACTGCAGTAGTTCAATACCGACAACAATGAGTCTTTTCTAACGTTTTCCTTTCTTGTTCTCAAGCACTTCACACTGTGTAACAGTCAGCTGCATTTAAGTTAACCATGGCGCCGGTTGCGTCTTGGTTTTGATCAAAGCCGAAACCATGGCTTTCTATTGACAGTGTTTCAACGACTGATGGCAAAATAGTCCTCTGCCAAACTTGTGATAAATGTATAGGATGTACGATGAAATCTCAAACTAAACTACATTTTTGAAGCAATCTACATATTAGCAGTAAACATCGGATTTCTTCAGAGAAACAGGTTCGACTTGCAAGGACAGCCGCATCATCTAATAGTGAATTATAGAAAAAAATAAAAAAAGACAACAAAAACGGTTTTGCATTGGTTGCAAGGAAAATACCGCTAGTTGACATATTAGAAAAAAATCGGGACTGACGTTGACAAACCATCTACATAGATTTCTGCTGATGAGACGACGGAGGCTACAGGCCATCTCATTACTAATCTGAGGGCAAGTTGCACTCTGAGGCTTCATCTAAACCCTATTTAATTTATTGTAAACCTTTGGAGACAACAAATAGTTGAACAATTGCCATAGATGGACTATGGTCCATTGCCTAAAAGAAGAGAGGGTTCTATTGATGTACACAGATACATATCCATACATGTTGAAAGTGGGGAAATCGATTGATGTATTTTATCCAAGTCTAATACATGTTACATGTACGGCTCATGCATTGCAAACTCCATACTTGTTGAAAGCGAGGAAGTCACTGGACGTATTTTATCCAAACTTAGAACATGTTACATGTACGGCTCATGCATAGCAACGAGTAGCAGATGCCAATTCCCAAAAGTAAATACACTGGTATCAGTAACGAAGATGATTTCCTTTACCTGTCCTTAGCGTCTAGGCTGTCTCTGAAGCCAACGGGAACGAGGTGGGCAACATGGACTGAAATCTGATTTTCTACAGTAAGCACTGAAGCTGTGAAGTCAGTGATTGAGAACTTTTCTTCTGATCCTGCAGTGTGAGTGAGTGAATGCTTGTCGGCATTCAACATTTCTGAAGTGCTCAGCTCGGTTTCATACATAGCAAATCACTTCAGATGGATTCCCAACAGTCTTACGAAGCTGAACATTTCAGTTATGGCTGTAGCCGGCTTGGTGACAAAGGGGGGGGGGGGGGGGGGGGAAGGAGGAGCGAACGTGCCACCGCCCAGCCCAGGTCGGCAGGTTTTTCTGGCGGCAAAATCTTAAATTTAAATATGACTCCAAAACAATGAAATAAACAAAACGAAAGTTCGCAAGAAGTCTGAGAATAAGTGCCATATGTACTGAAGTGCCAAAGAAACTCATATAGGCATGCGTATTCGAATACAGGGATGTGTAAACAGGTAGAATACGGCGCTGCGGTCGGCAACCCCTCTATAAGAGAACAAGTGTCTGGCGCAGTTGTTAGATCGGTTACTGCTGCTACAATGACAGGTAATCAAGATTTAAGTGTTTGAAAGTGGTGTTATAGTCGAAACACGAGCAATGGGACACAGCATCTCTGAGGTACCGATGAAATGGGAATTTTCCGGTATGACAATTTCACGAGTGTTCCGTGAATATCAGAAAGCCGGCAAAACATCAGATCCCCGACATCGCTGCGGCTGAAAAAAGATCCTGCAAGAACGGGGCCAACGACAACTGAAAAGAATTGTTCAACATGACAGAAGTGCAACCCTTCCGCAAATTGCTCCAGATTTCAATGCTGGCCCATCAATAAGTTGGTTGTTGGTTGTTTTTGGGGAAGGAGACCAGACAGCGAGGTCATCGGTCTCATCGGATTAGAGAAGGACGGGGAAGGAAGTCGGCCGTGCCCTTTGAAAGGAACCATCCCGGCATTTGCCTGGAGCGATTTAGGGAAATCACGGAAACCCTAAATCAGGATGGCCGGACGCGGGATTGAACCATCGTCCTCCCGAATGCGAGTCCAGTGTCTAACCACCATCAATAAGTGTCAGCGTGCGAACCACTCAAAGAAATATCATTGATATAGGCTTTCGGAGCCGAAGGCCCACTCGTGTACCCTTGATGGCTGCACGAAACAAAGCTTTTCTTCTTACCTGGGCCCGTCAACACCGACATCGGACTGTGGCTGGAAACATTTTCCTGGTCGGACGTGTCTCATTTCCAAATTGTATCGAGCGGATGGATGAGTACTATGAAGACAACCTCATGAATCCATGGACCCTGCATGCCAGCAAGGGAGAATTCAAGCTGATGGAGGCTCTGTAATCGTGTGGGGAGTGTACAGTTGGAGTGATATGGGACTCTTGACAGTCTAGAAAATGGCTCTGAGCACTATGGGACTTAACATCTGAGGTCATCAGTCCCCTAGAACTTAGAACTACTTAAACCTAACCAACCTAAGGACATCACGCACATCCATGCCCGAGGCAGGATTCGAACCTGCGACCGTAGCGGTCACGCGGTTCCGGACTGAAGCGCCTAGAACCGCTTGGCCACACCGGCCGGCGATAGTCTGGATACGACTCTGACAGGTGACACGTGCGTAAGCATCCTGTCTGATCATCTGCATCCAGTCAAGTCCCTTGTGCATTCTGGGCAATTCCAGCAGGACAATGCGATACCCCACATGTCCAAAATTGCTACGGAGTGGCTCCAGGAACACTCTTCTGAGTTTAAACACTTCCGCTGGCCACCAAACTCGTCAGACATGAACACCATTGAGCACATCTGGGATGCCTTGCAACGTGCTGTTCAGAAGAGATCTCTAGCCCCTCGTACTCTTACGGACTTATGGACAGCCCTGTCGAATTCATGGTGTCAGTTCCCTCCAGCACTACTTCAGACATTAGTCGAGTCCAAGTCACGTCGTGTTGCGGCACTTATGCGTGCTCCCAGAGGTCCTACACGATTTTGGCAAGTGTACCAGTTTCTTTGGCTCTTCAATGTAGAAATGATCATAAAATCTAGTGTATTACTGGGAATTACCTGCGGTGTCTTGAAACGGATGACAAATTAAACGCTGGAGTTCGTCATGTTGGGTGCGTCTTTCAAAATAGCAAATCTTATTACTGGTAGTATACCCAGCTTAATTTCTACTATCCGTCTACACAATACACGAAATATACCTACGGCAGCTTGAAAGCCCCTACATAAGCGTAAAACTTCATAATAAAGATAAATTTCAACATTTAACAGCCTAATAGGTCCTATATAGCAACTTTTTTAAAACTACACACACTTAAAGAAGTTTTGCATCACCACGGTTCCCAGAACTCCTGAAGATAGACGTCCATGGCGAGGTCAATCATTGTAACCACGACACCATGCAGCGCAGTACAGATGGGCTCAACAACATGCCGAATGCACCGGTCAGGACTGGCATCACGTTCTCTTCACCGATGAGTGTCGCATATGCCTTCAACCAGACAATCGTCGGAGACGTGTTTGGAGGCAACCCGGTCAGGCTGAACGCCTTAGACACACTGTCCAGCAAGTGCAGCGTGGTGGAGGTTCCCTGCTGCTTTGGGGTAGCATTAGGTGGGGCCGACGTACGCCGCTGTGGTCATGGAAGGCGCCGTAGCGGCTGTACGATACGTGAATGCCATCCTACGATCGATAGTGCAATCATATCGGCAGCATATTGGTTAGGCATTCGTCTTCATGGACGACAATTCGCGCCCCCATAGTGCACATTTTGTGAATGACTTCCTTCAGGATAACGACATCGCTCGACTAGAGTGGCCAGCATGTTCTCCAGCATGAACCCCACCGAACATGCCTAGGATAGATTGGAAATGGCTGTTTACGGACGACGTGACGCACCAACCACTCTGAGGGATCTACGCCGAGTCGCCGTTGAGGAGTGGGACAATCTGGACCAACAGTGCCTTGATGAACTTGTGGATAGTGTGCCGCGACGAATACAGGCATGCATCAATGCAAGAGGACGTGCTACTGGGTATTAGAGGCACCGCTGTGTACAGCAATCTGGACCACCACCTCTCAAGGTCTCGCTGTATGGTAGTACAGCATGCAATGTGTGGTTTTCATGAGCAATGAAAAGGGAGGAAATGATGTTTATGTTGATCTCTATTCCAATTTTCTGTACATGTTCCGGAACTATCGGAACCGAGGTGATGCAAAACTTTTTTTGATGTGTATTTAACTGGCAAATGAGGTATTTAGCTGGGGTCTGGAAGTATGGCTTTTTTTACTATCACTTGACTTTTTTTGGCTTCTTTTTCCTTGACTATAGGAAAGCATTAAAATCCATGTTGATCACCGAGGGCGGTGGCGCAGTGGTGAGCACACTGGACTAGCATGCGTGAGGAGAACGGTTCAAACCCGCGTTCGGCTATCCTGATTTAGCTTTTCTGTGATTTCTCTAAATCACTTCAGGCAAATGCCGGGATGTTCCTTTGAAAGGGCACAGCCGACTTCCTTCCCTATCCTTCCCTGATCCGATGACTTCGGTGTTTGGTTCCTTGCCCCAAATCAACCAACCAACCAACCATGTTGATTAAAGAAACATTACTTGCACTGAACTAAGATTTCAAAACATGCTGTAATATTCCATGAAAATATGTAATTAGATTGAATTAAAAAGCTCAGCAAAACAAACTAAACGTGTGTTGGAGTACGTTGCAGCCTCGTCAGATTCGACGTGTGACTGTAAAATAATGGGACTGATGATGTCTCACAGTAAGAACGCATCCATCAATGAAGAACTACTAATAGCTGTAAAGCATAAAACCTTCACAATACAATGCAGCATCTCTGGTGTCTGTAGACGAATCAGTCTGGCCGTGGCCTTCGTTTGTGCGAAAGCTGTCCTTTCTGCTGGTACGTAAACGTAATAATAGAGCAACGAATTTTTATGAGTTTTTACGCGAAACTTGGGAAATCTGCTATTGAAACCTATTTTTTACTTAAAGAAGTGTATGGCGACGACTGCTTATCGCATACGCGAGTTTTTCAGTGGTTCAAGCGTTTCCAAGATGGCCGAGAAGAAGTTGAAGATGACTTACGCCTAAGACGCACTTCAGCATCAAAAACGGATCAAAATACCCAAAAAGTTGCATAAAGCAAATTTTACTTAACCAATTTAACATCAGAAAAGTGTGTGCAAAAATGGTGCAGGGAATTCTCATGATCAAACAAAAACAAGCTCGGGAAAATGTCTGTACTGAACACTATGGATACCATTGAAAATGATCCTAATTTCTTGGAAAGAGTGATATAATTTGACGAATCTTGGATTTTAACTTCTTATCCAGAAACAAAATTTGACGAATCTTGGTTTTTCACTTATTAACCAGAAACTAAGTGCCAATCCATGTATTGGAAGGGCCTAACTTCACTGAGAGCGAAAAAAATTAGAATGAACAAATAAAGATATAAGTTTTTTTTTCGGCATCTACTTCTACATCATGAAGTGCTTGGCAAAGGGTACGTTCCATTGTATCAATTATTATGATTTCTTCCCGTTCCATTAATGTATGGAGTGTGGGAAGAATGATTGTTTGAATTCCTCTGTGTGTTCTGTAATTATTCTAATCTTATCCTCACGATCCCTGTGTAAGCGATACGTAGGGAGCTGCAGTATATTCCTAGAGTCGTCATTTCAAGCTGGCTCTAGAAACTTACATCTGTCTTCAAGAGTCTGCCAATTCAGTTTCTTCACTATCTCTGCGACACTGTAACATGGATCAAACAAATCTGGAACCCAGAAGAAATTTTCGCTCTGCAGCGGAGTATGCGTTGATATGAAACTTCCTAGCAGATTAAAACTGTGTGGCGGAACGAGACTCGAACTCGGTACTTTTGCCTATCGCGGATAAGTGCTCTAACGACTGAGCTACCCAATCACGATTCAGGACCCATCCTCACTGCTTTACTTCTGCCATTACCTGTCTCCTACCAAATTTCATTCTGGAAACATTCCCTAGGCTGTGGCTAAGCCACGTCTCCGCAGTATCCTTTCTTCCATGAGTGCTAGTCTTGCAAGGTTCGCAGGAGAACTTCTGTGAAGTTTGGAAGGTAAGAGACGAGGTACTGGCGAAAGTAAAGCTGTGAGGACGGGTCGTGAGTTTTGCTTGGGTAGGCCAGTCGGTAAAGCACTTGCCCAAGTTAGTCAAAGGTCCCGAGTTAGAGTTTCGGTCCGGCACACAGTTTTAATCTGCCAGGAAGTTTCAAACCAGTGATACGTGTGCTCTCTTCTCTGCATACTTTCAATATCCGCTGTTAGTCCTATTTGGTGTGGGTCCCACACACTTGAGCAATATTGTAGAACCAGCCACACGAGCGATTCGTGAACAGCATCCTTTGTAGAGTGATTGCTCTTCCCCAGAGATCTATCAATAAACCGAAGTCTACCACCTGCTTACCCACAACTGAGCCTATGTTATCATTCCATTTAACATGCCTACAAGTGTTGCACCTAGGTACATGAATAAGTTGGCTGATGACCGATTACAACAGCGACTCATTGATATTACAGCCATAGAATACTGTTGATATTATAGTCATAGGATACTACGTTTTTTCGTTTTGTGAAGTGCACAATTTTAATTTCTGGACATTTATAGCAAGTTGCCAATCTTTGCAACACTTTGAAATTTTATTAAGATCTGACAGGATATTTATGCAGCTTCTTTCAGACAGTACTTTATCATAGAAAACTGCAACGTCTGCAAAAGGTCTGAGGTTACTATTAATATTGCCTGCAAGGTCATTAATACACATCATGAACAGCATGGTTCGCAACGTACTTCCCTGGGACACCTGAAGTTACTTCTACATCTTACGAAGACTCTCCATCCAAGATAACATGCTACATCCTCCCTACCAAAAAGTTCTCAATAGAATCACAAATTTCGCTTGGTGCCCCATATGTTCATACTTTTGACAAGCATAGGTGTGGTACTGGCTCAAACCTTTTGGGAACTCAAGAAGTTCTGCATCTACCAGACTGCATTGGTCCAAAGCTTTCAATATGTAATGTGAGAAAAGTGTGAGTTGGGTTTCACATAATAAACGTTTATGAAATCCCTCGCATGGAGCTGTTCAAGATACCTCATTATGTTTGAACTCAGAATATGTTCTAAGAATCTACAACAAATCGATCTCAGGCATATGACCCTTCTCAAACATGGAAACTCCAGGCAGGAATACCCACAATGTACCCCTTCACTTACCTTAAAGAAGACGTATTAAATTCCAGACAGTCACAACTAAAAGATACATAAAGCTTTCGGCCACAGACTTTGACAGCAAGAGAGAAAAACACACCGTTCACACACACAAGCATTCAGACCTTGCACACACATGATCACCAGCTCCAGCATCTCGGACTGGAACTCAGCTATCTACATCTACACCTGCAAACCACGTTCAGGTGCGTGGCAAAGGGTACGTCCCATTGTGCCGTTATTAGGGTTTCTTCCCGTAACATTCACATATTGAGCGCAGGAAGACTGATTGTTTCAATGCCTCTGTGCGTGCATTGATTATTCGAATTATTATCCTCAGGATCCCTATGTGAGCTTTATGTAGGGGACTGTAGTATATTCCTACAGTCATCATTAAAAGCCGGGTAATATTATTCGCATGACGTAGCACCATGTGATTTTTATCTATTCCCCGAAGTCAAATCTGCATCAAAAAGAACAAGATATTTTAGTCCGTGGAAGCAGTGAAAGAAAAAGCAGCATGCGTCCTCAAGGAGTGTCTAGAGGAATACTTCCAGCCCTGTTTCCATCAATGGAAAATTCACATGTAGTCTTGTAAGGATAGAGGAGGGGAATATATTGAGGCTGACAATAACTAAATATGTGCGTTTTTGAAATACAATGTTTTACAACAATAGTACTGTTATTTTATAGCCTCACTTTATACACATACACAAGAACAAAAACGTAACTACGGAAGAGAAACAGTTGAAAGCATTACTGGAGACGCTGTTGTGGCGTTGTGGACATCGGCAAAGTATCTCAACTTCGTAATAATGAAGGAAGCTGTTCTAAGCAAAGCAGACTTTGATTTATACAGGATGAATCAGAAGTTGTCCGCTTAACAGTTGCAGCGAACAATGCCGGAGCGACTGACCTGACGAGTTGTTATTGTTGTTGTTGTTGTGGTCTTCAGTCCAGAGACTGGTTTGATGCATCTCTCCATGCTACTCCATCCTGTGCAAGCTTCTTCATCTCCCAGTAACTACTGCAACCTACATCCTTCTGAATCTGCTTAGTGCATTCATCTCTTGGTCTCCCTCTACGATTTTTACCTCCAAGCTGCCCTCCAATACTAAATTGGTGATCCCTTGATGCCTCAGAACAAGTCCTACCAACCGATCCCTTCTTCTAGTCAAGTTGTGTCACAAATTTCTCTTCTCTCCAATTCTATTCAATACCTCCTCAGTAGTTATGTGATCTATCCATCTAATCTTCAGCATTCTTCTGTAGCACCACATTTCGAAAGTTTATATTCTCTTCTTGTCTAAACTATTTATCGTCCACGTTTCACTTCCACACATGACTACATTCCGTACAAATACTTTCAGAAACGACTTTCTGACACTTAAATCTATACTCGACGTTAACAAATTTTTCTTCTTCAGAAACGCTTTCCTTGCCATTGCCAGCCTACATTTTATATCCTCTCTACATCGACCATCATCAGTTATTTTGCTCCCCAAATAGCAAAACTCCTTTACTATTTTAAGTGTCTCATTTCCTAATCTAATTCCCTCAGCATCACCCGACTTAATTCGACTACATTCCATTATCCTCGTTTTGCTTTTGTTGATGTTCACCTTATATCCTCCTTTCAAGACACTATCCATTCCGTTCAACTGCTCTTGCAAATCCTTTGCTGTCTCTGACAGAATTACAATGTCATCGGCGAATCTCAAAGTTTTTATTTCTTCTCCATGGATTTTAATACCTACTCCAAATTTTTCTTTTGTTTCCTTCACTGCTTGCTCAATATACAGATTGAATAACATCGGGGAGAGGCTTTAACCCTGTCTCACTCCCTTCCCAACCACTGCTTCCCTTTCGTGTCCCTCGACTCTTATAACTGCCTCTGGTTTCTGTACAAATTGTAAATAGCCTTTCGCTCCCTGTATTTTACCCCTGCCACCTTCAGAATTTGAAAGAGAATATGCCAGTCAACATTGTCAAAAGCTTTCTCTAAGTCTACAAATGCTAGAAACGTAGGTTTGCCTTTCCTTAATCTAGCTTCTAAGATAAGTCGTAGGGTCAGTATTGCCTCACGTGTTCCAATGTTTCTACGGAATCCAAACTGATCTTCCCCGAAGTCGGCTTCTACCAGTTTCTCCACTCGTGTGTAAAGAATTCGCGTTAGTACTTTGCAGCTGTGACTTATTAAACTGATAGTTCGGTAATTTTCACATCTGTCAACACCTGCTTTCTTTGGGATTGGAATTATTATATTATTCTTGAGGTCTGAGGGGATTTCGCCTGTCTCATACATCTTGCTAACCAGATGGTAGAGTTTTGTCAAAACTGGCTCTCCCAAGGCTGTCAGTAGTTCTAATGGAATGTTGTCTACTCCTGGGGACTTGTTTCGACTTAGGTCTTTCAGTGATCTGTCAAACTCTTCACGCAGTATCATATCTCCCATTTCATCTTCATCTACCTCTTCTTCCATTTCCATAATATTGTCCTCAAGAACATCACCCCTGTATAGACCCTCTATATACTCTTTCCACCTTTGTGCTTTCCCTTCTTCGTTTAGAACTGGGTTTCCATCTGAGATCTTGATATTCATGCAAGTGGTTCTCTTTTCTTCCAAAGGTCTCTGTAATTTTCCTGGAGGCAGTATCTATCTTACCCCTCGTGAGATAAGCCTCTACATCCATACATTTGTCCTCTAGCCTGCTTAGCCATTTTGCACTTCCTGTCGATCTCATTTTTGAGACGTTTGTATTCCTTTTTGCCTGCTTCACTTATTGCATTTTTGTATTTTCTCCGTTCATCGTTTAGATTCAGTATCTCTTCTGTCACCCAAGGATTTCTACTAGCCCTCGTCTTTTTACCTACTTGAACCTCTGCTGCCTTCACTATTTCGTTCCTCAAAGCTACCCATTCTTCTTCTACTGTATTTCTTTCCCCCATTCCTGTCAACTGTTCCCTTACGCTCTCCCTGAAACTCTGTACAACCTCTGGTTCTTTCAGTTTATCCAGGTCCCATCTCCTTAAATTGCCACCTTTTTGCAGTTTCTTCAGTTTTAATCTACAGTTCATAACCAATAGATTGTGGTCAGAGTCCACATCTGCCCCTGTAAATGTCTTACAATTTAAAATCTGGTTCCTAAATCTCTGTCTTAACCATTACATAATCTATCTGAAACCTTCTAGTATCTCCAGGGTTGTTCCACGTATACAACCTTCTTTCTTGATTCTTGAACCAAGTGTTAGCTATGATTAGGTTATGCTATGTGCAAAATTCTACCAGGCGGCTTCCTCTTGTATTTCTTAGCCCCAATCCATATTCACCTACGTTTCCTTCTCTTCCTTTTCCTACTGTTGAATTCCAGTCACCCATGACTATTAAATTTTCGTCTCCCTTCACTAGCTGAATAATTTCTTTTATCTCATCATACATTTCATCTATTTCTTCATCATCTGCAGAGCTAGTTGGCATATAAACTTGTACTACTGTAGTAGGTGTGGGCTTCGTGTCTATCATGGCCACAATAGTGCGTTCACTATGTTGTTTGTAGTAGCTTACCCGCACACCTATTTTTTTATTCATTATTAAACCTACTCCTGCATTACCCATATTTGATTTTGTATTTATAACTCTGTATTCACCTGACCAAAAGTCTTGTTCTTCCTGCCACCGAACTTCACTAATTCCCACTTTATCTAATTTTAACCTATCCATTTCCCTTTTTAAATTTTCTAACCTACCTGCCCGATTAAGGGATCTGACATTCCACGCTCCGATCCGTAGAACGCCAGTTTTCTTTCTCCTGATAATGACGTCCTCTTGAGTAGTCCCCGCCCGGAGATCCGAATGGGGGACTATTTTACCTCCGGAATTTTACCCAAGAGGACGCCATCATCATTTTATCATACAGTAAAGCTGCATGCCCTCGGGAAAAATTACGGCCGTAGTTTCCCCTTGCTTTCAGCCGTTCGCAGTACCAGCACAGCAAGGCCGTTTTGGTTAGTGTTACAAGGCCAGATCAGTCAATCATCCAGACTGTTGCCCCTGCAACTACTGAAAAGGCTGTTGCCCCACTTCAGGAACCACACCTGACGAGAGGAACAGCTAAATTCTGTTCAGTGCAGCAGCTTGCTAAGATGTCAACCTCACTACAGTGCCAGTTGATTTGGATAAAGCAATATTAAATATAGATTCCATGGTTGCAAATTAAAGCTCGGAGTGTGGGCTGCCTGCGCGACGAGAACGCGCTGTTGACACCGCACTCGGTGGGTTGGTTGATTTGGGGTGGGAGGGGACCAAACAACCAGGTCATCGGTACCATAGGATTAGGGAAGGATTGGGAAGGAAGTCCTCCATGCCCTTTCAGAGCACCCATCTCGGCATTTGCATGAAGTGATTTAGGTAAATCACTAAAAACCTGAATCAGGATGACCTGGCGCGAGTTTGAACCGTCGTCCTCCCGAATGCGAGTCCAGTGCGCTAACCACTGCACCACCTCGCTTGGTACAGCACTCGGGGCAGGACGCAGCGATTCTGCTGTCGAATGGCTCTCGTTGCGTCAGCTGCTGAGTACTAACAAGGGAACCTCCCCATCGCACCCCCCTCAGATTTTGTTATAAGTTGGCACAGTGGATAGGCCTTGAAAAACTGAACACACATCAATCGAGAACACAGGAAGAAGTTGTGTGGAACTACGAAAAAAATAAGCAAAATATACGAACTGTGTAGTCCATGAGCAACATAAGCAACATTAAGGATATTGTGAGCTCAGGAGCGCCGTGCATCTCCGGAGTGAGAGGTCATTGGTTGGTTCAAGTCTTCCATCGAGTGAAAATTTTACTTTCTTTATTCTCGCAAAGTTATGATCCGTCCGTTCGTTCATTGACGCCTCTGTTCACTGTAATAAGTTTAGTGTCTGTGTTTTGCCACCGCACCGCAAAACCGTGCGATTAGTAGACGAAATGACGTGCCTCTTTTGCTCGCAAAGTCATAGGTCAACCGATTCCTCCACAAGACAACACGTCTGATATATTCTATACGACACTGGTGACGGCATGTGCGTCACCTGACAGGAATATGTTGTCGACCCATCTAACTTGTACATTTGGCGAACGGGTAAAAAGATTCTTCTACCCTGCCGATTTAGGTTTTCTTGTGGATGTGATAATCACTCCCAAAAAAGTGATGAAAACATAAGAGTTTGTCACAAGAACTGCAACAAATGAATGCAACAGCTTCACAGTCGCACAGTTATCTCTGTGCTCTGTCAAAACGTATGTTTTTAACGTTTTCAAATTTTTCCGTGTGTAGACCGTCAAATCCTGCATGTGTCCAAGCAAATCTGAACATGTCCTGGAATTTTGGAGAGCGAAGTTGATTATGTTTGAGTGCCTTAACTTTGATAATAGTCTGAAAATAAAAAAACTTTTCACTCGAGGGAGGCTTGAACCGAAGACCTTTCGAGTTGCAGCTGCTCACGCAAACCACGGGACCACGACGCTTCAGTTTCCAGTGCCCTTGATACTGCCTATGTTTCACATGGACTACTCAGTTTGTATATTTTGCTTATTTTTTTCATAGTTCCACACAACTTCTTCCTGTTTTCTCGATTGATCTGTGTTCAGTTTTTCAAGGCCTATCCACTGTGCCAACTTGTAATTAAATCTGAGGGGGGTGCGATGGGGAGGTTCCCTTGTAAGTACGACGTGCAGCTCTCACGGCGAACTGCATCACTTTTTACAACCTCTACCTTTACCTCAACCAACATAGGAAAAACGGAAGAAAATTGAGACAGGCTTCATGGAAATTTCCTAACTACATTGGGGGAGTACATGGGAAGCATGTTGAGAATGAAGTATCCTAAATCGAGTGAATCAAATTCTTTTTGTTACAAAAACTTTTTTTAATTGCCCTGCTTGCAGTTGTTTATCCCGGTCAACTCTGACAACATAATTTTTGAAAACTGCATTTTTTCACTAATTCATGCAAGGTAAATGTATTCTGCCTCCGAAGCCACTGCCATGAACAAACACTCCCTTTCCTAATGTGCTGATTGGTCATTAAGGATTTTAATTTAAAACGTGTCTGATGCTTCCTTAACCCTTTCGGTCACGAATTATTTTTTCCTGGAAAAAATCATGGCTTTGCCATCCAGTTCTTCGAGTTAAATTATGGTTTTGCAGATGTATGAAATATTCCGAGGTGCCCCCCCCCCCCCCCCCCCAAGAGGGGATACAGCGCGTCCCCAAATGAGGACATTGTGTTCAAGTGGATGCCGTATAAGTGTATTTTATTTGATTTTATTTCATCAAAATTCATAAATTAACTTATTTAATGATTATATACATAAATTATGGTTTTACCCTTGTGAAGAATAATAATCAAAGAAACAAGTTTTTTCGATCCAGACATACGTGAATGTTACATTTTGCACAATAAAATTTGGTTTTGCCTTTGCAACCCGGTTTCTTGCACTTGTCAAATGATTTTTTGTCACAGGATCATCGGATGAATTAAAGGAGCTCTATAACTTCTTCTTCTGTAAGTAGCCTTCGTCTATCTTAGATTTGGGGCACTGTGAAATCACCATAAGATGACTAAAAAGACAGCGAAATAATGTCGCAAATGTCTATGTTATTACAACCTTTCAATCACAATGTCCTCATTTGGAGACATGTATAAAGTTATAAATATGTCACATACCTTTCTGAAAGAAACCTTTAGTTTTCACCTTCAAGAATGCACCTTTGTACGTACAAGTAAATTTTTTTACCTAATCTCAGAAGATATTAACCGGGCTGATGGAAGGTACAAGATTACTGGGAAGGGTCCATGTGACTGCGCGTATTCAGTTTTGTTTTGTGGTACCACAGATTGCAAGAAACCACATCTACTGTTGATCTCCATACCAAACTCCAGATGTCGCATATCATGTGTCGCCAGGTCACTTGTTTGTTTATCTTAGCAAAGGTTTTAATGACACTTAAATGCTCCCACACAAGGAGTCATGAAAGTAAGCACACACGACTAGAATAAAGAGTAAAGAAATCTTCTTTTTTTCATCCTTCCTTGTCCTATAACAGAGGATTTCTCTTTCCATTGAACAGTGGTTAACATAACTCCCTCTTTCTACCTTTGGTTGAAGCCTGCACAAATCCGGCTCTTTCTCTTGCTCTGATTCTAGGTCACAGATGAGCCTTGGAATCTGTCAGTACCGCGCCTTCCCCTTGTCGCCAGATAACGACGTCACGGGCTCTCCTCTGCCTTCTCACTCGTCCAACTCAAACATCTGACTGAGTACATTGGCTACCTTGTTTCGCCACCCTTGATGTCCGACACTTCGGAGTGAAAGACAGATATCCTAATGGCCCGCCATGCTACACGTCCAGTTTCGCAAGCCCATGCCAAGACCCAACTTAGTGCCTGGTTATCAGTTTCCAGACGAAATTTTTTATGTTCAAGATAAAATTCGAACTTTTCTAAGGCAAACAGTAATGCGAAGGCCTATTGCTCGTACACAAAGAAGTATAATTCACGTCCAACCAGAGCCCTTGATGCATACGCCAATGACCTCACCCTCCCTCTTTCAACAGCACCGCTGTGCCCCCCCCCCCCCCCCCCCCACGCAATGCATCAGTCTGTACAATGTAAGGTAGATTGAAATTGGGCATTCCCAACACCGGCGCATTACTCAGGGTCACTTTCAAGGCCTGAAAGGCAACTCCTAGGCTCTCCCCCCCACAAACGTTTCGTCTTTGCATCTCAACTGGTTTAAGGGTGCTATTACCCTGGAAAAATTGGGCACAAACTTTCGAAACAAATGCCATTCCTATAAAACAGATGACATCTTCCTTATTGCAGGGAACAGGGAATCTATAAGTGGCTCCGGTTTGTGACTGATTAGTTCGAGTTCCTTTGGACGACACTGTGTGCCTGAGAAATTAAATCTCCCGTCTGGTAAAAGTGACCTTGCTAGGTTTAACGGTCAACTCAGATGCCTTCAATTGAGTTAAGACCTGCTCCAGGTAGCTCAAATGTTCTTCGAAATTCGTATTTTAAATGACCACATTGCTCAAATAATTATAGACACAATGAAAGTTTAAATCACCCAAAACATTATCGAGCAACTGGGAGAGAACCACTGCTCTGTTGGCTAAGCGAAAGGATACTTGGTTGAATTCGTGAAGATTATAGTCCATGCAAAAGGCTGTATCTGTCTTGGATCCCCAACTGAAGGCACCTGATAGTAGGCCTGGTTCAGATTCAAGACAGTGAAAATATGGACCCTGGATAATCGCACAAAACAACTATCACCTTTTGGATGATCAAATGGCAATACACTACTGGACAGTACGCAGCGCTTTTGGGCTTAGGCACTATGAATATCGGTGAGGCATATGGAGACACAGTTGGCCGAATTACACCCTCCTTCAACTGTCTGTCTACAGGTTGTGCATCTTGGGTGGTGAAAGCTGTAGGGAGCCTGCCTTATGGGACATAGTCCATTAACTTAACTCTGTATTTGATCTTATTGGTCACTCCGAAATTCTCCATTATGGCTTTCGGGAATCGGAGCAACAATTCCAGTAGTTGTTCCCTTCCGGTTTCTTGAATCTCCCCACTTTATGCTCTACCAGACACACATTCAGATTACCCCAGCGGTGACAAAACTTAATCTCCTTTTCCTTGCAAGTACAAGCACCCACTTGCATAGTCCAACATGCAGTGAGAGCACTCCAAGAAATCACACCCAACAATGAGCTCACTGTTTGCAATCCAAAATTTCATAGGCTAGGTAAACCCATCAATTTCAAGCTTACACTGGACTTACCTCCCACTTGCAAAGGGTATTCAGATACGTTCCGACAATCCCCATTCCCACGGTGTAGCTTTTCCAAACCGTTGAGACTTCCATTAGACCCCAGCCATTCATAATTAAGAATCGAGATTCCACTCCCAGAGTCAGTGAGCATGCATACGGGTTCATTTCCCAAACAGATGCACACAGAAGGCAACTTCCCAGTGCTCACCACACATACTCGTCTGCATCTGCCCAGTGGCCTGCTGCTTCTTGGACATGGCGCAGGTGTTTGGCGTCAACTGTTCGCCCACTCCCTCCATCCACATCCCACCCCCAAGTGCTGCGACTTGCAATTCCTAAAACAGATGAGTCGTGACTCATAGACCCTTTGTACACGATGGAATCTGTCCCTTACAGTCCCTCACCCCTACCAGGACACCGAGCCTCCTCTTGTTTTGCATCTCCGTACCTAATTTTCTCAATGCTTCTCAGTAAATGATCTAGGTCAGAAAATGTGGCATCACCTGAGATCTATCAGAAGGTCTCATACCCTCCAAGATATTCATTATAGCTTCTGTTTCAAACAACTCCAGGCACAGGGCAACACTGGCTACTCGTACCCTTTCTGCATTTTCTGCCGATGTTTACCTGATGCTCTCAACCTTATAAAAATAATTTTGACCCCGTGACCTGATAGAGTTGTCCAAAATTTTCTTATGGAGAGTGAAGGACCTCCCCCTCGCTCCCCCATCCACTACGTCAGCTATCAGCCAGCTTAAGCATCTCTCGGCCAATGGACACACTAAAGCACCTGATATCTGAAAAAGCGCTGCTTGGTCTTCCAGTCCACAGGCAGCCACAAAACCACTTTAATGAGCTGCTTATCATTTACTGACAGACTCTGAACGCTATGGATAATCAGCAAGGGGGCTGGGGAGCTTACCAAATTGACCAAATGGTTTTAACTGTCTTTCCGAATCTTCCCCTCTCGGATTTTCCCCCACCTCAGTACCTTCCTGCCACTTAAGATCATACGAAAGCCTTTACACATAAATAATCTCCTAAGAGGTTTCAGGATTGCAGCCGCGTCATGTTAACTTCTTGCCACAATATTTAGGCTGGCAACCGCTCAGCCAACTTCAGATCTACGCCACTGAAGAATGCTAGTTCATGGTCTTTATAGCACTAATTGTCTCGTAGGTGCATGCGCATTGGCGACCGTAACAATAGCGTCCTCTATCGAAATATGCGCCCTCCTCAAATACCCTTCCATCTGTGGTGCCCTGGCGTATGCTTAAAGGTGAAACTACATGTCCGCCCTCTGTCGGAACACGTGGTCGAGGCGCTAAAAGAAAGTGTCGTCGTGAATAAAGTGTTTTCTCTCAGAAGAAATTAAAGAGATAACTCGGTCCCAAGCCTTGTCCAGCGGAAAGCCGCTGTCACGATTTATGAGATCTTATGCGAGACGTATTTCCACACATTCTTTAATCATTCAATTCCAAAAGGATCTCGCCGTGGCCAAGATTTTTGTGGCAGAATAATCCTTAGAATGTCCTATGGTGACAAACACAATGCTCAGCTACGGCTGACATAATGGGCTGTGAAAGGCGAGTGTGGCGCTCATGTTCAACGCACCTTTCTTGTACCGCACGTATCTTCTGACCTATGAAAGCTTTGCCACACTGGCTAGGAATTTTGTAAATTCCGGTCTGCCGCAGTTCCAGATCCAGATCGTCCTTTACCGAACTAAGAAGAGCACTAATTTCGCCATTGGCCAGAAGATTACGTCAATTTGATGTTTCCTTTGATCCTTCCTACTTCAGACGAAACGTTGCCGACGTATGGAAGGGACGCCCTGCACTTGAACAGCTCCTTTTCTTTCCTTGATATTGTGGGTGGCCACATTTCTTCCTGTTTAGCTCTTTACTAATCTGATGTCGAGAATAACCATTATCTTTGAACACCGACTGTAGATCCTTTGTAAGGCTGTCTCCATCAGAAACAACATGTGCTCACTGTGCCAAAGTTCTAATGACGAGGCCATTACCACTGTAAGACAACGACCACCTCTTACTGCCCCTCACATTACCTAACGGAAGTATGGGCAGTCACCTCCCGGCTTGGACGGCATCTTAAACGCAAACTTTTGTAGGCTCCCGCGCAAACCACTGGTCTTGTTCGCCAACATTATGAACCGCTGTTTTCACAACTGCCCTTTTTCCTCCCACAGTGGAAGCAGGCAGAACTGATTGCCATCGCCAAACCCTCGAAGGATCCTATGGTCCTTACCAAAAATAGGCCCATTAGCCTTCAGAATGCCATGGCGAATTTCCTAGAATCTTTGATCCTGCACCCGACTTACCAGCCTCAGGCAGCAGCTGAGACGATCCGTCCTGTCACCTAACTATAATTTCTAGGATCACAGAACACATCTGCAATGGCTTTAACTCCACCATGTCGACGCTAGCGGTTTTCCTGGACTTGCAAAACACTTACGACAGGATTTGGCACAACAATTTCGTGTAAAAAATGCTGACACAGACAACCATCCGAAACATCTATATCACAATTGTGGATGATTTCCTCCGTGATAGAACCTTCTTGATCATTCAGTAAGGAAAACGCTCGAGCATATGTTACATGTCGATGCGTACCCCTCAAGGCTCTGTGTTGTCTCCTGATAATGTTTGTGATATGCCAGTCATCCCTCACTACAATACACCGATGATAAGGCGCTCTATACGATTGGTCGCAACACTGGCCAGCTCATTACTCGTCTCCAGAGATAGGTGGACGCAACAGTCACCTGGTGTCGTAGAAAAAAGATTGCCCGTCATGCTGCCAAACCTACGCCAGTCTACTTCACCAAACGGCGTCCTCTCCTACGCCACAACATCACTATTGCAGACGTCCGAGTCCCATGGTCTCCAGATACCAAATTTGTAGGTGTCTGGATGAATAAAAAACTGCTCTTCCATCGACGTGCGGAATGCGTCACTCAAATGGGGCAGAAGCTGATAAAAGCATTGTACCCACTCTTCAATAGCAGGGAACTGACCTTAGATATCAAGCTCTAATTGTACCGGACGGTTGTCCACCTTTACCTCACCTGGGGCTTCTCTGCGTGGGCCACAGTTGATGTCTCCTGGATGCAGACCTTCGAGTTCCTGCAGAATAAGATGCTTCAGTGGAGTGTGCATGCCCCTCCACTCACGAGCATTGCTACTCTACACGAGGAGGCCAACATGGTCCCTTTAAAAATGTCAATTCAAGAGAAGGCCAGGCACCTCTATAACAAAGTAGGTGCCCTGTGCGACACGGTCAGCAGTTTGCAACACATAGACACCGCGATTCCCTGCCATTGGCACCACCACCCTGTTCCTCTTTATCATCCTCGAGGACTCGGGTTCAGTGCCCCACGATGGCCACTAGTAATGTGTATTTTAATATGGTTACTTATTCTGCACAACCCTTGGTGTGACCATATTCTAATTGTGTTTATAGTTGTGTCACATCTTATCAGAAACCTTGACCTTACACTGTCGGAAGCTGATATGGGACTGCAAGCCCAATGCAACACCTTCAACGTGCAGTACAGTGATATCATTGTGATCCCATTATTTTTTTAAAATTATTTATTCAGAAACTACATGATACATGCTTAACCCACCACGTAAATACATTAGTGGGTCCTAATTTTTATTTGTGTTACAAATACTGCAGCTTATCTTATTTGTCACTATAGGAGTGTTAGTACTACTTCTGTTTCCACTATGGGCATTACTAGTTCTACTGCGGTCTTATGCTGCATGTTTCTTTTATTGCTATGTTGCTTAGGATTACTTCACTACTGGTGTATCTTCTTTATATGCTACTTTGTCTGTACTTAACTAGTCTACACTACCTGCAGCATCTTACAAACCTACGTTATCGGCCGTGCCCACTGAGCTAATCCCAGTGGGCATGCCCCTGGCACCAGGCTGGCCCATAATGTTGGAATCACTGCAGTTCTATTCTAGTGGGGTTATCTGATCTTATCCTACATGTAATTCTAATTTCTACTGTCATATCTGGTGCATGTCATAGTCAGTTGAAATGTACAACCTCCCCCTCCCGTCCGAGACCTGGCGGATCCCAGCCGTGAAGCGGCTGGCCAAGTCCACATCCCGGCGAAACAGGACAGGTGCACGCAGTCTGAATCGGGTTTTATTTATTATTGATTGTTTCTTTGAAACTCTTTTAGAACTTTACTCGATATTTCGTTAGCGAGTTTATTTAGGATTTGAAAGTGGTCCTCTTGCTTGAGCAGGTGGCACGTGTCGTGATTTGGAAGTTATTGTCTTAATTGTGCTGCTATGTTGTCGAAGAGAGCGCACTCATACACCCAGGGTGTCTTGTACGGCAGCACAGTCACGCATTGGTGTAGTTCGCTTCCCAAATCGGAATAGGTATGCCAGGTAGGGTCCATGTCTGGTAAGAAAGTGCAGCAGTCCTCTTGATGGCTTGAAGTATTTGAGCTGTAAACGCTCGTTGATATTGGGCAGCAACTCGTGTGTTCTTCGACCCGTTTCATCGTTATCCCATTGTTCCTTCCATAACTCCTCTCCCCTTCTTTCAATTCCAGACTTATACCCTACATGAACCCCATGATTTCAACTATTTTGTCCGTTTCTGTTTTTTCACCTAGTACCATGCTGCCTGTTCTCTGATTTTTATATCAAGAGTCTATGAGTACAAGCAGAGCTCCCCCCGGCGTTGTCCTGTATGCCCCTACAGATCGCAGGAGCATATTTCGCCGCACTCTTCTTACGGCCATGGTGGGCGTGACCCTTGTGAGCCTGTGTGCCCAGACTCCTGACCTGTATCCTACAATCGAGGTTAGAATACTATTGTGGTATAGTTCTATTAAATCTGGTGTCAAGTGGAAACGTTTGTGCTCGATCCCAATCAAGTTATTGAGTGTTTCCAGGGAACTTTGCGTTACAGTGTCAATATGTAATGTACAGTCCCACCTCTCGTCGACGACTCCACCTAGATATCGGACCTCAAGGTGCCGAAGAACTGGTAAGCCGTTTATTCTTACTGTTGGGTTTCTTGCAAGTTGTCCCTTTAGTAGTAAGTACGTGGACTTGCTAGGTGCTATGGTCATTTTTGCTGTACGGCACAATGTAGTCAGGATGGATATAGCCCTTCGATTTTCGGCTCTTTGCGGCTACGACCGCCGACCAGCAGGAGGAGGTCATCTGATTAGG
Organism: Schistocerca piceifrons; assembly: GCF_021461385.2. Lineage (NCBI taxonomy): Eukaryota > Metazoa > Arthropoda > Insecta > Orthoptera > Acrididae > Schistocerca > Schistocerca piceifrons. The sequence continues at coordinate 26,384,871 of NC_060141.1, forward strand.
CTATGAGCTCCAACACATCATTACTGTTCTTTAAGTTTTCCAAGAGGGGTTCCATTTTTATGTCCCAAAAGAGTGGCCCCAGGACATAGCCCTGTGGACAACCCTTTGTTATCTTTGTACTGATTTTCCCGCTAGGGAACTGTAGCCAGACCTCCCTTTCTTCACAATAGCTCCTTTTCCCGCAAGCAGGAGAAAAACGAAGGCCACCACAGGTTGTCAAAGGTGCCACTGATATCCACCATGATGCCGACGATGTACTTGTGCAGAGCTGAGCCACAGACCTTTGCGGCCAGTGTGATTACATTAGACGCTGATCTCCCCAATCGAGAGCTGAACTGCTTGTCACTCATCCCACACAATACGCGGTGTGCTGCCAGTCTGTCTGCTGGCAACCTCTCAAAAAGTTTCCCCAGCAGGCCCAGTAAGCAAATAGGCCTGTATGATTTTGCTTATTTTGGGTCTTTATCTGGATCTTTATTAATTAGTACGACATTTGCCTTCTTCCAAATGGAGGGGAATTTTTTGAGCCTTACGCACTCATTGTATAACTTAGTGAGAGGCGTCACCAGTTGGGGGGCCAGGAATTGCACCAACCCCACTGTGATGCTGTCTGGGCACGGAGCTTTGCCCTTCTTCAGGGCCTTTATTTGGGCACCAACCTCCTCTTCAGAGAAGGGATAAACCGTACTATTATTTCCATAGCCTTGTTGGTCTTCTCTTCTGATTCGTCATTCTTCTTCTGAATCATCTTCTTCTCTGTTGTCAGGCAACAGGACCCGGAGTAGGACCTCGGCAGTCTCCTGCCAAGTTTCTGTCATCCAGCCCCCGGCCCTGATGGTAGACAACACCATTGGTGATCTTATATTTTCTCGTACTAACTTTTAAGGGATACCCAATGGGTCTGTAGCCAGTTGGTTTCGAATATATTTTTCCCAACTCTTCAACCTAACTGCACTTAGCTCCTGTTGAAACTGTTCTTTAGCCTCCCTGTAAATATGCAACCAACGTTGCTTTTCTTCCCAGACGACACTTTGCTGGTAGTACTTCCTCGCCATGCTTACTGACTGGCGCATCTGTCCCAGTTCGGCTGAGCATGGTGACGCGGAAGTCACAATGGGTCTCTCCTCCTGGTTGGTACAGCTGCCTTCACCGCCCTGATGACTGCTTTCACCAGCTCCTTGGCGTATTCTTCCACGTTCTCGTCACCTTCTGGCAATGTTGGTATGTCACACTCCCTTGCCAAGCTCTGCCAATCAGTCCTGTTGTAGTTGAACTGTATTTCCCACACCATGTCCCACTGGCACTCTCTATCTCCCAATGAGAACGTTATTAGATTGTGGTCGCTGGTAGTGATTTGGTCCCAGATGGTCCAGTCTGCTACCTTGGTTACGAGATTAGGCATTACCAAGGTAACGTCAATATTTGTGCCCTCACACCCACCACCTGTGTAGATAGGGAGGTGTCCTTGTTTATTGGCGACCATTAATTGCAATGCCATGATAGTCTCTTCAGCTTTTTCTCCTCTGTCATCTCGGGTGCCACTGAACCATAGGAGAGACTTCGCGTTTATATCTGCTGTGACGACAAATCTGCGCCCCCACAACGCCGTGGCCACCTGAGTTAATTTGTCTAGGAATTCATCAATTGCTCTACCATACTGGAAGTACATATTTATAAGGTACAGCACTCCAATAGGTGACTGTAGCTCCATGACATTGCAGTGGTCATCAGAAAACTGTGCTAGAACCGTAGCTCTCAGCGCCCTATTTGTGATCATGACTGCAACTCTTGGTTCCACTTTACTGTGGATTACCTGCCAGTTGGCTGCTGTGAAGGGGATCTGCCCAGCTTGGGAGTATAGCTCCTGCAGACAGAGCACGTCCAGACTCTTCTCCTCCACCACTCTTTGGAGTTCCTGCATTACTAGTTCACTGTTGTGCGCATTTATTTGTCCTATGTGTATTGTGCTTGTGGAAAGTATGTTCGTATGTGTGATTCTGGCCAGTTCTTACTCCAATCATGCGCTATCCTCCCATCTGTAATAACGCATTGACTGTACAACTCAGCTAAATCAAATTTTTCATTTCGTCTTTCAAAAACTTTTTTGACGAAGTCTCGCAGGGCCCTGAATTCAGTGGGGAGATTAATTGTCTTAAGCTGTATCCTATCCCCAACCTCCACCACTGAGAAGGTGATGTCCCTACCGTACACATGGTCAACATGCACCACATGTCTCAGAGCTGTAGTGAGGACAGCTGGCTCCTCCAGGCACGTTAATTGCATAGCATGCTCTAGGTTTGGGTATACCCTTATGGTTTCCACACCCAAACCTTTCTGTAAAGATGGATCTATAGGCAAAGTAGTGCTGCTCACGACATTGACCTGCACTCGCTCTTTGTTGACCATGTCACTGTGCCTTGTCATCGGAAGACTCCCTACCAAAACATGCCCTTTCTGTCGTTCATGATCTTCAGGCGACCTTAGTCCCTGACTTAAAGGAGAGGAAGCATCCTTCTGACCACAAGGGTCCTTTTGCATACATCCATCTTTCATTACCACTCTTTCAGTTTGCGTCTTGGTGAACTTTTGCATGAATTCCCTGAATCTGCTGGCTCTCAGTGCATCTCTCAACCTTTTGCACGGGGACTTTATCGTAGTCTTTTTGTGTACAGGTATAGCTTCAGCCATAATCAGTTCTGGCAATGAGCTTGTAGGTAGGGCAGTCTCTTCCCGTGGTGTTGCAGCTTTTCTTGGCCCTTCGCGTGCAGGGGATACGTATCCCAGCTCTGCCACAGTTTTTCCCTGCATGGTCTTCAGACCCACACCTGGAGCAAGCCGGCTTCCGTTTGCAGTGTTTGTGAACATGATCCAAATCACTGCAATTGTGGTACAGGGGAACTACTAGGTAGTCCCTCACATTGATGGCATGAAAGCCCATGTATATTCTACCCATAGAGGTGAGCCTGCGCCACATATTCCCCGAGACCTCGGCAATGTGATGTACGACATCCCATTCCCGGGGTCCGATTTTAAAATGCAGCTTAAACTCGTTTTTAAATTCATATCCTCAAAGCTCTGTTGGCTAATTGTCTCATAAATATCATTTTATTTAAGTTTAACAGAGTCATCATAAAGAATTACCATTGGATTCTGCTTTTGGGGCGGTTCACATTTTATTACTTTGTTTAATTTTGTGTGATATGGATTTTATTTCGGTCCTCCTCCGTGGTGACATCCACTGTAACTACATTTTTAGTCACCTTTACTTTGTTTACTTTGATTTTGTCTTTTGCAGGGTTTACAGTTGTTGTGAAAATCTCCTGCACCTTTTTAATGTCTTGACCTGCCAGGGGTCTCAGGAAGCCCGCCGTGTCCTGTCTTTTAGACACTTTGGAAATTGTGTCTTTAGTAGTTTGTGTCTCCAGCCCATGTCTTTGTTGGTTTTTTTCCCAGCTGCTCACTCTCCTTCTCTAATTCTTCCAATCACCTCTCGAGCTTCACACTAGCGATGGCCCAGGCGGCGAATTCATTTTTGATAGCTACGACTGCTGCTTGACTAATTTTACCAGTTAATAATTCCATTATTGCAAGATAGTAAAACATTACTCTGCCACCAAGGCAGTTAGACTGCTCTACACCATGGGGAAAAGAGTCTCCAGTGGCAGACACCTGAAGATGGCTGAACAGTTGCCAGCCGAAATATTGTGGCAAGAAGTCAACATGATCCGGCTGCAATCCCGAAACCTCATAGAATATTCACTACTCTGGGAAATCTTCAAGAAACAGGAAAATAATCTCCTCATGAAGGATCTGTATTGATGAAGCCTCTATCTGGTCTTTATCTACCATATAGAGACCACCTACTCTCTTTGACACGTGATCTACCGGATCGTGTAATCTCAATGTCTGAGCTCAGGAGGGTGTAATGCCTTCCGACAACTCCACACCCTCCTAGGCTATGCCCAGAAAGAAGGAACAGGTGGTGCATGTAGCATTCACCTCACCCACTGACTGTGGTGTGATGTTGACTGGATTGCTTAAACCCCCACGCAGCTGCTGGCACAACTCTACTACACTGCCACGCTCGGAAACCCCTCAAGTAACTCAGTTGAAGCGCACTTCAGGGTCTTGTGGTAACTCCTACAACCACATAAACTTACTAGTAGTTGTCCACTGAAATACTAAGATACCACTAATTACTTAGCTTAACCACTACTTTCTTATCTTGCTCAGTAACAAGTATATCGCAACCATGCTCTGGGCAACCGTCATTTGAAAGCCCTCCTCCTTTGAGACCACGAAGAATAAGGGTGCGATGATACCTTGGAGATGGTAGATTTGTACACACGAATCTAGGAGTGGAAAGCCACTGGACATTTTCTAGTTAAAACATTTATTTAACAATCAAGGTATACTCAATTTGTTAGTGAGCAATATAATTTGCTAAGGATCTTGGTGGATTGATAGCCTACTGATCTGAAAATACACAATGACCTTTACGATATGAATTATGTAACAGCCGCTTGGTCATTTGAAAATACTAAATGGATTTATGGATTAAAGTGCTTATGAAACAGCAGTGACGAAATAAACCATATATGACCACTAGTTCATTTAAGCAAACAATACAGGATAAATGCTAGTGACTCAAAATTTTGGGCAGGAACCTGCTTTCAAAATGTGCACTGGCAAATTTCAAATGCTTTACGGGCACTAGCCCACACATAAATGGTTTTAATTTTATATTTCAAGTATCAGGCTTTTTCTCATGTTCAAACAGTTATTTCCTACAAGCACTGGCTCATTTAAAAACACAGTATAAATAGAAGTTACTCAAAATATCGGATGGTAGACCACTCTTGAAAATTAAATTAGCAACAAGAAAATAGTTCACAGGCACTACCTGAGTCAAACATAGATTTGTTATTTAAATACCGGGCTGTTACCCATTTGCCAACAATTAATTTCCATGAGCACTAGCTCATTAAAAAAAAACCACACAGAATAAATGAAAGTTATTTGAAATCTTGGGTAGTGGACCATTCTTCAAAATTAGATTAGCAACAAGAAAACAGCTCACAGGCACTAGCCCACTCAAACACAGTTAAATATGTTATTCAAATACTTGCAAATAATTAGTTCTTATGCGCCCTAGCTCATTTAAAAGAACACAAAATAAAATTCTCAGGCGGTAGCCCACTTTTGAAAAATTGGATTAACAACAAGTAAATGGTTCACAGCACTACCTCGCATTAAAACACTGGGTAGAGCAGGAGGCAATCCAAGGAAAGGACCCGACGGTGTCTTCAGGATTACAAAGACAACCTTACTCACAAAAATGGTGTCAACTGGGGTCCTTATTCCGACCTGACAGCAAGAGGTGCGTAGCACTCATATAATCACTCTGTGTCTGCTCATCGTAGGCTGTCATGCTCGGTCATAGCTACCATTACTCTGAACTCACTTACTACCTGAAACAGTGATGGATCGCTTCAACAACTCAGCTCTGCCTGCCAGACGCCGTCTTCTAAACCACATACACCAGAGGCCAGATCCCTCGCGTGCGGCAGTCGGACACCTGTCTTCACGCCGCGCTCGTTGCCAACATACTCTTCCATCTCCCACTAACACTCGTCTCTCCTGCTGACCGCGTCCCCTTTATTAATAGCCAGTTCATGCTAACCTACATCTACATCTGTACTCTGCAAACCACTGTGAGGTGCATGGCAGAGGCTACCTCCCATTGTACCAGTTATTAGGGTTACTTCCCACTCCATTCATTTGTGGAGCATGGGAAGAATGATTCTTTAAACGCTTCTGTGCATGCAGTAATTATTATAACCTTATCCTCACAGTCGCTCTGTGAGCGATACGTAGTGGGTTGTAATATATTCCTAGAGTCATCATTTAAAGCCGGTTCTTGAAACTATGTTAATAGACTTTCTTGAGATAGTTTACGTCTATCTTCAGGAGTCTACTACATTAATTCTTTCAGTATGCTCCCACAGGTCAAACAAATCTGTGACCATTTGTGTCGCACTTCTCTGCATGCGTTAAATATCCCCTGTTAGTTCTATTTGGTATGGAGCTCACACACTTGAGCAATATTCTAAACCGGTCGCATGAGTGACTTGGAAGCTATCTCCTTTGTAGACTGATTGCACTTCCTCAGTATTCTACCAATAAACCAAAGTCTACCACCCGCTTCACCTGCAACTGAGCCTATATGATCATTCCATTTCATACCCCTACAGAGTGTTACAGCCGGGCATTTCTATGAGTTGGCCGATTCCAACAGTGACTCACTAAACACTGGCTCACTGATGTAGTCATAGGACACTACATTTTTTCGTTTTATAAAGTGCACAAATACTGTATCTTCGTGACTGCCTTGATGCAAAGTTTTCAGTATGTCAAGTGAGAAAAGGGAAGCAGCGCGGGATTATCCGAGCAGTCTAAGGCGCTGCAGTCATGGACAGTGCGGCTGGTCCCGGCGGAGGTTCAAGTCCTCCCTCGGGCATGGGTGGGTGTGTTTGTCCTTAGGATAATTTAGGTAAGTAGTGTGTAAGCTTAGGGACTGATAACCTTAGCAGATAAGTCCCATAAGATTTCACACCCAATTGAATGCAGAAAACGACAAGTTGGGTTTTACATGATCGATGTTTTCGGAATCCATGCTAGTTGGCACTGAGGATGTCATTCTGTTCAAGATAACTCATTATGTTTGAGCTCAGAATATGTTCTGTCATTGTGCACTAAATCCACGTAATGGATATTGGATGGTAGTTATGTGGGTCACTTCTACTGCTCTTCTGGTAGTCGGGTGTAACCTTTGCCTTTTTCCAATAACTGGGCACGGTTTTTTGCTCGAGGAATCTACAATAGATTATATTTGTAAGAGGGATTAACTCAGCCACAAATTCAGTGTAGAATCTGATAGGATTCCCATTGGGCTCTGGAGCTTTCTTTAATTTTAATGGTTTCAGCTCTTTCTCAACAACACAGACGCTAATATTTATTTCATTCGCCTTTTCAGTGGTAAGAGGTTAAATTGGCACAGTTCTCCTGGGTTTTTCTTTGTAGAGGAACATTTGGAAATGGAGTTAAGCATTTCAGTTGTTTATCTACACTCAATTTCAGTTCCTGTCTCATTCTCTAGGGATTGGACACTAACGTTGGTGCCACTAACAGCCTATACATACGACCAGAATTTCTTTGAGTTTTGTGAAAGGTCACTTGACAGTATTCTGCTACAGTAGTCACTGAAGGCATCACACATTGCTCTCTTGACAGCCAAACACATTTCATCTAGCATCTCTCTATCTGTAGTCCTTCACTTTGTTTTACACCTATTATGCAGTAATATCTGTTTCCTTAGAAGTTTCTTTACAGTGACTGTATACCACGGTGTGTCCTACCCATTATGAACTTTACATCTGTTCTGTGGTCTACTGTTCTTTTAAACTTGAGCCATGAATCCTCTATATGCTTCTGTGCTGTGCTGAAAGTTTCAAGTTCCTGATTTTTTTATCTAATCTAGTTTACTGAACACACACACACAGAGATATATGGTCCATTGATCATGACCGGGCCAAATATCTCATGAAATAAGCTTGATGGGGGAAACCAGATGGCACTATGGTTGGACCGCTAGATGGTGCTGTCATAGGTCAAACGGATATCAACTGCTTTTATTTAAAAAGGAACCCCCATTTTTTATTACATATTTGTGTAGTATGTAAAGAAATTAGAATGTTTTACTTGGACCACTTTTTTCACTTTGTGATAGATGGCTCTGTAATAGTCACAAACATATGGCTCACAATTTTAGATGAACAGTTGATAACAGTTAGGCTTTTTAAATTAAAATACAGAACATAGATACGTTTCAACATTTTATTTCGGTTGTTCCAATGTGATACATGTACCTTTGTGAACTTATCATTTCTGAGAACGCATGCTGTTACAGCGTGATTACCTGTAAATACCACATTAATGCAATGAATGCTCAAAATGATGTCCATCAACCTCAATGCATTTGGCAATACATGTAACGACACTCCTCTCAACAGCGAGTAGTTTGCCTTCCGTAATGTTCGCACATGCATTGACAATGCGCTGACGCATGTTGTCAGGTGTTGTCGGTGGATCACGACAGCAAATATCCTTCAACTTTCCCGTCAGAAAGAAATCCAGGGACGTCAGATCCGGTGAACGTGCGGGCCATGGTAAGGTGCTTCAATGACCAATCCACCTGTAATGAAATATGCTATTCAATACCGCTTCAACCGCGCGTGAGCTATGTGCCGGACATCCATCATGTTGGAAGTACATCGCCATTCTGTCATGCAGTGATACATCTTGTAGTAACATCGGTAGAACATTACGTAGGAAATCAGCATACATTGCACCATTTAGATTGCCATCAATAAAATGGGGGCCTACCATCCTTCCTCTCATAATGCCATGCCATAGATTAACCCTCCAAGGTCGCTGATGTTCCACTTGTTGCAGCCATCGTGGATTTTCCATTGCCCAGTAGTGCATATTATGCTGGTTTACGTTATTGCTGTTGGTGAATGACGCTTCCTCGCTAAATAGAACGCGTGCAAAAAATCTGTCATTGTCCCATAATTTCTCTTGTGCCCAGTGGCAGAACTGTATACAACATTCAGAATCCTCACCATGCAATTCCTGGTGCATAGAAATATGGTACGTGTGCAATCGATGTTGATGTAGCATTCTCAGCACCGACGTTTTTGAGATTCCAGATTCTCGCGCAATTTGTCTGCTACTGATGTGCGGATTAGCCGCGACAGCAGCTAAAACACCTACTTGGGCATCTTCATTTGTTGCAAGTCATGGTTGACGTTTCACATGTGGCTGAACACTTCCTGTTTCCTTGAATAACTTAACTATCCGGCGTATGGTCCGGACACTTGGATGATGTCATCCAGGATACCAAGCAGCATACATAGCACACTCCTGTTGGGCATTTTGATCACAATAGCCATACATCAACATGATATTGACCTTTTCCGAAATTGGTAAACGGTCTATTTTAACATGGGTAATGTATCATGAAGAAAATACCATCCGCACTGGCGGAATGTTATGTGATACCACGTACTTATATGTTTGTGACTACTACAGCGCCATCTGTCACAAAGTGAAAAAAGTGGTCCAAGTAAAACATTCATATTTCCTTATGTACTACATAAAAAATGGTGGTTCCTATTTAAAAAAATGCAGTTGATACCTGTTTGACCTATGGCAGCACCATCTAGTGGGGCAACCATATCGTCATCTGGTCTCCCCCTTCAAGCTAGATGACTTTCGTTCTTTGTAGTTTTTTCATTTGATGCTTATTTTGTGAGATATTTGGCCAGGTCACTATCAATGGACCACCCTGTATATGTATATATGATTTGTTTGCAGTGACATGCTGTATGCATTTATGATTGAAGACCCATAATGCAGGTAACCAGATTTGTTTTCAGTTGAAATCTGACTGCGTCAGTGTTGGTCTATGAGTTGCGTGGACTTCTGCTGGACTACCTAGTAAATACATGTTACTAAAATTGATCAGCTGTGTACATTCTTATTAATGTTTGAACATTGACAATATCATAAAAGTTGGCAATAAGTGTTTCTTGTTTCTTTATTTAGTTTTGCTCCATGTCTTTTCTGTATATTGTTTTATATATTCATGAACAATTTCATAAACACAGAATTTGCCTATAGGTAATCAGGCAATTGTAGGCTGATTTAGCTTGAGACCACTGTCATGAAGGATTATACTTAACTGTGATCTGTCGTATTTTCAGTGATGTTGGGTAGGCTCTCAAGTTGAAGCTTTCTCTTCTCTTTATTAAATGCATGTTGTTCTGCTGTGTACTTTGAACTTCCCCTTCTCTTTATTAAATGCATGTTGTTCATCTGCATACTTTATCATGTTTTCTATCCTTCTAACATAGATGGAATAGTTTTAGGCTTCTCATTTATAGTCGCAATTTTACTGTCACTGTTATGGATAACTTTTGATGATGTATTATTCTATTTGTTCTTCTTCTCGTACTAAACATTTTTAGTTCAATAACTGTGTTCTTTACACACGCCTTTTCAATACCCAACATAATATTTTATGAATACTACTTTGACCCATGTAATTTTTTTGAAGTTCCATTCATTTTAAAAAGCCTGAAATTTATTGTGTTCCATCTCTCTTGCAACCATATAACAAAACAGAGGAGATGAATTCTCATTAAAATAAAAAAAGGGTTGTTAAAATGATAAGATAATGACAACATGCTCCTTATGAGGATCTTGCAAGGACTTTATGATATTGTATGTAAGAACTCTGAAGCTGGCACCTGAAGAAAACACCAACAGTGTTACTGAAAATTTCTGACATTTTTAGTGGAAACAGAGCAATGCAGCAGACCAAAGTTTTATACTGTTTGATAATGGGTACAAAACCCTTCATACTTACAGACATAGTATTCCTGTTGTTTACATTTCTTTTGGAGGCTCACTCCAGTAGCTGCAGTGAAGTTTGGAAGCAGATACTTTATTTCATAATGAAATACTTTTTAAATACCATGAGTATGCTGACTCATTGCTGCAGCTGCAATGTTTTTGGGAGAAGTTCTGCAATTTTTAACATCTGATACCAGTTCAGTAACAACACTATTAGTAACATTTATTAAAACAGTTCTTTATTGTTTTATGTACATAATTGAAAATTCTATACAAACTTGGTTATATCTCATTTGACGTGTATATAATCCAAAACTGTTTCAGTATAACTCGCTATAAATGCAGAACACTGGATAAACTTTAAAGAGTCTATGACACTTTGGCCCAAAATTTCAGATCCAGTTTTGATTTGAGAAATCCAAGTAATTAGTTTTAAAAATTAGATAGATATTGGTGTAGAACAGCTCACACAAATATGTTTCAGTGTAAAATATGTTCAACCCAATAAAGGTAGTTTGAGTAAAGTTGATACATTTTATTAACAATTTTCTATATAATGTTATAGCTAGAGAAAGAATATGAATTATTGATATAGCTGCCCTTCTGACCAACAGTAGAAATGCCTTCGTGGATTTGAATAACTTAAAAGAAACTAAATAATACTGAATATTACATTCACTTAATAACATTATTGTCAGTTTTAAGTTAAAATCTGTAACTAGCAGCTCCTCCATTAGGCACTATGTTTCTAATGTAATAGTAGGGCTCCAGATTTGCAAGAGCAATGCAGAAATTCACTCTGTTGATCATTTTTTAGTGCTGAACATTCCTGAGCCAAATTTCTGACTACCTTACATTGTACAAGGTGACTTGTTCCCTAACAGCCTAATACTTATAACAAAAAGTAATGGTGAAATGCCCATAATTAAAACTGTGAAATGCAAGCATCATTCCTTGTGTACAGACAGCCAACAGATGCATTTATTTGGTACTGCCAAATATATGCCATTTTCTCCTTCATAACAGTTTAAAGTGATTAATGAAAACAAGTTTAATAGTTGGATAATTTACTTGAATAATGAAATATTTTACATGAGGTTATGTATGAAGTATAGTGTTTAGCTGCATTGAAACATCAGATAAATGGGACAGAATTAAAACTGATATGACAGAAGTAAACATGCTGCAGATCTCTTTGGACAGATTTATGAATGAAAAGAAAAATAATGTGAAATTAAACAGAAAAGATATTACAACAAGAACATGTACATGTTCCTCATCACACCCTACTCCACTTTATATGACTGAGACAAGCACATTGTAATAGTAACAATATCACAAGTGCACTTCCACATTACAATTTCCTGTTTTGACACGTGAAAATAACATAGGCCTATTTTTTTTCTAATGTTTAAGTGTTAGGAACTACCTCTTGCATTAAACTATGGATTAAAGACAACATTTTAGAAGTTTTTAATAACAGATGAAGGTCAATGGACTTCACTAAATTTAGCACTACAGATTATATCAAAAGATTTAATGAAGTAATTTCAGAGTTACTAAGCAACTGAAGCAGCAGCAGTATTTGTATATGAATGTCTCTTTTTTAGTTACTCATGTTGCATTTTTTCAAATTATCATTTATTATTCAAGAAATGAAAAGCTGGATTTAATAACTTAATAATGCTGCAATATTCTTAAGTGTGACCTCCTTTTCGGAAGTTTGAAGTCAACTGCACAATATATGTTGTTATTTTCAACAGTGCAAGAGATAATGGTGAATAATTTTAAAATCACTATTTTGTAAAAAGAAAAAGTCTTGTGGTAGGTTTATGTTTACAACAAAACAAACATAGGTTTATTGGTAGGTAATGGATATATTCATACTTTTGTATGTCTGTTTAAACATTATAGTGTTCTTAAATTTTAAAAGCTGCTCAGTAACTGAAAATCCTGTCTAAGTGTGATGAGATGAAGTTTTGATATTATTCTTTTGGTGATGTTATGCCAAATAATCTATTGATTACAAAATTAAGAAAATGAACAACTTTTTAGTTAATATAATAGCATATTTTTGTAATATAAAATTTGGAATATATATTTTAACAGGTCATCTTGTAGTGGTATGTTAAGACATAACCACTGTCCCCCACTCATCTGGTTAATTACAATAACAAATGACAATGAAGTTGTAAGGTGACTATCAGGTAAGGCAGTTATTTGTGCTTATATCAGCAGAAGATTTCCAATAATTCATAAACATGAACTAATTTGATCAAATACATTGTAGGGTGTATATTATCTTCACAGTCGTTCTTTGGCACTAAACTGGACAGTCCAGCATCCACAGGAACAAGAGCCAGAAAAATAGTTTTTTTCTTCAGCTCTGGCAATCTTATTGTTTGAATAGAACTCTAACAGTGACAGTGACACTGTTGAGCACAGTGTTTTCTTTGTTGTTGTGTGTTTTTAACATGTTTGAAAATGAGTGAACAGAGCGCACTGTGTGATCAGTTATAGGCATTATCCATGAATTCGACTCAGAGATGCATTTTCAGCTTGTACATCCAGTAGCTCTGCACCCTTTTCTGCTAATTTTTCTTAACCATAGTGAATAATTGATATAAAGTATAAAACTCAAGACTTATTTCTGTTGTTAGCAGCATTACATATCAGGTGAAGCTGCCAATTTACTTTCAGTTGTCCTCATACTTCTAAGTGGACTTTATACCATGGGATCCCCACTGTCCCCTCTTTGAAAAACCAAAGGGAAAGTCTGCAGGCAGAATATTATAGCTAGTAATATGTAATTGCTTGGGTATAAAGATATATATTCATTGAGCCCGAGATCTGTTGAAAACTTAAATGTAAACAGAACAATTGCTTCATGATAATTTCTGGTAACAACAATGTATTGTATAACTATGAAACTCTATATGTACAAAGAGACTAACAGCTAAGAGGAACACAGATTTACAAAAAATTACAACAAGTAATGCCCTAATTGTTTTGTTACAACCTAAAAATAAATTTTTATTATTACTTGTAGCAATGTTAATTAGAGGTTATGCTTTGTACTTTCATTATTATATACTGATAAGGCAGTTTCATTGGTGAAACTATTTAACATTAATATTGAGTGAATTTCTCCACTCAGTGACACTGCCAGCCCATTAGTTCCTCTTTCTACAATGATCATTTCTCTCACTGTCTAGCTGCAAGTGTCATGGAGTTGCACTTATTAAATAATAAACGACTAGTAATGAAAATTTCACTTTCACTTTTATGCTGCAGTAGTTTCACAAATGTACATTTTTGTGTTGTTAAATGAATCTTCTGTTCCATTTAGATAATGTTTGTCATCGCGTTCTTCTCAGTCTTTTGTGGCAACATCATTAGTGATGCATACAACACATTTAAGCTCCACTGTGAATTCAAATACAGAAAGTTTTTCACCACAGTGAGCACATTCAATCAATAACACAAAACAAAATAAGTTCAATAACTTCAGCACAAAATGTAAAAAAAATATCTGTACTTCTCAATATTCGTTCTCTCTCTCTCTATCTCTCTCTCTCTCTCTCTCCCCCTCCACCTTCTGTCACACACACACACACACACACACACACACACACACACACACACACACACACACACATAACAAATACATAATGTGCTTCTTCCTTTCATTTTTTCACTTCACAGCATAACAGTCAATAAATAAATTTACATGTTTATTCAGGCACATAACTGAAGCTTTAAGTCTCTGGGACTTTTCACTTGCAGTAGTTGCTTTGAGCATCACACATATCATCTGAAGTAGTTAATCACAAAAGACTGGGAAACTTTTCTTCATCATCACTTGATTCTTGACAAGATTCTTGACTCGATGGTGGGGTGTCTAGTTGTGGCAGCCCAAGATCAAGGTATTCCTAAAAGAAAATTTGATGTTTTAATTACCCGCTTCTAGCTTGTAATTTGCTTTTATTCATTTTTATGAACAGTATCCTTACCTACCAATATGTTCTTTTATGATAATGCAAAAAATTCTATTAACTGAGTTATTTTAAATAGGAATTGCTACAGGATTAGGACATTTACCTTTAATTTTTGCAATATAAACTGAGATCATGGTTTAATTTAATTTCTGTGTTCTTGGTGAAAATCTGAATAACATTATCACTTCTACCTTGATGAAATTTCATCAAATTAGGAGGTATTATTATGATGGGTAGAAACAGAGTTTGATCAAGAGGTTCAAAAACATTTACGGTAATTTTGTTTTATTTTGACTTCACATTTTGCTAGGAGGGTTTCTTAAAAAGAAAGCTTCTGCAGATTGTCTGGCACATGACATGAGATGCGGAAAGTTGAACAAGGAAGATGTGGCCACCAACTGATTACTTATTTAGGTATATCTGTTGTTGTTGACTCGTCAAAACCAAACCAAGTGGCTGCAGTATCACTACTGCTTGGTACTGTTATCATGTTCTAGACATTTTGCAAAAACAGTAAAATAATCATTTTTTTTTCATAAATATCTTGAGAGTGAAATTGTTGTGGGCTAAATTAGTACCATTGCTTGCTGTCAACATCAGTAATTTAGTAGCTAAAAAATAAAAAATAAACTGAAAGTTTTGTAAACATTTGTTTGCCACATCCTCCTTGTTCAGTTTGTCTCCTATCGTATTCTGGTCGGGGGTACACTGTGAGTCTGCTATTGCCATGAAGCGGCCATACTCAGTAGCTGCTGGAATACTGATTAATTATTCTTTGTGTTTTGCTGTTCTTCTTAATTCATATTGTTAAATCAGCTATCACAATAGACTACTTTGGCATTTCTCTGCTGAATGCATACGTAAAAACTTGCTTTAAAAACATTTTACAAAGTACAGATGGGGTCAGCCCTTACAATGGCAGAACAGCCAAAAAACAGGTAATTAGTTTATTACATAAGTGTTGTGTGGTTTTGATTCATAATGCGCAAAATATTTTACTATGAACCAATGGAGCACTCAGTTAATTCATTACTTTAACTTTCAGTGCATTTTTTCAGCCTTGTGCTTCGTTTAGATGAAACAGCTCCATGAAATCTTTGTAATGTGATCATAATGCATGAATTGGTTAGTTTTATGTCTTTCAACTTCTCCTTTGTGAGCTACAAAAAAGCAGATATAGCTCAGTAAATATTAGTTTACATGAAAATTGTGAATATCGTTTTAATTCCTTTCAGCAATATCTACACACCATTTGATTTTTGAATTTTGCACACCTTGAAACAGCATTCTGAGTGACGTACAAACTTCTTCCTTCACTGAATAATAGCTTTAGAATATCAGAGATATGTCTGTGGTGACAAAAATCTCACCTACGCTTAAAACGCTTATTATAACCTCTTATGAATCATGAATAATACTAAAAATGTGAACCATATCATAAAATGTTACTTATTCTACAACAACTGAAAGCTGCTGCTTTCATTAGAGGTACATTACTGTTAAACTATTTACTCAAAAATGATGTACTCACTCATAAAGGGGATGCAGTTTTGCTAAACTTTCTAATAATTAAACATTTCTTCAACACTTTACCAAACTGTTACCTGACGTGCTCACACACATGCATGAAGGGAAAACTGGGAGAGGATTTGGAGAAAGATAATCTCTGCTGTCAGAAGAAATCAAATATTCAAGCCCAAAGATGTTAACCCAAGAATAATAATCACTGGTAAAACACATGTAAAATACTTGGTCTGCTTCCTGAAGACATATATGGAAAATTAGAAAGGACCACATCTAAGAGAAATACTAATTTGTGCATGACAGAGAAAATTGTTTTCCCAATATATAATTAGATCTCACAATCATTATTTGAGAGCTATTGAAAATGTATTACGTATATGGCTGTTCAATACTTAGAGAGTCTGTCAATGATGGAAGTCTGTATAATATTAGGCATAAAATATATAAAAAAAAAAGTATGAACCAGACACATTGAGTTCGGAAAAACATTTTACAGCACATACTGTTCAAATACAATGGACAACAGGGAAACGTGACAGTCATAACAATACGTTGATCACCTGGTAGGGATATGAAAATATACATTAATAAATAAAATGCGTTGTTGCATGCTGTCCAATAAAATCACAGCTATTATCTGTTAAGACTTCAATATAAGTTATGAATGTAACTCCATCAAAATACAAGTTTTGAAATAATGGCCTTTTTCATGTGTTTCCTTATAGAAATGCTCCTTTAAGAATAACTATAGAACAAAATGTGCACATAGATAATGTGGTTTCAAATGTAAGTACCATGGTAATTGAAATGCATAAAACAGATTTGTGAATGTCTGATCATTAATGCTCTCATCCTCATAATTCCTGCAACATCTCAAAGAAAGAAGAATATCTGCGTTACAAAAGAGAATTTTCTAATGAAAGTTGTAGGATTTTAGAAACAAATCGATGTTTGCTTGTTGTAGATTCTCTCATGAAACAAGTGCCAAAAATGATTGAATTACTTTTTCTTGCCCTCTTTGTTAACTTTGAAATATGTGTTTCAATGAACTCAGTCTTGTTAAATCATTAAACCCATTACATGAATCACAAAAACTATTAAAAATGGCAGCATTACTTCGAAAAGCTTCAATTCTCCAAGGGAAACAGATACAGTAACTCCATTTACACAACGTGTAAAAAGTTCTAGGAAAGTATGTGGACAGTTAATAGTTAATGCAATCTTTTTTTTTTTGAAATGATAGCTTAGTGAGACAGTCTGGGAACAAATCAAAATCATTATGGAAATTGTAAAACCACAATCAGGGAAGAAAAAAATAATGTGTGAATTACCGTATACCAAATTATATAAATAATCGTTTTGCAAATGTCCCTATAATTTAGGTTTGAATTTCAGAGCTTAGGAAAAATCTGACTATCAAACTTTTGTCTGTAGCCTGAGGGCAGTTGCAACCCTCTACCACTCCATGTGGCACAACCTCCTTGTCTTAGTCATGTTGCACTTCCAGCACAGTTCAGTCAACTGGGACACTCTGGCAAAAGATTTGTCCAGAAACTAGCAGTTTTCTTGCCCTTGTTTATGTGCCTATAAATAACTCTACACCTCAACTATACAGTGAGTTGTTACCTTATATTCTTTCCATTGTTAATGTAAACTACTGGCCATTAAAATTGCTACACCACAAAGATGACGTGCTACAGACACAAAATTTAACCAACAGGCAGAAGAATGGTCCCTCTCATTTTCTCATGACAATGTGTATAGTACTAACAATTTCTTTATTATTTAATAAAAATGTGCTCAAAGTAATTTTTTTATTTGAGCCAAAAATGAAGTGAGAAGTTACAATCTCTAATGCTGTTCTCCATATTTGTTTCCTCTTGTACATGAATATCTCTGTTGTTACCTTTTTGTAACAACATGCTTTGGAATTCAGTATCTATCTATTGCCTCCCTGCAGAGAGCAAAATAACTGCAGTTGGCATTATCTGAAATGCAGTCCTTGGAGTTATTGGTATGCTTTTCTCTAAAATCACTGTGTTTGAAATTTATATGCAGATGTTTGCTAAATACCTCTTATATTCATGTTAACTGAGATAAATATTCTTGTGACTTCATGGTTGCAAAAAATATTTGGCCTTATACTACTGCTATCATAAGTTTTGGGAACGCTTTGGCTATGCTCTCTGTCAATAACTTTTTCTCATCTTTCTTACAGTGATATCTTATAATCAACTCTTATCTATTTTTAATATCACTTGGTTATTTTTTGTTCTTGTAGTTCTTTCTTTCAATTGTGTTTTATTTAATCAGTAATTCTCAGTTCCAGCTTTGGTAACTCAGTTAGTTATTGGGCTTCCAGATAAAAATTACATTTCAAAGTTCAGTGCTTTAATATCTTGGGATGGTTCCTGTTGCCTAGATGAGATGGTTACTGTTGCCTGAATGGGATGGTTACTGTTGCCTACATCATCTTAATTAGTCAACTAATATCCTATTACAATCTTAATTTGTCATCTAGTTTGCATTTCCTTCACACCAAGACATTATGTATGCTGCTCTCACTCAGTAGTGTTATTTTTTACTTTATTATCATAAGTATCACTCCATCAAGGGCAAACAGCTCTACACTGCACTACTGTCTCTCAACTTAATTGGGAACAAAAACACTTTGCAAACTACAGTCACTGTTATTGATGATATCCTACTGAATGTAAAATAATATGGTCTTTTTATGCTTTGTCATAGCTGGTCCTTAAAACAATGAGCAGCATAAAGGGTAACATGTAATGTAATTGCAAGTAATTTCATGTCCGAGACCAAAAACTATTTATCCCTTCATGGCATGCATACAGTCAAATACCAGTCTTCTTTGAAAACTTGTTGCACAAGCAGTGTGTTAGAAGAAGCTTCTCAATTTCACTCATAAATTTAACAAAATTCAACAACAACTCACTCTCATTATAAATGAACAGCAGAGAAAGCATTTCTTAGAAGCCTACCCATTTGTTTGGTCAGTTTCTTACACAAACAGAATTTCTTGTACAAACTTTGGACTGCATTAAATTCTTGTAAAATCATGCCAGAACACCTAGTCATGGCCAAAAATGTTGCACGCAGTGTAACTACAGGGTTTCATACATATATATTAAATACAACAGACCTTGAGCATGCACCATCCACCTCATTGTTGCTCAGTAGTTTCAAAATTTCCGTTATTACAATACACTACCTCATTTGCTGTAATTGTGAGTATTCTGTCCAAATCTTCAACCAGTTCACTGAACATGGGTCTTTCATTTGGCTGATAGTTCCAGCAATCCCTCATTAGCATGTATCTGTAATGAGAAACAATTTAGTCATATGGCCTTCTGTAGAAGGAGAAAATAGAATTCTCAAATACCTAAAAGGCGAGTCTTACATTTCCAGGGAACAGCATGGTGGCTTCTCCATTCTGTGGCCACTTCTCAATAGTTGAAAAAGTTTCTCAACACTGGGAACTGAAGGATATGGAGTTCCCCCAAGAGTCATTATCTCCCATAACAGTATACCATATGACCACCTTAGGTAAAATAACAGAATTTATATTTTAATCATACTTCTTTGTAAAAATTTTAATAATCACATTAATAACAACAATACTTATTATTATCAGAGCATACATTGTGCATCTCTGTTTGATGTTAGGAATTTGTTTAGATGTTTAAGAAATGTTTAGTTGTCCTTAATAGCATAGGTAGGTTACAGATTTTAAAAAGGAAGTGGATAGGATGAATTTAGATGTAATGGGAATTAGGGCTGTTGATAAAATATTAATATTTCAATACTTTTTTCAAAATATATCAATATATGTCAGCAATAGTTTTTCTCCCAATATATCAATATCAAAACAGGAATATTGAATGCTGATATTTTTATTTTATATTAAATTTTTTCACAATAGTTAGAAAATTTTTGAAGTTGTTCTTTTGAAATTGTAGTGGTACATAATTTTACTTTCATTGTGTGAAGGAGTCTTACTACTTTTTGAGCTTTCATCACATCAAGTATTTCTCTGTGTGAAGGAAGTATATGTGGACAAAAGAACAATTCCGATTGCACTGGGGCAGGGCGTGGGGGGTGGGGGGGGGTGAATGGAATGATAAGATTTCCAATGTGAAGAAACAGCACACCAATTGGACTAAAAAACAATTTTTAACACAACTAGTATGCTATTTCTTCACATCAACATTCTTCAAAAACAGTTGCTGAAAATGATGAACAAAAATCTAAATGGCAATATTGGTCTTTGCAGTGGGTGGAGATGTGTGAGGGGAAATACTGTTGGAATCAGCACTTGGTGCTACCAACAGAAACTACAACAGAATGAACTTTTCACTCTGTGGTGGAGTGTGTGCTGATATGAAACTTCCTGGCAGATTAAAACTGTGTGCCAGTCTGAGACTTGAACTTGGGACTTTGCCTTGGTGGGAAAATGCTCTAACAACTAAGCTACCCAAACACAACTCATGATCCATCCTCACAGGCAAAGGTCTCAAGTTCAAGTCTTGGTATAGCACACAGTTTTGATCTGCCAGGAAGTTTCAGAAACTGCAATGTTTAGCTTCACCACGCAATATTGATACTACAAGTGTTAAGTCACTGGCATCTGCAGAAATGAAAAAACAGGAAGTTGAAATGAAGTGAAGTGTTCTGGACAAATCCATTATGCGATGAAACACAATGATGGACCCATTAGACACATTTTATTGTGCCACTTACATAATTTACCATTGTTAGCAAAATGGTTATTGCCAAGCATGAACAGGCATCGTTTTCCTTTCAGTTCTTGCTCTAAGGGGGATCAGCAGGCAGCTAGCTTGTTGGTTTATAGAATATCTAACAATAAATCAATGTGTAAATACAGAGCTCTAAAACCAGCAATATATTTACAAAATGCACCCAATATTTTTATAGGCAGGTAAGTCAATATTTTTTTCACCAGTATACTGATACTTTTTTTCGATATATTGAGAGGTGATAATGATATATTTTTAATATAAATATATCAGATTCCCCATATTTTTAAAAATATCAACAGTTCTAGTGGGAATTAGTGAAGTTTGGTGGCAGAAGGGACACACTTCTGGTCAGGTCAGTACAGGGTTAGTAGCACAAAATAAAATAGTGGTAACACAGGTTTGGATCTAATAGTGAATAAAATAATAATAGGGTAAGATACAATGAACAGCATGGCAAAGACATTATGACAGCCAAGATAGGCATGAAACCAACACCCACCACACTAGTACAGTTTTATATACCATCTATTTTCACAGTTGATGAAGAGATTGAAAGAATGTATACAATTCTACTGAATAGTTAAATGATGGAGGCATTTTCTTGGATAAAATATTCCAGAGCTAAAATAGCCTCCCATTCAGATCTCCAGGCAGGGCTACTCAGGAGGATGTCATCATCAGGAGAAACAAAACTGGCATTCTATGGACTGGAGTGTGGACTGTTTCATCTTTTAATAATGCAGGCAGGATAGAAAATTCAAAATTGGAAATGGAAAGGTTTAAGTGGGATGCAGTGGGATGTAGTGAAGTTCAGTGGCAGGAGGAACAGGTCCCCTGATCAGGTGAAGAGAGGGCTATAAATACAAAACCAAATAGTGGTAATTCAGGAGTAGGTTTTGTAATAAATAAGTTAAGGAAATAGGAATGTGGGTAAGCTACTATGAACAGCACAGTGAATGCATTATTGTGACCAAGACAGATACAAAGCCAACACCCACCAAGTTTGTTTAATAACTAACTCTACAGATGATGAAGAGATTGAAGAAATGTAGATGAGTCAAAAGAAATTATTCAAATAGTTAAGGGTGACAAAAATTTAATTATGATGGGGGATGGCATTTGATAATAGGAAAAGGAAGAGAACGAAAAGTATTAGATGACTATTGATGGGGGAAATTAATGAAAGAGGAAGCTGCCCAGTAGAATTTTGCATAGAGCATAATTTAATCATAATGAACACTTGGTTTAAGAATCATGAATGTTGTATGCATGGAAGAGACCTGGAGACACTGGAATGTTTAAAATTGATTATATAATGATGGGAATGAGGTTTCAGAACCAGATTTTAAACTGTAAGACATTTCCAGAGGTAGATGTGGAATCTAACCACAATTTTTTGGTTATGAACTGTAGATTACAACTAAAGAAATTGCAAAAATATGGGAAATTAAGGAGATGGGTCTTAAAGAGGCTGAAAGAAGCAGAAGTTGTTGAAAGATTCAGAGTGAGCATTAAGCAAAGATTAATTAGAACAGGGGAAAGAAATATGGTAGAAGATGAATGGGTAGCTTGGAAATGAAATAGCAAAGGCAGCAAGGATCAAATAGATAAAAGAAAAGGTCTAGTAGAAATCCTTGAATAAGACTGGAAGTACTGAATTTAACTGTTGAAAGGAGGAAATATAAAAATGCAGCGAATGAATCAAGCAAAAGGGAATACAAATATCTAAAAAATAGGATTGACAGGAAGTGCAGACCGGCTAAGCAGGAATGGTTAGAGGGCAAATGTAAGGATTTAGAAGTGTATTTCACTAGGGGAAAGATAGATACCGGCTACAGGAAAATTATAAAGAGGGCTTTGTAGAAAGAGAAACAGATGTATGAATATGAAGAGCTCAGATGGAAAAGTAATCCTAAGCAAAGAAGGGAAGCTGAATGATGAAGGAGTACGTAGAGGGTCTACACAAGGGAGTTGAACTTGAAGGCAATATTATAGAAATGGAAGAGGACTTACATCTACATAGATACTCTGCAAGCCACCATACGGTGTGTGATGAAAGGGACTTACATGAAGATGAGATGGGAGGTATAATACTGTGAGAAGAATTTGAATCAGCACTG
The DNA here is from genome assembly GCF_021461385.2 of Schistocerca piceifrons. Lineage (NCBI taxonomy): Eukaryota > Metazoa > Arthropoda > Insecta > Orthoptera > Acrididae > Schistocerca > Schistocerca piceifrons. The sequence goes on from NC_060141.1 coordinate 26,407,773, forward strand.
AAAGATGTAAGTCAAAACAAGGCTGCAGGAGTAGATGGCATCCCATCAGAACTACTGACAGACTTGGGAGAGCCAGCTGTGACAAAACACCACCATATAGTGTGCAAGATGTGTGAAACTGGTGAAATACCCTCAGACTTCAAGGAGAATGTAATAATTCAAATTCCAATGAAAGCAGGTGCCTACAAGTGCGAAGTAAGTCATGGCTGCAAAATACTAACATGAAGAGAAAAACTGGTAGAAACTGACCTCGAGGAAGATCAATTTGGATTCCGGAGAAACATAGAAAGTCACGAGGTAATACCGGTCTCACAACTTATCTTAGAAGAAAGGTTAAGGAAAATCAAACATGCATTTATAGGATTTGTAGACTTAGAGAAAGCATTTGACAGTGTTTAGTGGAATACTCTCTTTGAAATTTTGAAGGTAACAGGGGCAAAATACAGGGAGCAAAAGGCTAGTCACAACCTGTACAGTAAGCAGAAGGCAATTATAAGAGTTGAGGGGCATGAAAGGGAAGCAGTAGTTGAGAAGGGAGTGAGACAGGACTGTAGCATATCGCCAATGTTATTCAATGTGCACATTGAGCAAATAGTAAAGGAAACAAAAGAATGATTTGGAATAGAAATTAAAGTTCAGGGAGAAGAAATAAAAACTTTGAGATTTGCTGATTACACTGTTATTCTGTCAGAGACAGCAAAGAACTTGAAAAATCAGTTGAATGGTGTGGACACTGTCTTGACAGGAGGATATAAGATGAACATCGATAAAAGCAGAACAAGGGTAATGGAATGTAGTCAAGGTAAATCAGATAATGCTGAGGGACTTTGATTATGAAATGACATTTAAAGAACTAGGTGAGTTTTGCTTTTTTGGCAGCATAACAAATGATGATGGCCAACCTAGAGAGGATATAAAATGTAGACTGGAAATGGCAAGGAAAACATTTATGAAGAAAAGAAATTTGTTAACATAGTAGATGTAAGTGTTAGGAAATCTTTTCTGAAAGTATGTGTATGGAGTGTAGCCATGTATGGAAACATGTATGGTAAATAGTTTAGAGAAGAAGAGGATAGAAGCTCTTAAAATGTGGTGCAACAGAAGAATGCTGAAGATCAACAGAAGAATGCTGAAGATTTGTTGAATAGATCTCATAGCTAATGAAGAGGTACAGAATACAACTGGGAGAGAAGAAATTTGTGGCACAATCTGACTAGAAAATGGGGTCAGTTGTTAGGACACATACTGAGACATCAAGGGATCACCAATTTAGTATGGGATAGAAAGTGTGGGGGTAAGAATTATAGAGGGAGACCAAGAGACAAATACAGCCAGATTCAGAAGGATATATGTTGCAGTAGTTATTCAGAAATGAAGAGGCTTGCACAGGATAGAGTAGTACAGAGAGTGGTATCAAGTCAGTCTTTGGACTGTAGAAATTTGCACAGAGCATAATTTTATCATCACTAACATTTGGTTTAAGAATCATGAAAGAAAGCTGTGTATGTGGAAGAGACCCATGTAAATTGGAAACTTTCAGATTAATTATTTAAATATAAGACATAAATTTCAAAACTATATTTTATGCTGTAAGAGATTTCTGGAGGCAGATGTGGATCCTGGCTATAATTTATCGATTATGAACTGCACACACACACATATCCATCTGCAAGTGTCTGTATATGTGCCTGTGGATATGTGTGTGTGTGTGCAAGTGTATACCTGTCCTTTTTTCCCTCTAAGGTAAGTCTTTCCACTCCTGGGATTGGAATGACTCCTTACCCTCTCCCTTAAAACCCACTTCCTTTCGTCTTTCCCTCTCCTTCCCTCTTTCCTGATGAGGCAACAGTTTGTTGCGAAAGCTTGAATTTTGTGTGTATGTTTGTGTGTCTGTCGACACACACACATATCCATCCACACATATACAGACACAAGCAGACATATTTAAATATGGTCTTTAAATATGTCTGCTTGTGTCTGTATATGTGTGGATGGATATGTGTGTGTGTGCACGAGTGTATACCCGTCCTTTTTTTGTGTGTATGTTTGTGTTCGTTTGTGTGTCTGTCGACCTGCCAGCACTTTCCTTTGGTAAGTCACATGGAATGTTTCCCTCTATTATAAATATATATTCACACAAGCAAGCACACCTCATGTACACATGACCACCATCTCTGGCTTCCAGTCTGAGCTGCCAGAGATGGCAATCATGAGGACATGAAGTGTACTTGCTGATGAGAATGAATGTATATGTTTTTTCTTTTCTGACAAAGGCTTCTTATCTGAAAACTAATGGGTTAGTGTCCTTTCATTGTGCCTGTACGCGACTCAATGTGTCATCTTAACAGTGAGTAGGAATCTATTTTTCCTTTTATTGTTAATGAAATATTTTTATGATTTGTTTTGAAGTGGTTAAATATGGAAAACTAAAAACTGATTAGAAATTTTCAATGTAGAGCACAAGAGACAGTTGTGTATATTATCAGACAGTTTAAACTATATGCCAGTTTACTAATAAAATTGATTTTCTGGTTTATTTTCTCATAAATAATTGTGATTAACCAGTGCATCTTTATAATTTTACTGTATTATTTAAACATTATGACAGATACATTTATCTTCAAGTGCAGTTTATTTTCCTATCTCTCTATCTCTCATGCCTCCCTCCATCTCAGTTCTAACCTTGCATTCCTGTTCATTTTAGCCATATTATAAGTAAATTTGATCACACATGAACTTCATAATTAATCATATCCATTCTGTAACAATGTAGATTTATATCTGTATTTAAAAAGGAGACATGTCTTTGAATAATCAATGACAGCTAAGTTGTGCATTAAAAAAAGTGAATTACAAGGCATAAAATGAATACAGAGTTGATGCTTTGCTCTTTCTTAAACTACTTCGCTTGGAAGCCATATGAATCATTTTAATAATGAAAAAAAAAAAAAACATGAAATAATACTCACACATCAGACTGAGTTGTGTATACCCTATGGAATAAGGCCTCAGGTGCCATCCATTTCACAGGTAACCTTCCATCAGTAGTTTTACGGTAGTAGTCATGACAGTGTATATCTCTTGCCAGACCAAAATCAGCAATTTTGAGAATATATTCATCACTTACAAGAACATTTCTTGCTGCTAGATCCCTATGGATGCACTGAAAATAGATTTTGGTTTTGGTATGTATTTTAGGGTTGTTGTAAATCAATCACTTCACAAAGTACTTATTTTGCATTCATAATATGTTGTATCTAAAAACTATTTAAAATTGGAGATACTTTATATTATCTCAAAAATCTGGTTCCTAATTTCAGAATTGACAATGCAACAGTTCCCAGTAAAAATTGTCACTTCAGTAACTTGCTTCATTATTAATTTCACAAAGCCCAGACCAAAAATCCTTTTGATGAGGAAGACGTACTGAGATCAAATTATTTGATAGGAAAATCTGAGATTATACACTTCTCATGTTTTATCTGTATCTAAAGCTTAGTGCAAATGGGGAAGAAACCCATGCAGGCAAGTAAGTGAAATGTTTATGCTTTGCTGCTGTTTCATAGTATAAACTGCAGTTCATTTAATATTTGGTAACATTTGATGCTCATTAAGGAATTTAAAAATCATCTTACACATTTTGTGTTTTCAACTCTTGTGTGAGAATACTTGAATCCTATGGGAATCATGAAAAGAGTTATCTTAAGTTTTACTTACAAATAAACATATAAATGTGAGCCCCACAAAAGAAGTATTTACACCCATTGACAAATTTAATTATACACATGTTTTATTGTAAATAAACTTTAACAGTTTCCTTTTTAAGTAATGCTCATGAGGAAAACAAATTTTGCAGCTCACCCTTCTTGATGCTAGATACTCCATTCCTCTTGCAACTTGGTATGCAAATGAAACAAGATCTTTTTGAGTCAGTGTGTTTTTCTCTTTGAGGTCAGTACCAATAGCTGGTTCATATCCAGAGGATGGTCTTCGTTGTCGTAAGAAATCTCGAAGATTGCCATGTGGGGCATATTCCACAACTACATATAATGGACCATCTTGAGTGCAACAACCTAACAAGTTAATGATGTTAATATGCTTGCCAATCATCTTCATCATTTCCATTTCTGACACTAAATCCATCATCTCAGCATCAGTGTGCCCCTCTGAAAAATTAATCCAACTTAATGAGTCTGGCACTGCTTTATGTCATGGTATACTAAATAGACCCAAGCACCAATAAAAGTACTTTCATTAAATATATGGAACTGAATCTTCTGTCTCAAATCTTAATTTTTAGATCTGCTGACATAGTAAATAAGTGTGTCACATCACTGTTACCTATTGAAATTCATCTATGACAAACTAACCATGACATTTTGCATTTCAATATATTTCATTTTATGATCTTATTCTGTACTCATTTGCCTTTCAAATATAGACACTATGGCACATACAACTGAATAAACTTATTCATTAATTCATTTAACATAACAAATATAAAATAAAGTGTTTTATAACATACCTTTTAACATTTTAACTGCTACAATAGTACTGACTCCATGTTTTACAATTCCTTGTGCCTCAGCTTTGACTACTTTTCCAAAAGCACCTTCACCCAATGATTTACCAAGAGTAAGTAGTTCCCTTGGAAATTCCCACTCAGAATCCAAAGGAAGTTCGTACTCAGATATCATTAAGTCAGAACCAGAGGATGTGTTTGTCTGACCATGTGACTTTTGCTTCTCTATTTTCACAATTGGCATTAGCTGCAGAAGAAAATTGTAACAATACAATGGAACTGAGTTTGCACTTCTAGTCAAAAACTAAAGTAAGATTTTATGATAATCACATAAGGCATGTCATCATAATTACAATTTTTTTTGGTACCGTAAGTTGTCAGGTATGAAGGAGGGAAGGAATGAGACATTTTTCATTAACTTCCACAGTGCATTGTACCATGAAATCTAGGTGGCATTAAAAGTGTAATATGAAAAAAATGATGTAATGATAGAAATTCTATTACAGCTAAAGGAAAATTATTAACTTAGGAAATCACTAAATATAGTTCCAGTGATGACCTTGATGTCTGTGTTGTTCCAAATGCAATTAATAACTTACAATATTTGAGGACAGTGATTTTGATTTTTATGTACCACTAACTAAAAAGAATATCAAATACTAAGCAGGAATCAACTTTAAAATGAAACTTTTAACAATGATGTTTTGTATCAAGTTTTAGAGGAATCATCTACTGTAATGTTTATGCAGTTGTTAACATGATGGGTTGGAGAGGTAGTGAAGAAAAGGTATCACAGTTCTTAAAATATTGGGGCTAATTCTTCTATATAGTAAGATTTCAATTAGTAGATGAGTCGTGGTGAACAAGAAATCAAAATCAAGTTATACATAAAGATTCTCAGAGGTGAAGGAAGCTTTCATGTTTGTATTCAAAGAGAAAAACAGAAAAGATGGAAATTAAAAATTTAGAAGTTCTGTATAAAATGATAAAAACATTCACTTGTTTGTACTTGATTTTGTGAGAAAGCAAAATATATGTTTTTTAATGTAATAATATTTAAAAAATGAGCTTGATATGCTTACTTCAAAATGCCTGATGCATTAAAAAAAATAATAAAAACTCTTTCTTGCAAGGTTTAGGTTTTAGTTCAAAACGGTAAATATCATATATGACTACAATTCAAGTACTTTTTTCTTAAATTCTCTCCACATATTTACAACAGTTAAGTCCCACCCTTAGTTTGTAGGAAAGGAGGATATAGCTTAAACATAATGCTACATTGTTTCATTTGAAAATGTAAGAAATTTACCAGGGGTTCCTGTGTGTTCTGTGCATTTGATAACTGCTGTTTTTCAACAATAACTTTCTTAGTCCATTGTGTTACCACAGCAGCTCTTGCAGCAATTTCAATAGCTTGCAGTTTTTGTTTCTTCTCCCTGAAAAAGAAACAGAGGAATTTGAGACTTCATGTTCAGTTCATCATTTAAAGTGTATAAAATCTTATTGAAAATGCCATAGGAATGTGTGTCATGATAGATCTTACCTGTTGAGCTTCTTGAAGATGCATACCATTGAAAACATTCCAACAAAAAATATAGCACATAAAACACCGACAAGCGTGTTGACTAACATTGGATGTGGACGCTGAGTGATGGTGATGGTTGGGTCATTGACTTCCAGAGCTGGAAAACATGTATATCAAAAAACTTAATATTTTTGTATTTGTATTCCCAATCTGTACACAGTCCAATCTAGCCACTTACATAAATTATGATGGAATGATGAGCACAACACTAACACCCAGACCCCAGGCAGAGAAAATCCCTAACCCAGCCGGGGATCAAACCCGGGACCCCATGATCCAGAGGTAGCAATGCTAACCACTAGACCACAAGCTGCGGACAGCAGGAATGAGAACAGCGAGAAACTGAACATCAGGATTGATGGTTATGATGTAGATGAAGTTAAGGTATTCTGCTACCTAAGCAGCAAAATAACCAATGATGGACAGAGCAATAAGGACATCAAAAGCAGTCTAGCACTGACAAAAAGGGCATTTCTGGCCAAGAGAAGTCTATTAGTATCAAACATAGGCCTTGATTTGAGGAAGAAATTTCTGTGAATGTACATCTGGAGCACAGCATTATATGGTAGTGAACCATGGACTGTGTGAAAATTGGAACAGAAGTGAACCAAAACATTTGAGATGTGGTTCTACAGGTGAATGTTGAAAATTAGGTGGAGACATAAGGTAGGAATGAAGATGTTCCGTACAGAATCGGAGAGGAAAGGAATATGTGGAAAACACTGATAAGCAGAAGGGACAGAGAGGAATTCATGGCGGGCCGCATCAAACCAGTCAGAAGACGAATGACTCTCACCTCCCCCCTCCCCTTAATTGAAAAAAAATAAAAAATTAAAAAAAGTCAGGTTACGTACTTAGTTGTTGGAAGCTAACCATTCGAGGAAATGTTATTAGCTTTCAGATATAACAGAGTTCTACATTTCTTTTGCAGTAAATGCAGTTACTGGAATTGGATAATTTATTTGTGTAGTTGTACTGGCACAGTCATACTAGGGTGACAGCTACTGAACAGATAGCCACATCACAACATTACGAATAGACACAAAAGCCAAAAGCTGAAAATTTATTGGAAGATCTTGGTTGTTTTTACTAAAGTAAGAAATATTCCAGTTAAATATATGTAATGAAATAGAATTTCATGTTCACATAAATATGGCACAGAAGACACATAAGTACTGCTGATAGACACATATGAATGTACATGACACTATAGTAGCTTTTGAAATTATAGTTTGCGTTCTTCAGGAGGAGAGTGGATTGTTGTATACAGAGACTTGGAGGGGGGTTGGGGGGTAATCTCTTCGATGTTCCCCCCTTCATCATCATCTAACCTCATCTTCACAATAGGTGGGTCCCCAACCTACACCTCTTTACTATTCAAGGAAGCAAATAATACTCTGACATTAGTAAGGTGTTCAAAAGTACTTTTATATATGTCCATGTGCTTTGTAGAAAGAGAAACAGATGTATGAATATGAAGCTAAGTACTAACCAGTAATCCTTAATTATAATGTATCCATTGAACAATGGGAAGTTTCTGACTCACCATCAACAACTTTCAGGTATGCACTTGCATAAGTGGTTCCCAAGCTATTTGCTGCTATACATGTGTACCATCCTTCATCATCATATGTGACATTATGAAGAACCAGTGTCTGAGGATCATCTTCTGGCTGTAATCAGTCACTGCTTAATTATGTAATGACATTTAGTGTATAATAAAATATCTGACTGATCTCACTATTGACTTACAGAATTATAGTCTAAGGCAATGCAGCTAAAGTAAATAAAACATTTATTCAGTAAAAGTAAGCAGTTAAGAATATTGCATAAAGCAGTTAGTGACACATCTTGCACTGCTCCATTCACTTCTCAATGAGTTTACACTCTATATTGCACTTGCGAGTAATGCTGAAAAGAGGTTTGCATCAGCTGTCAAGATGAAAACTCTTGTCTTGATTGAGATGGTTGTCTGCCAGTTGTATTTCCTCAGCTTCTTTGACCTCTGAATCTCAATAAGATGCTGCTATGGCCACTTTCACAACTTTTTCATAACCTATGAAAAGGCAAGTGAAAAAACAATGTTCAGCCACTGCAAATTCATTACGCTGTAAGAGGCAGGTGTACCACTGGTGCCCAATGCACCATACTTGTACAGTGTGTGTGATTTGTTCTGTACAAAATTTACCATACTGGTAAGGAAGTATATAGATTCCTGCCTTTTGAAGAAGCAGATCATCCTTCCCAGACTCAGAAGAGCTGCCATCAAGACCAGTAGCTCATAGATCAACAATGCAGGAAAAGATAGATTGCTACTTACTGCAAATTTGGTTGGGCAGGGGGTTGGGGGAGGGAGATGTCACCATGGCTTGCCTGCTACCAACATGTTCAAGCTGATGTAGGCTGCAGTAGTTATGTTGTGTGAGTTGAAAAAATTTGTATAGGAGCTGCATGAAACCAGCCTTTGGACTCAAGACTGCAACAATAACCACAACTCAGTTCATCAATTCAGCAACTCTTCCCAGTTCTGCACCTTACTCGCAAATGCTCTTGTAGTGTTTACAACTCTCTATTTCAGGCTATGCATGAATCAGTCCTGTATTTGATTACTGAGTGGTAGAGCCTTTCCCAAAGTGGCTTTGGTCAGTATCCATTCACTCTTATACATCTCTGTTGATAATGGATTAGCTTTCCTTACAACCATTGAATAACCCAATGTCCTTCAACTTTATCTTATTGGTTTAGATGCAACACATCTGGTACTGAATGTGTTTGTTCATGGGCTGCATGATCTACAGAATTTCTTTATCATTACATGGTTTTATAATATGATGGATAAGATTTAATTATTGCCCTTCAGATTTATGAATTCTCATCAGACCACCAACTAATAAAACTAGTGGAGCAATTCCATTTGAGAATGAAATGAATTATTACCTTTATGGTCCACATTTAATCATATAAGTAGTTTTTTTAATGTATTAACAAAATTTGTGGCTACTGTCATGCTTCTAGGTGCAGATCCCACATTGTTTGGCACTACATTAACAACACCACACTACAGACCAAGTATACAGGGCTATTACAAATGATTTGAAGCGACTTCATAAATTCACTGTAGCTCCATTCATTGACATATGGTCACGACACAGTACTACAGATACATAGAAAAACTCATAAAGTTTTGTTCGGCTGAAGCCGCACTTCAGGTTTCTGCCGCCAGAGCGCTCGAGAGCGCAGTGAGACAAAATGGTGACAGGAGCCGACAAAACGTACGTCGTGCTAGAAATGCACTCACATCAGTCAGTCATAACAGTGCAACGACACTTCAGGACGAAGTTCAACAAAGATCCACCAACTGCTAACTCCATTCGGCGATGGTATGCACAGTTTAAAGCTTCTGGATGCCTCTGTAAGGGGAAATCAACGGGTCGGCCTGCAGTGAGCGAAGAAATGGTTGAACGCGTGTGGGCAAGTTTCACGCATAGCCCGCGGAAGTCGACGAATAAAGCAAGCAGGGAGCTAAACGTACCACAGCCGACAGTTTGGAAAATCTTACGGAAAAGGCTAAAGCAGAAGCCTTACCGTTTACAATTGCTACAAGCCCTGACACCCGATGACAAAGTCAAACGCTTTGAATTTTCGGCGCGGTTGCAACATCTCATGGAAGAGGATGCGTTCAGTGCGAAACTTGTTTTCAGTGATGAAGCAACATTTTTTCTTAATGGAACAGACACAATGTGCAAATCTGGGCGGTAGAGAATCCTCACGCATTCGTGCAGCAAATTCGCAAATCACCAATAGTTAACGTGTTTTGTGCAATCTCACGGTTTAAAGTTTACGGCCCCTTTCTCTTCTGCGAAAAAAACGTTACAGGACACGTGTATCTGGACATGCTGCAAAATTGGCTCATGCCACAACTGGAGACTGACAGCGCCAACTTCATCTTCCAACAGGATGGTGCTCCACCGCACTTCCATCATGATGTTCGGCATTTCTTAAACAGGAGATTGGAAAACCGATGGATCAGTTATGGTGGAGATCATGATCAGCAATTCATGTCATGGCCTCCATGCTCTCCCGACTTAACCCCATGCGATTTCTTTCTGTGGGGTTATGTGAAAGATTCAGTGTTTAAACCTCCTCTACCAAGAAATGTGCCAGAACTGCGAGCTCGCATCAACGATGCTTTCGAACTCATTGATGGGGACATGCTGCGCCGAGTGTGGGAGGAACTTGATTATCGGCTTGATGTCTGCCGAATCACTAAAGGGGCACATATCGAACATTTGTGAATGCCTAAAAAAACTTTTTGAGTTTTTGTATGTGTGTGCAGAGCATTGTGAAAATATCTCAAATAATAAAGTTATTGTAGAGCTGTGAAATCGCTTCAATCATTTGTAATAACCCTGTATATCTATTTAATTATAATAAAAATGAGAATGCTAAAAGTATCATAGTGCCCCATCTACAATTTCTAGAAAATCTGTAACTGGTGCTTAAAACTGCAAATATAAAAACAAAGCAAAAACTTAGCAGTTAGATAATTTAGGCAAGTGCATCATCATTCTCATTTTTAACATGCTGTTATTATAAATATAATCAACTATAAAGTTATACTTACATGAATCCAAAATAATTGAAAATTACAATGCAAGTCAAATCAACACCAAATATATTTCATTAAGTGCTCCTAATTATATCACATATTCTGCTAGTTTGCTTTGCCAGCTATACAGATTTACAGCTGCTGTAATTGCGTCTTGAGTATCAACCATAAAGTTACACGAAGGAAATGCCTTACAACAGTGATAATATGAGACATTAAGTGTATAAAGATTTTAATGCCAATGGAACTCCAGGAATTAGTAAAACATGGTTGGAACTTAATAATGCTGCCTTCACCAGTGTTTCACACATGAAGTATTCTGTTAATACCATTCTTTGACAAATCAATGCTACATGAAAGAAAGCTTTATAGTTGACCCACTACACTGTCTGTTAAACATTGAGCAGAAGACAACACCTACACCATAACACTTTAAAAATTAAGAGACTCACATTAAGATATCAGTATAAAGTACCAATTACTGTTGCAAAGTCAAAATATATGAATGAAAAACACCAAGGCCAGTTACCCAAATACCTTCACCTATTTGTTACAAAGGCAGGATATAAAGACCTACTTAGACTGTTTGTCAAAACTGAATTCTGTTATTCACTCACATGTAAAACATAATAAATAACTGAGAAAAACATGTGAGGTGTAATAATTAAACAATGGAAAGCTCAGTATGAAATAACAATAGTATGGATAGGATAGATTTCTACTCATAACATAGAGGAGGCGCTGAGCCGCAGAAGGCACAATGAGAAAGACTGCTAAAATAATTAAGCTTTTGGACAAAGTCTAGGTGCAGTGTTGAGAGGCTGTACTGAGGGGCAGGAGGAGAGGGGGAGGGAAGCAGAGATGGGGGAAAGACTAGTATATACATTGGTGGGGTAGTAGGCATTTGCAGTGCTGGAGTGGGAGCAAGGAAGGGGGAGAGCCGGGACTAGCAAAGGTTGAGGCCAGGGGGTTACAGGAGCAAAGAATGTATTGTAGAGAGAGTGTAATAATTGTGTAGAAATGAGAAATGAAATGTTTTGAATGTCACATCACAGGGAAATGTAGAATGCTGGTCCTTGCTATCTTAGCAGACTGTAGACAGAGCATATTTGGAAGAAAGGCATGTTGTTTAAACCTACCAGTAACAAATCTAACAGCCTGCATCTGAACTGCTATGATGTTTTCTGTTAGTTGGACCGGGCAAGGATCCCAAACACTCAAACAGCACTCAAAAGTGGATCGCACTAGTGTCCTATATGCAGACCCCTTTACAGATGAACCACACATTCCCAAAATTCTCCCGACAAACCGAAGTTGACCATTTGCCTTCCATGCTACAGTCCACACATGCTCATTCTATCTCATATTGCTTTGCAATGTTACACTTAGATAATCATCATGATTGTGTTAAGTTGAACACTACTAATGCTGTACTGAAACAGTATGGTTTTTTTTCTCTTCTCATCTGCATTAATTAACATATTTCTACATTTATAGGTGGCTGCCATTCATCGCATCAACTTTAAACTTTGTGTAAGTCATCATGTATCCTCCTACAGTCACTAAATGACTAACACCTTCCCATACACCACAGCTTCATCAGCAAACAGCTCCAGACAGTGGCTTACCCTGTCTGCCACATCATTTATGTATATAGGAAATGGCAGAGGTCATATCACATTTCCCTGGGGCACTCCTGACGATACCCTTGTCTCTGATGAACACTTCCCATCAAGAACAACATACTGGGTTCTGTTACTTAAGAAGTCTTTGAGCCACTCACGTACATGGGAACCTATGCCGTATGCTCGTACCTTTGTTAACAGTTTACAGAAATCTAGGAGAGTGGAATCTGCTTATTGCCCTTCATTCGTGGTTTGAAACAGCTCATGTTGTTTAAAGATATCAAGATGAATCCAGGAAAAATGACATCTTAACAAAAAACAATTAAATTTTGACAAATAATGAGAATAAGAGAAAGCAAAATGTACCTATAGATAGTCAGGGCAATACAGGATGGCATCAAGAAATGATGTAGTCCCCAGAAAAGATTGAAAGCCAACACTGACAATGTCAAAGATGAAGCTGACAGAAAAGAAGAAGAACTGGTAAGTACAGCCATAATGTGGAAAACATGGAGAGGCATGGACCAAGCATTTGGTCAATTAGATCATAACAACAAATGAAGAAGAGACAATGGTACTGTGATTCAATTTGTTGCAACATGGCAGAGAAACTGTAAAATGTGGCTTTCAATTTTCATGTACGGCTCCTTAATCTGCAATGATCACCAGTTCAGATTTATGAGTAACATTCTGGGTAACAACTAATACATTAACAGGATGCTACCAAGATATAAGCAAAAAAATTATGTACATCTGTGGACGTGCAAGGCTGGCAATCTTTGCCTCTTACTTGCTACAACCATTTATACTTCCCTACAATTTTAATTATTTATTGAAAATAGTTGTTATTTCATGATATATTTGTAACTCAAGAGAGTGCTATAATTTAGATAGAATGTAAAAGGTGTACAACTTTGCTTCTTCCATTTTCCCCCAACACTTGTGGCTTTAATGAAACAAATTGGTTACACATGTATCATTCAAAGTATTTTCCATCACTGGCCTCTACTTCCTGCCATCTTTGGGCAGTATATGAATCCCACGTCGAAAAAATTGTTCATCTTTTGAAGTGATCCATGAATTGATCCAATTTGTGACTTCTTCATGAGATCGGAAGTGTTGGTCAGCCAGGCAATGCACCACTGATTTAAACAGGTGATAGTCAGAGGGAGCAATGTCTGGAGAATATGGCGGGTAGGATAGGACATCCCATTTTAACGTTTCCATGTACGTTTTGACCCCTTTTGTAACATGGGGTCGAGCGTTGTCATGCTGCAAAATCAATTTATCGTGCCTCTCACTGTATTGCAGCCATTTGTCTCTTAATGCTCTGCTCAAACACATTAATTGCATTCAGTCATGAGCACCTGTGATTGTTTCATTTTGTTTTAACACCTCACAGTACACAACACTGAGCTGGTCCCACCAAATGCAGAGCATGATCTTGGAGCCCTGAATATTAGATTTGGCCGTCAATGTGGAAGCATGGCCAGGTTATCCCCATGATTTTTTATGTTTAGGGTTATTGTAATGAACCCATTTTTCATCCCCAGCCACAATGAGATGCAGAAATCCCGTTCGTTTTTGCCTCTGAAGCAACTGTTCACAAACACACAAATGCCAATAAACGTCTCTTGATTTCAGCTCACACGGGCCCCAATTTCCTTCTTTCGGAATCATGACCATATCCTTGAGACATTTTGAAATGGCTTGCTGTGTCACTCCTACTAATCATGCCAATTCTTCTTGAGTTTGATACGAGTCTTCACTCAGCATTGTCCCCAATTCTGCATCTTCAAAAACATTCTCACTTCCACCACTACGCCGGTCTAAGATGTTAAAATCACGATTCTTGAAGTGTTGAAACCACTCACGACACATTCTTTCACTAATAGCATCCTTAGCACACGTACTTGAGAGCAGTCGATGAGACTCAGCTGCTGTTTTCTTCATATTGAAACAAAACTGTAACACCTCCTGCAAACGATGAGAATTAGGCTCATAAACTGACATTTTCAATCAAGAACAACTTTATGATGCAGACACAAATTGACTCATGTTTGAATGAGGTTATGTTGACTGAGGTCTGAGCTAACTGCCTGATGTCTGCAATCTCTTTCTTTTGACCACTATCGGCAAACGGTGGAAGCAAAGTTGTACACCTTGTAACAATAAATTAGTTACAGTTTTAGTACATTTCTAGTAACAATACAAAAATATATAAGTACAGATAGTTTTACAGCATAGATTTAGTGACTAAGAAGCAGTATCCACGCTCTTGCAAATAAAACTAAAACAAAATTCAACTCACTTCTTATTGACATATTACGTACAAATTACAAGATGTTATTAAAAGAAAGTTAGTAACTTGTCATGCTCATGCATCAGATAGCCCACAGCATCCAGAGAATAAACACTTAAGTATACCTTCACCGTGTTACTAGACTCTGTTTCATTAAAGTCCATGTAATAGCCCTTATACCAGGCAACATGAGGATGAAGATCAGACAGGACTTTGCAGTTAAATGAAGCTGTGGCACCCAAAACCAAGGTGGAGTTCTCAGGAGCTTCTGTGAATATTGGCCTGTGATGCACTCGCTCTAGAAAAATAGAGTGTTTTAAATTATCAGCTGAAAATGTGTACAAAACCATAAAAGAACTGACATAAAAATCCATAAAAGTGCTCGAATAAATCCATAAAAGTGCTCGAATCAAGTTTTTGTTGTTAAGGTACAATGAAAGAAAATGGAAAGTGAAACTGTGCTTCATAATTTTTGTAAACTGTATTCAGCACTGTTATAGATTTTTCATCATGTTGCTTTTAAAAATGGATAAAAATTTGACATCTGCCTGCCACCACACCCAACCACCAGGTTCCTGAAAAAGAAAGCAAGACTTCCTCAATTTAAAAAATCACATCCAATTCTTACCTGAGGAAGAAGTGTTGCATTGGGAATATCATCTGCATCATCAATATCACCACTTGGACAAGATTCAACACGTAGCCACTGGATATGTGGTTCAAGGTCTGAGACTGTAGTACATGTTAACTCAGCAGTAGTGTTCACAACAGCTGTCTTATTTTCGGCGCTGTGTATATAAGGTCTGTGTGGATACCGTTCTGACAAAGGAATTATCATGCAGTAGATCATATTCAGAATATCTATTTTTATTATATTTTAAACTTACACTTGATGAAAATGTATGCAAATCCAAAATACATTCACTCTGTAACTAAAATATGCTCTCAGGTGTAAATACACACCTTCTTCTAACTTGTTCAAGATCATGTGTGTTGGTAGTATGATATAAAAGGGGACATTTGCCACACTGTAATCTCCAAATAATAGAAAATTTAAAATTCTTTCATTTTTAAGCAGTATCTTTCTACTGTTCCAAGTATTTTTCCCTCCCTCACAGATATTTGTGTTAGCAAGGAAAGGAAATGTTGACAGGGGGTCACTACTTTAGATTCATTGTCTCATTGTCAATTGACAAGATAAATATTTTAGAAATACTATGCTAAACTTTACTTCAGACTCTTAAAGTAACATTTGGATAAAAATGTCTGCAAGTTCACACCTTTTCAGTAGATGATCATATGTGAAAGCAGCTAATGTAATCTTATCATCAGGGTAAATATAGGTGACACACCTGTGATTGTGAAATGCATGGGATAGGTTATCAGAGTGGTCAACACGGGATTTAAACCAAATTTCACATTGTTGTACATTCAACATGCAACTGCTACAGCTGTTCTTCATTTCTCTTAATTTTATATCTGGACACAGCACCACAAAGAGTCCCACTGAAGGGTTTGTTCAAAGGGCTATCACAATAACACAGAGTCTGAGTTCATTCAATTGCAATGAGATTTAAAAATTAAGAAAAAGAACTTGAAATTTGCTGAATATCAAAAGCAAGGTGAAAAATATACTATACAAAAATGAAGCAGTTTGCACAGATGTTGTTGTTTTAAACTGTCTTAAATTATTTCAACAAACTTATTAACCTATTCAGGTATATGCAGTAAGCAACAAAAATAAAAAATTGTGGTGCTACTAAATAATGCTTTTAAAAAAGACAGAAAATAAGGGTTTTTAAACTTCAGATTACAATTCAAAACAATATTTTCATTTTAACAGTGAACAGTTGCTGTAAGGGATGTTGTGTGCCTATCATGCAGGATGTGTGCCATTCATTGATCTCTCTGTGAAACAGTGGCTTGGATGGAAAATAATATGCACTGGCATTACGTATATTCTGCAGGTAAATGTAAAGAGAACAGTTACTACAAAAAATGAGCACATGGCTGCTAGCAGATCAATGTAACGCATTGAGATTCATATATTGAAGTATTCAATACCATACCAAATAGATCACTTGAGCCTCATTTTGTTACATTTGTAAGTACCCTGCCTCATGTTTTTATTTATTTGTGTTAAATGCTGTTCATTATGTTACCTTTGAATATAACACAATGATGTTACACAATACAATACAATGTGTACAATACAATGATGTTATTAGTCAATTGTGCAACAGATCTATTTGCCTACTATGTAAGCACCATACTATCTATTTATATGAACATTTGTACAAAAACAAACAAACTACATGAAACTATCCAATATTGTTTTATGCCATACATGTTAGCAAATAAATTTAAAAAACTAGTTATCTTTTTAGTAAGATCTGATCTTTGAGAAACCATGATTAGTAAAACCTTTGTAGTCTATTTGAAATAAATAATCTTAACATTTGAAAATAAGTCAAAATTTTATTATTAACAATCCCAGATAGCATTAAAATATCGAGACAGCATTAAAGAGTGATAAGGAGTGTCTGAGAGTGTTTGAATTCTGTGTAAATTCAACCCAAATTATTTTCATTAAATCATAATCAAAATTAAAAGTCATATGCATGGAAGTTTTTTTAAAATCATATTTATGCCCCACAAAGCAAAAATCTAGAAATATGGGGTGTGAAGAGATCATAACCCCAATTGGCAACATGGTAATGAAAAATGCAAGATCAATATTATTCTTTTAGTAACATAAAACTTCCATTTGTATCAAATTTGGGGTACACTTTGTTTTCGTTGTTTTAAAGAGGCCACGCACAAAATAATAAACTATCATTTTTCCATGGCACTGGGAGTTTGTAACATGTAATGTTACACAGAGATAGTAGATAGCAGTGCCCATAGCCATACTTTTTGCATAGATGTGAAGTGTGAAGTTGAAAATTGCTCTTTCTGTATCTACATCTAGATTAATGTCCCTCATTCTAATATGCAACAAGTCACACAGGGTGCTTCATATTTGCTTGTGCCTCACATTGGCTTGTATTCAAATTCTATTTATGGAAATTGCAAGGACAGAAATATGTGACATACTGCACCTAATATTATCACTGTGGTCCCTTCACAGTATAAAGGAACGGATTAGGGTTTAATGTCCTGTGGGCTTTAGGGTTATTAGAGATAGTTCGCAGCATGCAAGAATGGGCCAGTAATATGTTTTTAGGATATTTGCAAAGAACACATGAACACTTTCTAGCAGGCCGTTGCATGCTACATAGTGCCTACCCCGTACAGTTTCTCATTCTAGTTAATTGAGCATACCAATAAAACATTTGTACAAGATGTGTATATTTTTCACAAATCATGAAATGTTACTTTGTCCTTTTTAAATTTGTTCATTGAACTTTTTCAAATTTATCTACTCAGTCTGACCCGATGTCACTCCCGGACAGTGAACGTTATTCACGTAGTAGTAGTGCTCATGTTTCTTTCACTATTTTCTACATCAGGGCTAAAATTGCAATGAGTCTTGCCATTTGCCATAACCCAAAGTCTCTTACTTGCCTTTCCCATTTGCTACATCTACAAACTGCAAACCAATGCGAAACGCATGGCAGAGGTCACATCTCATTGTACCAGTTATTAGCACTAATGAAAAATTTAAATGACATCATTGACTTAAGTGATTAATTATTGTACTGAAACAATATATTTTACCTACTTTTATTACTTCTCATTTACCTGTTACTAAAGAGAGCTACTGTAGCTGCACCTAATGTGAATCTTCCACAAAGTCTCCTGATGATTGTGAGTAGTTCTAAAGGAAGATCAATACCCTATAAACAGTAGCACCATCCAAGAATAATAACTGGACAGCTACTGGAATTGCTTTAAATAAATATTATATTTGTACCTAGTGAATCATATTAGTGTTTATTTTGTATAGTTTATAAATTGGTAAAAGAAACATGTATTATGTGCCTCTTTTGTTGCCATTTTGTAGATGAGGTGAAAAAATATAAATTTAAGTAATAAAAATCCTATATTAACTAGGAATGTCACAGGGCAGTCTTTCAACACTTGACTGTCCATTTTTAATATTTATGTGAAAGTATTATATCTCTACTTTACATCAGCTTGCTTTTGTGGTTTGCATGTCATAACAGTCCCCCTTTCCATTTTAATTGAATAACTAATTTCCTAACTATGTCAATCAATCATTCATTGCGTGGCTCATATTAATTGAAAAACACATCAGGGTGACTTCTTTGGCATGTACACAATGATCAACATTAGTGACAAGGTAAAACTGTTTTTCAAAAAGTGCCAATAATTGCACTGTATGTTGACACCTCATAGACTTCAGGATGTGTATAATTCATGGTGAACTGCCTGCAAGATGCAGAGATTTAAGTCCAAGTCCCAATTTACAGTTTTAAGTTGTCATATATGCTGATCAACATATAAGTGCAATAAATGTTTAAAAAAACTTTTTAGATAAGGAAACTGTCCACATACCAATAACATCCACTTTAAATGTGTGGTTGATACACTCCAGTTCATTGCAGACAACACAACTGTAATTGCCAGAATCAAAAGTTGTCAGATCTTCTAAATTCATTGACCATCGCCTATATGATATAACACCTAAATGGCGTTCTGGGGTCACACCATTTTTGTACCAAGTAATATTTGGACTTGGATTTCCTGCACAAAAACAGACATTGGTAATACTTTTGTAAATGTCATTAAATGTAACAAAATGACAATGTTGTCTATAAAACTCAATGTTCAGATAATTTGCAAGAAGAAAATTAAAAATATTATTTAAGTTTCTTGGGGCTGCAATAGTTAAAGATATAGTGGAAACAATATAAGGAAAAGTATAGATTACTATTCACTGTGAAAATGTCATGTTGAGTTTCAGACAAGCACAATGAAAAGACTTTTATGACTTAGCTTTTGGCCAAATCCTTCTTCAGAGAAGAAAACACATACATTCATTCGCACAAGCAAGCACACTTCATGCACACGTGACCACCATCTCTGGCAGCTTGGACCAGAATGCATTGAATGAATAAATGTGTGTTTTCTTTTCAGAAGTAAGGTTTGGCTGAAAGCTAAATTGTAACTCTTTTTCATTGTGCCTGTCTGCAGCTCAACATACCATCTCTGCACTGAGTGGCAGTCTTCATTTCCTTATATTGCCAAAAGTATGGTGGGGTATTTAAAAAAAATTCTGAGGCTGTACTTCTTGAAATCGTATACTAATCATGATGATACTCCCCAGTTACTTTTTCTAACAAATGGTATCAGATTTCTAGCAAATTGAAAAACCTCAGGTATCTAAAAACAAGGTACAGGAGTACCTTATTAGCCAAACTTTCTGTAATTTATGAGGATATTTGGACTAAGGAGTGTAAATTCCATTTGTATTAAACATGATTCGTCTTTGCCAGTACACAGACAGAGAGTTGATAATGCGTTAGTATCAGATAAAAGCAGCAGCTGCATAATGTGAGGGGAGGTACAGTGGGCCTTTTTTAATTGCTACTTTTCTCCTAATACGTACATATATAAAATACCTTAGAAATAGTTCTCATAGTTACCAATGCGAGGAGATCAGCAATAGCCAAATTTTGTTGTTAGTATGCTTTACAGAAGTGGCTTAGAGTGTTTGCTCATGTCTGTTAATATGTAACACTAATCATCCAACAACTTCTCTTTCATAATAGGATTTACAGAACAGGACGTGTGAATGAATGAAAAAATTGAGGATGTTAAATCGTTTTGGGATATCATATATGCAACTTCCCCAAGAAAGCTTGCAAAGCAATTGTGTTTGATATACAAACAGAGCAAGGGAAAATGTGCACAGAATAGTAATATAGATATCATTCCATTTGTAATATTTTATTTTACTTGTGAATTCTACAGTATATGTTAATAAATACATAAATCTAGCTCACCATCAGCTTGACATTTGAGACGCAAAGTGTTTCCAGCAGGCTTCATGATTACAGGATGCATAGTGTTAGGTTTTACAAAAGTTGGTGGTTTTAAATCCCCTGTAGCATTTACAGAACCTGGCTTAGACAGAAGATCAGTCTCTCTGTCAGGCCCATCAACATCATGAGAATCATCTGCTTCTGCAGCTCCCAGTTGAGATAAAGCTGGAAGTAAAATTCTTTTGATTTTATTTTGATTTTAGATGTCCAGGACTTGTGTATAAAAATCAATGGTAAAGTTCTTAACTATTGTGATTCAGCTCTTAAAACATGCTTGAACTATTCTTTGGCATTTAAGCAGGAATTTTTGTCCAGATGGTGTTATATCACAAGAAGTTGAATTTTTACCATCCTCAAGTGGGGCAGACCACTGATTATCTCTTACTGCACAGCATTTGTATTCAAATATTGCACCATATAGATGATATCACCAGGTTCAATAATTGAGAACATTTCAAAATCACCGTACATAAGGAAAATGTAAAATCACAGACATCTATTGAAACTATTAACATTTACTGAATCATAATAAATGACATAAATTTTTGACATAAACTGTATATTTAGTTCTCATATACATAGTTTATTATCATAGTGAAATTATTCATTATTTATTTATGAATGCTGGCAAATATTTCCAGTTCATTTGTATATAAAAAAATCATGAAATATTTTGCTCCAGGAGAGAGAGAAAGTGGAGAATGATGAGTACTGAAATTAAGTCTTCTTCAAAATAATACTAGAAACATCTTCTAAAAGTATCAAACAATGGAAAACCCAGGACGAAATTTAACAATATTATGAAAAGGAAAGTTGCCACTCACCATATAGCAGAGATACTGAGTCGCAGATAGGTACAACAAAATGGCGGTCACAAATAAATCTTTTGACCAGTAAGGCCTTTGTCAGAAATAGATGACACACACACACACACACACACACAGTCTTTTCGTTGTGCCTATCTGTGACTCAGAATCTATGCTATATGATGAGGGGCAACTTTCCTCTTGTAAAAGTATGAGTCGCAAATCCCTGCTATCTTGTAAACTTAATTAATTTATGAATTTTAATGTTGTCTAAAATACAGTACTTCTTTAATTTTGATTGTACTTTTCACATTACCTGGGTTGACTTGAAGCCATGTGGTACCAGAGAAAGTGCACTGTCTGTTGCATACCAAACACGTGTACCATCCAGCATGATCCAAGCTTATACGCTGGAGCAACAACTGGCCACTTTTATCAGACTGCAACAAAATATTTTGAAACATCTAAATATTCATTAAATGTGAGAGATCAAGAGACCATTCAAAAAAGGTAGCTCTGCTCATTTCTGAAGTTCATCATGTAAGTAAATATATGAAGAGATGATGTAACACTTCTTACTACACTGGTAATGGCTGAGTGGTATAGATCAAAGTACATTTTAATACACATTATGAAATATGAATGTTGCTTTGGAGGAATTACAGAAAGCACACAATGTCATGAAAGTTAGCAGCAGACAGTTTTAAAACAACAGGTTGAAATTATCAAATGACTGAATTAATTGCCTTGAGATCATATCTCACCAGTATGGCAATTTTACCACAAACATCAATGACAAAGAGACAAGACAGGAAAAAGTAAGGCAGAAGAGTACACTCACATGATGTCATAAGATCATTGTACATCTAATTGCAGGAACTTTGAATTTGAGTTTTGTGTCAATGTAAATAGTAACATAATAAAAAATTATGCAGAAAACAGAAAATCAAATCACAATGGCAGCCATCATAAAATGAAAACAGATTTTTGAAAATACAAGATCTGTTTTGAAAATACCCAAACATTTTGAATTATGTGCTAATGGAGATATTTAGTGGTATGCAGTTTGCAGCAGTGCCTTGTGCATTACCTTCTACCTAACCACATGTTTTTAGAGTGTGAATATCTCATTTAGTTTTCATGATATTTTTATTTGAGTGTAACATGTTTAAACATGTTTGTGGTGATTTTTGAAATGGGCAGTTTTCTGGAGCAATGATGATATGTAAAATTATGCATGAAAATAGGCAAAACTTTGCAGAAACGTATCAACTTCTGAACAAGCTTATGGAGATGATGCTGTGGGTTGTGTGCAATATTACAAATGGTTTTCATGAATTAAAAGCAGTTATCAGTGAACTGAAGATGATTCTCAACCAAGGAGGTTGCCCACTTCAATTGATGACTCACAGATTCAGAAAAATCAACAATCTAGTGCATGAAAATTGCCAATATTCTGGACTAAGGAGGCCTTCCTCTGCAATTGATAACTTACACTTTCAAAAAAATCAACAATCTATTGCATGTAAATTGCCAATTGACTGTTAGAGAAGAGCTTAGCATCTCAAATTGGTTGTGTCAGGGATAAATGATAATTAATTGAAACCCTCAGCTGCCGACAGGTGTTGTTGACATACCTTGATGGGGACAGCTGAAAATGTGTGCCCTGACTGGGACTCAAATCTGGGATCTCCTGCTTACAGGCTTACATGGCAGATGCTCCATCCATCTGAGCCACCGAGGACACAGATGCGAGTGCGCCCAGGTTTCCCGAACTCTTAGGGGAATCGTCAACTGAAGTGGGCATGAGTAACGAGTGGATGGGTGAAGTATCTATTAGGAACATTACGTATGTAGATTGTGGACAGTTGGGAATGTGGGTCTCATGAGAAGCATGCAAGGGATAAGTCCCTGCAGTCGCACTAATCATCTGTGTCCTTGGTGGCTCAGATGGATAGAGCATCTGCCATGTAAGCAGGAGATCCCAGGTTTGAGTCCCAGTCGGGGCACACATTTTCAGCTGCCCAACAAGGTATGTCAACAACACCTGTCGGCAGCTGAGGGTTTCAATTAATTATCATTTATTCTAGAGAAGCTACACAGTCATCAATGGTATCTGTTCTTGTGAGAATAGTTACTATCTTCATATCATGTCATGGAATTTTGATGCAAGAATTGAACATTGCAGTAATATTTGTTCCTCGTTTGATGACAGGACAACAGAAAAAAAAAAAAAAAAAAAAAAAAAAAATGGAGTGGATGGTTGTCGGAAACTCCTTGAACAAGACAATGAAGAAACATTTATCCAGAGGATCATGATGGGAGACAAAAGCTCAGTTTACAGCTACATTAAGACAGAAGTTCTCCATCGGGTTCAATCCCATGTCATAGCAATGCTCACTGCTTTTTTGACTTTAATGGAATTGTGCATTTTGAATTATTTCCTTAAAGTGAAAAAGTGAACCATGTGTACTATCAAAGCAAATTCATCTCAGACCTTAAAGACCATCTCAAATGAAGCTATCGAGAACTGCTTCATGAAATGGGGGGCGGGGTGCTTTTAGGGTGACAAGGGCTATTGATCTATAAAATTAAAAATGAAGTTTAGGAAAGTAAAGTTCGGTTATTTTCTGAATGTACCTCGTACATGGAAGAACCCTGGAGATACTAAAAGGTATCAGATAGATTATATAATGGTAAGACAGAGATTTAGGAACCAGGTTTTAAATTGCAAGACATTTCCAGGGGCAGATGTGGACTCTGACCACAATCTATTGGTTATGACTTGTAGATTAAAACTGAAGAAGCTGCAAAAAGGTGGGAATTTAAGGAGATGGGACCTGGATAAACTAAAAGAACCGGAGGTTGTACGGAGATTCAGGGAGAGCATAAGGGAGCAATTGACAGGAATGGGGGAAATAAATACAGTAGAAGAAGAATGGGTAGCTTTGAGGGATGAAGTAGTGAAGGCAGCAGAGGATCAAGTAGGTAAAAAGACGAGGGCTAGTAGAAATCCTTGGGTAACAGAAGAAATATTGAATTTAATTGATGAAAGGAGGAAATATAAAAATGCAGTAAGTGAAACAGGCAAAAAGGAATACAAACGTCTCAAAAATGAGATCGACAGGAAGTGCAAAATGGCTAAGCAGGGATGGCTAGAGGACAAATGTAAGGATGTAGAGGCTTGTCTCACTAGGGGTAAGATAGATACTGCCTACAGGAAAATTAAAGAGACCTTTGGAGATAAGAGAACGACTTGTATGAATATCAAGAGCTCAGATGGAAACCCAGTTCTAAGCAAAGAAGGGAAAGCAGAAAGGTGGAAGGAGTATATAGAGGGCCTATACAAGGGCGATGTACTTGAGGACAATATTATGGAAATGGAAGAGGATGTAGATGAAGATGAAATGGAAGATATGATACTGCGTGAAGAGTTTGACAGAGCACTGAAAGACCTGAGTCGAAACAAGGCCCCCGGAGTAGACAATATTCCATTGGAACTACTGGCAGCCGTGGGAGAGCCAGTCCTGACAAAACTCTACCATCTGGTGAGCAAGATGTATGAAACAGGCGAAATACCCTCAGACTTCAAGAAGAATATAATAATTCCAATCCCAAAGAAAGCAGGTGTTGACAGATGTGAAAATTACCGAACTATCAGCTTAATAAGTCACAGCTGCAAAATACTAACACGAATTCTTTACAGATGAATGGAAAAACTGGTAGAGGCCAACCTCGGGGAAGATCAGTTTGGATTCCGTAGAAACACTGGAACACGTGAGGCAATACTGACCTTACGACTTATCTTAGAAGAAAGATTAAGGAAAGGCAAACCTATGTTTCTAGCATTTGTAGACTTAGAGAAAGCTTTTGACAATGTTGACTGGAATACTCTCTTTCAAATTCTAAAGGTGGCAGGGGTAAAATACAGGGAGCGAAAGGCTATTTACAATTTGTACAGAAACCAGATGGCAGTTATAAGAGTCGAGGGACATGAAAGGGAAGCAGTGGTTGGGAAGGGAGTAAGACAGGGTTGTAGCCTCTCCCCGATGTTGTATATCTGTATATTGAGCAAGCAGTAAAGGAAACAAAAGAAAAATTCGGAGTAGGTATTAAAATTCATGGAGAAGAAATAAAAACTTTGAGGTTCGCCGATGACATTGTAATTCTGTCAGAGACAGCAAAGGACTTGGAAGAGCAGTTGAATGGAATGGACAGTGTCTTGAAAGGAGGATATAAGATGAACATCAACAAAAGCAAAACAAGGATAATGGAATGTAATCTAATTAAGTCGGGTGATGCTGAGGGAATTAGATTAGGAAATGAGGCACTTAAAGTAGTAAAGGAGTTTTGCTATTTGGGGAGCAAAATAGCTGATGATGGTCGAGGTAGAGAGGATATAAAATGTAGGCTGGCAATGGCAAGGAAAGCGTTTCTGAAGAAGAGAAATTTGTTAACATCCAGTATTGATTTAAGTGTCAGGAAGTCATTTCTGAAAGTATTCGTATGGAGTGTAGCCATGTATGGAAGTGAAACATGGACGATAAATAGTTTGGACAAGAAGAGAATAGAAGCTTTCGAAATGTGGTGCTACAGAAGAATGCTGAAGATTAGATGGGTAGATCACGTAACTAATGAGGAAGTATTGAATAGGATTGGGGAGAAGAGAAGTTTGTGGCACAACTTGACCAGAAGAAGGGATCGGTTGGTAGGACATGTTCTGAGGCATCAAGGGATCACCAATTTAGTATTGTAGGGCAGCGTGGAGGGTAAAAATCATAGAGGGAGACCAAGAGATGAATACACTAAGCAGATTCAGAAGGATGTAGGTTGCAGTAGGTACTGGGAGATGAAAAAGCTTGCACAGGATAGAGTAGCATGGAGAGCTGCATCAAACCAGTCTCAGGACTGAAGACCACAACAACAACAACAACCTCGTACATGCACAAGCATCATTATGACAAACTTCATTCATATCTGTGTGGTTTCAATAGCCAAAGCAAATTACTACGATTAATTGTAACTTACTATGTAGAAATCGTGTACTTGACAGAATTTATACGGATGAGCATTTTTGAGAAGCCTTGGATCAAAATAAGTTATTTACTTACTGAAACAATGTACTGAGAAGGTATATTATTTAAATCTTTGAAAGGCAGTCTTCTGGTATTGTGCTTTATCCAGCGAACATGAACGTCAGGTCCAGGTGGGACATCACAGGTGAGTGTCGGAGAACTCCCAACGACAGCAACCTTCTTTCTTTCTACCTGAGCTGTCTTACCAGTATAGGTAAAATGTTCTGAAAATAAAATGTAAGGAACAAATCAGTATACTAAGAATAAATGTATGTAAAAGAGGTGTAGACTTTTGGGAACAGAAAGGATATGATTATCGCATCAACAGGAAGATTTGATAAAAAAAACTGTGCCTTTCCTTGTCCTCACAACAGGTGGGTCTCTAATGCTAGAGTATGAGTGACCCTTTCTCTTTAACCTTGCCCAGGCTGTCCATCTCTCCTCACCTAGGAAGAAACTAGTAGTTCTGTATCAACTATTCTGATATTTTGCCTTATGTAGGTAATTTCTTGCCAGCAGTTCTATCTCAAAGGAAATGATAATTAGCACAGGCTTCCTGATTTATCTCATTTCTCTACAAGTTAATCATACATCAGAAGCAAAATTATTGGGTGAGCAAGAAGTAACATTTTTTGACTTCAGTACAGACAAATGTATGAAAACGTGAACATGAAATTTGAAATTTTGCATCAAAAGATGTTTCTTGGATAATAAAGAAGAAAACAAAATAACAAATGAATTGGATGACTGTAAAACAATGATAAGTTACTCATAAATCAAAATCAAGAGAGTACATATTACAGGAAGGAAGTAGAATATATGGAATGATGCAGCACAGATGAAATATGAATGTCAGAAAAGGAGGAAAAGAACAAAAGCTGACTTAGTGGAAAAAAGTAAATAATGGCAGATTAGAATAGAAGAGGTGAGAGTCATCTGATGAGAGGAAGTGAGAAAGGAATAGTAAACAATGTGAAAAATATAAAAAAAATTCTTCCTCCTTGAGATTAAAAATACAAAATCTTGCTTCTGTCTACCCTCCATATTGTTCTCACTTGAAGGAGGAATTTACTACTCCATGGCTCAAGATTTAATGTTCATCTTGTGTGTGTGTACTTCAACTATGGTACAATATGAGTATTATGCAGTGTGATTAAAATTTGTCCTTGTCAAACAAATTAGACTCTTAAGACAAGGAAAATGACAACTGTGAGGCTGGAATTATCTGAATGGGACAGAAATTGGTAGATATGATGTACAATTGCAGCAAAACACATGATTACAATTTCAGAAAAATTGGATGTTATATTCAAGACAAAAAGCTTAACAAATTGATCAAGTCAATAACATATTGATCCATTTCTACCTGTTAGGGAAGCAGTTATTCAGCTTGTCACTGATTGATAGAATAGTTGGATATCCTCCTGAGGGATATCATACCAAATTATTTCCAATTAGCTCATTACGTGGTCAAAACATCAAGATGGTTGGAGGGCCCTGTCAATAATGCTCCAAACATTCTCAGTTGAGGAGAGATATGGTGATCTTTCTGGCCAAGGTACACTTTGGCAAGCACAAAGGTGAGCAGTAGAAATTATCTCGCTACATGTGAGCCTGGGACAGCTTGCCACGAAGGGCAACAAAACAAGGTGTAGAATGTTTTTGACATACCACTGTGCTTAAAGGGTGCTGCAGATAACAACCAAAGGGGTCTTGCTGTGAAAAGAAATGGCACCCCAGACGGTCACTCCTGGTTGTCAGAGCATACGGTGGGCGACAGTCAGGTTGGTATTCTACTACCATTCGGGGCTTCTCCAGGGATGTCTTTGACCTATAAACTACTTGACTGGAACAGAATTGTCTTCAGTGGTGAGTCCCACACTGAGTTGAGCCCTGCGACCAATGGAAATGTGTCTCGAGGTGCCCTGGGCAGTAGTGGGATACCAGCCTCACTGTCACCCACCGTGCAGCCCAACAACAGGACTTGTTCAGTTGTCATCTGCAGCACCCTTACAACACAGGATAGATGTCAAAGATATTCTACACCCTGTTTAGTTGCTCTTCATAGAAAGCCATTTTGGGCTTACATTTCTGCAAGATAATTCCCACCCGCACATGGCGAGAATGTCTACTGTCACTTGCCAAATCCTAGCTTGACCAGTAATCTCACTGGATCACTCCACAATTGAGAATATTTGGAGTATTATGAGCAGGGCCTTACAGCCAGCTTAGGATTTTGACAATCTAACATGCCATTTGGACAGGATTTGACATCATATCCCTTAGGAGGACATCCAATAACTCTGTCAATCAATGCCAAGCTGAATAACTGCTTGCACAAGGGCTAGGAACAGACCAATGTGTTAGTGATTTTCTCCATTTGTGAAACTCTTCTTCTTGAATAAATCATCTATTTTTTCTGAAATTGTAAACATTTGTCTGTTTGTGCATGTACATCACATCTACTGATTTCCGTGCCATTTGTATAATTTCTTCATGGCACATCACTTTTTTTGTCTTGGAGTTCATTTTCATATTTATTAGTTTGGTTATACTGTGTTAGTTAATTTGCCAAAATAATCTACAGACTGCTTACCGTCAATCACTTGTAGGTAGACACAGGTAAAAATGCTTCCAGTTTTGATGGTTGTGATGCACTCATACCAGCCCTCACTGTTGTGTGTTATGTTTGGAATAATCAGCAGATGTTGGCTGCCCCTAGGCTAAAAACCATTGATACATTAACAACCTCACTACTTTGTCTTATGTTTTAATTCTCTATCTTAATACAGGAACTGTCTATTTCAAAAATGCAAATAAAAAGAACATTTTCTAATAAAAATATTCCTTGAGCGTTTGTGTTTTAAACTCATAAAGAAATGTTGCACTATGGCAGATTTAAACTACTCTATATGCTTATATTGCACAGTCCTATACGCCACAATACACACATTAAATGTTTTACAAAAGGAAGCTTGATAAAACATTGCCTATTAACCTGGGAAGCAGTGTAAACACATGTAAAGGCAAACAAATATTATTTTTTTAATAACCATCTTAGTATTGTGATGCTCTTGGCTTGGGATTCTTTGTGCCTCACCTACGTAACTTCAGAGATCAAAACTCTAAGCATTTCTCCTCTACACCATTTGGATAATGGAGCGTAACTCCAAAATATTCAGACTCATTTATACTTGCTTTGTAAATAAAACCTCCTTCTCTGCTTGCTGCAGATGGTGGACACACAAACAAGCTTGTGAGACACATTTATATTTATGATTTAGAGTTTCTCCTTCATGTAGATTGGTAAAGGATATTATCATCTCCCATTATTGGATTAACATTTCAGTGTGGAATATTTTTCTATGAATAGATTTATCCTTACTGTATATCAGATGCCTGGGAACTGCTTATTGAAAAGTCCAGTCTAATTAAGGAACACAGATATTATAATTCATCACACAGTCATGTTAGCTTAGTACTGATGTGTTCCACTCAGAATTTCAGCGTCTCTTTTCAACTTTTTTAAATTTTTTATAATAACTGTCTTATTTTAACTGAAGAGCACTAACTCTGGTTTGACATAAGATATATGCTCTGTATGCACAACTGGAAATCACTTTTACAGATTGCCAATGAATGGTACTTACAGGTCGCTTTGTCCTTTGAAGCACAAAGAAAAAAGAAAAACTCTTATTCATGTTACTTATACATTTTGTTATTGATTATATATGAGAAATTATAAGTTTGAAAGTGTCTCATTGTTCTTTACTACAGTTTAACAAAAGAATAAAAAGAAATGATTACATATGATTTTAAACTCAACTGTTCACTTCACAGTGAAAAAGGAAAATTTAAAAACAATTAGACCAAAGTTACCAGCAAACATTGTTAATTTTCTCTTAAAAACTAATAATAATTTCCAGCAACAATATAAAGAAAATCTGTGCTATAACATATTTATCTCAAGAAGAGTATTATCTCAGCAAAAACATTTTTTTGAAAATATAATGTAATTGGGTAGACAAAAAAATCTATTCACACAGCAGCAGCAGAAAACACATTGTAATTAACTAAATGTGCAAGCTTCTGGAGACAGTGGCAACTTCTTCTGGCAGAAGGGCTGAAAGGCATATATGTGCACTGATCCTCATATTCTGTCTCTTGACACCTGCTTCTTTCTGGGAGGTACCCCCCAAAGGATTGTACGTCCCTGTTTCTGGATGGAATGCTACTCTATACCAGCCTCTTTTACAGTTTCAAATACAGCAATCTCTTGCACTTACCTGGCTAATCTGTAACCTATATCCCTCATCTGCCAATATCCACTACATCAGACTTCTCTCCTACAAAACCCTGCAGTTGTCTGCCTCTCATGTTTCCTTGGATGGTATCATCCACCAAGTCAAGTTCAAACTGCAACAACAGCCAAGAGCTCAACTGAAAAAGCTATCCTATTTTCACTTAAAGTACCTCAACAGTATTATTTCTCTTCCTGTTCCTCTCCAGCTTCCTAAACAGCCATCCCATCTACTACCACTCCTCCCTTACAAACTGAGTTTGGCTAACCTTCTTCATATATCCAGATTTCACCACTGCCTCCCAGAGCAGTGGTAACTCATGATCACAAGAACCAGCCACAACACTACAGTGTTCTCAACCTTCTACTTAAGGCACTCTCCCCATCTGAATTATCTGTGTTATCCAAGGGTGCTGCTTTGGTGAAGGACCTACTTCCCTTCATATGTAACATCAACTGGAAATATCACTGGGAAACTCAGTTCCAAAACGTTTCCAACAGCAGACTTGACACTGAACCCTGCCTTAAACAGTTTCAACCATGATCCCAACTTGATCCACCATCATTACCTCATAATCACCACTTGCAAGCCTTTCAAGAATTCCTAACAGCCTGCATTGCTCTACAATCCCATTCAGGTCCCTACAGCATGACCCTAACCTGTCCTCTGCAGATCTATAGGCTCTTTATTCCCTAAAAACTGATAACTCCATTATTATTCCCCCAACAGACAAGGTATCTACCATTGTAGTTCTTGACAGATGGGAGTATGTAAGTGAAGGTCTGGCCAACTGTCTGACACCTTGACATACACCTTCTGCCATCAAGATCCCATCCCTGTGATCCTAGAACTTCTTACTCCTCCCAAAACCAGGCACTCTCACTTACTATCTTCTTTCTAAGATCCATGAACTCAGCCACCCTGGCTGTCTCATTGTTGCTGGCATCAAAGCACCAACCGAACATATATCTGCCTTAGTTGATCAAAAACTGCAACCTATAGTAGAAGTACCTATATTAAAGACACTAACTGTTTTCTAAATTGAAATGACAATTAAAACACCTGGAGCCATGCCTTTTTCAGTTAATTTATTTATGCAGCCAGTTTCAGTGTTCCGTCACACCATCTTCAGGCTTCTTTACCAACATAAATTGGAAGGAATCCAGTCTTGCGTGCAGTCATAATAGAAATCAATGCAAAACATATCTATGGGCACTAGTTATTTAATATTGGCTCGTGTTGTGACTGCACTTGAATTGGATTCCTCCCAATTTACATCAGTCATGGGGCCTGGAGATGGTGTAATTAACACTGAGACTGGTTTCATAAATAAATTAAATGCAGAAGATGTGGCTGCAGGTGTTTTAATTTTCATGTCATAATGAACAGTCGAAGTACTTGTAACCATCTACTACAAGGATGGCCACATAAAGATTTCCTAGATTGTCTGAAATCTATGCCCGACCCTCCTCCACCACAAACCTTGATTGTCACTACTGATGCCACCTCCGTCTATACCAACATCCACCATGTACATGTTAGTTCTGCTGCTGAACATTATCTCAACCAGTGCCCACCAGATTCCAAATCTATGACACCCTTCCTGCTCACCTTAATCATCTTTATGCTTACAGACAACTTATGTTTGAGGATCAGACTTACAAACAAATCAGGGATGAGTCCATGGGAACTAGGATAGCTCCTGCCTATGCCAACCTTTTCATGGATTGCTTTGGAGGGGCTTTCCTGGGATCCATAAGCCTTCAGTCCCTGGTTTGCTGTAGATACATTGATGACATCTTTGCCATATGCACTCATGGTGAGGTTGACCTGTTAAAGTTCTTGGAATCTCCAACTACACACTCCCAATTAAATTCCCTACCCTCCTATCGCTGTGACTTTCCCTGTTGTAGGCTTGCCCTATGCATCCTACTGCCAGCTCCATAACTGGCAAAATGTATACTATCAAAGGGGGATCACCTGTGAAGCATCACATATTGTATGCTAGCTATTATGCAATCTCTGTTTGGTCTTCTACATTGGTATGACCACCACCGTGGTATCAGTTAGGATGAGTGGACATGGACAGAGCATGTGTACTGACAACACACAATATCCCGTTGCAGAGCATGCCCTACAGCATGATAGTTGTGGCCTCACTGTGTTTTTCACCACACACGCCATCTGGATTCTTCCTCTTGATGCCAGTTTCCCAGAACTCTGCAGGTGGAAACTGGTGTTACAACATGTCTTTGGTTCTCACCTCCCACTTGGCCTTAATTTATGTTGATTCCTTCAGTCTCTGCATTTTCTCTCAATAACCATTCCTTCCTTTGGTCCCGTTTATTTTCTGGCTGGTCTATTTTTCCCACCCTCATCTCTAGCATGTGTGAGGCACTTAGCTTTATTAACTCTTGCACAATGTTTTGTTAGTAAGCTCTGTCTTGATTTATACCCTATATTCAACCTTTCAGTTCTCAGGTTTCAAATATTATGGGGTATAGTCCCCAACAATCAGTCTTTCCTTCTCATTCTTCCTGGTAAGTGTCCCCCGATCCAGCATTCTGGGTGACTTTTCCACAATTCTCCTCATTTCATAAAACT
This sequence comes from Schistocerca piceifrons, assembly GCF_021461385.2. Lineage (NCBI taxonomy): Eukaryota > Metazoa > Arthropoda > Insecta > Orthoptera > Acrididae > Schistocerca > Schistocerca piceifrons. The sequence goes on from NC_060141.1 coordinate 26,441,213, forward strand.
CTTCAGTCCCTTTCCTTCATCCCTCTTCCTTCTTCTTCAACCCTTCTGCCAGAGGAAGGAGCCACTGTCTACAAAAGCTTGCACATTTCGTTACCTCTCTTGCACATTTTGTTAACTTTTATATGTTTTCTCCTGCTGCTGCTTGGCGAGAAGATTTTTTATCGTTCCACCTATTATTTTCAAGAAGAGTACTGTTTTTTTCTTGTAATATTGTGTACAACAATTCAGATAGCTTACCTGTGGTGGAAACACTGACTCTGAAGCACTATCAGTATTACTGCTTGGACAACTGGCTACACGTTGCCACAGAATGTGTGCTTGGTTATCCATGACAGGGACGCATTTCAGTTCAGTTGTTGTATTTACAGCAGCTGTTATGTTCTTGATGTAGTGAGGAAACTGCCTCCCAGAGTGTTTGTCTAAAATTTATTAAGAAAACACTTACAAAATGAGAAACAATCTAGCTATTTTTATAACTGAAATGTCACTTACAATCATAGATGCAGTTAACTTTGTTAAACTTATAAATAGTTCTTCACATTTATTCAATAGGAAAAAAAAAACAATATTTTGAAACAGACACATCCTCATACCAATAACTTCCACTATATGGGTGAAATTTATGCATCCATTTACATTGCAGACAATACAAGTGTAATTTCCAGAATCAGAAGCCTGCAACTTCTCAAGATTAATGGACCATCGTTTATATGTCACCTCCAAGTTGAGATCTAAACTCCCTCCATCTTTATACCATGTGATGTTTGGAGTTGGATCTCCTAGAAACACATGAAAAAGACATTCTTAGTGAAACTGAAATTGACTTCAAGACCAGTATTATACATAACTTAACAAAGCTATGTAGATAAGATTATGGAAATCAGTTTCTTTCCCTTCTCATAGTTAAATTAGAGAACAACATGTTTCTGATTCTTCTGCACATCTTGTCATGCAGTTATATTACTTCCTATCAACAAGTGTTTATGCCATTTTGTGTTACAAGAGGCTGATGCCGTCTGGTACAATTTCTCTAGCCTCCGACCAAATACAGTTCAAGACTGACTTGATTTCAGCTGTTGCTTTGATTTGGAATTCTTAGTTACTTTATTTCAACCTTTCCATCATTTATTAATTTTGCAATTTTTCAGAAGACTGAAAGTTCAATTCCAAAAGTGGGAGACAATCACAGCAACAACATATCGGATGCCTCAGTCTAGTTTCAGTTATCATAAAAATAATTTGTATTTAATATGTGAATTAAAACATAATTATTTATTTTTGGTTATTGACAGTTGCCAACTAGCTTGGTAAGTACTGAAAGAAAAAACACACAGAAGAACTGTGTGTGTCTCAGATTCATTGCACATGTTATAATTATTTTGATTTCTGTTACATTGTTCATCACTACAACTCTCTGTGGTTGTAAGTTTGTAATCCATGGCATAGTCTAACAGAAAAAGTCAACAGGAAAGTGGTTATGGAAACCTGTAATTAGTTGCAGATAGTATAAAATACTGGTATAAAATTTCATTCTCACTGTGTTATTACAGTTCATATAGGTTGTACATCCAACTTCTTACATTTAATTCCCGTAGATCAGCAGTCAAGTGACATAACTAATTAGGTTCTTCATGGCATTTTATTCTCAGTGTTACTAAAGCATTAACATAACTATGCATTTAATGGTTATAAATACTATATTATGACAGACAGACGGCTGAAAAATGTAGATAGTTCAAGATATGTGAGGAAGTATTTAAATAACAAGACAAATTGTGGATGAAAGTTAATATCAGGGACTATACCATCTGCTTGACATTTCAGATTGAGAGAACTGCCTGCTGCCTTTATGTTTAGAGGATGCATTTTGTTTGGTTTTGAGAACACTGGTGATTTTAAATATGTTGTAGAACCATAAAGTTTCTGCTCTTCTGACACATCTATATCTTGTAGAGATATATTGGTATCCACAGATGTGTCCACTTCTGAATCAGCAATAAGTGACATAGCTGAAACACAATATGATCACCTTCACACAAGAGAAAAAAGTTTTATAGGTGGCAAGCAAATTTTATGCAATTCTGAATGCCTTAAAATGTTAGACTACCATGAAATATATGGATGTATTATTGCCAAGCTATTATTCTAGTCTTTGTATTTTTATTACTATGTTTTTTATTAACATAAAATTAAAAACAATAATACAATGCCAACAAATTATGCAGAATACATACCATGATCTAATTGGAGCCAAATTGTTGTAACTGCTTGACAGTGCAGTGAGCAAGCTATACATGTGTACCAGCCAGCATCATCCACATTGATATCCTGAAGCTCTAGTAGCTGATGTGGGCCAAACTGCAATGATATACAGTGAATAAATGTATGAATTACTTTAATGAGAAATTTTTGACAGTAAAAAGAAGTCATGAAAACATACTACTTGCAGAGCATATGGTAGAATGTAATAATCCATGTTCTGATCACCACACTGAGTGACAGAAACAGTAGATGCAAAACAAATGCCTGTGTTAATAAGTTGGTGTAGTCATACGTTGAGTATTTACTTATTGCGTAAAAGTAGATCTACCTCCCAGTCAGTGTTTCAACTCAAAGACAGTGTGTCAAATAACAATTGCTGCAAGATTCATATAATTCATTCTGTGTTTTTGTTGTTAAAAAGTTTGCGTATGTTCACTTGAGAGCCAAAACTAAAACTTGGAAACTAATGTAAATAAAGAGACAAATATGCAGTAAACAACAATTTTAGCACAAACAAAAAGTATATGTATGAGAGCACCATGTTTTGAAAATTTCAGAAACTATACAAAAGAGAAGTAAATGCCAAGAGAAATAGTTTGACAAATGGATTCTAGTTAGTGGATTGTGACAGTATTTTTAAAAGGTTTGTTACTTACCTTGATAACATATTCATCAGGGATATTGTCCAGATCAATGCTAGGAATTTCATTTGTATCATGTTTTATCCAAGTAATATTACTTTCAGCTTCCTCTGGAACACCACAGTCAAGAACAGGTGAACTTCCTATAATAGCAACCTTTGTCTTTTGCATCCTCAAAGGTACCTCAGCATGGATAAAGCTACCTGCACAGAAATAAATATCTGTATTTAGTAGCTAACCATAACTGAATTAGTAAAATTAATATCAATTATCATGAAACATATATCTCTTGCATGCAGTGTTGTGTCTATCATCCATAATTTCCTCATATTCTTACTATAAATACATTATATAATGTAGACATTGCACCAGTGCCTCAGAAAATAAAAAGCATCAAGACATCTAGCGATTCTTGCATTATGAACTTTCCACTTTTATAGATGTTAGAGGAAATGATCATTTTTACAAGTAAAGTAAGAATCAGGTGTAGGTGCTCAAGTGCATGCTACAAAAATTCTAAATGCAAAAAGAAAGCTTTGTCTCAGAAAAAGCAATAACTTTAACAGAAGAAAAACAATAATTTCATGAAGATATTTTGGAAGACTGAAGAGGAAGTGTCACAGTAAACAAGTGAATTATGAAGGTTCTTGAATCAGTTCTTCCACAACAGTTTTCTTGCTGGTGTCACATAGCACACTTTCACTGAGTTGCATGGCTACATGCTTTCCCAAACAGCGTACAAACATGTGCTAGAGTATTGTGAAGAATGTCATTATGACTGCCTGTAGTTGTGTCGAAAGCTCAAATGCATAATGTAAAACAGCATTTCTGTTCATAATAAAAATACTCAGTGTCCCAGAACAATCTAAAGAATGGGTTAAGGAAACTAGAAAGATGTTCAAAATGTATTTATGAAAAATTCTTACACAAAATAAAAGATTCTGTCTGTCATGGTTAGTAGAATATTTCATATTTTGGACAAGATCGCCATATGGAGAAAGTTCTGGGCCTAATACAGAGGTAGCACGAATGCTGTCGAAGTACTAACTTTGGATGGTAGTGTTTTATGACGTTCGAAGATTTATGCGTAGTAATTTATTTGTCCAAATCATCAAGTTTTAACATTTTTTTGTGAAAAAATGGAAGTTCAAGCTGAGGAAAAGGTAAAAGGACGTGACTGGAGAGATTCAGAAAGCAATGATCTTCAAACCAAACAAAATGGGTACATAAGACTCATTTGGTGCGAAGTAGAGGTTGCAAGTGGTCCCTAACTGAGGGAAATAAACGGTAAGGTGACACTTTTTTTTTTTTAAGTGGTACATGATACGTGTCTGTTACTGCACATAAAGGGGTAAATGAATAATTTGTTTCTAAATCCATGGAGTCACGTACCTTCTACAGCATCTTCATCTGAAACATAGTCCACGGATTCGGCTGGGGTCCCGTGCTGAGTTCCCATGCCACTTGCACCGAGAATGCTCCCTGAGCCCTCGACAGGCATCAAGTCAGCTTTGCTTGTGGAGCTCTCTTGATTTAGGGACGCTCGCTTTGTATTTACAGCTTTTTGGCAGTTCATATCGTTGACTGCTACCGTAATGTTTTGCCATAATCTTCCATTGTCCGCTTCGAGATAGCAGCTGTACTTTGCAGCATCACTACACTTCACGGATTTTATGTTTAGCCTGAAACAAAAACGTTTGCTTGATTAGTATAAGTATTAACATACGACTTTGAGGAATATTTTCTAGGCAAGGCAACTGTTTGTTTTCTCACAAAATAATTGTTGGCCTTTAAAAATGCATTCTTACCATAGAAACGATGAGTACAGTAAGAAATTGTACCCAGTAGAACAGTTCATAATGGAATTGCTCATCCATGGTATACAGTCACTGTAAACAAACTTCTAAAGAAACAGAGTCTGCTCCATAATAGAAGTAAAACGAAGCGTAGTGCTAGAGATAGAACGAAACACGTTTGACTGTCAAGAGGGCAATGGGTGAAGCCTTAGGCGACTGCCGTACCACAATATTGTCTAATTATCTTTCATAAAATCCTAAGAAATTCTTGTCGTGCGTAAAGGCTATTAGAGGCACCAAAGCTAGTATTCAGTCTCTAGCGAAAGAGTCAGGAACTGAAAGTGAGAGTAGCAAAGCAAAAGCTGAAACGCTTAAATCCATTTTGAACTGTTCCTTTAAAAAGGAAAACCCAGGCGAACCGACCCAATTTCAGGTCTAATGAACTTACGTCAGGAAATGCATGGTTTCCAGGCTCGAGACCATTTATTCATTCCAGGCTCGAGACCATTTATTCAGTCATACATTGTTACAGAGACTGCAGTCTAATACGCGCTGTACCATGCAGTATGCGTGATTTCCTCCTAGACGATGGTACTGTTCCTCATACGTGATGTCCTAGCGACCTCTCCTGCCATAGTAGTTGGCAATGTCGTGTCCTATTCAGTTCTCTGGCTGACTCACCTTATAGTGGATCTGATACAGCGTTGTACACAGTGTTCCCGTATTCGAATTGAGAGCTTGCCGACGTGGTGTTTACTTACGCAAAGGCAAATGGCAACGGGCGGCAGTAAGGTTGTATCAGGATACCTATCCCCGCCGACGACAACCACAGCGTTCAATGTCTTCAAAAGTGTTTCGCCATTTGTCTGAGACAGGATGGTTTCAGGAAGCAGGAAATGTTCGGACTCTGGACTTGGAGGAAAATGTGATTAACACTGTAGCAGGCAGTTGGCCCACCAGTACAGTGTGAGCCGGACGTGTGGAACATTCTCCATGAGAACTGTTACTACCCTTATCATTCACAGCGTGTAGAAGGGTTACTAGTAATAGACTTTCCACATCTGCAGCAGTTTTGTCATTGGTTTCTTCACCAGGCAACCACGATTCCGGGATTTGTGTCATGCATGCTATTCGCAGATGAGGCCACCTTTATGCGGAGTGGTATCTTCAACTTTTGTAACAGTCATCTGTGGGATATATGAAGAACCCCCATGGTACGGTGACAGCGAATCATCAACATCGGTGCAGGGGGAATGTGTGGGCCGGAATAATTGGCGACAGTATTTTGGGAGCAGTCATTCTTCCACGTCGCCTAACAGGCCGGGAATATTGGCGTTTCTTGCGGGTGACTTTGCCTCCCCTGCTGGAAGAAGTGCCATTGATGATTTGCAGGGTTATGTGGCTGCTACGTGATGGTTGCTCGAGCCCACTTCGCCGTTAACGTCCAGACGCATCTGAGTCCTGTCTTACTTGGTGGGTGGGTCGGACGAGGGGGTCCAGTTGCGTGGCCTGCTGTGCGATTTGTTGTTATGGGGCCATCTCAGAAGTATCGTGTATGCAGAGCCCACTCCAGATGTGGAGACACTGGAGCAGAATATTTATGCTGCCTTTGACACTGGTCGAATGCAGCCACGCCGATGTGAACGCTTGAGGCAGAACATGCTACGGCACGGACGTGCATGTGTTGAGGCACATGGGAACCATTTTCAACACATACTGGAGCTGTGGCTGTGTTAGACGTGTCTGACCGCAGTCTCTGTAGCAATGTATGACTGAATCAATGGACTCTAGCATGGAAACTATGCATTTCCGGGCATAAGTTCATTAGACCTTTTTTGTTCCATATCCTCTCATCGATCAATGTAGAGTTTATACACGGTGGAAAAAATCACCTTGTATAAGTTAATGCAGATGATTAGGGAAAACAACCCTTTGGTGTTGCAATACAGTATCAGCGGTGAGCTGATTGACAAACTCACTGTGTTTAAATGACTATCCGTTACGTTGGAAAGTGATACGGCACGGAACGAGCACATAAGATTGGTGCTATGAAACGCAAATGGTCGACCTCGGTTTACAGGCAGAAACCTATTCGAAGTGTAGCTCCTCTACAGTACTGCTCGAGTAACTGAGATTCCCACTAGATCGGCTTAAAGGAATACAGCGAAGAACCTCAGAGGTGTGCTGCTATATTAGTGAAGGGGTACTTCGTACCTTGGTACACAGGGCACATGTCGTTTCTGACGCTGAGACTTTGCCAGCTGAACTGTCCCATCTTGAAGTTACATTTCGTCAAAATGGTCATAGTGATAGACAGATTGAACGTGCGTTGCGCTATCGACCAACTGTACATCGGGTGATTGATGATAATTCTGAGTCAACACCTAAGTCTACTGCCTTTTTGCCTTACGTAGGAAACACGTCCAATAAGATCGGTCGTATTTTACGGAAATACGATGTGAAATGTGTTTTCCGACCTCCATCTACAATTAAAGTGCTTTTGGGTTCCGTTAAGGATGATCTTGGACTGCGTAAGGCGGGTGTATATCGTATTCCTTGTAGCTGCGGCATGGCATATACTTGTCAAACTATCAGGACCGTGGAGGACAGATGTACTGAGCATAAACGGCACACACGATTACAGCAGCCAAATAGATCTGCTATTGCCGAACATTGCTTGGATACTGGTCACCCCATGTTATATAATAACACCGAGATATTGGCATGCACGTCCAGCTATTGGGACAGTGTCATTAGGGAAGCAGTTGAGATTAAATTAGCGAGCAACCTCGTTAACAGGGATGGAGGTTTCTGTTTAAACTCTGTTTGGAATCCGGCTCTCTCCCTTGTCAAAGAACAGAGGAACAGAGTCAATGCTGCCTCACCTGCGAATTCATAGTCTCACTATCGATAGCTCTGACTTTGGTCATCTTTGGTGGCACTAGAGTTCAGTGTGTGTGTGTGTGTGTGTGTGTGTGTGTGTGTGTGTTATCTTTCCTGCTTCTGTCCCAGAACCGAGGTATTAAATTTGCATGTACGCCGCCTGTCCGTTGCAGTTTGCCTTGAAATGGCGGGGTGTTCTCCCGCCGAAATATCGGCGGTCGCTGAAAGTGTTACCTGGCTGAATTCCCGGAAGTTATTTGAATGCTATATTAGTTACTGGTAGGTTCGATCAACACCAGAATATTACGGTAATGTTCCATAAACTCAAATGGGAGTCTCTGGAAGGAAGACAACCTTATTTTCTGGAAGTACTACTGAGAAAGTTTACAGAAGTGATATTAGCGAAGCACTGTAGAGCGACCGCACTGCCAGTAACATATGCGCTCGTCCGAAAGGATATCGATAGATATTTTTCCGTCATTCCATTTGCTAGTGCAACTGGAAGGGGAGTGACTAGTAGCAGTACAATTTACCCTCTGTCATGCACTGTACGGTGGCTTGAGGATTGTGTACGTAGACGTCGGTCATAACTGGCTCCATTTCTGCACGAATTCAAAAGAGCGCGCTGCTGCAGTGCATTGGTTTTGCTTTTGCTTACGTATCCGTGTTAGCAGTTTCTGGGTCAGGGCTTCAGGTGATAGGAACGGACAGCGTTTCACAAGATGATCTTTTGATCGGGAAAGGAATCGTTGCTTTCTGGTGAGACGCGAATGAAAGTTGAGGTCTGTTCTCAAAAAATGGTTCAAATGGCTCTGAGCACTATGGGACTTAACTGCTGTGGTCATCAGTCCCCTAGAACTTAGAACTACTTAAACCTAACTAACCTAGGGACATCACACACATCCATGCCCGAGGCAGGATTCGAACCTGCGACCGTAGCGGTCGCGCGGTTCCAGACTGTAGCGCATTTAACGGCTCGGCCACTCCGGCCGGCGGTCTGTTCTCGAGGGCGACTGCTAGCTGTCGATGCTCTGCAGGTCTTCCTTTATTTAGCCACAGTCTCCGTACAGGACAGCCCCACAGATATGAAAGCTTCCAACGCTGCAGTTAGGCGGTCATTCATTGTTCAACTAACCGCCGTTCAAATCTTTTTTAGGGTTTCGTACCTCAGTCGGTAAAAGCAGAACCCTAGGCTGCGGTCACAGTGGTGGATTGCGCCGACGACCGACATGAGCCGAAGTCGGCCGATCTTTTCAAATCTATACTCCACAATGAGCGCGGCCAAGGTGTAGGCAACCTCATCACCCGAACGTGTAGACTTCGGACGACAATCGGGGAAATTCAGATGAGTACAGTGATGGAATCAGCTGGTCCACACTGGGACGACAGCAGTACGACACCGATGCTTGTCTCTCTGGTACCGCCCGGCGCAGCGAGGAGTGCCGGTCGCGCCACGCAGCTCGTATCGTACGATACGCGGGGAGTGAAATTTCGAGTCATTCGATCTGCCTAAAAGAACTCTTTCATGTAGATTAAATAAAGCTAAATCCGTCCCTGGAGTTATTTTCTCAGCAGAGATTTTACTTTCCGCGTGAAAAAAATAAAAACGATTGTTTTGGTAACAAGTTTGCTTGTGTGGCCATCCTCCGCAGCAAGCATATAAACACTTGTTTTGCAAATCAAACGGCCTTTTACTGCTGCTAGTCACTTTATTTATCCCATACGTGTTTCGCCTTCTCCTGTTTTAAGGCATCATCAGTGGGATCTATAACGATACAGTTTTGTTAGTTGTAGATTATCAAACAGTTCACACATCGTAAGTAATTACTTTTTTTTACAAAAAATCGCGAAGTGAACTGTTTGATAATCTATAACTAACAAAACTGTATCGGTATAGGTCGCACTGATGATGCCTTAAAACAGGAGAAGGCGAAACGCGTATGGGATAAAATGGTTCAAATGGCTCTGAGCACTATGGGACTCAACTGCTGAGGTCATTAGTCCCCTAGAACGTAGAACTAGTTAAACCTAACTAACCTAAGGACATCACAAACATCCATGCCCGAGGCAGGATTCGAACCTGCGACCGTAGCGGTCTTGCGGTTCCAGACTGCAGCGCCTTTAACCGCACGGCCACTTCGGCCGGCGCGTATGGGATAAATAAAGTGACTAGCAGCAGGAAAAGGCAGTTTGATTTGCAAAACCACTGTTTTGGTAATCGCGCGTGTTCTCCGGTATGCAATCTTCTCATTCGATTTTAAAGGAACTAAAAAAAGAGTATCTTTCCGTATCTTACAGTCACGCATCACAACTTGATAATGAACTGGTTTTCTTTTCATTTTTGCCTATAGTTATTGCGATAGTTGAAAGTAAACTACGACAGCACAATTTTGAAAAATTTGCAGTGTAAAATGTACTCGCCGACAAGTTTACGTTTGGTGCATCTTACGACTTATATTGCTGCGTAAGAAATGTTTTCAACGCCGTAATGAAAGCCGCATCTCCTTGCAGTCTCGGGTAAATATGTGATACATTTTGGCATTTGGCCGCGACGAAACAAGGCACGCCACACTAGACGGTGCGGCAGCGCGCCGCGCCGCTGCCGTTTGTCGTCTGTTAAGACGCCTTTTTCTCACGAACGTGTCGAGGTACCTAGCTGAAATTAACGGCAAATTCTAAGGACAAGGGTCCCTTGGCGGTGTATAAAAAATTAAGGTTCTTAGTAAATGCAATACTAGCAAACTCTCTTATAGAAACGTAAATGTGATCTGTCTGTATACGTAATTTCGTTTGTACGCAATCCTCAGCGAGCGAGTCCTGTTCGCACTTGTCCGATTTTATTTCACCTCCTTTGACTGACACGGTATGCTTTCCGCATCGCTTTCGCAGGTTCGTCGAGTCAAATAAGCCAACTGACCGAAATTAGATCGTAAAAGTCAGTTACGCGGTATCGTTTTTCCTTCGGCGATACGCGTAAGTATGCGTTGTGTAGTTTAAAGAGAGGCGGTAGCTTCCGACAGGAAGTGAGCCACCTGATGGCGTAGGCGCGTGTCGTTATAAGTTAGAGGAGTTTTTTCTGCGGCATTTAAATGGGCGGAGGTAAACAGCGGCGAGGATTTAAACACGGCGTATGTAGGCCGCGCGCGGACAAAAAGCGTAAACACAGGAAGGAGGAAGAGAGGCGGGCTGGGCTCACCAGTGCCTGGCAATGGTGAGCCGCGGCAGCGCCGTGTGCAGGCGGCGGCCGTCGCGGAACCACAGCGGCGCCGCGGGCTGCGGCAGGGTCTGCTGCTGGTGCTGCTGCTGCTGCTGGTGGTGGTGGGAGCACTCGAGGCGCACCGTGTCTCCCAGCTGCACGCTCACCGCCGCGTGCTCCGACCCTGCAACACAGGAGAGCGAGCTGGCTGCAGGACCCACTTCTAGCTGCACGAAAAGAAAGCAAATAAAAAAACTGCGAAGCGACTAGTAATGGAACCGCTGTGAGGAGCACGGCCAGTTTTATGTAGGGGAAGTAGCATTTTCTGCTTGGGGAACATGCTCGAACGAGTTCCACAAGATTCAATAACGAAGTAGTTTCTTCTTCAGCTTTCTTGTGTAGAGGGTGAGGTATTTAAAACTGTTATCGGAAATAATTGGAAAACCACAAATCGGATTAAAAAACGTTGTAATAAAAGTAGTTCCTCTCTATGGAGGACATATAATGACACCAAACTCGCCCCCCCCCCCCCGTGCCCCACCCCCCAGGAGAGCGGGACGGGGAGTGAACTTTGAAATAGTAACACTCAGAGCACTGAAAGACCTAAGTATAAACAAGGCCCCGGTAGTAGACGACATTCCATTAGAACTACTGACAGCCTTGGGAGAGCCACTCCTGACAAAACGCTACCATCTGGTGAGCAAGATGTATGAGACAGGCGAAATTCCCTCGGACTTCAAGAAGAATATAATAATTCCAATCACAAAGAAAGCAGGTGTTGACAGATGTGAAAATTACCGAACTATCAGTTTAATAAGTCACAGCTGCAAAATACTAACGCGAATTCTTTACAGACGAATGGAAAAACTGATAGAAGTCGACCTCCGGGAAGATCAGTTTGCATTCCGTAGAAATGTAGGAATACATGAGGCAATACCGAACGTACGGTTATCTTAGAAGATAGGTTAACGAAAGGCAAGCGTACGTTTCTAGCATTTGTAGACCTAGAGAAAGCTGTTCACAATGTTCACTGGAATACTCTCTTTCAAATTCTGAAGGTCGTAGGGGTCAAATAGAGAGAGAGAAAGGCTGTCTACAATTTGTACAGAAACCAAATCGCTGTTATAAAAGTCGCGGGGCACGAAAGGGCAGCAATGGTTGAGAAGGGAGTGAGACAGCGTTGTAGCCTATCCCCGATATTATTCAATCCCTATATTGAGCAAGCGGTAAAACAAAAGAAAAATTCGGAGTAGGTATTAAAATCCATGGAGAGGAAATAAAAATGTCTCTGAGCACTATGGGACTTAACAGCTGTGGTCATCAGTCCCCTAGAACTCAGAACTACTTAAACCTAACTAACCTAAGGACATCACACACATCCATGCCCGAGGCAGGATTCGAACCTGCGACCGTAGCGGTCACGCGGTTCCAGACTGTAGCGCCTAGAACCACTCGGCCACTGCGGCCGGCGAAAGGAGGATATAAGATGAACATCAACAAAAGCAAAACGAGAATAATGGAATGCAGTCGAATTAAGTCGGGTGATGCTCAGGTAATTAGATTAGGAAATGAGACACTTAAAGTAGTAGACGAATTTTGCTATTTGGGGAGCAAAATAACTGATGATGTTCGAAGTAGAGACGACATAAAATGTAGACTGGTAATGGCAAGGAAACAGTTCCTGAAGAACAGAAATTTGCTAACACCGAGTATAGATTTAAGTGTCAGGAAGACTTTTCTGAAAGTATTTGTATGGAGTGTAGCCATGTATGGAAGTGAAACATGGACGATCAATAGTTTAGACAAGAAGCGACCATAGGTTTTCAAAATGTGGTGCTGCAGAAGAATGCTGAAGATTAGATGGGTAGATCACGTAACTAATGAGGAGGTACTGAACAGAATTGGGGAGAAGGGGAATTTGTGGCGCAACATGACTAGAGGAAGAGATCGGTTGGTAGGACATGTTCTGAGGCATCAAGGGATCACCAGTTTAGTATTGGAGAGAAACGCGGAGGGTGAAAATAGTAGAGAGGGACCAAGGCATGAATACACTAAACAGATTCAGAAGGATGTAGGTTGTAGTAGTTATTCGGAGATGAAGAAGTTTGCACAGGATAGAGTAGCATGGAGAGCTACGTCAAACCAGTCTCTGGACTGAAGAACACAACAACAACAACAACAACAACCCTTATTTTTGTTGCGGATTCGGATTCTTCTGGAAAGAGTACGTAACTTTTGTGTGTTTAGCAGGTTTTTCGTTGCGTGATAGATGGCGTTGTAATCGATAAAAATCAAAACTGATTAATAAGAGTTGAAAAATGATAATATCTCAAGAAATATACATCAGATTAGGCGGTTATGAAGGCAGTTACTCTAACATTTTTAATAACGAACCGGTATTTTATACCATAAAACTTGATTCTCTAGACAATAACACATTTGTTTGTCCACATTATTGGTGTAATTTTTTTCCTCCACTCACCAATAATGCATATTATGCCGATTCAGTTGGCAACAATTGGTAAAACTGATTCATCAGAGGAAAATAAATGTGAAACAAAATCGTCATAGGCCAGTAGTAGTTGTATCCACTAGCATAAGTCAGGCGGTTTCGAAAGTCGTTCTGTGTAGTTCTCCATGCAACGACGAGTGAAGTGGATGGAATCTGTGTTCATACAGTGAGCGCAGAGCACTTCTTTTTGAAATTTCTGAATCTCGTGTGATATGCTGAGAACTAATGTATTTGTACTATAAAAACCCCTATCTCACTAAACTTTTTTACAATAACTGCCTTTATAGCCTCCTGGGATTCTCATTTGATCTGTATTTGATGAGGTATTATCATTCTTCGATTGTTTTCATCCCATTCTGATTTTTGACGATTACAGGGCCATCTACGACGCAGAGACAAAAAATGTTAAGTACAAAGGCATTACGTATTTTTTCCGGAGAATTCGAATTAGAAATCAGACTTGACCCCCTCTCGTCCTCTGGAGCTGGGATAGGGGTGGAGTAGGTGTGATTGGATGTCCCATTGAGGCACGAAGAACCTTTTTTTAATCAGATTTGTAGTTTTCCAGATACAGTTTTAGTCGCCTAATCCTATAGTAGCTAAAAATGTTTTGAATGGCTCTTGCCACGTGCAACGGTTAATTCTTAGTTTGTTTTGGTATTACTGCACTATACTGACCTTAGGTCATTTTCAAGTAGCTAGACTAAGATCTGCGATGGCAGATGTTGCCAGTTCTTACGTAAACTACTCGTTTTCGAGGTTGATCCTCCTCGAAATTCAAATGGCTCTGAGCACTATGGGACTTAACATCTGAGGTCATCAGTCCCCTAGAACTTAGAATTACTTAAACCTAACTAACCTAATGACATCACACACATCCATGGTCGAGGCAGGATTCGAACCTGCGACCGTAGCGGTCGCGCGGTTACATACTGACACTAGCTGCAATGTCTCTAGATGACGATTGAGCAGTAAGAGACATTGACCACCGATTGGAACGAAAATGGTTCCCAATTTAAATTGTGCACTCTTGACCCTGTTTGCTAATTGTCATTCACGCTCCCGCGCTGCAGGTCACGTCAGTCTCTGGTACTCTGAAGTGACGCAATGAAATCCAGCAGGCAATCGGCTATACGCGGAGGGCCATCCGTCCTCTGGCTCGCCATCCACGTACATTGTTTACATATTTATTTTATTTATTTATTTCTCAAGTAAAGACCTTCTGCTTGTTGTTATATATAGCAGGTCGTACATTGCGTGTCTTTACATGTTATATCATACGAATTCAGTTTTATTACTAGTACATTTTGTTGTTGAAAATTTTACAAAAGGATAAAACGAAAAAAAAAATGTAATAAGTAGAAATGTATATACACAGTTTTGGTTAAACTTGTTGCTAGCTTAGGCAATGATGATAAATAATATGCATAATACTTTGTGGTTGTATTTTAAATTGAAATTAAAAGTGTATTTGATGAAAGAAACAAGAGATAGCAATGTGTTTAGATATGCTATAGCTGATGTAGCGACATGATATGGTGAGGCTGCAGTGTGAAGTGAGGTGAACAGCTGGTGCATCAGTCCGCCATTCATGAGCCGGCCTGAAAGAGGTGGTGGCGGGGGCGGCGGCGGCGGCGGTGGTGCTTCTCGTGCCGGTCGTCCCATTGAGGAGGCGGAGGCGGCGTCGCGGCGCACTGCCAGGGCACTCCCTCACCGCCCACGCCACGACAAGCAGATGGCTCCGGGACGCTTTAAGAGGACTCATATATATGAATCCGCGGCCACCGATCGTGTCGCAAGCTCTCGGCGTACGACGACCTCGCACCCTATGGTGTTCAGCGGAAGCCTCCGAGAGCCGCCCCACACGCGCTCGCGTTTCTCGTGGGCTGAGTAAGGGCAACTTGTTGGCTAGACGGCACAGTAATTGCGAGTATATCGTGCGTGGGGAGCCGACCAAACAAAGAGGCGGTGACGGTTTGAAACCCGTGCTGGGCCGAGAACGCGGCACTGACCCTCCGCGGAGCTTTTTCTGCCATTTCAGCCTATACGACAATTACGTTTTAATTACCGTTTCGGAAAAACTGAAGCTGTGTAGTAAGTTTATTGTTTGCAGGAAAATACCTGCAGTTGCGGTACACACTGAAATGTCTGCGCCACAGTAGTGTGGCAAGACGGTAGAGGTGCCAAAGCAAAACGCCACAGCCCAGGTGTTCCGCAGCTGCAGATATTTCCCTGCAAACAAACAGTAAATTAATTCGGTAGCTTCATCTTTTTCCGAGAAAGTAATTAAAAATTTACGATTACCCCTCGTGTGCGCTGCTAACGGACCATCTGCAACGTCTATCTCGCACTAAGAGCTCCATATAAGTTCCCTTGCTAGACCAACATCTCTGCGATTGAGGATGGAGTGGATGCAAGTTGCATACGTTGCCTCTCACGAGCTCCGATTACCTCCTGGCTTGTTGACCTTATTCAGCTGAATCCACATTACACCATTTAGCGCGTTCCGTTATGAAACCCCTTGCGTGGGGGGTCGTTGCTATTCTTTAACGCCATTGCTCATTGCTAGTCGGAGGCCAACTCTGACATTAACTTTAGCTCGAGGTATGTTACACACGGTATACGAGACCCACTTGTCTATGTATTGTGTAAATTGTTTCACGGCTGAGTACTGCTTGTCCATCGCATATCCTAGATATGGCATGCATCTCCTCTCGGAAATGATCGTAGTGTTGTTTTTCAACTTTTGCGCATCACTGTACAAATGCCACACACTGAAAGCGTACTTTGTATGACCAGCTACTGCACGAGGCAGAATGTTTCGTGCGACAGACGCTGATGCCGTCTGTGTCCGTAAATACAACAGTACTCTACCTGCAGACGGACTGTCCTTCATATTTAACGGTTGCGACTGCCTCCAGTGATGTTCCATGTCACTCCGTGGCACGACAACGGCGAGTATTTCTACGTTTTTGCATGCATTACCTCCTAACTGATTACGTCGAGGCTCAGCTGATAGTATTTGCACTTAATCATCTTAAGGCATTTGCGCATTTTGAACAGTTTCATGATTATGTTACACAAATGTGTCACCCGCGAACTCTTTACAGTTTTGTGAAATGATCACACTTTCCACTTTCCACTCTAATCATTGCTTTTTTTTTCAGTATTGGCCAATTTCAGCAATTTGCTGTTTTGAAGCGTTGGCTGTACTGCTTGCGTAGGAGTCAGTGTGGTATCCAGCCACTAGCACATGACGAGCAAACGTAAAACTTACGACAAGTAGTCAAGCGTGCTTGTCGTAAATTTTAAGTTTTCCCGCCGTTTGTTGATGGCTGGGTACATCGTTGACTTGTACTCGTGCACATGAGCTACCCCTAGAAAATCACCCCAATTGGCCGACAGTGGCAGTAAGTGATGATTACAGTCGAAAGCAGAACATGTTCTCATTTCATAAATTTTGTGCCGTTGTAGCGGCCAGAAGGAAAGTGACACTACAGTTTTCAAAGGACCAGGAGCAATGCTAACAACATCCTCTCAGCTTTGGACTTGTATTCGGCAAGAATGCACCCAACTGGTTTTAGATGTACATTGGTTTTCTTGAAGCACATCAAAGGAATGCCGGGTAGTTGTGGAGATCATTTACCCCCTCCGTCTGAATCAGTGGTCTGTCCGCCACGAAAAGGTCGTGGATAAGACGTCTATTTCTAGATTTCCTTTTGCAATTTCTGAACTCTACACGTGCTGCGGTTACCGAGGGAGCATCACTTCCGTCTGCAACGTCGCAGCTACATGGCAGGAGTACTGATGGGATATTCCTAGGAAATCTTCTCCTGGAGTGCAATTATCGAAAAAAGGTAACGAATTGTGCGGGCGCCGACGCAGCCCCACTCACGGGCCGGACTCCAGACGCAGCGCAGAGGGCGGCCGCGCCGGCTGGAGCGGAGCTCGGGCGCGCTGCCAGCCGGATTCTTCCTCTAATTCTGTCGCCGCTCGCCGGCCGCAGGTGTCCCGCCGGCCGCTCCGGAACTGCGAGCGTTCGCCCTGCGCGCGGAACCGCCAGCAAGCAGGCCAGAGGCTGGGCTCTCGGATTATACCGCCAGAAAGGATGCCACGGTCGTTTAGCTTGGCGGGGGAAAGAGATAAGGAGTACTACAGTACTCGGTGTCGTGTCACGAGGTACTTCCAGGGCCAAATGAGATTGTGGTCCGACGAAATGTAGCTCCCAATCTTTTGAAAGTAAGTTCACTGCGGTCTCCGGACATTATCCCGTCAATCAGCATCAGATAAACGATATTCTAGAAATTACGGAACAACTCTCTCTCTCCCCCCCCCCTCCCTTCACACACACACACACACACACACACACACACACACACACACACACACACACGTGTACCCTAATATTCAATCGATAAGACCTAGTTCTGAGACTCGAATCTAAAGATTTTAATTTAATTCAGTCGTAATTTTCCCAGTCGCTAAGAAGTTGAATATACGTTCATACAGTTTCAAATGTAGTGTGCCATAGGACCAAAACTGCACCAGAAAGCTTTCAGAGGTGACAGCATCGACAAAGCAAGAGAAAAATGTCAAGTAAACATGTGTTCTAAAACACGTATCTTAGACCCACGAGCACTTCCTCATCTTAGATACTGTGAAACAAATCTCTTCTACTGAAAGCTCTTTGCTTTCCGTATTTTCAGAGATGGCAATATGGACCAAAACAAGAAAAAAGAGACCAATAAACAAGGACTTTAAAGTGAATACCTTAAGAGCTGTGAGCTCCTGTTCAGTAGAAGAGATGTTTCACAGTAGCGAACATCAGCAAGTCCTCATAACTCTTAAGGAATGCGTTTTAGAGCCCATGTTTACTAGATATTTTTGTTGTTTTTGTCCATACTACCACCTCTGAAAGTTTGTAGATGGTTTACCCTGTTTGTTATATGCAACGTGACTTTTTGTTCGCCCTCTTTGTTGTATGGGACACGACTTTCTGATCAGCTTTGCAACCAACGTGCTTCTGGAGATACGTGGACGATACCTTCTTCGTATGGCCGCATGGACGTGATGCTCTTAACAGGTTTTTGGACCACTTCAACTGTCTTCATCCCCGTATCAAATTTACTATGGAGGTTGAAAATGATGGGATGCTTCCATTTTTAGACGTTATGGTTTATAAAAAACCAGATGGAACTTTGGGACACAGCGTTCACCGAAAGCCGACACATACAGATTTGTATCTGCACCCTAAGAGTTGTCATCCACCACACCAACGTAGTGGCGTCCTTAGGACTTTGGTACGGAGAGCATATGCCATTTCCGACGCAGACAGCTTAACCCAAGAACTTGAGCATTTGATGACTGTTTTTAAGGAAAATGGATACACCGAGAAACAGATTCGTCGGGCTATGGAATTTGGACCGTCTCCGGAGGTGTCCGAAGAGGAACATAGATCTGTGGCCTTTCTTCCTTATGCTGGAGGCTTATCGTTTAAAATTGGACGAATTTTAAGGAGTTTTAACATTAAGAGTGTGTTCCGTCCACCCTCTAAGATTAGGGCTCTGCTCGGCTCTGTGAAGGATGATTTGGGACTTAAGAAACCCGGGGTGTACAAAATCCCGTGTCAATGTGGGAAAGCTTACGTTGGCCGCTCTATTCGCACAGTGAATGACAGGTGTGTGGAACATCGCCGTCACACGAGGCTACAACAGCCGGAAAAATCGGCCGTAGCAGAACACTGCCTGAATGAGAGACATAAAATGAAATTTGAGGAAACTGATATAATTGCCAACATTTCCGGTTTTTGGAATAGTGTGTATAAAGAGGCGATCGAAATTAGGTTGGCTGATAATTTAATCAACAGGGACAATGGGTTTCCTCTTAGCAAAACGTGGAATCCTGTATTATCTCGCATCAAAACTGAACGTTCTTCGATGCGGCCTTGATTGCGATATATCGTTGCCAGCAGTGTTTCACTAAGGGCGGCGCCACCTCCCTGTTTTGGAAGTCAGAAACCGTGATGGGCGGCGCATGCGCCGTGTACTGAACGGTGGCCTATATAGGACGTCGAATTGCAATCTTGCGTCAGTTCTCAGCGGGACTCATCAGCAGAAGCAGCATTTCCTGAAGATGGCGAACAGTTGGATCGCCGAAATATCGAGTCAAGTTGATTTTAGGATCCGGCAGCAAACCCGAAAAGACTTTCAAGCCTGTATATGGACGCACCATTTGTTACACGAAGCTTCTTAGCTGTAACAGATATTTGTTGTCCACGGAGCACTAGGCATTGCAGTAAATTGGTTGTCGCACGTCGTAGCAGATGGCAGCGAGCCGGAAATTACGTGATTGGCGTCGTCCTCCGCGCCATAAACACTGAGGGGTGTCTCAATTCGCTGTGGACCACAGAAGTGCAGTCTCAACCTTCCATGGATAAAGCGGAGGCCAAACATTGGAACTACGTACTTTCTATTGTAAGTGCCAATGGAGTGCCACGGTTATGCAGAGGTGTAACTATATAACATCTTCCCCTATGTTGGCGCGATAGATGATATCTGCGATTTCGTAAGGCTTAGATTGGCCGCCGCACATGTCGGACAATATCTGTGTAAGGAACATGGTATTCTGTCTCTGGTCCATGGTGGGCAACACACGTGCCAAGAAAGTCGGAAATTTAATTTCATCTCGTACAATAGTCCCCTCCCACTCATTACACGATAACTTCCTTGTTGGGACGATATAGTTCTTCTATGTGTTTTATTATCTGGTACACCAAGTACTTGTTGGTATTACTGACTGCATGATTACGTTTGAAAAGCTACACTAACCGCGATTCTATCAGAGTAACGGTTGTGTCTTAATGAAGCCGTCGCAGGTACGAGAAAAGGATCAGTTTCGCGAGGCGAGAATTGAGGATACTCCCCAAAGTTGTCAAGAGGATTATGGATAAATTCCCTCGCCACTTAGGAAACAGTGTGGCTGCCTTATGGTCGTTTAAGTACAAGATAAAAAAGTCTCAGTTGAACTTCACCGCTTCTGATGGAAACATGCAAAACAATATTTTAATTTAACTCTGCCGGAACTTTCTGTGGGGATGCAAGAGAAAAGTAGGAGAAATACCACGTGGAATTAAATAACTCCTTACTGGTGTTATGAGAGTAACGATATAAAATGATACGCAACGCATTTAGACGGGTGCTATGAGATGGATATTGGATATTACCTTCCATCGAGACATTAGTCGTGAAACGTCTGGGTTTCCGGGGTAGTACTAAAGTACTGCGATTAGATTTACTCAGCAGATTGTATTTTGCCAAAATAGCTGTATGTGGCTCTATTCAGCGCAGTATTTGTGTGGTTCTGGGTGAGTAGGTAAACAAACATGGTAAACACGGGTGGCGACTCAGGTAACATACGGGGGGACGTCTATGGTTCAAATGGCTCTGAGCACTATGGGACTTAACATCTGTGATCATCAGTCCCCCAGAACTTAGAACTACTTAAACCTAACTAATCTAAGGACATCACACACATCCATGCCTGAGGCAGGATTCGAACCTGCGACCGTAGCGGTCACGAGGTTAGCCGCGCTGCTGCTACGGTCGCAGGTTTGAATCCTGCCTCGGGCATGGATGTGTGTGATGTCCTTAGGTTAGTTAGGTTTAAGTAGTTCTAAGTTTAGGGGACTGACGACCATAGCTGTTAAGTCCCATAGTGCTTAGAGCCATTTGAACCATTTTTGTCACGAGGTTCCAGACTGAAGCGCCTAGAACCGCACGGCCACACCGGCCGGCGGGGACGTCTATTTATGTCGCATCCAACTCACGTATCATCAGCAGATAAAGCAACGGAAGTTTAGGGATTAAGGTTCCATCGGCGTCGAAGACCTTAAGACGATTCGGGATTTGACAGAGGTGGGAAAGGAAACCAGCCTTGTCCTTGTTTGAGAAACCATTTTCAAACGGTTTAAACAAAGTGCAGAACAGAAATATAGTGATAAGTGAACGATGATATCGGTTACGTTTCATGAGCCAACAGACATCACACGTGCTCACTCCACGAGATATTGCAGACGACTTGGAACTGAATTGTGAACACAGGTTCAAATTTTTTACAGTATCTGGATTCCATACATATACCTACTAGTTCAGTAACTGAAGACTCGTTGGCCGCATTAGGGAGTACGTCGATTACGCCCAGTATGAACGGCCGGCGCGCCGTCCACTGTGTCACTGGAG
Organism: Schistocerca piceifrons; assembly: GCF_021461385.2. NCBI lineage: Eukaryota > Metazoa > Arthropoda > Insecta > Orthoptera > Acrididae > Schistocerca > Schistocerca piceifrons. The sequence continues at coordinate 26,462,740 of NC_060141.1, forward strand.
GTGACGTCACGCGCTCCTGGGCGCCCCGTCAGGGTGAGGAAGGGCGGCCGGCCGCGGCTATTCCTGGCGAACGCCGCGCCGCATCTGGCCGGCCTTTGGGCCAGGTGCCGCCCGTTCTCAGGCGTGTTTACTCACTGGCGCAGACACAGCCGGCAAGTAGTTTCACGCTACTACTGGCTCTGACCGTGCGGCCGTTGTTTTCAGTTCATAAAATGTAGCATCGCATTCAACTTCACGCCACGCTGAGGTCACGCGTTGTCAAAAGATCTTCGCGTAGAAGATACGGAGGGGTATTCAATGAGTAAACACTTTTTTTCTCAGCCAATTCTGGGGTCGAAAAACTTTTAATATTTTTTACGCCGTATTTAAACATTTCCGCGTCATCAGATACACATTCCAGTGATCCCACGGAATATGGCAGCGTCTTCAAAATGGCGTTTGGAACTGACGTACGTTCCGAGCAGAGAGCAGCCATTTAATTTCTTTCGGCAGAAAACCAGACCGTCGCAAATATTTACAGCCGTTTACAGATACACTACCGACACCGGCCAGTTGATGAATGCACGGCAACTTACTGAGTAGCTTCCATGGTAGCAGAGCCAGCTATAGAGGACAAAAGTGTGAGGGAAGACAGACTGGAATACATCCATCAAATAATTGAGGGCGTATGTTTGCAAGTGCTACTCTGAGATGAAAACGTTGCCAAAGGAGGGGAATTCGTGGTGGGCAGTCAGGAGAGAGATGACTTAAGAAACGTTGCTTGGCGAAGCGTTTATCATCAACAGCACAAGGAGAAGGAACTCTGTCTGGCCCAGAGAGAAAGAATATACACACAGAAGCTGTGGCACATAATTTAACTCTCCCTGCGGTGCCACGCCGTACTATTAGTAGTCATGCTTTGTGTAGGCATTCTGCGGTCGAGAGAGAATGTATATACAGTGTTAGTGCGCTATACTCAGAGGCAATATTGTTTCTGCGTAAAATTGCAAATGCTAACAGTTCAAAGTTATTGTGTAATTTTCTTGCACATTACGTTGTACCGTGCCCCTTTCTTTTACCTACACTGTACGTGGCGGAGGCTTGTTCAATTTGCTTCACTCCAGTCACTGGGTTGCCTCTCTGTCGTCTTCTACTCCGCCGACCGTTCACATTAGCGTGACCATCGTCCATGTTCGACGTCGACGTCCAGTAACCACTGACAACGGCTGGTGGCAGCACTAGCAGTGGAGGGCATATAAAGCATGTCGGGGGGACGCGGCAAACAGTGCAGTTGTTGTAATGCGGAAGCGGAGCGAGTTATCTGACGTCCAAAAGGGGTTGATCATCGGCTTCCGGGCCAAGGGTGGAAGCATTTCCGGAACGGACAAATTTGTAAGCAGTTCGTTTGTTGCCGCGGTTAAAATATACGGTGCATGGCAAAACGGCGCTGTCCAAAATCGGCGCCGAGGCAGCTGTCGTGCACCAACATATGCGACAGGGGCGAACGGCGACTGCGGAGAGGCGTGTGGGGGAATAGGCGTGCAGATGTTGGGCAACAGACCACCTGGATGAACCAAGTGGCTCCTCAGCGCACCTTTTAGCGAGCGTTGCTGTGTATGGGCCTTCGCAGCAGGCACCCGTGCTGTTCGTCGACGAACAAGGCTGGAATTTGCACGCCAGTACAGCTACTGGACGTCCACTGAGTGCCGATAGGTCGCCTTTTCAGACGAATTGCGTTTTACGCACCATCGGACAGACGGCCGTTGGCGTGTACGTCGTGAAACGTCTGAAACGAAACGCCCTGCAACAATCGTCGGAAGGGTCCAGGCCTGAGTGATCTCGTCATTCTGGGAAGCACAGTGGACCAGCACAAGTACGCATCTATCCTCGGGGACCATGCTGATCCCCACATTGTTTTTCTCAGCACGATGGCATCTACCAGCAGGACCGTCCAATGTGTCGCGCAGCTCGCAGTGTGCGTGTGCTTGCTTCGAAGAGCATCGTTCTCCCCTGGCCAAAGGACCCGATCAACAATCTGTGGGACCACCACGTTGGGGCCGTTCGCCCACGGCACTGGAGTCGGCATGGATCCACATCTTCCAGAACCTCACTGACTCTCTTCCTGCTCGTCTCGCACACTGGGAAACGTCGTTATTCAGGCTTCTCGCAGGTGGTCACAGTAATGTGACCACACCTGCCGCGGCAGCTATTACGTTTGGGATATTGCTCTCTGTAACAGAGAATGTAGCTGATATTGGAACAATGTTAAATAGACGTATTGCTTCCTGCACTGCGTCATTTAACTAATCACAAGCTTAAGACTGTAGCATACATACCAAAAAGGACTGAGAAGGGATATTGAAGTATACATGGGCAGTACGAGTGGTCACAGGTCGCGTCTCAGAGATGCTGAAGGAACTGAACTGGCAAACGCCTGAAGGTAGACGCCAACTTTTCCGCGTAAGCCTACTTACCAAGTTTCAAGAACAACCTTTATGTGAGGAACCGAGAATTATGCTACAGTGTTCTATGTTTCGCTGTGATAGGGACCGTAAAGTGAAGATTAAACTACCTACAGTGGGGATAGAGGGACTTAAAGCGTCATTCTCCCCACGCTTCGTACGCAGATGGAAGGGGAAGAAGCTGTGATAACTGGTACGATTGCGTGCATTTCATAGTGGTGAGCAGATTATCGGTATAGAAGTAGACAGTTGTCATATAGGAGGGAAAGTAGCAAAACTGATTTACAGTATATTCAGAGGTTTGGTAATCCATTGTCACATATGTGACAACGAAAGAACGAGGGGAATGAAACCTCTGATACTACACTAGACTTTCACAACTGAATAACTGAAAAAATCCATATAATGTGGACAGCAACGACACACTTAAGCAGCGAAGTGCCAGGATTATTCATCTTTTAGAAAGAGGAAATCGATGTAATTGAACGTATGGGGTGACGATTATACGACACGAAGGTGCACATTAACCAATATGTTTGCACTTTGGCTCAGTCTATTGACAGACTGGAAAGACATTCTTTCTTTTCGAAGCTACAAGCTTGGAGAAAGCGAACAAGTGCAGTCTGATTAATAGTTGGTCCCAGGACACCGCGTTCCATTATCAGTTGCAGCGCCATGCTGCAAGTGGTCAATAAAAGCCTGAGGTTCACGGAGGTCGCGAAGAAACGAATGAGAGCATTGCGGAGACGGTTAACAGTCTACACGTCCTGAGCAATGCCGGTGGGACTACGCGGTAGGGCACGGTCGGTCTGGAGATTTTAGATGCAGAGCTGCGAAAATTAATGATCGCATTGTGAGATCGTACCTGCAGCACATTTAATGTGATATCCAACAGTGAGTCTGTCAATCAAGTCAACGAGTCTGCAGCCAGTGGGTGTTTCCTTTTGCATTGTCTCATTGCCGAGCAATGCAAAGCAGTAACAAACGACACAGTAAACGCAAAAATATTCTCTTGACGCTTTCGCAGCATTGGCCGGCGCGGCATATCGAGAGTAGCTCCATATAGTAGCCGAAAACAATAAACGAGCGCCAGAGTACTAGGGAGAGGTAGGTCTCGTGTGGACTTGTTGCCTTGTCACAGTCGAATCTGAAACTCCTTATGTTCTCTTCTTTGATGATCTCCAATCTATTCCCTTCTTCTTCTTCTTCATTTTCTTTCCCCTCCTACTTCAAACTCCCTTCCTGATTTTATTTTCGTTCGCTGTAAAACTGTATTTGCGAAGGAAACGGCTGCCGTACCATAGGTATACCTCGAGCGATGGACATGCTCAATGTGCTGGAGGTGGGAAACAACACTTCTGAGCTGCCAAAACTAGTAGTGTATGTGCGTAACGCCGCCTTCAGTATTCCTCGATCCCTCCTTATCCGCCAGCTATCTTCCTCTGTAGTCAATCTCCGGCCGCCGTCGCACTGTCGTGACGGCTGCAGATGAGTGCTGTGGCGGGGCTAATACTTTGGGAGTGTTGGTGGCACGCTAGGTGCTGACCAGCGCTGCGTCTGGTCACGGGCGAGGCGCGTCGCGCGGGCCTCTGGACAGAGACGGCTGCAGCAGCAGCAGCGGCCCTTTGTGTGGACTGCCTGCCATCCCGCCCGCCGCCTTGTTTCGCGGCGCGCTAATGCGCCGTTCATCAGCTGCTGGCGGCGGCCCAGCGCTATTGTCCCGCTGCCGGCTCTCCGTCCACCTGCTGCTCCTAGCCGCACGCTTTTAATTCATTACGTCACACCTGGCTATCACTGCCTCACACCTGCTTCCCAAAAGCGAGCCACACGAGACTGGCATCACAACTGTTTTTATTTTGCTGCCATTTTCGACTGGATTATAGCCTCTCAGTAAACAAAACTTAACACGTAGCTCTAGCGATATTCTCTCTCTCTCTCTTTCTCTCTCTCGCACGAACACACACACACACACATACACACACACAGCGAGAGATGGAGAGAGAGAGAGAGAGAGAGAGAAACGGTGAGGCGGGGCACTGCGTAACGCTTTCAACGGTATGGGTATCGGTCTCTTCGTTTACTGTCGCAGTGTGGTATCATTTAATTCGTTTTGTTATTTTTATGATCTCCTAATTGGTACACAGCTGCGATATAAAGTTACATATTTTCATCCTATTGTGAAACTGTTATGTCTTAAAAAGCTATTTCAGTTTATAAATTACACTACTGGCCATTAAAATTGTTACACCACGAAGATGACGTGCTACGGACGCGAAATTTAACAGACAGAAAGAAGATGCTGTGATATGCAAATGATTAGCTTTACAGAGGATTCACACAGATTTCTCATACAAAAACAGCAGTTGACAGGCGTTGCCTGGTAAAACGTTGTTGTGATGCCTCGTGTAAGGAGGAGAAATGCGTACCATCACGTTTCCGACTTTAATAAAGGTCGCGTTGTAGCCTATCGTGATTGCGGTTTATCGTATCGCGACATTGCTGCTCGCGTTGGTCGAGATCCAATGACTGTTAGCAGAATATGGAATCGGTGGGTTCAGCAGGGTAATACGGAACGCCGTGCTGGATCCCAACGGCCTCGTATCACTAGCAGACTCGAGATAACAGGCATCTTATCCGCACGGCTGTAACGGATCGTGCAGCCACGTCTCGATCCCTGAGTCAACAGATGGGGACGTTTGCAAGACAACAACCATCTACACGAACAGTTCGACGACGTTTGCAGCAGCATGGACCAACAGCTCGGAGGCCATGGCTGCGGTTACCCCTGACGCTACATCACAGACAGGAGCGCCTGCGATGGTGTACTCAACGACGAACCTGGGAACACGAATGGCAAAACGTCGTTTTTTCGGATGAATCCAGGTTCTGTTAACAGAATCATGATGGTCGCATCCGTGTTTGGCGACATCGCGGTGAACGCACATTGGAAGCGTGTATCCGTCATCGCCATACTGGCGTATCACACGGCGCGATGGTATGGGGTGCCATTGGTTACACGTCTCGGTGACCTCTTGTTCGGACTGACGGCACTTTGAACAGTGGACGTTACAATTCAGATGTGTTACGACCCGTGGCTCTACCCTTCATTCGATCCCTGCGAAACCCTACATTTCAGCAGGATAATGCACGACCGCATGTTGCTGGTCCTGTACGGGCCTTTCTGGATAAAGAAAATGTTCGACAGCTGCTCTGGCCAGCACATTCTCGAGATCTCTCACCAATTGAAAACGTCTGGTCAATGGTGGCCGAGCACCTTGCTCATCACAATATGCCAGTCACTACTCTTGAAGAACTGTGGCATCGTGTTGAAGCTGCATGGACAGCTGTACCTGTACACGCCATCCAAACTCTGTTTGACTCAATACCCAGGCGTATAAAGGCCGTTATTACGGGCAGAGGTGGTTGTTCTGCGTACTGATTTCTCAGGATCTGTGCACCCAAATTAAGTGAAAATGTAATCACATGCCAGTTCTAGTATAATATATTTGTCCAATGAATACCCATTTATGATTTGCATTTCTTCTTGGTGTAGCAATTTTCATGGCCAGTAGTGTAGTTGTCAGCGTGTGTAGTACTGGAATGTATTGATTTGTTTCCTTGTTTTGTAGCACTTGATAATGAGACAACGCAGCCCCTAAATTTGTTGTAGTAAATACATCACACGCTTGACAACTGGTTCGCAACGTCCTCAGTACACGCACTACTCCCCCTGCCCCCGTCTCCGCAGACTGCCCGCGGACAGGCGGTGTCGGAACTGGGCGAGGTAACTAGTTGCGCGCGCACCTCCGCCGCTGCGACGCCACGTGCGGACGCGTGCAGGGGGCGGGCCGGCCGTGTTGACGCGCGCCGAAGGAAGCGTCCGTCGGCGGGCGGCGGTCGCGGACAATGGCCGCCTTCTGACGACGCCAGCGCGGAAGTTTGGACACGCGGTCGCCACATGGCCGCGCGCCCCGCACACGTGTAAACGCTGCTCTGCGCCCTCCTCTCTCTCGCCTCTCTCTTTTTTACCGTTCTCAGCTTGCGCGCGTGAACCAACACGTAAGCAAACAACGAGCGATATAGGTTTTTCGTTGCCGTATGAAGCCTTTAAATACCCGACGGACCAGTCATCTTAAGACACTTGATTCTTAAGGGCCACACACACGGGCGACCGACCACTTCGTAGATCGCACGTGTGTGGGCAAATCGCAGCGACCCATCTCTGATGGCAGGGAATCCCCACGCAGTCTGATGGGCCGCGTGCGATTTGTTCTTGCAACGTGGCTGCCTGGCTGATTACAGGCGATGTGTGGCAATATGGCTGCACTTGTCTCTCTGGTTGAGCGCAGTTGTAGACTTTTTCTTTGTTTCGCTGCGCTCACGTTGAGTAAGAACTTCAGTTAGATTTTATAGTTATTCAGGTACCACTAACTATCCTCTGAAGCGAAGTCGACCCCAGAGTTGCCATATACATTAAGAGCTAATACAAAATGCACCTTCCCATTTCGCAGTGATTAGCATTTTGAAGCTTGTGTTCTATGTAACGGGACATCCTCCTCTAGCATTACTTTTCCTTAACAGTAGTTGTCGATACCACTATTATTTTTCGAATTTTGGGCAGGTCAGTGTTATGTCAGTTGATTTTCTGAAAACTTTCAAACAATTTTTCACACAGTATGTTACATTTCAAGTTAAAATTTATGAAAATGGATTACTTTATACAATGTTTTAATTTCAATGTTATAATCGATAAGTACTAGTTCTGAATGTACAGTTAAAACTATTTTTTTAGAAACATTAGAAATTAGGAACTATTGGCACACTTAAAATTTCTGTTATTAATTACGCAATACTGTACTGGTTACTATGTTTATTTCTTGATACATTTATGAAATAATAATCGAAAGTAATAATGTAACATAAACTATTAGAAATTCATATGTTAAGAAAATTTGTAAACCCTTTGGAATATGATTATTTCCGCAGAGCGAGAGAGTCGTAAGCATGCCTCTGATGTGATCTGACGTATTTTTGTATATCTGAGCGAACAATGTTATTTCGGCATTGTTAATGTGAAAAATAAAAACACTGTATGATATACTAAACTGCGAGAAAACGGATTTACGAAAAAAACACAAATTCTGTAACAACAATCTTCAAAATTATTTAGATCAATCCAACCGTCAGTACCTAAAATGTGACATTTTCAGCTCCAAGAATCAGACCCCTAGACAAGAAGAACTGGAGCCAACTCTACATGAAAAGCTAAGTAAACTAGAAAGTTTATTGTAATCTTCGCTCTTCTCAAATCTTCATAAAAGTCTAATGTGGACAACAGATGGAATTAGGAAGGAGGGGGGAGATTGTATCTGGAAGCAGAGTTGATGAGAAGTCCGTAATAATAGCCGCGATACGATGAGCACAGTATGATGATTTTCAGTTATTTGTGAAGTGATTTCACGTATTATTAAAGTTTTAACTTATGAACAGACTGACATACGTACTGTAACGTTATGGAGGACATCTTAATTTAAATTTTAAGGGCAAATCTATTCTACACATACACTCAAGTGCCTTGTCATTTCGTATATTGTAACTCTCCCTCATACAATTTATAACAAGAGCTATGGTAACCAATTGTGCTGCTACTGACAAATCTCTATAGACGCTACAAGACTGGAAACAAATTGCAGCTGAACTGCAGGAATAATGCATAAAAAAGGAATTGAGGACTAAAAAACGGAAAACAAGTTGTATTAGGACACTGGAGAGATGTGCACATCCCACTTGGCGTCAGTGTAAAATGTAATCTATTATATAAAGCGACCTACAGTTCCCAAGAAAAGCTTTTCAAAACTAGTTTAATAAATTACAATTCTCGTTTATTCTAATTTTTTTCAAGTATTCGTGGGACACAGTAATCAACTGTTACTGCTCCTAAACACAGCAGTTCACTTTCCATAGCACAACTTCCAGACGCAGTGGTGTTCGTAATACTGACTGAAGCTGCTTGGCCAATCGCTCGCTTGTGCATTGTCGAGGCGAGCGACCGACTGCACTCGATATCGCATTTAGGGCAACCTGTACTGCAGCCAGCCTCATGCCGCATGACTCGCCATCGAATCGTGGTGTGACGACTGCTGACTCTGTTGTAGCCCTGTTTCTCTCTCTCTCCCTCCCTCGCCTCCTTCTCTCCCCCCCCCCCCCAACCTATACGCCAGCCACACATCCAAGCTCGGTTTAAGGCCCAAGAGAGTCGAGCGGCCGCTTGGGGAGCCAAACTGATGGGAGCGCCCAAATGCTAAATTTGTATACTTTGTGCATCTCAATTAGTAGCGATAACTGAGACGGCTAAAAGTATACAATAACGGAAGCAAAAACGATCCAGCAAGCCGGGCCCCCAAAAAAATGGTTCAAATGGCTCTGAGCACTATGGGACTCAACATCTTAGGTCATAAGTCCCCTAGAACTTAGAACTACTTAAACCTAACTAACCTAAGGACATCACACACATCCATGCCCGAGGCAGGATTCGAACCTGCGACCGTAGCAGTCCCGCGGTTCCAGACTGCATCGCCAGAGCCGCACGGCCACCGCGGCCGGCCCCTGGGCCCCCAAACGAGCTGTTAATGAATTACCTGAGAAATTGGGGCTGCGAGCCGCCACTGACTTCAGTACCAAATACTGTCCTAGTTAGTAGAAACGTAAACTTTTCGATCAAGTCGCCATTTGATTGGGCTCAATATTTCACCCAAGACTTACCTTAACAAGAGATACAATATTACGTAAACATGTTACCACTCACAATTTCCGTCCCATGTTTTGGCCTCACATGACTTCAGTAACGCAAAATTTTGTGTTTTCGTTTCCAGTTGCGTGTATAAAAATACTGATCATGTTCATCAGTTGTAAACAACTTTTGTGGCAAGTTATCAGAAACTGAACTGCTTACGGATGAGTTCTTCACATCTAACGATGACTTACGCGGCTCAACAGTGTATTTTGTTTAAAACGTCAGTATTATATTGTATCATGTATTTTGTACGAGTATTTCCGTCCCACTTTTTCCGATAGAAAGTGAAATAATTAGTAAATTATAGAATTGTTAAGGTCCTTTATCAAACTAGAAGAAAAGAAACTTTACGTTTCCATTTTTTGATTCAGACTAATAGATAGCACATTTTTATTGAAGCTATTTGTCTAGTTATTTCTGCTTCCAATAAAAGCTTTTAAAGATTTTAGGAATTATCTTAAATTGAAACTGTTTCTTCTGCTAATTTTTAGCACTGAAATAAGATTGACAAAGTTATTAATACCGCAGCGAAATGCCTAAGAGCTACATTTTTTTTTTTTAAATGCCCGTTTCCGTTATCACTTGCACGCCCGTCCGCTGCGGGGTCTCGAAGCTACCTGCTCGGCCTTAAAACGGCGCTAATCTTACCTGCAAGCACATCCACTTCTGCACGTGGGTTACAAGGTCTCCCGACAGGGAGCAGATTATACTGGACGGTCTGACCCGCCCAGTTTGGAAGCTGCCACTAGATGGCGGTTGGAGTGAGTTGCAGAGTCCAAACAAATGAAATGTTCAATGTGTGTGAAATCTTATGGTACTTAACTACGAAGGTCATCAGTCCCTAAGCTTACACACAACTTAACCTAAATTACCCCAAGGACAAATACACACACCCATGCCCGAGGGAGGACTCGAACCTCCGCCGGGACCAGCCGCACAGTCCATGACTGCAGCGCCCTAGACTGCTCGGTTAATCCCACGCTGCGCAGAGTCCAAACACCTGACTTAGATTTATTTATAAAGTTCTCACCAATAATCCAAGGAAAGGTAACTAGTGCCTGTGAGGGAGGCGGTGGGGAGCAAATGACAAACGGAAAAAAAGTGTTCAACTGACGCTGCAGACAACATACACATAAACAGGAGCAAACTGGTTAGGTTTCCAATTCCGATGTGAGGTACACGTTACGTAAATTAGCACTAAACGGGGTAGACATAAAAAAGACAGGTAACACACCTCACGCCTTTCATTGTAAGCTTAAGTTTACCAGACAAAAGAACAGTAGTCGCTTTCGAACTCCATTAATAATGTACTGTAGATCTGGTAACAGACTCTCCACCACTACGTAAATTATGGCAGTCATGCCGTGTGATTGTGAAAGTGGGTCCTAGTGAATGAGCGCAGCAAGTCTAGTCCACGGCGAGACGTGACAATAATGACCTCAAAGAGCTATCGTGTATGGACGTGCCAATGACCACGTCGTAAATAAAGTTGCCTGATTTGTTGCTGAATCGTAGCGGATTGTCCAACGACCCTACAAGGAACAGTGTACCACTCGCAGCGACGTAATACGGTGTAATAACAGAGGTCTTAAAAATATCTTAGCCGACAAAAAGTGAAGAGCCATGTCTCGCTCTGTCAGTGTCAATCGATTTCAATAAAGTTCGACGTCACAGTTGCGCCTGGTAGGTTTGTTACACGCAATATGCATCACAGTATGGATCAAAGGGTTGCATACCAGCCAGGGGCCACCCTGGACCTCTCACTCTTTCGTGACAGCTGTGTTACTCTAACGAAGTCGAGAGAACAGAGTTATCTGTCAGTAAAACGCATAACGTATCTGATCTCGAATACTCTCTCTCTCTCTCTCTCTCACACACACACACACACACACACACACACACACACACACACACACACACAAGATGCTACAGCTGCTGTCAGAAACTGCTGCTTACTGTCAAGGACGCCGTTCTTGTCATTGTCTTTTTCTATCTGAACTACCTCTTTCTTTCCATCTTCCTAAGTCTGTTGTTTGTTTACCGTCAGATGAAACATCGAAAGAGTTTTCTACATTAAAGCATCTCGGCTGTGCAAAGTAGGTGTAATGTCGGAACGAAAAAACATTTGTTCGGCTTTATCAGTAAAACAGCACATTTTAGATTTTGGGTCAAGATAACATAGATGACCATGTTCCAGTAAAAGTTTATATTGATATTAAGACGCGTGAAAGGACTGTTGGTAACATTGCAGAGGTGAGTATTACACATTCACAGACACATACAACATTATACGCTAAGTATTACCTAGAGAAATGTACATATCATCCATCACATGCTAATGCCACTTCAGCTTTTTGGTGTCTTGTTTGGGTCTCAGCTCGGCTTTTAAACAATATTGGGATCATATAAGTTACAGACTCCTGTGAGATTCACGTGAAACTTCATTATATGTCACATGTGCACAGATAACTAAAGTGACGTAATTAGCGAGGAAACACGACGCTCTTGTTTGGACATTGTGTAGCTCTCATATTAATCCCGATTGATGACGATGTGTTTTGTGAGCAACTTCGTTTGTGGAGGTGTTACATTTGCTTAAGATTCTTCCAGTACATGACAGCCTGGCATCTACTTTTCCTACAGTTTATTTTAGATGCTCACTGCGCTGTAGCTCGCTCTCGATAGTCACTCTGAAATATTTTAAGGTATTTACTGTTTGGAGTGATACGTCGCCAACAGTGAAATGGAAGACTAGTCGAGTTCTTCGCCTATTTACGCACAATACGATACGTTTGTTTACATTCAGGGTCAACTGTCAGACGCTGCACCAATCATCGACCCTCTGAAAGCATCCCTGCGATTCACTACCTCATCGTCTGGGACGAGTATCAGGCAGCTTCCGGCACTATTCACTATTAGATATAAATGTATACAGTGACTGTCGTATCATTCTGCGTTGGATACTCTTGAAGTTAGCTTTCCATCTGTTCATTTTGTTGCATAAGGAGCGACGTGTTGTGTTCTGTCTGTATGGAAGTCTTGAATCCTGTCGCAAAACTGGTCCGATACTCGGCGAGCTCATGTTTTTTCAGTAAACGATAGTGCATGAAACTCCTTCCTGAATCGCCGATGTCTTCGGATCACGCGAACGAACAGAGCGAGCTGAGTTTCGCAAGATCTCGGTTTGTGTAATCCATGTTGATTTTTATCAAGAAGATTTTCGTTCAAAACAAGAAAAAAAAATTTTCAAATAACTTCCGGGAATTCAGCCAGGTAACACTTTCAGCGACCGCCGATATTTCGGCGGGAGAACACCTCGCCATTTTCAAGGCAAACTGCAACGGACAGGCGGCGTACATGCAAATGTAATACCTCAGTTCTCGGACCGAAGCAGGAAAGATAACACACACACACACACACACACTGAACACTAGTGCCACCAAAGATGACCAAAGTCAGAGCTATCGATAGTGAGACTATGAATTCGCAGGTGAGGCAGCATTGACTCTGTTCCTCTGTTTTTTGACAAGGGAGAGAGCCGGATTCCAAACAGAGTTTAAACAGAAACCTCCATCCCTGTTAACGATGTTGCTGGCTAATTTAATCTCAACTGCCTCCCTAATAACACTGTCCCAATAGCTGGACGTGCATGCCAATATCTCGGTGTTATTATATAACATGGGGTGACCAGTATCCAAGGATGATCTTGGACTGCATAAGGCGGGTGTATATCGTATTCCTTGTAGCTGCGGCATGGCATATACTTGTCAAACTATCAGGACCGTGGAGGACAGATGTACTGAGCATAAACGGCACACACGATTACAGCAGCCAAATAGATCTGCTATTGCCGAACATTGCTTGGATACTGGTCACCCCATGTTATATAATAACACCGAGATATTGGCATGCACGTCCAGCTATTGGGACAGTGTTATTAGGGAGGCAGTTGAGATTAAATTAGCCAGCAACCTCGTTAACAGGGATGGAGGTTTCTATTTAAACTCTGTTTGGTATCCGGCTTTCTCCCTTGTCAAAAAGCAGAGGAACAGAGTCAATGCTGCCTCACCTGCGAATTCATAGTCTCACTATCGATAGCTCTGACTTTGGTCATCTTTGGTGGCACTAGTGTTCAGTGTGTGTGTGTGTGTGTGTGTGTGTGTGTGTGTTATCTTTCCTGCTTCTGTCCGAGAACCGAGGTATTAAATTTGTATGTACGCCACCTGTCCGTTGCAGTTTGCCTTGAAAATGGCGAGGTGTTCTCCGGCCGAAATATCGGTGGTCGCTGAAAGTGTTACCTGGCTGAATTCCCGGAAGTTATTTGAAAGTTGTATACGCCAGGAGAAACTCAGGTCTCACAAAGAAAAGAAAAGTTCTACAACAGATTGGCTCCGGCAATATGAGGTCTATAATCATGTGACCGGCTTGCTTTGAGAACCGCAGGCTGACTGATTTGTCCGGAGAGTGTTGGAGTCTGGTCAGCAGAGACTTCCCACCGCGCCTCGCCGCAGAAGAACCAGCGGCCGGCTCCCGGGGGAGACACCGCTGACGGACACAGAGCTGAGGCGGTGGCGAGGCGGACAGCGGAGAGCGACGCGCCGCCCGTCACTCACTCACTGTCTGTGTGTGCGGGGAGGGGAAGGGGGGGGGGGTATAGGGCTTTTCATCACGCGGGCATCGCGCCTCAACACACAAATAAATAGCGCAGTCTGCGCCCGCCGCCCGCCGCAGCCGCGGCCGCCCGGTCGGCAGGCAGTCGGCGCTGCCGGACAAATCTCCTAAATAAATACGGCGCGCACTCCTAAATAAACCGCTGCCGGGCAGTAGCGTTCCTCGCACGACCTCTAAGTGTCGTATTACGGCGGCAGCATTCCGGCCTCGTAAGGCGGCGTGCTCTGACCGATGTGACGAAGAGTTATCGCATTCTGCGCGTCGGCATTGCGAAACAGAGGCTGCAGACATCAGACATGTTACGTCTAACTCGTGCGCAAGCAAAACTGCAGTACAATGTTCGGAGTACATGAAAGGGAAATGGTAGTTGAGAAGGGAGTGAGACAGAGTAGTATGCGGACTCCAGCGTTATTGAGTCTGTGCACTGACGAAGCAGTGAAGGGGACGAAGGCGAAATTTCGAAACGGAATTAAAGTTCAAGGAGGATGTATAGAAACTTTATGGCCCTCCGATGACATTGCAATTCTGCCAGAGACGGGAAAGGACAAGTGTGCCGTTATTCAAGATATTCTGTCTGTCGTACAGGAACCCTTGTTCAAAAATGGTTCAAATGGCTCTGAGCACTACGCGACTTAACTTCTGAGGTCATCAGTCGCCTAGAACTTAGAACTAGTTAAACCTAACTAACCTAAGGATATCACACACATCCATGCCCGAGGCAGGATTCGAACCTGCGACCGTAGCGGTCGCGCGGTTCCAGACTGAAGCGGCTAGAACCGCTCGGCCACAGCGGCCGGCTGGAACCCTTGTCTTCTATCGGCTATTTACGTCTTAGGAGTGGAAATTTTTATAAAGATGCGACTTTACCGTTTTGTGACAGTTGAGCTAGTCTCGCCTCGATCACTGGTATAGCATATGTAGTACACTACAAACGGTTCATTGAACGTAGAAGAAAATTCAGTCAATGATTTTGCTATAGGTGATAGAATGCAAATGAATTAGCTGAATTATTTCGTAGTCAAATTAAATATGAGCAATTAATTTTGCAATCCACTAGTTTATCTTGAAAACTCTTGTTCTCCTCTTGTACCTGCACACATTTGAGACTCTTATACATTTCCTATCAGTTAGTCCATCTGCAGGGGGGCCCCACACATGTTGCAACAAACTTGGAGAGGCTGTAGAGCGAGTCTTGAGGAACAAATCTAGGACAGGAAACCATGTCCGCATACGTCATCCAACAACACCACAGAGCGTCGAAGTTATAGGTACCGGCTTCTGTCACTAGACCGCCCCTTCGGCAGCGAATGTGACTTTGTACTCTGACGGAATATAGGTGGACCGCCTCGCAGTGTTGCTAGTCATTCAGTGATAGCGACTGATTCCCAAGATCGCCACTGCAGAAGATGGAGCAAGCTGCTGCGTAGAAAGGCCTTGTCTTCTATGAATGCGATGCGCTGTTGCCTCGCCGGACGACGAATTCGCACACGGTTTTCCACTTGCAGTTTATTTTTGTCCTGTAAACCGAAAAGCGTAGGAGATTTTAGAGGGTTACAGAAGAAAAATAAACTGCGGATGGAAACCGTGTCCGAAACCGTCGTCCAGCTACGCGCAGAGCACCGCTTTCATAGGAAACAAGGCCTTTCTACTCAGCAATCAGTCGCGTTCATCGAATAACAAACAACCTTGCGAGACGTTCCGCCTACGGTTTGTGGCTAGCGTACAACGTCACGTTTGCTACCGAAGGAGTGGCCTCGTAGAATGCGTATTTGCCTATAACTTCGACGATCTGTGGCGCCGTTGTATGACGTTTACTGACACGGGGTCCTGTCCTCCATTTGTTTCTCAAGACACCCTCTACAGCCTCTCACAATCTTAATTATTTTCAGCCATAATGGCTATGTTTGTGCACCGTGACTGTGTGGGATAATTATTTATTTCAAGTTTCTGCTACCAGTAACTTTTTATTTTATGCTTAATCTAACATAATGCAACGCGTTTCGAACATGTTCTGTTCATCTTCAGGCGTTTATACATACATACATAGCCGGCCGTAGTGGCCGAGCGGTTCTAGGCGCTACTGTCTGGAAGCGCGCGACCGCTACGGTCGCAGGTTCCAATCCTGCCTTGGGCATGAATGTGTGTGCTGTCCTTAGGTTAGTCAGGTTTAAGTAGTTCTAAGTTCTAGGGGACTGATGACCTCAGCAGTTAAGTCCCATAGTGCTCAGAGCCATTTGGACATACATATAGGGAAATGTTACTTAAAAATAAACAGTCTTAAACTAGATTAATCTAGAAGTCTTTGTCCATTCTTTTTTACTGTAGTTGCTGGTGTGGCATTTCGGGGGAAGGAGGGGGGCACTTTATGGCTAGAAATCGAAGTCAGTGATGTCTTCTGCTGGTTTTCTTCCTTACAAGGAAAATGCCATACCAGGAGCTACAGTAAAAAAGAATGGACAAAGAGTTCTAGATTAATCTAGTTTAAGACTCTTTATTTTTAAGTAACATTTCTCTATATGTATGTATATATGTATGTATGTATAAAGGCCTGAAGATGAACAGAACATGTTCGAAACACGTTGCATTATGTTCGATTAAGCATAAAATAAAAAGTGACTGGTAGCAGAAACTTGAAATAAATAACTCTCACAATCTGTCGCAACATTTGTCGAGCACTGTTTACCCACGACCTATCTCTACCGACTACCTCTGCAGTGTGAGAATTCTTGTGATTCATTTGTCTCCTATTTTCTTATGTACCTCCCCATTCCATCTGCATATCTTAATCGATGCCATCCCTCTTTTAAGTGGTTTCCTCTGGTTGTAAGGCAGTTGACGGAACTGGAAACCCCGTCACAGCCGGCCGGTGTGGCCGTGCGGTTCTAGCCGCTTCAGTCTGGAACCGCGTGACCGCTACGGTCACAGGTTCGAATCCTGTCTCGGGCATGGATGTGTGTGATGTCCTTAGGTTAGTTAGGTTTAAGTAATTCTAAGTTCTAGGGGACTGATGACCACACATGTTAAATTCCATAGTGCTCAGAGTCATTTAAACCATTTTGAAACCCCGTCGCAGACGTTGAGAAACATTCCTAACTGGGTTCTCGCTCCGCCCCACTGCCAGACCGACTGATGTTTGGCTGACAAATCCCTGACTGTATCGTGGGTAATTACTGGAACAGGCAGCTCTCGAGCTGAGCTCTAGGAATGCACAATTTCTCAGTTGTTTTCTCAAGAAAGAAATTTAATTCTGAGATAGAGAGTGTCCAGTATTGTGAGCGGACACGACTAGGCGTCTGAACTGAGCCGCAGCCTCGGCACCACTTAGGGACAGCGGCCCGCTCGGTGGGGATTAGCGCGGCCGGCGTGCGGCTGGGCGACTTAATGGGCGGCCCAGAGCCCAGCGGCTACGCCGGCGCCCTCTGTTAATTGAGCCGGTGCGGCACAGAGCGCGCCCTCATCTGGCCGGCCACGCGCCATTACCGTATCGGGCCGTGCCATCTGGGCCGCACAAAGACGCGGCCTCTCAGCCCTCCTCCGCTCCCCACCAGGGGCTCCGGCCAGGGCGGCCAGCCGCCCCCACCCTACACCTCTCTGCTCTCTCCCTCTGTCCGTCTGCTCGGCGTGCGCTGCAACCGACTAAGCTGTAAGTCCCCAACCGACGTAGAGTGTGCGGCATAGTTATGCTAAAGATTTTTCTGTGTTTCCGTAAACAGGCTAGGCTTTCAGAAATGTTCCCTCCAGAAGGTACACGTAGTCTGCAGACGAAAATTTCACTTTCACAACCGTGTTTTATATTCAGTTCCATCAGTTACACTACTGGCCATTAAAATTGCTACACCAAGAAGAAATGCTGATCTTAAACGCGTATTCATTGGACAAATATATTATACTAGAACTGACATGTGAGTACATTTTCACGCACATTCATACGCCTGAGCATTGAGTCAAACAGAGCTTGGATGGCGTGTACGGGTACAGCTGCCCATGCAGCTTCAACACGATACCACAGTTCATCAACAGTAGTGACTGGCGTATTGTGACGAGGTAGTTGCTCGGCCACCACTGACTAGACGTTTTCAGTTGGTGAGAGATCTGGAGAATGTGCTGGCCAGGGCAGCAAAACACTTTCTGTATCCAGAAAGGCCCGTACAGGACCTGCAACATGCGGTCGTGCATTATCCTGCTGAAATGTAGGATTTCGCAGGGATCGAATGAAGGGTAGAGCCGCGGGTCGTAACACATCTGAAATGTAACGTCCACTGTTCAAAGTGCCGTCAAGAAATGACCGAGACGTGTAACCAGTGGCACCCAATACCATCACGCCGGGTGATACGGCAGTATGGCAATGACGAATACACGCTTCCAATGTGCGTTCACCGCGATGTCGCCAAACACGAATGCGACCATCATGATGCTGTAATGAGAACCTGGATTCATCCGAAAAAATGACATTTTGCCGTTCGTGCAGCCAGGTTCGTCGTCGAGTACACCATCGCAGGCGCTCCTGTCTGTGATGCAGCGTCAAGGGTAACCGCAGCCATGGTCTCCGAGCTGATAGTCCATGCTGCTGCAAACCTCGTGCAGATGGTTGTTATCTTTCAAACGTCCCCGTCTGTTGACTCAGGGATCGAGACGCCATGCGGATAAGACGCCATGCGGATAAGATGCCTGTCATCTCCACTTCTAGTGATGCGAGGCCTTTGGGATCTGGCACGGCGTTCTGTATTACCCTCCTGAACCCCCCGATTCCATATTCTGCTAACAGTCATTGGATCTCGACCAACACGAGCAGCAATGTCGCGATACGGTAAACCGCAATCGCGATAGGCTACAATCCGACCTTTATCAAAGTCGGAAACGTGATGGTACGCATTCACAACAACGTTTCATCGGGCAACGCCGGTCAACTGCTGTTTGTGTATGAGAAATCGGTTGGAAACTTTCCTCATGTCAGCACATTGTAGGTGTCGCCACCGGTGCCAACCTTGTGTGAATGCTCTGAAAGGCTAATCAATTGCATATCACAGCATCTTCTTTCTGTCGGTTAAATTTAGCGTCTGTAGCACGTCATCTTCGTGGTGTAGCAATTTTAATGGCCGGTAGTGTATTAACGTCGAAGTTTGTTGTGCATAGGAACTGCCTCTGGAACCGACTGCGGCCAGAGCAAGTGGCCGCAGACAGACACTGGAACGAGGAGTCGCACAGGAGACCCCCTGCCCCGTGTCGCTGGTACGCAGCGGACACATACGACGACACATGTGCTACACTTGCTGGACGATATTCACCAATTAGCGCTCCCAGTCATGCCCAGATGACTATTTGCAGTGTCTGCGTTTTACGATGCAGGCCTACTATGCTACGTCCTTCAGATGTGCATGAGTGCCCAGACAGGCTGCGACAGTAATAACCAAGTCACTCCCTGAGCGGGAATCACAGCAGCAGCTGTGCGAGTGCAGGAAGTGCGCACTCGCTGATGTACGGAAGTTTGGGTCGACGCTTTAGATATACACGGTAACCGGACTTGTATGCATCTTAGTCACTACGGGAAGTCACACCTGCGTGATCAAGCGGTGGGAGAGTTTCGTCATGACCCTTTGCTGCGGTATGTGCCCCTTTTTATTTTCCGTCTTAAATGGGCAAAAATCTTCGGCTGTCTTTGTTTCCAGTCCAGCGCACAATGCAGCGCCGATGACTGGTGGTATCGATTGCACCCTTCGATTTCGTTTCATGCCTATCTCACTCACAAACTTTTTTTTCTTTTGCTACGTCTATAACTACATGTTAAGTTCTGTCAATCCACTCTGAACAGCTAGCCCCCCCCCCTCCCCCCTCTCCAATTTGAGGCCACATGTGCACTCCTCAGTTTCAGTTTTTTTTCATGAAAAAAACTGGTTAAGGCGATCGCTCGTGTAAAGCGGGAAATCGTGTTTCGAGTCCCGAATAAACTGTGCAGCTGAAGTCTGACTGTGCTGTCAGTCCCCAGCCCACAGGAAATGCGGGGTTTCAAAGATACAACCTTCTTCCGCTTCGTTCACTACAGGAACTTTTCGTGCATTTTGAGACCAACGTCCACTAAGCTGAACCGCTTCATGAAATTCTTATAATGTAATCATTTTTCACATGATTTCGTGACCTGTAAGTTCTTCCAATGTGTCGTTTGTGGGTCACAGAAAAGTAGCGACAGCTCTGCAAATATTGTTTTGCGTTAAGAAATGCAGGGGCTACTTAACTTTTCGATAACTTTCAGCAATTTTTTTTATCGTTTGATTTATTTCCCTTACTTATCGATAAGTCGTCCTATATACACAAAGGGAAGCTTTTCAATTGTGCTGCTTCACAATACTCCTAGATATTAGATGGGAAGATCGAGTTACTAAGGAGGACATATTAAATATACTCGAGAAGAGAAGAAATTTATGCCGCAATTTGACCTGAAGGAGGAATCGGTTGCTAGCACACATACAAAGGCATCGAGATATGTTTAGACTGGCAATCGATGCAAATGTGAGGGAAATCAATGCTGCTCCAATCCCCTGGTGCACATCAGGTTTTTGGGACGTTTCCCTCGTTTACAAGGCAAATCTCGAAACCGGAAATGTTCTCCTTAGTTTTGCTAATTGAAACTTTTATACCTCACTTCCACCTCACCTTGTGTTTGCCTGAAAAGAAGTTGACTCTACTGTGGGTCCAATTCGAATACTCCGT
Organism: Schistocerca piceifrons; assembly: GCF_021461385.2. NCBI lineage: Eukaryota > Metazoa > Arthropoda > Insecta > Orthoptera > Acrididae > Schistocerca > Schistocerca piceifrons. Next base: position 26,483,350 of record NC_060141.1, read on the forward strand.
ACTACCTTTGAGAGAATAAAATGGAAGAAACGTACAAAAGATTATTTTAGAGAATTTTCTTAACAGGGCTTTACCTACTAAGACTTTGGTTTGTTTTGCGCTTTTTATAACTAATGCAAAGGATTATTTCTTGATGCTGTGATGTTACTCCGCCCTTTCAGTGGCTTAGTTACAAATATAGAATAACTGTACACTGACACAGGATGTAGCGTGCCCTACCGACCATGTTTACTATTAACTCACAATGACGCTGCTATCTTCTGCACAACTCCGTTGGCAGTTGCAGACGATACTGGTATGTTACTTATACGTTTTGACGTGATAAGCTGCTTCTGTTCCTTTCCGTTCGGAAATTACGTCATTGCACAAGCGTATGATACGCTACAGCTGGTGTCCTATCATATCTTTATTAGATTCTGGAGACGACTCTCTACCGGAACCGTTGTGCAGACTGTAGTTACTGACACGGACGTCTGCTTATTGCAGTAACGGACGTGTACCACCGGCTGACTCTGCACAGGGAGCGCCGCCTGCCTTGCTACTTGCCGCTGCCTCCTCCCCCCCCCCCCCCCCCCCCCCTCGACTGCTGACACCCGTCCCAGCCCGGCAGCCCACTTAGCGTCCAGATTGGGCGCCCGCCCAGACCGCTTTTTCCGTCCCCGCCAGACAATTGTCGAGCACCGGGCGACTGCAGTTAACTTTTTGTACCAGTGGCAGGTCGCTTCCGAAAGCCACTTGTCTCACCGGGGGGAAATCTCTCTCGCTGTTCGCCTCCGCTCCGAGAACAGCGTGATTCACAGTGATGAGGTTATAATTTTATTAGCTTCTATATTTTATGAAACGACACCATTAGCTCGGCATTAAAGGCATATAATTATCTCTCGCTTTTATATTACACGACATGACAGATTAAAAAACGGATTAACGAATGCCTGCAGTTGATGAAGAGCTGTCTCCTTGAAAATGTGGTAATATCCTAACTTCACGAACAGACGAGAAATGATTTAGTAGATAGTGTCGGAAGTTCCACGCGGCTTTTCGCGGATGATGCTGTAGTATACAGAGAAGTTGCAGCATTAGAAAATTGCAGTGAAATGCAGGAACATCTGCAGCGGATAGGCGTGGCAACTGACCCTTAACATAGACAAATGTAATGTATTGCGAATACATTGGAAGAAGGAGCCTTTACTGTATGATTATATCATAGCGGAACAAACACTGGTAGCAGTTACTTCTGTAAAATATCTGGGAGTATGCGTACGGAACGATTTGAAGTGGAATGATCATATAAAATTAATTGTTGGTAAGGCAGGCGCCAGGTTGAGGTTCGTTGGGAGAGTCCTTAGAAAATGTAGTCCATCAACAAAGGAGGTGGCTTACAAAACACTCGTTCGACCTATACTTGAGTATTGCTCATCAGTGTGGGATGCGTGCCAGGTCGGGTTGACAGAGGAGATAGAGAAGATCCAAAGAAGAGCGGCGCGTTTCGTCACAGGGTTATTTGGTAACCATGATAGCGTTACAGAGATGTTTAACAAACACAAGTGGCAGACTCTGCAAGAGAGGCGCTCTGCATCGCGGTGTAGCTTGCTCGCCAAGCTTCAAGAGGGTGCGTTTCTGGATGAGGTATCGAATATATTGCTTCCCCCTATTTATACCTCCCCAGGAGATCACGAATGTAAAATCAGAGAGATCAGAGCGCGCACGTGGCTTTCAGACAGTCGTTCTTCCCGCGAACCATACGCGACTGGAACAGGAAAGGGAGGTAATGACAGTGGCACGTAAAATGCCCTTCGCCATACGCCGTTGGGTGGCTTGCGGAGTATAAATGTAGATGTAGACGTCATGCAACAGGCGCTGCCGACAGAACACTGTGGCATCTTCCGTCAGCGACGTCACTGGAGATCAGTGTGGACGGTGCGAGGGGGTTGGAGAGGGGGCAGAAGAAGCTTGTGGCTGGCACACCGCCCTTCCGGCCGCTCACGGCGGGTTTCCCCAGTCGAGGCCACTGCTAGTCCCTCAGGCAGCTCGTCAGCGGGCTTCAAAACGTTCAGCAGATGCCGTTCTGCTCCTCACACCGAGGAAAGATCCTTGTGAGGACCAGGAACCGAAGCCGGGTCCTTCGCGTGGCAGTTAATCAACCGAGAACACTCAGCCACAGCCGCTATGAGTTTGTCCCGGAGTAACATAAGTGCCACAAAAAAGACAGAAAAAGTACGTCCCACTTTTAAATATTCTCCTCGCTCATAGTGCCAAATGCAACCTGGCGAAGCGAAAAGTTTGCTACATCCTGTGATGGGAAATCACGCAAATGTTTCCTCAGTCCTCCGCACAGAGAGCAGAGAAGAATGTTCTTCTTTATTATTTATTTATTTATTTAGTGCAGATAGAAGCGATTTAGTGTACGTAATCGATGGGAGATACTGTCGTTTATGTCCGCAGCTCGTGGTCATGCGGTAGCGTTCTCACTTCCCAAGCCCGGGTTCTCGGGTTCGATTCCCGGCGGGGTCAGGGATTTTCTCTGCCTCGTGATGACTAGGTGTTGTGTGACGTCCTTAGGTTGGTTAGGTTTAAGTAGTTCTAAGTTCTAGGGGACTGATGACCATGGATGTTAAGTCCCATAGTGCTCAGAGCCATTTGAACCGTTTACTGTCGTTTAGTTACAGCGGACGCTTGAATACAAAACGAGCACCCCGCCTGAGCACGAGTTACGGGACCACACCATCACAGCAGGTGGAGCAGGAAAGTGAGGATGCTGCCAGCTGCTGCAAGGTAATCATTAATACCGACTGTGGCTGCCAAAAGCTCGCCGCTAAAGGCGTGGTTCCCACTGGGTCATTAAAGTTGTCCAGTGGCGTGAAGCGCAGTTTAGTAAACATATTATTGAATCTCATGCAGAATCGTGGAATGCTGACAGTGGGGTACATTTCCAAACACCAACACACCTAGAGACAGCGCGCCGCTGGCTGTGTCTGAATATTACCCACTTAAAGTACTTAATCGGTAATTTACTTTTAAATTGTTGTACATTGGCAATTTCCTCTGCTCCTTGTGGACCGACTATGGGTTTCGGTAGTGCTGAAAGTTGATCTGTTTTGTTTCTGCTTACCTGGAACAGGAGTCCTAATGTATTGCGAAAACTCGGTTCGATGTGTAACAGGCGCAGTTTTCAAATTTAACTATTGGATAGAGTACAAAAAATATTTCCTTTGTGAATGTAGCACCTATTCTTTAAGAAAGTTTATTGTGTGCGTATGCACGTACGTATTAAAAGAATGCTGAAGATTAGATGGGTAGATCACATAACTAATGAGGAAGTATTGAATAGGATTGGGGAGAAGAGAAGTTTGTGGCACAACTTGACCAGTAGAAGGGATCGGTTGGTAGGACATGTTCTGAGGCATCAAGGGATCACCAATTTAGTATTGGAGGGCAGTGTGGAGGGTAAAAATCGTAGGGGGAGACCAAGAGATGAATTCACTAAGCAGATTCAGAAGGATGTAGGTTGCAGTAAGTACTGGGAGATTAAGAATCTTGCACAGGATAGAGTACCATGGAGAGCTGCATCAAACCAGTCTCAGGACTGAAGACCACCACAACAACAACAACATGTAATAAAAAAATAAAGGCTAAAATGGGTGCAAAAATGCGCAGTTAGTAAAATTTTACTATTTCCTACCATTTCTAGTGCTGCAATTTTAGTAGCCAGCAGTGTAAATCGCTCGAAAATGCATTAAATTACAGGCTTCGTGTGAACGTGTGCTGAGAAAGAAGAGACTGTATCACGGGGGAAGGACTGCTTTACTCGATACACGCGACGTGAGTTATGGGTCTGTGAGAGACGGGATTACGCAGTAAGAGCGACGTAAACGGGTCGGCAGGAGTGACGGCAGCGGTCGGCGACGCCTTGGCTGTGTGAGACGCGACGCCGCCGCAGCCGCCGCGACGCCGCCGCCGACGCCGACTTCAAAGAGCCGGCAAGACGGGCGCGCCTCGCTCCGCCGGCAGACAGGCACGTACAGTGGCGCGCGCCGCCGGCTGTCTGGACGGCTCTCAGCCCGCGTGGCGCCCACGCCGTCGCCGCCGTCCGCCTCTGCACTTCACTGCCGCCGTGTCCGCATCACGGAGACTCCCGCGTAGTCTCTTTGCATCATATTCAGCTTCTTTTTCCTCGACGGTATATTTTGATCCGACTATCAGGATTGTCTTCAGGAATTCCCACAGGAGGCTAACGAAGGGCACCACCACGTCCATATACAGGGGACCGCGGACACCCCGACAAAATTTAGGGTGCTCTTCGGCGATACTTTGAGAGTATTTTGGTATAAGGGATCCGTGTTGTGCGGTGGCTCGTGACAGAGTAACTGCATTTCGATTTATTTATATTTCTCATTGTCCTGGCGTAAACTGTCGCCAGCACACCGGTCGGCAAAGATTTAGCTCGAAGGTCGATAGTAGGCGCTCGATCGAGCGCGCCTATCTCGAGAAAGGCCAAAGACAGAGTCGCAAGTAACGCGCCGCCAACGCCCTCTCGACCACAAGTATTTAGGCCGCTGCTGCTGACAGGACGGCGTCCCTCAGTCACTTAGGCACTGACTCACACTCCAGTTTGGCGTCTGTCAGTTCACATCGCAGACTACGGCAGTATGTAGCGACCAGATTAGTTGTCATAGGAAGATTATCGATAGCGCCTGTAAGAGGACTATTACGGACGAGCTCGTACCACGACACATGGACCATATAAAAGTTGAGTATCAGCTGTCTGTTCATGTAAATAAATAACCGTATTAAACAGGAAAACGTTTCTGAAGAAGAGAAATTTGTTAACATCGAGTATAGATTTAAGTGTTAGGAAGTCGTTTCTGAAAGTATTTGTATGGAGTGTAGCGTGAGACGTGGACGATAAATAGTTTGGACAAGAAGAGAATAGAAGCTTTCGAAATGTGGTGTTACAGAAGAATGCTGAAGATTAGATGGCTAGATCACATAACTAATGAGCAGGTATTGAATAGAATTGCGGAGAATAGGAGTTTGTGGCACAACTTGACAAGAAGAAGGGACCGGTTGGTATGGCATGTTCTGAGGCATCAAGGGATCACCAATTTAGCATTGGAGGGCAGCGTAGAGGGTAAAAATCGTAGCGGGAGACCAAGAGATGAATACACTAAGCAGATTCAGAAAGATGTAGCTTGCAGTAGGTACTGGGAGATGAAGAAGCTTGCACAGGACAGAGTAGCATGGAGAGCTGCATCAAACGAGTCTCAGGACTGAAGACCACAACAACAACATTAAACAACGTGTGCATTTGTGTTGTAAAAAGAGGATACTGGCCACCATTAACCACATCCTCTCCCATGCTTCCACGGTACAAGACTCCACAGTGGCGGCGAGTATGTTACACCCATTAACATTTCTGTCTGCATTCCTCTAAGAATATTTGCACAACAGTCCAAATCTTGATGGTATGTGCTGTGTGTCTTGTCTACAAACGAACTTGTCCCATTCACTCAATACACCTGCTGTTCATGACATTAATAGCCACTTTACTCTTCGCACTCCCAAAAATACTGTTCCCTCAATTCCACTCAACAAGAATAGATTATAATTATGTAATCAAACGATCTGTATTTGTTTATCAGCACAATCTGTTATGGTTCAAATGGCTCTCAGCACTATGGGACTTAACAGCTGAACCCACCGATTCCATATTCTGCTAACAGTCATTGGATGTCGACCATCGCGAGCAGCAATGTCGCGATACGAGAAACCGTAATCACGATAGGCTACAATCCGACCTTTATCAAAGTCGGAAACGTGATGGTACGCATTTCTCCTCCTCACACGAGGCATCACAACAACGTTTCACCAGGCAACGCCGGTCAACTGCTGTTTGTGTATGAGAAATCGGTTGGAAACTTTCCTCATGTCAGCACGTTGTAGGTGTCGCCACCGGCGCCAACCTTGTGTGAATGCTCTGAAAAGCTAATCATTTTCATATCACAGCATCTTCTTCCTGTCGGTTAAATTTCGCGTCTGTAGCACGTCATCTTCGTGGTGTAGCAATTTTAATGGCCAGTAGTGTACATTAATTTATTGTGACTCTCGTAATAACTACATTTTTCTTTTTAAATCTGAAAGAGAGCTGGTGATAACTTGTGAATATACAGACTGAAGGCACCGATGGTCCTCGTGTTTTACACACGCGGCTACACAGTTTTTGAAGAGAGCCCACCGCGCTATGGCAGGTAATTCCCAGAGTACAAGTTTAGCGACGGTGATGGGACGTGCGTCATGAGGGGAGGGAGGGAGGGAGCTGAGCATTCCTCGGCGCATGCGCGTCAGTATGCGGAGCGGTCTGCGCACGCGCCGAGCCGCCGCCGCCCGCTACGGCGTCGCGACGGCTCGTGCCGGCACGCCAAGGGCAGAGCCGGAAGCGCTGGCACGCTTTCACGTCGCGGGCCCTAACAAGGGTGAGTTCTCGACGGCGTCGCCGTTCGCTACGGCAACCGAATCAGTGCTGTGCAGCAAGCAGCTCCTCACATCATCATTAATCGCTGGATACCCCAGTTTCTCCGCCCACCACAAAAGACAAAATGGCTCGGAGCACTATGGGACTCAACTGCTGAGGTCATTAGTCCCCTAGAACTTAGAACTAGTTAAACCTAACTAACCTAAGGACACCACAAACATCCATGCCCGAGGCAGGATTCGAACCTGCGACCGTAGCAGTCTTGCGGTTCCAGACTGCAGCGCCTTTAACCGCACGGCCACTTCGGCCGGCCACAAAAGACAGATAACAGGACTGTCGTACTATACTTCCATGTGACACCCCTGGGAGAGCGATCCATGACAAAACTCCTCCACCTGTTGTAGAGGATACATGATGCAGGAGAAATACCCTCAGACTTCAGAAAGAAGATAATAATTCCAATTGCTAAGACAGCAAGTGCTCTCAGGTGTGAATATTACTGACTGTCGTCACTTTAACAAGTCATGCTTGGCAGTGACGACTTGAATTATTTACAGAAGGATGAAGAAACTGGTGGAAGCCGATATCGGACAAGATCAGTTATGTTTCCATAGAAATGTAGAGACGCGGGGTAATACTGGCCCTGCGACTTAACTCAGGTCTTAGGTTGAACAAAGGCAAACTAACGTGTTTGGGCGTAGCGCCGTATACCGATCCTGCCATGGAGGCAGTTAAGTGGGAGATGGGTCTCAGAGCTGGATAGTGACAGATGGTGACTCGAGACTGGACCCGCATGTAGTTTATGTATCAGCCGATAGAGGACAATATTGGATAGGGGGACTGTGATTTTAGTTTCGATTGTGCCCACTAGAGTGCACTAAAGTAATAGAATGTTTCTCATAAACTATTCTAGTATTTTCATAAAGTGTTATTTTGTCTTTTTTGTGTAGGTAAAATGTTATAAAAGTGTTTTAGCAGTATGAATGATGCGTGAGTGGGGTTTAAGTTTAATATGAAGATAATTGTTTAACGAGTTATGTAGTAGGATTTAGTGTGGGAACATTTCGAAGAAGTATGGATATGGACAAAGGGGATTTTTGTAGAATAGATTTGCAAAGTAAGTTTATGGTAAAAGGAAAGTTAATTCAGGTATAAAGAACAATAGTAAATAACTTTATGCATAAACAAAACTTCAGCATATTAGATAATTACGTCGGTAAAAAGTGCAGTCGTTAGGTTTACTATTTTGCGATTGGTTATTGATGAAAAGCGCGGATTGACGTGGGAGAATGTTGTTTTGCTATTGGCTGTTTACTCAACGGACCAATGGTAAAGCAATATTCTTCGCGCGCCTTTCTCTGCTGGTAGAGAAGACCTAGAGTATTCTAGAGAAGAGTCGGAGCCTAGCCATGAGACAGTTCGGACGTGTGTAGTAGTAGTTCCGATGGAAACGGTAAGTTGCCGGATCTAACGGTGTTTCATACATCAAAAGTGTGGTAAAGTGACGGCATAATTATTCCGATGGGCGTGTAGAAATTTCGGAATTTTTAAGTGAATTTTGTGACGAGAAAAGACATATATTCCGCGTGGCGTATTGAGCAGGTCGGTGGCTAAAAACTGTGACTGCATTTGATACCGACAGACCTAATATTTGGCGAGCATTCTCAAACAAAAACAATCAGTATTTTTGTAGCTATTGCGTTTTCGGGAAATGCAACACCATAAACTTGCTAACGTGACTGAAAGGGATTATGAGTGACTGTGTTAAGACTAGCACGGGCTTGGGAGTGATACTTGTTACCTAAGTTTCAGAATATGTTAATTGAGGACAAAATTTACAACATTTCCTTTGTGTGAAAACTTTCTCCCGAAACGTAGATTAGTGACTTAAATGGCAGGTTCACGTTGAAGTACAGTAGGTTTCACTCGGCTTCCCTACTGATGATCTGCTGAGACAAAGTTCACAGGTAGGTGCAGGTCCGTCGTAAAGGGACGGAAAGGACCGCGCCGCCGAAGTGTACGTAGAAATCTCTTGACAATGTTGATTGGAATACACTCTTTGAGATTTTGAAAGTAGTTAGGATAAAATAGAAGGAACGAAAGTTTGTATACAGCTTGCACAGAAACCAGACTGCAGTTATAAAAATAGAAGGAAACGAAACGGGAGCAGTAGTTGAGTCGGAAGTGCGACAGGGTTGTAGCCTGTCCTCCGCGTTATTCAGTCTGCACATCGAGCAAGCAGTAGAGGACCCCAAAGAAAAAAAAAATCGGATGGAATTAAAGTTCAGGGCGAAAAAATAAAAACTTTCAGGTTTGTTGATGACATTGTAATTTTGTCAGACATAGCAAAGGAGTTGGAAGAAGTACTGAGTGGAATTGATAGTATCTCGAAAAGAAGTTGAAATATTAATATCGACAGAAGTAAAACGATGGTAATGGAATGCACCCAAATTACATCAGGCGATGCTGAGGCAATTAGATTAGGAAATGAGACACTAAAAATAGTAGATGACTTTTGTTATTTGGACACCCAGATGATGCCGGCCGAAGTGGCCGTGCGGTTAAAGGCGCTGCAGTCTGGAACCGCAAGACCGCTCCGGTCGCAGGTTCGAATCCTGCCTCGGGCATGGATGTTTGTGATGTCCTTAGGTTAGTTAGGTTTAACTAGTTCTAAGTTCTAGGGGACTAATGACCTCAGCAGTTGAGTCCCATAGTGCTCAGAGCCATTTTTGAACACCCAGATGATGGCCGAAGTAGAGAGGATGTAAAATGCAGACTGGCTACAACGAATAAAACATTTCTGGAAAGGAAGAATTTCTTAACAAGGAATATAAATCGAAGCGTTAGGCAGCCTAATCTAAAGGTAGTTGTCTGGCGTGTAGCCTTCTACGGAAGTGAAATATTGACGATAAGTAGTTCGTATAACAAAGAGAATACAGAAATGTGTTGCTACAGAAGAACGCTGTAAATTATGTGGGTGGATTGGGGAGGAAACAAATTTACCGGAAAACGTGACTAAAAGAAGGGATCGGTTGATAGTACACATTTTGAGCCGTCTATGAATGTTCAACTTGCTGTTGGAGGGAAGCTGAGGGGCAAGGGGGGGGGGGGGGGAGGGGGGGGTGATTTCTGCGATTTTCAGTTCTTTAAAAGTATGTAATATCGAAAGGTTGCCGACAGATTAAAACTGAGTGCTGCACCTGGACTCGATATCAGACTCTTTCCTTTCACGAACGATGCTCGTATCGGTCAGGAAAGAACGTGAAAGGTAAGGTAGAACTGAAGATGTGTAGAGGGATTAAGAGATGCGGCAGGATAGCTTAGTCTATAAGAGCTCTGCCCGCGAGGGACTAGAGTTCTCAAACTACCGTAGGCCACCACAGACTGTCAGAAGTAACTGTGGGCTGCTGCAGTTTCCCTGGTATCCCTGGTCAGTTAAGACTGTAACCGTGTTACTTGCGCGTTAGCTGTGTTGCATACCTATCGGGCGTTACCCCATTCCGGTCGCTTAATTTGCGTATGCGATCAGCGTCTTCATAGATTCCCCCAAAACCGGAAGCGGTGAACCGTGAGGATACATAAAGAGCTGCGAAATCTGTGGAAAATCCTGGCTGTTACATTATGATGAATAGTATTTATAGGAAAACTCAAATTGTCAATGTTTAATACAGGTTTTATTCGAAAATTGTTGATTTGTTACGTGAAACAGAGGGATATTGCAGCAGAAATAAAGAAAAGCATTACGGAATTATTATGCAGCGCTAGAAAATGCAATTTGCTTCAAAAATGTAAAATTAAAAAGAAAGCACAAAACAGAAAAATATCAAACATCACTTCAATACATTGTGGAGCTTGTACAGATCATGTTTCTGTGATTATAACCAACTCCCACAGTTATCAATAATAACAATGAACTTTTGCCTCTGATCATGATGGAGGACTTTCTACTGACTACAAAATGACAATAACAATTATATATATATTTTGTATGTTTGTGCATGTAAACTGCACTTGCATCAAAAGTAATTGCTTTGGTTACATAAAAGCGCAGAAATTATGCGAAGAATTAATTTTTATTGCTTATAAAATGCAATTTATATTTTGAAAGGATATAAAATACACAATGGACTAACATTGAGCGAGGCGTGGTCCTAATTACGTGAAAAACAATGAAACAAAAAACAAAGAGAAGTCGTCGGCTCCCGTATACATTCAGTTATGTTTCTTCCCCTGCCAATGCTACTAGTACTATCGCTAATCCTACCATTTGCTACGTTGTTTAGATACTGTACCGAAGCTACCGAACCGTAGTTCTGGTAGAGTGCAGCTATTCCTGGGTTCTCTTCTTGGTCAGACACACACTTTTAATCTACAACAATATCACACAACGGCGCACCCTCTACTGCGGAGTGAAACTCTCATTCTGGGCGTGTACTGTTGTCGAAGATTGCTGCGTGCTTATAATAATTCGGGTTCTGCGTGTCTTTTAAGCTATCGGCTTTTTTTCCGGAAAGGTCCATTCGATGGCAGGTGTTGTCATTATAAGCTTCACAGTACCTGCAACTAGCACTTTTTGACGTTTCACGAAAGAATCTGGAACTGTGTCATCTTAACGGCTGCCTAAAAAGAAAGTAATGATAATAAACCTGACGTAACTCATGTAATAGTCACGTCTTCTATATAATTCCATTTACACAGTCATCAAGGGATCAAAACAAATTGCCAAACGATTCAGAAAAGATATTTGTATGGTGTGAAAATTGGCAATTGACGCTAAATAACGAAAAGTGTGGGGTTATCCACATGAGTGCTAAAAGGAATCCGTTACACTTCGGTTATACGATAAATCAGTCATATCTAAAGGTCATAAATTCAACTAAATACCTAGGAATTACAATTATGAACAACTTACATTGGAAGGAACATACAGAAAATGTTGTGGGGAAGGTAAACCAAAGACTGCGTTTTATTGGCAGAATACTTAAAAAATGTAACACATCTACTAAAGAGACTACCTACACTACCCCCATCTGTCCTCTTTTGGAGTACTGCTGCGAAGTCTGGGATCCTTACCAGATACGATGAACGGAGTACATCTAGAAAGTTCAAAGAAGGGGAGCACGTTTTGTATTATCGCGAAATAGGGGAGAGAGTGTCACTGACATGATACAGGATTTGGGGTGGACATTATTAAAACAAAGGCGTTTTTCGTTGCGGCGAAATCTTCTCACAGAATTTCAATCACCTACTTTTGCCTCCAAATGCGAAAATATTTTGTCGACGCTGGCCTACATAGGGAGAAACAAGCATCATAATAAACTAAGGGAAATCAGAGCCTGTACGGAAAGATACAAGTGTTCGTTTTTTCCGAGTGCTGCTCGAGATTGGAATAATGCAGAATTATTGTAAAGGTGGTTCGATGAACCCTCAGCCAGGCACTTCAGAGTGATTAGCCTAGTATCCATGTAGATGTAGATGTAGATGTAGATGTATACTCTGACTGCAATTAGGACGTTACTAGCAGCGCCAAATACTGCAACGAAATGTGCCACGTTCCGTTCCCTTTTTATTCGATATTCGGTCTATGAAAATTCACAGACTTATGAAACAGAGAAATCTCTAAGACAGCCCGTTAAACGCAAATTACCGTTCGACGCAAAAGTGAGCAGTTGAGGATTCACAACTAACTCCCTTATGTGGTCGTTTATAGGGGGATTTGGAGTTTAGCACGGCTTCCGAATGGCGGTGGAACTCGGTATCGTTCGCTTCTAAAAGTTATCGCAGAGGCGAAATAAGCTGTAAGTGACGAACTGAGGATGGAAATCGGGATCGTGCACTCTGACGCTTAATCATTTGGCTACCAAGCAACACTCGGTTGTTGGGGATCAAAAAAATCCTCACGAATCGGAGCTGCGGTTTTGGAACCCTGTTTCTGCGTATAAAATTAACGTAATAACGTTTGAGAACACACATCAATTGCACAATATACCGAGATCACTTCCCTGTGTGCGTCCTCCAATCAGACGTTGTACACGGGAGAAACCACTGACAGGACGCCTCCGCATACACTCGACTTTCTCTGATAGTAAGGTCAAGTTCTGTGTACGAAAAGTTTTCTTAATCCTCCGTGGCACGTGTACAGTGTCGCGAAGTTTCCGAGTTGTTAATAAAGGCGCGCTGGGACTACATTTACGTAATGGATCAGTAAACTGGCACAAAAGCTTGAAGGCGTGGAGGAAGTGGTAAAACCAGACTTGTCATTGGCAGAAAGAATAGCTGATCGAAGTTTCTCACCACTCGTGTCCTCTGGCTGTACACACTGGGCACGCGGCGGTGACGTGCTCGACCCCTCACGGCAAAATGGGTTCGTCGCTAGCGCACCCAGCATCCAGCACCCACACCGGCCTTCTCGCAACACGCAGCAATACTCCCCCCCCCCCCCTCCCCTCCCCTGTCACGGCCAGCAACTACGACGCCCACGGCTGTCGCTTACGTAAATTGTTCCGTCTACCCGCGTCATTCCCGTAATGCCATGGTGCAGTACCGCCCTAAAGTCTGCGGTAATTGGCTAGTGACCGAGTGCTTTGTGCATGCTTCTGCTTGCCGTGTTATTTGCATCTCAACCACCTCTAATAGCTCTGCTATTTGCGGAACTTTATTCACCGCAGTGGCGAAAACGTTTCTGCCTCAAATTAGGCAATTGCGGATGTTTAGTAGGTCTCACAACCCGTATCTTTGCCTCTCAATGTACATTCTCGTCCAAAAGTGAAGGCATCGTCGAGACCCAGGGAAACACATTACGTCACGACGATACTGCATGGGACGACGAACTACCGTGTGAAGTAGTACAACGTCTATGTGACACTGGTTAGTGTGCCTTCAATGGTTCAAGAGTTTGAAGAATTCTACAAGTTTTTCTTCAGATCTAGCCATGTCATCACGCGAAAAACGCCGAAATTCACCGTGGTTCAGATATCACTTAAAAGCGTAGATCCCCCTATAATTGACTGGTAAATACAGTTCAAAAGTCCGAAGAAGGCAACGGCATAGCACCCGTTTTACGCCCACAGCCAGTAAAATACTGTCTTGTTCAAGCTAACCTTTCGGGTGATGCTACCTAATTCTAGGAGGCAAGAAAGACGAAACGGCAGTAAGCGCGAGGTTCATCATATGCGATAACCAATCGCCAGAATAATTATCATGCATTTTGCTCCCGACACATCTCCTTCTAGACTGTGTGTCGTCGGCTTGAAGAGAAATATTTAAGCCCGAGCGAGGTGGCGCAGTGGTTAGACACTGGACTCGCATTCGGGAGGACGACGGTTCAATCCCGCGTCCGGCCATCCTGATTTAGGTTTTCCGTGATTTCCCTAAATCGCTCCAGGCAAATGCCGGGATGGTTCCTTTCAAAGGGCACGGCCGACTTCCTTCCCCGTCCTTCCCTAATCCGATGAGACCGATGACCTCGCTGTCTGGTCTCCTTCCCCAAACCAACCAACCAACCAAATATTTAAGACCCACACTCAAGTCCAACGTCGAACTCGAGCGAGAGAGATTCCTAATATGAGACAGCTATTTTATTCCAAGGCCATGAAGGGCACTCATGATAGAATTCGCAGTTAGACTATTCACAAGATTTTCAAGAAAATGTGCTAAATGTGAGGTCTTTCTGCGCGTACGTGGCACAAGAACAGAACAATACACTGAGGTGACAAGGGTCACGGGGTACCTCCTAATACCGTGTCGCACCTCCTTTTGCCTACTGTAGTGCAGTAACTCGACGTGGCGTGGTCTCAACAAGTCGTCCGCAGAAATGTTGAGCCACGTTGCCTATTGCCGTCCATGACTGCGAAAGCGTTGCCGGCGCAGGATTTTGTGCACCAACTGATTTCTGGATTCTGTTCAATATTTGTTCTATGGGATTCATGTCGGGCGATCTGGGTGGCCAAATAATTCGTTCAAATTGTTCAGAATGTTCTTCATGCCAGTCACGAACAGTTGTGGTTCGGTAACATCATCCATTGTCATCCATGAAAATTCGACCGTTGTTTGGGAACATGAAGTCCACAAATGGTCCAAATGGTCAGTTATCGGTTCAGTTGGACCAGAGGACGCAGCCAATGTCGGCCGGTCGGAGTGGCCGAGCGGTTCTAGGCGCTACAGTCTGGAACCGCGAGACCGCTACGGTCGCAAGTTCGAATCCTGCCTCGGACATGGATGTGTGTGATGTCCTTAGGCTAGTTAGGTTTAAGTAGTTCTAAGTTCTAGGGGACTGATGACCTCAGAAGTTAAGTCCCATAGTGCTCAGAGCCATTTGAACCATTTCAGCCAATGTCATGTAAACACAATCCACACCACTGTGGAGCCACCGCCAGATTGTACAGTGCTTTGTTGACTTGGGTCCACGGCTTCGTGGGGTCTGTATCGCACCGGAACCCTACCATCAACTCTTACCAACTGAAACCGGGACTCATTTGAGCAGGCCACGGTTTCCCACTCTTCTAGGGCCCAACCGGTATGGACACGAGCCCAGCAGAGGGGCTGCAGACTACGTCGTGCTGTTAGCAGAGACACTTCCGCCGGTCGTCTGCCTATTAACGCCACATTTCGCCGCCTGTCCTAACGGCCGCCCCACATTGATTTCTGCGGTTATTTAACACACTGGTGCTTATCTGTTAGCACTGTCAACACTACGCAAACGCCGCTGTTCTCGGTCGTTAAGCGAAAAGTCCGTCGGCTACTGCGTTGTAGATAGTGGGAAGTAACGTCTGAGATTTGTTATTCTCGGCACTCTCTTGACATTGTGGATCTCGGAATATCGAATTCCTTAACGGTTTCCGGACTGGAATGTGTCACGCGTCTCGCTCCAACTACCATTCCGCGTTGGAAGCCTGTTAATTGCCGTCGTGCGGCCAGAATCATGTGGGACACATTTTCACATGAGTCACACGAGGGCAAATGACAGCTCCGCAAATACACTGCCCTTTTATACACCGTGTAACAGATACAACCGCCATATGTATATGCCCATATCGCTATCCCATAACTTTTGGAAGGTCACTATAGTGTACATGATTACGTCTAGCGGTGGCTAATGGACGTGATCATGTACACTATTGCTGTTCTTGAGCCACGTACGCACAGAAATACCTGTCCACATGTAGCAGTGATGTATTAGAATGTCAAAAGAAGGGTGAAGCTTAAGATAAACGTTTGAAAATGACCTACGGCTCAAATAAGCCCATTGCACGTATAATGAATAGATTAAAGCTTACTTGCACCGTGTTTTCATATTCATATCACGAGGTACTTTACGCAGCGTGCAATGGGCCCATTGCGCGTATAATAAATGGGATCACGGCTTACTTGCATTGTGTTTTCATTTTCTTATCACGAGGTGGTTTACGAAGGGTGCAATGGGTACAAGTGCAGGTATTTTATATGTAGTGAGCTAAGATGTAGACACACCAATGCCGGCCGCTGTGGCCGAGCTGTTCTAGGCGCTTCAGTTCGGAAGCGCGCTGCTGCTATGGTCGCAGGTTCGAATCCTGCCTCGGGCATGGATGTGTGTGATGTCCTTAGGTTAGTTAGGCTCTAAGTCCCATAGAACTCAGAGTCATTTGAACCATTTTAACTGATGGTAAACGAAATCATGCTGTAAAAAATACTACTGATTTTTGGCAATCAGTTAACCGATACTTTTGGACCAAGATATATCTTACTTCTGCCAAACTTATCCAAGTCTCTCCACTCTTTCTTTATGTAATTAGCTGTGTAGTCATACGTGTTTTGGATGTCTTTGTAAGTTTCTTCCTTTTATAGTACCTATTCTTTCGTAAATGGGTCAGAAAAGTTGCCTTGTACAGTCTATTCCACCATCGAAAACAACGAAATTAACAGAAGATATGAAAATGGGAAGCGTGGTAGTAACAACTTTCCGGTATATAGCCCAATGAAAAGATTAATGTGTGTCTCTCCGCGTTAATGCGCAAAAGTATTTTCCTAAACAAAAT
Source organism: Schistocerca piceifrons (assembly GCF_021461385.2). Classification (NCBI taxonomy): domain Eukaryota; kingdom Metazoa; phylum Arthropoda; class Insecta; order Orthoptera; family Acrididae; genus Schistocerca; species Schistocerca piceifrons. Next base: position 26,499,832 of record NC_060141.1, read on the forward strand.
TTCTACAATAGGCCTAAATGTCTTCGTAAACTTTACCAGTAGTTATGCGACGTTTTGTGAAAAACGTTCAAATGTGTGTGAAATCTTATGGGACTTAACTGCTAAGGTCATCAGTCCCTAACCTTACACACAACTTATCCTAAATTATCCTCAGGACAAACAGACTTACCCATGCCCGAGGGAGGACTCGAACCTCCGCCGCAGTCTGGGGGACTGATGACCTCAGATGTCAAGTCCCATAGTGCTTAGAGCCATTTGAATCATTACACACACACCAGTGTGGTGGTTGTTTTTTTCTATGTGTCGAACAGTGTCCCCACAAACAAATCACAAAGTTTACCACTTTATGTTTTTTGTTTGGCCGTAACTGCACCAGTAAGTGGACTACGCCTGTCAGTATAGACTAACCGTTTTGCGACCACGAGCTCACACTTCAACAGCTGACCTGGTGCCCAGGGGAAAACAAGTATTAATGGCTTGCTCTTGTCACGCGTACTAGGAAGTACTAACCAATCTAAAAACATACCACTTCTAATAACTATAATTATTGGTCAACAAATGGTGTAACTACTGATGTGACGTTGTTCAATACACCGCCCTCCGTCACCATTAGAAATATCTCCATGTACGTCCTGTATGGTGGCAGCTTGTTTGTATTCAGTGTCCAAACATTCAGTTTCTAGCGCTATCGGAGCGAAAAGTCCTTCACGGTGATGGTCTGTGCCCGTCATCGTATCAGTGCGTCTGCACTGCGGAGACGGGCGCGCTTTAAAGCGGCTCGCAGCTGGCCCGGAAGCGGCGGCGCTGCAGCGTGGCGGGGCGGGGCGGGGCGCGCCCGCGGCCGCGCTTTTGGCGGCCCGGCACGGCTGCAGGCGGGCGAGCAAGCTGCGGCGCACGTGTTAGCGCGGCCGCTCACCCCGGCCCGCGTAAACACTGGAACACTGGGCGCTGTGGCAGAGAGGCGCAGGCGCGCCGGACCGCCGCCGCTGCGTGTGCGTGGCGGAAGAAGCGGCCACGCATGCGCACGCCGAAAACCACCAGCGCGCCGCCGCAAAAAAAGCCCGGCCGACGCTAAAGAAAGCAGGCCGGTACCGCAGACGGCTACACGGCGCGGCCGCTTCTTCGCGTAAGCACTGGTGGGGACACACGTTCAGCATGTGCCGGGTATCCAGGAGGCGGCACGCTGCTTGCCTACTCTTGTTGATGACGGTGCCGCTCTTCCACATCGACTCCACCCCGAACTGCACGCGCCTATAATCTGCGATTCAGTGGCCCCTACCGATGTCGTTTTATGCAGTCCCGCATGACAGAACAATGTCATTGGCCGGTTTGCTCTGGAGATGTGAGGTGCATTAACAAAACGTCGCAGAATAACTGGTAAAATTTACGAAGACATTTAGGCCTTTTGTACAACTTTTGTTTATGAAAATACTTTAGCACATTAACGCGGCGATTCATTGGGCTATATACCGGAAAGTTGTTACTACTGCGCTTCCCATTTTCACATCTTCTGTTGATTTCGTTGTTTCCGATGGTGAAATACACTGTACAAGGCAACGTTTCTGAGCCATTTACGAAAGATTAAGTACTATAAAGGTAAGAAACTTACAAAGACATCCAAAACATGTATGACTACACAGCTAATTACACAAAGAAATAGTGGAGACACTTGGATAAGTTTGGCTGAAATAAGATATATCTTGGTCCAAAAATACCGTTTAACTCACGGTCAAAAATCAGTAGTATTTTTTATAGCATGATTCCGTTTACCGTCAGTCAGTTAAAGTTCTGAAACTGATAATTATTGACCTATTAAAAAAAATGTAAATCAGTTACAAAATACGGCGTGCACACACTTTATCCAACATGTGAACGTCACTACATATATTCGGACTTTGGTTATTACATGTTCGATATGCCAGCCATCATTGGTGATGATGTGCGGCAGACGAACAGCGCAATTCTGCATGACCCACTGAAGTGTGGGGACATCGATGCTGTCGATGACCTCCTGAATGGCTGTTTTCAGCTTAGCAATGGTTTTGGAGTTATTGCTGTACATCGTTTCTTTGATAAGCCCCACAGAAATAAGTCGCATATGTTCTCATCCGAAAAATATGGTAGCCAATCGAGACTCATGCCAGGGGTCTCCGGGTACCCCAGAGCCAGAATGCGGTCCCGAAAGTGCTCCTCCAGGACATCAAACACTCTCCTGCTTCGCTGGGGTGGAGATGAACCGCATCTTGTCGAAATCAGGGGACTTTGGATAATAGGGATGAAATCTTCTTCCAAAACCTTCACGTACCGTTCGCTAGTCACGGTGACACAAAGGAATATCGCACCGAGTATTCCGTGACTGGACACTGCACACCACACAGTCACCCATTGAGGATGAAGAGACTTCTCGATCGCGAAATGCGGATTTTCAGTCCCCCAAATGCGCCAATTTTGCTTGTTGACGAATACATCCGAACGAAAGTGGGCTTCTTTGCTACACCAAACCGTCTTCACATTACTAATTCCCATCACGCCCCGAGGCTAACTGTGCAGTTTGAACATCCTAGAGCAAACCGTTCCGAAATTGCCGATTTTATTTCATATAGTTCAATAATTGTCACCTTGTATATCAGTTCCGTGGCTGTCTCCTGTCGGAATACCGTTCCTGATACAGATGTAGTGCGGGTTGCATACAACGACACCGCTAACGGCAGCCCAATCGCCCCGTAGAATCTTAGTGTTTAAAGGAGATAAAAAGAAACACTTTTTGATGTGACAAGAATTTCACATGTGCAGCGCTAGGGGTCCACCAACGTTTCGGCGCTGTAATGGGGAGCACGTCAGAAGGGAGATCTTAGTGCGATGCTCAGTGGCAAAGAGCAGACTACCACCTGATGCTCGCGACAGCGATCGTTTACCCAGAATGCAAGTTCTGCTAAGCAGAGTCAGAAGCGGAACAGGTGGCCCGGTGCAGGGATTGCCCCGGAGTTGCCGGTTACCAGGCAGGAGACGGCTGGACCGTGTGGTATGGGCCAGAGGCAGGAAGCACGCCGACGACCTCGAAGAGTATTCTCCGCCCCTCTCCCTCTCTCTCTCTCTCTCTCTCTCTCTCTCCCTCTCTCTCTGCGCAGAACGCATCGCGCGCCGCCTTCTTACGTGCACGCCTCGGCAATAATATTCGGAGCCACTACACTAGCTCTGTCGCATAAATATTGTTCTGTTTGGTGACTTACTGTCAGTTTCTTTTTGTGGCGATGGGTGAAGTGTTTGGTGTACGAGACACCGACACACACTCCAGAACTCCCGGTCGTCCATTTCGCTGCACCTGCAGCCATTATTACTCAAACACCGCGTGATTTTGAGCGTATTAGACAATCATTAGCACTTAGATGCTAATTGTGCATTAATGAAAACATCTTCAGCAATACCTCTAAGATAATACTCCCTACATGCCAGTCTGAACATCCATCTCTGAACGTCACTAGCGCCAAAACCGTGACGGTCCGATAACGGGGAAACGGTGCACTTGTGACATCTTTGTCACAAAACAAAGACTGATTCCTCTTGTCTCCTCTAAACACTCTAAAATCTTGTGGAAACGCATCGCTATGGAGCTATGGTCATAAAATCTGCGCGGTAGCTAGTATATGTAAACCGTCTTGCCCCAGCTATGCTTGTCCTGACGCTTTTATTGTGTCATTGCACTACTTTTAGCGTGGTCTGGCTTTACCCAGTAAATATCACGGAAAATTCTCGTTTAATGTAACCTGGCATGGACAGAAATGTCAAGTTTATCTAGGTTTGACTATTCACCTGAAAGGGAGGGTATGGAAAGTTCTGCGCTTTTCTTCACGCACGCATGATAGCTGTGCATTTGCTTGTGAAATATGAACACAACAGATATAGCGAACACAGGTATTTATAACCATTTCAAGGCGCCATGAGCTTTCCTGAGAAAGACCTAGCAGGATAACATTAATGTAATCAATGGTTGGAAGTATAAGTGTTTGCACAGGTTTCTTTTTCACGTCAAGCACGAATAGGTTTTTATATTTTTGTAGAACGTGAAGAGTACTGAAACCTTCATGCACTTTGCAGTTACGTGCCCAGTCCAATTTAGATTTTCATCTATTGTCACTCCTAGACTCTTTACTGAATGTGATATTTGTCCCATTTAGGGTTAAAGATGGTATAGATTTAAGATATTTCGGGCTAATGAGCCTACAATGAGGAACCAGTGCCGTGTGGTTTTTGGTTACGTTGAGCCTTAACCCGATATCTTGCGCCCATTTTCATAGCGCACATAGATCGATACTGAGATTATCGATGGGTGTCTTCAGGTTTATTGATTTTTCACTTAGATACAATTGGACGCCATCAGCGAACATGTGATATTTGCAATAGGACAAGACTGATGACACATCACGTAAATACAATGGAAAGACTGTGGGACCTAATACCGAACCCTGAGGAACGCCCGATTCTGCGTGAATCGATTGTGACTTTCTGGTGCCGGAGATGCCGCATTGCTGACGAGACGTCAAGACAGCATCGCACTGGACAGTTGGTGGGAAATTTAGGCTGGTAAGTTTTACAAGTAAAATGTCGAAGTCGACAGTGTCAAAGGCTTTTTTCTGAAGTCCAAGAAGCACACGATAGTTGCCTGTTGGGGAGCTTCAGATCATTTGTTACCTTCATTATGGCAGATGTGCTGCGCTGCTTACGGACTACATATTCTAAGAACGTAACTGCTGACCTCGCCACAGTGCTGGCACCTGGCAGCAGCCCGCGACGCTCCTGCAGGTATCAGCAGTGGGCCGGGCAGTGTTAAGCGAGACTCCGGAGCGAGGAAGACGGCGCCTCCGGGAGCTGGGTGCTGGGTGGCGGGCAGCGGCGCCAGACCCGGCCGGCCATAAATCCTTGTGGAAGGCCGCAGCCGCAGCACTCAGCGGTTATCGCGGCGCGGCGGCCAGCGCGGGCGATGACTTCATCAGACATGAGCGCCGCGCCGGGCCGGGTGGCCGCTGCCGCTGATCCCTGGGGGCGGACCACCCCGCAGCCCAAATCACGCCTCCTCTCTCCTCTGCCTGTACACGGCTTCGCTCGTCTCACCCAGCTACGTACACCTCCACTGGTCTCAGCCTGTGTGACGAGCCGCTACGTGGAACAGACCTTTAACGTGTTCTCGTGTAGAGAGTATGTCCGAGCCAGACAACGAGACTACGAGGGCAGTTCAATAAGTAATACAACACATTTTTTTTTCTGAAACAGGGGTTGTTTTATTCAGCATTGAAATACACCAGGTTATTCCCCAAACTTTTAGCTACACAACACTATTTTTCAACGTGATCTCCATTCAATGCTACGGCCTTACGCCACCTTGAAATGAGGGCCTGTATGCCTGCACGGTACCATTCCACTGGTCGATGTCGGAGCCAACGTCGTACTGCATCAATAACTTCATCATCATCCGCGTAGTGCCTCCCACGGATTGCGTCCTTCATTGGGCCAAACATATGGAAATCCGACGGTGCGAGATCGGGGCTGTAGGGTGCATGAGGAAGAACAGTCCACTGAAGTTTTGTGAGCTCCTCTCGGGTGAGAAGACTTGTGTGAGGTCTTGCATTGTCATGAAGAAGGAGAAGTTCGTTCAGATTTTTGTGCCTACGAACACGCTGAAGTCGTTTCTTCAATTTCTGAAGAGTAGCACAATACACTTCAGAGTTGATCGTTTGACCATGGGGAAGGACATCGAACAGAATAACCCCTTCAGCGTCCCAGAAGACTGTAACCATGACTTTACCGGCTGAGGGTATGGCTTTAAACTTTTTCTTGGTAGGGGAGTGGGTGTGGCGCCACTCCATTGATTGCCGTTTTGTTTCAGGTTCGAAGTGATGAACCCATGTTTCATCGCCTGTAACAATCTTTGACAAGAAATTGTCACCCTCAGCCACATGACGAGCAAGCAATTCCGCACAAATGGTTCTCCTTTGCTCTTTATGGTGTTCGGTTAGACAACGAGGGACCCAGTGGGAACAAACCTTTGAATATCCCAACTGGTGAACAATTGTGACAGCACTACCAACAGAGATGTCAAGTTGAGCACTGAGTTGTTTGATGGTGATCCGTCGATAATATCGAACGAGTGTGTTCGCACGCTCCGCCATTGCAAGAGTCACAGCTGTGCACGGCCGGCCCGCACGCGGGAGATCAGACAGTCTTGCTTGACCTTGCGGCGATGATGACACACGCTTTGCCCAACGACTCACCGTGCTTTTGTCCACTGCCAGATCACCGTAGACATTCTGCAAGCGCCTATGAATATCTGAGATGCCCTGGTTTTCCGCCACAAGAAACTCGATCACTGCCCATTGTTTGCAACGCACATCCGTTACAGACGCCATTTTAACAGCTCCGTACAGCGCTGCCACCTGTCGGAAGTCAATGAAACTATACGCGACGAAGCGGGAATGTTTGAAAATATTACACAAGAAATTTCCGGTTTTTTCAACCAAAATTGGCCGAGAAAAAAAATGTGTTGCATTACTTATTGAACTGCCCTCGTATATGCACAGACAGGAAAGAATCCACAGGGTGGAAAACAGCACTGATTCCGACATGGAATCTGGTGATGACACTGATCCCGACACGACCGTAAATGAAAATGAAGAAATATCCTAAATAAATAACACAACAACCTTAAAAAATTGAGAGGTATTTAAGAGGCTGAGGTTTAGTTGCTAGGAAATCTAGAATATTGCCTGTATGGTGAAATTCTCATTCTGGAAACATCCCCCAGGCTGTGGCTAAACCATGTCCCCGCAATATCCTTTCTTTCAGGAGTGCTAGTTCAGCAAGGTTCGCAGGAGAGCTTCTGTAAAGTTTGGAAGGTAGGAGACGAGATACTGGCAGAAGTAAAGCTGTGAGGACGGGGCGTGAGTCATGCTTGGATAGCTCACTTGATGCCGGCACGGTAGCTCAGGGTGTTCGGTCAGAGGGCTGCATGCTCTCTGTAATAAAAAAACTGAGTCAACTATCAACTTGAACAGATGTCTTGTGATGTCCGCCCAGACCACCAGACCAATCTCAACGAACAAAAAAAAAAAAAAAAAAAAAAAAAAAAAAAAAAAAAAAAAAAAAAAAAAAAAAAAAGTTGGTAGAGCACTTTCCCGCGAAAGGCAAAGGACCCGAGTTCGAGTCTCGGTCCGGCACGTAGTTTTAATCTGCCAGGAAGTTTCAAACGTAGAATAGATGTTAGATTAGATGAAGAGCTTTGGTTGGTACTCACCGTCACACACACTTGGTGAAGGGGCATTCTTCCGGTACCATCTTTCCTATTTTCTGTTGTTATTCTTCCTAAAAGTATGACTATCGTTTATAATTGTATTTTCCAAAATTTTATTAATTTTACAAATGTTTATTATCTTTTATCTATCAATCTTAAATGCAAGAATCTTGTTTATTTTAGAAAAAAATTTCCGAATTCATAATATTTCTTAAAGCTTTTGTTGTGTCCTGCCTACTCGTCAGATATGAGATAGCTATGAAACCTGCTTTCTTGGATCGCTAGACAACAGTTCAAGCAAATCGTATTAATGAATTTTATTACAGAAAATAAATGACAATACTTAACTTTGAGAAATACACAGATGTGTTGCAAGCAAAGGGTGGCATGCAATACAATCAATGTCCATCAGCATAACGATTCCAATACAAGTGAAGTAATACAGTGGATGCTTCTGTCCATTCTCGCTGGTCTTGACGCTTCTGTAGAACTCGGCCGCGACCAGTCGGCGCGGCACTTATGTTCTCTTCGCGCAGAGGTCGCCGCCGTCGCGTTTTCGTCCTGGAGAGGGGTCGGTCAGCGTGCAACTGGCTGACGACTTCTTCACGGCTCTAGCGTTTCCGACTGGCGTTGCGGCGCTTGACTTACGCTGTAATAGTTATAATATGCCATAACCTCTTCTCTGTCTTCATAAATTCCTAACTTCCACTCATAAATCGCTAATTTTAAGATTTTCGTTTCTTACTTACTTTTAAGTTTGTAAGTTATTAAAGCTGCAGTATTATTAATCGTTATTAAAAATCTGAAACAACAAATAAGTATCATATTCTGTCATGTAAAATTTCGTATTGTAAAAGTACGACCGGTCTTAGTAATATGGTGGCAGGTCACTTGTAAACGGAAACAAATAAATAAGTAAATATAACTCTCGCTAACACTGCTCGCCGGCCGACAGGTAGATTGTGACTCTCTAAATTTCCGGGAGAGATTCACAGCGTAACACACTGACGACTGATAATCAACATACGATCATTCGAAGTTTCTTTCTCGTTCGATGAATCTGTATTTGACAGAGTAGACTCTATTACTTAGATAGGTCTTGCCGCAAAGAAGCGTTAACATAACAGCTCGTGTTCTCAGTATGCATGAACGATTTATCAGACACGAAAAGCATCGTCAGACGGTTGCTGGAGGAACAGTTGTCTCTATAGAAATGCATCGTAAAGTAGATGATTGAAACGGCACTGAGAACGACTTAGGCAATGTTTGCTGAATGGAACGTATCTTTGAACGTTGATGGAAGTATGAGGGTGTAAGGTCTCCTGGATGTCGACGTCATTCGCGAAGAACTGAGGATCGGACAAGACAACGATGAAAGAGGTTCACTGTTGTATTGTTTAAGGAACCATCCTGCCGATCACCAGATGTGTTTGAATGAAGCTGTCCAATTATGGACTCAGTGCGCTTCACATTTTTTTCTTCCATTAGGAACAGTAATATGCATAATTCCGTTTTCGCACAATTGTAGCGCAGGGCCTTGAAACTGAAATATTGACAAACATTTAGAGATCTATTCGAAATATGCGTGGGAGGATAGGGAGAGAGAGCGCTGGTTTCTTTGAGTCATCAGTCTTGTGACTGGTTCGATGGGACCTGTCACGAATTCGTTTTCTGCACAAATCTCTTCATCTCAGACAAGCACTAAATCATTTGCTGGATGTATTCTAATCTACGTTTTCCCGAACATTTTATATCCGCTACTGTTTCCTGAAGCACCATGGAGATTACTCCCTGGTACCTTAATCCATGTCCTATCATTCTGTCCCTCCTTCTTTTCACTTTTTTTCCCATAGGTTCCTTTTTTCGACGATTCGGCGGAGAACCTCCTCATTCCGTAGGGTCTAATTACTACCAACTAAAACCCTGCTAAACTTCTGTTCTTCAGAACGCAGGCTTGCCAACCGACTACTACCTCTTCTCTCCCAAAGAGGACATTAGACGGCAGTTTTGACTCAGCCGACTGTCAACGTCGCCTTTCGAAACTGGAACTGTTTCTTCTCCTTCTAATGACTCCTCACATGTCCTTACAATATCAGCAGCGTCATAACAAGCGGATGTGCAGTAACGAATTTGTGAGGCTCGGAAATGCGTCGGAGAGTTGCTCTTTACTGGCCTTCCCTCTGTAAGTGTCTCTTGAGCTAAGGTACAGCAAATCACTGAAACAGAAGAGCGGCGGCCCGGAATGCGGCATTCGTTTCAGCCAGGGCGCAGTCCGTCGCCCCGGCAGATAAGGCTGAGCTATCGGCGCGCCTCGGGACATCGTGCTGCGTGCCGCAGGTAAACAAATCGCTCTGCCAGCTAGGGTCGTGATGGCAGCGGCGCGGGTTTCGCATCAGCGGCGGAGATCGGGCCCGGGCCATCCGTCACTGGCCGCTAATTGACAAACACGGCGCTAACCGCCCCTAATGACGCCGTCTACGTCTGCGTCTCCGCCCGCGCGTCACTATCGACTCACGGAGATCTCCACGGGACCTGCCCTCGTGACTCCCTCCAAACAATACACGCTTTGTAGTCCGGCGCAGCTGCGGCCCTGTCTGTCCACAAGGAGGCTAAATCTTACACGCCTCGTCGTGCTTTAAGGTATCACTGCAGATTATTGGACGACTGTGCATTGCTAAAGACTTGATGAAGCTGTAATTCTACCCTCGCCGAATAAAAACATATAATCTTAGCGCCACCTCAGAGTGTAAACTGCCATATCATTGCATGGCGATCTGGCGGGAAGCTTGTGTCAATTTGTCGTGAAACATAGCCCATCAATAACAGCTGGTGCACAAAGAGACGGTCACCTTGATTAAATAACGTTGTAAGCTTGCAGCGCGACGTGGAATGGAACGAGCACGTAAGCACGGTGGCTGGTAAGCGAATGGTCGACTTTGGTTTATTCGGAGAATTTTAGCGAAGTGTAGCTCAACTACAAAGAACACTAGTGCGACCGATTCTTGAGTAGTGCACCAGTGCTTGGGTTCCCCACCAGGTCGCACTGAAGGTAGACATGGAAACTATTCGAAGTGCAACTAGATTTGTTACCGGTAGACTCGATCAAAATGCAAGTATTACGGTGACTCCTTGTGGACTCAGCTGGGAATCTCAGGAGGGAAGATTACGTTCTTTTCGCGAAACGTTACTGATAAAATTTAGAGAACCGAGATTTTCATCAGACTCCTGAACGAATCTATTGCCGCCAAACGTACACTCTGCATAAGGACCACGAAGACAATATAAGAGAAACAGGTATTGTACGCATGCGTCTTTCCTTTATTTGCGAGTGGAACAGAAAAGGAACTGACTAATACTGGCACAGGGAACCCTTCGCCATGCACCATAAGCAGGCTTGCGGACTGTGTATGTAGATGCAGGTTAGTATTTGATAGGCATTTAGCGTCTAGTACCGAAGAATTTTCTAAGAGAGGATGCACCTGTCTCGTCGTGCTCCTATTAATACAAAGTAGTCAGAGAACATATGACTGAGACAGAAGCTAAACTACAACGTACGAAACGTTACAAGAAGATAATTTTGCAGTCTAGAGAGATTACAGCTGGTTCAGTATTCGTAATATGTTGAAATTCTCGATAACATTCTATACTTTAACTCGCTTCGGGAAGTTTAGTTATTCGCTGTTTTGAGTGTTTCGGTGCGAGCGCGGCTTACACGAGATGACACTTCGTTACTGTGTTCAATTGGTCCCTTGGTTGATTGATTCCGGGGAGGGAACCAAACAGAGAGGTCATCGGCCCCACTGATTAGGGAAGGATGGGGAAGGGAGTCGGCCGTGACCTTTCAAAGGAAACATCCCGGCATTTGCCTGAAGCGATTCAGGGAAATCACGGAAAACCTAAATCAGGATGGCCGGACGCGGGTTTGAACCGTCGTCCTCTCGAATGCGAGCCTAGTGTGCTAACCACTGCGACACCACACTCGTGCTGTGTTGAATGCTGACTCGACTGCTTGAAAGAGATACGTCCTATTTGTTTTTGAACGCATCTCTTGTGCAGTGTTCTCGCCATTAAACAGGTGGGTATAATCGTTTCTGTATATACGACTTACCTTTTGGTTGTATGAACCTCACAAATCCCATATATAGTAAAATAATCATTTGGATAAAGGAATTATTAATAGTAATAAAAACGCTAGATTTCGACGCTCGGAGGATAGCTGTATTGTTTGAGATAACGTAACTAAGGCTATGACGCCGCAGCAACGGGAACCACCAGGGTTGTGAGGCCGTCACAAATCATTAGCTCCTGGCCTGCAATATGACGACGTGGTCGCATCCTCGGAAAACTTTTCTTGAGTCTAAAAAGATGTACGGAAAGAACACAATGACAAACTACGATACATCATGTTAGACAGCGAAGTGACAGATTATCCAATCAGAATGTGTATGTATGAGAAAAAAACAACAACTCAGTACGAGAGATCAGACTGTGCGCTCTTGCACCCCGAGTCTGCTTTATTTCGATTTGATGAGAGATGATCGGAAATCAGTTGGTGGTGAATCAGCGACGTACAGGTAAACAATCGAAGACGTACAGCCGATACTGCGTGAACATTACCAATCCCAGTTCGCTCTTTCGGTCTTTTAATACAATTTGAGGGATTGTTCCTTTTGGTACTGGTAGATGGTAGGATCTGCCTCATTTGTTTTCAGTAATTAAGAAGGACACTTGTCGTTAAAGCGACTGCTCAGGTGACATAATTCCAACCCTAATAAGCTTCACTTCGCACTCATTGCTTTACAATACTATTTTCACTTTGGTTAGTGTCCACCCCTGGTAGCTGAGTGGTCAGCGCGACGGAATGTCACACCTAACGGCCCGGGTTCTATTCCAGGCTGGGTCGGAGATTTTCTCCGCTCAGGGACTGGGTGTTGTGTTGCCCGTATCATCATCATTTCATCCCCAGCCACAAGCAAGTCGCCAAAGTGGCGTCAACTTGAAAGACTTGCACCAGGCGAACGGTCTACCCGACGGGAGGCCCTAGCCACACGGCATTTCCATTTTACTTTGGTTAATGCCTTCCCATAAAAATTACTCACGTTTAGACGAAAACTTGAATGGGATAGTTACTGTTTTTCACGTTGCAGGTACTTGTTTAAACCCAAAGTCAGGTTCCTTAATTACTTTCTATTACTATACTTCTCCCTGAATTTTTAATCAGTATCCTTTCCCATATCTCATTTGCACTTCTTACCTACCGTAGAAATTCACTTCTAACCTTTACTACTACTGAATGTAAGTGCTCCGTTCCATACTCTGGTTACCTCCACTCGAGCGCTCGTCACTGGCTGACTCGGCTTACACTTGCCCACCGCACGCGCGCTCAGACCGTAAACCCCACAACGCTGGCCCTTCGGTAGACGCGGTCCGCTTACAACCGTGCGCCGTCTTACGCGACTTCGCTCTCACGTTGTTTCTTTCCTTTCCTTGGTGTCGTTTTTTTTAGATTTCACGACGGTAGCAGATGCCAGGGCTGCGGAGAGCAGGAGGAGGACCCTCACTCGGAGCAGAGTGGACGCAGCACTAAAGTGTTCCCCCCTGACGTCTGAAAGGGCCGGCCGGGCATTCGGTGCGGCGGAATGCGAGCGCGGCGGCGGCGTGGGCGTGTCCGCCTGAGCTGGACAGCCGGGACAGGCGTCTGTTGCCCTGCTGCAGGAACGCCGCGGCCGTCCTTGGCTCATCGCACAGCTGCCGCTGCCGCCGACAGGGCGTGTCCGCCAGCCCCCCGTGTTCCTTTGTCTACCGCCATCTCTGTGTCGGCAACACCTGCGATTAACAGCACTGGCAGGAAGGCCGCGGCAACCGCCGGTCGCGCGAAGGAGTCGCTGATCGATGACTCGCGGTCCACAATCCCGTGTAATACGCACTGTCCAGTCATATTAATGTCACCACCACATGTCAAAACTCTGGATATGCACCTTTTGTAGCGCGGGGCGTTGCGAGACGTGCAAGAAGAGAGTCATTGAGGATCTGCAAGGCACCGATGGGGATGTCGAGCCATACCCACCCCAGTGCACTGCGCGCCCTGTGCCAGATTTCTTCTGGGTTTCCTACAGCTATCGTCATCTGGACTGGATGGACAGTTACCTAATCTAAAAAACCCTTTTCTGCACCCCACACACTGTCAGTCTGTGATGTGTAGTGCACACCTGACCCATTTAGTTGGACCCTACAGTTCTGGCTCAAATGGTTCAAATGGCTCTGAGCACTGTGCGACTTAACTTCTGAGGTCATCAGTCGCCTAGAACTTAGAACTAATTAAACCTAACTAACCTAAGGACATCACACACATCCATGTCCGAGACAGGATTCGAACATGCGACCGTAGCGGTCGCTCGGCTCCAGACTGTAGCGCCTAGAACCGCACGGCCACTCCGGCCGGCCCTACAGTTCTCAACCCTATGGTTCAAGTCCAGGAAGTCGCAGCCTAGCTTGTCACAGAACCTGCTAAGTCTCTGGTTCAGTCCTTACATTCGACTCAGAATCAACTGGGCCCTATCAGTCCAGGGGACAATGCTGCAAACTGTGAGCTTCGTTGAAACTCCATGCCCAAGGCTGGTCTTCTCAACCTTCTCTGCCAGTAGCCGGAATGAGCCAACTGTGGCCACGAATCCCGCCCGAAAGCCATCATTTGTTCCAAAGTGCGCCACAATCTGCAGTTGATTCCACCCAGTTCCGTCAATGGCTGCCGGATTAGCCTGTTCAGCATGTTTAATAAGGCCCCCAGGCATACAGGATGAGCGCACCTCATGTCCTTTCCTGTCCCTTGCTGCCCTTTCCCTAAGGGCTACCATCGTGCGCCGTACGTTTGAACTGCCGAAGATAATAGACCCCCACCGTTTCGTGTTTGCCTGCTCTTGGCACCGACTAAACAGATTTCCCCACAACAGGTTACTATTGTGTCTCACTGTTTAGAGGCGCAAAACGCGTTGGTGTTTTCAGCTCGTTACTAAATGCAAATAAGTAGGAGGCCAAGTTGATAGGAGTTTAAGGAGTCCAGGTTGCAATAATATGCGGTACGGCACACTGTTAGAGAGAAGGATTATCATCTTCAGTAGTTTGTAGGACTGCAGCTGCAGCTATGAACTGACAATCTCGTAACATGGAATACCATGAACTAATACAAGATATTATCAGGGACTAAGCCTGATGGGCCCTCCTCAGAGAATCAATGCAAACATTACAGAGCTGGCTGACGGCCGATTATTAAAGTGCGTCTGCCTAGGTTGAAATCTAGCTAAGAAGTCAACGAGGCACACTCCAGTTCCGTCGAGCTGCACAGCTCGCTAGAGTGCACTGTGCTCGGCAGACGAAGGGCTGCCAACCTTGTGTTGGCGCGGCGTTGTAGTAGTATCTGTGTTACATTACGATAACGGTGGTACAAAGGTGTGTGGACAGGTTTACTGTTGAATAGTTGGCCGATATGCACCTTGTCTGTAGGTTCAGTCAATTGAGTGCAGCAGAGAGACGCTCCGTTCAGCGACCACGTGACAGTACAGCGGCGTCTCGTCTGAGACTCTGTGTTCTGCCTTGGTGTTTTGGTTGTTGCATATTCTTCACTGCTGTGAAGGCATTTTCACTGAAACAAATTCGAAGTCACAGGTTTATCTAAGCGCGAGATAAGCCATTGCAAACTTGAAATGCTGGTACGTTAATAACCGGTGTAGACGCCATAATGTTGATTGCGAACATGCAAATCTGCATGAATTGTGTTGTACAAGTGCTGGATGCCAGTTTGCGGGATGGAGTATCATGCCTGTTGCACTTGGTCCGTCAATACACGTACGGTTAATGTTGGTTGTAGACGCTGCTGAAGTTGTCGTCCTTTGATGTCCCCTGCGTGTCTGGTTGCGAACAGATCTGGTGATCGCGCAGGCCAAGGCAACACTTCGACAGTGTGTAGGGAATGTTGGATTACAACAGGGATATGTCGGTGAGCGTTATCCTGCTGGAAAACACCCCCTGAAATGCTGTTCGTGATTGGCAACACAACAGGTCGAATGACCGGGCAGACGCACAAACTGGGGGTCAGACTACGTGACATAATCACAAGAGTGCTCGTGCTGTTATACGAAACCGCACCCCTGACCATAGCTCCAGGTGCAGGTCCTGCGTGGCTAACATGCAGACAGGTTGATCCCAGGGCCTCGACTGACCTCCTTCCAAACAACACACGACCATCACTGGCACCAAAACCAGCTCTCATCAGAGGCATCCATCCTGCCCTCCAATGTGCTCTCGCCTGACACCATTGAAGTCACCAAATAGCTGTCGTCTGGGGTCGGTGGAATGCACGCTACTGTGCGTCTGGCTCGGAGTTATCCTTGAAGTAACCTATTTGTAACAGTTCCTTGTGTCACGGTAGTGCCAACTGCTGCTCAAATTGCTACTGCAGATGCAGTGCGATGCCGAACACGATGGTCTTCCCTATCGGTAGTGCCACGTGGCCGTCCGGAGTCCGGTCTTTTTGCCACCGTAGCCACAGTTCATGTACAGTGGTTACATTCCTGCCAAGTCTTTCTGCAGTATCGCAGAAGGAACATCCACTTCTCGCAGTCCTATTACACGACCTCGTTCAAACTCAGTGAGGTGCTGATAACGGTGTCTTTGTCGCCTTGAAGGCATTCTTGACTAACATCAACCCACTACGTCCAATCTCAAAGGTAACTTGGTTTTAAATCATCACTTCAGTTTAGTACCTGTTTTGGGTGCTCTTTAGTCTCGCCTTTACACAGCAACTTCTCCACGTGTGATTTATAATACGCAATGAACGAATAGATTACGGTGGCCGTATACGGCTGATAATCGGGTTGGTTTTCAGCGAAAGTTTCTCCCCTTCAAAGGGAATCGATGCTACGTGACATGTATGTCGTGACCTCCAGCGACCTCCACGTTTTGTGGCAGCAGATTGGGGGTCAGAGAGCTGATTGCGCCAAGAAGTGCCTAGCGGAGAAAGCAGACGGAGACGCCAGGACTTGGTACAGGCTGTTGACTTCAGCAGCGCGGTTTACGGCGTATATCCAGATGTTACAGGGGATTTGTTTCAGAGCACATTGTGTTAAATTATACGTAGATATTACTTTACAAATCATAATTTATTAGTCCCTTGCAGTGCAAAATTTTTGAGGCTATCTAAATTCGTCATCGAAAATTCACTGAGAAAACGTATGATTCTTAACGATTTTCAACTTTTTATATTCGTAGAAAATCCAGGGTGGTTGCTATACTTACTAATAGCTCCAATGCATCGATATTTTAAAGGAAAAAAAACAATAACTAGAAAACTTATCCTATTGACATAGGATCCTCCCGGGCCACTGCAACTTAGTATGTGGTAATAATATGTTTTGCGTCTTTTGTGTGGACTGAAACTGTAATACAATTCCCACAGGAGATACGCACAGTTCAGTGACTGTTACCTCTTCCAGCCTTTAGCGGCGTGTACTGTGCTACGCCACGTAGCTATAATTTTACTAGCAGTTACCAGCTTTGTGTTAGTTCCAGTGTCTTTAATTGTATGCGTTTTTAATATTAACTTCTCAATGAAGTATTTTATGTGACAAGAGCATAATTGCTCTTAAATTTATTCGTCAGTCTTCTTATAAATCTGTTCGGAATAAAAACTGTCTCCTCATTTTTTTTCAAGTTAATGTTTTTTTTTAAAACCTTTTTAGCTAATAGTGGATTTTCTGATGAAGGTATCCACAGTCGGTGTCGAAACCTAGAGGAAGTAAAATTTTGTTGCAACCGGGTGGCTGTTTTATATCTATCATATTCTTGTACGGTGGCTTTCTCACAGCCATGTTTAAATTTGTAAGATACAAATAACCTTATACAAACTATCTACGACTGAGGACCACCTTCTACCTCAGTTAATGTCCCAGTTCTACCTCAGTTAATGCCCCAGTGGCCGCATACTATAATGAGGCACCCGACCAGTTCACTGTTAAAAACCAAGAAAAAGTTCGCAAACTGTTTATGACTCAAGCCAACGATCTGCAAAGCTACGACTGCCCGGAGTGCTAATTGAATATACTTCTCTACAAAGGCGGCAATACTTAATTGAGGACCGAGCGAGGTGGCGCAGTGGCTAGACGCTGGACTCGCATTCGGGAGGACGACGGTTCAATCCCGCGTCCGGCCATCCTGATTTAGGCTTTCCGTGATTTCCCTAAATCACTCCAGGCAAATGCCGGGATGGTTCCTCTGAAAGGGCACGGCCGACGTCCTTCCCTAATCCGATGAGACCGATGACCTCGCTATCTGGTCTCCTTCACCAAACAACCCAACCCAACCCCAACTTAATTGAGATAATACTCGATACGGCAACGAAATTACGAATTCATTAGACAAATAACAGAGGATCTTGTTTCCGTCATTCATTTGTAAGTCCACTGGGACAGAAGTGGAATGCTGAAGCGCACAATGGGACAGAAGTTGAATGATGGAGCTCAGCGTAGTCAGTCCAATATTTCTGATTTCTTCTGCACGTCACCGAGCGAAAAAATCGAAGATATCGTTATCCGATGACTATTGCTGAACCTATACTCTTAATTTTTTCTTGGGAGTGAAGTTTCATCGCAATGCATTATTCTTGAGTGGTATACAGGTGAATAAATTACTCCGAAGGCCAAAGGCTGATCGCTGTGGTGAAGAATGCATGATTCCGCAGAAGATGACACGGTTTTGTCCTGTTCTGACCTGAGAATTCACCCTCCGGAAATAGAATCAGAACCACGGAGAAGGTACAAAATTGTTGTAAAACTGTGGATTCGTAATACCAGGCTCGCCCACAGACATACTAGACAGCACTTCAAGAAAATTGTTTTAAACTCCTACTTCACGTACCTGGCAACGAAAATATAGACTATGTTCCCATGAGTTTTCAATAGAGTTCGATTATTGTTAAAAGCAGCTTCAGAAAAATCTGTACGTTGAGCAATTGAGTAGGCAGTAAGGGAAAGCAAGAAGAAATTTAGGATTAAGATTCAGGAACATGAAATAAAACTTCAAGGTTTTCCAGTGACATTCTCATTCTGTGAGAGAAAGAACAGGACTTGGATGACCAGATGATGAAATGGACAACGTCTTGAAAGGAGGGTATAAAATGAACATCAACAAAGGTAAAACAAGGATAATGGATGCATCTGAATTAAGTTGGATGATACTGAGCGATATATACTAGGAAACGATACACTAAAAGTAGTAGATGATTTTTTGCTGTTTGGGCAGTAAAATATCTCATAATGGTCGAAGTAGATAGGATATGAAATGCAGACTGGCAATGGCAGGAAAAGAATTTCTGGAAAAGGGAGTTTGCTAACAGCCCATATAAATTTAAGTGCTGGTAAATGTTTTCTGAAGGTATTTGTCTTGTACAAAAGTAAAACGTGGACGATAGACGGTTCAGACAAAAAGAGTATAGAAGTTTCTGGAATTTAGTGCAAAGAAGAGTGTTGCGGATTAGATGGGCAGATCGAATAAAAAATGAGGAGGTATTCAACCGACTGGGGAAAACAGAAGATGATGGAACAAATCGACTGAAAGAAGGGGTCAAATTGTTATGACGTACCCTAAGGCGTCAAAGAATCGTCGACTTGGTATTCGAGGGAAGCGTGGGGGTAAAAACAGTAGAGGGAGACCAAGAGATGAATACGCTAAGCAGATTCAGAAGGATATAGCTTGCAGTAGTTATTACGAGATGAAGGAGCTTGCATGGGATTGAGTAGCACGGAGAGCTGCATAGAACGAGTCTTCGGACTGAAGACCACAACAGCCACCACACGACCTACTGACAGAGAGCGCTTCTGGCAAAGTAGTCTTTGAGGTGCTGCCTGCTCTGAGTGCAGTCTACGGCTGTTGATAAAATATCGATAAATCGATATTTCCCAATATATTATATAGTTATCCAGGATAAACTTTTCACCGATATATCGATATCGAAATAGCAATATCAGGTGCGGATATTTTTATTTTATGTTATATTTTTTCGCAGTTTTCGATAAATTTCTTAAGTTCTTCTTTCGAAATTGTAGTAGAACATAATTTTACTTTGACTGTGTGAAGGAGTCTTACTACTTTTTGAGCTTTCATCACGTCCATTGTTTCTCTTTGACTGTGTGAAGCAAGTATAGATGGCACAAAGAAGAAGTTCAGGTGCACTGGAGGGTGGGGGTTGGGGAGGGGGGGGGGTTACGGTGTGACTGGAACAACAAGATACCCAATGTGAAGAAATAGCACTGCACAGCGTTAAAAAACAATTTTTAACCCAACTAGTGTGCTGTTTCTTCGCATCGGCTTTCTTCAGAAACGGTTGCTAAAAATCATGAACAAAAATCTAAATGACAGGATTGATCTTTACCAAGCGTGAACGTGCACCGTTTTCCTTTCAGTTCTTTCTATAACGGGGTAAGCAGGCAACTAGCTTGTTGATGCACAGACTATCTACACTACTGGCCATTAAAATTGCTACACCACGAAGATGACGTGCTACAGACGCGAAATTTAACCGACAGGAAGAAGATGCTGTGATATGCAAATGATTAGCTTTTCTGAGCATTCACACAAGGTTGGCGTCGGTGGCGACACCTACAAAGACATGAGGAAAGCTTCCAACCGATCTCATACACAAACAGCATTTGACAGGCGTTGTCTGGTGAAACGTTGTTGTGATGCCTCGTGTAAGGAGTAGAAATGCGTGCCATCACGTTTCCGACTTTGATAAAGATCGGATTGTAGCCTATCACGATTGCAGCTTATCGTATCGCGACATTGCTGCCTGCGTTGGTCGAGGTTCAATGACTGTTAGCAGAATATTGAATCTTTGGGTTCAGGAGGGTAATACGGAACGCCGTGTTGGATCCCAACGGCCTCGTATCACTAGCATTCGAGATGACAGGCATCTTATCCGTATGGCTGTAACGGATCGTGCAGCCAAGTCCCGATCCCTGAGTAAACAGATGGGGACGTTTGCAAGACAACAACCACCTGCACGAACAGTTCGACGACGTTTGCTGCAGCACGGACTATCAGCTCGGAGACCATGGCTGCGGTTACCCGTGATGCTGCATCACAGACAGGAGCGCCTGCAATGGGGTACTCGACGAAGAACCTGCGTGCACGAATGGCAAAACGTCATTTTTTCGGATGAATCCAGGTTCCGTTTACAGCATCATGATGGTCGCATCCGTGTTTGGCGACATCGCGGTGAACACACATTGGAAGCGTGTATTCGTCATCGCCATACTGGCGTATCACCCGGCGTGATGGTATGGGGTGCCATTGGTTACACGTCTCGGTCACCTCTTGTTCGGATTGACGGCACTTTGAACAGTGGACGTTATATTTCAGATGTGTTACGACCCGTGGCTCTACCCTTCATTCGATCCCTGCGAAACCCTACATTTCAGCAAGATAATGCACGACCGCATGTTGCAGGTCCTGTACGGGCCTTTCTGGATACAGGAAATGTGCGACTGCTGGCCTGGCCAGCACATTCTCCAGATCTCTCACCAACTGAAAACGTCTGGTCAATGATGGCCGAGCAACTAGCTCGTCACAATACGCCAGTCACTACTCTTGATGAACTGTGGTATCGTGTTAAAGCTGCATGGGCAGCTGTACCTGTACACGCCATCTAAACTCTGTTTGATTCAATGCCTAGGCGTATCGAGGCCGTTATTACGGCCAGAGGTAGTTGTTCTGGGTACTGATTTCTCATGATCTATGCACCCAAATTGCGTGAAAATGTAATCACATGTCAGATCTTGTATAATATATTTGTCCAATGAATAGCCGTTTATCATCTGCATTTCTCCTTGGCGTAGCAATTTTAATGGCCAGTAGTGTGATAGTAAATCAATACCTAAATACACAGCTCTGAAAGTGGCAGTATATTTACAATGTGCACCCGATATTTTTTTGGCCAATACTTCGATATATTTTCCGTCGTCACAGCGATGATTCGACAGTCGTCTTAGATGTATCGAGAGCAGTGAAGACACATTTCAAACGTCGGTACATGGGATACCCGTTAGTTGGTAAACACCAGCAGTGGTGGTGCAGTGGCACGAGGCGGGCGGTGCGCCCGCAGCGGCGCTTGAGGCAGGCCGCGGCCGCGCTCCGGGTTCAACAACCCCCGCCTGCGCGGCGCGGCGCGGCGCGGCCAGTGTTTACTTCAGGCCGCCACACTGACTGACTGACTGAGGCAGCGGCTGACTGACGGCGCCGCTGTGTACACAGCCCACAAGCCACAGGCCACCAATATTCCCAGCCAGCCGCGACAAAAAGGGCCGCCGGGACACGGGCGCAGCCGCAGTCGGGCGTCCTCATCCCGAGGCAAAGTAGTCGAGGCACGGTGCGGGGCGGGGCACGCGGCGCTCGATTGCCCGGCGAGGCGCTTGCGTTATTGGTCATCTTTAATAAAGAGAGACAGCAGACTGCACAGATGATTTTTTGGCGGGGAGAATGGAGCATATTATCTCGGATGTAGAGTCATGGGCAGATTTAGGAGTAACTTCGGGTGTGCCCCAGAAAAGAGTTTTACGACCCTGGCTGTTCGTGCTGTATATTAACGACCTCACAGACAACGTAAACAGCAATCTCAGACTTTTCGCATGTGACGCGGTTATCTGCAATGAAACATTGTCTGAAAATACCTCACAAATATTCAGTCGCATCCTGGTAAGAATTCAAAGTGGTGCGCAGATTGGGAACTTGCTTTAAATGTTCAGAAATGTATAACTGTGGACTTCGCAAAAACGAAAGAGCGTAGTATCCTATCAGTAACGTATAAACGAGTCACAGCTGGAGTCGGCGAACTTATTCAAGTACCAAGGTGTGCGATTATGGAGCCGACCGCTGTGGCCGAGCGGCTCTAGGCGCTACAGTCTGGAACCGCGCGACCGCTAAGGTAGCAGATTCGAATCCTGCCCCGGGCATGGATGTGTGTGATGCCCTTAGGTTAGTTAGGCTTAAGTAGTTCTAAGTTCTAGGGGACTGATGACCTCAGAAGTTAAGTCCCATAGTCCTCAGAGCCATTTGAACCATTTGAGATTATGGAATGTGAAGTGAAACTATCGCTGAATAGGTATAATGCAGGTGGCGCACTTAGGTTCATTGGCGGAACTATAGGAAAGTGCAGTCAGGAACGGTGATTGCTTAGGTTGATCGGATGATTTGGGCGAGGGGGACCAAACAGCGAGGTCATCGGTCCCACTGGATTAACGCAGGATGGGGAAGGACGTCGGCCGTGTCCTTTCGCATCCCAGCATTTGCCTGAAGCGATTTAGGTAAATCACGGAAAAGCTAAATCAGCATGGCCGGACGCGGGTCTGAACCGTCGACCTTCTGAATGCGAGTCCATTGTGCTAGCCACTGCACCACCTCGCTCGGTGGTGACTGCTTATACCTACTCGTGGCACCCGTCCCAGGAAACTGCTCAGACGTGTAGGACCCGTACCGAAGAGGACTAACAGAGGATACTCAACATATACAGAGAAGGGCATCACAAATGGCCACAAGTTTGTTTGAGCAATAGAAAAGTGTTACGGAGACACTGAAGGAGCTGAACTGGTAAAAACATGAAGGTAGACGTAGATTCTCCCGGGATAGCCTACTTAGAATGTTTCAAGCACCTAAGTGATGAATCCGGGAACAGGAGCATTCTTGAATAGTCTTCAAACTCAAACTTCTTGACAGATAAAACCTTTGTGTTCGACTGGGAACCGAACTCGGACTCATACAGTTTCAGAGATGATGTTCTCAGAGTCTTGATCCATCCCAGTTTCGATGGTCGACAGAGAGCCTATGGTAATACCTCGCTAGTCTAACACTATGGCAGAAAGTAAGTGACAGTGAAGGGCTTAGTCGTCTGAAGGTTGCTTCCACAAAGGATCTTTTACTGTGGATTGGCGAGTAATGTATTTTGCATAAATTAAGGCTGTGGAATTGAGCGCATACATTTGGCAAACAAAAACCGTATTTCTCTGTAAAGCACGTGCGTTAGTTGTGATCGCATTTGAACTTTAGACTCGTGCGATCCTTGTTTGTCTACCAAATCCACGGTCCGGTCACGTTAATGTCACCACCACCTATGTTCAGAGTCAACGTGCAATGACCGCTCACAGACGACAGATGGCAGCAGTGGCGGTGGAGGGTATACAAAACATGTTGGGCGGACGCGGAAAACATTGGAGCGGTCGCAATGCGGAAACGTAGGTATTAATTTGACGGTCAACAGGTCATACTCATTGGCTTTCGGGCCAAGGGTGGAAGCATTCCCGAAATGCCTAAGTTCTTAAACTGTTCGTGGGCCGCCATGGTTGAAGCATACCGGGTATGGCAAAATGATGCAATCAAAAAAATGGTTCAAATGGCTCTGAGTACTATGGGACTTAACATCTGAGGTCATCAGTCCCCTAGAACTTAGAACTACTTAAGCCTAACTATCCTAAGGACATCTCACGGATCCATGACGGAGGCAGGATTTGATCCTGCGACCATAGCAGCAGTGCGTTTCCAGACTGAAGCGGCTAGAACCGCTTGGCCACTACGGCCGGAGATGCTATCAAAAACTGTGGTGCGCCACGGGCCACAGATGCCATATATGACAGGGCTGAACGTCGGCCGCCGTGATGTAAACGAGCGAACACACGTGCGAGTATTGAGCAACTGATCGCCAAGATGAACCGAGGAGTACGAATATTTTTTCTTCAACTACCGTTCAGCGAACGTTGCTGCTTATGGGATCCCGCAACAGGTGCCTGGTTCATGCGCCAGTGCTGACTGCGACGAAGGCTGGGGTTCTCACGCACGTTCACTGAGTGGCGACGGGCGACCCTATCAAATGAATCACGTTTTATGCGCAGCTGGACAGAAAGCAAACACCCTGCTACAATTTTCGGAAGTGTCCAGGCCGGCTGATGGAGCGATATGATCTGGTGAACATTTACGTGGCATTACCCCAGCGGTTTAGTCATTCTGAAGGCCCGATCGATCAACAGGAGTATGCATCTATCCTTGGGGACTATTGTAGACCTCTACAAGCAGTGTGTTTTTCCTTGGTACGATGGCATCTTTCAGCAGGACAATGGAACATGTCAAACAGTTCGTACAGTACGTGCGTAGTTCGAGAAGCACCAGGATGACTTTACGGTACCCTACTCTCCTGGCCATCAGACTGCCCGGATTTAAACCCAACTGAGAATCTGTGGGGACACCTCGGTCTGGCTGTTCGCGCAATGGAACTTCAACCGAGAAATCTGGCGCAGCTGGCAAGGGCACTGGAGTCGTAATGACGCCCACATCCCTGTCGGTCCCTTCCAGAACTTCACTGACTCTCCTCCTGCGCATCTCGCTGCAGACTGCGCTGCGAAAGGCGGTTATCCAGGCTTTTGACAGGTGGTCGCGTTAATGTGACTGGACAGCGCAATTATGCTATGTACGGGCTCTGATTTCAGTCCTTCCCACCTCTTTCGTTTCCACATCCATCCGCAAAAGTCATCTCTTTGCAAGTGGTCTCTACAATGATACACACCTGTCGAAGAAATAACTGATACAGAATCCTGTTTTGTTGTGTGTATTAGAAGTGGTGCCACGACAAACTGTTCGCGCTATAGCAGAAATGTAAAACAGCAAAGATGTTGGAGATCAGTTGTGCACGCAACAACGGTCTACAGGATGAACCCGAACCGCAAAGAGGAAATTTCGGAAGTTGTTCAATGATACTCTTCCGAGTGTTTCAGTGTAAGCGTCCCTTGCTAGCCGGTGGGGCGTCACAGCAACACTGGACTCGCATTCGGGAGGACGACGGTTCAATCAATCGTCCGGCCATCCTGATTTAGGTTTTCCGCGATTTCTCTAAATCGCTCCAGGCAAATACCGGGATGGTTCCTTCGAAAGGGCACGGCCGACTTCCTTCCCCGTCCTTCCCTAATCCGATGAGACCGATGACCTCGCTGTTTGGTCTCTTCCCCCAAACAACCCAACCCCAACCCGTCACAGCATAGTAGTTGCATTTCGTTCGATTTCTTATCTGAAATGTCTACGGTGCACATTCCAAGTCTTGTTTGGAAACAAGCTTGTTCTGATCACTCGCCGTACTTGCTGTTGGCAGCAGTAAGACGCACTTTACTCTTCGTCCTTAAGATTGTCTTCGGTGCCACTCGGTTCTGTCTCGCTTTATTCTCAGGCGATATCAGTTGACTGCTGAGAGTGATACACGGGTGTATACGTAGGTTTACTGGAGAGGAGTTGCATGTGGTGTATGGGTCCCCTGAATGTAACAGAAGAGGTGGAGAAGCACGCTACGCCGCGCTGTTCCTGTAGCGACGGCAAAATCATCACAGTACTTTCGCGTCTATACACTGGCTCCCAAGAGTCTTCCGTGTTACGGTGATTGCGTATGTCACTATTGTAAAAATGTTTTCATAGAAACGAAGGTAACTGGGGCAACAAGCCGAATAAATCATACTCAAATTATTACTCACGCGTAGCGCCTCGGACCGCCTTAAGCTGCAGCCAGCCCTTGACTCGACGCACGTTTTCCCCGCGCGTTGCCTGATCCAGCTTAGCGTCGCCTGCTCCGGTCCGCTTTTGACACTGTGACGGACGCGCTCTCTCAGCGGCTGTAATGCAGGACTTAGGACTACGGCGTGTCAGCCGGTTCGTGTCGCTGTCACGACGCGTACACGTGATCCGGCGGATTTCAGAGTTTTTTGTTCCCATACAGTGCCTAGAGAGGCCAAACTAAACGGCCAAATAACGCTGACGTGAAAATACAGATTGTGTTGATACTGTAAGGAAAAAAAAAGAGTTTTAAGTTTATCTTTAGTACTGACAGGGAATAATCAAAACGCCAGATTTTCCACTTTTCATGCTGTTATCCCTTTAAACTTTTAGCTGTTTCTACTTTGGCACCTGTAAGATCATGTGAGACCAGTGATGCTGTTTTATTTTTTTAAGTACTAGCACATTAATAAGGATTTAGATGTGTCTTCTATCGCAGGAGTCTAAAGGTAACATCGTTGTGATATCTGCTAAGTAGATCAGGCTCCAACGGAATTTAGGACACACTGCATACATCAGAATATATGCAACGATACTGGTACAGCGATTACTGTCCTATCTGTGCCACTCTAGATGTACATTATTTATACCTACTTTTGTTCTCCAAAAGCCGCCTTATGTTGTGTGGCGGAGGGTACCTCGTGTGCAACTCCTACTCCCGCTTTCGAGTTCCACTCAGTAACCGTGGGCAGGAAGAATACCTGTTGGTACGCCGCCATGTGAGTTCGAGTCTCGCTGTTTTACCGCATGGTCTTCGCGCGAGATACAAGTAAGAGGAAGCAATGGTTTGGTTCCAGTACGCTCTCGGAATTTCAACAGTGAATCACACAGCGATCCGGAACCTCTCTCCCTTATGGCCTGCCACTGGAGCTGGAAAAGCACCTCAACGTTTATTTCACCTTTACAAAACGAACCCGCCACGGAAACGCTACTCGTGTTCCGATCCTCTCAGTATCCTCTATCATTTCTACTTGGTGACGGCCTCAGACTGAGAAGCAGTACTCAAGTATAGATTGAACGAGGATGTGTGAGTTATCGCTTTCGTCGATGGACTACGCTTCATGACGATTGTTCCAATCAATCTGACATCTGCCCTTCCTGTGACTGTCGCCTATATATGCTCAGACCGTTATATATGTTCATGTTTATGATCAACTGCCAATCTGTGCACCCAACGTCAATCTCTTTTGGTCTTCTTGCATTTCTCGATACATAGCAACAGCATCCGCGATCAGCGTTATGGATCCACCGACTTTTTCCTCTAGCTTATTTATATGTAGGCCTACTATAAACAGTAACTGTCTACCACGATATAGCAAGATGGTTCAAATGGCTCTGAGCACTACGGGACTTAACTTCTGAGGTCATCAGTCCCCTAGAACTTAGAAGTAGTTAAACCTAACTAACCTAAGGACATCACACACAGCCATGCCCGAGGCAGGATTCGAACCGGAGACCGTTGCGGTCGCGCGGTTCCAGACTGTAGCGCCTAGAACCGCTCGGCCACACCGGCCGACCATGATATAGCATTTACATTTCAGTTCAATTATATCTGCTTGCTCCAATGATGCACTGGAAAGCTAGTGATGCAACGGAAACTTACGTCTTCTATAGGATCTTTGTTGTCGTATAGTGTACAGCTTTTTTCCACTGCTGCCTGTATTCCTCGTTTCCGCACAAGATTAAAAGAATTCTTCAGAAGTGCCACCTAGTAACCAATGGGTTTCGGACTTTTTCAGCGAAAGGTACGTGCAGAGGAGTTAAGAAGCGAGAAAAACCGAGGAGAAACCTTGTAAAGTTAATAGACAGCCCAGACATTGCTCGGCAGTTTAACAAGATAATGGTCGCCACATAGCCGAGAAGCTGCAGGAGAGACGGAAATTAATGTGACGTGACAGCCTATTAAGCGAGGGGAGAGGGGGAGGGGGAGGCAGGGAGAGTGATTTCAATAAACTTGTTGTCGAGTGCTGCCGTAACAAAAGACGGCCCCACCGGGAGATGGGGGCAGGGTCGCACGCCGCTATTACGGTTCGCCACGCTTCTCCCCGGGACGGCGCCCTCTCTCTGTGTGTTGTTCCACGTGGGTGGGGGGGGGGGGGGAGGGAGGGGTGGCAGTCAGTACTCAGGTTACGCACCCAGGCAGCAGCAGCAGCACAGCTCTGCCTCATGAGACGTCCCCCCGTCTTGCCTCTAGCAGAGCTGATCGCCTTCTGTTCAGACCCCTGAAGTCCCCAGCGTGCACTCACTCACACAAATACTCGCCATACAGAGCCTCACAAATTTCCAGTTTCATATGCGTAGGCACTAAAAAATTCCGAAGCTACTATTTTCATTTAAAAATGGGAAGGTACCCATTTTCTGTAGTTGGATTAGTAACGTTTTTAAGCCAATAAGGGCGTTAAAAACAGTGAACCAACATAGGACTACCAAGCGGTAAGAGATAACACGATGGACTAGTAAACGGGGGGACTGGAAGATCCTCTTTCCAGTAGCCATCTTATCCGCAACAAATAATAGTATTTCTACTTCTGTATACCTACTCGCACTCCACTCAATCACTGTGCAGAGCATGGCGGAATGTACATTGTATTAGTGATAGTCACTCTCTTTCCCGATCCACTCACAAATGTAGCGAGGGAAATACACTGCGCAACAAAATTAAAGGATCAGCTTTTCTAAACCCCACAATAGCCACCCACTGCGACGCTTAAGTTGGAAATTTGACTCGAAAGTGCGTAAAAGCTTCCTCTGTAACGGTGCAAAAGCGTGATGCCCAGCGACGTCACCCTCAGACTCGGCGACGCTTCAAAGGCAAGGTGTCGACGTATGCGGAAAGAAAGCCACAGCTCAGAAGTTAATGTGACGTGTATGGTGGGTTAGTGATGTCACATTGGCACCAAGTTTCACCACTGTTCTCGTCAACGCCACCGCTGTCGCGTCACTTGATGGGAGGGTCGTCACAGCCCCTCCTGCCCACATTTCGCCCCTTCTTTTGATGTCTGTGCGATGGAGGTTAGAACTGCGATGCACAGCGTTCAGATCATTCGGTTTTCTTGCGAGGGGCCGAGGAAAACATTCCAGACACAACGCTGCTCAGGACTCAGGGGGTGGCTTGGAGGACCTCAATGAAACCACTGTCGCAGTGCAGTGAGCTGCAGGGAGACTTCCTTGACTGCCTTTCACACTGCTGACATCCTCGGACGTGTCAGCCCTTCCCTACGGACACTGTGGCGCTGCATCCCCCTTAAACGTAATCTGACCTCTCTGCAGACCAGCGCGACCGCATTTTTGCTCTCACGTACAATTTCGAAGCATTAGAACCGTCAACACCATTCGACGAAATCTGAACGTGACTCGAAGCGGTAAAGGGTGCTTACGCTTTTCCATCCCTCCTATTTCGCGCCCTCTGGCGGCACAAGTATAGAGGGGTATGACATTGACACGTGCGTGAATAAAGGTTCTTCTAAGACGACCCCCATATCGGCAATAGCCTCGAGGCCACTGATCCGCCTTTGCTGAGCACCTCAAAAATGTACCTTTATAAGACAGAATCTATGATGAAAGTCCCAGGCGCCTGCAGGCAGGCAACGATGCTACTCTTTCGACGCTACGCTGCTGCTCTTGCGCTCAATAGTGGGTCATCTAGAATTGAAGAGTGTCGGAAGGGTTGCCGGTTAGCGATCACCTAGGACTTTGTCACGGGTTCTGTCTGGACAGGTGCAGCCATTCTCAGTAAAGGCAGCGGGTGCCACCGAGTCTTTTGCCAACTGGGAAAGGGGGGGGGGGGTTCTTAGAGGAGCGCTTTGCTGTTTTATTCAGAAATGTGTCAGTGTCGCAACCATTCCCTCCATCCCCCCCTCACGGCATTGGAAGACGCAAAGCAGGAGCGCTGGAAAGCATAAGCTCCCTTTGCCCGGCCACTCATATAAAAAAACCGCATGAGGTTTAGCAAATTTAAGTTCAAATGGTTCAAATGGCTCTGAGCACTATGGGACTCAACTGTTGAGGTCATTAGTCCCCTAGAACTTAGAACTAGTTAAATCTAACTAACCTAAGGACATCACAAACGTCCATGCCCGAGGCACGATTCGAACCTGCGACCGTAGCGGTCTTGCGGTTCCAGACTGCAGCGCCTTTAACCGCACGGCCACTTCGGCCGGCTAAATTTAAGTTCTGAGTAAAGTAAAGGTAAAATTCTTTCAGTTATAAATAAAATTCAGTAAAGTAGAAAGAGTTATAAAAAGAAAGTTGCCAACGTGGCTCAGTAAACCTGAACTATGACTGCATAAAAACACTGAATGACAATGTAGAGTGAGCACACCCTACCTTTTACTTTTCACAGATCGTTTTTTAAGAGGAAGGTATAAACAAAGTATCTTGATAAATTCAAATATGTGTATTTAATTTGTTGATTATACAGAAATGCAGACATAGAAGTCCCCCTTCTTTAGCACATAGTGATGATTAAAAATTCATGGGTTTTCTAAATCAAAACTATATATGTCTGGATGTAGTAGCTAAAAGATTTCTGCGTCTTTCGCAGAACCATATCCTGAAAAGATACATTTATTTGTGAACTCATGTTAGGGAACAGCAGAAAAGTAAGCCAAATTTACTTCTTCTGCTTTTGTGAAACTCAACCATTGCTTTGCCTAGATAGCCTGGCTACCGTAAATCCATTAGACAAACCACTTAATGAACTTGTTACAGAAAGGTCCTGGGTTCGGTATTATTACATTTTTACTGCGTTTCTTTCTAACAGCTATAAAACTCTAAGGAACAGAACAAATAGTCTGATTTCCAAACCTATTAGTCACGCATCACGGTCAAATGAGGTAAAAGATGTAACTTCATACGACAGGTGTGGAAAATAGGCACGTTTATGACGCGCATACTACATACCCAATTCCGCATATAATACTGTTATACGTGACTTTTCCCGGAACAGGACTATTTCTTCTGTTAGAGTATAGTGTTATAGATTGTACGCACCTTTGAGCCAAATTTCAAACTTAAGCGTCGCAATGGTTGGGAATTACGAGGTTTCGAAAAACTGTCCCTTTAATTCTCTTGCACAGTGCATAATTGCCTGAATGTACGAATCAGAATTTCCCTTATTTTGTCTTCATTGTCCTTACGCGAGATGAACGTAGGGTGTCGTGTATCCGTTGTACAGTATTCCGCCAATTATGGCTCTCTAACACTCCTCAGCAGCGTTTCAGGGAAGATAATGGTGCAAATGGCTCTGAGCACTATGGAACTTAACAACTGAGGTCATCAGTCCCCTAGAACTTAGAACTACTTAAACCTAACTAAATTAAGGACATCACGCACATCCATGCCCGAGGCAGTATTCGAACCTGCGACTGTAGCGATCTCGCGGTTCCGGAATGAGGCGCTAGAATCGCTCGGCCACGAAGATAATGTTCTTTCGTCGAAAGGAAGCTCGCATACTGTCCGAACCGACCGTGAACATCTGAACTGTTTCATTATGTTCCTTTATTCTGATCTGATGGGGATCCCAAACGCTCCAACAGTACTCACGACATATTATTACCCGTATAACTTTAGTCTCTATTTATTATGGCAGACAGTCAGCCTCTTTAAATGTGTTTACACCAGATAAACAGCGCCACTTCTTCATTATAGTATTTAAATACAATCAGCCTTCTTGGGCGACGCATTTCCGACCGACCACTGTGTCGTCCTCCGGCAGTGGCGCCAGCGCCACGTCACTGCTGAGGGTTGCGTGTTCAGCACACCCGCCTCCCGGCCGCTAATGCCTTCTTTCTCAAACTGAAGCCGCTACTTCTCATACAAGTAGCTCTTGAAGCGAATTCACGAGCGTGAATAGGCCCGCATCCAATTCTGCCACCAAACAGAAATCCTTTTCAGAGGCGACAATCGAACCTGGTTTATGCGCGTGGCAGCTGGACACCCCTGGCCCCGCATTTGTGGACGAGGACTCTTAAAAGCACTTCTCCAAGTTACTAGGTTGTATGCTTTTATTATGTACATAAAAATAAATGCGTACTGGAGTAGTCGTTTACACCCAAATCGACATCTAAACTCTGAAAACCACTATGAAGTGTCTGGTATTTCGCATTTTACCACATATTATGATTACTTCCACTTCCACTCACGTATGAATTGCAGGAAGGGTAAGTGTGAGCGCTGTAGCTGGACTGATCTTGTCTTCCTATGCGTGCTTTAAGATTCCTAGATTCCTCACTGAAGGTTAATATTGGTGCCTGAAATTTTGTAATTATGCTTTTGCGGGATAGATGGCGTTTATCTTCAAGAGTCTGTCAGTTCAGTTTCTTCAACATCTCTGTGACACTCTCCCACGAGTCAAACAAAACTGCAACACGTCTGCTGTTTTTTCTGTGTGTGTTCACAAGCCCTGTTGCTCCTATTTGGTGTAAGACACAAACACCTGTGCAGTTCTATAGTGTTTTATAAGCAGTCCCCATTTTTAGTAGGCTAATTGCAGTTTATCAGTGACCTACCAATGAACCAAAGTCCGTCACCACTTTTATCTATGACTGAGAATATGTGATCGTTTCATTTCATATCTCTACACCATCGAGCCTATGGGATTGTTCCATTTCATAACCTTACGAAGTCTTATAGCCTGGTAACATTGCTTTTTTTGAAACACACGATTTTAAATTTCTGAACACGGAAATAGTCATAGATTCTCACTGAACGGAGGACTTTTGAAATAACATTGCCGCTCGGGGCAGCCGCGCTGTCTTGGGCGCCTTGCCACGGTTCGCGCAGCTCCCTCCGTCGGAGGTTCGAGTCCTCCCTCGGCCATGGGCGTGTGTGTGTTGTCCTTAGCATAAGTTAGTTTGAGTTAGATTAAGTATTGTGTAAGCCTGGGGACCGACGGTCTCAGCAGTGTACAGTTTGCTGGAACAATTGTGGTCTGCGTCTTGGTTTTACATTACGAGATGTGCATCAGAAACTTCACAGTTTACGGTTTCAGAGTCTGTCAACTGCTGGCTGTCTGGGGACTTTGTGATACTCGTTTAGGCGTTTCTCGATTGAGGCAGCGCAGAGGTAAGTCACTGGACCCGGTTTTGAGAGAACTGTGTTTCAAATCTCCATCCAACTACCCGGATATAGCATTTCCCTGATTTCCATAAATCAGTCAAGGAAAACTACAGGATGATTTCTTCGAAAGAACACGGCCGGTTTCTCTCTAAAACGCTTCCCAACCATTGTTTATGTTCTGTCTCGGATGACTTCCTCGCCTACGGGACGCAAAACCCTAATCTTTCTTACTTTCTGAGGTAGGATTCAGTCTCATCCCATAGCAATATCAGAACATGATTGTGTTATTTTCTGAAAGAAGACAGAAGATGGAGAAGAAAACATCGTCGCAGTGAGGGCATTCTGTCAGTGGTTACTTGTACAGGGAGTTTCATCAGTAAATTTTATACAAGGAGGTTTTACAGATTCTTAATGCGAAATTCCTTATAGTGCAGCACCATTTTATAGAAACACAGCATTTTTTCCTAATATGCTGATCTGTCAGGAATATCACTGACTCGATATTATTTCCAGTCACGCAACAATGTGCTATCTAGCAGTTCATCCCTCAATGAGGATTGTTAAACATGGTTTAGCCTATTAAGCGTTGATCAAAAATTTTATAGTTTTGCATTATTTATAGTTGTTTTTCTCTTACATGTAAGTTTTTATCAGAATTAGAGAAAAGTCTGTATTGTTTGTAAAAATTATTTTTATCTGACTTGTTGTTTTCTGCTACTTCGTTGTATGCTGTTTGGCGTTGTGCCTCTGCTTGTCTTCATTTGCAATTTCTCATGTTGCCTTTACAAGGAAAACACATAATAAGAATTGCACATGACATGGGGCAGGTTGTTACATCGCAACAGATAGTCTCAACGAAATTGTAACGAATTTTATATTCAGTTACAGGCAAGCATCAATTTTCAATTGTAGACAAATTTTAAACATTTTGCCACCCACCTGACTTTGTGACTTTCACGTGATGCGCTAATTGCACTGATATGTATAAAAAGATTGTGTTGCTGTTAAAAAATGCTCTGAGAAAAAAAAAGTTACAGACAGAGAGACAATGTTTCCTCTAGCGGTATCCCTAATTCCCTGATAGTGACAGCTCGGCCTTCAGCATTTGGTAGGAGAACTGTACTATCAGGTGTTACCATCTACTGGAAAGGGAGTGTGTTGCTACCAGTGGTTAATTCAAAATTCGCATGTAACCCCGAAGATAAAAGTAGAGAGATTCGAGCACACACGAAGGCTTACCAGCAGCCACCCTTCTCGCAAACCGTCTCCGAAGGGAATAAAAAACGAGGGAACAACATTGATACACAAAGTATCCTCCGACACACACCGTGAAGTGGCTTGCGGAGTATAAATATAGACGTCAATGTAACAAACTGCCCTGTCTAACAACAATATTCAAAATCTCAAAATGTTCAAATGTGTGTGAAATCTTATGGGACTTAACTGCTAAGGTCATCAGTCCCTAAGCTTACACACTACTTTACCGAAATTACCCTAAGGACAAACACGTTCACCCATACCCGAGGGAGGACTCGAACCTCCGCCGGGACCAGCCGCACAGTCCATGACTGTAGCGCCTTAGACTGTTCACAATCTCCCCTACTCACTTAACAAAGCTTAGACAAGGAATTCTGGTTGGGGCTGCACAAAACATGACAGATGTCCGAAGGAGTGTAAACTGCTGGCGTCTTGCGTGAGATCCGCCAGTACGGCGTCTCAGTCGCGTGGTGTGCCTGTTTAACAAGCTGCCCTGTCCGAGGCGGGTTCGTGTTTCCCGAGGCATCAGCAGGAGGCGGTTTAAGTGGCCGAGGGTGATTTGTCGTTTGAGTTAGAGTGTAGCCGGCTGGGGCACTGCTTGAAACCCGAGCAGCAGCAGCAGCGGCAACGGCGGCGACCACTTGCCGCACGGGACCCTTCCGTGGGTCAACTGGGAGGAACTAGGCTCAAGCTTCAGTCGACGGTAAGACACTGGCATCGAAGTGTTACAGGTGTTCACGTATCTGGTCAAACACAAATAGAAGTTCTCGTGTCTTCACATTAATGAACTGAAAAATATACGCCTTGCTGCTTAAAGTTTCCAGACTTTCCTTCACTACAAAAGTGGTACCATTGCACCACAATATGCAGTCTTTACTGATGTAAGCCATACGTGACGCTCCTATAAGGTATGAATAAAACTGTTGTAATATCCTGAAAACGACTGATCTCGATAACATACTTCGATCGTCTACCCAAGGTTACGACAGTATTTAAGAACGAACGCAACTGTGAGTTACTTTCAATCTATCTTGTTCGTGACACGTGATTCGTTGGCAAAACACAGACAGATGTTATCTCATTCGATTGTCGCAGGGTGTAAGATGGTTACGTGTAGGGAAGAGCAGTTTGGAGGCGAGAAACACCACAGAACAGAAAAGAAAATTCTCACAAGACGTCTGCTATTGGTAGTGCAATACGTATGATCTTCTCATTTAACCTACTATGCGGAACCATTTCGGAAGAAGTCTCTTCACAGCCCTTAAAAGTCATATTGATTTTTGCAACAGTTTATGCCACACGCCTTCGAAGATTCTTTTCATTGGGACTTTATAGTTCACCCTCAAGAATTTGGTACTACACGTTGCTACCCAAGCAATTTATTACATCGCTACTTAATGCAGAAATGACGGTAGCAGTTCTGTTTTTCTTCCTCCACATATTCTCTTCTTTACTCTTTTCTCGTGCTATTATTTTACGGGCCGCCGTCGTTCGATGTCATTAAGGACAGAACAGGTCTTAGTTTGATAAGAATGACGAAAGAAACTGCTTACGGTGTTGTTAATATTATGACCCAGAGTTGGCGTTAACCTGCCGTTCTCAAGTTGCAGAAAACGAGGAAGTCTGGTCGAGTTATTCTGAACCTCATTTCTCTCCTCCTCCCACCCACTCCCAAGTAAGAGACGCTTGTGCTAATTAGTTTCCTCGACCATTACTAATTTCGTTATTCTGTGATACGTTACGTAAATTTAGTTCTCAGTCTGCACAGTTTCCACAGTTCTACCTCATATACATTTAAATCTACACCTGTACTGAGCAAGCTACAGTGCGGTGTGTGGTGGAGGGTACTTTTTGTACCACTGTAACTTGGCCCCGTTTTCCTGTTCCAGTGGCGAATGGATGGCGGGAAGAACGATTGCTGATAAATCTCCTTGTGGGTTCGATCTCTAACTTTACCTTCGTGGTCTTTTCGCAAAGTACACGTAGAGGGAAGCAATATATTTATTGATTCTTCTCGGAACGTAAGCTCTCGGAACTAGAAATAAACCACACTTCATGACGGTATTCACACCATACTGGGAGCTACTTTGCATATGAAATGCAAAAAATTGTCTTATATAGAATTATTATTTAATAGTAACGCAGAATGTCCGAATTCTTAACCAGCTGCGTACTTGGTAACTTATCCAATAATTGGCACTGACGTTCACGGGACTGAAAGTGTACTTCACTATCGATTTTTCAGTACGAAAATCGTATTCTGGATCTGTTATGTCCATCATCTCAGAGATTCGATTTTCTCTTGGAGTTCACAAGATTAAAATAATAACAATGAAATATGTCTTTGTATTTAAGAGGTCAAATACATGTTGGCATGTTTTTGTTCTTAGTCTGACTAGTGTAATAGACGGAATCAGAAAGAGGTACGCCTGGTACGAGGCGTTAGAAAAGTAACGAGGCTGACAACCCTGCGAGCGATCTGGCAATGCTGTGTTGTTCTGCTTGTGTAGACCGCTGTGATCATCCCTCCCAGATGCTCAGTCCGTTTAACAACAGTGATGAAGGGGGGCCTGCTACACTTAAACACCTTCACCGTACATCAAATTTTGCCCGGAGATTTTCACATGCGAAAGGTCTGTGCCGAAGTGGTGCGGAAAATCCCCAGTACTGAGCAGGAGAACAATCGAAGAAACGTGTGCATTGATCTTCTTGAGGGGATTGCCAACGACCACGAATCCTTCACTCGTGTGATCACAGGTGAAGAGTCCTGGTTGTTTTTAGCGCTATCCTGAGACAAAGCAGCAAAGTCAGACATCTTCTCG
Organism: Schistocerca piceifrons; assembly: GCF_021461385.2. Classification (NCBI taxonomy): domain Eukaryota; kingdom Metazoa; phylum Arthropoda; class Insecta; order Orthoptera; family Acrididae; genus Schistocerca; species Schistocerca piceifrons. The sequence goes on from NC_060141.1 coordinate 26,536,879, forward strand.
ACAGAAAGAAAAACCTCGAATGAGCAAACAAAGATCAAAACAATGCTTATTGCTTTTTGGTCAGTAAGGGTATCGTGTGTAAAGAATTTATTCCTTCAGCACAAACTGTCAACCAAGTTTTTTATAAAGACGTCCTTGAAAGTCTCAGTAAAATGGTGAATCTAGTGAGGCAGGACATTGTAGACAAGTGGATGGCCGCGCGGGGTAGCCGCGTGGTCTGGGGCGCGTGGCCACGGTTTGCGCCGCTCCCCCTGTCGGAAGTTCGAGTCCTCCCTTGGGCGTGGGTGTGTGTGCTGTCCTTAGCGTAAGGTAGTTTCAGTTTGATCAAGTAGTGCGTAAGCCTAGTGACCGATGACCTCAAAAGTTTGGTTCCACTGGAACTCACCACAAACTGCCACATGTGGATGCTGCACAATGACAACGCCCCATGTCACACGGCCACTTCCGTCACGCAATTTTTGAACTCAAAAGGCCTTCCTGTTGTTCCACAGCCACTGTAATCACCTGATCTGAGTGTTTGTGATTTTTCTGTTTCTCCGAAATTGAAAAATGTCTTAAAATGACATAATTTTGGGAATCAGGAGAATCAAAAGACTGTGACCGACATGTTAAAGGCCCTAGCAGAGGAAAAGTTTCGGCACTGCTACCAAGGCTGGGAACGACGGCTCTGCCGGTGTACAGGCTGTATCAGAAAGAATCATCCGATTAAGAAAAAAAATCATGTACTGTTGGAAAGAACTAATTCTCTAGTTGTACATGCTTCCCGCTAGATAGCAACACTGTGCGCCCGCTTGAGTTCTAGTAAATTTGGTGTCTGGAGCACAGAAAGCGTTTCGTGTTCTACGTTTTGCAATGTGCTGGTCAGTAATAACTGTTCAGCGTGACTTTTGTGCCAAGTATGGTGTGGATCCTTCTACAACACAGATGGCACGAACAATTCCGAGAAACAGGTTGTTTGTGTATAGGGAAATCGCCGGGCAGTCCCCGAGTGTCTGACACAGACGTCGAACGCATCCCCGCCACAGTTTCACAAAGGAGTCCGCAGAAATCCTTTCGCCGTGAAGCTCGACAGCTCAACATGCACGCGATATCCATCTGGCGTGTGTTGCGTGTACGTTTACACATGAAACCAAACAAAATTCACCTACTGCAAGCTCTTCGTGAAGGTGACAAACAACAACGTGTGGAATTCTATTATTTCGTTCTTGACAAAAAATGACATAATTTTGGGAGCTGGAGAACATTCAAAAGACTGCGACCGACATGTTAAAGGCTCTACCAGTGGAAGCCTTTTCTTCCACGTTTTCTGTTCAGTGACAAGGCTACATTTTCCATTTAAATGGAAAGGTGAATCGTCATAATGTGAGAATATGAGGTACGGAACAACCATATGAAGTTGTAGAACATGAGAGGGACTTTCCAAAATATAATGTGTTTTGTGCAGTTTCACGGGAAGAGGTGTACGGTCCATTTTTATTTGCGGAAAACACTGTTACAGGAAGCACATACCTCGATATGCTTGAGAATTTTCTTTTCCAGCAGTTGGAGACTGATTCGAACGACTTAATTTACCAACATGATGGGTCACCGCCACACTAGCGTCTGGAAGTGCGGAAATTTTTAAATCAAAGGGTTAGTGAACGATATATCGTTCGCATTGGACCAAACGATTCATGCTTACATTACTGACCTCCAACGTCACTGAACCAGACTGTATGTGATTATCTGTTGTGGAGGTTTATAAAAGACTCTGTTTACTTGGTTCTGTTACTAACAACAATGAATGAACTGAGACATCACGTAACAACAGCTGTGGAAGCTGTAAGTCACGATTGCTGCAGTGTGGGAACAATTTGAATTCCGCATTATCATATGCCGTACATCTCAAGGGGGTCATAGTGAACACCTGTGGGAAGGTATGAAAAAAAACTTTTTGAGTTTCCCGTTCGTCAGGAAACAAAATTCACTGTACATGTTTACTAGTTTCAGAAATATAGACGTGCAAACTGGGATGATTCTTTTTGATTCACCCTGTATATCTGATGAAAGGAACAACTTTGAAAGGGACAATATTGTTGTTTGACAAAACTATAACTTTGAGATATAAAAATGTCAGTCTCCTTACTTCTCTGACACACTGCGGACAACATGCAGCAATAGCTAAATGACGCGAGGTATATTGGAGGTGGCAGTATTTCCGCTCCGAGGCTGTGACGCGACGCGGGCAGCTTATTTTGCCAGCAGGCGGCAGTGGGCAGTCTTTCGCGGGAAACCCGTTCTGTGTCCGCAGGACGGGACGGGGAGCGTTTAGACTGGCGGGCTGAGCTGCAGGCGCGCCGCCGCCGCCGTCACGTGTGCTGGCTGGTGCCGGCCAGGCGCGGCTAGCATTACGGGGCAGCGTCAACATTCAGGCGGGGCCCGCAGATGGCCGCCACAGCTGCGATCGACTGTCGATCGGGCTTATATTTAGTCGCCAGCGGGCGCTTCCAGATGCGGTACAGGCGACACTGACGCCCACTGTGTTGTGAGACACTGCTTCGTTTAATGTGCTACTCCTACAGAAAGACGGCGTGCCATCTCAGGTTCATCAAGATGGAGCGAGTGGAAATCTCTCACATCTGTTTCCGATCACCATTTCAGTCCTGGCACGGTTTCACCTCCAGCCGGCGTACTCATTTTAGGAAGGTACTAAAATCGCCATTGGATTACCATGCTTTTCGAACTGTGTGCGTTTTTCGGTTTCCAAGCGATGTTATACGTTGGGTACCGATTACGAGTAGAGTCCATTTCGGTGGTTACACATTGGTACATAAGATTTAATGGAAGCAAGGAGGCACCATCTACGGTTCTATCAACGACTCTCAGTAAATTGTGCCGCTTCTCTTTCTTGTCTTCCTACCAATCACTGGAAATCTTTGTGATTCTGGCTTACAAGGGGAGGCCGCCAATTGTGAAATTCAGATTCGATTCATACTGCGCATAATAAAAGCTCATGGCCAGACGTGTAATGTGGCAAAGCACCAAGATGCACTTCTCAGCCGTTGTCGAGAAAATCGACAGTTAAAAGCAACCGTTGCGGTGAAATACTCTCTACGATTAGTAATTTTCTACAGCGTCGTGGCGCAGCGGTAAGCGCTCGGGTTCGTAGTAATTCACATATATATAATTCCCGGCAATCAATTGCAACAATTATGCATATAATAAGTTGTTGAAAGTCGTTTGTCGTGGAAAAACTGGCGACTTCGAACATCATTATGTTTTCCGCAAACAAAGTTGCATTTCACAAATTTTATTAATTATCTTCATAATGTTAACCACGTATAGTTAACGGAAGACGTAGGAACGATATTCCGAAACGAATACGTATAGCGTAAGTCAAACGTTCGAATTAGAATAGAGACACCACAAACACAAATTTGCTGTGGCAGGTATGAAATATAAACTCCGTTACTCGCTCGTTACACTTGAAGGACAGATGTTGAATGGGCCGAAACGAGCCGCCGCATAACAGCGTAGTTGCGTGCTAACTTCGAAAGAAGGTAGATGCGGTCCCTAGCGCAACTTATAACATCGTCGAAAATCAGTGCGAACGGGAGAGCTTTGGTACACCCTGTTAAAAAAACGGAAAAATGGAGGCGGTACAATTGGAGAACGATCCGCCTTCACCAACATGCATAACCAATTCATTAATAGTTATATATATATATATATATATATATATATATATATATATATATATATATATATATTTGAATTACAAAAAACTAATAACAAAAAAAAAGTTGCATGGCGCGAGATTCGATCCGGCGACCTTCGGATTACGAACCCGAGCGCTTACCGCTGCGCCACGACGCTGTAGAAAATTGTTAATCGTAGAGACTATTTCACCGCAACGGTTTCTTTTAACTGTCGATTTTCTCGACAACGGCTGAGAAGTGCATCTTGGTGCTTTGCCACATTATACATCTGGCCATGAGCTTTTATTATGCGCAGTGTGAATCGAATCTGAATTTCACAATTGGCGGCCTCCCCTTGTTAGTGCGACCACTGGTAAGCCGGAAATAATCAGCGTTTTCCGTTTGGGTGTAATGCAGGCATAATTTGAATGCGGTTGCCGTTGCGGGGGGGGGGGGGGGGGGGAGGTATGGAAGGCGGTGTTCTGGGTGAAGTACCAATCCCTCCAGACCAGCCCACTAAGTCTCCATCGTAACAGAATGTTTCGAATCCTCGTGGTGGGAGATATTTTTGTAGCCAGTATCCATTCGGAAAGCGAAGGAGAAGTGGAGGCTTTAAGGTTCCGGATGACTAGACTTCGAGACAATGGCATATGTCTGAGAGTGAGGACACGTGGCTTTGTTGACGGTGATCCGGTTTCGCTCTCCCATCTGTGACACACTGTACTACCTCTCGTCACAGTTAAATCAGCGATACTGATACAAAGGTGACACATCGTAACAAATGGGTATGAAGGTGATTTTGTCTTTCCGCTTAGAAAATGGTTCGTAGGATGTCTTTGTTATCAGTTTCCTCTACGGAATCGAGACTCTTCATTTGCGCAGGAGTCAGTAGCCCACATTCCCTAATATTCATTTCAGCAGGTTGAACAATTGCTTGTCATTTCGCACGGTTAGAGAGTTGTGGAAGATTTGGAATTGGCAGTAAATAGAAGGCCAGGTAGTTTGCATTACGTTTTATTTCCAATATTTCGTTTCTTCAAAGCTATGTCTTCCCACGATACTCGCCACCGGTTAAACAACACGTTATATTTTTACTGAAACATAGGCAGACTGTGTGATCTTTACCATAGCTCTTAATTCTGAGGAGCACGAGCAATTTTTAAAGCCAATGAAACTGACATTATAAAATTGGAGGAGGCGATCCAATTTAAGAAATGCAGTTTTACTCCTAATCGTGTAAACTGAATTTTAGGTATACACGACGGTTGACGACGTTTCTACTCCAACAAAACATCATCAGTACAAGTATCTTGTTACGAAAGTAACACGTCAACTTGTCGTCTAGTGGTTTCTGAAATCGACTGATCGACAACATGGCATACAAGATATTTGTTTTGATGATAACTCAGAGTCGAAACCCGTTAAGTGTCATAAATCCACTAAATACGATCAATACTGAATTTTTAAAAAAATGCATAGATCAGGTGAACTGCGCTGCTCCCGAACACGAGACTCGGCTTAGTGCCCTGTCAGATGCGCCGGCCCCCACGTTATAGATGGCTCACTCTAGAGGGCATTGTCCAGCGGTACATAACTTCTAGTGCTCCGTTATCGGGCCGAGTGCAGAGCGTGGTCAGTGCAGAGGCGAGAGGGATGGGGCCCGTGACCCCGCGCCGCAGATAAAGGGGAGCCGGCCTGCGCGGCGCTTCGGAGGAAGGAAGCCAGCCACTGAGTAACGCGCGCTGTCGGGAAATAGCTCGGCAGCCGGACAGGTGCGGCATGGGAAGACATGCAGGGGGACCTGGGAAGGGGGCGGACAAGGAGAAACTCTGGGAAGAACTCTCGGAATCCAAAGAGCACGCCGAGCTGCCGGCTGGCGGAAGAAGCTGGCGACCGCCGCAGCACCAGTCCGCTGCTGACTGACTTCCCAAGCCGACACGCGTGGAAGGTGGAAGAACGAAGGATCTGTTCTTACCTGACTCTGTGGCGAGGTGCGTGAGTGCCGCGCTATTAGCATTAGTTCAGTTTCAGCGCGACTGCGATTTAGAACAATTATTCCAAATGTGAAACTATTTAGTCGGATACAATCGGGTTCTTTCATCTTTATCAAGGACATAACTGAGGACCGTTTAATTTCTATACTTCAGAATACGCAAAAGACTGCTTAGCAATATGTATAACTATGAAAATTTTGCAAACCTCACATATCACGTACTAATTTATAAACAGTAACTGACACATCCATAAATCAAAAGAACAATCTACATACATATGTTTAAAAACGACCATAAAAAATCAAGCTATTTCAAAGCTTTCTGCATAACATGTTGACGTACAACGTTCATTCTTATCATCCGTTTACCAATGAAACACAGTAAACAAGTATGTTACACATTACTTTTTACCTGTTACTGATGTTGACTGCGGTAATTACATTAAGACAAACATTTAAAAATTTTAAACTAGTCCAGTTAACATGTTTACAGTCCAGCTCAAATGTTCAAATGAGTGTCAAATCCTATGGGACTTAACTGCTAAGGTCACCAGTCCCTAAGCTTACACACTACTTAACCTAAATTATCCTAAGGACAAACACACACACCCATGCCCGAGGGAGGACTCGAACCTCCGCCGGGATCAGCCGCACAGTCCATGTCTGGAGCGCCCAAGACCGCTCGGCTAATCCCGCGCGGCTACAGTCCAGTGTTTATGTTTTCCTAACATCTACATTTTTCCATCACAACACTTATATTTGCGCTATTCACAGCACTATTATCCTTCAGTACGTCCTAATAGAACTCTCTGGCATCACTGGGTATTTTAATAAACTTCGCCAACTTTGCCATACCTCGACTCTTTTCTTTGCTTACATGATTCGCTTTCAAACTTTTGGGCTGCATGCATGGCTCTCAAGGATGTCTGTCCTTTCTTGAAGATCTCTAGTACTGGTGACTCCCCACGATGAGTATATCTAACAGAAAACTGAGCCTTGAAGTTGTAGTGCATTCATATGTAGGAGGATTCGAAAATCTGAAATGTAGTCAAATAAAATTCAATTACTTTTAAATGCTACTTATGAATCGCCAATCCATTTCAACTGCTGAATGAAATGTTAATCAGAAATATTGTCAAGTGCTTATCATCCAGGTTAAGCCAGCAGCATAATAGACCATTAACCCTATCATGGACGTACAGTCGTTCGAAAGGTGACCACTTCTGGCAACCAATGGCCACGCACTTCGTTCTTCACGATGTCTTCCACTGGTTCTCTTATACGACACTCTTCTGCTTTCCCTTCCCCTTTCAATTTCTATTACAGGTTCAGAGTGTTCTTATTGAAAAATAAAAGAATACGAACAAAGAATACATACAACACCTTTGTCGTCTCAGGCAGGCAGTTTTGCAACTGACAATAACCCGACAGTCATGCAAGTGGACAGAAGGCAAATTCCACGAGGCCGTATTGTTATTTCTGCAAATATTATCAACCAGAACATTGAAAATCGCGTTATTAAAATCAAAAATTAGCTGCAGAAGGCCAGTATATCTATTTTATGGCAAAAAGCGAGTTTTGGAGTTACGAAGAGCATTTGGTAACTTCTAACCTTGGAAGTAATTCGGTTTAAAAAAAAAAAATACTGTTTTCTGAGTCAGAAACGGGCCTATCTCAAATAATATATGCCATAAAAAACTCATTTTGGATATTCTTGCAGAAAGCGAGCTTTGGAAGAACGGTCGTCAGTTTCGCTTTTATTCACATTTGAATAGAGCAACCATTCATTATTATATGCAGGAATTTTCTGCGCGTCTTCCTGCCTTTCATTGCGATTCTCCTACGACGGTTCTTTCCTGTAGACTATAGAACCGTCAGTGAATAACCAGATTGTTACGCTAATCCTATATAACAGATGGTTTACGTCCGCAGAATGCAGTACAGATCTATTAAGTTTCTTTGGGGCACAACCCCCGTTAGTTTCGTTTCTGCTGAACACTCGGCGTCCACGATAACGTTCTGGGTTCTATTTGTGGAAAATGCTTGGAGTCAGGCTCATATCTGGGAAGCTACTCGGCACTATGCTGTCTTGTTTAGTAGTAGGCAATGTGGGACAGCGACTAACGCCTGTCGGAAGTCTAGGAAGACGGCCATCTGTTCACCTGCATCTACCATTTGCGAGACATCGAATGTGACTGTAGTCGTAAAGTTGCATCTCTATTTTGTTCATATCTGCTGCTACCTGCTCTTTACTCTTCCTATTAACTACAGCCGGATAATAATCATCGCAAAGGAAAACAACAGACTCCGTTTTCAGCTATCCAAAATCCTCCATCGCTCTAGACCCATCAGCCCTTACCTGGCATGTACGCTACATACAACATCTACTTTTTCTATCACAGGGAATAAGCTAAGCTCGCTGTGCACGATTGTAGCACATTCTTTACACCGTGTGCTTCCAGTGCATCACTTGTTTTCGTTTCTACATGTTACCGCTAGGTCGTAGCATCTGCTTGAAGAAAGTGTTTCATAGCAATGTCGGCATTTCTTCGAGTAATTTCTCTTTGCTTTTGAGTAATTTTGAAGTAGAATGTGTTTAGAATACGCTTGTAATACGCTAAGATAGCGTATTCTATCGAATAAGTGGTTTCATCACAGTAATACAGCGATATATTACAAAAAAATTCCGCTGGAATGTCAAAGTTTAGATCGTTGTCGAATGTAGACCCAGCGCTGCATGGAGAGGGCGAACTTTAATAAGACCGGCAAACTGTAGGGACGGATTCCTGACTGGAAATGGACGAAAAAAGGTCCTTTGAACATGAGTGCGGAAAAGCATCGTTGCCACGGTAGATGCGCGCTGACGAATGGAAGTTTCTTTGGTCCCGTGCCGTGTGTTCCTTGTGTGTTGCAGGCTGTGTGATTGGTGCAGCGTACTGTAAGCGGCAGAATCATGGAGGTAAGAATAAGGGGAGATGGCGCTACGTATCCCAGCCGTACTGCGTCTTGAAGCCATGGGGGCGTGGCTCGCTGCCATGACACTCTGACCAAAACATTGCCAGTGTGCTGTAGCGCTGCGTGCATTACAGTCGCTAATTGCACCATGTACGCATGTAACGTCATCAGATTGGTTGTTTCAAAGTTTTTGTTTAAAATAAAATCTCGTAAAGGCGAAATTCCGCATTTCTTCGGATTAAAAATAGTTTTTAATGTAATATTACGAATAGCTAGCCTTCAATTTAAACGATACAATTTTGTTAATTCAGTAATAAACGTGTATCACAAACTAAATAATAGAACCTGAAAACTAAGTTAGCTATACCCTCCCTCCAAACCCCCATAAATACATCTTGTTTGTAGTACGTACTGGGATATTTCAGTTACGTTACACTACTGGGAAACACTGTTCATTACCACCAATATTTACTGAAATACGGTACATAGAATGGCAAATCTACACAGTGCCCTGTTTAGGCCTATACTTTACGCCAGTTAATGTAGTGTTAGCTTTTAATTTGGTACATGATGAAGACAAAGTGAGTTACTCAACACTTCGATTATCGACGATACGCACGTATTATACTGAAACGTGAACTTGAAAACTAAGGATTTAATTCTTTGAATTAACATACCTTTTGCAAATGTTTTGGGCGTGTAGGGAAAACTGATGGTACAGCATTTTCTCGGAGCCTTACTGTTGAAAGGGAAGTTCGGTCTATGTCCTCTTTTCGGAAATGCTGAGAACATATAGTGCTCCATTTAGACGCACGCCAATTCTTCCTCCTCACGGCATTCTCCCACAGAGCTTTCCGACTTTCATTTTTAGGAAATCTAAAATCATTATACAGGAGAAAAACACGCTATAGTACAAGTACCGATGTAGCACACGTTCATCCACAATGAAGTTGTAAAATCACACTTAACGAGACAACTTACACATGAAATGTTATTCCCTTCGATTTCGCATCACAATCAGAACGATTCGTACATCCGAACACCACACAAGTCACCATAATAGCGCAAAATCCTTCCAAAAGCGAGCGACAAGCCTATGCGCACAAGCTTACAGCAGCAATGTTTTGGTCGGATTGAGATGGCTACCCTCGGCTTCACATGGCTTCGCAGCTGTGACGTCACGGCGTCTCCCTCTATTCTTGCCTCCATGAGCAGAATGGTCCGGTGTTCATGTCTCGAACAATCCGAGATGGTGTTTGTGTACGGCCAAGCGGATGGAAACGATCGAGAGGCAACACGACTATACCAAAACAAGTACACTCACAGACACCAACCACATCACACAACATTTCAGGCCTTTTGTGGGCGTCTGTGTGATCAGAAAGACGAAAGAGCAGGGAGGCGGCGGACTTTGCGTACACCAGATATGGAGCTTGTACTAGGGTTCGTCTCAATATGCTGTAGTGCCCGGTCCTCAAAATCTGGTGTACGCACAGGACCCACGGTCACACAAACGCCCAAAAAGGGCTTGAAATGCTCTGTGATGTGGCTGGTGTCTCTGAGGGCACGTGTTTTGGCACAGCTGTGCTTGTTACCGACATGAATACCGCGCCATTCCGCTGCTTACAGAACGTTGCGCCGATCACACAGGCTGCAACACAAAAGTCCGCAGCTCGTGGTCGTGCGGTAGCGTTCCCGCTTCCCGCGCCCGGGTTCCCGGGTTCGATTCCCGGCGGGGTCAGGGATTTTCTCTGCCTCGTGATGGCTGGGTGTTGTGCGATGTCCTTAGGTTAGTTAGGTTTAGGTAGTTCTAAGTTCTAGGGGACTGATGACCATAGATGTTAAGTCCCATAGTGCTCAGAGCTATTTGAACCATTTTTTCAACACAAAAGAAACACACGGCAATGATGCATTTCCGGACACGTGTTCATAGGACCTGCTTTCCTCCATTTCCAGTCAGGGACCTGCCCCTGCATTTTGGCGGTTTTATTGATATTCACCCTGTATTTATTTATTTGTTTATTTACATCAGGTTAAATAGATAAATATATTTCTTTTGATGTAGCGCTCGACATACATTCGACAGCGAACTATAATCTGAAATTCCAGTGGAACTTTTTTGATAATTTTTAGGCGTCTGCTATGTAGTTTTCTGAGTATTGCACATATTTTTGTCATTTTACGACATAAATAGTACTCACACTGAACATGTAATAAAATTTTGGTGAATCACACCAGTTTTTTAAATTTTGGCCTTATTTTGTGCCAGAACAATGCACCGACTACCATTATTAACTTTTCATTCACAAAATTTGAAGTCATGACTGAGGGGGATAAGTGGAGAAGTAATTAAAAGGTTTTTTTTAAAAAGTTATTTCTTATTTAAAAGCTTGGTAGTCCGCAGAATATCCTGAGAAGCTTATATTGAGATTATTATTGACAACGTACTTCCATTTTACACAGCAAATATTTTGGAACACTCCCGTAATTGGTCTATTTTCCTCAGAGCCATGTTTCTTGGTGGGAACAGTAAATTCGCTGAATTCTCCCCGGGCAGAGTTTTAGAAGTCTTCGATAAGATCTCGCTCGTCCAGGAAGATGGCTCCTGTTGTGGGAGAGACGCGGGGGTGGTGGATGGCCCACACCTGCCAACCCGACGCCCCCCGCCGTGGGAAGGTGGCCGGCCTGCCAACGGGGGGGTGGCGCGGCAGGTGTGGGGGCGGCCCTTCACCCTGAGGGCGGCACCTGCTGGCCCTACGTACTAGGTCTCCTGATGAAATATCGATGTGTCGATATTTTTACAAAACATATCGATCTATTTCGGCGACGTTTCTTCCTACGACATATTGTAGCGTATATGCAACAAATATGCAACGTAGCTACAGCCAATATTGCCTATGCTCGTCTGTGAAACTGGACTCGATAAGCAACCTGAGATATCAGTAAACGGAATCTAACCTGCATAAAACTGTGGGCGTGTTCTATAAGTGTCAGGTTCACTGTCATTTAAGCCCTCAATATATTGTTACATGAAAAACTTAAAACTAACATTTGGATAAGCTATCTGACAGCGTTTTTGAACAAGAATTTACAAGTGATACAGAATCTGTCTTGTGCATCGGAATTTACTGGACTAGAGTACATGAAATGTTGTGGTGTGTTAGTATCTCTGTTTTGGCCCTAAGTTCTGCCCTAACCTCTTTAGATGACTGCCTTTTTCCACGTGGATTACAGCAGTGCGCAGCAGCATGCAGCAGCAGCATATTGTTAATAAGAATGTATTTAATAAAAAGGAGTTTGCTTGAGTCCTGTTAACTACTACATAACTTTTGAGAAGGGATTTCGTTAATTAAGTCTATTTAAAGCTTCAGAATCTTCATGAACAAGTATTAATAATGACAATGACATATGTGTCAATAATGGCTGAGTGCGAGATTAACAAATTATTTGAATTTCATAGTTACATAAACATTTAGTAACCACAGCATATTATTTAGATGTGGACGATAATTATTATTATTTGGAGGATAAGGAGGCTTCTTTCACTGACGAGCAAAACTTGGGATTATTGCAAACTCGGACTACCAATCACGAGCCTAACTCTGCAATTGCTTTTGCGCTATGCTTACCTCGAATTCCATCTTCAAGCGTAGTTGAGCCATTTAAATCTCTCCTGGCAATATAAATGAAATCAGGCCAGACCTGCCATTACAGACGGGAGGGCAGTGTGACACGCCTTCTGTCTCCGAGCTCTCGACCGACACTGCTACTTCCTCTCTTGCAGACGGACCTCGTCTCTCAACTATGCTTTAATTGCGCTCCCATGTTTCGTCCTCAGATTGTTACTATCGATAACTGAGTGCTTACACAATGCAGAGAATAGCGTTAAGTTGACTATATTGTATTGTGTAATGGAGAGTTCTGAAACACTCATTACAATATCGATATGAAAGAAGTAATGTCCCGTGCCGATACATTGCTATAATGTGTTTCTTTTCACGTCGACATTTTCCTCATCTCCATATCGATATATCTATAATTTCTTCGTCGTGTCGACAGCGGATAATGACATTTTTTAAATATCGATATATCGGATTCCTGATACGAGTATGTTTAAAAATGTCAACACTCCTAGTACGTACCCAGTCGCCGAGAACGCTGGAATAGAAGAGCCCCCAAAAGATACCAAGGATGACTTGTTTGTTTCCTGTAAGCGCATTCTGATACCGTCCAAGGAAATTAAGCATTCCAACATACGCTTCCGCTATATTTGTAAAGCAAAGTGGGTAAAAATGCAGCTGCTGTTCTCTGAGGGATGTGATAGTGAAGTGGAATTGTGAAGGGATACGTACAGCACAAAAGCGTACAGACCGACCTATTCTGTTGACTGACAGAGACCGCCGATAGTTGAAGAGGGTCGTAATGAGTAATAGGCAGACATTTAACCAGACCATCACACAGGAATTCCAAAATGCATCAGGATCCACTGCAAGTACTATGACAGTTAGGCGGGAGGTAGAAAACTTGGATTTCATGGTCGAGAGGCTACTCATAAGCCACACATCACGCCGGTTAATGCCAAACAACGTTTCGCTTGGTGTAAGGAGCGTAAACATTGGACGATTGAACAGTGGGAAAACGTTGTGTGGAGTGACGAATCACGGTACACAGTGTGGCGATAGGATGGCAGGGTGTGGGTGTGGCGAATGCCTGGTGAACGTCATCTGCCAGCGTGTGTGCTTCCAACAGTAAAATTCGGAGGCGGTGGTGTTATGGTGTGATCATGTTTTTCATGGAGGGGGCTTGCACCTCTTGTTGTTTTGCGTGGCACTAGCACAGCACAGGCCTACATTTGTGTTTTAAGCACCTTCTTGCTTCCCACTGTTGAAGAGCAATTCGAGGATGCGAGGATGACGACTACATCTTTCAACACGATCGAGCACCTGTTCATAATGCACAGCCTGTGGCGGAGCGATTACTCGACAATAACATCCCTGTAATGGACTGGCCTGCAGAGAGTCCTGAACTGAACCTTATAGAACACCTTTGGGATGTTTTGGAACGCCGACTTCGTCCCAGGACTCACCGAACGACTTCGATACCTCTCCTCAGTGCAGTACTCCGTCAAGCTGTGACCGAGCGGTTCTAGGCGCTTCAGTCGGGACCCCCGCTGCTGCTTCGGTCGCAGGTTCGAATCCTGCCTCGGGCATGGATGTGTGTGATATCCTTAGGTTAGTTAGGTTTCAGTAGTTCTAAGTCTAGTGCTTGGAGCAATTTGATTTGAAGAATGGCTGCCATTCCCCAAGAAACCTTCCAGCACCTGATTGAAAGTATGGCTGCGAAAGTGGAAGCTGTCATCAAGGTTAAGGGTGGGCCAACACCATACTGAATTCCAGCATTACCGATGGAGGGCACCACGAACTTGTAAAATAATTTTGAGCCAGGTGTTCGGACACTTTTGATCACATAGTGTATACGTATAGCGCCGTTATCTATCGGAGGTTTATGAAACAATAGCGGCTGAAGCGGGTACATTCAGCGATGTACCACTAAAAAATCCGCGTTTATTTAACAGAAACGGGCTGAGAAAAAAAAATGAGTCGCACTACCTACTGAACGCCCTTCGTAATACTTTTCATCCCAACCGGAATCCCAGGTCTGGTACCTGATTAAAAGCAAAAATTAGCCTTAACGCACTAACTGCACCATTATAATAAAGTACGTAAACAACTTGGATTGTAGGATATTGACGCATGGCAGGGAACGTCCACGGATCTATAACGGGGAGAGGTGTACGGTTACGTGGTGCCGTGCACAGCCGCGTCCCCTTCCCGGTAACAATACGGGCAGCAGCGGAGATCTTCGAGGAACGGCCGTGTGTTTTAAGTGGCGGCTGGTGCGCCCTCCTCGCTGGGCCGGGTTCGTTACCGACGTGATGGATGGCCGAGGCTACACGCCCCTCCGGGTTTACTGCTCTCGCGGCAGCCTCGTAAAACAGAGCACTTCGGTCCCTACTCTAAAGTAAGATGCCTACCTACCTACTCTCTGGTTTCAACTACCTCTCACTGCCAGTCCTCTTTGTTTGTGCGCCAGGAGAGCGTTAAAAGTTACAGCAGGGATAGCGCAATCGGCATTATATCTTACTACTGAACGAATAAGTCTAGCTGTAAAGTGTACTATTTATAACATACGCCACGTGATGAGCTCTGGTGTGTTAGAGATACGACGGTACTCACAAGCTGTACACAAACATTCCGTTCACTGCTGGCAGCGTTAGAGCAAGCGATACACAGGAGCTGCAGAAATGATTGGTAACTAGTTTTCGTATCGAAGAATGCAGTGTTTCTGCCAGTTTGCCAACTGTTCGCGAGTTGACGAGTGGAGCCAGAAACGTGGAGGTCAAAAGAAGGGTTGATAATTTATGTATTATTGAAGGGTAGTAAAAAGAAAATTGTCAGTAGTTGGTGACTGACATGCTACTGCGAAAAAAAGGAAAAAATCAGATAAGATTAAGATATACACACGTCATTATTTGCGAAAGAGATAAAATAAAATTCTCTGCAGGTATTTGCAAGTCTGAACCTTTTGGTAATGTTGACTGGAGGAATTCTGAATTCATCAAGACACAAGGGGAACAGGATTTCTACAGCGAAATCAGAACCATTCATTTGTAGAAGTTTATAGGGGTTGAAAGGCATGAAGAGGAGAAAATATGATTACAGCCCATCCCCTATATCATTGTTCAAGGAGAAAATACGTAACCTTTGAGGTTTGCCGATAACATAGCAGTTCTGTCAGAGGCTTGGAAGATACATTGAATGGATTCGATAGAATCTTGAAAAGAGATCGCATGATAAACGTGAACAAAAGAAAAATAAATGAAGCAGAGTGTAGCCGAATTAAATCAGGCGATGGAGAGGGAAATAGACTAGGGTATGAGACAGTAAAGTAGTTGCTGAGTTTATCACTATCTGCGTAGCAAAATAGCTGACGTTGGTAGAAGTAAGAAGTACACAAACTGCAAACTGCGATGCATAGAAAACGTTTCCAAAAAACAGAACTTTGTTTGCATCGAGTATAAATTGAAGTGGTAGGAAGCGGTTTTTGTGATGGGATTAAAATTATTGGCTCTGAGCACTATGGGACTTAACATCTATGGTCATCAGTCCCCTAGAACTTAGAACTACTTAAAGCTAACTAACCTAAGGACATCACACAACACCCAGTCATCACGAGGCAGAGAAAATCCCTGACTCCGCCGGGAATCGAACCCGGGAACCCGGGCGCGGGAAGCGAGAACGCTACCGCACGACCACGAGCTGCGGACATTAAAATTATTGAAAAGTGGTGCCTGCAGGAGACTGCTGAGTATTAGGTGTGCAATTAGAGTAATTAATGAAGTGGTACTGAATTCTAAATGGAGAAAAGAGAAGTGTATGGGACAACTTGGCTAAAAGAAATGATAGGTTCATAGGACACACCCTTAGACATCACGAAATAGCTAAGTTGGCAGGTGACGAAAATATGTGTGTGTTTGGAAAGGGGCTAGGGTGGGGGTTGTAAGAGTTGTAGAGGGAGACCAAGGCATGGCCAGGTTGAAGTGCATCTGGGATACGGTAGTTACGCCGAGATGAAAAGCCATGTACGGGATGAGGTACCGTGGAGAGCTCCATCAAACTAGTCTGCTCGATGTAGTCCTTCAGTACTTCAGTACTGTTGGACTGTTTGGGATCCCCGCGAGGTCGGATTACAGGAAAACATCGAAGGAATGAAGAGGAGGCGAAGTGCTAGACTTTGGAACCGGTAGATTCGATCAGCGTGCAAGTGTTACGGATATTCTTCGGGAGCTCAAGTGGGAATGCCTGGAGGGAAGATGACATTCTTTTCGCGAAACACTATTGAGAAAATTTAGAGAACAGGCATTTGCGGCTTTCTGCAGTTAATTCTACCACCGCCACTGCACATGTCGCGTAAAGATCGCGAAGACAAGGCAAGAGAAATTAGGTCTCATATGGAGGCATATACACTGAAGAGACAAAGAAAGTGGTACAGATATGCGTATTTAAATACAGAGATATGTAAACAGGCAGAATACTGCGCTGCGGTCGGCAACGCCTATATAGGACAACAAGTGTCTGGCGCAATTGATAGATCGATTACTGCTGCTACAATGGCACGTTATCAAGATTTAAGTGAGTTTGAACGTGGTGTTATAGTCGGCGCACGAGAGATGGGACACAGTACATCCGAGGTAGCGATGAAGTGGGGATTTTCCCGTACGAGCACTTCACGAGCCAATATCAGGAATCCACTAAAACATCAAACCTCCGAGGTCGCTGCGGCCGGAAAAAGATCCTGCAAAAACGGGACCAACGACGACTGAAGACATTCGTTCATCGTGACAGAAATGCAAGCCTTCCACCAATGAGTGCCGATTTCAATGCTGGGCCATCAACAAGTTCAAAATAGTTCAAATGGCTGTGAGCACTATGGGACTTAACATCTGAGGTCATCAGTCCCCTAGGACTTAGAAGTACTTAAGCCTAACCAACCAAAGGACATCACACACATCCATGCCGGAGGCAGGATTCGAACCTGCGACCGTGGCAACAGCGCGGTTCCAGACTGAAGCGCCTAGAACCGCTCGGCCACACCGGCCGGCGCTATCAGCAAGTGTCAGCGTGCGAACCATTCAACGAAACATAATCGGTACCGCCTTCCGGAGACGAAGGCCCACTCGTGTACCCTTGATGGCTGCACGACAAAAAGCTTTACGCCTCGCCTGGGCTCATCAACACCGTCATTGGACTGTTGATGACTGGAAACATGTTGCCTGGTCGGACGAGTCTCATTTCAAATTGTATCGAGCTGATGGACGTGTACGGATGTGGAGACTACCTGATGAATCCATGGACCCTGCATGTCAGCAGCGTGCTATTCAAACTGGTGGAGGCTCTGTAATGGTGTGGGGCGAGTGCAGTCGGAGTGATATGGGACTCCTGACACGTCTAGATATGACTCTGACAGGTGACACGTACGTAAACATCGTGTCTGTTTACCTACATCCATTCATATCCATTGTGAATTCCCACGGACTTGGGCAATTCCAGCAGGACAATGCGACACCCATCCACAATTGCTAGAGAGTGGCTCCAGGAACAGTCATCTGAGTTTGAACACTTTCGCTGGGCATTATTGAGCATATGTGGGATGCCTTGCAACGTGCTCTTCAAAAGAGATCTTCATCCCTTTGTACTCTTAGGGATTTATGGGCAGCCCTGTCAATTCCCTCCAGCACTACTTCAGACATTAGTCGAGTCCATGTCACGTCGTGTTGCGGCACTTCTGCGTGTTCGCGGGGGTCCTACACCGTATTTGCCAGGTGTACCAATTTCTTTGGCTCTTCATTGTAGATAGACATTTTTCCCTCACTCCATTTGCAAGCGGAACAAGAAAGGAAGTGATTAGTATTGGTATAAGGTGCCCTGTACCATGCACTATACTGTGACTAGTAGAATATCTATGTGGATGTGGGTGAAACAAAAGGTTCCCCCCCCCCCCCCTCATGAAGTACCCAGTAAAGGATGGAGAACAGGTGAAGCAGCCGATGATGACGTCGCCTTTAGTCTTTCACTCCGCGTTCCTGTCTTTCCTCACGTGGCTCCCTACTTCACATATTTTTTCCCCAGCGGAGCAGCAGCGGCGTAATAGAATTAAGGCGGCAGGGACGGCAACGCTGCCTGCGCCCTGGGCGAGAAGATCCCCGCGGGATTCAGCGCGCCTGCTGCTGCTGCTTGTGCTGCTGCAGGCCTCTTACCTGCCAAGGCGCCCTAATCTCGTCCCACGCCTCCCTGGCAAAAGACAGAGATACAAAAAAGCGAGGGGAGCACGGGAGGCGGCGGCGGAGAAAAGACCAGCCTCGCACGGGGGCTCCCCGGCGGGAATCGCAACGCCCGGGCAGGCAGGAAGTGCCCGCAATCCGACACCCGCCCGGTGGCCGCGCCGCGCCGCCACGCCCACAAACTGGACGTGGCGTGGCGAGTCACCTGCGGCGGTCATCGGGAGCAGCCGGCTCGCGCCGCGGACGGTACTCGAGCTCTCGTGTAGTTCAGCACCGGAAGTGTCCCGCCTTATTTCCTCGAGCAGTTAAAACCCTGCAGATGATCGACGCCTAGTGTAGGGATTGGATGTTGTGCCTCACCGTAAGCAAGTGTAACGTATTGCGTACAAATAGGAAGGAAGACCCCTTACTGTATGATCAGACGGTTGCAGAACAATCACTGGTAGCAGTCACATCCATAAAAAATCTAGGAATATGAATACAGAGCGATTTATAGGGGAACGATTACATAAAAGAAAGGTAAGACACGTCCGCAGCTCGTGGTCGTGCGGTAGCGTTCTCGCTTCCCACGCCCAGGTTCCCGGATTCGATTCCCGGCGGGGTCAGGGATTCTCTCTGTCTCGCGATGACTGGGTGTTGTGTGCTGTCTTTAGGTTAGTTAGGTTTAAGTAGTTCTAAGTTCTAGGGGACTGATGACCATAGATGTTAAGTCCCACACTGCTCAGAGCCATTTGGACCATTTTTTTGAAAGGTAAGACAGATACTAGATTAACATTCATTGAAAGAATCCTAATGTTCTCGACCCACAAATGAGTTGCCTTACAAAATCCTGTTAGACCAACATCTCAATATCGTTCCTCACTTTGCGATCCGCACCAGATAGGATTGGCTGGCTCTGAGCGCTATCGGACTTAAAATCTATGGTCATCAGTCCCCTAGAACTTAGAACTACTTAAACCTAACCTAAGGACATCACACAGTCATTACGAGGCAGAGAAAATCCCTGACCCCGCCGGGAATCGAAACCGGGAACCCGGGCGCGGGAAGCGAGAACGCTACCGCACGACCACGAGCTGCGGACCCAGATAGGATTGATACAGGAAATAGAGAAGATTCAAAGGAGAGCAGCGCGTTTCGTTACAGGTTCATTTATTAAGCGCGATATCGTCACGGAGATTCTCAGCCATCTGCAGTGGCAGGCGCTGCAAGAGAGGTGTTCTGCATCACGCTGTGATCTACTGTTAAAATTCTGACAGCGTACGTTCCTAGAACAGTCAGCCAGTACATTCCTTTCTCCTTCCGGAAAGACGACCGCAGAGGCTTACCAACGATCGTTCTTCTTGCAGATCTTTAGAAACTATAACACGTAAAGGACGTCGAATTAAACGCCTTTCAGCCGTCAGTTTTCAACCTTATTCTATTGGGCAACCAGTTTCAGCTTTTTACTACGCCATCTTCAGGCCCCTGATCGACGTGTAGGAATAATCTACCTCGCTTGTGATCAAAACAGGGGCCAGAAACACTGGTATTAGTAGATATTTGTTGCAGTGACCACTTCAACCACCACCTGCCGACCGAAGATGGCATAGTAAAACGCTGAAACTGGTTGTCGGATAAAATAAGGTAGAAAACTCACGGCAGAAAGGTGTTGAATTTGACATTCTGTATCGAACAGCCGAGTTCAGCAACCATCGTTAAAAAGATGGACGTACATGTAACACGTAAGGTGGCAAGTGACGCAGATTCTTAAGACAGTCACAGACAGTAAAGTATTTAAAATGTGAAATGTGCAACACCGTAGTTCCATTAGGCAGGGAATACTGAGAGAAATAATCTCGCAGTCATTACTAAACACGTTGACAGCCCTTTTGGCTATAACCTATTGAAGGAGATTTTTGAGAGTCCTTCTTCCGACCTAAATGATATGTCAGGCAAGTAGTTTCATGTCGTAGGTTATTATCTACATCTAAGTGAGGGCCCTGCAATACACAACTGAGTGCCTGGCAGTAGCACCAAAGTCTCAGTGCACGACATCGGCGACAACGGCACCGTACACCAGCTCACCTCACGTTCTGGCGTAGGTCTGGCGAGCAAATTATCTTCCCCCGCAGTGATTCGTTCCTGTTAGTTCCGGCACAGACAGCGTCACAGTGGCGTGCGTTTGAGACATCTTTTACACATACTAGTGGGGACAATGAAAATCTTTAATTTTGTAATTTTGCAATCTATTATCGTTACTGGATACACGGAATGGGTAGAAGGCATTAGGATATTGACTACTCATAGTTGCGACAATCATGTGGAAGACTGGTATGCATAACGCATTGATTTACTGAGTACACATGAAATAGTACTTGTATGTCTTCCTCCGGCTTGAGAACCTGCAGTTCCAAGAGGATATTGGGTGATTTACAGGTTAACTTACATCACTAACTCCACCGCGACTTTGTGTTTTTCTCGTACACAAAGCATTGCCATAGCTCAGACTCTCTTTGGCATTAGCCTCTGTAAAAACCATGGATCGAATCCCTAGGATTTTGATTATCTTTGTACCTCCAACAAACTGAAATACCTAATCAAATATAATCATTTCTTAAACACAATGGAGAGACGACTAACGTAAAACTAAATGTTTACATTCCGTGGTCAGCACCACATGCGCGGGGGCACGACACTTTTCTCATAGTAACCACCCGTTCTACTAAAATATGTTGCCGCGTCCAAGATTAATGACCTACAGTAATGCAACCGGACGAAGTTTTGACGTTAGCATCTGGTTTCTAGATGATATCATAAAAGTCCGTACTTCCTTCTGCATTTCAGAGTTGACGTATCACTTTTGGTAAGCAGTCTGGGCGCTTATATCCTGCGCTGAATCCTAAACCTCTTCGCAGGGTCTCATAAAGTGACGACGCGGTACGTTGCAGCCGCAGACTTTATAGTTGGGCGGAGACGTTAAGCTCAGTGGCACCTTTGGCGCTATCTGGCACGAACAGAGTATGTGGTGTCACCCGGTTTTTCTTCTTTTGTCGATTCAGCCGTGTTGCATTTTATGTCCGTTGTACATCAGCCATCTGATGCTAAAAACTCTTGGTGTACTTCAACGAGTAAGGTTTTTTTCTTACTGTGACATGTTTGCCTGCGTTTCAAACTTCAAGTTTTGGTCCAGTTCATTTGTAAAGGCATTTTCACCACTTACAACATTAGTTACTACAGTGCTTAAGTCGATGCTGTCTCCTTGTGGAAACCCCTGTGTCATACAGCATGCATGTCAATTACTTAACAATAGATATACCGCAGAAAGCTAAATAGCTCCTTTGCGTACTTTTCATTGAAGTCCACCCTAACCACCCAGGTACTCTATGGCCATGCAGATCTGCAAAAATGGCTCTGAGTAGTCTGAGAGCATTGCATTCTAGTCCAAGTCAGTAGACAGCCTTAATTCATGTTTAATCCGCCTAAATTCTGGCATTCGTAAATTTGCTTTTGTTTCCTTATAGACAACACGACAACAGCTATTTTCAAATTCCGGCAAACCTTCTTGTCGTTATAGTGTGTTAATAGTACGCAGAAGCAAGAGCAGTGCCAATTTTTCTGCAATGTCTGGAGAAAATCCGTATGTTAACAACTGCACCACATGGCTCACTGTATGCACACTCCCAGTTTCTTCTCCGGCAGAGTACTGTCGCACGCGCGTCCCCTGCAGGTTAAGCCCGCCGCCCCTGCACTACGTGACACCCCGTCCTCGACGTGCAGGGGTCGCGCGTGTGGGGATGATTGCCCCCGCGCCACCCCGGCAGGTAGCGAGAATTACCCCCGCTGCCACCGACCCCCTGCAATTTCCAGTCGTGTATCGCTTGAGCGGAGGGGATGCTGACGGCCTTTCTTCCCCTGAAGGCTGGCATTAAGTAGTGAAAACGCCTTCTCTGAGAGATGTGAAACGGCTGCGAAAGCTGTCTACCGTTAAATCGCCGCACGCTACCGTGTAATCATGCTGTTATCCCATTTCAAAGATTCCCGTGGAAACTGAGATTGCTGACTGACAAAAGCAGAGATTACTCTAAAGAAGCGATTCTTCGTTTCATTAAAAAAAGTTTCCGTTCTCTTATAGGGTTAAATTGTGATTTACTAAATGTACATGCACCGGTGAAAGGGAATTGTAAGCTGGAAGAGATGACTAAAGATAAGGGCAAAGCAGAAACAATATAACGCCAAGAAGCTAGTAACACAGTTCTGCATAGTTACTAATACACGCACTGAGGTACACAAAATATTTCTCTCTGAACTTTTTACAAGACAGTGCACCGATGGAATGCCCTAAAACCTTTCGATTCACGTTCCAATTTTTACGCGTTCATAGACATCCCATAAGTCGATGCCTCGAACGTCATTAAAATGAGAAATACTTGTTCGACTTGTCAAAGGCAGAATATACATTAGTATAAAGAAATAATACAAAAATACGTTTTGTGGTTAGTGTAACGACTGCATTCCCGTGAATGATGTTTTGGCGCTACGAAACTTTTTAATAATACGAAAGATATCAGAAAGGTAAACGATTGGATTCTCGTTAAGGGGTGCACTGCACATTCTCACTCTTATTTCCGTCAGCAGCAATAATGACCATAGATGAAGCGTTTTCTACAGTCCTCAAAAGCAATGGGAAGCGACGAATTCCTTTGTAGTAAAGCTGTTGTCAACACGAAGTTTTGTATGTGCTAGGATTGTTCCTACCTTTCCATATATTCACTACTGAAATCTGCGAACCTCTCAGCTACGCCAGCCTCAGATCGAATGGACACGATGCGCCTTCCTGTTCTAATCTTCACACAGCGCGAGCTGGCTCAGCTGTGCGACACTCGACTCGCGTTCTTGGAGGGCAGCTGTTCAAACACGCCTCTGGCCATCCGGACTTGATTTTTCCGTGGTTTCCACAAATAGTTGGCTGTGAAAGCCGGGATGGTCTTTTTCGCAGGACATCAGAAATTATTGTTCCGCATCTTCAATCCGAGTTTGTGCTCACTCTGTAATGATATTGTCGTCGACGTAACGTTCTTCTCTCTAGGGTGTAGAAAAATTTCCGCTGTCAGTCACAATAAAAGATTATTTATTCGTCACACGACCGGTTTTGGGCTTGTGCCCATCCTCAGGTGTTTATACATTCATGTAGCACTCCGCCTTGAGGCCACGAGTGGTCTACCGGGACCATCCGACCGCCGTGTCATCCTCCGAGGAGGATGCGGATAGGAGGGGGGTGGGGTCAGCACACCGCTCTCCCGGTCGTAAGATGGTATTCTTGACCGAAGCCGCTACTATTCGGTCGAGTAGCTCCTCAATTCGCATCACGAGGCTGAGTGCACCCCGGAAAATGGCCACAGCGCATGGCGGCCTGGACGGTCACCCATCAAAGTGCCGACCACGCGCGACATCGCTTAACTTCGGTGATCGCAGGGGAACCGGTATATCCACAGCGGCAAGGTCGTTGCCTTATACATTCATGTACATGTTTATATTGCTGGAGATCACTGTCTGAATACAAAGAAAATTATTTGCTGCTGACTAAACAGATACTAGTGGAACAACTGTAAGTGGCAAATCAGCATTTGTCGAGAATATATCTGTACATACACAAAGATAAAGTATCCTTATTATAATTTCCACTCAGTTGCACATTTGTTACCATTTTTATGTCCATGTTTCACCTTTTTAAATTTTAGCTGCATATTTCACTACTGTGTCGTGAACTCGTGATTTACACGGTGTTTGCATCCAAACATGTACGTTATGGTCAAAGTACTCAGACACAGGTGGTGCTAAGATGTTGCTGATACAGAAACATGTAGGTTATGGTCAAAGACCATAGACATGGGACGTGCAAGGTGTTGCACATGTCGAAACTTAAAGAGCTATTATAAATTGCGAAATTGTTTTCTCAATTTATAGTAGCTTTTTCAAAAATGGTAACTTAAAAAGTTATTATAAATTACGAAATTCTTTTCTCAATTTGTATGTGTGCGACATCTTTGCATTTCCCACGTCTAACTTATTTGACCATAACCTACATGTTTCTGTATGAGCAACATCTTTGCACCACCTGTTCTTTGACCATAACGTACGTGTTTGATCGTAAACACATTGTAAATCACGAGTTCACGACACAATAGTGAAATATGCAGCTAACTTAAAAAAAAAAGTGAAACTAGGACGTAAAAATGGTGGTGGTGGTTAGTGTTTAACGTCCCGTCGACAACGAGGTCATTAGAGACGGAGCGCAAGCTCGGGTTAGGGAAGGATTGGGAAGGAAATCGGCCGTGCCCTTTCAAAGGAACCATCCCGGCATTTGCCTGAAACGATTTAGGGAAATCACGGAAAACCTAAATCAGGATGGCCGGAGACGGGATTGAACCGTCGTCCTCCCGAATGCGAGTCCAGTGTGCTAACCACTGCACCACCTCGCTCGGTCGTAAAAATGGTGCCAAATGTGCAACTGAGTGGCAAAACTGTCACCACAGCATAATTATAATAAGGATACTTCATCTTTATGTAAGTACAAATATATTTTCGACATATGCTGCCTTGCCATTTACAATTGTACCACTTGTATCTGTATAGTCACCAGCAAGTAATTTCTTTTGTACTGAAACAGCACTATGCAGCAATATAAACATGTACACGAATGTATAAACACCTGAGGAGGCCGGTCTTGTGACGAATAAATAATCTTTTATTAGTCACGGAGTTCGACAGCATCCACTATGGATAAAGTTCTTTTTTCCACTATTTAACCACATATTTAGTTTGTGTCTATACAGCCGTGACTGAACCACTGGCTATTGCAACAGCACAAAGTTAATGTGAAACATCTGTCACGCGCTCATCGCCTTGGATCTAACGGGTAGGCAGCCAGGCAGATAAAGTGCTTCCTACACGCTCTGCTTTGCGCAATTAATTCAGCCTTGGTGTCCGCTAATAGAAATCATTGCCTCGCATACGAGACACTGTTCTTTGTTTACTCTTGTAATGTGTACCGCACTCTGTACGTTAGTTGCTGGTGTGACATCACGGTTACCTTCTAATGGACGGCATGCAATGTCCCTAGTCATAAGCAGTCCAGTATCCCCTCGGTGTTGACAACACGGCTGGTACGCCACTGTAAACTCCTCGCGACGCACAGGAAAGAGCGTTGTTAACATCTCGCTGCGCAGCGATCAGCGCCAGCCCTCTATTGCAACACATCGTCCTACTGTCTCCTTCAAGCGTGTGAGAATGCAAGGTCGACTATAAACGGTAGCTTTGATGTTCCCTTTGGGAAGGTAACTGCGAGCGAGACCGGCGATCGTAAAACGAGTCAGCGCGGCCACGGATGGGTACTACAGCCCGCTAATCCCCTCTCGTGCTTCGTCCCATCTTTGTCACTGTTTACTCGTTTCTGACCATATTTGACAAATGATGTTCCTTGTAGTGCCAGGTGGTAACGGGCGCGGCAACTACCTTTGATTGGCTAAAGTGACAGAGATCTTAATAATACCGAAGAAGATAACCAACGCTCTTAAAACACAACCAGAATTACCGAATGATACACGTAAAAAAAAAAAAAAAAACTAGCAGAGTCAACAGAAATAGTCGGTAAAATATCTGTTTTTGGTCCTAGTTGCAAAAATATTGTAAAGTGCGCATTACGGGTCACTTCGTTTCGTACAAATTAGCCGCGTGGAATTAGCCGAGCGGTCTTGGGTGCTGCAGTCATGGACTGTGCGGCTGGTCCCGGTGGAGGTTCGAGTCCTCCCTCGGGCATGGGTGTGTGTGTGTGTGTCCTTAGGATAATTTAGGTTAAGTAGTGTGTAAGCTTAGGGACTGATCTTAGCAGTTAAGCCCCATAAGATTTCACACACATTTGAACATTTTCTTGTACAAATTAATTACGAAAAATGTTTATCTGCCGCTATTTCAACTACAAACATATCGAAAGAGAGTTGACTTGGATAGTTATACATATCGAATATGACTAGCAGCCATGTCCAGTGGCTAGTGGACAAGAAAGTTCATAAATAGAAGCTGTTGAATGTTCGAAAAATTCCCTCTCGTTTCTCTAGTTATTATAAAACTTACCGAATTTCCTGATTTCTATTAGCTAACGCAAGGAATTTAGAAATGATGTAGTAGTACTTACGAGACTTTAACAGAAGTGTTCGCCTGCCCTGTTTTCCCATTGCAAACCACGTAACTGTAATAAACCACTAACATCCCCAATGAAATAATTCTGAAAATAATATAGGTTATTACATTTCCGATTTAGACAGATAAAGTCTTGTGACACGTGGGCTTTGGAGAACATTCTATTCGGCAGATTTTGATGTTTCAAAAATTATACTTAAGTGTAAACATTAAATAGCGTTTCCTGTTATGAATCAAGATCTTCGGTTGTTCTTGAGGTAATCCAGTCACGAATTATGTCGTTTTTCAATAATTTTCTGTGGTGGTTTCATATTACAGAGTACGAAACGATAATCCAGCGCAACGTTAAATGAAGAATGGCGATAATTCATGTCGCTCGATACCAATTTAGCGCGTCTTTCGATCTATCATCCGTTGTCTAAGACATCTATCTCAACAACAGTTTTCTTGTTATACACTCTCTACTATGTTTCTGTTCTTTAATGTCAATTCATTGGGAGTACGACAAACTATTCTCAGTAATTTACAATTATTACCATTTGTTCTTGAGTGCTTTCTGAAAGAGGAACACTATAGAAATAATATCTGCTTTACAGGTAGAGAGATAGTAAGCTTTCGCACCATCTAAGCCCTAAGGGGTACACTGAAGTTAACAAACTGAAAATTACTGGCTTTCGGATCTTGTTGATATTTCGAGGCAATGCGGCCATGGTTCAAACGGCTCTGAGCACTATGGGACTCAACTGCTGTGGTCATCAGTCCCCTAGAACTCAGAACTAATTAAACCTAACTAACCTAAGGTCATCACACACATCCATGCCCGAGGCAGGATTCGAACCTGCGACCGTAGCAGCAGCGCGGCTCCGGACTGGAGCGCCTAGAACCGCACGACCACCGCGGCCGGCAATGCGGCCATGTCTACTAAAACAATGGTGCGTTCAAATCGATAACCTGGTTCACAGTTCTATGTTGCACTTCGCAGAAAAACTCAGACCAGTCAGAATAATGTGACCACCGTCTGTGTTCGACGTCAACATGCAGGAACCCCTGACAGACGACAGCTGGCAGCACTAGCAGTGGAGGGTATATAAAGCGTGCGGAGGGAACACGGCAAAAGTGCAGTCCTTGTAGTAATGCGGAAGCGGACCGATTTATCTGCGTCCAAAAGGGCATGATCTATGGCTTTCGGGCCAAGGGTGGAAGCATTTTGGAAACGGCTAAGTTTGTAGACTGTTCATGCCGCCGTGGTTAAAGTATACCGTGCATGACAAAATGACGCCATGCACCGTGGGCCACAGGTGACAGGGGTAAACGACGGCTGCTGATACGTGTACGAGCGAACTGCAGCTGCTGAGCAACTGACGGTCCAGATGAACTGGGGGGCTACTAACAGTGGCCCATCAACGCTGCTGTGTATGAGCCGCCGCTGCAGAAGCCTGGCTCACACGCACTCAACGCTGACTGCTATTCTTTGGCGACGAAGCTTGGAATTTGGAGTCCAGTACCGCAAGTATACTGAGCATATGGACTATCAGACCAATTGTGTGATTGGATTGAAGAGTTCCTAGATAACAGAACGCAGCATGTCATTCTCAATGGAGAGAAGTCTTCCGAAGTAAGAGTGATTTCAGGTGTGCCGAAGGAGAGTGTCGTAGGACCGTTGCTATTCACAATATACGTAAATGACCTTCTGGATGACATCGGAAGTTCACTGAGGCTTTTTGCGAATGGTGCTGTGGTATATCGAGAGGTTGTAACAATGGAAAATTGTACTGAAATGCAGGAGGATCTGCAGCGAATTGATGCATGGTGCAGGGAATGTCAATTGTATCTCAATGTAGACAAGTGTAATGTGCTGCGAATACACAGAAAGAAAGATCCCTTGTCATTTAGCTACAATATAGCAAGTTAGCAACTGGAAGCAGTTAATTCCATAAATTATCTGGGAGTATGCATTAGGAGTGATTTAAAATGGAATGACCATATAAAATTAATCGTCGGTAAAGCAGATGCCAGACTGAGATTCACTGGAACAATCCTAAGGAAATGCAGTCCGAAAACAAAGGAAGTAGGTTACAGTACACTTGTTCGCCCACATCTTGAATACTGGTCACTGGTGTGGGATCCGTACCAGATAGGGTTGATAGAAGAGATAGAGAAGATCCAACGGAGAGCAGCGCGCTTCGTTACAGGATTATTTAGTAATCGCGAAACCGTTACGGAGATGATAGATAAACTCCAGTGGAAGAGTCTGCAGGAGAGACGCTCAGTAGCTCGGTACGGGCTTTTGAAGTTTCGAGAACATACCTTCACCGAGGAGTCAAGCAGTATATTGCTCCCTCCTATGTATATGTCGCGAAGAGACCATGAGGATAAAATCAGAGAGATTAGAGCCCACACAGAGGCATAGCGACAATCTTTCTTTCCACGAACAATACGAGACTGGAACAGAAGGGAGAACCGTACTCAAGGTACCCTCCGCCACACACCGTCAGGTGGCTTGCGGAGTATGGATGTAGATGTAGAAGTGGACATCCGCTGTGTGGCGACAGGCGGCAAAAGAGATGAATCACGTTTTACGTCCGCAGCTCGTGGTCGTGCGGTAGCATTCTCGCTTCACACGCCCGGGTTCCCGGGTTCGATTGCCGGCGGGGTCAGGTATTTTCTCTGCCTCGCGATGACTGGGTGTTGTGTGCTGTCCTTAGGTTAGCTAGGTTTAAGTAGTTCTAAGTTCTAGGGGACTGATGACCATAGATGTTAAGTCCCATAGTGCTCAGAGCCATTTGAACCATTTTTTGAACCATTTTGAACCACGTTTTACGCCTCAATTGACAGACGGCCGTTGGGCGCGTGCGGCGTGAAACGTCTGAAAGCAGACACCCTGCCACAGTCGTCGGTACGGGCCAGGCCGGAGTAGGAAGTATTGTGGTCTGTGGAATGTTTTCGTAGCAATCTCTGGGTGATCTCGTCATTCCGGAAGGTAGAGTGGAGCAACGCAAGTACGCATCTATCCTTGGGGACCAGTCCACCCGCACGAGCAGTTTATTTCTCGTGTAAGTCTGCAGGCTATCGTGGCCGTTGTCACTGAAGTTAAAATCTTCTGGGTTATTAGGCCGCGTCATGTTTCTTCTAAAATGATCGACTTTTCAGCCCCTCTGCTGGGATCTTCCTCAGGATCTTCTGGTGTCCACTACTGCTAGAACACTAGAACACTGAGTGTTCTAACACTAGTGGATACCAGAAGATCCTGAGGAAGATCCCAGCAGAGGGGTCGAGACGTCGATCATTTTAGAAGAAACATGACGCGGCCTAATAAGCCAGAAGATTTTAACTTTATTAACTTCAGTTTGTTTCTCCTCGGCACGGTGGCATCTACCAACAGGACAATGGAACGTGTCCCACAGTTCGCACTGTGCGTGCGCAGTTCGAAGAAAACCAAGGCCAGTTTAACGTACTTTCCTGGCCATCAAACTCAACGGATTTAAATCCAATCGAAAATCCGTGGGACCACCTCGATCTCTCTGAACGCGCCTTTGGCTGCTCAACCGAGTAACCCAGCACAGGTGGTCGCGGCCCTGGAGTCGGCGGGGCTCCACATCCCTGTCGGTCCATCCAGAAACTCACTGACTCTCTTCCTGCACGTCTTAAAAATGTTCAAATGTGTTTGAAATCTTATGGGACTTAACTGCTAAGGTCATCAGTCCCTAAGCTTACACACTACTGAACGGACACACACACCCATGCACGAGGAAGGACTCGAACATCCGCCGGGACCAGCCGCACAGTCCATGACTGCAGCGCCCGAGACCGCTCGACTAATCCCGCCAGGCTGCACGTCCTGGAACGGTGCGCGCTGGAAAAGGTGATTATCAGGCTTTTGAAAGATGGTCACGTTAATGTGACCGGACAGTGTATTTAACTCTGGAAAATAAATTTCGACGTAGTTTCGGTTCATTTGAAATATACTAACATGTCCGTACTGGAATAGGAACCCGTGATCTCTGTTTGCAAAGTAGCGATGCCACAACGTGACTTAGGTACCTCGTAAGTGGCGTATTCGTAGCACGTAATGTAACAGGTACACTCCTGGAAATGGAAAAAAGAACACATTGACACCGGTGTGTCAGACCCACCATACTTGCTCCGGACACTGCGAGAGGGCTGTACAAGCAATGATCACACGCACGGCACAGCGGACACACCAGGAACGGCGGTGTTGGCCGTCGAATGGCGCTAGCTGCGCAGCATTTGTGCACCGCCGCCGTCAGTGTCAGCCAGTTTGCCGTGGCATACGGAGCTCCATCGCAGTCTTTAACACTGGTAACATGCCGCGACAGCGTGGACGTGAACCGTATGTGCAGTTGACGGACTTTGAGCGAGGGCGTATAGTGGGCATGCGGGAGGCCGGGTGGACGTACCGCCGAATTGCTCAACACGTGGGACGTGAGGTCTCCACAGTACATCGATGTTGTCGCCAGTGGTCGGCGGAAGGTGCACGTGCCCGTCGACCTGGGACCGGACCGCAGCGACGCACAGATGCACGCCAAGACCGTAGGATCCTACGCAGTGCCGTAGGGGACCGCACCGCCACTTCCCAGAAAATTAGGGACACTGTTGCTCCTGGGGTATCGGCGAGGACCATTCGCAACCGTCTCCATGAAGCTGGGCTACGGTCCCGCACACCGTTAGGCCGTCTTCCGCTCACGCCCCAACATCGTGCAGCCCGCCTCCAGTGGTGTCGCGACAGGCGTGAATGGAGGGACGAATGGAGGCGTGTCGTCTTCAGCGATGAGAGTCACTTCTGCCTTGGTGCCAATGATGGTCGTATGCGTGTTTGGCGCCGTGCAGGTGAGCGCCACAATCAGGACTGCATACGACCGAGGCACACAGGGCCAAAACCCGGCATCATGGTGTGGGGAGCGATCTCCTACACTGGCCGTACACCACTGGTGATCGTCGAGGGGACACTGAATAGTGCACGGTACATCCAAACCGTCATCGAACCCATCGTTCTACCATTCCTAGACAGGCAAGGGAACTTGCTGTTCCAACAGGACAATGCACGTCCGCATGTATCCCGTGCCACCCAACGTGCTCTAGAAGGTGTAAGTCAACTACCCTGGCCAGCAAGATCTCCGGATCTGTCCCCCACTGAGCATGTTTGGGACTGGATGAAGCGTCGTCTCACGCGGTCTGCACGTCCAGCACGAACGCTGGTCCAACTGAGGCGCCAGGTGGAAATGGCATGGCAAGCCGTTCCACAGGACTACATCCAGCATCTCTACGATCGTCTCCATGGGAGAATAGCAGCCTGCATTGCTGCGAAAGGTGGATATACACTGTACTAGTGCCGACATTGTGCATGCTCTGTTGCCTGTGTCTATGTGCCTGTGGTTCTGTCAGTGTGATCATGTGATGTATCTGACCCCAGGAATGTGTCAATAAAGTTTCCCCTTCCTGGGACAATGAATTCACGGTGTTCTTATTTCAATTTCCAGGAGTGTATTTTGCTGCTGTCACTATTTTATATTTCTCATGCCATTTTGAAACAAATCGTAACTCGATGTTAATTTATATTGACTTGAAGTCAGCGTCTGTGAAGACAGTCGTAACTAGTGTTGAAACGGGGCAGTCCATAAGGTAGTGTTACGGAGATGCTAACGGAAGCGAAACAAGTGTTGTCTTTGGAAGATATGCGATGTTTTTCGGGAGATAAGTTTTTGAGTAAATTCAGAGAACCAGTACGTGAGAATAGTTACAAAACAGACTACAGTGTTGGAAGTGCGTACTTACCGAGCAGGATGTATCTGGTGGCGGGACGCGCTTGTACCGCCGTCGCGAGCAACAGCAGGCACGCCAGCGCTAATCGCCCCAACGTCGACGCCATGGCGCTGTCACCGTCACGGTGCCCTGCACACACCAAAGTGGAACATGTTAGGCTCACCGCTATGCTGTCTTTCAATTCCTACTATAATTACAAAACATTATTTTAAATGGCTCACGAAGAAAGAAAGTAGGAAAATTAATAAGGAAAGACGGTATGTTAAGGTTTAAACCGATTCACTCGGGTAGGACATGGATGGTGCAAGAAACTGGTCATGTCCCATTCTTTACAATGATTAGGGTTAGCCTGCAGACTCTGAAGGAGATTTGAATCTCTCTCTCTCTCTCTCTCTCTCTCTCTCTCTCTCTCTCTCCCCCCTCTGTAAGGTTGGTTGGTTGGTTTGGGGAAGGAGACCAGACAGCGTGGTCATCGGTCTCATCGGATTAGGGAAGGATGGGGAAGGAAGTCGGCCGTGCCCTTTCAGAGGAACCATCCCGGCATTTGCCTGGACTGGTTTAGAGAAATCACGGAAAACCTAAATCAGGATGGCCGGACGCGGGATTGAACCGTCGTCCTTCCGAATGCGAGTCCAGTGTCTAACCACTGCGCCACCTCGCTCGGTCTCCTCTGTAAGGTTTCAGTTTGATTTTGAGAACAGTTCTGTGAGTTAACGCTAGTGACGCTCCAGTCTGCATAGGAA
This sequence comes from Schistocerca piceifrons, assembly GCF_021461385.2. Lineage (NCBI taxonomy): Eukaryota > Metazoa > Arthropoda > Insecta > Orthoptera > Acrididae > Schistocerca > Schistocerca piceifrons. The sequence continues at coordinate 26,570,044 of NC_060141.1, forward strand.
AAACAGCCTGTGACCACCTGAACCTTAAGGAATTGGGAACTAATAATGGCGGAAATAGCGATACGATTTTTTCGCATTTCTTTCCGAGGTCGCTCCTGATTCGCCTACCCGCAGTGTGCTAAAACAGTTATGCCACTGCCCAGTCCAAGGAATGGGCTGGAGCGTATGTGGCCAACGCAGCCAGCCCTGCAGCCTCACGTCATACCTTAAACACCCTGTAACAGCTCTCTCGCACGGGCTGACTGAAAATCTTTGCCGAGATGTAGTTTTAACCCGCCACTAATGTTCCCAATGAGTACGGTTTAGAAACCAGGAAAAATTAGGATTTTGTTAAAGTCTGCTATCGTGTGAACACAAATATATCTTTATTGTTTGCCAATGACAATATTGTTGAATTTGTAAGTATATTTCCTGGCGGACTATTTCAAATGGCGGAGACTTAAGTCGTCAGCCAGCTAATTTGGTCCACTAGACAGTTCTGCAAGGGACGTGACAGCCCAGAGAGGTGCGATGCTGTCGAAATACCAGAGGTAGACCAACACCGCCGACACGGGACGGCCCACAAGTGAAAACAAACGACAGCGGGGCTAGCCGTGCACTGCAGCCTAGAGCTGTCGCTCCATTTTCAAAAGTAGCCACACTCTCTTCTAACGGCACTTCTTTGATTGAGTACAGTCATTCGTTCCACTTGTAAGAAAATGCAGAATTTGCCTGTTCCGGATTCATGAGAATTGTTGTATTGCATGTGGAAGTTGGGCGCTTCGATCGGTTTGTCACGAGTATAAGCTGAACCACTTGACAGTGTAAGAACAACTGTTTTGAAATCATTCACAGTGCGATGTGTTTTCCTTGGTCATCACTGTATTTGTGTATTTTAACGTCGCCACGTGTTTCCGATAACGGCCGCGAGAGTCCAAGTGCAGTATCGTCCTGGTCGGGTAGTACACGATGTTTATTTCATGTCATGTTGTTGTTGTTTTTGTTGTTGTCGTTGTTGTTATTGCTGTTGCAGTCTTCAGTTCGAAGACTGGTTTGATGCAGCTCAGCATGACATTCCACCCTGTGCAAGCCTCTGAACGGCTACTGCAGCCTACATCCAGCTGAGCCTGTTTTCTGTACTCTAGCGTTTGTCTCCCTCTACAACATTTATCTCCCACAATTCCTTCTATAACTAATCTAATTCCATGATGCCTCAGAATGTGTCCTATCTTCTTTTAATTGTGCCACAAATTTATTGCCTCCCCAATCCGATTCAGTACCTGCTCATTATTTACCCGGCGTACTCATTTAATCTCAAGCATCCTTTTGTTGCACCAAAATTTAGAAGCTTACATCCTACATCTGTCTGAACACTTTATGATCATAGTTTCGCTCTGGAACTTCAAAATAGACTTCCCAACACTTAAAATTATTTTATTTACTGTCCAAACACCAAAACTTCTTCTTTTAGTGCCTTATTTCCTCATATAATTATTTCAGCGTCGCCTGATTTAATTCTGCTACATTCCATAGACCTTGTTTCACTTTCGTTGATTTTGTATTGTAACTTATGTCATATCATTAACTCATATCATTACTAATATCATCCAGAAAGGAAGTTCCTTTATAGCCTTACAAAGAATGAAACCATATTCGCATGATAATGTTTGTTAGCAATTGTTAACCTCCTCAAGACCGGTTCTGAACTACTCTTTATACCTTGCGATCATCTTTAATGTTCCAGTGGCGTAGGAGTCGGCGGCGTGGAGTGAGCGTTAAGGTATCTGTCTGCACCTTTTCGCGACTGTAAACGTGCTGACTCCAAGACGTTCCTCAGGTGACAGGAAAGACGGAACATACCAACAGCAAGATCAGAACTGTAAGATGGATGGTCAAACGCCTCACTGCGACGCTTACAGAGATCGAGCATGCGACCGTGTGAGGGCGTGCGTTCTCATGGATCAGCGAGACACCCGTACTGAGTATCCCGCACATGTTCCATGCGGTTCGTTTCAGTTACAGGAGAGGGGTAACTGTTGCGGAAAACCATAAAATTACGATTCTCGAGCACGCACTAGAGCGGCGAATCTACGACGCCGTAATCGGAAAGAAACAGCCGTCCACTACTCATCACTTGCGTTTCCATAACCACCAGTAAACTGTGTCGATCAACAACGCCCTATTAGTATAGTTTGGACGCAGATCTTCAAAGCAGCTGTTATGACTGTTGCTGCTTAGTTCTTTTGAGTCTTACGGAACCACAATTTGCAGTATACTCTAGAAGGGCACTCGAACTGTACACTAAACAGAAGTTGAGTTTTTATTTTTACTACCGACGATACATTCTGTGCGCCCAAAAACTTCATCACAGTCGATACGACGAGCGACTGACAAGTGACAACAATCGCATAGATAAATAACTCAATGCATCGGTTACACATTCGCTTCACAATTCTCGATATATGTCCTTTTTTCTGTCAGTGGGTGGAGCTTATTTTCTGCATAACCCATTTTATAAATTTTTCATTAGTTCAAAGCCCAGAAGCGCTGGGGACATCTTTGGATATGTTACTGTAACAGCCACTATATCGTGCCAACAGGAAATGGTATAAAATTTATCGACACGGAGAAAACCTTCTCTTGTAAACACGTTACATCACATCGATGTGTGATCTAGCTCGTAACCTTCCTAGATAGCAGAGGTCTTGTTTGCAAGCCAGAACAGGTTATAGTGAGTCGAGGGTTGCAAAAAGTAAACACTGCTTGCGTAACTTAAGAGTTGGTCCTCATCCGGTCCACTTGCACCTGGTGATGACGGGATCGCGTGCTGCCGTCTACTTTGCTGGAAACACTCTAGATATATTAAGGACGGTGCTACCATATTGCTTCTTTATTGGGTCAACAAATGGGGAAAAACCAGAAGTGATACAGCCCGTATATATATTTGTGGGTAATATGATTTACGCAGTATAGTGTTAATTCCACCAATGACGGTCGTCCATAATGCTATGGTATTATGTGTGAAGCTATAAAAGTAATCACACGGTGAACAGTCAGCAGTACTAACACACACGTATAAGTAGATATCTTTCTTATGGTGGCCTTGCAAATCCCTGTTCACAGTCTTAGAAACATCAGTATAACGTTGGCTTTCCCTGGTTTAAATTTTGAGAATGTTTACAGACTCCGCAGTGTAGTAAATTAATGGAAAGAAATTTCTTGAGAGGACGCTGTCTCAAACTGTTTGGGACATGGCTGTACAATTACGCCACCAAACTTGGATATATATATAAATATGCATAAATATTGAAGCGGCAAAGAAACTAGTATAGGCAAGCGTGTTCAAATACAGACATACGTAAACGGGCAGAACGCGGCGCTGAAGTCGACAACGACTACGTAAGACAACAATTGTCTGGCGCAGTTGTTAGTTTGGTTACTCCTGCTACAATGGCAGGTTATCAAGATTTAAGTGAGTTTGAACGTGGTGTTACAGTCGGCACACGAGCGATGGGACACAGCATCTGCGAGGCAGCGATGAAGTGGGGATTTTCCCGTACGACCATTCCACGAGTGTACCGTGGATATAGGGAATCCGGCAAAACATCAAATCTCCGACATCGCTGCGGCCGGAAAAAGACCGTACAAGCACGGGAGCAAACGACGACTGAAGAGAATCGCTTAACGTGACAGAAGTGCAACCCTTTCGCAGATTGATGCAGATTTCAATGCTGGGCCATCATAAAGTGTCAACGTGCGTACCATTTAATAAAAAATCATCGATATGGGCTTTTGGAGCCGAAGGCAAACTCGCGTACCCTTGATGACTGCACGACACAAAGCTTTACACCTCGCCTGTGCCCATCAACAACGACATTAGACTGTTGATGATAGGAAACATATTTCCTGGTCGGACGAGTCTCGTTTTGAACTGTATCGAGCAGATGGACGGTATGGAGACAACCTCATGAATCCACGAACCCTGCATGTTAGCAGGGGACTGTTCAAGCTGGTGGAGGCTCTGTAATGGTGTGGGGCGTGTGCAGTAGGCGTGATATGAGACCCCTGATACATCTAGATACGACGCTGACAGGTGACAGGTACAAAATCATCCTGTCTGATTACCTGCATCCATTCGTGTCCATTGTACATTCCGACGGACTTGGGCATTCCAGTAGGACAAAGTGACGCCCCACACGTCCAGAATTGCTACAGAGTGGCTCGAGGAACACCCTTCTGAGTTTAAACACTTCCGCTGGCCACCAGACTCGCCAGACATGAACATTATTGAGCGTATCTGGGATGCCTTGCAACGTGCGGTTCAGAAGAGATCTCCACCCCGTCGTACTCTTACAGATTTATGGACAGCTTCACCGTGTCAGTTCCCTCTAGCAGCACTTCAGACATTAGCCGAGCCCATGCCATGTCGTGTTGCGGCACTTCTGCGTGGTCGAGGAGGGGGGGGGGGGGGGAGGAGGGTGCTACACGATATTAGGCAGGTGTACCAGTTTCTTTGGCTCATCAGTGTATATAGAAGAGACTCTTAAGGCAGGGAGGATACCAGGTAACAGGACACCCATGTGATATACTTTGAAGTACGGCGAATTGGCATAAGAATGAGGGACATATACTCGATGACGATAAATGAAACAATTAAACGTTTAACCTTCACTCCGAGCGAAGTGACGAAGTGGTTAGCTCACTGAACTCGCATTCTGGAGGACGACGGTCTTTATCTGGTCATCCGCAATTAGGATTTCCCTTCAATCGCTTGAGGCAAATGGCAGGATGATTCTTCTGACCAGGGCATGGCCGAGTTCCTTCGCAGTCCTTCCCTAAACCAAGTCTGTTCTCCGTCACTAATGACATCGTCATCGACGTGACGTTAAACACTAACCTTCCTTCCTTCACTGTTTCCGCCTTGCACACCTTACCGTCATTATGGAAATGGCTGTTAAGCACTGGTTCCTTAACCTGAGGAAAGAAGAAGAAGCCACTGGACGGGATATCTAAGAGAATACAGGGGTTGCGGCACAGTTTGATAGTGTAAAGAAGGGGCATGTGTGACTGTCACGTGCAGAACAGAACTAAAGAACACTGTCGGACAGTTTCCCACGACAGTTCGCCTTGACAACCTGCCGCAACTTCATCGGATTTCGGTAGTACGTGTCCGCAAAACTTACCACTTACGAGCATAATGTGTTAGCTCCACACCGTAGCAGTCCCGTAAAACTCTCAGCATCGCCTTGTCCGGTGATGGTCAGGTCTCCAGCTCTCTCCACTGTGTTTCCCACTGCTCGCTTTGCGTCACAGGGCTACGGCCAGCACTCGTCCACAGTGATTGGACAGCTAAAGGCGTCCTCTGTACTGGCCTATCACTGCTGCGACAGTTCCGCTGCTGCCTCGGTTTGGGGGCTTATTGTCGGGCGAGAGGTTGAAAGCTGATCCACGACTGACTTCACCTTTTTAAAGTATCAGCTCGATTGCGATCCTCTGGTCTTCGAACTCCAGGGCTTGTACTTTTCTTGCGATTACGAGTTCTCCACGGAATAATGATCTGTCACTTCGTATCCGTCAATCACACTTGTCTGACCACCCTGGAACCGATTTCTCCACACATGAAGTAGCATTATGCCGCACATTTCCACCAGCTCAGAGTGGGCTGTTGCAGTTCAAATGCGGAAAGCGATTTACCGCGCGGTATTTATCTTTATCAAGGGGTGTGCCGTTTCGTTTTGGTTCCTGTAGCGACGTGCTACGATACTGGAGCGTGGGGATTTCTGTGTGTACTAGGACTGCAGACAATCACTTGCAAACAAACATAAAATTATTGGCGCACTTACAACTTTATGACTGACCGTCTTTCGCAACTCTTACGAACATTCAATGAGATGTAAAAAGACACTTCCTCTCTAATTTTTCGACAAACACACACACACACACAGACACACACACACACACACACACACACACACACAACACGGCACAAGTTGTCCTCCAGCAGAGACACGACAATAGTTTTCGCCAAACGTACAAAATCAGCACCACATTAAACCCAAGGCAACGATAAACAAGTGAGCAGCGACAACACAGCACCTCTCAATGAAAATGGAGGCAGGAGTCTCTGCTCAAATGACATTTCGTGGTAAAGGAAAATATTGTGAAGTAAATGTGATAGTGAGATTACACAAAAATGGAGTGAAAACAGGTAATCAAGAGCTGTGGAAGAAGATATCCACAAAAAATACATAACAGGAGGAAAAATGTAAGTACAGTAACATATATATACCACCAACGATAAAAAGTAGGCTTCAAAAATGCACAAATTTTCTTCATGACTAGTTTGCCGAAGACATGCTACCAAAGTGACTAAAAAGGGCACGAAAACCGATCTGTAAAAATTTTCGCTAGCTGTGTAATTTTCAGGTGAACTACCGAAAACTGGCCAAAAACCTCGACTAAGTAGTTAGGGATTACAATTACGAATGATTTAAATTGGAACGATCGCATAGATAGTTTTGTGAGGGAAGCAAACCAAAGCTAATAATGGCACAACACTTAGACGATGCAACAGATCTACTATAGAGACTGCCGGCCGGAGTGGCCGTGCGGTTCTAGGCGCTGCAGTCTGGAACCGAGCGACCGCTACGGTCACAGGTTCGAATCCTGCCTCGGGCATGGGTGTGTGTGATGTCCTTAGGTTAGTTAGGTTTAATTAGTTCTAAGCGACTGATGACCTCAGAAGTTAAGTCGTATAGTGCTCAGAGCCATTTGAACTATTTTTTACTATAGAGACTGCTTAAACTTCGCTTGTCGGTCCTCTTGCGCAGTATTGCTGTGCGGTGTGCGATCCGTATCAGTTAGAATTGACGGGGACACTGAAAAAGTTCAAAGGACAGCAGCTCGTTTTGTATTATCGCGAAATAGGGGAGATAGTACCAGAGAAATGATACAGGATTTGGGGTGGTAGTCATTAGAACAAATACGTATTTCGCTGCGGCAGGACTTTCTCATGGAATTTCAATCACTAGCTTTCTCCTCAGAGTGTGAAAATACTTCGTTGGCGCATACCTATATAGGGAGAAACGATAACTATAATTTTTAACATAGCTGCTAAGGTTCAATGACCGTGACAGAATTATATTAGAACAAATAAACCCTGGGTCACAAATATTAAGTCAGAATTGCCCAGGTTTCGACGCTATTATGAGCGTCGTTTTCAGAATTAAATTAACTGTTCTAAAACATAATAGGTATATAAGACATTAATAAACTAAAGGGTGTACTGACTGAAAAGAGACGTAGTACTTACAAGTCACATTCCAAAAAAATCTTAGCCGGAAAGGTTGCAACCCGTGTTGACTCAGGTGCGAGCAGCCCTTAGCGGCTCCTCGTCTTATCTTATTTACAACTTATCATGACGTCACCTTTCCGGCTAAGATTTTTTTGGAATGTGACTTTTAAGTATTACATCTCTTTCCAGTCAGTATACACTTTAGTTCATTAATGTCTTATATGGTCGTGCGGTAGCGTTCTCGCTTCCCACGCCCGGGTTCCCGGTTTCGATTCCCGGCGGGGTCAGGGATTTTCTCTGCCTCGTGATGGCTGGGTGTTGTGTGCTGTCCTTAGGTTAGTTAGGTTTAAGTAGTTCTAAGTTCTAGGGGACTGATGACCATAGATGTTAAGTCCCATAGTGCTCAGAGCCATTTGAATCAATGTCTTATATACCTATTATGTTTTAGAACAGTTAGTTTAATTCTGCAAACGACGCTCATAGTAGCGTCGAAACATGGTCAATTTTGACTTAATATTTGTGAACGAGGGCTTATTTGTTCTAATATGATCACCATAATAAAAAGAGACAAATCAGAACTCACGCGGAAAGATTTAAGCGTTCGTTTTTCCCGCACGCTGTTCGACTGTGGAACAGTGGAGAAGTAATTTAAAAGTGGTTCGATAAACACTCTGGGAATCATCTACATGATTGCAGAGTAATCATGTAGATCTAGATGTATATAAAAAATACACATGTTACAATTTTTAGGCGTACGGTAGATAAACGATTATAAAATTTGTATTATACTGTACAGAAATAAATTTGACCCACAGATGATGACACATATGTGTCGAAACATGTCTGGGTGGAAAAAAGGAACAGCGTTTTGCACAAGGTGGAAAGTACCGAGAAATGTTAGTACCTATCTTCCGGTAGTTACATCTCGGAACGCCGTTCCCCTGTTAGTGCTCTGAACAGCTGGGCCTAGCGTTCTTCTCCACAGAGCCGACGGTCCTCATTCAGTAGTTTTTCGCGGGTGGTGTAGTGCAGGTAGAGGTGGCGGTGAAGACAGCGGCTGGCCGCAGGTGTAGCGGCTGGCAGCACGTGTAGCGACCGTCGCGCCATCCACTATTCATGGCGGCGCGCATCTGCATGTACGCCCGCCGCCTCACAACGGCCGATGTGCGCCGAATGCAGCACCGGCCGCACCCTACACCGCGCTCCGCCACACAGCCGTACGGCCGCAAATCCACTGTGCGCACACGAGCGGCAGCAGCTGGGGCGTGGCCCGCCAATCAGAGGACACGCCTAGTCTGCGAACACTCCGTATCTTTACATTGACTACACTCGCTCAGCTGAACGTTTCCGTATCCTTGTCTGAGGTTGTTTATCGTGTGTTCACGAATAGTTTCCCGCGCCGTGTCAACAGCTGCGCCACCTCTCCAGTAATGCCCTAGACTTCCGTGTAGGAGGGCGCTGAGTCGGCGATAAACTTCGAACATTAAAGTCTTTCAAACCGCGACGGGGACTACAAGAACGACACCGTCTGCAGTTCATCTGTCGCGTGACATCGTACGCTCCTCACAGATTCAGCCGCCGTAAGAAGAGAAAGTGATGCTGTTCCAATAGCTAACAAGAACCAGTATGTGCCACCGAACGCGAGGGCGCAGTGCTTAAGACACATCCAGGAGCATCGAGGATCATGTGCCATTGTGGAACGACGATTTAAGTTTTACGAGGTTTCCCTAAACTACAGTATGAGTCCTTGAGATCACGCTCGAATAGGGTTCCAAGGAGAATATTGCGTAACGGTGAGATGATTTTGAGGTTTCACAACAAGCTGCTCTGTGAAACACTTGCTACCACTCAATAGCCATTACAAATTCTGAATGTAAGTGATATGTCCACCTGTACGGCGCTTTGTTCCCCAAAGATTTTTTTGTTCCCGCGGAGGAATCTATTCTTTTTTGGGGGGGGGGGGCGGGGGGAGGGGGACGTCTTTCGTTGTCATCACTTAGTGCGACCTCGTAATCGGCTGACAGATGGCGTACACGGAGCTACCGTCTTAGGCTGGACGAAGAATGGCAACAATGGCTCGAGACGACACTGGGCTACTAACTGCTAATTCGGGGATTGATGACTACCCGTTACGTGTGAGTCCTGAAAATGGGAGTGTTTCATGACAGACGTATTGTTGCGGCTGTCAGTAGGAAAAAAATGGCTCTGAGCACTATGGGACATCTGAGGTCATAAGTCCCCTAACACTTAGAACTACTTAAACCTAACTAACCTAACGACATCACACACATCCATGCCCGAGGCAGGATTCGAACCTGCGACCGTAGCGGTCGGGCGGTTCCAGACTGTAGCGCCTAGAACCGCTCGGCCACAACGGCCGGATCAGTAGGAAAAGTTCAGAGATATTGAAAGACGGGGGACAAACAGTCTCTTGCGCGGCAATGACTCATTGAGGAAGAGCGGAGGAAAACGTATAAGCGAACGTCTTTTGTAGGCTGGCTTTGCAGACCGCACATTCGCCGTCTCATAATTCTGGAGCAGTGTTCACTGTTTCCCGCTCGAATTTTGTGGATGTTTACAGAATCTGTAAGATAATGAGGAACGTTTTTCAGAAGGGGTTGCAACATCACTCCAGTTACTTCAATTTAGTGCGGTACATACCTAGGCTAAACTCTTGAAGTATGCAGACTGGAATAGGAGATTGCATCCTGAACACTCTCATTAACGTCGACATTCGTCTAACAGTAACTGCACATAGGCGTGATACGCTTCGGAATAGGGTAGAACAGTGTGACAAACGGGCTGCAAAGAGCGCATGACAATAAATAACGTGAACTGAATATGTCGTAGTAGAACATTTCCATTACAGACGGATCGGAAACCGAGCCGTGAGCGAGATAACTGCGAATGTGAAGTCAAGACCCGCCACTGACTTCAGTATCAAATATTGTCCTACTTAGTAGAAGTGTATGTGAAATTTAAACTTTTTAAAATCAAGTCCATATGAAGTTGGGCTTAAATTTGACACACGGCTTGTCTCAGCAAAAGCAGGACAGCACTGCAGCGCAGCACTACACGTCACAGTATACTGTACTTTCGTTGCTGTTACAGCAGGAGTTCCACGTGTCGTCGGCGCATCTGGGTGGAGTACAGTACCCGTCTCTCCAAGGAGCTGAGAATTATTTCGAAGATCTCAAGTCATTTCGAGAATCTCGATAAGCCGGTGCAATATCGAAGTGCTGCACACTTTACTTCGGAGATGCCGCCAGACAGAGAAATCCAGATGATTGACGTGAGGTGATCTTGAAGGCCAGCGTGCAAACGCTGCTCACCTGTCCACCTTGGACGACAATGGCTTGTTAGATGAAGTCTTACGCAAGTACATGCGTGTTATAAAGGTTGGCGCCTTTGCGATGCAACCTCTGTAGTGCGTCATTGGCAGGTCGCTTCAGTTCTGTCTTTTCGCTTCCTGTCGTCTTCTCGACGACTTCCAAGTACTTCATCGTAGGCCGTCCTCCTCCTCCTCCTTTTTTCCCAGCACTTTCCTTCCAAGAATGTTAATAACTATTGTGTCTGTTGGTAAGTGCAACAAATTTTCTCTTCTACATTTCCTTTAATAATATTTCTCTTCGTCGACTTTCCTCAAGACTTCTAGGTTGGTTTTTCTTTCCGCCGGGCCGGCTTCCGCTATATCGACATTTCAGAAGCTTAAAGTCCGACTCCGTAGCGTAGCGGTAGCGTTTCCGCCTACCACGCAGGGGCCCGGGTTCGATTCCCGGCACGGGACTGGGTGTTGTGTGTCCATCGTCATTGACCCGCACGTCGCGGAAGTGGCGTCAACTAAAAAGGACTCGCAATGCGGCGGCCGAACTCCCCCGCATGGGGCCTCCCGGCCAACAATGCCATACCGTCATTTCCATAAACAAGCTTAAAGTCGATCCCTTTCTATTTTACCCCAGAGTCCAACGTTCACTTCCATAGAGCGATGTAATTCATGAGAATGATTTACGGACACCTGTAATATGTGTTTGCTGGTTTAAATATTTTCTTTAGTCATAAATGGCAGTTTTCCCGACGCACTCCTCTCTTCACTTCCATTAAGCATCTATTGTCCTCTGTGATAATGCCACTAAGGTAAAAAAATAGCATCACCTGGTCGATTCTGCCGTCATCAATTTTGTATTGTTTCTAATTTCTCCGACGTTTTCCCGTACTACCTCAACTTTCGTTTTCGTCTGTTCAGTTTTAATTGCCATAGTTTGTTATAGGACTCGCAGCATTCAATTCGTTTTTTTTTGCGGAGTGTGCAACTCTTACGTCATCAACAAATCTGATACAATTTGGCTTTTCACCATTGGTTTACACACCAGTACTGGTCTCCTTCATAATCTGAATGGCTTCCTCAAAGAAGACATTAAATAAAAAAAGACATAGGGGACATCCTTGTCTAACTTCTTTTCTAATCCTGCCGTCACCACTGCCTTACTGATCTTTATATAGTTCATTAATCGTTCTTGTACTCTTCCAGTCCTGTCCTATCTTTCTCATAATTGTAAAGATTAGCTCCCAGTTAATGCTGTCAAAAGCTTTTTCTGAGTCAATGAACGTACGATAAGTGCTTCCATTCATAACCACACTACTCTACAATTGCATGCGAAGGTCAAAATTATTCCTCCCGTTCGTGTGGCTTCCCTAAATCCGAAGTGGTCTTCTCCTACGTACTTACCTACTTTTCCATTCATCCTGGTCTTAACTACACTACTGACCATTAAAATTGCTACACCATGAAGATGACGTGTTACAGATGCGAAATTTAACGGACAGGAAGAAGATGCTGTGATATGCAGCCGGCCAGAGTGGCCGAGCAGTTCTAGGCGCGTCAGTTTGGATCCGCGGGACTGCTACGGTCGCAGGTTCGAATCGTGCCTCGGGCATGGATGTGTGTCAAGTCCTTAGATTAGTTAGGTTTAAGTAGTTCTAGTTATAGGGGACTGATGACCTCAGACGTTAAGTCCCATAGTGCTCGGAGCCATTTGAACTATTTTTTTGTGAGATGCAAATGATTAGCTTTCAGAGTATTCACACAAGGTTGGCGCCGGTGGCGACACCTACAACGTGCTGACACGAGGAAAGTTTCTAACCGATTTCTCATACACAAACAGCAGTTGATCGATGTTGACTGGTGAAACGTTGTTGTGATGCCTCGTGGAAGGAGGAGAAATGCGTACCATCACGTTTCCGACTCTGATAAAGATCTCGATTACGATTTATCGTATCGCGACATTGCTGCTCCCTTTGGTCGAGATCCAATGACTGTTAGCAGCAATATGGAATCGGTGGGTTCAGGAGGGTAATACGGAACGCCGTGCTGAATCCCAATGGCCTCGTATCACTAGCAGTTGAGATGACAGGCACCTTATCCGCATAGCTGTAACGGATCGTGCAGCCACGTCTCGATCCCTGAGTCAACAGATCGCGACGTTTGCAAGACAACAACCATATGCACAAACAGTTCGACGACGTTTGCAGCAGCACGGACTATCAGCTCGGAGACCGCGGCTGCGGTTACCCTTGACGCTGCGTCACAGACAGGAGCGCCTGCGATGGTGTACTCAACGACGAACCTGGGTGCACGAATGGCAAAACGTCATTTTTGCGGATGAATCGAGGTTCTGTCTACAGCATCATGATCGTCGCATCCGTGTTTGGCGACATCGCGGTGAACGCACATTGGAAGCGTGTATTCGTCATCGCCATACAGGCGTATCACCCGGCGTGATGGTACGGGGAGTCATTGGTTACACATCTCGGTCACCTCTTGTTCGAATTGACGGCACTTTGAACAGTGGACGTTACATTTCAGATGTGTTACGACACGTGGCTCTACCCTTCATTCGATCCCTGCGAAACCCTACATTTCAGAAGGACAATGCACGATCGAATGTTGCAGGTCCTGTACGGGCCTTTCTGGATACAGAAAATGTTAGACTGCTGCCCTGGCCAGCAGATTCTCCAAATGTCTCACCAACTGAGAACGTGTGGCCAATGGTGACCGAGGAACTGGCTCGTCGCAATACGCCAGTCACTACTCTTGATGAACTGTGGTATCGTGTTGAAGCTGCATGGGCAGCTGTACCTGTACACGCCATCCAAGCTCTGACTCAATGCCCCGGCGTATCAAGGCCGTTATTACGGCCAGAGGTGGTTGTTCTGGATACTGATTTCTCAGGATCTATGCACCCAAATTAAGTGAAAATGTAATCACATATCAGATCTAGTATAATATATTTGTCGAATGAATACCCGTTTATCATCTGCATTTCTTGTTGGTGTAGCAATTTTAATGGCCAGTAGTGTATATTAAAGAGTATTAGGAGGCATGCGTCAGCACTAGAGGCAAAATGACGTGTGCCGTAGCGTCGCCAGTGCGCGTGCGCAGAGAGGCTGCGGGTGGCCGGCGGCTGCGCCTGCGACTGGTCCGGTCGGCGGTTGGGGCAGGTCGCAGCCACAGCCAGCCGCAGCCAGCCTCACTCGGCGTCTGTCGGTCAAGGAGGACCGGTTCCGCGCCGCGCCCCGCCAGGTAAACATTCGCACCGCTGCGCCTTACGTAACGCCGCCACCGCAGCACACTGACCGAGTCCGCGCGTCTGCCGCCTGCAGTCAGCCACTTCCCGCACTCTCTTCCGCACTTCCCGCCTGCTGCGAGGGCCGGAGCCGGCGATCCGAGGGCTGTGGGAGGGGGTTCACGGTGCACACCCCCTCCCCCTCCATCAGAGGAATATGTGTCTGAAATCTTATGGGACTTATCTACTAAGGTCATCAGTCCCTAAGCTTACACACTACTTACCCTAAATTATCCTAACGACAAACACACACCTGATGAAGGACGCGAACCTCCGGCGGGACCAGCCGCACAGTCCATGACTGCAGCGCCCAAGACCGCTCGGCTAATCCCGCGCGGCCCCATCAGAGGACATGTCACTAACAGCGTATGTATTTGTTCATATATCACTCACAAGTTGGCCACGGTCGCCATTGGAATAGTGACCCGAAAATGTAGAATAAATTTCTTTCATTTTTCTAATAAACAGATCTGAAGATGGTCACTGCTAACCGAAGCCGGTTCTCTCAGGACCTACCAGTACAAGTTTGTGTCCATAGACAATAAATAAAAGAAATTTATTATACATCATTCAGTTTCCACCCACCACAACCATCTTTCAGTTGCTTTCTTATAATCAGTCTTCTTCCATCCTCAATCTCAAACCATCGTTCCCCCTCCCCTCCCCTCTTCCCTGACTCGACTCCACTCACTTGTTTTCTGACTAATTTACATTGACTCACACAAACTCTGCTACACTCCCACCCACCCATCCACAAACACACTCCCACACCTACTCTCCCCCCCCCCCCCCCCCCCCCCCTCCACACACGTGAAACTACAGTGCTATTTGTCTTTTGGAGTTTTGGCAAACTCAGGTGGACTTTCCTTTTTAGTTGCCAATAGTAAGTACCCATCCAAGCGCCGACAGTGATTTGACGTGAACCGTTGTTACCACTTCGAAGATACCGTTGGCATTATACGATACCTCCCAACATTATTATTTTGTTCAGTATGTATCAGTCACTAGGTATTAGACATCGACATAATCTTCTGAGTTGAATAGTATTAAATGTCCAATACAACAATACAAATTCCAATTTTTCAGACGTATGCTTTTCAAACTGAAGTCCTACACATTTCTGAACTGCAATTTCTGGGAAGTTATGGTTACAGGAGTCTACTACCCACCGATTTAAGAACATTACTACTATATTAAGACATGTTACATATTTACTGCTACAGTTAATAACATCTTCGCATGTTGCGCGTGAGGATCACGTTAACGTATATTTGCGGGATGAGGGAGCATAACAAAATGTTACTCTCGTTCTGCCCCCCCCCCCCCTCTCCACCCCCTCTTACTCCCAGAAAAGAACCCTCGCTCCACGCCAATGTAAGCGAGGTTTCCGCTCCACAAACACGTGTAAATTTTGTTCGAGCCACGAGTCTTCAAATTCTGTAATGCAAGAGTGTACTGCGGGGAAGGGCAACAATATTTGTCGTGAAAGGCCGGCCGGAGTGGCCGTGCGGTTCTAGGCGCTTCAGTCTGGAGAGGCGCGACCGCTACCGTCGCAGGTTCGAATCCTACCTCGAGCATGGATGTGTGTGATGTCCATAGGTTAGTTAGATTTAAGTACTTCTAAGTTCTAGGGGACTGATGACCTCAGATGTTCGGTCCCATAGTGCTCAGAGCCATTTGAACCATTTTTTCTTCTGGTACTCACAAAATTGTAATCGTTTCTGATAGTCAATTTAATTCTCAATTTCTTTGCGTGTTTTTGGTACTTGCATTGTTTAATTCATAAATTTCGGGCGTATTATAGTATTTGAGGGTTGTAGCATCGCGTTTTAGTACCTGAATAGTGTAAAATCGCGTAGTCTCCTTCCGCCGCCGAGCAGTGTGTCAGCAGTGCGTAAGTAGCAGCATTACTGCATTTACTAGGCAATCTTGTATTTTAATAACCGTTTAAATTTTGTGTCGATTTTTGCGCTCTCTGTAGATTAGTTCAAAAATGGTTCAAATGGCTCTGAGCACTATGGGACTTAACTTCTGTGGTCATCAGTCCCCTAGAACTTAGAACTACTTAAACCTAACTAACCTAAGGACATCACACACATCCATGCCCGAAGCAGGATTCGAACCTGCGACCGTAGCGGTCACGCGGTTCCAGACTGAAGCGCCTTTAACCGCACGGCCGCACCAGCCGGCTGTAGATTAGTTCAGACGTTCTTTGCACAACAGTTTTTAGCATGGATAGGGACTGCAACTGCTGTGTTCGGATGCAGGCTGAGTTGGTATCCCTTCGCTCCCAGCTTCAGGCAGTGTTGGCTTTGGTCACACAGCTTGAGGCTGTTGCCAATGGGCATCACTGTGGGGGTCCGGATGGGGGTTTGTCGGGGACGGCCAGCTCGTTCCACGCATCCCCCGATCGGACTACGACTGTGGTTGCTCGGGATACTGCCCGCATTGAGGCTGATCCCTCACCTGTGGTACAGTGGGAGGTCGTCTCAAGGTGTGGCAGGGGCCGAAAGACATTCTGGAGGGCTGAACGGAAGGCCTCTCCAGTTTGTCTGACGAACCGGTTTCAGGCTCTGTCTCAGGCTGATACTGATCTTCGGCCTGACATGGCTGCTTGTCCTGTTGCAGAGGTTGCCCCTCAGTCTGCAAGATCCGGGCGGTCGCAGAGGGTGGGCTTACTGGTAGTTGGGAGCTCCAACGTCAGGCGCGTAATGGGGCCCCTTAGTGATATGGCAGCAAGAGAGGGGAAGAAAACCAATGTATACTCCGTGTGCATACCGGGGGGAGTCACTCCAGATGTGGAAAGGGTCCTTCCGGATGCCATGAAGGGTACAGGGTGCACCCATCTGCAGGTGGTCGCTCATGTCGGCACCAATGAAGCGTGTCGCTTTGGATCGGAGGAAATCCTCTCTGGCTTCCGGCGGCTATCTGATTTGGTGAAGACTGCCAGTCTCGCTAGCGGGATGAAAGCAGAGCTCACCATCTGCAGCATCGTCGACAGGACTGACTGCGGACCTTTGGTACAGAGCCGAGTGGAGGGTCTGAATCAGAGGCTGAGACGGTTCTGCGACCGTGTGGGCTGCAGATTCCTCGACTTGCGCCATAGGGTGGTGGGGTTTCGGGTTCCGCTGGATAGGTCAGGAGTCCACTACACGCAACAAGCGGCTGAACGGGTAGCAGGGGTTGTGTGGCGTGGGCTGGGCGGTTTTTTAGGTTAGATGGCCTTGGGCAAGTACAGAAAGGGCAACAGCCTCAACGGGTGCGGGGCAAAGTCAGGACATGCGGGGATCAAGCAGCAGTCGGTATTGTAATTGTAAACTGTCGAAGCTGCGTTGGTCAAGTACCGGAACTTCAAGCGCTGATAGAAAGCACCGAAGCTGAAATCGTTATAGGTACAGAAAGCTGGCTGAAGCCAGAGACGAATTCTGCCGAAATTTTTACAAAGGTACAGACGGTGTTTAGAAAGGATAGATTGCATGCAACCGGCGGTGGAGTGTTCGTCGCTGTTAGTAGTAGTTTATCCTTTAGTGAAGTAGAAGTGGATAGTTCCTGTGAATTATTATGGGTGGAGGTTACACTCAACAACCGAGCTAGGTTAATAATTGGCTCCTTTTCCCGACCTCCCGACTCAGCAGCATTAGTGGCAGAACAACTGAGAGAAAAATTGGAATACATTTCACATAAATTTTCTCATCATGTTATAGTCTTAGGTGGAGATTTCAATTTACCAGATATAGACTGGGACACTCAGATGTTTAGGACGGGTGGTAGGGACAGAGCATCGAGTGACATTATACTGAGTGCACTATCCGAAAATTACCTCGAGCAATTAAACAGAGAACCGACTCGTGGAGATAACATCTTGGACCTACTGATAACAAACAGACCCGAACAGGGAATCAGTGATCATAAGGACGTTGCAGCATCCCTGAATATGGAACTTAATAGGAATATAAAAAAAGGGAGGAAGGTTTATCTGTTTAGCAAGAGTAATAGAAGGGAGATTTCAGACTACCTAACAGATCAAAACGATAATTTCTGTTCCGACTCTGACAATGTTGAGTGTTTATGGAAAAAGTTCAAGGCAATCGTAAAATGCGTTTTAGACAGGTACGTGCCGAGTAAAACTGTGAGGGACGGGAAAAACCCACCGTGGTACAACAAAGTTAGGAAACTACTGCGAAAACAAAGAGAACTTCACTCCAAGTTTAAACGCAGCCAAAACCTCTCAGAAAAACAGAAGCTAAACGATGTCAAAGTTAACGTAAGGAGGGCTATGCGTCAAGCGTTCAGTGAATTCGAAAGTAAAATTCTATGTACCGACTTGACAGAAAATCCTCGGAAGTTCTGGTCTTACGTTAAATCAGTAAGTGGCTCGAAACAGCATATCCAGACACTCCGGGATGATGATGGCATTGAAACAGAGGATGACACTCGTAAAGCTGAAATACTAAACACCTTTTTCCAAAGCTGTTTCACAGAGGAAGACCGCACTGCAGTTCCTTCTCTAAATCCTCGCACAAACGAAGAAATGGCTGACATCGAAATAAGTGTCCAAGGAATAGAAAAGCAACTGGAATCACTCAACAGAGGAAAGTCCACTGGGCCTGACGGGATACCAATTCGATTCTACACAGAGTACGCGAAAGAACTTGCCCCCCTTCTAACAGCCGTGTACCGCAAGTCTCTAGAGGAACGGAAGGTTCCAAATGATTGTAAAAGAGCACAGGTAGTCTCAGTCTTCAAGAAGGGTCGTCGAGCAGATGCGCAAAACTATAGACCTATATCTCTGACGTCGATCTGTTGTAGAATTTTAGAACATGTTTTTTGCTCGAGTATCATGTCGTTTTTGGAAACCCAGAATCTACTATGTAGGAATCAACATGGATTCCGGAACCAGCGATCGTGTGAGACCCAACTCGCTTTATTTGCTCATGAGACCCAGAAAATATTAGATACAGGCTCCCAGGTAGATGCTATTTTTCTTGACTTCCGGAAGGCGTTCGATACAGTTCCGCACTGTCGCCTGATAAACAAAGTAAGAGCCTACGGAATATCAGACCAGCTGTGTGGCTGGATTGAAGAGTTTTTAGCAAACAGAACACAGCATGTTGTTATCAATGGAGAGACGTCTACAGACGTTAAAGTAACCTCTGGCGTGCCACAGGGGAGTGTTATGGGACCATTGCTTTTCACAATATATATAAATGACCTAGTAGATAGTGTCGGAAGTTCCATGCGGCTTTTCGCGGATGATGCTGTAGTTTACAGAGAAGTTGCAGCATTAGAAAATTGTAGCGAAATGCAGGAAGATCTGCAGCGGATAGGCACTTGGTGCAGGGCGTGGCAACTGACCCTTAACGTAGACAAATGTAATGTATTGCGAATACATAGAAAGAAGGTTCGGCCGGCCGCGGTGGTCTAGCGGTTCTAGGGGCGCAGTCCGGAACCGCGCGACTGCTACGGTCGCAGGTTCGAATCCTGCCTCGGGCATGGATGTGTGTGATGTCTTTAGGTTAGTTAGGTTTAAGTAGTTCTAAGTTCTAGGGGACTGATGACCACAGTAGTTAAGTCCCATAGTGCTCAGAGCCATTTGAACCATTTTTTTGAAGGATCCTTTATTGTATGGTTATATTTTAGCGGAACAAACACTGGTAGCAGTTAGTTCTGTAAAATATCTGGGAGTATGCGTGCGGAACGATTTGAAGTAGAATGATCATATAAAATTAGTTGTTGGTAAGGCGGGTACCAGGTTGAGATTCATTGGGAGAGTCCTTAGAAAATGTAGTCCATCAACAAAGGAGGTGGCTTACAAAACACTCTTTCGACCTATACTTGAGTATTGCTCATCAGTGTGGGATCCGTACCAGATCGGGTTGACGGAGGAGATAGAGAAGATCCAAAGAAGAGCGGCGCGTTTCGTCACAGGGTTATTTGGTAAGAGTGATAGCGTTACGGAGATGTTTAACAAACTCAAGTGGCAGACTCTGCAAGAGAGGCGCTCTGCATCGCGGTGTAGCTTGCTCGCCAGGTTTCGAGAGGGTGCGTTTCTGGATGAGGTATCGAATATATTGCTTCCCCCTACTTATACCTCCCGACTGGAACAGGAAAGGGAGGTAATGACAGTGGCACGTAAAGTGCCCTCCACCACACACCGTTGGGTGGCTTGCGGAGTATAAATGTAGATGTAGATGGTTTCAGAGATTGCACAGTCTCTATTTTGTATGGGTGAAAATGTAAATCTTGACGAAGAATTCTTGTCACCGTAGTGTTACTTATTCCAAGACGTAGAGCATGTTGTTTGGCAGATCAGGGTTGTTCATCCACGAACGAATTGCGTTATCCGAGGGAACAGGCCTGTTGCGCGGAGTGTTGAAATGGCGTCGGAAAGCACGTCGCGTTTTCACCAAACTCTCACCATTCGTATAATACGCTTTAACCGCGTAGCCGCGATGTCCACCCGTCCAACGATCCATCGCAACTAAATGGCGGGACATGCAGGTACAACAGAGCCGGCCACTATTACCCCCACCACTCACATTCCAGCTGTCAAGGCCATCTCCAATCTGCCCGTTTTACTGGCTAACCCTGTGCGCAGAGAAGGAGGAGGGGTGGGGGCTGGAATGGAGCAGAATTTCGTTGGTTTAACCCTGTCAGTTGGTCATCGACAGTTTTGACTGCCAGGTCGTTTTGGAAAGTCGGCCTTCACGGCTCGAGGGCTCTGCGGACGGAGTTTCGACACGGGCGGCTGCGACTTGGCGGAGAGCCCTCATCTGATAAACGGCGGGAGCTGGCGACTGGCGACGACTGCTTCCCTTTCCGGGGAAGCCACCTCACCGCCCCGCTACCTGTTACCTGGTACCTGGTACCGTTACCCGGACCGGGAAAGTTATCGGCCCGGCGGCGCACCGCGTAGGGGAAACGGGGTCAGAGCGGGCAGGGTGCTCGTAGCACGCCATCCATCAGCGGGCGGCCAAAAAGAAGAGAAAAAAAGCGCCTCCTGATTTATTCGGCGGCGGCAATTCCAGAGCGCAGCCACTTTGGGGCGCGTGAAATTGATTTGTTGAGCTGCGAGACAAATTGCGCCGCCGGTCGTAACGAGCGGCCGACTCGAGTCTAGTCTCTGCGGCCAGGGACAGCGCCTGCGAGTTGCGCACCTGCAGTACATGCTGTGCGGGGGGGGGGGGGGGGGGGGACACGTGACGTCACAGCCATCGCCGTGCTGACAAAATAATAATTGCTCTTTATGGCCGCCTTAATGATTTACCTGCGGGAGAGTAATGGCTCCTACAATTACGCCCTAACCGCTCCATTCTGAACGAATCGTACCGCTATGTATGGAAGCTGTAAAATTTACGACGAGACTCGAAAGTATCGGCGTATTTGTAGAGCAGTAAATATTTCTCATAAATTTATATGCTCCGCGTTATAAATCTCAACTGTCACGACTTTGGTTTGGAAACACACCTAACCATTGGTCATATGCTATGACGGATCGCTGTATCATTGTCAGATAACTCGCTTGCACCACTTACGAACGCCTCAGCGTTCGATGCAAAAGTCACAACTCAATGTCGTGTATTTACACGGAGTGAATTAAACAAAAGCACACGCAGAATTCTCAAAGGAGGAAGTTTAAAGAAATATTCCCGTTCCTGGAAACATTTCGTGTGGAATATTCGAGTATTAAATTCGTGATTGCTTCTTCTGCTAATTTAAGGAACTAATGACTTTTAATACAAAAAAAAGTATTTTATCAACGGATGACATGGTGAGGATGGCCGAAGCAGTATGGGAAGATTGCTTACTGTCCAACACTTACCAGGTACTAAACTGGTAAATATTAGAATAATATTCTTGTTTTTAGATCATTGTCAGATAGATAGTGTACATTGATAAGAGTTAACACCGATTATGCCACGGAAAAGAAACATATAATTCACCTCCGATCACAATTAAATATTTCCATCAGCTTATTTGTTGGTAATACTTGTCTTTTACAAAAAATGTTCAGACCATCAGCGGTTTATATAGTACATCCCCTCTATGTTATGTTTATCCTGATCTTCCATTCCCTACCACGACAGTGTTCCCAAATTTCATATGAGCATCTTGTTTTCAAAACGACCCAGACAGATTGAAAAGCGTGTACTCAATACACGTCTCTACGGTTTTTTAGCAGATGTTAATACTTAACATACTGAGGATCTAATACGGCGTACGGCTTCTGTGGCCGAGCGGTTCTACGCGCTTCAGTCCGGAACCGCGCTGCTGCTACGGTCGCAGGTTCGAAACCTGCCTCGGGCATGCTTGTGTGTGACGTCAAAAATGTTCAAATGTGTGTGAAATCTTATGGGACTTAACTGCTAATGTCACCAGTCCCTAAGCTTACACTCTACTTAACTTAAATTATCCTAAGGACAAACACACACATCCATGCCCGAGGGAGGACTCCAACCTCCGCCGGGATCAGCCCCACAGTCCATGACTGCAGCGCCTAAGACCGCTCGGCTAATCCCGCGCGGCTGTGTGATGTCCTTAGGTTAGTTACGTTTAAGTAGTTCTAAGTCTGGGGGACTGATGACGTCAGATGTTAACTCCCATAGTGCTTAGAGCCGTTTGAACCATTTAATACGGCATACACCACTTGTAATAAACTGGTATGAACACCCGAGTACTTAACTGGCTGTGATTTTGTTGTTAAGAAATAATCATCACACCAAATCATACAATCTTCTGACGTGGCATCTATAAAACTTTTTTTTTTCACATATGGAACCAGTTACCAGAGAAGAAAATGACGTTAATCGCCCTAGTATCACACCTCGCACCTTCAAATTTTCATTCTAACCAAGGCACCTACGGGTTAAAAACGATAAAACTTTAATTTCCTAATCAGTACTTAAAGCTTCCGAGAAACTTTGGCGGTTCCATGGAAGTATCTTGTGTATTAGAATACTAGTCGATCAGAATAAGTCACCTGCGACAAATAGCAATTGTCTGTAACCTTCGAACTACCCAGGGATCCGGATCACTTCCGCATTATTAACAAGAAGAAGAAAGGAGAAACTTGGCGTTAATAAGATTTGGGGAGGAGAATGGTTCAAATGGCTCTGAGCACTATGGGACTTAACATCTATGGTCATCAGTCCCCTAGAACTTAGAACTACTTAAACCTAACTAACCTAAGGACAGCACACAACACCCAGTCATCACGAGGCATAGAAAATCCCTGACCCCGCCGGGACTCGAACCCGGGAACCCGGGCGCGGGAAGCGGGGAAGCGAGAACGCTACCGCACGACCACGAGCTGCGGACTGGGGAGGAGAAAACGAGGTTAATTACTAGCCGGTCGCCATGTCCTCCATATAGTTTACTTATGGTCTTTGTGACATTTTCGTTAGTTGCGTTCGACATCTTCGTTTGTAAACGTTTGAGTGGTTTCACTACCATAACGTCCTACTCGGACGCAGGAGCTTCGCTACGGAGACGCAGAAGTCGGCAACAAGTTTAAGGAGACGCTGCGGCCGAGCTTCCCGGCGTGGCCGACAGAGCGCGCACCAGGCGGCGGGGCGGCCCAGTGCTTTGAAGCGCGGCGTTTATTGTCTCTGGTTCCTTTTGTAACGCGGCCCAAGAGCAACACGCGCCCCCTGTCTTCGGCCGCTTTATTCACTCTCCACGTGAACCGCAGAGTGTGTGTGTGGCTGGCGCTCGGCGGCGCCTGCATCTGCCCTCGACTCGTCAGACTGTACCCACAGTCGATGGGCTACAATCGACCGTGACTGCCGTCTTTGTGCTACGTAACGACGTTACACCAGCACGGCAAATGACACTGCGTTAAATGTGAGCTGACGCTCCTTGAATATCAAGGACCTTGTTTTCATTCCGGAACATTCCATCTCAGTCACCTGTGACAAATAGCAATTGTCTGCAACTACCCAAGGACCCGGATCACTTCTGCTACACAATTCAAAGTACTCGCAAGCTGCACGAACTCGGGAAGGTTCCACAGGTGGCTTTTATCACGTCTGAGTGAAAACTGCGCTAGGTCAGCGTCCTTTATTTGCCCGCAGGATGTGTTAAGACAACGTTTCGTGAGAACTGGTAAATCGCCGTTTGATTCCCCAAATCTCCACCGCAGAGGAGGGAAAAAAAGAATAAATAAATAAATAAATAAACGATTTGCACAAGTATTCGACATCGTTCTATCTTTTCCATATCGACAGGAACAGACTGTCGAAGGAGTTATTATTAGATCCGGATTTCAAGTCGGAGAGCAACTTGGCGCGTTCTAAATGTGTAGCGGCAGACGTAATCACTGATTCGACACATGGCTTCCGCCGGCAGGGTAGTCGTTCGGAACTGCGTGGCAACCGGTATACTCCCGATGTCAGCAGGACATAAGCGGATTTACTCTACATTCGGCACTCGGTAAAGCATTTGAACACGGGGCACTTGGAGCACGTACCTTTATCAGAAAGGGGACTTTTATGGCAGTTAGACTGCCAAATTCGGTTGCGAGTGACTTTGGGCAGGCGACGCCTTCGGATAGAGGCTTGTTTGTAGCTTCAGAGGGGGCTGAAAAAATATCGGTGGATGAAAAATAAGCCAAGCATTCCGCGGCGTCAGCAATGATTGCAGGGCCTCTTAAAAGAGAGGCTTCTCAAGACGAGCACGAGAGCTTGAGGGGTCGTAAACAATGACGGATGTTTTGCCTGTATTACCAATGTCCATTTTCTTCCAGAACGTGAGACATTAGTGTTTAATTTAATGTGACTGCACGCGTGACCGTACATTAACTCAAACAGCAGTTCCCAAAAATGCATAAAGACATTCCATTAATCAAATTTCTTGTTACAAGACTGGGCTTATCCGGGTATATTTAGCATTTTTGCGTACGTGAGCAATGTTAAAAGGTCACCATTTAGCGGTCCGCGAATTGTGCAAGACGTTCTACTCGCCATTAACTCTTTTGGAAACCAATATTGTCTCCCTAAAGCCGAGAAGAAATATTGACGCAATTTCCTGTTGAGACGAGAGGCAAAAGAAATACCGGACATCGCCTAATGGTTTCGCGCGCAGTCTCTTAAGGAATTTATTACGAGCTCTAGCCCATTACGCGACAAACAACTACGCTCGTTTTCGCATCGTCATGGCAAGGTAGAATTCATTACTCTCTGGCTCGTAAATCAACTTTCAGTTTCTCTGTCTGCAGAAATAGAAATCAAAGAATGAAGGTTGGCGTGAAAGGCGAGGCGTCTTCCCCCGCAGTAGAGAGACCGCCATACGTCACAGTACGTACGTCAGAGATGTGTTTTACGTTAACTGCGCCTCCACGTTGTGTCTGTATAATTGCGACGGACCAGCCATTCTTACGTGGTACGACGTTTGGTAATGACTCCTCTGTGAAGAAAAGAAAGTATAAAGGCCTTCCACGGCAAATTTACTCTTTACTTCGTAGTTACTTCTCGTCAGAAGTTCCAGGTAACAGTACTAAGCGTACGTTAGCGGCGATAACGATGGTACTTGCTGGTGAGTAAAACCCACACACGCCGTCGTCTCAGTCAGATGACGAAGTGTTATCTGTGTAAGAATGTTCTTTAACAGACTCAGAATTCATCAGCTGAAAACACTTAATGTTACTCGAAATTTTCATTCGTCTTCAACCGGACGCTGACAACACATGGAAACCTTATGGAATCCCGACTTATGCAGCTACGAGTGATAGATCATATCAGAGCAGTCGAATCTGTAATTTAAAATTGGTTGCGTACGGTGCAGATCGGTTACAAAACAGGGAATTCTTTAAATTTGAGTTACAGTATACAGAAGTCTGTTACTCGAAATATATCCGATGATCAGAATATCGTACAATGACCAATTTGGAACGCTATGTAGTATTGTCTGTTTCGTATTATGGGTATATTAATGATTCTGCGTCATTTATACAGAGGTCCAATGATATAAAAATGAAATAAATAAAAGTAAATTAATGTCGGGTGTCGTTACCAACAACTCTCAAATAATAATATTCGTCTTATAGATTCAAACGCCTTTCTCTTGCTGCAATCTGATATTTATTGCCGTTCTCGACGCGTTGCGCCTTTTACATTCCTTACGGTACGACCTCTGACCTATGACCAGAGGAGATGAAAAGCAGATTTTGGCACGACAAACGAATAACTATTAAATCTATTGAATGTGCCTTAACGTAAAATACAAAACGTGTCTGGAACATGTATAATATTAGACTGCAGCAAGAAAAAAGCGTTTGAATCTACAAAACGAATAATCATACAATGATTTTTAAATGAACTCGCCGTCATTTGACTGTACGTTTACGACATAAATTCAATCACTTGAAAATGGCACAAGAGGCCGAAATCTGGGTCGTAATTAAATAAACAACAATACAATCAAATATCGCTGTTTCATTTTTAAAAAAATTTTATACTAGCTGCAGACAATGGCCACACCAAGAAACTGGACAATAAATTTTACTATTATTTCTTTCACGGCCGTCATCGGACTGCTTTAGACATTTATACAAAGGTTTATACAAGGACGACAATAATAACAACAAAAGGAATAATATCAGCACCACAAGCAATGTGTCAAACACACGAGTCCGCAGCTCGTGGTCGTGCGGTAGCGTTGTCGCTTCCCACGCCCGGGTTCCCGGGTTCGATTCCCGGCGGGGTCAGGGATTTTCTCTGCCTCGTGATGACTGGATGCTGTGTGATGTCCTTAGGTTAGTTAGGTTTAAGTAGTTCTAAGTTATAGGGGGCTGATGACCATAGATGTTAAGTCCCATAGTGCTCACAAGGGAACCTCCCCATCGCACCCCCCTCAGATTTAGTTATAAGTTGGCACAGTGGATAGGCCTTGAAAAACTGAACACAGATCAATTGAGAAAACAGGAAGAAGTTGTGTGGAACTATGAAAAAATAAGCAAAATATAAAAACTTAGTAGTCCATGTGCAACATAAGCAAAATCAAGGAGAATGTAAGCGCGGGGGCGCCGTGGTCTCGTGCTAACGTGAGCAGCTGCGGAACGAAAGGTCCTTGGTTCAAATCTACCAGCGAGTGAAAAGTTTAATTTTTTATTTTCAGTTTATGTGACAAATTATTATGTTTTCACACTTTTTTGGGAGTGATTATCACATCCACAAGAAAATCTAAATCGGGCAAGGTAGATGAATCTTTTTACCCATTCGCCAAGTGTACAAGTTAGGTGGGTCGACAACATATTCCTGTCATGTGACGCACATGCAGTCACCAGTGTCGTATAGAATATATCAGACGTGTTTTCCTGTGGAGGAATCGGTTACCCTATGACCTTGCGATCAAATGTTTTCAGTTCCTATTGGAGAGGCACGTCCTTTCGTCTACCAATCGCACGGTTTTGCGATGCGGTCGCAATACACAGACACTAAACTTATTACAGTGAACAGAGACGTCAATGAACGAACGGACAGATAATAACTATGCAAAAATAAAGAAGGTAAAATTCTCACTCGAGGGAAGACTTGAACCAAGGACCTCCCGCTCCGCAGCTGCTCACGCTACCACGGGACCACAGCGCTCGTGAGCTCACAATGTCCATGATGTTGCCTATGTCGCCCATGGACTACTCAGTTTGTATATTTTGCTTATTTTTTTCACAGTTCCACACAGCTTCTTCCTGTTTTCTCAATTGATCTGTGTTCAGTTTATCAAGGCCTATCCACTGTGCCAACTTATAACTAAATCTGAGGGGGGTGTGATGGGGAGGTTCCCTTGTCAGAGCCATTTGAACCATTTTCAAACACACGAGAGTTTAACAGTAATACAGAAGGAAACTGGACTAATGGGCACACATATATTCAACAGCTCTCTACAGCATACAAAAGTGGAAAAGTGCAGCTTTAGAACAAAATAAAGAATTTTCTGTCCACTAACAGTTTCTAGATTACTGAGGAATATTTGCGCAGGAATTTTTACAAAACACGCGTTTGGTGATGAGATAACTAATACTAACAGTTTTATAACACTTCATCATTTTAAGACATTCTATTCTTCTTTATTTGGACATTTTTATTTCGATATACCAACGACTTTCTCCATGGGATGAAAGATGTGGCCGTCAGCGCGTGATGTCGCCGTACAGTTGTTACTCCGTCCCGCGTTGGCCGTTGCGGTACGTGTGGATGGCTGATTTGTTCAGCTCTTAGCACTGCATTGCATCTTGTGAACTGACAACATTCGCGCTGCACTTTCTTGACATATTAGGCCGTCGGAAAGCTGAAGTCGAGACCCACCAGCGAAAAGCAAAGAAAGGGTGTAAGCCATCAGTTTGGATCTTGTAAACTGGAGACAAACAACCCTTCGCAGGGAGTTCGGTCGGGTCCTCTGGTGGTGGTGGTGGTGGTGGTGGTGGTGGGGGAGGGATGTGGGGAAGGAAGGGGGGAGGGCAGAGAAGACTCGGTCCGCATATATTACCCTCTAGATAGTTATGGCGTCCCTTTCCTTCCCTCTGTTGTGTGCCGCTGAGCCTTTACTTGGGTTCTTGTTGCTTCCGGCAGCAAAACAGAAGATTCAAACTGTCTGAACGTCTCACACAATGTGGGTCCTCGGAAATGTATACGGTAGTCATAAATTTACAGGTACGAGATAGGCTCTATCTGCTTACTTAAAAGCTCTATCCATTCACAGATCGCTTGGAAGGATTGTATTACAGTTTCTGTCCCATAAAACCACCACAATAGGAACTCACTTCGTGTTTCAGAAGTGAAGGGATTACTGTCTTTGCACATTGGTATTATGAAACACAGAGTTTATATAACCATGGCAAGAAATGGTCTCTGTTGTTCTGGTTCAAATGGCTCTGAGTACATTGGGACTTAACTACTGTGGTCATCAGTCCCCTAGAACTTAGAACTACTTAAAC
Organism: Schistocerca piceifrons; assembly: GCF_021461385.2. Taxonomy (NCBI): domain Eukaryota; kingdom Metazoa; phylum Arthropoda; class Insecta; order Orthoptera; family Acrididae; genus Schistocerca; species Schistocerca piceifrons. The sequence continues at coordinate 26,598,869 of NC_060141.1, forward strand.
CTAACTAACCTAAGGAAATCACACACATCCATGCCCGAGGCAGAATTCGAACCTGCGCCGTAGCGGTCACGCGGTTCCAGACTGTAGCGCCTATAACCGCACGGCCACTCCGGCCGGCTCTGAAGGCACAATCGACGCATATTAGACTGATTTAGGATATCTAAGGAAGACCTATATCCGGACGGACAGACAGGGATTTGAACGTCATTTTTCTGACTAGGATTCCAGTGCGTTAATAATCTTGACTGATCCCACGAGAAGAGATGAACAGTGGCAGACAGACGTTGGCAGCGTGAAGCTTTCGTCAGCGACCGAGCAAGAGTGCTCGGGCGGTCAGGAGGTATGGGAGATGCGCACAAATACCAAAAATACGCCCGATCACATCATAAGCATGCTTACTACTCCTTCACTCTGCGGTAATAACAATACTCCAAAGAATTTACAATTTTTCTTGACAAATACATTTCTATTAGTTCGATTGTTATTTCGTAAATGAATCCAGAAATAACATAATAAACAGTACTAGATTGCTTAATTAATAATAGAAATTTTAAGTGTGCCAAATATTTCCTAATTTCAAATGTTTCTAAAAAAATAATTTTGATTGTGCATCCAGAGCTAGTACATATAGTACATATCGACTGCAACAGCGAAAATAAAGCAATTCCCTTTCATAAATTTTAGCTTGAAATATTAGATCGTGTATGAAGTTATACGAAATTTTTCAGAAAAACAGCTGAGACAATATTGATCGGTCCAAAATTCTAAAAATATTATTAGTATCGACTGCTACTGTTGAGGAAAAGTAATGCTGGAGGAGGCTGTGCCTTTACAGTGTGCTTTGTAAATACGTGTTCGTTTAATTATTTAGCGTGACAAGGGTTTTCATATTACTTTCATGACAATGTTCTACTCGTATAAATGAACACAGTAGTAAACACTGACCAAAAAACTGCGAAGTTACTCGTGCCCGACTAGTACGTTTGGTCGGCAATTGCTCGAGTCACATGTTACCTACGGGCGACGCGCCTCCAGAACTGGAACCCGCCGTCGCCGCCGCCCTGGCTCGGACGGATTCCTGGGACGTGGCGTGGGCGGCCAGCCTGACCTGTACCCCGCCGCTGTGGTCGGGGCGGCGTGCTTGTTTTTGCCCGAGGTGCTCCGCTTTTTGCCTCCGCGGTCCGCCCACCGTCTAATCCGTTGTAATGCCGGCCGCTACCGCAGGCCGCCCCTGTCCGATGCTATCTGTGCAGCCTTTTACAAGCCTCACAAAAAGACCGACAATGCCGCTAACAAGGTCGTGACGCGAGGTGCGTAGACAATGCGTGTCGCCCGCGCGGACAAATGACGACCACTAGCGCGGGGACAGCGGCAGTTAGCCTCCCCATAAACGCGACGTCGATCCATATTTTACCGGCGGGCGCTTATCGCGACGCTGAAATAGACGTTCGGAGCCGGCTCGTAATTTCGAGAAAGGAATTTTATCTCCAGCTGCGGGAGCAATGTATTCCGCTTGTGCTTTTGACCTCAGAGTGGTGCAGTGATGGTGTTACGGGCAAGTCAAATAAAAGGAAAGCTGAGTGCCAGTTCCTCCCAGACAAATGTGTTAAAACCTCTGACTTCCTTTGACCAGAATTTTTACTTTAGATAATAAGAAGTCCCTAAGGACCCGCCAGGGTAGCTAAGAGCGCTAACGCCCTGCTTCCTGAACTCGGGTAGGCGCGCCAGACCCGGATCGAATCCGCCCGGCTGATTAACGACGACGGCCGGTGTCCCGGCCAGCCTGGATGTGGTTTTTAGGCGGTTTTCCACATCCTACTAGGTGAATACTGGGATGGTCCCCACATTTGAAACACATTCACACTGTTTCACGATTTACACTAGATGCAGACAGCTGGGGTACACTAATTCCATCCCAGGGGGTATGAGATGGTGGCAGGAAGGGCATCCGGCCACCCCTTAATATTAACCATGCCAAATCCGTACTCAACACTGCCGACCCTGTGCACCATGCGGGATAAAGGCAGTAGCGAAAGAAGAACAGATAATAAGAAGTCACAAACTTTCTCTGCATCTATATTTAAGCTGGTTCCGGATTGAAAACTACATCCTCCGATAGGTATCACTTTATATATTCTAGTTTCACATTGCCCGCTTTCAGTGGTTTAATATGCTAAGACGAACAGAACATTCGTCGACAAATAAACTAAATTCATAATTAGATCTTTTAATCCATTAAAGGTTATCACTTCACAGTTACAGTTTGACCTCTGACCTCTGAAAGTTTCGTGAGTGTGTTAGGTAAACTAAGCGACCAATCATATCTGAACTGTCCACCACTCCTCGCGTAGTTCGTAGAAATGATGTCGGCAGTATCTTATTTACACCGGAAGGACGGCGGGTTGGGATTTAATGTCCTATCGATGATGAGGTCATTGAGCCACAACACAAACTTGGATTGGACCGGACAGCGATAGGGAGGCAAAGCGGCCGTGATCTTTCCAGCCGGTCATCCTGGCATTTCCCTTCGGCGATTTAGGGAAACCACGCAAAATCTAAAACCGGATTTGAGAGTTCACCAGAAGATATCCGCACCAACGCGCGCGCAGTGCTGGTAACATGCTTGATAAATAATCGCGGCACTTAGAATGCGAGTCGGTTGTCTTACCAATGCACCACTTCGCTTGAAACACCAATTTATAGTTGGTTTCACTTTTATTCATCAAACATGTGTTACCAGCAATGCACGCGCGCGCGCGCGCGCGCGTGTGTGTGTGTGTGTGTGTGTGTGTGTGTGTGTGTGTGTGTGTGTGTGTGTCTGTTCTGGTGCCCATATCTTCTGGTGAACTCTCAAATTGGAGTTTTCCACTTCGAATAGCGCTGTGTGATTCTATGAATATGGCGTTCCTGATACATATGTACTTGATTAGGCTGATGCAACAGGTGATGATTTGATGCTACAAGATGGTAATGATCGTAAACGCAGAGTTCCTATGGAGGACGAATGTTGTCGATAGCCACCCGACTGAATTACATGCATTTTTAGTTTGCTCTTGTGACCTAATGTAATATGGGTAGTTTAATATCTGGGGAGCCTTTTTCATTGACACTTGTGACGCTGGGAGCAAACGTGGATTTCGTAAACACCGTAATTTACACTCCAGTAGATTACAGCACATAAGGCATTACTGGTCACAGAATTACGTTCGTTATTGATGTTCCTTTTGCTATACCACACATATCCAATTTGCACTCTCACCTTCTAGATGAAACAAAATTTACCCAGCTACAAGTTTAAAAATGTTCATTTCAAGCTTTTTCATGATGTAAGATGAAAATCAAAGTTAAAGATGAAAAAGTCTCTAGCAGATTAAGAGTGCGGCTGTACCGAGACTCGAACCCGGAATGTTTACCTTTCGCAGGCCAGTGTTCTACCGACTGAACCATTCAGGTATGACTCAAAACCCGCAGCTTTACGCGCGCCAGTAACTCATCTCCTACGTTTCCAACTCCACAGAAGCTCTCCTGCATACTTTCCGAGACTTTCTCTCTACCGAGAAGACTGTGAAGCAGTGTCGTGAATGATGAATAGATAACTAAATTGATAGCACACTTCCTCGCGAAAGGCGAAGGTCTCAGTTTCTAGTTCTGGTTCGGTACACAAATTTAATCGTTCAGAAAGTTTCAAATGAGCTCACAATCCGTTACAGAGTCAAAATTGATCCTAGAAAGCTAAATCTGCTCCTCCCACTCCAGTGGCACACAGTACAAGACAACTTTTGTGGATCAGCGCGAGATTTGCTGTTAAAATTCCTACAATGTACGTTCTGAGAAGAGTCAAAAAAATATTGCTTTCCTTCCACATACAGAGTGTCCCAGAAATGTTGTAACAAACATCAAGAGGTTGTAGAGGGTGTCTCAAGAAACATATCGAGGATAGGAACCTGCGTCCGGAAACGTCATACAACGACGCTACAGAGCGTCTAAGTTATAGGCTCTGGCGCCTGCCGATAGGCCACCTGTTTGGCAGCAAACGTGACTTCGTACTTGGACGGACAGTAGGCAGAACGTCTTGCAATGTTCTTTGTTTTTCACTGATCCAGGCGGTGTGTTGGTGGATGACGGTTTCGGACATGCATTTTCACCAGTTGTTTATTTTTCTCCTTTATATCAAATGGTTCAAATGGCTCTAAGCACTATGGGACTTAACATCTGAGGTCATCAGTCCCCTAGACTTAGAACTACTTAAACCTAACTAACCTAAGGACATCACACACATCCATGGCCGAGGCAGGACTCGAACCTGCGACCGTAGCAGCTGAGCGGTTCTGGACTGAAGCGCCTAGAACCGCTCGGCCACAGCGGCCGGCGTCCTTTATATCGAAAGACATTAGAGATTTCAGAGGGTTCTAGGAGAGAAACAAACTGCAGATAGACAATCGTGTCCGAAATCGTCATCCACTGAGGGAACGGAGCCTCACATTCATATGAGGCTACGCAGAAGCTAGCTGCTTTTCTCCAAGAACAGGGATCACGGACATCAGTCGCGATCACTAAATGACTAACAACATTGCGAGACGTTTCGCCTACGGTCCGTCAGCGTACAAAGTTACGTTTGCTGCCGAAGGGGTGGACTAGTGGCAAGCGTGGCACCTGCAACTTCACCGCGCTGTAGCATCGTTGTATGAAGTTTCAGGACGCGGTTCCTTTCCTCGATTTATTGCTCCAGACATTCTCTGCAACCCCTTGAAGTCTGTATCGCGAAAAGACCATATGGGTAAAATTTTAGGGGTTCGAGGTCACACAAACAGTCGTTTTTGTGCCACACCAGTCGCGACAGGAGCAGTAACTGCGGGAGAGTGGAGGCACAGTGATAAACAGCCACCTTCCGCCACATATCGTTACATGGCTTGCGGAAAATATGTAAAAAATTTATGTTCATGTTTCATACCAAGCTTCGTCATAGTGAACGCGCAGCTTTTCGAGTTGCAAATGTTACTACTGGCCATTAAAATTGCTACACCAAGAAGAAATGCAGATGATAAGCGAGTATTCATTGGACAAATATATTATATTAGAACTGACATATGATTACATTTTCACGCAATTCGGGTGGATAGATTCTGAGAAATCAGTACCCAGAACAACCACCTCTGGCCGTAATAACGGCCTCGATACGCCTGGGCATTGAGTCAGAGCTTGGATGGCGTGTACAGGTACAAATGCCCATGCAGCTTCAACACGATACGACAGTTCATCAAGAGTAGAGACTGGCGTATTGTGACGAGCCAGTTGCTCGGCCACCATTGACCAAACGTTTTCAGTTGGTGAGAGATCTGGAGAATGTGCTGGCCTGGGCAGCAGTCGAACATTTTCTGTATCCAGAAAGGGCCGTACACGACCTGGAACATGCGGTCGTGCATTATCCTGCTGAAATGTAGGGTTCCGCAGGGGTCGAATGAAGTGTAGAGCCACGGATCGTAACACATCTGAAATGTAACGTCCACTGTTCAAAGTGCCGTCAATGCGAACAAGAGGTGACCGAGACGTGTAAGCAATGGCACCCCATACCATCACGCCGGGTGATACGCCAGTATGGTGATGACGAATACATGCTTCCAATGTGCGTTCACCGCGATGTCGCCAAACACGGATGGGACCATCATGATGCTGTAAACAGAACCTGAATTCATCCGAAAAAACGACGTTTTGCCATTCGTGCACCCAGGTTCGTCGTTGAGTACACCGTCGCAGGCGCTCCTGTCTGTGATGGAGCGTCAAGAGTAACCGCAGCCACGGTCTCCGAGCTGACAGTCGATGCTGCTGCAAACGTCGTCGAAATGTTCGTGCAGATGGTTGTCGTCTTGAAAACGTCCCCATCTGTTGACTCAGGGATCGAGACGTGGCTGCACGATCCGTTACAGCCATACGGATAAGATGCCTGTCATCTCGACTGCTAGTGATACGAGGCCGATGGGATCCAGCACGGCGTTCCGTATTACCCACCTGAACCCACCGATTCCATATTCTACCAACAGTCAGTGGATCTCGACCGACGCGAGCAGCAATGTCGCGATACGATAAACCGCAATCGCGATAGGCTTCAATCCGACCTTTATCAAAGTCGGAAACGTGATGGTACGCATTTCTCCTGCTTACACGAGGCATCACAACAACGTTTCACAAGGCAACGGCGGTCAACTGCTGTTTGTGTATGAGAAATCGGCTGGAAACTCTCCTCATGTCAGCACGTTGTAGGTGTCGCCACCGGCGCCAACCTTGCGTGAATGCTCTGAAAAGCTAATCGTTTGCATATCGCAGCATCTTCTTGCTGTCGGTTAAATTTCGCGTCTGTAGCACGTCATCTCCGTGGTGTAGCAATTTTAATCGCCAGTAGTGTAACTTACGGACAGCAGCGCAGCAACGGTTCTGGCTGTGAGGCGGAACTACAGTGGTGTCTCAGCGCGCGGTCAGAGCAGTCCAGAGTGTTTACACCGTGGGATGGCGGAGGCCCTTCGCGTCTGTCGCAAGCGCGGGCCCGGCAGGCTGGAGCCCCCTGGACCCGCCACGTCTTCCTCCTCCCCGCGGAGGAACGGCGCAGCCCGGAGGGCCAGATTGATGACGGCCGCCTGCAGATAAACGCCGGCTTTCAGCGGCCGCCGCCGGCGCCATCTGTCCGCATCCCGCCCTGCCGTCCTCTCGCGTCGGCCGCCGCCAAAATCAGGGCCGACAGCTCGCCCCTCCCACTCCGTTCTCGACGGAGTCTCATTAGCACGTGGCACGGGCACGCGAAACACTGCGTATCGCACGAAGTCGGTCTGAGAAGGTCCGGGCCTCGCTCATAGATAGCAGCGCTACGTGCGGTTGTTTCTCCCCCGAGACTGGCACGGCATTCACCGTGCTCCATGTGAAATAGCAAATAGTTGGCTACAGGCGGGTGTCCGAAATAGGCGCTGTGCGTGAATTCTCGGAAACGGAGAAAATCGATTGCCATACACCTCTATATTTTTTTCGAAAAAAAAAGGCTTGAAGCCAATCGAAATGCACTCGGGGTTGAAGAATGTGGATGGCGACCTTTCTCTTGCAGTTTGCACCTTGAAAAAAGTTTGCACCTTGAAAAAACGAGGGAACTGAAGTGTCCAAAGCAATCCACCTGAGGGACGCTCCAAAAGTGTAACTAGCCTACAATATAAACGTCGAAAAGGTGTTATGTTCAGCGTATGGGATACACCATATTGCGAAAGGTGAAAAACAACGTATCAGATATATTTTGCATGAAAAATTCCACATGGGGAAGTTTTGTGGAAGATAGATCCCGCGCCTTCCCACGGCGGATCATAGAGAGAATTTGCACAGTTCCCGGACACCGCCTCGCGCATTTTGGTAAAAGTAAAAGTGATTTCCTGTCTCAGTATGTTGCAGTGGATGAAACTACACAGAAAAGACAAAACAACAATTGAAACAGTGGACTGAAGTCGGTTCTTCGTCTGTGTTTAGGAGCGCGAAAGGAACTGTGTTCATTGACTGTCTTCGAAAAGGCTAAGGAACAACTCCAAAATCTTATTTTAGAGGCATTACGTCTTGGACCAAGCCACATTTCTATGCTTAACGTGCAACGCTCTACAGTACTCAAGCCCTCCATTCGCCACAGCACGAGTATATAAAATTCCCTTGCCCTGGACATAGCAACTATAATAAGAAGCATCAACACGTGGGTTAAGGAGCACAAGATCAGTTGATGTCTGAGTGACAGGTAAATCAGCAGTACATTGAGACCGTGAAATAACCAAATTCGTTTCTCTCATACTATGATTTTATCAAGATCAAATCACTTCCATACTAGGATAACAGAGAGACCTTAGAGATTCAGAAATACCAAAACTACGTTAACAGAAAAGAAGATGGATTGAAATAAGGGAAGTGGTGGGCTTTAGTGCTAAATAACAGTACTGAACCTAACTTAAACTAACTGACGCTAAGGGCAACACACAAAACCTGCCATGACCGAAGGTGGACTTGAACCTCCAAGGGCGGGGGAAGGGGTGGGTGGGTGGGTGGGTGGGGGGGGGGGGGGGGGAAAGCCGCAGGAACCGTGACAAGACGCCGTAGACGGCACGGCTACCCCGCGCGGCTCGACTTGTCGAGGTGTTTTTCAGTTTGAAACTACTACCTGTGTCTTAATACCCTCTCATGATGTCTCCAGCTTTATGAGACGAAACGCAAGCAGAGAGTTATGCCTTGGACCCCGGCCTAATACCGATAAAATAGATGAAAGCCTACATCCATACACATTATTGGAACTTTGCTTCCGCCGTTTTGCAATAGACGGCAGTAGCGGCAAGTGGGGTTCCGGTGGTTGTTCATAGGTGTAATACAATAAGCTTAGGCATCTGTAAAGATAATGCCATAGAAATATTAATCGATTTGTGATTGCATCATAAGGTTATTCTCGATTAAGTACGTCAACTTACGTACCCATTTCTCGCCATTTGCGGGAAGTCTTAATTTTCTGCTTTAACATGAAGAAATCTGCGGCTGTGGCCCTTGAAAGCAAGGTAAAACCAATGGTGAGGGACCTATTAGTGGAAGAACGTGCAGAGAATGTTTTCAACGCCTTAAGAACGGTCATTTTGATGTCGAAGACCGGTATGGCGGTGGAAGACAGAACGTTTTTGTAGCTACTGAAACAGACGAAGACAGTCAGAGGACATTATTATCGAAAGCAATTGATGCGTTTGAGCCCAGCACTGAAACACAGACGGCCACAATACAGCGATAGACACACAAAGGTAATTTTGCAGCAGGTCATTGCTCGACCCCATGTCGTAAAACCCGTCAAGATATATATGGAAACGTTGAAATGATAAGTCCTATCCCTCCCTCCGCATTCTCCATATGTTGCTCTCTCTGACTACCACCTTTTCCGATCAGTGGCATACAGTCTGGCTGACCAGCACTTCCGATCATATGAACAAGTGCGAAATTGAATCGATTCATGGATACCCACAAAAGACGCCCAGTTCTTCCGCCACGGGATTCGTATGCTATCCGAAAGATGGGAGAATGTAGTGGCCAGCGATGGGAAATACTATGAATCATAATCGTTTTGTAAGTTTTTCACAATAAAGCCCCGAACTTCGAGAAAAAACGGCGGAAGCAAAGTTGTAGACCTAAATAAGGTTCGGAATACATGTGGTCCTAAACAGTGATGTACGTGAAAAGCTGCCGCGTCATGCCTGACGCTACATTTATTACTTGTTTGTTATTAATTGTATTCGCACCATATTTCGCATACAGTATCCACATATGCCGCTGAATGTACCTACACATATCATTGTACGACACACAGTTCGAGAGATATGATGTCATGAGATGCGTGAAAAAAAGGGTGCATAGTGCGTGAAGTTTTAGTACACTTATTCTTTACTACTAAGACACTCCAGCAGTCTAGTCAACTTAAAGAAATCCCCGACTGCTTTTGACAGCTTTCACGTGCGAAGCGCAAACGGCTGTAGGCAGAAACAGTAGCCGTCTATAGAGCTATGACGATGCGTTGCCATAGAGAAGTTAACAAAATCGCGCCACTGACACGCGAAGCCGTACAGAAACTGTCCGGGATCTACTCACACCGAGTCTACTGCACAATTTCTTAAGTGTTTTAACCAATACATGCAAATGAAATTTGTCGATATTACATCGGAAAACCATTTTTTTGGTTTCCGTTTTTAATTGGAAACTGGCAACACGATGTAAGGTGAAACTTCCTGGCAGATTAAAACTGTGTGCCCGACCGAGACTCGAACTCGGGACCTTTGCCTTTCGCGGGCAATGTAAGGTGCCTCTTACGTGAGGAAGACATTTTTACCAGTTTTAATAATTGTCTCTCAAATGATGTATTCACGATAGTTAGGAAGTGCTGTAGTCCGTAGCCGGCCATGAATCGCAGAGAATTTCCCACGCTGGCTGGCTAGGTGACGAAGCGACCGTATGTGGCGCGTAGTGGGGTGGGGCTCGGCGCTGGGCCGTAGCAACAAGCGTCAACCTCGGAAATACGCATGACGTGAAGTACCGCCATCTTAGCACCAAAGTCACCGATTTTGTTTATTTACATTTAATAATTAAAGTGATTTATGAATACTAGGAGGAGCCTCTGGATGTTTAAAGCTATTTCTCATAATTTTGCCTCGTTAAAATTCACACCCGTTCATTACCAAATGCATATCTTAGTAAGTACGAACTTGATCGGAAATCCACGAACTGTGACGAAACTAGTAAGAGATACGGACTGCGCGCCAAAGTCGGGAGTCGGCGTTAAGAGGTCTTCCTGTCTTGTTCGATAGTAGCCATGCTCTCGGTTACGAGTAGTTTGTGACATGAGCGTTTCATTATTGATCTAATAGGACTAAAAGTGATACTACGGCATTTTGAATGTTAATTTCTAGTAAATAGATACCTCAAAGTTGATCGACAGCAATTTCAGATAATTAGCTTCCACCGACAGAGACATCCAATGCGCCAATGAAGAACCTGCACGGGACGACATTTACGGGAGCTGCACCGCGCACAGGTAGGAGGAAATCCGACGACACGACCCACCAAGGCGGATCAAGGAAGGTCCGACTTACACTCGCAAATTCCAGGTGGAAATGCTGTCCAGTTATAGTGTACGTCACATATACCACCCTCTACGGACTCGCGGCTAAGCTGAGTAATAACAGTATCAGTTTAGAAGCGAGGGGATGTTGCAACGACTAGTCGGGCAATGAAAGGTTTGTGAGCTAGCGAAACCTCTAAGGATGCGGATGCAAAAGTACTGGCAACGACACGAACCGACAATGTGCATCCAGCGCCAAGAAAAACTTTTGGTTTCTACGCGTAAGGTAAAATGTATCCCAAATTTTGTATTTTCACTCACGAACAAGGTATACTTTTGAGATATCAGATGAACCTTTTGGAAACAAGCTGAAAATTAATTCACACTCGTGTGGATCACTTTGCCAGCTGAACAGTTCTGTCTCTCCTACGAGAACTGGCGCTAATAACCCTGGAGAACCGCCCTCAGCTCATTGTTTTCGTTTGTTTGCGATGATTCGGAGTTTCATTTCCGGAAGAAATGTCTTTTTGGATGAGTGTGTATATTTTAATAGCGAAGAGCCTAGTTAAGAATGGGCTTGCCGATAGCTCTCTGTAGTGGAGTGCGGCACGCGGATGCTTTCCCGGCATCTGCAGAAGGTGCGGCGAGGCCAGCAGAACGTCGCGGCGGGGCTCGGCGAGTGGGGAACCGCGCTATCGCTCTTTCCCATCTGCAGCAGAAGCTGCTAAGCTGCTGCTAGATGCCGCCGCCGCCGCCACACAGCTCCCGGCAGCACAGCAAAAAACCTCGGCCGCCAGCTTGCTGCAGCAATTCCGCGAGTTGGACCGCGCGGTGCCGCGAACGCTTCGCGGTGTGACGTCCGGCTCTCCTCGGCAGTTTTAGAAGCGTTACGAGGCAGACACTTCTCTAAAGCAGATATTTACCGAAATCGGTAAGCCTTAAACGCTCACGTTCGATGACTTGCTCGATGCAGCTCCCACGCTGGGCAGTCCTGTGCGAGCATCTGCATCTCTGCCTAACTACGACAACTACATTCATCTGAACCTTATTCTGTTTACTGTATTTATTGTCTTTGTCTACCTCTGCATTTCCTATCCTCCACACTTCTGTCCATTGCCATACTTATGGTGCCTGAAAATCTATTCCATCAAGCAGTCTTTCTTATAGTTGAATTGTGACATAAATTCCTTTTTTTTCCCCAGTTGGATTCTCTACCTCCTCATTAGCTACTAGATGTACCCATCTAATCTTTAGCATTAACCTGTAGAACCACATTTCAAAACCTTCAGTGCCCTTCTCGTCTGAACTGCTTATCTTCTACGTTCAACTTCCATACAAGGTTCCATTACACCCAAGTACCTCCAGAAATCTTGTAACACTTAAATTTACATTATATGTTACAAAATTCATCTTTTTCGGAAATTATTTTCTTGCTATAGCCAGTGTACCTTATACAACCTCTCTACTTCGTCCATCACCTGTTATTTTGCCGCCGCGTGGGATTAGCCGAGCGGTCTCGGGTGCTGCACTCATGGACTGTGCGGCTGGTCCCGCCGGAGGTTCGATTCCTCCCTCGGGCACGGTTGTGTGTGTTCGTCCTTAGGATAATTTAGGTTAAGTAGTGTGTAAGCTCAGGGACTGATGACCTTAGCAGTTAAGTCCCTTAGTCCGCAGCTCGTGGTCGTGCGGTAGCGTTCTCGCTTCCCACGCCCGGGTTCCCTGGTTCGATTCCCGGCGGGGTCAGGGATTTTCTCTGCCTCGTGATGACTGCGTGTTGTGTGATGTCCTTAGGTTAGTTAGGTTTAAGTAGTTCTAAGTTCTAGGGGACTTATGACCACAGCAGTTGAGTCCCATAATGCTCAGAGCCATTTGAACCAGTTAAGTCCCTTAAGATTTGTTATTTTGCCGCCTAAACCTCAACTTATTTATTTCTTCTCTCTGAACTTTAACCCCCTTCGCAAATTTATCCGCCGTTTCGCTTACTTCTCGCTCATTGTGCACACTGATTGACATCGTGGATAAGCTACAGCCTTGCCTCACGCCCTTCTCAGCCACTTTTTCCCCCCCATGCACCCCGACTGTTATAACTGCCGTTTGGTTTCTATACAATTTATAAACAGCCTTTCCCCCATGTATTTTACTCCTCCTATCTTCAGAATTTCAAAGAGAGTATTCCAGTCAACACTGTCAAAAGCTTTCTTTAGAACTAAAAATGCTATGAACGCAGGTTTGCGTTTCTTTAACCTTTATCCTAAGAAATGTTGTGACCTCAGTATTACGTTGCATGTTCCTATACTTCGCCGTAATCAAAACTGTTCTTTCTCGATGTCGACTTCCACCATTATTTCCAATCTTCTATAAATAATTAGTGTCAGTGTCACGATTTTACAACCATGACTTACGTTCGATAATGTTTACACCTGTCAGCACCTGGTGTCTTTGGAACTGGAATTATTACATACTTTTCGAAGTCTGAGGGTTTTTCGCATGTCTCATACATCTTGCACAACAAGCGTAATAGTATTATCATGGCTCTCTCTCTCAAGGACATCAGGGAATGTCGTCTTCTCGAAAGCGTCTGTCTTTCAGTTCTGTAAATGTTCATGACTACAAAATTAGTAGGCATGGAGAAAAAGCTCTACACATCATTGGGCAGACGATTAACCTCTGTTGAACGTACTTTACTGCTACTGCTACCGACAGTGTGCTCGTACCATTTTATGAACCTAAAAGCACAGAGGCGAGTTAAAGTAACAAAACACATTCTGCAATTACGGTGCGACTCGGTACTTTGTTATAGGGCTTTAAGAGTTTTCACATAAAGAGGCATTTCTTTTCAGTACGCTCCCCTCTACCTTATTGTAGTTGTGCTTTATATGTCTTTTAGCACTGAAGATTCTTACACAGTGACCGAAACCTGGACTTTATTTGCGACTTATTGCTGTACTCTTTACTACGTGACAACATAAGACTTAGCGCTTGGGATCTGTACAAAACAAGTCGCAAACATGGTGGCACACACAACAAAAGTACTCGGATGCATTTTTCTATGTAGAAATGGGCGTACTGACTACCATTTCTTCTCTCTGTCCGACGTGTAGATTACTTTTAGCGTATATTTGAATCAACCGCTGTACACTTTCAGCCGTAAATTACGAACACCTTGTTAAGCCACCGGCTCAGATGTCACATTGTATCGTCATCACGCCACTTGAAGAAAGTAGATGGGATAAAATCCAATCGCTTGTAGCCACTGTAGGAGACATAATAACGTAACCAATGTCCGAAGCTCTCTGATATAAACGAAGCGACCACGTCGTTTATTTCAGAGATCTGCTGGCACCGGTCATCTTATAGTGGCTCCTACAATGACTACAAGCAACCGGATTTTATCCGATGTATTATTGTCAAGGGCCTAATGACGATGTAGTGTAACATCTAAACCGGTGGCTTAGTAAAAAGTTGAAAATGGTCGGCTTATGGTATACTACTGTTCATTTCAAACTGACCAGCGGACGTCCCAACTAACTTCTTCAACAAAGATGGACAGACGAAGACTAAGTGTATTTGTTTTTTGTAGCTTTTTGTACATAAAATTTGCCGAGATTAATATTTACAGTCGCACTGTGATACATTGTGACAACTGTAAGGAGCGAGCTGGTCAAGAATAAACGCGTTTCAATCATCTGAATATGAGCGGTCATCTAAAGACACTAATATGAGTTATGCACAAAAATTTGACTGGCTATCGTTATTCAAATCAAATGGCTCTGAGCACTATGGGACTTAACATCTGAGGTCATCAGTCCCCTGGAACTTAGAACTACTTAAACCTAACTAACCTAAGGACATCACACATATCCATGCCCGAGGTAGGATTCGAACCTGCGACCGTAGCAGTCTCACGGTTCCGGACTGAAGCGCCTGGAACCGCACGGCCACCGCGGCCGGCGGCCCCTATCGTTATTTTAATTATATAAAACATAAACTTGTTCCTGATCGTCGACAAGCACAGTGCGTGACGATAACCTCTGGTTCATTCCCAGCTTCTTGCGTACTATTCATGTCACGTGAGGGAACGCCATAAGCACGTCGAGACCAGACCTTTTTTTTTTTTTTTTTTTGACGTGTCCCGTCCTCTCTTCCCTTACACTTATATTCACGTCAAGTAACTGCTAATGACGACGCGGTCTCTCCTTCGGACACATTCTTCGGAAAAACAGGCATAACTTGTCTCAGTTCGACATGAAACTGCGCTTTCTCTCACTCTTTCTCCAGTGTCTTCTAGATAACAGAGAGAGAAACAGATACGTTTGCGTGTCTCTGACGTAGGTACTGAAGGGCCTAAATCTGTCAAGCGGCTTTCTCGTTATACGCAGCACAATCGATTCGACGCGAGAGATATCGACTGCCGGCTTGTCGCCGGCTGCCGCGGGCCGTACTCAAGCACCCGCGCAGTTCAAATAAACACGGCAGTTTGTGAGTTCGTTAAAATTTCCCCGGCCGGCCGGGCGCGCCTCCTGTTTCGAAACCGATGGGAGGAGGCGCGGGTGGCGACTGAGGGCGGCTGTTCGCTGTCACGGGGGAAACACCACAGCGGGGCTCTCCGTTACCGACCGCCGCCGCCCGAGGACCCACGAACGGTTCCCACAGCGCGTGGCGCCGCCGGTGCAACACGAAACGCTGCTGTTCCCTTCTTGGTACGAGAACAAAACACCAGTCTCTCTTTATCGAGGATCTCCAGTCGCCATAAGTGTGCTTACCGCAGTGCTCATACGAAAATTACGTGTCACCTGTGTCGACACACGAACGGACACCCGATCTGCAAAGGATACATTAAAATAAATCATCATCATCATCATTTAAGACTGATTATGCCTTTCAGCGTTCAGTCTGGAGCATAGCTCCCCTTATACAGTTCCTCCATGATCCCCTATTCAGTGCTAACATTGGTGCCTCTTCTGATGTTAAACCTATTACTTCTCCTCGGTCTGCCCCGACTCCTCCTACCCTCTACTGCTGAACCCATGAGTCTCTTGGGTAACCTTGCTTCTCCCATGCGTGTAACATGACCCCACCATCTAAGCCTGTTCGCCCTGACTGCTACATCTATAGAGTTCATTCCCAGTTTTTCTTTGATTTCCTCATTGTGGACACCCTCCTGCCATTGTTCCCATCTACTAGTACCTGCAATCTTCCTAGCTACTTTCATATCCGTAACCTCAACCTTGTTGATAAGGTAACCTGAATCCACTCAGCTTTCGCTCCCATACAACAAAGTTGGTCGAAAGATTGAACGGTGCACAGATAACTTAGTCTTGGTACTGACTTCCTTCTTGCAGAAGAGAGTAGATCGTAGCTGAGCGCTCACTGCATTAGCCTTGCTACACCTCGCTTCCAGTTCTTTCACTATGTTGCCATCCTGTGAGAATATGCATCCTAAGTACTTGAAACCGTCCACCTGTTCTAACTTTGTTCCTCCTATTTGGCACTCAATCCGTTAATATTTCTTTCCCACTGACATTACTTTCGTTTTGGAGATGCTAATCTTCATACCATAGTCCTTACATTACTGATTTAGCTCTGAAATATTACTTTGCAAACTTTCAATCGAATCTGCCATCACAACTAAGTCATCCGCATATGCAAGACTGCTTATTTTGTGTTCACATATCTTAATCTCACCTAGCCAGTCTATTGTTTTCAACATATGATCCATAAATAATATGAACAACAGTGGAGACAGGTTGCAGCCTTGTCTTACCCCTGAAACTACTCTGAACCATGAACTCAATTTACCGTCAACTCTAACTGCTGCCTGACTATCCATGTAAAGACCTTTAATTGCTTGCAAAAGTTGGCCTCCTATTCCATAATCTTGTAGAACAGACAATAACTTCCTCCTAGGAACCTGGTCATATGCCTTTTCTAGATCTATAAAGCATAGATACAATTCCCTGTTCCACTCATAACACTTCTCCATTATTTGCCGTAAGCTAAGGATCTGGTCCTGACAACCTCTAAGAGGCCTAAACCCACACTGATTTTCATCCAATTGGTCCTCAACTAATACTCGCACTTTCCTTTCAACAATACCTGAGAAGATGTTACCCACAACGCTGATTAAAGAGATACCTCTGTAGTTGTTACAATATTTTCTGTTTCCATGTTTAAAGATTGGTGTGATTACTGCTTTTGTCCAGTCTGATGGAACCTGTCCCGACTCCCACGCCATTTCAATTATCCTGTGTAGCCATTTAAGACCTGACACTCCACTGTATTTGATGAGTTCCGACTTAATTTCATCCACCCCAGCCGCTTTATTGCACTGCAATCTATTGACCATTTTTTCCACTTCCTCAAATGTGATCCTATTTCCATCATCATTCCTATCCCATTCTACCTCGAAATCTGAAACATTAAAATAAATAAGTATTTGAATAAAATAACAGTATAGTATGATCACGCAGACACAAGTGGCGTTCATGACGTTGATATTACGGGTTACCAATGTGCGAGATGGCACAGTGATAGGGAACTTGAGTGGTACCTGGACCAGCAGGTAAGACCTAGCCAATCTGTGCTAAGTCTTCGGTGGTTACCACGAAGTTATGTCTACATCTACATCTACATGGTTACTCTGCAATTCACATTTAAGTGCTTGGCAGAGGGTTCATCGAACCACACTCATACTATCTCTCTACCATTCCACTCCCGAACAGCGCGCGGGAAAAACGAACACCTAAACCTTTCTGTCCGAGCTCTGATTTCTTTTATTTTATTTTGATGGTCATTCCTACCTATGTAGGTTGGGCTCAAGAAAATATTTTCGCATTCGGAAGAGAAAGTTGGTGACTGAAATTTCGTAAATAGATCTCGCCGCGACGAAAAACGTCTTTGCTTTAATGACTTCCATCCCAACTCGCGTGTCATATCTGCCACACTCTCTCCCCTATTACGTGATAATACAAAACGAACTGCCCTTTCTGCACCCTTTCGATGTCCTCCGTCAATCCCACCTGGTAAGGATCCCACACCACGCAGCAATATTCTAACAGAGGACGAACGAGTGTAGTGTAAGCTGTCTCTTTAGCGGACTTGTTGCATCTTCTAAGTGTCCTGCCAATGAAACGCAACCTTTGGCTCGCCTTCCCCACAGTATTATCTATGTGGTCTTTCCAACTGAAGTTGTTCAAAATTTTAACACCCAGGTACTTAGTTGAATTGACAGCCTTGAGAACTGTACTATTTATCGAGTAATCGAATTCCAACGGATTTCTTTTGGAACTCGTGTGGCTCACCTCACACTTTTCGTTATTTAGCGTCAATTGCCACCTGCCACACCATACAGCAATCTTTTCTAAATCGCTTTGCAACTGATCCTGGTCTTCGGTTGATCTTATTAGACGATAAATTACAGCATCACCTGCGAACAACCTAAGAGAACTGCTCGGATTGTCACTCAGGTCATTTATATAGATCAGGAACAGCAGAGGTCCCAGGACGCTTCCCTGGGGAACACCTGATATCGCTTCAATTTTACTCGATGATTTGCCGTCTATTACTACGAACTGCGACCTTCCTGACAGGAAATCACGGATCCAGTCGCACAACTGAGACGATACCCCATAGGCCCGCAGCTTGATTAGAAGTAGCTTGTGAGAACGGTGTCAAAAGCTTTCCGGAAATCTAGAAATACGAAATCAACTTGAGATCCCCTGTCGATAGTGTACGCCGTTATCTGTATCACATAAAAGATACTATTATAATTATATGTTTACATGAAAATACGCGTCATTACTAATTGTACAATTACCTAATAGTTAATCCAATGTTGTTGTTGTTGTTGTTGTTGTGGTCTTCAGTCCTGAGACTGATTTGATGCAGCTCTCCATGGTACTCTATCCTGTGCAAGCTTCTTCATCTCCCAGTACCTACTGCGAGCTACATCCTTCTGAATCTGCTTAGTGTATTCATCTCTTGGTCTCCCTCTACGATTTTTACCCTCCACGCTGCCCTCCAATACTAAATTGGTGATCCCTTGATGCCTCAGAACATGTCCTACCAACCGATCCCTTGTTCTGGTCAAGTTGTGCCGCAAACTTCTCTTCTCCCCAATCCTATTCAATACTTCCTCATTAGTTATGTGATCTACGCATCTAATCTTCAGCATTCTTCTGTAGCACCACATTTCGAAAGCTTCTATTCTCTTCTAGTCCAAACTATTTATCGTCCATGTTTCACTTCCATACATGGTTACACTCCATACAAATACTTTCAGAAATGACTTCCTGACACCTAAATCTATACTCGATGTTAACAAATTTCTCTTCTTCAGAAACGCTTTCCTTGCCATTGCTAGTCTACATTTTATATCCTCTCTACTTCGACCATCATCAGTTATTTTGCTCCCCAAATAGCAAAACTCCTTTACTACTTTAAGTGTCTCATTTCCTAATCTAATTCCCTCAGCATCACCCGACTTAATTCGACTACATTCCATTATCCTCGTTTTGCTTTTGTTGATGTTCATCTTATATCCTCCTTTCAAGACACTGTCCATTCCATTCAACTGCTCTTCCAAGTCCTTTGCTGTCTCTGACAGAAATACAATGTCATCGGCGAACCTCAAAGTTTTTATTTCTTCTCCATGGACTTTAATACCTACTCCGAATTTTTCTTTTGTTTCCTTCACTGCTTGCTCAATATACAGGATAAATAACATCAGGGAGAGGCTACAACCCTGTCTCACTCCCTTCCCAACCACTGCTTCCCTTTCATGTCCCTCGACTCTTATAACTGCCATCTGGTTTCTGTACAAATTGTAAATAGCCTTTCGCTCCCTGTATTTTACCCCTGCCACCTTTAGAATTTGAAAGAGAGTATTCCAGTCAACATTGTCAAACGCTTTCTCTAAGTCTACAAATGCTAGAAACGTAGGTTTGCCTTTCCTTAATCTTTCGTCTAAGATAAGTCGTAAGGTCAGTATTGCCTAACGCGTTCCAGTATTTCTACGGAATCCAAACTGAACTTCCCCGAGTTCGGCTTCTACTAGTTTTTCCGTTCGTCTGTAAAGAATTCGTGTTAGTATTTTGCAGCTGTGACTTATTAAACTGATTGTTCGGTAATTTTCACATCTGTCAACACCTGCTTTCTTTGGGATTGGAATTATTATATTCTTCTTGAAGTCTAAGGGTATTTCGCCTGTTTCATACACTCCTGGAAATGGAAAAAAGAACACATTGACACCGGTGTGTCAGACCCACCATACTTGCTCCGGACACTGCGAGAGGGCTGTACAAGCAATGATCACACGTACGGCACAGCGGACACACCAGGAACCGCGGTGTTGGCCGTCGAATGGCGCTAGCTGCGCAGCATTTGTGCACCGCCGCCGTCAGTGTCAGCCAGTTTGCCGTGGCATACGGAGCTCCATCGCAGTCTTTAACACTGGTAGCATGCCGCGACAGCGTGGACGTGAACCGTATGTGCAGTTGACGGACTTTGAGCGAGGGCGTATAGTGGGCATGCGGGAGGCCGGGTGGACGTACCGCCGAATTGCTCAACACGTGGGGCGTGAGGTCTCCACAGTACATCGATGTTGTCGCCAGTGGTCGGCGGAAGGTGCACGTGCCCGTCGACCTGGGACCGGACCGCAGCGACGCACGGATGCACGCCAAGAGCGTAGGATCCTACGCAGTGCCGTAGGGGACCGCACCGCCACTTCCCAGCAAATTAGGGACACTGTTGCTCCTGGGGTATCGGCGACGACCATTCGCAACCGTCTCCATGAAGCTGGGCTACGGTCCCGCACACCGTTAGGCCGTCTTCCGCTCACGCCCCAAAATCGTGCAGCCCGCCTCCAGTGGTGTCGCGACAGGCGTGAATGGAAGGACGAATGGAGACGTGTCGTCTTCAGCGATGAGAGTCGCTTCTGCCTTGGTGCCAATGATGGTCGTATGCGTGTTTGGCGCCGTGCAGGTGAGCGCCACAATGAGGACTGCATACGACCGAGGCACACAGGGCCAACACCCGGCATCATGGTGTGGGGAGCGATCTCCTACACTGGCCGTACACCACTGGTGATCGTCGAGGGGACACTGAATAGTGCACGGTACATCCAAACCGTCATCGAACCCATCGTTCTACCATTCCTAGACCGGCAAGGGAACTTGCTGTTCCAACAGGACAATGCACGTCCGCATGTATCCCGTGCCACCCAACGTGCTCTAGAAGGTGTAAGTCAATTACCCTGGCCAGCAAGATCTCCGGATCTGTCCCCCATTGAGCATGTTTGGGACTGGATGAAGCGTCGTCTCACGCGGTCTGCACGTCCAGCACGAACGCTGGTCCAACTGAGGCGCCAGTTGGAAATGGCATGGCAATCCGTACCACAGGACTACATCCAGCATCTCTACGATCGTCTCCATGGGAGAATAGCAGCCTGCATTGCTGCGAAAGGTGGATATACACTGTACTAGTGCCGACATTGTGCATGCTGTGTTGCCTGTGTCTATGTGCCTGTGGTTCTGTCAGTGTGATCATGTGATGCATCTGACCCCAGGAATGTGTCAATAAAGTTTCCCCTTCCTGGGACAATGAATTCACGGTGTTCTTATTTCAATTTCCAGGAGTGTACATCTTGCTCACCAGATGGTAGAGTTTTGTCAGGACTGGCTCTCCCAAGGCTGTCAGTAGTTCCAATGGAATGTTGTCTACTCCGGGGGCCTTGTTTCGACTCAGGTCTTTCAGTGCTCTGTCAAACTCTTCATGCAGTATCGTATCTCCCATTTCATCTTCATCTACATCCTCTCCCATTTCCATAATATTGTCCTGAAGTACATCGCCCTTGTATAGACCCTCTATATACTCCTTCCACCTTTCTGCTTTCCCTTCTTTGCTTGGAACTGGGTTTCCATCTGAGCTCTTGATGTTCATACAAGTGGTTCTCGTATCTCAAAAGGTCTCTTTAATTTTCCTGTAGGGAGTATCTACCTTACCCCTAGTGAGATAAGCCTCTACATCCTTACATTTGTCCTCTAGCCATCCCTGCTTAGCCATTTTGTACTTCCTGTCGATCTCATTTTTGAGACGTTTGTATTCCTTTTTGCCTGCTTCATTTACTGCATTTTTATATTTTCTCCTTTCATCAATTAAATTCAATATTTCTTCTGTTACCCAAGGATTTCTACTAGCCCTCGTCTTTTTACCTACTTGATCCTCTGCTGCCTTCACTACTTCATCCCTCAAAACTACCCATTCTTCTTCTACTGTATTTCTTTCCCCCATTCCTGTCAATTGTTCCCTTATGCTCTCCATGAAACTCTGTACAACCTCTGGTTCTTTCAGTTTATCCAGTTCCCATCTCCTTAAATTCCCACCTTTTTGCAGTTTATTCAGTTTTAATCTACAGTTCATAACCAATAGATTGTGGTCAGAGTCCACATCTGCCCCTGGAAATGTCTTACAGTTTAAAACCTGGTTCCTAAATCTCTGTCTTACCATTATATAATCTATCTGATACCCTTTAGTATCTCCAGGGTTCTTCCATGTATACAACCTTCTATCATGATTCTTAAACCAAGTGTTAGCTATAATTAAGTTGTGCTCTGTGCAAAATTCTACCAGGTGGCTTCCTCTTTCATTTCTTAGCCCCAATTCATATTCACCTACTACGTTTCCTTCTCTCCCTTTTCCCACACTCGAATTCCTGTCGCACATGACTATTAAATTTTCGTCTCCCTTCACTATCTGAATAATTTCTTTTATTTCATCATACATTCCTTCAATTTCTTCGTCATCTGCAGACGTAGTTGGCATATAAACTTGTACTACTGTAGTAGGTCTGGGCTTCGTATCTATCTTGGCGACAATAATGCGTTCACTATGCTGTTTGTAGTAGCTTACCCGCATTCATATTTTCCTATTCATTATTAAACCTACTCCTGCATTACCCCTATTTGATTTTGTGTTTATAACCCTGTAGTCACCTGACCAGAAGTCTTGTTCCTCCTGCCACCGAACTTCACTAACTCCCACTATATCTAACTTTAACCTATCCATTTCCCTTTTTAAATTTTCTAACCTACCTGCCCGATTAAGGGATCTGACATTCCACGCTCCGATCCGTAGAACGCCAGTTTTCTTTCTCCTGATAACGACATCCTCTTGAGTAGTACCCGCCCGGAGATCCGAATGGGGGACTATTTTACCTCCGGAATATTTTACCCAAGAGGACGCCATCATCATTTAATCATACAGTAAAGCTGCATACCCTCGGGAAAAATTACGGCTGTAGTTTCCCCTTGCTTTCAGCCGTTCGCAGTACCAGCACAGCAACGCCGTTTTGGTTAGTGTTGCAAGGCCAGACCAGTCAATCATCCAGACTATTGCCCCTGCAACTACTGAAAAGGCTGCTGCCCCTCTTCAGGAACCACACGTTTGTCTAGCCTCTCAACAGATACCCCTCCGTTGTGGTTGCACCTACGGTACGCTATCTGTATCGCTGAGGCACGCAAGCCTCGCCACTAACGGCAAGGTCCATGGTTCATGGAGAGGGAGTTAATCCAATAGCGTCCATCATTCTATACCACTTGTCCTGAAGCAGTTTTAATAAATACTCAAAGTGAAATAATCCAATAGCGTCCATCATTTCACTTTGAGTATTTATTAAAACTACTTCAGGACAAGTGGTATGGAACCGATAGTTGATACACGCCTTCATTGTGTTCTGGTTTTGCCAGCGTGAGGGCCACACCTCGCAGAATACGACGCCCGTCTGCTGACGGGGCGGGAGGACGTCCGGACCTGCGACAACGGAGGGACGAGGGCTCTGCAAAAGGCTCACAGAATCAACAGTTACGAAATAGAAATTTATACGCATTTGCAAATTTGAGTTGAAAGCACAGTTCTGAGCTGTCTATCAAATGGTTGTTTATTCTTAAATAAGTAATAATTTAAGAATTTTCCTGTTGTTTCTGTAACTGAAAGAAACTGTAAGATTTTATTAAGTATGATGGAATCACTGAGAGTTTAATATTTTAAAGCAATTGCTCATAACTGGAAGCTTGCCTTCAAAGCCTCTTAAATGGTTGTTTCTCTTTTTTGTTTTTTTAAAAAAATTCCTGTTCCTTATTTAGCTGATAGGAAAA
Source organism: Schistocerca piceifrons (assembly GCF_021461385.2). Classification (NCBI taxonomy): domain Eukaryota; kingdom Metazoa; phylum Arthropoda; class Insecta; order Orthoptera; family Acrididae; genus Schistocerca; species Schistocerca piceifrons. Next base: position 26,622,614 of record NC_060141.1, read on the forward strand.
TGTAAGATTTTGTTAAACATTCTGAACTCACTGAGAGTTTAATATCTTACAGAATTTGATACATATTTGCAAAGTTGAGCTGAAAGCACATTTTTGGAGAGAATCTTAAATTGTTTTTTCCGCTTGAGTAGGTCTGCAGCTTACGTTACGCACTTTTTATTTAAATCTTTTAAGCTTTGTTTTCATATTTCTTAAAACACCCGAGATGTTTTCTGATTGAAAAATTTTGGGTGTTGTTTCAATAAAGTGTGTAAATTAAAGGAGTGTACAGGGTGAAAGATGTTTTCCCTGAACCTTGCCTAGCCGTTTCGCGTTCCCTTGGCCTCGTTTCTGAAACTGTTACTACCTTTTGATTGCCTTTATCAGTCCGTGTAACATGCAATCACTTACGCGCACAATGCGATGAGGTTTTAAGCGTAAACTGTGAGAATAAAAATGGTTGTTTATTTAAAATATACAATGAGATTATGATTACTACATTTCGGTCTAAGACTGACATTACTGTCTAGTAAAAACTTCGCTGTTGTGATGAAATTGTTTCATTGTTCGACGGTTGGCAACTTTACGAATAACTGCACGAGTAGACGATGCGCGAAAACATCTTCCGTTCCGCAGAGGCGTACAATACCGCGCTTCGCCATAAAAATAAATCAAAGCTTGTATCTCTGGAATGAATAGGTTTGTTTATAAATAAATAAATCTTCTGCTACCAGTCACGATTTTTCTTTATTTTACTTTTCGCACTACGCGTTTCGAGAAATAATTCCCATTTTCAAGTGCGTTTTTTGTGTGTATTAAGCCATTTATTTTGATGTTCTCAGTGTGTGTTTGAGCCTGCTTCATTTCGTTGACTTTTACTACAATATATAAGAAACACGGGAATGTTTAGTTGGATATCAATTCTTTTTGTGAAGTTAGTGGCGAAATTTAGAAACGCACTTGAAAATGGGAATTATTTCTCGAAACGCGTCGTGCGAAAAGTAAAACAAAGAAAAATCGTGACTGGTAGCAGAAGATTTATTTATTAATAAACAAACCTATTGTTTCTGCAGTCGCAGGCTTTCAAAAACCATTTATAATGGATCAAATCTGGAATGAATGTTCTTAGAATGTTCTCATAGCAGCTACACTGGCGGAGATGATGTCAATCCTCAGGACAGTATGGGAAAGAGAGCTACGGTGACGCAGATATTGCTCTCCTCTCATAGGTTACGGCTTATCAACTACTTTCACTTTGGCGCAGTGCCTTTATCTTGTTAACATATTGAATAGAGGCACTTGATTTCAATAGGTGTGGTTAATGCTATTAAACTTAAATATACCAACAAGCTGTGCTACAATTTTTAAATGAACACAGAGATTTTTGACTGTATTGTTCTTTACTTAATTACGACCTAAGTTTCGGCCTTTCATGCCATTTTCAAGTGATGTAGTTTATGTCATTAACAAATAATGCAGGACATGAAGCTCAAAATTGGCCATAAATTAAGAAAAATATTGGCTCTCCACAAAATGATGATGATGATTTTACATCTGGCATTTCGTGGGGAGTCAGTATTTTTCTTATGGCCAAGTTTGAGCTTGATGTCCTGCAATATATTTTGATGACATAAACTCAATCACTTGAAAATGGTGTAAAATGCCTAAACTTAGGTCGTAATTAAATAAAGAACAATACATTCAAACGGCGGTGTGCCATTTAAAAAAAATACCCCTGCTATATTTTTTGTAAATGTTACAAACGTAAACATTACAGCTAAACAAAAGAAAAGAAACATATCATCAGGGAAAGAGACAGCTGTAGACGATAGAAAGTTCTTAAAAGTGATGGAGAGCTGGAGTTATCTCATTGCACTAGATAATGTTTTATCAATGCCTTGCGACGCTCAGTACTGCCGCAGTAAAAGCATTGCTGCACAGTGTTTATCTGGATCGCTAGACTTATTCCCTGTAGTGTCGACGTCCGACACACGTAGATAACCCGTTCTCGGCACGGTAGTTTTATTAAGGCGGAGCCTTTGTACACGGGTGCAGAAACAGTAGCGAAATTTATGAAGGCTTGCGGGCGTGGGCGCCGCGCACCAGGGTGCTACAAGAACCAGTGGCGGCCACTGTGGGATGCGAGCGGCAGCGGAGGAGGAGCCGAGATACGTATCGGGCAGGCGAATGCCAAGGCCGCCGTCTGTGGGGGGACCGAGCCTCGCAGCGAGGGGGCGGCCCGCTGCGGTTGGCACTACTGCTCAACTTGTTCCTATGACTTATCCGTGGGCTGGACGCTAAATGGAATAGAGGAAAAGTACATAACAAGAAAAGCTGCATCAAAATTCCTACAGTCAGATTAACGATTTCTCGCACGCCAATCTGATGAAGGCCATCTCTCAAATTATTAAAAAACGAAAAATACTATGGTAATCCGAAACTTCCTGGCAGATTAAAACTGTATGCCGGACCGAGACTCGAACTCGGGACCTTAGCCTTTCGCGGGCAAGTGCTCTACCAACTGAGCTACCCAATCACGACTCACGTCCCGTCCTCACAGCTTCACTTCTGCCAGTACCTCGTCTCCTACTTTCCAAACTTTACAGAAGCTCTCCTGCGAACCGTGCAGGACTAGAACTCCTGAAAGAAAGGATATTGCGGAGACATGGCTTAGCCGCACCCTAGGGGATGTTTCCAGAACGAGATTTTCACTCTGCAGCGGAGTGTGCGCTGATGTGAAACTTCATGCCCGCGAAAGGCAAAGGTCCCGAGTTCGAGTCTCGGTCCGGCACACAGTTTTAATCTGCTATGAAGTTTCATATCAGCGCACACTCCGCTGCAGAGTGAAAATCTCGTTCTGGAGACTATGGTAATCCATTACAATGTGAGACCAGCCGAACTCGGCGTACCATTCACATCTCCACAAATTAAGCGCAGTAGAGCTGCATTAGATTTAGGGCAGGTATGCAGTTCATACAGTCAATAGATGCGTCGCGAATACACTTAGTACTTTAGTCGCTATTTCTGGGTTATTCTGAATACAGTCTACAGTCACGCTAAAAGTCCAATAACCCTCCCGCCTGTAAAACCTCAAATTTAGAAACAAATTACTTCGTGAAAACAAGTTTATATAGTTAAAAACAGACTTTTTGGTTGCTGAAAGCTTCGTTTCGATCCGTTTGTCGGAAACCACAGAGATTGCGTGTGTCGTGCTCTCACAGTATTCAACGTCTGTGCCGCACTTTTGGATAATTCCACGGTCGGTCTGCCGCCAGCAGCTGTGCATATAAAGTATGTGTCTGATGTACCGTTATGTAAGAACTGGGTGACTAAATTCAAACATGATCGTATTTCTCTCGAATGTGGTCCAGGAGCACCATCTCCCAAAACTTCGTCCACAAATTAAAACACTCAGAAAGGCCAAAATATGGGTTTGGATGAGTGTGAAATAGCTGACCACCATACGACATTAGAAGGAAGAAACGGTACGGCACATTTTATGGGACAAGTGAACTGTGAGACAGATTTGTGGGTGACATAGTTGTCGACTACTCAGTAAAAACTAACAACAAAAACTAAATTTCTCAGTAATGTCTGAACAGTTTTGAAACGAACCAAACTGTGCGTCGACTTGCTGCTGTGGTTGAGACTTCACGACAAAAACGGAACAACAGTCAAAGCTCTGGGTAGAACCTGGTGGATACCCATCAAATAAGGGGAACTCGATTTCATGTCCCAGAAAGTCTATGTTGTTTTCAGAATTTCAAAAGGGATTATTTTTATAGTCAGCTCACGAAGGGCATAGCGAATCTTACGAAAGTTGGTGGCCGTGCGGTTTGAGACGCAATGTCACGGATTGCGCGGCCCTTCCGACAGGAGGTTCGAGTCCTCTCTCGGGCATGGGTGTGTGTTGTTCTTAGCATAAGTTAGTTTAAGTAGTGCGTAAGTCTACGAACTGATGACCTCAGCAGTTTGCTCCCTCAGTAATTCACACACATTTGAACATTTTCTTACGAAAGTTGTACATACCAAATCGATAAAAAAAACCGACAAGATGTCCACATTGCAGAGAAAAACATATCCTCTTTCCGTCAGGACAGTGTAGTGCGTACAAAAGTGCTGTCACAGTCTGGTAACTCGAATTATTCTGTTCCCCATCTAACGAAATTTGTGGTGTCACCGCCAGACACCACACTTGCTAGGTGGTAGCCTTTAAATCGGCCGCGGTCCATTAGTATCCGTCGGATCCGCGTGTCGCCACTGTCAGTGATTGCAGACCGAGCGCCACCACACGGAGGTCTAGAGAGACTTACTACCACTCGCCCCAGTTGTACAGCCGACTTTGCTAGCGACGCTACACTGACAAATACGCTCTCATTTGCGGAGACGATAGTTAGCATAGCCTTCAGCTACGTCATTTGCTACGACCTAGCAAGGCGCCGTATTCGGTTGATATTTATTATGTGAAGCATGTATCATCAAGAGCGATGTTCTACAATTGTGGATTAATGTTAAGTATTCCAAGAACTACGTTCCTTTCTTTATAGGATAATTACTTTACCTTGTTCCAGACCTCACGCCAGCCTACGTGAGCTTAAGCGCGTGCCTTTCGGCTTCCTCTCATTGTGACTTGGCTGTCTTGCCAAGTCACAACAAAATTAGTGCCTGAAAAACTTTCCAACCAGTTTAGATGGGCATTTTGTAGACAGTCTAGAATCGCACTTCGGAGATGAAAGTAATTCAAAGGAAAAAATGTCGAACAGAGTTGACTTGCTAAGAGCAACTTACGTCGATAAACAAATGTCTTTCGTCCGTCCTAAGGAAGATATTTCACTGCACGGCCAAAAAGTTTTAACCAGGTGCTCGTAGCTGTTTTGTTAGTAACCGGTGTAGAGCTTCCTCCAAAACGTTCACGGTTCGGATACGATGAGGATAATAGCTTGAACGCTGTGCTGCATAGAGCACGTGACACGGGAGCGCTGTCACAGAAGGGCCTGGGAGAACGAAATACAGGACGACTACTTTGCAAACTTCGCGGCTATTTTTCAGATTCTGGAAAGAGATTGCAGTATCTTAGGAGACGAACGCCGAAGGACACTGCGCGCACGGGGTCGGGAGAGGTCCGGCGGACAAAGACTGCCTCCGGTGGGGGTATCTCACATCGCCGGCGCCATTGTTTTCCGCGAGCGACCAGCAGGATCCGCAGTCACGATCGGCTCCGGCCCACACGCCCACGCGTCTCGGGGTGTCCGTAGAGGATCTCCTTCATCCGGGAGAATGCTCGTGCTGTGCCTATTTATGCTTTCCAGAAGTGACGAACGGCAAATGTCCGGGCAGGGATACTGATTGGGCAGTTTGGTTTGTACGTCTTCTCTGTTTCGGAATCTGAAAGATGCGCTTCAAGAATTACCGGCAGAGTGAAGATGATTTATCAAGAGAACGGTACGCCGTCACATTGGAGACATGATCGTCCCTTTTTAAGTGCGCCTAGGACGTAGCGAAACGGTTTCTGTATTTAGTTACGTTGTTCTACGGGCCTAACAAGGGAACCTCCCCATCGCACCCCCTCAGATTTAGTTATAAGTTGGCACAGTGGATAGACCTTGAAAACCTGAACACAGATCAATCGAGAAGACAGGAAGAAGTTGTGTGGAACTATGAAAAAATAAGCAAAATGTACAAACTGAGTAGTCCATGCGCAGGATAGGCAACATCAAGGCTCATCTGAGCTCAGAAACGCCGAGGTCCCGTGGTTAGCGTGAGCAGGTGCGAAACGAGAGGTTCAAAAAAATGGTTCAAATGGTTCTGAGCACTATGGGACTTAACATCTGTGGTCATCAGTCCCCTAGAACTTAGAACTACTTAAACCTAACTAAACTAAGGACATCACACACATCCATGCCCGAGGCAGGATTCGAACCTGCGACCGTAGAAGTTGCGCGGTTCCGGACTGCTCGCCTAGAAGAGAGGTCCTGGGTTCAAGTTTTCCCTCGACTGAAAAGTTTACTTTCTTTATTTTCGCAAAGTTATGATCTGTCCGTTCGTTCATTGATGTCTCTGTTCACTGTAATAAGTTTATTGTATGTGTTTTGCGACCGCACCGAAAAACCGTGCGATTCGTAGACGAAAGGACGTGCCTCTCCAATGGGAACCGAAAACATTTGATCGCAAGGTCATAGGTCAACCGATTCCTCCACAGGAAAACACGTCTGGTATATTCTATACGACACTGGTGACGGCATGTGCGTCACATGACAGGAATATGTTGTCGACCCACCTAACTTGTACACTTGGCGAAACGGGTAAAAAGATCCTTCTACCTTGCCCGATTTAGGTTTTCTTGTGGATGTGATAATCACTCTCAAAAAAGTGATGAAAACATAAGAGTTTGTCACATAAACTGAAAATAAAAAATTAAACGTTTCACTCGAGAGAAGAGACCTCTCGTTGAGGAGCTGCTCACGCTAACCACGGCACCACGGCGCTCCTGAGCTCGCGTTCCCCTAGATGTTGCCTATCTTGCGCATGGACTACTCAGTTTATATATTTTCATAATTTTTTTATAGTTCCACACAACTTCTTCCTGTTTTTTCGATTGATCTGTATTCAGTTTTTCAAGGTCTATCCACTGTGCCAATTTATAACTAAATCTGAGGGGGGTGCGATGGGGAGGTTCCCTTGTAAGTACGCCACTTTTTTTCTTCTATGGGAGGCACACCTTCTCCATAGGCTGCATTATAAATTCGTCAAATTAAAATAAACTTACTGGAATAGTGATTACACGTCCATGTGACGGAAGGCGCATGGCAGATTTTTGTTAACCTCAGATACGGCAAAAGTTTTAACTACTTGAATCCTCAAAATAACGAGCAGAGGGTGCAGAGGTGTGAGGCTGCCACGGAGAAGTGTGGGTAGCTCCTCGAGCGAAGGCGCGCAGCTGGGCAACAGCCGCGCCGCGTCACGACAGGTGGTCCCGCACTCACGTCCGGCTCCATTGTTTACAAATGGTTGGATACGGAGGCGCAAGTTGTGGCGTGGAAGAGGACAAGGTGGCGTGGCTAGGAACCGGACAAGCGGGGCGTGCGCGGGCAGACAAACAAGCCAGCACTCCGGAAATAAAGCGGAGCGTGGCGCGCCTCGACAGGTCATTACGTCAGTCAGCGGCGCGCCGTTAGCGAGGTCCTCAGGGCTGCCGAAACACCCCGGCGCTCTGTTTACGACGGCTTTTAGGGGCTGGCGAGTACCTGGCAGACAGACGCGCCGCAGAAATAGACACCCAGCATTCTTCCACCCAGATCAGATGGCTGCTTTTGCCTCGCACCAGACCTCGGATGGCGAACTGGCAAGACAACTGATGCGAGCTGAGAGCATAAGACACTGGTTTGCAAAACTTAAGGACGAAAGTAAACTTTCGCATGCTGTCACTACCAAGTAACATAGCTCCATGAACTACTACAGTATAGTTCAGAAGGCAACTCAGAAAAATAGGCAACAAGAGAAACAGAAATGACACTTTTATTGAAAGCCGGCAGGTGTGGCCGAGCGGTTCTGGGCGCTTCAGTCTGGAACCGCGCAACCACTACGGTCGCAGGTTCGAATCCTGCCTCGGGCATGGATGCGTGTGATGTCCTTAGGTTAATTAGGTTTTAGTAGTTCTAAGTTGTAGGGGACTGATGACCTCAGATGTTAAGTCCCATAGTGCTCAGAGCCATTTGAACCATTGAAAGACACACTGAAGTCGCTGCTACTTACGATAGTCTCCTTGGAGACTACAAAACAGAGGCATCGTTCTTAATCGTATCTCTGATCACTAGGGATGGCAATACATGCTCTGCAACGAGCTCCTACGCTGGCCATCGCGTTGGTAAGCATTTCTTGTGGTTGGCGCTCCATTCCTCCACGAAGGCGGCTGATCGTCATTGGTGCACTTGGACGTGCTGCGATACATCACCCAACGCACACCGCATGTGCTCGATGGGATTTAAGTCGAGGGAACGGACAAGCCAGTGCTTTCGCCGAATATCTTGTTCCAGCAGCTCCTTCATCTGCGATATTCGATGCGGCCGCGCATTGTCAGGGCCGGACGCACTCCTCAAATGGCGCACATGTGGAAGGAGTACAGTGTCGCAGTAATGTTGACTGGTCACAGGACCTCTCAGCGCGATGCCCGTCTGTTGTGCTGCAGCCTCCCAACTGCCTGAAAATTAGCCCAACTTTACCTACCACTCCATAAAAGCCTACATATAACCAAAACTATTTTCCCGCAAACTGTTACCAACTTAAACTCGTGTGCTAACCTTTGACCAAAAAGAACCGAATTTGAACTGAACTGTAACTGATCTGAATGCATCTTGTCTCTGTATTAAATGCGCAACTGAAGGAAAACGATTGTCTGGTCCTAATCAAAATTTACACTTACCTAGCGTCTTGATAACATCATTGCAGATTTCTCTAGAGCACAACAGCAAACAGGGAGCGGCTAAGCTAAATTTCTGTTTCCAAATAAATATTCAAACTGTTGCATGTGCCAATGTGCAGTGATAAACAGTGAGTGGGGAGAGTAACTACTCCTGTGAAATGATATCCAAGACGACGATTTGAGAATGAATGTATGTTGAAAAAGACAGAGTAAGATTTCGCGTGGTCTTCACACATAGCATTGGTCTGAACAATATTTTGCTTACAAAGTGAACAATGATTTAAAAAGGGTACAGTGTTAACAGAGAATTTCTATAACAACCAAACAGCTTAATCAGTTAACATATTAATGCATGACTCAGGCCAGTGGGGTGATCTTCCTCTCAGCTCTGTGCAAGTTAACTAGTTGCGCAGTGCTGCAGTCTTCCCAGACTTTTTCTCTTAAAAAATAATAACATTATTCAAACTTTATATCCTTTTCGCATTCCAGTACGTACATTATATTTATCCTTGCTGTCCTTTACAATAAATCTTTCTTCATCTAATAGATACCATGACGAGTCAACACAGCACTACTGAATGCGTCCACCACCTACCACACAGTAGAATGTATCAGACTGAGCAGAGACAAAGACTGTGTCAGGACAAGATGAAAGATTGTTTAACAGTAACGTAACTAGCTCTCTCTCTGACGCGCACATCGATAACATACAAAAACCGAAATGACATGACCACCTCACAGTGCTAACAGAACTGGTCGCGATGGTTTCAAATGTGGTACTGACCCCTACAACTGACCTGCTTCCCCCATCTCTAACATCTACGTGATATGGTCCTCAGAGTAAGGCCGGGGTGAAATAGAGCCTATCTCATTTGTGGTGAAAGTGTGACCCTTACTCATGGCTTCTTAGTATCTAAAAAGGCTATACTATTCATTTCTAACAGCCTTACTGTCGGAGAGATACCAAAATCTATACATTTTTCATTTTCAATATTTGTTTAAAAAAATTTCGCTATATTTTAGTCAAGATATCAGACTCACATTCGAGATCAGTCCTCGTCCAGTCATCAGTATTTTAGTCTTCATTGGTTGCTCTAAATAGATCATTGTGAATAATGGGATCGATCGTTTGAAAAGACATGGCAGGTTTTATTTGCCTTGATTTTCTTGCACGATGTGGTACTTTTTCTTAAATGATCACGCTGTCGATGGGCGAAAGTCAATTTTGTCTTTCCTGTTTCTTTCCTTTGTTCGAATATAAAGTCATATCACAATCGTTGAGTGCATTCCACATTCCTAATGGAACGTAACGTGATTAAGCTCTATCGCAAGGAGACATAAAAATCGTTTACTATAGCTGGCCTTCTACATTATTATCCGTTCTATGGGAAAAGTTTGAAAAAATGTTATTCTGAATGGATTGTTTCTCTCTCCTAACTTCATTCCGATTGCCAGTTTAACTTACGTGCCGCGTTCTTCCCTTTCCAAACTGCCATTGCCACGGGTAATTTTTTAAAAGACTTCTCGCAGTGATTAAAATACTTGAAGTGATCAAGTTCTGCCAGTTACGACGCTTGACAGCACTGAATTAGATTTCCGGCATCTCCGCAGGAATACGAATACTTTTCCGTAAACAATTTCCTAATTTACTTTCGTTCCTCAGAGCGTTGGTAACAAGGAAAATGTAATTAATGTTTGCTGTAAATAGCTTTTATTAGTTAATTTTGGTGAAGATGAGGGCTATCGTAATTAACAGTTAGTTCAGCAACAGGCAACTACTAACATCAACTTGGATACGGAAGAAAAACATCTATGAAAGAAGTCAGTTCCAACTATAGTGAGAATATGTTGGAACACCTGCACCGACGACACTTGTACTTCGGCAGATTTCGGCAGTTTTGATATCAATACGAGTTGCTGGCCTGTTGCTAATGTGCGCCGTTTTCCCTTAGAAGTGTCAGTATTGTCCTTCCGCTTCCGCTACGCACTCGGCTACTCCAGATCGCCTGCTGCCGTGCGCAACGCAACCCGCAACGCACACGGCCGTTGCTTCCCTCGTCTCTGAACGCAGGCGTCGTTCTGCCCTATATTGTCAAAGCAGTAATGTATTCACGAATCCATTGCCCCGTTCTTTACTGAAGTGAAGCAGGTTGATCATAAAAAATTAGTCAGTTCCCAATTTCTAAATATTATTCTAGCTTGTACGCAGAATAAATGTCATCGTTTCTTTGTTTTTCTGTTTGTACCTATTGAAATATCTACATATCACTACTACAATGTCCATTCCTAACACAAACCTTTGAACTGTTCTTCATTCGTTTTTTCCAGTAAGATTTTCAAACCGTAGACGAGAATAGCCGTAGGACGGTATCTACTAGGTTCGAGACACTTTTCGTTGTTTTTTGCCTCTCCCTCAGTTGCTTTTACATTTGAAACTCACTGCTCCATCCGTCGTTTGTTTTCTTCCAATGCTTTTTTTTGTTACTCATGAATTTTTGTATTCAAAATTTTCATCAGTGATCAAATCACTTTTAGAGGTTTGGCACATTCTAAACGTACGTGTAGCAGCCATGCGTCTGTTTCCTTTCTGAAATTGAACTACAACTAATTGTACACTCGGTAAGAGCGCGAAACTGTACCTGCCAAATGTGAACAACATTGTGGTGACTTATTCTAGAGGCATCTGTAACTTCTGTGGAGCTAACTTATGCATTATCTGCAACAGCTACCAGAACATCTACTTCGTTTACTTCGCTTGTTGTAGGCTTGCTCTTTACCCTCTTTGTTTTATTCCAGTGCCCTTCTCATAAGGATTTTTTGCACATTCGCTGAATTGTCATTCTTGTTGGACACTATCTGTTGGCATGCGATAGCGCGTAGGACTCGATAACTCTCTTCGTGTCCTTAATATATATACATATTTGTAAGCTGCAGAACACCATATATATACGAGAAAATTATTAAAGACTTTTCCCGTCGAAATTATTGGCACAGGATAATTTAGCTGATCTTTCAACGAAGGGCATGTCGACATGTTTTTTATTTCTTTGAGTGATATTATACACAGTTATGGCTGTATTATTTTTGCACAAAACTTGGCCATTTCCAATGCATTTTCTATTCCCTGATGAAGTTCATCTTCTGTGCAGGAGGCAGGACACAGTCAGCAACGAAGCATATGACGAACAGTCTCGTCTTCTCGATAGTCACACTGAATATGATCTTTAACATAGTATCCTCCTCTTGCCAAAATCACCTTTGATATGCCAAATCCAGAGTTCCGTCTGTTCTTTTCCAGCCGGGGGGGGGGGGGGGGGGGGGGAATAGGTCGTAGCCCTCCACAGTCGCAACCTAGCTTTTATCAGCAGTGGTTTTAAGTGCCGTCGATGTTCTGAGGCAATTCCTCCTTGACTTCAGCCGTTGCGGGTGCGGTTCGTTTCGATACAGAGGATGCCTTCTCTCGTGTTCTACTTTCTTTCTTTCCTCATTTGCAGATATTTATCTTCGAGCAGGAGGTGGTGCTAACTCTGCAAGGTGATAAAGCCATTCGACTTAAGTGGACTTCGAGCAACTTGTTGTGACTCGGTAGGTATCATTGAGAGTGATATCCCCGTGTTTGACATGTGTTGAATTATACCAAACAGGACATGCATACTCTGCTTCTGAGTAGCGTAGTATCATTGCAGAAGTTCGTAGAATTTTAGTTTGACTACTCCACAGTTATCCGGCCAATTTCAGTAGAAGAGTGATGGTAACTATCGACTTGCAGTTCATGCAGAGCCTCTTGAAAGTAAGAGATCCATCAAATATCACTCCTATATATTTTGGGGTCTCACAGTGTTCCAGTTCGACACGTGACTATCATCATCATCATCATTTAAGACTGATTATGCCTTTCAGCGTTCAGTCTGGAGCATAGCCCCCCTTATAAAATTACTCCATGACCCCTTTTCAGTGCTAACATTGGTGCCTCTTCTGATGTTAAACCTATTACTTCAAAATCATTCTTAACCGAATCCAGGTACCTTCTCCTTGGTCTGCCCCGACTCCTCCTACCCTCTACTGCTGAACCCATGAGTCTCTTGGGTAACCTTGCTTCTCCCATGCGTGTAACATGACCCCACCATCTAAGCCTGTTCGCCCTGACTGCTACATCTATAGAGTTCATTCCCAGTTTTTCTTTGATTTCCTCATTGTGGACACCCTCCTGCCATTGTTCCCATCTACTAGTACCTGCAATCATCCTAGCTACTTTCATATCCGTAACCTCAATCTTGTTGATAAGGTAACCTGAATCCACCCAGCTTTCGCTCCCATACAACAAAGTTGGTCGAAAGATTGAACGGTGCACAGATAACTTAGTCTTGGTACTGACTTCCTTCTTGCAGAAGAGAGTAGATCGTAGCTGAGCGCTCACTGCATTAGCCTTACTACACCTCGCTTCCAGTTCTTTCACTATGTTGCCATCCTGTGAGAATATGCATCCTAAGTACTTGAAACCGTCCACCTGTTCTAACTTTGTTCCTCCTATTTGGCACTCAATCCGTTTATATTTCTTTCCCACTGACATTACTTTCGTTTTGGAGATGCTAATCTTCATACCATAGTCCTTACATTTCTGATCTAGCTCTGAAATATTACTCTGCAAACTTACGTGACTATACTATCTTTAATTTACGACTAGCTTCGCTGTTTTTGAAACAAGGAGCACACGCTTGTGTCTTTGAGGGATTTGGTTTAAGTTGGTTTTGCTATGGTGCCACGGGCCTACAGCCGTAATCCTCACGGCAGTTCGGATACGCGAATAAAACTGGTGACGCTCGCGCACTCCGGAGCAGTTACGCGGGAACTTCAAGTATAAACCCGGGCCGCCAAGAGGCGCACCGATAGCTACGGCCTAACGGTAGCTCTTCAGGCATCAGCATACAATCATACCTCCATCCGGTCACGAGTGAATAGTGGGGGTGACTACTGAATCCAACCCAGGGACCAATGACTGGACTCGCATTCGGGAGGACGACGGTTCAATCCCGCGTCCGGCCATCCTGATTTAGGTTTTCCGTGATTTCCCTAAATCGCTCCAGGCAAATGCCGGGATGGTTCCTTTGAAAGGGCACGGCCGATTTCCTTCCCCATCCTTCCCTAATCCGATGAGACCGATGACCTCGCTGTCTGGTCTCCTTCCCCAAAACAACCCAACCCAGGTACCAATGCTTACAGTCCATTACTTAAGCTCGCGTCGACGTGCTATCGGAGAAGACTGTGTTACGCCGAGAAGTTAGGCTTCGTAGTAGACAACAGTTCCTCGACTGCTAATTTTTTTCCGTTTTAGTTCCGGCTCCCGGGAGTTATTTGGAACTATACCTCAGAACTGGATTTAGTTGGAACCGCTGAAGAGGGGGTCTTAATTTCTTGTTATACCTACAGTAAGAACCAGTAGTTTTAAAGCTAATGGAGGAGCTGCTTCTAACATCTACGGGGGCTCTCCTCAGTTAGTAACAAAAAAGGATTCTTCATGTTTGTGTTGTAGTACTTGGGTAATGAAAACGGCCGACTAAGTGAGGAGTCTGGAAGCTGGTGCAGCCTTCACAGAAGCCGGCTGCCTTAATGGATAGGCACCGTCCAGAGTTGCCGAATCTGCGACCTAGCTGGGGCAGCTGGCAGTGGGAAGACGGGCGCCGGGACAATGCCGGCCGAGTGACGGATGCCGTGCAGCGCCCCGACTACGCCGGAGACACTCCCCCTGGGCCCCGGCCGCGCATTCCAGAGCAACATGTGCGGCCGGCGGGCAGATTTGGCGGGAAGCTGCGGCCCGGAAACAGGGCACACGGCGACGGCGGCCAGCCGCGGTGTCCCGGGCACCTAAGAGGCTGACATCGGCTGCCGGCTCGTGGCCGTTTAAGACTCGGCATCTGCTTACCGATTTCAGAAACGGCGAAATCCCAGTCTTGCAGTCCACTTATTCCATTCGGTAGGGCGAAAAACAGACCTACGAACACTCGTCTCAACCAGTTAGCAACAAGACATAAAATTTTCAGCCAATAAAGCGCTGAACTCAAGCGAATGGGCACGTAAAATGTCGCTTTAAAAACCAGGAGACAAACCGAAGCTTTCCGTCGACAATAGACGTCGAATGAAGGACGCGATGAGCAGAGGGTGCTTGGGCTGACTCCAGTTACACGTTTACAAAAACTAAACTAGAAATATTGGTTAAAAAATAGTCTTGGTTGCAATTTTACTTTTTTATTTTTCAACGAGGCGTTTCGCCTTATTTAGGCATCTTCAGGTTATCTTTTCTAGATGGCCGCGAGGGGCAGATCTTTGTGCGTCTCGCGTACATCTAGAAAAGATAACCTGAAGATGCCTAAATAAGGCGAAACGCGTCGTTGAAAAATAAAAAAGTAAAATTGCAACCGAGACTGTTTTTAACTAATACTGTTAAACACTAGTTTGCTGTATGCCACATACGGATTGGAAGAATTTATAAACTAGAAATATATGCCGAAACACGTAGGGAAAATGCGCATGACGACTCTTATTAGGAGGGACATCTTATTTGCTACCTGAGACTGGTAATCAGGACACATTGAAAGTAAGTCTAATATATAGAAATAAGGATCGAAGGTGTCTGCTTACTCACAAGTGTACATTCCGTTTAAAAAGTAGTTTAAACTTAATGTGAAAGTGTAAGTAAACACTATTAAAACAAACTGTTTTTCCCATTTTCAGTCGTAGTTATTTATACAGCTAACTTCATACTACGTATTTAAATGTTAAAATCTGTGTCATCTCCAATATATCCTCTGCTTTAGTGTTTGACTGATCGAGGCGGTTATGACCTTCAGTAAGAGCTCGAATACACGCGAAATAACATTGCTGGAGTGACACTCCTCACCAATCTTCAAGATTATTTAGCGACAAACAGCGCTTGTCAGTGAGTCTTATCCTTTCATTTCCTTTTGTCCTCTTGTCTTTATCTTTTTGCTCTTTTTGTAACGTATGCTGTACGCTTCTGTGACCAATGAAATTAGTACTCACGGAACTTGATGTGACACTGTGCGACTGTTGAAATACCCGTACGGCATGGTGAGGCTCTTTACTGGGCCAAGCCAGGCCGGGACCGTAACGCGGGTCCGGGGGCATCCCTGACGGAGGCAATTAAGCGACACGGTGTGCGACGCTGCGCGCCCACCAGAGAGCGTGGCCAATCAGGGCCCCAGGCGGTGCCCGTAATTGTGGGAGGGGGCAAGCTGGGGGATACGGGCAGCTGCCGCGCGGTAGGTGGGCAGACAATGTGGCGGTAGCGCGGGCTGCGTGCTAAACACAACACGGAGGAGGAGCGGCCTCTGGAAGAAAACGTAATACTCTGTGACGAAGGACGTTTGTTCCAGCGACGTCGGTTTAATGCGGAAATTATAGCTAACGATTTCTCCCCAGAACAACCCACCACCATACAACTCCTCAACATATATTTCGGATTATGGTGCTCCTCATGCACATACGCCGTTCTAGTATCTTAAAAGGCAAGTAAAACATTCTGTCCTTACGTTCAGATGTTGTCCAGTCTTAGGCGAGTGATGCTGAACGTAGAGCAATTCATCAACACAGAACTGATTTGCCTCGATCACCAGTTATAATTACCATCCCCGATTCTCTACAGAATCGGACCACCCTGTATAAAACTGCATTAAACGTCTGCTCACTTAACGAAAAAATGTTCAAATGTGTGTGAAATCTTGTGGGGCTTAACTGCTTAGGTCATCAGTCCCTAGGCTTACACAGTACTTAACCTAAATTATCCTAAGGACAAACACACACACCCATGCCCGAGGGAGGACTAGAACCTCCGTCGGGACCAGCCGCACAGTCCATGACTGCAGCGCCTTAGACTCACTTAACGAATGAGTTAATGTGTTATATATTTGATGTTAGGCACCTCCGGGAGAAAAGGTTTAGACAAGTTTTGAAATTGCTCTTAACGTCTGTTGGAAGCCACGAAGCACTTTCATTACGAAACACTGGGTGAATATAGCCTGGGTAATTTGCGCTACATTTTAAGCAAAATCTTGATATTCACATATCTCAGCGTTTATCACGTCGTATTTCCTGAGCTGTGTATCGTACAATGATGTAATTTTGCAGGTACTTTCAGTGGTATATGTGGATACTGTCTGCTAAACGTGCTGTGAATAGAGTCAGTACTAACAAGGGAAACTCCCCATCCCACCATCTCAGGTTTATTAGTAATATTGTTCAATGGACAGCGCGTCAAGAACTGAACAAACATCAAGCTTGAAAACAGGAAGAACGCGTGCTGAACTGTGATAAAGGAAGGAAAATAGAAACAGTGAACGATCCAAGCTCAAGATTGAGCGAATGTGAATAGCCATGACGCCGTGGTTACGTGGTCACGGTGTTGGACTGCGAAGGGAAGATCCACGTTCGAACTTCCCTCGCACCACATTCATTTATTTATTTATTTTCACAAAATTATGAACTGTCTGTCTGGTCACTGACGTGTCTACTCTCCGTATTCAAATTTGTGTCTGTGTCGTGGTGTCACGTCCGTGTGACGCAGGAACCTCCAGACGTACATACGATGTTATTTGTTCTACACAAGTACCACATGTTACGACTCTTACGTCCCATTTTGGAAGTTTTGACTCTTCAATTCCTTTGTTGTAACATAGTTCACATCCGTTTCTTTGTTGTTTTCATTTCTGTCAGAGCTGTATGCGGCATCTCGCCTGCTGTCGCTATTCATCACATTTACTTGCTACGGTAATATAGTCTTACCGCGTCACTCATATTCTATAACCAATGTATACTATGACAGTTGTCAAGACTACAGAAGGTGAACAGACACGTCAGTGGCCGGACGGTCAGTTCATAAATTGGTGAAACAAAATGGAACACTTTGGTGATCTGAACACGGATCTCCCGCTTTGCAGTCCAATATCGTGACTACACGACCACGACGCCTTGGTTCTTGCAGTTCGCTCGATGTTGCACATCTTGAGCTTGGACCGTTCACTGTTTCTGTTTTGCTTCTTTTGTCACAGTTCAGTATACTCTCTTCTTGTTTCCATGCTTCACCTGTGTTCAGTTTTTGACAATCTATCCACTAGGCCATTTTACCACTAAATCTGAGGTGGGTTAGCTGGGGGAGCTGGGGAGTTTCCCTTCTAAGAAGTAATAAATTGCAAAGTCATGTCATATGCTGAAGTTTTACTGCAAGAACAGCGAAAATGTAGTAGGCAATAAATTCTTTTACTTTCATCTCTTTCTGAGGACTCACCACGAGAAGATGTTTCGTAAAGGTTACAAACTACGTGTATGGTTTTTCGGAGGTACCTAAGTGATATAATTTTCAAATACTAGATGAATATAGTATGGATAATTTGCGCGCCGTGAGTTACGGTGCCTCAAGACATCAACATAGTTTGTAATTTATTACTTCTCTTAAGCCCTTAACACAAGAATACGCATCTTGATGAGTAGGTTACGGCAACATTTTAAATTTTTAAATTCGGTCAATGATTCGGCGAAATACTGAAAGTTAGGTTTTTGTTGCCCCTTGAAGCCATTAGGTAGGCAACCAGCAACTGTTATTGAGTTCCTGGTTCGGAGATGGTTGCTTAGTAATAGACTTACAATACACCACCAAGGCGAATAAAAATTTTACTGAGCAATTAACCCGCATACATCACAACTTGACCATTTCAAGCTTTATGCGAAAGACACAGATTTGTACAGACGTTCTTCGGCAACTGTACCTGTGCAGCGTTGATGAGGAAACTATGGGAAGGGCCAGTGACACTGGTTCGCCATATAATATGATTTCGTTAAATCCCCGTGTTCAAAACAGTTTTCGAAGCGCAGTATTGAGGCAAGATGCGAAGTTCTACAATTCGAAACTTTCGTTTGAAACGAAAAAAAATGTTAGATCATGAGGTGTCGCCATCACGGAGTTCATTAGAGCTTCGATTTAACAAGCAGGATCGGATGGATCCCTGTTGAAGAAAACATAGGCTAGAATGATTCACTGAGACCACAGCAGATATAATTTTGCGGATCCACCAGAATGGGAGTTGTTCTCCACCTACAAACACACGGTATACAGCGTGTTTATTCTCCCACTGTTTATGGGCTTTATGCAACCCGCAACGCCTTCAAATACCACGCACAAGATTTTCATATACTCTCACTCACTACATGCAAGCTATTAGTCCTACGGAAAAATGAGCAGAATCTTTTTGTAGGAAATTTAAAGTAATTAGCTTCGGAGTTCGCTAGAGGCCTTACTTTCCGAACTATTCAAGAAAAACCTACAAAAGTGACCTTCAAACGCATTTTCTTGAGTAGCTCGAAAACTGTGGCCTCCAGTGAAAAGGTATCCAAGAACAAAACTACATTAAATTTCGTACAAAAGGTCCAGTTCATTTTTTCTGTATGACTAATAATATGCACTGCTGACAGCTCGACACACATACACACATAGACTCTGCACACACCTTACTAATCGCAAAGTCACGATTTTAGCCACTTGAGCGTTATTTTCGAAAATAATAAAAGTCTCGCTCGTGTTTTTTGAAGGCGTTGTGGGTTGCATAAAACCCACAAGTAGGGTTAGCTGAATCAACCTGTATAGTGCATGGTGGAGGGTGCATCGTGCTAGTACTGCCGCTCTTCTTCGCTATTCCGTTCAGATGCTGAGAGAAGTAAAAATGGCTCTGTATGTGTATTGACGTGCACTATGATGATCCTCGATGCGAGATAACGGCGGTGCCTGCATAATGGTCGAACAATCTTCTTTGAATACAGATTCTGTAAAATTTCCTAGCAGGGTTTCGTGAGGAATGCATTGCTTTTCCCCCGAAAGGTTTAGTTCTCTGAGCACTTCAGTTGCCCTTTCTTATCGGCTAAACCTACCTGTTACGATCCTAACACGTCGTCTCTGAATTAGTTCGATGTCTGTGGTCACTCATGTTTAATAAAGACTCCGAACGCAGCAACAATATTCCTTTGGCTTAACAACTGCAGTTTTTCTCACTCTCTGGATTCCGATTTCTTCTTTTACTTTGACTGCAAGGGGCAGAGTTGAGCCTAGCGGCATATGAGTGAGTTTTTTTCATTACTCTGGAAGGGGGGAGGGTGAGGAGGGGGGGGAGGAGGTACCATTACCTTGAGAAAGTGAAATGACGTAACCTTTTCTAGGCATCCGCAAGAAATTTCCACGGAGGGCAGTCTGGAACGCGAGAGTCGTTGTTGCAGCTGTCCCGTGAGCTGGTGGTGGACTCCCATGGACGCACGGCTAGGCCGGCCTGGAGCAACGCTGGCCCGCTTGTCCGTGGCTACTATAATTACTCGGCGAGATCTCGCATTCCGAGCATGAGGGCCTGCATCTCGCGCTCATAACTCAGCGGCGCAGGCGAGGATCTATTTGCGTGTCCGGGCAGGCCGAAGGGAAATAATCACCCGCCGAGAGATGATACAGAGAATTAATGCGCCACCCGCCGCCACCGGCTGCGTCGGGGGTATTATTAATGAAGGCGGGGGGGGGGGGGGGGCGGGTGGAGGAGGAGGGGAGGAGGGGGAAGAAAAGGGTGTGGGAGTCCGGTCTGTGCGTGCTGCCCTGCCCTCACTGCACACTGCGACGAATTACGCCGCGCTGCCGGTCCCGTTAGAGATTCCAGGGCGTTCTCCGCTGAGTGAACCATCCGAGCTCCCGACGCTTTACAACAGCGTCACGACCGCTCGATGCGACGGCGGCTCATTAATTCTCCTCTGTCGCACGACTAACTCCAAGGCAATTAGGTACCCCCCTCTTTCTCTGTCGTTTCCTGCCCCCTCCCCCCCCTTCCGCCCTCTCTCTCTCTCTCTCTCTGTCTCTACCCTAACGTTTCTCCTGTCGAAAGGGGTGCGCCGTTTTCATGATTTGGAGAATTTATTTTATTTTACCTTTGTGGTTGGATCAGTACTGCAGTCGTCACTGAACGTAAAGAAGAAGTCCTGTGCGCCTTCTGTGTCTGAATATAGAAGACAATTAGGCACCACCTAGCCAAATTTAGATTGGTGTCATGAGTGGCAGATCACCTTACGTGCCAATGAACGACAAGGAGCTCTTTGGTTCAATATATGTAATTGCAAGCTTCTGTTCTTCGGTAGGATACTAAACAACTACGATTCTCGTACGAAATACTGCCTACCAAACATTTTTACGACATTATCTTGGAGTACTGTACAATTTTATACTTGCCTGTCCTTAAGGAGCACATGGAGCGTATACCGAAAGGGTACTGCAGATAGTCACTAGAGTGCTTGACTACTGGGAGACAGCAGTATAAATACCGTAGGCCTATAATCCAAAATGGTAGACACTTGAGGAAAAAGAAAGCCTGTACCTCGCTTAAATTTACTTTGAAAATGACGTATTTTCGGAGTAAAATCTACGAATGCTTATAATTTCTCTTGTTGTAAATCTCACAAGACATAATAATCCTAACACCAGGAACTGAAAGTATGTTTATAAGACATCGTTTCCACGCTCCATCTGTGAGTAGAACAATGGGAAATGATAACACTTCGCACAATGTAAAATTACTCTTTACCAGTTACTTTACCGTTATCTACAGAGTATAGTTTTGATGAGTGAAATCAGGTACATGACTTGTGAAAAACTTGCTATGTATGCCTGCTTTTATTCTAGCCAACATATTCTATCACGTTGGTTACATATATGACACTAAGTTGTGCTAGAATGCGTACATCACTTTTAGGATGGGTTGTAAGTAGGCTGTTTAGCTTCTTGTGTTGGTAACGCCACGTAGCGCTCTGTACGAAAATAACTATGGCGTTACCAACATAAAAACCTAAACAGCCTACTTACAGGGTGAAACTTGATTGAGCATCAACGGAGTACACATAAAAATCATGTGGAACCTATTCTCAGTAGCTTGTCTGGGATACTCGTTAAGCTACCGTGGAGGAAGAAATGAAAGGCATTAAGACGGGTGCGACAAGTGCAGTAGTGATTGTGTGTGTTTCACACATTCACTACAGACTAAATCTCACTTTCGGAGGTATAAGGTCAATGGTTGTGATATGCTATGTAGTACGCTACGAAAATTGAAGAAAAGTTATTATTTTAAATGTTTAACACAAAGCCCGCTATTTATTTCCTGGCTCAATTGTTTCGAGCTTTATCCATTTTCACAAGCCACGTATTTTGTATATAGGATATATTTGGTGTGGACAGTTCTGTTTATGTCATCACACTCAAATCTGTCCTCATTATCCAGCATGATGTGCTCTTTATAAAAAGTCAGCGTGTCACACAGTGTAGTCCAATGACAACAAATTCTCCACTGTTCATAAAATATCCTTGTCGCATGTGTCACATCATGCTGGACAATGGATGTCTGAGATACATATGTCATGACATAAACAGAACTGTCCACAACGAATATAATCTATACACAAAATAAGTAGCTCGCGAAAATGGGCAAAGCCTGAAACTAGTCAGCGCGGAAACAAACAGCAGCTTTGGCATTAAACGATTAAAAAATGTATTTTCTTCAATATTCGAGACCTGCGAGAAGCGCCGACTGAAAACTTTTATATGCTACGAAATGTTTTCGTATTCTGTAGTACTGATAATGCAATAAAAACAGCAAAGAAATGCCTGACGATACTTTCAGTCCACTGAACTTAGCTGTCAATATCACAGAATTACAATCACGGACATTCCACAGACAGATTCTTTAAAAATTGCCATATTGTCAAACGGAAGTTTAAGGCGTTAATATAATAATTTATTACGTCCAAGATCGTTTAAAAATTAAGATGTTCACATTACCGGTTTCAGCACTTGTTTGCCATCTCCAGATGTGATTACTTCACTAACAGCTGTCACATATCTTGAGCAACAGTTAGTGAATTAGTCACATTTGAAGATAACAATCAAGTTCCGAAACTCATAACGTGAAAATTGCAGTTTTTAAGGGATCTTGGACCAAGGAAATTTTATATTACCACAAACAGCTGTCCTTGACACACATTACAGATCTTTCTCAGACTGGTTTTATAGAAATCTATAGTTGACATCCATCCAGGAGAAGGTCAACTAAGCACACATTCCGCTGCTACATCAAATACTTTATTGTGGAAAAAACGCTTAAATTGTGACTGGATTTTTCTTTGCTCTTTGTTCCTTCCTTTTTTATATCAGCGCCAGTCTGGTGAAATATCGGATTATTAACTTTGTACTAGCATCGCTTTAGGAAATTTTCAAGTTTCCTACTCGTCATCTTGTGGTGTAGTGACAGGATGTAGTAGAAACACTTATCTTAGACAGTGCATCTCCGTTCCCGACGGAGCATTAAGCAAGCCAAACACATGTCTTCAGAGATGGTGGTTGATGGATATGGGTCGTGATGATGAAGGAGCTGGTGGTGAGCTGTCCGGTCGATGACTAAGTGACAACACAAATTATCCGCCCTATGCGTCGCTGTATTAAAGACGAGGTCTTACAGTTTCCCAAGCACACCCATGCCCGAGGTCACTAACGCTCATTTGTGTCATATCACTGATTTAGGTTTTCCGTGATTTCCCTAAATCGCTTCAGCAAATTCCGGAAGGGTTTCTTTGAGAGAGCACGGCCGACTTCCTTCACCATCCTTCCCTAATTCTATGGGACCGATGACCTCGCTGTTTGGCCCCCCCCCCACCCTTCCCCCAGAACAAACAACCAATCTTAACAGCCGACTGCACTAAATTCAGAAGTCTTGATGACGAGGCGTCAATGTGCAAGAGCAAGGAAAGGGTTTCCAGCGGATCGCTAACCAACCACTATGGTCCTCTAGCCAATAACTCCGGTGGACGTGCTATATCCTGAGACAAAGCAGTGCATCAACACGACAGTCTGAGAAGTTTCCATCAGTGGTATTAGCCGCGGATGCCTGCCTTCGAAAACTATCACGGGTCCACTGTGGAAGTTGGGAAAACGGGAGGGAGGTTCCGACAGTGCCAGGAGCTGCTCTGGAACAAGTCTGTTGTCCGAGACCCAAAGTGAAACTCAGCTTCGGCGTCCACGGCCCAGCAGCGCCGGGAAGTCGTTGCACTACTCGCGAGTGTGCGTGGCCCTCTCCCCCAGCCCAATAAGCCGAGAGGAGGCTGCGCGGCTGTTGACGCCGGCACGGAATATCGTCCGTTGGGCGGCCACGTGGGCCTCCGAGGAACACGTGTTGAGCTAGGCCCGGCCCTGTTTACGCGGCGCGCTTTGTTTACGTTACCACCCAAGCAAGCACCCCGCCGCGCCGCGCCGCGCGTTGCCGCTGGTAAAAGGCTGCTCTCCTCCGCTTTCCTTTCCGGTCAGCGGCGCTGCGGGCGTGCGTGTGTGACAGCTCCGTCACGCGGCTCCAGTTACGGTACAAACGCTCCCTGTGAGATCTTTGTCGCAGTCACGGCGTATGGGCGCTCGGAGGAAATGTATTTCCGAGAAAATACAACAGTGCAAATACACCAATCGACGCACTGTAAGGATTCGCCTGTAACGCTAAAGCTCCTCCACTCTGGTGGATAGTGATAGTCACTGTGCCGAGCGGCTGTAGGCGCTTGAGTCCGGAACCACGCTTCTGCTATGGTCGCAGTTTCGAATCCTGCCTCGGGCATGGATGTGTGTGATGTCCTTAGGTTAGTTAGGTTTAAGTAGTTCTAAGTTCTAGGGGACTGATGGCCTCAGAAGTTAAGTTCCATAGTGCTCAGAGCCATTTGATTTGAACCAAAACACAATTTGTTCTTGAAGCAATAATACATAAACAAAAATAAATTCTGCTTCAATGTATAAACAACAGTATGAACTTAAAGATATGGAGAAACAATGAATTATTCAAGAAAAATAAGTTCTGCTTCAATGTATAAACAACAGTATGAATTTAAATATATGGACAAACAATGAATTCTTCAAGAAAAATAAGTTCTGCTTATTATTATAGCTACCTGTAGTTATTAAAATAGAATTAGCTCGATTTGTATATAACCCACTAGTGGTAGGAGCTGGACGGTCGTTTATTTGAACAGGGGGGTTGAATTTTCGCAAAATTTTCCATTGGTGGTATCAAACCGAATCATCCTCATTCGGCCACCTCCGGGTTTTTCCATTTCTGACCATAGTGGACAGACGAATGTCGTTGGCGTCGGTTTCGACAATGTCCCAAGGGTACTTATGGGGATTGTAGTTCATCATAACAAGCTAATTTAAATGCATTCAGGGGATCAGGAGGCTCTTGAGACTGTGGGCATTCCCTGTTGGTTTTGTTCGATGCGCCCCGTTGTTACAGCTATGCCAACTGACCCTGTACCTAAAGATGCCAACTAGCCCCAAAGGGCTATCGAAAACAAAATGGAAACCAGACAGTTCCATACAAGGCATGCAGCCACTGTTAACTACTGCTTCGTAAGGAGCGCCCCAATTTGAGCTACGGCCGCAGAGGATTCTGAGCACCCATAAACGCCTTCGAGCGACGTGTTCATCAGATTAAAGGAAGAATTATAGTCAAAAAGTTTACTTATCAGCCAGACAAACGATGACTTTCCAAGCAGACTGAAGTTACGGCGGGTGCTACCTCTTTACCTACACTCCCAACTAGCACGATGACAGCTCTACGGTCGCAGGAAATGAAAGCTATGTACCAATTGGCCCCTTATACCAATTAATCCGGACTCGCCGACTCCACACACGCTGGCAGGTCCCCTTAAACGTCAGCGATGCCGTGTAAGGCAGTGAACGGGACAGGGCAGAGCAGAGCAGCAGGTGAGCTTCGGGAAGCCTCGGGAACGGCTGCGGCGTGTCCCACGCTGCTACCAGAAGCCGCCGCTAAAAAAGCTGGTCCGGGAGCGGGCGCGGCCAGCGCGCCAGATAAGCGCAGATACTGCGGCTCCGGCCATCTGCCGCTGCCGCGTTGCCTGCGTCTGCGGCGGGCTCCGGCAGTGGCGGGGCGTGGGAGTCTGGCTGTGGCGGGCCGCGCCGCCGCCCACCTGGCCGGCCCCAACCGGCGTCTCTCCTCCTGAAGCTGGAGGTCTGGCCGAGCAGTCAGTCCACCGTCAGGCCCAGAGGAGCACGCCTTGCTGACCGTCCGCCGTGTCGATCTCTGAGGCGCCATTTGGGCTGCGGTATGGATGCCCTGGGGTTAGCACACCACCCTCCCAGCAGCCATCAGCTTCCCGAACTTTCAGAGCTGCCAGTTGTCATCCAATTGGCTCCTCAGTTGCCGTCGGGAAGCTGAGTGTACTGTAATACCTCAAGCTGAATTCAACACGGTGATAGCTCAGCTGTGGGCTTTGCACCTTGTCGGAATTTGCCACTTTACGAATGACGCACCAATCAGTGGGTTGGAAGAATGTAAAAAAATTACGTTTTAGCTGGATCATAGCTCGATATGAAATGAGTACATTGCACACGAAGTACTTAGTTTGCAAGCACTTCTGAAAAAGGCAAAGTAACGGACAGAAATGTAATACATTCCGCCGAAATAGAAAAGCGAAACGTCAGAAAATACAGGTTCCTCAAAAGAACAAACAACGTACCATTTTCACCGTAATAGTAAGGATTACCTACTGCACTGCTGCTGCGTCTCTCTTCACGTGCAGAATCTAAGCTTCAGTGGTAATCTTCACATACCACATTTTTATTTGCTTGACGAAGCCAAAATGGCTAATAATTTTGAGTGCACCATCACATGTAATAATAGCGCGACATCTATAATGCAACACGGTTCTACTCAGGTATGTGTTACGTATCCAGCTATTTATGGTGTTTTACAGCTTTACGTTTGTATACACCGTTTGTAAATTAGGCCAACTCTATGTGCTTATATTTTTTCAGGACTGAAGATTCTTATTACCTGACTACATATCAACATCGTGATCCAAGATCGGAATTCTAATAAAGCAAGGACTTATTTACCAGTGAATAGTGTGTAAACCTATGTTCAGGTGGCAGCGTACAGGTTCCATGAACATTACGTTTTTCGCCTTATGTATTTCGAACGGCCGGCCGCGGTGGCCGAGCAGTTCTAGGCGCTTCAGTCCGGAACCACGCTGCTGCTAGGGGCGCAGGTTCGAATCCTGCCTCGGGCATGGATGTGCGTGATGTCCTTAGGTTAGTTAGTTTTAAGTAGTTCTAAGTTCTAGGGGACTGATGACCACAGCAGTTAAGTCGCATAGTGCTTAAAGCCATTTGAACCATTTTTTTCTAGTACAGAATTTTATGTACTCACCTCAGTGCTTAGAGCCATTTGAATTTTTATTTCGAACAAATAAAGCTGTGTAGTAGTGCATGGAGTCATATGTTAACTTTATTGAAAGCTTATACTACCTTACATGCAGAAACAAAGTGCTGCTCGTAATACACTACTGGAAAGGAGTTAGTACATCCTTTTAGAGGCTTCCATTTCACTCGAGGTTTATTGTTGCCGCAGTGCATGTGAAGAACACGACGTGATTACATTCACAGATCAACAACACAAGTGGTTTTGAGGTACCAGGCATCGACCCGTGCTGAAGTACCAATATTAATACGTGATGTAGCTTTCACGGGCGGCAGAGCGTGCGCTGCCTCTGGTATCCAGTCGACCATACAGAAGGCAATTACTGTCCAGGGATACGTTAGGCCACGCCTACTTGACCTCTTCAGATAGTTCTGTATAAGTTGTTGGTTGACGAGTCGCACGAATCTGTCGTCCCATCGTATCTCACATGTGTTCGATTGGAGACAAGTTCTGAGATCGTGCTCGCCACGGAAGTTGCTGCACGTCTTGCAGGGCACGTTGAGTTTCACGTCCAGTGTGTGGGCGAGCGTTATCTTGTCGGAACGACACGTTATCTTCCTGTCGCAAGGGCCGCAAAAGAACAGGTCTGCCAACATTCTGGACGCACCGAGTGCCGATCAGCGTCCTCTCCAGAAACACCTAAGCTGAACGAGAGCTGTAAGGTATCGCACCCCGGACCATAAGGCCTGGGAGGGGGTCAGTCTGTCTCGGACGGCTGCACTCTACGTGGCAGCGCTCACCAGGTTTACGTAGTACACGCGAGCGACCATCACCTGCTGGAGACCACAACGTGCCGTCCCATCTTCCAAGTGGTCCTCCGACGGTACGTGTCGAGCCGCGCACGTCGATGCTGTGGCGTCAGTGGAAGACGGGATAGTGCTGTGGCTGCCCGCAGTACCACTCATAGTAACCGGTTCGCTACAGTTCGTGTTGACACGTCTGCACTCACAAGCTCTCTTACCTGTGCTGTGGTAGCTGTACGATCTGCCACTGCTGTCCTTACAATACGACGATCCTGGTGGGTGTCTGTGCTGCGTGGGTGTCCGGAATCTCTTCTAGGTGTGTGAGCACCGATACCGACATCGTTGCGCAGAGCTGATGCAGTACATCCAACTTACGTGGCAGTTCTCCGAAAGGACCATCCCTCCACTCGGAAGGCCACAATTTGACACCATTCCAACTCGGTCAGTTGGCTGTACGAAGCACGAGCGCGTCCCTGTGGCACGGTTGCCTGCTTGCTTCACTAGTTTGCACCGCACCGAGCCTTATGGCTGTGAGATTGCCTATTAAATGGTAGACACAGATGGCGCGGTGGTAGGTAAGGAACTACGCTACCTGCTGGCGGACGATGCTCAAACCATTACCAGTACATCTACTATGCCCATTTAGTATATGGCTTCATCGGATCAAAATCGACGTCTTCTTTCAAGGTGTACTAACTATTTTTCCGACAGTGTGCAATACAAACCTATGCTTGACTGTGCGTGGGTTGGTTGACTCTGCACATCATGTTCATGTGGTGCTTTCGTATGAGGAAGGGGTGCTGTCTGGTGCAGGTGCGGTAAGCCGCCGCAGCTGAGAAGGAGAGTGAGCAACTCGTGTGGGAGTGGTGGTGGTTGTGGTGGTGGTGGTGGGACGGACAGCACTCTGTGTGGATGGGACCGGGTGGCTGGCTGCTTGGGTGTAAGACTGCTCGTAAAGCGCGCCGCCGCGGCAGAGTACCCGCCGCGTACACCCAGCAGGCAGCAACACGTGCTCGCCGGCCGTTCTGGCCGAGCGGATCTAGGCGCTTCAGTCTCGAACCGCGCGACGGCTACGGTCGCAGGTTCGAATCCTGCCTCGGGCATGGATGTTTGTGATGTCCTTAGGTTAGTTAGGTTTAAGTAGTTTTGAGTTCTAAGGGACTGATGACCTCAGAAGTTAAGTCCCATAGTGCTCAGAACCATTTGAAGCATTTGAACACGTGCTCCAGTCGCGTTCCGCCGCCCCAAGCATCGCAATTTGGCGGCAGAAGACTCGCTCGCCCAGGCACTCCAGAGTTTCACTCACTGTGCGTTTGGCTCTGACACCAGAGTTTCACTTGGCCTTTCTTTAGAGGACGCTTTGACAGAGCAGTTACAAGCTCGGATCGCATCAAAGGCAAATCGCTGTACTACCCAGCGAAAACTTGGAAGGCGTTACAGTAATCTTAGTCACCGTTAATCCAAGCACGTTAAGTACTATGGAAGAAGCTTCTCTGCTCATCTAAGAAGAATTTACTTTATCGTCAGACATTTCAGTCATGCCAGACCAGAAATACTTTTCTCCACAAAATCTTGAAGAAAAAGCCATTTCGTCAGGTATGGGAACAGTTGATACTCACTGAATGGGAAATAAGGGCTACTGGAAGGTTATTCTGATATTTCTTTCCAGTATTTTCTGCATAATGCAGTCGTCAGAATCGATTATGGACTGTGATGGGCTTGTATCTGTTTCACAACAAGATTCGCAGGAGAGCTTCTGTAAAGTTTGGAAGGTAGGAGACGAGGTACTGGCAGAGGTAAAGCTGTGACAACGGGGAATGAGTCGTGCTTGGGTAGCTCAGATGGCAGAGCACTTGCCCGCGAAAGGCAAAGGTCCCGAGTTGGAGTCTCGGTCCGGCACACAGTTTTAATCTGCCAGGAAGTTTCATATCAGGGCACACTCTGCTGCAGAGTGAAAATCTCATTCTGGAAAGATTAATGTCAGTTTCTGAGTGCATTAAGAATGGCCGCAACATCTCATAAAGCATTTATGAAGTTTGCTGCTTTAGAACACAGTTCTTATTGGAACTGTCAATTTTTTCCGTGCAAGCTGCAGTTTCATAAACAGCCGCATTACGCTCATTTGCACTGGGGGATCGATCTATGACAGCAGCTCATACCCTGATGAAATTATTTTCTCAGGAAATCCAAAGACAGTATGAGGTACTGAGGCTATTCGCACACGGTATTTTAGTGGGGCAGGCGCTAATCACCATTATAGATCGTCGCTTTGACTAGCCAGTCGATCATTATTTTTGAGACGTTACTTATATTTCTGTTTTATCACCCAGAAAATAGGTGTCCTTTCTGTCTTACTCAGAATACTTTTAAAAAATGCTAATAGGAACATAATATTTTCTAAGTTTATAGCCAACAAAAGAATGGTTCTGTTGACGTGTATACAATATTTTTTGTTGTTTTTCGTGTTTTTTCGCACGGAGCAACTGCAGCGTAACCTTTTATGACTAGTAATCTAAGGCATAGCTCGATTAATTGATTGATTATGATCTTAGGGTGTTAAACTGCTGGGGCATAGGTGCCCTGATATAAATCGGTCAACCATATCTCTGTCTGATGACTGGGTAGCAAATGTAGAGATTAGGAGTTTTACTTGTTGCGCAAATAATCCCAATTTAAAATAAAGAATTTGGTGCTTGTGTTGTACACTAGTGAGGAGGGAGGCTGCGGCTGACGGACTCGGCTCCCCTCCCTGCCTCATCGCCGGAGGCAGAGAGCCTCGTGTCTGACCGCTCGCTCTGCCTCTGTGGCTCCAGCAGCCATTCCGCGGCTGGAGCAAAAAACCGAGGTCCGCGGCCACCCCTCGCAGTGGCCGGTAATGGAGTTCTTGCACGCCACTGTGCGCGGAGCCACTTAGCGCCCCACAAACGGTCAGAGCGAATCAAATGATAGGCCTGAGGAAGAGCGTAATAAACTGGCGCTCCGCTCGGCCACTCGGGTTCCCTCCATTTGTTGAAATCTCTTCTTATATCTGAGAACCGTCGGAAGCGTTCTGGGAGGAACGCATGGCGTTAGCCGCGACCCTAATTGACTTCTGACTAACTGGTTTACACTGAGAAGGCTCCCCAAAAAAACGGGAAATATTACGATTCGCACTTGCAAAAGGGCTTCTATCCGTAGAAGGAGCACGTGGTTAGAGACTCCATTGCAGAAACGTGGAAGAAAAATAAAAAGTAGTGAAAGATGGCTTTCAGTCTCTGATGACCGCTGTCATTGGAAACTAATCGCTATTTGATAAAATTTAAGATGATGGATTGTCCTTTTACGTCTCGCCAACGTCTACCTCAGTTGGAGAGTGATGGATGGAGGAAGCAGCGGTGATTTTTTCAAGGAGCCGTTTCAGAATTTGTCTGGAGAAACTGAGGAGCTACTATGAAGAAAAAACTGGACAAGTGCGAGGAGGACTTCTGCTTTGAGGGTTCCGGACAACTTATGTATAAATATAACAGTTATGTACAAATTTAATAACCATATTAATAATAATATCGTAATAATAATAATACTTTCCTTTGGCCCTACGGCCTAGACGCCACTTCGGCGACTTGCGTATCCCTAACCTATACCAGTTGTCCAACTGGGGAAGCAGACATACAGCTTAAAGTGGAATCCGAATCACGCTTCTGGCGACTCCTGACATTGTTGAGTAGAGATAGCTACACTAAAACGAAGACTGAAAAATTCGTGGAGCGACTGCGATTCAATCCTGCGACCTCTGTTTCCAGGCACGCGCTTTACCACTAGACTTCCAGGACCGACATGTATGTGCATTGTTCATCTATAGGACTAGATATGTGAGTATGCGAGTATCAATTTGTGTGGCATAAATCGTCGTATTTTTGGTTACACGGACTTACGGCTTAAATTTTTCACACGGCCAATGCACCTTAGATCTTTGTATGTGACATACATTTTAATTTGGTACCTCTACTCTCTCCTGAGAAAAAGGGGCCAGGCAGACTGAAAGTGAACCCGTAGCGGCTCCGCTTCTAGCGATTGAAGTAAGGAATGCTAATGCTTAATAAAGACTGAAGTGTCAGTTGTAGAATCTGTATGGATTCATGTACTTTTCTGGTGTTGTGTAGAAGGTGGAAGAATCTAATACTTTGCTGCTGGTAAAAATGTAATTTGCTGGAAAATCTGTTGTAGTAATCAACGTGTAAACAACAAGAGTGGAGCGGTATTCATGTGCTCTCAGTGCAGTGACGAGCTAGCTGTGTAAAGATTAATACTGCTGCATATTTACAGGCAGGCTAAATATATAAAACTGGCCCGGAAAATACACTCCTGGAAATTGAAATAAGAACACCGTGAATTCATTGTCCCAGGAAGGGGAAACTTTATTGACACATTCCTGGGGTCAGATACATCACATGATCACACTGACAGAACCACAGGCACATAGACACAGGCAACAGAGCATGCACAATGTCGGCACTAGTACAGTGTATATCCACCTTTCGCAGCAATGCAGGCTGCTATTCTCCCATGGAGACGATCGTAGAGATGCTGGATGTAGTCCTGTGGAACGGCTTGCCATGCCATTTCCACCTGGCGCCTCAGTTGGACCAGCGTTCGTGCTGGACGTGCAGACCGCGTGAGACGACGCTTCATCCAGTCCCAAACATGCTCAATGGGGGACAGATCCGGAGATCTTGCTGGCCAGGGTAGTTGACTTACACCTTCTAGAGCACGTTGGGTGGCACGGGATACATGTGGACGTGCATTGTCCTGTTGAAACAGCAAGTTCCCTTGCCGGCCTAGGAATGGTAGAACGATGGGTTCGATGACGGTTTGGATGTACCGTGCACTATTCAGTGTCCCCTCGACGATCACCAGTGGTGTACGGCCAGTGTAGGAGATCGCTCCCCACACCATGATGCTGGGTGTTGGCCCTGTGTGCCTCGGTCGTATGCAGTCCTGATTGTGGCGCTCACCTGCACGGCGCCAAACACGCATACGACCATCATTGGCACCAAGGCAGAAGCGACTCTCATCGCTGAAGACGACACGTCTCCATTCGTCCCTCCATTCACACCTGTCGCGACACCACTGGAGGCGGGCTGCACGATGTTGGGGCGTGAGCGGAAGACGGCCTAACGGTGTGCGGGACCGTAGCCCAGCTTCATGGAGACGGTTGCGAATGGTCCTCGCCGATACCCCAGGAGCAACAGTGTCCCTAATTTGCTGGGAAGTGGCGGTGCGGTCCCCTACGGCACTGCGTAGGATCCTACGGTCTTGGCGTGCATCCGTGCGTCGCTGCGGTCCGGTCCCAGGTCGACGGGCACGTGCACCTTCCGCCGACCACTGGCGACAACATCGGTGTACTGTGGAGACCTCAGGCCCCACGTGTTGAGCAATTCGGCGGTACGTCCACCCGGCCTCCCGCATGCCCACTATACGCCCTCGCTCAAAGTCCGTCAACTGCACATACGGTTAACGTCCACGCTGTCGCGGCATGCTACCAGTGTTAAAGACTGCGATGGAGCCCCGTATTGCCACGGCAAACTGGCTGACACTGACGGCGGCGGTGCACAAATACTGCGCAGCTAGCGCCATTCGACGGCCAACACCGCGGTTCCTGGTGTGTCCGCTGTGCCGTGCGTGTGATCATTGCTTGTACAGCCCTCTCGCAGTGTCCGGAGCAAGTATGGTGGGTCTGACACACCGGTGTCAATGTGTTCTTTTTTCCATTTCCAGGAGTGTATTTCATGCATCTTAGGGTAGACAATCCAACATACACGTGGGAGAGAAGCAGCACATTTGTGTGCATGTGCTACAGATGATGCACATTCGGTTGCAGAGCTTAAGGTGTATGAAATTTGTTCTGGATCGGTTTTACATGCCGGATGTAACGCCTATAAGTACAGATGTCTTTATATGTGGTACCTTAACATGTAACCACATGAGCGTGGTGGTTGCTTTTTCTCTGCATTGAACAGTCTTCCCAGAAACACGTCACAAACTTCAGGATCTGATGTTTTCAAATGGCTCTGAGCACTATGGGACTTAACATCTGAGGTCATCAGTCCCCTAGAACTTAGAATTACTTAAACCTGAAACTTACTTAAACCTAACTAACCTAAGGGCATGACACACATTCATGCCCGAGCCAGGATTTGAACCTGCGACCGTAGCGGTCGCGCGGTTCCAGACTGAAGCGCCTAGAACTGCTCGGCCACACAGGCTGGCGATCTGATGTTTTCTCCACAGTCGTACTGGCCCACTAAGTGGACGACGCCTGTCAATATAGACTGTCCGTTTTGCATCCACGCGTCCACATTTCAATACATGATCTGCTGCACAGGAGGGGGGGAATAAGCATTAATGACTTGGCCTTGGCCGGCCGAAGTGGCCGTGCGGTTAAAGGCGCTGCAGTCTGGAACCGCAAGACCGCTACGGTCGCAGGTTCGAATCCTGCCTCGGGCATGGATGTTTGTGATGTCCTTAGGTTAGTTAGGTTTAACTAGTTCTAAGTTCTAGGGGACTAATGACCTCAGCCGTTGAGTCCCATAGTGCTCAGAGCCATTTGAACCATTTTTGAACTTGGCCTTGCCACGTGTACTTGGAGGTACTAACCAATCTAGAAACGTTCGATTTGTAATCGCTGTAATTATTAGTCTGCAAATGATGGAAATGCCGATGTAATGTTGTTTAGCACACAGTCGCCAGTCACCAAGAGAAATATCTGCGCTTACACCCATTAACACTGTATTTACCTCACCCTGTAGAACTCCCCACACAATAGCATGTCCTACGCATGGCTTATCTGAAACACTTGTTGTGTCCTATACTTGTAAATCGATTTTTACCCAACTGATTGGAGAGTTTATTCTTCTGTGGTGACAATAAGCACCCCCCCTCCGACCATTTGCGTCACATATTATCCGTGAGTGCCTAGTTACGCAGTCACTCCAACCGAATAGCAAAGTGAAAAGTAATGGCTGACTCCAACACCAGACACCGGGACTTAAGTCGCTATTCCATATAAGGTTATCCTGTTTTCTACTGTCTTCAGTGTAAATTTGGACGAATAGCTGTGTAGCAAGCTGTATATCAAATACCACTCTCGTAATGAGTTTGCGTCGTATATGGAAGTGGAGAAGTAATCGCCTGTTAGGCGTCGAGCGTGGAGCAGTGTGTGTGGCTTGCTGGCGGACTGTGGGCAGCTGCGTGAACCTAAGCTGTGGCCGTCGCCCGCGTGTCGCAGGCGTGTAGAGCCGCGTCGCGCTGTACGCACGTAGCGCCGGTGAGATCCGAGAGAGATAGCGGCTTTGGAAATCCGGCTCCGTGGCCGACGGCACAAAGGAGGCGCCCCGCCAAGTATGGGCACGGAATTAAACTGGAGAGTGCGGCCGCCTCGCGCCGCGCGTGTACTTGAGGTGTCAACGCCGGGCGCCGGACGCGCTGCAGGGACGGCGACATCTGTCACCTCGGCCTGGATTCCGAAGCGACTGTAATCTGATACGTTCACTTTCTTCAGAGCCCGTGTTAACGCCGGTGAGCGGAGAACAAGGAAGCAGCCGATATAAACTTCTGTCCGGGTCACATCTTTTCTTACCAATTGAAAGAGCGCAGAAGATACCACCACCTGAAATTTGTAGTTCTATTACGAGCTGATGCTTTCTGCTCAGTCGTACTGCACCACGCCTATGAATCTAAACTAACCGTTTTGCGTCCGTGTGTCCACACCTCAACACCTGACCTGCTGCTCACGGGAGAATAAACATTAATGGCTCACGCTTGCCACATGTACTTGGAGGTACAAACGAACCTAAAAACCAATGACCTGTAATGGCTATAACTATTAGTCTGCAAGTATAATGTTGTTTAGTACCCCGTCTTCAATCACCAATAGAAATATCCTCACTGATACCTGTTACACCCTGTATATTAAATTGTTTACCTCAGTGGATGGACGGTTAAATACTTCTACGACCGAACTGTGCCGTACTAAGGATGAATGAAGGACAGCGAAGGTCGTCGTTTTTAGAATAAATTTCCGCTCTCCAGCGGAGCGTGTTGTGATTTGAAACTTGCTGCTTTGCGCTGTCGCTAAGCCATGTTTCCGCAGTATCCTTCCTTTTAGGAGCGGGTGTGCTGCAGAATATCTGTGAAGTTTCGAAGGTACCAGACGAGGTACTTGCGGATGTGAGGCCGAGTCGCAGATTTTCTTCGCTCGCGTATTTGGTGTTCGTGTTTCTTATCATTTCATCTCATAATTAAAACGTGCAGCTGAACAAAGCTTGCAATCGCATTGAACAACGCAATGTGAACGTGAAAAAGGAAGTAAATCTAGTAGAATTCCTGCGAAATTATTATTTTGAAGTCCACGGTGTGAAATGAAATCGCCTCCTACGTTCTGAAACTCGTGATGTGATTTGTTTCTATACAGATCTTATTACTAACAGTTTCTACATACTTTTACTGTTCAAAACCATCTGTATGAAACGTTGCCTGTGTAACACCTTTTTGGTGTGGTGTAGTTCCTGGGGGTTTTGACATTTCGCTCTCAGTTCCGTGCTCAACAGGTTCCATAAAATAAAATTCACCATACGTACTCAAACAGTGAGTACATGAAACACAGCCGTTACATACTGCGTCCTCGTTAACGGTACTATTTTACGCTCCATCACTCGCCGTTGAACTCTAGGATATACGTCAGTGGTCAAAAAACATCCAACATGTAACATGCGAACAGACTGACATCGAAATACACGTACAGGCAGATTTTTATTAAATGTTAACATTACCGAGATAAGCTGTAACTTTAGGCACCATATCGTTGCTTCCTGACCGTTTTCAGTTTTACAGCTTACAACAATTGTTGAAAGGTGTTGTACCTCATTTCATTTTCATTTTTTTAAATTTTGTAGGGATGACTTAAATTAGATCGATTTGTCCTCGATAGATGTCTTCAAAATTCGAATTGCTACGAATCGTGCCTTTATCACTATACTTCGGCATCTTTCAGTGAATTTTCACTGTACAATTTCTTCATTTGCCTTTCGTTTTAATACAGAAGGTCGCACTCGATGAACGCCGCTTATGTCGTTAAAAATAGAGCAAACAGTATGAGGAAGTCGAATGGTTCGTTTCAGCTGCACGTACAGGCAGCTTTTAACCTTCTGGGTTTCAAAACAGAAGCGCCGCGAGATTTCCAATTAACCCGTAGCGGGAGTAAAAGAACAGACGTGTTGTGCGGAAGGCAGACTTCGAAGTAGAGTTCCTTCTGAGGTCAGCTTGTTAACCTCGGGTTTCATTTCAATATGAGCACCTCCTGAAAGAAGCCCACCACATACCAGAGTTGGCAGAAAGCGCAGGCAATTACTTCTGGCTAATATGGAAATTGTAAAGCAGGCACATTACTACAAAAATCTTGTATTGCTGTGGCCGCGTTCTGAGGAAAAAAAGTTTAGTAAATGCTCGCAGTAACTGACAAGTGTTGGAAATAAGTCCTATAAATGTGTCTCTGACCGTATACCATTTGACAGTCATTGCGGTTTTTGATAGTCGACCTAAACGTCATCGAAAGTGATGAAGGCGGTATTCTCCGATATGATGCAATAGGAAGTACCAGTGGAAAGACTTGCACTTAAAAGCGCAGAACGCAATGGTCGAAATCTTAAAGAAAGCTCAGCTTCTTCCAGATATATCGAATTCCTGGAACGTCCTGTTTACAAAGCGATTATTTGAACAGTATTTAATACAATTAATATCTGAAGACACTTACCACAAAACAACTCAAAACAAAATTCCTCGATAAGGCCCTGAAGATCGAAAACAACTCTGCCATTCTTGTTTGTCAGTCCATCATCCATGAATTTCTAACATTGTTGTACTCTTCGTTGTATGGGAATAAGACAATGGTGATTACGAAAGACGCACTCATTTTCACCACGAGCAAATGTAATTTTGTAACAACTTTCTAGAGCAGAGGTTGACGCATATCGACGCTAGTGACAGAAACGCTAGGGGCGGTGTCATCATCAAAGTTAACTGCATATGAGCGTCACCACAAAGTTACATTTTCGCGAAAGTAAAGAAAACTCGGAATTTAACCTATGTCTGTCCTTGCTACACATAAAGGGCAGAAGGCGTCACAGCTGTTAGGAGACTTTACCTGTAGGTGTACGGTTCGAACCTCACACTGGCCACCGTCATTTAAGTGCACCTTCGTCTCTCAGATAAATTCAGGTGAATGCTGGAACGCTCTCTCCAGACAAGACCACGGCCGATTTCTTGACTCAAGCTTGTCCAAGTGAGATAGTGTTGCGACAGTGATGATGGTGATACCGGCTAGAACTGATTGAACGTAGACCTCCCAACCTTTGAGTGGAAGACACTTCAGTACCAGTACCGAAAGAAAAACTTTTCGCTTGTGACAAGAGCGACTGAAGCATAACGGTGTGAATTGACTACCTGCTGCGAAGTAGTCACTTCTAGCTCACATTTTATTTTACGAGGACTGCCCAGAAAGTAATGCACCTCATTTTTCTCCTTCAATAATTCTTTATTGAACATATTGAGAATTACACACACGTAAAAATGACGTTTTATCTACACACCCTATTTTTCCACATAATCTCCATCCAGTTGTACAGCCTTCCTCCAGCGCGAAACAAGGGCGTGTTTGACCTGTCGGTAACAATCCTTTTCCTGCTGGCGGAGCCAGTGCTTCACTTTGTGAATCACCTCCTCATCGTTCTCAAAATGTCTTCTACAGTCGTAATGCGTCTGTCCTCGCGAATGACAACATCACCTTGCTGAAACATGGTATGACAGCCGTGGATGGTCTCCCCGACCTCTGCAAATTGTGGAGCTCCACCGAATCGCCTTCTGATAGGACCTCACCCTCCGTGCCCAGCGACTAACAGCACGTTGTTTGTAGCGTACATCACCAAAAGATGCCATTTTGAAACTGCCCTGCAGCAACGCTATCTGTCGGAAGTGACGG
This sequence comes from Schistocerca piceifrons, assembly GCF_021461385.2. Taxonomy (NCBI): domain Eukaryota; kingdom Metazoa; phylum Arthropoda; class Insecta; order Orthoptera; family Acrididae; genus Schistocerca; species Schistocerca piceifrons. Next base: position 26,661,095 of record NC_060141.1, read on the forward strand.
AAACCTGTTGCGCTCACACAGGAGACTTCAAATAACACATACGTAACGCTTCGCATTTGTAGCATTGTTTTCGGCTGAGAAAAAAAAAATGCGGTGCATTACTTTCTGGGCAACCCTTGTATTTTAGCTGTAGTACAAATTATGAGTATAAATTTTATTCGCCATGGTTAAGTCCAATTTTAAAGTTCTGTAATCCAAAATTAGATGTACAGGATTCCTTTCATTTCCTAAATCAGTCTTTTATTGAAAAAATGTCGAAACACTCACTGAGATAAAGCAGATTAGCCACTTCCTTGATGCCAGATTAATTTTCGCACGAGCATTCCACTGTCTAGTTCTATAAACATGATGACCTCGCCCTAACACGAGAGCAATCTACATTGTAACCAACTTGTCAAAAAAGTCTTTTTCGAATGAGATTTTTTGAAGTAGCTGAGTTCTCGTTTTGAGATTTCTTTCGATGTGAATGGCTATTTTACACTTACCTGGAAATATTGGTGGCCACCCTTAGAGAAAAACGGATGCAATTGTCACAGTGTCTACAGCAATGTCGGATAACGTACAGCACAGTGCAGACGACGCCCGTGTGTGGCACAACACTGACGGAAATCACGCGCAGTCATTGTGAACCTCGTCCGCTTTCCTTAAAACAGACTCGGTGGCACGGCAGTCGCTGTGGACTTTAACGCCGTCGGCTTTGTCACCAGTAACGAGCACAATGCACGAGGGCTTCGCGAGACGCGCCTGGGATCCTGCGACCCACTGTGCCGGCTCTCCCACGTGGGTAGGCTACGTGCTGCTGCTGCTGCTGCTGCTGCTGCCGCCGCTGCACTTCGGACGGTCGGTGGGCAAACAGTGCTGGCGCCGACGCGGCCGCCCGCCTCCGGACACAGACCACGACACCGCAGCGATTGCGCGATTTCCATGTCGGCGCAGCGAGCGTTTACACTCGGCTAGTGCTCCCCGTCAGTCTTAATGAACGGAGCGGCTGTACAACTGTTTACCGTGAACTTCTGAGTAACTGGCCGAAATAAAACTTATGACGAGAGCGTGTTATAAACTTCCATCATTCCTACAGTCCAACTACTGCGCCTTACGAATGTGCATGCTATCAGTGCATGTAAACCGCGTGACCTTAAGGTAAAATCAGGTTGTTCAGCTTACAAGTGCAAATCACTTTGAATTCTGCACGTTCGTGATTGCGATTACAAAACACGCAACATAGCGGTATGCTGCAGATGAAGTCAATATTCCTACAATTTTCTTCAGTGCACTGTCCTCAGTCGTCAGAAAAAACATCTGCACTTAAAATAAGCCGGCCGGTGTGGCCGAGCGGTCCTAGGCGCTTCAGTCTGGAACCGCGCGACCGCTACGGTCGCAGGTTCGAATCCTGCCTCGGGCTTGGATTTGTGTGATGTCCTTAGGTTAGTTAGGTTTAAGTAGTTCTAAGTTCTAGGGGACTGTTGACCTCAGATGTTAAGTCCCATAGTGCTCAGAGCCATTTGAACCATTTTTTACGTCATCAATGTTTCAAATGTTTCAAATGGCTCTGAGCACTATGGGACTTAACTACTCAGGTCATGAGTCCCCTAGAACTTAGAACTACTTAAACCTAGCTAACCTAAGGACATCACACACAACCGTGTTCGAGGCAGGATTCGAACCTGCGACCGTAGCAGTCGCGCGGCTCCAGACTGTAGCGCCTAGAACCGCTCGGCCACTCTGGCCGGCAATAATAAAGTCAACATTATGCCTTTCGCACTTGTTTGACAGTTCCCGTCCACGTATCTTTCCTAATCCATTAGGTATGGAAACATTTCTAACCGTCTTTCTTCTATTCAAAGTGCCAGATCTGCACCTGATGGCCAAAATAATTCGAACTAATTTTTGTCCCAACGTGAATCGATTCCTCATTGACGCATCAGCGTATCTACCTAGTTTCGCTGCCATGCGATAATTACAGCCCATACTGGACCTCCGTGAGTAGGTGTAATTTAATTGTAGCCACCCGAACAACTGGACCTCAAGGCAGGCGTTCAAAGTGGTGACGACCAGTCGCTGTGCACGTTTTAGAACATTTTTGTTCTACAGGACTGAACTCTGGGATAACTCGGGGGCTTGCAGACGTTGCCTATGAGTGCAAAGATTTACTGCTGACATTCAGAGAGCATGCGTTACGAGAAAATTCTAGCGACGTACCATGTTGTCGAACACATGATCTCGCTAAATGACGACTTGCGAATCGAAGCACCCTGCCCAGCACACCCCACACAGAGTACAGATGTAGTTGGTGACAGGATGGAGAGCAGAAGCCAGATTTTTTTTAAACGGGCCGCCTCGCCCTTCTGACAGCCACGGGGAGCCGCCATAAATTACCGCCCGGTGCCGCAGCTGGTTTTTAAATACGAGCAGGCGTGCGGGGCGGGAGCGGCCGGCGCGGCCGGGCGGTCAGGTGACGCGGCTGAGTCACGCGGCAGAGCGCCGCGGTTTCGGGAACCCAATCTGCGGCGCGGCACCGCTTGATACTCTGACGCGCCGCAGCACGGCCACGCGGCACAGAAACACCGCAGGGCCCTGCGCGCCCACGCGCTCCGCGAAGCGCCGAAACGAGAGCGCACAGTGGTTAGCGGAACTCGCGCGGCCACATTGCGACAGGAAACAGGTGTCCGTTCAGTATCCGTACCATACATTGTTACACGCACACAAACACACACTCACACACACACACTCACATTTTAATTTTTCCATAGCACAATCGGCACTCAATAACATTTAGTAGCTCGATCTCCAAGTTCTGCCCAAAGTTTCCGAGAAGATATGCATGGTCCTCATGGGAATGCCAAAGCCGGAAATCTCCAAAAAGTTCTACATCTACATGTAGGTATATACTCCGCAAGCCACCGACGGGTACTTGGTAGGCAGTACCCTGTACCACTACTAAATGTCTTTTTCCAAAGCTGTTTCACAGAGGAAGACTGCACTGTAGTTCCTTCTCTAGATTGTCGCACAGATGACAGAATGGTAGATATCGAAATAGACGACAGAGGGATAGAGAAACAATTAAAATCGTTCAAAAGAGGAAAGGCCGCTGGACCTGATGGGATACCAGTTCGATTTTACACAGAGTACGCGAAGGAACTTGCCCCCCTTCTTGCAGCAGTGTACCGTAGGTCTCTAGAAGAGCGTAGCGTTCCAAAGGATTGGAAAAGGCACAGGTCATCCCCGTTTTCATGAAGGGACGTCGAACAGATGTGCAAAACTATAGACCTATATCTCTAACGTCGATCAGTTGTAGAATTTTGGAACATGTATTATGTTCGAGTACAATGACTTTTCTGGAGACTAGAAATCTACGCTGTAGGAATCAGAATACGTTTCGAAAAAGACGGTCGTGTGAAACCCAGTTCGCGCTATTCGTCCATGAGACTCAGAGGGCCATAGACACAGGTTCCCAGGTAGATGCCGTGTTTCTTGACTTCTGCAAGGCGTTCGATACAGTTCCCCACAGTCGTTTAATGAAAAAAGTAAGAGCATATGGACTATCAGACCAATCGTGTGATTGGATTGAGGAGTTCCTAGATAACAGAATGCAGCATGTCATTCTCAATGGAGAGAAGTCAAGTGAGAGTGATTTCAGGTGTGCCGCAGGGGAGTGTCATAGGACCGTTGCTATTCACAATATACATAAATGACCTGATGGATGACATCGGAAGTTCACTGAGGCTTTTTGCAGATGATGCTGTGGTGTATCGAGAGGTTGTAACAATGGAAAATTGTACTGAAATGCAGGAGGATCTCCAGCGAATTGACGCATGGTGCAGGGAATGGCAATTGAATCTCAATGTAGACAGGTGTAATGTGCTGCGAATACATAGAAAGATAGATCCCTTATCATTTAGCTACAAATTAGTTCAGCAACTGGAAGCAGTTAATTCCATAAATTATCTGGGAGTACGCATTAGGAGTGATTTAAAATGGAATTATCATATAAAGTTGATTGTTGGTAAGGCAGATGCCAGACTGAGATTCATTGGAAGAATCCTAAGGAAATGCAATCCGAAAACAAAGGATTCGCCCACTGCTTGAATACTGCTCAGCAGTGTGGGATCCGTACCAGATAGGGTTGATAGAAGAGATAGAGAAAATCCAACAGAGAGCAGTGCGCTTCGTTACCGGATCATTTAGTAATCGCGAAAGCGTTACGGAGATGATAGATAAACTCCAGTGGAAGACTCTGCAGAAGAGACGCTCAGTAGCTCGGTAAGGGCTTTTGATAAAGTTTCGAGAACATACCTTCACCGAGGAGTCAAGCAGTATATTGCTCCCTCCTACGTATATCTCGCGAAGAGACCATGAGGATAAAATCAGAGAGATTAGAGCCCACACAGAAGCATACCGACAATCCTTCTTTCCACGAACAATACGAGACTGGAATAGAAGGGAGAACCGATAGAGGTACTCAGGGTACCCACCGCCACACACCGTCAGGTGGCTTGCGGAGTATGGATGTAGATGTAGATGTACTAGTCATTGCTCTTCCAGTTCCACTCGCAAACAGAGCGAGGGAAAGACGACTGTTCAAAAATGGTTCAAATGGCTCTGAGCACTATGAGACTTAACATCTGAGGTCGTCAGTCCCCGAGAACTTAGAACTACTTAAACCTAACTAACCTAAGGACATCACACACATCCATGCCCGAGGCAGGATTCGAACCTGCGACCGTAGCGATCGTATGGTTCCAGACTGAAGTGCCTAGAACCGCTCGGCCACCCCGGCCGGCAAAGACGACTGTCTATACGCCTCCGCACGTTCCCCAATTTTCCATATATTGGTGATCCTGAAGCAAATTGCACATTGGCTGCAGTAGAATGCTTCTGCAGTCAGCTTCAAATGCCTGTTCTCAAAATTTTCGTAATAGTGTTTCTCGAAAAGAACGTCGCATTTCCTCCAAGGATTCCTATTTAAGTTCCCGAAGACTCTCCGTAACACTTACGTGTTGTTCGAAGGTACCGGCAACGAATCTAACAGTCCACCTCTGAATTTCGTTCATGTCTTCCATTAACCCGACCTGGTGCGGATCCCAAAAACTCCAAAAGTACTCAAAAATTTGTTACGCTAGTCCCTTACAAATGAACCATAATTCCCAAAATTCTCCCATTAAACCAAAGTCGACCATTCGCCGTCACTATCACAGTTCTCATGTGCTCGTCCCATTTCACATCTGCACTACTTACAGCCTAATAGTTCATTTGGATGAAATGAACGAAGTTCTGCGACGGTCTGTACTTCTCACAACAAAGGAAATAACAAAAAAATCGCGCTTTTCATGTGACGTTTGATACTAATGTAGTTAATATTCCACCCCACACACTCTATTCACATACTTCAACTTTTAATCACGTATAAATGTTTGATTACCTACTTTCAGCTGCTAAGTACGTTGAATTTTCTCGTGTACGGCAATACTAACGTGGCCTTCACTCTCGTCTTCTACGACCACGGTTTACACCTCTCCTTTTTTTCTGCAGGTCACACACATCAGATAGGAAACGAGCCTTGGGCTTACCCTGGCTAACGCAGACTCTAGCACGACACTTTTAACAGGGTTCAAGAGTGTTTGCGGATGTAATGTTTGAAAACGACAGCTCGTGGCAGCAGATGGAATTTGTGGCACCCATATCGCATCTGTCTCTACTTATGAGGTGTGTATTAGGATTGGTGATAGTATGAGAGATAGCGGAATAAGTCGGCGCAGCCTTTCCGGTAGCCCTGACGACGTCCATCTTCGGTCACGTGAAAACGACGAGAGGGCATATATTTTAACCTATAAGGTGTACGTAAGATTGTGTACTGCGATCTCAGGAGGTAGTGCTGTCAATTTCGAGCTTGTTTTTCAAAACTCAGAGTTTTTATTCCATCTGAACTTTCATTAGTTATATCTCACTTAAACAGTGAGCAGCTAAAATAAAAAAATGATCAGTTAGCAGAAATACCAGCTCAGGAAAATAGTATAAGCAAAACATTTCTATATTTGGTAGAATATGGCTTAGGGTATCGAAGTTGTAGGCAAGGTATTGGGAATAGTTAAGTTACCATTAAAATAAGCACGAGGCTAGAAATCTGCAGGAGCAGGCTAAGATTAGAAAGTGTAAAACAGTGCATGCTTTTGAGAACGGTTTAGCTGGACTTAAAGAAGACACGCAGGATACGCAAGATCGAGTCATACTAGTCGATATAATGACGAAAAGCTACGTAACAAACAGTCAGTGATTTATGTGGACACAAAAAAGCGCAGATGGTTCAAATGGCTCTGAGCACTACGGGACTTAACATCTATGGTCATCAGTCCCCTAGAACTTAGAACTACTTAAACCTAACTAACCCAAGGACAGCACACAACACCCAGTCATCACGAGGCAGAGAAAATCCCTGACCGCGCCGGGAATCGAACCCGGGAACCCGGGCGTGGGAAGCGAGAACGCTACCGCACGACCACGAGCTGCGGACAAAAAGCGCAGAGACAATTCTCTTGAAACATTCGGGAAATGAAGATAAGCGCAGGTTCGAAGTGTTCCGCAGTTCGGCAACAAAGACTGCAGCATAGTAGCAGCATATTCGTCTACAACGAGCAGATAAAGATACTGAAGGTAAAGTGCTATCTCGGACCCTCTCTTCGTTGGTGAAGCCACCTTTGTCGTGTTCCATAGGTGTTCACCAGGATGTGGGACCAGTGAGTCGGCTTTTTTCAGCACTGATGAGAAGCTGTTCTGCGCGTATTAGTGAACTGCGTCGTGTCACGCGGGTCCTACAGCGGCCCACAAGTGACAGCTCTAAAGCCCTGAGACGGATCGCTGTCGATGGCTGCAGGCGGGGGCGGCGGAAGGAAGCGCGATTGGCATCGTGGCGCGTCGCCATTAAGACTCGCCGGTCGGAAAGAAGGCAATTAAGAGGCCGCTGTACCAGAGGGGACGACCACTGGACGGAGGAGGTGGCGGGAGGGGGAGGGAGGGAGGGAGGGAGGAAGGGGGAGGGGGAGGATGCGCCTCTATCAGAGCGTACCATCCGCCCCGCTCACATCTGGTTTCCGCTGCGCTCTCTGGTCGGCGGTCGTAACAGCGGTGCCAGTCTAAATCCTCTGCGTTGCCCCTGATCACTTTCTCAGGCCAGTACTCTCCCTCTCGTCTTCGTAGAGTCTTTGCTCACCGTTTACTCAGCGCTGTTCAGCATAATCACCTAAACACGAACTTTTCTCGTGTTGCTACATAAGTACGGAATATGCCCCTTAGAGTGTAAATGATGACTATTGAATCGCTCCACCGATGTGGCGGTGAACTACTGCTTTTATCACCACATTCCAGATGATTAAGATGAACAGTCTTCTTAACCAGTGTCAGAGACTCATCAATGTATGAAATGACTATGCTTGCTTGCTTGATTCGGGGGAAGGGACCAAACAGCGAGGTCATCGGTACCATCGGATTAGGGAAGGAAGTCGGCCGTGCTGTTTCGAAGGAACCCTCTTGGTATTTGCCTGAAGCGATTTACAGACATCACGGAAAACCTAAGTCAGGACGGCCGAAAGCGGGTTTGAACTCCCGAATGCGAGTCCAGTGTGCTAACCACTGCACCACCTCGCCCTGTTGAAATTTTTATGCTTTTTGATGCGGGGTACGTCGTTGAGTTAGTTGCGAAACTATGGACACATTGTTTTGTAACCTCTCTCTTGTGGCCTCGTTATCATATTCCAGATTAAAGACAGAATTTCCATATATTTAGAAATCGATATAGTAGTCAGTCCCTAATGATCGCAACTCCAACATGTCTGTCTAATGAAGGTGAAATTGGTGGCCATTTACTTAGAGCCTATAAAACAATTATTCATTTGGATAATTCACAAATTTTCGGATACTTTGTAAATAGTGAAATAGCTGGCGAGAAAAACATGTAAGATTTCTGGTCGTCTCACTGTATGCAAAAGCAAAAGGGAGTGTAAGCTGATGGTTCTTCAGGTACATTTCTGGCCGCGAAATGTTAATATAGGCGCCACCCACCCAAGCAAATCTAAGCCCCGGTGTCCAGCCGACCGTTGTGACCGAGCGGTTCTAGGCACTTTAGTGTGGAACCGCGCTGCTGCTACGGTCGCAGGTTCGAATCCTGCACTCGGGCATCGTTGTGTGTGATGTCCTTAAGTTAGTTAGGTTTAAGTAGTTATAAGTCTAGGGAACTGATGACCTCAGATGTTAAGTGCCATAGTGCTCAGAGCCATTTGAACCATTTGAATTGATTTATTACGCACCATCCAGTTGGAGACTGTACTGCGTTTCTTTACTCACAAATGTAAAGAATTACCGGCAGTCGGTCGTAGTGGGGTTCCGCGCTTCAACATCTGTTCAGAGTAACATTGCAGCTTCGCATTTTTGACAAGTGTAGAACGCTGCCGCTGTTGAAATGTATCGTGTGCCACAGAGTACCTCAGGACCACACGGATGTAAGATTTTGAACCTTTCGATTTATAGCCTGTTACACACTCAACCATCAAGTATATTGTAGCACATACTAAATATTATCTAAACGAAATTAGCAACTAATCAAATGGTTCAAATGGCTCTGAGCACTATGGGACTTAACTTCTGAGGTCATCAGTCCCCTAGAACTTAGAAGTACTTAAACCTAACTAACCTGAGGACATCACACACATCCATGCCGGAGGCAGGATTCGTACCTGCGACCGTAGCGGTCGCGCGGTTCCAGACTGAAGCGCCTAGAACCGTTCGGTCACACCGACCGGCTGTGTGTAATTCGAAGTGCCGTGATTCAAACGTTGGAACTGATACGCAAAAGCATGCGCTGTACGAGTGCACCTGAACCCTGCAGCAGTGTTCTTACTCGCCTTGCTGCTGTCGGTGAAACAGAGACGTGATTAGAATAATCTAGGCGGACATGTAGCCGCGCAGAGAGACGCAACCACGGCCGGTCGGACATTGGGCAGGGGCGATAGCGGCGGTGTCTGTGCCAGCAGCAGCGCTCACACACACAGCAGATAAACGGGCGGCGACGTCTGCGCACACACAGGCCGGACGTGGTCGCAGCCAGCCAAAGGCACACACTCTGGCCTGCTAGCGTTTTACAGCTCTCATCTCTCCGCAGTTTCCATTAGTCTATACTTTCCGAAAAAGGGGTGAGTTACATACATGTCGTCTTAGTATGAGGTAAGCTGTGCTAACCTGCAAGTAAGGAAAGTATATGTGACTGTAGGGTTCCCCGGCGTAAACTATTAATGAAGGTTTCTCGGGTCTCCAGCCGGGTGGTAGCGTTGATATCTCGCGACGTTTCGGGAAGTGTCATACTACCCATCTTCTGGCGAAGATGGGTAGTATGAGACTTCCCGAAACGCCGCGAGATATCAACGCTACCACCCGGCTGGAGACCCGAGAAACCTTCATCAAAAAGTAAGGGAAGCATAGAACTAAATGTGGAGACGTTTATTAGGCTGAAAAAAATCGTGTTTGGCTTCGTGAATTTAGCTAGTTTAGGTACTTGACACTGTGAGAAGCCAGAGTCGCTTTTTGTTTGATCCAGGCTGTTGAATCACTACTTAAGACTGCTCCACTGTCCCTTGTTAAAGTCAAACGATTGTGGCCACATGAATTATTTGCAAATGAGGAAGTGCTAGATGCTCTAGTATAGTACTAAAGCGAGTAAAAATGGTAAGTTAAAGTTTTGGAAAGATTAAAATGCTAAAAATGGTTCAAATGTCTCTGAGCACTATGGGACTTAACATCTGAGCTCATCAGTACCCTACAACTTAGAACTACTTAAACCTAACTAACCTAAGGACATCACACACATCGATGCCCGAGGCAGGATTCGAACCTGTAACCGTAGCGGTCGCGCGGTTCCAGACTGAAGCCCCTAGAACCGCTCGGCCACATCCGCCGGCATTAAAATGCAGTCCGCGCTTTAAAAGTGACAACACAATTTATTGGAAATACCCCAAAACTAGTGACTTCTCCATTTTTAAATGCTCAGTAATATATCTAATTTGATATGAGGCATCTGTTTGGAGGTCTCCTGGTCAACATCCTCTCCAGATACTTACAGGATGAAGATATTTTCCGGAATTTAAGACAAGCCTTAACGAAGGCCAAACAATCCTACTGTGATCAGTGGCTCAGTTTCTTGCACTGCCTTGTGTACATATTTATTGTGTTAACTTTATTACAACTGTCCAGCGTTTTATCTCGTCCACGTAATGACAGATATGATCACTAAGTAAAACGTGTGTTGCAACTGACACTGCCGTGATGTTTCCTCGACGCTCTGGCGAGCTACAACAGTGTCCCGCTATCACTATCACGCTTTGTGATTAATTACTCGGTAGAGACAATCGAACGAAATATGTGAAACCTAACGACAGGTAGCGAAGGTTAATGCATAGAAACCTCATCTCATGAGAGATGCTTAGTATACTGGTAAAACTTGACGAGTCATGAACGCAAAAAAGTAAAATAATGATCAAACGGGTATTGTCAGGAGAGAAAGATGGATGAGTGGCAATTTAACGTTTCACGGAAGTTGAGGTCAACAGAGGTAGAAAACAGCAAATTTGGGCAACAAGAGGAGCAGGAACCACCTCAGCATACGGCGTGAAGTGATGCAGGAAAGTTCAAGAAACGCAAAAGTGAAAACAAATGGTCTGGAACATGTGCCTCGAATCACCAGAATACGGAGCTATTGCCCTAGGTACTACGTGCACTGTTTACGTTAGTAACTAGAGAATACTTGAGAGAACGAAAGTTAGACGGAAAACATGTAAATGAAATGGAAAGGCATTTATCTGTGTACAGAACGTGCGTCTTGTTATTTAAACAAAGGACGTGCCAGAGTGGGTGAGGGTGCGTTGCTAGGCGACACAGAGCTGCAGAAACCGGCGTGCTCGTGACGTGGCAGGGAGCCGGCAGCTGCTCGGGAAATTCCGCGAGCAGCACATGCCGGCGCGGCGCATCTGGAAGGCGCGAGTGTGCAGCTGGAGGACGGCGAGGAATCCTGGAGAGGCTGAGTGCGGGCTGATCCTCCTGGAAGGCCCGCAGCCGGCGGCAGCGGCCACGTGTGCTGGCTGCGTCGCGGGGCAGTTCCGGCCACCCAGGAAGCGGCGCGCCTCTAAGGAGGTGACGATTATTCAGCACACAACGCCTCCCCCGACTACTAACACTCGACTTATTTGTTTTCGAGAGCCGACCAAATAAGCTGCTTGAAAAGACAGCTTGTCCAATTTAAATTCTCTTTCTTTTCTCCTAAACTTGTATTCGTGCTTTCGAATTTCTGTGGCGTCTTTGTACATTCTAGACGGAGATGATAGGACCTTGAAAAGTAGTATCGCGGTAGCTAATTTGGTTGTTCTCTAGTCCCAGTGCGTGATCTGCTTCTGCCGTTCTATCCATGTTCACTAGACAACAAGTAGCCCTTTTTTATATAAGCCCGGTATTGATGCTTCTTTCGACAAATTCTAGTGTCAGATTCCACTCGTCGGCTTTGAGCAATGACGTCATACCTAAAGCAATCTATGAAAGCAACGGTTGACCAGAGTGGCCGAGCGGTTCTAGGCGCTACAGCCTGGAACCGCGCGGCCGATACGGTCGCAGGTTCGAATCCTGCCGTGGATATTGATGTGTCTGATGTCCTTAGGTTGGTTAGGTTTAAGTAGTTCTAAGTTCTAGGGGACTGATGATGATGATGATGAGCGTTTGGCGTCATTGGCCGGGAGGCCCCTCGCGGGGCAGGTCCGGCCGCCATATCGCAGGTCTTATTACATTCGGCGCCACATTGGGCGACCTGCACGCCGGATGGGGATGAAATGATGATGAACACAACACAACACCCAGTCCCTGAGCGGAGAAAATCTCCGACCCAGCCGGGAATCGAACCCGGGCCCAGAGGACGGCAATCCGTCACGCTGACCACTCAGCTACTGGGGCGGACTAGGGGACTGATGACCTCAGAAGTTAAGTCCCATAGTGCTCAGAGCCATTTGAACCATTTTTTTTAAATGAAAGCAACGGATCATACTCGTAAACAAAAGTAGTATGTGACAGAATTACAGTCACATTTCACGCAGTTATTTAGTCATGAATAAAGTCGAAACGAGTTACAGTTGACGAAAATAAATAAGAACAATAAAAAAAAATCATGCCTGATAAGAACTATTCCCGTAATTTAAATTTCATTACAGTAAAGTGATGGTGAAGTCATACTATTATAAAATAGCGCTAATTTTTGTATTAATTACTGTATCTAGCGGGAGAAGCGCTGGGAAGTTGGAATTTTGAACGTGGAGAAACTAAAATGCAGCAGAAAAACGGGAAAATGAAATGAATGACAACGAATACGAAACAGTAGCTCGAAATGTGGAGACACCGACACATTAATTCTAAAAGAAAAGCTAGAAAACAGCCAACTTAAATCCACAAAAGGCAATGACTATTGCAATCGATAACTAGAATTAAGCTATATAGGCGAATTCCAGATACCGATTCCAACCGTTCCATGGTACATATGTCAACTATATTTGCGGTAGCTGTATGCTCTGAAACGTAATTGTATTTTTATATATGTACTTGTTCTCTAAAACTACCGCTGTGAAGCATCAAAAACTCGAATCGGTAACTAGAATTTACCTACATAGGTCAATTCGAGCTACCAATTCCAATATTAGTAACGTCTTCGCAGTGTTTCAGAGAGCAATTACAAGTGCAGAAATCCTATTAGATTACGTTTTAGTGTATACACCTGCTGAAAAAGCGATCTGATTAATGGACCCTGGAGTACAGCTTAATCCTAGTTACCAATTCCAATATTTCTTAGACCCTACTTATTGTGAATTTTTGTTGCCTGTGTACTAGTCCCGTTATTAGTAAAAATTAACGCTATTTCATAATATTATGATTTTATCATGCGATACTGTAACGCATTTAAAGATTCTCTGTGGTTTTCTTACTAGCATACATTACGATAATAATTTATTTCAGACATGTATACTTCTCTTTTTCTGTTCTTATTTATTTTCGTTATCTTCAGCTCTTTTTACGCTTATTTACTATCACATATAGAGATTATACCGTTGACACATGACGACTAGCGAGACATATATCGGATCAGAAGGGCGGGTTGATCAATCAAATAGGTGGCGTCGGTGTGTTTTGGATGGTTTTATTCTGCTGTTTGAATGAATACCGGACTGCTTTACTGTATCCGTCTCAGAGAACTGACAAATTGAACACAAAACAGAAGTTACTGCCCTTAAATTACAATTAAGCTGTGAAACCGAAAAGAGATATAGGTGCTACATCAATGAGAATTGCTAAATGCGGGCCCTGCAACAGCGGAATAATGGCAAAAAAAAAAAATGTATTTGCTGGTAGACTGAAGACCTTGAGTCACGCTGTGAGGTGCGCTTGGGCAGATTAACTGGCAAGAACGTCACCTTCAAAAGTCAAGGATATCTCTTCGAACGTCGGTCCCTCACACAGTTGCAGCCTGTCACGGAATTTCAAACAAGGGTCACATTTGTGTTTTGGCGAGGTTCAAGTACTTAATACGGACCATAGGTTACGAATATCTATGGAGTGAGCATTCAGATGCGCAGAAGAGATTTTTTGTCACATCGGCTCCAAGAGTCACGTGACTATTTTGCGAATGAGGTTTGCTGCTAAAGCGCTCTGCGGGTTCTGAATGTCATTACATCGCTGATAGAGACAGATGTCGTTCAAAAGTACCATTCATATTACAGCCGTTTCACTTGTATTTTAAAAATTTGCATTCGTTATCTCAATTTCTGGAAATAGCTTGGCTTAAAGCTCTGAGGAATAAAATGGAAGGGCATACAAGAATCACAGATCGCTTTTTTAAAAAAAAATTTATAGTGGGAAGTAAGGGATAGCCACAGCTCCTTTTAGGGGTTTTACAACACACTTCATCGGATTGTCGACTGTCTGCTATAATAAATTCTGCATGGATGGTATTGTGTAAATGTATTCCTACTGCATCGAGGTGAAAGTGTTGCGAAAGAAGACTGAATTTGGAGCTCTGACATGTACCAAATTAGCGATTTATCACACAATGAAATATTTTTAGGGCCAAATTCTTCTGTTTTTATTTTTTTAATGCGATTTGTTTTCGGAAGCTGAATTATTAATTGTATGTACTCTTCTCCATGACATAAGTACTTCTAATAGTTTGCTATTGTGACTGAATTAAGCACTGAAATTTGGAGATCGGTACAATTCAGAGTTGTTGTAGGTAAATATTACTAGCAGCATGGAAATTGCTCGAAATGTTTGTTACATTCAACGGACTAATAGCGAATTTATGCACTAGTGTCTTAAATACAAGTAGTAGGACTAAGCAGGAGCTGGGCCATTTTGTTAGTGCAGGTTGCCTACATCAGGGGCAGGTATGCATTCAGGGGCAAACCTGTTAAGTGCTTTTCCATGTCAGCCTATTGTTCTCCTACCAGTCAAAGGAGAACAATAGGTTGACATGGAAAAGCACTTAACAGGTTTGCCCCTGAATGCATACTTGCCCCTGATGAAAGCAACCCACACTAACAAAGTGGCCCAGTTCCTGCTTAGTCCCCCTACTAATACATGGCCAAACAGTCACATAAATTAGCCCTGTGATATTAACTCTTTATTACAGTACATCTCAATATTTTCAGAAGATGAAGTGGCTATTCCGTTGTGATAAATAAAATAGGACTAGTGTGCTGTGTGCTTGTGACAAGTAACTTTCACCAAGCGATTTGGCGCAGTGGTTAGCACAGTGGTCTCACATTACGGAGGACTGTAGTTCAAATCCCTACCCAGTCATCGTGACTTAGATTTTCCGTGATCCCCCTAAATCGCTTCAGGCAAATGCCAGGATGGTTCCTGTGAAAGGGCACGAGCGACTTCCTTCCACATCCTTATGTAATCTGATGGGATGGATGACCTCACTGTTTGGTCCCCTCCTCCGAATCGACCAATCAACAAGTAACTTTCCCTCGAGGCCCACAGCCGCGGTGGTCGTGCGGTTCTAGGCGCTCCAGTCTGGAGCCGCGCTGCTGCTATGGTCGCAGGTTCGAATCCTGCCTCTGGCATGGATGTGTGTGATGTCCTTAGGTTAGTTAGGTTTCAGTAGTTCTAAGTTCTAGGGGACTGATGACCACAGCTGTTATGTCCCATAGTGCTCAGAGCCATTTTTTCGAGGCCCACAAGAAAGACCGGCCGCGGTGCGTACGTCACGAAGGTAGTCCTGAACTCGCTCGCTCAGCTCAGCAGACAAAATGCGTTTCTAAACCTGTTAACTCGCAGCTGGGCGTGTAAGTACTAACGAGAACTGCATCTTCCACTGGAATCCGCTATTGTGAAGTCTTACTGATTAACAGTTCTACACCAAAATTTAATTTAATATCAATACTCGATATAAATAGTATTACGATTTGTTTATAGCATTTAGTCTCTTCTGATTAAGAGTACTCATTACATGCTGGAAGTGGTGCCTTATGCAACTGACAGTCATTTTAGCATGATTTGATTTTATTGTACGCCAGTACAGCGGTAACAAATTATAAGTACGCCCAGGGACTTCCCATCATTATAGGACCAATAACAGTAAGATTCCATAATAGCGGATTCCAGTAGAAATTCAAGTTTTCGTTTGTACGGACACGCGTAGTTACGAGTTAACAGGTGTAGAAGCGCAGTTTGTCTGCTGGTTTGAGCGAGCGAGCGAGCGCAGGACTACCTTCGTGACGTAGGCGCCGCGGCCTGTCTTTATCGTCGGCCTCGCTTTCCCTGCTTTGACGTATTGCAGCTTACATACGTAGCAGCAACGATATGTAAGAAAAAGGGCTACTAAGCACAGTATTAAAGGTGACGCCTTAGCTCTAAATGTAAACAAACAGCGTTATGCATCCGCAAGGGAAAATTTTGGTTCGATGTTGACGACATGCGCAGTGTTCAGTCGGCAGGTAGACAGACAATCAGTGTCTGCCCTGTGATGTGTGCCACGAGTTGGAGAGATGGAAGGTGCGGCGCCGCTGGATCCTTCAGCGTAGGCACCGGCCACCGCTATCGCTGCTATCTCGCCCGTACAACTGAGGCCGGCCTGGCGTTCCTTAAAAAACGACTGGTATCGCCTGCAGATCGGCCACGTCGCGCCCCCATAACGGGCCGGGGGACAGCGGGCGGCTGCTCCTCCTGCTGGTTGCTGACGTAAAAAGCGAGCGCGCCGAGTCTTTCTGCAGAGGCGCAGGCGGGCGCGACGCGACGCGACGCGCCGCAGAACGGCCGCCTCTCGTCTGCTCTGCGACTGCGGCGCCGCAAAAACGCCGGCGGAGGTGCTGACTGGCCGCGGACAGCTGTTGTCGTAACGGCCGGCTATGTAGGTTTCCAGCTGCTCTTGCTAAGCGGGTAAAATTAAAAGGCCCAATGGAAGGACTTGTTCGCCACTTATCGCACCGTTCCGGTAGCAGTCTGGCAGTTAGAGTGCGCTATGGTGTTCTACATCGACATTTACTGCCGTGGCATCCCTACGGAAGCGTTGTATGCGAACATTTAAAAATATGGTTCAAATGGTTCAAATGGCTCTGAGCACTATGGGACTCAACTGCTGAGGTCATTAGTCCCCTAGAACTTAGAACTAGTTAAACCTAACTAACCTAAGGACATCACAAACATCCACGCCCGAGGCAGGATTCGAACCTGCGACCGTAGCGGTCTTGCGGTTCCAGACTGCAGCGCCTTTAACCGCACGGCCACTTCGGCCGGCTTTAAAAATATCATAAGCTATAAACTCAGTCAACGCCGTGTTCGTTTCGAGTATTTCTCTCGAATAACTGAAGAAAATGTGCAAGTTCCAGAAGCTTTCGATTTTACTCTTTTTACAACTCACGGAGTACTGTTGACAAAAATGGTCAATAGCTAGCAAAAGAAATTAAACTAATATTGGAAAAGAAGAGGCGGAGATAGAGAAGAAGAAATTAAAAAGCAGTCGTGATGTTTTCTGATTATGAAGCAGCGCCGCGCGGTATTAGCCGATCGGTGTCAGGCGCTGCAGTCACGCACTGTGCGGCTGGTCCCGGTGGAGGTTCGAGTCCTCCCTCGGGAGGTCCTTACGATAGTTTAGGTTACGTAGTGTGTAAGCTTAGGCACTGATGACCTTAGCAGTTAAATCCCATAAGGTTTCACACACATTTGAACATTTATGAAGCAGCAGCGAAATATTAGAGTTACACGATAGCCAATTTTTTTCGGTATATCCAATAAATACGTTTTTATCAACAATTTCTAAGGTCAGAACCAGAATCTTAAAAATAAGACCAACTACGTGTGTAGCTTTTTCAGAAGTGAAAACGAGAAAGAGAGAGAGCGAGAGAGAGAGAGAGAGAGAGAGAGAGAGCGAGCGAGGGAGATGGACAGACTCACTTAAATTCCACATATATGTTCAGATAGTGTGACGATACCGCAAGTCTCGATTTTTCTTGGTCTTTCACAATTGTTGATGGAAACGCACGCTGCTACTGTACTTTCCTGAAGAAAGCTGCAGCAGAATTAGTGAAAATCGATAGTTAACGGTATCAGCGTCTATGAACCTTAGTACATTTCGCTTCCTCTTAAAAGTCCCAAAAGAATAATGTTGTTAAATTTAGCAATGTATTTCAGCGACATTTACAGAATATAATATTAAATTCAAACTGGATACAATTCTACATTTACAAATTACGTTCCGCGATGTGTCACATACTCCATTAAAAAGTACTGTATAGTGCGAATATATCTTCTAGTCATGTACTGAAGCTAGTTTGTCGAATCTTTTCAGTAATTCACATTTAAGTTATACCACAAAACAAATTTGCTTCATATTTATTACTATTACAACGTTTTAGAGTTTAAATTACAGGAAATAAACATATCTTACCATAAAATTAGCGAATAGAGCAAAACTGAAACTCAATAGCCCGGAAAGGTATTGTGAAATGGTACTTGGAATGGCAGCATTAAACCGATGACTTCAACTGTTATGCATGAAATCATTTCAAGTAGTAAAATTGTCACATTTTTTGTAGTGGAGATTATTATGCAATTTCAAATAAGTTGGCAAAATGGTTCAAATGGCTCTGAGCACTATGGGACTTAACTTCTGAGGTCATCAGTCCCCTAGAACTTCGAACTACTTTAACCTAGCTAACCTAAGGACATAACACACATCCATGCCCGAGACAGGATTCGAACCTGCGACCATAGCGATCGTGCGGTTCCCGACTGTAGCGCCTAGAACCGCTCGCCCACTCCGGCCGGCTAATAAGTTGGCAAGTAGAGAAAAAATTTTCTCGTTATTTTTGTGATTCGGAATCAGGCTGTAGAACATTTCTGAAGCTACTCGAGATTTCTGAACGTCCTTAGATCGTCCCTCACTAAGAGGATATGTAACCCTGACAACTACAACTTAACGACTGTTCCCTCTTTCTGTGAGTCGTAAGCTATACACAGAGGCAGTCTCAACGTTCAAAAATGTTCAGCTGTGTGTGAAATCTTATGGGACTTAATTGCTAAGGTCATCAGTCCCTAAGCTTACACGCTACTTAACCTAAATTATCCTAAGGACAGACACACACACCCATGCCCGAGGCAGGACTCGAACCTCCGCCGGGACCAGCCATACAGTCCATGACTGCAGCGCCTGAGACGAAATCTCAACGACCCGACATCGTCGGAAATGCGCTACTTTTGCAACGACAACGTGTAGGTGCAGCTACAGCGACAATGCGAGTATCCACAGGTTTCGGGGCTTGTTTGCAGGTACAGGAGCTTGGTGTAGCCCACGCGGAACAGGTTTTGTCAGCACTTGCAGCCGCGAGAGAGATTTACGCACAGCGACCGCGGCTGCCACGCGCCGCAACAGAGATCTGCCGCAGCGGCGCTTCTTTCCGCCCGGTGGCCGGACTATCAATCAGACGCCGGCCCCCGCGCCGGCTGCCACACCGGCGTGCAGAGGGCGTGGCGCAGACAGGAATAGTCAGCGGGGAGAACCGCCGATGACGTACGGCGCGACGCCCCAAAGGCGGGCCGCGTTTTTTACCG
Source organism: Schistocerca piceifrons (assembly GCF_021461385.2). Classification (NCBI taxonomy): domain Eukaryota; kingdom Metazoa; phylum Arthropoda; class Insecta; order Orthoptera; family Acrididae; genus Schistocerca; species Schistocerca piceifrons. The sequence goes on from NC_060141.1 coordinate 26,680,214, forward strand.
GCGGCAGCAGCCACAGCAGCAGCCGCGCAGATTTAGTGTCGAGCGGGGGCGCCGCTGTGCTGTCTCGTGTCGATAGCCTGAGCTACGGCAGCGGGCGGCGGCCGCGGGCTGCCCGGCTGCTGGAGGGTGGCAGAAGACACTGTGCCGTCAGGCAGGGGTCCACCCTGGCGGCGCTGCTTCGTGCCGGGTGACTGCAGAGAGGGGCGATTCAGGATCACTTCCAGAGGATACCTACTGTGCGCGATGAATAGCCGTCCGGCTTCTAGGAAAACGAAAGAAGGTCAGGGCGACCGTGAAGGCAAGAGCACTCGATTCTACTGACGTCGGGCCGCAACATGCACTGATAAATTCGTGTTCTATCTGTGCCACCCAATAAAAAAAAAAAAGTCCGTATCAAGTGTGTAAACAGCACAGAAAGCCAAACAGGATCTTGCTCTGAAACTCACAGAAACACAAGACCGTACGAAGGACCTACGTCCAAATCGTGACTTTTGCCTTTTGAACGAGCTGCTCTTGCCATAGCTATCCGCAAGTTGGGTTACGGCCTCCAACGTGGAGAACAGGGTTGGAATTCTCATACAGCACAAATAACCATCGCCAGAATGAGATTTTCACTCTGCAGCGGAGTGTGCGCTGGTATGAAACTTCCTGGCAGATTAAAACTGTGTGCTGGACCGAGACTCGAACTCGGGACCTTTGCCTTTCGCGGGCAAGTGCTCTAGCACTGAGCTACCCAAGCACGACCCACCCCCCTTCCTCACAGCTTTACTTCTGCCAGTACCTTGTCCCCTACCTTCCAAACTTCACAGAAGCTCTCCTGCGAACCTTGCAGAACTGGCACTCCTGGAAGAAAGGATACCGCGGAGACATGGCTTACTTAGCCACAGCCTGGGGGCCACGTGGCGCCAGCGCCAGCGCCGGCGCGGATTCCGCGGCCGACTCAGCTTCCTGCGTGCGGCCGGCACGAGGGCCGCCTCAGCTGAGCTCGCGCCTGCCGAGTCCCGTACTCCACTCTGGCAACACATGTGAAACAGGCCGGCCACACTATTTCAGAAGCTGGAGAAGACCTACGTATTACTGCACAAAAGCGAGGAAGGAAGCGTTACCCACGTGTTTTCGAGAAACTGAGAACATACACACCTGCAGGAATATGCACGGTGCTTGGTGGGGAGAGGGGGGGGGGGGAGAAAGGTCAATATTTTAAACTGTGATAGTACAAGTACTCCTGAACAAAAAATGTTATATGAACATAGGTCCGCAAATGCTTCCTTAGAGAGTTATTGGTATTGAAAGGAACTTTAATTCTGCAAAATTTATATGCACAGCGTGAACGTATACGCAATACAACTGGACCGTACCGTGATTTTCTTGCAAACAATGCACGGGTACATGCCATATTTCCGCTATGCAACCTACCACATATTATGGTCATGTGACGTACGTAGTACAATCACCCGCTGTTTGCGCAATTGTCCCGTGTTAGCCGCATTGTGTAGTGTACCTGAGACGCATCTGTTAACTGACTAGTGTAAGATTTAACTGTGTTCGTACAAGCTCTGCTAAGAATGCCACACGTCCACTATAATGAGGAATGCCCAGATATGGTGTATGTTCATGGCTTCTGCGACGGTGCTGCTACCGCTGCAAGAGAAGAATACCACAGGCGCTTTGCGACTCGACGATTAGCTGATCGCAGGGTGTCTATCAAAGTGTTCATCACTTTGCGTGCAACAGGCTCTCTTGCAAGTAGACATTTTTCGTCCGAGCGTGCTCGTCAACAAACTTTGCAATAACAGGAAGAACTTATCGCAAGTGTTGAGCCAAGTCCCAGTACGAGCCTATGAAGAATGTCCCTTGCGTATGAATGTCTCACAGACATATGTATGGAAAACATTACATGCGGAAAACCTGTATCCATTTCCCAATCAGCGTGTCCAAAATCTCCACGTTGGCGACAATGCCCAACGACTTCAGTTCTGCCACTGGGTAATTCCGAATAGTCATTTGCTTCGATCTATACTATTCACTGACGAAGCCCAGTTTTCACGACATGGAACAAACAACACACGCAATAGCCATCGATGGTCATGGGAAAATACGCTTCAGTGAATAGCAGTTTCCAAGTTCGTTTTGCCATAAATGTTTGGTGCGGCTTGATCGGTAACCTTTTGATAGATCCAATCAGCAACTGACGAGAGAGAGCTACGTACATTTTTTGGAAAATTCATTTGTGCAGCTATTGGAAGACAGTCCTTCAGCCAAGCGAATATACTTTTAACATGACGGTGAACCTCCACATGTTACCTTACGTGTGAGGAACCATCTCCACCGCACCTACCCCAAACGCTGGATTGGCCGTGGCGGTGCTATTTGTAGTGTTGGCAGAAGAGCCAACACTGTGTTTCTAGAGGAGGCCGAAGTGCACGCGTTTAATTACACGCTCACTGGCGCGAGGTCTGGAACATTTAAAGGAATTAATAGTAGCAAATAAAGTAAGTAGATGATGTAATACTTAACTTTAATCCACAATTGTAGAACATCTCTCGTTACGGTACATGCTTCATAAGATTAATTATCAATTGAATACGGCGCCTTGCTAGGTCGTAGCAAATGTAGCTGAAGGCTATGCTATCGTCTCGGCAAATGAGAGCGTATTTGTCAGTGAACCATTGCTATGAACGTCGGCTGTACAACTGGGGCGAGTGCTAGTACGTCTCTCTAGGCCTGCCGTGTGGTGGCGCTCGGTCTGCTATCACTGACAGTGGCGAAACGCGGGTCCGACGTATACTAGCGGACCGCAGCCGATTTAAAGGCTACGACCTAGCAAGTGTGGTGTCTGGCGGTGACACCACACTATTAACTGACCTCCAAGATCACCTGACCTTACACCGTCCATCCCTTGGTGCAACGGGTTCAGGAAAGCTGTAACTTGCTCACTCTCGACGGAGCCAGTGTGATGTTTACGTGGGCTCGTGGTGACGTCGGTCTGACAGGAAACGAGGCTACTGGCGCTCCTGCCGGGACTGTAGTCCTCGTACCTCAGTCCGCTAGTTCTTACACTCCCTCCGGCGATCCCTGTGTTGCCGACTGTCAGCATGTGGTGTCCCTTTGGCATCCCCACTGGTCCTCCCTTCGCAGTAACGAGCTGCGGGTTGTTAAGCCGCTCCCAGCGGCTTCGACGGTTTCCTCTCGGCCCTGTTGCCGCGTGGAGATCATTTTAACTAGACTGCGCATCGGGCATTGTCTTTTTAGCGATCGCCATTTCTTAAGTGGTGCTCCACCACCACTTTGTACTCACTGCGCTCAACCTTTGACGGTCCGCCATTTCCTGACGGAATGCCCTTTTTCTAACCTTTTACGTTCTCGTTTGTGTTTGCCGTGTGAGTTATCGGCCGTTTTAGCGAACGACGAGCGGGCTCTCGACCGCGTTTCACTTTTTATCCGTCGCAGTAATATGGCGGAGGCCATTTAATTTTCATTTCAGGACCTCCGTTTCTCTATGGCGTATTTTATAGACCTTTCTCCACGTCCCTGTTTTTAGCTGTCTCCTCTTCCGTCGTTTGGGCTTAACGCTTAGCCGTTTTTAAGTCCTCTCTTTGCCTTCGTGTTCTACAGTTCCGACACGGGCGCGTATAACACTAGTATTTTTGCGCCCTAAAAGCAATATAAAAGTGTTCTTTTCCATCTTGCGATCGATCGCATCTCGCTTTCCGAATAGCCCTCGTCCAAAGAGTGACGGCACAACTGGAATTCGGGATTAGAGACCTGGAATAGACTTTCTTTCTTTCTTTCGCTTACGCCATAGTCCCGCAGCGATCGCAGTGTCGGCGTGGTTACGACGGATTTGGCAAGGTTAGTGTGTAGGGTAGGGGTGGCCGGATGCCCTTCCTGCCGCCAGCCCGTACCCCCCAGGACGGAATCAGTGTACCCCAGCTGTCTGCGTCTAGCGTAAACCGTGAAATAGTGCGGTCGTGTTTCAAATGTCTGCGACGCGTGTAACTATGGCGGAACGTGGGGAGCAGCGCGGTATTTCACATAGCGGGATGTGGAAAACCGCCTAAAAACCACATCCAGGCCCTCGTCGTTAATCCATCGGTCGGATTCGATCTGGGGCTAGCGCGCCTACCCGAGTCCAGGAAGCACCGCGTTAGCGCTCTCGGCTACCCCGGCGGGTAGACCTGGAATAGACTATAGCCATCAAATTCATTACATTACTCTGATGAAATCCACAAGCTGGATTTGTGGAGTACTTGCGCTGTACTGAATGGGGCTCATACGTTTCTTTTATCGACTCCAAGTAAAGGCGCAAGCAACGGCAGCGTTCCACCGACCTTGCAGATAACTTATTTTTAAACACAACGTTTAGCTGTACTGGACACGTTCTCTTGCTAAGCGGAGCCTCGGCGGCCGACTGTGGAGCGGCCTGGAGCCTGGAGCCTGGAGACCCTGCCGCCCTTCGCGCCGGCCGCCCACGCGCCACTGGGCGCCAGCTATGCGGGGCGCGGCGCTCGCGCCGCCCCGTATTAATGCAGCGGCGGCCTCGCGCATGAATAAGTGCCGGGGGTGCACAATGGCCGCACAAAAACAACCCCAGCCACAACCCCAACCCCACGACGGGCCGGTGGCGGCGCCGGTGGTCCGGCAGCCGGGGACTGCGCTGCGCTTTACGGTGTCGTATTTTTGTCTATTTTTGTGGCGGGGGGCAGGTTTTCGGCTGCGGCGACGTTTCGGAAGGGTGCTCCTGCAACAAGGCGCTTCAGACCGGCTACTGCCGCCGCACGGGCAGACGACGCGAGTGCTATTGGTGATGCCAGACACAGGGCTTTCAAGCAACTGAGTGTTCTCGACGGAATAAATACATTCACTTAGTTTGGCACTCTGTACAGTGAAGCGATAGATAATTTGGCCAAGGAAGCTTCCACATCCGGGACTTACTACGGTATCCACTTACAATTCCCAGGCCTCTTGCGTGAAGTAAAAATGGGAGTCAGCTCCCAGTGGGTAGAAGGAATGCCAACTTAAATAAAGTGTTATGGATCAGCTTAGCTCCACAAACCTCGCTTTCCTTCGCTTCATAACGCGTCACTACACCGTGAAGCTATCTCTTCAGTTACTCCAATGAGGCTAAATCACGGCAGCTTCCCTGCTCATTCGCATCTCTTAAAACTAAGAAATTCAGACACCTTTGACTGCAGTAATCCAGACGTTGCAGATATTAATAATGTAATCCTCGCTTGTTCCAAGCTGCAGCATCATAGATAATAGTTTCTCTCAGTACTGAGAAAACACAGGATACCTTTCCCTACAGGGATTACTTGTCTCCTAACAAAGAACGCAAAAGGCAGTTCTTAGATGTCTGATAAGATTTATTTCAGTTGGCAATTTTAAAATCTTATCACACGTCAACGAATGAGGAAATCACAATTTTTCGTGGTTGATTATAAAACTGATAGTACCTCAACGAGCAGCAACTTTACAAACCTGTTTGTAAATATTTTTATCGACAACAGCGTAGTTATTACTTCTGTCTTTAGAAATTAAGAGTATTTTCTGTTTTGATTAATACTAAGAAATATCGTTTTATCATTTTAAAGTAACCATTTTATTTTTATGTTTAAAAAATATTTTCAATTTTTTGGACTTTTTGATCGCTCAATAGTGTACTCATGGTGAAGGCCAAATAAAATTTAAAAATTAGAGAAAATATAAACGGAGCATGTGGTGACGGACATATGACACACACTGTGTCTGTAACTACTGACTCCATCAATTATTTATACACATTTTGTGCTGCAGTAGTGCTGTACTTTTTTGTGTTTGCTGGTGAGTAGAGCAGCCAAACGTACGGACAGCTGAAGACGTCTAACAGTGTTTTCACCTACTTCTTTGTATCAGTCTAGCCGAACACCAGTTCACTTCCTAACTTAGGACATTTGACAAAGTACGATAACAACATTAGTTTCCATCTTTGTTTTAACATTTATTTACTAATTATTTTGATTGTTTTCACTATCAAGCATAATTTCAATAAAAATACAAGATATTGTTTGTGTTGGCGCTCTGGTCAAGAATGAAAATGAGATTTCTTCAGAAATATTCACATTCTTCGCATATGATGCTCATTTTAAGAGCTACTTGAAATGTCCACATCTTCATAACATACTTGAGATTTTTATACTTGCGACAACCATCTTACAGTTGAATCTACTGAGCGTCCTTTATCTTTAATAACATATTCAACTTTGTAGTTCAGTATTGGGAAAATGAACTAACCGGGCAGACTGGAATAGCATGCTAAACCAGGTCTCGAGTCCGTTTGTGTGTGTGCCGCAAGTAGCGAAGTAGTGTCCGCACTATATAGTCAGTGTATTTCAGCCCACCATATACGGTGACGCTGGAATTCTCGAGAGTACCCGTTCCCAGCTTAACCCGAGGGAGCAGTAAGAGGCCCTACATTGAACCGCAAAACACAGAAACAAGGGGATACCTAAATCGGAATGGCCGAACGGTCCATACCGCCACCAAACGTGAAGCCGACCTTTCGCACTCGGTCGTGTGCGCTGCGTACAGGCACCGATGACGATGTTCGTGGATACCCAGCTGCGTCACTTCGCACGTATCTGGCTAATACATGTGCGGCCACCATCCACACAGCCCTGAAATGATGTTCCGCGAGTGATTCATGTAGTACAGTAAAAGTTGTGCTGGTGACTGCTGTGAGCAGTATTCACAGGAAGTACTTACACGTCAAACAGGAAGTGGAGTTGCACCGTAATTTATAGTCAGCAGATTTTACTCACCTGAAATGAGAAAAAAGAAGTTCATCAGTATACTGTAAATATTTAGGTACTAATTGGCAGCAGTCTGAGACTTTTTTTTATCTGCTTACCGTAAGATGTGACTACAGATCAAAGTACAGTACACTATTATAATGAAGACTGACCAACCAACAGTTCAACAAAAAATAGAATTACGGGCAAAGAATAAAATATCTATTACAATGAATAATTGTGACAGAAAGATATAAATAAAAAAATCGCGCCAGAAGAGCGACACTGCCTTCCATGAACATTTTTTCAACACTGTTTCAATATCAAACACTCTTCCTTTGCATTAAGGCATAAACAGGCGTCTGATACGTTCGTGACATGTGAAGCGTGTTTGTGACTCGCTATGAGTACCAAGACTTGGAAGGAGTTGACAGTACGCTTAAAGAGTGATCTTACTACAGGAATGGGTGTCACTTGTTTTAAGTCGTTGGTTTTTAACGCACCCAACTGAAGAGACTTTCGTTGTACCGTGAGCAGACCTTGCGAATTTCAGGTAAGATGTGAGGGAACACCAGCTGAAAATAGGTCTGGGAATGTGTATTGACTTATAGTCTGACACTCGCCATAATTTTTGTTTACCGTTGGGAACGTCCAAATTTTGTGCTAGTCTCAAATAACGGATGTACTGGAGGCTGGCTAGTATTCGACTGCCGGAAAATATATTACGTCTCTTTGACTTCCCTTAGCCATTTTCGGTCAAATCTGCAATGCTTACTCGATAATGGCACAACCATTCCCTTTCCTCACTTAGCCACTGCTCTAATGATGAGGCTGGAACGCAATCGTTTAGAAGCCCATGTTGTCCTTCAAGGCAGCTTCACAAACTAATGATTTTGTGGCAGAGTTAAATTATCCCGACTGAGAGCTAAAAAGCTACGTATAACCAATTCAGTATTCACAAGTGCAGAATAAAACGTTACAATGATTAGATCGTAGTGGTTTGAGACAGTGAACAGTACAACCCTCAGCTCAGCTGCTGATAAACTTCATGATTTAGTAACGTCTGGTTTCCTGGCGTCACTGCGTGCCCTTCCCGGGCTATTGTCAAAAACGCTGTCGAGTATCCGGCGGAAGAAGGCTTTTTCAACCTGGAGTTGGTAGCTCATTTTTTCCTCGGTCCTCATAAATGGGCTGCGACCAGGACCTACATTGCTGACTTTTCCCCATGATGGTCAGTGTTTCCATCATATGTCGCACTAAATGTTCTCAAAGTACTGCCAGAAGGCCGCATTTTACACAAACGCTATGAGCAGCAGCAGGAGATTGCCAAGGAGAACGCCTGCATTCTGCACCTGACTGTCACTGGATGAAACGCCTATACACAATCGCTTGTATGCAGAATGTTTGGCTGTAACGCAGATTTTTTTTATTGGTGACCGAGGATAATGTACTAAACAACATTAGTCAGTATTTACTTCATTTGCAGACTATCAATTATAGCTATCAGGAGTAGTACGGTTTTAGTTTGGTTAATACCCCAATAACAAGAGGCAAGAGCAGGCCATTAATGCTTATTTTCCTCCGAACAACAGGTCAGGTGTTGAAGTGTGGACGCAAAACGGTTGTCTATACTGATAGGCGTAGTACTCTTAGTAACGGAATTACAACCGTGCAGAAAACATGAGGTAGTAAATTATGTGACGTGTTTGTGGCAAGACTGTAGGAAGCTGAGCCGGCCGCGGTGGTCTCGCGGTTCTAGGCGCGCAGTCCGGAACCGCGCGACTGTTACGGTCGCAGGTTCGAATCCTGCCTCGGGCATGGATGTGTGTGATGTCCTTAGGTTAGTTAGGTTTAAGTAGTTCTAAGTTCTAGGGGACTGATGACCACAGCTGTTAAGTCCCATAGTGCTCAGAGCCATTTGAACCATTTGTAGGAAGCTGAGAAAAAACAACTGACACACTGAGTGGGTACATATTCAGATTCCAATGATCACAATATCTGCACTTATATCCCTAACACCCTGCATACAAAAAATATTCACATTACCGCTTTCGACAAGTAGTTGCCATCTTCAGATGTACTTAATTTACTAAAAAGTTTCAAACAGAAATACAAACCAATTCAGTAACGTTTTGAATTTCATGAAGCCATTTAATATTTCAATGAATGTAGATCATAGCATCACATGACGTATTTTTTGTGTATCTAATCGGTGGCGACGTAACTATTATATAAACATTAGAAAGGTGGCATACTTTCAAAATGGTTCAAATGGCTCTGAGCACTGTTGGACTTAGCATCGGAGGTCATCAGTTCCCTAGAACGTAGAACTACTTAAACCAAACTAACCTAAGGACATCTCACACATCCATGCCCGCGGCAGGATTCGAACCTGCGATCGTAGCAGTCGCGCGGTTCCCGACTGAAGTGCCTAGAACCGCTCGGTCACCGCGGCCGGCTGGCAAACTTTCCTTTGGGATAATGTCGTGGAGCAGTCTCGGGCTCGCGAAATCGAAAAGTCTGTCGGTAGTCCTCTTAAGTCAGAGGTAAAGCCTCGTGGACCCTCTGGAGCGCAGTTTGTGTTCTGCAAGTGGCTAACAGCTGTTGGTCCTTTATGATCAATGATGTCACATTTTCGGTACGGAAATCTTACATAGCGTTGAAAATTACGGCCCCAAGGGCAGCCGTCAAATTCTGCTCAAGCAGTTTCTTGATTCTACATCTACATCATACTGCCGCAAGCCACCTACTGGTACGTGGCGGAGGGTACTTCTGGTAGTATTAACCGATCCATCCTTCCCTGTTCCACTCGCTAATAGTGCGTCGGAAGAACGATTCTCAGTAAATCTCTGTAGTAGCCTAAAGATATCTCGAATCTTCTCGTCGTGGTCATTTCGTCAGAGGTATGCGGGGAGTGCTCTCTCAAAATATCAATAATAAACCATTCCGTGATGCACAACACCTCTCCAGTGGCGTCGGTTACTCGAGTGTCTCTGTAACGCTCTCGAGCCGACTAAACTATCCCGTGACGAAACGCGCCGCTCTTCGTTGGATCTTCTCTGTCTGTTCTGTCAGTCCTACCTGGTAAGAATCCCAGACTGACGAATGATACTCAGCATTCGGTCGAACAAGCAACTTGAAAGCCACTTCTGTTGTGGATGACTACGCTTCCTTAAACCGAGCGAGATGGCGCAGTGGTTAGCACACTGGACTCGCATTCGGGAGGACGACGGTTCAGTCCCGTGTCCGGCCATCCTGATTTAGGTTTTCCGTGATTTCCCTAAATCGCTCTAGGCAAATGCCGGGATGGTTCCTCTGAAAGGGCACGGTCGACTTCCTTCCCCGTCCTTCCCTAATCCGATGAGACCGATGAACTCGCTGTTTGGTCTCTTCCCCCAAACAACCAACAAACCAACAAGTTTCCTTAAGATTCTTCCCATGAATGTCAGTCTCGTATCTGCTTTTCCTACTATTTGTTTTATGTGGCCACTCCACTTAAGAACGCTCTGAATAGCTAGTCCTGGATATTTTACGGTAGATTCTGTTTCCAGCAATTCATCATCAACAGTGTTGTACAGTAGCGGATGTCTTTCCCCATTTATGCGCAACATGTTACATTTATTTTCGTTCAGGTTCAACTGCCAGAGGCGGCACCATTCGTCAATCCTCTGCAGGTCACTCCTGATCGATGCTATCTTTCGGCGTTGCTACTTCCTTACAGACAACTGCATCATCTTTTACTCGGCAAGCGTTGCGTATCACTAAGCGTGGAGTCGCTCGGCAACAGTAGACCTCAGAGCGCACTGAGCATCCATTAACTAGCTGGAGCCGGCCGGAGTGGCCGTGCGGTTAAAGGCGCTTCAGTCTGGAACCGCGCGACCGCTACGGTCGCAGGTTCGAATCCTGCCTCGGGCATGGATGTGTGTGATGTCCTTAGGTTGGTTAGGTTTAAGTAGTTCTAAGTTCTAGGGGACTGATGACCTCGGATGTTAAGTCCCATAGTGCTCAGAGGCATTTGAACCATTTTTTGAAGTAGGGTGACTTTTGAGGTGTCTCTTCCCCAAGGGACTTTGAACTGTAGTGGTCTTTAACTGTGTGCAAACTGTGGTAGGCCAGTTGGAGGCTGTGTACGAACTCTCAGAGGTGAACCTATCGCAGATCAGTCTCCAGATCTCGGAGTAGTTCCTGGAAGTAGTTAGATAGCTACAAGGCTTTTTCTAATGAACGATTTTGGGTTTGTGAAGTTTAACCCTGTCTCGCGGGTCAAATCGAGGATGGCGGCAATTTTTTAGAGTGACTGTATAGTGTAGCATGGAGAAATATTACCCCGGGTCCGCCAATAGAAGGTCGTGGAGCAATCAGTAGCGCAAATTTCCTGGCGCGCCGCTGACGGCCACGAGTGGTGTCGCTTTCGGCAGCTGCCTCCGGTGTGACACACTGCGGCGACGCACTCGCTCACAGGACAGGATGAACGAACGTTTCAATTTTTCGCTCGTAGCTATCCTGCACTGACGACTTTTCCAGACAGTCTAACGTACGCTGTTTTCCACAAGCCACCACTTAATAGCTGCACACAATGACAGTCGCGCATCATATAAAGGAAAACGTGTAGCACGAATTGTTAATACACAAAATTATAGTTTCATAACAGCCAGATTTCGGAACCATTTTGACAATGCACGAGAATGTTTATCCACCGTTCGATGTTTGCACACCTGTCGGCACTCGCAGAGTCAGAGAAAATCGAGAACTCAGTGGCGGCCGGAGGTTCGTGGCCTCTCCGCCTGTTCACTGCGGACCTCCGAACCACGAGCGCGGAGCCTATTTCCTCTCCTTGGCTCCCCGGCCGGACTTTTACAACACCGGACGAGATTTACGACGAGACGTGGACAGCGCGGCTAACATTATGCCACAAGCGGTGCGATGCCCGCCATCCCCCTCCACACGCACACGCACACACACACACACACACACACACACACACACACACACACTCTTTCTCATCCAACAGCCTCCTCAACACAAGACTGCAGAAAGGTTTGTTTTCCTTTTCTCATTAATTTTAGCGCCACTAAAAGTTTAACTGCTTTAAGAAATTAGTTTCCCCGAAGATTTGTATGTGTTACTTCGATTCGGCGCCCCACTTCTGCGGTTCCTTTGTTAAGCTCGACTACAATAAATTCAGAAATCTACAAAAGTTGCCAAGTAAGTTTGCTTTCTTAAGCCACCGCTGGTCAAAAGATTTATCCGATATACGAACTTATTTATCTTGAAACGCCCATTTGCTATAATAAATCTTGCGACAGGTCGCGGCTCTAAAAAACAGTTTTTCCTACTCAGACTCGCCTTTCAATCCTGAACAAACAGTACGGAAGCTCTCTCTTGTTCTTTCTTCGACATCAGATTATCGAAAGGCTTAGCACTGTCGCCCGCGTATTTCTTTCTGCATTGTGCCATTCTCAGTGCCCCCCCGTACACTCTCTAGCCGCGCAACTTTTTTTTCTGCTCTTTCGATTGTCTTCGACGCCTCAGTACAACCCAACCACGCTGGTCCTACTCATGATAAGATTTCACTTCTTCGTACTCTTACTTTGATCATATTGGACCTGCTCTCTTGATTATTGCGCTCCACTGCAGCATCTCGTTCCAAATGCTTCCACCACTTTTATTGTCAATTATCATTGTTACCAGTTCCCTTCATGGACATGCTGTGACAGCGACTATATTCGTCACAAAGCTACTTGTTTGTTGTAAACACTTTAACCTACGAGAGTGATTAAAGAATAAAAACCTTTGAGGGTCAATAAAATTGCTGATAGTTGTACTGCCGATTTGATAGTTGACAGTACTTATTCTTATTTTTTGACAAATGTCCAGCAATCGACAGCCTGGTGTTGCGTCACAGGAAAGAAAGCTACGTCAATGCAAAGGCGGCCGCCGCATTGTCGAATTGCACCCTGTTGGAGCACGATGCGTCGCACATTATTTGAGTAGTGAAGCCGTTAAAGCACAATGCAGTGTTTCCCTACGTGTGTTGCTACAGCAAATGTACGAGTGGTGCATAAACTTTTAATAGACCCCATTACGTCTGCGGAACATGACCCAGGCGTACCCCGTCGCCGCAGTGGAAGAGGTACTGAAGGAAAATAGGCATATTTCTGCAACGAAAATAGACAGATTTTTTTTATATCTGTGCTCGTTCGGCACGCAACGTTGTTGGGTGTTGTTCTGCGATTCAACAAAGTGTCCGCAAGTAGGGTGCCACGCCTGTTGCCGACTGAATTGACTGATCGTCGCGTCGGCACCTGCGAAGGAACTTTTGTGTCGTTTCTAGGATGAAGATAATGGAATTCTCGATAGGATTGTTACAGGAGTGAAACTTGGATGCACTGCCACCAACACGAAACGTTAAGATCGGGTTTGGAGTGGTGCCACAGGTTTTCGCCAAAACGAAAACAAATTTCTCACTCAACCATCGGCAGTCAAAGTCATGTTCAGTCTCTTTTGGCACGTAAAAGGAGAAATTCTGCACGATTACATGGAAAGGGTACAGTGTTCAGCAATTCATACCCAAATCTGCTACAGAATCGCCTTCACCCCGTAATCAGGAGTAGACGATGAGGGCGTCTGACAAGTGTTTCGTTGCAATTCGACAATACGAGTAGTCGTCCCAATACTGCCAGTCCAACCGTAGCAACAAAACAGCATATGAAATTTGAACGTTTGGAACACTCGAACAGCCGGCCGCGGTGGTCTCGCGGTTCTAGGCGCGCAGTCTGGAACCGCGCGACTGCTACGGTCGCAGGTTCGAATCCTGCCTCGGGCATGGGTGTGTGTGATGTCCTTAGGTTAGATAGGTTTAAGTAGTTCTAAGTTCTAGGGGACTGATGACCACAGCTGTTAAGTCCCATAGTGCTCAGAGCCATTTGAACCATTTTTTTTTTAACACTCGAACACGTGCGTTGCTCAACAGACCTTGCCCGCATCTCGTGGTCGTGCGGTAGCGTTCTCGCTTCCCACCCCCGGGTTCCCGGGTTCGATTCCCGGCGGGGTCAGGGATTTTCTCTGCCTCGTGATGGCTCGGTGTTGTGTGCTGTCCTTAGGTTAGTTAGGCTTAAGTAGTTCTAAGTTCTAGGGGACTTATGACCACAGCAGTTGAGTCCCATAGTGCTCAGAGCCATTTGAGCCATTTTCAACAGACCTTGTCCCGACCGAATTTCATGCGAAGCGATGAAGATGCGAAACCCACGGTGCGGAAAAAGAAGGTCTCGTTGCAGTTCCGAAGCGGTAGAATTTGTGCTTTATACGTAATGGGCACTACATCGAAAGATGATGTGTCTGTGTTACCTCCCTTGGGTAATAACAAATGATTAAGATTCTCATTTAGATCACACTAGAATCAAATGTGCAGATTCCCAGATTCCAGGAAAAAATATTTTTCATTTAATTGGTGTCTTCATGTGGTATACAAAGAACCAACATCTCAAAGATCTCAAACCTCCAAGATCTGTGGTACTTCTAAGATTTATTTCTCGTTCTTATAACCCGTTCATGATGTTTGGTGTAAATTCATCACACATGACGGACGAAGAGAGTACTACGTAAATGCTATAAGATGACTTGTTATAGCGGTGAACTGTGTAACTAACATCTGTATGACGTTTGTTTTAAAACAAGGAAACTAAAGGACTTCATGCGGGCAAGCATTACAAACAGAAATAAAGAATGAAGGAAAATTAGAGTATAACGTACCGGCGACAACGAGGTCGCTCGAGACTAGAAGAAGTTTTGGTAAGGAGGGATTGGGAAGGAAATCGGCGGTGCCCTTGCAAATGAACGACCCCGGCTAAGCCCTTTAGGGAAATCACGAAAAGTCTAAGCCAGTGGCCGGACTGGGATTTGAGCCGTCGTCCTCCCGAAAGCGAGTCCAGCGTGCTGACCACTGCTCCGTCTCGGTCGGTTCTGCAAACAGAAAAAACTCTCTGACTGCCTATCTGGAAGCGTCCAGGACGATATTCCTGCGCATGCTCATAGTTTACGGAAAAGTAGCTTCTCTGGAACATCTCTGCCCTCGACATTCTCTGCGTGGCATACGAGTGGCATTGTTTCAGAGGAACAGTTTACTGTAGCGACAGGGCCAGTTTGAAAGCTTCCTGTCCATCGACCTATCACTCCGTTCGAAACAAAGGAGCGGCGACAGTGCAGTAAATACCGTCCAGTGTACGCAGCCGCGTCCTTACCCGACCGTGCGAAACAGCCGCCTCGCTCACGGAAGATTCCGCGTGGTATTAATAACGCCTGAGCTCAGTCAATCCGTTTCTCGCGAAGAGATTTTTTTTGCTCGCTTTTGCTTTTCTCTATCTTTCCCTCCCAGAAGTTTTTAAACACACGCGCGCACACACAAACCGCGCGTATAACGATCCAGCCAGTGAGTGCAGAACATGGCGGTGTCCAGAAATCGCTCGCCTCCCCTCCCTTGTAAACAAACAGCGACGTGGCGGCGTCGGGCGCCCCGTTCTACAAACACCGCGCGCCGAACTCCAGACCCGGCCACCTAACAGTAGCAGCCTGAGAACTCACCACCTCGTAAGGTAGCTTACCTCCAGCGAAGGGTCGCTCATTGTTCGTTGGTAATGGCATCTTATACGCTTCCACCGACCAGTAATACAGTTTATTTTTTGTTACTCTGTTTTGTTTTTTTAGGGGAGTGGAGCGTAGGAGAAGCTCACTCTGCGTAATAAAAAAATGGTTCTGAGCACTATGCGACTTAACTTCTGAGGTCATAAGTCGCCTAGAACTTAGAACTAATTAAACCTAACTAACCTAAGGACATCACACACATCCATGCCCGAGGCAGGATTAGAACCTGCGACTGTAGCGGTCACGCGGTTCCAGACTGAAGCGTCTAAACCGCACGGCCACACCGGCCGGCTCTGCGTAATATTTCGTCTCTTACTATGAGAAGCATTTTCAAAGGCTGTGAAGATAAAGGTCTAGAGTCGAAAGAAGAGTACTTCTAACATTTTACTCACACATGTAGCTAGGCCGGCATTCAAAGACTTTTTCGGTCGCAGCAGACGTCGTTGAAACAGAGCACCAACTCTTTGGCCTGTGGGTAGACCTACCTCTGCCACAGCCGGAGACGAAACTTCGGGCGGAAACTTCTGACTGAGACCGCGCGATGAAATTCGAAAGTGAGGCGACACCAAGCAAGCAAACATGGGCCCTGAAAATCCCCGTTGTTTGACAGTGACGCGTGTAGGATTTCAAGAGTGGTGGTGAAACATTTTAATAAGGCCGAGTTGCTGACCTATAGATTAGTATGCAGAATAGTTGTTGTTAGCTGCAATCTCCTCAGCTCTAGGTGACACACTACAGATTATCATCCCTGTGTCCACTTTTTCTTGTTACATCTCACATATGACAGCTCCCTTGCCAACTAAAAGACTCACAGTTTTTTGTCGAATACATTGGTAAAACGCGGCAGAGGGACTGAAACAGAAATACATGAAACTTCCTGGCAGATTAAAACCGTGTGCGGACCGAGGTCCCGAGTTCGAGTCTCGGTCCTGCACACAGTTTTAATCTGCCAGGAAGTTTCATATCAGTGCACACTCCGCTGCAGAGTGAAAATCTCATTCTGGAAATATATATTTATTAACGTTTAAAAGCAGCCAAAGCGATGTAGATGACGCTGAGACAAGTAAGCCAATTTGAGCCAAATGGGCTGCAATTATCGGAAAATAGTCCAAAAGTGGGAAACAAATTTTGATCGTGTGACGTCAGCAGATGACGTACCTCGCCGCACGTGCAGCGGTTGCGCCTGTCGGTCCTACCCTCGCCGGTAGGGGGGCTCCGGTAGGCTAGTGTAGGGCTCGCGCTAGTCGTAAGTCGTAACACAAGACTACGATCAGTCGGCTTACAGTTACAAATCCAGACGTGTAGTAGTCTCCCCGCTACCAGCGAGTAGAATGAACTAGCCCACCCAGTGCAGATCCGGTGAATAACGTTACCTGATGAAACATGTTCAACATTTGCCATCCGCTTTTGGGGTATTTCCCGACATTTACGGCCACGTTAATTTTGGGTTTTATTAAACGTTAGTAAGACTCACCCTGTATTATGCATAGGGTGTAACAGGTATAAGTGCAGATATTTGTCTTGGTGACTGAGGACTGCCTACTGAACAACATTACATCTGTATTCATGTCATTTGCGGACCAATAATTATAACTATCGGGAGAACTATGTTTTTAGCTTGGTTAGTATTTCCAGCTAATTGTGAAAAGAGCAAATCATTAATGCTTATTTGCTCCTGGGCAGTAAAATTGTACTGCAGTCAGCCTCAAATGCTGGTTCTCTAAATTTCCTCAGTAGCGATTCACGAAAAGAACGCCTCCTTTCCTCCAGAGACTCCCACCCGAGTTCCTGAAGCATATCCGCAACACTCGCGTGATGATCAAACCTACCAGTGACAAATCTAGCAGCCCGCCGCTAAATTGCTTCTATATCCTCCCTCAGTCCGACCTGATAGGGATCCCAAACGCTCGACCAGTACTCAAGAATAGGTCGTATTAGTGTTTTAGAAGCGGTCTCCTTTACAGATGAACCACATCTTGCCAAAATTCTGCCAATGAACCGAAGACGACTATCCGCCTTCCCCATAACTGCCATTACATGCTTGTCCCACTTCATATCGCTCTGCAATGTTCCGCCCAAACATTTAATCGACGTGACTGTGTCAAGCGCTACACTACTAATGGAGTATTCAAACATTACGGGATTCTTTTTCCTATTCATCTGCATTAATTTACATTTATCTATATTTAGAGTTAGCTGCCATTCTTTACACCAATCACAAATCCTGTCCAAGTTGTATCCTCCTAAGTCACTCAACGACGACACCGTCCCGTAGACCACAGCATCATCAGCAAACAGCCGCACATTGCTGTCCACCCTATCCAAAAGATCATTTATGTAGATAGAAAAGAACAGCGGACCTACAACAGTTCACTGGGGCACTCCAGATGATACCCTCACCTCCGATGAGGACAACGTACTGGGTTCTATTACTTGAGAAGTCTTTGAGCCACTCACATATTTGGGAACCAATCCCATATGCTCGTACCTTAGTTAGGAGTCTGCAGTGGGGCACCGAGTCAAACGCTTTCCGGAAGTCAAGCAATATGGCATCCGTCTGATATCCTTCATCCATGGTTCGCAAGGTATCATGTGAAAAACGGGCGAGTTGCGTTTCCCAGGAGCGATGCTTTCTAAAGCCGTGCTGATTCATGGACACCAACTTCTATGTCTCAAGGAAATTCATTATGTTCGAACTGTGTAAGTAAAATCCCCTTAACATTTCCGCTACCTGTTGCTCACTTCCGGCCTAAGGCGAAATGTCCTCCCAAAACACTGGCACTACGGGCTTTGCCGTTACCGCCTTCCCACTGTT
This sequence comes from Schistocerca piceifrons, assembly GCF_021461385.2. Lineage (NCBI taxonomy): Eukaryota > Metazoa > Arthropoda > Insecta > Orthoptera > Acrididae > Schistocerca > Schistocerca piceifrons. The sequence goes on from NC_060141.1 coordinate 26,698,439, forward strand.
TCCGCCGCGTTGCCCGGCCCAGCCACTGCCCCGCGCCGCTCTCTCCTCTCCACGGCCCACACAAGGCGCCCATTCAGGAGGGCCGCTGGCGAGCGAGCAGGTGCCAAGCCGCGAACCGCGACACAGCCCGCCAGCCAGCGGCCTGCCCTGCTGCTTCTGCGGTGCCGCCCACGCCACGCTCACTCCCCGCACCGTGGGAAAACCACCGCAGAGCGAGTTAAGGCAGTCACACTACGGCCACTGAGTCGCAAGTGCCTCCCTCCACTCTCCCTGTACACCAGGGTTCAGAAATCAAGCCGCGCGGGATTAGCCGAGCTGTATAAGGCGCTGCAGTCATGGACTGTGCGGCTGGTCCCGGCGGAGGTTCGAGTCCTCCCTCGGGCATGGGTGAACGTGTTTGTCCTTAGGGTAATTTCGGTAAAGTAGTGTGTAAGCTTAGGGACTGATGACCTTATCAGTTAAGTCCCGTAAGATTTCACACACATTTGAACATTTGATTTCAGAAATCAATCGCGATCGAAAACCAGGAAAAGAGGCGACAAATCGTTGTATGTAGTTGCACGGGGTGCGGGACAACAGTCAGCTTCATCGCCGCGCGGAGTGATCGCGCGGTTAGAGCCGCCATGTAACGGGTTGCGCGGCCCCTGCCACCTGACGTTCTACATCTACATCCATACTCTGCAAGCCACCCGACGGTGTGTGGCGGAGGGTACCTTGAGTACATCTATCGGTTCTCCCTTCTATTCTAGTCTCGTATTGTACGTGGAAAGAAGGATTCTCGGTATGCCTCTGTGAGGGCTCTAATGCATCTGATTTTATCCTCTTGGTCTCTTCGCGAGATACACGTAGGAGGGAGCAATATACTGCTTGACTCTTCGGTGAAGGTATGCTCTCGAAACTTTGACAAAAGCCCGTACCGAGCTACTGAGCGTCTCTCCTGCAGAGTCTTCCACTGGAGTTTACCTATCATCTCCATAACGCTTTCGCGATTACTAAATGATCCTGTAAAGAAGCGCGCTGCTCTCCGTTGGGTCTTCTCTATCTCTTCTATCAACCCTATCTGGTATGGATCCCACACCGGTGAGCAGTATTCAAGCAGTGGGCGAACAAGCGTACTGTAACCTACTTCCTTTGTTTTCGGATTGCATTTCCTTAGGATTCTTCCAATGAATCTCAGTCTGGCATCTGCTTTACCGACGATCAACTTAATATGATCATTCCATTTTAAATCACTCCTAATGCCTACTCGCAGATAATTTATGGAATTAACTGCTTCCAGTTGCTGACCTGCTATATTGTAGCTAAATGATAAGGGATCTTTCTTTCTATGTATTCGCAGCACATTACACTTGTCTACATTGAGATTCAATTGCCATTCCCTGCACCATGCGTAAATTCGCTGCAGATCGCCGTGTTCGAGTCCTCCCTCGGGCATGGCTGTGTGTGTTGCTCTTAGCATAAGTTAGTTTAAGTAGTGTGGAAGTCTAGGGACGGGTGACCTCAGCAGTTTGGTCGCTTAGAAATTCACGCACATCCGAACATTTGAACACCAGTTCCAATGTGTCTGCTGTTAACCACTGATGCGGGAAACCAAAACGGGACAGGCTTGACAAGGCCGTCAGACCCTCTCTCTTGAAAGATGATGCTACAATCGAGCTTAACCTCATCGTTCGAGGAAGGGAGGAACAACAGCAGTGCAATAAGTTCGTAACTTGCGATAGTAAGAAGAGATCTGTAGAGTCGTTGTAAGCACTGCACAGCGTCTCACCTCCATGTTGGCCAGGATGTAAGATTTGGACTTTTTAACGCCCCTTAGCAATCAAAAAATTGTTCAATTAACATCTGAGGTCATCATTCCCCTAGAACTACTTAAACCTAACTAACCTTAGGACATCACACACATCCATGCCCGAGGCAAGATTCGAACCTGCGACCGTAGCAGCAGTGCGGTTCCGGACTGAACCGCCTAGAACCGCTCGCCCACAGCGGCCGGCCCTTAGCAATCCACATAATTAGAAACGGAACGTAAGATAGAACAGGATAATAGTGGGAGAAGGGATCTCGTTTTGCGTTGTTAGAAAAAGAATCGAGACATTCTCCGGAAGTCATTCGGGAAACCCTTTTTTAATCCTAATCGCCATTCTGGCATTGGAAACCCACTCCTCTGGGGGGCTTAGCGACTGAACAACCTCCCTCGCTTTTCCGGTTAGTTTTCTTCGCTTCTTGATGCAATAGTCTACCTCCTTGTTGGACGGTATTTGCTCTCCAGGCTTCATCCCCAGGCGTACGAAACAGCCGTCGTAAAAGAAAGCTTTTTTCTTTGATTTCTAAACTTTTTCCTTCCGTTTCAAAGCTAAAGCGTGTCGGGCTTTAGTACACAGGACGTGATGAAATATGTGACGACAGTGTGTATCCGCCAGGGAGGTAGCCGCTTTCAGCGTGCCGTTTGATGTGACCAACGTCCTTTGAGTGGCCAACATGGCTTATTTCTAGCGACTCCATGTACTGTTGTAGCCGATTGCCTCAACTCTTCTCTGCTTAGATGTTTGGTCCATTTTCCTAACAAAATTATTCTGTAAACCTGTATTACCAATATTATGGTCGCTGAATTTTTTCCCATAAGGAGTTCACAGACGTATGTAAGAACAGAAAGAATAGAAGACCTCTTCTTTTATGTTGCAAACAATATTATTAACGCTGGCCGGAGTGACCGAGTGGTTATAGGCGCTACAGTCTGGAACCGCGCGACCGCTACGGTTGCAGGTTCGAATCCTGCCTCGGGCATGGACGTGTGTGATGTCCTTAGGTTAGTTAGGTTTAAGTAGTTCTAAGTTCTAGGGGACTGATGACCTCAGAAGATAAGTCCCATAGTGCTCAGAGCCATTTTGAACCAGTTACGTCCCATAGTGCTCAGAGCCATATTAGTAACTTTCATTTTGTACCACATCCAGAGTTGCGGTCGTTACAACCACATAATTTCAGTAACAGCTGTTGTATAGAGAGAACGTACATTGATTCGGATGTAGTATATTATTATAAGGTTAAAGTTACGTAAAACATATATCTGTATCATATCACATATTTGCGTGTATGCAGAGACGCTCATGCCGGCTATTACCAGCACAGCATTAAACACAACGACTTTTTTAAAAAGAAAAGTGTCACTGTGCATATGGAGCACTTGTCATCTTACACTGGCGAAAAGATGCTCGTGCACAGAACAGAAACTGGGACAGCATTCAGTATAGATACAGCCAAGACGACGACGGAAACGGCCTCTCCGGTGGATAAAACGGGACCAGAGGCTTCCGACAGAGGTACTCCAGTAGCGGCCACGCTACACCACGTTGACACGCGTGCGACGCCAGGGACAGGGCAGCCGCTGTCTGGCAGTGGCAGAAGAGTTCTCCGTCTTGTAACGTGACTCAGCCCGTAAGCATGGCAACGAATGAAAGTTCTTTCATCAGCTTCACAACAGGGCCCAGTTGTCTGCGTCTATTTTCTATATTCAGGAGTTCAGTTGTTTGGCGAGGATTGACTTATTTTGTAGATATGCATTCACTGACGTCTCGTGGAAATATTATTTGGGACATTGCTAAACATAGAAGAAAATAATTCTTTTCAAGGACTTGCTGTAGCGGACTTCATGCAGGTAACTCTTTAGTAGATTATAATACTAACAACAGCCTAAGAACAGTTGTCTCGCTTATGCAGCTTGTTGTGAAGTCACAGTCTGAAAATAGGACTAGCATTTATTAATACAACACTAGGAGTAAAACTATTTTCCACTATTCAAATTTTAATTTTAGTTTGACTCAGAAAACAGCAAAGTATGTAGACACAAGCATATCTAAACATTTCAGATGCGAATTGAAGGTGCTGGTAGAATATAAAAAGTTTTTCAAAAAAATTATTTTAAATAATTTCCTCTTTTCAATATCTTTTCTGCACAAATAAATTTCGGAGCAGGTAAAGCCTGTGTTTGGGTTGTCTTAATTAAATATACCGGGTGATCAAAAAGTCAGTATATATTGGAAAACTTAATAAACCACGGAATAATGTAGGTAGAGAGGTAAAAAATTGACACACATGCTTGGAATGACTTGGGGTTTTATTAGAACCAAAAAGAAAGACAAAGTATTGCTAGACGCGTGAAAGATCTCTTGCGCGTGTCGTTTGGTGATGATCGTGTGCTCAGCCGCTACTTTCGTCATGCTTGGGCTCCCCGGTCCCCAGACCTCAGTCCGTGCGATTATTGGCTTTGGGGTTACCTGAAGTCGCAAGCGTATCGTGATCGACCGACATCTCTAGGGATGCTGAAAAACAACATCCGACGCCAATGCCTCACCATAACTCCGGACATGCTTTACAGTGCTGTTCACAATATTATTCCTCGACTACAGCTATTGTTGAGGAACGATGGTGGACATATTGAGCATATCCTCTAAAGAACATCAACTTTGCTTTGTCTTGCTTTGTTATGCTAATTATTGCTATTCTGATCAGATGAAGCGCCATCTGTCGGACATTTTTTGAACGTTTGCATTTTTTGGGTTATAATAAAACCCCATGTCATTCCAAGCATGTGTGTCAATTTGTACCTCTCTATCCATATTATTCCGTGATTTATTCAGTTTTCAAATTTATACTGACTTTTTGATCACCCGGCATATTATAGAATTAGACTGAATTAAAACCCCAGCGTGTAAACGCCCAACTTGCTGCCATATTTTCACGGAGGACTTTCACATGTTGTTCAAACTTACTGAGTATTTTGGTATAAGAGAGCACCTGTGTTCGCAGGCCCGTTACGGAGGCGGCTTCCGGCGCGCCAGTCCTCAAGGCGTGAGGGGACTCCTTGTCAGAACTACAGTGCTATTACAAATGATTGAAGCGATTTCATAAATTCACTGTAGCTCCATTCATTGACATATGGTCACGACACACTACAGATACGTAGAAAACTCATAAAGTTTTGTTCGGCTGAAGCCGCACTTCAGGTTTCTGCCGCCAGAGCGCTCGAGAGCGCAGTGAGACAAAATGGCGACAGGAGCCGAGAAAGCGTATGTCGTGCTTGAAATGCACTCACGTCAGTCAGTCATAACAGTGCAACGACACTTCAGGACCAAGTTCAACAAAGATCCACCAACAGCTAACTCCATTCGGCGATGGTATGCGCAGTTTAAAGCTTCTGGGTGCCTGTGTAAGGGGAAATCAACGGGTCGGACTACAGTGAGCGAAGAAACGGTTGAACGCGTGCGGGCAAGTTTCACGCGTAGCCCGCGGTAGTCGACGAATAAAGCAAGCAGGGAGCTAAACGTACCACAGCCGACGGTTTGGAAAATCTTACGGAAAAGGCTAAAGCAGAAGCCTTACCGTTTACAATTGCTACAGGCCCTGACACCTGATGACAAAGTCAAACGCTTTGAATTTTCGGCGTGGTTGCAACAGCTCATGGAAGAGGATGCGTTCAGTGCGAAACTTGTTTTCAGTGATGAAGCAACATTTTTTTCTTAACTGTGAAGTGAACAGACACAATGTGCGAATCTGGGCGGTAGAGAATCCTCACGCATTTGTGCAGCAAATTCGCAATTCACCAAAAGTTAACGTGTTTTGTGCAATCTCACGGTTTAAAGTTTACGGCCCCTTTTTCTTCTGCGAAAAAAACGTTACAGGGCACGTGTATCTGGACATGCTGGAAAATTGGCTCATGCCACAACTGAAGACCGACAGCGCCGACTTCATCTTTCAACAGGATGGTGCTCCACCGCACTTCCACCATGATGTTCAGCATTTATTAAACAGGAGATTGGAAAATCGATGGATCGGTCGTGGTGGAGATCATGATCAGAAATTCATGTCATGGCCTCCACGCTCTCCCGACATAACCCCACGCGATTTCTTTCTGTGGGGTTATGTGAAAGATTCAGTGTTTAAATCTCCTCTACCAAGAAACGTGCGAGAACTGCGAACTCGCATCAACGATACTTTCGAACTCATTGATGGGGACATGTTGCGCCGAGTGTGGGAGGAACTTGATTATCGGCTTGATGTCTGCCGAATCGCTAAAGGGGCACATATCGAACATTTGTGAATGCCTAAAAAAACTTTTTGAGTTTTTGTATGTGTGTGCAAAGCATTGTGAAAATATCTCAAATAATAAAGTTATTGTAGAGCTGTGAAATCGCTTCAATCATTTGTAATAACCCTGTATATTGACAGTCACGTAGAGTTTCTGCGAATGAAACGAACAGGTAGTCTTGCAAGGGCAGTAAACCTGGACTGAATGTGATGGTCAGAATGCACGTCTCCTCGCTTTGCCAGCTAAGTAACGATGGCGATAATGCAACATCTGGTAACACGGTAGGACCACCGGCCTTCCAGCTGGCGTCCCGCCGTCGGCGCGTTCAGGGAACTGGCGGCTCGTCAGCAGCGCAAGGCGGCAAAATATTTTGGAGGCGGTCCGACTGAAACGCGAGCCCAAGTCAAACTCCTCTGTAGGCGCGCGCCGCCGCACAGCGCCGCGTTCTCCCAGATGTCGGCCCAACTCCTCGATGTGGCGGGACCAGCCCGGTGCTGGACACTGTATGTCTGTCCGTGCTTTGTCGCTCACGTTCTAGGCTTGGGACCGCTCCCACTGTTCTAATGGCGGTACTTTGATCGCGAGAAAGAATCTCATACAAGAACACGGATAAATAAATAAAAATATTTAGCGTGCTTCACTGGTGATAACGCAGCCAAGACGGGGCGAGGTGTCGCAGTGGCTAAACTAGGCAGTCGTATTTGGGAGAACGGCTCTTCAAATCCCTGTCCGGACATCCAGTTTTAGCTTGTCCATGATTGCCCTAAAAGGCTCAAGGAAAACGTGGGATGGTACCGTTGGGAAGGACACAACCTTCCCTAATCTCACATTATGTTCCGTCACCAGTGACCTAGTCGTTGATGGGTATCAAACACTAACATTCCATTTCAACACAGCCGCGATGTTCCCATCTCAACCCATATGCGAACGCAAACCACTTCCACCAGTCTCTGAAAGAACCTTCAACATCGCAGCGCGTCAGCAATCGTTGGTTAATATATTAAAAAACTAGAAACCCGCCTCGATTGCGAAAAATGCACCTAGTGTTAACCTAGGTTTCGGCGTAGATAACTACACCTTCTTCAGAACAATAAAACCCACAAGTGCCTAAGAAGACCTTTGTCAATGATAAAAAGAACACCATAGCTACACATTATAAACGAAAAAAAAGGAAAATACAAACAGTACATATGCACAAAGTCTAAACCACTACTTAACTACCGAGCGAGGTGGCGCAGTGGTTAGCACACTGGACTCGCATTCGGGAGGACGACGGTTCAATCCCGTCTCCGGCCATCCTGATTTAGGTTTTCCGTGATTTCCCTAAATCGCTTCAGGCAAATGCCGGAATGGTTCCTTTGAAAGGGCACGGCCGATTTCCTTCACCATCCTTCCCTCACCCCGAGCTTGCGCTCCGTCTCTAATGACCTCGTTGTCGACGGGACGTTAAACACTAATCTCCACTACTTAATGGTGTACGCTCCACCTCACACCGGCCTATGTTCGATGGGCCATGGCCCGCCATAAACTGCCTTTTTTCGTTTATAAATGTATAGCTATAGTGTTCTTTTAATCATTGGCAAAGGTCTTCTTAGGCACTTGTGGGTTTTATTGTTCTGAAGAAGTTGTAGTTATCAAAGCCGAAACCTAGGTTAACACTGGGTGCTTTTTTCGCAATCGAGGCGAGTCTCTGAAAGGACAAAGCACTGACCCTCGACGTGTGCAATCCATACCTGGCGTTTGGGAGGGGGGGGGGGGGCAACGGATGAATCGTGTCAGCGATGCACAGCATCCAGTTTTCCACGTTTCAGTTAGCTGTGGTTTACTTGTTGACTGTGGGGCGTATCTACCAGTGAGTGGGTCGTTTCGCTCTATTTTAGGTAATGATGGAACAAGTGTAGCGCGAGTTTTAAAATTTCCTACGGTGCGTGACGATACCTATGTAAATTTTTACGGAGGAGGTTTTTATGTCGTGTCATAATGAACGCCTATTGCGCCTTTCTTACTCGTCGTAAACTAGCAGGAACTAACTGAAATTCAGATTTAGCGTTTTTATTCATTTATTTCTTGTTTATTGAAAAAAAAACTTGTCGTTTATTGAATATACATAGAAGAAATTTATTATGAAACTGAGTTGGCTTTTGTTACCACCAAATTTCAAACCAAACGATCTGTTGGGATTGGTGTTGTATAGGTGTGATCGTACCGAGGGGCAATCAAGAGAAACGTAAAAATTTTCACTTTTCATTTCTTCTCTCAATTAGTTTCTTGTCTGTGTATTATCCTTTAACAACAATTGGTTAGCAAACATTCGATTCTGCCGACAGTAAACAGGCGCAGGAAGTTTCTGATTGCCACGACACTTCTTGACGAGTACCACCAGAGCTCGAATAGAAACTGAACCAAGTGAGCTGAGTAACCTGCCTGCAGCATATCACGCATGCCTGTCAGAATAACAACTATCTGAGCGGTTATCAGTTATTTGTAGTCATTTTCTGAGTGTCGGATATGTCTTCGCTGAAAAAATGGTTCAAATGGCTCTGAGCACTATGGGACTTAACATCTGAGGTCATCAGTCCCCTATAACTTAGAACGACTTAAACCTACCTAACCTAAGGACATTACACACATCCACGCCCGAGGCAGGATTCGAACCTGCGACCGCAGCAGTCGCGCGGTTTCGGACTGAAGCGCCTAGAACCGCTCGTCCACCGCGGCTGGCTATGTGTTCGCTTCTGATGAAAACTAACAATAAATTAAACATTTCCGCGAGGAAAGAGGGCATCAGAAGGAATCCTGAAAGGTTTCTTTCGCCCTACCAAAAGCCTGAGAGACAGTCCGAAAAATCGATGGCAAGAGATACTGCGGCCTCAGTGCGATACTCGCCGTTATTGTTGCCAACTCTGATGCTGATGTATAGTGTCAGAATCCAGAGAGCCGTGTACTATGTAAGTAGAGAAATTTTTCCTGTGGTTCTTAGATCGTACACAGCAAACAGTACGTTGCATGTGTCAAACTTTTCAATAAAGCAAGCTCGTAACAAAGGTAGTCCACAGGATCAACTCCAACCATCCCTGTAGACACACCCGCAGATATTCTTATCTTACGTGTCGCTGACAGCAAGTGTAACTGATCTTACTCTCAAAAACATGGACACAATCTTTTCCGGAGTTTCTCTTTCTTAAGCAGACCTTTTGTAGTAGCTTCATCCACGTCGCAAAAATTATCCTCGAATTGTAATTCTTTAAGTAGCTATGTCTTCTTGGTTTGTCTGGATATTAACGTAGATAACGTAGTAATAATCGATATATGAATCATTCTGCATCCAGCCGGCCGCGGTGGTCTAGCGGTTCAGGCGCTCAGTCCGAAACCGCGCGACTGCTACGGTCGCAGGTTCGAATCCTGCCTCGGGCATGGATGTGTGTGATGTCCTTAGGTTAGTTAGGTTTAAGTAGTTCTAAGTTCTAGGGGACTGATGACCACAGATGTTAAGTCCCATAGTGCTCAGAGCCATTTGAACCATTTTCTGCATCCAGTCTAAGTAAGGGTCTAGTACCAACAATGCTATCTCTGTGCTACGGAAGACTCAGCATCAAAACAGTCATTAATCAGTCCCAGCCTTAACAGTCGATTATGGATAAATTTTTTCTCTGATTATGTCTACAGGGTAGGTGATGGGGATCGAATACATCCCGATGTAGAGTGACGGTAGAAGAAGTTTATGTTGCTGACAACCTCACAGCAACTGCCTACGGCAATTTCAGAGTACCACGAAAACCGTGTACGAGGTTACCCGTGGCGAGACTTGGAAGGTGGCGACCAGAGATGGACAAGCAGGCTCTGGCTTTGGAAGTGCGCCACCTCGCTGGCCGAGGGCACCGGAAGCCGTTGCGACAGCCGCAGCGAGCGGCCCGCCCGGCGCGCGGTTTGCCGGCTCTGAGGACGCGCGCCCGTGGCCGCGGCGATTAGCGTGGAGGCGGACGCTGTTCTCCTAGCCACCACGCTGGATGACGGGAACTGCAGACAACTACGCTCGGAAGTTTCTGTGCTCGGTTTGAAGCTCAGGTGTTGACAGAAATGCCACTTTTCCTTGAAACATCTTGCTAATAACAAAAGTAAGAATATTAGCCGGGTGCCAATAGTCTTATGAGGGTGACATGTAAAATCATTCACTATTCCCACAAAATACGGGGTGGTAAAACAAAACTGCACCGGAAAATATTTACAGTAAGACCGAGACGGGTTCCGCCCTTGTTAGTGAGCATCACAGAAGGTGCTGCCTTGTCAGACTGTGAGACACCTGTGTCAGCTCTGCTGAGGGACTCCAGCAAAAACGTTTTCCTCCACGAACTGCCTTTAGCTTAAATGCTCAGAAATGTACACATGCCGTTTTATTGTGAGCGCCATGTTGTGTTGCATACAACTGGCCACTAAACACGCCTCCGAACTCCAGCAAAAACGTTTTTTTCTTCTATTTCGTTTTCCACGAACTGCCTTTAGCTTAAATGCTCAGAAATGTACACATGCCGTTTTATCGTGAGCGCCATGTTGTGTTGTGTTGCATACAACTGGCCAGTAAACACGCCTCCTCCTCTCATTCAAACACAACGTCGCACCGATGTACTCGGGATACGGTTTGCGGGAGGTGTGCGTGTGCAGACACGTAACGGCACAGCAACCGATCGGTGCTCCGAGACCACGGTCTCCAGCATTTTCTGCGATGACAGTTTTCTCTTGTTCATTAACAAGGGTCATTTCCGCGTCAGCCTTATAGATATTTTCCGGGAGAGTCTTATTTTTAGCGTTAGCCCTCCTGTTTATAATATGTCATACTTTGCTATCACTTGGATACTCTCCACCGAGCAGTACTTTTTATTCTCTCAGAATAATATGCATATGAAGGTACTAAGTGTGCGCTGTATGGCACATGGAGGATGCCTCGTCAGCGTCATAGGGACGCATTTTCTTCACTGCCCAGCAGATTCTCGTAATGTCTGATAGCGGAGTTGACCAAACGAAAGACGCTGCCTTCTCGGCCTTGGACATTTATCTGTCTTATAAAAGGAAAATAACGTATAGGCAAAATAGTGGTTCCGAAGGGGAAGAGAACACTAGTGTTAGAGAATACAAACTAATTACGATAAGTGGAAGTAAATGTCCAAAATTATGTTCAAAAACAAATATTTGGGGCATCCCTCTTTCAGTGAAAACCACAAGTTGTTAGCAACAAATTGCGATTTATTTCTATTTACAAGACGTGTTTTAGGTGGTTTTAGGTCAGTTAATAGGACATGCGTATACTGTATGCAAGACTTTTGCGTAATATGAGGTACTGTCTTTCAGTGCTTCATCCGACGTGTTTGTCACACACGGCATCATATTGTTGTTTACCTCATATACAAAGTCACGTTGCTCAGAAGTACAATAACTACCGTATGGATTTAGTAAACATCGCAAATGCAGAAGATACAGTGGAAGAGACGAGACACCTTCGCTGTCTGTCAAGATCACACGAGAAGATACTGGAACAAAACTAACGCTTATTACGAAAAATGTTCTTCGATACAAGAAATCTGCTGAGAAGAACATTGATCCATAATTGACTCATATGCTTGTCAGGGGCACTGCTTTGTATAAGAGTATAATGCAGATAGTGTGGAAAATGCAAAAGTACAGAACGTCAAGCGTTTGAAATATGAAACGCTAGGAGGATGTGAAAATTTAGGTGGGTAGATGAATCACGAAATGCGGCGATAATAGAACGGAGATGCTAGATAAGTAATTGATGAAGAAGCCTTCACTGAAAGAAGTAAGCGGTGAGACATGTGCTAAGGCCTGCAGCTGGGAGGCAGGAAGGGTAGTTAAAGTCTAGGGCATTAGCTACAACTCAAAAGATCTGACGGTGAAGGAAGCGGAAGGAAAGAGTTTAAGGGGACATTTTGGTGTCAGCGTTACGAGGTTCATGAAGACACCTGTTTGTACAAAATCAGGGAAAAAGTAGCAGAAAAAATAAACGTTGAGATATATAGTAAAGGTTACTGAGTACATTGGATATAGTAAACGCGCAGGAAGGATGAAATTGGGACGTATTTGGAAGAAGTGAAGTACGTCATGAAATGGATCTAAGTAATGGTGACAAAACAGAATTGTCCCGGCACCTAAACGGCTCGAGACAAATTTAGCTGGTGGCTTACGCGTGTTACTGTGGGCGCTGTCGTAATGGAGGCTGCAGGCGGCCGAACGCCGGGGGCGTTGCTCCCAGAGTGAGTGACGGACAGGCGGGCGCGGCGCTCGGCTTAAGAGCCCACCCGTATCTGATACGGCCGGGCTGGCTGGCTGGCCGGTAGCGGCGGTCAGTGCGCGCTCACAGCACGCACTCAGCGCTTCTGTCCGGAGAGCCGCAGTGGGTATCGACAAACCGTTTTAGCGCCGACAGGCCGGCTGCCGGCCGGGCAACGGCCCCGCGCCGTACTTACTGCTGTGAGCTGTGCCCTCCGTCCAGCGCCCCACAGCTTCCAGCGCCCTGCGACAGCAGGTGACTGCGGCTGGCCTCGCTCCCATCATCACTCCTGGACTGAGGAAGGCAGCCACTCCGTGTCTCGCAGAGAGGCAACGGAACGTGTTCGCGACCGTATTTTGTCTCGCAGACGATCTTAACCGCAGTAATTTTCCACTCGTTTCTCAACTAACAAAAAAATGGCTCTGAGCACTATGGGACTTAACTTCTAAGGCCATCAGTCCCCTAGAACTTAGAACTACTTAAACCTAACTAATCTATAGACACCACACACATCCATGCCCGAGGCAGGATTCGAACTTGCGACCGTAGCGGTCGCGCGGTTCCTGACTGTAGCGGCTAGAACCGTTCGGCCACGCCGGCCGGCTCTCAACTAACAGCTCACTTGCAAATGGTCTTCAACATTTTTTAAAAAATTGTGAGCGATATGATTTTCCTAGCTCTGTTAAGAAAGTGTAGGTCTCGTCTCGACTTGCCTCGGAGTATACGATACACGAACAGTTAAAAGATAATGGCACGCAAAACAGAGCTTACACATTCACATATGGGTGGTTAACTGGCGGAAAGAAGGGCATCCGACCACAAAGTAAAGTAATAAACAAATTCATCAAATCATGAAAAACCGGACACCGTACGATGGGTTAAACGCTAGGGAAAAGAGAGTCTGGAACATATTTGAACAAGATGCACTGCTGTTACTATTCAGAATATCTGTCTTAAAAGAAAACTACATGCGGGTGCAAGAATCAAGATAAACAGAAAAAGTAACAAAATTATAAATGGCACAGAGAAAGAAAGAACGAGAAAAACAGAGGACAAGTAGAGGTATCCATTTATTTCACAAGCTTAAAGGTAACAATAATTTCTCCAGCAAAATTCACTTATTTATTTTGATGCGCTGCCCATAAGTCCGTAAGTGCATACTCTGTTGACTGTACAACCTCTCGGGCGTTGTCGAGAACCATCCATTTCCACCGAAGTCATGACCTGCAGCTAATCTATTCGTTAAATGGACGTAAATTCCACATCAGTTCAAACTTCCCTTGTGGTGTTTTATGGAGCAATTCCTGTCTCTAAATCCCGGCGGGGCACACATTTTCAACATGTCCTCAAGGATGTATATCAACGCCTGTTTGCAGCTAGGGTGTCGATTTAATTATCATTTTATTCTAAATAGCCGGCCGCTGTGGACGAGCGGTTCTAGGCGCTGCTGCTACAGTCGCAGGTTCGAATCCTGCCTCGGGCATGGATGTGTGTGCTGTCATTAGGTTAGTTGGGTTTAAGTAGTTCTAAGTTCTAGGCGACTGATGACGTCAGAAGTTAAGTCGCATAGTGCTTAAATCCATTTGAACCATTCTAAATAAAGTCTTTTACAGTTGGATGGGCGTAAGACCATCAATGATAATACTTGATGCGTTGTTCAGTGCAATGTCAATCTGCCGAACAGCACAGTATAAGATCTCAAATCTGCACGATTTTACAAAGCAAGTTGTTTCTCGTCTGAATCTTCCTTTTCAAGCTCTCACAGCAGTTCTTGAGGATCAGTATCGGTTTAGGGCAGGCAACTGTTTCCGATAGAGTGGATCCACTTTACTTTCCTTCGAACATGGTTAGTTTGCAGACCGAAGAAGTCATTTGTGTCTCTGATGTACTGAGGGTCAGCTAGTCATTTCTGCAGTAGTCCTGGAGACTTATAGTCCCATCCTGCAGACTGAAATGAATATCTTCAAATTAGGCGAACTGTGTCGCCAGTACGAGAGTGTCAGTGTACAGAAGAGACTTGGTGTTTTGAGAGAAAGTGAAGCTTGGAGATTATCTGCATCGTACATCCATAAGATATCCTTAGTTATCCAATATGCTCCTTCGATCACATCTATAAGAGATGACAGGGAATTCGCCAGTTATTGGACTTATTACCGTACTTAAAGCACCTTATCTGAGTCGGTGAAGGAAGCGGAATTACAGACTTTAATGTTCAACAACATCAGCGTAACTATAACGATGAGGGAGAAATATGATTAACGAAGGCCTTGGTCGTGTTGAAGGAAGCATTGGATTATTCGCCTGAAATTGCTTAGCGACATCGCGGAAAACTTATGTCAATATGACATGGCAGAGTTTTGAAACCCCATTCTTCCTGGACAGTAGTATATCGTCCCAAACATTCAGCTCTTTGTTCAGTTGTTCATGGACTGGGTAGAAGAGTCACAATTTTCAATATGACTAACAAAGCAAGAACGTTGTCTCGGAGAGTGAGACATACGGGGTAAAATCGGAAGGAAAACTGTGAATCAAGCATTGGATAGTGGCGTATACTTAAAAAAACTGCAAAGAAACTTAGTGAAAGGAAGGAAGGAGAGTAGTTTATGATCTAAGGTACCGTCGACGAGGAGATGATCAGAGCAGAACACGAGCTCGGAGTGGACAAGCTTAGAGGAAGGAATCAGGCACGCCTTTTCAAAGGAACAAACTTGACATTCGCTTTAAGTGATTTAGGTAAGCCACGGAAGGACTACACGCAAATTACTGATAGGGGATTAAAACCACGCTCCTTTCGAATGAGAGCTAAAATCTCGCCATCAAGTCAGTGATTCTACGAATGTTACAGCGAAGATCAGAAGCTGAGTTACGGCGTAGTTTTGACCCATGCTGATCAAATGTGTTGCCATCCTGGAAGCAGTGTCTGACAGACCTGCTGCCCATGCTCAACCACACTTTTATAAAAGTATTATAAAAGAGCTAGTGCCGCTGTGATCGTTGCAGCGCGCCAAGAGCGTGTATCAGGGTTCTGAGCTGCTTCACGAGACGTGTAAACACTCATTAAAAAAGAAAAGGAGTCGTTCGGAAGGCTCTTGTTCCCGCGCAGCGGCCGGACACAAACATTATAACAGAGATTAAAATAGCTGGCAGCCAGCTGCCGCTGGGGCGCAACCACTTTTATTGGGCTTTATTTGTGGAGCCTAATGTTTATGGTGCCGCCGGCTCTGCCCGAGCGATACAGGCGGGGAAGATAGAGGCGGCCGAGACCGAGGCCCGCCGTGTACAGAGTCAATATTGTAGGCAGGCGGCCGGCCGGCAGCTGTGAGGCGCGGGGGCGGCGGCGGGGGCGGACACTCGACGGTGGGTGGCTGCAGCCCAGGGCAAGCAGGAAGAGGCGGGACACGGGGCACCGCAAAGTGTCTCCCTGATTTCTCCCGTTCCTCTCTTTCTGTGAAATGATGTTGCTAACTGAAGAATGCGACATACAGACACACAACTGAGACGCTAGAGGCATCTGTTCGGCGTTTTCCCTTCCGATAGTGCGGACTGCGATAGTAAAAGCTGCAAAATTCAAATACTGGCAGAGAAACGCGAAGTCGTCGGATGAAGTACGGAAAACCAGTGGCAATGTTATTGGTGATAACTGAAACCAGAATTTGTCATTCTCTTTCAAAGGTTAAAACCGTTTTGCGTCCATCGACTGCTGAATTTCGGAATAAATTAGTTACTTGTCGTACACTGTTAGCTGATTTTGGCATGTAGTCATTATCGAGCTTTTAATTACCAATAAAAAAGCTCCATTTATATTTCAAGATCATTGGAAGAGTATAGGAATAAAAGTCTCCACTCTACTTGAGGATAATCCATTCCAAAAGAGTGCACACGCCACCACAGTAAGCCTACGCACAATATTTCAGCTACTTAGTACGTAAAATTAGTAGAAACCAGCATCGAAAAAATAAATACAACGACAGCCGTATATCGAACAATATTTAGGATTGTCAAAATTCCTATTACAGGCTCTTATGGGTTGTAGAGGAGAGATAGTAGATAAAGTTTTGATGGGGAAGTGTGAAGATAGGTTAAGTTCCAAATCTCCCTCTTCACGGCAAGCAGACAGTGTAGCCAGTGAGGTCTGAGTTGTGTGCTGCCCGTGGTGACCTGCTGTTCGCTGTACGGGTTGTATCTGCTACTCGTGCTTCCACACACGAGGTGCACAAACCTCTGGTATACAACCCAGGCGCACCACGGTCATCCCTCCTACTCGCGAATGCACCAGTTTCCCCAGCTGTTTCTGTACTCTGAAGAAAATGGTATGTGATGGACTGAGACGATCCGGGGCACACGTTGTTCATCTTTACCGTGACGTATAGTACAGCAAAGCGGCAGATTTTAAAGTGATCCGATCCTCAGACCTATTTTATATTCAAACGCTACATGCCCGGACAGAGGTTCTCTCTATCGGAACTTTATTTACCAAGTCCTCTCTATAGCCGCTGGAAGACTGTAAAAGGAATTGTGAAATACGCTGTATAAACGTCTGTGACGTCCGTGTAATAACAAAAAAGGAAATATTTGAAATGTGGGAAAAAGACAGGCGTTACAGTGAATAAAGTAGATAAAGTATATACTATCGAAACGGTGCTGCATACAATAGACTTCGAGAGAAATCCATAAACCACCGCTTACCAGGAGGAGAGAAAAAACTCTGAGACATCTGCTAAACAAGTACAAAGGATTAGCTTCGCATCGAAAACCCCAATAAGCGAAAAGTATTGTAGCTAGGGGAACATTGTAGTGGCAACAAAGGTCAGAATGAAAGGACGGAAGGGTACACGTCCTGTCAACGACTAGGTCATTACAGGCGGAGTAAAAGGTTGCAGTGGGGAAGCAAATCGGCCGTCCACTTTTCAAAATGAATCATCCCAGCATTTGCCTTAAACGATTTCGAGAAACCATGGGAGATCAAAATCTGGATCATCGGTCTGGGATTTGTTCCATCTTCCTCGCGAATACAACTGCTGTGTCTCACGACCTCATTATGCCCCTCCGCGAGAAAGGACAGAATGCGTAAGACGGAAGCGGTGACAGGATTAACACAAGATAGGAAGGCACAATTTCAAGACAGACAAAAAAAAAAAAGCTTAAATATTTTGCCTGTTCAAACACGAATGTTATAACAGGATCCAAAGAAGCAGTGAAGCCACGTGCACCGGCCTGTAAAATAAAGGGACTTTCACCAAAAGGCAAACTCAAACAACTTTTCACCGGAGCTTTTCTGGTGGCCCCACACTATCACACTGCTATCCCTTCACATCATGCGCCCCTAAGTCTCTTTCATGGCCGTAAGCGGTCTTAAAAACAAATAACACTCCGTTCGGTTTAATTGGCGGCAATATCGTTAACCCACTTTCCTTTGTTTTCGTACTGATCGTACAGCATACCATGGGAGGAAGGTAGTACGTTAACTCACGTTAACTCCCGAACTGTAATTTGCGGTTGCTGAAAAATTGCCAGGTTCAAATGGTTCAAATGGCTCTGAGCACTATGGGACTTAACTTCTGAGGTCATCAGTCCCCTAGAACTTAGAACTACTTAAACCTAACTAACCTAAGGACATCACACACATCCATGACCGAGGCAGGATTCGAACCTGCGACCGTAGCCGTCGCGCGGTTCCGGACTGTAGCGCCTAGAACCGCTCGGTCACCCCGGCCGGCAATTTGTCAAGTCACCTTGCATATGCTATATTGTCGGGTACGTAAATGCGCATTGAAATATAATGTCGTCACCAGATTAAATGCTGAAGATCTTTAACTTGTATCTCCACACGCGCGAACGCGTATGCACCCCATCAAATGATGCGTTTCTCTTGAAACTGGTAGTGGAAAAATACAAGGAATTTCTGTGACTGTTTGCTGTGTATTATCATTAGCGCTTTTATTATGTACAGTCATATACTCCCATATACAATCCTCAACGAACAAAAGTAGATAGGCATTCTGTAAATGATGGCATTGCGCCTGCAACTGTTAGTTTTGCTTTTTTCGTTGTCCTATTGTACAACTTTCAAGTATCTGGACAACACAACCAGCGATGGCACCTCGCAGCAAACTAGTCCCTAGAACAAGTGGTATCTGAAGAGTGTCCACACCCACTGCACTTTTTGAGTGCAAATGTTGCAGCTGTAATTAAAACCTGTATCGCTAACACCACGTGCAGCGTGAGTACGAAGGCTGTGGACCCTCTTTAATTACGAGGGTCACTCCAGAAGAAATGCACACTATTTTTGTAAAAATAAAGTTTTCATTCTGAATGCGTGAAAGTTTCACAGTGTGTGGATACATCCTTCCCGCTTGTTTTCAAACTTAGTTCAACCTGTTCCCGTGAGTGGCACCGTCACAGCATGTCTTCAAGATGGCTGCTACACTTGACGTTCGTCAGAAGCAACGTGCTGTCATAAAATTCCTGTGCTGTGAAAACGAGACAGTGGGAAACATCCACAAGAGATTGAGAAAGGTGTATGGAGATGCTGCTGTCGATCGCAGTACAGTTAGTCGGTTGGCAATCAGGCTACATGATGAAAGCGGGCACGGCAATATTGAGGATTGTCCTCGCAGCGGCAGGCCTCGTACTGCACATTCTCCAGACAATGTGCAGAGAGTTAACGAATTGGTGTCTGCTGGCAGACGCATCACAGTGGACGAATTGTCACGCTACTTTGGGATAGGGGAAGGAAGTGTTTGCAGAATACTGAAAGTATTGGCGTTAAAAAAGGTTTCTGCCAGGTGGGTTCCCAGGATGTTGACAGTGGCTCACAAAGAAACAAGAAAAACGGTATGCAGTGAACTTCTGGAACAGTACGAGAATGGTGGAGATGAATTTCTTGGAAGAATTGTGACAGGTGATGAAACAAGGCTCCATCATTTTTCGCCAGAGACGAAGAGGCAATCAATGGAGTGGCATCATGCAAATTCACGTGCATGCCAAACAGTGGCTCCAACAGGTTGGTCCAGAATTTTACCGTGCGTGTATACAGGCGTTGGTTCCAAGATGGCGTAAGGCAGTTGGGAGGGATGGAAATTATGTGGAGAAATGAAAATATTGTTCCTAAAGGATGTATCTACACACTGTAAAACTTTCAAACATGTAGAATAAAAGATGGATTTAAAAAAAAAATAGTGTGCATTTCTTTTGGAGTGACCCTGCCGTGCAATATGTACAAGAGAATAATGTGGCATAGTGTTCCATAGCTGGTTTTTGGCGAATGTATTGTCTATAAATGTTGATGTACCAGTAAGTTGTACTACATTACAACTGACATTTTCAGGCGGAATGCAATCATTTCAACAAGTTATCACAGCTGTGAATCCAGGTTGAATGAAAATCAAGGACACGCATTCCTCTGTTGGAGGGAACGCTAGGTATTTCCGCATCTTTCCGCGAGGTCGCTTTGGATGAGTACTGGTGTACAGCTACGTGCGCGTGCCGCGTGCGATTCCCCCTGGGCCCCTGCGTCCACCTGGGGCGCGGGTCCCAGGAAACTCGGTGGCTGGCTGCGGACAGGGGGGCGCGCTCACCAGCCCCGTCTTTCACACGGCGCGGCCGACGCGGACGGAAGAGACGCAGTCGGTAATTAGAGGTCGGCACACACGTGTGCGACACGTGTGGGCGGCGTGGGCCGGCACCGAGCAGAGGCCGCCGCCGCCGCCGCTGCCGTCCTTGAGGCACCCGTCCCTGACCTACAAGCGCGTCTCCGCCTGGGATGGTGTGTCATAATCACAACGAAGGGACTTGCGTCACCAAGTCTTCATACTGGCTATTGTCCGTACTTGGAGAATATTTATTTTCGGACACCACTTGAGAGACTGAGACTGCTGTTGTACGGTAGAACCATTTCCACTTCAGTCATGTAATTTATAATGCACACGTCTTCGACGTTACGTTAATCCCTAATCTTTTAATTGCAGTCACTAAGGTAATCATCCGTTATCAAAGTATTCTGTGCATGTGTGTCAGTGTTGATGTTATCAGGAGGTTAAATCTAAACCTCTCTTCTGACAAATAAGTTGTTAGCAGCTGCCGCCTTTGTAAAATCTTAAAGTAATGTGTCTATACTAAACTGTTTATAATGAGTTCACTCTACCCGGAATGTTGAGCAGTAGATAATATAAATATATAAGCCTATTACCGTTCCCACATATCTGGTGTCATACCACTAAGAGAGAGATCAATAAAGAAAGATACGGAGCTGAATTACCAAGCGATATTTTAAAATTATTTTTGAGTATTCAGGCTGAAGGGAAGATACGTCTCTTTTCATTCCAGAGTCATGTGATCTACTGTTGATAATTCCCAACTATGTTTTATTCGCATGAAATATCCTGACTACTTCAGAAATAACCATGAAACTAATATTTCGTTAGTGATATGTGACAGAAATACAATGAAATGTAGCATTTTAACAGATATCGATATCTACAACACTTTACAGCGCTCTGTTAGGAGATGTGGCAGATAACCTTCCTTCAGGCAGAGCTATGGTATAGTGTAGTCAGCTCGCACAACGATACTAACCAAGGCGAGGAAGCAGTGATCAAAGGCTGCCAGAGAGGAAGGTTGTATCGGCCAGCTGCTATACCACAGTATCTTGTGTTTCCAACCTGCTGAGTTCACAAGGTACTTCCTCTTCTCATTTTCTGTAAGAGATGGCAGTGGCAAGAGAGATTGTTCTAGAAGTACGAAAGACATTTCCCAAATGTACATGGCTTGAAATCCAAGAATGGAGAGAAAATTTGAATCTTGTCATGAACGAAGTGTGATTTTGACCTGCGCATAATGCATCAACATGATTTGATGGTTTATATAAATAAATATATGGCATGTATATATCTAGCGTCGACCGTGAAGATGTTACAAATTTCCCACCAGGATTGGTTGCAATTCTCTCGACAGTAGCGATTATGAAGCGCATTACCTCCGCTTGCGTAGTCACTGCTACAGACTTCACTAAACTTCGTAATGGTTCGTCGCTACGTTAAAAAAATAAAAAGTTAAGTAACCCAAGGGCTCTATCTACCATGCTATATTGGGTCTCAGATTAAATTTTCTCGCGTCTCCTGTGATTTATGCTTCTAGAGAGTGGATCCATACTGAAGACATTCCCAGTAGACCTTAGGTTCCTCAGTAAGTAATTACATTAAATAGCTCTCCAGCTGGGGGAGATAACTGTCACCCTACCTCCAATGGATGACTAGCAAATCAGAGTAGTGTTAAGATCGACCTTCGTGTTGAGGTGGATAAAGATAAAGCCTACAAGAAACGGACGGAGCGGCACACAATATCGTTTGTGGTGAACATAACATCAAATTGTGTAAGTATTTAGGGGTAATAGTAAGAAGTAAATCACGTAGAATCAGTATTAGGAAAGGCGAATGGAAGAAGGATAGTCGGAAAATGAAAGGATCTGTAAAGGAAGTTTCGTGCAATGTCCGCCTGCTTAGCTGGGTGGTAACGTGCTCGCCTCCCATGCAACCGGGCCGGGGTTGGATTCCTGGCCGGGTGGAGATTTTCTCCGCTCGGGGACTGAGTGTCGTGTTGTCCTCATGGCCGGTGCCCAAATCACCCAGTGTGGCGTCGACGGAAATAAGACTTGCATTTGGCGTCCGAACTTCCCCGGATGGGGCCTCCCCATCAACAATGCCATACGCTCGTTTCTTCTTTTGCGTGCAGTATGGTAGTACGACCAACTCTAGAGAGTTGGTATAGTATTCGAAGTCGCTAGCGAGTAGGCATGACAAGAAAAAAAGTGTAAACAAATTCAGAGGCGCGTTGGTACGACTACAACAGGTCGGTTCAGCCCATACCGGAGTGTAATACATGTGCTCGGAGAACTTACGTGGCAATCCTTGGAAAAAAGATGACGCAGTTGTCGCCAAACCTTATTGGGCGTAATTTTCCTCGAGACAGTTGAGTCCCATCTTTATCTACAGCTGAAGAAATGAGTACAAATTTTAATTCATTTTTTCAGCTTCCATCATTACCTAATGGGTATATTTAGAGTATTTGTATTCTAAGAAGACTATGCTATCATTATGTTGCTGCCATGATGTGTCTCAATAAGAGATGAAGAGAAAAATGGAAGAGAGATTTTAGTGTACGCACAGAGACGTCTAGTCATTTTCCTTCTCTCATAACGCAACTGGGGTAGGAGTGAAAATGGATAATACTGGTAGCGCACAGTGGCTCGCGGAGTGACGATGCCGACGTCAGCTGCCACTCATTGGTAGTGGGTGCCACAGCTGGCAGCTGGCTTTAAGCCCACAGCGTAGTAAACCGAGCTGACAGTGGCCCTGACCGCGGCTACGCACGGCGCACTGCCTGGCTACAAGACGCGCATAGACTGCGTGCCCGCCGGCAGGGCCGAACAGCCCGCTCACCTCCAGGAGCTGGAAAGGCGGCGGCGGCTGCTGCCCTAACAGAGTCGCGTCTGCCCCAGTTGGGCTTTGGGGACATGCGTCCCGACCTGCCACGTGCTGCTACCGCGGTCCCTCGGGAACACGCCGGATAGTTTGCTCCCATTTGCAGTCCGTAAGATTTTAACGCGGGTGCAGATGTTTCCCAGAGCCGCAACATGACTGAAACAGGACACGAATACGGAGCCGTGAGTGGAAAAATGACGGGCAGGCCTCTCAACTACGCGACACGTACGCTAGCTCATTCGTTCGATCGAAGCTTACACTCTTTATCTTTGGTCGTCCTCGTTATTTCACTGTGGCTCAAGTAACATCCACAAATCGTTTTGTAAAGCATTCATAGTTTGCAAGCAACTGTATTCTGCCAGTATCTATGTGTGTGTGTGTGTGTGTGTGTGTGTGTGTGTGTGTGCGTATTTACGGCGCTTAAAAGCGAATTTATTGGCGCCCATGCTAAAATAGTCCGAGAAGAATGTGGTCAAGTAAGTTAAAACTGAAACGCAGAAAATATATTTTCACCTTAAATTACTCTTATTTTTTCAAATTTTCAATCACATTCACCTATCTAGTCAGACCGAGTCATGAAAACACAAAATTTTCAGCTTCTTCAATTTAAATTATGCTGAACTGTACAATAAAGGCTGAAAGGTAACTCTGAAAAATTTTGCCGTCTGATCACTCACAAAAAAAGAAGGGAGAGGGGAGGAAGAGAGAAACAGGATGTGCTATCCATCCCAATAATACAGTAAAACCTTTTCCCTAATGGCTTTGGTAGAAAGTCAGATATTTCGCAATTCACACCCGTCCCAGTCTGTGGTAAAATAGACGACAGACTAACTAGTAAATTAATCTCTGACCTGATGTCAGAGCATAATATATAGTCATTTACGATGGCTGCATCATCATGCATTGGAAACATTGCAGAAAGCCATACGTAATTGGACTGTGTCTTATTCTTTGTCGAATGAGAAGTGCTTGCACAACTTGCGCAGTCGTAATGGTTGCCTGTGGCGTCTATATATGTCGTTCTCTAAGTTTCATCACTATAGTTTGTGTGTCGTAGATAAGCAGGGGTAAGAAGAATGTTGTCATAATATTGCAGGAAAACAATAGGATGGTTCAAATCTCTCTGAGCACTATGGGACTTAACTTCTGAGGTCATCAGTCCCCTAGAACTTAGAACTACTTAAACCTAAGTAACCTAAGGACATCACACACATCCATGCCCGAGGCAGGATTCGAACCTGCGACCGTAGCGGTCGCGCGGTTCCAAACAACAATACGATGTATCACGAGGAAGTTTCAATTCACGTATTTCCAGTTGTGTGGGGCACGGAGCTGCATGTGTTCGCTATGAGAGATAGGGAAGAAGGAGTAAGTGAGGCAGCGGAAGGGGCAATCGAATGTCCATTTTTTCTTCAGAGCTTTCGGGATGAGCCTAAGATTTCTTTAATGATCAGCGCTGGGACACGGCTGCAGAGCTGCAGACTGCAACCATACAGCAGCGGCGTCTCCTCGGGACGAATCAAAGCCCGTGTTCTGAAAAGTTGCGAAGATCGGGGCGTTCACGAACTCTGAAATTCAGAAAAAAAACAGAGGGAGGGTCCTCTAAACCTCCTATCCCAGTTTCACAACTTGTTCTTGAGGCAGCACAGTGCTTACATAAATCTGGGGAGAAGAGTTCTCTGCGCCCTTTATGTGAGAACAAGTGCAACCCGGAAGACTGAACTCTCGTTTTAACTCCTTGTTTGAATAGGCTCATCCTTAACATTTACTCCTTTGTGAGTAACTCGAGAACAATATAAACTCTCTTACGTTTGGTGAAATAGTCTCCGGTCTAGTTCCGTACCAAAATCTGACAACAATACCAGAGAAAGAGAAGTATGCTTCCAGAACTAATTGTGAAATGGCAAAATGGTGAAATGGACAGTACGCACTTTTTTTTAGTGCCTCTCGTGCAAAGCTTTTGTGTTATCGTTAGCTTAAAAATATCTTCGGAATTAATGTCCTCGCAACCGAAACTCGTTATTATACGTTTTATGTTCTTTAAATACATTTTCGTCATTTTTGTCTAAGTAAGGATATTGCAGAAAATAATTTACCCTTTTTTAAAATTTTGTAATAAAAATAGTACTCTGCAGCTTTCTGCGTCGGCGAATGCGGGCTCGTTCCCCTATTCTGTCTCAGTTACACTATGTCGGCGATTGCTGCGCAAACACCGTCTCCAGGTACGCGTACGCCATAATTACTCTACCACGCAAACATTTGGGGTAACACACTCGTCTGGTATGAGACGTTCCCCGGGGGGGGGGGGGGGGGGAGGGGGGGGGGAGTCTATTGGGGGCCGAACCGCACAATAACACTGGGTTTGGTGTGGGGCGGGTGGACTGCTGTGGCCTGTTGTGAACAACTGAGGGCTACGGCGGGACGAAGCCTCTCCGTCGTTTTAGATACCCTGTTCAATACACATACACATACACACACCCTGTAACTTAACATTGCTACAGTCCTACAATATCGCCTGTTGATCTGTTGCAGTGAGTGAACGCGACAAAGTAGGTCTGCTGTAAGTTACCGCGTCCAGGTACTGTTGGTAAAGGCAATTTTGGGCCATACACGGAGTCAGTGTGCTGAACAGGTAACAGTTGCGGAGTTCGTGTGAGCCGAAATGACATACGTCTTTCGTGACTTACCATTCATGGTCCTGTCACCATCCTCCATCACATGCATAAAATTTTTTCACGAGGAATAGAGCGAAATCCCACCGGTCAGTGTTCAAGGCATACACGCGTCAGTCCTCTGTAGGATTTAGTCCGATTTGGAGGTCAGTGTCCCCCATACATATTATCAGGTGCTGTTCACATTTCTTTTCAAACCCCGGTAGTTTAGGGGTGGCCGGAAGAAGGAGAAGCACCCTAATAACTTCGCTCTTGAGCGTCGGAGAAGGCGAATAGCGGAACCTGCAGTCCTCGTATTCGGCAAGCAGGGGGCTTGTAGGTTGCGCGGCGTCAACTCACCGCTGTAGCGAAAATGCTGGAAGGGAAACGCCGGCCACGGTGCGGTGCGCGCCGGCCAGTGAGTCAGGGAGGCGGCGGCGGTGTTTACGGGGCGGCCAGTTTACGGCCGGCGTGCGCGCTGCGCCGTTCTGCGCCAACAAACACCGCCGTTGTTGCTGTTGCTGTTGCTGCTGCTGCTGGCTGCCGTGTGCGGACGCTGCTGCTCGGCGCTTCCGCAGACACGCAACACGCCCTGCCTCTACGTCGCTCGCCGTCTGTCCGATCTTCCCGCGAAGGCAATACCACTACACGAGACTTCTTGATGCATTTGCGGGGAGTTCCACGGCTCGGACGGAGAAGTGCACGGAGGGTAAGCGTATACGCGCCTCTCCGAGGCAACGGGTATCCGTAACTAATAAAATGCAAGAAAAGGACATTAAGGGGGCATTCAGCACCTCACACCTAACCTGTAAGTGGTCTAGCAACTATTTTTTAGCTATCAAGACGAAAAGTTACGCAATTAATTGTTTGCAGGCCGCTGTGGCCGAGCGGTTCTAGGCGCTTCAGTCCGGAACCGCACTGCTGCTACGGTCGCAGGTTCGAATCCTGCCTCGGGCATGGATGTGTGTGATGTCCTTAGGTTAGTTAGGTTTAAGTAGTTCTAAGTTCTAGGGGACTGATGACCTCAGACATTAAGTCCTCTAGTGCTTAGAGCAATTTGAACCATTTTTTTCAATTAATTGTTTACATGTATACAAGTACATGTCTGTAGTCCAGTAAAACTTCGAAATACTCGCGTATACTACCGTAGGACGCTGCTACAGAAGGAAATAACAAACGGCGCAACCCATTGTTAAGGCGGAGTCTCATGCGACAGTTATTTTTCAGCTACAGTATAATCGTTGCAGGTCTCTCAGTCAATCAAGATGAGTTCTTTTTCCTGCACCAACTAAAAATCGTTACTTTAAAAACGCCATCGCAGGTGAGCTTTCGTAACGCAGAGATTCGCTTGCTGTACTGCAAAATGTTAAAAGGTAGATCTTCTCTGCGCGAGTTTCGGGAAGAAAGGAAGTTGATAAGTGAGGCATCCGGAGGTGCAGTAGACGACGAAAAATCCGAACCTTTGGTAGCGCTCTTAGTATCCGCTCCAGCGGACACGCGTATGGACACAGACGAGGTGGCATGGGCCTCACGGTAGAGTAGCGCGCAAAGCTACCAGGCCTGCTGACCAGCTGTTTACCTGAAACTTCCTGTCCGATTAAAACTGTGTGCCGCACCGAGACTCGAACTCGGGACCTTTTCCTTTCGCGGGCAAGTGCTCCACTTTTCTTATGCTCTCCACGTAGCAGCCTCTACTCGATGTTTTGACGATCTGCCGCCCGTAGACTTACCCGCACGCCTGGTCTAGCGGCGTCGTCACGCCTGGGTACATACAAAAGCGAACACCAACAAAACTACGCGGACGTGTCAATAAACAAACGCTAGAATATCGCAAATCGTTTTAAATTTCGATTTCGCACCCATACTCATCTAGAAGGTGGCAGCATGTTGCTTGGGAGGAAACCGATACACGGTATTCCGCGGCCAACGCTTAATCGTCTGCAGTCATACTGAGACGGCAGGTGTGCCATGAGAGCCCGACTAGAACAACACGACTTTTGTGAACCATGGGACTATCCACAGCGGACGTTCATAGTGAAATTCGTCTAGTGTATGGTGAGAAAGGAATTTCATGCAAAGTTGTGTTACGTTGGCTACAGAAATGCAACAAAGGACAAGAAAAGAAAATCACAAACAAGGAGCGTCCTGGCCGTCTTTGTCATGCGGTGATGGTACATTGTTTCTCCATCCTATGAGTGGTTCGCTACGCCCCATGACACTCCGGTGTTCAGGGTTGCAGCAGTTTAAGGAGCCAAATAAAGTTGTTTCACCCGGAGAGGTCACCGGTTAGATGGGAACGTTGCCACAAGGATTCCATGCTGTAGGCTTTTAAGGACTTGTCGAACGATGGGATAAGTGTTTAAGTTTACAGGGGGACTATTGTGAAAAGCAAAATAAATTTCAGTCCGGTACACGCGCCGCTGTTGTCTCTACCCCAGTTTGCGACTTATGTACTGACTCAGCCTCGTAGCTTGTCTTCCTAAAATGCATACAGCAAAACTTTTAAACCCCCAGCTAATACACCTATCTCACTGTCGTGAAATGTCGCTAAAACTAAACGCCAGTTTTATGTTTCGAAACCAATGATGAAAGATTACTTTACCAGTGACAATACTGGCACAAACACGTCTTCGTCTTAACACACAAAGGAATTACAGACAATGCCTGCGAGTGGACACAGACTTAAAACAATGACGAAAGCTGTACATTTGTGGCGGACCGGACTTCGAAACCAAGGTAGGCTGCCTTACTAGGCAGGCGCTCTGACCACTGACCCGTCCGGGAACACAGCGGCCAGCGCAACTACGCGATCTGCCTAGCACGCCACACCCAAATTCTCAAGTTGTCCACACACTATTAACGTAGTGCCCGTTGCCTATTATCCCCGTTACTCGCGGCATATTGCCGATTCCCAGAAGAGTTCGAGTCTGCTTTGCATTCACACCGAAGAGATTACTGGCCGTCCTCGCCTGAATAATGTGTATGTAATGTCTGTTCTTTCGGACATGTCCGCAAGAACGCGCACTACTTACATACTTCTTTCTCTCACGAATGCGACATTCTTTGAATTTTATGAGAAGCTCTTTTCTTCTCTACTCTATTTTGTAAGCGTGTGATGAATGCCTGAAAATGACAGTCTCATTGGTTAGCGCACAGCACATAATCAACTGTTTTTAATTTGGTTTTAACCAATCTGGTTCTGATTTCCGTAACTGTATTGCATGCCTTCTCAAACGTAGGGTCTGCCATTCGAATTGCTACATGTCCTTTATAGATCCAGGAAGTATTCTCAACCTAAAACATTTAGCTGATCACGAAGCGCCTCTGACTGTCACCTGGATTGAGCCTCTGGAACAACTGACGGATTTTCATTCAATTGAACTGAAACTAAATGACAAAGCCCGGTTAGAAGGACAACTTTCAAAACTAAAGACCAGCATCCTTCCTCCGTGTTGCCTTCCAGTAACGTCGAACTGCAATTGAGGAAGCAGTGAAGGGACTAAATTACACGGTCCCCGCAACCTCATCGTGTTCTTATCAATTATTTGGTCTTTTTATCAATTGGGTAACTGAGTCGTGAAGTGACGAAAATTAGCAAAAAAATGTATACGGAAAACCACTCAGGAGTGCCAACCTGGACGACGCACCAGATAAAATGCCCGTTATTTGTCTGCAAAAATTAGTTGTGGATCTGACTCATCCCCCTACCTTGCAGATTATCCCCCCACGAGTGTTCAAAACATCATTCACGGATCTTCTCCTCAATCTCGCATCGCTACCAAACTCTGTGTTCTGGAGAGACTGGTGAGTCTAAGGGAGCGTGTTCCTCGCTTAGGTCTAGGCACTACAGTCTGGAACCGCACGACCGCTACGATCCCAGGTTCGAATCCTGCCTCGGGCATGGATGTGTGTGGTGTCCTTAGGTTAGTTAGGTTGAGTGCCATAGTGCCATAGTGCTCAGAGCCATTTGAACCATTTTTTTCTCTCTTAGCAGTCCGTCCCGTCCCTGGCAGACGGCGCAACCCCGTTCCCCTTAGGCCGTTTATCACCTGCTGCGGGCCAGTTTACTGCGGCCGGCCGCAGTTTTCGCGCGGAGCCTCTCTCTCTCTCCGGCTCTCCCTTCGACAGAGTCCGCTATTAGTGGCCATGTTTTGGGCCGCTATTTATAGGAGCGACGCTAAAATTCTGGGAATGGCGGGCTGCGGACGCAGCGGCTGAGCCAGTCGTGGCAGCCTCTCTGGCCGGCCGGCTTTTAATAACCCACTGCCGCCGCCGCCATCTGCGCGCTTGCACACTCGGGCCAGCAGCGAAAGTAACAGCTGGCGCTGAAAGTCCCCCGTCCCACTGTGTGTGCAGCCCGCCACAATTATGCCTCCATTACTCCGCGGTGGCTCGTTCGCAGTGTCTTCCCTCCAGGCTGAGTAACAGCCCCGTCGCTAGCCCGCCTTCTTAAGACCGCGTACCATCATTCTTTTTCTGCTTTGCGTCTTTCTTTAGTTGCTTCAAAATTCGTGGAGGTATGTTCCGTCTATGCCACTAACTGAAGGCAGTTTCTTTATTGCCATATGCGTTTCGCTTCTTTTATTTATGCAACATCTCCAGTGACGATTTCCAGCGCTGTTAGCTCTTGCAAGTGCGATGTGTCGAATCAAATGTGGATGAAAGAACGCCGGAAATCGGCTGGCTGGCTCTGAGCACTATGGGACTCAACTGCTGAGGCCATTAGTCCCCTAGAACTTAGAACTAGTTAAACCTAACTAACCTAAGGACATCACAAACATCCATGCCCGAGGCAGGATTCGAACCTGCGACCGTAGCCGTCGCTCGGTTCCAGACTGTAGCGCCCAGAACAGCTCGGCCACACAGGCCGGCGCAGTTCTGTCAGAACATCAGTTGCGGAAGTGTACACGGCGGTATATGACGCAATGTAAGTTAACGACACCGACTAAAAGTCGAAGTCAAAGAGCATTTTTAATGGTCGATCCTCAAAATGGTTTGCTGATCGTCGCCCATGTTCTACCAGTCTGTCGGCCTATCCACACCGTATACAGACACCGTCTACTATAATGTGTGTCGTTCGGATCTGTAGATGCAAAGTTCTGAAAGATTAATACATAGAGGCCGCAGCTCGTGGTCGTGCGGTAACGTTCTCGCTTCCCGCGCCCGGGTTCCCGGGTTCGATCCCCGGCGGGTTCAGGGATTTTCTCTGCCTCTGCCTCGTAATGACTGGGTGTTGTGTGATGTCCTTAGGTTATTTAGGTTTAAGTAGTTCTAAGTTTTAGGGGACTGATGACCATAGCTGTTAAGTCCCATAGTGCTCAGAGTCATTTGAACCATTAATACATCGAGTTGAGTCAAGAGACGTATCCTCAAGGTACCATTGTTAGAACACACAAAAATCCAGAGACAGTTCATTGCCCAGAACTCTTTCCAATACTAAGCGATCCTTCCGTATCGGGAACTGCCGCGGCATATTATAAATGTTCATTATTTACGGTTCCATCCGTTACTATGTCAACTGAACCCCTCCTACCTCCTGGGACCATCGGAAGTGACGCAGTGTTTACGCTACAGGACTCCAAATCGGGAAACATGGTGTTTAAACGCCTGCGTTGCCACCCCATATATATATATATATATATATATATATATATATATATATATATATATATATATATATAGCGTTTCTGCCTCTGGATCACGGAACACCGGGTTCGATTCCCGGCCGGGTCGGGGATTTTCTCAGCCAGGGGATTGGGTGTTTGTGTCGTCCTTATCATTTCATCATCATCATCATCGTGCGTGACAGTTGGTCGATTGGATTGAGTGAAGAATTAGACAGTGTCAAAACTGGAACTTTGTACAGGCGCTGATGACTGCACAGTTGAACGCCCCACAAACCAAACATCATCATCATCATCATCATCATCATCATGTCTCTCTCCCTCTCCCACCCACGCGCTTCCACCAGTCAACTAATGTGAATGCTGAAAAGGTACTATAAAGAAAACCACTACGAATTACGTTCATCGTGCAACGTCGTCTCACGGGAACGTTACTCCTTTCTTCTGCGATGTTATTCCGTTAGCCAACTTTTACTCGTGTACCTTGTTCTACACATCTTTATATCGTCCATTCTACTATTCGGAAAGAAGACTGGCGAGGTGTTTTGGCTGCGCAGTTGGCAGCGGAGTGTCGGGAGGAGGTCGTCGAGTTGAGGCGACGTCGCCTCCTGAAGGAAGGCGGCCATTAAGCGTCGCGGCAGGAAGCGGCCGTGATTCGCTCGCCGTCGTCCAGAGGAGTGGAGAGGAGAGGAGAGGCGCGGAGAGGGAGCCCATCTGTACTGCTTAGCGGCCCACGGGCCCTGCGGGGTCGCGTCACATTCACAACACCCTGTGATCTCAGTGCGTGGGCTCCTGTGGCAGGCAAGGAACACCGCCTCATCGAAAGTGTCCGGACACCCTTACGTAACGCGGAATTCATCACTAGATGACAGCAGAGACGGACTCACGAGTATAAAAGGACGTGGGAAGTAACGTGTTGTCAGTATTAACAGTAGAATGTGTCAGGCACGACTGCTCAGGACTTTGATAGTACCAAGACCAGGCAGACCTCACGTACTGGTGGACAAGGACCGTACACCACTGTGCAGGATGGCCGAAAGAAATAGCATGAAATCGGCTGAAGGGAACAACCACTGAGTTCCAAACTGCTACCAGCAGTCCAGTTAGCACAATGACTGTGCGGAAGCAGTTACAAATAATGGGGTTCAGTGGTCCAGTGGTTTGCAGTGATGACTTACGCTACGTATTGTGACAGTCTGATGGGAGGCATTGGATTTGGTCAACTCCTGAAGAAAGTTACCTGTTGTCATCATGTCTACTACAACAGCGAAGTGCGGAGGAGTTTATGTTATGGTATGGCGATGTTCTTCGCGTTTAAGGTGTGGTACTCTTATTGCGTGTAAGACGCTGAATACGGAAGGATATGACCACAGTTTTACAGCACGGCATACTGTGTACACCAGAGGAAAAGTTCGGAGCTGATGATTGTTTGCATCAGCATGACAATGGACCACATCATAAAGCAGTGTATATGGAGGAATTCTCCGTGGACGATAACATTCCTGAAATAGACTTTCCTACGCAGAGTGTAAGAGGTCCGAGCAGATGTAATTTTATGTAAGAGGTCCGAGCAGATGTAATGCAGATGTAATTTTATGTAAGAGGTCCGAGCAGATGTAATTTCGATGTATTGCTCATGCGCTGCCTGCGATATGCAAGGTATAAGAGAATCGCTCACCAGAGACCAGTGTTGACTGAGTAGGTACTCTGTAGCTGTAGCAGTTAGTTGGGTCTTGTCTGCGCTAGTCTGCGCTTGTCTGCAGTATGCTATAGTGTATCATGTTGGCTGGGCCGGTCGCGGTGCGGCGATGCCGGAGCCTGAGTATTATTGCATAAGGTAAAAAGCAGCCTCGCGCATATCTAGTAATGTTATGTGAACTCCCATGTAAATCTTTTAAAAATCTCCTAATAATAATCTTTATCATATAAAGTAATTTCTAACAAGCATTCATTTCAATTTAAAGAATTTACTAATTTCTCCAATCCATGATCATTCCTACTGTTGCAAAAGGAAAATCAGTTGCTTCCTTTCATAAAATGACAAATCTATCGGCCAGCATTGCACAGAGCTGTGCCACAAAAATTTTATTAAGAGCAGATACATTCGCCGTTTTTATTGAGGTAAGAATTTTTCCTTTTTTTTATTCAGAATGATCTTACAGGCCCATGACGCACCACTGCTGTCGTCCAAAATTTACCAGGTTACTGAATCTATTTTTTATTACGAGGTTGAGGAATTTTTCTGTTTCGAGCTTACATTAAATGAGAAAAGAATTTTGTGGGTACATTAAATGTGAATGCATTTCTGTACGGAGATTATAAATGGGAACCAATTTGTTCTGAGGTTACACTAAAATTAGAATCATATTCATATCATTATTCATAATATAATATTTATTTTTATTATTATTTTTTGTGGGGAGGTTACAAGAGTCCCTATGTGAACCCAGTGGAACACCTTTGGGATGAGGTAGAACGTCGACTTCGATCCAGACCCCAGTGTCAAACATCACCACCTTCTCAGGTTACTGGCTGCCACTCCTCAGCAGACATTCAGAACCTTCACTGGAAGTGCGGCCAGCAGAGACGAAGCCGACACAGAGGCGAAGGCCGCTGCAGCAGCAGGTGTCCGCGCACTTTTGATCAGGCAGTGTCTTACCACCGTGACAGATTCACTGAAGATGGGACGAACAACCGTGTAATGTCTCTCAGACGAAAGCATTTCCGTTATTGTCTGTATTACGAGCATTTTTAAAATGTGTCTGCTATTGGCCATGTTCGACGTTGTAGTCATTATAAAACTGCCTATGAAACGTACCGAAATACAGAAGAATAAAAATGTAACGTCCGTTAAAAAAAAAAAAAAAAAAAAAAAAACACGAAATAGCAACGTTGTCAGTTTGACGTAGCATACAGCCTGGCATTCACATTCAGAAAAGCTGTACGTAATGTGTCACGACACTTGTAGCATGGAAATAGATCAACATATGGAGACATTTATTAACATCAACGTGATCTGTATCAAAAAGGGACGGAGTTTTTATAATGGAACCAGGAGAACCACGTACATTACAGTATAACTTAACCACGCACAAAAGACAAACGACATCATTTCTTGCACCACAAACGAACTAATTATCGTGCTCGGCTCATACGCAGACTGAAGTACAAAACAGATGCCCCTTTGTAATACGTTGGAACATTTGTTTTGTCGTTCAGCCTGAATGTGAAACAGACCAGGAGAATGAATTTGACGTTGGTGCATGAAATGATACGGATTTTCAGTGTTTTGTTGTTAAATACAGACTTAAGTTATACGTACGTGGTTCTCCCAGGTGTCTTAAAATCATTATGTGCGTATATCATACATATCACGTTAGTTTTTGCAACTGGCTCCACATCTTGGCTGGTGGATCGATTCCCGTGCTACATGTGTTACGACGCGCTACATACAAGGTTATCTGAATGTGAGTAATAAACTGTGTCCTGTCTTAAAGCCGGCCGAAGTGGCCGTGCGGTTAAAGGCGCTGCAGTCTGGAACCGCAAGACCGCTACGGTCGCAGGTTCGAATCCTGCCTCGGGGATGGATGTTTGTGATGTCCTTAGGTTAGTTAGGTTTAACTAGTTCTAAGTTCTAGGGGACTAATGACCTCCGCAGTTGAGTCCCATAGTGCTCAGAGCCATTTGAACCTGTCTTAAACTGACAACATTACCAATGGTGTTTTCTCATATACGTTACATGTTTGATTCTATACGTGTTTTCACATGTTTTATAGGTAGGTTTCTAATGAGTAAAAAGTCGAGACTGGCCAGTATCATATAAATTTGAAAATTACACAAAATGTATAGCCAATAAAAGACAAAGTTTTCATCTGGAAAAAGTATCGAGCTTCTGGATTCATGTGAAAAAATTGGAAATGTGAAGGACAACATCCTCCGCCCTATTGTTAAAGCAGATGCAAAGTTAATGGCGTATTCGACAGTCAAACTTACTCAATAATACAAAGACACACATACACAGGCCGGCCTGAGTGGCCGAGCGGTTCTAGGCACTACAGTCTGGAACCGCGAGACCGCTACGGTCTCCAATCCTGCTTCGGGCATGGATGTGTGTGATGTTCTTGGGTTAGTTAGGTTTAAGTAGTTCTAAGTTCTAGGGGACTAATCACCTCAGAAGTTAAGTCCCATAGTGCTCAGAGCCATTTGAACCATTTGAACACACATACACACACACAGCCACATGAACACACACGCAGTCTACAGACAGGGACTGTGAACGACGAAAACTAGCAGCAACAGACGCACTAAAATTATACGTGTCTAGCCAGTAATACCTCCTCACAAGGGTAATTTCGGTAGACAAGCGCTGCAGTACCCCTGTGCTTCTGACGTATTACCCTCGCTCTAAATAGCGACGTTGATATTTCTGCGCGCAAATAGCCTTCAATTTAGAATGCAGGCCTGCGAGAGAACTAAATTATTAACTACTCAGTTCAGGCACCTGTCCTACATAGATATCAAGAAGGAAGATGTGGTAACGTCGTGCCTTAATCACTCGCGGACGTAACTCGCACCGCCCTTTCTTCAGCGTCGTTAGCTCTTCCCCCTGCTTCTCGCAGAGACTTGCAACACACAACGCATCAGGACGCCGAAGGCTGAAGGGCCATCAGCATAATCTCCACGGCCTGCCACCCACGCCTACATCTGGCTGTATTGGCCCGTTAAATGGGCTCTCAAATCGTAATTTATTGCCCGGCATTGGGCAAGCGGCCACGTGGATTGCAGGCACACAAGAGCGCACAGCCATTCTGCAGTCACGAGCCTGCATAGTTCCGTACTCGTATGTCTTTTTACTGTCAGTTTCTTCAACAGCGCTTTTCGAGAGGTCAGCAGGGTGAATTGGTCTTATCCCGTGTTTATTTCGTATGTCCAACAGACCCGAACAAAGCTCCGTATTGTGCGGAGAGCGCTTCGCCAAAAAGATACAGAATATTCGTTTTTCGTGTGTACGTATAGGCTTCACGTAGATCATCTGCACGGAAAAAAGTAGGCAGATACACCTTGGCCTGTTACCGAATGCCTCTACATTGTAAGCCATTGTGTCTGACGGTGGCGTTCCTTTAAAATTTCGATGGCCACATGTGTTTTACGATGTTATACAGAGTGTTACAAAAAGGTACGGCCAAACTTTCAGGAAACATTCCTCACACACAAAGAAAGAAAATATGTTATGTGGACATGTGTCCGGAAACGCTTACTTTCCATGTTAGAGCTCATTTTATTACTTCTCTTCAAATCACATTAATCACGGAATGGAAACACACAGCAACAGAACGTACCAGCGTGACTTCAAACACTTTGTTACAGGAAATGTTCAAAATGTCCTCCGTTAGCGAGGATACATGCATCCACCACCCTCCGTCGCATGGAATCCCTGATGCGCTGATGCAGCCCTGGAGAATGGCGTATTGTGTCACAGCCGTCCACAATACGAGCACGAAGAGGCTCTACATTTGGTACCGGGGTTGCGTAGACAAGAGCTTTCAAATGCCCCCATAAAAGAAAGTCAAGAGGGTTGAGGTCAGGAGAGCGTGGAGGCCGTGGAATTGGTCCGCCTCTACCAATCCATCGGTCACCGAATCTGTTGTTGAGAAGCGTACGAAAACTTCGACTGAAATGTGCAGGAGCTCCATCGTGCATGAACCACATATTGTGTCGTACTTGTAAAGGCACATGTTCTAGCAGCACAGGAAGAGTATCCCGTATGATATCATGGCGGTGAATCGAGGAAGTACAGTACATACTGACGAAACTAAAATGAGCTCTAACATGGAAATTAAGCGTTTCCGGACACATGTCCACATAACATATTTTCTGTATTTGTGTTTGAGGAATGTTTCCTGAAAGTTTGGCCGTACCTTTTTGTAACACCCTGTATAAAATGTATATGTTTCATGACAATTCATAGACGTAACTTGAAGGTGTGTGTCCCACGCAAAGTTATACAAGTACTGTGTGAGGTCGTTTCATTCCATTCCTTACCATACGTCAGAGATGGATTTTTCTGCGCGACCTAGTGCAGAGCTTGGGTGTTTGTAGCTAAATAGCTAAGGAATGTCGTGCATGTGCGTGTGCGCCGCTGTTCGTATCTACCAGTGGAAAATTCCGGTGTGCGTGTGATACGCGGCTGCCGCGCCCATCTACAGAGCCGCGTGTTTGGCAGGCAGTCACTCAGATCTGAGCCGCGGCGGTTTGCTTCACAGTTCCAGGGAGCACCGACGGCTAAAATTGTGCCCGCCGTCAAACAAAGTGCTCTGACGTGTATTTCAACAAACAGCGCATTTTCCGAAAGAGTTATGCCCGTCGTTTCTCTTTCTGCTCGCCTGGGTAACGGCGGCTGATATCGGGAAACAAATACTAGTCTTGGGACGTGCGGAAAGGTCCGCCGCACGAGTGCGCAAATAGCCCAGCTGCCACTGAACGTCCTACATAGCGTGCAAAATAATACTCGTTAATTGGCGGTGTTTATTTTAGTTTTGGTATTTTTTGGTAAGAGATAAAACAAGTTGTACTCACACAGGGATTCATAATATTACTTTATTATCTAGAAATGTAGGGAAGGGGAGTTACAGTTCCAAAACGCGACGTCGCCACTTGAGAGGATACACTAGCTTGGTTGGATAAGAAATTGGATTGAGGAAAGGAAGCGAGTAACCACTGCAGTGTTCGTGTAAAATGATCTAGGAACACCACCAGGAAGCTAAACCAGACAGACGGGTGGAGATATGTGTCGAGCTTTTCGCGAATACCAGTACTCTCCCTCCAGCTCGCCAGACTTATTGTTTTAGGAGCAAGATGTGCAATAATTACAACTTGTAACGGAAGTGTTAAACTCATGTACCGTCTGCATTACGTCAGATGTAACTGTTTTTCCTGCCACTATAAGCCAAATTAGTACTCTGTTAACCGGTATGTTGACATTCTGCAAAAGGCAGCGTTCTAAAATATCATAATTATGAGAGCCGTTTAAACTTAAATGTGAGGCTGAGCAGCCACAGATGATACTTTCTGGAGGCTGAAAAATGGAATCACGAATACAAATCATACTACTAAGAGGTGTCCACTGAGGCTTAGCACAAGTACTCTTTTACTCCGTTCCTTGGAACTCGCACATTATTACGGTCGTACGTGAAAGATACTAACTGAATTCCACGCGGGGAGATGAACCCATCTACCTCTGTGTTTTCAGACATTGTTTTTCCAGCTGCACGCACGTACAGTGCTGCCTAGTTTCATTGTGTCCCCTTGGTGTACATAATTTCTCCAAATTTGACACAGGCGAAGGTGGCCAAAAAGGGGGAGCAACTGACACGAGTAACTATGATTATCGCAAAGTAGCTGAAACATTGGGTATCGCTTCTGGCGGACAGGCCACAGTAAGCATGGAAATATGAAGGTGCTCAAAAAGGGGGAGCAACTGGAGGGAGTAAATCTGATTCTCGTGAAGTAGCCGAATCTTTGTGTACTGTGGCTTTCCCGTTTTGCATTGCAGCTGGCAACTGTATGTGTGGTGAATTATGGGAAGCGAACACGGCGAATCGTGAATGGACCATTAGACAAGATGGCCAAACCAGTGAGAAAACAGCGTTCGATAAACCTCATCATGATGTCGAGCGTATGAAACTACGTGGCAGCATATTGGAATATATTGTACAGAATGCTGTCACATAAAACTGAATATTCCGTAAAATTTAAACCGTACTCTCAAGTTCCTGCCTCACCACCATCTCGGAAATTGGGACATTCTGAAAATACCCCGTGAAATTTTTGAAATCATCATCAGGCTACGCTTTAGAGCAGTCCATTATTACAACCAATTTCCTTATACTCACAATGGTTGACTTCGCCAACCCACAACCAACTTATAGCAATGGAATGCAGAACAATGTCCCAGGAAATCCTGTCATATTCCGAGAAACATACAATACAAGGAATAAATACGATAATTAGTAACTAGTTTTGTGATCCATAATACCTAGTCGTAAATCTCGCGCTCTCCGTGCAGATAACAAAAGTAATAAGTTAGTGTCTTCCGCCGAAACAAGTCATTACATTCAGTGAGTCTCACTGCTTATCGTATACTATCATCTTATGGACTAGGAACAACGATAACGAATTGCCGGCAACAGAACGCAACGTCAAGAGTCGCGATACACCGTAAGTGGATTTAGCCCCTGTAATTTTTTCCCCAGGGAAATGCATGCTGCAGTGAACGATCTCGGCGCGTTAACAATAAGAACAAGAACGGAATCTTTCGAATTTTAGTGGTATCGATTTAATATCTCCTTTATATATATACTCAGTGTGTTTTGTTGGGACGGTGAAGTGAAAATGTGCATGCTATTGCATACGATTTGTTTGAGGACGAAGAAGCTGTTAAGCGAACTGAACATTGCTTATTTTTTACTAGTTTGGTCCACAGTCGTAAAGTGTTCCAGGAACGACATGTTCCGCTGCGCTGAAAATATGATCATCTTCAGGCAATCGTGTGGGTTATGTAGTGCAATGAAAGCGGAAAGCCTAGGTACTGCAGCATGTCGCGAATTTAAACGATCTACAAGTACTGTGCATCACAAAAACGTGGGGGCGTGGGACGGCATCGGAGGCAGGAGAGGGGAACAGAGAGCTGTGGCCACTTATTAGTTTCTTAAAATGGGGGAGGGTGCAAGTAAAGAAACGCAGTTCCTTAGAAAATAAATCTCAAAGCTACAGAGAAACAGAGTTTGTTAATGCTGCTATTTTGTAATAAGTTCTTGCTACCTTCCATGTGCTCAGCTGAGAGATAGCTCGCATGAAGATTTCTGTGAGCCGGCCGTGGTGGCCGTGCGGTTCTAGGCGCTACAGTCCGGAACCGCGGGACTGCTACGGTCGCAGGTTCGAATCCTGCCTCGGGCATGGATGGGTGTGATGTCCTTAGGTTAGTTAGGTTTAAGTAGTTCTAAGTTCTAGGGGACTGAAGACCTAAGATGTTAAGTCCCATAGTACTCAGAGCCATTTGAATCATTTTTTTGAAGATTTCTGCTGTCAGGAAGATAACGTTCAGAGAAATGAGAGTACTTCTTATCAAATTTTCTGTAATATCATGCATTGGCTGGTAACACAAAAAGAACATCATGTATTGAATGGAAAACGGTTTGGAAGCTTTTGGGACTCAGATCCGTCTAGCATTTTCAGTTTCTAAGACATCGGTGTTGAAATGATTTTGAGATTTCACGAAACGTGGCTCTGGATATACTTTCCATGAGGTGCATTGATAAAGTTCTCATTATCAGAGGCATGGAATACATTGAAGCCCCACGTCACAATATTGTAGCATGCCGACAGAGAAGCCATTTATAAAGTGGTTGATACCTTTCGCCATTTTATTGTGGCTTCCGTAACGGCGTGATACGATATTATGGAGCAGAGATTTGAATGTGTACCGAGCCTGCAGACATGTACCTGCAAATAAACAAAATATTAATTGCTCTGAAAAAAACTTCTGGGACGGTTAGATTGGAGAGTTCCTTGTTACTTTTTTTTCTATAGGGCCAAACTGCTGAGGTCATGGGTCCCTAAGCTTACACACTAGCCGGCCGCTGTGGACGAGCGGTTCTAGGCGCTTCAGTCCGGAACCACGCTGCTGCTACGGTCGCAGGTTCGAATCCTGCCTCAGGCATGGATGTGTGTGATGTCCTTAGGTTAGTTAGGTTAAGTAGTTTTAAGTCTAGGGGACTGATGACCTCAGATGTTAAGTCCCGTAGTGCTTAGAGCCATTTGAGCTTACACACTACTTAAACTAACATACGCTAAGGACAACAGAAATTCCCATGGCCGAGGGAGGACTCAAACCTCCTCCGACGGGGAAGGCGGGGGGGGGGGGGGGGTGGAGGGGGGGCACCCGCGCGAACCGTAACAAGACACCCCAGACCGCGCGGCTTCGATAAGAGTGAGTACAAAATACTTTGAACAGGAACGTATGTCCCGAAACATGCCATTTCCGTGCTACAGCCCTTTGGAAACAAGTTTGTTAGGCAGGTATGTAACAGGGTATTCATAGTGGTGGACGGTTACGTCACCAGCTGATGTTATTTGACGTCCTTCCTACCTATCCGACCTGCTTGAGGCTCATTCACGTGTCTGCCAGTGTTAGAACAACATGGCTGACCACACATTTGCAGAATACACCGACGTGGCTCTGAATGGCGAAGCTCACGATAATGTGAGAGCTGTTCGTCGCCTTTATGAAGATCGTTCTCCACGACGTCCGACTCCACCACATACCCTTTCCGCACAGTTACGCAAAGGCTACGAGAGAGGGTACTTTCACTGTCAGCAAGCGTGACTATGTTGCTCCAAGGAGACGCAGCATACCGGAATTGGAAGAGGGCGTACTGCATTACGTTGAAGAGAACCTATCAAGGAGTACACAAGCAATCTATTTAGCTATTAATCACTGAAAAACGAGTGATGTACTGGGTCCCGCCTGATCAATTACTCGTAGAAGTGGTCGCGTTACCAACATGGCTTCAAATGGTTGTAGCACGAAAACGGTACGTTTTCAGACGTGGGTTCCAGTACAGGGGCGGCCGAAGTGGCCGTGCGGTTCTAGGCGCTACAGTCTGGAGCCGAGCGACCGCTACGGTCGCAGGTTCGAATCCTGCCTCGGGCATGGATGTGTGTGTGATGTCATTAGGTTAGTTAGGTTTAATTAGTTCTAAGTTCTAGGTGACTGATGACCTCAGAAGTTAAGTCGCATAGTGCTCAGAGCCATTTGAACCATTTTTTTCTAGTACAGAATTTTATGTACTCACCCCTCTCTACAAGCCGTGGAAGTTTGTAATGGGTATTTCTGAAAGTCATGGATTTTACAGATGATACTTAAAACTGTATGAGTACCCTGGTACTAATGAATTTTCATTCACGTTGTCACTTTTTACATCTGATGCTGAACTGCCCTTTGTATATCAAATACTTTGCCTCACAGAACTCTGCCACATCGGGTACAGGAGTGGACTGTGCTCTTGTTCTAGACGGCAGCTGGCCTTCGTCAGCGCTAGACTGTGTTGTGTGTGTGTGGCGAGGCGGCGGAAGGCGGCGCTGATTGCTTGATTGGCCGAGGTCTGGCCGCGCCGTCGCGTGACGCGACGCCCGCGCGCTCTGCTGCCCGAGGCGCGCAGCACCGGCGGAGGCGGAGGCGTCGGCGGGAGGCGGCCGCACCGACACCGAGCTACCGGTTCAGACGTGCCGAGAATGAAAAGCGAGGAGTATTTAATGTTTCTCTCACCTTAAAACTTTGAAACACTACAGAATCGGGTACTGTGGCGGAATATCAGCATTTCATTACAACGACTAGGGTGTGTGGAAGACACGATAATGCTACCACTTTGCCCGGAAACTACAATATGAAAATAGGTATAAAAAGGGGAGTGGGGACTGAAAATGGCACAGACTACACTAGGAGGTACTCTAGACAGCTCGAAACGCGACGACGGCGGCGCGCTGCTCCTCTTGTGAGCTGCTGGGCGCCACCGCCTCCCTCACACACACACGTGCTTCCGGCGGCGCATTCTTCCGCAGAGCTGGCGACGGCGCGCCGTTTCCCGGCAGCTGGCTCGGCTCGCCTCTGCCATCTGTGTGCGCCGTCCTCAGACCAGAGAGTCGGTGCAGAACAGCACGCTGCTGAGCTCGTGGTGCGGCCGCTTTCGACGGCCACTTGCCATTAACTTACGTACATTTTCAATTTAATCTAGTTTCTTCGGCGTGACTGATTAGTGGCGTGGCTTCGGCTGTTGTTTACGTTCTGCGAGCTGTGTTCGTATCTGTACTCGCTGGCTTCACTCCAACCAGACTGTCAACAATTGCTGATGCCGCGCTGCTATTTATAGACAAAACTGTGCGAGTAACCTTTACTTGCGCGTGTTATCGTAAATACAAACCTGGAAATGTGAACTGACAACCCAAGTGTGCTGCTGAGCTCAAAGCCACATCAGTTTTATGGAACTGAAAATAATCCTGTGTGTATGTGTGTGATGATGATGTTTGATTTGTGGGGACTCAACTGCGCGATCATCAGCGCCGGTGCTAAGTACCTATTTTTACACAGTCTAATATTTTCCACAGTCACGAACGATGATGATGATGATGATGAGTCAGACACCCAGTCCCCGAGCAGAGAAATCCCCGACCAGGCCAGGAATCGAACCCACGACCCCGGGATCCAGAGGCAGCAACGCTAGCGACTAGACCACGAGCTGCGGACGCGCGCGCGCGCGTGTGTGTGTGTGTGTGTGTGTGTGTGTGTGTGTGTGTGTGTGTGTGTGTGTGTATGTGAAAACCGATCTCATTCACAAGCAAATAAATAAGCAAACGCCGGCCGGAGTGGCCGAGCGGTTCGAGGCGCTACAGTCTGCAACCGCGCGACCGTTACGGTCGCAGGTTCGAATCCTGCCTCGGGCATGGATGTGTGTGACGTCCTAAGGTTAGTTAGGTTTAAGTAGTTCTAAGCTCAGATGTTAAGTCCCATAGTGCTCAGAGCCATTTGAACCATTTGAAATAAGCAAACCAATAATTTCATTCTCAGTAGACTTGGTCAGTGCGAACTGTTTCAAAGAAACGTAACTGAAAAAAAAAAAGAAACCAAACTGTAATATCGACCTGTATAAGAATGTAACGGGAAACACACGAAAATTTCAGTGTACTGACATATGGCCCTGGTAAAATAAAGAAACTGACAGAACCTACATTGCGCAAAGAAAACGAAGCAATCACGTGTTATGAATCTTACCTGCAAAATGAAGTACTGGCAGAAACAGCAACACAGCAAGACTCCGCACCAGTTAAACAAATACTGCTAAAATCTAACTACAGTTGTTCCAGGGAAACTGGGTTCATAATCTTGAGACAGAATGCCAATGAAACACATGACTCAACCTTTAAGTACTGAAATTTCAGCTAGGAAGGAACTTTTCAAAGCAAACAATTACAGGCTCTGATATAAAAATTCACTTAATCTAATAACTTCCGTGGTACAGTAAATTACTCAGAAGATCAATCAACAGAATAATTATCAAAAACACGACTGTCACGAGGGTGAAATCGACCAACAATACAAGTCTAAAAAAATAAAAATAAACTTTTGGCTCATCAAATAATATCTTGTTCTTTTTTTCAAAACTTTTTTATGTCCGTATGGTATCCAACCATTGTTCTGAGTCAGCATTCCTCCTC
Organism: Schistocerca piceifrons; assembly: GCF_021461385.2. Taxonomy (NCBI): domain Eukaryota; kingdom Metazoa; phylum Arthropoda; class Insecta; order Orthoptera; family Acrididae; genus Schistocerca; species Schistocerca piceifrons. Next base: position 26,742,823 of record NC_060141.1, read on the forward strand.
GTAATAAATCTGCAACTCACATAGCACCAAAAGTGCATCCACGCATTACGCTGTATAATGTACACTGTGTGCTGCGGCGCACCACAGCTTTCCACTGTTGACTGTCAAAGACTCTGCGACTCCACAGTGCTTCCATCGCAGACAGAGATACTGTTGCCTAACACCTGTTTCCCTGACCACAACTCTTCAAATATATCATTTTCCTTTACAAATATTAACACATCCAATAACATCATCCAAAAATAGCCATCTTACAACTGTCGCGTTTCAGCCCAAAGAAGAGCTCAGACTACGCTACAGAGCAGTCTGTCACCACAATCTACATTGCAAAGAATAGTGCAGAAGTAAAATAAATACTGTCATTGTTCTGTTGTGTGTCTCTGTTTGTGCACATACGATGATACACGCCACACCAATATTATTCCGCGACTCAAAGCCGATGTCTGGGATCTATACCATTTAGCGATCCGGCTGATGGATTGTGTGAACAAATCGGTGTCTGACGTGCCATAATTTCGTTTAACTGTAAAGTCAGTAGGCACAACGCCCAGTTGCGGGTACTGAAATTCGCCCCTCCTCTGTCGTTTTCCCACAGCTGTCATTGCAATCTAACGCCTCTAAACGACTCGCTTCCCACTCGTTAGGTTCGCCGAAGTAACTACATCAGGATGCGCAAGGCACATGTATATGTACATGCACATCAGGAAACGCCTGTTAACACCTTAGCTGACGGTTAGAGATCAGAAACAACAAAGATTCATTTAAAAAGAAAAAAGACGCTCCCCGCATTAACATGCGAAAGTCTGGGAAAACCTCAGTTGGGACCTGTCTAATCGATGGATTTGACGAGAAGTGATGACACGTAACACCTGTGCGCATTGTTACCCTAGTCGAGGAATCTTTCTGTACGAGACTTCTTGCAGCGTGACCTACATTCCCCCATCTCCAGTGACCTAGCCAGAACTGGGAACAGGACAGCAATTTAGTACCTCGCGTCAGTCATTCTACGCGTAAATGAGACTGCTGCCTGGAAATGAGTACTGTTGCACAGGGGCTCACAGCGAGTGTGTATAAGACCACTGTGAAAATTTAAGTAGTCACTCTTCGAGATGGTAGCGAGCACAAGAATAATATACACTGCCGGTTAAAATATAGAATATAGCCTTATTAAATCACTTAGCAATTGGTTATTAATTTTTACATTCCACGCAGGAGATGTAATGTAAAACGGGAAAGGAGAAGGTGTTAGGATTTAACGTCCCTCTGCTACGAGGTGTCAGAGATTCATCAAGAGCCTGCATTGGAGAAGGAAGGCATTTGGCACCGCCCGGCACTAACGATTAGTAAAGACAATACGACCTTACCAAGTATCGGACCAGATTTGCGAATGAATTCAAGATTTCCTTGCAAATAGACCTCAGCACATCGCTCTTAGTGGAACAAAATCGGTCGATGCAAAGCTAATTTCCAAATTACGCTAAGGAAGTTTGATAGGAACGTTACTGTTTACAGTGTGTGTGTGTGTGTGTGTGAATAATTTAGTAGGAAGGCTCAGAAGGTGTTTAAAGCTGTTCGCAGATGATGCGGTTGTCTATAACGAAGTAGCAACACCGGAAGAGAGTATCGATTTGCAGAAGGACCTACAAAGGATTGATGAACAGTGCAGGCACTGACATTGGACCCGGAACGTAAATAAATGTAATATATTGTGCATACGCAGGGAAAGAAACCAACTACTGCACTATTAGTCACAAATTGCTGCAAACAGTATCTACCGTAAAATATCACTAATCAGAGCGACATTAATAATAATAGTAGAAAAACCAGGTGCCAGAAGGAGATTCATGGGAAGAATCTTATAAGATGTAGCTCATCCAGGAAAGAAATTGCTTACAAGCCGCTTGTTCGACCGATTCGTGAATGCTGTTTATCAGTCTGGGATCCTTACGAGCTAGGACATCCAACTAAGAGTGGCACGTTTGGTCACGGGACCGTTCAGTCGGCGCGAGAGCGTTGCCGAGACGGTCAAAACTCTCCGGTGGCAGTCGTTATAAGAGAGACTTGTCCATCGCGGAGAGGGTTATTATTGAAATTTAGAAAGAGACTTTACTGGAAGAGTGGGGCAAGATATTAATTCCTCCCACATACATCTCGCGAAAAGACCACGACGATAAAATCCGAGAAATTAGAGCTATTACAGAGGCTTACCGATAATCATTCTTGCCACGCTCCATAGTTAATGGTACCAGAAACACCCTCCGCCATACACCGACAGCTGTCTCGCGGAGTGTAGATGTAGATGTAGAAGATTGGCACAGGATATCGTCCGTGCCCTCTGATAAGCAGTATTCTGGTGTTTGCCTTACACGGTTCAGCAAAATATGAAGAAATAAAACACACACTAAAACCTAATTCTGGAGTGCAGGATGCGGATTCGAATCACGGCCCTCCAAAATATGAGTCCAGTGTTGTCCTACCAGTGCACCACCTCACTCGATGGTATATGCAACACATTCCACGAATAAATACCTAATTCTTTCAACAAACAGAGAGATTTCAAGTGGTTCAAATGGCTCTGAGCACTATGCGACTTAACTTCTGAGGTCATCAGTCGCCTAGAACTTAGAACTAATTAATCCTAACTAACCTAAGGACATCACACACATCCATGCCCGAGGCAGGATTCGAACCTGCGACCGTAGGGGTCGCTCGGTTCCAGACTGTAGCGCCTAGAACCGCACGGCCACTCCGGCCGGCACAGAGAGATTTATTTTGTAGAAAAGCGATACCGCTTTAGAAAAGCTCCGTGCCAACAGTTCCCATCCAAAACGACATCTATTTGTTTACTCTGCTATTCACAGTAAAGCGCCTGGCAGAGTGTACAGTGAACCACCTTCAAGCTGTCTCTGTACTGTTCCACTCCCGAACGGCCCGCGGGAAAAACGAGCACTTAAATTTTTCTGTGCAAAGCCTGATTTATGTTATTTTATCGTGATGGTCATTTCACCCTATATAAGTGGGTGCCAACAGAATGTTTTCGCAATCGGAGGAGAAAACTGGTGACTGAAATTTCATGAGAAGATCACGTCGCAATGAAAAACGCCTTTGTCTTAATGACTGCCACTCCCATTCACGTGTCATGTCTGTGGCACTATCTCCCCTATTTCCCTATTTTGCGATAATACAAAACGAGCTGCCCTTATTTGAATTCTTTCGATGTTATCTGTCAGTCCCGCGTGATGCGGATCCCACACCGCACAGCAATACTCCAGAATAGGGCGAACAAGCGTGGTGTAAGCAGTCTCTTTAATAGACCTGTTGCACCTTCTAAGTGTTATGCCAATGAATCACAGTCTTTGGTTTGCTCTACCCATAAGATTATCTACATGATCCTTCCAATTTAGGTTATTTGTAATTGTAGTCCCTAAGTATTTATTTGAATTTACAGCCCTCAGATTTGTGCGACTTACCGCTTAATCGAAATTTAGAGGATTTCTTTTGGTACTCATGTGAAAAATTTCACACTTTTCTTTACTGAGAATCAATCGCCGCTTTTTGCACCATACAGATATCTAAATCATTTTGAAATTGGTTTTGGTAATCTGATGACTTTACAAGACGGTAAATGACAGCATCGTCTGGAAACAGTCTAAGAGGGCTACTCAGCTACTCAGATTGTCTCCTATGTCGTTAATGTAGATCAGGAACAAAAGAGGGCCTATAAATCTTCCTTGGCGAACGCCGGATATTACTTCTGTTTTACTCGATGACTTTACGTCTACTACTACGAACTGTGACCTTTCTGACAGGAAATCACGAATCCAGTCGCACAGGCGATACTCCATAGGCACGCAGTTTGGTTAGCAGACGCTTTTGAGGAACGTAGTCGAAAGCCTTCTGAAAATCTACAAATATGGAATCAATTTGGCATCCCCTGCCGATAGCACTGATTACTTCATGAGTATAAAGAGCTAGTTGTGTTTCAGAAGAACGATATTTTCTGGATCCGTGCTGACTATGTGTCAATAAATCGCTTTCTTCGAGGTGGTTCATAATGTTCGAATGCAGTATATGTTCCAAAACGGTACTGCAAATCTACGCTAGTGAAATGGGCTTCAATGACAGTTAGTTGTAAATTGGCTTACCCTTAAGGCTCACGTATTCAACGTGTCAAATGCAGAAGGAAAAGTGCGTAAGAAATTCGTGCGTCGAGTGGTGGACGAAGAGGCTGCGACCGGCCCCAGTGACGAGGGGCGGCAGCGGCGTGATAAGGCGGCAGGCCGGTGTGTTTGCGCAGCGGCTGGGCACACCGCCGCGCCGGCCGGCCGGGCATCGGCCAGCGATACGGCGCGGCGCGGCCGGCGGAAGTCGCCGCCGCCGCCAGCCGCCACACGCCCTTCCGGCCAGCGCGGGCGGGCCGCCGGCCTCCGTCGACACTTACCTTCCGCAGCCGGCACTTGCGTCACTCCCAGTGACGCGAAAGGTCGTCGCTTGTACCTGGCACCCACTGCTGCCCTCTAGTTCTTAGGAAGATTCCATACAGAAGTCTACACACACCGAGATCCGCGAGAAAGACAGGCCGCGGCGAGTGCGTCACAGCACGTGACACGACAGCCGGTCCCCAGCGAGGAGCCAGTACCTACTTCAGACGAGTTTAATAACTCTTGACTGTGCTTTCAAATGCATGCAAGCTCTCGATAACACACTACAAAGTTAAGACCTGTAGTGGGTATCTTTTTAACTACGTAATGATTTCCCTGCACGGATCCGCGTGTATGGCGGGCAAAGCGATTAATGTGACAAGTTCTGGACTTTTTAACACCCCTTATCAATCAAAAAATGGTTCAAATGGCTCTAACCACTGTGGGACTTAACATCTGAGGTCATCAGTCCCCTAGACTTAGAACTACTTAAACCTAACTAACCTAAAGACATCACACACATCGATGCCCGAGGCAGGATTCGAACCTGCGACAGCAGTAGCAGCAGCGCGGTTCCGGACTGAAGCGCCTAGAACCGCTCGGTCGTAAAGCCGGCAGGAGAGCTCTCCTTCTAAAGTTACCCAGTTCGACTGCTGGTGACGTGACTGTGAAGTGAAAAGGCGAAGGAACAACCATAGCAAAACCAAGACCGGCAGTCCCCATACCAGGGCCGTCTATGATTGCCCAAGGTGGTTGTATAGAAATCGCATGAAATCAGCGAAACGGATCACTTGTAACTCCCAAAGTGGTTGTAGCTCTCCAACTAGCACATTGACTAGGAGTTAAAAACAACGGGGCGCGATGCTCGAGCATCTCCTGTAAGCGACACATTTGTGTAGTCAAAGCTGAGAGACGTTTCAGTTGGTGTAAACGAAGATGCTGCTGCGCAGTGGACGACAGGAAACGACTTATCTGGAATGACGAATCGGGCTATAACCTATGGCAACACGATGTAGGGGTTCGGGTTTGGCGACTGCCTGTAGAATGTATTTGCTGATGAAATGCTGAAGGACTTGAATGTATTTTGTATACTGCGTACAGTAGAGCAACAGTTCGGATATTATGATTCTTTTTATCAGCATGACAACGCATACTATCATGAAGCAGCTTCTGCAAAGCAATTCTTTGTGCACAATAACATTCCTGAAATGGACTATCTTGTCAAGAGTCCCGACACGGACCCAGTGGAACACCTCTGGGATGAGTTTAACAACGACTTCGCATCAGATCGCAGCTTTTAACATCATCACTACCTCCTCCGGTTTCGCCTTTTCGGGGAGAATGGAGCCCTGTTCCTCCGCAGACATCCAGACACCTCACTGAAAGATTCCCGCCGGCCGAAGTGGCCGTGCGGTTAAAGGCGCTGCAGTCTGGAACCGCAAGACCGCTACGGTCGCAGGTTCGAATCCTGCCTCGGGCATGGATGTTTGTGATGTCCTTAGGTTAGTTAGGTTTAACTAGTTCTAAGTTCTAGGGGACTAATGACCTCAGCAGTTAAGTCCCATAGTGCTCAGAGCCATTTGAACCATTTTTTTGAAAGATTCCCCAGCAGACTTCAAACCGCCATAAAGGCGGAGAGTGGACGCGACACATATTAATGTCTAGACATCTCGTCCATGCCCTTCTGGCTCACATCGTAACTTTCATCTGCGGCAATGCTTGTGTTTCTGAACGAGAATAATACAAAGTTAGATCGTGACTCGGTGTTCAAGTTAATTACTCGTAGCAAGTCCCTAAACAGTCGTTCGAGTAAGTCGGTTGGCCAGGACATGAAAATGTACCGCCAACATACTGTAAAGGGAATACGCGAAGTCGCCGGCCACCGCTGAGTGCGTGTGCTGGCGAGGAGAGCACAAAAGGTGCGGGCAGGGTACCCAGTGGCGCGTGCGGCTGTGACTGGCGCCAGGGCACTCAGCCTGCAGAGGACCGCTGGCGCCAGCGCCGTCCCAAATGGACGCGCCTGCTACACGTCAAACCTTCAAAGCGGCGGCCACTGACTGCCCGGCAGCCCGCCTCCCTCCACTCCTCGCCCGTACACACACTTCGGAAGTGTCCTCTCGTGGTCGCGTACGGAAAGCACGCACGCTTTGCAATCATCTGCACAATACTGCAAGGAATTGATAATTACGGTACTGTTGTAGGAAAGGAAAGTAATCTGAATTTAATTTTCGTTATGCTATTGTTGTAAAAAGAGGAAACAGTTGATTGTAATGAACGCACAACAAATTACGTGCTAATTGGTTATTTTTATTCTAGGGGAAATACATTTTATTTTATGTTAGCTTTTCTTTACTACCACGACCACCGATAAGATAATGTTGTAAAAGAGAAAAAATCTGGTCGTAGTTATTCACTGTTTGCGTATAACTAATTACAGCCGCGCGGGAATAGCCGAGCGGTGTAAGGCGCTGCAGTCATGGACTGTGCGGCTGGTCCCGGCGGAGGTTCGAGTCCTCCCTCGGGCGTGGGTGTGTGTGTTTGTCCACAGGGTAGTTTAGGTAGAGTAGTGTGTAAGCTTACGGACTGATGACCTTGGCAGTTAAGTCCCATAAGATTTCACACACATTTGAACATTGAACTAATTACACGATGTTAACAACCCTGTGACTGTTTACTGAGCTTGTTTCGGTAGTACCTAGCCGCTGCGCCGCGTCGTTGTTCACGTCCATTGTTTACATTGCTGTCGTTCGTCTGTTACCTTCCCCTGACCGCCGGGTCGATGTCAGTTATACACTAGCAAGATCGTGTCCCGTTATCTGACAACGTAAGCAGAAATGCGGCTACTGTCACACGTCGAAATATCTGCCTTTTAGAAATACAGAAATAAAGAACGTAATACAACGACATTTATTAGACATTTTTATAAAGCACTCCGAGATGTCCCGTCTGTATAATTTTGGCAGCTTATATCGTTTACGCCCTTTATATACCTCGTCTTCCCCCCGCCTCTCAAAATGTCCATATGTATGTAAGATCTTGTGGGACATAACTGCCAAGGTCATCAGTCCCTAAGCTTGCACACTACTTAACCTAAATTATCCTAAGGACAAACACACACACCCATGCCCGAGGGAGGTTCAAATGGCTCTGAGCACTATGGGAATTAACTTCTGAGGTCATCAGTCCCCTAGAACTTAAGGACATCCACACACATCCATGTCCGAGGTAGGATTCGAACCTGCGACCGTAGCGGTCGCGCGGTTTCAGACTGAAGCGCCTAGAACCGCTCGGCCACACCGGCCGGCTCCCGAGGGAGGACTCTAACCTCCGCCGGGACCAGCCGCACAGTCCATGACTGCAGCGCCTAAGATCCCACGGCTAATCCCGCACCCCCCCCCCCCCCCCCTCCGAAAGATTTTGCACCAGTATACTTGTAAAAGAGACCTGCGGCGTTCTAGCATAAATCATGAACTTTCACTCAACATTTCCAGGATTAGGTCCAGCCTACGAAAAGAGCAGCGTCACGAAACCAACAGAAGCTGCTGTAATGCGTATTTATTCACAGACTACTATTTACAAGTTACGGATTAACATTCGAACAACTTAAACAAAGATAAAATTCGTAAATGTTTTAGTTGCAGCATCTTTAACGTCTACACGCATAATGTCACAACTTAAAGCAATTGCGCATTTGACGACAAGGACGGTTCCTTGAACTTGACGTGGAGTTGACTCGTCACTTAAAGATCGTTCCTTGAGCAAAACTGGTTTCCTGTGCATAAATACAGACTGCAACAACTTCTGGTGGCTACATGCCGCCGTTTTTTACATACATTGGTACTGTACAGCACTCTTTACGGAAAATGTTCTCTTCGTCTGCTATAAAAGTGAGACAATTCTTCTCCTGGCGGAGAAGTGGGGGGGTAATTCTCGAATCGTTGAGTAATAAGTCACAACTTGCATACGTCGAGCACTGAAAGTCATTTATTCATTGCGTAGTAAGTATCACGTCGTCCATTCCTAAAAGGACAACATGTAAAAGTTAGTGACGAGTCCTAACAAAGTTTAATATTGTTTTCAATTTATGTGATTCTTTCGTGTCAGTTGGCTACTTTTTCTGGCATTAATGTTGCAACTTTCAGTATTAACGAGCGAGGTGAGTTCGTGTGCAAAAGTGTCAGGCGCTTTCGCATGGCTGGCTACAGCACCAACCTGTTATAGGCGCTCCCCGTCTCTCAGGACTTTGGCCTGAAAACGCACGTTGTGGATGTGGAAAAGTTTGCGCGCAAGGTTCCTAGTGCGATCAAAGTTCCACTGGTAGGCTCATAGTATAATATGTTAACAAACTATTGTCATTAAAAATTGTTAATAAGTTATTACTTGTGAAATACACGAACAAAAACGTATTTTACTGCAGTGGCGGTAGCCGCACCGTTTCTGTTTCTTATGCAAAACAGCTGCAGACTTACTAATTGCGTCACGTACCTTGAATTTTTTCTAGGTAGCTTCAAATGTAGTTTTGTAGTCGAGTCAGTGTGGTTACTATGTTTACTACTTTAATTCCAGCTGAAACGGGACTACGGAACTAGCTGCTAGGCTGTGTACGTTATGCAAAAAAAAAAAAAAAAAAAAAAAGGTTCAAAGGGCTCTGAGCACTACGAGACTTAACTTCTAAGGTCATCAGTCCCCTAGAACTTAGAACTACTTAAACCTAACTAACCTAAGGACATCACACACATCCATGCCCGAGGCAGGATTCGAACCTGCGACCGTAGCGGTCGCGCGGTTCCAGACTGTAGCGCCTTTAACCGCTTGGCCACCCCGGCCGGCGTACGTTATGCATACTCTTACGGTACTAGCGCGTTCGAAATAAATCTCGGCTGTAAACCGCAGCTGCCACGACGACAGATAAAACAGCGTTCCTCCTCGAATGTCAAATTCCAATTTATTTTCGTACATTAAATCAAAAAATATAGGCAGTTAGTACGTCAAATAAAACCAATCAAATGTTACACAGATTTTGTATGCTTCGTTAGTGACAGATAAATAATGAAAAAAAATTGCTGCGTCTAGGAAAATAGTTTAAAAACGGAGCTACCATATTTTACTAAACACTCTCCTGCTGGCACAGCCGAACATCATGTTTGAAAACGATATGTCTAGAGAAGGCTTCTCAGACGGCTGTGATCACATTCGTCGATGTTTTTTCTTCCACTGGTTAACGACGTGGGGGCTGCTATCTTTCGCCAGCAGCCACCGGTCTCCTGGGATGTGGCTCGCTGTTTTGTTTGGCTTCGACGGAAATTCCGTCATCGCTCAGTCTTTCGTCAAGTCCGAGCAGATCCTCCGCTCGCGTCGCGCGCTGCGCAGTTGGCACAGGTAAGGCCGCTGACGAGTGTGTGTGACAACGGCTGATGGCGTCGCCACAGAACGGAGGCACCGGCGCTGTCTGAATGTCCTACATAGAGGAATCATTCACTCGAGTGAATGAGCCTAGGAGCTCGCGCTTAACACATTGTACATGTTTAATAAAAAAAAATTACATCTACACTCCTGGAAATGGAAAAAAGAACACATTGACACCGGTGTGTCAGACCCACCATACTTGCTCCGGACACTGCGAGAGGGCTGTACAAGCAATGATCACACGCACGGCACAGCGGACACACCAGGAACCGCGGTGTTGGCCGTCGAATGGCGCTAGCTGCGCAGCATTTGTGCACCGCCGCCGTCAGTGTCAGCCAGTTTGCCGTGGCATACGGAGCTCCATCGCAGTCTTTAACACTGGTAGCATGCCGCGACAGCGTGGACGTGAACCGTATGTGCAGTTGACGGACTTTGAGCGAGGGCGTATAGTGGGCATGCGGGAGGCCGGGTGGACGTACCGCCGAATTGCTCAACACGTGGGGCGTGAGGTCTCCACAGTACATCGATGTTGTCGTCAGTGGTCGGCGGAAGGTGCACGTGCCCGTCGACCTGGGACCGGACCGCAGCGACGCACGGATGCACGCCAAGACCGTAGGATCCTACGCAGTGCCGTAGGGGACCGCACCGCCACTTCCCAGCAAATTAGGGACACTGTTGCTCCTGGGGTATCGGCGAGGACCATTCGCAACCGTCTCCATGAAGCTGGGCTACGGTCCCGCACACCGTTAGGCCGTCTTCCGCTCACGCCCCAACATCGTGCAGCCCGCCTCCAGTGGTGTCGCGACAGGCGTGAATGGAGGGACGAATGGAGACGTGTCGTCTTCAGCGATGAGAGTCGCTTCTGCCTTGGTGCCAATGATGGTCGTATGCGTGTTTGGCGCCGTGCAGGTGAGCGCCACAATCAGGTCTGCATACGACCGAGGCACACAGGGCCAACACCCGGCATCATGGTGTGGGGAGCGATCTCCTAGACTGGCCGTACACCACTGGTGATCGTCGAGGGGACACTGAATAGTGCACGGTACATCCAAACCGTCATCGAACCCATCGTTCTACCATTCCTAGACCGGCAAGGGAACTTGCTGTTCCAACAGGACATTGCACGTCCGCATGTATCCCGTGCCACGCAACGTGCTCTAGAAGGTGTAAGTCAACTACCCTGGCCAGCAAGATCTCCGGATCTGTCCCCCATTGAGCATGATTGGGACTGGATGAAGCGTCGTCTCACGCGGTCTGCACGTCCAGCACGAACGCTGGTCCAACTGAGGCGCCAGGTGGAAATGGCATGGCAAGCCGTTCCACAGGACTACATCCAGCATCTCTACAATCGTCTCCATGGGAGAATAGCAGCCTGCATTGCTGCGAAAGGTGGATATACACTGTACTAGTGCCGACATTGTGCATGCTCTGTTGCCTGTGTCTATGTGCCTGTGGTTCTGTCAGTGTGATCATGTGATGTATCTGACCCCAGGAATGTGTCAATAAAGTTTCCCCTTCCTGGGACAATGAATTCACGGTGTTCTTATTTCAATTTCCATTAGTGTATATAAGTTTGTCTCAGTACTAATTCGAAAATTTTGATTCATTATCAGGACAAGAGATACAGGGAGCATATTTATAGGCATGGCGGAAAATAATCTCAAAATAAAAAAAATTAATGTCTTTGTTTTACAAAATCATTTCATTCCTACTTAAATGTGCACAATTTCCTCTCCCACTGTGCTCAGACAGACACACATATCTGATGTAGCTTAACGGAACGTTTTGACTTTCGGAGAAGTATTTGAATTAGAAAGAAGGGACCCGCTTGGAATTTCTACCATGGTCAGTGACGTAACAGGCCAGAGCACATGCGCGCATAATACTCTAAAAAAGAGGTGCACTTCTGTGTAGAAGTCACGCAAGAATGGCGCGTTGGAACTGCATTACGTCATTACGTTCATATTGGTGATATCCACCATTAGATTTCAGACTGATATTTTCATGCAAGCGAAAATGGCTTGCCCCAATACATTTTCGTTCTGAGTAATATTGCAGCAAAGTAACTATTGTTCTCAGTAGAGCGAAGCAGAAGTCTCTGCCGGTGTAAACTTCATGTCATTGGTTCCATACTAAAAGAAAGGTACCAGCCAGCCAGAAAATGCTGAGAAATCCCGCCATACTGCGAAAAGAGTGAAAAACATAAAAAAAAATATTGCAGTGTGGCAAGTCTCTATAATAGACTAACATTAATGTAATTTAATCCTAGGCAGGAGGAAGGGCAGCATCGGTCGGAAACTTTTAATCTATTTGATGCAGATCGATTTCAGCTTCTGTATAGCTATCTTTAGAACAATTATATCCAAGCCATGAGACTTATTCTAAATAATATAGCACATGGCACCACGTTGCCACTGCAGATAACAAACAGTTCAAAATGGTTCAAATGGCTCTATGCGACTTAACTTCAGAGGTCACCAGTCGCCTAGAACTTAGAACTAATGAAACCTAACTAACCTAAGAACATCACACACATCTATGCCCGAGGCAGGATTCGAACCTGCGACCGTAGCGGTCGCTCGGCTCCAGACTGTAGCGCCTAGAACCACACGGCCACTCCGGCCGGCAACACACAGTTAAACTTTTTGTTATCTGTAAGGACAACGTGTAACAAGGGTATGATTTTATTTACGATCAGACTTCATGACTTGGACATAAGTACACTGAACATAGTTACACATTAGATGAAATCGATCTGCATCAAACAGATTAAAAATTTACGAGCGGTGCTGCTCTTTCTCCTAACTTGGATGTCATTAATACGGCCGTGGAGCACGCATTTCCTGATGGAAACAAACCTGAAGAATTTAAGTAAATAATGTGTACTGTAAGTTTCTAAATTGGACATTGAACACAAGAACTTCACTGAGAGTAATTTTTGACATTCAGAACGAATATTATTTTACAATTGGGTCCGTCTAGGTCGGTGAGGTCACAGACACGACTCTGTTGTAAGGAAACTATTTATCTTTTGAGCTTCCCACGTGTGAAATACCTTTTTAAAGTTGGAAAAACGAAGAATTTCCATACACAGTATATTTCAGCAAAAAGTAATTATAGGACGATAGTATCTCAACAAAATCCATGCCACGGAAGTTGTCACAAGCGGTACACAGGCAGTAGTCATGAATTTACCGGAACATCTACATACCGCTATCAACGGGAGTCACCAAACTGAGTTTCCCAGCAAGAGAGAATCCTAAAAACTCACGTCTAGATGTGGCGAATATTTGCGCTACAGAGAGAGTTCAGAAATTTATTAGAACTGAAGTTGGCCAATCACGTCGCCGCGCCGGCAAATTCAGGCAGCCTGCCGGAGGCGGAGTCGCCAAACGCGTTCTTCGCTTGGTTTCCTCAAAGAGAACAAATGTAGTTTTTGCTCACCTAGCTTAAATTTATCACTTCCGAAAGAGGCACATTTTAACTGGAAATGAGCATTTCAGTAAGTGGTAATTAAACGACCGAGAGATGTTTATGTATTACGGCAATTTAGCACTTGCAAGTGCTCGAATCTGGGCCCGCAACGACATGATTGGCGAACTTCAGTGCCAAATATCTCAGAAATGGCGCAACGTGTCGAATTTTTTTCTGAACAATTATTTCTGATCACGATCCACGCTGGAACGCGGTTACAAGCATTTCAAACGGTTTCTGGCCAGTGTCGTGGCAGGGAGAAGACCGTCGCAGCTAAATACCAGACGTCGCACGTCTGTGCCGGCCAGGGTGTTCTCTTATTCGCTGCTCCACCGGCTGACCCTCTCGGGTTAGCCGCGAGGGCAGGCTGCTACATCGTACTGCCACCTATCCCTGCTGTTCTGTTAAGATGTCACCAGCGTGGTCATCGGGGGCAGCGAGCTCATTTAATGCTGCCCAGTTTATTTCCGTTTGGTCGCCTGTAAAGAGAGCCCTGACTAGGCTTCGGTTTTGTTAGTAAGTACGATACCAAGGTGACCTTTTTAAGAAGGGATTAGACCTAAGGAATGTTTGGCATTCTTCGAGGTTTCGGTAGCCTCGGTGGGAAATTTGTGTCAGAAGCTTCGTGACGCAGCCGAGACACGGTGGTGTCGGCACGCCTCCGCCAGCCTCAGCTGCTGCGCTCGGCTGAGCCGGAGGGTCCTCTGGCGTTCCCACGGCCCACGCCAGGCCATTCCAGTGAGTGGCATTATTCTGGGGAGGCCGCCGCGCAGACTGGCCTGCCTGCATCTCTAACGAGCGGCCGGCGCGGGAATCCCGGGTGTTGGCAGACCTCCCCAGTGGCAGCGCGCAAGGCCGCGCGTGCCTCGCTCCTGCATTGGTGTCGAAGAGATAAACAAGGTGCTCATCCCGCGTGCAGATGCGAGGACACCGCTGCGAAGCATTCCCCTTCTGATTCTTATCTCGTGTCCGTCCAGCGTTTGTCTCCCTTGTAGGAGTCCGCTAATGGTAGACAATCACCCATCCGTGATCTGGCGTTTGTCTTTATTTTGTTGCCGGATGTCGTTCCTAACGCTAAAAGCATCATTTTTCTGAATCGAGCCCTGACACGGTTCGCGCGGCTCCCCCCGCCGGAGATTCGGGTCCTACCTCGGTCATGGGTGTGTGTGTGTTGTCTTTAGCGCAAGTTAGTTTAAGTCAGATTACGCAGTGTGTAAGCCTAGGGACCGATGACCTCAGCAGTTTGGTCCTATAGCAACTTACCACAAATTTCCAATTTTTTATAAAACGGGAAGTCGTGTTTCCCGTCTGCCATGAATCATAGGAATTCTGCTCCACTTTTACTCTTATTCTGACATTGTATCTTGTGTTTATGAAGCGCAGGCGGGTTATTAACGCGGTACTGTACTAAGCAAATGTGGGAAACTGCTGCAGTACCAGCTACCTGGTTTTGAGAAACCCGATATTGAGAGCTAACCTTTCTAATGTAACAGAGATACGTTACTGTTTCATCTTGCGTGTTTTGGTCCTTTATCAATGTACAATTACCGGTTTCGTGGAGTTAAACCATATATTCAGGTGACATATGATTAAAACATTAGAGCGAGAAAGCTCGGAATATTTTTTCCCAGCATTCGTTATCCGTCAACACAAAACGACGCTAAAAGACGGTGTGTCTGAAATTAAAACCTGCTATACAGTTTTTTAGCGGTGTTTTGTGTTGACGGACAACGAATTCTGGGAAAAAAGATTCCGAGATTTTCCGCTCTAATGTTTTAATCATATGTCACCTGAAGATGGGGCTTTAACGCCACGAAACCGGTAGTGGTCCAGTAATAGAGGACCAAAATAAGCTGCAGCGGTTATTAATATCCAAGATGAATACTCATAGCTGTGATTGCCCACATACGAGGTTGTCTGCACATTACTGTTTGTTTCGTCAGAAAAGACACTAACTTTTAGTTAACAGAATAAGACCCTCATTAAAATGAAATTTAATTTCGCAATTAGGCTATGTTTAAATCTTCTCTAGGACTGATAATGCTGACTTTGAAATCTTTCGCCTTCCATTTGAAATATGGGGAACGCGGGACGATGCACCTACCAACTTGCATTCGTCTGCCACTTTGAACCGGATGAGTGGTCCTACAAAACAAAATTCGTGACATTGATTTGCCATGTCACGGATTTCTTAGGACGGAAAAGTCGATAAAATGGATGGTCTGACATTGTGAGACAATACGTTACTTTTAGTGACATTTCACAGTAATACATTCACCAGTTGCTTTTCCTTGTCATCTCTGGCTGGTTATCGTTTCTCTCGATTTCACAAATGAGAAATTTCAGTGAATCCATGCGAAAACCTATTCCATTGTTATGATGATGTTTTGTTTGTGAGGCTCAACTGCACGGTCATCAGCGCCTGTAGAAAGTCCCAATGTTTACACAGTCCAATATAGCCACTGTCACGAATGATAATAAAGATGATGAAATGATGAGGACAACACAAACGGCCAGTCCCCGGGCAGATAAAATCCCCAACCCGGCCGGGAATCGAACCCAGGACTCCGTGATCCAGAGGCAGAAACGCTAGCCACTGGATCACGCGCTGTGGACTAGGTCTGTTGTGAAAAATGCTGACACGGCTGTAATGTTCATGTTTGTGTCATGGTGACATCCGCTAACAATATTACATAGACACAAGTGTGATGCACTAAGAAAGTAAAACTCAGGGACATTATTTAGCTTAATCATACATATCGAGGAAAACGAAAAACTGGAATGTTAGATATGCTCATTTTGCAATGAACATCCACTGAAGTTTTAAATTACAAAGAGAACGAAGCACTTCAACATCAGTGCGGCGATTTAAATGATGAACAAGCAGGGTGTGGACATTCACTGTGCACCGAAGAAAACTCAACCGTCTGACAGGAAGTCACGCACAGTTTCACATTTTCACATCTACATTTTCATCGCAAACTGTGAGTGTTGGGGCTTGTGTTAATGTGTTTCGTGACTGATGAGCACGTGTACGTTATTCATTTGTGTTTGTGTTGCTGATGTCGGTGACAGAGTCCAAAAATGGCTCTGAGCACTATGGGACTCAACTGCTGAGGTCATTAGTCCCCAGAACTTAGAACTAGTTAAACCTAACTAACCTAAGGACATCACAAACATCCACGCCCGAGGCAGGATTCGAACCTGCGACCGTAGCGGTCTTGCGGTTCCAGACAACAGCGCCTTTAACCGCACGGCCACTTCGGCCGGCGGTGACAGAGTCCACTGTTATGCAATCAAGAGGGTCGCCGAAGGTAAAATACCCTTCGAGGAAGAAAGCATCATCAACACTGTCGTATGCCTTTACTGCATAAGAGTGTGGTGCACTTCTTACTGACTAGAAAAAGTTCATCTGTTCTATTCTCGTGGTTTTAACGTGGGATATGAATAGTACTGAAGCTATCGAGATTGGAACTGGGACATCTGAGTGTAGGGCCTCCAGGTCAGTATGCCTTATCGGAGACGCGGCTGAGTGTTGCATGAGGAAAACAACGATTACGGTAAGGAGTTGTTAGTACCGAGAGAGAGAAACTGTTTCTGCGCATCCGACTACCATAACGAGTAGCCAAACGATCTTACTCTCGCAGTGTGACTTTTGGAGTGTCTGTTAGAGTGAGACAATGTCTCGTGCCGGGCAAAAGGCTCAGTGTGTCGTCCACGATCCCCTATGTACAGTGGAGCGACCCCCAACCAGCTGCGTTAAAATTCCTCAGGAAGCTGTGTGCGGATAAAGTAACAACCGGTGAGGGTTGCCGGTCTTACGAAGCTTCCTACTGCACAGTAGGGAAGTATTTCTCGTAAAGAACGAGAACGCGTCTTCCCAGTTGCAGTGATTGTCGCCGTGATGAGGCGTTATTCTCTGTGGAGCGGCGCGCGGCCGGCCTTTAATGGGCAGCTGCGACCGCGGCGCGCCGATAGCGATCTGGGAGTCGCGTGTCCATTACGGGCGGCTGAGTAAGCAGATTAGGGCCGTCACCGGCCGACTCCCCGTAATTAACTCGCGGCTGCGCTGCGGCCTTGCCCGCCTGCCAAGTCGCCCGTTTTTATAGCGGGCCGCCGCCGCCGCCGCCGCCGCTCTCTCCGACGCAGCGACGTGGTCGCCACGCGGCCGACGCTTTAAATGATTTTAGTCACGTCTGGCATGCCACAGTACTCGCACTTTCTAATGTCAGAATTGGGAAAATACAGTGTGTGCTCTTAGGCGGCACGTAAATGAATGGAACGGCAAATACGCGATGCAGAGAAACAACATCAGGTGTTCCTCAAGGATCACTACTAGGACCAATCGACGCTGCCGGCTTTTTTCTATTCTTTTTTTTTAACCCAAAGCACTTGTAAATACCAAGGAGGATAAGCCTTTTCATAACTGGGCCAACAGGCACGAAATTAAATGATCGTTTGTCATTGATGGCTGGGAGTTCCCACCTGGGGAAGTTAGGGCGCCGAATTGGAAGTCTTTTCACTTGACACTACAGTGTTCAGCTTGCGTGTCGATCGTCATGAAATGATGGTAAGGACAAGGCAACAAGCAGTCACTGTGCGGAGAAAATTTCTACCTCAGGCGGGAATCGAAACCGTGCCTGCTGCATGGCAGTCAGACGAGCTTACCACTATTTTTTTATCTCATTCTGTTCGTTATTGTTCGTTGTATTTGTTCGGGGCGGACGTCCCATGACGCTTATTGAAGTTCGTCGTTGATCTGCTCAAATGTTCAAATGTGTGTGAAATCTTATGGGACTTAACTGCTAAGGTCATCAGTCCCTAAGCTTACACACTACTTAACCTAAATTATCCTAAGGACAAAAACACACACCCATGCCCGAGGGAGGACTCTAACCTCCGCCGCGACCACCCGCACAGTCCATGACTGCAGCGCCCCGGACCGCTCGGCTAATCCCGCGCGGCGTCGTCGATGATCTATTAACTTTTTTTTTTTTTTTTTTTTTTTTTTTTTTTTTTTTTTTTAGCTAACGCTCTAAACCGAAGGCGCTGAGCTACCGTGCCGGCTTCCACTCAACTAACAAGGCGGACTGGGGCAAAAGACTAGAAGTTACACTGAACGCCAGCTGATGGGATGCGATCCTCACAGCTAATCGAAGGGTTGTCAGTTCGCAATTCCGAAAATCCCCTTCTCGTTCTTAGAAAATAAGCGAAAAAGGTATTTAAATCCCTCAGTTGCAGATCTTCATATAATACTGGACCTAAAACGCAGTTTCACTGCGGCGGAAGGTATGTGTATCTCTCGGTATCTTAAAGAAATGGTGCAAATGGCTCTGAGCACTTTGGGACTTAGCTTCTAAGGTGATCAGTCCCCTAGAACTTAGAACTACTTAAATCTAACTAACCTAAGGACATCACACACATCGATGCCCAAGGCAGGATTCGAACTTGCGACCGTAGCGGTCGCGCGGTTCCAGACTGTAGCGCCTAGAACCGCTCGGCCACCCCGGTCGGCTGAAGAAATGGTCGAGGGGCTCATATTCGCTCATTTGCGACCACTGCACAATACCCCAGCACCACTATACAGCCAAATTAGTCCTTACTGTCTAGCGCTGTCACAGTTACATACAGTTACCTTTAGCTACGTGAAGCAACTATTACTCAATATTTTTCTTCCAGTGATACCTAGCGAAGCGCTTCAGTCTTTCCAAGATTAGCCAAATCCGCTCTCTACGAGGCACTCAATTCGTATTTTTATAGTTTTACGAAGTCAGTTCCACTATCACAAGCGTTTATTGCAAGCCCTTTTATGTAGCAGATATTTAGATACGGATTGGTTCAAATGGTTCCAATGGCTCTGAGCACTATGGGACTTACCATCTGATGCCGTCGGTCGCCTAGAACTTAGAACTACTTAAACCTAACTAACCTAAGGACATCACACACATCCATGCCCGAGGCAGGATTCGAACTTGCGACCGTAGCAGTCGCGCGGTTCCGGACTGAACGCCTAGAACCGCTCGGCCACCGCGGCCGGCTTTAGATACGGAATAGCGTGCTCCGTAACAACAGAAATTTTCCCACAGTCACATGCAAACTTAAGTTTCTGACTTAAAATAACACCAGACCATACTCACACTCACTGTGTCACTATTTACGAAATATTCAATCGCAGTAGTCTCACAGTGTTTATTTGCTAGTACAGTTCTCATTAAGTCATTATAACGTGGAAACCACATAAACAGCGGACGACAAACTGTATCAAAGTACAAGCTGTACTGCAGACGACAGACAGCTTCATGAAAAAACAGTAAATGCTATTAACAGATTGAATTTTACTTGCTGACGATGGTGAAATTTCATCGAAACGTGAATGGGTGAGAGAGAAAAACTATGTTTGCCCGAGGCAGAATCATTTTCCAAAACATATTTACCTGTGAATGAATGGCCCTTACGAACGCGAGAGGCTGTGTGCGGTGCCCTGGAGCGCCAGCACGCGCGGCTGCAGAAGCGCGCCGCCACCCCCGCCGCCCCCGCCGCCGAGGCGCGGGCGGACGCGGAAGGCAGAGAGGGCCCGGAGCCCGGGTGTGGACGCCGCCGCGACCGGCAGGCAGGTGCCGCGCGCATTGGCCGCGAGCCGACGCGCGGCGCACCTGTCCCTCGCCGAAATTTATTCGGACGCCACTGCTACGCTCGCGTCGCCGTTAAAGAGCGGAAGGCGGCTTATTTTAGCCCCTTCTGTTTACCTCAGACTGCGAGATCTCTCTAAAAAAAACTCGCTTCTCCTTCTTCGTCATTATCGCAATGGTGAACGGCAAAAGTGTACGGGGTTACGCAGTGACATTACACGACAGTAGAAAGGAACTGGTGTACTGCTTCTTTGTAATACACGGTTTACAATGTCAGGGTCATCGGAGAGGCAAGTTCCAAAGCAGCCAACTTATTGTTGCAGATGGAACCGGCTCCGCAGAACCTCGTTGTCAGATTCCTGTGACGGTACAGCAGGTCGTCTTCGTGCTTCTATCGAAACGCTAATTATTTCCGTACCTATGAGTTTCCGTGGCGTGGCGCGAAGTGAGAAACGCGGTCGCAGTCTGAAGGGACGCACTCTTGGTGGTGAGCGGTGCGCTGGGGAAATGGCGCGACGCGCTGATCCGCGGATTTAATCGGAAACCTTTACTGGCGGACCCGGATTCATTGTCGACACTGGTAATTACCAAATCAATATAAATAAGCATCGTCACACTCGCTTCGACCCGAGAGACAGAGTTAAACCTCACAATCCTAAAATCAATAATTAAAAGTCTTTCAGCTACTTGACTACTTTCAGGAAATATTCCGAGATGCGACCGCTGGACTGCGACAGCTTCTCCACCTTCAACTCGCTACTCGAAACTGCCGTTGAGCATCCCCAACACAACAAAACAGCAAACCATTTCAATGCCGCCGGCCGGAGTGGCCGAGGGGTTCTAGGCGCTACAGTCTGGAACCGCGCGACCGCTACGGTCGCAGGTTCGAATCCTGTCTCGGGCATGGATGTGTCTGATGTCCTTAGGTTAGTTAGGTTTAAGTAGTTCTAAGTTCCAGGGGACTGGTGACCTCAGAAGTTAAGTCCATAGTGCTCAGAGCCATTTAATTTATTTATTTTAGTGCCAATAAAGGAAAAAGTCTCGCAAAAGCACCGCACTCAAATTAGCACAACAAACGAAAAATTTATTGGCACGAATCAGCCTTAGCCGAGTCCGTCACTGTTACACAACTCCGCCTCCAGCTGGCTAATGTCTTCTCGCCCTGCTCTGAGGCCTCTTTGACCGAACAAGACTACGCTCGCTAATCCACAAAGCTCGCCGAGGAAAAGAGGAAAGCACTCAAGCAGAAGTCGATGCCCGCGCACGGGAAGCCTATTTCGAAAGCTGAGTGAGCTGTCCGTATGAAAATGTAATGTGACCAAGGAGGATCACTAACTTAACAACCTCGAAACGACCACCAATTTAAAACGCAAATCCGTTCCAGAGGGCCCACGCCTTGCCGCTTCGGTCTCACGAGAGGCGCCTGCCGACTTTACTTCGCGACCTCCAGACAGCAGCACGATATTATTCAACATACAGCCCAGTCAGAATTTGGAGCAGAAAGTAGGCATTCTCACTGGCCATTCCCTGCTCGTGCTGACACTGTTTGTCTAAGGCGCTGCCTCCACAGCACTTCAAGAACTTTTCTGCACCGTTGGACAGTAGCGGTTGTCACGGGAAAATCAGTCGAACTGCAGCCGGTGCCGTGTGCCCGACCCGTATCCATTTGAGAGATTACGGAAAGATCCAACCCGTTACATTCGGACTGGAGAATCCTCTTTTCCTGGCGTTCAAGACAGCTATCCAAAAGAACAAACGGGCGCACTCAAGAAATTGTATGTTACGCTTTGTATGTAAATGTCTAGGTTTTCCTTTATTTAAATCCGGATTTTATACCATTAAACTTTGTAACAGGATGAATGTAAATTGAATAATTCACATATGTAAGATGTGGAGAGCGCTGCTGCTGGCTCGTTTACATAGTTGCACGCGCATCTAACATTAGTATTTATCGACTTTGATCACCGCCTTCGTCGGCAGCGGGAAGGGCTGTGGAGATGACCACGGCAGCTATAGTGTAGGGTCGGCGAAATGTGTGTGTGTGTGTGTGTGTGTGTGTGTGTGTGTGTGTGTGTGTGTGTGTGGTAGTGTGTGTGTGTCCTTCCTCTCACCTCACTGTCCCTTGCGCCATGCTTCTCCTGGCAAGCCTCTGCCGGCTGTTACTTTAGTCAAAGTGTAGCTCTAGCCCTGCGTGGGTATTCTTACTGGCTAGGTATCTCCTATACACTGAGGTGATAAAAGTCATGACATACCTTCTAATATCGCGTCAGAGCTTCTTATGCCTGGCACAGTGCAGCAACTCGGCGTGGAATGGACTCAAGAAGACGTTGGAAGACCCCTGCAGAAATATTGAGCCATGCTACTTCTACAGCCGTTCACACTCGCGAAAGTGTTGTCGGTGCAGGACGTTGTACACGAAATAAAGTCTCGATCATGTCCCATAAATGTTCGAAGGGATTCATGTCGGACGATCTGGGTGGTCAAATCACTCGCTCGAATTATCCGGAATGTTCTTCAAACCAATCACGAAAAGCTGTGTCCCAGTGACATGACATGGTTATTTAAGAACAAGAAGTCCACGAACAGCTGCAAATGGTGTCCAAGCAGCCGAACACAGCCATTTCCAGTCAACGATCGGTTCAGTTTGACCAGGGGACCCAGTCCATTCTACGCAAACACAGCCCACATCCATATGGAGCCATCGCCAACTTGCACAGTGCCTTATTGACAGCCTGGGTCCATGCTTTCGTGGGGTCTGCACCACACTCGAACCTTACCATCGACTCTTACCGATTCGTCTGACCAGGTCACGGTTTTCCAGTCGTTTAGATGATGATGATTGCTTTGTGGGGCGCCCAACTGCGCGGTCATCAGCGCCCGTCAAGTCGTCTGGAGTCCAACGGATGTGGTCACGAGTCCAGGAGAGGAGCTGTAGGCGACGTCATGCAGTTATCAAAGGCATTCCCGTCCTTCGTCTCCTGCCTTGGCCCATCGAGGCCAAATTTCGCGTTCTCTTGATGGGTACGTCTGTCGTACCTCCCACATTCATTTCTGCGGTTATTCCACGCAGTGTTACTTATCTGTCAGTACTGACAATTCTGCGCAAACGCCGCTGCTCTCGGTCGTTAAGTGAAGGCCGTCGCTCACTGCGTAGCCCGTGGTGAGAGGTAACGCTTCAAATTTGGTATTCTCGGCACTGTGTTGATGCTGGGTTTCGGAATATCGAATTTCTCAACTGTTTCCGAAATGGAGTGTTCCATGCGTCTAGCTCCAACTACCATCCCACGTTCAAAGTTTGTTAATTTTCGTCGTGTGACCATAATGACGCCGGAGACCTTTACACACGTATCACTTGAGTACAGACGACAGCTCTGCAAATTTCGCTCCCCTCTTATAGCTCGTGTAGACGGTACTACAGCCGTCTGTATACGTGCGTAGCATTATCTCATGATTTTATTTACCTCAGGTTATTCAATAAGTAGTCCTGGCGGTGTGGGTCATGTAATGCGCCAGACGAAAACTGACCTTTCGGCTACTGCTGCAGACATCCTTTGTGAGGGGAACTAGATAAGGCAAGTCCCCACAGCTGTGTAAGTACTACACGATCCCTGTATTACCACACTGGGTCTTCTGTTCTGAAAGTTGATGGCAGTGCGCTGACAGCGATTCTTAACCACTTCCTGATTCCCCGATCATTTTCTAGTCAGGGTTTAGGGCTAGTACGCAAGGTTTAGCTCGCAAACATAACAGAAAGATAGTAAACTCTGCTGTCACTGACGAATTTAATGTAACGTTACCTCTTAGCATTATGATTAATTGTGTGTCAATAGTCTGAGAATCGTCAGTACTTAATAACGTTACACTAACTTCACATACTTAGAAAATTGCAGTTAAGATCTAAAACAAATGGTTCAAATGGCTCTGAGCACTACGGGACTTAACATCTGTGGTTATCAATCCCCTACAACTTAGAACTACTTAAACCTAACTAACCTAAGGACATTACACACATCCATGCCCGAGGCAGGATTCGGACCTGCGACCGTGGCGGTCACGCGGTTCCAGACTGAAGCGCCTAGAACCGCACGGCCACACCAGCCGGCCGTCTAAAACAGAGAAACATGTAGCCACTATACACAGCTGTTCAATATATCCCGTAAACAGCATCTTTTAAGACTTGCAATAAGATATTGTAACCTAAGAGAGTTAAATTCTGGTGCTTTTTCCCCTTAAATAAGAATCAGTTTTATTTTTACGTCACGATGATCAGTAATGCCGCAGAAGACGAAGGACTCGATTGTTAACTGCGTGTTTCGTAGAACAAGTTTCGAAAGTTGTCATGTTTTCTTCATTTCCATTGTACATTTACTTCTTGAGACACTGCCAAGATAATAACGAGTTATCACATCCAGTTTCCTGTGCGCGCGGTGTAGGCTTTGCGTTATGTGCCTGACTGGTCATCCTTTCCACCGGACAACATTCTGTGTCCTCGGAACGTACGACTGACATTCAATTCAATCGCCTTACAACGTTCTCCTGCGACACCTGTCACCTCGCAGCGTAAAATGATAGCGCTGATCCCGGCTTCGCCGCCGGGGATCGGCCGGTGTCGTGTTTATACTGCAGTGGACGGGCTCGCGTTTAGGACTCGTCGAGAAGGACGCGTCGGCCGCGGCGCAGTGACGTGTATTTAGTAATGGCCTGCGTTGTAGATGAGTAACAGCGCCGGCGAGCGGCAGGCGGGCTCCGGGAACAAGACCGCACCGCCAGCGCGCATCCGTAATGAGGCGGACGGCTACCTGCCAGCGCAGCTCACCTCCCGGACGTCACCTGCCCACTGCGCGCCTACACCGACGCCGTCCGGACGGCATCAGAGGGAAACAGCGGGGAGTCTCTCTAGCAAACATCTCTACCGTCATTCCACATTATTTACTAGAAAGATCAACAGACAAAATAGTAGTTACTGCCTTAGAAAAGAGTTCAGCGGTCGCCTAGATGGTGCAAAACTGGTGTTCAGTGTGAGGCGTAGCGCATTCGCATCGCTCCTGTCACTTGTTAGGACGATAAAGTTAGATGGGTGAGTCATCGACAGATGTCACCAGCTGACATGGACCTGAGTTACAGAGCTGCACGTAGTTGTTCTAGTAGGCGGCAGAGGTCAGCAGTTGACGGACAGTGCTAGCAGTCGTAGTCAAAACAATGTTGTAAAGGTATGTTTGACTAATATTTAATGTATTTGCATCATTATAATTGTTTTATATGTGTAGCAATTAGCAGCGTGAGTGTTGTATGAGTGAAGAAGAACAGAAGTAAATGAAAATTCTTTTGTTTATTCACGAAGTACCAGTTAAACTATATAGGAGATTTACTATAATTAAATGTGCAGTCAGTTTATGGTACTAATAAATCGTGAGTAGAACACAAATTAATCGGTAATTTCGGATGGAGTAATTTTATATTTGATACTTTTCTAAATTTATTTATTTAGCAATTGCCATAGAAAGAAATGTTTTACCATGATTGGCCATTGAAGTAAAGCACGGGTTAGCGCGGGATAATACTGCAACCTGATTTGCTGTTTGTGATATCAGCCAATCAGAAAAATGCAGTCTCGAGCCAATCTATGCTGGGAACAAAGCCTTTGGTGTGATCTAAGTAAGTCGGGGGCTGAGGGTTCGAACTAATAACATCTCATGGAAAGCAGCTCCGACGAAAGTACTGTAAAATCGCGGAAAAATGCTAATTACAAGTTCGCGAAGTAGTACAAAGTGTATTTAAGTGAACGGTATAGTGGAAGTCATGTGGAATTTCGGACGGAATATCAAAATTATTGCTTTTGACAGTTAAAACCGCGTGGCGTGTTGTGCGATCTAAGACTGGAACAGGTATTACGTGTAGAGAAGAGTGCACAACATTTGAGCGAGCATTTTCATAACCAAACGATCCGGTGAAGTCTATTAACTTCGATAACGGGTGTAAATACCATTAACTGGCTACGTGTGTGATTGTGGTGTGCGTGGGAGCTTTACATTGCGTAGACACTTAGTACGGACTTGGCAGTATTAACTGTGATCTTTATCGTAAAAATACACCTGAAAATTTACATTGCCAAGTTAAAACTTTTATTTCAGCAGCTGGCCACATCCCGTTTACCGGACAATTCTATATATGTTGCGACCTGCAGTAGACAGTAGTGGTCTAGTATTTTCTACTACAGCTTTTGGCTAGACAAATGAACATTGCTGGACACTGGCAGGGCGGTGAAAAGTAACGTGCCGCGCCGCAAGTGGTCATGTAACCATCCACCACTGACGTAAGTAATGACTGTGAAATGCTGTGCATGTGACGGTCGGGTGTACGGAATCGGTGCGATGAGACGGCTTGACATGCACACGTGACTAAGTGGCACAAAGGAGATGTGGAGTTTGGATGTGCCCGTGATCAAACGGTGAATGGAGTTGCCTGATTTGTTGGTGTACCAACGCGGATCGTCCACGGTGTCTACAGAGAATGGTACACCAACCACAACGTTGTAACACACCATATGAACAGTGATCGTAAAAAGATCGTAACCGGTAGGGGCTGGAGACGAATGTCACGGTTTGTCAATGGCAGTCAGTTTCAAATCCGATAAAAACTGCTGCTGTCAGTGAATGAAGGTCCAACTCAACCAGTTTCCGAGCGAAATGAGCAATGGACCAGCGCATGAAGCTTCACGCCTGCCATGTCCATAACAACACAGGTCCCGGACAGTAACTGACTGGAGGCGCGTAGTGTGGTCGTCTTCATTCACGTGATCCAAGTCATCGAGTGCGTCGACGGGCGAATGATGAGTTTAGCCCGCAGTGTGCGAAAATTGTAGCTGAGGCCGCAGAAAGTTGTGCGACATTTCGGGGCTCTTTCTCGTATCATAACGTCACAACCAACACGAACATTGTCGGTGATTAAATGTTCTTCACGACGAGTGTACTGTGGACACAGATGAGAAGAGTTGTACGCGCGCATACGTTCCTTGTTCGACGGACATTCAGGCATATGGTCCCATTTCGACTGGCGTGCTGAATCATCTGATTGAAATTCCTTACAATATATCTAGAACTATTTCGAACAGCGGGTAAAACATACTGATCAATAATTTGGTGGCTCTGTGACATCTAATCATCAACGAGCGGCTGCAGATGCACGTGGAATACTTTTTAGAAACTCGTGAACTCCATTCCCCTCCGCACTGAGGCCATTATCAAACCCAGAAGTGGTCTGATGTCTCCTCGTGTTGACTAATTTTTTGTCCGGTGTGCCTATTTTCTCGGTGTATAAAGAAACAACGGACAACATCTATGTAGTCTTTTACGAAGATATTGGATATGTTGCTTAACTTGTGTTAACTTCGTCGAACATTTACTTAAAATCAATTTTTATCTGCGCTAATGCCCAAATGCACTGTAAGAGCTGTTCCACATTTTAACAGGTCTGTGACTCAATAGCAGTTTTATTCTGCGGTTGTTGCAAGACAACAGAATGTTTCCTGAATGAGATTTTCGCTCTGCAGCGGAGTTCGCGCTGATGTGAAACTTCCTGGCAGATTAAAACTGTGTGCCGGACCCAGACTCCAACTCGGGACCTTTGTCTTTCGCGGGCAAGTGCTCTACCAACTGAGCTACCCACGCACGTCTCACGCCCCGACCTCACAGCTTTACTTCTGCCAGTACCTCGCCTCCTACCTTCCAAATTTTACAGAAGCTCTCCTGCGAAACTTGCAGAACTAGCACTCCCGAAAGAATATTGCGGAGACATGGCTGGCAGAAGTAAAGCTGTGAGGTCGGGGCGTGAGACGTGCTTGGGTAGCTCAGATGGTAGGGCACTTGCCCGCGAAAGGCAAAGGTCCCGAGTTCGAGTCTCGGTCCGGCACGCAGTTTTAATCTGCCTGGAAGTTTCAGAATGTTTACCGAAAATCGCTGAGACAGGTACTGTAAATGCCACTACCTTATTTATTGCTTTATCAGTTGTCGTATGCATTTCTATTGTTTAAATGTCTATGTTAATTTTTTGTCCTTGTCTACCTCACTGTTCCAATATGCTACAGACCCAATGCACTTCTTCCCAGAAAGTAATTCTCTCGTTCTTATTAACTTCTCTCACTCATATGTAAATCGCATTTATAACTCGCTGTTGTTTTATTACGATATTGCGTGACATGCAGTAAAATTTACAACGTCCTGTTTTCTGCTACCTGCAAAATAAACGAGAACACAGCTAGCAAATGTATCACCGTTTACCTTACCGGTAACAACACGCGTTCCATCAAAACACGCAGCCGCCATCTGGTAGCTAAGGCTGCGTTTCTGACTTACAAGGGACGCTTTCGCATGTTTCGTACGTTTGCATTCGTAATAATCTGACGAGATACTATATCGATAGTCGTTTAAAATGGTCTGTTTCCTTTTTATATATAAAGATAAAATAGTATGCGTTGTGTAAAACCACTTCTCGTGTGTCTGAATATAGGCTTTATACCGGCGCTTACTACTGATGGAAAGCTCTCGGATCTCTAGCTGAGTGACGATGCTGAGAGTTAAGCTGAGCAATTTACGGAAGTGAAAAAGCTATCAAGACGGAGCATTCTATTTATTAGTACTACTAAGATCGGGGACTGATGCCATGATTTTGCGTCATTTATTAACAAAATCATTTTCGTATAATCTGGTTTAATTTTGCAGAAAATGCGTCGATTTCTTTTTCACGGGATATTTTACAAAACTGGCTCACGCTGCCCGAAATATTAACTGTTGCTTAGACGAAAGGTCGCTGCTGAGGTAGTCCTTCGAAGGTATATAATAAAGAAAGACAAGAGGTACCAGCCGAGCACACGGTTTTAACTCCCTAGAAGTCCAGCTATGGCTGCCGAACAAATAAATTATATTGATCAGTACATGTTTTGTTTCTATGGTATGTGCAACATTCACTAGGAAGATACCTCTTATTTGTACACAGTTCTCTTCGCATTCAGCGTGCGCCTACAATCAGAAACGTACAAGTGGTCACCCATTCGCAGCGGTAGCGCGTGTCAGTGCGTGTGTATGCAGACGCGATCGTACGCCCAGAATCTACGATGTGGCTGTTTGTAGAGGAAAGGTGTATCTAATTAATGGAACGGCTGTTCCCTCCTAAGAAAATCACCTTGGGCTGTTCATTTTCTTGTCCGAATGAGTTTATTTAGAATCACAGCTATTCGTGATAACTGATGATTCAATCGAGTTGTCCTTATTCTTGTTTTTCTGGCCGCTGCTTACACCAGTAGCGAGCAACAGATGGGCATGTTGCTGGAAACGAGACACAAAGCAGCCGTGTTGCGTTCGGGCCGGCACCTGCCGCCAGCGCGCCTGTGTGTTCACACGATTTGCACGCTACGATAAATTTCCGAGCACGCACTTCCAGCACACGGCGTTATGAAACGAGATTTCCCTTTCAAAGGCCGAAGGCATCTTAATCAACGGCCTTCTTCGCTGGGCAGGTGGGGTGGTATGCGAGCGAGAAAGTCGATCAGGGAGCAGGGTGCTTCCGACGGTAACAGATACCGATCGCAATATGTAGACTCGGACGACGCCTATCGTTAAATTATCGGTATAATCGATTATCTGTCCGGAGAAACGAGTACGGACAGAGCTGGCGGCAGGAACTCGTCCTGTTGTAAGCGATACACGCCGCTTACATCCTGGCCGGTCACGAAATGCTAGTCGACTGCTTGAATTTGTTCCGGCCGACTCCTGTGCTCGTTCCGACGTTCTGTTATTCCCCGTGTGTGTGTTACAGAGAGAGAAAGAGAGAGAGAGAGAGAGAGAGAGAGAGAGAGACGGAAATGGTAGAACGGTAGGCCGCAGCCTGTGTAGGGGACGCGGCGCGCCGGGTCGTGTCCTGGCTACCCACCAGCGGGCGCTTTCTCCGGCCAGCTACGCACGCCACATGACAAACTCCCTATTAATTCCCTGTAAACGCAGCCCGCCCGCTGCGCCACCTCGCTAAACTATCCCTATACACGATATTTAATAGGCGGTCTCCTCCAAAGGTAGAGCTGGAACAGCTGGTAGAATCACATCAACGAATAGCTGCAAATCTTCTGGTGTTCTGGCAGCAAAGCGCTCACTGCTCTTCCCACTGCGGAAAGATCTGTTCAATATGGATCAAGTTTCTGACTAAATTTTGGATATCGAAACTGGAGGCTGCTGTAGACACACCTAAACAAACACTAAAAATAAAACGAAGTTGATCAGCTGATACCTAGAAGAGACCCCATCTATTCATACCGCCTTCCATATTCTCACATTACCTCTCAAAACCCCAATGTTTAGCACAATGACGCGTTTAAATGCCTTGGAATCACTCTCTATCGCAAATTAACCTTGTGCAACACCTCGTCTTTGACACGAGTCTTTCATTTGTCTTGTAAATCCTATTTCAGCTAATCTAGTCAAATGGTTCAAATGGCTCTGAGCACTATGGGACTTACCATCTCAGGTCACCAGTCCTCTAGAACTTAGAACTACTTAAGCCTAACTAACCTAAGGACATCATACAAATCCATGCCCGAGGCATGATTCGAACCTGCGACCGTAGCAGTCGCGCGGTTCCAGACTGTAGCGCCTAGAACCGCTCGGCCACCACAGCCGGCGCTAATCTAGTCGTTTACGTTTTTCAAGTTCCTCGAACGTCTCTGTAAGACGCTAAAGAGGTTATACTCTCTCCAAACATTTTAGCTACTTCATGCGTAGGACAGAAGGGAGAGCCGGCCGAAGTGGCCGTGCGGTTAAAGGGGCTGCAGTCTGGAACCGCAAGACCGCTACGGTCGCAGGTTCGAATCCTGCCTCGGGCATGGATGTTTGTGATGTTCTTAGGTTAGTTAGGTTTAACTAGTTCTAAGTTCTAGGGGACTAATGACCTCAGCAGTTGAGTCCCATAGTGCTCAGAGCCACTTGAACCATTTTTGAACAGAAGGGAGATCCTATCTGAAGTTCCGTCGACGACATTGTTATTGGGGTGCAACCTCAGATTATGAAAGATGCAGGAGGAAATCACCGATTTGCTTTTCTAAAGAATCATACCCGAATTCGCCATTTGCGATGACTAGCGGAAACCACTAAATATGGAGGGTTGGACGGCGAACCGCGGTCCTCACTAATCCGTGGTCATTGTACAAATCCTGAGTTTCACATCCAGCGTTCCCTACACTTTCACACGCTCCTATTCTCATTGCAGCGGAGGAGCAACAGACGACTGTTTCTTGATCCAGAGGTTTGTAGAGGTATCTATCTGTCCTTTCCCAGTAGCACTGATTTGTTATCCCGTCCGCACTTACTGCATCCACGAAACAAGTGATGAAGTTCGAAGAAACGGTATGTTCATTGTGCATAAGTCCTAAGGGTCTAAGACTTGAGATGGATAATTAAAGTGTTTCGCAGAAGGATGTAACCTTCATATACGTTTCTGAGAATCGTTATTTTCCTGTGTAGCACATTAGAGAAACTGTTAGCATATTTTAAATTAGTCAGAATCGCTTGTGCTGCAATTCGTACACAATAGCGATGATACACTGTAAAAGGTAACGGCGGGCAGAACGAGCCATTATGCATTCTTCTGCTGTGCACGGACGACTCAAAGCGACCATTCCTCTAGTCTAATTATCGTCTTGCTGTAGCCACCAAAAGATGTCAGTTATCGTTCTGAAAGACTGGATCACAGAAAGAAATGGATCTGTGGCGGTGTACAGTATTGTAGAAATGACGAATACTCATCACTGTCTTCGACAGCGGCCATTATGCGCACCGCATTCTCGTATTTTTGTCAACTCCCACTCTTCATTCGCTTCTTTGTCCCATTTCCCTGCATCGGAACCGTCGAGTCCTCTTCGACAAACAAATCGAATGGGTAAATCTTTAAACCGACATGTTGTTAGTCGTGGCCATCTAGTTGTATCGTTCTGTTAGTAGCCGAATGATGTCTCCACAGAACGCTTTTATTGTGGGATCGCGCCACCGGCGAGTCACGACCCTCCTAACCACGGATACTCCTGCTGACCTACTACAGGTCAACATTTCGCTGGAGTTGTTGATAGCTGTGCGGAACGAGCTGCGTCCAAGATGTGGACAGGGGTCAGAAAAGGCTTCCCTCTAGATAGAGAGCCTCAGTTTATTACTGCTCCCTCCACGTAATCACTTCGTCACAAACGCTGAACACACAAAAGCTGGAACGGGACAGCGCCACAGCCGACCGGAGACGCGGGTATGGGAGGCGGGATTCCACGGGGAGGGAGACACGGCAGCAGAGAGACCGACACGGAGAGCACGATGTGATTGAGATAGCCCGGCGCGTTCTAATTGCATTTGTTATTCAGTAGGTGGACGCAGCTGCGCGCCCGGCAGACGCTCCTAATTATATACGGCGTCTCCCCGTCGGGTCGTTAATTAAGCAATCACAACTTCGGCTGCGCCGAGCAATGCATGTTAATGCTCGACCGCTGGCATCGCATCTTATGTTACAAGGACGCCGTTTCATTCCGGAAACTGGACAGCTCTTCACGTTCCAAGGGTGGGGCGCACCATCCGTCGGTTGGAAGTAAGTGCTGTGCGAGCGAGAAAAGTTCGTAGACATTTAAGAAAAAGAGTGCTCTATTGCGGCGTCTTCCCAACAGTTAGGGCCTAATACCCGGAGGAATCGTGTTGTGCAGAGAATAGACATGTTACCTGCTGACCTTGAATATTTTCCAAGATAAAATAACTTACGAACAAGCTGGACGCTTATCTGGATATCCATCATAAATACACTAGCCCCATCGTAGATACTCTGAACGTGAGTTTTGAAGTGACAAAGAGCAAATACCAGGACTAGGAATAAGTGTTGACGTTCCTCGTTATAGGTGATACCAGGAACGTTTCAGACGAAGTTGTGGAATGGACATGAGTCTTAGCGTCAGAAGGCATGTTGTGATGCAATAAAACGAGATAGCCCTACGCTCAGAAAGATAATAAGGGAGGAGAGTGTTTAAGAAAACGCGGATGTCGAGGTCTCTAGACACGAAACGCAACATCATTTGCCCAAAAAATACGGCAGGAATTTGGCCACAAACGTTTTGAAAGTACGCCCAAGGATTCGCCTTACCTGGTTTAGGAAAGCTCCAATGTATCGCGCTAAGTTTCGTCATTCGTTCTCCAGTCGTGAGAAGTGGGGTTGCAGAACTTTGTTCTTGTCAGGCAGATGACCCGGCAAGATGCGAGTGGCGAAGAGGCGATCCCAACTGGGAGTGTCTGGAACGAGGAATCCGCGTCCGGCAGTCGTCCGGTGACCAAGGGAAACCTTTTAGCTCAGCTCCGTACCGGAGGTTTGTAACTATTTGAAATGCGTGTATAGTATATATATATATATATATATATATATATATGTGTGTGTGTGTGTGTGTGTGTGTGTGTGTGTGTGACGGCTATCAGGCACATATAGCTCTTATAATGTTCTTAATAGGTATCTATCGACTTTCAAGGAGTTCTTATCTTCATTATTATCGATAAGTGTCTTACTTCAAAGTAGGAATTCCTGTTACTGTGGAAAGAAGCTCATTGCTGCAGTATGCTAAACAGGAATAGTGTGTTAGCAGAAACACTTTGCTAAGATCTTAATTTTTTCGTTCCGATGGATTTTGTTATTGAAAGGCCGCTATCTGGCGGTAAGGATTTTACCACATCTATCAGTGAACTCTGATGCCGGCCGCTTTTGTATCTTTCCGAGGTTGTAGCTTTAGACAGTTTTCGTAAGTTCTGTGCCGAAGACTATATTTTTCGACAACAGGTACTATTTTTTATGAGATATATATGAATTATTGTTAGGTCTACAAATGGTGTGAGAAATTAGGTTACGTCTACAAACGATGTGATAAATTAGAGTTTAATTTCTCTTACTATACCAGTTTCACAATTTTAAACCTTTCTCCAATACTGTCACACGTAGCAGATACGTTTAGCTAATATTTTTCAATGGATTATACATACTTGGTTTCGTTATCAACCTGTTGTTTCTTTCGATGTTCACGTCGTTTCTGGATTCACAGCAATACAAAAGACAGCTGATTCCACTAACTGCAGTTGGTGTTGGTGACAGACGCACATTTTTACAATACAGTTGCGCGCTGTATCCTGCAGTAGGACATGGTAAGTACTCAGCAGGCACTAAACGTTAATGGAGAGAGCCGTACCGTACTCCGTAAACACAAATGAGGAATTTCCACTCTCTCTCTCTCTCTCTCTCTCTCTCTCTCTCTTTCGTGGGGCCTTTGTCCCGCTTCAACGCGGGAACGGCTGTGTTACTACGGATTTGGCTGTGTTAGTGCCAGAGGGTTGCCGGATGTCCTTCCTGCCGCCACCCCAAACCCCCCAGGGTATGAGTAGTGATCCCTAACTGTCTGCGTTGAGTGTAAGCAATGAATCAGTGCGAACGTCTGCAAATGTCTGAGTAGTGTAACTGAGGCGGAACGTGGGGACCAGCCCGGTATTCACCTATAGGGATGTGGAAAACCGCCTAAAAACCACACCCAGGCTGGCCGGCATACCGACCCTCGTTAATCCGCCGGGAGGATTCGATCCGAGACCGGCGCGCCTAGCCGAGTCCAGGAAGCAGCGGATTAGCGCTCTCGGCTACCCTGGTGGTTAAATGAAGAATTTCCACTGACGAGAAATAACTGAGTGCTAGAGAGCGGAGTGCAGCCAGCGTGCGCCAGGGCTGCCAGACGCGCGCGCCCAGCAGCCAGCGACGGCGCCAGTCCGGGAGGCCGCGTATGCTGATTCCGGAGAGAGCGGCGGTATTCGGCGCGCGCGCAGCCGGCACCCGATCTGTAATTAAAGCGGCGCTAATCAGGCGCGGCGCGGCGCGGCGCGCACCCCGCGCACGTCCCGCCGCGGCGCCCGCCCTTGCGCAACGCAGCGGCCCGCGGGGCTCTGGCAGCGGCAGTGGCGGCGGCGGCGGACCCGCGGTCGCCAGACTCCGGCGAGGCCGCCGGCGCCGTCCCGCCGCCTCGCCCTTCACGCTCTCTGCCTGCGTTCCATCACTTCTCATCAAGCCAAAAGCGCTTCTCGTTCCTAGATATCGGGCGAAAAGCATGTCGAAATGCCAATATTTGCATCTCGCAACCATTTTTGGTACCCACTTGATGCTCTTGCTGACATAGAGAGAGCTGTCATACTTTTGTATTCGATGAACCTACTGATTAACCTATGTTTATACAAAGCAGAAGAATTTTATGCTGTTATTAAGTGAATCTATGCAGTCTTTTACCTCTTAAATTCAATTTGTAAGATTCTCCGTAAATTTTAGTTCTCAAAATGAGGACGTTCATTTCAACAGATGTGGATTGACGACGGATAGACGCATGATGTTCTACTCTACTTCATTCCCCTCCCATATCTTGGTCCATAACTTTCCTATATCCATTGCAGACCCCTTTGAAGTTCGAAATCCCTACCTGGAGGCGACTGGAAGTGATGGTTTGGAGCGTGACGGAACTGAAACGCATTCTACAAAATGTTCAAATGTGTGTGAAATCTTATGGGACTTGACTGCTAAGGTCATCACTCCCTAAGCTCACACACTACTTGACCTAAATTATCCTAAGGACAAACACGCACACCCATGCCCGAGGGAGGACTCGAACCTCCGCCGGGACCAGCCACACAGTCCATGACTGCAGCGCCTTACACCGCTCGGCTAATCCCGCGTGGCCGCATTCTATACATAACCAACTTTAGCAAGAGTTTCTGACACGTATGTTGACAGAAAAATGGAGTTTATTCTACCAAGAGGTCCTTGGATTGCAACGTAGGAAATACTTCATCCCAACATGCAAGAGGTACTTGTACCTTCACGTAATAGCAGGCATTGGTCACCCAAAGGCTTACTATAGTGAAGAACTGTTGCCTAAAGTAAAATCTTCTCGATTTATAAGTCGCGTCGTTTCGAATAAAACACTCGAGCTTTCGACAGCTGTCTCCGCCATCGCCATCAGGACGCAGCCGGCACGGTGTTCTGCTTACATAGATGTAATGGCAGAGTGTGGAACTTCCCAGAACGGGTCGCAATGGCGCAAGCGCGGAAAGCAAGTTAGGCTAGCGGTTCCGGCCAGCCGCGGGGCCGAGTGACGTCACACGGCGCGAGCAACCGGCGCCACACTAGAAACTGCCTGCCGCTCCCGCGTCCCTACAAACGTCACGCCTACCTCTTTGCTTTCGCTCTCGCCGTGTGATCTCACCCGGCCCCGTGGCGAGACGGAGCCGTTGCAAGCTGGCCAACATGCCTTCCCCACATACGCCACTCCGGCCCTGGTTCAAATGGCTCTGAGCACTATGGGACTTAACTTCTGAGGTAATCATTCCCCTAGAACTTAGAACTACTTAAACCTAACTAACCTAAGGACATACAATGTAAGGTTTCACGGCCAGTATTGTCTTCACTTAAAACTTCCGGGCTGATAGGCCGTGGTCGAAGTATAAAACTCTCTCCTGACATTTCGTCTCCGACTGCGGGAGACATCCTCGGAGGTAAAGCGGCGAACTGCGAAGAGAACTCGACGAAGCGCTGATTATATAGACAGTACAGAGGGCGCCACAGTCGATCACGTGGCGTCAGCTATGAGATTGTCTCTGGTAATGCCAACATTCTCGATTGAAAGTAATGGATAGTCACGCTCGCGGTGCAACGCTGACATCCAAATTTTATCCAGTTTAACACCTTCGTCTTTTCTGTTAAAATTATTACGGTGTTTATCAATCTCGATAGCCTCTCTATACAAGCGTGCATAATAATGCGAGGTTTTTGATATGGCGCTCGTCTCGCTGAATTTTATTTCATGATCACCTTCCTGGTAAACATGTTCCGCTACGGCCGATTTATCCGTGTGACCCAGGCGGCAATTCCTCTTATGTTCAACAAGACGGGTGTTCACACGTCTCTTTGTGGTACCGATGTAAACCTGTCCACAACTACAAGGAATTTTATATACCCCCGGTGTAGCCAAAGGGTGTCGTGCATTTTTTGCCGACCTTAAAAATTCTTTTATTTTCCTGGTGGGTCTGAAAACCGTTTCCACCCCATACCTGCCTAAAACTTTCCCAATGCGGTCTGTGACCTTACTAATGAAAGGAAGAAAAACTTTGCCCTTGGTCGACTGTTGTTCGTCGTTACTCCTGATTCTCTGCCTAGAGCGAAGTGCTCGATCTATATCCTTGCTAGAATAGCCATTCTTCACGAAAGTTGACCGCAGATGCTCAATCTCATCTTTGAAATAAACAGGTTCACAAAGTTTGTACGCCGTGTCTACCAAACTTTTCATTACACCTCTTTTTTCTCTAGGATGGTGGTTTGATTCTTTGTGTAGATAACGATTAGTATGTGTGGGCTTTCTATACACCTTACGGCCCAACGTTCCATCCCGTCGTTTAATCACAGACACATCCAGGAAGTTCAGTTGCCCATTCCTTTCCGTCTCCATAGTGAATTGGATTTTCGGATTAATGCTGTTTAAATGTGCCAGGAAGGCATCCAACTCCTCTGCTCCGTGTGTCCATACTACGTACGTGTCATCGACATAGCGATACGATCTGGCTGGTCTCTTACTGGCAGTCTGCAACGCCCGTTGTTCAAAAGTCTCCATAAATAAGTTAGCCACAGCAGGGCTGAGAGGACTGCCCATAGCCACCCCGTCAATCTGTTCATAAAAGTTATTATTGTATTGAAAGTAGGTTGTGGTGAGGCAGTGTAGGAATAATGCCACAATGTCGGTAGGAAAAATATCCGCTATGCATAAGATAGCTTCATTTACCGGAATCATGGTAAATAACGACACAACGTCAAAACGAGGATATCATCCGGGCCCACGCTCATTTCCTTTAACTTGTCAATGAAATGAGCTGAATTTTTAATATGACTGTCCGTCCTACCAACATAAGGCTGCAGGAGAGAGTTTTATACTTCGACCGCCGGCCGCGGTGGTCTCGCGGTTAAGGCGCTCAGTCCGGAACCGCGCGACTTCTACGGTCGCAGGTTCGAATCATGCCTCGGGCATGGATGTGTGTGATGTCCTTCGGTTGGTTAGGTTTAAGTAGTTCTAGGGGACTGATGACCACAGAAGTTAAGTCCCATAGTGCTCAGAGCCATTTGAACCATTTTTTATACTTCGACCACGGCCTATCAGCCCGGAAGTTTTAAGTGTAACCTAAGGACATCAACCACATCCATGCACGAGGCAGAATTCGAACCTGCGACCGTAGCGGTCGCACGGTCCCAGGCTGTAGCGCCCACAACCGCTCGGCCACCCCGGCCGGCTTCACTCCGGCCCTCTCTGCAAGGTTCCACACGCTGCCATTACATATGTGTATGTAGATAACCGGGCCAGGCCTGGCAGTCATTGATTCCAACTCCTGATGACGATGGCGGAGACAGCTTTCTGAAGCTCGAGGGTCTCATTTGAAATGACGCGGTTCGTAAACCGAGAAGATTTTGTTGAAACATGCATCCGCGAAAGACTCTGAGGGCAACTATCGCCTAGTATGGAGTAACTTCAGAAGCTGTCTTCTAACCAATAAATTTGTATGGTTCTTAATATGCAGTTCGGTAAAGCAATACGCATATCCTAGGGCAATTCTTTTCCAGCTCCCTTAAAGTCGTAGCTAAATGTAACGTCAATTGCTAACGCTTCAAGATGCGAAAAACTGGTACATCAAACTGTCTGCGAGAGAGCAAACCAGTACGTCATTCCTGCTGCTTCTTCTTTTTAATGTCTTTTGGTTTTCAGACCAATTGTGAATCTCACAACGAAAATAACATATTAATTCAGAAACTCGCTTGAACTATAATCAAATGGCATCCGGTTTCAGCAGTTGACGTTACATTTAGCTACGACTTCAAGGAGTTCGAAAATAATTGCCCTAAGATGTGCCTATTGCTTTAGCCGTACTTGCGACTTTCAGACAGTACTAATGTAGCAAAGCGGAATTTACCGAGCTGCATATTAAGAACCATAGAACCATATGAATTGGTGGGTTAGAAGGCAGCTTCTGAAGTTACTCCGTATTAGACGATAGTTCAAATGGTTCAAATGGCTCTGAGCACTATGGGACTTAACATCTGAGGTCATCAGTCCCCTAGACTTAGAGCTACTTAAACCTAACTAACCTAAGGACATCACAGACATCCATGCCCGAGGCAGGATTCGAACCTGAGACCGGCAGACGATAGTTGTCCTCAGAGTCGGTTTACGAACCGCGTCATTTCAAATGTTCACTGTTTTTACGCCCTGCACTGATTGTGAGACTTACAAATTTCTTTATCAAAACTAATTTTTACACATATCTTGGAAGTTTCAAACTACTTTCCAGTATTTCCAAAATTTTCAGTGATGGTCATTTTGATGTTTCTTCAGAGCCTGTGCAATCGTTTTGCCAGCCTTCATCGCTGACTTTTATCTTCTTTTCCCATAAAAGTTCAAAATTAGTCGGTAAAACTGGTGGCCGTGGTACTCCGCATCTTCTCGAAGATTTTTCGCTACTGAATAAAGGTTCGAATGAACTTTTGATATTGATGTATTTATTCTTCTGTTCGCTCTTTCTGAGGCGTTGTTAGTGCGACGACACCTTGCACCGCAGTCGCACATCTCTCTTGGCACACGTTCGTTATCCAGTCACTGGTCCTCCATATAGTCATAATGGTCCTGAAGATCTCGGTTTTCAGGCGTGAACTCCTGAATACACAGCCAACCATCACCTAACGTTCCCGGGGGAAGATGTGCTAGAGCAGAACACAAACGTATGTGACAGCGTATTTCCTCATTTCCCTTATAGGCTGGAACGACACCGCAACAATGAACTTGTTTCCACAAACGTTGTTTAAAATGATAATTGCAATCAGTAATCTCTGTTCCAGGAAACAAACTGTTAGGCGCTTGGGCGATGGCAGTCTCGAAGTTCATCATTAGAGACGTAGGGTTTCATCCAGGCACGTTACTTTTAATAGCTGTAAAAATATTCATATGTTTCTCGATTTTTATTTGGAAGTGAAGCCTAAACAACTGGAATGGTGTTTGTATCCTCCCAAGAACTCTTAAGGCCGGTGTGGAGTATAAATAACTACTTGCTCGAAGACTTGAACTTTCCATGCACAAAATGTTTCAAATGGCTCTGAGCACTATGGGACTTAACATCTGAGGTCATCAGTCCCCTAGAACTTAGAGCTACTTAAACCTAACTAACCTAAGGACATCACACACATCGATGCCCGAGGCAGGATTCGAACCTGCGACCGTAGCAGCACCGCTGTTCCAGACTGAAGCGCCTAGAACCGCTTCCATTCACAAAGAATGATTCGCAGTTTGATAACAAGCTTTTCCCTTTTCGTTGACACACACCAGTATTCTGTCATTCGGTTCCCAGTTATCATCTGCAAGTAAAAAATTCCTACTATCATTCATTAATAAATCATTTTCTTGGAAGAGTGTTGTACCAGAATCCGTGGAATCGTGTGTGGTCCCATATATTTTCCCCAAATTCGATGAAACGATTCTTTCGCACTTCTGTGTGATGGCAACGATGTTACCAAGTCGTAGCCTCGATTGAAGAGTTGCCCTTCTTCTTCAACTTAAACTCATCAAACTGTGGAGTCTGTTTCTTTTGCCCGATTCTTTGCGCTCACAAAATATTTTCGTTCTTCATTGGCTGCCTCATCTGGAACACAAACGTGGCTACCTTCCCTAAAACTGTGTTATTTTTTGTGGATATTCTTTCTTTGCATTTATTCTTTTTAAAGTTTACACAGCGCCGGTAAGACACTTCTTGTTCGTCTGTGTAGTTCACTATATACTGATGCCCGTTGTAAATCAGTAAAGGCTTCCCTTTGGTGGTCTCGGTGAACTGCATTATCTCAGCACTAAAAAACGGGATACTATTTGCCAGTCAGAGGTCAACTGCCGTACTGAACTCTGGGAGAAAGCCACGCACACTACGAACTGGTGCGAGGACAGGGAACTTTGTGCACGAAATGGGCTTTGGCCTTCCATAGGCGCGGGGTAGCCGTGCGGTCTGCGGCGCCTTGCCACGGCTCGCGCGGCTCCCCCCGTCGGAGGTTCGAGTCCTCCCTTGGGTATGGTGTGTTGGCCTTAACAAAGGCTAGTTTAAGTTAGGTTAAGTACAGGGCTATTACAAATGATTGAAGCTATTTCATAAATTCACTGTAGCTCCATTCATTGACATATGGTCACGACACACTACAGATACGTAGAAAATCTCAAAGTTTTGTTCGGCTGAAGCCGCACTTCAGGTTTCTGCCGCCAGAGCGCTCGAGAGCGCAGTGAGACAAAATGGCGACAGGAGCCGAGAAAGCGTATGTCGTGCTTGAAATGCACTCACATCAGTCAGTCATAACAGTGCAACGACACTTCAGGACGAAGTTCAACAAAGATCCACCAACTGCTAACTCCATTCGGCGATGGTATGCGCAGTTTAAGGGGCTCCGGAAAGGCTCAAAATCATGAAAAGTTCAATTTTTACTTTTTTGCGTTTTCTGAATCTGCAGACTATTACCTTTTAATAGATGTATAATTTATTCAATTCCGAAGACTGCAACTATTTTTAAATTTTTTTTGAAATGTGTTCTACATGGGCGTGACCCACTGTGGCGCTGTTAAACTGCTGTCAAATGGTGTTATTATTAACGTCCGTGTTCATCAGGTACATTTTAGTGATGTGAGATAAAGTATGTGTTGTGGCTAACCTGTGATGGTTCACTATATATCGCTGGTGTGATTGTCGATTGTTTCATGTTTATTTACTCTGTCGTTATCTCGAAAATATTCGTAATTAATTCTGTTTCTTGAGTCTCTGTTTTGTTGAAGTATAATAATGAGTAAAAGTAAAGTTATTAGAAATCCTCTGAAGGCTTTTAAGAAAAGGAGAAATGTTGGAAAGCCAAAGGTATGTGTTATTACTGTAAACAATAAAGACGATAACCAAGTGAGTGAACCTAACCTCTCAAGTACACCTGCCCATAGCAGTCAAAGTGGGAAAGAAAATACTACACAGAAGAAGCTTGGTTCAATGAGTGAAAACTATGAATGTTTTATGGGCGAATCGGATGCGAATGAAATATTTGATATGTCGGTTCTCAAAGGAATTTTTTCAAACTGTGTAAGATGTATTCATTGTAGTGAAGTTGGTCTGGAACTCTCCATAATAAAGCACGTAGGACTTGCTAGTGAAATACAACTGAAATGTGATAAGTGTTCATACATGACCACCTTTTGGAACAGTGTTGCAGTAACTGCAACTGAAGAAAATGGTAGCAAAATCTACGAACACAACAACGAGCGATGCTTGCTTTAGACAAGGAACGCCTTTGGGCTGCAGACAGGGCTGTAAAGAGTCTAGAAATACAAACAAGAGTAAACAGGAGGAGGAACAAGAGGAAGCTGGAGGAGGAGTTTGCAGAGGATGAAGATAATCCATCCTATGGACCTGGAATGCACTAAAAAGTTAATCCAATCTTTGTCGCTCGATTCCCAAAACTTTTATTTTCTCATACTAATTACATGTTTTCTAAGGATCTTCCAAACATATTTGTTTCATACTTTCAGTAAATGTTACACAGTACCTTCTGCATAATTTAACACAGCCTTTTTCCAAAAAACTGTATATTTTTGAATATATAAATAAAAAATTGCAAAAAAATGTTGTGAATTTTCATTACAATTGAAAAAAATCATCTTTAATAACTGAACTAAAATTTTGTAAAATCCCTGTGTTAAGTTGTAGCCCATATTACAATAAATAATCTGTAAAAAGTTCAACTTCCTATCTCTAATACTTTGTGAGGAAAGATGTAATTTATAGGCGTTATTTTAACATTGCAAGTATAGGGCGTTCCGGAGCCCCTTAAAGCTTCTGGATGCCTCTGTAAGGGGAAATCAACGGGTCGGCCTGCAGTGAGCGAAGAAACGGTTGAACGCGTGCGGGCATGTTTCGCGCGTAGCCCGCGGAAGTCGACGAATAAAGCAAGCAGGGAGCTAAACGTACCACAGCCGACGGTTTGGAAAATCTTACGGAAAAGGCTAAAGCAGAAGCCTTACCGTTTACAATTGCTACAAGCCCTGACACCCGATGCCAAAGTCAAGCGCTTTGAATTTTCGGCGCGGTTGCAACAGCTCATGGAAGAGCATGCGTTCAGTGCGAAACTTGTTTTCAGTGAAGAAGCAACATTTTTTCTTAATGGTGAAGTGAACAGACGCAATGTGCGAATCTGGGCGGTAGAGAATCCTCACGCATTCGTGCAGCAATTTCGCAATTCACCAAAAGTTAACGTGTTTTGTGCAATCTCACGGTTTAAAGTTTACGGCCCCTTTTTCTTCTGCGAAAAAAAAACGACACGTGTATCTGGACATGCTGGAAAATTGGCTCATGCCACAACTGGAGACCGACAGCGCCGACTTCATCTTTCAAGAGGATGGTGCTCCGCCGCACTTCCATCATGATGTTCGGCATTTCTTAAACAGGAGATTGGAAAACCGATGGATCGGTCGTGGTGGAGATCATGATCAGCAATTCATGTCATGGCCTCCACGCTCTCCCGACTTAACCCCATGCGATTTCTTTCTGTGGGGTTATGTGAAAGATGCAGTGCCTAAACCTCCTCTACCAAGAAACGTGCCAGAACTGCGAGCTCGCATCAACGATGCTTTCGAACTCATTGATGGGGACATGCTGCGCCGAGTGTGGGAGGAACTTGATTATCGGCTTGATGTCTGCCGAATCACTAAAGGGGCACATATCGAACATTTGTGAATGCCTAAAAAAACGTTTTGAGTTTTTGTATGTGTGTGCAACGCATTGTGAAAATATCTCAAATAATAAAGTTATTGTAGAGGTGTGAAATCGCTTCAATCATTTGTAATAACCCTGTAGTGTGTAAGCCTAGGGACCGATAACCTCAGCAGTTTGGTCCCATAGGAACTTACCACATTTCCACATTTCTTTGCATAGAATGCGTCGCAAGTAGCGGCGGACAGGACGGCGTATTCTGCTTCTGGAACCCCCTGTCCACTACGTGCGTTGTCCTGGGCTCGGTGCAAATGTCAACACATTTCCTCTCCCCGTACAAGTGTCACTCGGTGCAAGCTCCACGCACGCGGTTCATCGACCCCGCGCGCCGGGGCAGGGTGTCTGTGGGTGTCAGGGTTTTAATCAGTCGGCGCTCGCCCTGATTTACGGCGCCGCGCGCGCCCGCTCCTTATTTATCACCCGGCCGACACGCTAATTGCCGGCCCCCATTATGAGGCGGTGACCGCGCCGTTGTTCGCCAGCGCCGCCCGGGCCCCGCCGCCAGCTCTGCCTCCA
Source organism: Schistocerca piceifrons (assembly GCF_021461385.2). Lineage (NCBI taxonomy): Eukaryota > Metazoa > Arthropoda > Insecta > Orthoptera > Acrididae > Schistocerca > Schistocerca piceifrons. The sequence continues at coordinate 26,787,157 of NC_060141.1, forward strand.
GGAGGCAGGTTGCGGCGAGTCGTTCCCGTATCAACAGCCGCGGCGAATCGCCACGGCTTACCTCGGCACTCACCGTAACCCAAATATGTGGAACCGGCGCGTCTCGCGTCTAATCACAACAATGACCTTGTCATCGACTTGAATTAATCTCACCTTAAGATTTGTTTGTTGTTGCATGTCGTCTGGTTACTTGCCGCGGTAGTTCTGCTACCGCCTCTTATTCTTTCGGCACTTCCTCGTTACGAGATTCATTACTCTACACCGTTATTATCTTGCAGTTTTTTTTCTGTAACAAACAGCTTTCGCTTGTTTTGTGATACTCGTTCTATACAATGATTGCCTTCTTCATACAGCCTCTTCGTTCGCGAGGTATCCTATGCAGTGCTAATTTATGTGTATCTGTAGTCGGCATCTCTTTGTCCCCTCATCTACGTCTATATCCATAGCCCAGGTCGCTTGCGCAGGCCTGTCCGATGACGGTCGAGTCGGAGGTGTTCGAATCCCAGTGGTGGATGGAATTTTTACACCCAGTTTTTGGCCGGAAAGAGGAAGGAGAGGTGTTACATAAGATACAACTCGCACGTATCCGCAATGAAAGGGGCCAATCTGCGCGGAGGAAGAACCCTCTTCCCGACAGACGGCTGAATCCATTCCGTGGGATATCCGTTCCGTGCCGTACATTGACATTTAAAGGGGGTCTGAAGGATTTTTCACGAGGAAAACAGTTCCATACTTCTAGTGGGCTCCAATTAAGACTTTGCGGCGTATCTATTACATCTGTGAAAAAAGACTACGAGTATTCTTTGCACCGACTTGGTATACCTCAAGTTATCTTCCACTTTTGCCTACCTTCCACCTTTGTATACCTTCCACGCCCCTTGCTCACTGGACGTCATATGGATCCCATATCCACGAGCAGTGCTCCAGTATGGGAGGTATAAGTGGTTTGTGAGCGCATTAATTCGTAGAGTAGCTCCAGTTTAGACCAAGTCAACCAGGCAAGTGGCGGGAAGCTTCCTTGAAAAAGGACGCAACCGCTATCGTATCCTATGCCTGCTCCACCTGACCTAGTACTCTGTAATGACTTTGCTGACGACAAGAGGCGGAACCTAATGTTTCTTTCCTACCGTTTCGGAACAAATCACTGATATTAATCATTGCCACATATTCTGGCTGAGATTATTCCATTTTCAGACAGGTGTAGATACATGGTTAACAAGAAAACGCGACCAGCATTATACCTGACAAACAAACAATGTGAAATTACGAAGTTGGGTGAGTGGAAGCAGCTGGAGAGCCAAGGCAAGCCCTTCGAGTAATAAAGGGTGCATATAAACAGCAAGGTAACAACAACAGAAGAGTATCAAACAACAGGCGATACGAAGAACTTTTACGCGACTTCCAAAAAGCATACGATCGTTTGAACATGTAAGCAATATGGCAAAAACTGGCAAGGACGCAAGTTCCCAGAAAATTAATAAAACGAACAGAAGAAACAACGTAGATGGCGAAAGTGACTGGAAGGATATCGGAGAAGTTCGAGGTGAGAACTGGAGTCTGGCAGGGAGACTGAATCCTCTCCCCCGCCCCTGCCCCCACCCACCTCCAGTTGGCAGGAGAAAGAGCAATAAGAAAATAACAAGCCTAGAGATAGGAATTAAACTGGATAGAAGGATGAAAATACTGGCCTATGCGGATGATATAGTTTTAATAGGAAAGTAAGAACAAAATCAGGATCAGATGGCAGGAGTGCTAAATGTACGACACAATGAGAGCAAGTATGAAGATGAATATGGATTAGTCCAAATACTTCGTAATGAGCAGGGAGAACGGTGGTAGACCATTCGATGTGGATGGTAAAACGTTTGAAAGTGTGGAAGAGTAGAAACAGCTTGCGGCAATACTCAGTGGAAGTGACAAATCAGACCAGGAAATAACGGCAAGAATATAGGCAGGAAACGGGTCATGGTTTGCATCTGCAAAGCTGCTCAAGTCCCGACTCATATTGAGATTCACGAAGAGTAGTGTCTCCAGGACTGTAATACAACTTGCAGTCCTACACGGAGCATAGACTTGGACTCTGGTCCAAAAGACAGAAAGGAAACTTATGACATTTGAGAATGCTTTTCTGATTTTTGGACCATTGAAGGTTGGAGACGACTGTAGAAAAAGGAAAAACCGCGGACTGTAGGAATTGTACGAATTGCTAGACATTATGGTAGTGATTAAAGAGACGGGGGTGAAGTGTTACGGGTATGTAATGTGTGTAGAAGGCCGGGTGATCAGGCAACTGCTAGAAGAAGGCATCAGTGGTAACAGACTTACGGGAAGACCGCGGCTGTGATGGACTGACGGGATCAGAGACGATCTGAGTACGAATGGACCAGCTGAAGGTGGAAGTTGATTGGCGAGGCCAATGGCCGTCTGCGGTGTGGGCAACGTAGTAAGTAAGTAAGGAAGGAAGCAAAGTCCTTCGAACCGGTTGTCTTAAATAAAGAAATATTTGTGTGATATACGCTGTTGAATTTTTTTAGCAAGTAAAAGAGATCGTTACTTCGGTCTTCTCAAAATGAGGAAGTTGAGGTAAGTGACTAATAGTTTCAATTTCGATCTGGCTACAGATGAAAATCAGTTCGAAACTTACCTACATCACCGAAAGGTTTTGGGTGGCTCCCTTTCGTTGTAAAGCAATATTTAAATCGATATTCGCGTCCCAAATATTGCTACCTACCAGTCCTAACTTGCTGGAATATGGCTGAAAAGAAGAGAACAGTAGAATAGGCCGAGATGTAAAATAGCCCTCTCTGGTCTTCTTGGGTATGGCGTGTATGTTACGCAGCATAATGCAGAAACCAAGACTCCACCATCGTTTGCAAGTAGTATGGTTTGCGTGTGTCTGCGATGATACTCTTGCTGTTGATGTCTTTTGTCTATATAGGGGCAAAAATGGTTCAAATGACTCTGAGCACTATGCGACTTAATATCTGAGGTCATCAGTCCCCTAGAACTTAGAACTACTTAAACCTAACTAACCTAAGAACATGACACACATCCATGCCCGAAGCAGGATTCGAACCTGCGACCGTAGCGATCGTGCGGTTCCAGACTGAAGTGCCTAGAACCGCTCGGCCACACCGGCCGGCTATATGGGGGCATACGATTACTTTTAGGTAAAATGTGTTCTTGGAAAAAAAGTTTAAGACCAGAACTGATACTTGATCAGTGCTGTGATATTTTCCAGAAACGTCAAAGGAGGAGGTTAAAGTTTGTCCGTGCGCAGTCTGCTGTCAGGTGGCTGGTGTGGAGTCGTCGCGGCGCGGCGGCTGGGTCGGTCGCAGCTGTGCAGCCCGGCTGTTGGGCAAACAATGGGCGTTGCGTCGCGTTGCGTCGCGCGGCGCGGCGCCGCGTTGTGCAAGGCGATTTGTTAACCTTTTAAGGCCGGCCCCCGCCAAGGCCCCGGCCAGCGGCAGATGTTGCGACGCTCTCGCTGCCTCGTCCTCCGCTACGGACATTGGTTTTGTTCTCTGATGCCTGCTTACTGCTGCGCGAGCGAGCTGCCACTGTAGCGGGCCACTGGATTCTCAGTCGGGAGAACGGCTGTTCGGTCCGGCCACGCAGGTCTAGGTTCTCCGTGTGAAACGTCCCCTTAGAAAAATTATTGAATTACTACTGTGCTGATAAATCTCTTACATTATTTGATTTTCAAACAGCTGAGCAAAACTGAACGTACTCAGACATTTCGCTCTTTACCTATTCTGATCAACACTAAACTGACACACAGTATTATTTTAGTGCAACGCAATCTGACTTTCAATAATCCCTACAAAAGAATGGCCCTGACTAACATTCACTTATACCTTTCACAAATCACTTACCTCACAAAAATCTTCGTTACTCGAACTACTGCAATACAGCGAGCGCCACTACTGCCAGCTAAATAAAAGATTCAAACTACTGAAGGCACTAACTACTGATAGGCATAGTTAGCAAATGAAAGATTTTGATAGACAACAAACAATGTATTTACCTTAATAGTGTTCAAAAGTCATAAGATATACAGCAGTTCATGACATCCATTCTTACAAATGTACTGTTTCTGATGGACACACGTCCAGATCATCCGCTCTCAAAAATCCGCCATCTCACTTCCCCACATCCACCACTGCTGGCGGCTCACCTCCAACTGAGCAACGCTACGCGCTGTTAACAGCCAACTGCCCACTACAACGGCGAATATTCCAACAACAACGCCAACCAGCCACAGACTGCACACAGCACAGTCAGTGATTTTCATACAGAGCGCCACATGGCGTTACCAATATAAAAACCTAGACAGCCTACTTACATAGCCCCCATGCTCCCCACAAAAAATTTTACAAATTGTTTTGGGCAGTGACCAATGCAGATTTGAAAATGTTTTTCATAATTACAATAACAAAGAAATCAAATGCACACACTTATTGATACAATGTTGGTCAAAAGCTAAAATTTTCTCACAGTCCACAAAGACAGTCCTGATCAGTCATCACAGTAAAATTGCAGTGTTTTTTTTTTTCTCAAAGTCTGGGCAGTAAAAGAAAATGCACACGGAAGTACTGGATTTCCATGCAGTCTTGAAGAAGTAGTGTTGTCCTTCCAACGGAAAGACAGTGCTGACTCTTGACGTGCAGTCAGGTAATGGGCCACAACAGAGCAAACCCACAGCAGAGTCAGTCAAGTTCCATCAACAATGCGAACCAGCCACAGACTGCACACAGCACAGCCAGTGATTTTCATACAGAGCGCTACGTGGCGTTACCAATATAAAAACCTAAACAGCCTACTTACACGTGGTTTCCTCAAATCGCTCGAGGCAGTAGCCTGGAAATGGGGAGGACCGATTTCCTTCCCAAACCCGAGTCTGCGCTCCGTAGGTAATGCCCAATCGTCGACGAAGCACTAAACCCTAACCTTCGTTCCTTCCATGGTCAAAGCTGTTATACTAACGGCGCACTTGAGCATGTAAAGAATTTCAAATTTCGTCGCCCGAATGATGTGCAGCCGCATCCGAAATTCTGCACAGTTTCATCACTTCCGTCTAGTAGGTCGCTGTACGACGTTCACTTGCGGGCCTTTGACCCTGCATTGGTACACTTAAGTTTTGAGTATAGTGTGAAGGACTCACTGCTCTTCCCTTATTTCCACTCAATGATCATACGGCACACAACTTCTTGTTGTGTTGGCAGAAGAGCCAACCCCGTGTTACTAGTGGAGGCCGAAATGCACGCGTTTTAGCTCACGCAGGCTGGCGTGAAGAGGGAAGGACTATACTGACGTGAGGTCTGGAACATGAGAAGGAATTAGAATTCAGAAAGCGGACGTAATTAGTTTGATACTTAACTATAATCCATTAATGATGAGCGTCGCTCTTGACGGTACATGATTCACAATATTATCTGTTCAGAATACATTCACAGTAACTAAATATGGCGCCTTGCTACGTCGTAGCAAATGACGTAGCTGAAGGCTATGCTAAACTGTCGTCTCTGCAAATGAGAGCGTCTGTAGTCAGTGAACCATCGCTAACAAAGTCGGCTGTACAACTGGGGCGAGTGCCAGGGAGTCTCTAGACTAGACCTGCCGTGTGGCGGTGCTGGATCACTGATAGTGGCGACACGCGGGTCCGATGTATACTAACGGACCGCGGCCGATTTAAAGGCTACCACCTAGCAAGTGTGGTGTCTGGCGGTGACACCACACTTGTCAGATAAAAATGCTCCATTCTGTAATACTTTACAAACTGCACAAGTGTACTCGCTGCATTGTTTGGCTGGCCGAGATAATATTCCGTTCGCTACGGCGCCTCCGAGCTGTCTGGGAGCATCCGCTCTGAGCGGCTGCTGAGCAGTACCATCCTGCCGTGAACCATGGGGCAGGTAGGCGCTCAGAGATGCTGTTGCAAAGTTCCTGACAGCGAGTAGCGTATACTGGACAAGCTGACCTGGCCAGTTTGCAAGGTGGCGATAGAAGTGACAAAGTGGGTTACGGGAACTCAGCATGCGTTTATGTGTGACACGTAGGGAGAGGACAGAACAATGAATTTGAGGCGCTAGACATGTGATGATATACAAACCAGTAAGAAAATAAGCGTACAGGTAAGGTAGGAAACGAAGAGATAGCAACTGAAATAAGACAAAAAAATCGCAGATTGGAGATAGAAGTAAATGCTTATTGTTTATTAGAAGAAAGGAAAGTGGTGGAACATGGGATAAGGCAATGATAGAAACTTTAATAATGTGGGAACGGTGGAGGATAAAAACTACCTACGAGAATTTCTTGTATTTTGGTGACTCTTGAGACGTTCGCCAGCTTATCAATTGTTACAGAGGTGTGTGTCCTGCAGAGAATACCAGGATGTATTCTGGAGAGCTTGGAGCCGAAGAAGGAAGCTTACGTCATGGTACTACGCGAGGCGTCCGGTGAACCCAGCGCGATGTGTGGGGAGACATTAACGTATTATCGACGTTGCTGTTAACTATCGGATGCAGAAAACCATGGTTCAAATGGCTCTGAGCACTATGGGACTTAACTGCTGTGGTCATCAGTCCCCTAGAACTTAGAACTAGTTTAACCTAACTAACCTAAGGACATCACACACATCCATGCCCGAGGGAGGATTCGAACCTGCGACCTTAGTGGTCTCGCGGTTCCAGACTGCAGCACCTAGAACCGCACGGCCACTTCGGTCGGTTCAGATGCAGAACAGCTTACACACATGTACAAGAGTAACAACAGGAGGTGATAGCTTCCTTACTGCGGGACGCTTTCCACCGTTTGCCATAAGTAATTTAGTGAAAATCTATAACAAAATCAATGCTGTAGATGCGGATTCTGATGTTAGCTATTGGCGAGTATGAGTTTACAGCTTTACTTCCTAGGTTACTGCACTTTTGAGTATAATTATAATGGAACGTCAGGGGAAAATTAGTCAGTTCTACGTAAATGGAGCTGTTTCGGTGACAGAGCGACGCTGACAGCCAGCGTCGTTCGCTGCGACAGTCAGGAAGCGGCTTCCGCTGTCACCGCCTGCGCAGCCAGCTGGCTCAGCGGCCGGCCCGGCCTACAAGGAGTATCGTGTTGGCCGGGCGCGAAAGCAAAGCAAACCCGGGAGCGACGCAGCAGGTGGCGCCCGTCACGGCGGTGGTCGGCGCTGCCGGCTTGCTCGAGTTTCCCACCACTCCAGCGATCCGACACAGCGGCAACCCTTCCAACTGACTCTCCACTCACGAGACTGTAGCTAAGAGAGAGAGAGAGACAGACAGAAAAAGGGAGAGCCAGACGTCACGCAGCGTCAACTCCACTAACATACTATCCCGTTTAACATACGTATCTTTTCGGTAGTTCCGTTTTGCATATGCCAAAAAACGCTTTCAATGGATTCTACCAACAGCTTTCGTTCAGTAGTCATTTCGCACATCGAGTGAGATCAAACTGTTGGTCTCCCTCGTTCTGTACCCATCCTATTATCTGCTAGGTTGTTCTTAAGAGCCTTGCACCTGACATGCGACTGACATATTAGTAGTAACTATATTCTAAATCTGCCGACTCTCCTTCCGCGAGAACGTTAGATTACTTTCGGGTGTCTCCATTTAAGTTCGATGACCGTACCTGTAATACTTTCGCGTCTCACGATTTCTTCGTGGTGCGGCCAAAGCAAAACTGAATAATTCGGAGTGTTGTTGAAGAAAGATTGCCGGCCGGGGTGGACGAGCGGTTCTAGGCGCTTCGGTCTGGAACCGCGCGACCGCTACGGTCGCAGGTTCGAATCCTGCCTCAGGCATGGATGTGTGTGACGTCCTTAGGTTAGGTAGGATTTAAGTAGTTCTAAGTTCTAGGGGACTGATGACCTCAGATGTTAAGTCCCATAGTGTTCAGAGCCATTTGAACCATTTATTAAAAAAAAGAAAAAAAGGACTATGTACGAGGGCAGTTCAATAAGTAATGCAACACATTTTTTTTCTCGGCCAATTTTGGTTGAAAAAACCGGAAATTTGTTGCGGAATATTTTCAAACATTCCCGCTTCGTCTCGTATAGTTTCATTGACTTCCGACAGGTGGCAGCGCTGTACGGAGCTGTTAAAATGGCGTCTGTAACGGATGTGCGTTACAAACAACGGGCAGTGATCGAGTTTCTTTTGGCGGAAAACCAGGGCATCTCAGATATTCATAGGCGCTTGCAGAATGTCTACGGTGATCTGGCAGTGGACAAAAGCACGGTGAGTCGTTGGACAAAGCGTGTGTCATCATCGCCGCAAGGTCAAGCAAGACTGACTGATCTCCCGCGTGCGGGCCGGCCGTGCACAGCTGTGGCTCCTGCAATGGCGGAGCGTGCGAACACACTCGTTCGAGATGATCGACGGATCACCATCAAACAACTCAGTGCTCAACTTGACATCTCTGTTGGTAGTGCTGTCACAATTGTTCACCAGCTGGGATATTCAAAGGTTTGTTCCCGCTGGGTCCCTCGTTGTCTAACCAAACACCATAAAGAGCAAAGGAGAACCAACTGTGCGGAATTGCTTGCTCGTCATGTGGCTGAGGGTGACATTTTCTAGTCAAAGATTGTTACAGGCGATGAAACATGGGTTCATCACTTCGAACCTGAAACAAAACGGCAATCAATGGAGTGGCGCCACACCCACTCTCCTACCAAGAAAAGGTTTAAAGCCATACCCTCAGCCGGTAAAGTCATGGTTACAGTCTTCTGGGACGCTGAAGGGGTTATTCTGTTCGATGTCCTTCCCCATGGTCAAACGGTCAACTCTGAAGTGTATTGTGCTACTCTTCAGAAATTGAATAAACGACTTCAGCGTGTTCGTAGGCACAAAAATCTGAACGAACTTCTCCTTCTTCATGACAACACAAGACCTCACACAAGTCTTCGCACCCGAGAGGAGCTCACAAAACTTCAGTGGACTGTTCTTCCTCATGCACCCTACAGCCCCGATCTCGCACCGTCGGATTTCCATATGTTTGGCCCAATGAAGGACGCAATCCGTGGGAGGCACTACGCGGATGATGAAGAAGTTATTGATGCAGTGCGACGTTGGCTCCGACATCGACCAGTGGAATGGTACCGTGCAGGCATACAGGCCCTCATTTCAAGGTGGCGTAAGGCCCTAGCATTGAATGGAGATTACGTTGAAAAATAGTGTTGTGTAGCTAAAAGATTGGGGAATAACCTGGTGTATTTCAATGCCGAATAAAACAACCCCTGTTTCAGAAAAAAAATGAGTTGCGTTACTTATTGAACTGCCCTCGTAGAATAAAGGTTTACTGTGGGCAGAACATCTAGCTTTTAAACCAGGAAACTGGACTTTGGCATTGCAATTCACGAGACGCGCATTACTATGCGACCACTAAGGGGATTCTGATTGGAGCGGCTGCGGCTGGATGGAATGCTGAGGCTGTGTGCATGGCAGAAGAGTCGTGGGCGGTAGCTTCTGACAGGGGCAAGTAGACGTACAGTTGAAACTTCCGGGCAGATTAAAACTGTGTGCCGGACCGAGACTCGAACTCGGGACCTATGCCTTTCGCGGGCAAGTGCTTGGGTAGCTCAATTGGTAGAGCACTTGCCCGCGAAAGGTAAAGGTCCTCAGTTCGAGTCTCGATCCGGCACACAGTTTCATATGAGCGCACACTCCGCTGCAGAGTGAAAATCTCATTCTAGACTTACAGTTATTGGCGCAGTAGGTAGTTTCATAGGAGCAGTGATCGCTCTGTAAGTAGCGTATCTAAGTATCGGAATTAACTGTCGGGCTGCCGTATTGCAGCGTTCGCCCCCACGGGTGGACCGGTCACCGGCGGTACCAGAATGCTGGAAGCCCCCAGGTCCAGATCCCCTGGACAAACAAACGGGAGGAAGGTGTGGTAAGGTAAGGGACGGGGAGAGGAAGGGAATGGAGGGTGCGGGTATTTCGGTTTGGCCGAGGCCGGCCGCTGGCCTGTGTCAGCCGCACGCAGGATTTCGCCGCCGGCCAAAACAAACGGCCCGCCACGGCGCGAGTTACGGCCGGCCTCGCGGATACGGCGGCTGCTGCTGCTGCGGCCAGTCACAACCGCGGGGGTGAGTCAGGCCGGTGCGGGAAGCGTCGCTCGCCGCCCGCAATAACGCCGCTGTTTACTCGCCCGGAAAGCGGGGTATTTTCATCTGCAGACTCCGTTATCCTGCGGGTTTCCACACGCGAGTGCTACGACGGCTGCGGCACAGACGCAGTGGCCTCGATTCTCTTCGTGCGGCCAAATCGGGAAGTGGCAAAACCGAAACGATGTCGTTTCAGCCTTAGCTGTCATACGGAAACATCCAACTTTCTTCCACTACTGCCAACAAAAGGCCGCCCTCTTTTAAATTCTGTCTTACTGAGGCAGTAAGACAAATTAAAGAATATTTGCTTTCGATGAAGAAAGGCCATTCGTGACGCAAAAATAGTCTTCGTGAAGTTGTACGAGTAGCTAACAATTACGAACGGGTTTTACACCAGATGACGGAACTAGGAAGCGAATATTATTAGGAGTTATACAGGCGTCCGGAAAGAGCCTATGCTTCAGGACTACCGGCACAATCTCGGCATCTGTTATGGTTGATCGATATCTGCACCACATCGGTCTTCCACCATTACCTTTCTGAACATACGAGGGCAGTTCAATAAGTAATGCAACTCATTTTTTTTCTGAAACAGGGGTTGTTTTATTCAGCATTGAAATACACCAGGTTATTCCCCAATCTTTTAGCTACACAACACTATTTTTCAACGTAATCTCCATTCAATGCTAGGGCCTTACGCCACCTTGAAATGAGGGCCTGTATGCCTGCACGGTACCATTCCACTGGTCGATGTCGGAGCCAACGTCGCACTGCATCAATAACTTCTTCATCATCCGCGTAGTGCCTCCCACGGATTGCGTCCTTCATTAGGCCAAACATATGGAAATCCGACGGTGCGAGATCGGGGCTGTAGGGTGCATGAGGAAGAACAGTCCACTGAAGTTTTGTGAGCTCCTCTCGGGTGCGAAGACTTGTGTGAGGTCTTGCGTTGTCATGAAGAAGGAGAAGTTCGTTCAGATTTTTGTGCCTACGAACACGCTGAAGTCGTTTCTTCAATTTATGAAGAGTAGCACAATACACTTCAGAGTTGACCGTTTGACCATGGGGAAGGACATCGAACAGAATAATCCCTTCAGCGTCCCAGAAGACTGTAACCATGACTTTACCGGCTGAGGGTATGGCTTTAAACTTTTCCTTGGTAGGAGAGTGGGTGTGGCGCCACTCCATTGATTGCCGTTTTGTTTCAGGTTCGAAGTGATGAACCCATGTTTCATCGCCTGTAACAATCTTTGACAAGAAATTGTCACCCTCAGCCACATGACGAGCAAGCAATTCCGCACAGATGGTTCTCCTTTGCTCTTTATGGTGTTCGGTTAGACAACGAGGGACCCAGCGGGAACAAACCTTTGAATATCCCAGCTGGTGAACAATTGTGACAGCACTACCAACAGAGATGTCAAGTTGAGCACTGAGTTGTTTGATGGTGATCCGTCGATCATCTCGAACGAGTGTGTTCGCACGCTCCGCCATTGCAGGAGTCACAGCTGTGCACGGCCGGCCCGCACGCGGGAGATCAGTCAGTCTTGCTTGACCTTGCGGCGATGATGACACACGCTTTGTCCAACGACTCACCGTGCTTTTGTCCACTGCCAGATCACCGTAGACATTCTGCAAGCGCCTATGAATATCTGAGATGCCCTGGTTTTCCGCCAAAAGAAACTCGATCACTGCCCGTTGTTTGTAACGCACATCCGTTACAGACGCCATTTTAACAGCTCCGTACAGCGCTGCCACCTGTCGGAAGTCAATGAAACTATACGAGACGAAGCGGGAATGTTTGAAAATATTCCACAACAAATTTCCGGTTTTTTCAACCAAAATTGGCAGAGAAAAAAAATGTGTTGCATTACTTATTGAACTGCCCTCGTACCTCGAATTGGCGCACACCGTTAACACTTTCTAGTTAATTGCGATTAAAGAAATACTCCGTTGTGAAAACTAGTAAAATTCAAGTATCTCCTGCTGTCTTCAAGAAAGTTGATTTTATTACTGAAGGGCCAAAGAAACTGGTATATGCATGTGAATTCAAATACAGATATATGTAAACAGGCAGAATACGGCGCTGCGGTCGGTAACGCCTATATAAGAGAACAAGTGTCCGGCGCAGTTGTTAGATCGGTTACTGCTGCTACGATGGTAGGTTATCAAGATTTAAGTGAGTTTGAACTTGGTGTTACAGTTGGGGCACGAGCGATGGGGCACAGCTTAAGCGAGGTAGCGATGAAGTGGGGATCTCCCTGTACGACCATTTCATGAGTGTACCGTGAATGTCAGGAATCAGGTAACACATCCAACCTCCGACATCGCTGCGGCCACAAGAATATCCTGCAAGAACGGGACCAACGACGACTGAAGAGAATCGTTCAACATCACGGAAGTGCAACCCTTCCGCGAATTGCTGCAGATTTCAGTGCTGGGCCATCAACAAGTGTCAGCGTGCGAACCATTCAACGAAACGTCATCGACATGGGCTTCCGGAGCCGAAGGCCCACTCGAGTACCCTTGATAACTGCACGGCACAAACCTTTTCGCCTCTCCTGGGCCCGTCAATACCGACATTGCACTGTTGATGACTGGAAACATATTGCCTAGTCGGACAAGTCTCGTCTCAAATTGTATCGAACGGATGGACATTTCCGGAAATGGAGACAACCTCATGAATCCATGGACCCTGCATGTCAGCAGTGGATTATTCAAGCTGGTGGAGGCTGTGTAATGGTGTGGGGCGTGTGGAGTTGGAGTGATACGTCTAGACACGACTCTGACAGGTGACACGTACGCAAGCATCCTGTCCGAGCATCTGTATCCATTCATGTCCGTTGTGAACTCCAACGGTCTTGGGCAATTCCCGGAGGACAATGCGACACCCCACACATCCTGAATTGCTACAGAGTGGCTCCAAGAACACTCCTCTGAGTTTAAAGTTTGGAAATCTGTGGTAAGGTCTTATGGGACCAAACTGCTGAGGTCTTCAGTCCCTAAACTTACAAACTACTTAATCTAACTTAAACTAACTTACACTATGGACAACACACAACCATGCCCGAGGGAGGACTCGAACCTCCGACGGGGGGAGCTGCGCGGACCGTGAAAAGGTGCCTAAGACCGCTCGGCTACTCCGCGCGGCTTCTGAGTTTAAACACTTCCGGTGGCCACCGAACTCCCCAGACAAGAACATTACAACACATCTGGGATGCCATGCAACATGATGTTCAGAAGAGATCTCCACCCCCTCGCACTCTTACAGATTTATGGATAGCCCTACAGGATTCATTGTGTCAATTCCCTCCAGCACTGCTTCAGATATTTGTCGACTTCCTGCCACGTCGTGCTGTGGCAGTTCTGCATGCTCACGGGGGCCCTACACGTTGTTAGGCAGGTGTACCAGTTTCTTTGACTCTTCAGTGTAGAATGGTATTATAACAAAAATCATTTACTGAGAAAGCACAAAAATATATAAAAATTAGAAAAAATGCAGAACTAAAATATGGATGGGAAAAACCGACCAGTTAAAACCGACACCGTTGTCTTATTTCTGAATGACACGTATTTTCTGGTATTTGCTGACTTTTATGACAGGTTCTTAAATTTTTTTAAAATAATAACTATGTTATTAAATTTGCCATAACTGTGGTGCTAAAATTTTTGGATTTTAAATAAAACTTTTTTTTAAAAAAAACGAGTAATGTTTATTCGTAAAATTTCCGTTACTTTGCAACATTAAGTTACTGTAGGAAATAAACTAGCAATAAATGCATTACACAAGGATCGGCACAGCACTGGTGGGACAGTAACGCAGCTGTTGCCGTGCGGTGCGAGACTCGCCCGCACCCTGTCCACACGACAGTTTCTCGCTGCCGCCGCCAAGGGTCGGTTGTACTGCAGATTGGCGGCGTCCCTAGTCTGGAGGTATTTAACTGCACTGAACTGCTGTCGGAACTATTGGATATTTTAATGCTTTTCAATGAGGCCACAAAGTCTAATGGAGGTGAGTACATTACACGAACTCTTGTTATTTCCCTAGTGACCATGTTCGAAAATGCATTCAGAAAACTCTATTCTAAAACATAGTGGAGCCAAATTTCTATCTGAAAGGTTCCTAAGTAGCTCTAAAGACATAAGGGCGAAATTATTACAGAACCTCCTGCCGCGCAGTTCTACACAGATCCATGGTCTAGAAAAATGTATATGCCGGCCGCGGTGGTCTAGCGGTTCTGGCGCTGCAGTCCGGAACCGCGGGACTGCTACGGTCGCAGGTTCGAATCCTGCCTCGGGCATGGGTGTGTGTGATGTCCTTAGGTTAGTTAGGTTTAAGTAGTTCTAAGTTCTAGGGGACTTATGACCCAAGATGTTGAGTCCCATAGTGCTCAGAGCCATTTGAACCATTTGAACCATTTGAACCAAAAATGTACATGAACCACGAAAAGCTGTCACAAATAACTGCCTGGATGATACCGGCGTATTTTCACCTTTATTTCAAAGGCAGGAGTTCACAACAACTGCAAACCGTTTTTCATATCTTATGATCAGGAAGTAGCCAAGAGCGGGCTAGTGGGGCCTGAAATTTCGTTTCCGAACGGAATAGAGCGTAACTTTCAGCATACTTCACTACCCAGAAGCAGTGATCCTTTCCTTCTTTCGAAGCAGAGTAAAAGACATACGCCACGTTTGTCATTTGTAGTCCTAAAATATTTATCTTTGGTGGGAACTTCTGTAGCTTCTGAAGGATTAGTATCGTCTTTGAGTGATACTATTTCTGATGAAAGGAGTCCATTTGCCGATCAACACACTATAGAACGAATATTTATGAACAGATTGGACACTAAGTATTCAGCAATGAATTAATTCGTAATTAAAATTTGAATTAGTCATTTCATTCATTCCTGTAAACATTTTTTTGTGCTATCTAAACTGTTCATTTTTTGTGGTACCCAACCCCGATAACTTTTCAAAAAAAGCGGGGGACGGACTAACTTCCATTTTATTTACCTCTTTTAGTTGATAATTTGTTTCTACGTGTCCTGAAACGTACATGCTCAAAGTCTGAGGAACCGATGTCTACATTTATTACTGGAAACAACAGCAATAAAAAACAGAAAATCGGGTATTTCAGAAACTGGTTATTTTGAGCGGTTCGAACAATCAGTCTGAAATGGAGATGAACAAAACCGGTATAACCGAAACCAGTTGCATCAGCCATTACAGGCATTCATATACCAGGGTCGCGATCTGAACAGTATCGGCGCGATCGCTACCCCTAGTAATGCTGAGACGCGCAACCCGCCAAACGCAAAGGCGAAACAGGTGCTCGGTAGCATAACTGTCAGGCGATATTGGCCTCTTGCGTAGTTTTCGTACAGCACAAATCCTACAAGTAAGACGTTTTAAGGCTTATCGTACAAAGAACGCTATGCTATCACTTCCTATTACGTCTCAACTATGTACTATTTCATTCACTTGAACATGTCAGTGGACATCGGAAGAGTCTCTAACTGGCAATGGCCAACAAATACAACATGTGACTGCTTAGCGCCGATCATTGTATGAAATTAATAATTCTACTTACCTGGTTATCACCTCCAAGTGAATTAGCTACTCGTATGCGAAACATTATTATTAAAGTTTATAAACCGACATTTGCAACAGACAGCAGAATGATCCTAATGGCACTAACATACATCTCGTGTAAGGACTGCGAAGGCAAGATACGATGAATCAAGGTTCGTACGGAAGCACGTAAACAACTGGATCTCCTCGCCCCACTTGCGAGTGGAAAAGCAAAGGCAGAACAGCAGAGGCACAAAGTAACATCCGCAATGCACCGTATAGTGCCTTTCGGAGAATGTATATGTAAGTAAATCAATACTAAACATTAGCTGTGCCGGCTGGATAACTATGAAGAGGTATTGAATCGATTTTGGGAGAAAGAAATTTATGGCGCAAATTGATTAAAGGCATCGGTGTAACAGGTAACATTCACAGTTGCCGATGAATCATCATTTTGGTAACTTAGAGATGTGTGGAGGTAAGAAATATAGAGGGAGGTCGAGGCGGGACTGCAGAAAGCACGAAGTTACGCGGAAATGAAAAGACTTGCCAAATAAACCGCACATAATTTTCGCTTACTAGTAGGAATATGATTATGAACGGCACGATTTGAGAACAGATGAAAGGAAACTGACGTGTAGAAAATTATATTTTGTAGTGAACTTAGTACAGAAAGCTGAATAGCAGCATTCCCTACAAACGACATGTAGCCTATCGTTCCCTCGAAAAGATTCCCTTTCGCCGGAACAGTCATACGTGTTGAGCTATTCCTGAGACTGCGTTAGTAACAGGAACTTCTGAAATGGACCCGGCTGCTGTTCGCAGCGCAGCGCCTTCTGGGAAGCCGCCCGCAGCTTGCCAGATCGCGCGCCAGCTGGGACTTTTCCCTTGCTCGCGATGCCCCCCGTTCAGAGAGGCGCTTCCCTTCCCGTAACGCTGCTCTGTTTGGGCATCTCTCAGCTAATGATCTTTTAAGCTTTTGTGCTAAAATAAAGTTATTTCTGAGGATTCTAGTCTGTGCAGTACGAAGCGGAGTCTTTACTTTTGCTTAGTTTGCATTTGCAAATATTCGACGATCTTGACAATGTGGGAACACAATCTGTGTAACGTAATCATTGCTAAATTATTCACTTAGGAAGGATGAACACTCGCCATCATTGTCTACTGAACTTGGTCGTTCCACCATACGTTCACGTGCAAAGTTGCTGTGAACCGATGACATTTACGAACTGCACAAGACGTCTCCAAACAACTCGATGTTTCGGTAATGGAAGATTACAGATCTTCAGAGTCAAATTTGACATCTTCACTGATGACGACAGGTTGCTTTATCACGACTTAGAAGTTTTACCTAGTTCGCTAATTTCCGTTATCGATTTGGTAAGAACAGCGTTGACAATTTGCGTGACGAACAGGTATTACATAAAAAGTACAAGTACTTCTGTACGTAGTACACACTCGGGCGAAACAGTGGTTATCTGAGGCTTTTTCCCGTCTTTTCAGAATATAATTTCGAGATTATTCCGCCTCAGACGCTTAAATGGCTTGAAACGCCAAACAAAATACTCTCGCGTCACAAACTGCGTCAGTTAGCAATGTGTCCGTGACGTTTCGGGAACATACGTCTGGTGTCACCTTCAGGCGCCGACTGGAGGAAGCTGGGTGCATCCCCAACTGTAGCGGACGCCCTCAACGTTGATGTGGTTTGTTGCAACGACAAAATTTGCGCAGGGACTGGAGCTGCTCTTCAGTTTCGTTATAAATGTTTGCTTACTTTGTGTGGAAAATTTTCACAGTACATCTAGTACATTCTTCGCCTCGGGGCTGATCCGAGATCGCACTGAAAATATCGCTTATATTTTCCGTTGTTGTACTGGAGCCGAAACATCGGCGCCTTCAGGCATCGGATAAACAGTAGAGCCCGCGAAAGGCAAAGGTCCCGAGTTCGACTCTCGGTCGGGCACACAGTTTTAATCTGCCAGGAAGTTTCATATCAGCGCACACTCCGCTGCAGAGTGAAAATCTCATTCTGTAATCGGATAAACAGTTTATTATAGGAGGCTTGTTGTCATATCAGTATCCGAACCAATAATCGTCAGATAAGATCTCAGTAAATAGCGAGTGTCACATTCTTATTTCATTACGGTAAAGGTAACTTCAGAATCGAGTTTAGTAAGCTTTTTATAATTGAAAGCCTACAATAGAGACCTCGGTAGTTGTCAAAAGAAGTACTCCAAACATCATTCGTATGTGCTGTAATATACTCGTAAGTGAAGAAGGCTTCAGCGTGGCGCTTTGCAGCCCCAAAGAAGTCTACGCAAGAACTCTGTGATTTTTTTTTATGCTGGCGGCTGTGGCGCCTCTTCCCAGATAGCTTTCTTGGAAGAGTGCAGCGGAGAGGAACGCAACACGCTACATGTGAGTTTCCGCGCGCGCGCCTGTGTGTGTGTGTGTGTGTGTGTGTGTGTGTGTGTGTGCGTGTACGTGTGTGAGTGTGTGTGTGTTGATGAGTGGGTACTGCGGAAAAATTCTGACTAGGAATTAGCACAAGGAAGATAGACTGCTTTGAGCTCCGTCAGTTGACCGAAACTAAGTTGTTACACGTACTTTCGTACAGACAAGACCATCCAGTTAACGTTCCTTCTGCCCCAAGTAAGATGTACAACCTATAACCGTGTCTGCGATGGAAATATTCTGATGTCTGTTCTGCTTGTATATTCTTAACGCCGCACAAAAAAATGGCTCTGAGCACTATGCGACTTAACTGCTGAGGTCATCAGTCGCCTAGAACTTAGAACTAATTAAACCTAACTAACCTGAGGACATCACACACATCCATGCCCGAGGCAGGATTCGAACCTGCGACCGTAGCGGTCACGCGGTTCCAGACTGAAGCGCCTAGAACCGCACGGCCACACCGGCCGGCAACGCCGCACAGACGTCGAACATATGAAGTAGCACTTGCGGATAGATTGAGAGTTGGACGTACGCTAAGAACTACGTGAGAAACTAGTGACATTCCTCTTTGGAGAATGTCGGCTTCAAAATGATCAACGTGATCATTGGATGTGTGTCTAAAAGACGTTTCCATGACTCATGCAAAGTACGTGCCTTGGAATCAAAAGGATACTGTCTTCTCCTGGCATACTAGAGAAGCATCACTTGAAAAGGCACTTAAAGGATGACGTTACAAGAAGACGCGGTCAATCCAGTCAGGAAGCTAGACAATCTTACAAATTTCTGGAGTAATTTGGGAGTTGGGGGGGGGGGGGGGGGGGGGAAGGGGGGGCGGGTAGGGCATGCATGGTTTGTCTGAGGTCCATCTGATCACGAAACAACACTTTACCGTACCACTGATACTCCGTATCTCCATATGTAATTACACATGACGTTTGGTGTAAAAGGTGACTTGAGGTCGTAATGACGTAACTGGCCAGTGAAGACGTCATTACATTAAATGAGCCACTCATGTCACATAGTCCACATACTTTCCTATTGTCTCTGACGGGTGTTCACCAATGAACGGTCAGGATTCTGGAGCTTGGTTCAAATGGCTCCGAGTACTATGGGACTTAACATCTGAGGTCATCAGTTCCCTAGACTTAGAACTACTTAAACCTAACCAACCTAAGGACATCACACATATCCATGCCCGAGGCAGGATTCGAACCTGCGAAAAATTTTGTCATTTCTAAAATTGAACAGACTATTTGTACCAAGCAGGGTAGCGCGGCGGTTAGCACATTGGACTCGCATTCTGGAGGACGTCTGTTCAGACCCGCATCCTGTCATTGTGACTTTTTCCGTGGTTTCCCTAAGTCTATTAAGGCAAATGCCAGGATGGTTCCTTCGAAAGGGCACAGTCACTTTCTTTCTCCACCCTTGTGCTCCGTCTCTGATGACCTTGTTGCTGACGGGACGCTAAACACTAAAGTCCTCTTCCAGACTGTTTGTGGTATCAGTGAACACATGCTTGCAATCCACTAACAGCGATCTGTTGTTTACCAGTGATTCAACACTACAAGGCTATTACAAATGATTGAAGCGATTTCATAAATTCACTGTAGCTCCATTCATTGACATATGGTCACGACACACTACAGATACGTAGAAAAACTCATAAAGTTTTGTTCGGCTGAAGCCGCACTTCAGGTTTCTGCCGCCAGAGCGCTCGAGAGCGCAGTGAGACAAAATGACGACAGGAGCCGAGAAAGCGTATGTCGTGCTTGAAATGCACTCACATCAGTCAGTCATAACAGTGCAACGACACTTCAGGACGAAGTTCAACAAAGATCCACCAATTGCTAACTCCATTCGGCGATGGTATGCGCAGTTTAAGGCTTCTGGATGCCTCTGTAAGGGGAAATCAACGGGTCGGCCTGCAGTGAGCGAGGAAACGGTTGAACGCGTGCGGGCAAGTTTCACGCGTAGCCCGCGGAAGTCGACGAATAGAGCAAGCAGGGGCTAAACGTACCACAGCCGACGGTTTGAATTTTCGGCGCGGTTGCAACAGCTCATGGAAGAGGATGCGTTCAGTGCGAGACTTGTTTTCAGTGATGAAGCAATATTTTTTTCTTAATGGTGAAGTGAGCAGACACAATGTGCGAATCTGGGCGGTAGAAAATCCTCACGCATTCGTGCAGCAAATTCGCAATTCACCAAAAGTTAACGTGTTTTGTGCAATCTCACGGTTTAATTACGGCCCCTTTTTCTTCTGCGAAAAAAACGTTACAGGACACGTGTATCTGGAAATGCTGGGAAATTGGCTCATGCCACAACTGGAGACCGACAGCACCGACTTCATCTTTCAAGAGGATGGTGCTCCAGCGCACTTCCATGATGATGTTCGGCATTTCTTAAACAGGAGATTGGAAAACAGATGGATCGGTCGTGGTGGAGATCATGATCAGCAATTCATGTCATGGCCTCCACGCTCTCCCGACTTAACCCCATGCGATTTCTTTCTGTGAGGTTATGTGAAAGATTCAGTGTTTAAACCTCCTCTACCAAGAAACGTGCCAGAACTGCGAGCTCGCATCAACGATGCTTTCGAACTCATTGATGGGGACATGCTGCGTCGAGAGTGGGAGGAACTTGATTATCGGCTTGATGTCTGCCGAATCACTAAAGGGGCACATATCGAACATTTGTGAATGCCTAAAAAAACTTTTTAAGTTTTTGTATGTGTGTGCAAAGGATTGTGAAAATATCTCAAATAGTAAAGTTATTGTAGAGCTGTGAAATCGCTTCAATCATTTGTAATAACCCTGTATATGGGATGATTAAGCTGCCCTTACCTATGGCTTTTATGCAACCCGCAATGCCTTTAAAAACCAAGAGCGAGTTTTCATATTGTCTCGCTCGCTACGCGCAAACTATTAGTCCTACAGAAAAAAACGAACAGGACCTTTATGTAGGAAATTTAATGTAATCAAATTTTGTACTGGGAGACGTTTCCGACAGAGGACATAATTTTCGAGTAATTCAAGAAAATAAGGGAGTTTCTCGAATATTTCGAAAACTACAGCATCTAAGGAAAAGGTATACTTGAACAAAATTTAACTACATTAAAATTTCCTACACAAAGGTTCTGTTCATTTTTTCTATAGAACTAATAGTTTGCTCTTAGCGATCGAGACACTATAAAATTCTGCGCACGTGGTTTCTTGATGCCGTTGCAGGTTGCATAAAACCTATTTGTTGGGGCAGCTGAATCACTTGCATGTGTACCCTGCAGCAAATGTTAATGGTGCATTAAGTAGCTGTTTCGTTGCTACAACCCGAGCCTTGCAGCTGAAATGAACAACGAGTGCTGGTGCGGTACCCCAATCCCCACCCAGCTCTCCGCTGTGCCTCAGAGCTCACGCCAGTTCGCAGGTGGCGCGGTCTCAGTCCCTATCGCAGCCACCGCTAATGATTCAGACTAGTTGTACCTGTGACGTTGAGCCGACCGATCTCGTCTGCAGTTATTTTCGTTCCGGCCGGCGTCTGCTACCGGCGAGCGTTTACCAGAGCGTAATGTGCAGCACGTGTGTGCCAGAGGAGGCCGTAGTGCCGTGACGTCAGCGCGAGATGCGCCGCGCCCGCGATTGCTGCTGCGCCGTTCCTGCGGCCGAAATAGCCGCGATAGCATCGGCGCGCATCGGCCGACTCCTGCGCCGCGGGCAGCTGTCAGCCGGTCGGCCGATGCGGCGTTAATCAGTTTCTGCTAACCACTTTCAGTATCTGGCAACACGCGGTCTTACGAGCACGTCTGGGCGCCCCACTGAGACTGTAAACGAAGCCTAATCATTGTTTCATCTCATGCAGGGTCAATCTGGACTCCACCGGCAAAATACCCGAGGTTTTCCAGGAATTTGTGCTGATTATTTCAATACAAAGAACCTGTTGCTTCCGTTACAGGATCGTTACGTTTCGTGAGATTTGTTAGTCTATTCATATTGCATTCGATCTGCACTGAAAATATCTGAAAACAGTGCAAATGCACACGCTACGTGCTATGTGTCTTGTTTGGAAACAAACTTGTTCGAGTCACTCGCCGAACTTGCTGTTGACAACAGAAATGCTGGCCTTAGTGTTCGTCCTCAAACTTGCGTTCGGCTCTGCGTTTTTCCTTCTAGGACTTGTTGTTCCGGCAGCGCTAATTCTACGTAAGCAGTCAAAAAAAGCAGTATGGATAGGCTTGTCCATAAGTAACTGGCCTTTTGCCTCGCGTGTATGGGGTCACTGAATGCAAGGGAAGAGCGGCGGAATGGTGGAATGCAGAGACAGCAACAATATCATTGTATTTCTGTATTTGTACGTGCGTGGTTTGTACTGTACTCTTTGGTGCTTGCATATTAAGGACGTGTTCATTGTCGTTATGGTATTTTCACAGAAACAAAGATAACTCGGATAACAAGCCGAATAAATCATAATTACATTATCATCCTGTAAACAGCCACCAGAGATCAAGTGTCCGCTACATCGAAATAGAAAATAGGCAAAGGTAACACTAGAACACTAAATGGGAGGGGGGGGATGTTACATTGTTAGTAAACAATCGTAAATTTTACTACTCTACATATTATTTATAGTTTATGCGCTAGTTAATTACAGTTACAAGGTCTCCAATGGTATGTCACATACAAAATAAGTTCAAAAGTCCTGTTTTACACCCTGTAGTGACAATTCCAGACTGGAGCACACAGTGAATTGGTACCAACTGCAGTTAAAAATTTTATTTAGCGTTAAGACTTCCGAAGTTTGTTGGTCTAGTTTGGCTCCATCCCACACACAGGAACTTAGGCAGCGAAGATACAGTGCATGTTATCGACTACATTCAATTTCCACACTTATGTAGGTGCACAGAGTGAGTTTTCGACGCTTATGGAGACGTCGTCTGCAGAAGAAAAAGATAATTTGCAGACAAAAATTCCACGTCCATTTTTTTGCCAGGTCGACAGTTTACGCAACAGTTAAACTTGAGGTTTTTTGTTTATAGGAACGGCCTTCAGCAATTTGCTTTGACCAGAACAGGCAGCTACACGGGCGACTTCGTAGTTCGTGTTCGCCTGCGACGTCGAAGGAAAAGTATTTCGTCGTTGGCACTCGCCAAACAGAGCTTTCAGGAAGCCGGCACTAAGTACAGTGTTCCAAAAGCTTTCACACTTTTCGTGCATTTCGTGATCAATGTCTTTCGTGCAGATGAATCAGTACCACGAAATCGCCGTGATGTGACCATTTTATATATTAATTAGTAAGTATCATGATCTTTGGAGTTGTCGTTTGTCAGCCACACATGCTTAGCGTAAGCTTTGTAAATAGATCACACATAATTTGTAAGTAGATGTCTCATCACTTTCCGGTACCTTTCAACATTATCTATACGTCATTTTATTTTTCGTACGCCTAGGAAAATAAGACTTTATATGTAGGCCGATAGAGCATAACCAATCTTTTTTTTTTTTTTTTTTTTTTTTTTTTTTTTTACAAAATGTTGAGATGTCTTTGTGTGTGTGTGTGTGTGTGTGTGTGTCTATACTGCCTTCTTCCTGTGCAGCAACTATGGAGCAGATGCAGCAGTACTTGGTGGCGAGATAGATTTTCAAGAGTCAGGCCCGCATCTACCGTGCCGGAGAGGTTTCGGATGCTGCCGCAGCCACTGCGGCGCAAGACGAGCCTGCCCCACGCTCACGCACTAGACCAGAGTTTCCGCGCTTGCCGATACCTGGGACGGCTCCAGCCTTAATGAGCGGCTGCAGTATGTTAGGCCGGAAGGAGGCGCGACATAAATAAGTGGAATGGAGCCAGAATAAAAAAGCAGCGCCGGCTGCTCGCTCGTTAGCTGCCGCGCGGCCTTCTACTCGCCGCCGCCTGGTACTCTGGTAGTCTGGTAGTCTGGTAGCGGCGTCTGCTACAAAGCGCGGCGCGTGACACATATCCCGACATACGCGAGGACGGCGCGACGCAGACCGGCAGCTCGGATTCCCATTCCCCAGGGCTAGCGGAGTGAAAGCGCCGCTCCTCGCAGCCACTGTTGACATTGTACACGTTCAACACCATCCCAGCTAGATAAACCTGAAGCATGTGACGTTCATTGAAACGCCGGCCAGAAACCCGAAACCTTTCTCACATCTATTTAAGTTCATTAGGGAAGTTGGATATACGTCGGACTAATAAACAAACCGTACAAGGTTTGAGCAGCTGTTAGTCCGAGAAATATTTTATGACTCTTACCATCACTTTCACTTCTGGCCTATAGTCGTTCGGACTATATGCTGCACAGTAGTTCTCCTCCTATAAATCGCTGGAAGGGACCCTTCTCAGGAAGGAAGAAACCAATGACAAACATTCTACAATAGCACTAGCCGTAGTGAAGGATTATTGTCATCAAACAAATCATCAATCGTTTCTTAAAAAGTACAATATTGAACCTTACCGCCTGTTTCTCAGTTTGCTAATCAACTTATTCTGTTGCCTAGCGTTTATGCCGCCTAGTACAGTACACCCTGTCTGAGAAGTCAGCAGAGTTTATTGTAGCTTTGTCGCCAGGTCCCCGTTCCGACCCCACAGTCGTCAACATAACTTAAGGGGGGGAAGTCTTGTGCACCTCTGTCTCTGAGTCGTGTAGACTTTATTCTCCGTGTTATCGCATTTAAACTGCCCGAGTATCGTATTCTGTGAGGCGAAATTTAGGGACCAGCCTAGAATTTCCCTAAAAGATCGTGTGAAACCGTGTAGAAACCACGTTCAGGCTGGCCGGTATACCAGTCCAACATCGGTAATGAGAAGCGTGGATTCGATATGGGCCTGACCCATCTTCCTGTTTCGCAAGCTAGCGTACTGCGAGTTACTCTGTTCTAGTGATTCCTGCGTTTTGCTAATAAATATACCAATATTCTGATGAATAGCATTATAACGATAAGCACAATCCATTAACAAAGCTACATGTCAAACTCAATTGGTTCGATAGACTCAGATCTTGGCAACATTTAGGCAATAAAATAAATACAGGCGGTATCTTTGGGTCTTCAAGGCCTGTTCGTACGGAGTTAGTTAGTTAATAGAAATTTCACGGTTTTGGTTGACCGTCTTGTGTCGACGATACTCCGATTGTTGAGACATCAATTTAACCAAAACTATTTGTAGCATCCTCCATATCAACGACCTCCCTTTAAAAGTAAACCTCTAGAGACGAGAAACAGAGAGACAGAGAGAGATAGACAGAGTGTGCGTGTGTGTGTGTTTATATGAGAGACAGAGAGAGAGAGAGAGAGAGAGAGAGAGAGAGAGAGAGAGAGAGAGAGAGAGAGAGAGAGAGAAGCTAGGTGGTACCGGGAAAATAGAAAGAGGAAGAGAGACAGGAGTGAAACTGAACTTTGTGTTCTGCCTTACGGCACGTCTTGTCATGGGGGAAGCATCGTCAGAGAGGTCCTCTGCATGAGCGTGCCGGCCGGAGTGGCCTAGGGATTCTAGGCGCTACAGTCTGGAACCGCGCGACCGCTACGGTCGCAGGTTCGAATCCTGCCTGGGCATGGATGTGTGTGATGTCCTTAGGTTAGTTAGGTTTAAGTAGTTCTAAGTTCTTGGGGACTGGTGACCTCAGAAGTTAAGTCCCATAGTGCTCAGAGCCATTTGATCCATTTGCATGAGCGTCTAGGGAAGCGATTCCAGTGGTGGTTTCCCGTTGCCTTCCACCGATGATGATGAAAGATAGTGAGGACAACACAACATCCAGTCCCTGAGTGGAAAAAATCTCCGACCCAGCCGGGAATCGAACCCACTCCCCTTGGCGTGACAGAGCGCCGCGCTTATAGCAGTGGTATAAAAAAGGTGACAAATAAGATATGAGAGACGAGACACAAATGAAAAATTCAGAGACAGAAGTAACAAGAAGAAACAGATACAAATTCAGAAAATGATGTGTAATCACGGAGAGTGTTCAATATTCTGTTCAATATGCATCAATTTCAGAGACAGAAGTTACAAGAAAAAACAAATAAGAACTTGGCAAAGGATATCTGACCACTGAGAATATTTAGTGCTCTGTTCGATATGTCTCAAGCTGTTAAATATGCGCGACTGCTACGGTCGCAGGTTCGAATCCTGCCTCGGGCATGGATGTGTGTGATGTCCTTAGGTTAGTTAGGTTTAAGTAGTCCAAAGTCTAGGGGACTGATGAGCTCAAAAGTTAAGTCCCATGGTGCTCAGAGCCATTTGAATCATTTGTTAAATATGTCCGTACTCCTGATATTTATTTTAATACCATGATACAAGAAACTGTCTTATATTGGGACATAAGGTCTTGCTGAGTTTTTCTGCATTTTATGTTTATTGTAGCACGAGGTAGTAAATATTTATTTTATATAAACGTCGAAGAAAATGAAAAACAAATGGAAAAAGATAAACGATATAATCTACATGGGCCTGTACCATCGTTCTCTTTACTTGCGACTGACTTTAATTGCTACGTCAGCACTACTTTACAGGCGCGGTTAGTTTTATGTTCTTTGAAGTACCTGTTTCTAAATACCTACACCTCTTCTAAAGGCGGTGCTACAAACCAAGACTTTAGAAAGGCAAATAATGTACCATTTTCTACTCCGATGAAAACAGCAGGGCCGGCTCAGTGTCCGAGTGGTTCTAGGCGCTTCAGTCCGGAACCGCGAAACTGCTACGGTTGCAGGTTCGAACCCTGCCTCCGGCATGGATGTGTGTGATGTCCTTAGGTTAGTTAGGTTTAAGTAGTTCTAAGTTCTAGGCGACTGATGACCTCAGATGTTAAGTCCCATAGTGCTCAGAACCATTTTTTAAAACAGCAGTATTCTTTGACTTGAATGGAACTGCTGAAACCCTCAATTTCTCTCACTTAATTTCGTTGACTTTATCAGAAAATTATTTATGTACGTGTACGTCGTAAGTGTTACCTCGATGAGCTAAAATGTTTCGCTCCTATAACAGACGACGCAGGAACGACTGACACATGATGGTTGTCTTCGGCCAAGGACGTAACATTTAGAATATCAGTGAAGAAACCTTTCACAGGCTTCAAACAGTTCGGAAGCTGTGTTTACCTAAACAAGTTTATGTTTGAAAATTCATGAATGACGCCTTTCTAGCACCTGAGGACCAGAAAAATTCGCGCTGCTGACTTCCAGCCGTAGTTCGCCCTACGACCTGCCACGAAGTCTCGTAACTCTGGAGACGAGCAGCAGACTCATGGTCTGTCACGGCAGCGGGCGGAGCGAAGACGGCGGATGACGTCAGGCGCCAAATGTGAAAACACGGCATTGATTCACACGAAGCTGAGGCTGCTGAAATCAAAACGACCTTGTCTACGGGCGGCTCCGTTGCAATAAAGTGTGCTCTGGTCCTCTCCTCGCCCCGCCATAACGGCCTAGGGGGAGCGCAGCAGCAGAGTCCTACGGCCGTCAGCAGCTCGCCTCTGGCAAGAAGTGCGGCTGTCGATCACACGTAACGATGGGCCATCTCCGTTCCGCCGTCTTGCCGGCTATCGGGTGGCCACACGCGTCGAGTTGCCGCTACGTGCAAAAACCAGCCACGAGCGCCGCTCAGCGATCGGAGCCGCGAAGAAGCGGATGCGGGGCTCGCGTAAAAAGCTAAAACGCTAGAAACGCGACAGCGGCAAGACTTTGGCGGGTAAGCCGTCGCTTCGCTCTCCTCTGTCGCAGACGTATCGCGCAGATTCAGGGTCGCAGTTCTGCGTGCGGCCGATAAGCTCCAAGCCAGCAGCTGGAGAAAAATTGAATTACACATTTATGTTGTGCGGCACGCTGTTGCTGTCTGTAACCGAGCTGAAACGTTTCGCAACATGAGTAAACCGCGGCAAATATTTTACATTTGTATCTAATATCTGCAAAAATGAAAAAAAATGAGGGCAAATAAATTTACCGTCAGCTTTATGTGGTACTTGGTTATCTGTATGATCAGTCTGTGGCGTATAAACTTCCGTCATTAGATGAACTACCGTTCTTACATGATAACACAACAGACCAACAAATAATATAGGGGGAGGCCAAATGAAAACGAAACAGATGGAAAAAAGGAAGTTAACTGTTCATTATTTCAAAAACAATGGCCATACCTATTAATACATTTATCCCACTGTGAGACACTGTCGAGAAGGAAAAATGTCTGTGGCTGCCTACGGAACCATGATGGTATCCAGGCGTATGCCTCAGCATCCGAAACAAATCGACGACCACAAACGTGTTTCAAAAATGGTTCAAATGGCTCTGAGAACTATGGGACTTAACTTCTGAGGTCATCAGTCCCCTAGAACTACGTAAACCTAACTAACCTAAGGACATCACACACATCCATGCCCGAGGCAGGATTCGAACCTGCGACCGTAGCGGTCGCGCGGTGTCAGACTGTAGCGCCTGGAACCGCTCGGCCACCCCGGCCGGCGAACGTCATTCATCAGGGCTCTTCAGGGAGACCATTTGTATGGAGGATGTGCGTGGGGAAATCCACATGTTACCGAAGCTGTTTCAGGTACGCTGCACAAGTTTCGCTGGGACGGCCTCACACATCCCCCATACCGTCCCGATCTCTCCCCATGAGATTTCCGTGTTTTTGGAGCCCTGAAGAAAGACATTCGTGGCTGTTGATTTATTTCGGACGAAGAGGTGTACGCCTGGGTACCATCATCGTTTAGTAGCGAAACGCATCCATTTTCCCCTGATACGAATACTTTTGAAATAATAAACAGTTTATTTACTTTTTCCCATCTGTCTGGTTTTCGTTTGAGTGTCCCTAGCACAAGTATATGCTTAATACTTTTTTCATCACCATCGTATAAGTTACATTGCGTCACGAGGAAAAAGCCTATTGACCTTAGTAGTTTATTTTTACTTACACACGAAGTTCCGTAGTACCAAATTGAGGAGCAAATCTCCATGGTCAAGGAACGTCTCAGTACATGAAATTATGACGTAAAAGTAATAAAAGAGAAAAACAAACTGTTTATGAACCCGAAAAAAGTCAGTCCATAAGTTTAAGTAAACGCAGTCAACAATACAACAAGAATAAGCTTAATTTTTCTAGGAACTCCTCAACAGATTTCGATCTGAAAGAGCGTGGATTACAGCTAAAATTTTTGAATTCTTGTGGTAGCTTATTGAAAATGGATGCAGCAGTACACTGCACACCTTTCTACACAAGAGTTAAGGAAGTCCGATCAAAATTCAGGTTTGCTTTCTGCCGAGTATTAACTGAGTGAAACCTGCTTATTCTTGGGAATAAGCCACTGAAATGCACTTAATAAAGAAATTTCCTTTCCACTATTCTTATTCAACTTTTACGTGTTTTTTTAATTAGGAAGGTCAATTCAAACAAATTTTCGTGAAACAGAAACCATGGGTAGGGGCTGAGTCGCCACGCTT
This sequence comes from Schistocerca piceifrons, assembly GCF_021461385.2. Taxonomy (NCBI): domain Eukaryota; kingdom Metazoa; phylum Arthropoda; class Insecta; order Orthoptera; family Acrididae; genus Schistocerca; species Schistocerca piceifrons. Next base: position 26,816,737 of record NC_060141.1, read on the forward strand.
CAACGGACGTCAGATCAGGGTCTGAATGAAAGAAGGAAGAAAGGAGGATTAGAGTTTAACGTCCAGTCAATAACGACTCATTAGAGACACAGAACGAGCTCAGATTAGGGAAGGCTGGCCAAGGAAATCGGGCTTGTCCGTGTCAAAGGCTCCATCCCAGCATTTGCCTTAAGCGTTTTAGGGAAACCACGGAAGACGTAAATCTAGATTTGAAGCGTCGTCCTCCCAAATGCGAGTCCAGTGTGCTGGCCGCTGAGCCATCCCGGTCGTTAAAATCTGCTCGATGTTCGATGAAACTTCCTGTGTGATGGCGTGTAAGAAATTTCCAACTAAACTGTGATTTCATGTGCGTCTCATCGCGGTACAAAGTGGAATCGGAAAATTCGAGGGGTTTACTTTCGCATTTCGTACGGTGGAAGAGAGACTTTGGATAATGTGCAGTTTGAAACAAGAGAGGAGCCTCGGGCACAATGGCGGTCACGCACAAAGGCGCATCCAGCAGAGGAGCCGTTTCCGGCCGAGGCGCGGGCGTGGGGCCTCTCCACGAATGTCAATGCCGGCCAGCGTCCGGCGCAGGCGTCGGCCGCCGCCGTGGGGAGCCGCCGCTGGGAGAGGAGGAGCCGCCCAGTACAGGAGGCTGTAGGCTGTAGCAGGGGCTGTCTGAGGACCTCAGTAGCACAGGAGAGCAAGAATCCTGCTTTCTTACTTCAAATAAAGGCACACAGGCAGTACATCAGAGCACGTGCCTCACTTGTGATTCCTGACGTGGGATTACTTTCAGACACGCAGAAGAATGTAAGTACATCGGAGTCACTAACAAGGAGACGGCACGACCGTGGGGTCCGGGATTTGTCCGAAATTTTGTGTGGTAAAAGAGGACCCCTAACACCTCACGTGGTTAAACTATTAGGACGCACTACTCGGAAAATCCCGGGAAAAATCGATCCAACGTTTCTTAGGTGCCTTATGAGTATAAAATGTTAGTCCATTGCCGAGCCGCCGTCTGGCCTATATGGTAGCCGGCACGGTAGCTCAGCGTGTTCGGTCAGAGAGCCGGTTGGCCTCTGTAATAAAAGAACTGAGTGGAAGGATCATTAAACGAACTTGAACTGATGTCATCGTGACGTCCGCAACGACCAAACGCAACGATCAACAACGAACAAAATTGGAAAAAAGAATGGTTAGCGGTCGGACCCTTACGCCAGAGGTCTCGGGTTCGATTCCTTCTCCGGCACTTTTTTTTTCCTTCTGATGCTTGCAAAATTGCAGCGCATTGTTACAGGAGAATCGTCAAATTAATTCCCGGGAAGATCGTATAAAAATTCGTTCTCTTATTCACCATCAGTTATCGTCACCAATATTCCGAGACATGATTCAATATGCCTGGTTTCCCTCAAAATTATCAGAAACCCAAAATATTTTCGTAAATGTTAATGGGGCATATTTTTGTACAGATTTATTGCAAACGTCCTGTGATTGTAGAAAATCGCTTTTATATGTTGTGCAAGATGTCGCAAAAATTATTGCTTTGTTTGTTTTTACGATAATTACCACTGCGGTTCTTGTTTATAATTATTATATGTATAAAAATTGAATGTTTCCCAATCGAATTTGCTATTCTGATTAAAAATCCAATGATTCTCCGTATATAGTTGACAGTGAAAAATGGAAAACCCATTGCCATGAATTGTTTTGTTGGACAAAAAGAAAATAATTTTTATTCAATAATGTAACTAATTTGTTAAAGATAATGTAGGTTTGGGAAACTTTCTGAATGATTGGTAGAATAACAAAAGAAAATGAAACAGAAGAAAAAAAGTGCCGGAGGAGGAATGGAACCCGAGACCTCTGGGGTAAGACTCCAAGCCCTAAACATCTACGCCACACAGCGTCTATGGTCACAATCTTTTCTGTTTAACAGATTACCGGTTTCGGTCTTTAATGACCATCATCAGATCTGTCTCATAAAAACAAAGTCCTAATGCACTGCAGCCACTAGGTAATCTGTTAAACAGAAAAGATTGTGAGCATAGACGTAAATTAAAGGAAACTTATTAGATATACGGGTCACTGTGTTTTTTCGCCACGATGTCGCAGCTTGTGAAACATCGGAGAGTGTACCGTTAACAAGTGTTGTTGAACATTAGTTTACTATTCGACGCGGTCACAAAATAAAGGTCGGCAGTTTACCTTCATCGTAGCAATCTTCTACAGCTCCCTAATTTCTCCGAAAGCTGAGTCCAAATTTTCCGAATTATGTCGTTACGTCGAAGTCTGCACAGTGACGCCTATTGACCACCTGACAGTTGTCGTGTGAAAATGAAACCAGCAAGTGTAATGTCGTACGGTAATATTGGCTAGAATATCCCCTGAAGGTTCAGCTGCTTAATTCGGAAGGTTTTTTACTATTTTTCACGCTCTAGGCGCCTTTTCATGTGTTATGTACGGGAATGTGCGTGTGTGTGTGTGTGTGTGTGTGTGTGTGTGTGTGTGTGTGTGTGTGCGCAAGACGTAGTGTTGTCTTTTTGTGTTTGTGTTGCTGATTGTTGAAGATGGTGAGAGAGGAGCAATAGGGCGAATCCTAATACCGGCACATAGCCCGCCCATCACACTTAGCAGAGAGAGGGCCTTCTAACTTAGCGTGGTCCACCGTCAACACTCTCAGTGCTCGCATTTTGCGAGACACTCTGCAGACGTTTTGAATTAACTGAATGTGAATTCTTTCAGGGTAATATTTTTTAAACAAGTAGTAAGTGCAATTCTAGGGAAACGACTATGGATTGCAACGTACGTTCTTACGATTACGAAAGTAGCGTTAGGATATTACTGGCCGTCGACGACGAAACGAAAGGAGCGGAAGCTCGATAAGGATTGCAGATGGAGGACAACGGCCGTGCTCTATCCGAACAAAATATTCCAGCATTCGGATTAAACGTTTTTGAGAAACCACGAGGAATCTATGTTTGGAAGATCGGAGGTGAATTTGAATAACTCTCCTTCCAAATATGATGATGATGATCTTTGGTTTGTGGGGCGCTCAACTGCGCGGTAATCAGAGCCCGTACAAATTCCCAACCCTCGCTCAGTCCAATCCCGCCACTTTCATGATGATGATGAAACGATGAGGACAACACAAACACCCAATCATCTCGAGGCAGGTGAAAATCCCCAACACCGTCGGGAATCGAACCCGGTACCCCGTGCTCGGGAAGCGAGAACCCGACCGCGAGACCACGAACTGCAGGCAAATTTTATAGTCCAGGTGAGTTTTCAACTTACCACCCTCCATGCAACAGTTAAGCATCATAACCACTACACCCCGGTGCTGCTCATCCAAGTATGAATTCAGTGTCTTAACCACTGCGTCATTTCATTGTTTTCTGTGAATCGTTGTTGTTCTATCGGCATTATTTTCAGTGAGCGATGAATAGTGAACTCCACTGTAGTGCATCTAATAATAATATTGTTTACAATCTTCTGTGATCTATTGTTTACAAATGTATATATTTGAGTTAATACAAATCAGCAATACCTTCTGGCGTCAAAGTGGAAGATTTGTTTCAAAAAAATGGCACTATGTGACTTAACATCTGTGGTCATCAGTCCCCTAGAAGCTAGAATTACTTAAACCTAACTAACCTAAGGACATCACACACATCCGTGCCCGAGGTAGGATTCGAACCTGCAACCGTAGCAGTCGCGCGGTTCCGGACTGAGCGCCTAGAACAGATTTGTTTCAGAACTGTAGTTTTCGGGTGTGCGCTACGCTCATTACGAAAATAACGCGTCTACTTATTTAGACATGAAGCACGTGATTGGACAATACTGAAAATGACGTATTACTAGCATAACCGGCGGGAAACAGATCTCTAGATGCAGACCAGTGATAAATACAAAAATTCGGATGTAGATGGACAATGAACTTATTCCAGGCATTTTTGGTTTTTCTTACAGATGCTACCAAGATTAATTGAACATTTACCGCACAGTAAACAACGCTTCTCTAGCTTGATTCAAAAAAGTTTGTGATGACTCGCTGTTGATTTCGGGAGAGCGGTTGCTACACGTCGCACTTCTACATGTTATGAAACCGTATGAATAAAATTATGGGTTCTGTGATACAGACGGCGGAATGGACTGCGGAAGACATTTATTCCGCTCAATAACATCTGACTAAGTAAGAATGTTTTCGCTGTTACACTTATAGCCCGCTACCTCAAATAATCACACATATTTTGCAAAAGCAAATATTCTTGTTCACTGGATGTTATTTATAAGATCAAAGGAGAGTGCTACGTCTCACGATATTTCGCTGCGGCCGTTTTCAAACGGCGCAGTTTTCGTTGCGCACCTGTGAAAATATCGAGCGAAACCTGCGAACAGGACAGAAACGCAGTGATCAGCATAGGGCGACATTGGAAGTTGCGAGGAGTTTTCTATAGCTCCGAATCGTTCTTATGTTATACTTATTAAAGTATGCCGATCACTGATAGTTTTTGTAGTTATACGTTTCGAGTCATAAAGTCATGGATATTACGGTTACACTTTCTGTATCGTTAACCTAATGTGGCTACATGACAAGTTGCAGTACAGTCAGTAATGTACACAAATCGTGTAATATACGTCTGAGTAACCCTTATGGTCTGCTATAAACTGAAACTAATTTGGAACTGGCGCCAATATTGCTTGGCGAACAACTTACTCGAACTTCTAGAGACAGTGAAAATATAGTGATTATAATTATATTTAAGGTGATTTACGTAAGACCATTATCGAAAGGAAGCATAACCGTGTTTACGGATATTAAGTGAAATATTACGTTTGATACGATCTTTGATAATACTGGTCTCCTCTTGTTCATTATGATAATAATTATTTGAACACAAGTATCCAAGGCAACTGAAATGTATACCTAAGAGTCAGCCAGTGCAACTGCACAATACCATAACTGGAGAAAGTTGCATCAAATGCTAGTTCGATTTTGGCTGACAGAATGGCCCTATTATTTGAATATTACGTATCCAACTACAACTCCAAGCTGAGGAAGTTTGTGACAGAAATTTTGAATCTCGTTGTACATAACAAACAGAATGATACTAAGGGTATTTATTACGGTTTGGTGAATTTGTACCGCCGGCCGCGGTGGCCGAGCGGTTCTAGGCGCTTCAGTCCTGAACCGCGCGACCGCTACGTTCGCAGGTTCGAAACCTGCCTTGGGCATGGATGTGTGTGATGTGCTTGGGTTAGTTAGGTTTAAGTAATTCTAGCTTCCAGGGGACTGATGACCTCAGATGTTAAGTCCCATAGTGCTCAGAGCCATTTTTTGCATTTTTACCATTTTGGGAAGGCTAGCCTACGCCGCTATTATTACCATCGAGAAACATTTGATTATTACTATGTTATTTCGTTTTTTTGGATCCTTTCGGAAGGTTACTGTCGTACTGAACCTATCATCATGCGTTCCGAAAGTTCTACCTTCTTCTCAGTGCTCCTGGTTCTCTTTGTCCCGTTAATGTGCATCTTGAACCCGAGGTCAGACACCATTCCTCCCTGTAACGCAACTGGGGGGGGGGGGGGGGGGGGCGAAGTTTCGAATCCCTGTCGCACGATTCAGATTCAGCTTTTCGTGATATTCCTAAACCGCTTAAGACAAGTGCCGTGGTAGAACTTTGGAAAGGATACGTCCGATATTTCCATCCCCGTCCTTTCTTCGTGTTTCTGCTCCGATGTTTAACTCTAATCTTCCTTCCTTCATGTAAGGAGAGTAATCGATTCCTTGTCCATCCCCTCTGATATATCTCTTCCACGTATTTGCCATTACGCATGTTATATATCTTTGTTGCGGTGACAAGTTGTGATGCATCAACATATTATGTGTCCCAAAAGCATTTGATACTGGTTCTATGCTCTCGCTTGAGCCTATGGAGGGCGTTTGCGATGGAATCGCAAATAGTTTAGGAGACTAATTCGAAAAAAAATTCCATAAAGCATTACTCCAGTTTTTATTAGCTACAGAGAGACAACAGAAGGCAAACCAAATAAATACTCGCAAACGGTGTTACGCAAAGCTGATTTTCAAATTCCACTTGTGACTTGAACGCGCTTTCCAATTTAAGACAGTCGACATGTAGCTCTTCCGGGAGCCTCTCGGCGTCCTTTCATCGAGGCGGTACAGTTCCTCACCCGGACGGCCAGTTCGTCTCTTGCGTTTACTGTTTGCTTATAGACTTCTCATTTTGGCCGTACACACAGGCAAAAATGTGTAAAGGCAAGGCTCGAGGCCTTTGATGACCAAGAAACGTGACGATTTCTGCCGACGCAACTTCCTGGAAATGTTGCGTTTAGGTGATGTGTCACGTTTCTGTGCCACCAAAACGCCAGGGCCTTAATTGGTTAAGATTTTGGCTATGGGGATGGTTGAAATGCGAAGCCTACAAAGAAAAAGATGACTCGATCGTTTGCGTTACGAACAGTGCTGCACTCATGAAAGAACACCAAGACGGCGTCAGAAGAGCTACGTGTGGTTTTTTCAGAGGAATTCCAAAGTCGGAGGTGAAGTTTAGTAAAGTCAACTTTGAGCTTAGCAGTTTGTTTTGTTTAACACGTTGGGACAGTGTTCGTTAGGGTCGTATTCCAACAGCTGCATCCCTTAGCCAATAAAAATTCGGCACATTCTATGTGGAATACTTTATCCGAATCAGCCTGTAGTTGCCACCGCCTGAAATATTCACTGTTGCTGGTGAACGGCCAGATTATTCCGCTTCTTTATTCCCTCCTATGAAGTAAACGATGCCAGAGTGTGCGATCTCGCCACGCAGCCCAGCAGCGAGGGAGAGCCACCCCCTTCTCGTGCACGCGCTGAGGGAGCTCTGAGCGCTGGCTACCCTCAGTAGCTGGCCTGCCGTGCGATCGACTTCGTTACGCACGCTCCCTACTAATCGTCTTGTACTGACACCACAACAGTACTTTAAGGATCTCAGTGCATTATCTTCAATACTGTAGCAGATACACAATTTTCCCAAAAAAACCTTAATAACTTTTCTGGCATCACAAAACTGAGCTAGGGATCGTAACGTGTTTATTTACAATATAATCTGAAATTATAACCAAACACATCGCTCAATATGAGTTGTTTCTCTAGAAGTTTCTTTGCTTTCGTTACAACAGCTTGATGACGTACAAGTAATCATTCCAAAATTATTAAGTAATTATGTTTTGTTGTATGAGTGTTGTGAAGAGAGTGATAGAGTGTATGGAGGAAATGTGTAGCGTGTGATGTTTTATTTTATTAAAAACTATGTAAAATGTATGCGTGGGAAGTTCCTGTGCAATCGTGCGTCATATGACGTATGTCCAGCGTGCATGCTTTTGTATGAAAACGGCCAAAAGAAAAGTTCGGTCTTAAATCAATTAGTACTTCATTTCTGGGAATAATTCGTAATTTGATCTACTGAAATTAAATTTGGTTTCGAAAAATCAGAATTTCTTTTATTCATTACGTTCTGCAATTCTGCTCGATGACTTCGGAATTACCTGGAGTATTTGTAGGCCGGAGCTGTTCAGATTGGAAGCCTAAATTGTCAACCAATAGGAACTAAGCAGTTCTCGCGCTTCGTGTTGGACTTTGCGCTACAGTCCCGTGTCTGTTGGAGGCAATCGGGAACTGTCTTACAGTGCAGAACATGTTAAACCGAGCCGCACAAATTTTGGCTAAGATGACGATAATCTTACGCTCTGTCACTTCTTGTATTGGAACTGTGAAGCGATTACAGTTTAGAACATTTTATTTAAGATTTGAGAATTCCGAGTAACTTAATTTGGCAGTTATTTGCGTGTTAATTTTTTGTTGTACTTAAACTTTACGAGACGTCTATTGTGAACAATCTTGACACAGTGTGGCGAACATTTCTTTTTAATAAAACAACAGAACGACTTGATGCAGTAACTCGCGAACAGCTGTGAGTCAGTGAATGTAAAACGCGAAAATTACTCGCGTCGGACTGGTAAAGTTCCGATGGCTTCCATGCAAAACTTTGTAGTAATAACAGGAACTAACTTGCACCAATAATAGTTTTCGCGGTATGTGCGGACTCAATAGCCATTCAGAGGCAATAAAGCCTAATTAATTGTACTTTAAACCTTTCACGCAAGCTGTTTAAGAGTCCGGCACGCCTGATATTTTTCCGTACGTGTGCTTCCTGGGAGCTTGACTTATGCGACCTTCGTTTGGTAGGTACGCCGTCGCTGTTTCGTCATTGCTGCTATCCATCGACTGAGCAACTACCAACACAGAGCCAAGGAGATGGACAGCAAGAAGCGCATCGAGTTATGTGGGCTGTGATGTCGGAGTTGCGGAGAACGAACCCGCTCCGCCGCAGTATCCAAAATTCACTGTACGTTTCTTCCTTAGACCTCCAGCCATATTTATTCCACCCTCGTTATGTAACCGAAATTTTGGCAGAAAAGCCAGAATTGCGACGAAAAAAATTACATATAGCTCAGGACTGGGATGAAGCGTAAAAGAAAATATTAGCTTTCGTTGGCAATGGTCTAGCACAGAGAAGGGCCTCGTCAGTTATTAAAAAGTAAACGAGTGAGGGAAAATTTGCTGCTTAAGGTTTTCACCTTCACCCGTGCTCTGACATCCGCTGCGAGACCGCCGTTTCGGTTTTGTCACACGTGTGGAGGCGCGCTATACTGTGCCCCCCAACACGGGCGCAGAGCGATGTGGGCTCGAGCGTATGCGGTGGCCGAAGACGCGGCCGCGGGCGTATCTGGAGCAGATGCCGGCCGCCTCCATCAGGCCGTTTGAGCTACTTAACTCCATTAAGCGGAGGAGCGGAGCCCACGTGCGGCGCGCATTGTGATTACCAGGGGAGCGCTCGGGGCTACCAGACTACCAGGCTACCGGCGGCCAGAGCGCGGTCCGGCGAATTCGTCCTCCTGCCGCAGGCCCCAGGGCCCGCTAAGTAGCTCAAATATTCCTCAGTGCGGCGTGGGTTTAGCCCGCTTAATGGAATACTTCTTCCCCGCCTCTGCCGCGGGCCACGCCACGCCGCCAGCGTCGCCGCAGGGCAGTGAAAAATCTACCACGACGTTTGTTCTTCACGAGCCGCTGTGCCATTTATAGCGGAATGAACTTTGCTCCTGTACTCGCAACGCACTGTTCTCTTCGTTACGCTGGCAGTGTGTGTGATGGACGAAGCGAGAATGACGGAAAGAGCAGAGTAACACAGGCGAGGAGAGCATCTTCGCCGAAAGAAGTCGAGTAAGATAAGACAGAGGTCTTAATTTGAGGAGGCAATCTTTTCGGAATGCACCACAGGAGCACAGCATCCCATGGAAGCTCAATTTTGCTCTCGAGGGAACGGCACGAAAATTCTGAGAAGCCTAAACTGGCGGACGCCTTGAGATCGATGTCAGAGCACAGGTAAAGGTGAATACAGTAAGCAGCAAATTTTCCGTCATCCGTTTACTTTTCAATAACTGACGAGATCCTTCTTTGTCTTAGACCACTTCCAACGAACATGGGAACTTGAAATTTTTTTCTACGATTCATCACAGTCATCAGATATGTGTAATTTTCTTCATCGAAATTCAGGCTTTTCAGTAAGAATGTGATTTACATAACGAGTGTGGAATGAATGTGGCTGGAGATTTAACAAAGAAACATACAGTGAATTTTGGACATTGCGCCGGGGCGGTTTCGTTCTCCGTACCTCCGACATTACAGTCCCCATACGTCGATAGGCTTCTTTACTGTCCATCCCCTTCACTCTGTGCTGGTAGATGCTAACTCATTCGATGAAAAGCAGCACTGACGAAACAGCGACTGAATACCTACCAAACGAAGATCGCTTAAGTCAAGCTCGGAGGCAGGATCCTTACGTAAAAATATCGGGCTTGAGAGACCCTAAATAAGTTGCGTAAAAAGGTTTAAAGTTCAAATATTTACGCTTATTTCACTCTAAGACGGCTATTAAGTCCGTATTTACCGCCAAAACTATTACTGGTGCAAGTTAGTCACTGTTAGTACTACAAAGTTTCACACGAAAGCAGCTCCAACTTTAGCAGTCCGACGCGAATTTTCACGTTCTACATAGACACTGACACACAGCTATTCGCACTCACTTGTTCCGTACGGACCAACAAGACCAGATGACGCTAATTACAGAGCACAGAGACACTTAGGCTTACTTCCTCCCCGCGTTCCATACACAGGTGGAATAGGAAGAAACCTAACACGCTAAGTGCCCTGTGTCATCCACTTCCCAGAGCTTTCCAGAGTATAAGTGGATAATGGACTGTGAGGCTGCAGGAAAGGAAGAGGAATTGACGAGTTTCCAATGTGATGATACGGAAGAACGCTAAAAATTATGCACAATGAAACGATAAGAAATGAGAAATTTCTCTTCACAATCGGCGAGGAAGGTAGTGTGTAGAAAACACTAGTTAGAGAAGGAGTTAGGATGATAGGGCACATGTTAAAAAAACCATGGAATAACTTCCGTGACACTAGAACTAGACGTAAAGGGCAGCAACTGTAGCGGAAGACATGTTTGAATATATGCAATAAATAATTCAGGAGCTCGGGTGTAAGTGGTTGTCTTATATGAAGAAACCTCGTGGTCGTCTCTGTACAACCGCATGCGCTGTACTGTCTTGAGGTAACAAAATTGTGGCAAGTCCTACCGATTCTGCAAGAGCACGACACCTTTCTGTCCAAGATCTTCATTTAAGTTCATTGAGCATTTTTACTGCGTTTTCATATGGATCAAACTGGCCTATTGTGCTCCTAGCTCTGCGTTCTTCTAGCCTGTTGGATAGAACTCCAAACACTGGAACAATACTGTACATCTACATCCATACTCCGCAAGCCACCTGACGGTGTATGGCGGAGTGTACTTTGAGTACCTCTATCGGTTCTCCCTTCTATTCCGTCACTTATTGTCCGTGGAAAGGAAAATTGTCGGTACGCCTCTGTGTGGGCTCTAATCTCTGATTTTATCCTCACGGTCTCTTCGCGAGATATACGTCGGAGGCAGCAATATACTGCTTGACTCCTCGGTGAAGATATGTTCTCGAAACTTCAACAAAAGCCCTTACCGAGCTACTGAGCGTCTCTCTTGCAGAGTCTTCCACTGGAGTTTATCTATCATCTCCGTAACGCTTTCGCGATTACTAAATGATCCTGTAACGAAGCGCGCTGCTCTCCGTTGGATGTTCTCTATCTCTTCTATCAAACCTATCTGGTACGGATCCCACACCGGTGAGCAGTATTCAAGCAGTGGGCGAACAAGTGTAGTGTAACCTACTTCCTTTGTTTTCGGATTGCATTTCCTGAGGACTATTCCTAGGTATGTACCTAGATAGCAATAGCGTCTCGTATGTGCTTTCTGGGAAGCCTTTCCAGAAAATATCAAAACAATTAAATTTTTTCGTTAACCTACGCAGTATTGATTTTGCATAAGTCACTTAATAATCGGATAATGTCGGGTGCTTCCTTCTGGATATGAGCGTTATTCTGTATTCGTCTACACACTAAACAGGAATACTGTCTACGTCTCTCTGCATTTCCCAACAACCTCCCAGTGATGGTACTTACCTGTAGACAAAATCATCCCCATCGAACCATCTGAGTGTTTTCTCAAGCTATTGATTTGTGTATAATGTCAACATTTGCCTTCCTATTCTGCTTTTCTTTGACACAGCTGACGATGATTAGTTTCTATTAAATGTTACCGTCCAGTCTTACTCGCTGGATTCCATCAGTCAGAAATTATTTGAGTTAATCGTGCATGCAGTATGATACTCCGTACAATAGTAATTCTGTAAGGGCCACTTACATTCGGCAACCGCCCCTCATCACATTCAGTTGTAGTCTATGACTATGCAATGCTTTACGGGAAGAGGTTAAACAGTATCGAATCACTACCGATATAAACGTAATACTTCAACACACGTAAATTGTTTTTGGGTATGATAACGCGTTATGCTATAAAATACAGTTAAATTAAAGGCCAGTGATTCTCGAGACTATCAGTCACGGACGACTCCGTGATCACTACACATCTGAAGCTGCACATTAAAAAGTACGAGAGGACTTCAAGTAGCAAGTTACACACGTCGTCGCGTGGCACATTATCGGAAAGCGAGTACATGTTCTCGATTTCCTGCAGTTACACTTCTGCTGCTGTACACAGAAGACATCACAGTGTAGGACCGAATTGGCGCGGCAGCTGGAAAACGATCTCGAAATTTGAGATACACGGGACAGTACGACTCTTATGGGCAAAAGGTCTAAATCGCACACAAATTCACCGGGAAATTCTGGCCGTATTTGGAAAAAATGCGATGTTGCATTCCGCCGTAGTGAAATAGCAAGGCCACACAGACGTGGCCGATGCCGATGGGGGAAGGGAGGCCAAAGACATCGATCACAGGCGACACAGTCCAGCCAGTCGACGAACTGATTCGCAGTAGTCGCAGATTTTCCAGCGAAGAGGACGTTCACACAATGCGACCAGGGAGAGAATTTCTGCCGTCGAGGAATTTCACGACTGTTATATTGTTCCGACTGTCGTTTCTAGAGACTTGGTGACAATGTTGAGGAATAATGTCACGTATCTGCATCACTTTGAAGGGTAGCGCAGCACTCAATAAAGGTTACTTGGCCTGGCATAACAATGTGCAAATTCCTTTTTCAAGTCCATTCGTATACGTGATGCTTGCACAGTTTCATTAATGCCGTCGCAAGTCGGGTTATACAGAGTATTCAACTAAGAGACGACCCAAAAAGCCATTCATTTTATAATAAAATCTGTCTTACATACAACTGTAAAGAATGACTTGTCTCATTCGTGCAACGATCATATCGGTTTCATATCCACAAAAAGTGTGTGTATGTGTTAGTGATTATTTTTGTGCAGTACTTATCTGAAGCCACTAGTATTCCTATTGTTCACTTTTTCTGTATGTGGATACTATTTTTCTCATCAGTACGCCCTTTCAAAGCGAAGCACTGTGTCTTCAGAACAACTGGTGGACAAAATATGCCACTATCTTTCGACCAGTTGAAGGAAGCAAAATTCTTGTTTAGTGCGAAAGAGCAAAAGTCTTGTTTACTGCAAAAGAACAACGATAAACTCCTCACTAAATGCCTGCCCTTAATTACCATAGCCGGCCGAAGTGGCCGTGCGGTTAAAGGCGCTGCAGTCTGGAACCGCAAGACCGCTACGGTCGCAGGTTCGAATCCTGCCTCGGGCATGGATGTTTGTGATGTCCTTAGGTTAGTTAGGTTTAACTAGTTCTAAGTTCTAGGGGACTAATGACCTCAGCAGTTGAGTCCCATAGTGCTCGAAGCCATTTGAACCATTTTTTAATTACCATAGCATCGCTAAATGTCAGTAATCAACACGTTGTAATTTTCTATGTACACCGCTCGTCTTCCGATTGCTATGGAGTTGAGTGAGCACAGTGAACAAGAAGCGCTCCAGCCAAACACAGTGCTCACCTGTGACCGTCTAAACAAATGCCGAGGAAACTCCGGCTCCGCCTCACAAAAGAAGCGCACAAACACACAGAACAGGAAAACAGACATAATAAATTTTACGTAGACGATTCGCAGGCCTTTGGTGTACAAGACTTCCCCTCCCATCTCAACTAACCACCCTGGAGACAGGAAGAAAATCCAGCTACGTATGCAAATAAATGTTAAATCCAGGATGACAGAAGTAGATCTTCATTGTCAGATGGAGGCTAGAAAAGAAAAATATACTTATAAAACTGTCTAAAATTTAACAGCTCTCCACTGTGAATGCACCAGACCTATAGAAGCAGAGAGTGGAAATTTACACAGAACGAAGTTCGAAGCATAGTTGTTCACTATATTTAACTGCTGGATATCGTAAATTGAAACCAGACTTTGTTCCGTACTTAATTACTTTCCTAGTGACAGCATACCTTCGTCTTTAGTATGAAGAAAATAAACTTGATACCGATACGTCTATAATTAACGACAACGAGTTGACAAGTTACGTTCCTAGCGAGGTCCTTAATACGATCGGTAATGATGTTCTCAAGGACGGATACTTGGCGTCAACTGTGTTTAAAGTGTTCAGTCCAAACATTAACACAAATTATCATGCTTGGGTATACACAGCGCTTTATTTGCATTGGCCAAGCAAGGAAACTGAAACTCACGAGATTTCCTACAACATGTGGTCGAAGCTCATACTCACTGTACTCAGTGAATTAAACTCAGACCTTTCAAATCGATACAAACTTCTGGGTTCCCACTTCTTCAAGTCGCGGTAGTTAGATCTTGTGTTTTAGTACCCGTTCCATAGCATGTTATTCCGGAGGCACGTAAAGTCTGAAGTACAAGTACATATGTCCGGTGCCTTTAAACTGCAGGAGTTTCCCTCTGTAGGATCTAGTAGTTATAGTGTAAGACTATTAAAACGGGAGTCCCTTGAGACAGCACCGTTTTGCAGAGGAAGTGGTTTACCGAATGAAATTCCAGCGCGCAACCCGTACCTCAGAAGCGGCTCGAGTTCGATTCGTATACAGGCTCTCTTTAGAACGATGCACGTAACGTAGAAATGGTGCATGGAAGAGATTACTTTACAAAACCGAGGTGTACTATTGTCGAATCCCTGTCTATGCTATCGCAGTGTAAAACTTAGGAAATGAATTGTAAAAGGTGACTAAGAGTATCCTATACGTGGAAAATCTCATTTTTTTAAGGACGAGCCTGATATAAAACATTTATTTAACGCAGCGGTAGTGGATGCACCCCATCTTGTCGGTATGCGAAGTAGTAGTTAAATCTGCGGCGATTCTTGCCCCAAGAATATTTTGATTTTATTTCCTTACTGATCTCGCACTCTCTCTCGATTATTTCACACAAAGATGCCATTTAAGCAACCTGGGTAGGCATTCGAAATTTCATTGACATCTAGATAATTAGAAATAGAGAACTACTTCAGTTGCGCACGCCTTTAATCTCCCTGTTCCAAATACGAGTAAGGCTCCATGTAACATAGGGAAACGTCAGGTATAAACTCTTATCGAGATAACGAGTAACAATGGCACTGTTAGAACAGCAGAAGTGAGAAACAGCCGATATCTCATTCCATAAATATCCTACTTTGAAGTCAACTCACAAGTCTGGATCTAAAATAAATCTAAAAAACAAAAGAGCTCCGATCTCTTAGTTGTGACTCTGTGCTGGAGTTTCCAAAGGATAATGGATAATACACAGAAAATAGCGGTATTGGGAAGTACCTGATGCACGTAAAATAACGAATATTTATATGTCTGTCTTTTAATATTAGCGCAGTTTTCGTTTATATTGACACTACCGAAACGTATTTTTCTTCTTTCGCAACACGGCTGAGTTCAAAACGCTTGCATCATTTTATATGCAACGTCTTTAATGACGCTCTATATTGATGCATTAATGTATTCTTTTAAAACATCGTAATTTAAACTCATAATTGTTGTAGTGGGAACAGACAGAGCTTACTGCAACTTCCTAAAAATGCTCTGAAAAGTTTATGTACGAGCTAGAATTTTGATGTAGTGGTACATTCTTGAATTTCCACACGAAAAGAAGAGATATGCGTCTTCTTTCAGAAAATTAGTATTCTTTATATACTCGGCATAAAGCGTAGACACACTTGTCAACGCAACGCCAAATGAACAATTGTTTTGTTTACCAACACGAAGGAGACATAGAAAAGGGATGAGAGGAAGACGAATAAAGACAGGGCACAAAAAGGGTGCCTGTAAAAATAGTCAAACACGTGTGTAGCTGCAGAAGTAGAGTAGCAAGAGGAGACGAGTCAACACTCACCAGACATCAAACGGTCGCAGACACCGCCGACCGAGAGTATACACACACGAGCAGCACTCTGTGTCTCTTCGTCAGTTCACAAGTGTTTACAAGCGCACGGCAGTCAGTCACAGGTCCGTCGCGCGCACAAAGCTAGCCGGCAGCGGCAGCGGCAGACGCCAGTCCGCCCCCTCCCGCACAGACGCGCGCCGGTCCGTCAGCGAGCAGTCCCAGCGGCGTACGCGAGCTCAGCCACGACCACTCCGCTCCGCAACAATGCACACACTGCGGCCGCGGCGGGGCCGCGGGTCCCGGCCGCGGGGCGCGACGCCAGCGCTCCTGCCGGCCGGCGGGGGAAGCGGCCGGCGGTGCGGCAGCCGAGCGCGCGCGCCGATTGGGCGCGAAGGGCGACGCTGGTGGGGGCGCGCCGGGGTGCGTATTTCTGGACGGGGACGGGGGTAGGGACTCCAGAGACCGCTCGCTTCTTGCAGATAAACGGCGCTGCTGCGAATCGCGCGGCCGCTTCCTATCACTGCTGCCGACCGGCACCAAAATCCAGCGCAGGGCAGGCAGTGCCGAGAATCGTACAGTATGGTCGATAGCGCGGATCGCGGTAAACGTGCAACCGAACATCACGTGAATGAAAAAATGATGTTCTTATGCCATAAAGTTTCTATTCAGTTAGCGGACGTTACTGGTTAGTTACTGACACCTCCCTCTTGAGTGATGCGACTGAAGGCAATATGCAGCGGCTGATAGACAATACTGAGAGAGCCATGGGCTGAAACTATATGTGTAAACGGCTCCACGAAATTATTGAAATTAAATATTACGACTGCACACTGCAGATTCTGATAGCCTCCTAATATCTAATAACATCTGCGGCGAGAGGATTCCCCGTTTTGTGATGCTTGTGGTGTGCACACCTCTGTCCAGCACATTTTAACAGACTGCATTTTATACCATGATGCAAGGGCAGAAGCACAAGTTGATGGGGATCTGCCCCGTGTTTTAGCTAACGATGAGACGCGTGTGTCTAGGGTTTTAAAGTTTTGTGATGTGTGTGGACTCTGGCCAAAACTTTTAGGCTGGAGGTTTGAGTGTATTGCACAGTGGCTGGCTTCTCCCTTCTTTCCTTGCGGTCAGCCAGCCACTTCCATCTGCTACATTGTTTTAGCTCCCTCTACCACTTTCTTCCTGTGTTGTCCATGTTTTACTGCTGACGACATGCTTCGTCCCACGTTTCGGTGTGGGTAGGCACATATTTTTCCGAGCTTGTTACCTGTTCGGTTCTGTTTTATCTTCCCGTTCTGAGTATTTTCTTGACACCCGTCCTCCATCTGTTACTGAGCGGGCGCAGAAGACCTTGCTGTCGTGCGCCCTACTCCTACTCCTACGCTATACGACCAGGAAAAGAAATGTCGGGTACGGCCTTTCTGCCATACATTCCCAGAGTGAAGGACAGAATCGGCCGTATATTGCGCAAACATGGCGTAAAGACGATTTTCAAACCGACAAGGAGGATCAAAGAGTGTCTTAGATCGGCGAAGGAGAAAAGAGACCCACTTGCAATGTCGGGAATATATCGTATACCATGCACATGCGGAAAAGTTTATGTCGGAATGACTGGACGATCAATTAACACCAGGATCAAAGAGCATAAGCGACATTGCAGGTTGGGGCAGGTGGAGAAATCGGCCGTGGCAGAGCACGCACTGAATGAGACCGACCACGTAATAAAATTCGCCGACACGGAAGTTCTGGCTGTAGAGAAGCACTATCACACGCGCTTGTTCAGAGAAGCTGTAGAAAAACAAAAACACGCGAACAGTTTGAACAAGAAAGAGGAAAGCCTTAAGGTCAACGGATCCTGACTTCCCGTACTGCAGCGAACGACCGTCGCAAGTAGCAAGAGGAGAACCGCACCGGAAATGACCGCGGAGAAGCCCTCGGACGTTGGCGCGCCAGGTACATATAGTCTGCGGCCGCGAGCTCGGCTCCAGTTCACCATCGGCAATGGAGGGTGAAGCTTTGACAATGCCAGCCACTCGAGCCGGCGAAACGTCAGAAAAATCATTAGATGAACGTCGGCCGAAGAACCCGAGACAGAAGCCAATAGGCAGTTTGTCAACAAGTGGCCACGAAAGCCTTAACAATTTTGTGTTTATTTTATTTTTACAAGACGTACAGGGACATATTCAGTGAGAAGCCAAAACATTATGACCACTGCCTACCGCGATGTCATATGCGGCCTGGTGGCGTTGGGGGCACGTGGTGAGGTAACGAAAGTATGAAGCGGAGCAGACACAGACGGGGGTCACCTTAGCGAAGATACAGGCTGCAAGTGGGGAAATAAGATAAGCGACTTTGACAAAGCGCAGATTATTATCACGCAGAACTGTGAACGAGTATCTCGAAAACGGCGAATACGGTCGAATGTTCACGTGCTACTGTCGTGAGTATCTGCGGAAAGAGGAAGAAGGACAATGGAACTACCACTGGACTCTAAATGCTTGGACATCCACGACTCCTCAGAGAACGTGTGGTTCGAAGACTTGTGTGTTCTGTAAAGCAGGTTAGGTGGTAATCTGTGGCATCTCTACCGAAAGAGCGCAATGCTGTTGCAGGCACAAGTGTTTCGGAGCACACCGTTCATCGTACGTTGTTGAACATTAGCTCCGCAGCAGACCACCCCTACGTGTTCAGATGCTGATCCAACGGCTTCATCAATTACGATGGCAGCCGGCACGAGACCAGCGGGATTCGACTACGGATCGATGGAAACTTGTCGGCTCTCTGAGGGTGGGTCGCATTTTTGCTACACTTGGTCGATGGTTGTCTCCACTCCGCCTTACGGAGGTGAACGCTGGCTCGAAATGTGCAGCGCGCCACGGACGCATGCAGACGGGAACAGTATTATGCTATGAGAGACATTCTCCTCCGCTTGCATGGGACCTGTGGTGGTATCCGAAGACATGATGGCATTTGCAAACCACTTGCATCCCTTCATGCTTAATGTTTTCCCCGTCGGCGATGTCATCTTTCAGCAGTATAATTGTCTGTGTCTCGGAGCCTGAACCATGCTATAGAGGTTTGAGAAGCATTTTACTGAACTTACGCTGATGTCTCCGCGACCAAATTCGCCTGACGTAAATCCTATTGGTCCCATGTGGGTCGCTATCGGGTCTACTGCCACATACCTCCACAAACTTACCAACAAACTGTGGGATCCCTGCCACGCTGAATGAGTGATGTATCTCACTCAATGACGAACAGACAAATTATTAAGCAGGTGGTCATAATGTTCTCACTCACAGCCTATACGGGGTGATTATAATTAAAGTTGCAATTAAGAAGAACTGCTGCACAGAATCACGTCAAATTTTAATGGAATATTGTCGGAGAAGGGGGAAACGATATGGAAAAAATTTAATGAAAATTTTCCCACTTCCGCTTGCGGCGCCAAAATGTAAATGGGTTCAGCTATTGTACGGACAAATGGTAAAATACTATTGCGTTGAAGTTGTGCATCTGGGGAAGGGGTGTCCTTGTGTGTTTTGGGGCCAGATGTCGGTGAGGCATATGTCAATGCAGACTCTACTCGCATGCCACCTACAGGGTTATTACAAATGATTGAAGCGATTTCACAGCTCTACAATTACTTTATTATTTGAGATATTTTCACAATGCTTTGCACACACATACAAAAACTCAAAAAGTTTTTTTAGGCATTCACAAATGTTCGATATGTCCCCCTTTAGTGATTCGGCAGACATCAAGCCGATAATCAAGTTCCTCCCACACTCGGCGCAACATGTCCCCATCAATGAGTTCGAAAGCATCGTTGATGCGAGCTCGCAGTTCTGGCACGTTTCTTGGTAGAGGAGGTTTAAACACTGAATCTTTCACATAACCCCACAGAAAGAAATCGCATGGGGTTAAGTCGGGAGAGCGTGGAGGCCATGACATGAATTGCTGATCATGACCTCCACCACGACCGATCCATCGGTTTTCCAGTCTCCTGTTTAAGAAATGCTTCTGCTTTAGCCTTTTCCGTAAGATTTTCCAAACCGTCGGCTGTGGTACGTTTAGCTCCATGCTTGCTTTATTCGTCGACTTCCGCGGCTACGCGTGAAACTTGTCCGCACGCGTTCAACCGTTTCTTCGCTCACTGCAGGCCGACCCGTTGATTTCCCCATACAGAGGCATCCAGAAGCTTTAAACTGCGCATACCATCGCCGAATGGAGTTAGCAGTTGGTGGACCTTTGTTGAACTTCGTCCTGAAGTGTCGTTGCACTGTTATGATTGACTGATGTGAGTGCATTTCAAGCACGACATACGCTTTCTCGGCTCCTGTCGCCATTTTGTCTCACTGCGCTCTCGAGCGCTCTGGCGGCAGAAACCTGAAGTGCGGCTTCAGCCGAACAAAACTTTATGAGTTTTTCTACGTATCTGTAGTGTGTCGTGACCATATGTCAATGAATGGAGCTACAGTGAATTTATGAAATCGCTTCAATCATTTGTAATAGCCCTGTATATATTGCTGGCGCCATATGAACATATTCTTGGGGATGGGCAGAATGAAGCTCAGTTGCCGACAGCGAAATTCCAAGACGGCGCCAGACAGCGCGGGGAAGTCGAGCGGCTGGTGGGACCTGAGATGAAGACACTTGGTGTCAATGATACCATAACTATAGTAAGCCTGACGCAGAAAGGCGCTGATGCCGCTACAACCTCAGCCCTCTCCAAAGGGCTGAACTTCGCTCCTGTTCCAAACACGATACTGAAACACATTATCAGCGGTGTTGAAGAAGCAATCCGTGACCTACCAGTGGAAAAGGTGGAGGAAATTAGGCGGGAAACATGCAGCATCATCGACAGATCCCGACTTCCCATACCGAATGTGACAAGAGCAGAACGTAGAGCACTAGGGTGCTAAGAGAAGATGGAAAGACAGTAATCTAACCTGATAAGAAAGTAAATGCGATAGTTCTACTGCGAATTGATGGTTACTGCCAGAAAAGAAGCACTGTGCTACAGAATCCGGCCTACAGGAAGGTGAAGGAGGACCAAACACTTAAGATCACAAAAACAGTACCTTTCCTGAGTCAGCTCTGACGAAAGAAAAAACGAAGCAGCTCCGTCCAAAGGCTCCAGCAGCTCCATGCTTTTATGGACTAACTAAAATTCGAAAGGCGGGTGTACTACTGCGCCCTGTAGAGAACACAATTAATGCGCTCACATCTGGAGCGTCCAACTCATAGTTGGTCACTGCAGTTATCACGTGGAGAACTAGGCTGAATTTGTGGCCTTGCTGAAGGAGATGTTGCCGCAGAACGGTGATTTGCTGGTGAGCTTCGACATAACATCTCTTTTAACAGACATCTCACTTCAAGACACCTTAATACTCTTAGCAGATGATTCTGAGCAACAAACAGTCAAGCTGTTTGAACGTGTACTCAGCACAGCCTGCTGTAAATGTGGTGGGGAGGTCTTAGAACAAGTTGATGAAGTAGCCATGGGCTCTCGCTTGCCCCCGAGTGTGCTACCACCTGGTGCGACTGACGTAAACTTGTAGTTGAATGTTAAGGGCTAGCTAGCAGTGCACGCATGCACCGTACAACGGTGTGTATTAAATCCGTACGTATTTGGCCTGTAAGGCAATTACATGAAACCATTTGCGCGTACGCAAAAGCTCTGTAAAACGTGCACAAATGAAGGTGTGCTCGCGATCCTGATACCAAGTTTTACCTAGTCTAGAGGCTATATGTAGCACAGCACGGTAGATTTACTGCTGTGTTTTTCAGATTACTGCATCTACACTACTTTTAACAGCATTCAAAGAAAATACCCAATAAATTCGCAAGATGTCAAAAGTTAGGGTGTTCGCCTGCTCTTGTGCTCCTACACCGGAAGCCGCCACTGTATGCCACTAAAAAGTACGCGGCTCAAACCTAAACACATCTTTTATTATGTGGATGATACTGTCATAGTGTGGGAACATAGCAGAGAGGCTCTTTCACGATGGCGGCAGAACAGACTGGATGTCTTCCATTCTAGGAGATTCTAACAAGAAAAAAGGACAGACGGTACCCTAGGATATGAAGGCTACAGAAAGAATATCCATGCCGATCTGTACCTTCGTGCAACAACCTGACATCACTCGGCGCAATGGTACTTTGTTCTAACGGCTCTAATAAACAAGGCAAAAGCCATTTGTGCCAAAGACAGCCGTCTAGCTGAACTACAACACCGTAGAGAGGTGTTTCGCCATAATGTGTACAGAGAAGCGCAGATTAGACGAATGATACAGCTAACCTCCAGGAAGAGACACAGAAAGAGGAAGAGAAACTCGTCTTTGGCCCCTATATTGCCCCCTCCCCTCAGCAAAAATTGCGAGAATCCTCAGAAAGAGCACCATATCAAGGCCACCTTGATTTCCTTGATAAAGGACCAACTACAGTTGCAATTACCCGGTACATACATCATCCAGTGTGAGAGTGGGCGCCAGTGCGTTGGGCAAATGCAACGCAGCAACTCACAACGCTGCATCGAATACGTTAGATACGTACGTCTAGGGCGCAAATATAAATCAGCAATGGCAGAACACAACCCCAATGAGGGACACACGTTCGAATTTGAGAAAACAAAATTGTTCTGCCAAACTAGGGGTTTTGGGGATAGCTTCATTAAAGTATCAATTGCGATAGGATTCCACGGCAATCTCATCAGCAGGGACGAGAGCTACCTGGTAAGTTCGGCACGGAACCTTGCACTAGTAGCTATACACCAAGAACGCACCCAGCAGTTGACTCTTAGCGAGTGTGGGAGAGGCTGCACACACAGACAGCCCAACGCCGGTCCGCGACCCCACCACAGGTCGCAAACCCAACACTTGTAGGAAGGGTGGGGCGAGACAGCCACCTCTCAGTTCTATGTATGCGACGCCCGCAGAAATCTGTACGGGCGTACCGAGCGGAGCAGTCCAGCAGAGCAGACGTGCGTGAGCAGCGAGACCGTTAACGGCGAGATCACTGGGATTCGTCAAAGCAGCCGGGAAGGCGGGCCAGAGGAGGAAGAAGATCGCGGCGGCGCCGAGCCTCAATACAGCCCGCAGTTACCAGCTCAGACAGGCACAATTACCAGCGCCGGGTAAAAAAAAAAAAAAAGATAGTCTTACAGAGGGGGGAAAAAAGCAAAGCAAAATTGTCGCAGGTCGTGTGTGCGACACAACTCTTCTGACTTCTTCCGCTGCAGGGAAATCTCCGTGCCAGGGCCTGTGGCACCGCCGCGATAGCCTCGCACGTATCTGATAGGGCTGGGCTCAGGCCGAGGCAGCTGCCGACGCAAGATGCCAACCGAGCATGTGTCGAGAGCCTCCAGTACAACTTTACTCACAGTAGGCAACACTACGAACAAAATGACCGGTCACGGGGACACAGGCTCCCTCACTGTCTTCGAGCTACGCCGCCGTCACTAGGGACAGTGCACCTGATAGCCCCTAACTCCAGTCAAACAGAAGGAGATCCATAAGTACACCCACCGAAGATGAACAAACAGGAAATACATCGTATAGCATACGAGTTAAAAAAATGTCCCGAAGAGCACCAACCATCCCAACTGGGGACCTATGAAAGTACCTCAAGAGTGAAATCGTAGCAAGCATAAAACACTTGAAAGTAATCTTAAGGAGAACAACAGCACACATTAGGGGAGAGGAAAGAGAAATAATGGGAACGCTCAGGAAATGTGGGTCCCTAGAGACATTTACGAGTGCCAAATCAGGGGGAGATGCTTAATAATCCCTCAGTGCGATTCCTACTTAAAGCTATACCCCAAGGCACGACGGACGTCTCAGCTCTCCAACAACTGCGTGAACAGGGCCTAGAAGCAAATAAAACCTGGCGGCTACACACAGAAGTTCAGAGTGATAACACACTGCCGGGAAACAGGTAACGCGGGAGCCGCAGGAACCCCCTCCGCCACCAAGCAGCACAATGCTTTAGGTACTTTCACCTGTACACAACAAACCAAGTGTCCAAAGTACAGCGAGCCTCACGACCTATCTCGCTGTCCAAACACAAAGAAAAAAGGACAGTGCGGCAAGTGCCCTCTCCTACAAATGCCCCGAACAACCTAAGGAGGCCACAACCGTCGAGCCAAGCGTCCCCATCAAGGTCGTAGACCAGCCAACGTCTCCACCAGACCGCGACCTCGGCCACCAAGTAGTGCTCAAAGAAGACCGCATACGGGTCGTCGCCGCAGTACTGCTCGACCTATTTCAAGTCTGCAGAGAGGCAGTCAAAAGCCACAAGGTATACAGGAAACAAACTTTGAGGTTAGGCAAACACGAAATAAAATACACACAACGACAAGGGTACACTTGACTCTGAAACACGAATCCATAACCACACACACCATAACAAAACGCATCACACACCACAACACAGAACAAACCAACCCCCCAACCCACCCTAAACAGCCCCCCCCCCCTCCCCAAGCACTGTCACGATGGCTGATGCACAACGTCTACACCTCCTCTTTGTAATTTCATCATTATTCATGGCAGTGGCGAGGCTGGCCTGAGTAAAAAATTCGAACTTTGTACGGGAGCTGATGACCGCGCACTTGAGCGCCCCACAAACCAACCATCATCATCATCATCCTCTTCGTAAAAGGACGAGGACTGAGGACAAAGCGTGCAGTGCTGATGATCACATTACAAGATAACACTCATGCTGCAGGAATCGCCGAAACGTAGCTAACGGCCAGGAACAAGTTCGGCCTCCTCAAATATGACACTTTTCGGAAAGATGGACAACACGGCACAGGTCGAGTGGCCATATATACACTCTAAGCCATAAAAAACGACACACCACGAAGTAATTATCCGAATGGGACGGAACTCGGTAGATGTGGTGTAAATGTACAGATATACAAGTGCTTACAATTACAAAATAATTGGATGACTTATTCAAGAGAAAGAGCTTCACAAATGGAACAAGTCGCTGGTCAGCGGAGCTCTGTTTGAAGTGGAACTCATCACTGAAGACGATTCTACTCCACTCAGTTAGATTCTAGACTGAAGACGTGTCTAGAGACCCCCCAGACAGTGGTGAAGTACCAACTCGACTGCTGCTCGCCAAACAGCGGGTGGTGTTTCACATGCCACTAGGTAACTACTGTTTTGACCATGGAGATGTTAATCAGACACCATGGAGATATAAGTCATACATTTCTATACACGAGTGCGTGCTGAGAAATAATGCCTCAGAATTTTTTATCTGAATATTGTTAATGATTTTTAAATAAAACAAACGTTATTAACATTTTACATATATGTTCTTCGTATCTACATGAACTCTACGAAAAAAAACTACGCATCACGAAGGAATTATCCGGTTGGAGTGGAAATCAGTAGGTGTGCATAACATGTTGTTGTTGTTGTGGTCTTCAGTCCTGAGACTGGTTTGATGCAGCTCTCCATGCTACTCTATCCTGTGCAAGCTTTTTCATCTCCCAGTACCTACTGCAACCTACATCCTTCTGAATCTGCTTAGTGTATTCATCTCTTGGTCTCCCCCTACGATTTTTACCCTCCACGCTGCCCTCCAATACTAAATTGGTGATCCCTTGATGCCTCAGAACATGTCCTACCAACCGATCCCTTCTTCTGGTCAAGTTGTGCCACAAACTTCTCTTCTCCCCAATCCTATTCAATACTTCCTCATTAGTTATGTGATCTACCCATCTAATCTTCAGCATTCTTCTGTAGCACCACATTTCGAAAGCTTCTATAGTCATACAGTTATATAGCTATAGTTATAGTTATACAGTTATATATATATAGTCATATAGCTAGTCATACAGACTAGCAAATGGTTACAATTTCAGAAAAAAATGGATGATTTATTCAAGAGAGAGAGACAGCTTCATAAATTGAGCAAGTCAATAACACGTTGGCCCACCTCTGCGCCTTGGGCAAACAGTTATTGGGCTTGGCATTGATTGATAAAGTTCTTGAATGTCCGCCGGAAGGATATCGTGCTAAATTCTGTCCAACTAGAGCGTTAGGTCGTCAAAATCCCAAGTTTGTTGGAGGGCCCTGCCCACAACGCTCCAAACGGCGACCTTGAAGGCCAAGATAGGGTTGGCAAACGGGAAGACGAGGAGTAGAAACTCTTGCCGTGTTCGGACGGGCATTATCTTGCTGAAATGTACGCCCAGGAGGGCTTGCCACGAAGGGCAACAAAACGAGACTATAATACCGTCTGTGTGTCGCTGTGCTCCAAGGGTGCCCCGGACGACAACTGAAGGGGGTCCTGTTATGAATAGAAATGACGCCCTAGACCATCGTTCTCGGTTGTCAGGCCATGTGACGGACGAAAATAAGGTTGGTACGCCTCCGCCGTCTGGGCGTCTCCACACTCGTCTTCGTTGGTCATCGGGGCTCAGTTCGAAGCGGGACTCATCACCGAAGGACATTCTACTCCATTCAATGAGATTCCAAGCCGAACACGTGTCTGGAGACGCCCCGCACAGCGGTGAGATAGCAACCTGTCGCGCGCCTTTCTACAAGTACATTATCAATGTCTCTATATAAAAAATATCCTGTCTTAAATATATATCAGGTCTCTGAAGATGCTAGGGTTCAAAAGTGTATGGAAAAATCTGAATTTCTTGTTCGAGAGCATCGGACAGACATCTGAATCAATTATTTTGTTCATAAAGGACGGTATCGTAATGAGGAGGGACTGATAATTGAATATAAATAAAATAGTTTTTCCGCATCTGTCACATGTTTATTTCGTACCACTACTCGTTTCAGTGGCTCAGACCATCATCTTCAGGAGTAGAATTATCCATACGTATTCTTGGTGTTGGTGTAGAGCACATACACCTTTCCACAGCAGCAGGCCAAGTTCAAAGCGTATTTTGAAGCTGCATATGGATATCTGTTGTATATGGTCTTCAGTGAAGGTTGAAGTGCTACACTGTTAGAGCGTAACACCTCTCGTACAGTGGAAAATGGTTCAAATGGCTCTGAGCACTATGGGACTTAACTTCTGAGGTCATCAGTCCCCTAGAACTGAGAACTACTTAAACCTAACTAACCTAAGGACATCACACACATCCATGCCCGAGGCATTCGAACCTGCGACCATAGCGGTCGCGCGGTTCCAGACTGTAGCGCCTAGAACCGCTCGGCCACCCCGGCCGGCCGTACAGTGGAGAGCACATACAACAAACAGCAGTATGCAGCATCTTCTCTGGGTTTACTTTACCTCAAAATGCGAATTGTAACCAGTTCTGCACTTGCTACTGTGAAATAGTGTATGTGGTTTGCACCAACTCCAGTAATATGAATACGTAATTCCTTATCTGAAGCTGGTGGTGTCAACCATCAAAACGCGTGGGGCCAAAATACCACACATGCTTTGTTTCAATAGTATGGCTGCTGTGATTTAGATTGTGTCCAAGACAGGGTGTGCCACGTTGTCGTTCCCTAGCTTCCGAGCGTAATCGTGGCGCTGTATTGGACAGTGAAATCTCTTCTTCCCACGTCCTCCTGCTGCTGGGCGGGGAATAGGCGAGCCTGGCAGCGGCTTGATCAACTCAATTGGGCTGATTGGCTGTAACAGAAGGCGATCGGCGCTGTCGCCGACCACGTGACCTGCCCGCCAGCGGGATATAAATGTGGACGGTGGCACAGGGCAGGCCGGGGCGCTGCAGCTGCAGATGCTGCTGCAGCTGCGGTGGGATGCGTTCGAAATAGCGCCGCTGGAGTCGACGCGTGCTGCAGACTTCGTCCCCGTGGCTGGACTCTGAGAGCGGTAACTAACGGCAGTGAACACGTCATCATTGATTCCCAAGGTATCTGTTTTGGAAGACTCCATTTCCTTAAGTGAGTGTCACCTTAGACAGCTATGAGGAGAAGTGTTTGAAAACTTGTGAAAATGTAACTGTAGTACTAGGCATTCTAAGCATTTTTCATTTCTTTAGATTCTCTATAAAATATAGATTAATATGTAAGATGGCATTATACTGAAGTCCTGTTTTCTTTTCTTCCATCTGCGTGACACGGAGTCACACACGAGAGAGATGAGCACCTCAAAGCTTCGCGCAGCAAAGCCACGTTAATTCTACGTTTCGACATCAGAAAGCTCCAATATTGCTTCTCAAATCAAAATTTTGATGGAGCAATGCTCGTTAAACAAAAGCAACTGTATAACTAATGTATTTAAATTAAGAAAAAGTAAATGTCAAATATTTAAAGTTGGAAGAAGGGCATGTATTGTACCTATTAAGAAAAGCATATATATCATGAGATTTTCTTAAATTTTTGCAGTAAAATGTAGCTCACTTTCTGATTATTGCTGTGTGATCGGCTAGAGGTAATTTAATGGTAATGTCAATAAGACCGTCTATTGAGTATTCTGTTGTAAACAGCTGTTAAATTGATATCACTATCATTTTTCTGTGTTATAGTTGTGGTATCATCCAGAGATCGCGGTACCACACCAAAGTCGGCATGGCGCATTGATATGACAGATATTAGCGATGTATTACTGCACTCTACATCGACAAATGGGAGATGCTCCTGAAGACACATCCCCTCTCTCAGCACAGCAGCGACCTCACACGGAGGTCAGTATAGAGCCCAGCATGGAAGCACTCTGTCTCACTTTGTGATCCCGGCTGGTGCACGCAACATCATCGAGTAGGAGTAAGGATTTGTTTAAGTCTCAGATGGAAATGTACTTTTCTAAATGTCGAACATCGTAGTTCAAGAGAACAGTTTGTTAATTAGTGTATCAAGTGATGCTATATTAATTAATGACAGTTACAAACTATCAACCACTCCTGTGGCAAAGCATTGTACTAAATTAAGTAAATCTTTTTATCATTCGTATAATAAAGCGAACTAATATTTCGTATGTTGCAGTCCAAGGAGCTATCTCCAAGAGCAATCAAAGAACCCACATTTATGGCTGGACGATTGTAGTTTCGTCTGGTCATAACAATAGTGTAACGATAGCAAGAATGAGACTTTTTTCGAAATCATCTATGGACGTCGTGACTTTAAATGTCAGTCTATGCAGTCCCTGCTTGGTGAGCTCCACAGATACATTTTGTCATTTCAGTATATGTTAAAATTAAAGCATGTTGAAATTAGGTTTTTCTATCGTTTTCCTTTTTCATTACAATCAAAAATATTAACCAGCAAACTTTGATAAAGAAAATGGTTTGAACAGAGAAAGTTGCTCCCTGTTCAAACTTGATGAATCTTTTTATCATATTTTTTAACTCATAAAACTTACAGAATGAAATAGATAGTACTAATTTAGTAAAAAGGATGCGAAAATAATTTTTAGTCTGAGAAAAAGTACCGTTGCTATAAGTTGAGAATGATTAATGTTTATTGGACTGTGGGACCTTTTGACGTGCACTAGCGCTGTTTTTTAATTGAAATTAAGTACACAAATAAATAAAAAGATATTATACTAAATATATTTTGAGAGACGATGGTTGCGGGAAAAATAAAAACAGTTACATCCGACAAGTTACTGGCTGCAGCTATAAATTTGTCTTAGGATTTCCTACAATCCAACGTGATTATTGTTACTTTTGTTATTGCATGTGACGACAGTTTGGCTTAGACTTACAAACCACAAACCACGATACAATAATTTTTCTTTTGTGTAACTTGAGTGTGTACGTGCGTGTGTGAGTCCAAGGTTTTAACTGCCAGATTACTACGGAATTTCAGCTGAATCCTCCTCCTTATATGTTGGCACTCAAAAAAATTCCCAAGAAAAGCTTATGAAAATTCGTAAACACAATATATGCGGTAACAGAAAACTAGAACTATCGGCACTTTTTGCAGATAACGCGACTATTCCAGTCAATCACGACATACATTCAGCAACAGAATACGTGGTTAATAGTTTTCGTAGGTTGTTAGAATAGATATGAGCAAATTATTTCTGCCCCAACTAAGGAGAGGCATAGTATATTCGATTATACAGACCACTGGGTAAGATACTAATAATGAATTTAAATGTTCACTAGTTAACAGATAAAGCAGAATGTTGTACATTTCTAAGTTTTCATACAGTTAGCCATTTGAAATGGAAGGAACTTATTACGGAGAGTGTTAAACAGTTAGCTACTGCAGCTTACAAACATTGTGTCACTGCAAGTTCTGGTGTCAAGTAAATCATTATGTTTTATGAAATATGCTGATATAATCGTGCTGCAGACACCTGTGATTGATATATTTACAAAAAAAGACAAAAAACATAAAAAATTGGAGAAGTACGGGGGATGAGAAAGTTATTTACTGTTTTAATTGTAGGATGCAGTCAGAGTGGTATGTATGCATGTTGATCAGTATCATCAATATTGAATGGTCATTTTCAGATGAATACATTCAGGTCTTATTTTCGTTGTGAACCATCAGTTGTCACCTTCATGTTTTATACTACTCTGAAAATGACTGTTTGATGAAACTGGAAAATGTCAAGCTGTGTGAATATTAATGTATTGTGCCAGGGATAAAATCTTTTTCAGATATCGTTAAATTAATGCGGTTTATTCGTCTTTAGTCACTAATATACTACTGAATAACATTATTGGATGACTTTATCTTTGAACGTAACTTTTCACTGTCCAAAACTTGTTACAAAAATAATACTTTGTGGTTATAAAAGTACGGAATTTTAACTGAAACTTCATGGTACATTTAGTGCGTTCTGAAATCTTAGAATTAATTTATCCATAATTAAAGTGAGTAATGATATTCCTAGTTACAACACTAGGAGGCAGAAAATATACCTTCGCTAATAGTGTTAAAATGTAACTTCGCCCCAAAAAGGTATGCGTAAATAAGTACTTGTTTTCTTCGAATAATTGGTCAATGATGTAAAATAATAATGAACTGAGATTGCAGGACGGGGAACTCTTTCTTTTGTTTCATTTTGTTATTATTGGGTCGGATATTACTATTAAAAAATTTAAGAGTCATCAGCAGGTTATGCGAGGCCAACACAAATGTCAGGTGATCAAAAAAAATGGTTCAAATGGCTCTGAGCACTATGGGACTTAACATCGATGGTCATCAGTCCCCTAGAACTTAGAACTACTTAAACCTAACTAACCTAAGGACAGCACACAACAACCAGCCATCACGAGGCAGAGAAAATCCCTGACCCCGCCGGGAATCGAACCCGGGAACCCGGGCGTGGGAAGCGAGAACGCTACCGCACGACCACGAGATGCGGGCGGTCAGGTAATCAACCTGAGTTTAGGAAGCCGAGTACGTTATCATATCGATCCGTAGATATGTCTTATTTACACTCATGCAATTACATAAAGCAGAAGAAAATGCTTGTCGAGGTTGTAAGTCCCCAACTGAAATGACACTAACTGCTTTAACTGTTTACGACTCCAGCGTTAGAGAATGAAACTTACGACTGGTCAATGATGCACAATTCTGAGGCTTGATTTTTAGATCTTGAATGAGTCTGTACGGAATAAATATTTGCTACTCTATGAGCACACAATTACGAAAAATTCTTTGGAATGTGCAAGGAGTATCTTAGAAACAGTTAAAAATAATAACTACTTTTGAAACTATTAACAAAAACAGCAACCGTCTCTGCCTTGACATTCAGCGACAACGTTTAATGCTAGATACGCTACTAATTACTTTCATTATGGGCGTGAATTAACACTTACGGTCCGACGGCAAGAAATAAAATCCATCAGCATTTCTTATGGGTAATGAAACAAGCTTGTTAACTGCAGTTGTCAATTCTCAGTGATGCCATCTTGATGTGAAAAACTTTCAGTTGTCTTCGTGAACCGCGTAAGTTCTAGGAAATATAATATGAAAACTGTTAGTTGATTCATTGGTTTCATTTACTAGCAACAAAAAGTTTTTTGATGTAGGTGCACTTTATTACGTATTTTGTTACGTATCTGTGAAGTTTGGTAGATGCTCTGACGTTGTGGTATTTCTAGACAGCGTCTAATAATTTGTATCATTTATTAATCTGCGTAAGTAACATACGATGTTTGATGTTCTATTCGTGGTACAATTTAATTCCATATAACACTAATTAACTTCCGTGTTTTACTTTAATAGCTGTGTGCTCATACAGCGTAAATGTTTCATCGCATAGAGCATTAACATTTCTGGAATGAGTATTCAATGCGGAGGACAGCATTTTCGTCGCCAACATACGCAGACTTCCAAAAGATACGTAGCTATGCTGTAGCGTAAGCTTTGTCCGTAAGCATTTTGAAGTTTTTAAATGTAGTGGCGTCGCCAGGTTTAACAGATTCTGTTGAAAAGTACCGTGGATTTTGTACACGTATTGCACTGGCATGTTAATAATGTTAAATAGCTATGTAGGGTGAACTCCGCTTAAAAATTTGAAGAGAGGATCGTAGACGCGTTCACTCGTTTGCGACGGTAGTCACAGGTCATACAGGGTGTTTCAAAAATGACCGGTATATTTGAAACGGCAATAAAAACTAAACGAGCAGCGATAGAAATACACCGTTTGTTGCAATATGCTTGGGACAACAGTACATTTTCAGGCGGACAAACTTTCGAAATTACAGTAGTTACAATTTTCAACAACAGATGGCGCTGCAAGTGATGTGAAAGATATAGAAGACAACGCAGTATGTGGGTGCGCCATTCTGTACGTCGTCTTTCTGCTGTAAGCGTGTGCTGTTCACAACGTGCAAGTGTGCTGTAGACAACATGGTTTATTCCTTAGAACAGAGGATTTTTCTGGTGTTGGAATTCCACCGCCTAGAACACAGTGTTGTTGCAACAAGACGAAGTTTTCAACGGAGGTTTAATGTAACCAAAGGACCGAAAAGCGATACAATAAAGGATCTGTTTGAAAAATTTCAACGGACTGGGAACGTGACGGATGAACGTGCTGGAAAGGTAGGGCGACCGCGTACGGCAACCACAGAGGGCAACGCGTAGCTAGTGCAGCAGGTGATCCAACAGCGGCCTCGGGTTTCCGTCCGCCGTGTTGCAGCTGCGGTCCAAATGACGCCAACGTCCACGTATCGTCACATGCGCCAGAGTTTACACCTCTATCCATACAAAATTCAAACGCGGCAACCCCTCAGCGCCGCTACCATTGCTGCACGAGAGACATTCGCTAACGATATAGTGCACAGGATGGATGACGGCGATATGCATGTGGGCAGCATTTGGTTTGCTGACGAAGCTTATTTTTACCTGGATGGCTTCGTCAATAAACAGAACTGGCGCATATGGGGAACCGAAAAGCCCCATGTTGCACTCCCATCGTCCCTGCATCCTCAAAAAGTACTGGTCTGGGCCGCCATTTCTTCCAAAGGAATCATTGGCCCATTTTTCAGATCCGAAACGATTACTGCATCACGCTATCTGGTCATTCTTCGTGAATTTGTGGTGGTACAAACTGCCTTAGACGACACTGCGAACACCTCGTGGTTTATGCAAGATGGTGCCCGGCCACATCGCACGGCCGACGTCTTTAATTTCCTGAATGAATATTTCGATGATCGTGTGATTGCTTTGGGCTATCCGAAACATACAGGAGGCGGCGTGGATTGGCCTCCCTATTCGCCAGACATGAACCCCTGTGACTTCTTTCTGTGGGGACACTTGAAAGACCAGGTGTACCGCCAGAATCCAGAAACAATTGAACATCTGAAGCAGTACATCTCATCTGCATGTGAAGCCATTCCGCCAGACACGTTGTCAAAGGTTTCGGGTAATTTCATTCAGAGACTACGCCATATTATTGCTACGCATGGTGGATATGTGGAAAATATCGTACTATAGAGTTTCCCAGACCGCAGCGCCATCTGTTGTTTACAATTGTAACTACTGTAATTTCGAAAGTTTGTCTGCCTGAAAATGTACTGTTGTCCCAAGCATATTGCAACAAACGGTGTATTTCTATCGCTGCTCGTTTAGTTTTTATTGCCGTTTCAAATATACCGGTCATTTTTGAAACACCCTGTATGTCGCAATTGTTAGACGAGAAGAAGGTAGAGCCGACGCTGTTTCCTAATTTTATACTACATTTGTACATTTTAAGGAATCGCTGTTTTAGTAAAGTATTCTGCTGTGTCGTTGCAAATGGTTTCCTAGTACATCAAAATCAAAGTGTCCCGAAAAATATCGAAAATGGAGCTATCACACCGTAACCTAATTGAATACAGAACAGTTGTAATTCCGATGTAACTGGACACTTTACTGAAGCTACAGTATTATTTATAATACTCTTTCACTAATCGTTTTCCATATTTGCTGATACATTTCATCAGACGACCTGGAACGCTTAAGCACACTTGTTTACTCAGTCGTTTATTAGAACCAGTGTCTTCGAATGCGTTTCAGTTTGGGCTTACGTAAAATTCTTTGCACAGAGTTTCTGAAAATATACTGTTTGAGAGATAAGCTACTAGGAGATTTTTGGGCTCTGTATAACTTCTAAGCTTTGTTTCATCACACTACGTCACCACCTGTGACGATCCTCTGTAAATCCACTTTTCTCAAAAGGTTTCCCTACACTGTTGCATTAGTTTATTATTAAATTATAATCGCCCTTTGTACCATGCTTTTAAAGCAAAAACCCTTTTTTCAGTAGAAAAAAGTATTCAAAACAAATTAAGATCAACACTGTCAGAGAGGTCTGATCTAATAGCAGTGCACTCTGGTATCTGTATCAATAATTATCTGAAAAAATGCACCAACGGACTCTGGTATTTGTCTCTATATTTATTACAAACAAACATGATTAGCTTAATATTTTCAATTGGTTACGATGCCTAGTAACATTGGCCCAGTCTGCATACCGAATTTATCTAGCACCGGTCTATTAAATTTATGGACCTAGTCACAAAAATTAACCCTACGATTAATGTCTTGATTACACTGTGTCCTGTTACTATCAACACATAGAGCGCTCCTTACTACGATCAGACGTTTGTGGTACTTACCAATAACAACTAACCTTCCCTCCTTTTGTTTTCTCCCGTAGCAGCGATAATTCAGCATCACAGACAACCTCTATAGTTATTTATATCGGAGATTCAATTAATTGCTGCCTGTGCATCCGCTTTCAATTGCTCTGAACAAAATTGACAATAAATAAATAAGGAAATAAAAATCAACAAATGTTAATTTTTACACATTTTACCAAATTCCATTACAAAATGTCCAATGAAAAACAAATCTCTATTAAAAAATGGACTGAGCAAATTTCTTCTGAATACCTTATATAAAAAGTGTTATTCATTTGTTAGCCAAAGAGAATAAAACGCGTACATGAGCAAAGTTAAGTATACTGATCTCTAAAGAGCTATGTGTAAATAAGTATAAAAATGTATTATTTTAACAGACTGTGCAGAACCTCGGTCCACAAATTACGATATTTCTCGTTAATGATCTGTGCTACATATAACTAACTAGCTGCATAATTGTGGAATGGAACTAGAAGTGGCCAAGGAGAGATTTTCCTGGATGGGATATACGACACAGTTGTGAACAAATTTCTGTTGTTACCCATTCCATGTCTGCGTTGCAGGAAAAGGAAACTAAAAACCAGGGAATATTTGTGACCAATTTCACCACCGACGCCACAGGGCAGTGCATTTGCAAATGGGGAAGGTTACGACCCAGATCAGTGCAGGCTATGTACCCAGATACAATGAAACAGCAGTCGTACTTGAAAAAGATGCGATATTAACACAGGCATATCTGCAAAAGGCGTCGCATCTTACAGATTTTCATAACTTCATTACACTGTACAGTAAACAGCGATGGAAAGAAGACTGAAACATCGCCTTCGTCGGTTCATACTCGTATCCGAGTTTTCATTGTGTGCTGTCTTTCCTTTACTGCCTCGCAGGTCGGGTGTCGAGACCCCTCTGGTGGCTCAGCAGACCTGGCATGAAACATGAGGCCACATAGATTACACATAACGGACGGAAGAAGGCGTGCCTGGTGGAGCTTGCATCTCTGACCTTCCTTCCAGTTTTTCACGGTCCTTCTTCAAATGCAAAGCGGCAGCTGAAGTAGGGGGGGGGGGGGATGGGTACGATCTTCTACTATGGCGCACCAATTACTCGGGTCAATGTTTAGATTCTCCGGGATCTTCTTGTATTGATTCTTACATACCTTCAGAGGAGCACCACGGGATCCCCTACCTGTGCTCACTTCACTACTCAGAAATTACCGAGAAAGTCTCGTTTTGACGGTTTCGTGCTCAGTGTGTAAAAACGGAACACTTATACTGGGTGTTTCCGTAAGAGCGTGCAAAAATATAACAGGACATAGAGAATGCACCACTGAACAGTTTGAGGTAGCGAACCTGGGTCGGAAAAGCCAGCTTAAGGAGATAATAGGAATAAAATCACATTACTGTGTTCTTTTTTATTTACATTAGATAACTGCAAATACCATCATTGACACGACGAACGTACGGTTTGTACTGTGCTTTACAAAATGTGCTGAAACTGACTGTCATCAACCTTAATGCAAGAATGACATCGGAGAAAAAGTTTCTGACGCACCCTGGCAAATATCCCTGGTGTGTTTCGAATGGCATCACAGACAGCCACAATTCTGGCAACTAACTCCATCTCTGTATCCACTGGGGTCTCCTACACAAGTGACTTTACATACCCCCGTAGGAAATAATCAAGAGGATTCAGGTTAGGTGACATCGCAGGCCATGGAATAAGACCTCCGCTTCCAATCCAGCGACCAGGGAATAATGTACCGGTACTACTCCGTCGTATAGTACCGTACGTCTCTGAGTAGCACTGAGTTATGAATGGGTCCGACCTTGATTCATAGCACTATTCTGTCATGGGACAGTGAAAATAAGATACAACAGAGCCAACTTATGGACAAGTAAAGTAAACAAAACCTGCATCATGAATTCCTAGTAATCGGGCTTGTCCTCCTTGTTTCCTAGCGGGAAATAAGGGGTTGGGATGTTTGGGAGTGGAGACCAGACAGCGAGGTCATCGCTCTCATCGGATTAGGAAAGGACGGGGAAGGAAGTCGGCCGTGCCCTTTCAAGGGAACCATCCCGGCATTTGCCTGGAGCGATTTAGGGAAATCATGGAAAACTTAAATCAGGATGGCCGGGGAAATAAGGAATGTACATGTAAATAAACAGCACAGTACGTGTGAACTTGTACCCATGTTAGTTGTAAATAAGCTGGAAAACAGTAATGATAGACAAAGCGGTAGACAAGTTTGCTTCCATATCTCCTTAAGCTGGCTTCTCCGACCCCAGGTACCTACATCTACATCTACATCTACATTTATACTCCGCAAGCCACCCAACGGTGTGTGGCGGAGGGCACTTTACGTGCCACTGTCATTACCTCCCTTTCCTGTTCCAGTCGCGTATGGTTCGCGGGAAGAACGACTGTCTGAAAGCCTCCGTGCGCGCTCGGATCTCTCTAATTTTACATTCGTGATCTCCTCGGGAGGTATAAGTAGGGGGAAGCAATTTATTCGATACCTCATCCAAAAACGCGCCCTCTCGAAACCTGACAAGCAATCTACACCGCGAAGCAGAGCGCCTCTCTTGCAGAGTCTGCCACTTGAGTTTGCTAAACATCTCCGTAACGCTATCACGGTACGAAATAACCCTGTGACGAAACGCGCCGCTCTTCTTTGGATCTTCTCTATCTCCTCCGTCAACCCGATCTGGTACGGATCCCACACTGATGAGCAATACTCAAGTATAGGTCGAACGAGTGTTTTGTAAGCCACCTCCTTTGTTGATGGACTACATTTTCTAAGGACTCTCCCAATGAATCTCAACCTGGCACCCGCTTTACCAGCAATTAATTTTATACGATAATTCCACTTCAAATCGTTCCGCACGCATACTCCCAGATATTTTACAGAAGTAACTGCTACCAGTGTTTGTTCCGCTATCGTATAATCATACAATAAAGGATCCTTCTTTCTATGTATTCGCAGTACATTGCATTTGTCTATGCTAAGGGTCAGTTGCCACTCCATGCACCAAGCATTTCGCTGCAATTTTCTAATGCAGCAACTTCTCTGTACACCACAGCATCATCCGCGAAAAGCCGCATGGAACTTCCGACACTATCTACTAGGTCATTTATATATATTGTGAAAAGCAATGGTCCCATAACGCTCCCCTGTGGCACGCCAGAGGTTACCTTAACGTCTGCAGACGTCTCTCCATTGAGAACAACATGCTGTGTTCTGTTTGCTAAAAACTCTTCAATCCAGCCACACAGCTGGTTTGATATTCCGTTTATCAGGCGACAGTGCGGAACTGTATCGAACGCCTTCCGGAAGTCAAGGAAAATGGCATCTACCTGGGAGCCTATATCTAATATTTTCTGGGTCTCATGAACAAATAAAGCGAGTTGGGTCTCACACGATCGCTGTTTCCGGAATCCATGTTGATTCCTACATAGTAGATTCTGGATTTCCAAAAACGACATGATACTCGAGCAAAAAACATGTTCTAAATTTCTACAACAGATTGACATCAGAGATATAGGTCTATAGTTTTGCTCATCTGCTCGACGACCTACCTCAAGTTCTTGTTCAGTGGAGCATTCTCAAAGTCCTGTCCTGTTACATTTTTGCACGCTCTTCCGGAAACAGCCTGTGGAATCCCTTTGATGTTCGTCCGTCTGTTTTCCTGTCTGTCCGACCGTTAAGAATCCTTTCTCTCATTCGCGCGTTGACGTATCAAGTTCAAATTTATATCACATATTAAGGTCTACGGTCCCTTGCCAGTGTAAAATTTTTAATCTTCCAAGTCACTTCATTCAAAGATGCGGTCACTTATGTCTGATAGTTTGATGAAAACTCACTGATCATAAGGTACTTATCGTTGAGCTAGAATAATGGAATTTGGTCAGAAGCAAGGTTTGACAGTATAAGTAAAGGAAAAAAATACGAAAATTGTAATTGTATAAGACGAAAAAATATTTTCTGTCACTTTTTATCCGTCTGTCGGTTAGTCTGTCAACACCCTTTTTCTCTGGAACAATGCCGCACATCAAGTTCATATTTATGTCATTTACCGTGGTCTTTTGGCGACGTAAAAAGTGTAAGCCTCTAAGTCAATGCGGTCAAAAGCTACGCCTATTTATGTCACACATTTTGATACTCGAAAACTCACTCATCAAGACTTTTAGGGTGCTTCCAGTTGACCTAGGATCATGAATCTTCACAAGAAGTAAGGTTTCACAGTACAAGTAGAGTAAAAAATCTGAAACTTGTTAAACTGTAATTATATCATATAAAAATATCTTTTGTCATTTGAACACTCATTAAATTTTAGTCTTGTTTTAGTAACTAAATAAAAATGTTTTATTAAATTTTCTCTCTCTTCGTATATAAAATGAAGTCCCTTGCCTGTTCGTTTTTGTGTATCCGGGCTAGTCTGAGCAGCTACTGTAAAGATTTTGATACGATCTCGGAATTGCCGGGACCAAAATCTTACCAGTATCAACAACAATGACAGGCAAAATTGTTGATATTATCGGTTCCCAGGATGGATGAACTACATACATACACACAAGCGGCAAAGAAACAGGTATATGCATGGGTATTCAAATACAGAGGTAGGTAAACAGGCGGAATACTGCGATGCGGTCGGCAATGCCTATATACGACAAGAAGTGTCTGACGCAGTCGTTAGATCGGTTACTGCTGCTACAATGGTAGGTTATCAAGATTTAAGTGAGTTTGAATGTGGTGTTATGGTCGGCGCACGAGCGATGAGACACAGGTAGCGATGAAGTGGGGATTTTCCAGTACGACCATTTCACGAGTGTACCGTGAATATCAGGAATCCGGTAAAAGATCAAATCTCCGACATCGCTGTGGCTGGAAAGAGATCCTGCAAGAACGGGACCAACGACAACTGAAGAGAATCGTTCAGCGTGACAGAAGTGCAGCCCTCCGCAAGTTGCTGCACATTTCAACACTGGGCCATCAGCAATGCCACCGTGCGAACCATTCAACGAAACCTCGTCGATATGGGCTTTCGGAGCCGAAGGCCCACTCGTTTACCCTTGATGACAGCACGACACAAAGCTTTACGTCTCGCCTCGGCCCGTCAACACCGACATTGGACTGTTGATAACTGGAAACACACTGCCCGGTCGAACGAGTCTCGTTTCATATTGTATCGTGCGGATTGTCTTGTACGGGTATGGAGACAACCTCATGAATCCATGAACACTGTATGTCAGCAGGGGACTTTAAAGCTGGTGGAGGCTCTGTAATGGTGTGGAGCGTGTGCAGTTGGAGTAATATGAGACCCTTGATACGTATAGATACGACTCTGACAGATGACACGTACGTAAGCATCATGTCCGATCATCTGCATCCATTCGTGTCCATTGTGCATACCTAGGGACTTGGGCAATTCCAGTAGGACAACGCGACACCCCACACGTACAGAATTGCTACAGAGTGGCTCTAGGAACGCTCGTCTGAGTTTAAGCGCTTCAACTGGCCACCAGACTCCCCAGACATGAAAATTATTGAGCATATCTGGGATGCCTTGCAGTGTGCTGTTTAGAAGAGATCGCCACCCAATCGTACTCTTACGGACTTATGGACAACCCTGCAGGATTCATGGTGTCAGTTCCCTCCAGCACTACTTCAGACATTAGTCGAGTCAATGCCACGTCGTGTTGCGACACTTCTGCGTGTTCGAGGGAGTCCTCCACGATATTAGGATGGTGTACCAGTTTCTTTGCCTCTTCAGTGCATATAAATGACTACGTTTGTACGAAACCTTTAGTACTCGAGACCTACTTGCGCTTGGCTAATTTTTCATCCTCTGGAGACGCCCAATTCATTTGCGTTGGTGACCAATATCGATGGTTTCTCTACGGCACATCTACGCCTTCGCTAGAAGAGTTTTGTTTAATGTGAAGTCATACCATTTGATGCTCTTAATATATCGAAGCTTCTGTTGGCGAAAGCAATTGAGTTTCTTCAGATCACGGGGTTATAGCGTGCAGGTTTCGCAACCATAGAGTAGGGCAGAAACAACAACTGTTCGAAAAATTATCAATCTGTTGTTTAATGTCAAGTCTTCTTTCAAAAAGATGATTTCCGAGACGTGTAGAAGCGACGTGATCAGAAAGTATTGTGTTTTCCACGTTCTTTTCCGATGAACAGTTAGCTGATAATATATTTCCTAGACAGAGAAAGTGATCTACTTGCTCCAAAGGTGTACTGCAAACACAGGTACTGAAATCCGGAATAGGACCGAGCTTGTGGCATAGTGGTTAGCACACTGGACTCGCATTCAGGAGGACGAGAGGTCAAACTCGCGTCCGCCACCATGATTTAGGTTTCCCATGATTTCCCTAAATCGCTTCAGGCAAATGCCGGGATGGTTCTTTTGGAAAAGCACGGCCGATTTCCTTCCCATCCTTCTCCAATCCAATGGAACCGAAGACCTCGCCGTTTGGCACCCTTCCCCAAACAGAGCAACCAAATCCGGAAAGGCAGTTGCAGGAGTTGGTTGTGCGAGTACCTTTGCTTCCGATATAACGATGGTCAGGCTAAACTATTTGCATATACTGCTGATACAATTTATAAACAACTGCAACTTTGCGGCTGTCTGAGGTGGTGAAGCTTTGTCATCTGCTTATTGCAGTTCAGTTATCTGGATGAGGCTTGCGGACGAAATATGAAAATAGTTAAAAGGTAAGTCATTACACAATATTTCAAGATATGGTATCACCAAATCTTTGCCTCAACAGAACTAACATAAGAAAAAATGTTTTAAATGTAATAAGGATTATGCTAAACTACGGGGATTTCTCAAGTCGTCTTTATTGTCCTGTGCTTCGTGAGGCACACACCGGTGTCTGCGTCCCCCTATTAACAAAATTCAATGTGAGGCTAGTTCAGGACACTTAGTGGAGAAAAATCGCTCTCAGTTTATGTTCACCAGTGTTCATTTTGAAGCGGGAGTTGTTGTCGTCTTGTATTTAGCGGTGAAATATCTACACAGGAGTTAACCCTCGTATTTGTTAATAAGTGCCCGAAAACGGCATTGGCTTCCTACCTAGATAGCATTTTTCGTGAAGCTCTCTCCCAGCACAAAGTTTCAAGTTACTGGAAAAAGGCACAGGTGACTCCAGTATATAAGAAGGATAAAAGTGCGGACCCGCAAAATTACAGACCAATGTCCCTAACTTCTATTTGCTGCAGAATCCTTCTCAGTTCGAATGTGGGACAAGGAAGAAGCTTCCGCGAGAACATTCTACAGCAACGTCATCAGTGCTACAGTCTGGAACCGCGCGACCGCTACGGGCATGGATGTGTGTGATGTCCTTAGGTTAGTTAGGTTTAAGTAGTTCTAAGTTATAGGGGACTGATGACCTCAGCAGTTAAGTCCCATAGTGCTTAAAGCCATTTAAACCATTTTACAAACAACAAACAAGACATCTTATAGGAACTTTGCCAGACTCATAAATGGGATGTGTTTTGCATCCAAGAAACCCACAGAGCCGCAGAAGCAAACGCACCTGAAATACAAGGAATGCGACTAGCTGTGGAAGCACCACATCCTAAACACGGCACCTCCATATTCGTTAGACCTGAGATGACAGTGACTTTTGTTGGAAAATCTACAGCCAATGATATCGAAATATTAACAGCTGAAATTGGAAACTTTACAGTAACATCCGAGTATAAACCTCCAGGAAAAAATTTACTTTCACCTAGCCAAAAAAACTCCACAAACCAGAACACCAAATTCATAGTAGGAGATTTTAACTGCCACAGCACCACTTGGAGATATAGTGAAACAGACGAGACACCTGTTGGAGGAATGGATAGAAACAAGAAACCTCAGTATCCTCCATGATCCAAAACTTCCCCCCTCCTTCACAAGTAAAATATGGAAACGTGAACAACTGCATTACCAGTTCAAACATAAAAGATTGCTGTACTATGGGTGTAGATTGTTGTACTAAAGTAGTATATCAACCTATACCTCGAACACAGCATAGACCAATAGGGATGCAGGTGTTTACAGCAGTCGAAACCACTACAGTACCGTTTCACAGAAGATTTAATTTTAAAAAGGCCAGTTGGGAAACTTTCGCAGAGAAACTGGACGAAGCCTTAGGAAACCTCGCCCCAACCCCAGAGCACTACCAGGCATTTGTGCGAATGCTACAGAGAATCTCCAGACAACATATACGACGAGGCTGTCGACAGCAGTACATCCCAGGTCTCACACATGACTCCAGACATCTCCTAGCAAACTACGAGGAATTATACCGAAAGGACACCTTTAATCAAGAAACAATAGCATGTGGTACGGCTTTGATGCAAATGCTAAGTGAAGCTCGGCAAAAAAAAAATGGATGGATACCCTGGAGAGGATGGATATGACACACAGCTCCAAAATAGCCCGAAATCTTATTAAAAAACTTGACGAAAACCCAAATGGGCCCAAACAGTCTCCCGCCGTAACACCTAACCAAGTGGCTCATCAACTGCACCTGATTGGAAAGAGTGATACAAAACAACAGAGAGTAAAAATTAACAGGACTTTAGAATCAGAAACT
Organism: Schistocerca piceifrons; assembly: GCF_021461385.2. NCBI lineage: Eukaryota > Metazoa > Arthropoda > Insecta > Orthoptera > Acrididae > Schistocerca > Schistocerca piceifrons. Next base: position 26,860,227 of record NC_060141.1, read on the forward strand.
AATAGACTTTAACACCCTTTACAATGAGGGAATTCAACGAGGGTCTCAGCAGTATCAAACGCGGCAAAGCAGCTGGGGTGGATGACATGTGCACGGAGCAGATCAAACGCTTTGGACCAGGCACAAAGAACTGGATCCTGAGACTTTTCAACCAGTGTCGCAGAACGTGCAAGATTCCCAAGATGTGGAGGAAGGCAAGGATAGTGGCTCTCTTAAATCTCGGGAAGGCACCTGATTCACCAAATTAGCCCAGTATCTCTCCTGTGTCGTCTTTACAAACTGTATGAGAGACTAATTTTAAATCGTGTGACAGACTCTATTGAGATGAAATTATTCCTTAACAAGCTGGTTTTAGACCTGGAAACTCATTCACTAGCCAAATTGCATGCTTAACAGGAGACATAGACGAAGGATACGAAAATAAAAAGAAAACAGGGATAGCCCTGGTCGACCTTAGCTCTGCATATGATACAATTAAGCGCAGGCTGTTGCTCTATAATGAACTAACAGACTATCAATTTGTTAAGATTATCGAGTCCCTATTACAAAATAGACAATCTTATGTTGTACTCTATGGGAAAAAGAACAGATGGAGAAACCAGAAAAATGGTCTGGCCCAAGGAAGCATTTTGGCGCCCTGCCTGTTTAATCTGTACACCAACGACCAACCGACGCCTAAGCGTACAAAATATTCATTTTCTGTATGTGGATGACTTGGCAATTACAGCATGCAGACCAGAAGCTGGAGAAAGCTCTTAGAGAAATGTCAGAGTATTATAAAAACAACTTTATTAAGCCAAACCAGTCCAAAACACAAGTCAGCGCCTTCCACCTTCGATTCTGGCAAGCTAACGGTAAACTTAACGTCTCTTGGAAGAATACCACACTGGACAATACCGACAGATCAACTTAACTGGGCGTGGTGCTCGACAGAAAACTGACATACAGGTACCATTGCGAAAAGACGCGCCAAAAAAGGGAAGCTATCTAACAGCAAATGGGGTGCTAAACCTTCCACATTAAAAACCACCGCACAAGCCTTAGGCTTACAGTCGAATATGCCTGCCCAGGTCTAGATCAACCCACGCAAAGAAGGTCGACATAAGTCTTAATGAAACATGTAGATTAACAACGGAATGCATGAAACCCATTTTCCTACCAGAACTATATAGAGCTGCCGGGTTTGCGAACCCCAACTCAAGGAGAACAACACATGAAGTCACAGAGAGGCCCAGACAAACTCTTGACCATCGGCATCCCCTTTTTGGCAGTGAGTCTAAACCCGGGCAATCGAAGTCCCGTAAAAGATTCTTAGCCATGATAACAGAAGAACCACCAGCCACGTGCGCAGGAAGTGCCCAGCGGATTCAGCACAGACTGGAAGACACGGAGGACACTGAACCGAATAAGGACAGTGGTGGCCCCAGTAAATACAAATATGATCAGGTGGGCTCTTGGAGCTACTGATGGTAAGTGTGACTGTGACGCTGTGCAGGGTATGGAACATCTGCTCGCCTACCCAAACTGCCCTTATAGGCGCAACCCAGACGATTCGTGGCTGGACAAGAAGGAAGCCTTGGACGTGGCCCTACTCTGGGCTGAAAGATTGTGAGCTGGTTTCCGGACACGAAAAAGCAAAAAAGTAAGTCCGAATAGAATAAACTTTCTTGAGACTGAGAAACTTATGCCCACGAATCAGAAAGCATCGCTCGTTCAAAACTCAGACTGCCCTTTTCTCACATCATATACTGCTAACTATGGGTGAAAGGTAACACGCAGATCCATTATTCATAGATTTCCGGAAAGCATTTGACACCGTGCCCCATTGCAGGCTGCCAGCGAAAGTACGAGCATATGGAATAAGTTCACAGATATGTGAGTGGCTCGAAGACTTCTTAAGTAACAGAACCCAGTATGTTGTTCTCGACGTCGAGTGTTAATTAGGGACAAGGGTATCGTCAGGAGAGCCCCAGGGAAGTGGGATGGGACCGCTGTTGATCTCTGTATACAGAAATGATTTGGCGGACAGGGTGGGCAGCAATCTGCTGCCGTGGTGTACGGTAAGGTGTCGAATTTGAGTGGCTGTAGGAAAGCACAAGAGGGCTTAGACAAAATTTCTGGTTGCTGTGATGAATGGCAGCTAGCTGTAAATGTAGAAAAATGTAAGTTAACGCGGATGAGTAGGAAGATCAAACCTTTAACGTTCGGATACGGTATTACTAGTATCCTACTTGTCGCAGTCAAGTCATTTAAATATCTGGGCGTTAAGTTGCAAAGTGATATGAGATGGAACCAGCGAATGATCGACTTCGCTTTATTGGGAGAATTTTAGGGAAGAGTGGTTCACCTGCAAAGGAGACCGCATGTAGAACCCTGGTGCGACCTATTCTTGAGTGCTGTTCGAGTCCTTGGGATCCGCGCCAGGTCGGACTGAAGGAAGACATAGAAGCAATTCAGAGGCGGGTTGCTGCTAGATTTGTTACCGGCAGGTCGAAAAACACGTAAGTGTTACGGAGATCCTTCAGAAACTCAGATGACAATCCCTGGAGGGAAGGCGACGTTCTTCTCGAGAAACACTATTGAAAAAATTTAGAGGACCATCATTTGAAGCTGACTGCCCAACGATTCTATTACCGCCAAAATACATGGCGCGTAAGGACCACGCAGATAAGATACAAAAAATTAGGGCTCAGTAGGAGGCACATAGACAGTCGTTTCTCCCTCGCTCTATTTGCGAGTGGAACAGGAGGGAAAATGACTGGTAGTGATACAGGGTACCCTCCGCCATGCACCTTACGGCGGCTTGCGGAGTATCTATATAGATGTGGTACACAATACTGCATATAGCAATTGTTATAAATATATACAAGATCACATAAAAATATAATTTCAGAGTTTTTGTTGAACATGCGTTGGCTGTATCTGTTTAAGTACTCACTGACATTTTTGTCTTGTCCAGCACCTAAATACTTACTTTTTTAACATCCAGAAGAGCATTTCACATCGCACTACTTATATTTTGTCTCATGCAGTATAACACAAAGAACGTGGAGTGTTCATTGCTCATTGTGTATAAAAACTGACACAGAAGATGTCTGTATGGCTGTCTAGGTAATTCATTTGTGTCGCAAATAGCTAATTTGTAACTTGTTATGCCCAGTGTACATTTTATGCAGTTATGCAGTTACGTAGACAGGAGACGACTGTATGATCAGCGACTGAATTACAATTAGAAATCAACTAAAGAATCAGTTATGAACTTGTGTAACGTTTCTCATCAGTAATATTCTGCAGAACATTGGCCTGAGAACTTAACAAATACTCGACTGCACAGTCGTTCCCGGAGTAGTAACTCGTGGTACGCTAGTCGGCGCTGCAGCCGGATTCTAAAATCAAACCGGTATGATATTTCGGAGTTATAAAGAGCGCCCGTATTCGGATGATGAGCTGAAGTGCTGATATACCAAAGCTGTCAGCGCAACCCCTTAAGACCGCCGTAAACGAACAAACGTGTGTGACAAAATTGCTCTCATCTACCCACGGATTAGCCGAGCAAGCCCGTACGCGCTACAGCAATGTTTGCAGATAAACCTTACCTTGAAGCAGTCGTTTCCCGCCTTCCTAAATAAATGGCTCTGATCACTATGGGACATGAAATCTAATATCATCAGTCCCCTAGAACTTAGAACTACTTAAACCTAACTAACCTAAGGACAATCGAACCTGCGACCGTAGCAGTCGCGCGGTTTCGGACTGAAGCGCCTAGAATCGCTCAGCCACCGCGGCCGGCTCTTCGTAAATATTTTGATAGTAGTGAGATAGACCACAATGACAGACAAAGCAGTTTTGGCATTGACTTTGGCACTGTGTTTGAAGAAGAAGAAGAAGAAAAGAAGACTCCGGTCCAGGGAACGGCTTAAAATGAGCGATTTGCCCCTGAATATCTTGTAAAGGAAGTATTACTCTTGGAAACCGACGATTATATTAACTTTCTTATAATGGATAATAAAATTCTGTAAAACTTGTTGAGGCCCTCCTAAAGGAGCTAATTTGTCTGTCGAGTTCACTCTTATCTAGCCACGGATGTGTCACACAGACTCGTTCACGTACCAAGAAAGCTTGCTTTTGAAGCAGAAGCTTTTCGTGTATGCTGTATTTTGACACTAGTGGGAATGGCTACAAATGCAGATGAAGCATTTGAAGTAACATGGAGAGCTGCATGAAACCACTGTTCGGGCTAAAGACCAGAAGAACAACAATACCAGCTCTGGCGCTGTTTTTGAAGAAGAAGAGGAAATCAAGACGCTGGTCCAGGGATTGGTTTAAAATGAGAGAGAAATATACAGTTGAAAACCTGTTAATGGAAATGTTACATTCAGACCCTGATGATGGACTGTCAAACGTTCAATAATTTGTTTAGCGTTACTTCGCGCTCACATTGAAAAAGAAGACACAAGCATGGGAAAATTTATTCTCTTCTTCTTATTCCTCGAAGACAGTTCACTAAAATATCACAACGTAGGAACATATAGCCTACATCGTCCATGGAAGGACCCGAGTACTTCGATTTCTTCTATTTCATTCTACTTCCCCTTGTGTGTGACTGTATGCGTAAAATATTTATTTTACTCATAACCTTTTCATACGTAATATTTGGCTGGGAAAGGTGCTATACCTCCATCATTTTGATACCTATCAGCGGTATTTTGTTTTCGTACTTGACCGCAGTTGCCATGGATGTGGAAACTCACGATATAATGAGATAAATTGTAGTAAAACAGTTTTTCACTAAACATATACGGCGAAATATCGCCGCATATAGAGTCCGGCTGTATGTTGGTGCGACGACTCTGGCGGTGCGTTTACATCTGTACGACTTTTCGTGCGCACAAAGCGCATGCGGCAATTGCTCGAGGACGCAAGCAGACGCACGCGCAAGTGCAAAGTCGTGCATGCTTCTGCTTCGTGCGCAGGCGCAGTGTCTCCGTATCACAGGGGAGACACGTCGCAACAGTCGTGCGCCCGTTCGCAGTTCTGTACGATTTATTTATTTATTGTTCCGTGGGACCAAATTAAGGAGAAGTCTCCATGGTCATGGAACGAGTCAATACATGAAATTATAACACGATATTAGACACAGATAAAATGAAATATAAAAAAAACATATTCAGGTGACAAGTCGTAAGTTTAAATGAAGAAAATCAACAATGTAACACTGGAATTCGCTTAATTTTTTAGCTCTTCCAGGAGCTCCTCGACAGAATAGAAGGAGTGAGCCATGAGGAAACTCTTCAGTTTAGACTTAAAAGAGTTTGGGCTACTGCTAAGATTTTTGAGTTCTTGTGGTAGCTTATTGAAAATGGATGCAGCGGAATACTGCACTCCTTTCTGCACAAGAGTCAAGGAAGTGCATTCTACATGCAGATTTGATTTCTGCCTAGTATTAACTGAGTGAAAGCTGCTAACTCTTGGGAATAGGCTAATATTGCTAACAACAAACGACATTAAAGAAAATATATACTGTGAGGGCAATGTCAGAATTCCCAGATTTTTGAATAGGGGTCGACAAGACGTTCTCGAACTTACACCACATATAGCTCGAACAGCCCGTTTTTGAGCCAAAAATACCCTTTTGGAATCAGAAAAATTACCCCAAAAAATAATACCATACGACATAAGCGTATGAAAATATGCGAAGTAGACTACTTTTCGTGTTGAAGTGTCACTTATTTCAGATACTGTTCTAATGGTAAATAAAGCAGCATTTAGCTTCTGAACAAGATCCTGGACGTGGGCTTTCCACAACAGCTTACTATCTATCCGAACGCCTAGGAACTTGAACTGTTCCGCCTCGCTTATAATATGCCTATTCTGTCTGATCAAAATATCGGTTCTTGTTGAATTGGGAGTTAGAAACTGTAAAAACTGAGTCTTACTGTGATTAGCATCACATTATTTTCCACAAGCCACGAACTTATTTCATGAACTACATTATTTGTTACTGTTTCAATATTACACACAAGATCCTTCACTATCAAGCTGGTGTCATCAGCAAACAGAAATATTTTTGAATCACCTGTAATACTAGAAGGCATATCATTTATATAAATAAGAAACAGCAGTGGCCCCAGCACCGACCCTTGGGGAACACCCCACTTAACAGTGCCCCATTGGGACTGAACACCTCTACCACTCTCAATATTGCGGAGAATTACCCTCTGCGTTCTGTTCTTAAAGTAAGAGGCGCACCAATTGTAAGCTACTCCCCTTACTACATAATGGTCCAACTTCTGCAGTAATATTTTGTGGTCAACACAGTCAAAAGCCTTCGTTAAATCAAAGAAAACACCTAGCGTTCGCAACCTTTTATTTAATCCGTCCAAAACCTCACAGAGAAAAGAGAATATAGCATTTTCTGTTGTTAAGCCATTTCTAAAACCAACTGAACATTTGACAGCAAATTATGTGAATTTAAATGCTCCAGTAACCTTGTATATACAACCTTCTCGATAACTTTAGCAAACACCGATGGCATAGAAATAGGTCTAAAATTGTCAACATTATCAATGTCTCCCTTTTTATAAAGTGGCTTCACTATCGAGTACTTTAATCGGTCAGGAAACCGACCACTCCTAAAGGAAAAGTTACAGATATGGCTGAGAACTGGGCTAACATATATAGAACAATACTTCAGTATTCTGCTAGATACCCCGTCATATCCATGAGAGTTCTTGGTCTTTAGTGATTTAATTATTAACTCAATCTCCCTCTTGTCAGTATCATGGAGGAGCATTTCAGGTAACAGTCTCGGAACACTTTTTTCTAAGAGCACTATATGATTCCCTGTTGGGACTAGGTTTCTATTTAGTTCACCTGCTATTTTCAGAAAGTGATTATTAAGTACTGTACATATATGCGACTTATCAGTAACACGGACATTCCCACTACGCACTGATTCTATATCCTCGACCTGTCTCTGCAGACCAGCAACTTCCTTTACGACTGACCATATGGTTTTAATTTTATCCTGAGACTTAGCTATTCTATCTGCATACCACCTACTTTTTGCCTTCCTAATAACATTTTTAAGCACCTTACAATACTGTTTGTAATGAGCTGCTGCATTTAGATTTTGACTGTTTCTAACGTTTTGATATAATTGCCACTTTGTTCTACAAGATATTCTTATCCCTCTAGTCAGCCACCCAGGCTGCCTGCTTGTGCTAGTACCCTGTTTTAAACGTTCTAACGGAAAGCAACTTTCAAAGAGCAGGAGAAAAGTCTTGAGAAAAGCATTATATTTATCGTCTACTGTATCAGCGCTATAAACATCTTGCCACTCTTGTTCCTTTATACGGTTTACGAAGGTCTCTACAGCAACTGGATCAGCTTTCCTGAACAGCTGATGACTATATTTAACACGTGTTGCAGCACAAAAATCTTTTAAAGTTAAAATTTGTGCATCATGATCTGAAAGGCCATTCACCTTTTTGCTAACAGAATGCCCTTCTAGTAATGAGGAATGAACAAAAATGTTGTCTATGGTTGTTATACTGTGCCCTTGCACTCTCGTTGGAAAGAATACGGTTTGCATAAGATTATATGAATTAAAGAGGTCTACCACCATCCTCTTCCTTGCACAATCACTTATACAATTAATATTGAAGTCACCACATATAACTATCTTTTTGTATTTCCTATAAAGTGAACCAAGAACCTCCTCTAGCTTTAACAAAAATGTTGTGAAATCGGAGTCTGGGAATCTATCAATAACAACAGTTAGAAGTTTAGCTCCGTTAAATTTAACCACACCTGCACAACATTCAAACACCTTTTCAGTGCAGTACTTTGAAACATCAATTGACTCAAATGGGATACCGTTTTTCACATACATGGCTACTCCCCCACACCGCAAAGAGCTCCTCGAAAAGCTGCTAGCCAACCTGTATCCTGATAAAGGAAGCCTCTGAATTAGCTCCTTATTTAAGAAGTGTTCAGTTATAACAATAATTTCAGAGTCAACATCTATAAGCAGTTCACTAACTTTATCTCTAATACCTTGTATATTTAGATGAAATATACTAATTCCCTCATTACTCGGATACCTAAGCTTTGTCAAAAGTGATTTCCTTATTAGAGAGGCTTCCCTTAAGCAGGAATACCTATCAGCTGACTTCAATCTAAAAAAGGTGCAGCTCTAACACCCACTACTGCAGGAATTTTCCCATGAGTGATCCCACCAACCCCACCTATGCTGTCACCTATAAGCTTTGCCAACCTCCCCTTCCCATACCTGTTGAGGTGCAGGCCATGTCTAGTGAAACCCGTACTGCTGATAGACTACACCGACACCACTGAAATGTGACCCATGCTTTCTGTCATCAGCGCACCCCCAAGTCTCATGTTATTAAGCCTGACGGCTGTATTAAGATGAGGCCGATCGTGACGCTGAAACAGTTCCACGAAATGCACATTCGTGTTGCCAGTCTGAGTGGCTATCTTTTCCAGGTCAACATCTATGTTCCCATCCCTACCAACTCTATTACCAGCCCCACCCACAATCACTACCTGATCCTCTTTAGTAAAATCCCTACATAACCCCCCTGTGTTAACAGTCACCTGAGCCAACCCTGCATTAGGCTTCACAATGCTGGTGACCTGGTACTCACTCCCCAGCACTTCCTGCAACTGCTGGCCTACACCTCTGCCATGAGAACTACCTAACAGCAGAACCTTCTTCTTCCTCTTCGACTTTGCAACTGTTCTAGGCACAGTAACTACTGAGGTCTGCGGCATACTTCCTACATCTACAGCTACTAGAGATTCCTCTCCACTAGACTCTGACAGTTGGTCATATCTATCGTAAACACCAATAGTAAAACTATCTGAAAATCTTCTTCTCCTAGCAGATCTCTTGCCAACAGCCAGCTCCCATTCCCCAACCCCCTTCTCCCTCCTCATCCTATTTAGCTCCTCCTGTGCGTTTTTCAACTGCACCTGAAGGGCACAGATCTTACGCTCCTGCTCCTCTAGCAACTTACTCTTGCTACATAACCTGCAGTTCCAGGAGAGGATCTCACCAGAATGCCCACTGGCTTCCCCACTGCATTCCCCCCAGTGAAAATACTTCGAACAAGTCTCACACCGCAATCCACTACTCAAGAACCTACGGCAAAGCCCACACTTCTCACTCATGGTAAAATTTTACTTTTTCTAAGTTTCGCTACTACAATAAGAAGATGTTAAAAACCTGACTACAATAATCACAAACTTACTCTACAAGGGAAGTAACGACTATTATTAACAGTATTAATAAACAACAAATGTGAATATAACAAAAGACTAATACAGAAAGAAAATCAAACGTCTAATGACACAGTAACGAAGCTGAAAACAGTTCCCAAAAGGTTCTTCTGAAATTATTTCACCAGAAAACACCAAGAACACCGGTTGAAGACTACTAAAGTTCCTAAATAAACCACTATACACAAACAATTAATGTTGTGTCTAGACAAGACAGCCTAGACACAATGAGAGGAAGCTGAAAGGCACGCGCTAAGCTAGAGCAGGAAGGCGTGAGGTCTGAAACAGGATACGTAATGAATGCTATAAAGAAAAGTACGTAGCTTCTGGACTACTTAACTTTAATCCATCCTTTTGGTACATCTGGAGATTGTGGCGATACAAGTGAGACTCTTTAGATACATGCAATGTTACTAATGGCGCCTTGCTAGGTCGTAGCCATTGACTTAGCTGAAGGCTATTCTAACTATCTGCTCTGCAAATGAGCGAGGCTTCGTCAGTATAGTCGCTAGCTACGTCGTCCGTACAACTGGGGCGAGTGCTAGTCCGTATCTCGAGACCTGCCTTGTCGTGGCGCTCGGTCTGCGATCACACAGTAGCGACACGCGGGTCCGACATGTACTAATGGACCGCGGCCGATTGAAAGCTACCACTTAGCAAGTGTGGTGTCTGGCGGTGACACCACAATTAATTAGTACTTAGCTTTCGATGCGCCGCTACAGCTGCAATTGGTCAGCGCGGAATGTAAACACAGGCAAGAGGTTAAGTTGCTCGATACGAAACACTCACAAATATCAGGTCACAACACAAGAAAGGCGGAGGTGAATGAAGAAACCACTAATACGTCACTTATATAGTAAATATTATCACAAAACCCGTTAAAATATGTATCTGAAACCTAAAAATATATAAAAACTTAGAGAGCGATCTCACACGCAGTCACCCGCTTATGACGACACACCAAAGATCTAGCTGGGTGATTTGTTTTATTGCGTCCCGCAGGTAAAAGATTCAGTTTTTAGCACGCATTCAAGCTTGCCTTTGCCTCAGCATTTTGGCCGAGTTTCTAACGAGGAACGCATGGAATCTGAATTGTGTTATATGGTACTTTCGTTTTTATGGCTTGTTGATTCCGTGGATTATAAAGACAGAGTGAAGCTAATTAGTAACTACAGCTGCTGACAAATAAGCACAACTTGGACGCAATAAAGGTAAACCAGAAAAAAGGAAAAAGCCATAAATGGTTCTTCCCATGAAAATGTGTGGAAGAAGAAGAATGATTCTGAGGCCTTTGATGTGCTGAAGCCATTCTGGTTATTTTGCGAGCTACTGTCATTCATAGAAGGTTTGCGTCGTCGAATGCAAATAGAAGAACATTGAAGTCTACCAGAAACGTGCGTCGATAAAATCATTTTTGATTTGTAAATGGAATCGGAAACCCACCATGTAGTCAACATCAGCCACCAGCCAGTCCTTGGACGTTGCAGATCCATGTATTGCTGAAACTGCTCCCCCTGCCTACTCCACAAATTTCAACTTCCATCATATCTGGCTCAGTCAGCGAATAGAATTCATCACAGTAACAAAAAAATGCTAAGAAGTTTCAGACTCTTTCTAACGCTTTAGTCCAAGTACTCTCCGAGTGAAGCAAACACGTGCGCCCATGATATAACTGAAGGACGTTACAAGCATGCTGATTTGATGGTTGTTACATTCTCTTGATATAATATTTTATCTCTTTTAGAAGTCATGATTATACGTACTCGTTCTGCGAGATAAATAAAATATACATACTGGAATATTCTTGACATACTCACTGTAAGCGTTAAGAATCTAGCAAGTGTTCTGTTCTTCATAGTAAGCTTTACGTCAAGTGGTCCTCAGTCTGCCCTTAGCCTGATATTTTTCTTTGACGAAGAAATTTGATCAAATATTCTTCGACAAAGATCTTTGGTGTTGCAAAACAGGTGGTATTACACTGTCATCAAATGTTCCTTCATAATGGCCGACGAAGACTTATTACTATGCTCTGCAGTGGCGCGCAGTGCAGTTGCATTGTCATTATATTTGGAAAAGTAGTAGAAGAAAAGGAAAAGGAAACGTACTTCCGTGAAGCCGTGGGTTTCACGGTGAAACGAGAAAGGCTTACAACAAAATTTGTAAAGGGTCCAGCAAGTCGAGGACGTAAATTTGTGTGAAAATTGCTTGCGAATAGACAAGACTATAGTTCCATACGTGCTCAAGAAAGTGTCTCCTCATTTTTACAAAGCAGAACTCTCACCTCAGAAATGCTATACTCGCGAAAGGCAGGCTTTCCGTACCACTGCGATTTCTTGCAGCAGTAGAAAACTGCGCTAGTTTACAGTAAAGCACTCGAATACCGCAGTGCACATTGACGAAAATAATATCAAGGACGTGAGAGCCTATTTATGAAACACTCAAGGGGAAATATCTGAAGGCAAATAATTACTCAGTACATACTACACCCTCGAAGAAATATTTTTATTTCTACAAAAGCTGTAGATTTCCCCCTTTATGTCCTCGGCTGTTTATCCGGGCCATACTTCACAGTTAATGGCCTCCGCAACATTTTTATAGCTCTCGCTTCTTCTTATTCTATTTTTGTATTGGAGATGCCGCATGTTATACAGTGCTTAATCTGGTCCATACATTTCTATCAAATTTTTTTTTGTTTTTTTTTGTTTTGTTTGGGGTTTAAGGGCGCTCAACTACTGAGGTCATTAGCGCCCAGTCACAATTGTTGGAGCACATAGAATCTAGTAAAACTCAAGGGGGGGGGGGACACCAGAATGTTCTTACAAAGATGCAGATAAAATAAGTGAAGGAGTTAGATGTCTTTGGACATGCCAGTCAAAGTAATGAAACGAAGAACACGAGCAGCTGCTCGAGCGTCATCAGCTAAGATATCCTGTAAAGTAGATGGCAGAGACAGGACAACACGAGATTGACTAAAACGGGGACACGACAATAAAACATGGCGCACTGTTAATGCATGACCACAAGGGCACTGCGGGGCTGGGTCACCGGAGAGCAGGTAGCGGTGGCTAAACCAGCAATGCCCAATCCGCAACCTGGTCAGAAGAACCTCTTCTCGCCGAGATGGTCGGGAGGAGGTTGTCCAAGCAGTTGGGAACGGTTTTACTGCCCGGAGCTTGTATCATCTACATTTACATTTATACTCCGCAAGTCACCCAACGGTGTGTGGCGGAGGGCACTTTACGTGCCACTGTCATTACCTCCCTTTCCTGTTCCAGTCGCGTATGGTTCGCGGGAAGAACGACTGTCTGAATCTCTAATCTCTCTAATTTTACTTTTGTGATCTCCTCGGGAGGTATAAGTAGGGGGAAGCAATATATTCGATACCTCATCCAGAAACGCACCCTCTCGAAACCTGGCGAGCAAGCTACACCGCGATGCAGAGCGCCTCTCTTGCAGAGTCTGCCACTTGAGTTTATTAAACATCTCCATAACGCTATCACGGTTACCAAATAACCCTGTGACGAAACGCGCCGCTCTTCTTTGGATCTTCTCTATCTCCTCCGTCAAACCGATCTGGTACGGATCCCACACTGATGAGCAATACTCAAGTATAGGTCGAACGAGTGTTTTGTAAGCCACCTCCTTTGTTGATGGACTACATTTTCTAAGCACTCTCCCAATGAATCTCAACCTGGTACCCGCCTTACCAACAATTAATTTTGTATGATCATTCCACTTCAAATCGTTCCGCATGCATACTCCCAGATATTTTACAGAAGTAACTGCTACCAGTGTTTGTTCCGCTATCATATAATCATACAATAAAGGATCCTTCTTTCTATGTATTCGCAATACATTGCATTTGTCTATGTTAAGGGTCAGTTGCCACTCCCTGCACCAAGTGCCTATCCGCTGCAGATCTTCCTGCATTTCGCTACAATTTTCTAATGCTGCAACTTCTCTGTATACTACAGCATCATCCGCGAAAAGCCGCATGGAACTTCCGACACTATCTACTAGGTCATTTATATATATTGTGAAAAGCAATGGTCCCATAACACTCCCCTGTGGCACGCCAGAGGTTACTTTAACGTCTGTAGACGTCTCTCCATTGATAACAACATGCTGTGTTCTGTTTGCTAAAAACTCTTCAATCCAGCCACACAGCTGGTCAGATATTCCGTAGGCTCCTACTTTGTTTATCAGGCGACAGTGCGGAACTGTATCGAACGCCTTCCGGAAGTCAAGAAAAATAGCATCTACCTGGGAGCCTGTATCTAATATTTTCTGGGTCTCATGAACAAATAAAGCGAGTTGGGTCTCACACGATCGCTGTTTCCGGAATCCATGTTGATTCCTACATAGTAGATTCTGGGTTTCCAAAAACAACATGATACTCGAGCAAAAAAACATGTTCTAAAATTCTACAAGAGATCGACGTAAGAGATATAGGTCTATAGTTTTGCGCATCTGCTCGACGACCCTTCTTGAAGACTGGGACTATCTGTGCTCTTTTCCAATCTTTTGGAACCCTCCGTTCCTCTAGAGACTTGCGGTACACGGCTGTTAGAAGGGGGCAAGTTCTTTCGCGTACTCTGTGTAGAATCGAATTGGTATCCCGTCAGGTCCAGTGGACTTTCCTCTATTGAGTGATTCCAGTTGCTTTTCTATTCCTTGGACACTTATTTCGATGTCAGACATTTTTTCGTTTGTGCGAGGATTTAGAGAAGGAACTGCAGTGCGGTCTTCCTCTGTGAAACAGCTTTGGAAAAAGGTGTTTAGTATTACAGCTTTACTCGTGTCATCCTCTGTTTCAATGCCATCATCATCCCGTAGTGTCTGGATATGCTGTTTCGAGCCACTTACTGATTTAACGTAAGACCAGAACTTCCTAGGATTTTCTGTCAAGTCGGTACATAGAATTTTACTTTCAAATTCACTGAACGCTTCACGCATAGCCCTCCTTACGCTAACTTTGACATCGTTTAGCTTCTGTTTGTCTGAGAGGTTTTGGCTGCGTTTAAACTTGGTGTGGAGCTCTCTTTGCTTACGCAGTAGTTTCCTAACTTTGTTGTTGTACCACGGTGGGTTTTTCCCGTCCCTCACAGTTTTACTCGGCACGTACCTGTCTAAAACGCATTTTACGATTGCCTTGAACTTTTTCCATAAACACTCAACATTGTCAGTGTCGGAATAGAAATTTTCGTTTTCATCTGTTAGGTAGTCTGAAATCTGCCTTCTATTACTCTTGCTAAACAGATAAACCTTCCTCCCTTTTTTTATATTCCTATTAACTTCCATATTCAGGGATGCTGCAACGGACTTATGATCACTGATTCCCTGTTCTGTACATACAGAGTCGAAAAGTTCGGGTCTGTTTGTTATCAGTAGGTCCAAGATGTTATCTCCACGAGTCGGTTCTCTGTTTAATTGCTCGAGGTAATTTTCGGATAGTGCACTCAGTATAATGTCACTCGATGCTCTGTCCCTACCAACCGTCCTAAACATCTGAGTGTCTTAGTCTATATCTGGTAAATTGAAATCTCCACCTAAGACTATAACATGCTGAGAAAATTTATGTGAAATGTATTCCAAATTTTCTCTCAGTTGTTCTGCCACTAATGCTGCTGAGTCGGGAGGTCGGTAAAAGGAGCCAATTATTAACCTAGTTCGGTTGTTGAGTGTAACCTCCACCCATAATAATTCACAGGAACTATCCACTTCTACTTCACTACAGGATAAACTACTACTAACAGCGACGAACACTCCACCACCGGTTGCATGCAATCTATCCTTTCTAAACACCGTCTGTACCTTTGTAAAAATTTCGGCAGAATTTATCTCTGACTTAAGCCAGCTTTCTGCACCTATAACGATTTCAGCTTCGGTGCTTTCTATCAGCGCTTGAAGTTCTGGTACTTTATCAACGCAGCTTCGACAGTTGACAATTACAATACCGATTGCTGCTTGCTCCCCGCATGTCCTGACTTTGCCCCGCACCCGTTGAGGCTGTTGCCCTTTCTGTACTTGCCCAAGGCCATCTAACCTAAAAAACCGCCCAGCCCACGCCACACAAGCCCTGCTACCCGTGTAGCCGCTTGTTGCGTGTAGTGGACTCCTGACCTATCCAGCGGAACCCGAAACCCCACCACCCTATGGCGCAAGTCGAGGAATCTGCAGCCCACACGGTCGCAGAACCGTCTCAGCCTCTGATTCAGACCCTCCACTCGGCTCTGTACCACAGGTCCGCAGTCAGTCCTGTCGACGATGCTGCAGATGGTGAGCTCTGCTTTCATCCCGCTAGCGAGACTGGCAGTCTTCACCAAATCAGATAGCCGCCGGAAGCCAGAGAGGATTTCCTCCGATCCATAGCGACACACATCAGTGGTGCCGACATGAGCGACCACCTGCAGATGGGTGCACCCTGTACCTTCATGGCATCCGGAAGGACCCTTTCCACATCTGGAATGACTCCCCCCGGTATGCACACGGAGTGCACATTGGTTTTCTTCCCCTCTCTTGCTGCCATTTCCCTAAGGGGCCCCATTACGCGCCTGACGTTGGAGCTCCCAACTACCAGTAAGCCCACCCTCTGCGACTGCCCGGATCTTGCAGACTGAGGGGCAACCTCTGGAACAGGACAAGCAGCCATGTCAGGCCGAAGATCAGTATCAGCCTGAGACAGAGCCTGAAACCGGTTTGTCAGACAAACTGGAGAGGCCTTCCGTTCAGCCCTCCGGAATGTCTTTCGCCCCCTGCCACACCTTGAGACGACCTCCCACTCTACCACAGGAGAGGGATCAGCCTCAATGCGGGCAGTATCCCGGGGAACCACAGTCGTAGTCCGATCAGGGGTAGCGTGGGACGAGCTGGCAGTCCCCAACAAACCCTTATCCGGACCCCCACAGTGATGCCCACTGGCAACAGCCTCAAGCTGTGTGACCGAAGCCAACACTGCCTGAAGCTGGGAGCGAAGGGATGCCAACTCAGCCTGCATCCGAACACAGCAGTAGCAGTCCCTATCCATGCTAAAAACTGTTTTGCAAAGAACGTCTGAACTAATCTACAGAGAGCGCAAACAAATCGACAAAATTTAAACGGTTATTAAAATACAAGATTGCCTAGTAAATGCAGTAATGCTGCTACTTGCGCGCTGCTGACACTGCTCGGCGGCGGAAGAAGACTACGCGAATTTACACTATTCAGGTACTAAAACGCGATGCTACACTCTCAAATACTATAATACGCCCGAAATTTATGAATTAAACAATGCAAGTACCAAAAACACGCAAAGAAATTAAGAATTAAACCATGTAACAAATGAGTGAGCTAAGAGTATACGACTTGCTGCTCAGCTGCTTATCCAACGGCGGCAGGGAGCACACTGACTGTGACCAGCCGACACTGGCCGTTCAAAACAAAAACAGAAGACAAACGACTACGCGAATTTACACTATTCAGGTACTAAAACGCGATGCTACAACTCTCAAATACTATAATACGCCCGAAATTTACGAATTAAACAATGCAAGTACCAAAAACACGCAAAGAAATTAAGAATTAAACTATGTAACAAATGAGTGAGCTAGGAGTATACGACTTGCTGCTGCAGCTGCTTATCCAACGACGGCAGGGAGCACACTGTTTCCTTGAAGTGATGACCAAGTATCTCACCACAAAGACACAAGCCTCTTACAAACAACCCCACTAATGTCAGAGGACGGGACACAATGGGAGGCTGGCCGAGGCCGGAGGACTGCAGCTTTGGCTGGAGCATCAGCAGCCTCATTCCCAGGCACTCCTACATGGCCGGGAACCCACAGAAAGCTGACAGGAGAGCCATCAGCAGCAGAAGAATGGAGGGACTGCTGGATCCGTTGCAGCAAGGGATGGACCAGATATGGAGCTCCAAGGCTCTGAAGAGCACTGAGTGAATCAGAGCAGAGTACATACGATGAATGGCGGTGGCGGCGGGCATACTGAACGGCCAGATGGAGAGCAAAAAGCTCGGCCATAAAGCTGGAACACTGGTCGAGGAGCCGGTATTTAAAGGTGCCGGCCCCGACGACAAAGGCACAGCCGACACCATCGTCAGTTTTGGAGCCATCAGTGTAAATAAAGGAGTGACTGGCAAGTCGAGCACGAAGTTCGACAAACCGTGAGCAGTACACTGCATCCGGAGTACCCTCCTTCGGGAGCGAGCTGAGGTCGAGATAGATATGAACCGGAGCCTGGAGCCAAGGTGGTGTCGGGCTCTCACCCTCTCTGAAGGTGGTAGGGAGGGCAAAATCCAATTGTCGAAGCAGGCGACGAAAGCGGACTCCAGGGGGCAGCAGGGCAGACACATACAACCCATACTGACGGTCGAGAGAATCGGCGAAGAAGGACTGATAAGAGGGGTGGTCGAGCATTGACAACAGCCAGCAGGCATCCCGACAAATCAGTAAGTCGCACCGGTAGGTCAATGGTAATTCGGCAGCTTCAGCATAAAGACTCTCGACGGCACTAGTGTAGAATGCTCCGGTCGCAAGGCAAGACGTAACCCCCAATGGTGGATGGAGTTGAGACGGCGTAAGAGGGATGGCCGAGCAGACGAGGCTCCCATAATCCAGCTTTGATCGGACTATGGACCGATACAAGCGAAGCAGGACAGTTCGGTCCGCTCCCCAAGATGAACCACTAAGAACTCTGAGGACATTAAGGGAACGTGTACAACGAGCAGCCAAATAAGAGACGTGCGGAGACCAACAAAGTTTCCTGTCCAGTGTGAGCCCTAGAAACTTAGTTGTTTCCACGAATGGGAGAACAACGGGACCGAGATGTAAGGATGGCGGAAGGAACGCTTTATATCGCCAAAAGTTGATGCAAACCGTCTTCTCTTCAGAGAACCGGAAGCCATTTGCCACACTCCATGAGTATAGGCTGTCGAGACAACGCTGAAGGCAGCTCTCCAGGAGGCATGTTCTCTGGGCACTGCAGTAGATCGCGAAGTCATCGACAAAAAGAGAGCCTGAGACATTAGGTGGAATGCAATCCATAATTGGATTGATCGCTATGGCAAAAAGGGCTACGCTCAAGACGGAGCCCTGAGGCACTCCGTTCTCCTGGAGGAAGACGTCGGACAATACGGAACCCACAGGTACCCTAAACTTTCGATCTGTTAAAAAGGAATCAGTAAAAAGGGGCAGGCGACCGCGTAGACCCCACCTGTGCATAGTGCGGAGGATACCTCCTCTCCAACAGGTATCATATGCCTTCTCCAAATCGAAGAACACGGCTACCGTTTGGCGCTTTCGCAAAAAGTTGTTCATGATGAATGACGACAAGGTCACAAGGTGGTCGACAGCGGAGCGGCGGCGACGAAAGCCGCAGTGAACATTGGTAAGTAGCCGTCGAGATTCAAGAATCCAAACTAACCGAGCGTTAACCATGCGCTCCATCACCTTACAGACACAGCTTGTAAGAGAAATGGGGCGGTAACTAGAAGGAAGGTGTCTATCCTTCCCAGGTTTGGGTATAGGAACAACGACGGCGTCACGCCAACGCATGGGGACTTGACCTTCAGTCCAGACGCGATTGTAGGTACGAAGAAGGAAGCTTTTGCCTGCCGGAGAAAGGTGTGCCAGCATCTGAACGTGAATGGCATCTGGCCCCAGAGCAGAGGACCGGGACAGTGCAAGTGCACGTTCGAGTGCCCGCATAGTAAAGGGGGCATTATAATGATCCAGATTCAGCGAGTGGAAGGAAGGTCGCCGAGCCTCTTCTGCCTCTTTCCTGGGAAGGAAGGCAGGGTGGTAATGGGCGGAGCTTGAAACCTCCGCGAAAAAGCGGCCGAAGGCGCTGGAGACATCCACAGGATCAACAAGGACCTCATTACCTGAAGTCAGGCCAGGTACCGAGGAGTGGGCCTTAATGCCCGACAGCCGGCGCAGGCCACCCCAGACGACAGAAGAGGGAGTAAAACTGTTAAAGGAGCTGGTGAAAGAGGCCCAACAAGCTCTTTTGCTGTCTTTGATGACTCTATGGCATTGCGCTCGGAGTCGTTTGCATCCAATACAATTCGCCAACGTAGGATGGCGGCGAAAGGTGCGTAAAGCACGTCGTCGAGCGCGGATAGCGTCTCTACAAGCCTCATTCCACCAGGGGATGGAAACGCGACGTGAAGAAGAGGTAGTATGAGGAATGGAACGTTTGGCAGCATGGATGATAACAGCCGTGAGGTAGTCGACCTGACTGTCACAACTGAGAAAATCGTGGTCCGGAAAGGTCGCCAGGGAGGAGTAAAGTCCCCAGTCAGCTTTCAGTATGTTCCAGCACGAAGGACATGAGGATGGGGTGTGGTGCAGAGACGAATGACACAGGGGAAGTGGTCGATCGAATAGGTGTCAGAAAGGACACACCACTCGAACTGACGGGCAAGAGTGGTAGAACAGATCGAGAGGTCCAAGTGGGAGTAGGTATGAGTAGAGTGTGAGAGGAAAGTCGGGGCGCCAGTATTGAGGCAGACAAGATTGAGATGGTTGAAGACATCCGCCAAGAGGGAGCCTCTCTGACAGGATGCAGGAGAGCCCCAAAGGGGATGATGGGCATTGAAGTCGCCAAACAATAAAAACGGCGGAGGAAGCTGAACAATCAGGTACATCATGTCAGCCCGACCAACTGTGGATGACGATGGAGTGTAGATGGTACAATCGGAAAAAGTAAAGGCAGAAAGAGTAATACGGACAGCTATTGCTTGGAGTGGGGTGGTCAATGGGATGGGATGGTAATAGACATCGTCCCGAACGAGTAACATGACCCCACCATGAGCTGGAATACCGTCCACAGGGGTGAGGTCATACCGCTCCGAGGTATAGTGGGTAAAAGCAATACGGTCAGTTGGGCGCAACTTGGTTTCCTGGAGACCAAGGACGAGCGGACAGTGCAGGCCGAGGAGCAGCTGTAATTCCTCCCAATTAGATCAAATACCTCTTATGTTCCAATGTAACGAAGCCATCGCTAGTCAGAAAAAAGGGGGAATGAAACGGGTGGAGAGCTGGTCACCTCGACGGCCGCGGAGGGCCAGGTTTCGAGGTAACAACGCTACAACCGGCGGGAGGCGGATCCTGTTCCATCGAGTCGTCGCCAGCTGCGGCCGCTTTCCCGGGTTGCGTAGGAGCGGCAGCATCAGTCGCCGACGAGAGACCAGCTGAGTGCCTGGCAGCAGAGCATCCTGGCGAAACTGAGGACGGCCGGGATCAGCGACTCACGGATGGAGCATCAGACGAAACGCGCCGGGGTGGAGAGGGGGTAAAGACTTCTTCTTGGAGGCCTTCTGGGAAGTCCGATGAGGCACGGGGATGGTGGGCTGGACCCGAAGAAGGTCCTCACGCGCGGCGTCCATTTTGGAACGCTGGACCTCGGAAGCCGAGGTCCAGAATGTTTCCCCGATGGACGCCTGAGAAGAGGATCGCTTCTCAGGCGGCGGAAGGGGAGGAGGAGGAGGAAGGGTGGCCCCTGGGGCAGAGGGGGCAGGGGCCGCGAGGGAGGAGGATTTGGAAGGGAGGGATTTGGGAGGCGGAGCCATAGACCCTGGATGAGGTGAGGAGGTGGAGGGGGAACAGGATAGGGGTGAGGATACTGTGGAAGGAGTGGACACGACTGAGGCAAACGATGTTGTCATCGTCATGGGATGGAGGCGGTCATACTTCTTCCTGGCCTCAGAATAAGAGAGGTGATCCAAAGTTTTTAATTCTTCTTCTCCATCTGATATGCGGGCAGTCTAAAGATCTAGGCGAGTGGATGCCAGGACAATTGACACACCGAGGTGGTGGGGTGCGTGTACGTTCCTCACGAAGAGGACGTCCACAATCGCCACAAAGGGGCTCAGCCTCACACCGTGACGACATGTGCCCAAAGCGCAAACACCGAAAGAAGCGCATAGGAGGCAGGATGTAAGGTCGCACGTCGCACCGGTAGCACATCACCTTTACCTTCTCCGGGATAACGTCCCCCTCGAAGGTGAGGATAAAGGCCCCGGTGTCGATGCGACGGTCTTTGGGGCTGCGCTGGACTCACCAGACGAAATGCACGCCCTGGCGCTCCAGGTTGGCCCTGAGCTCCTCATCAGATTGCAGCAGGAGGTCCTGGTGAAAAATAACCCCCTGTGTCCTATTTAGTGCCAGATGTGGGACAATGGACACTGGGATGTCCCCTAGTCGGTCGCACGCCTGGAGCGCCGCCGACTGAGTGGCGGAGGTGGTCTTTATAAGAACGGACCCTGAACGCATTTTACTAAGAGCCTCGATTTCTCCGAAGATCTCGATGTGCTGGACAAAGAACATGGGCTTGGAGGTGGCGAACGTCCCCCCATCGGTCCGAGAACAGACTAAATAGCGGGGGAAGTACTTCGCCCCAAGACGGCGGGCCTGTCCTTCCTCCCAGGGAGTGGCCAAGGGGGAAAGGGCAGGAGAACCAGAACCAGAGACAGTACCTTTCTTTTTAAAAGACTCGGCCGCAGAGCGACCCGATACATGTTGACGTTTCATCTGCGAAACGTCCGCCCCGATACCACCCACTCCGACCAGGGGCTCTCCCCACGGGCGCCACCCAGCCTCAGCAATGGCCACCTGGCAGGATGACCGTTGCCGGGAGTCCTGATGCCCCAAGGAGACGGGCATCTACTCCTTGGCCGACGTGGGGAGGGTGCAGCTCAGGTATCGGCAGTACGATCCCTGTGTTGTCAGGGGGCTACAACCTAGAGGGTACATGACGACCCCACCACAACGGGCTGGCTACCATGCTGGATTTCGGGTGCCATGGAAAGTCCATCATGATCGTAGGTGCGGATGGGGACGCACTATGGGCGTAACTTGTGCAACCCATCAGGCGTTTAGGCCCAATTTGAGGAATAGTGGGTGTGGTTACAACGCCGTTACAATGCTGAGTGCCAAGGCCGTAGTGCACTGAGGACCAGTGAGACACCATGCAAGGCGTCTGTCCCCAAAAGGCTCGTACTTCTGTAGAATTTTGAAAAATGGAGGTCAAACCCAAAGGGGGACCA
Source organism: Schistocerca piceifrons (assembly GCF_021461385.2). NCBI lineage: Eukaryota > Metazoa > Arthropoda > Insecta > Orthoptera > Acrididae > Schistocerca > Schistocerca piceifrons. The sequence goes on from NC_060141.1 coordinate 26,882,572, forward strand.
TCACATGGAAGGCCGAAACGGTTGAAACTCCTTTTAGTCGCCTCTTACGACAGGCAGGAATACCTCGGGCCTATTCTTACCCCGGACCCGCAGGGGGATCTATCAAATTCGTTGTAGATGCGATGGACCAAGCAAATATCGAAGACGCGTTGATGGACATTAGACAGTTGCAGCGATGCTAGAGCTCCAAGCGGTTACACTTCTCCATGCAGTAAACAGAGGACGAACACTGTCTTTGATCAAATCTGAGAGGCGCTAGATTTGATCAAAGAAAATTTGAACAAGGCCTAGCTCTGACAGAGTTCTATATTATACTATGAAATTTTATTTGACAAAGAAACTATCTCAAAGAAAAATTGATAGTGTAACACTGGCCTAGGCAGTGTTCGCAGGGGCGGCCGGGCCGCGATGGGACGGCGAGAGCAGGGCCATGCCTGGCCGGCGACATTCAGGATGGCTAATATTTCCGGCGCGAGCCGGTGGAGTCACGCTTCACTTTCTGTGTTAGAGGTCTCCCGTCTGATTTTATCAAAAATTTCACTGCAGGGTTTAATTATTTTCTAAAGAAATAAGTTCCATCACATTTCATAATCGGTGGCGAAAAATTACGAGTACTGTAAAGATACCGGTAAAGTTTCCTCTTAGATTTGTTAGTAAAATACACATTTACTTAGTCCACTTATTTCGATAGCTATTTTGTAATAGAGAACCGAAGAGCTACCTTTTCTTAAATCTTTTAATTATTATTTCAGTTAAAATGGTGAAACCGAAATGGGAACACCTCAGTGAATGTTAAAGAGAAGAAGAAAAAAAGAAAAAAAGGAATGGGCAAAGTAAGATTACGTGATCTAGGAAACAGTCCATTACAACGCAGATCCCATTGGCTTTGGTTTCACCATATGTATTTCTTAAAAGATGTTTTAATATCAAAACCTATGCATAGTTCCTTGTTAATGGAAAAACAGCCAGTGAGCCGAATGAGATTATTTCAAGAATGTTTGCTTTTCGATCTGTTTGTGCCACAAGATTCGTTTTTCTTTATCGTCATACACAGTTTATCTTCTGCTATTATTCTCCTACAAAAGATTACTATGTTTTGAAATTTTTCTTGAATGTTCTGCAGCAGACACTAGTGTATACTATGGTTCGTATGTAATACGAATAGCCGGCCGCTGTGGCCGGGCGGTTCTAGGCGCTACAGTCTGGAACAGCGCGATTGCTACGGTCGCAGGTTCGAATCCCGCCTCGGGCATGGATGTGTGTGATGTCCTTAGGTTAGTTTGGTTTAAGTAGTTTTAAGTTCTAGGGGACTGATGACCTCAGAAGTTAAGTCCCATAGTGCTCAGAGCCATTTGAACCATTTTTTTGTAATACGAATAACATTTTACAGAAAAGTTTTTTAGTTCTTCATGTAAGGCAAAAGTTCCTAAATGTTGGACAGCATTCATAGAATGAGTCTACAAAGTCCTATTTCTTTTGTGCTTCGAAACTTCATGAGTCACTGTACTGTCAAAACAATGCCAATAAAACGTTCAAGTCATTTCTCTGTAAGATGGCTTTGACTGGTTAGCAGTGAACAACTGATGGCTGCATCCGCGTATCTACGTCGTTGTATTTCAGCTGTCGAAGAGTTGCAATTCGTTTGCCACTGCGGATCAGTCACTAAGAAAGAAAAATAACACGGATCGAAAATAAAGGCACGCACTCCTCGTATTTTAATCTGGTCTGAACCGACAGTAATTCATTTACCTGGATGTAACTCTCTCTGTTAAAACAGAAAAATCGAAATGGAGAAACATTCGTGACAGAGATAATTTTTTTAAAAAATTTGGCATGCTAAGATGAGATGATTTAAGGCAAAGTCTCTTAAAATGAAGTTCGACTTGGTCTTGGTTTCATCATTTGAATTTTCTAAAAGAAATATTATCGCTAAGAGCTTGCTCAGTTATCTGAAAGTGGGGACAGTGTAATTATTTATAGCTTGTGGTACTGCAGTCTCCCAGAATCACGAAAGCTAAAATGTCAAACATGAACATTCTGCGCGTTAATGACTTTAGACGTAGAAACAGCCATAAATGTATTTTTATTTTCGCATCTACAAGGCGAGGCAAATAAAAGTGGGCCGGACGATTCGATACCACTTGTGGCAGCTTTAAAGAAGAAGCAGAAGATTTTCAGTTACTTCCAACAGGATGGAGCAACTGCGCATACAGTCGGCCGAACCTTGGAGCACATTTACACAATCTTCACGCCTGACGCAGTTGTTAGCAGAGGTCAATTTGTTCGTGGTCCTAGCTGGCTACCCAGGTCACCTGATCTGACAGTGTGCGATTACTTTTTACGGGGAGCCCTCGAGTCTAAGGTGTACCGAAACAACCCCCATAGTCTTCTAGAACTGCAGCAGAACATTTCGTATGAGACTGTTGCAATTCTAGCAGTCCAGCATCGATCTACCTTCAGCAACTTGTTGACCAAGGCGCTAACGTGCCAAGATACGAATGTTGGTCATTTTACATCTGCTATAGTCAGGTTAGTACTATATTTCCCTTTCCTGAGCTGTGTTTCCTTGTACCCACGAACTCTGTTCTCTGGACCACTTTTATTTGCCTCGCCCTGTAGAAAGCATTAAAATACAATTTCACAGGTTTTTATTATAGTCAGTGCACAGCAAAGTCTCGTCTTACATTAATTTATTCTCCCCTTCTAGTTTCATATACGAAATGTACATTCCACTTAATTTTAAGATATGGAAAAAAATTAATTACTTGTCCTTTATAATGTGGCGTGTGGTCTACTGTAAGACGCTAACAGATGACTGTCCAGTGTAATCAGTCGCCACTGAGGGAAAAAATCCTATGTATTTGAAGTTTTCTGAATATGGATGTAGTGATAGCTGTTCATATTGCCCACAAACATACGAGGCGAGATCATGTGTTATGGGCAATGGCTCCCCAAAGCATCACACTTGCCGCTTCTCTGCTGTACTGCTCAATAATACAATCTGCCTGACTGGGTTCGCCATGGCAGCTTCGAACGTGTATGCATCCATCACTGTAGAACAAGTTAAAATGGAACTCGTCTGAAAACTTCACATTTCGCCACTCTGCGCGCCAGTGTCGGCGTCCATTTGCCCGTTGCAGTCCTCGGCGTAGGTGGGCTCCGGTGAATGGAAGCCGACGCAATGGTATGTGTGCCAGTAGCTTCGACCATAAATATAATAGACTGGCCCTGACGTCGTTTTCGTGGCTCCAACATCTCTGGGCTGAAGTCATGTGAATGTTGGCAAAACATGGTTGCTTCGTGTTGCGCTTATGGCTGCACTCAGCGTTTTGTCGGGGAAATGGCATTACATTTCACGTGTAAGTGTTTCTATGATAGTGCTGTTGCGTTTATTGAAATCTGCTGAAGTGACTTTTATATGTTTTTTTACGCTTGAAATAGAGTATCACGTAAATTAAAGTGTTGAAAGTGATGCCTGTAAAGTCAGACTCATATTACATTTTGGAAAGTACCTGTGATAATTCGGTTACAGAAATAAGTATAACCGTTTCTCGTTCCTACTAAATCGCTTCAGGTAAATGTCGGGATAGTTCCTTTGGAAGGGCACTACCGATTTCCTTTCCTATCCTTCCCTCATCCGATGGGACCAATGATCTCACTGAAACTTCCTGGCAGATTAAAACTGTGTGCCGGACCGAGACTCGAACTCGGGAGCTTTGCCTTTCGCGGGCAAGTGCTCTACCATCTGAGCTACCCAAGCACGACTTACGCCCCGTCCTCACAGCTTTACTTCTGCCAGTACCTCGTCTCCTACCTTCCAAACTTTACAGAAACTCTCCTGCGAACTTTGCAGAACTAGCACTCCTCAAAGAAAGGATACTGCGGAGACATGGCTTAGCCACAGCCGGGGGATGTTTCCAGAATGAGATTTTCACTCTGCAGCGGATTGTGGGCTGATATGAAACTTCCTGGCAGAACAAAACTGTGTGCCGGACCGAGACTCGAACTCGGGACCTTTGCCTTTCGCGGGCAAGTGCTCTACCAGGAGTGCTAGTTCTGCAAGGATCGCAGGAGAGCTTCTGTAAAGCTTGGAAGGTAGGAGACGAGGTACTGGCAGAAGTAAAGCTGTGAGACCGGGGGTGAGTTGTGCTTCGGTAGCTCAGATGGTAGAGCACTTGCCCGCGAAAGGCGAAGGTCCCTAGTTCGAGTCTCGGTCCGGCACACAGTTTTAATCTGCCAGGAAGTTTCATATCAGCGCACACTCCGCTGCAGAGTGAAAATCTCATTCTCGATGATCTCACTGTTTGGTCCCCTCGTCCGAATGAACCAGCCAACTATCTTTCGTATCAGCTTGAGTAACTGATGACGAAAAATAATAGCCGTGTCCAAAAAATGGCTCTGAGCACTATGGGACTTAACTTCTGAGGTCATCAGTCCCCTAGAACTTAGAACTACTTAAACCTAATTAACCTAAAGACATCACACACATCCATGCCCGAGACAGGATTCGAACCTGCGGCCGTAGCGGTCGCGCGGTTCCAGACTGTAGCGCCTAGAACCGCTCGGCCACCCCTGTCGGCTAGCCCTGTCCAAGCACAACTATGAACACGTCAGTTTATAATGGATATAGTTCGACTATATTACAATTAGGAATTTATCGTAAGTTTTGGGAAAACGACTGCTGGTAGTGCGTGTCACGCAGCTTGTTCTGAGACCGTCACTGCCCGTCTCCGCCGCACCCACGTGGCTCCGCCGTGAACCCCATTCCCCCAATACTGTGCTACTGGGTAGTATCTCGGAAACTCTTTGCTAGTTGTAAAATGCAACAGATTTTTAACAGACAGAGTAACAAAAGAATTTTTTCCAACTTGTTGCCCTTGTCCCATCACTCAGCAGCCGCGTAACATTATTTATCTTCCCCTATCCATTTAGATAAGTAATCTACCTGGGGATATAAAACCATATGTAACTGTTCTACTGAAAATGAAACGCGCACAGCAAAACGTAACCTGCATTTATTGAGGAGCACAGCGATCTAGCCTCACAATTATTAATACAACGTCTTTGATTGATCTATCTGCTGACCCGAATGATTCAACAACGCACCCCGCCATCGCTACACTTCGGAAATAGTAGTATTGAGATGTGACTCTGGTGAATTTACTTGGTCGATGTAATTAATATGATTGTCTGGTGGAAGGCAGCTGGCCACCTGACGAGAAAACTTGGACCTTGCGTCAGGATTTGCCAGCTAAATATAGAAGGAATAAGCAGGGCAAAAATTGATGACCTGTGAACGGTTCTAAACGATGATTACACTGACGTCGCTGTCACTCACTGAGAACGAGGAACAACTAAGAAAAAGATGGAAGATATGCGGCTAGACTTAGTTGGTGCACCATACCACCACGCTTATGGTGTGACAACTTACGTGAGATCCAATATCGAAAACGCTCAGTTGTATGCAACATCTACCAACAACAGCATACGCGAAGTGGTTACCCAAATCGGAGGGTACACCTTAAGCAACAGGCACAAACCTTCTGCAGTCTCACGGCCACCACAAGTCCCACCACTACTGCAACACCCGTCTCTCTGTGTAGGCGACTACAACAGTCATCACACCCAATAGAAATACAAACAGGACAATGACAGTGGTGAGGCACTTGGAAACTGGGCGGATGACAACAATATGCACCTCGTATTTGACGCAGAGGATAGAGATTCCTTCTATTCGGCATCATGGAGACGAGGATATAACCCGAATCTATCCTTCGTGACCACAGACAAGGAAAACATACCGCTGAGAAAGCCAACATCGACCCGCTCTAATAGAAATTGGAATGACTATTCCGCTGGTCACTTCCTTTCCTCGCTCGCGGTGGAATTTCCAGAAAGCGAACTGGGAATTTTTTTCTAACAACTTAGATAAGTGCCTGGGATGGATACCTTCTAAACTGAAGAACTACAAGAGGTTTGTTGGAACGGTCATAAGCTCAACAAAAAAGGCAATACCTGGAGGGTACCGTAAACAACATATCCCAGGATGGAACAAAGAATCTGAAAATCAGTACTAGGCATTCCTCAACAACAACGACCAGGAAATTGCTGACGACCTACTACACAATCTTGATGTGGCTCGACGAGAACGTGGGATGGAAACCGTTCGAGAACTAGACCACAAAACGTCTAGTAGAAAAGCATGGTCCCTCTTAAGAAAACTAAATGACGGCAATAAGAGCGTACACAAAGAAACACCGATACATCCAAAGAAGATTGCCTCCCATATAGTATCGCCTCTAAAACTTCGCGCAGTAGAGCTCGCACCACTCAGATTAAGCATGAGTTCACAACATTAAAATCTCTCTGCGATGACTAAACGGAATTTTCTGGTCCAATCTCGGCAGAACACATAACGAGCGCTCTCAAAGACATAAAATCGGGAAAAGCACCTGAATTTGATGGAGTCCTTCCGGAGTTTCTTCTGAAACGCGGAAAATACGCGAAAAGATGGTTAGCAGAATTCTTTACAGGTATTATAACACACGGCTTAGTTCCTCAGCAAATGAGAGAAGCCGAGAAACGAACTAAAGAGCTACCGCCCAGTCGCATTATTGAGCTCTGTCTATAAACTCCTCGAAAGACTTCTCCATAACCGCATTGCCACCAAAATTCTGCAGTCAGTTCCCGTGGAGCAAGCCGGGTTCCGCCCTGCGCGCAGCTGTACAGACCAGGTGATGTCACTAACTACCTACATAGAGGCTGGCTACGAAAGAAAATGAAAAACATCAGCTGTTTTCATAGATATGACTGCTAGCTACGACACTGTCTGGAGACATGGATTATTGTACAAATTCATGCAAACAATCCCTTGCCTGAAAAATACCGGCCTTATAGATGCCGTGCTTGCTGCCAGAACATTCGAAGTAGTAACAGGAGAACAGATAAGCGTCCAAAGAACCCTGAACAACGTCCTACCACAGGGCTCCGTGTTAGCTCCGCTGCTGTTCGGCTTGTACATTGCCGATGTGCCCTCCAAATCTTCCAGGAAGTTTGGGTACGGAGACGATTGGGTGTTGGCAACACAAGAACTTTGAGGTCATGGGAACAACCCTGTCATCTGACTTGGAGACATTACGTACATACCTTCGTAAATGGAGATTGGAGCCAAATCCTACAAAAGCCGAAACTACATGTATCTGTGTCAATAATAAATTAGCAAGCGAGCAACTTGACGTTCGTCTCGAGGGAAATCGGCTCCGATCTAATGAGCATCCAGAGTACCTTGGAGACACTTTGGATAGAGCGCTCACTTATAAACGACACCTGGAAAATATTGTAGCCAAACTAAAGAGGAGGAATAATATTCTTCAGAAGCTTTGCGTCACTGCTTGGGGCTCCTCGGATGACGCGCTACACACGTCGGCACTCGGACTGGTCTACTCGGCGACGGAGTACTCCGCTCCGGTCTGGATGAACAGTGTTCACACAAAAAAAGTCGGCGTGCAGCTGAATAGCACAATGCAAGTCGTCAGCGGAACCACGATATCAACCCCAACACATTGGCTACCAATCCTGAGCCACATACCACCTGCGGACATACGTCGGAAGAATGCTCTTCTCTGGGAATATAGGAAGATAATCGACAACGCCCAGCTCCCTATACACTGCGACATGCCTGACCTGGAGAGGAAGAGACTTCGGTTTAGACATCCAACAATGATAACAGCCAAGGAATTGCAAAGTACAAACTTCAATGCAATAAAGACCTGAAGGGAACAATGGTGAGAGGTGTGGCCTGAGCATTGTCAAGCCCTCCCCTGCGTCACTGGGAGACCGCCCGGATATGAATTACACCATCCCTTAATAGAACACGCACAAATCACGGGAGATGTGCAGGTAATCTTTACAAGTGGGGAAAAACACCAACTTCCAACTGTGACTGCGGAGCCAACAGAAAGACCATACGCCACATCGTCCAAGAGTGCGACAGAAGAACATACAGGGGCAAGTTCAGTGATTTTCTGATGGCAACAGACGTCGCAAAAGACATTATACATAACCTTGATATTTGTATTTAACTGTATTAACCATATACACTCCTGGAAATTGAAATAAGAACACCGTGAATTCATTGTCCCAGGAAGGGGAAACTTTATTGACACATTCCTGGGGTCAGATACATCACATGATCACACTGACAGAACCACAGGCACATAGTCACAGGCAACAGAGCATGCACAATGTCAGCACTAGTACAGTGTATATCCACCTTTCGCAGCAATGCAGGCTGCTATTCTCCCATGGAGACGATCGTAGAGATGCTGGATGTAGTCCTGTGGAACGGCTTGCCATGCCATTTCCACCTGGCGCCTCAGTTGGACCAGCGTTCGTGCTGGACGTGCAGACCGCGTGAGACGACGCTTCATCCAGTCCCAAACATGCTCAATGGGGGACAGATCCGGAGATCTTGCTGGCCAGGGTAGTTGACTTACACCTTCTAGAGCACGTTGGGTGGCACGGGATACATGCGGACGTGCATTGTCCTGTTGGAACAGCAAGTTCCCTTGCCGGTCTAGGAATGGTAGAACGATGGGTTCGATGACGGTTTGGATGTACCGTGCACTATTCAGTGTCCCCTCGACGATCACCAGTGGTGTACGGCCAGTGTAGGAGATCGCTCCCCACATCATGATGCCGGGTGTTGGCCCTGTGTGCCTCGGTCGTATGCAGTCCTGATTGTGGCGCTCACCTGCACGGCGCCAAACACGCATACGACCATCATTGGCACCAAGGCAGAAGCGACTCTCATCGCTGAAGACGACACGTCTCCATTCGTCCCTCCATTCACGCCTGTCGCGACACCACTGGAGGCGGGCTGCACGATGTTGGGGCGTGAGCGGAAGACGGCCTAACGGTGTGCGGGACCGTAGCCCAGCTTCATGGAGACGGTTGCGAATGGTCCTCGCCGATACCCCAGGATCAACAGTGTCCCTAATTTGCTGGGAAGTGGCGGTGCGGTCCCCTACGGCACTGCGTAGGATCTTACGGTCTTGGCGTGCATCCGTGCGTCGCTGCGGTCCGGTCCCAGGTCGACGGGCACGTGCACCTTCCGCCGACCACTGGCGACAACATCGATGTACTGTGGAGACCTCACGCCCCACGTGTTGAGCAATTCGGCGGTACGTCCACCCGGCCTCCCGCATGCCCACTATACGCCCTCGCTCAAAGTCCGTCAACTGCACATGCGGTTCACGTCCACGCTGTCGCGGCATGCTACCAGTGTTAAAGACTGCGATGGAGCTCCGTATGCCACGGCACACTGGCTGACACTGACGGCGGCGGTGCACAAATGCTGCGCAGCTAGCGCCATTCGACGGCCAACACCGCGGTTCCTGGTGTGTCCGCTGTGCCGTGCGTGTGATCATTGCTTGTACAGCCCTCTCGCAGTGTCCGGAGCAAGTATGGTGGGTCTGACACACGGGTGTCAATGTGTTCTTTTTTCCATTTCCAGGAGTGTATAATCTTGATGTTTGTATTTAATTGTATTGTCCATAGCCTGCATGTTTTATGCTTCTTATGTAGCATATTTTATTGTGCTCTTTATGTATATATTTGTTTAAACATTTCTAAGAAGCATAAAAAGATGTGCATTACCATACGCTAGTCAGTGGAAATGCAGACCCCCATCGGCAGTAGCGGCTGATAGTTCAGTGAGCTGCAGCCTCATTTGAAGCGTAGTGATAGGACGGGCATCCAGTTTCAACAATCGATTGGTCAGAAGATTGTTTTTTCGTTCATTCGGTTTTTCTAGTTGAACGAAATAACCGAATGACCCTAATCTCTGTGGCCATGTCAGCTACTTGAATGTTTATCACCCATCCTCAGCGTTTGAGTGGTTTCAGTCAGTGTGAGATATTCGACTGACAGAAGCCTCTAAGAATTACGTCAGTTATATGAATGTCTCCATTCACTCTTCACATGATTTCACGGACACACTTTTTCAGCCTTTTCGGTTACATATGAAACATGACAAGAGTTGCCAATGTTTTTAGAGACAAGTAATGTATCTTATTTCAAGAAGGGGTGAATAAAAAATGTATATTTCAAAAAATTATGTATTTTCAAAATCTTTGTTTGTACATATTTCAATGTGATTTTTTTCGTATTTCTGGAATTAAACATGGGGTTTTGGTTGGTTTTAAAAGGTTATTAACTGGTGCTGGATCATAAATTTATGTTTAAATATGTGAAAAATTACTTTTTTACTTATATTTTTTGAAGGTCTGTCAATCTCTTTCCACTGGTTTGCAACCATTACCGCTAATTACCTTTCGATTAATGGTGAGGTGACTGGAACAGAAATCATACATAAAAGACTTTTTGATTATTCTGTGGCTTAATCACTTTGAATGAAATAATTTTCGGTATTAAGCAGCGTCGTTGTGGAACACTAACGCAAGTAAAGAGGACCGCAGCAGCTCGGTCGAAAAGTTGGCAGGTTTAGTTGCGTCAGTGTTTTACAATGACGCGGCCTAGTACCCAACACTATTTTATCCAGAATGGCACTGGTCGTGGAAGCCTACGAACTTTATCACTTGCTTTTTAAGCATACAGCCCTACTGTTTGAAATTGTTTTTGTGTGAAATTTTTTCGCATCGTTTTTATTTGAATTTCGTTAATTAATGTTCTTTAAGACTATAAATCATATTTGGAGATACAATATATCGCATTGAATTTATCTTGAGGATCGGTTTTATAGAGTAACATTTCTTCGGTTGGCACGCCACTTTTAGTTTCGGCATTTTGATCCCATCACGAGCTTCAGTACTAAGGAAACGCCTATTCACACGCATGGACGGAAACTGAATTAAAAGCTACTTATTGTTCCCCAACAAAAGGAAAATATTGGGACGACAATAATGGCGCTGACAGGAAATAAGAGCGCCCAACGAACAATAATGTTGTAACAATGCCGAAACGATGGAATGCTTCCGCTCGGAACTAAATGGCCCGAGGATTACGAGATCCAGTGATCTCCCCCAGCGCTCCGTGGGTGGTTGGTGGGAGAGGGCGAACGTGGTTGCAGAGTGTTTAGACTAATGCCCAGAGAAAGGTTGAACTGTGAAACTGAGGTACCACTGTGTGAATATGAATAGTACTGCTTCATGCCAGTGGAATACTGTACCTGAAAGCTTTCAAAGGCTGCAAAGTCTAAACAGATTTGTGTGGATAGGTATGATTTATACGTACGTAGACAGTAACGTAATTTTATCAACAATTTATTAATCTTCCACACGAATAAATTGTTGGATAAGTGTTCAAATGCTAGACTGAAATGATTTTTAATTGATGGACATCAGCAACCTCTTCATTAAAACGGAATGCAATCCATCGCTAAAATTTGCCAATGTTATGTTCTTCTTCGCAGACTTGAAAGGCGACTTTCATGTTCGATATTGTGCCTCCCATCGATACATCGGATTAATTAGTTTCGTGTTAATTGCGTCTGGAAGAACTCAATCCACAGCGACATCTGAATCAGTTTTATATGGTGAAAGGACTGGTATCACTCAGAAGAATGAGTCGGTAGCTCAGTTAACTGCGACGTTAAAGAGTGGTTTCAGCTGACAGAACGAGTACCTGATTCAGCCGACAGAAAAACTACACAGTGGTTTCAGTTCAAAAGAAATAGAGTAATTCGGTTAGACTGCAAAACTATTACGTTGGTGCTTAAGTTCGTAACATTTTCCATAAGTTTAACAAACATAACAGACACACATATCACAGAATTTAGTTAACAGTAATATGTTCTCAACAGTCTGTCAACGCTGGGGTAACTTTTCGATTCCGGGACTGTAGAAATAACGTGGTTTTGAGGCAAAGAACTCGTCGAGTCACGTTCGGGGAAAGGAAGTTCCTTCGAGGTTGTTCGATAGAGAGCGGAAAAAGTGAAAATCTGAGGGTGCAAGATACGGCGAATAAAGTGGGTGCGAAATGACTTCTCAGCAACTCCTAGGAGAATGCAGGCGGCCGTTATCGTGGCGTAGCATCACCTCACACGGTCTTCCTGGTCGTTGTTCTTGGACTGCGTCTGTAAGACGTCTCAGTTGTTGACAATAAACGGCAGCGGTGATGGTTACACCTCGGGGAAGCAATTCGTAGTACGCCACACCGTCGCTGCGTCACCAGAAGCATAAAATTATCTTTTCTTGGTGTGTGCAGGTCTTTGTAGGGGTAGTTGCTGCTTTGTTTGGGCTCAACCGTTCCTTTCTTTTCCTTATGTTAGCACAAAGACACCGTTTCTCGTCACCAGTGGCGTTACAGAATAGGAATGATCGGTGTTGTTCACGAGCCAATTAATGACGAGCAAGCAGAGATGCGCATATGGCTACCCGCAAATTTTTGTGATTTTGGCTTAGGTCATGCGGTATCCATGCAGCCGATATTTGAACCTTCAAAACTGCATGCAAATGTCCACGATGGTGAATGATCACAGTTCTCCACATTTGTCAGTTATCGAATACAGTGACGTGAAACATTGTGGAATAATGCGTCTAAACGATCTTAATCGAACCCCGAAGGGTCTCCCTAATTGTGCAGTCACTAACTTCAAAACGCCCCTCCTCAAATCGAGAAAACAATTTTCTCGCCGTGCTCTGTCCAGTGGCATTAATATACTGTGCAAATAAGGGTTCAAATGGCTCTGAGCACTATCGGACTCAACATCTGAGGTCATCAGTCCCCTAGAACTTAGAACTACTTAAACCTAACTAACCTAAGGACATCACACACATACATGCCCGAGGCAGGATTCGAACCTGAGACCGTAGGGTTCGCGCGTGTCCAGACTGAAGCGCCTAGAACCGCTCGGCCACACAGGCCGGCAAATAAGGGAACCCATAGAACTTTCAACTTTTCGCGGCGTAATGCATACTTCCTCAACATTCGGGCATGGCTTCCACAATCACTTCTTTTACTAACGCTTAGGCAATTGATAACACAACCACAAATAAGGGAAACCATAGAGCTTTAAACCTTTCGCGGCATAATGCATACTTCTTCAACTTACGGGCATGGCCACCAGTCATTTGTTCTACCAATATTCAGGCAATTTATTACTCATGCATCATTGCTGTTAACCAAGGTTGCTACATAGAAGTTTGGGCCAATGTGTTCGGCAGCGATCGGGCACTTCCGTGTGACGTCACTGTGGAGAAGCGTCAGCAGCGCTAGACGTTCGCATACGGCACTATTGCGCTTAAACTAACATTACTTTACGAAAAGTGAAGGACAATATAATGAATTATGGATTCGATCGAAGCTTACCAATACAGAGACTGAATGATAATTCCTGCTAGGACTGTGAAACTCTTATATTGTCTCTCTGGTAATGACAAAATAAAAACTACAGATTTGTGGCAGCCCTCGATTGATATTCTATTACACCATATTTTTTGTTAGATAACAACAATCTGGTATGCTTCAGTCCCTTTTTATATATTTTACAATTTTTAATAGTACTGGAAACGCAACAATTATAAGAGCTTTCAGTTTACTAAACACATTTTGTGCATCACAGTCGGCAATGTGTGTACCATCTTTTTCATGCAGGTATTAAGCAGCAACCGTACGTCTAGTTAATTGAGTCATTACTACACATAATGATACAGAAGCGCGGTTTAATGAACTCACATTCAAAGATTTTAAGAAGAATTTATATACCTTAATCAGATCTGGAGGGGACTGCAGAAGCTCTCCCCCTGTGTGCTGCTTTCTGCTGCTGCTGTTTGGCCCTCTGTGCCTTTGCAGATGTGTTGAAGTGCCTTACCCGGATGAAGGTTCTGATTTTAGCGTACACTGTGATGACGTCTTGAGGAATAGTTGGAAACTTCCCAATTAAAAGTCTCGTCAGGTTTCTGATCACATTGCCGTCTTTACACAGACTGCTGCCATGAAAATTTAAAAAAAGCACCTCTAACTGCTTAACAACATCAAACCACTCATCTGAAGGGATGATTAAGCGACCACGAGACAGTTTCTCAATCCACCCAGAACTTGCATGGTCATTCGACACTTCCCGAGTGTCTTACCACTAGGATGACCAAGTGATTTGTCAATGGAGACGCACCTCGAGGCGATATATCCAGCGACGTAGCGGAGACCTTCTAGAGAACACTCTGAATCTTCTATCAAAGGTGGAACAATTAAGTCATGTAGTGTAATGTCACTCATTTGGTTCAAATGGCTCTGAGCACTATGGGACTCAACTGCTGAGGTCATTAGTCCCCTAGAACTTAGGACTAGTTAAACCTAACTAACCTAAGGACATCACAAACATCCATGCCCGACGCAGGATTCGAACCTGCGACCGTAGCGGTCTTGCGGTTCCAGACTGCAGCGCCTTTAACCGCACGGCCGTTTCGGCCAGCTATGTCCCTCATTTGTTGATCACCTTCTATCATTGACAACGCTTCCGCTTGCTTAGTGTACCTTAGTTGTCACTTTAGTACTTCGTTGATACTGAATGGCTTTGGCATAGCTTTTCTGTCTGCTTAATGCATGAGCCAGTAATTTGTTTCTCGTTCCTAGCGTGTTGTTTTCAGTTATCAAACGCTTATTTTTTCTGTCTGTAGCAATAATTCCTTATGAAGCCTCTTCATTTCGTCCTCGATGCGGCCTTTTTCGGTTTCTGTGCTTTGATCCACTTTTTTTTCTTCGGTGACAGTGCACGTTTACGTGTTTCACGATCTTTCCTTCTGTCATTTCTTTCTTGGACAGAAGACGAAGCAGCAACAGCAGCTGCAGATGTGGCTTTAATGAGGTGCAATGAAGCAACTGCAATCGGCTTTAAGATCTTCTTTGGCGGAAGTTTCATTAATTCAGCTTGGACATCCCGAAAATAATCGTCTTCTTTAAAATGTACGCTACAGATAGTAGCATTTTTAATGTTAGTGCCGCAGAAGGAATAAACTAGTGCCGCAGAAAGAATAAACTCGATTCAACACGATAACAAACAGCAACAACACAAAACTTACTTGCTTCTACACATAAGAATGCGCGCGCGAACTGAGCGGAGTTTCTCGACGCTGACGTCATGCGCAGTACGGCGAAAGTTCTCTGTTCTACGCACGCATTATGTGCGCCCCCTGACTAATAACAGCACCACTGCAAACAGAACTCGATGCGCGGCATTATATGCGCCACCGTGGCGGTACTCGACTGCGAGTCGCTGGTCGATAGCGAAGAGAGAAGCTTACACACGCGCCGCCAGCGGCGAAGGCTTACAGACATTCGATTACTTATCGATGAAAGCTCGGCGACGATGACACCATGAAGACTTCTCTGCATTTAGTTATCCCGAGAGCCGGAGCCATGCTTTGCCCAAATTAAAACCATTATCTCTATATAGTAAATTATTAGCTAATCTAATCTCTGTAGCTTCCTTGAGGACAGAATCCCAAAAGGAAGAGGGGAATGTTAGAATCTTCACGTCACTGTAGATCATGGAATGCCCTGTATCAATACAATGTTGCTGCACAGCTGACTTGTCTGGCTGTGGTAAGCGTGTGTATCTTCGATGTTCCACACATCTCTCACGAGCGGTGCGTGTTCTTTGACCTGTATGTGACTTCCCACAATTTCCGCAAGGAATCTGATACACACCCGCCTTACAAAGCAATAAATCGTCCTTTACAGAGCCGAGTAAGGCTGAAATCTTCGTGGGAGGCTGGAAGATCACGTTAACACAGTGTTTCTCGAGAATGCGGCCTATCTTCGAGGAAACAGCACCCACACAGGGCAAAAACGCACTTGATCTGAAGGAATTACTATCTTCTTCCTCATCACATACTTGCATTCTGGTTTTACATCGAATACTCTACTAATTTGTTGCGGCGACAATCCATTCGCTTTAAAAATGCCCTTGAGGTATGTGAGCTCTTCTTGCAAATTATCGTTGTCGGATATACAGTGCACCGTATGCACTAAAATCTTAAGGACACCCGTGGTCTGTGAAGGGTGATGGCAGCTACTGGCATGTAGTTATGAGATATGTCATACACAGGTCAAACAACACGCACCGTTCATTGAGAGATGTGTGGAACGTCGAAGATACACACGCCTATCACAGCGAGACAAGTAAGATGTGGCTGAACATTGTATTGATACAGGGCACTCCATGAACTATAGTGATGTGAAGATTCTAACCCCCACATCTTCCTTTCAGAATTCAGTCTTCAAGGAAGCTACGGAAATTAGAGTAGGTAGTAACTTATAATCATTATCTCTATGATAATGATTTTAATTTGGACAAAGCATGGAATCTGGCTCTTGGGATAATTAAACTGCAGAGAAGTCATGCTGTGACCTACGCCGAACATACATCGATAAGCGAATCGAATGTCTGTACGCCTTGGCCACAGGCGGCGCTTGTGAAGCGTATCTCTTTGCTGCCGACCAGGGTCCGTAACTCGCAGGCGTATACTGCCGCAGTGGAGCATATAACACCGCGCTTGGCACATTATTGTGAGTAATAATGTACCGGCAGCAAGACAAAATATGGATTCAATGACTTTCCCCGCAAATGTGCTGTCCATCGTATCGCCACTTTGCGTGAAACTGATTCAGGTGGGGTAACAGCTGTTCTTTTCGACACAATCGGCGCGTGCGCCAGCATGCTTGACACATATTCCGTTACCGATGACGACAGTCAAGAACTATTACCTCAATCAAAGTTACGTACTAACAGTGGCCACTGACAAGGCACGCACGTCGAAGCGCCCCTACCAGGCACCTCGATGGCAGCCCACACCACACAAATTGGAGGACAGACGACCGTCGGTCATCTGGCACCAAGCTTGGGCTAATATCAACAACCCAGCCCTTCCCTCGGAAGCTTCAGCGCTATGGTATCGTGTCGTAAACAATTTAATACCCACTAATCATCGCCTGGCGGCCATCCGCCTACGGCCCTCGGCTGCTTGCGGCCGATGTGGTGACGTAGACACCAGAGAGCATCGTCTCTTATGCCCTCACGTCACAGAAATGTGGGACCTTGCACGTGTGCTATTAGTGCTGATCGGTGGGACGACACCAGACAATGTGTCAATCGACTGGTTGCTTACACCTGATATTCAGACCAACCCCCGAACACGACGTAACGCAATGGTGTGGCTCTTGGGCCACACGATTTTCACGATCTATCACCCTCCCCTCACCGATGCTGTCTCTTTCATGGACTACCTATGGAGCCAGCATCGCCTGGCGGAATCTGACCGGAAATATACCACTACTTTTGCAAGATTTCTGAAAGTTGCAAGGTTCATGGTTATCAAAAGGTGTTCCGGGTTGACTAAGGCACCTCATCCAGGAATTGCCTGAGTTTACCCCTGGATCTTTGTCACTCGGACTCTCAAACTACCCTTGACTTGCCTATACCCAAGATTTGACATTGGCCTTCTGGGCATCACTAGAGTAGACTGTTCTATGATACTGATAGTATGGCAATTGGTAACATGGGAATTGTGTGAACCTTGTATGAAAAAATTATTGGAAAATTAGGAAACACGTAATCTATCTTAGAGGATTATTACTTCGTTAATTAGTATGGGCGATGGGATTATCTCGCCAGTTTCGTTTTCATTTGTGTGTGCTGCCGTCCCTGTTTTTAATTTGCCTTCATTTCTGTCTTTATTTATTTCTCCCTTTTTAGTTTCTAAACTCATCACTTGCTTCACACCTGCAGAGAGAGGTGTATTTCTGAGCCGTGTGTCGTCGCCCCGTGAGGCATAGCAGAGTATGCCTGCGCTTTTATTTTCGGTTTATGGCAATGAGTCTTGCTACTAACATCACCATGCTTTACGTGCTGCGTCGACACTAGAGGATGGCGGCATTTTTGGAGAGGAAAAGGTAGGGCTATAGGGGAGGAAGGAGGCCCCCCCCCCCAAAAAAAAAGAAAAAACACAGCTGAAATAATACACGCAGAACTTCAATTTACGACATCTACGTCTACTGAAGTACTATCATACGAAACGAAAAGGCATAAATCGAATGTAGTGGATTGAATCGATAGCTTTCATTTCGTGGCGCTCTCAGAGGGGGTTCACTCAAAAGGATGAATGGGTAGTCCAGTCGATATATAAATCACGAGACGATCGTTGCCAAACAGTCCGCTGAGTCGATTCTTTCGTTCGATTGTAGCCATCAGTAGTGGAGCGCGCGAGCTTAGCAGTGTCGCGAGCAACTGGCTGTGTCTAGCAAGCAGTGTGCGGCATCTCCCCGGCTGCTGGAGCAGCAGCGGCAGGAGGAGGAGGAGGCGGCGGAAAGTCCGCCACCCTCGCTACGACGGCGCCCCTTCCCGGCCCACTCTGCTGGCGAGTCTCCCTGCTTCTACGTTTCTGTGAGGCTCGCCCTGTCAGAAAAAAGACGAGTCGCCAGAGAGATCCGAGAAGTCTAAAATTACTGCGGCGGCGGCGAGAGGGCCGCGGCGCAGGTGCTACCTGCCCCGGCTACCGGCTGCTGTAGGGAGCGCGCACATACGCAGCCACCGGGTCTAGCCTAGGGGAGGGAAAAGCCGACCACTTAAAGACGAGCCGAAACGATGAAAATGACAAAATTAACGTTTTTGTTTTTTTCATTACAAAATTATTTGGAGTTTTCTGAATAAAACAAATCAAGTTTCACCCTTCTAAGTGAATTCTAAGTGTGTTTTTCATCGCTGCAAAGTTGACGCCCCGCGTAAACGGTTGTAGCGACCTGGTGTGTCACCTCTGAACGCGCCGCTCGCTGGCTGCCAGCAGGGTATCTTTGCGGAATTAGACAGTGTTTCGTTTTCCAACGTTGTACGGCTAGTGGTATCAGTCGGGTTTACTCACCTACTAATTTGAGGATTAAATGGAGGAGCGTTTACCGATATCAACAGTCTCTTGTCACAGAGATAAACGCTATACCGTGTGTGTTGACTTGTGGAGTTTGCTTTGTGTTGTTTAGCTGTTCAATTTTGCGTATTTGACGAATTTTGCTCGTACTTGTAGCAATGAACATATGAGGAGAGCAATATGGTCATTATTTTTTCATACTGCATCAACAAACGAGCACCCACAACATGCACAGGGGATGACTCATGGTGTAAGTACCAATCAGAAAAGGAATATGCCCATAAAAACAGTTTCCCAAATGATGTAATTAAGCCCATATTGAGAGATTTATCACAGCCAAGTTTATTGGAAAAGTTTTTACATGGGAAAACACAAAATCCAAATGAAAGTGTTAATAATTTAATTTGGATTAGGATTCCCAAAAGAATGTTTGTACAGATAAAAACATTGCATTATGGAGTGTATGATGCAGTGGCAACATACAGAAGGAAAAATTATCAAATGTTTAGGTTTCCAACCAGGACACAACACCATTTCCACAATCCGTCTAATTGATGAAGAAAGACTAAGAGGTTCAGGAAGAAGAGACAAAAGTCTACAACATGTGGCAAAACGGAAGAAAAGACCAGTGAGAAGGAAACTAACACTGGAAAAAGAAGAGGAAGCTGATAATCCATCATATGGGGCAGGAATGTATTAAAAAACTTCGGAAGCCATTTCCCGTAACTTTAAAATTTTCATCTTTGAGGAACATTTTCTCAAAAACTGCTAACAGTATATCAATGAAATTTATACACAATATTGTTTACTTCTTTCCCTTAATTTTTATAACAAATTGTAAAAAAATTATATGATTCAAGAGTTATAGAAGAAAAAGTGCAAAATTTTAGAGAAAAAAATAAGTATCTGCTTAAAAAAATTGTAAAACAAAAACCAATAAATATTTCTTAACATGGCAATATAACTTTGCAGAGAAATACTCACTGAACATGTAGTCCAAATTTCAGAGCAATATGTTTATTGGTTTTAGAAAAAATGTTCCTTCTATTTGCTAAAATTAACGTGGAGGAGATGGATCGTTTCGACTTCCTTTAAAAGGGATATCGGTATTTCAGTGTTCATTTTTTTACTAATAATCGACCAAACAAGCGAAATATCAATCAGCCATATCGGCAGTACTAAAATTTTTTCTATAAACCTTTTTTAAAGAACGATTAATTTTTATTCGTAAGATTTCCGGTGCTTTGAAATATTGCGTTATTGTAGAAAGTAGGAAAAGCGATCAGTACGATTATTATAAACACATCCTAAAAGAGTTTGTACAGCATTGCTGTGATAATAAAGTACCTATTACCGTGTTGGATGGTACACTTGTGCACCGATCAGCCAGAAAAAGTTTGCCCACCGACCTTTTCTTTTGGTCATCAGTCTACTGACTGGTTTGATGCGGCCCGCCACGAATTCCTTTCCTGTGCTAACCTCTTTATCTCAGAGTAGCACTTGCAACCTACGTCCTCAATTATTTGCTTGACGTATTCCAATCTCTGTCTTCCTCTACAGTTTTTGCCCTCTACAGCTCCCTCCAGTACCATGGAAGTCATACCCTCATGTCTTAGCAGATGTCCTATCATCCTGTCCCTTCGCCTTATTAGTGTTTTCCACATATTCATTTCCTTTCCGATTCTGCATAGAACCTCCTCATTCCTTACATTATCAGTCCACCTAATATTCAACATTCGTCTATAGCACCACATCTCAAATGCTTCGATTCTCTTCTGTTCCGGTTTTCCCACCGTCCATGTTTCGCTACCATACAATGCTGTAATCCAGACGTACATCCTCAGAAATTTCTTCCTCAAACTAAGACCGGTATTTGATATTAGTAGACTTCTCTTGGCCAGAAATGCCTTTTTTGCCATAGCGACTCTGCTTTTGATATCCTCCTTGCTCCGTCCGTCATTGGTTATTCTACTGCCTAGGTAGCAGAATTCCTTAACTTCATTGACTTCGTGACCATCAATCCTGATGTTAAGTTTCTCGCTGTTCTCATTTCTACTACTTCTCATTACCTTCGTCTTTCTCCGATTTACTCTCAAACCATACTGTGTACTCATTAGACTGTTCATTCCGTTCAGCAGATCATTTAATTCTTCTTCACTTTCACTCAGGATAGCAATGTCATCAGTGAATCGTATCATTGATATCCTTTCACCTTGTATTTTAATTCCACTCCTGAACCTTTCTTTTATTTCCATCATTGCTTCCTCGATGTACAGATTGAAGAGTAGGGGCGAAAGCTACAGCCTTGTCTTACACCCTTCTTAATACGAGCACTTCGTTCTTGATCGTCCATTCTTATTATTCCATCTTGGTTGTTGTACAAATTGTATATGACCCGTCTCTCCCTATGGCTTACCCCTACTTTTTTCAGAATCTCGAACAGCTTGCACCATTTTATATTGTCAAACGCTTTTTCCAGGTCGACAAATCCTATGAAAGTGTCTTGACTTTTCTTTAGCCTTGCTTCCATTATTAGCCGTAACGTCAGAATTGCCTCTCTCGTCCCTTTACTTTTCTTAAAGCCAAACTGATCGTCACCTAGCGCATTCTCAATTTTCTTTTCCATTCTTCTGTATATTATTCTTGTAAGCAGCTTCGATGCATGAGCTGTTAAGCTGATTGTGCGATAATTCTCGCACTTGTCAGCTCTTGCCGTCTTCGGAATTGTGTGGATGATGTGCTTTTCCGAAAGACAGATGGTATGTCGCCAGACTCATATATTCTACACACCAACGTGAATAGTCGTTTTGTTGCCACTTCCCCCAATGATTTTAGAAATTCTGATGGAATGTTATCTATCCCTTCTGCCTTATTTGACCGTAAGTCCTCCAAAGCTCTTTTAAATTCCGATTCTAATACTGGATCACCTACATCTTTTCTAAATCGACTCCTGTTTCTTCTTCTATCACATCAGACAAATCTTCACCCTCATAGAGGCTTTCAAGAGATGTCCATTCCTCTTCAACTGTACTGCCTACTGCGCTATTCCTTATTGCTGTATCTATAGCGTTAGAGAACTTCAAACGTATCTCGTCATTACTTAGTACTTCCGTATCCCACTTCTTTGCGTATTGATTCTTCCTGACTAATGTCTTGAACTTCAGCCTACTCTTCATCACTACTATATTGTGATCTGAGTCTATATCTGGGTACGCCTTACAGTCCAGTATCTGATTTCGGAATCTCTGTCTGACCGTGATGTAATCTAATTGAAACCTTCCCGTATCTCCCAGCCTTTTCCAAGTATACCTCCTCCTCTTGTGATTCTTGAACAGGGTATTCGCTATTACTAGCTGAAACTTGTTACAGAACTCAATTAGTCTTTCTCCTCTTTCATTCCTTGTCCCAAGCCCATATTCTCCTGTAATCTTCTCTTGTACTCCTTCCCCTACAACTGCATTCCAGTCGCCCATGACTATTAGATTTTCGTCCCCCTTTACATACTGCGTTACCCTTTCAATATCCTCATACACTTTCAGTATCTGTTCATCTTCAGCTTGTGACGTCGGCATGTATACCTGAACTATCGTTGTCGGTGTTGGTCTGCTGTCGATTCTGATTAGAACAACCCGGTCACTGAACTGTTCACAGTAACACACCCTCTGCCCTACCTTCCTATTCATAACGAATCCTACACCTGTTATACCATTTTCTGCTGCTGTTGATATTACCCGATACTCATCTGACCAGAAATCCTTGTCTTCCTTCCACTTCACTTCACTGTTCCCTACTATATCTAGATTGAGCCTTTGCATTTCCCTTTTAAGATTTTCTAGTTTCCCTACCACGTTCAAGCTTCTGACATTCCACGCCCCGACTCGTAGAACGTTATCCTTTCGTTGATTATTCAATCTTTTTCTCATGGTAACCTCCCCCTTGGCAGGCCCCTCCCGGAGATCCGAAAGGGGGACTATTCCGGAATCTTTTGCCAATGGAGAGATCATCATGACACTTCTTCAATTACAGGCCACATGTCCTGTGGATACACGTTACGTGTCTTTAATGCAGTGGTTTCGATTGCCTTCTGCATCCTCATGTCCTTGATCATTGCTGATTCTTCCGCCTTTAGGGGCAATTTCCCACCCCTAGGACAAGAGAGTGCCCTGAACCTCTAACCGCTCCTCCGGCCTCTTTGACAAGGCCGTTGGCAGAATGAGGCTGACTTCTTATGCCGGAAGTCTTCGGCCGCCAATGCTGATTATTTATCAAAATTTACGCACTGGCGAGGATCGAACCCGGGACCGAAGACGTTTTGATTATGAATCAAAGACGCTACCCTTAGACCACGGGTCCATCGACCTACTATCGATACAAACTCTGCCAGGCGATAGCATCGTCACCTGGCGAGGAATGACTGCTTGCCACTGTGCATGTAGTACCAGCAAATGCGCTGCCCGTGTGCAGAATGGGGAAGGCGGGCGATCGGTCTGAGTTTGACCGAGAGCAGACTGTGATGGCCCGGAGGTTCGGCACGAGCATTTCGGAAACAACACGATTTGTCGGGAGTTCTACGATTGCAGCGGTCAGTAACTTCAACATGTGGCGAAACAAAAGTGAAACCACGTACAGGCGTCGTGGGGTTGGGAGGCCGCCCCTCATTATAGACGTCGAATGTCGTAGGCTGGGCAGATTGGTAAAAAGGGACAGGCGGCGAACTGTAGCGCAACTAACATCAGCCTTCATTGCTGGGCAAAGTACAAGAGTGTCTCACAATACAATGCACCGGACACTGCTAACGATGGGGCTCCACAGCCGACGACCCAAGCATGTGCCAATATCAACACAACGACATCAGCAACTACGGCTGAAATGGGCACGTGACCATCGACATCGCCTCAGTGGCAGAGCGTTACATGGTCTGATTAACCCTGATACCGTCTTCATCATGCCAACGGGACGGCGCAAATCCGTCGTCTTCCAGGGGAACAGCTCCTTGACTCCTACACTGCACGACGGAGACAAGTTGGCGGCGGCTCCATTGTGCCCTATGGAACATTCATGTGGGCCTCCGTGGGTCCACTGAAGATTGTACAAGACACCATAACGGTGAAG
This sequence comes from Schistocerca piceifrons, assembly GCF_021461385.2. NCBI lineage: Eukaryota > Metazoa > Arthropoda > Insecta > Orthoptera > Acrididae > Schistocerca > Schistocerca piceifrons. The sequence goes on from NC_060141.1 coordinate 26,906,562, forward strand.
GAGTGTCATACACTGGTTGCAGACCACATTCACTCTTTCATAACGTCCGTGTTTCCCAACGGCAGTGGCATTTTTCAGCAGGATAACGCACCGTGACGCAAGGCGAGGAGTGCGATGGGATGGTTCGAGGAACACAGAGACGAGTTCCTGTTGGTGTGCTGTCTGCCCAACTCGCCAGATCTCAACCCAGTCGAACACACGTGGGATGTGACTGAGCGTGTCGTCAGAGCTCATCGCCCCCTCTCCGGAATGAGGTGACTGGTGTGTGCAGGTGTGGTGTCAGTCGCCCCCAGCGACCTACTATGGCCTCACTGCTTCCATGCCACGATGCGTCGTCGCTGTTATTCGCGCCAAAGGTGGATATACTGAAAGGTGGCCAGATATACAGGGTTATTACAAATGATTGAAGCGATTTCACAGCTCTACAATAACTTTATTATTTGAGATATTTTCACAATGCTTTGCACACACATACGAAAACTCAAAAAGTTTTTTTAGGCATTCACAAATGTTCGATATGTGCCACTTTAATGATTCGGCAGACATCAAGCCGATAATCAAGTTCCTCCCACACTCGGCGCAGCATGTCCCCATCAATGAGTTCGAAAGCATCGTTGATGCGAACTCGCAGTTCTGGCACGTTGCTTGGTAGAGGAGGTTTAAACACTGAATCTTTCACATAACCCCACAGAAAGAAATCGCATGGGGTTAAGTCGGGAGAGCGTGGAGGCCATGACATGAATTGCTGATCATGATCTCCACCACGACCGATCCATCGGTTTTCCTTAAGAAATGCCGAACATCATGATGGAAGTGTGGTGGAGCACCATCCTGTTGAAAGATGAAGTCGGCGCTGTCGGTCTCCAGTTGTGGCATGAGCCAATTTTCCAGCATGTCCAGATACACGCGTGAAACTTGCCCGCACGCGTTCAACCGTTTCCTCGCTCACTGCAGGCCGACCCATTGATTTCCCCTTACAGAGGCATCCAGAAGCTTTAAACTGCGCATACCATCGCCGAATGGAGTTAGCAGTTGGTGGATCTTTGTTGAACTTCGTCCTGAAGTGTCGTTGCACTGTTATGACTGACTGATGTGAGTGCATTTCAAGCACGACATACGCTTTCTCGGCTCCTGTCACCATTTAATCTCACTGCTGCCGGCCGCGGTGGTCTTGCGGTTCTAGGCGCTGCAGTCCGGAACGGCGGGACTGCTACGGTCGCAGGTTCGAATCCTGCCTCGGGCATGGATGTATGTGATGTCTTTAGGTTAGTTAGGTTTAAGTAGTTCTAAGTTCTAGGGGACTGATCACCTAAGATGTTAAGTCCCATAGTGCTCAGAGCCAATTGAACCAATCTCACTGCGCTCTCGAGCGCTCTGGCGGCAGAAACCTGAAGTGCGGCTTCAGCCGAGCAAAACTTTATGAGTTTTTCTACGAATCTGTAGTGTGTCGTGACCATATGTCAATGAATGGAGCTACAGTGAATTTATGAAATCGCTTCAATCATTTGTAATAGCCCTGTAGGTGGATTGGAAATTTATTTGAGGATAGTTTCAGAATGAGTGGAAATTTCGTGTTAGGAAAGCGAAGCAGTTGCGTGTGCCATCTGTGGAATAGTCGACTTACGGGAGTGCAGTAGTATCTCTGGACTTGTATATCTTTCCCTCACTTGTACACCCGAGGGTAGCTGGGTGTTGGTGTAAGCTAGCAGAACTTTTAGTGTATTGCATGTTGGAGCAGCATTTTGCTGAACAAAATTGTTAGGAATTGTTAATCTGATGGAAGGACTTTCAGGCACAGTATTTATGGAACAGACAGAATGGATTTGTATTATGGATACTGAAACACCCGCTAAACCCGCTGGGCAGAACAGGTAATTAGGATTGTGGAAAGGGCCAAATAAGGTTGGGGTCAGTTTCACCTTCAAATTGTAATTTATTGTAATTTAATAACATATCTTCTGATAAACCTTCCGGGATGTAAGGTCGTGGTCCATGAAACTCTTCAGCTCCTAACGTTTCGTCCAGAGCTGCGCTGGACATCTTCAGAAGGGTATTTCTCCTCCGGTGAGTCTTGCCGACTTATATATCGTAGAAAGTGGGCGTGACCAGAGTTTCTACGATATATAAATCGCTCTCAGACGTCCGACCCGTCAGTCGGCAAGACTCACTGGAGGAGAAGCACCCCTCTGAAGATGTCCAGCGCAGCTCTGGACGAAACGTTAGGAGCTGAAGAGTTTCATGGACCACGACCTTACATCCCGGAAGGTTTACCAGAAGATATGTCATCCGGTCGTGAAAGCTTTCATACTATGAATTTAATAACACTTTTACAACCAAAGCGGCACGTAGCCGAACCTTTACCGAGTGCAAATCTTTCACGGCTGAAGGCCCCCAAAGAAGAAATCTTAACAAATCAACAAGATAAAAATCCCATTAATACAGCAATAAAATAATTTAAAAATTATCACAGCAAAGTAGATAGAACAAACATATGCAAGGTGCAATACCAAAGGCTGAAGGCCACAATTAAGTTTCAGAAATTTAGAATGTATTACCATACACATATTACCGACCTCCAGATAGCAGTTATAAGAGTTGAGGGGCATGAAAGGGAAGCAGTGGTTGGGAAGGGAGTGAGACAGGGTTGTAGCCTCTCCCGGATGTTATTCAATCTGTATATTGAGCAAGCAGTAAAGGAAACAAAAGAAAAATTCGGAGTAGGTATTAAAATCCATGGAGAAGAAATAAAAACTTTGAGGTTTTGCCGATGACATCGTAATTCTGTCAGAGACAGCAAAGGACTTGGAAGAGCAGTTGAACGGAATGGACAGTGTCTTGAAACGAGGATATAAGATCAACATCAACAAAAGCAAAACGAGGGTAACGGAATGTAGTCTAATTAAGTCGGGTGATGCTGAGGGAATTAGATTAGGAAATGAGACACTTAAAGTAGTAAAGGAGTTTTGCTGTTTGGGGAGCAAAATAACTGATGATGGTCGAAGTAGAGAGGATATAAAATGTAGACTGGCAATGGCAAGGAAAGTGTTTCTGAAGAAGAGGAATTGGTTAACATCGAGTATAGATTTAAGTGTCAGGAAGTCATTTCTGAAAGTATTTGTATGGAGTGTAGCCATGTATGAAAGTGAAACATGGACGATAAATAGTATGGACAAGAAGAGAATAGAAGCTTTCGACATGTGGTGCTACAGAAGAATGCTGAAGATTAGATGGGTAGACCACATAATTAATGAGGAAGTATTGAATGGAATTGGGGAGAAGAGGAGCTTGTGGCACAACTTGACAAGAAGAAGGGACCGGGTGGTAGCGAACATTTTGAGGCATCAAGGGATCACAAATTTAGCATTTGAGGGCAGCGTGGAGGGTAAAAATCGTAGAGGGAGACCAAGAGATGAATACACTGAGCAGATTCAGAAGGATGTAGGTTGCAGTAGGTACTGGGAGATGAAGAAGCTTGCACAGGATAGAGTAGCATGGAGAGCTGCATCAAACCAGTCTCAGGACTGAAGACCACAACAACAACAGCACACTTTTAAAGGCAGAAGGCCAGAATATTTAAAAACAAGAAATCTTACAAAACCAAATAAGATAAAAATGCAATTAAAAGGCACATAAAATAAATAAATAAAACATATCACGGCTAAGTGGAAAGCCTTAAGGCAAAGCAGATAGAACATACATATCCAAGGTGCAATACCGATGGCTGGAGGCCACAATTAAGTTTCAAAATATTAAAATATATTACCATAATCTTTTAAAGACAGAAGGCCACAATGTTTAAACTTGAAAGATAAATTAAACAATTAATTTTGCAAAACTTTTAAGAAAAAAGTAACCGTAAGTCTTAAATTTTAAGCAGCTAAAAACAGATAACTAAACACCGGTGGCAGTCAGAAGCCTCCAGGGAGGTCGGTCTGCCCTCGTTCACTTAGGCGAAACAGGTGGTGAGCCTGACTACACTTGATCCGTCGGAACACAACCAGGGGGCAGCCACGGACCGACCGACACAACGACTTGCTTCCCATCAATCAGTACGTGAGAACTCAAACAGAAAGGTTAACAACGTGATAATCCACAATGGAGTATGTATTAGCTGTCAAAATTACACACCATGTTGGACAGCGACAAGAGGTGAGGAAAGGTCGCTGCCTGCAATTACGCTAGTGGCCAGGGCAGGTAACCGGAACAGTAACGGCCACTAGGCAGAAAAATTCCTCTGTTACACTTGAATTTGAAACACGGTAATATAGTTAACTTCACCCAAAAGGACGCTGCCTGAATTTACGTCAGTGGCCTGGGAAGGTAACCAGAACACTAACGGCCACAAGGCAGAAAATTCCACTAGTGCACTCGAGTTGTACTCAACCAAAATAGTTCATTGCACCGCATGCCGGCTAAATTTCAACAGTTGAAATACTCAGTGTTGCTCACAGGAAAACCTCTCCAACGGCAAACCACCGAAACGAACCACCAGAATATGAATGGACGTGGCTTGGATACGTGAAACCACTGCTCAACTTTGATGTCCTGGGTTGGTGAACCACGAAGCTCGTAGCGATCGGACAGCTCCACACACGCTCCGACACTGCGCAGGGGCTGCCAACGAATCCAGCTGACTGCATCGCGCGGAGATAACTTCAGTTGTCTGCAACAACCGACCGACTGCCTCCAGACCCCCTAGCCGGAAACTATATGCACCAAACCAAAGATGGTACACGGCGCAAATATTGATACACATCACTGCTGCCACACGTAGAAGGAAGAAGAACCACGACGTAGCAGCAACAAGGGCGGGAAACCAAACACAGATAGACAGCGAAGTTCACGAAACTGCATAGTTGGTTGTTAGCAGGGCTCAGATACGTTTTTTAGGTAATAATTATTGCAGCTGCGTACTGGTAATGTTAGCGATTCTTTCAACAGAACAGTTCACCTCCCCACCTCAGTTTAGGTCATTTCAGTTTAATTCATTTCTATTTGCATAATGGTAAAAACATCCCGGACGAGTCCCCAATAGCGACGGTCGGCGGAATGGGAAATGGGGCTGCAGATGCTTGTTCTCGCTGGCTCTTGTCGTGTAGCTCGGGGTTGATCTCCTATTCTTTCTACCGACACACACGTGCACTTGCACCTATTAAAATGCATAAATAAAATACTCTTGATGCTGGTGACCGACAAGTACATATGTTAGCCAGGGTACAGTCTAGGAGGCTGAAGTCAAATGACGAATCGAATGCGTGTGTTAAGTCCTTAAAATTCGCAAGTTTTTATTCATAGCTAAACACAATCCACTTGTAGTATCTTCCAAACAGTTACGTACCGTTTTAATTATTTCTCGGGCACCCAATAGCCATACTGAACAGGCTATAAGTTTTAGTAAAAGTTGTTAAACGCTGACGAACATCGATCGATATTTAACAGGTCGATCAGTTCGCTGAAACACGGCCTTATGCCGATGATCTGAGGTTCACTCGACACTAGCGCGAATTCCTAAGTGTCGGATTAAACTAAACTCCGCCCGAACAGGCCTTGCAGGCCCAACTATACCGACCGGCCGCCGTATCATCCTCAGCCCACAGGCGTCACTGGATGCGGATGTGGAGGAGCATGTGGTCAACACTTTGCTCTCCCGGCCATATGACACTTTACGAGAACGGAACCACTACTTCTCAATCAAGTAGCTCCTCCGTTTTGACTAGGGGAGCGTAGCCCGCGGCCGGAGCGGCCTGCCTCTGATCCGATGGCGGCCCGCCTCTGATCCGATGGCGGCCCGCCTCTCACCGCTCCTTCTTGTAATCTTTTTCTACTCATCTTTCATTTCCTACCGAAAAGGAGAGAGCGGGCCAATCCAGAACTCAGTTCCTCTGTGACCAGTGTGGGTGGCATTGGGGCCAATTCGGAATAATAAGCTGTCTCGTTGTTTACGGTCCGCAGCTCGCTGTCTCGCGGCAGCGTTCACGCTTCCCGAGCATGGAGTCTCGGGTTCGATTCCCGGCGGCGTCAGGGATTTTCACCTGCCTCGAGATGGTTGGCTGTTGTTGTGTAGTCTTCATCATTATCATCATCCATACCCATTACGGTCGGAGGAAGGCAACGGCAAACCACCTCCGCTAGGACCTTGCCTAGTACGGCGGTGTGGGCCTCCCGCATCATTCCCCTACGCTCTGTCAAGGAGTATGTGACTTCATCATCATCATTGTTTACGAATTTGCTACCCTTGTGGAGCGGCATTTGCGACCAGCGGTACTAGCAAGTCACCACAGCCCTAATTTTAATGAAATCCACATCGTTAACGAGTTTTTTTTTTTTTTTTTAGCCCCATGGCCTAGAATTTAGGTTTAACCACTTGCATTCTCTTTTTCTTACATGTACTATGACCGCTTGATTTTACTTCTTCAAACATATCCAAATTTATTTTGGGCTCTCTCTACACCAAAATAGTCCTTTTAATTACTTAATTCACAACATACACAGAAAAATTATAGAACTATAAAGGAATATGTACATGGGGGAACAGAGCTTTTTGTGACGCCAAGGCAGTAGCACGGGGCAGAGGAAAAGATAAAATCCGTGGAGAATTAAGGGTGGGGGAACAATCGATAGAAGCTTTTGAGAATTCTGCAACATATTTCAGTTCGTTGTAATGAACATCCCCTTCCAGCAATACAAGGGAACAATGTTCACTTTATCCACATGTCCTAATACCTTTTGTGTACCATTCTAGTACTCGTCTTCTACCCTACAGTATCTAATTATTGACAAATTGAAGAAGGTGTAACTGAATAAATACTACTTAGCTTTTTTATGATGAACTTTGAGTGTAGTCTCCAAACCCTGCTGCTTCTTCTTCTTGTGCAAGGTTGTAAAAATGGTTCTGCTGGTGGGATTAAGTTGACGTTTGTCTTTAAATAAATAGTCTTGGCCATGATGTTATTATTCTCAGATGGTTTAACAGTAGATTCTGATACACTTTCACAACTGATTACAACATTTACATTATTCGTGACGACAGCAGTTTGTCAAGCTATACTTAAACACACATCCGCTTTCGTGCATCCCCGACAACCGAGTGCGTTGTCTGCATTGACATGTCGAAAACCTCGTAAAACTTCCAGGTTCAGGCCGGAGTTGTTATTCTGGTTTTAGTTTATACACTTTTGAGGCAGGTTAATGTCACTTTAAAAACTAGAAAAATGTGAAACATATAGGTTAAGAATAACACTTACAGTAACTATTGGTAATTATTTATGGGAATATGTTGTTTATGTTGCTTTGACAATCGTATACTTTATTTGATTAGGCCGTGTTCTTCACTCGTCTTTTCGTTTGTTAGTGAAATTAATATGGCTATTTCTATGATGTTAGTGCTCACAGGTTTGTTTACATGTAATACGCATTTTGTCTGTTTTAGAATTTATGTTTTCTTGATTTAATTTGGTTGTAGGCCTACAATGAAGATGAGCTGTAAAATCTGTATTGTATTTCTTTTCTATAGAGCTTATAGGGTACTTACAGATGTGTCGAAAAATTGTGTGAACAGTTTGGGCAGATTGAAAAGATAAACTAGAAAGTCTTACTGAATTTACCGATATCACATCTATTACGTTATAATGCATGCTCGGAAAGATGGGGAGACAACAACATAACAATTGCAATAGCTGAATCAACAAATGACTTAAATCCAAAAGAATAAAAAAACGCAAAAGAAATGTAGTACAGTAAACTTAGTAAAGAATGAGGCATTATAGACAATCTTTGTGGCAGTGGTGTGTAGCATTAGTGAAAGCTTCGAAAGTAGTTCAGCAGAGAACGAGTCGAACGTAATAAGCAAAGAGCTGATTGCTATGCGGTAAAAATAACCAACATATGCATGCATTTATGAACAAACATTTTAGAAACATTCTGGAAATATGGAAATATGCATTAATAATACTTCAACCACGTACTAATAAGGAACGAATCAATACTAAATTAAAACTATTGACACATTCACAAACATTTGCAATCTAAAACACAAACGATTATACTTTCACTTTACTAGTGACTATTTGTCGTTGTTGCACATAAAAAGCACAAAAATGTTATTCAGTAGTAATTTATTTAATTAATCGGTTTACAGCTCACAAAGCCATCATCAAGCTGTATAGCTGCCTATTACCATGAAAGAGGATTGAGCATCGGCGAACAACCTTTAAAAAGATGTCACATATGAGGAGTAAGGCAGCAAAACGGAGCACATGTCCTGTTTACTGTACAACTGAAACATAGTTGACGTTATTTAATCTTCTTTAAAAAATAGTAAATAGCCAGTCAACTGCAAAATGGGAAGTTATTTGAACACATTGACCATTGTTTCAACGTTTATAAAAAGGTCTTCTTCAGAAGGACAATATGTTTCGAGAATTTGCAAAGAAATATCCATATAAATAGGAGCAGCCTTTGAAACATGTGTAAGCACAAATTTCAAAATTTTATACCTGGCTGGAGCAGAACCATAGGATGAAATCTTCTCGAAGGAATAACAGTTTTGTAACTGATTATCTGTTTATTATTTCTTCAAGAAGATTTCATCCTTCGGTTGCTGCTCCAGCCATGTACAAAATTTTGAAATTATTAAAGGTAAACGGTACACAAATATCAAAGGAACGTACAAGAAAACACAAATGCAAAACGTGTAATAAAACAGTGTGAATGTTTATGTGTTTGTGTGTGTGTGAAAGAGAGAGAGAGAGAGAGACAGAGACAGAGAGGGGGGGGAGGTGAGAGGGTGGAGGGGGGGGGGGCGGAATGAAGTGGGAGAGGAGGACAATATGGGCAAAGAATTACCTGCATTACAGGGGAAGATGAATATCTGGTAAAACAACCGTGTAGCTTACACACCAATTTAAATTAAATAGACAATTTCAATTGAATAAAACAAAATAAATCCAAGATAAGTGTATTGGAGAACGAGGTGAAAAAGTATTATGTCTGGAAGCTGATACAAGAACAGAGTAGAATACAGTGACAAACCTTCAACACGAAAAGGCTTCACACCAAAAATCGCTTAACACAAAATAATTCTACGCTCCAGAGAAAATAAAATATAATTCATATATTGTTAACCTGAAACAAAAATCGTGTGGCACGAAAGGACACGCTACTCGGACGAACTGACACCTCCTCTTCTGCAGTTGCGGCGTCACCCAGATTTGTTGTTTTTTTTTCGTTCGACTGAGCAAAGTGAATTTCAGTCAGTTTTTGGATTCGGTGGTGGGTGTGTAGAAATCGTTGAAGGTCGGAAAATCTGACAACGGTCGGTAAATCGTTGTGTCGAACCCATATTTCACACTGCGTCTAAACGTTGCCGTTCGGCAAAGGTTGTGACGGCAGATACCAACCACCGCATAGTCCTATGTAGCTGGTAGTGGAGTTATTATTTTTGCGTGAGTATTAGAAAGCCATAAGTAAAGAAGAATATAGTTCGACGGACAGGGAAAGGGAAACTGTTCGCTCCATCCTACGCTCAGACTATGACACGATTCCCTCACTATACGCAGAATTTATTTACATGACCACCGAGCGTGCCGTCGCAGGCATCCGGAGCTGCTCAGAAGGAAGAGATTTCGAATATTAGTGCGCGCTATGAAACAGATATTTTGTTACGAGGTTTAGGAAAATGTGCTGAAGTTACTTGCGGACGCTGGTAGAAACTGATAGTGTATATGGCGCAGCATATGGTTAGGTAGCAGCGGAGACCCCAGTAAATACATTATCGTGACGGTGGAGAGAATAAAGAGTGTGTAGGCAACACGCGAAACAAATGTTACAGCTTTTGTAAAGCAAGTAGTAGTTAGAATAAGTGATGGGGGTTTTATATGGTTGGCAGAGCATGAAAATCTAGAAACTTGCAAACTTTTGAAGAAATTATTGTTGGCATTCAAAGTGTAATAGGTTTGCTGTGCAACGTTATGGGCTTATAGTAAAATGTCTCAACCTGATTTAAGTTGGTAATTTTTATGAAAAAATAATAATAATGTAGAAATATATACCAATACAGACATATAGTGTTTTATTGACAGCAAATTCGTTGTGGAATTTCTGGATACATCTGGATGTAACCGGTTTGATTCTTAAAAAAAAAAAAAAAAAAAAAAAAAAAAAGAAAAGACCTTGAAAACGTCAACGCTGAGTGTAAAATCGCAGCTACTCAATCCTCTGTAACTGTGGGATGCAGTAAACTATGGAAGACGTCGTCTGCTCGAGACTACTTCTTTCGATAGAGCACGCACGTGCTCGTCTTTTGTTTTCGTGCCAGAGAAACGTAGTGCGTCGGGCTGCATTCCTCTGGCCGGCTCTCGCTGTGTTGGCGAGACTCAAAAGTGCTCGGCGTGCGGGAGCCATTCAGAGGCCACGAGACCCAAATGCCAGTTGAGGCAGCGTGTTTGAAAAGCAAGGCGCCCCGAGAACCACCTTTCATGTGGTGTGTGCGTTCTGGTTATAGTTGCGGATAGACGGTGCTGACCTGCGGTTTCAATAAGCTGTTTCACGTACTTGGGGTAGGTTTGCTCCTCGCTTTCGGCTTATTCACCGTATCTCTTTCACTTCTTGCAGATCTTACTACTTCTGGATCATCTTTATTCAGAATAAATTTCCGCTATGCCTGGTTTTTGAAATTACGACGAAAACCTACTTTTCTTTGTGATGAGATCGGTATCACGTGCGAAACTCGGTAGCGACTTGCATTTGGTATAATAACATGAGTGAACATCGATGGTCACTGTCTCAACTAACGAACACCGAGCGAGGTGGCGCAGTGGTTAGCACACTGGACTCGCATTCGGGAGGACGACGGTTCAATCCCGTCTCCGGCCATCCTGATTTAGGTTTTCCGTGATTTCCCTAAATCGTTTCAGGCAAATGCCGGGATGGTTCCTTTGAAAGGGCACGGCCGATTTCCTTCCCAATCCTTCCCGAACCCGAGCTTGCGCTCCGTCTCTAATGACCTCGTTGTCGACGGGACGTTAAACGCTAACCACCACCACCACATCAACTAACGAAATGAGGAACGATCTTATTGTAATATGCTTAGTATTTTAAATCCTTTGTAAACAATCAAATGAGGGTTACCTTTCGCGTACTGCATTTGTTAGCACTAAAATACTTTGTAGCACAATTCGGCTTTCGTCTTTCCATTACAGTAAATGGTTTCCTTTGCGTTACCTTTCAACGACGTGGTTTTATGTGCTTGTACCAGTATTGTGTTTCAATATACTATCCAGTCACCTTTTTCTTATTTTGCCACAGTGAGAAATGCACTTCCTTTAATTCGCCATGCATAATCCTGCTGCCTTTTGTAGTATTAACAGGTAACTCGTCGAGTCGGAGTTTCCTGATGTATCAATTCGGAGCAATGACATCACCAGATTAGTCTCTCAAAAACAATTAGCATAATTGTTTCTCAGTGGTTGGGCGTTCTTATTCTACGTAGTCAGCTTCGTAGTATACTGTTGGCAAGCCCGTGGTATACTCGAGTTTTATCTGCGAGCTGAAACTCATGACTGGAGACAAACTCTAGCGTCGTAATGGTCCTCTCTGAATATCTCGAACTCGATTGCGAGGCCGTGGACATCGGCGGGAGAACGTGTAGTTGGCGTAGAGAAGTGCGGTGTTAAATGAAAAAGTCTTGTAGCAGGGGAGGGTTTCATGTATTCATTGGAGACCGGAAAAAACTTTTTTTTTTTTAGGGATTGTCTGGTGGAGGCTACCATCGTAGTTGGACCAATCACAGTGGTTCGTAATTTTGCGATTGACGACTGGCACCGTTTTCGCAGTGCATAAGTGAGCGCCTCATGAGAAGCGCTGGCCGGTAGGACGCGAAAGTGTCTGCATCGGAGAAGTCCATGCGGGCAGGACGTGAAAGAGTCTACATCTACTCGGCGTAGCAGCGGTGTAGAGGCCGCCACATCTTGGAGCCCTGCTCTCGTGCTGACGATTCAACCCACGCGTAAGGGCATGCGCGTCTGCACCGCACAGGTTGCAGCATCTCAGGGATTTTCTTTCGCAGAAGTTCAATTTTTACCTCATTTGCAACAGTTTTTGAGGTGAAATCAAAATGCTTACAGCCTTTTTTCGTGTATCTTTTACCTATATTAAATTTTCTTTTGCCAAACATATTAAGGGGTTATTAAACAAAATGGGGCCGAAGACCGTAATGCACGCCCTGCAACAGAAGGCGGCTTGACCTGCTTCAGTTAACTGGGTGGTCTGAAACAGACCAGACCAAAAATTACTAAAATATTTGAGTGTAGCTATGGCCAGAACCTTTGAAATGGGGCTATTTGAAAAACGTAAGAAAAATAGACTTTGTTTGAACATTAAAACGCAAATAAAAAATCTATATTTGAAAATTGTTTAACTTTCAGAGGTTCCGACCACAGCCAGTTCAATTCTCTACAAAAATAGCTACTCGAGTCGTTTTTCGGCAATCCAAACACCCAGCAAAAAAGTGACTTTTAGGAAATCGCCTTTAACGTTTTGGAAAGGGCTTCGGTTGGTTTTTTGGAACTTACCATCAGTCTACGACAGCTGTTGCATCTAATACGCATTCCTCGATCTCGTAAATGTCGTTCGCATGCACCGCCTCCTCCCGGGCCGCAGATTTGACATCTTTACTGGCCGTTAACGAGCGTACAAGGCGATTCGCGTTGGGCCTTCTGCTAAATTCGAACGCCGCGCTGCCAAGTTGAATGCGCATGACATTTATTGTCTTTGCGAGTCCCACGAAGCCGTCGTTAAATATAACTGTAACCACATCGTTAGCAATTTCGACTACTTCTTTTTGCCCGCATCTCGTGGTCGTGCGGTAGCGTTCTCGCTTCCCACGCCCGGGTTCCCGGGTTCGATTCCCGGCGGGGTCAGGGATTTTCTCTGCCTCGTGATGACTGGGTGTTGTGTGATGTCCCTAGGTTAGTTAGGTTTAAGTAGTTCTAAGTTCTAGGGGACTGATGACCATAGATGTTAAGTCCCATAGTGCTCAGAGCCATTTGAACCATTTTTTGACTACTTCTTTACCGGAACATATGTGCTTTGGGAAAAGCGTTCAAATTAGCAAATTTTTCGCCTCGTTAGAGTTTTGAGTGTTCGCGCCAACACCTCTCTCCAGTAAACTGTTATCCGATAGGCTTCGTATACAGTTCTGATTGCCTCCGTGCGCTGTTCATAGGCCCTCGACGACGCGGGTCTGCCGGTCCGATGATCGAGTATTTCGACTGTATGCAATAATTTATGGGCAAAACGGTTTCGCCCACATTTTCTCCGTACTATATCTTTTGAAATTTGTAGGCCAGGAAACCCCCGCAAGGAGACCATAAACGATATCACCGGCAGAGTAATTAAGCTGATTTCACACTCGTGGAATACAGGACGATCACCTGTCTCATCTTCTTTGCACTGGCGATGAATGTGTGGTTTTCTGGGTGTTAAGTCAACAACTTGCAGTCACTGTTCCGATCACGTATTACGGGATTTAATAATAGTCAGTTATCACTGAACACTAGGAGAGAGTTCGCTCTTAGGAGGCCAAGGAGTGATAACTGAGAAGGAAGTGACGCTGGTTTCCATTTAATGATTTTATATACTGGGTCGTCCGTTGATAGTGACCGGGCCAAATAAGCGTCAAACGAAAAAACTACAAAGAACGAAACCGAAACTCGTCTAGCTTGAAGGGGGAACCAGATGGCGCTATGGTTGGCCCGCTACATGGCGCTGCCATAGGTCAAACGGATATCAACTGCGTATTTGTAAATAGAAACCCCCATTTTTTATAACATGTTCGTGTAGTACGTAAAGAAATATGAATGTTTTAGTTGGACGACTTTTTTCGCTTTGTAATAGATAGCGCTGTAATAGTCACAAACATATGGCTCACAATTTTAGCGATTTCACGACTATGACTAGTGGGGCCTGAAGATGTCATCAATGTTATGCCGAAACTGATGGCACACAGAAGTTCATAAAATAAAATAAATTTCTACAACACATACGGTTGTTGGTAAATTATTGCGTCAAGAAGTTCTTAAAAAGGTGGTCTGCCCATAATTAATTTTGGAAGGTGAAGGGAAATTCATCACCATCAGGTTTTGCAGCTGTTTATCGTCCACGTTACACTTTCATAAACGGCTACACTCCGTACAAATACCTGCAGAAAAGACTTCGTAACACTTGAATCTACATTTAATGTTAACAAAGCACTTTTGTTGCCATTGCCAGTCTACATTTTATATGTTCTCTACATTGGCCATCATCAGTTATTTTGCTACCAAAACAGCAAAGCTTTAAGTGTCTAGTTTTCTAATTTAATTCCCTCAGCATCACCTGATTTAATTCGACTGCATTGAATTACCCTTGTCTTGCTTTTGTTGGCCGGCCGCGGTGGTGTAGCGGTTCTAGGCGCTCAGTCCGGAACCGCGGGACTGCTACGGTCGCAGGTTCGAATCCTGCCTCGGGCATGGATGTGTGTGATGTCCTTAGGTTAGTTAGGTTTAAGTAGTTCTAAGTTCTAGGGGACTGATGACCACAGCAGTTAAGTCCCATAGTGCTCAGAGCCATTTTTTTGCTTTTGTTGATTTTCATCTTATATGCTCCTTTCAAAACACTGTCTATTCGGTTCAGTTGCGCTTCCGAGTCCTTTTCTGTCTCTGACAGAATTACATTGTCATCAGCAAACCTCAAAGTTTTTATTTCTTCTCAAAAAATGGTTCAAATGGCTCTGAGCACTATGGGACTTAACAGTTGAGGTCATCAGTCCCCTAGAATTTAGAACTACTTAAACCTAACTAACCTAAGGACAGCACACACATCCATGCCCGAGGCAGAATTCGAACCTGCTACCGTAGCAGTCGCGCGGTTCCGGACTGAAGCGCCTAGAACCGCTCAGCCACCGCGGCCGGCTATTTCTTCTCCCTGAACTTTAATTCCAACTCCAAATTTTTCGTTTATTTACTGTTGAATATCAATAAAAATAAGCAACAGAGGATACTCCTGAAGTGGAGAAGTGGGAAATAAACTTAAAAGAAAACATAAAAACAAAAAAATACAACTTCGTTTGTTTATAGAACTTCTCATATGATAACGTTACTGCATTGTTTTCCCGCCTTCTGTTTTTTTCTTTAATGGTAATGGGATGGATGACTGGCACGAATACTAATTCTGTATTTAAGCTGCGCTGTAAATCCGCCTCAGGGTGTTCGATCTGTCAATTTCTACTGCTCTATACGGGTGTTACGAGGGAGTGCCACAGAAGAGACTGAGGACGACATTTCGGCCCCGTTCTAAGAAGGTTCGCATCCACGTTGACTTCAGGACAGCGACAAAACAGCCTCCTTGTAAGGGAATCGGTACAAAGTCCAGTGAACGGCCTCACAAAAAAGACAAGCAAGAAATGTAATGACTCCCAAAACCGTAGTGCGTTACGTCGCGTTCGGCAATATTCAGTATACAGTTTAGTGGAGTCGCAGACACTGAGTGGGGATTCTTCAGTGAAAAAATAGCCTGTCCCCAGATTTGAGCAGCAGGAGGCAAATGCCCCCCCCCTCCCCACCCCCGCGCCCACGGCCCCGACCCTTGTGGACGCCTATGTTACCTGGTTCATCTTCCCAACAGCGGTTCTAATTTACATGCCCGCCAAATAACCGATAATTACTCTAACAAGTTCGTATTGAGTCTATTTGCCAAATCAATCAAATCGTTTCACTAGTAAAAACAGTGCAGTTGCATCATAACGTGAATCAGATCTAGTGGACACTATTTACAATAATTTAAATATTCTGCGGAACATCAGATATGTAACTGATTAACTGCTTTCATTTTCGGTTACTATTGTATACCCGATACTTAGATGTGTAGATAGACTTTTACATTGCAAAACAAATCTTCCATCTTCGTCGATGACCACTACAATTGCAAAACCATGAAGGATGGCAAACAAGGAGCTTTCTCATATGGTGCGTATACAGGGTGACAATTATTGAACTATATGAAGTAAAATATTCATAACTTCTGAACGGTTTGCGATAGGACTTTCAAGCTGAACGGTTGACCACGTGGCATTACGGGAATTAGTATACGCATGCACGGTTTGCTTTAGCGACGAAGCCCACTTCCGTTTGGATGGGTTCGTCAATAAGCAGTTGGTGCATTTGGGGGACCGAGGGTCCGCATTTCGCGATCGAGAAGTCTCTTCACCCTCAAAGGGTGACTGTGTGGTGAGCAATGTCCAGTCACGGAATAATCACTGCGATTTTCCTTGATGGCACGGAGACTACCAAACGGTGCGTGAAAGTTTTGGAAGATGATTTCATCCCCATTACCCAAACTGACCCTGAGTGAGACAGGATGTGGTTCACGCAAGACGGACCTCGACCTCATCGAAGCAGGAGAGTGTCTAATGTCCTGGAGGAGTACTTTGGGGACCGTATTCTGGCTTTGGTGTACCCAGAGGCCATTGGCATGGGCCTCGATTGGCCGCCATATTCATCAGATCTGAACACATGCCACTCCTTCTTGTGGGGCTATATTAAAGACAAAGTGGGCAGCAATAACTCCAAAACTATTGCTGAGCTGAAAACAGCCATTCAGAAGTTCATCGACTTCAGCGGTTCATGCAGAATTTCGCTATTCTTCTGCGCTACATCTTCGCCAATGATGGCAGGCATATCGAACATGTCATAACCTAAATCCGAATGTCTGTAGTGGCATTTATATGTTGAATAAAGTGTGTGCACGGCGTAGTTTGTAACTAATTTACGTTCCTTTCGTGTAGTTCAATCATTGTCACCCTGTACATTACAGCAGGAAGGATACGTGATTAAATTTGTATGGGTTTTGGAGGTGCTGAGGGTGCGAAATGTAGAATACAGACTTGCCATGTCTGGCATCAGCGCTTCTCTAACCCAGTTGGCCATCGAGTCGAACCAAGGTTGGATGACAGAAGTACGTCATTCCATCTCGTATTAACGCTACGCCAGAGATCGTCGGCCGTAGTGGCTGGAGAGTGCTGGCGTGCCAGTATCTCAGCAACCCACTGTAGGGAAGCAGCCTACTCACGCCTTATAAAATTCACATCAGTCTTTCCATTGTGTGCCAGCCAGTCCGCTGTAACTAGCTCTGACGTCATAAATGTTGCGCAATACTTTAAAAATCAAGCGAATAACCTGAAACGGTTCTAGCATGTCAGGAGTAATACTAAATTAATATGTGTTGAATATCAGTTCGATAACTTTAACCATTTTCGAAATTTGGACGTTTTTCTGTAAAAATCATTGGCGCAACAGAAAAGAGCTAGAGACTTAAAAATTTATATTTAGATTCCTTTTTCATAATAATTTGATAGAAACAGTACTTTGGATTTCACAAATTAAAATTTTAGTGGAAATTCATTATTTTCTGGTTTTTGTCTTAAAAATTAAGGAATCAAGATAGATTAAGTAGGTTAATAAATAAGGCTAGGATGTTTATATTTAAGTAGAATGGAGATCCGCTATAACCATAAAGATGTGACAAGTTTCATTTGAATAACTATAAAACTATAGCGATAGCGTATCTCCAAAGGGCAAGTTCAGAGCTCGTCTACTGCGTGTAGTGTAATTAAATTAATTCTCTCGCCCAAAATATTTAACTTAGCCACGTCAGACTTTTATTATGATTACTTACCTGTGTGCTGATTGCGCATTTAAATTGAGAGATTCATCTGCCATCAGAAAAGGAAGCGATGATTTATTCAATAACTTAATGTGGTGCATTACTAGCCCAGCGGCTAGTCGGGAGAGCCGATTTGATCAGGCGTTCCCTTAGCCGTCCGCACAGCGGCTTTATATATAAGAACGCTGCGCGAGGAAGCAAGGTCCCAGTTCTCTCCAGACGGTGAATAGCACGCCATCTGTGTCGGGAGTCGCGTCGCGTCGGTATCATTGCTATAAACAGCCTCGGATGCCGTATTAAGTTACTCGGGATACGCATAACCATGAAATCATTTTCGAGTGAAGTGTTAATTCTGGGTTGACTTTAATGATCGATCTTCAGTTTGCGTATGTCGTATTTTCACGTGCCGTCGCGGGACAGACATTCTACCATTATTTAGCGTGGCGTTTGATGAACATTATCATCAAATTATGGCGAGCATTCACTTAAACATTTAATTTGGACAGCTATAGTCGCATCAGCGCATTTGAACTGCTCTGTTAGTCAGATTGTGTGGATTCTTCTTTTTTTTATCTGTGACTTTCAGAATATACTGAACTATTTATAATCAAAATCGTTTTTGATTATGAATCCCAGACAATCTCCTAATTTCTCAGAGCTATAAGTTGTAGCTATAAGTGTATTTCTCAGATGAAGTGGGCACTAGGAATTCTAATTACAGGCTTTACGTTTTGCTAATCACTTTCTGGTTGCCAATATTGTAGTTAGAGAGCCAATGTTGAGAATGGAAAAACAGCAGCATAAATTATAGGAACATTTAAATAATAACATTTAATTCCACCTGCCGCCCCACATATGGTTAAACGGCAGGGAATTGCATCTTTTCTACAAACAAAACATTATATAAAATGCAACAGTAAATTTTCCACCTGCCGCCCCACACCACAAGCACCTGTATTCAGTCGGAGAACGTGGTAGCCGGGGCAACAGTGAAACACTCTCTGTGTCGAGGTAGGACAGTGCAGGCAATTTGCTTTTTTGCGCCTTCTTGAAAGATAACTTCAAGGACATTTCTTAGACAGTGGAGCACCCATAGGCCTAAACACGTCATAAATGTAACGCCTGCTGCCCATTTACCAACTACACAAACCAGAGGTGGCATGCTGTGTACCCAGTGGCACTCCGTACTCGGCCTGTCTGACGATGACGAATGCAGTGTGGCAACGTTTGCTCTACTCGGAGGGTCCAGACGAGGATGCGCCCGTCCTTATCGTGTACGCGGAATCGGGACTCATATGAATATAGGACGTGGTGCGCCTCCTGCATCCAGAGTTGTCGTTGCGGCGATCGCCGCCGGCGCTGCAGTCTGTGCTGCTGCCGCTCAAGAAAGCCACCACGGTGTTGGCCGTGCCGACGCTCGGTCGTGCTGCGGGCGTGGTCACACAATGTCCCGTCTCGGTGCACACAACCCAGTTTTCTGATTTCCGATACTTGACGTGGCTGTGACATCCTGCACGTCCGATCGAACAGTGGGTCTGTCCTCTCTGGCGTTAGTCGCGTGGGCCTGTTGCACTCAGACACCATTTCTGAGTGAGAGACTCGTCGAATGATCTTTCTCCATACGAGGGTAAGTCAATTATTATCCGCAATTTAGTTATATTTCTGTTTATTTTGGTAGTACTGTCGTTTTACATAGACGAGGCATGCTTTGTTTATTTGTTGTTATATCTTTGCAATTTTCAAGCTGCTAGGTTGGTTTAGTTATCGCTGACGTGCTGTCAATCATGGCTGCTTCGCTGTCTATTTGCACCAAAGAACGGCAACATTCGGTGATTCGTTTTTTGTGGTCGGAAGGCGTATCAGCGGCCGTAATTCATCAAAGACTTTCGTTACAGTACGGGAACAGTGTTTTGCCACAACGGAGTATCTACGAATGGACTGAAAAATCGGTCACACAAGTGTTAGGCCGACATTACACTATCAAATTTCTTTGTCAAAGATTTGATGAAAGATGTGATCCAATATTCCGTCCGATATATTTGACAAAGATCTTTGACGTAGCGCTACAAGGGGTATTACACTGTCATCAAATTTTTCGTCAAAGTTCAAGATGGCTGACAACAACTTGTTATTAACCACAGCAGTTCTACGTACTCCAGTTGCATTGTGTGCACATGCGGAAAAGAAGTGTTGGGAAAAAATGGAACCATACATACGAGGTTGACAGTCTTAAAAGTCCTGGGATTACAACTTGATAATAAATTCAGTTGGGAGGAGCACACCACAGAACTGCAGAAAGGCCTTAACAAATCTGTATTTGCAATTCGAGTGTTAGCAGACATAGGCAACATAAAAATGAAAAAGCTTGCATACTTTCATTCCATAATGTCATATGGGATCATATTTTGGGGTAAATCTTGAAGTCAAACAAAAGTTTTCAAGGTCCAAAAGCGTGTAATACGTATTATTTGTGGAGTAAATTCACGGACCTCCTGCAGAAACCTCTTCAAAGAACTGGGTATACTAACTACTGCCTCTCAGTATATTTACTTCTTAATGAAATTTGTCGTATATAATATATCTGTTTTTGCAACAAACAACTCAGTTCATACATACAATACCAGGAACAAAAATGATCTGCACAAGGACTTAAAAGCACTTACTTTAGTTCAAAAAGGGGTCCACTACTCAGGAACACTCATCTTCAATAATTTGCCAGGAAACATAAAAAATTTAGTTAGAAATAAAGATCAGTTTAAAAGGAGCCTGAAAAACTTACTACTGGCCAACTCCTTCTACTCCATTGGCGAAATTTTTAATAGAAACAAATGATGTATTGTATTTATTCATACTATTAGTATTGTTATTTCAGCTTAAAAAAAATCGACATGTTCCACATCCACGAGGATCTCCTCAGCACGGATCTATGGAACGAAAAACTAATCTAATCTGGGTGAAGTCGTGGGTTTTACGACACGATAAAAGCATTCAACAAAACTTGTTACGTGAGCTTACAGTGGAAGACGTCAAGTCGTACATCAATTACTTAAGAATGGATGAGCATACATTTGAGTATGTGCTCAATGAAGTGTATCCTCCTATCACAAAGCACAATATTCACTTAAGAACTGCTACATCTTCAGAAGACAGGCTCACTATAACACTCCGATTCCTTGCTACAGGAGAGGGTTATGTTAGGTTAGGTCAGGTTAGGTCAGGTTAGGTCTCCAATCTTCTTAATCTATTTTTGTATTCAGGGTGCCTCACGTTGTAAAGCGCCTCATCAGCTTCAGACATCTCTATTAGTTTTGTAGTTGTCGGCACACACCAATTGTATTTACCGGCAATGGTTATAAAAACACTACAGACGACAGAACGCTGCAGCGATGCTAGCGCTCCATGTGGTAACATGTCACATTGCAGTGAACAGAAGACAAGCGGTTTCTTTGATCAAATATACAGCGAGGCCCTAGATTTGATCAAATATTGGACGACATTTGACAAAGTCCCTATTACACTATCAAATATCTTTGACAAAGATATTGGACAAAGAAATTTGATAGTGTAATACCGGCCTTACGCTCAATGAAGGAGCTGGACGACCGTTTATCGCCACAAATGAAGAAACCATTGAGCGTTCACGTGAAATGATTGTCTTAGACAGACGATTAAATATTGACGAAGTGGCACATCGTCTGTAAATTAGTCACGGTTCTGCCTACGAAATCATCCACAACAGACTTGGGTTTCATAAAGTTTGTGCATAGATGTGTCCCAAAACAACTGACACAGT
The DNA here is from genome assembly GCF_021461385.2 of Schistocerca piceifrons. Classification (NCBI taxonomy): domain Eukaryota; kingdom Metazoa; phylum Arthropoda; class Insecta; order Orthoptera; family Acrididae; genus Schistocerca; species Schistocerca piceifrons. Next base: position 26,928,052 of record NC_060141.1, read on the forward strand.
TGCATAAACAAACGCGCTTGGATAGCTATGGTAACGAAGGGGACAACTTAGACAGGATCATTACTGGTGACGAAACATGGATGCATCATTACGAGCCGGAGAGTAAACGGCAGAGTATGAAATGGAAACATCCAAATTCGTCGTGCAAGAAAAAGTTCAAGATCCAGCCGTCTTCAGGAAAACTGATGCTTACGATTTTTTGGGACGCACAAGGTCCAGTACCGGAACATTAAGGGGAAAGGGGCACAAGAATAAACAGTGTACGTTACAATGAGACGCTTACTGCCAGGCTGAAGCCTGCAATTCGAAGCAAACGCCGAGGATTGCTGTCAAAAGATGATGTGTTGTTGCACGACAATGCCCGTCCGCATACTGCTGCCCACACTGCTAAAACGCTTCAGAAACTCAAATATGAAGTACTGGATCATCCTCCATATAGTCCTGATCTTGTCCCTTCTGACTATCACTTGTTTGGTCCACTCAAACAGGCATTAAGGGGCCGTCGATGTGCTTCGGACGAAGCAGTGAAAGAAGCAGTGCATTCCTGGATCGCAGCTCAACAGAGAACCTTCTTTTATGAGAGCATCAGGAAGCTTGTACAACGATGGACCAAGTGCAATGAAATGAAACGCAAGGAGACTATGTCAAAAAATGATGTTCTTGTAAGTTCCCTATTTGATTGAAATAAAATTTTATAAGTACTTTAAGGATAATAATTGACTTACCCTCGTATACAGAATGTAGATGGCCTTACTGTTACATATTGTGTTTGGTTTCGCTGAAATGCTGATCATCTTCATATCCAAGCATTAGGAACGCTTCTTGGGAATTTGACATTCGTTGCATTCTGCCTTCATGGTGTTGTAATTTACAAGTCTGCAGTGCACTTTAATGAGAAGAACGAAACTGTTTGCATCAAGATGCTCTTAGCGGCTTTTCTGTTGGCACAGACACACTGGTGTCCTAAATAAAAGCAACAAACCACTGTTTTCTCCATCCTGTGGCTAATTAACGATACAACCACAGAAATTCTCAACAGATGTCCGTAGATCGTGTACTGCAGGGAAGACTGCACTCCGGTCAATGGACAACCACCCCATCGATAAAGTCAGGGCACACATCAAATGGGGTAGTGTCGGCCGCGGTGGCCGATCGGTTCTAGGCGCTTCAGTCCGGAACCGCGCTGCTGCTACGGTCGCAGGTTCGAACCCTGCCTCGGGCATGGATGTGTGTGATGTCCTTAGGTTAGTTAGATTTAAGTAGTTCTAAGTGTAGGGCACTGATGGCCTCAGATGTTAAGTCCTATAGTGCTCAGAGCCATTTGAACCATTTGAAACGGGGTAGTGATTGCCAGGTACTCCCACATCCACAATCTCTGTGTACACAGTCACAGACGGTGCAGTATGGCACTGAAAAGATGCCTATCAGAATCTCTCCGGTGGAGGGCCAAAGGAAGGATGGAAGCAGGATAGTCGCAAACTGATCTGGCCCGATGGCTTAATGTGGATCGTTCTGTTGTTTCTCGGATGAGGCGACAGTTCATGGAGACCGTCCAAAGCCGAGGGCAGGGCCGACCACATGTGACATCAGAAACAAAGGACCGTTATTTGGCTGTTAAAGCACGACGGTGCCGCTCTATTCCTGCACGGCAGCTGGCATCAGACCTCACAGCATCCCAGAGACGTGTTGTACCGAGGCAAACGGTGCACAGAAGGCATAGGCAGAGTGGCCTCTATTGTCGGAGACCTGCATATGTGTGTACCTCTGACGCGTCTTCACAGAAGGGAACGTCTAGAGTGGAGCCGTCAACATGCGCTACCTGGGCGGTCGAATATTAGGCCAATTTTTTTTCACAAATGGGTCCAGATTTGGTCTGGAGAGTGATTATCGACGGACTCGCATCAGGGGGGAACGCAGAACACGATCTCTGGAGCCAAACATTGTGGAAAGAGGCCGAGATCGAGGGGGATCGCTAATGATGTGGGCAGGGATTATGTTTACCACACGAACCCCTCTTCATGAAATAGTGCTGATGAATCGGCAAGGTTTGACTGCTGTCAGGTATCGAGAGGAGCTGTGGTCCCAGACGTGGCATTGATGGACGATAATCCTCCACCTCATAGATGTTTTCTTGGAAATGGAAGATATTGTACGCATGGCGTGGCCTGCTCGCTCTCTGGATTTGAATCCCATAGGGATTCATTTGGGAGACGGGTTGCATCACTTCAGCGTCCACCAGCCACTCTCTAAGACTTGCAAGGAGCTCTGAAAGGGAATGGGCGTTATTGATTCAACAAGATGACATCATTCACAGCATGCCCCGTCGTTGTCAGGTCTATATTGCAGCCAGAGGTGGTAAAATCCTATAATGAGCACATTAACCAATTGTTGGAACGTGTGTGCAAATCCGTTAAGTTGGAAAAAACGAACACTTTTGTCTAACTTATGCATGTTGCATTTGCTTGCGTTCTGAATTCTTTACATTGTTTCTGTCTTAGTATCTCCTGTTTATACTGTTTTGTGGCAGATTAAACGTACCGGTACCTTGCAAAATTTCCGTTTGTCACTTTAATTTTGTACACAAGTGTATATAAAGCTTCGATTTAATCAAACAAGTAAGTGATTATTACCTTTGCACGGCATTCCACTCGTTGCTAAGACTACCTAACGATGATATCTTACACAAAAATTCGTGCAGGAAAATTAAGTCAGGCTGTGTTTAAGTGCTGTTTTTGCCCAAGAACTGGCGACAGAAGATGGCTCCAACCTATTCTTTCCAAATCCTTCATTTCGTAATTATCGAGTAGGACCTAGTGCAATAACATTCCGTTGTTATCTAGGGACATTCATGAATTAAGCCAACCGTACATTTTAATTTTCGCTCATTTGGTAATTTTGTTAAAAGATCTTGTAAATCAGTTTTGTGTTTAGGTTCGATCGTCAAAAGCTATCTCCAATTGATTACGCGAAAGGCAAGAGCACATTTGTCTCTAAATGTTAAACCGAAAGGCGACTATTTTTATTTATAAGTTATGTAATGTCAAGATAACCTAATGCCAGAACAAACTGTCGTAAGAAGATTTGGTGATCCAGCTAAACAAATTACCCTATTTAATTTCTGTTAGTTTTTGACAGTATTTCGTGTTTAGTTTGTTTGTTCGTGATCTTTAGCTTCTTTCTTTCACTCATAGCTCTCTGACACCTCAGAGTGTGATTTGAGGAAAAACATTTTGTGCGCTGAGAAGTAGATCTCATTTATTCGTCGTATGGCCTTTTATGTTTTATGATCAGTTACATGTCGCTTCCAGTCAGTTGATCACATCCGGACGTCAGTTGACAATAGCATAAAAAAGTTCCGACATCATGCTCACCTATCGTCCAATAACAGGAAAAAATGAGGTAAGAAGTCACCAGACCCATAATGAGAAAAATAAGCTAAATCGAGACGGTGAACATTATTCAGTGGGTATCGATTGATTGATAGGTGAAATAAATTGCGTTAGCTCAGTAATCCCGTGCTTTATCAAAACTTTAAAACTTCATTAAGTTTAATTAAATTTCATCATCGTTATGAAAACTGGTGGAAACGAGAAGTAGCTACAGAACCAATCAGAGCGACGAAATGAAGTTGTTATTATTTGAGACCCTGAACTGTGGTTAGCGACGTTTATGGGTTCTTCGACTGCTCTGTCTTTTTTATTTGCCATGATTATAGTTTCCGTACCCATTTTCGTCGTGGCAGCAATTAGAGAAATGGAATGAAGTTATTATTGTTCACGAGTTTAGTGGACTAAGAACCGCGATTACTGACTTTTATTGCTTCTGCCTTCCTTCCTTCCTTCCTTTCTTTCTTTCTTTTTTGCTATAAGTATTTCCATGTCTGGGTTCTTTTCTGTACACCTTCCTGTACGATAAATGGTGCCTTGATTTTATTTGTTTGTGGAGGGAAACAGACGTTTCAATGTAATTCGCCGAATTCCGTACGGTATAGGAATTTTTTTGCATTCTTTTTTGTGTCTATATGTCCTTTCTACAACCAGCTATTGCTGTAAGTTCATTGCATAGTTGGTCTTCGTATTTTTCCTTGCTATAAATAATAGAGGACTGAAGATTCTGGTCGCAGGTTCGAATCCTGCCTCGGGCATGGATGTGTGTGATGTCATTAGGTTAGTTAGGTTTAAGTAGTTCTACGTTCTAGGGGACTGATGACCACAGCAGTTAAGTCCAATAGTGCTCAGAGCCTTTTTGAAGGCGCGTGGGTTACTGCTAAGATTTTTGAATTCGAGTGGTAGCTTACTGAAAATGGATGTAGCAGTATACTGTACACCTTTCTGCGCAAGAGTTAAGGAAGTCCGATCCAAATGCAGGTTGGGTATCTGTCGAGTATTAATTGAGTGAAATCTGCTTGTTCTTGGGAATAAACTGATATTGTTAAAGAGAAACATCAGTAAAGAATATATATATTGAGAGGCCAATGTCAAAATACCGAGACAGGTGAACAGGGGTCGACAAGAGGTTCGGGAACTCACACCACTTATTTCCCGAACCGCCCGTTTCTGAGCCAAAAATATCCTTTTAGAATGGAAAGAGTCACCTCAAAATATAACACCATACGACACAAGGGAATGAAAATAAGCAAAGTAGACTAATTTTCGTGTCGAACGATGACTTACTTCAGATACCGTTCGAATTGTAAAAATGGCAGCATTAAGTCTTTCAACAAGGTCCTGAACGTGGGCTTTCCAAGATAGTTTGCTATCTATCTGAACACCTAGCAATCTGAACTGTTCAATTTCACTAGTCTAAGCCCATTCTGTGAAATTAAAACGTCAGGTTTTGTTGAATTGTGTGTTAGAAACTGTAAAAACTGAGTCTCACTGGGATTTAGCGTTAGTTTATTTCTACAAGCCATTAAGTTATATCATGGATTGCACTGTTTGAAACCGAGCCAATGTTGCACACAACATCCTTCACTACCAAGCTAGTGTCATCAGCAAACAGAAATATTTTACAGTTAGCGATAATGCGAGAGGGCATATCATTTATATAAATAAGGAACAGCAGTGGCAACGACACATCCCTGGGGCACCCCCCCCCCCCCCCCCATCTGACAGTACCCTACTCAGAGCCCACACCACAGCCATTCTTAACGCTGTCTGTTGTTAAAGTAAGAGGTGAGCCAATTGTGAGCTACCCCTGTATTCTGTAATGGTCCAAGTTCTGAAGCAATGTTATGTGATCAACACAATCAAACGCCTTAGTTTAATCAAAAAATGACCAGCTTCGAAACCTTCTGTTTAGCCCATCCACTACCTCACAGAGAAAAGAGGATATAGCATTCCAGGTGTTTAACGACTTCTAAAACAAACTGTACATTTGATAGCAAATTATGTGATATAAAATGATCAATTGTCCTTACATACACAGCCTTTTCAACAACTTTACCAAGCGCTGGTGGCATAGTAACAGGTCTAAAATTGTCTACATTATCGCTTTCTCCCCTTTTATAAAGCGGCTTTACTACTGAGCACTTTAAACGTTCAGGAAACTGACCATTCCTAAAGAAAAAATTACAAAAATGGCTAAGTACAGGGCTAACATGTGCAGCACAGTACTTTAATATTCTGTTAGGCACTTCATCATATCCATGAGAGTTCTTAGTCTTCAGCGATTTAATTATTGACTCAATCTCCCTCTTCACAGAGGAGTATTCCAGACATCAATCTCGGAAAGACATTTTCCAATATAGTTATATGATTCACTGCAGCAACTGAATTGTTATTTAATTCACCAGCAATGCTCAGAAAATGAATGTTAAATACTATACACATATATGACTTATCAGTAACAGACATATTTTTACTACGAATTGACTTTATATCGTCGACCTTGTACTGCTGACCAGACGCTTCCTTCACAACTGACCATATGGTTTTAATTTTATCCTGTGAATTAAATATTGTATTTGCGCACCACATACTGTTTGCCTTCCTAATAACGTTTTTAAGCACCTTGCAATACTGTTAGTAATGGGCGACTGTAGTTTGGTTGTGATTACTTCTGACAGTGTGATGTAATTTCCACTTTGTTCTACATGATATCCTTATCCCACTAGTCAGCCACCCGGGCTGCCTTTAACTGGTAGTATCCCGTTTAGAGCGTTATAACGGAAAACAACTCTCAAAAAAAAAAGTTCAAATGTGTGTGAAATCTTATGGGACTTAACTGCTAAGGTCATCAGTCCCTAAGCTGACACAGAGGGAGGACTCGAGCCTCCGCCGGCACCAGCCGCACAGTTCATGACTGCAGCGCCTTAGACAAAACAACTCTCAAAGAGCATGAGAAATGTGTTAAGGAGAGCATTATATTTATCATCTGTGTTACCAGCACTGTAAACATCCTGCCACTCTTGTTCCTTGACGAGTTTTAAAAAAGTCACTATTGCCGTTGGATTAACTTTCCTACGTAGTTTGCAATTATATGTGACATTTGTTTGAGTACAAAAGCGTTTTAGTGTTAAAATTTGTGCATCATGGTCTGAAAGGTGATCCACCCTTTTAATTAACAGAATGCACATCTAGTAATAAAGAATGAATAAAAATATTGTGTATGGCTGTGCTACTGTTTCCCTGCACCCTAGTTGGAAAAAACACATTCTTCATGAGATGATCTGAATTTAGGAGATCTACTATCATCATGGACGATAACTAGTTTGGACAAGAAGAGAATAGAAGCTTTTGAAATGTGGTGCTACAGAAGAATGCTGAAGATAAGGTGGGTAGATCACGTAACTAATGAGGAGGTATTGAATAGGATTGGGGAGAAGAGAAGTTTGTGGCTCAACTTGACTAGAAGAAGGGATCGGTTGGTAGGACATGTTTTGAGGCATCAAGGGATCACAAATTTAGCATTGGAGGGATCCGTGGAGGGTAAAAATCGTAGAGGGAGACCAAGAGATGAATACACTGAGCAGATTCAGAAGGATGTAGGTTGCAGTAGGTACTGGGAGATGAAGAAACTTGCACAGGATAGAGTAGCATGGAGAGCTGCATCAAACCAGTCTCAGGACTGAAGACCACAACAACAACAACAACTATCATCCTTTTTCTTACACCACCATATACAAAATTAATATTGAAGTCACCACATATAAGTAATTTCTGGTACTTCCTATAACGTGAACCAAGAATCCTCTGTAGCTTGAGCAGGAAAGCTCTGAGGTCAGAGTCAGGGGACTTACAAACAACAAAAATTAGAAGTTTAGTTTCATTAAATTCAACTGCCCGTGCACAACATTGAAATATTTGAAACTTCCTGGCAGATTAAAACTGTGTGCCGGACCGAAACTCGAACTCGGGACCTTTGCCTTCCGCGGGCAAGTCCTCTACCAACCGAGCTACCCAAGCACGACTCACGCTCCGTCCTCACAGCTGTACTTCCGCCAGTACCTCGCCTCCTCTCGGTCCGGCACACAGTTTTAGTCTGCCAGGAAGTTTCATGTCAGCGCACACTCCGCTGCAGAGTGAAAATCTCATTCTGGATTGAAATATCTGTTTAGTGCAGTGCCGTGATAGGTCTATGGACTCAAGTGGAATATTGTTTTTTTACGTTCTTGGCCACCCCACTATCCCGCAAGAAACTCCTTGAAAAACGGCGAGCTAATCTGTGTCCTGGTGAGGGAAGGCTCTGAATTGTCAAATTATTTAATTATTTTACCAATAATTATTACAACAGTTTCAAAGTCAATATCTACAAGCAGTTCAATAACTTTATCTCTAATACCTCTTATATTTTGATGAAATATGGCAATTCCTTCGCTACTTGGAAACATGAAATCGTCTGAAGGTGAGCCCTTAGTTAGAGGGACTACCTTTAAGCAGTTATACCTATCAGCTGACTTCGGTCTAAAAAAGCTGCAGCTCTGACACCAACTACTACAGGCATTTTCCATTTTTTTCCGGCATGGCATTGACTGATGGAGTTGTTGGATGTCCTCTTGTGCCAAATCGTGTCCAGTTGTCGCCTCATATCCTCAAACTCCGCGAGACGGTTGGAGAGTCCTCCCTATAATGCTGCAGACGTTCTCATGTGCGGAGATTTCGGGCGACCTTCTTGACCAAAGTAGTGTTTGGCAAGCACGAAGACGAGCAGTAGAGACTCTCTCTGTGAGGGGGGGAGGGAGGGAGGGCACTTTCTTACATTCTTGCAGAAATGTAAGCACAGGGTGGCTTGCCACGACGGTCGTAGAATATCGTCGACGTTCCGCTGTGCTGTAACGGTGTCGTGGGTGACAACCAAAGGGGTGCTGCTAAGAAAAAATGGCACCCTGAGCACTATGTAGTGGGGCGTGAAATTGAAGCGTCCCCCATCCACCAGTGTCAGCCCAGTTTGCAGGTGAATATAAGTTTAATTTAGTTTTTGTTTATGTATTTTTGTAATGTTTGTAATGGTTGTGAATTGTGTAAAGTTTTAGTATTTATTTTTTATGTTTCATGTACGGAGAGGGCGGCACAACGAACGGAGACAGCATCTTCACTACCGGGACCAGAGAGAAAATTGCTAGCCACTATACGTCGCGGGTCGACAGCCAAAGAGCAACAGAAGATCCTGAAACCGAGTTGTTGCGTCGTGCTTCTAAAAACTGAAAATTTTGTAATTTTGTACAACAATGGTGTCATAGAAAGTTTAATCATGTTGTAAATGGTTAGTTCTGTCTTGTCAAGGCTCAGGTTCACGTCTATATGTAGGAAGATAATAAACTAGTGGATGCTACAAAAGTTTAAATACGTATTCCGAGAATTTATTTATGAAGAATTATGTGAATGAATTAATAATATATTTGACAAGATTATTAATTTTTGAAAACGTTCATCGCGAGTTTGAATCTCGAAATTTTATTCAATGTGGTCCTAATATTTATTAAATCAGATAACGTGCATTAATATAATTTCTGAGGAGAAACAAACGACATCTAAATTGAAAAAGTTTACGCAAACCAATTGGACTGAGTGACGTAATTCTGTGCATACGACTCAAATGATGTTTTACAGTTTCGTTCAAGAGCCATTCTGAGAAAATTTATAAAAGAATATAAATAATTTTGAAGTGTGTTGTAACTGACGTAGGTGACGAAGTCTGCACATGGTCATACGTCAAAAGAAAATCATTTATAAAAAACTTACGTCGTTACACAACAACTACTTCTGGTTGTCGGGCCGTATGGCGGGTGACAGTCAGGCCAATATCCCACAGCTCTCCGGGGCGCCTGCAGGCACGGCTTCGGCCTGGAATTTCGCTGACTGCAGTAGTGCTGTCCTCTCCTCAGTGCTGAGTCCTGCTTCCAACTGAGCAAACGATGGCCAGCGAAGGCGAGTGTGGAGGCGGGTCGGACAGTGCTGGCGTACCAACCTTATTGTCGCCCGCCGTATTGCCCGACAACCAGGAGCAATGGTCTGGTGCAGAACCCCTTCGTTTGTCATCCACGGCACACGTACAACTCGGGGATTCGTTGACGATATTCTACGCTCTGTTTTGTTGCCCTTCATAGTAAGCCATTCTGGGCTTTCAGCGAGCACACGGCGAGAGTTTCGGCCACAAGTGCGGGAGAGATGTGTGTCCTTTTGAAACTGGTGACTGCTATCAACAGAAGAACTGGTGACTGCTATCAACAGAAAAAATTCTTCTCTTGCTTCGGGGGTCGTCAGTGATGCAGGTGAGGTTTGCGACGAGTGGTATGCTTTCATCTTCTGGCCTTTGCGAAAATGGAGACAAACGGATACCCAAGTGAAGTCGTAATAATTTGGTTTGTAGCTTGAAACCCCTTGTAATAAACTATCACAGCATCTTTACGTGGTAAAAAAGAATGCTGTTTTGAAGAGCGCGCCGCAGCGCGTTGTGTGAAGCAGTCGCCCTCCGTTTCTGGCGGTGGCGCCGCTGTGGCAATCGCAGCTTTGGGGTCTCCCTCTGGTGGGAAAGCGGAAAGGTTGTCTGTTCACGTGTATTTAAGGGGCGCTATGAGCTCGGCAGGGGCATCTCCGGTGGTACCTCGCTACGAGTACCGCCCTTCGATTGTGCCATTCCAGCACTAATCGAAGCGTTAGGGTTGCAGGTGCCAGCTGTCCAGCCGTCCAGCCAGGCTAGCAGCAGCGGTCGAGCCGAGCAGCAGCGGTCCAGCCGAGCAGCAGCAGTGACAGCAGCAGTCCAGCCAACCAGCCAGCAGCGGTCCAGCCAGCAGCAGCAGCAGCGGCAGCAGCAGCAGCAGCAGCAGCAGCGGCCCCGGCCTCGTCCGCGGCAGGAGCAGCTGCGGCATTCCTGCCAGCCGTCGCCGTCGCCAGCAGCGTGGGACTCTGGTCCTCGTCTTCGTCCGTCTTCGTCCGTCCCCGGTTTTTCCCTCTCTTTTTCGTCCTGTACTGTTTTAGTTCTTCCCTGTCGTCATGTCAGCCCCCACCACCACTGCCACTACTACCACCATTGCCATAGTGTATACTTCACCCTCCGCCGCCACCACCACCATTACATGGTGCTCCCAGTCGCGTCCCCCTCTTTCCATTCCACCCCTTCTAACTCTCCTTTCCCCTCGATCTTTGTCGCCCCCTCCCCAGCTTCTTCCTCCCACTCCTCTACCTCTGATCCCTTCGCCGCACTCCCCCAGCCTGTCACTGCAGCTCCAGCTAGGGTAGTGGCCCGACAGGCCACTGCCCATGCTCAGCTCTCGCCATCGCCTTCTCCATCACCGCCACCTCCACCGCCATCGCCGTCGCCGTCGCCTTCACTGACACAATCTCCGGCGCCGACTACTGCGTCCACGCCGGGATCTGCCACTTCCCACCACCTACCTATAGCTCCCGTCCCTCATATCACCACCCACCCTTCCGCTGCCCTTAAATGCCCTAGTGGCACCCCCACCTCCTCCACTCCCAACAAGGCCCCACCCCATCCTCCTTCCCCCCCCCCCCAAGATGCTATGGATGTGTCCCCGCTTGGCCCTGCTCCCTCTGCCTCCTCCTCCTCCTCCTCCCCTCCTCTTTATACAAATACCTCCTCTCCCATCCCGATCCTTCCCTTCTTGAGGCCCGGAACCTCTCCCTCCTCCTCCACCAACACTTCCCAAGTGCTCCCATCTCACTCCTTACTCCCAGACAGGATTCATTTCTCATCTCCTCCCCCAGCCCCACCCTCCATACTGACGTCCTCTCCCACCTCCCCATAACCCAGTTTCACCCCAATGCCTGCCTCACCCCTGCTCCTTCCCCATCTCCTACCCGCCAACCAAAACCCCTGCGTCACCCTCCGACCCTCACCGCCGTGATCACTCGGCTTAGTCCGACGATCACAGAGGAGGAGGTGTTGGCGGAGCTCGAGGCGCATCCCTCGCTTGAGGTGCTGGCGGTCCGCCGCATTTTTAACTCCACCGGCCCCACCCGCCTTATGTGGATTTTCTCCGAGGACACCCCCTCCATTGACCGTCTCCTCGAGGAGGGTGCCCACCTCTTCAACTAGCGATATAAGGTCGACCCCTCCCATTCCCCTCCTCAATCCCTTCGCTGCCAGAGGTGCCTGCACTACAATGCACACCCAATAGCTGAGTGCTGCGAGGCCCCTACCTGCCCACATTGGAAGCAAGCGCACTTCCTCCGGCAGTGCCCTAACCTTCAGTCCCCTTCCTCCTGCAATACCTGCAATCTCCCCCATCCCACCTACTCCCAAAATTGTAAAGCCCGACCCCCTCCGACCACTCCTGAACTCACCATCCCTGTCCGCCCTCTGGACGCCCCCACCCCTCCTGGCAGTTCCCTTCGTCCGCCCCCCACCGCTGAGGACATCATCAGGTCCCCTACCATTGTCCTGCAAAACGTCCACCCTTTCCAGCGCCCTCACATCCTCCAACAGGTCTCCCTCACCGCCCATTCCGTCTTCCATCTAAAAATGTATGCCACCTACTCCCACAACCAGGCCCATTTCACCTTCTCCCATCGCGACATCCTCATCTATATCCCTGTCATGGCACGACGGCACCATATCCTGTTCAACAACATCCGTTCCCTTCCCACCAACAAGAACCTCTTTATGCACACCCTTGCAACCCACTGCGTGGATGCCTTCCTCCTCAATGAAACCCTCCTCCAACCCCACCACACCATCCACACTTCGCCCTACCTTCTCCATCGCTCCGATAATCCCCTCCCGATTGTGCGTGGCGGAGTTGCCATTGGTCACCACCACCAGATCCCAGTTCGGCTCCAACCTCTCCTTCCCGACCCCACCGAACACCTGATCCTTAGTCTCTTCTTCCCCGGCCTTACTGTCACCTGTGCCACCATCTATGTCCGCCCTAACGTCCCTATTCCTTTCGACTTCCTCTCCCACATCGATTGTACCTTCTCCTCCTACGTGATTGCCGCCGACCTCAACATCCATAGTCGTTCCGCCACCCAGCTACGGCGGTGGCATCAGTTCCTCTCCACCCTCCAAGGCGACCTCATCCCCATTCCCCAGCACACCCGCCCCGAATCCAACTCCACTCCTGATGTCATCCTCTCCTCCGCCAACCTCCTTGGCCGCATAGCGGTGAATGTCCTGGATCCCATTGGTAGTGAACATCTCCCTGTCCTCCTCACCGTTTCAGACGGTCGTCGCCCCCGCCCCGACCCTCGTAATGACCCTCCCCTGAAGTACGTCCATGACTATTCCTGTGCCGACTGGACTGCCTACCGGTATACCATCTCCACCCAGGTCGAAGGCCACCCTTTCACCTACCACCACCCTGATGATGTCACCCATGCCGCCTCCTTTCTCCAGCACACCTTGTCTGAGGCTGTGGAGGCCCATGTCCCTTCTGTCGCCATCCACCCCCACCATCCTACCTTACGCCCACAGGCCATCCTCCTCCTCCGTGAATCCCGCCATCTCTACCATGCCTTCCTCCACAAGCGTGACCCGGACACACTACGACGCCACTGCCTACTCCAGCGACGCATCCAAAACTTGCTCGTGGCTAAGAAACGCCGGGACTGGCGACAGACATGCACCCGCTTAAATGCTACCCTACCTGTAAACAACTAAACCCTCCCCCTACTATCCTCTTCTCCATGATGATCACCCCTTCCCTGACACCTTTAGTAAGGCCAATCACTTTGCTTCCTACCTCTCTGATGTCTTTTCCATCCCCGATGATCCCCAGTTCGATTACTCCCTCTTCCCGGATGTTCGTGTCCGCGATCGAACTGACACCTCTGTCCCTCCCCTCGCACCCGGTTTCCAGTACTTGGACAACATGGCACATACGGAACTCAATGCCCCTATCACTACACAGGATCTCATTGCTACATTCTGCACAAAACGCAACACCACTCCTGGTCACGACCGTGTCACCTACCACCACCTTTGTGAAGCTCCTGTCTCTTTCCTCTCCACCCTGGCCAGGCTCTACAATGTAGTCCTGTCCACCGGCTACTACCCTGACCTGTGGAAAACCTCCCATATCCTGATGTTCCTTAAACCCAGCAAACCACCGTACACCATCTCCTCCAACCGTCCCATCAGCCTTACCTTGGTCTTCAGCAAGGTCCTGGAATCCATCCTCACCCGACGCATCCACCAGCATTTCCACCAGCACCGCCTTCTTCCCGTTACCCAGTGTGGCTTTCGGCCGTCCTTCTCTTCCGACGACCTTCATCTTCACCTCACTCATCTCCTTTCCGAACAGCTTAATTCCCGTCGCTCCGCAATCTTCCTCTCCCTGGACCTCGAAAGTGCATATGACCACATATGGCATTCCGGTCTCCTCTTCAAGCTCCAAACCCTCGCCCTTCCCATTAACTACGTCCATCTGATCGGCTCCTTTCTCTCCCGCCGTCCTTCCTACGTCACCATCCATAGAACGGATTCCTACACCTTTTTTCCCTCCTCCGGTGTGTCCCAAGCCTCCGTCCTCTCCCCCCTTCTGTACCTTTTGTATACGGCGGACATGCCGCCGCCGTCACCCCCCATCCACCTTCTCCAGTTTGACGATGACACCACCTTCCTTGCCCTTGCCCCCACCCTGCAGCATTCCCAACACCTTCTCCAATCCCATCTTGACCGGTTCACCGCTTGGTGCAACCAGTGGTTGCCAAAGGTCAATCCCTCCAAAACCCTGGCGATCATTGTAGGCAAAACCACCCCTTCCTTCCTTCCAACTCCTCGATTTCTATCGAACCATCAATGGCCGTCCTATCGCCCTCACCCCCGCCCTCAAGTACCTTGGCGTCACCCTCGACCATCGCCTCTCCTGGACCCCCCATCCCCGGACAATCCAAGCCAAGGCATGCTCCCGACTCCGTCTCCTCAAGCTCCTTTCTGGCCGTACATGGGGTCTGGACCCCTCCACCATCCTCCACACATATAAATCCCTCATCCCCCCTATCCTCTGTTACACCCATCCTGCCTGGATCTCCGCCCCCCCTACGTTTTACAAATCCCTTCAGATCCTTGAACGCCATGCTCTCCACCTCGCCTATCGCATCCGTCTCCCCTCCCCTATGCGGATCCTGTACGACCTCATTCCGTTCCCCCACCTCCTCCTTTTCCTTGAAAGGATACGGATCCTCTACACCTCCCGTAAACTCGATCCTCCTCACCCGCTTGTGTCCCCAATTCTCTCCCACCCCCACCCACTGCCGTGCCTGTATTCCCACATCCCACCTGCTCTCCATCTCTCCACCCTCCTTACTCTCTCTCAAGCTGGCTTCCGCCAGCTCCCCCTCTCTGATGATTTCCTCCTCCCCTCCATCTACCCCTCCTATCAACTTTGATCCTCCCCTCCCACTTCCTGTGTCTTTTCCTTTGGGCACCCTCCTTCCCTCCCCCATGCCCCCTTCCTCCACCCCTCTTCCCCCGGGCTTCCCCTCCCCCTTCCTCCCTTTCTCCCCCCTATCTCCCCTGCCCTTGGCATCTCTGCTCTCCCCTCTTTTTTTCCACCCCTCTCCTCTCTTGGCATGCCCCCGGACTCGTACATGCTCAGTGGACATTCGCGCGCCGGAGATCAGTACCATCAGTGTCTCATGTGTGTGCCTTCGTTTTGTGTTTAGTGTTCTTTCGCCGTCACGCCACCACTGTTCACCTGTGCCGTCGCAGTCATCCGTGTTATGTGCGCCGTGTTTTTTCTTGTCCAGCGTGAACGGCTTCGTGTATATTGTTTTTCAGTGTCTACAGTTTTTTACCCGCAATTTGTCTTGTATCATCTGTAGCTCCATTATGTTTTATATTGTATCACTCTCGGCTGAAGAGCAGCGTATTATCCCGCTAACAGCCCACCTTTGTACAAGGTGTTGAAAATAACAATAAAGAAAAAAAATACTCGACAGGGGGTCAGTCGGAGTGAGGCTATGTCAGTCTCGTGTCACCAGTTGCTGGTCTGTCTCTCGTTTGCATTCGTGCTGCAGTTAGTGTCTGTCTGTCGTCGGAGTGCTAGTATGTCTGTCGTTTGGATCAAACTTTAACCTTCACGCGCTCGCGTGGGGGGTGAGGTGACCGCCTTTTTGCAATTTCGCGCCATACTTACTCCACAAAGGTAACGAGACGGCGGGAGGGACATGTATTCTCTAGTGGCACCTTTTTCCGACAGATGCTGCTCAAAGTTCGCCCAAGTCGCGCCTCTCTGCCTCTCAGGACAAGTTCAAATAGGTCCGAACACGTTCGGCGGTCAGTTTACCGCCTTACGAGCGCTTACAGCACTTACAAAACACGGTCAGTTTACCGCCTTGCAAGCGCTTACGACACTTTCAAAAACTCAGTTACCGCCTTGCGAGTGCTTACGAGACTCTACTTCGGAATGTAAGTATTTCTTTTTGTAATTCCCCTATAATTCCTCGATTTTATAGACTCTTCCAATTCTCTAGTGAATGTGCATGTGCTCCAGAATTTCAACATCAAGAAGAATACAAAGGTGGCCTGCATGTATATTTTTCCGCTTACTTAACTTGTCAGGAATAAATTCGTTACGCATTTTTCAATTCAACACAGGTAATATGAAAGAAAAAACGAGAAGACAATTCTTACATGCGTTATCTTTGGAACTGATGAGCGAAATCCTGAAAGAAAGAGCCAAATTGAAGCATTTATCAAAAGATTTGTTAGTATTTTTGGAAAATTACAGAGAGAGTAACGTAGTTTATCCAGCTGTATCAACCCCTACGAGGAGAGGAATATGTTATTTGTGTGGCTCAAAAAAGAATATAAAAACAAAGCGAGAATGCGGTGAATGTGGAAGAAACGTCTGTCTATGACAGTTACGTGCAATAATTGTTGTCAGCCTCAAAAACGAAAATGAAATGCATACAGCCTGATCAGCATTTTTCATATGACAGAAATGTTTGTGACGTTTCCAATCAAAAATTTTTTTTTCGAAGCAAAATTGGCTTTTCTTGTGACGAGTTAAGACAGTGAATAATCCTAGTCTTAAGTATTACATTATATAGTACCAAAACATTGCAACTGAAAACATGTTCTTATATTTCATTTGGGTATTTGGCTTCCTTTTTGTATTCCATTGTATATTTTATTGATAAATGAATAATTTTGATTACAAATGTGTTTGAAATATTGTGTGAGATATCCTATGTCGATATTTTATGGAAATATGACTTTTAAAAACGGAAAACCTCAAGAGATTGATGAAAACTCTCGGGCGGTCGGCTCCAGGTTAAAGCCAGAAAATGAGTCTTGCCGTTCCGTCAGCAACAGAACGCAACGAGTGGTCGCCCGGTCGGGGCTTAGTTCCTGCATCTGAGTCTGCGCGTTAGGCCGCCAGTCTGCTCGAGTTGCTCGGACAGCGGTCATTGGCAGTTGGATCGATCGGTTGGTCGGACGCGCACTGAGACACGAGATGACTTGTCCCTCTTGAGCGTCGGCGCATGTGAGGTCGCCACGTGAGTCCAGTGGGCCGCGGCGTATAGCGAGGGGTAGTGGCTTCGCGGCCGACACGAGAGCAGCAGGAGTCAACCCACGACATCGGCCTGCCTGGTGCGAGCTGTGATGCCGTGAGACGGGAGATCGGCGCGCCTTCCTGCGTCCGCTGAAGCGGCTGGCAGCGGACGGTTCGGGAGAGCGTTGTGGGTGCTGCGCCAGGTCTTCGCCAGAAATCGCAGTTTATTAGAAGTTAAGTGATTGGAGATATGTTGTTTCATTTACTTGTTGAATTCTACTTGTTTTCTTGGTGAGGTCACCAGCCGCTTTGTTTTGGGGTCGTCCGACCATTCTTCTCCGTTTTTCCACCCGCGGGAAGGTGGTTATTTATGAATTGGGTGGTCCGTTTTTCCCTTGTGGAGTAGGGGTGGATTGGAGCAATCTGCGGTTCGGGTTGTTCAGCAATCCCCCTGTCAAACTGCCATACGTTAATAGCTGCCTCTGCCATGTTTGTCGGACTCGGTGTTAACGAATTTATTGCTTAAGGTGTAAAGGCCAAATTCCTGAAATATGTTTTTATCTTGTCTATCATCTTGAGAGGCGGTATATGTGTAATGTAGAGCATGTTTGTACATTTTATGTAAGACTGCTTTTCATGGGTTTTTATTTAAATCTTCATTTCTTTTAAAAACAATTTGCACTTTCGTTGGCAAGTAATGGTTTTAATGTGAGTGTTTTGTACCATTTCCATCCCTCCTACGGGGTTCAGAGTTCATGTGTTTGTGTGAGTTGTTAAAATTTTCAGTTTAAAGTAATCTGGTGTGTTGCAGATTTGCACCAGTGTACTCCTTCAGAGGTTGTTGTCAGCGGTCATGACTACGGCCGTGTCGAAAGGGAGCAGGCAAGCTTCTCAGCCCGAAGGCTACTTCTGTTAATATTGATCTGTCTGCCTCTAAATAAAATTGTAACTTGGTATTTCGAGGGTGCTTTTCTGCTTATAATTTTAAATGTGTTTTTGAAAAAGCTTTCAGGAATAACATTCACATTTGTTAAAAGTAATTTCATATTCCATGAGTTACTTCCTGGCAACTACTTCCACGCTCACCTAGTGTGATTAAATGTATTAATGTTCTTGATGAATCGCTAGTAAATAAAGTAAATTCTGTAAGAAAAGATTTTGAAAGTAAATTTACGGTTCATCGTCATTCTCCTCCCGCCACGTAAGACGATGGACTCCTTAAAATGGAAGAGTCGGACTGTCTGCTGTCTTCCGCACCCTTATAACTAGAGCCTAGAGTCTGATTTCCCCCGAGTCCTCAATTATGACGGCTATTTCCGTGGCCGGACGGACGGGTGAAGGCGTTCTGTTGTGACTGCTACCTGCGCCGTCTCACCCAAGCGTCCCGCCGTGTCATTCACGGAACGCCTCTCGGGGGAAGGCAGTATCTCGTCTTCTGGAAGGCCCTAGCTCTCTCCTACAGTTCTAACGACGGCGTTTCCTCATTAAAAGCGAGCTGCTGAATGGGATTTTGTGACCTTCGCTCCGAAACTAATTTTAACAAGTCGACGTTCGCATTTAGAAAACGTAACGTCCTAATTATGCTGCTCCGTTCTGCTCACATTAGCTTTAGTAGACGCCCATTTAGTTATTCCAGGAAACCGACAACAGAAAACACAGCTTCAATATAGATGTCTAATCAGAAAAAGACGCCCAAATTACTTGCTGGCGTCTGCTAGCAGAGAACCTCTCTTTCGGATAATAGACCTACTGTTTTACGAAAAGGTACTAGAGACCTATAAATGAGCTGAGTTTTAGGCTCATTTACGAAGATGACGCTAGAGACTTAGACGTTTCTATAAGGGAAGATCATGGGCAAAAGTGAAACCGTAGTATCCTTTGTGTGGATTTAGCCAACTTGGATAGCCATATATTCTGATACGTATGCACATTACAGAGAGAGATTGTAAAGTATCAAAATTTGAACGGTTTCGTGTCGTTACGTAAATAACACGGTCGTTTCAACGTATCAGGAAAATGTTTTAAAGCAGATGAAGGATGTAGAAATGTTTTATTTCTTGTAACTTAAGTCCTTGTGTTTATATGTTCTGGAAAAACCAATATTGTAACCAGCTGTACAAGTGTTCGTCTGCGGTGGCTGACAGCGGCAAAGCGCGCCAGAGAACATCCTAAGAGACCTGGCTGCTATACAACGAAACGACAGCCACAGTAAAATATACATTGATTGTTAAAGAATAATGTTAGCACCCTACGTTTATATAGATTGATGGTTCAGCTATGGTTTTGTGGAGAGCAGCAGTTAGTCACTATCGAAGAGCCGAAGATTACGTGAGGTTGAGTCGGTATGACGAGTGTTGTGTTAACTGCATGTGGGCCAAGGCAAGCTTACATGTGTCGCTAACGATACTTTGCTGGGAGAATTCGGTATCTACTATCAAGGCATTTGATTTTCCATGAATTTTGTTGGAAAGGGCTCGGAAGCTTGGGTAACAAGTGGATTTAGATTTTTAAATGACGATTAGATAATGCAGTAACGATATTAGGGCACAATAAGTGGAACTGTTTGATGAACTTTATTTGAAATTAGCTCCTCGTAATTTTGTTTTGTACTTGACCTGCGGTCAAGCGACTTTTGTGTGCCGAGCTTAGTGTAGCGTTGCCGGTACGCTGTGTTAGTTTTAAGACTGGTGTTTGTTTGTCGTAGTTGGGACTGTAAGTAGAGGTTCTAATGTCAGCAGTTGTGTCTGGGGAGGTCTGGGCTCGTTGTCTGTGATAGTTTGTTGCACCCGCCAGAGGATTTGGGTGTTGCGCATAGTTTGGAGATTTTGGGATACGCAGACTCTAAGGTAGTTGAGTATTAGCTATTTGTGGAGGATAGTGTCACTACGATGTAGTAACTTGTTGCCTACAGTGAAGTATATAATAATCGAGCGTAGTTCTCGAGTATTTCTTGATCGTAGGAGCCGAGATTGAACTGTGATTACCAGTGTATTATCCCGTACTCATTGTTAGTGACACAATTATAGAGATTCCCTTATCCTATCGGAACCATTTGAAGACGGAAAATCCAACTGTCACCATTATTCTATTAGTACGGGACGAGTGACATTCAATTAGATCAAATAGATTTGTAATGAGTAGGCAAGAAGCCGACACCCGAAGTGGCTGACTTTCTGAAAATCTGATTTTAAGCTGAGCTTCAAAGTGGTTGTGGGGCGTATGTTTTATGTTGTGTCTTTTATTTTATTTATTTATTTATTTATTTATTTATGCATTTATTTTACCTGGCGAGATTAGGGCCTTCAGGCCCCCTCTTACATCTAACCAGGCATACTCAGATTGAACGAATTTCAGTTTGTACAGAACATTATCGACATACCACGTGTTACACAGTACTAATGTTAAAGAAAAAAGATAGAGATTATAACAGTAGTACAAGGATAATTATAACAATCAAAACAATAATTATAACAATCAAGAATAATAATAATAGTAATGACTATGTATATGAAAGTAAACATATTTTTCTTTTATGAATGTCAGTCCTATTGCTAGTTGGGAATTTTCTCGTTAGGTTCTTGCAGATTGTAAGTTATTCACATCGAGCAGAGACATAAGACGATATAATGGGGTGAAAGAGATATAGAAGAGGTAGCTAGGTTAGAGGAAGAGAAATAGAATGGTAAAATTCGAAGCTATGATGGAGAGGAGAAAGAAAGAGATGAGAGGGGCACAACAATGGTGGCTATACCGTCCCTAATATGTAAGTTTTGAGTTCCCCCTTGAATGTTGAGTGGTTATGATAAGACGCTAATCACAGGGGAGCGCGTTCCATAGTCGTATGGCTGAGATGGAGAATGACACGGAGAAAGATTATGTGTTATGTAAAGGTACAGCCAAGATGCTAGACGTATCCGATCTGGTATCGCGGTTGTGGATTGATGATAGGTGTTAAATGTGAGAAGATAGGCATTGGGGGCACCAGTGACTAAGAAATCGATGAAGTAAGCACATCGTGTGGAGATCGCGTGCCCTATGTGGGCGTATACAACCTAGCTGGGAGTATGAAGGACTGATATGACCATACAACCGTATATTGCACACGTATCTAACGCAAGCATTCATCACTAGCTCGAGGCATCTCGAATTTTCACTATTTGTATCGTGTTGAACTACATCACAGTAATAAAGATTAGGCAAGACTAGTGTTTGGACTAATTTTGGTTTAACATGGATTGGAAATATTTTTCTAAATTTTTGGATTGCATGTAGGGAGGAGAGCGATTTCCGGTAAGCTGTGACTGTTTGTTCTTCCCAGTTTAGGTGTTCATTCAAGATTATTCCACGGTCTTTAACTGTTTTTTGGTATGGTAGTTGGGTACTATTGAGGAGTATTTGAGGGACTGTTTCGCGAAAGTACCGGCTGATTAACTTTGGATGAAATATAAGAATGACCTGGGATTTCTTGGGGTTTAATTTCAGACCTAGGTTCTGTGCCCATAGAGAAACAGAGCAAAGATCTGCGTTCATACTCGCTGTGCCAGCAATGTTATTGGGGCTTGCACTTATGTACAGTTGGATGTCGTCGGCATATAGATGGTAGTTGCAGGAGTGAATCACTGAAGAAATATCGTTAATGTACAGTGAGAGGAGTAATGGACCAAGGATGGAGCCTTGGGGAACTCCAGAGAGCACATCTTTCCATGATGACTTCTCAGACCCACAAAGGACTTGTTGATTTCTGTTTTTGAGATAGTTGTCGAACCAGTTTATTGCCCTGTTTGAGAAATTCAGCTGTTTGATTTTAATTAGTAATATATCAAAGTCAACTGTATCAAAGACCTTGCTAAAGTCAAGCAGTGTTAGGATGGTAGCTTCATGTCTGTCCATAGCATGTTCAATGTCATCAGTTACTTTGATTAGTGCAGTTGCTGTACTATGGTGCTTTCAGAAGCCTGACTGGTATTTATTATGGGTGTTTTGAGTTTTGAGGTAATCCGTCAGCTGTTCATGGACGATGTATTCTAGGGCTTTAGATGTTGCACGTAGTATGCTGGTCTTTTCTTTTTATTCCTTTCTTTTTTTTTAATTTCTATCTCGTTCAGTGTGGGGTTTAGATTTGTGGTCACATGCTCACGTCAACGTCTGCGTATGTAAAGATCTGATCATTTTAAAGAGCTAAAATAAACTCTGATTCGTTAAAATTAAAACCCAGTCCCCGTATTATCATTTTACATACTATTCTAAGTAAAGTGAAAGAGAACAGTCCAAATTTGAACTTTGGAAAGGAAACTACAAAAAATAAAAATAAACAAAGCTTGAAAGTTTAGTGATCTATCTTATGAGAAGTAGAGCAAGCACGCACAAGTCAGTGATATAATATAAATAAATGAATGACGAGCCTTTAAAAAAGAAAGCAGAGAAATACTTTATCAAAGGTTACTATTTACTTAATTTCTTGAAAGGTAACATTGGAGTTCCAGTTAAAAAACATTTTAGTTGCCAATTATGAATCAATGCGCAGAGATTTACTTACGAAAGAATTCTGATTTAGTACGAAAGACTACATTTAAACTCTATTACCAGAGGTAACGCAAATCAGAGGATGTAAACAACTGTTGTTAATTTCACTAGCAGCAAACACATCTTTGGTCGGAGACGTCAACTGATTCATAAAAACGATTAAATGCAGAACCTTTTAAATATTTTGGAATGCCTAAGTGCTGTAATTAAGAATTTGGGTTAATTAACTGAAATAATTTAATGCAAGTGCAACGTTGTTATTATTTGAGTAACGAGTTAAGAGGTGTCAATATTAACGTGCTAGAGTACGAGTGTCAAGTATAACTTTCATCAACAGGAATATTATACGGTACAGTCGTTTGTGGTGTGTTGGTGATACCTATAATTGTTTATGAGCTTACTTAAAAAAGATCCGTGGGATCGTTTAATATTATAGTGTTGGAAAGCTTATTTACCAAGTAGACCAGGTACACGAGCGCCGATTATTTTCAGAACTGCTCATACAGTGTTTCAAAGAACCTGTTACCTTCTGAGAGGTTAGATTGAGGTCTGTAGCTCCTTTCCTCGAATTATTAGCAATTATTGCATGTATATTTTCTTCTCGATTTCCTCTTTTGTTGGGGTGGGATGAGGCCTGAACGTATTATCAGGACTAGATACGTGGAAACTCTTAGGCAGCAATTTCTTCACACTGCAAGACTATCTTTCGGAAGATATAGAGGAAAACTAGTTATACATTATAAAGTACAGTATATAATCTGATTAAGGGGCTCCGGAACGCCCTATACCTGCAATGTTAAAATAACGCTTATAAATTACATCTTTCCTCACAAAGTATTTGAGGTAGGAAGTTGAACTTTTTACAGATTATTTATTGGAATATGGGCTACAACTTAACACAGGGATTTTACAAAATTTTAGTTCAGTTATTAAAGATGATTTTTTTTCCAATTGTAATGAAAATTCACAACATTTTTTTGCAATTTATTTATATATTCAAAAATATACAGTTTTTTGGAAAAAGGCTGTGTTAAATTATGCAGAAGGTACTGTGTAACATTTACTGAAAGTTTGAAACAAATATGTTTGGAAGATCCTTAGAAAACATGTAATTAGTATGAGAAAATAAAAGTTTTGGGAATCGAGCGACAAAGATTGGATTAACATTTTAGTGCATTCCAGGTCCATAGGATGGATTATCTTCATCCTCTGCAAACTCCTCCTCCAGCTTCCTCTTGTTCCTCCTCCTGTTTACTCTTGCTTGTATTTCTAGACTCTTTACAGCCCTGTCTGCAGCCCGAAGGCGTTCCTTGTCTAAAGCAAGCATCGCTCGTTGTTGTGTTCGTAGATTTTGCTACCATTTTCTTCAGTTGCAGTTACTGCAACACTGTTCCAAAAGGTGATCATGTATGAATACTTACCACATTTCAATTGTATTTCACTAGCAAGTCCTACGTGCTTTATTATGGAGAGTTCCAGACCAACTTCACTACAATGAATACATCTTACACAGTTTGAAAAAATTCCTTTGAGAACCGACATATCAAACATTTCATTCACATCCGATTCGCCCATAAAACATTCATAGTTTTCACTCATTGAACCAAGCTTCTTCTGTGAAGTATTTTCTTTCCCACTTCGACTGCTATGGGCAGGTGTACTTGAGAGGTTAGGTTCACTCACTTGGTTATCGTCTTTATTGTTTACAGTAATAACACATACCTTTGGCTTTCCAACATTTCTCCTTTTCTTAAAAGCCTTCAGAGGATTTCTAATAACTTTACTTTTACTCATTATTATACTTCAACAAAACAGAGACTCAAGAAACAGAATTAATTACGAATATTTTCGAGATAACGACAGAGTAAATAAACATGAAACAATCGACAATCACACCAGCGATATACACTCCTGGAAATGGAAAAAAGAACACATTGACACCGGTGTGTCAGACCCACCATACTTGCTCCGGACACTGCGAGAGGGCTGTACAAGCAATGATCACACGCACGGCACAGCGGACACACCAGGAACCGCGGTGTTGGCCGTCGAATGGCGCTAGCTGCGCAGCATTTGTGCACCGCCGCCGTCAGTGTCAGCCAGTTTGCCGTGGCATACGGAGCTCCATCGCAGTCTTTAACACTGGTAGCATGCCGCGACAACGTGGACGTGAACAGTATGTGCAGTTGACGGACTTTGAGCGAGGGCGTATAGTGGGCATGCGGGAGGCCGGGTGGACGTACCGCCGAATTGCTCAACACGTGGGGCGTGAGGTCTCCACAGTACATCGATGTTGTCGCCAGTGGTCGGCGGAAGGTGCACGTGCCCTTCGACCTGGGACCGGACCGCAGCGACGCACGGATGCACGCCAAGACCGTAGGATCCTACGCAGTGCCGTAGGGGACCGCACCGCCACTTCCCAGCAAATTAGGGACACTGTTGCTCCTGGGGTATAGGCGAGGACCATTCGCAACCGTCTCCATGAAGCTGGGCTACGGTCCCGCACACCGTTAGGCCGTCTTCCGCTCACGCCCCAACATCGTGCAGCCCGCCTCCAGTGGTGTCGCGACAGGCGTGAATGGAGGGACGAATGGAGACGTGTCGTCTTCAGCAATGAGAGTCGCTTCTGCCTTGGTGCCAATGATGGTCGTAAGCGTGTTTGGCGCCGTGCAGGTGAGCGCCACAATCAGGACTGCATACGACCGAGGCACACAGCGCCAACACCCGGCATCATGGTGTGGGGAGCGATCTCCTACACTGGCCGTACACCACTGGTGATCGTCGAAGGGACACTGAATAGTGCACGGTACATCCAAACCGTCATCGAACCCATCGTTCTACCATTCCTAGACCGGCAAGGGAACTTGCTGTTCCAACAGGACAATGCACGTCCGCATGTATTCCGTGCCACCCAACGTGCTCTAGAAGGTGTAAGTCAACTACCCTGGCCAGCAAGATCTCCGGATCTGTCCCCCATTGAGCATGTTTGGGACTGGATGAAGCGTCGTCTCACGCGGTCTGCACGTCCAGCACGAACGCTGGTCCAACTGAGGCGCCAGGTGGAAATGGCATGGCAAGCCGTTCCACAGGACTACATCCAGCATCTCTACGATCGTCTCCATGAGAGAATAGCAGCCTGCATTGCTGCGAAAGGTGGATATACACTGTACTAGTGCCGACATTGTGCATGCTCTGTTGCCTGTGTCTATGTGCCTGTGGTTCTGTCAGCGTGATCATGTGATGTATCTGACCCCAGGAATGTGTCAATAAAGTTTCCCCTTCCTGGGACAATGAATTCACGGTGTTCTTATTTCAATTTCCAGGAGTGTATATTGAACCATCACAGGTTAGCCACAACACATACTTTATCTCACATCACTAAAATGTACCTGATGAACACGGACGTTAGTAATAACACCATTTGACACCAGTTTAACAGCGCCACAGTGGGTCACGCCCATGTAGAACACATTTCAAAAAAAATTTAAAAATAGTTGTAGTCTTCGGAATGGAATAAATTATATATCTATTAAAAGGTAATAGTCTGCAGATTCAGAAAACGCAAAAAAGTAAAAATTGAACTTTTCATGATTTTGAGCCTTTCCGGAGCCCCTTAAATAGTCAACATAAATTTACTTTTGAAAATTAATGTGTTGAATCGTCCACATGCTAGAGTCGGAGGCCGTAACACTGGGAGCATCTTTGGACTAAGATCTTACGACAGTAGTCCGAAAAATAAGGCATGCATGCTTGTAGAACGCGAACAGAAACAATTAGGAAGATGGGGCGAAAATTACATTGAAATACAATTTTTAAACATCAAAATCATGTATGTATTTTTCAACGTACTCATCGTTAAGGCTAGCATATTTCTTCCAACATGCAACAAGTTTCTTCATTCCGTTACTGAAAACTTATTACAACTTCTCACTGAATCCAGGACGACAGCCTCGGTACTCTCCATGTACTGAGAGGACTTAGTCGTTGCCCCTTGTACCAGAAAATCGGCGAGCATCCCAAAACACTGTCACAATAATTTTTTGCGAGTGTTTGTGTTTTCAACTTTTTCGTTTGAGAAGACAAATGTCGACTTTCAATGCTCTGTCTTTTCTCTTCTAGGTCGCAATGATAGGACCAATGTTTGGTCCCTCGTCACAGTATTCGAAAGGAAGTCGACCCCTCCGTCATGGTTGCGCTGCAAAAGTTGCTCGCAGCATTCCAATCGATGCTGTTTCTTCTCGTCTGTGAGGCGGCGTGGTACACGTTGTAGGCAGGTGTAGCGGTATCCTAATTGTTCAATAATAAAGCCGACACGTTTCTTGGATGTTCCAGTATGGTTTGCGAAACGCTCTTGAGTGATTCGCTGGTCATTCGTCGACGACTTTGCGATGACTATCGTCTGTGGCAGCGATCGTACGACCGGTGCGTGTATCACCAACAATTATGGTTTCTCGAGGTTCGCAACAACGTAAATTTCCTACACATCGATTTACAGTAGACTTAGCAACAGAATCGCCACACTAAACAGCCTTTAAACGACAATGAATCACGTTGGGAGGCAGTTTTTCAGCAGTTAACGTTCGATAAGAGCACGTAGCTTAACTCCCGTTAGCACTACAACACTTCTCCATCTTTCTGCTGGTCGTAGCACACTGGATGAACACAACGCATTCAGTCTGCAGGTGCGTGTAGAGGACGAAGTCACCTTCCATGTTCCACTTGGCGCCTGTCTCAAGGTCACTTAGGTCACTTTTCAGGCTAACATCGTAATTAGTAATTAGCACCTATACTCATGCTCATAAATTAAGGATAATTGCAGAATGTGGTGCCACACAACGTGGCACTACACAAACCTAGCGTTAATAGCATAGGCACATAGGGAAAACACACGACACAGATCTAAAAGTCCGCGGTATTGGTGATAAGTTGAGAAAACCGTCCAGAAACACATGTGCTACAAAACGCCACCGTTTCCTGCGCGTGTACCCTGACATCAATACGGGATACGATCACCATGAACACGTACACAGGCCGCACAACGGGTTGGCATACTCTGGATCAAGTGGTCGGGCAGCTGCTGAGGTGTAGCCTCCCATTCTTGCACCAGTGCCTGACGGATCTCCTTAAGTGTCGTAGGGGTTTGAAGACGTGCAGCGATACGTCGACCGAGAGCATCGCAGACATGCTCGATGGGGTTTAGGCCTGGAGAACAGGCAGGCCACTCCATTCACGTGATATCTTCTGTTTCAAGGTACTCCTCCACGATGGCAGCTCGGTGGGGCCGTGCGTTATCATCCATCAGGAGGAAGGTGGAACCCACTGCACCCCTGAAAAGGCGGACATACTGGTGCAAAATGATGTCCCGATACACCTGACCTGTTACAGTTCCTCTGTCAAAGACATCCAGGGGTGTATGTGCACAAATCATAATCCTACCCCACACCATCAATCCACGACCTCCATACTGGTCCCTTTCAAGGACATTAAGGGGTTGGTGTCTGGCTCCTGGTTCACGCCAGATGAAAACCCGGTGAGAATCACTGTTTACACTACATCTGGACTCGTCTGTGAACGTAACCTGGGACCACTGTTCCAATGACCATGTACTGTGTTCTTGACACCAGGCTTTACAGGCTCTCCTGTGACCAGTGATCAGTGGAATGCACCTTGCAGGTCTCCGGGCGAATAAACCATGTCTGTCTAGTCGTCTGTAGACTGTATGTTTAGAGAAAACTGTTCCAGTGGCTGCGGTAAGTCCCGAGCAAGGCTACCTGCAGTACTCTGTGGCCGTCTGCGGGCTCTGATGGTGAGATATCGGTCTTCTTGCGGTGTTCTACACTGTGGACGTCCCGTACTGCCGTACTGTAGCGCCTGGACACGTTTCCTGTCTGCTGGAATCGTTGCCATAATCTTGAGATCACACTTTGTGGCACCCGAAG
The DNA here is from genome assembly GCF_021461385.2 of Schistocerca piceifrons. Classification (NCBI taxonomy): domain Eukaryota; kingdom Metazoa; phylum Arthropoda; class Insecta; order Orthoptera; family Acrididae; genus Schistocerca; species Schistocerca piceifrons. The sequence goes on from NC_060141.1 coordinate 26,956,417, forward strand.
GCCCGTGCTACGACCTGCTGTGTCTGACCAACCTCCAGTCGCCCTAGTATTCTACCCCTCATAACGTCATCAATATGTGTTCTTTGAGCCATTTTCAACACACAATCACCATTAGCACGTTTGGAAACGTCTGCACACTTACTCGCTGCACCGTACTCTGACACCAACACACATCTGTGTATCTGGACTGCTGGCAACGCCACAGTGAGACGACCGCAGGTCAAATGCACCGTATGGTCATACCCCGAGGTGATTGAAATCCGCAAACCGCCCACCAGAGCGTTGTTTCACCATGTATCAGCATTATCCGTAATTTATGAGCATGAGTATAGCTAGCATACTGAAAAATTCGTTTAGTAAGTAGTGTTATCTCCGCAGTTAATGAATTAGTTGGAAACTGGTATTTCTTTGACAATAGTTACCAGAAAGTACAGAGTAATAATTTTTGTACACAATAAAAAGATACAGACTTCTTTAAGTACATGCAATACCTGTGGATGGCGCACAATTTGGTGACAGAGCTGCACACGATACCAGCTCTGATGCCATCGTCAGCCGGCGTCAATAATTGCTTTCAGCTTTAGGATTATAACGGATACCTCTAGGACAACTGACGGCGCTACACGATGTCTAGCGACATCGTCCTTGGAAACAAGAGCCTCCTACAGACGAACCTAACTCTGCTACACTAGTGATTTTCGAAAAAGTTTGTTCAGATCGAATACCGAGGTGTCAGTAATGTTCAGTACGCTCCTTCATGGAGGTGGTCGCTATTGCTAAGTAGGATACGTTGTACTGTAGGCGATAGTAACTTACTTCACTTTCGCTAGTCCGTGATGGTGATGCTACGCATTCCGTGAGAATGAGTTCGAGTGTTCTACGTAGTGTCCGGTCCAAAAACATTATAATTATCCGTTACGTGGACGTAATGAACCACCAGTTGCAGCGTAAAAGCGTTTTCTGTTAGAAGATTTTTCAGTGTAATAATCCATGTGGTTTCTTCTATCTACATCCACATCTACATGCTTACTCTGCAATTCACAGTTAAATACCCGGCAGAGGTTTCATCGAACCATCTTTAAGCTACTTCTCTACAGGTCCACTCTCGAACAGCGAACAGAGAAAACTAACAGTTAAATCTTTCCGTGTGAGATTTGATTCCTTTTATTTTATTACGATGACAATTTATCCCCTATTAGGTGGACGCCAACAAAATATTTTCACACTCTGAGGACAAGGTTGGTGGTCGAAATGCCATGAGACGTTCCTGCCGCATCTAAGAAATACTTTGTTTTAAACTGGGGAGAAGGCTGGCAATAGAAATTTCATGAAAAGTTCCTGCAGCAGCGAAAAAAGTCTTTGTTTCATAGCCTGCCACCCCTGTTCGTGTATCATATCTATAGCACTCTGTCCCCTGTTTCGCGGTAACAGAAACAAGCTAGCCTTCTTCCAACTTTGTCAGTGTCCTCCGTCAACCGTATCTGATGCGGATCCCACACCGCACAGCAATATTCCAGAATGTGGCGGGCAAGCGTAGTGTAAGCTGTATCTTTAGCAGATCTATTAAATTTTCTAAGTGTTCTACCAATACATTGCAGTCTTTGGTTTTCTTTCGCCACAACATTGTCTATGTGATCGTTCCAATTTAATTTATTCGTAACTGTAAACCCAAAGTATTTCGTTAAGTTTCCACACTTTGGATTTGTAAGATTAATCGTGTAACTGAAATTTAGCGGATATTTTCTTTCGTGCTCATGTGTATGACTTCACACATTCCATGGTTTACAGTCAACTGCCACGGTTTGCGTCATATACATATCTTGTCTAAACCATTCTAAAATTCGTTTTGATCAACTGCTGACTTTACATGACGGTAAATAATAGCGTCATCTGCAAATAATCTAAGAGGACTGCTCACATTGTCTACTAAATCGTTTATATGGATCAGGAACATCAGAGAGCCTATAGCACAGCCTTGGGGAACGCCAGATATTACTTCTGGTTTACTCGATGACTTTCCGTCAGTGATTGCGAACAGTGTCCTTTCTGGCAGGAAATCATGAATCCACAAGTTAGACGATACTCCACAGGCATGCAGTTTGGTTGGAAGTCTCTTTCGAGGGATGTTGTCAATAGCTTCCCGGAAATCTAAAAATATGGAATCAATCTAATGTCCCCTGTCGACAGTACTCATTACTTCGTGAGAATAAAGAGCTAGTTGTGTTTCACGGGAACTATATTTTCTGAAACTGTGTTATCCATTTATCAATATTTTGCTTTCTTCGACGTGATTCACAATGTTTGAATACAGTATGTTGTTGTTGTTGTTGTGGTCTTCAGTCCTGAGACTGGTTTGATACAGCTCTCCATGCTACTCTATCCTGTGCAAGCTTCTTCATCTTGTGGGGCGGCGGATGAGTTTGTAGAAATAAATCTACTGTTGTATCCTTGTTTGAATGTTGTAACATTTCCCGGCCGATGCACCATATGTGGGGCGGCGGTTGAGTTTGTAAAATTAATTTGCTGCATAAATGCTTGCATGTAGAATCAGTTTCTGGCTCTTAGAATGTTGTTAATGCTGTCTTTCGCCGTTCTCAACACTGGCTCTCTATTTACTTCTTGGCACCCAGAAAGTGATTTAATAAAACATGGAGCCAGTAATTAGAGATCCTAGTGCCCACTTCAATTGAGATACCATTATAGCTGCAGCTTATAGCTCTGAGGAATTACGAGATTGTCCGGGATTTCTAATCAAAAACGGTTTTCCAAAATAGTTGAGTATATTCTGAAATTCACTGATAAAAAACACAAGTATCCCTCTACAACCTAACTAACAGAGCAGTTCAGAGTCTAATGCGCTGATGCAACTATAAATGTCCGAATTAAATGTTAAAAAGAATGCTCGCCATAATTTGATGAGAGTATTTCATCAAACGCCACGCTAAATATTTGGTAGAATGTCTGTCCCGCGACGGCGCGTGAAAATACGACAATACGCAAACTGAAGCTAGATAATGAAAATCATTCCAGAATTAACACTTCACATAAAATGTTTTCATGGTTCCGCGTATCTCTAGTAACTTAATACGGCACCGAGGCTGTTTGTAGCAGATACACTGATGCGACGCGACTCCCGACACAGATGGCGTGTCATTCAGCGTCTGGAGAGAACTGGGGCCTTCCTTCCTCGCGTAGCGTCCTTATATATAAAGCCGCGGTGCGGACGGCGAAGGGAACGCCTGATCTTTTCGGCTCTCTCGACTAGCCGCTGGGCTAGTAACGCACCACTTCAAGTTACATAATAATTTATAGCTTCTTTTGCTGATGGCCGAAGAAGCTCTTAATTTAAACGTGCATTCAGCACGCAGATAAGTATTGATAATAAAATTTTGACGTGGCTAAGTTAAATACTTTGGGCGAGAGAATTAATTAAATTACACTGCACGCAGTAGATGAGCTCTGAACTGGCCCTTTTGAGATCCGCTATCGCTATAATTTTATAGGTATTCAAAAGAAACTTTACACATCTTCATAGTCATAGCGGACCTCCAACCTATTTAAATCTAAACATCCTAGCCTTATTTATTAGCCTACTTAATCTATCTTGCTTCCTTCAGTTTTGAGACGAAAACCAGAAAATCATGAATTTCCACTAAAATCTTAATTTGTGAAATCCAAAGTACTGTTATTATTAAATCATTATGAAAGATGAATCTAAATATAAATTTTGAAGTCTCTAGCTCTTTTCTGTTGCGCCAATGATTTTTTCAGAAAAACGTCCAAATTTCGAAAATGACTGAAGTTATCAAACTGATATTTAACACACATTAATTTAGTATTATTCCTGACATGCTAGAAAAGTTTTAGGCCATTTGCTTGATATTTAAGGTATTGCGCAACATTTATGACGTCAGAGCTAGTTACAGCAGACTGGCTGACACACAATGGAAACTGATGTGAATTTACTACATCGTGAGTAGGCTGCTTCCCTACAATCTCCCAGTACCTACTGCAGCCCACATCCTTCTGAATCTGCTTAGTGTATTCTTCTCTTGGTCTCCCTCTAAGATTTTTACCCTCCACGCTGCCCTCCAATACTAAATTGGTGATCCCTCGATGTCTCAGAACATGTCCTACCAACCGATCCCTTCCTCTAGTCAAGTTGTGCCACAAACTTCTCTTCTCCCCAATTCTATTCAATACCTCCTTATTAGTTATGTGATCTACCCATCTAATCTTTCATCATTCTTCTGTAGCACCACATTTCTAAAACTTCTATTCTCTTCTTGTCTAAACTATTTATCGTCCACGTTTCACTTCCATACATGGCTACACTCCATACAAATACTTCCAGAAACGACTTCCTGACATTTAAATCTATACTCGATGTTAACTAATTTCTCTTCTTCAGAAACGCATTCCTTGCCATTGCCGGTCTACATTTTACTTCATCGCTACTTCGACCATCATCAGTTATTTTGCTCCCCAGATAGCAAAACCCTTCATTTCCTAATCTGATTCCCTCAGCATCACCCGACGTAATTTGACTACATTCCATTATCCTCGTTTTGCTTTTGTTGATGTTCATCTTATACCCTCCTTTCAAGACACTGTCCATTCCTTTCAACTGCTCTTCCAAGTCCTTTGCTGTCTCTGACAGAATTACAATGTCATCGGCGAACCTCAAAGTTTTTATTTCTTCTCCATGGATTTTAATACCTTCTCCGAATTTTTCTTTTGTTTCCTTTATTGCTTGCTCATTATACAGATTGAATAACATCGGGGATAGGCTACAACCCTGTCTCACTCCTTTCCCAACCACTGCTTCCCTTTCACGTCCCTCGACTCTTATAACTGCCATCTGGTTTCTGTACAAATTGTAAATAGCCTTTCGCTCCCTGTGTTTTACCCCTGCCACCTTCAGAATTTGAAAGAGCGTATTCCAATCAACATTGTCAAAAGCTTTCTCTATGTCTACAAATGCTAGAAACGTAGGTTTGCCTTTCCTTAATCTTTCTTCTAAGATAAGTCGAAGGGTCAGTATTGCCTCACGTGTTCCAACATTTCTACGGAATCCAAACTGATCTTCCCCGAGGTCGGCTTCTATCAGTTTTTCCATTGTCTGTAAAGAATTCGCGTTAGTATTTTGCAGCTGTGACTTATTAAACTGATAGTTCGGTAATTTTCATATCTGTCAACACCTGCTTTCTTTGGGATTGGAATTATTATATTCTTCTTGAAGTCTGAGGGTATTTCGCCTGTCTCGTACATTTTGCTCACCAGATGGTAGAGTTTTGTCAGGACTGGCTCTCCCAAGGCTGTCAGTAGTTCTAATGGAATGTTGTCTACTCCGGGGGCCTTGTTTCGACTCAGGTCTCTCAGTGCTCTGTCAAACTCTTCACGCATCTTTCACTTTCATCTTTATCTAGATCCTCTTCCATTTCCATAATATTGTCCTCAAGTACATCGCCCTTGTATAGACCCTCTATATACTCCTTCCACCTTTCTGCTATCCCTTCTTTGCTTAGAACTGGGTTTCCATCAAAGCTCTTGATATTCATGCAAGTGGTTCTCCTTTCTCCAAAGGTCTCTTTAATTTTCCTGTAGGCAGTATCTATCTTACCCCTAGTGAGATAAGCCTCTACATCCTTATATTTGTTCTCTAGCCATCCCTGCTTAGCCATTTTGCACTGCCTGTCGATATCATTTTTGAGACGTTTGTATTCCTTTTTGCCTGCTTCATTTACTGCACTTTTATATTTTCTCCAGTCATCAATTAAATTCAATATTTCTTCTGTTACCCAAGGATATCTACTAGCCCTCGTATTTTTACCTATTTGATCCTCTGCTGCCTTCACTATTTCATCCCTCAAAGCTACCCATTCTTCTTCTACTGTATTTCATTCCCCCATTCCTGTCAATTGTTCCCTTACGCTCTCCCTGAAACTCCGTACAACCTCTGGTTCTTTCAGTTTATCCAGGTCCCATCTCCTTAAAATCCCACCTTTTTCAGTTTCTTCAGTTTTAATCTACAGTTCATAACCAATAGATTGTGGTCAGAGTCCACATCTGCCCCTGGAAATGTCTTACAATTTAAAACCTGGTTCCTAAATCTCTGTCTTACCATTATATAATCTATCTGATACCTTTTAGTATCTCCAGGGTTCTTCCACGTATACAACCTTCTTTCATGATTCTTAAACCAAGTGTTAGCTATGATTAAGTTATGCTCTGCGCTAAATTCTACCAGGCGGCTTCCTCTTTCATTTCTCACCCCCAATCCATATTCACCTACTACTTTTCCTACTCTCCCTTTTCCTACTACCGAATTCCAGTCACCCATGACTATTAAATTTTCGTCTCCCTTCATTATCTGAATAATTTCTTTTATCTCATCATTCATTGCATCAATTTCTTCGTCATCTGCAGAGCTAGTTGGAATATAAACTTGTACTACTGTAGTAGGCGTGGGCTTCGTGTCTATCTTGGCCACAATAATGCATTCACTATGCTGTATGTAGTAGTTTACCCGCACTCCTATTTTTTATTCATTGTTAAACCTACTCCTGCACTACCCTTATTTGTTTTTGTATTTATAACCCGGCATTCGCCTGACCAAATGTCTGGTTCCTCCTGCCACCGAACTTCACTAATTCCGACTATATCTAACCTATCCATTTCCCTTTTTAAATTTTCTAACCTACCTGCCCGATTAAGGGATCTGACATTCCACGCTCCGATCCGTAGAATGCCAGTTTTCTTTCTCCTGATAATGATGTTCTCTTGAGTAGTCCCCACCCGGAGATCCGAATGGGGACTATTTTACCTCCGGAATATTTTACCCAAGAGGACGCCATCATCATTTAATCATACAGTAAAGCTGCATGTCCTCGCGAAAAATTACGGCTGTAGTTTCCCCTTGGTTTCAGCCGTTCGCAGTACCAGCACAGCAAGACCGTCTTGGTTAATGTTACAAGGCCAGATCAGTCAATCATCCAGACTGTTGCCCCTGCAACTAGTGAAAAGGCTGCTGCCCCTCTTCAGGAACCACATGTTTGTCTGACCTCTCAACAAGTACCCCTCCGTTGTGGTTGCACCTATGGTACGGCTATCTGTATCGTTGAGGCACGCAAGCCTCCCCACCACCGGCAAGGTCCGTGGTTCTTGGGGATGGGGATACAGTATATGTTCCAAAATCCAACTGCAAACCGACGTTAGTGATACGGGTTTGTAATTTAGCGGATTACTTCTATTTCCTTTCTTGGATACTAGAGTGGCTTGCGCGACGTTTGTCTTTGGATAAGGATCTTTCTATGAGCGAATGTGTGTACATGATTGTTTATATGTTTGTTAAATATGGAGGTACTGATCGGCACAATTTAAAAGGAACCTGATTGGTGTAAAATCTAGATCGGAAGCCTTTCCTTTCCTAAGTGTTTCAAGCTGCTCCGCAACACCAAGTACATCTACACTCATGCTCATAAATTAAGGATAATGCTGATACATGGTGAAACAACGCTCTGGTGGTCGGTCTGCGGGTTTAAATCACGTGGGGGTATGACAATGCCGTGCATTTGACCTGCGGTCGTCGCACGGTGGCGCTGGCAGCAGTCCACATACGCAGAGGTGTGTTGGTGCATGTCAGAGTACAGTGCAGCGAGTAAGTGAGCAGACGTCATCGGACCTGCTAATGGTGGCTGTGTGTTGAAAATCGCTCAAAGAACACATATTGATGACGTTATGGGGGGTAGACTCCTAGGGCGACTGGAGGCTGGTCAAATACAACGGGGCCTCTGTGTAACACAAAGTGTGATCTCAAGATTATGGCAACGATTCCAGCAGACAGGAAACGTGTCCAGTCGCTACAGTACGGGACGTCCACAGCGTACAACACCACAAGAAGACCGATACCTCACCATCAGTGCCTGCAGACGGCCACGGACTACTGCAGGTAGCCTTGCTCAGGACCTTGCCGCAGCCACTGTGTAAGTAGGCTGTTTAGGTTTTCTTCATTGGTAACGCCACGTAGCGCTCTGTATGAAAATCACTGGCTGTGCTGTGTGCAGTCTGTGGCTGGTTTGCATTGTCTGCCATTGTAGTGTTGGGCAGTTGGCGGTTAACAGTGCGTAGCGTTGCGCAGTTGGAGGTGAGCCGTGAGCAGTGGTGGATGTGGGGAGTGAGATGGCGGAGTTGTGAGAGCGGATGATCTGGACAGACAGTGAATTTGTAAGACTGGATATCATGGACTGATATATATATATATCATGACTTTTGAACGCTATTAAGGTAAATACATTGTTGGTTCTCTGTCAAAATCTTTCATTTGCTAACTATGCCTAAGAGTAGTTAGTGCCTTCAGTAGTTAGAATCTTTCATTTAGCTGGCAGTAGTGGCGCTCGCTGTATTGCAGTAGTTTCAGTAACGAAGATTTTTGTGAGGTGAGTGATTCATGAGTTATGGATTATTGTTAGTCAGGGCCATTCTTTTGTAGGGGTTATTAAAAGTCAGATTGCGTTGCGCTAAAAATGTTGTGTGTCAGTTTAAGCACACTCATGTATAATTTTTCTGAGGGGACGTTTCATAATTAGAAATTGACACTGACAATCGCGGAACGCGAAAACAGGAGCACAGCAATTACAGGTCACATCCGTCACAATTCCGCGATGACTGAAATAATAACTGGACATGACAAGGCTATTCTTACAATGTAAATCGTGACCAAAGCAGACACCACCCGTATGACAACCTTTGGCACAGTAGTAAGAGTTACTGAGAAAGATCGCATTTCCGTAGTAATGAATATAACAGAGACAATCATAGAAACAGACAATATGGCAACCAGAACTATTATTATCAAGGGAGACAGAATAACGTCAGACGCAACGGTCCACTGCGCAGTTACGATTCAGGGAGAAATTCTCCACCATGTGACTGACAAGAAAGAAATTATGGAATCTACCGACTTGACGACAGACGATATAATCGTAACGATAGACCTGAATTGCATCAGAATTGGCGGGATTCAAACAGGGCAGGGCCCTCTCGACAAGGTGAATTTGTAGAAGTTAGGTCTCCTAATCCCAATAACGACGCGCGCCAACAAAGAGACAGACAATGACTCGCACCGCAGGCAGCCGCTTGCGCCGGCTGGTTCAGCGAAAAATAACAAAGACGCTAACCTTGAAAAAATTTTTAGCATTCCTTACCGACATATACAACATGATAATTGCTTTGAAGTTGAAACTCTGCATACTAGGAAGAGTAAAGGATTGCACCACATTTCACATGTAAAACCGTTTATTGAAAGATAATCTGCTTTGTAACTTTGTCTTTGCCATAAAATTTTTCACTTCATGCTACTAGTACAATTTGTAATACTGAGAAAATGTTAACATGTAACAATGTTTTGAAGTTAACTATCCAGTCTAGAACCTAGGGAACATATTTAGACAGTATTTACAAGTGCATTGTTATAGTGAACAGACGACACAGTGTTATTGTGTGTGTACATTCTTCCTTGTTAGTTGCACAATTACATAACTACTATAGGGCTTACATACTTATAACATATACCAGTACTGCTAACGAGATTTTAATGCAACATTTGGGCTTACTTGAGAATACATTCTGGATTTAAAGTACTTTCTGTGGGCTTAAAGATGACTTAGCATTTGGTTTCTTTGACAGCTACACGATTATATCACGACACTACTAATGTGTGACACAATTTACATTGTTGCTTTTGCAGTGTATCTGTTTTTCTGAATTATTCTGGAAAGTAAAACATGTTTTAGTAGTAACATTTGTGGTATAGCTACTATGTGACAGCCTTTTTCATAGCACAACAATACGTTACAGTATAGTACTTTCTTGATCACGGTAATGTACGTAATAACTACGATATCTATACGCATAGCGTTTCACTTTTGTTTATCATGAGGTAAGTACATTGACTTTTGCAGAAATTAGTTTTCGGAGGACGATAACTACGACACTTCCACAGAATTATCTTATAGCAAGACGCACATTTAGCGCTAAAGGACACATATCTGAATGATTAATTTTGTACTTAAAACAGTTATTTTTAAAGATTTTTGAATTACAATGATACAAAGGTTTTCCCTGATACATTTCATTCCATTGCTGTAATCTGTAACACCTGAGGGTATAATTACATTAATCCTCATGGGGGTACAAGCTTACTTTGTGTACCATGTGTTTGGCAAGCACAAGGAACCCTAGCTAATATGGTATTTGCTTATACAACTTTACACATCGGTACCATGTTTCTCTAACACAGAATTACACAGCTATTTGATTATTTAACAGAGAAACAAACATTTTTTTACTATGTCAGTGACACATGTATACACAATTGCACAGTTGGATAAATTCACACTTATGAAATTGTATTTTGTCTGTACTTTGTGAACTGTTCATATTTTTTCGGAACCATTATGATACTATGAGAGCTTTGAATGATGTATTTGGTATGGGATCATGATTTTTAAAGTAGTTTGAAGTAGATGACACTAATGAAATGAGCAGAGAATTTTTTTAGGTTTTGAAATTATTGCAGAAAGCTACGACGTTTTTGAGATTTGACTGAGGTGTTATGATGTTATTATTATGACGACGATGTGTGTTATGCTGTTGAGGAATGTTTATTATCATATGTATTTATTATGATGAAATATTGAAGAATGTCGACGAATATGTATATGTGTAATAAGGTAAGGAGTAATGAATAGTGGTCAGGGACTCTGATACGTGAAAAAGGATGTTGGAAACCAAGAATCGTACTTTAAGAGTTAAGAAATGTGTGTACATGCTTGAATGTATCACAATGCCGCCGAAATTTTTTTGGACACTGTTATATTTATAGGATTTTGTTTCTACAGATTTGTAACGCAAATTCTCGACCTGTGAAATTTTTATATGAGCTTGTCACTGTAGTGCAAACTGGTGTCGTAAATATTTCGATAAGAAAGTTAAGTGACCACCTTCACATAATGCGTCATGGGCACCCAGCTGCACGACAGTCGCCTGTAAAAAAAGCCATTAGTGTGTGCCTTTCAGAGGCACATGTGGAGAAAAAAGGAGGCCATTATCCTCGCTATTGACATTTCTTTGTAGAAAGCATCGCAAATACGACATGCTCAAACTTGAAAACATATGATTACACTGTGGAGCTCGTAATTTATGATATTTACTAAAATGCCTAATGAAATGATGAGAAACATTTTTACATCTGTTGTCTTTCTAGTTGATAGATTGTTCATTTTGTTTAATATCTAGGTTCTAGCTGCACTGCAGCATTAGTTAAAATTAAATTTAATAGATGTACTAATATCACTATTTTGTCTACAGACCCAGTAAAGAATAATTTTATGGTGTACTTTCATAGAAAAGAGAGCACAAATTGACATTTCCCTTCACAGGAATTGCAAAAATAATTTTTTAACAGTTTGGTAACTTGTCTGCTAGAGTAAGTCAAGGTGATGCATCACTCTAGTGTTAAGATGTGACATAGGTATTAGACATGGCCATCTTTACTGTACTATTTTTTCTGCTTGTGGGTTTGTCATGTTTAGGTATAAGTTATTGCATTTTCTGCTGCTGTTTGCCAGGCATAGTTCTACTGAATTTTACATTGTATTAAGCTAGTTTTACTACTGATTTATTTTTCTTGTTGCTGCTCATTGCCTCATATTAGTTGTATTTGCTTTGCTAATTTCTTTAATGCTGCTTGCTTTGCCAATTTGAATTTTTTGTCATTGCTGTTTATATTAATTGTTTTGTGCTGCTGCATTGCCTTGTCCCTTAGTTTATGGATCTTAGCTCAGTAGATTTAAGTTATCTTAAGAGGGGGTAGACTATATAAGAGAATGAGTTGCGATGAATTAGAAGATTGGATATCATGGACTGATATATATATATATTATTACTTTTGAACACTATTAAGGTAAATACATTGTTTGTTCTCTATCAAAATCTTTCATTTGCTAACTGTGCCTATCAGTAGTTAGTGCCTTCAGTAGTTAGAATCTTTTATTTAGCTGGCAGTATTGGCACTCGCTGTATTGCAGTAGTTTCAGTAATGAAGATTTTTGTGAGGTGAGTGATTCATGAAAGCTGTAGGTTATTGTTAGTCAGGGCCATTATTTTGTAGGGATTATTAAAAGTCAGACTGCGTTGCGCTAAAAATATTGTGTGTCAGTTTAAGCACAGTCATGTATAATTTTTCTAAGGGGACGTTTCAACTGGAACAGTTGTCTCCAGACACACGGTCTACAGACGACTGAACAGATATGGTTTATTCGCTCGGAGACCTGCAAGGTGCATTCCACTGACCCCTGGTCACAGGAGAGCCCGTAAAGCCTGGTGTCAAGAACACGGTACATGGTCACTGGAACAGTGGTCCCAGGTTATGTTCACGGACGTGTCCAGATATAGTGTGGACAGTGATTCTCGCTGGGTTTTCATCTGGCGTGAACCAGGAACCAGATACCAACCCCTTGAAAGGGACCTGTGTGGAGGTCGTGGATTGATGGGTGGGATTATGATTGGTGCACGTACACCCCTGGATGTCTTTGACAGAGGAACTGTAACAGGTCAGGTGTATCGGGACGTCATTTTGCACCTGGATGTCCGCCTTTTCAGGGGTGCAGTGGGTTCCACCTTCCTCCTAATGGATGATAACGCACGGTTCCACCGAGCTGCCATCGTGGAGGAGTAGCTTGTAACAGAATGCATCAGGCGAATGGAGCGGCCTGCCTGTTCTCCAGACCTAAACCCCATCGACCGAGTCCGGGATGCTCTCGGTCGACGTATTGCTGCACGTCTTCAAAACCCTGCGACACTTCAGGAGCTCTGATGGGCACTGGTGCAAGAACGGAAGGCTATACCCCAGCAACTGCTCGACCATCTGACTCAGAGTATGCCACATACTGTTTGCCTTCCTAATAACATTTTTAAGCAAATTACAATACTGTTTGTAATGGGATATTGGAGCTTGATTGTGACTACTTATAACATTTTGATATAATTCCCAGTTTGTTCTACATGATATCCTTATCCCACTAGTCAGCTACCCAGGCTGCCTATTACTGCTGGTACCCAATTTAGAACGTTCAATGGGAAGCAACTTTCAAAGAGCATGAGAAATGTGTTAAGGAAAGCATTATATTTATTATCTATGTTATCGGTACTGTAAACATCCTGCCAGTCTTGTTTGTTGACACGGTTTAAGGAACTCTCTATTGCTATTGGATTAACTTTCCTACATAGTTTGTAATTACATGTGACATGTGAGTACAAAAGGGGTTTAGTGTTAAAATTTGTGCATCGTGGTCTGATAGGCCAGTCACGCTTCTACTAACAGAATGACCATCTAGTATGAAGAATGAATAAAAATATTGTCTATGGTTGTGCTACTGTTCCCTTGCACCGTAGTTGAAAAAAAAACACAGTCTGCCTGAGATCATTTGGATTTAGGAAATCTACCAACATCCTTTTTCTTGCACCATCATACACAATTTATATTGAGGTCACTACATATAACTAATATCTGGTACTTCCTACAAAGTGAATCAAGAGCCCTCTCTAGTTTGAGCAGAAATGATCTGAACCTATAAGGGACCTATAAGCAACAACAATTAGAAGTTTCCTTAGATTCAACTGCCGCTGCACAACATTCAAATATCTGTTCAGTGCAATGTCGTGATAGGCCTATGGACTCAAAAGGAATTCTGTTCTTAAATACATAGCCACTCCCTCACCTCGCCAGGAACTCCTTGAAAAACAGCGAGCTGATCTGTATCCTGGTACAGGAAGCCTCTGAAGAGTCAAATTATTTAAGTGGTGCTCCGACATACCAATAATTTCAGAGCCAACATATGTAAGCAGTTCACTAACTTTATCTCTAGTACCTCTTATATTTTGATGAAATATGCTAATTCCTTCTCTACTAGCCGGCCGATGTGGCCGTGCGGTTAAAGGCGCTGCAGTCTGGAACCGCAAGACCGCTACGGTCGCAGGTTCGAATCCTGCCTCGGGCATGGATGTTTGTGATGTCCTTAGGTTAGTTAGGTTTAACTAGTTCTAAGTTCTAGGGGACTAATGACCTCAGCAGTTGAGTCCCATAGTGCTCAGAGCCATTTGAACCAACCTCCTCTACTTGGAAACATTACATCCTCAGAAGGTGAGCCTTTAGTTAGACTGACTTCCTCTAAGCAGGTATACCTATCAGCTGACTTCAATTTAAAAAAAGGTGCGCCTCTAACACCAACAACTACATGAATTTTTCCATGTGTAATCCCACCACCACCACCCACTACACTGTCACCTTTACCAGCGTCCCATTCCCATACATATTGAGGTGCAGGCCATGCCTAATGAAACCTGATGTGCTGATGGACCCAACTGGCACCACTGAAATGTGACCCATGCCATCTACCATCAGCGACCTCTCCAGCCCCATTTTAACGTGCCTAACAGCCGCATTAAGATGAGACCCATCATTACTCTGTAACAGTTACACGAAATGCGCATTAGTGCCACCAGTTTGAGTAGCTATCTTTACCTGGTCACCACCTACATCGTATTCCCCGTCCCTATCAAGAACATTCCCTGCTCCACCCGCTATCACTACCTGATCCTCCTTCGTAAAATTCCTTAGTAACTCCCATATGCTGTCAGTCACCTGACCCAACCCTGCACTAGGCTTCGCTGCAGGGTGACCTGGTACTCCACAACACATCCTGCAATTGCTGGCCCCCACAGTTACCGTGCGAACTCCCTAACAGCAGAAAGTTGTTATTTCTGTTTGAGTTGCAACTAAAAAAATGGTTCAAATGGCTCTGAGCACTATGGGACTTAACATCTGAGTCCCCTAGAACGTAGAACCACTTAAACCTAACTAACCTAAGGACATCACACACATCCATGCTCGAGGCAGGATTTGAACTTGTGACCGTAGCAGTCGCGCGGTTCCGGACCGAAGCTCCTAGAACCGCTCGGCCACCGCCGCCGGCTGACTTGCAACTAACCTAGGTCTCCTAACTGCTGAGGACTGCTGCATGTTCCCTACATCTACAGCTACAAGAGGCTCCTCTCCACTCAATTCTGACAGTTGGTCAAATCTATTGCATATACGCAAAGTGTAACTGCCTGAATACCTACTCCTCCTAGCTGTCTTCTTGTGAACTGCCAGTTCCCATTCCCTACCACTGTTCACCCTCCTCAACCTATCTAGTTCCCCCTTTGCGCGTTGTAACTGCACCTGAAGGGCACATATCTTACGCTCCTGCTCCTCTATCAACCTATTTCTACTACAGATTCTGTATTCCTGAGAGAGGATCTCGTTAGTGCCCACTGGCTTCCCCACTGTATTCCCCCCCCCCACCCCCCCCCAATGAAAATACTTTGAACAAATCCCACACCGTAATCCACTATTCACAAACCTACGACAGAGCCTACACTTCTAACTCATGACACAATTTTACAGTTACTGGAAAAATCTATACGTCTACGGTTCGTAAGTTCAGTTACACCAGTATAACTATTTATAGAACTAACAATAGCGGTCTCGAAATTCTGTCTACTAAGAAAGCAACTACTTGTATTAATACTACTACACCACAGCTAATACTAATACAACAAAATTTCACAAACTTATTAGCTAAAACCAAAAATTCAAGTGACCACTGGAACACTCAACAAAGTTAAAACGCTGAATGAAAATTTTACTGAAATATTTCAATAGAAACAACAAGAAACGTCAGCTGAAAACTGAAGACGAGATTTACTGAACGACTTCAACGAAAAGGAAACTCTAGAAAACACAACGAGCGAACGTTTCCAAAAGTTTATTAAGTTGTTATTTCGCCACAAACAGCACGAAACACCGCTGAAAACTATTAAATTTAATATCTCTATAACAGTGCAAAAAAAACTTCGTCAGTAGTTAGTTTTTTTACCGGCTACAGCTGCAACTGCACGCCGCAAAATGTAAACACATAATGAGGCGTGAGTCTTGAACGAACGACGTAAGCACGCTCACCAGACATCTGTTGGGCACCAGATCCTTGACACCAACATAGTCAAGAAAGCTCTTGCTACTGTTGCTGCCGTGATGTCCGTGATAGGAGCAGGCTTTACACACTGGGTTGACCTGTCGGTAGTCATGAGAATATTTCTGAATCGTTGCACTGGAGGTAGTAGCCCTATGAGGACTATGTTGATGTGAAAAACGATCTGTCGGCTACATAAACCAACAAAGCGGTTTATGAAGATGACGCCCTACACTGGCCGCTTGACACGGTAAGCATGTTTTCACCCAATCTTGTCGCACCTCAGGTCACATGTATCTGCTCGTCAACATGCCAATGGTTGCGTTGGCCCCTGAATGTGCTAGCCCATGAATTGCATCAACATTTGTCTTCTGCAACTTTCAGGCATGGAGGAGCGAGGTCAGCTTTGAGACACATCACACCAAATGCGGATTTTGTCCAACGGTAGTTGTTTAAACTGCATTCCCATCATATGTATCGTACGTAACCTCTATAGTTCTTCATCTGTCTCCTGTGCCACGACCAGCTGTGTCAGATCCACATTTGCTGGGACTGCATATTCCACGACCACATTGCCATCTCCTCTCGGTTGACGAATATTGGTTGTGAATTCAGCCACGAATTCTAGATGGAGAAACTCTTGAGGAGAGGAGGAGCTGCACGCGTTGTTAAACGTCAAGGAAACAGGTCTACGATCAGTGAAAACAGTGGAGTGATGCACCTCAGCTTGCATTCGGAAATGCCTGATTGGTTAATAGATTGTCAGAAGTTCCCACTCATACACACTCCATTTCGTCTGTTCCTCTACGTGACACGGAAGACGCGATGCAGCCCGCTGACGAAATTTTCGTGACTCAGTCGGACGTTTACCTGGATTTTGGAGCAAACTGACGTTCTTCCCCCGAAACTGATATGCGTTCCGCGTGTACAGAGCCCGCCCCATTTGGCGAACTTCTTCTGCCACAGTCGGGGTCACCACTTGTGGATACTGCACTCCACAATCGATTAAAAGATTCCTTATCTTTATTGTCTTTACATTCATGACTTCCGATATTTCGATAGCTCCGAGAAACGAGCATTCATTAAAAACTCCAAGAAAATGACATAAAATTATTACGTTGGGAAACAACCACAAAGATTCTCTTTTTTGTCCGTTAGCTAGGTCTAGAGATATTCTAGCGCATCACTTGCTCTCCTGTTTATCTCACCACAGAACTACATGCAGCGTTGGCTTGTGTCATTTCTTCTAAACCACAAGTACAAGCGAGCAAGAAAGTGCTGACCTAAAGCAGACGGAGGCGCGAAACGTGTGGCGAGGGGACCACACGCAGGCCAGGCCGTCTGTAAACGCTCGGTTACCAAGGTAGCCGTTACGTCATTCCTGCTGCCGTGCGCCCCTTTGCCACTGGAGGCCAGTTGCCTTCGTGCCGCTTCTCTAGGTTTCCTTTGCGTCAGTTGTCCCGTGTGCAGCGAATATGAATAAAGTCCAGCCTTCCTTGGACAAGTTCTGATGCTTTTGAGTGAGGACATCATTATTTCTAGGAGCTTTCGTTTTCGAGGAGACGTGAAACTGAACGACATTAAATTTTGAACAAACGACGTCCAATACCACCGTTACGCTTTCTTCGGAAAGATAAGTTCAAAACACGTGCATTCCAAACTTCTTGCTATGAGCAGCACAAGTACTTACGCGCTACCCCTATAAAAAGAAAATTATTCTGCTGGCCATGTTTGCTCTTAAGCACAAGAAAATTTGTACACTATGCGTTCAAAAGTATCCGGACACGTGGCTGAAAATGACTTACAAGTTCGTGGCACCCTCCATCGGTAATGCTGGAATTCAGTATGTTGTTGGCTCACCCTTAGCCTTGATGACAGCTTCCACTTTCGCAGCCATACGTTCAATCAGGTGCTGGAAAGTTTCTTGGGGAATGGTAGCCCATTCTTCAGCGAGTGCTGCACTGAGAAGAGGCCGGTGAGGCCTGCAATGAACTCGGCGTTCCAAAACATCACAAAGGTGTTCTATAGCATTCAGGTCAGGACTCTGTGCAGTCAAGTGCATTACACGGATGTTATTGTCGTGTAACCACTCAGTCACATGCCGTGCATTATCAACAGGTGCTCGATCATGTTGAAGGATTCAATCTCCATCCCCTAATTGCTCTTCGACAATGGGAAGCAAAAAGGTGCTTAAAACATCAATCTAGTCCTGTACTGTGACAGTGCCATGCAAAACAAGGGTTGCAAGCCCCTCCATGAAAAACACGACTACACCATAACACCACCACCTCCGAATTTTACTGTTGGCACTGCACACGCCGGCAGATGACGTTCACCGGGCATTCGCCATACCTACACCCTGCCATCGGATCGCCACATTGTGTACCGTGATTCGTCACTCCACAACCTTTTTCCACAGTTCAATCCTCCAATGTTTACGCTCCTTACACCAAGCGAGGAGTCGTTTGGCATTTACCAGCGTGATGTTTGGCTTATGAGCAGCCGTTCGACCATGAAATCCAAGTTTTCTCACCTCCCGCCCAACTGTCATAGTACTTGCAGTGGATCCTGATGCAGTTTGGAATTCCTGTGTGATGGTCTGGACGGATGTCTTCCTATTACGCACTACGGTCCTCTTCAACTGTCTGCGGTCTCTGTCAGTCAACAGACGATGTAGGCCTGTACGCTTTTGTGCTGTACGTGTCCCTTCACGTTTCTACTTTACTGTCACGTTGGAAACAGTGGACCTAGGGATGTTTAGGAGTGTGGAAATCTTGAGCAGAGACGTATGACACAAATTACACCCAATCAACTGACAACATTTGAAGTCCGTGAGTTCCGCGGAGCGCCCAATTCTGCTCTCTCACGATGTCTGATGACTACTGATGTCGCTGATATGGAGTACCTGGCAGTAAGTAGCAGCACAATGCACCTAATATGAAGAACGTATATTTTTGGGGTGTCCAGATACTTTTGATCACATGATGCATGATCCGCTGAGGGCTTGGACGATCTGAAGAATCTGTCTGGAGGTTTAGCACTGTGTGCTTCTTGTAAAGATCATCTAAATAGTTTTATTTCATTTAAAGAACATCCGAACAAGTGTTTAGTATTTCGGAGCAGTGTAATTAACTTCACAAACCAATGAAAATCATACACAACAATGAAGCGCAAGCTGACAGAGACGTTATGAAAATTCTAATGGGCGTCACAAGTCTTTTGTGTAAGCAGGAGGTCATGATGAGACAGATCCCTGAATCCCGGAAATTTAAGAGACGTTTTTAAACTTGTACTTAGCTGAAACGAAGATTTGAAACCAAACTGAAAGAAAATGGGCTATTTCTGGTATTTTCAAAAACTGTAGAGAATACATACATTCACTTCGGATAGAACCTAGCCGCGCGTAGTGGCTGCGCGGTTTGAGGCGTCATGTCACGGACTGCGCGGCCTCTTCCGCCAGAGGTTCGAGCCCTCCCTCGGGCATGGGTGTGAGAGTGGTTCTTAGCATAAATTAGTTTAAGTTAGTTTAAGTAGTGTGCAAGTCCAGGGACCGATGACCTAAGCAGTTTGGCCCCTTAGGAATTCACACACATTTGATAGAACTTCATTTTATGCCTAATATTGTGAACAAAGCAGCAGAAGTTTTGGGCGAGTCACAATGCTCTATTGTTATGACTGGTGAATTCCAACGCCGATATTCGAGGACATTTTCGTGGTTTTCATGATTTTATCCAAGCTAGAACTGCTGCTGCTTTATACACGGTACAGAGTGGCATGTTGCAGAATTATGATACGAAGAACCAACTGGTGGTCGAAACCAATGACGGTGCTTCTGTTCTGACAGGAGAATCAAATGGCCTGCAAGCTGAGATCCGTGAAATTGCCTCCAAATCTTGTTTTTACTCAGTGTTTTGCACATCGTTTGGGTTTAATTTTGCAGGAGAGCTGTTCTCGTATACAAGTGGTAAAGAGTTTATTCTCCACGTTTCAGAACGTCCCTGCTTTCTTCCACCGGTCTTCGAAATGCACAGCAGTTCCTGACAGTACTGTTCACAAACACTTCCTCCCAACAGTGCAACGACGTCAACTGCTGCTCCAGAATTTTATCTGTCTTTCTCGAAACCGTCCGGAGCTAACTGAGGTCTTAAATGAAATAACTGACTGTGCAGACTCTAGTGTAACGACTACAGGAGGAGCCTATGGCTTCAAAAATAGCCTCCAAGACTCTGTTAATCTTCTCTCTGTTTTTCAAAGCATATTTTTAAAGAGTGAACTACTTTCCAAAATTCTTCAGAAAGAAATGATGCACAGTTTTGCAGCAGTGCTGTCTCAGAATGCATAGCTCACAAGAAAAACTCAATGAAAATAAATTGAACGACTATTTTAAAATTCCATGAAACGCTCTACTAATTCGCAACTTGAAATTTCCATGAACAGACCTGAAATGATGTATGAATACATTAGCAATCCACTGATGACGAAATACGAACAGGTGTACTTCAAGGCACTGAATAATATTGGATATGATTGGAGACAAGATTTTCACGTTGTGCTAAATTGGTCTTCCTAGAACTGGGCGATACTATTTAGTTCGCCAACTACGCTCAAGATTTCACTGTAGACATTGTGGATACATTATTACAACGTACTGTGCGTTCTTCAGTCACTTGCAGTTTCATGTGGAAATAGAGTGAAAGGTCTCTGTTGGATTCCTTTCATGTTAATTTCTTAAATATGTTGTCATTTACGGCATAAATTCCTCTTCTAAATTTACTGTGTTGTTTCTGACTATCTGGGAGGTGACTGAGCAGTGGAACGTGTTACTTTTACACGTAAACAAGAACGATCTGTCACAGTACTACACTTTAAAACACAGTTTATATGTAATTCATGTCACACAGTCTCATACGAAACCTACATCCGCTTTCTTTTATATACTGTATATGATAAGATACTGTCATTCCCATTCCCTTCTGTGTGAGAGAATGAATGAGCAAATGTATTTCTAGTTGCATGCTGGATGGCAGCAGACAAGCCTGTCTGCTAGAGAACAGTAGGACCAACGTCGGAACAGGTAGCTACGCTTTCTAAAAGCAGAGAAGTTTTTATTCTTGGTATGGTCCTCTCCGTCCCTTGTCATGTTGGTATAGGAAGCTGCTTCACTTCCGTTTGTATCTGTTAAGCACGCTCGGCAGGTCAGTCTGTCCGCTGCGAGCGTCTGAAGTGGTAAGATCTCCGGCTAAGCGCGTGTCTGCTAAGCCCGTAGGACAATGGATTTCTTAAGATCAGCCTAAATGAAAATTTAATCACCTTTATTTCAGGTTTAGCTCTAAAATATCTAATGTTATCTTAAATTGCAACGCAGTGTAATTCGAGTGTGAAGTTCAGAATATATTCCGGTAGTTGCTTTGTCACTTCTTTGTGAGTAAAGTGGAACCACTTGTTGATCAGTAACTCTCGCTGAGATCATCAATCTTAAATGTGAATGTGCGTGAGATTATAACGTCTCGTCTTGACAATATTTTTCAATATAGCAACTTTTCTTTATGTTCAACCCACGTGGGGTGTACTTTGTGAGACCAGTACCACGTGCTTATACAATTGTTTGACCCATCAGGTTAATAGTAAGACGATAGTAACCAGTTCGAGGTTTTTCTTTTGTAAATTTCTTTTCGATCTAATTTATTTTAATTATCAAAACTATTGTGGAGTTACACTCTTTGTGTAAACCAAGTTGACCACGTGAAGAATGTGGTGTAATCATCTTCGAAGTAGCCTTCAGCTATTCTTTTCGGGAAGATTTCACAGAGATTTAGTATGAATTCAGTATACCAATGTGCGGAAATTACATGACGGACAGGATTGCGTTACGAACGTAACTTCTTTGGGTGAAAATTGAATCGGTTGGTTGTGGTTAATTTCCTCTTGCATATGTTTCAACGTTCTTCGTGTGTTATTTTATGAATGCAGTGTTGTATGCAGTCTCCCAATCTTGGCTCCATATTTGATGTGTTCCGTAAGATTACAGTCTCACATTTTCACAATCCTAAATAAGGCACCAGTTTAGTTATGAATCAAGTTTAATATGCTGAAATTTCAATGATCAATGTTAAAATAAATTTCCAAATGTAAACTTATTTATTTCATTTTATTTAAATTCTGTTTTTTATATATATATCACCGGTTGACGTATGACTATTAAAAGATTATAATTAATGTTAGTCTGGTTGGGAATTTGGTAAGCTAGACTGGATACCTGGTGAAACAGTTGCGCAGTAATGCAAGGTTAACTTCCTCAGATAGCTCACAGGTTTTAACCCACTTTTATGGTCTTGAATAGCAGCACCGCTTGCAGAATAAAATAAAGTAACAACGTTACACATGGCGACCCTGTTCTGTGATTCCGCTAGAGTCTGGAATCTCTAAAATGTTAGATCGCGAGCGTTGTATAATCTTAATTTTTTTTTCCCTGCAGCGCTCAAACAACTTCTGCGTTGTTTCTGAGCAGACTTTCAAATGATTCACGGCGTTGTTGAGCGGCGTTGTGTTGTTTGTCTTGTTGTTTTGTTTTCCATATTTGTGTGTTTTATGTGTGTGTGTGTATTTTTTTTCTCGCTTATAAATTGCACTGTTTCGATCAAAGATAAAAATTTGTTTTGCATGTGAAAAAGTGCGTACTAGGTTGGGTACCTTTCGTGTAACTGTGGTAATTTTTGGGGATACATTTATTGTGATTAGTGTGTTGCATACCGGGTATAAATTTAATGAATGCAGACACGTAACCAAGCTAAAAGTAGGCGGTCCAACAACTTAAGCAACATGGACCAAGGGGATAATTTGATTTCGAATATTAACGCGTCGGACGGTTCCGAAAATGCAGTGGGGAATACTTCAGACAAAATGCAAAACAGGACGAATGGGCTCACAGCAGAGCCAGAAATGAATTTGTGTCCTACTAACCAAATTCATGTGGCAGAACTCATAAAATCCTTATTGCAACAAAAGAAAGAAAACGCAGAGAAATCAGAAAAATCGTTCCGGGAACAAAAGGAATCATCTGAAAAATCGATCTGCGGTCGCAGGTTCGAATCCTGCCTTGGGCATGGATGTGTGTGATGTCCTTAGGTTAGTTCGGTTTAAGTAGTTCTAAGTTCTAGGGGACTTATGACCACAGATGTTAAGTCCCATAGTGCTCAGAGCCATTTGAAAAATCGATCCGAGAGCTAGGCGAACAAATGACGCAGAAATGTGAAAAATCGATCCGCAAGCTAGGCGAACAAATAGACGAAATACTAATCCAGCAGACAAATAAAGTCGATGCAGAGAGTGTCCGATGATATCTCACAAAGAATAAACAATCTGGCAAGTGAAATAAAAAGTGATATTACGAAAGAATTTGGCCATACATTTAAACAAATCGATTACCATCTGCAAGCCTTAGAACAGGGCAAGCGGAGTCGCGATGCAGAATCGAAAGAGAGCGAAGAACAGCTACTTAGGTATTTCCAAGCGCTGAGAGAAGAATGCCAAAGAGAACGCCAGCAGGTACTCTCGAGGGTCCAGGAGGCGGAAACGCATTGTCCAGCGTCCGTTAGCAACACAGTAGCGGACAACTGTCAAGCGATTCACGCACTCGAACAGCAAGTAGAACAATTGAAGCAGACTGGGGTGGAGGACAACAGACAAATACATGATAAGATTGCGGCATTAGCGGACATCGTAGGCACGATGAAGGTGACGGAGAGCGATAACAATACTTCACAGGTAGCGGTTGCAGAGACCGAAGAAGTGCGTTCGCTTCTTAGATTTCAGAAGGGACAGTTCGAAGTGAACAGGCGGCACAAAGCTGTAACAGGCGAATTACAAGAACGTGTGGCGCATCTGGAAAGCCGCATTGGGTGTGATTCCGAACTCGCCAATAGCACTAAAAATAGCCGTATGAACAGTGCAGAGAGGGACTCCGGCAACGAGGGAGATTTTGACGACAGGGAAGAATGTATTTTGAGGGGCAGACAGGAGAAAAATAGAAACATTCAAGGGCCTCTCCGGGAGGAAATGCGGGGATTTGATTTCAAACATTTCCTTACGGTGAGAAAGTTTGAGATATTTCGAAATTCGCAAAAAGGAATACATCCACGAGCATAGCTCGAGCAATTTGAATTCTGTCTTCCCCCCGACTGGGCAAGTTCACATAAGATAGAATATATGTGTGGCTATTTGGAAGGCGAACTGGCGATTCGCATGAGGTCGGCAGCGCGTCACTGCAACTCCATTCGGGAGTTTCGACAAGCCTTTCTGTCCGCCTGTTGGTCGGAAGCGGCACAAGATAGGGTCAAACATGGCATAATTATGCTGCCAAATTTGAACCAGTCTGGTTTCGGCAGCCCAGCATGCCTATTCGACCACATGCTGCAGGCAAATCAATTTTTATACGACCCATACGGGCCTGCAGAACTAATTAGGATATGCATCACTAAATTGCCGATGCACTTGCGCCACGTCATTCTTGCAGGACGATGCAAAGAGGACGTGGAAACGTTTAAGACACTTCTCGAAGAGTTGGAATACAATACAGGAGAATGCCCGCCTAATCAGGCACAAAGTTATTACGGGGCACAGCAGCGCGACTGCAGTCGTGGCCGTAGTACTAATCAACAGCGTGACTGGTCGTCGCGACGCGAACGGAACAGTAATCGGGACCGGCCGTATAGAAACTGGGGTAACAGTCGCGAACACAGGTGGATCAACGGAAATGATCGAAGACGTGGACAAGATCATGAACGCATCAGGTACGGCAACCAGAATCGATATTACGGTGAACACAGTGGGAATAGGATTGTAGGCGGAGCACCACATGATATTGGAATTCGGGCGGTCAACCCTAGACATAATCCAGCAAATGGAAATGAACGAAACCAGCAATGACAAACGATCAGCGCAGAAGGCGCCCAATCGGAACAAATATGCGACATGGCAAGTGAGTAGAAAGGACAGTGAGGAGTAGAGAGGACGGTGAAGAGAAACAACTGATTAGTTTAAATTTGTAATAAATGCATTTTGAATAATATGTTGGTAAAAATAACGATAAAGATGTTTCTATGTGATTGATTGAAGTGATGTTTGTGGTGTTTTTCTTTCCTTGTGCGATTAGGATTTAGGTTGGTTCAAATGTGAAGATAAAAGGTTTCTTTGTGAACGAGTGAAATGCTGTTTATGGTTTTTTTGTGTAAATTGGAAAGAGTCGCTCCTGAGAGAAGCAAGATCTGTGTTCAATTAATGCAAAACTCAGGGGACTATCCGATCTGTGGGTATTATGGGTCTGGCAAACCCAGGTCCCCAGCTGTTAGTAGCCTTGTTTCCGATTTTCTGCTTTCAGTGCTACTATCTATTACTATTCTATATCTGCCAGTATAAATGAGGATCTCTTACTATAGCATGTGTGCTGTATGAATATTTTAAGATAGGAGAACTCTGAGAAAGGAATGAGTAAGTTTGGAATCTTGAAAACAGGATGCGATAATACGATTGTTTAACCAATGGCTTTCTAATATGCGCTAATATGTTAATATTGATGATATATGTCTTTTTTTGTTCTTTATAGCTGAGTACGTAAAGTCCTGTCTGTGGATTTCGTAAGCAGATTGATTCCCTTCAAGGTGAAAGAAGGGTTGTGGTTTGTGTAATTTACGTGGCCCTGAAGTAGTATTATGGCAGTCAAATGACGAGCAGTTTTCCAGCAAATGGAGAATGGAACAGAAATATGGATCCTTTTGAGCCAGAGCCTGAAAAATTATTCTGCATTAATACTTGTCCTAGAAAAGCGACGTTTATGTGTTTTGCTGATGCTGTGAGCATTACAGCTTACTGTTTTCGCTGGTGCGGGATGCACTGCAGCCTATATGATTTGTACTGAGGAAATTTCCCTCTTGAAGGTAGAGGAAGATTAAATAATTTTGATTATGGGACCGAAGGAAAGTTTGGTTTAATGTAACAAGGATGAAGCAAAACATTTGTCATTTATACTACAGGAGGATTCGGATCTTTTGTGTCTGTTGTAAGTTCAATATGTTAAGATGAAACTGTTTTACAGAATAGAGGTGACCACAATTTTGCCATTCATGAGAAATGAATCCAGAATGACCATCACAGGCGAAATAACTGATTTGGAAGCAAAAGGTAACTTAAAGAAGGAACGAAATGGGTAAGAAAATGTAGTATAACCTGTATAATGAAAATATTTTTACCCTTCTCAGAGTCATCTGTGTGATTAATTCTTGTGATAACGTAATTTTAGATGAAATTGTCTTACTGTTTTATGTGTGAATATATGAGTATGATAAATGTATAATTGCGAGTCTCTTATCAGGTGTGTCAACTGGTATAAATGTTTTGGCGTGTAAATAACCATTGTTCTTTTTACTGTGTATGTTTAAGGAAAGTTTCTCCATATTTATCATGTGACAAGACATATGCCGCGAGCGACAAGAAGAGGACGAATTAGAACGATGTTGCAGTGGTATAAGCACTGTGTTGAAGTAGCATTGAAGTAGCTTGTTGGATTAACTAGTAGTGGATTGAAGTAGAATTTTGAGTAATACATGTTTATGGCTAGTTAGTTTGTAGTATAGACAACAGGTGTGCATGTGTGTGTGTGTGTGTAAATAACATGTGAACCCTATGCTGTCCTGACCTATACTTCCACAAGGCATAATCCTATTTATTTTAGTGAATTAATAAGTAGCATTTGATTTATTAAAACGCAAGTGAACCGCATTAGTGATGTGGATTTAGATATTATATTGTCAGTTCATTTAATTTTTATACTGTCAAGTCATTTCACTTTCATTTTTTTTATATTGTCAAGTCATTTAACTTTTATTTTTATATTGTCGATTCATGTAATTTTTTTATTAAAAAAATATAAGGCTCACTTTTGTTCTTAAAAAAATTGTGGCATTATGTATGACATTTTGTAATCACATAACTATGATGAACAATTTCTGTGAATGCAGTTGAGAACGTGAAAACGAACCGGCTAAACTCTTACGAGACAGTGGGAGCAGCGAGGAGGAGGACTAGTTGTAAACAGGCGGGTTTCCCAGCAGGACACACTGTCAGCCGGGCCACTTCTGGAGCACGCTCGCCAACAAAAGAAGGGCTGCGGGGCAAACACTTTCCCTTGCACCCGGAGCTAATGGCCGGCCGCACCAGTGCGACCCTTCGTGGAGGCGATGACCTGAGAGGGCCGAGCGGCCCACCGCGCAGAAATCCATCTGCTGGCAACGCACCATACGCATGCGACCGTGACGAGACGGCCGTGGTGAAACGACAGAAGACAGGGGATAAAGGGGCGTGGAGCCTTTTGACAGGTATTGTCCAGAGAAACTTGCAGACGTCAACGACGACTATCAACATTTCTTGGCGGAAGCCCACTGTCAAGCGACAGTAAATCATGGTTCGGTGTTCTCTGGTTGCTAAGAGTCTCACAAAGAAGAGCCACTAAGTGTCATCCTTGCCCAGGAATATCAAACTGGCGAGCCAATTGAGGATAACTCAAGAATGTAACAACACAAGGGGTGTGGAGCCTTTTGACACATACTGTCCAGAGAAACTGGCAGACTTCAACGACTCCTATCAACATTTCTCTGGTAGCTAAGGGTGGCACAAAGAAGAGCCATTAAGTGTCATCCTTGCCCAGTAATATCAACCTGGCATGTCAAACGAGGATACCGCACGAATTTGACAACACAAACAAGGAACCAAATCGAGATGTACGTGGCACGGACCTCCAAGAGAAACTTCATGAGAGGGCAGAGACGGCGGGATTGCACGCAACAGATGGACAAAAATCTGTACTGGCAGCTGCGGCGACGAACCCGCCCCCCCCCCCCCCCCCCTCGTATATTGTGCCTCGGAACATAGCAACTACTGAGTGTGCCAGTGAACAGTGATAATACGGTTCTTAGTCCAATGCACATACGTGTGTTCTTTCAGAGAAACTTTGATCGTGTATTTTGCAGGGGTTCGATTTATTGGTGTTTTTTTTAGTAGACTGACTCTTGTATTTTGCAGGTGTTTTATTTATTGTTTTTTTTTAGACGTTGACTACTGTACTTTCAGAACTGTTTCATTTCTCAATGTTTGTTTGTGTGTGTGCTGTATTAGATTTGTGATATTTTGTTTCGTAAATTCATTCCTGTGGCATTGCTTCGTTTATCAGTCAGATAGCTATTCATTCTCATTGGACTGTGATCGATTGGCCTTTGCATGAGGCATATTTATAGTGAAAACCCCATAAGGGTAACAATCACATAATTATTGTAGTTTCAGTATAATGACGCAGTGATGATTGTTTGCTAACTAACTGAAATATAGTACAGTGATTAAATTAGTGCCACAAAGTTATTTTAATTCTACAAATTATTAGTTTTATGAGATATAGAATGTTTTTGCGATAACCACTTTGTAAAACATGTTTTTTCTCTTATCTTTTTTTTGCTATTGCGGATTGTGCATTGTAATGTTCTACTTTATGATACTGATGTTATTTTCATGTTTTTTTTGTAATTGCTGTGGCACCTTTGCTATTATCATAAATTTTACTTTTTAATAAACAGTCATAAATTTTCCTGTGATCAGTTGGCTCTTGCAAAGAGCAAATACTGGTGAACTCCATAAGGGTATCAACCAGAAATTGTATTTATATTAATGACACAGGAACCATTGTTTTTACTTGCTGACCGAATTAGGTCTACACTATCTTTTAAATAGGTGTCACAGATTGTTTTTTTCTCTTTGAAAATGGTAGATTCTAAATATGTGTTGAAATTATTGTGTTTTAGCAAGTAGCTGGTGACCTTTTGCCTTTTCTTTACATTTTTGGTTTAAGTTGGGTGTGAGAAGCCTGCTTCGGAATGTCCTAGCATGGCCAGAAAATTCCCTGCACAGTCTTTTCCCGGAGCGCTGGGGTTATGAAAAGTCTCTGTTGGATTGCTTTCATGTTAATTTCTTAAATATGTTGTCATTTACGGCATAAATTCCTCTTCTAAATTTATTATGATGTTTCTGACTATCTGGGAGGAGACTGAGCAGTGGAATGTGTTACATTTACACATAAACAAGAACGATCTGTCACAGTACTACACTTTAAAACACAGTTTATATGTAATTCATGTCACACAGTCTCATACGGAACCTACATCCGCTTTCTTTTATATACTGTATATGGTAAGATACTGTCACCCCCTTCCCTTCTGTGTGAGAGGATGAATGAGAAAATGTATTTCTAGTTGCATGCTTGATGGTAGCAGACAACGCTGTCTGCTAGAGAACAGTAGGACCAACGTCGGAACAGGTAGCTACGCTTTCTAAAAGCGGAGAGGTTTCTATTCTTAGTATGGTCCTCTCCGTCCCTTGTCATGTTGGTATAGGAAGCTGCTTCACTTCCGTTTGTATCTGTTAAGCACGCTCGGCAGGTCAGTCTGTCCGCTGCGAGCGTCTGAAGTGGTAAGATCTCCTGCTAAGCGCGTGTCCGTAGGACAATGGATTTCTTAAGATCAGCCTAACTGAAAATTTAATCATTTTTATTTCAGGTTTAGCTCTAAAATATCTAATGTTATCTTAAATTGCAACGCAGTGTAATTCGAGTGTGAAGTTCAGAATATATTCCGGTAGTTGCTTTGTCACTTCTTTGTGAGTAAAGTGGAACCACTTGTTGATCAGTAACTCTCGCTGAGATCATCAATCTTAAATGTGAATGTGCGTGAGATTATAACGTCTCGTCTTGACAATATTTTTCAATATAGCAACTTTTCTTTATGTTCAACCCACGTGGGGTGTACTTTGTGAGACCAGTACCACGTGCTTATACAATTGTTTGACCCATCAGGTTAATAGTAAGACGATAGTAACCAGTTCGAGGTTTTTCTTTTGTAAATTGCTTTTCGATCTAATTTATTTTAATTATCAAAATTATTGTGGAGTTACACTCTTTGTGTAAACCAAGTTGACCACGTGAAGAATGTGGTGTAATCATCTTCGAGGTAGCCCTCAGCTATTCTTTTCGGGAAGGTTTCACAGAGAGTTAGTATGAATTTAGTATACCAGTGTGTGGGAATTACATGACGGACAGGATTGCGCTATGAACGTAACTTCTTTGGGTGAAAATTGAATCGGTTGGTTGTGGTTAATTTCCTCTTGCATATGTTTCAACGTTCTTCGTGTGTTATTTTATGAATGCAGTGTTGTATGCAGTTTCCCAATCTTGGCTCCATATTTGATGTGTTCCGTAAGATTACAGTCTCACATTTTCACAATCCTAAATAAGGCACCAGTTTAGTTATGAATCAAGTTCAATATGCTGAAATTTCAATGATCAATGTTAAAATAAATTTCCAAATGTAAACTTATTTATTTCATTTTATTTAAATTCTGTTTTATATATATATATATCACCGGTTGTCGTATGACTATTAAAAGATTATAATTAATGTTAGTCTGGTTGGGAATTTGGTAAGCTAGACTGGATACCTGGTGAAACAGTTGCGCAGTAATGCAAGGTTAACTTCCTCAGATAGCTCAAAGGTTTTAACCCACTTTTATAGTCCTGAATAGCAGCACCGCTTGCAGAATAAAATAAAGGAACAACGTTAC
The DNA here is from genome assembly GCF_021461385.2 of Schistocerca piceifrons. Taxonomy (NCBI): domain Eukaryota; kingdom Metazoa; phylum Arthropoda; class Insecta; order Orthoptera; family Acrididae; genus Schistocerca; species Schistocerca piceifrons. The sequence goes on from NC_060141.1 coordinate 26,987,142, forward strand.
AACAGTGTTTTCTTCCCAGCATAAATAAATATTTCACTGTCAGTTTGGTAGTTGTAATCAAAAGAATGACTAGGAATGAAACGAGCTTAATTATTCCTCAACCTTTCAAACTATTGTGTCTGATTTCTACAATTCCTGCAACAAGTGCTTGAGCTGAAAGAAGTTTTTCTTGTCTTAAAAGCGTAAAAACGTGTTTGAGAAACAGTATGGGCCAGTATCGTTTGCACCTCAATTGAAAAACCATTGCTGTGGATACTTGAAAGGCGATACCTATGGTATGACGATGTTGTCGAAAGATTCGTGATGACTGACAGAAATGGATAGCCGAGTTAACTTGTTATGCAAGTAATGACGCTTAAACGCACAAACTACCATTTCGATTGTAAAGAAAAGTGAGTGTCTTATTATTATTATTTGTAGTAGTTGTAGTAGAAGCAGTGGTAGTGGCGGTAGTAGTAATAGTAATGGTAGTCGTCGTCGTCTTAGTGGTAGTAGTAGTACTAGTGCTGGTCTTTAGAAACGGTAAGTATGAGTACGTTAAAAGGAGAGGAAGGGGGACATCCCAATGTTTCCTGGCCTCCCCACAATTTAGGCCGATGATACGCCACTGGTTTTTGATAGCTTTTAAGTTAAAAAAATGTCTGCAAATGTTGTGGCGAAGTTAGTCAGTCGTTGAGTAACTTATAAATTCCAAACAAGAATAATAAAACAGATTAGTAAAGGAAGACGAGGAGAACCTAAACTGCTGTCTGTTTATGGCGTTCAGGACCGCTGAAATTTGTCTTCAGTAGTGACAACGTGTTGCTGGTGTTCCAGTTTTTACATTTTAACGAGACGCAAACATTACGAGTACTTGAAAAAGTCATATGAACAGAACCAGTTCGCAACTGAAGTGACGCTTCGTTTGTGCTACTGCACAACTTGTACTAAGACAATAAAAACCACATGTAAACTTGCAGATAATGAAGGTATTTTGATATTTTTAAAATGAAGCTGTTTATTGTAAGGTTTACATATGTCACAGACTATACCATACAGGTAATTGTATTGCACATGTTTTTATACAAATGTTCGACTTCTCTAAAATAGATTTTCTGTACATCATAAATTATTAAATTTTGCATTTCTGCATGTGGATACGTACACCGTCCATCCAAAAAGCTCCGAGTCTGATTTTCTTGCTGGCGTGTAAGCGACGTCAGCGCGATAATTAGTGTGGCTGCTTTTACTAAAAACTGAAAACAACGGACATGTATTTGATCAGGCAGTTGTAAGCAGACAGTTGTAAGTAGTAGACATGAGGCAGCAGTGTGTCAACGTTGTGTCACAAACAGCAACGGAGAAACACCTCTAAATCAAGTGTTCAAGAGATTCTCCGGATTTTTTTTTGAAGCAGCAGAAAGTGTGTGCAAAGTTTGTCTTGGACATCATGATTCTCTAACAAAAACTACTGCTGGAGGATACATGCCGCGACTTGACTGAAACGCAGAACTCGGTCAATACTTTTCTGGAAAAAGTTGTCGTGGATGAGGAAACTTGGCGTAATCAAGACGAACCTACCACAAAACGACGTCTAGAATCTGACATGAAGAATAGTCAATGGCTTGACGACATAACCTACATTAGAGACGATGGGACGTGCAAATTGAACAGTGTCCCAAAGAAGGACTTTTCTGACGACTTGTAAAATGTTCTTCTGCGTTTATTGACGAGGAAAAAAAATGTTGAGTAGCTAGTGAAAGAAAAATAATTTTATAATTTTGAAAATCAGACACGCCAGCAATGTAACGGTGATTCTCGATGGAATCCTAAATTGTAGCACACGAAATGGATTTACATTAGTGAGAATGGTACGAACTTGTTATTTGCTAGTGCTATATTTCATGATTATGGTGGCTTTTACGATCTAGTAAAATAAATAAAAAATATCCGTCTCGGTTTAGATCGTTATACAGGAGGCAGAGGACTTCTCTGATAAGCTGACCTGGACAAAACTATTATTCCTTTTATGTTTCGATCGTGGAATCGGAAAGTTGAAAACTACAGGTTCTTGAAAAGAGTGAAAATTATACTCTTAATTTTTATGTACCGCAAAAGCGGCCATTTTGACACACTGCAAGCCAGCGAGGAATTAATCCGTTTTCGTTTACCTCCTTTTACAGCCTCGAAGAACTACCAAACTCAGTTCGCCTTCTCTACAGTAAAAGGTACGATGGGACAGTAATTCTTTTGGACACAGATGTTTGTCACTTTAATGGTTATTATTAAATAATGAACGGACATGCTCCCATCTGTCCAAGCTCTATTAAACGCTAAAAATTTAAACACACCAGAATGTGGCAAAACATCATCAACCGTAACATATCTACCGTTTTTCTACAGACGTCGCAATACTCCATCTGGCACTGAAATTATTTAATTGTGGGTGTTGGTGGGGAGGGGGGAGACTATGCAGAATTCCTGAAGCACTACGGCGGTCTTAACTTTCCTCTAGTTGTCATTAACCCAGTCTCGAACATTTCTGAACTGATAGTTTACATAACTGATTATAACGTTTCATTATTCGTGGAATATGTTGGCAGTGGCTGGCCATGTTTATCCAGTATGACTCAACTGCGTGAGATTTTGCCAGCAAACTTTCGATACAGGTGTTGCCACTTATGGCCAACAGACTTGTCGCAGTGGTAACACCGAAACTTCCTGGCAGATTAAAACTGTGTGCGCGGGCAAGTGCTCTACCAACTGAGCTACCCAAGCACGACTCACGCCCCGTCCTCACAGCTTTACTTCGGCCAGTATCTCGTCTCCTACCTTCCAAACTTTACAGAAGATCTTCTGCGAATCCTGCAGAACTAGCACTCCTGAAAGAAAGGATACTGCGGAGACATGGCTTAGCCACAGCCTGGGGGATGTTTCCAGAATGACATTTTCACTCTGCAGCGGAGTGTGCACTGATATGAAAGTTCCTGGCAGATTAAAACTGTGTGCCAGACCGAGACTCGTACTCGGGATCTTTGCCTTTCGCGGGCAAGTGCTCTACCACACCGGTTCCAGTCGGATCAGCGAAGTTAAGCGCTGTCCTGGGCTAGTACTAGGATGGGTGACCATCCGGTCTGCCGAGCGCTGTTGGCAAGCGGGGTGCACTCAGCCACTGTGAGGCCAAATGACGAGCTACTTGATTGAGATGTAGCGGCTCCGGTCTCGGAAACTGACATACGGCTGGGAGAGCTGTGTGCTGATCACATGCCCCTCCATATCCTTATAGAGTGACACCTGTCGGCTGAGGATAACACGGCGGTCGGTCGGTACCGTTGGACCTTCATGGCCTGCTTAGTTTAGTTTATTTGTTGCCACTTAAGCGTCTTCGTACACTTTCCATGTCGATATGTCGTACTAACGTGCTGACCAGATGATGGGGCTCTCACTGAACAAAGTGAAGCCGTAAAGGAACTTCCTGACGGTCATGTCTTGCTTTTCCGAGTACAAACAGAATTTCGTCGATACCAGTGCCATCTCTGCACTAGACGCGGAACGTGTTACGCCCCTTCACCTTGGACTGGTCGAGTAGCAACGCGCGCACCAAAGGCCCAGATGAAGCAGGCACTCCACCAGCTACTGCTTTGATTAGCGCAGGGAGGGGTAGAAGGGCAGGGAGGGGGTGGCAGGGGCAGGGAGGGGGTGGCAGCCCCGCGGGGCTGGGCGTCTCGCTCCATGAGGCGTCGCGACGCGGCGTGACGTGGCGGGCCGGAAACGCGACGGAAATAAGGGCGCCGCTTCCTGCGCACGCCGCCGCTTCCGCCGCCGCCGCCGCCCGCGCGTGCCGCGGTGACACGGCCGTCCCGTAGCACGTGCACCAGGCGTCGATTTCCTCAAACTGGGCGCAGAACAGTTCTTAACGCGCTGTTTTATGCTGCACTTGTAATGTGAAAACCACCTGTTGTAGCGGGTGCGCCGACATGGAACACAAGCGTCGAACCGTTTCCTCCATCACTTTAATTGCCTTCATCCCAGTATGAAGTTGACGATGGAGGCCCATAAGGATGGAAAACTTCTACTTTGAATCGTATTGGTGTACAGGAAGGACGATGGGACTGGGACAAAAATGGCTCTAAACACTATGGGACTTAACATCTGAGGTCATCAGTCCCCTAGACTTAGAACTACTTAAACCTAACTAACCTAAGGACATCACACACATCCATGCCTTGCCCGAGGCAGCATTCGAACCTGTGACCGTAGCAGCAGGGCGGTTCCAGACTGAAGCGCCTAGAACCGCTCGGCCACATCGGCCAGCGGACTGGGGCACTGTGGTTGTACTGGTATAGGCAAGCGCATTTAAATACAGATATATGTAAACAGGCAGAATACGACGCCGCGGTCGGCAACGCCTACACAAGACAACACGTGTCTGGAGCAGTTCTTGGACCGATTACTGCTGCTACAATGGCAGGTTATCGAGATTTAAGTCAGTTTGAACGTCGTGTTATAGTCGGCGGACGAGCGATGGGACACAGCACCTGCGAGACAGCGATGAAATGAGGATATTGCCGGGTGACCATTTCACGACTGTACCGTGAATATCGGGAATCTGGTAAAACATAAAATCTCCGACATCATTGCGGCCGGAAAAAGATCCTGCAAGAACGGGTACAACGACGACTGAAGAGAATCGTTCAACGTGACAGAAGTGCAAGCCTTCCGCAAATTGCTGCAGATTTCAATGCTGGGCCATCAAGTGTCCGTGTGCGAACAATCCAAAACATCATCGGTATGAGTTCTCAGAACCGAAGGGCCACTCGTGTACCCTTGACTGCACGACACAAAGGTTTACGCCTCACCTGGGCCCGTCAACACAGACATTGGACTCTTGATGGCTGTGGGTGGAAACATGTTGCCTGGTCTGCCGAGTCTCGTTTCCAAGTATCGTGTGGATGAACGTGCACGGGTATGGAGACGACATGAATCCATGGACCCTGCATGTCAGCAGCGGACTCTCCAAGCTGGTGGAGGCACTGTGATGGTGTGAGGCGTGTGCAGTTGGAGCGATATGGGACCCGTGATACGCCTAGATACTACTCTGCCAGGTGACACGTACGTAAGCATCCTGTCTGATCACCTGCATCCGTTCATGTCCAGTGTGTTTTCCGACAGACTTGGACAATTACAGCAGGAGAATGCGACACCCTACATGTCCCGAATTGCTACAGAGTGCCTCTAGGAACACTCTTCTGATTTTAAACTCTTCCGTTGGCCACCAGCCACCCCAGCTACGAACATTATTGAGCATATCTGGGATGCCTTACAACGTGCTGTTCAGAAGAGATCTCCATCCCGTCGTACGGATTTATGGACAGCCCTTCAGGATTCATGGTGTCAATTCGCTCCAGCACTACTTCAGACATTAGTTGAGTGCATGCGACGTCGTGCTGCAGCACTTCTGCGTTCTCGTGGGGCCCTGTACGTACCAACTTCTTTCTTTTCAGTGTAGAAAACCAACGCACACCGTTCGGTATCTACATTAAACGAGTTGTCATCCACCGTACCAACGCACGACGGCCTGCTGAGGTGGCATTACGCCATCTCTGACGCGGAAAGCTAGTAACAAGAGTCGGAGGACCTGCAGCTCGTGTTCAAACACGATGGGCACACAAACAGATCCGTCGTTCCTTCGAGTTTGGATCTTCACCGGAAGGATGAGAAGATGCAGATACATCGATTGCTTTCGTACCATATGCTGAGGTGTTATGTTCCAAGACAGAAATGAATTGAAGAAAAGATATAATGAAAAAACCTTATTCTCTCCACCAGCCAAGATTAGAACGCTTCTTGGCTCGGTAAAAGATGACCTAGGATTGAGGAAGTCAGGCGTCCCTTGCCATTGGTAGAAAATGTATAGTAGCCAAACAATTCGCATGATTCAGGACAGATATATTGAACGCCATCGCCACTGACTGTTGTTACAGCCTGAGAAATCTGCGGTGGCAGAACACTGTCTTACCGAAGTAGACAAAATGGGGCACGATAGTTCTTACTGGGACTCTATCTCTAAAGAATCAGTCGAAATTAAACTGATAGAAGCAATTATAAATAGAGACAAGGATGACCCTTCAAGTAAAATGTAGAATCATGTTTTAGCTGACGTTAAAAAAAAACCTGTCTTTGACTCGACCGCCAGAGTGTACTGACAGAGGTACTCGACAGCGATTCAGTTTCACCACTGGGGTCCCATACCTCCAATTGCCTTTGTGGGGCAGCAGCAACGATTCCTGGAAGACGTGTAGTTCGTCTTCCAGGCGTACAGAAGGCTCGCTGTTTGCGGTATTAACGAGTGCCGGCGAGAATAACAAACACCATTCTCACCTAAAGGTCGCGATCACGTGGATGTTGTGCTCAGATGGCGGAATAATCTAGCTCCAGACCCAACACTCTTGGTGTTTAGTTTTCATTTAACAAAATCTTCATGATTGTGAAGGAAGCACCGGACAAACGCAGAGTGACTCACTGCGCTACGTCTTCACACCTTACAAGACCTGAGAACATAATTTCACAAATCCTTTCCTCAGAAAGTATGAAAAGCTCGTCACTGATAGCGATATTTATCTAAATTATAATTATAGTCGTACTAGGATATCATTTCACGGAGTACTATCAATAAAAAACTAAGTTCATAAAATATAGATATTTGTGGTTTCGAACTACTACACGTCATTTGGAAAATTTTTGTGCTGTAAAAGATTCTGCTGGCGAGGAAGTCATTATGGACGGAGCATAGGCGTGGAAAGCTGATGAGTGAGAAACATTCTTTAAAGGAACTATCCCGCACTTGCCTTAAGCTATTTGCGGAAAGAAAGGAGGACCTAAATCTGGATGGCAGGACTAGGATCTGAAGCGGAGTGCCCCTGACATGGGTTCAGTGTGTTAGCCGCTGCACCATCTCGTTCGGTATTTTCTGTGAACTTGAGTGTTCTTAAAAAGGGAGCGGAAAATTATGAAACAGTTCTAGGAAGCACCGATATCGGTGCGCACATCGGTGTTACGAGGAACATGGGAATAGCTCCTGCTGGTCGAAGCGAACACTATTCTAGACTTGTGCTCAGAAAAAAAAGAAGAAAATGGTTCAAATGGCTCTGAGCACTATGGGACTTAACTTCGGAGGTCATCAGTCCCCTAGAACTTAGAACTACTTAAATCTAAAGACATCACACACATCCATGCCCGGGGCAGGATTCGAACCTGCGGCTGTAGCGGTCGCGCGGTTCCAGCCTGTAGCGCCTAGAAGCGCTTGGCCACCCCGGCCGGCTGTGCTCAGCAAGAAGGTCACAGTTTGAAAATACGAGAAAGTAAAATAAAAACAATGGCAAGAGTGTTAAAATAGCCTGAACCTAACAATTCGCGGCATAGAGACAATAGAATTCATTTTTAGAACGCTTTCCAATAGGTAACAGCCACGAGCCAGAATTAGCGAGGAATGTAGACGCCGTGGACCGTCCCATTTCGTATTTTAAGCACAGAAGAATCTGCAAAGACGTCAGAGCAATCGATCACCCGGCCAGAGAAAGGATGTACAGCTTAAGACGCAGACACGTAGTTCGTATTGTTAAGAGGCGACGGTCGAAATTGAGACGGCGACTTGCTTATCCGTAGCTCCGTGTTTCGAGTGTCGGTGACAACACAGGCGCTATCTTTGCAGTCGAGCTGACGAGATAAGCGGCGCTGAATGGGAAACACTGGAATTGCGTGGCATCAAAGGAGCGGCGGAGGAGGACCCGAGCGCCGGCGCGGCCATTAAGATAAAGCGGCAGCGGGCGTCGCTCTAATTATAAAGGCGCGGCCGCTCAGCTCCCGGGAAGGGGGTGGAATGCGCGCAGCGCCGCCGCGTGCGTCACCGGCCGCACCCCTCGCCAGGGGCCGCGCCTGGGTTGACCCGCGGGTCGCGCGGAGGCGCCGCCAGCCAAAACACGCCGGCGGCCGCGCGCCCCGCACTTCTGGCTCGCGTAGTGTCCCCAGCCAAGCCGCTCTCTGCACAGGCGGCTCCCGTACTGGCGCAAGAAGGAAAGCTGAGAACCGTGCTTCGATTAATCTGACAGGACTTCATCCAGTACACTTTGTTATTCGGCGTAGAGTTCTCGGGCTTCCAGCCGGGTGGCGGTGTCTTCAAACTGCGACGTTTCGACGAGTGACATACTCGTCATCTACTGGCGAAATGCCGAGACTTGCCGCGCTGCAGAATACAGGGTGATTCAAAAAGAATACCACAAATTTAGGAATTTAAAACTCTGCAACGACAAAAGGCAGAGCTAAGCACTATCTGTCGGCGAATTAAGGGAGCTATAAAGTTTCATTTAGTTGTACATTTGTGCGCTTGAGGCGCTGTTGACTAGGCGCCAGCGTCAGTTGATGCTAAGGTGGCGACCGCTCAACAGAAAGCTTTTTGTGTTATTGAGTACGGCAGAAGTGAATCGACGACAGTTGTTCAGCGCGCATTTCGAATGAAGTATGGTGTTAAACCTCCTGATAGGTGGTGCATTAAACGTTGGTATAAACAGTTTGCAGAGAATGGGTGTTTTGCAAAGGGAAAAGTTCTGGACGGCCGAGAACGAGTGATGAAAATGTAGCACGCATCCAGCAAGCATTTGTTCGCAGCCCACGAAAATCGACTCGCAGAGCTAGCAGAGAGCTGCAAATTCCACAATCAACTGTATGGAGAGTCCGTAACTACCTGAACGTCAACTACCCGAGGCGATGGATCGGCCGCCAGGCAGCCCGTGACAGAGCACTTCATCACTGGCCTCCAAGAAGCCCTGATCTTACCCCCTGCGATTTTTTCTTATGGGGGTATGTTAAGGATATGGTGTTTCGGCCACCTCTCCCAGCCACCATTGATGATTTGAAACGAGAAATAACAGCAGCTATCCAAACTGTTACGCCTGATATGCTACAGAGAGTGTGGAACGAGTTGGAGTATCGGGTTGATATTGCTCGTGTGTCTGGAGGGGGCCATATTGAACATCTCTGAACTTGTTTTTGAGTGAAAAAAAAACTTTTTAAATACTCTTTGAATGATGTATAACAGAAGGTTATATTATGTTTCTTTCATTAAATACACATTTTTAAAGTTGTGGTATTCTTTTTGAATCACCCTGTATATTGGGGCATCGAGGATTGCCCAGTCTGAAAATGGAAGTTCAAGCCATGCGGCTACGCCTTCAATAATAAAAATTAACATTAAAAACAATAGCTTTTTGGTTGTCGTATTTTTTTCTGCTTTTAAATGATTTAAAATACGTTAGCTGTGTGGTAAATTTTTTTTGTTTTTTTTTGTTTTTATATTTTTTTGTTTTTTTTCTCCCTTCCTTTTTTTTTCCCCATTCGCTCACACATTCACACAATATATACATTGTACTCACACGTACGAATACAGTTAACACAATCTCACACTCATTCATTCACCTTTGATAAAATAATAATAATAAATAAATAGATCTTTGCGGATGCCAGTCCCTTTCTACCTGCGGCGTGCCCCCCACCACCTGGCTGTGGGAGGCTGGACCCAGAGGAGCCTGCGGGCGGGGTGGTGGGGGAAGCGGGTGCGCCGTTCGTGTCTCCGTCAGAGCATTCCGGTCGCGTCTCGTGAGCTGGACGGTTCCTGGTGCGTTCCTGGCGTATTGCGGCTAATGCTGGGTTCCAGGCCGCGCTCAGTTGATAACCTTCGTCCCTGTTCACAAGATTCTCGTGGACCCGTATTTCTATTGATTCTTTAATGACGCTGTCCCAAAAGCTCCCGGCTCCGCACAGCACCCTGGTGTTCTCTAAATCAAGGTGTGGTTTTCTTTGATGCTATGTTCCGCTATAGCAGATTTCTCTATCTGTCCAAGTAGGGCATGCCTGGTGTGTTCCTCACACCTTTTCGAGATGCAGCGCTGCGTTTGTCCAATGTACTGTACACCACATTCGCAGGCATTTCTGTACATACCAGGTGTGTTGAGTTTGAAGAGACCGCCACCCGGCTGGAAGCCCGAGAACTCTTCGCCAGCTGTATACGCCGGGAAAGCATACATTCACATTTACTTTGTTATTTGTTATTTGTTTACTTTTTTATTAAAAAAAAGGTTCAAATGACTCTGAGCACTATTGGACTTAACATCTGAGGTCATCAGTCCCCTATCACACACATCGATGTCCAAGGTAGGATTCGAACCTGCGACAGTAGCGGTCGCGCGGTTCCAGACTGAAGCGTCTAGAACCGATTTGCCACATCGGCCGGCACTTATTTATTCGCCAAACTAGTTTCAGCGACAAATATCGCCGTCATCAGTGAGTTCCTTAAATCTAAAACACGCAGAAAAATAGCATAGTTATAAAAACACTGTAACACATTATTATATTTTTTTACTGTTTGTTTTTTGAAATATACTTTTCTGCGGATACTATCATAATACCTTATTTCTTGTACGTTATGGCATGTTTTTAAGAATTATTGTCGCTGTTTGCGGCATTTTTTGTGTGCTTATTCTGTTGCTGTTTTTATCAGTATACATCATGTCAACTGCAACGGTGTGAGCGGCTGCTAATAAACAAATGCACTGTACCCTGAGAAAAATGGCGACAGTATAAGCACAGAAAATATGGCGCAAACAGCGACAAGAATTCTTAAAAATTTTAATAAACATTTTTGGAACAGTGATCAAAGATTTTTAAATTTTTTTTTTTTTTAAATTCAGTCTTGATCACACCACGTATGTTACAAGAACATAGGTGACCGGTTTCGGTCATATCAAATTACCATCATCATACCTGTAATTTAATTTAGAAAGTAATAGAAACCTTACTAGATTGACCACAAAATATGACAAAATGGCTATAAGGATAAAATACAATAGGACGCATTATACCCATGACATCCTTAGAAGATGGTAGGTGGAGCACTCTTCTCAGCTGCTGTGATGTCAACTGGTGCCAGCAAGTGACGAGCATACGCTTAAGTACGAAGATGCTCCGCCTACCTCTTCTCCCTCCACCTCACGTCAACCAATCAGTATAAAATGGGTTCACATATTCGTCTAACCGTAAAAAAAAAAACGAAGTACAATAATAACATAAAAGTAGTTATGCATAAAATATTTCTTTACAACCATGGAATTACTTATATATTGTATAAAATATCAATTAAAAGCTTTAAAATAACTGTACAGACGCTGTATACTCAGTGTACTCTCTATGGGCTAAGGTGGTACTATCACAATGGTTTCAAAGTCAACGATGTTGTGGAGATCCCTGGCATTGCGGCATCATATCGATATGTGAGTTGTGACTCGACTGCAAGTATACATCTATGCCAGATTCAGCCTCTCTGTCTTATATTAACTTTATTTGGCACTGGAGATATATGTATTTATGGAATGATCATCTGCAGAGTGGTGATATTAGATAGAAATTTTTAAAATGTCATAAAACTAATTTATTAAAAATCGAGCCATCTTTCGTAATATTTCTTGTTGGGAATTTAAAATTGTGATATTAATATTTACCTACTGTTCTAAGGTACATTTCTGCCATGGATACAACTGGGTCCTATGATTTTCTGAATAAAAGAGTTCATACCTTTTCATAGAATTTCGTCAGAGAGATCATAAAAATGTTTTTCACGAAAATCCAACTGTTCATTAAGAAGCAATGACGGTTCATCTCTATAATGGGCGTATATCTCGATCTCCTCCAAGATATTTAATAATAAGCCTTTATTCGCCTAATGAAGGAGTTGCAAATTCTGTTGTACCGTCCCTTCAGCATGCTCATTAAAAGTTATGTGACTGCTAAACACTGATTTTGCTCGTGCGGTACCTGATGTATGTTCTTTGTATTGTGTAGTAAAGCTCCAGCCTGTTTAGCCAATGTATATTTTCCTACAATCACCACATTGGATCTTGTAAAGCCCTGATCTGAGAAATCTATCGTTATCATTACCTGCAGTATGTCTTAATTTATTTTGCAAAGTATTGTTAGTTTCAAATGCTATTGTTATTTCAGAATTCTTAAACAGATTACTGATCCTATCTGGTATGTTCCCCATGTAGGTCATTTTTGTGTATTTATGAGCTCCTATTAGTGGTGTACTTAGTGATTGTTGCATTTTATTAAACATAATGTCAACTTAACGTGTAAAAAAGAATTGGACTCGCAATCTGTTTTAGAATAGTCGTTTCTTCTTTAATTTCATTTTCTTCAAGGCGTGATTTTAACATCCGGTGCCCCATTGACTTAAAAATGCTTTTTTGTATTTCTCAGGATGACATGACCTAGCATTCATAATAACATCAGTAGTTGTAGGTTTTCTGTATATGGCGAAGCAATGTTTGCCATCGTTATTGGATATAACGAGATCCAGATAGTTAATAAGTTTTTGATTTTCATGTTCAACTGTAAATTGTAGTTTCGGATATACAGAGTGGTGGTGGTTAGTGTTTAACGTCCCGTCGACAACGAGGTCATTAGAGACGGAGCGCAAGCTCGGGTTAGGGAAGGATTGGGAAGGAAATCGGCCGTGCCCTTTCAAAGGAACCATCCCGGCATTTGCCTGAAACGATTTAGGGAAATCACGGAAAACCTAAATCAGGATGGCCGGAGACGGGATTGAACCGTCGTCCTCCCGAATGCGAGTCTAGTGTGCTAACCACTGCACCACCTCGCTCGGTATAGGATATACAGAGTTCAATTTTGTTGTAAACCTACCGATTTCATCTTTTGGACCATAATAAAGTATTAAAGTGTCATCTAAATATCGTTTATAATACAAAATTTTGTTCGCAATGTCTGGATTATTTTTTTTTAAATTTTATTTCAATGTAATTTACAAAAATATCTGCGACTGTACCAGCTAAAGAATTACCCATCGCTAAGCCATCTTTTTGATAGTAGATTTTATTATTAAAGGAGAAATAACTGTAATTAAGGGTACATTCAAGTAATTCTATTAATTCAATTATTTCATCCTTAGTCATTACCTTATGTTGTAATAAATTGTCTTTAATTATATTGATCGTCTCATTGATAGGCATATTTGTGTATAGACTTTTAATGTCCAACTAGGCAACATTTGCATTAGGTGGTATCTATATGTTATGGATTTGTTGAGCTAGTTCATAACTATTTTTTATGCTAAAATTATCTTCATATACATAAAATGCTTTCAAGATTTCATTAAGTTTCATATTCAATTTATATGATGGAGAACTCTTATAATTAACTATGGGTCGTATAGACTTCTCTTCTTTGTGCAACTTGATCTGGGACCTTAATGTTGGTAGTTGGGGTTTCATTATTTTCATAGAATTTTGTCCCCAGGGGTCAATAGATGGTTATTGTTATCTATTAATTTTTTAATCTTCATGTCGAACTTAGAGGTGGGATCTTTAGTTATTTCTGAGATTTCATTTTCGCTAAAGAGCGAAAGTGTTTCAGAAATATAGTCTTCTTCTTTTATGACAACGAGTGTGCTCCATTTATCGGCTTTCACCACAACAGTATTTCCAACTACTAATTTATTGTTAATATTTCTAAGTAAACCGGTCACCTATGTTCTTGTAACATGCGTGGTGTGATCAAGACTGAATTTTAGAAAGAAAAACTTTTATTCTTAAAAACACGCCATATGCTACAATAAATAAGGTAGTATGAAAGTACCCACAGAAAACTGTATTTCAACAAACGAATAGTAAAAAAAATATGATAATGTCTTGCAGTCTTTGTATAACTATGCTATTTTTCGGCATGTTTTAGATCTAAAGAACCCCGATGTTTGTCGCTGAAACTAGTTTGGGGAATAAATAAGTAAACAAATAACGAAGTGTTTTGCATCAAGGCTTACTCACAACTCCCACATTGCTGTTTTTCTGTGCAAACACAGACTAAATGGAAGAGTTTCAAGATAAAATTACTGTTGACAGAACTTTTATTAAGTCTGTCTGACGAAATCCTCGACTAATGAAGACGTCAGTCTGGTTTGATTCCCTAACAGTCGATTTCCTCCCTACTTTTAGCCAACAAGTCCCTCAGCTCGAGAGGAACTTTTCTGTTAGCATGACCATAGGGCGTCGGACTTCATGTATGAATTACATGGCCCGAAAGAAGAAAAAAAGTGAAGCACCCAGAAGACACGGTCTGAGGTCAATGCAGCTTTGTATTTCACTTGTAGAATGTCCAACAGAATGCATTGGTGTTGTTCGTGTTTAGTGTTGCTACAAAACCTGGTAGCGTACATACGAGGGGCCTTCAACAAGTAATGCAACAAATTTGTTTCCTGAAAGCAGGTTCGTTTTATTCAGCGCTCCAATAGACCATATTATTCCTCACTCTTTTGGATACAAAATCCTATTTTCCAATGTAATCTCCGTTCAATGGACGGCCTTAAGTCACCTCATTGGGAGGGCCTGTATGATGCGTGGTACCACTCTAGCACCCCTACGTAGGAGCCAAAGTCGTGGCGCATCAGGAACATGCGCCTCATCCACGTACTGCTTCCCTCCTTTGTTGCTCTCTAGGGTCTATTAGTTGGCGAGGAACTCAAAAGTGGGCACACATTTCTGAGTACGCCAACTGGTGGGCGAGTGTCTCAGTACTACCAGCACAGACGTCCATTTGTGCGGCGAGGTGTTTGATTGTGATCCGTGGATCACCTCGAATAAGGATGTCTGCACGTTCCAACACCGCAGGAGTCACAGCTGTGTGGTACCAGCCGGCCGGAGGTAGGACATGTTGGTCTGACCCTATTGTGACGATGACAGGCGCTTCGCCCAACGGCTCATCGTGCTTTTGTTCACTGCTAGGTCTCCGTAGAAACTCTAAAAGCTCCTATGAATATCTGCGATGCTGTGGCTTCCGGCCAAAAGAAACTGCATGACATGTCTCTGCTTGGAGTGCACCTCCGTTACACGCGCCCTTTTGAAGGCTACGAATGGCGCCGCGACGCACCGGAAGTTCTTGAAACTACAGGGTTATTACAAATGATTGAAGCGATTTCACAGCTCTACAATGACTTTATTATTTGAGATATTTTCACAATGCTTTGCACACACATACAAAAACTCAAAGTTTTTTTAGGCATTCACAAATGTTCGATATGTGCAGCTTTAGTGATTCGGCAGACATCAAGCCGATAATCAAGTTCCTCCCACACTCTGTGCAGCATGTCCCCATCAATGAGTTCGAAAGCATCGTTGATGCGAGCTCACAGTTCTGGCACGTTTCTTGGTAGAGGAGGTTTAAACACTGAATCTTTCACATAACCCCACAGAAAGAAATCGCATGGGGCTAAGTCGGGAGAGCGTGGAGGCCATGACATGAATTGCTGATCATGATCTCCACCACGACCGATCCATCGGTTTTCCAATCTCCTGTTTGAGAAATGCTTCTGCTTCAGCTGTTTCCGTAAGATTTTCCAAGCCGTCGGCTGTCGTACGTTTAGCTCCCAGCTTTCTTTATTCGTCGACTTCCGCGGCTACGCGTGAAACTTGCCCGCACGCGTTCAACCGTTTCTTCGCTCACTGCAGGCCGACCCGTTGATTTCCCCTTACAGAGGCATCCAGAAGCTTTAAACTGCGCATACCATCGCCGAATGGAGTTAGCAGTTGGTGGATCTTTGTTGAACTTCGTCCTGAAGTGTCGTTGCACTGTTATGACTGACTGATGTGAGTGCATTTCAAGCATGACATACGCTTTCTCGGCTCCTGTCGCCATTTTGTCTCACTGCGCTCTCGAGCGCTCTGGCGGCAGAAACCTGAAGTACGGCTTCAGCCGAACAAAACTTTATGAGTTTTTCTACGTATCTGTAGTGTGTCGTGACCATATGTCAATGAATGGAGCTACAGTGAATTTATTAAATCGCTTCAGTCATTTGTAATAGCCCTTTATAGGACTGGAGAGGGAGTATTCCCCGATGTCCCCCAATAAATTCCCCATTTTTTGAACCAAAATTAGCCGAGAGAAAAATGTATTGCATTATTATGGAACGCCCGTGGTAAGTGGCTTGAACAGCGCCTCATGTTGAGTGATCACTCTGAAGGACATGGAGATGCTGCGTGCACACGTCAGACAGCGTTATCAGCACCTAACACAGACGCTGTAGGACTTCATTTGGCCAGTTGGTCGATTCGTGCAGTTTCCACATGTGTGGGGCATTCACATGTGACAGTGGCTCAGTGTTGCACTGTATGACAACGTGAGGGCAGGCATATTCGCCGTCGCGGTTGTATGATGACATCTTCACGAAGTATCGGAGTACTTCTGTATGGTATAACAGTTCTATCACCGTTAGTGTAGAAATGCTTGTGGGGCGGCAGATGGCTATTTTTATCAATTTTATGTTGTTTATATAAATGTTTGGTTTGTAGAATGGAAAACCAGTTCCTATTATTTAGAATGTTATTTATGCTGTCTTTCGCCGTTCTCAACACTGGCTCTCTAACTACAATATTGGCAACCAGAAAGTGATTAGCAAAACGTGAAGCCTGTAATTAGAATTCCTAGTGCCCACTTTATCTGAGAATACACTTATAGTTACAGCTTGTAGCTCTGAGGAATTAGGAGATTGTCTGGAATTTATAATCAAAAACAGTCGTGAAAAAACGTCCTGTATTCTGAAAGTCACAGATGAAAACAAAAGAATCCACACAATCTAACTAACAGAGCAGTTCAGAGTCTAATGCGCTGATGCCACTATAACTGTCCAAATTAAATATTTAAATGAATGCTCGCCATAATTTGATGATAATGTTCATCAAACACCACGCTAAATAATGATAGAATGTTTGTCCCGCGGCGGCACGTGATAATACGACATACGCAAACTGAAGATAGATAATTAAAGTCAACCCAGAATTAACACTTCACTCGAAAATGATCTCATGGTTACGCGTATCTCGACTAACTTAATACGGCATCCGAGGCTGTTTGTAGCAATGATATCGACGCGACTCCCGACACAGATGGCGTGCTATTCAGCGTCTGGAGAGAACTGGGGCCTTGCTTCCTCACGCAGCGTTCTTACATATAAAGCCGCGGTGCGGACGGCTAAGGGAACGCCTGATCAAATCGGCTCTCCCGACTAGCCGCTGGGCTAGTAATGCACCACATTAAGTTATTGAATAAATCATAACTTCTTTTGCTGATGGCTGATGAAGCTCTCAATTTAAAAGTGCATTCAGCACACAGGTAAGTAATCACAATAAAAGTTTGACGTGGCTAAGTTAAATATTTTGGGCGGGAGAATTAATTTAATTACACTGCACGCAGTAGACGAGCTCTGAACTGGCCCTTTGGAGATACGCTATCGCTATAGTTTTATAGTATTCAAATGAAACTTCTCACATCCTTATGGTTATAGCGGATCTCCATTCTACTTAAATATAAACATCCTAGCCTTATTTATTAGCCTACTTAATCTATCTTGCTTCCTTAATTTTTAAGACAAAATCCAGAAAATCATGAATTTCAACTAAAATCTTAATTTGTTTAATCCAAAGTACTGTTTATATTAAATTATTATGAAAGAGGAATCTAATTATAAATTTTGAAGTCTCTAGCTCTTTTCTGTTGCGCCAATGATTTTTACAGAAAAACGTCCAAATTTCGAAAGTGGCTAAAGTTATCGAACTGATATTCAACACATATTAATTTAGTATTACTCCTGACATACTAGAAACATTTTAGGTTATTTACTTGATTTTTAAAGTATTGCGCAACAGTTATGACGTCAGAGCTAGTTACAGCGGACTGGCTGGCACACAATGGAAAGACTGATGTTAATTTATTAGGGCGTGAGTAGGCTGCTTCCCTACATGCTTCCTGATATGAACTGTTACCAGTTTGACTGTTTTGTGCGAACTGAGAGATTGCACTTTCCAGTGATGAGTTTTGTTAAGCCTCGCGTTGTTAAGTTAATCAATATCAATCACAATTACTAGTTGTACATAATTACATTTATGTATTTAATAACGAGCAATATTAGAAGTTGCAGCAGCATATGAAACAAGTAATTCATCACCATCGTCCGCTGTGGTGGAAATATTTTATTATACGGTCATTGTATTAATAACTGCGTCAGAGTCGCTTTTTGTAGGTTTCAGGTATTAATCCAAAGCAATTACAGCGTGACGGCAGGCAGATTTTACGGGAGATCTCGGGTGTTTTTCATTACCGGGTTATGTGTGGTACTGAATCGGTGCTGCTAGGTCGCCAAGCGAGTGAACGCGTTAAACAGGTGCCAAGTGTGTGCTGTAGAAGACAGCTGCAGCTGAATCGCAGATATACAAGCTGTGATTGTAGCTCAGAACGCGAATGGTAAGCGACTGCCAAGCACTAGCCGAGGCGCTTAGGTCCAAGAGCGCACATTCGTAGAAGGGCGAAACAATACATTGCTGCGCCCTACATATATCTCGTGAGAAGATCATCAAGGTAGAATCAGAGAGATTCGAGCTCACGTGGAGGTTCACTGATAACACTGGTCAACAATCATTTTCTTGCCAAGGATATTTGAGTGGCTTTAGGATGGGTTAGTGGTGCTGAGGACGAATATAGCAACCATTTATGCAGTTTGGCTCTAGTTTTTGAGATAATGCATGATTTATTCAAAAAATTAGAAAAAAATGCTAATACTGAACTCGAGCGCTACAAACTACAATGAAAAAAGAAAATAATCTTTATAAATAGCTTCTATGAAAACCTGATAGGCATTTGTCCACGTATAAAACATAATTGAAAAGTTTCTCTATATCATTTTCCGTCCATGACGAACCGCTTCCTGCACGCTTTCCTTTTATAGGTCTCTTCAGAACAGTCACGTTGCAGATTCCAGCAATAATCTGGCATCATATGCCTGTCCCATCTTCCTTTATATCTTTCCTCTATTCCTTTCATATCTTGATGGAACCGCTCTCCTTGTTCCTCACTGAAATCACCTAGATTACGAGGAAATCGATCCAAGTGGCTGTGAAGGAAGTGCAATTTTATGCTCATGTTAGCTCCTAAGTTTTGAAAGTTAGTGAGCATGTTTTTGACCAGTTCCTCGTAATTGGGAGCTTTATGATTGCCCAAAAAACATTTTACAACAGCGACAAAACTGTTCCAGGCCGATGCTTCAGTGACAGTCATGACGCTTGTAAAATTGGTATCGTTGATGAGCCTGCGAATTTGAGGACCATCAAATATTCCTGCCTTAAGTTTTTCACTGCTGAGTCCAGGGAACGTATTGCAGATGTATGTGAAGCAATTACCATTTCTGTCTAAAGCTTTGGTGAATTGCTTCATTAGTCCTAACTTAATATGTAATGGTGGAAGAACAATCTTGTCCCTACTAACCAGAGGTTCATTAATGATGTTTGCTTCACCAACAGCCATATGTCCCCTTGGAGGCCATGTTTTCTGCTTCCAATATTCGTGCTTTGCCCTACTATCCCACATGCAGATAAAACATGGGTGCTTTGTGTATCCCCTTTGTTGTCCAAGCAAGAAGTTCACCATTTTCAAATCAACACAAATCAACCACTGGTGCTGCATATACTGAATTTTCTGCAGAACCATCTTGATGTTAGCATGTGCTTCACAAAGTTTTGTTGAGTGGGCAATTGGAATAGATGCGTAACGATTGCCATTGTGTAGGAGAACACATTTTAAACTTCTAGTGGAACTGTCTATGAAGAGACGCCTGTCCTCTGGTCTATATTCCGGCAGCCCCAATTCAAGTAAAAGTCCAGGTATATTGCTGC
This sequence comes from Schistocerca piceifrons, assembly GCF_021461385.2. Taxonomy (NCBI): domain Eukaryota; kingdom Metazoa; phylum Arthropoda; class Insecta; order Orthoptera; family Acrididae; genus Schistocerca; species Schistocerca piceifrons. The sequence goes on from NC_060141.1 coordinate 27,006,899, forward strand.
AATACACTATAACCTCTTCTTGGTTGAAGTATGGAAGAAGGTTTTCTTCTCTCGTCCGGTAAGCTGTTATTTTAACACTTGGATGAAGACAGTTCTTTTCCTTAAGCCTGGATGCTAAGAGTTCTGATGCTTGCTTTGAAAGATTGAGTTCTCGTATCAAGTCACTGAGCTCCTTCTGGTCGAACTGCTGGGGTTGTGTCTCACGTCCTTCGTATTCCGAACCACTACTTGTACATTCCTCGCCGTGCACATCGTCATCTGATGATGTTAGCGTGGGTAATGTTGTGAAGGTTGGTACAGGAACATCGTTGCTGTGCACCACCGGTCTTCTTGCTGACTCCAAATCGGGATATTCCCACTTTCGTTTTTTGAACCTATTAAAACCTTTCACATTAACAATGCAAAAATAGCAATCATCTGTATGGTTCTTCTGCTCTCGCCATACCATAGGGCACTCTGAAGTTTAAGCTTTTCCTTTTTCGTTTTGTCCACTGCCGTAAGCACTCCACACAGCATTTACAAACTTTATGGGGTGCCCACGCCTTGTCTTGATCTCCAAGTTTAATTCCGAAATATGCCAGATACGCTTCCTTCACAAAAGGAGCGATATTCTTTCTGTTCTTTTGAAGAACGTATTCACCACAAATGTAGCAGAACTCATCTGGATGGTTCACGCAAAGACGGCGTGAAGAACTCATGTTTTCCTAAAACAAAATTGCACAAATACTACATATTATGCAGAACTTTCTTGTATTTGCATGTCAATCACATCCAACAAACATCATTAATTGTTTTGTGTGAAATGAATACTCACCTCTTATTTGCTACGTCACGATGAAAAGGTTCTATCTCCTTGAAGCTGCACTGCACATGTGTGTGACTTTCGACCATCGCCATTTTTCTTGTTTACACTGAACGCTACCTATCGGCTGTTGCGGGGATTACCTCAGCCAACAAATGAATGTCGAGTACCGCCGAATTCAAATCTGCACAACCCTCAATATCTTCAACACACGCACCGCACAACAGGACTGAACACATGCTGACAGTGTGATGTTTGCATGATGTAATCCTCAACCACACAGATGCACTCCCTGAGCACAATTGTTTAATAAAGATAGTACAATATCACTAATTAAAAAACAGGTAGCAAATACATTACACCATATATGGACCCTGCAGTCGATATTATCCACATGAAACTCTCATTTCTACAAATAACCTATATCTCAAAAACCAGAGCCAATTTGGAAAAAAGTACAAATATACTCGGAATGAGTATCATAACAATATCCCATTTTCGTTCAAACTTCCCTGGCAACGAAAAAAAAAATTTATTTTGTGGAGCTGTGTAATCATTCATCCCGCAAGCCGTTTGCAACTGCAACAGGATAGGGGGGCAGTGATACTCGTACTCTCCGCCACACACTGAAAGATCGCAGAGTATAGATGTAGGTGTAGATGTGGGTGACTGGGCAGCTCAGATTCTTTGTCTTGCCGACTAAGTTATTTGGTAACACTTTTCGTTATAGATGTATCATGCCCTCTTTCACCACGTGAAAACACATACAGACGCGCCAAGAAAGTTTCTCTCTAGAAGCATTGCTGCAGTATCTCTGGATACTTTTAGTTTGTCTGACAATTCTAAACTCTGTGTCGTGTTGCGTCATCAGTTTATAAGGATGCCTGGACCGAGGGAAAACAACTTGCACTGGGTCCCCATTCTGTCCAACTGAAGATGTCAGTGACCCTTGATGCACTTCTATGGCGGAATTCTCGGTATCTGTGGTTGGCACATTACAATATACCGAACTTTGAGGTTTTGATGTGCAGTCAATTAAATATCCCACAAGCTGCAGTATCCCACCTCCACAGCCATGACCCGCATCAGACTCAGATATATCAGAAGCCTGAAGGCCCATGAAAATTTCGTGAGACTGTGGTTGAGAAAGCATGGGGAGAAATGTAAAGCAGTGTCTGATTACCAGACAATTCGTCAAACACCTGTGTTAACATTCAATATCATTGCAGCATAACATGGAATAAGGGCACCAGACACCACACCATTATGCCTCTCTCATATGTGGAAATTGAAGTTGATGTTTTGCACCCGCGCTTTACCCTGCTCTTATTATACACCATGAACTTCAATGTGAACACTCCACGGTGCTTTACATGCACATAGCTATGTCTACCGCACGTGACAAATAAATTATCAAAGTGATATCAGCTACCCTACTTGCACCAAGCTATGAATCACGTGAAATAAAAGAAAACCAAGAAACTTCCTGGCGGATTAAAACTGTGTGCCCGACCGAGACTCGAACTCGGGACCTTTGTCCTTCGCGGGCAAGTGCTCTACCATCTGAGCTACCGAAGCACGACTCACGCCCGGTCTCACAGCTTTACTTCTGCCAGTACCTCGTCTCCTACCTTCCAAACTTTACAGAAGCTCTCCTGCGAACCTTGCAGAACTAGCACTCCTGAAAGAAAGGATATTGCGGAGACATGGCTTAGCCACAGCCTGGGGGATGTTTCCAGAATGAGATTTTCACTCTGCAGCGGAGTGTGCGCTGATATGAAACTTCCTGGCAGATTAAAACTGTGTGCCCGACCGAGACTCGCACTCGGGACCTTTGTCTTTCGCGGGCAAGTGCTCCACCATCTGAGCTACCGAAGCACGACTCACGCCCGGTCGGACACACAAAATTTTTTATCTGCCAGGAAGTTTCATATCAGCGCACACTCCGCTGCAGAGTGAAAATCTCATTCTGAAAACCGAGAAGTTTGTTTGCATGAACACCATCCGCAGCAAGCACAGGAATATTTTCTTTGTAAATAAGAACCACCTGTTTTTGCTTAAATGTCTTTTATTACGCCCGGGAAGTTTCGCCTTTTACTTTAAGGCCTCTTCAGTGGGATCTAGAACGATATAGTATTGTTTTCATCTGTAATATTTTTACATTACAAAACAGTTCCCGTTTCATGTTTTACGTAAAGAAATGATTACCTACAGTTCATCGCGTTTTTGGTTGGAATCTGCGTTTCCTCTCATCTGGACGCATATTGCAGGTCGCATTATATTTTAAGTTATGAAACACAAGCACTTTTCATGTTCCGAACTTCTTTCTTCACAATTTTCGTATTGCACTGTTAGTCATCTGTCACTAATTGATAGATATTTGATTGAAAACTGTTATTCAAAGACGTAGCTACTGTGATGTTTACATGGAAAAAGATAAATGGTTAATTAAAATAATGAAATTTTATAATATGTGTATATTTATAAGAAAAAAATGTATATTGGAAGCTGGTTCATGCTTAGAGCATTTGTATTGCAAAATGTAAAACATTTAGTCAAGTGCCATGGCGCAATGTAAAAGGTGGTTCTGGCGGTCGAACTGGGCGGCTCCTTGGTGTTAACGGTACGCAGTCAGTGGCTAGCCGTTGCACGGTACACATCGAAGGTGCCAAGGGTGGCAGTTGGAAGCAATTTTGCAAGGAATTTTGCCTCGGATGTGGATTTGGCTGTTGCTTGGTACTCTTGGCAATAACGAATGGCTCCAACACGTTAAAAATCCGTCGCCAAGAAGAAACTTTATAGAGCATTCAGTCATCAAGAAGCGTGAGTACAGTTAGCCTGCATGTCGCTTGCCACCACTACTTCCCCACTGCTCCATTAACTTCATGCATGCAGATGTGTATCAGAGCCTGGACCAGCTAATTTGTATGAGTGAAAAATGGCTCTGAACAGTATGGGACTTAACATCTGAGGTCATCAGTCCCCTATAACTGACAAGTACTTAAACGTAACTAACCTAAGGACATCACACACATCCATGCCCGAGGCAGGATTCGAACCTGCGACCGTAGCAGTCGCGCGGTACCGGACTGAAGCGCCTAGAACCACTAGACCATCGCGGCCGGCTGTATGAGTCATTTTAATAATAATCCAAATGCTATAAACCTATGTTTGGAACCATAACTTCTATTCAAGATTAGCAAAAGTTGAAGTTAAAACCACAAAAGTGAAGTTGGCTGGAATTTTGCTAAGGTACTCTCAGTTTAGTGCAAAGTATCGTTTTGCAAAAATACAGTCCCAGATTGTGTAAATGTTACTGTCTAAAATACCTGCTTCACAGGCGATGAGAAAGGCAAATAAGTTACACTCATTTGAAACATAATTTAGCGTTCATTACTATCATGAACGATTTTTGTTGAAGTTAATTGAGCTCAGTGTTGAATATTTTGCGTTGAAAAGTAAAAATATAAACTATTCCAAGTAAAGTTAAGAATTAATTTTGTTTGACTTAGTCTTCGCTACTGAAATAATGATAGGGCTTGACAAGGGACGCTATACTAGTTTATGGGTCCACGTCATATTCTTCACATATTAGAAAGATCATTGGAATATTGCTGCTACTAAGGGAATCTGATATATTTCTATAAATTGGAGTATAAACAGTGTAATTGTGGTATTATTTATTTTTATTTGTGTTATTTACATGTCAATTAGACAGGGCCGGGGTGGACGAGCGGTTCTAGGTGCTACAGTCTGGATCCGCGCGACCGCTACGGTCGCAGCTTCGAATCCTGCCTGGGCATGGACGTATGTGATGTCCTTAGGTTAGTTAGGTTTAAGTAGTTCTAAGTTCTAGGGGGCTGATGACCTCGGAAGTTGAGTCCCATAGTGCTCAAAGCCATTTTTTGAATCCTCATGTTCAACTTTAATTCTGCACTTCTTGCAGTTACATTTCAGTACTGGCTCAAGTAGTGATCTTGAGTGTAGCTGTTTTTAGTATGAGTTTGGTACATTTTTGCTTTGTATGATTAAGGGTTTGTGCATTATTGATAACTACTGCTACCTACAGCTCAGAGTGCCCTGTGTCCGTTTGTATCCTGTGTGCCATTAAAAGGGAATACTAAAGAAATTAACTTCAATAACTAATATTCAATTTTCTTTAACATATATTTCCAAATGAATGTGCCTAATTGGGCTGGCGACCGTTCATTTTTCCATTCATATATGAATTTTACTACTTTCATTAAACCCAAAGTTAGTCTGTTGAGTTTTCTGTAAATTCCACTTTATTCAAAATTACCTTTGCCCATTAGGTACACGCACGGTCAATATTCCCAAATCATCTCAGAGGGTAACATTAGTTTATGTCACGGCAGGCTGGTGTTATAAGTTCACTGTATGCCTCATCCTGTTTGCTTTGGTGCCAACCTTACGAAGTATTTGCCGAAAACTAACTTCTACTCACTTCTATTATGTTTATACACGGTGACAATTACTGAACTGTATGAAATAAAATCGTCATAACTTCTGAACTGTTTGCGTTAGGACACTCAAACTGCACTGTTGGCTGAGGGTCATGGTGGGAATTACTATGCGCATACTGTGGTTTGATTTAACAACGAAGCCCACTTTCATTTGTATGAATTGTCAATAAGTAACATTGGCGCATTCTGGGGACTGAGAATCCGCATTTCACGATCAAGAAGTCTCTTCACCCTCAACGTGCGACTGTGTGTTGTGCAATTTCCAGTCACGGAATATTGGGTGCGATATTCCTTGATGGCACGGTGACTACCGAACGGTACGTGAAGGTTGTGGAAGCTATTCCTTTTTGTCGAGCTGTATTAAAGACAAGGTGAACAACAATAATCCCAAAACCATTGCTGAGTTGGAAACAGCCATTCAGGAGTTCATCGACAGCATCGATGTTCCGACACATCAGCGGGTCACGCAGAATTTCACTATTCCTCTGCGCCACATCATCGCCAATGATGGTAATCATATCGAACATGCCATAACATAAATACAAATATCTGTAGCGACGTTTATATGTTGCATAAAGTGTGTGCACGCCGTAGTTTGTAACTAATTTACGTTTTTTTTCATATAGTTCAATAATTGTCATCCTGTACCTGTGTGTGTGTGTGTGTGTGTGTGTGTATGAAAGAGAGATATAAAGATATGTATATGTATGTTTTATTATTTGTGTGTGGGGGGTGGGGGGGTGGCGGGGGGTGTTAAATGCGACTGTGGTTATTCAGTGCGAGTTGTAGAATGTTGGATATGAATGTAGTAGCTGTGAGAGACTGGTTGAAAGTTTTTGTGTCAAGCTGATTTGAGTTTTGGTTTAAATGTTTTGTGGAGGGGTTCATGGACAACTGAGTGGAATGAGGTTTGGTTGGTGGTGGTAATGCTTTGATTATTATTATACATTCATCTATTGGAGCATTAATCTGTTATTTTTTCTGCTAGTGTAAATAATGAGCTGTTTGGCACGTGTACCTGATCATTCAACAGGGTTTTCTTTTCTGCTTTGGTTTTCGGTATTCGGTAATTTTCTTGCAGGGTTAAGAGATTTTTTTTGTTGATGTTGATTCTTATTATGTTCATGTTTTCTTCTCTAGAGGTTGGTTTGTGGTTGTATTCTCTTTGGTGTTCTACAGCTGTGACGTGGTTTGTCCCAATTTTCCAGCCTCTCACGTATTCGTTATATCTGACATTAAATGTTCTGCCTGTTTGTACCATGAATCAGCCATCACAAGACTTACGACATAATTGATATGCACCTGCTCTCTGATATATGTCCCTGTCTTTTGACAGTTTTGGGGTGTATTTTTAGATGTACGTCATTCTGCACCATTTGTGTATTCTCTTATATTTTCCTGTGCAGTTGTAATGGTCCTGAGAGCGTTTGTGATCGTGTTTAGATCTGTTGTGATGTTGTCCGCCATCATTGCCGATGATGAGGCGCAGACGAATAACGGAGTTCTGCACGACCGGCCCAAGTGTCGGAGCATCGATGCTGTCGATGACCTATTCAGAAGCTGTTTTCATCCCAGCAATGCTTTTGGGATCATTGCCGTTCACCTTGTCTTTAATATTGCCTCACAAAATGGAGTCGCATGTTTTCGGACCCGGAGAATATGGCGGCCAATCGAGGCTCACTCCTGTGGCCTCTGGGTACCCTAGAGCCAGAATGCGGTCTCCATACTGCTCGCCGGCCGCGGTGGCCGTGCGGTTCTAGCGCTGCAGTCCGGAACCGCGCGAACGCTACGGTCGCAGGTTCGAATCCTCCCTCGGGCATGGATGTGTGTGATGTCCTTAGAGCCCAGCTAGAGGAGAAGGCGAGTGGCACACTGCAGACAATAACACAATGGTGCAACACAAACAAACTCAAGATAGCGGGCAACAAAACAACATACACACTGCTCAAAGGGCAACTCAGACGCAATCCATCTATTAAAATACAGAACAACAACATAAAGAGAATGACGGTAACCCGCTACTTGGGCGTATACATAGATGAGAAGCTGAACTTCCATGAACATATCAGAATAACAACAAACAAGGCAGAAAAATTACTACATAAACTGGCAAGGATTAATTCAGGACAATACAGACTTCCTCTGTCAGTCACACGAACTTACCACTGCGCACTCTTCGAATCAGTGCTAAGCTTTGCGGCCAGTACATGGGCGCACAGACTCAACCTCGTCACAAACAGAACAGCGGTTAGGCGAGGGCAGAGAAGCGTCCTTCTGCGACTATCGGGAGCCTTCGGCACTACGTCAGTTGAAGCACTGTGTGTCGTGCTAGGAATTTTCCCGATAGATATCACAATCAAATATCGGGCCGCTCTGTACTGGTTAAAGATGGGTAGACTAGACCAGGTCAACATATTGACTGGTTCCCCGCTGAACAATAAGCGGGACCTCAAAAAATGGAAAATCGACACATGGAAACAGGAATGGGGCACAAGTGATAAGGGACGGAGAGTCTATACATTTTTTCCGAACATAACGGAAAGATTAAGAATGAAACATGCCGATCCTAGCCGCGGCATGGTGCATTTCTTGACTGGCCACGGACCTTATCCCACGCACTTAAATCGCGTGAGTCTTAGAGACACATCAACGTGTACATGTGGAGGTATGGGAACCCCCGAACACACAATCCTATTCTGCGGGAAATACAGACAGCACAGGAACACACCTGGGATACAACACTTACAGACAGAGGAACACATATACGACGCGATCAGAACACCTGAACTTTGGGACATACTGAACGCACTAACAGACAAAATTTCTGACGAATGCCACAAAGAATACAGGAACAGAAGACCACACAGACAATAAACCTGTATGCAGCACCCAGACAGACACCATAGTGTGGAAGAACTAAACTAAGTCTCAATATAAAACAACTGACATGCAATAGACTTACATAAGTAGACCTAAAACTGACAATAGATTAATGTATAAAATTAGACATAAACAGTGTCGGCGCACCGTCGCAATTGCCATCAGCTACCACGGCACTCTAAACCTGTATACAAGTAACCAGATAGAACATAAATAGAGATATCAAACGCCACAACTAGAATAGAATAGAACTTCCTAGGCTAAGGTTAGGGGACTGAGGATCAGAGGCTTGACGATAAATCCCAAGACGCTCATCCTCAGTCCCCTACGGTGGTGGGACTATCATCTCTTCCTTTCCTATCGTCTTTTCTCCTCTTCAGACTAAACTATTCCTTGTATTTCCTTCTTCCAATTCAAAATTAATTTTTGTAAAATTTTTGTTAAATCGGTTTTGGGAAAGCTGCCAAAGTAAAGAAAAAAAAAAAAAAAAAAAAAAAAAAAGCACAGACCCGCCTCCACGTGGCGGGACACGGGCAACGGTGCGACCGGATGCGGGAACTGGTGTGAGTTTCATCAACTACATCAGAGTCCGCACACCGGTCGTAGCGGCCAAGTGGTCAAAATAGACCCACCTTAAGCACTTAGGTGGTGGGTCGTAAAATCAGGGCGGCAAGTGAAAAAAAAAAAAAAAAAAAAAAAAGTGTCCTTAGGTTAGTTAGGTTTAAGTAGTTCTAAGTTCTAGGGGACTGATGACCATAGCTGTTAAGTCCCATAGTGCTCAGAACCATTTGAACCATACTGCTCCTGCAGGACGTCAAACACTCTCCCGCTTCGATGGGCTCGAGCTCCGTCTTGCATGAACCACATAATCAGGGACACCTTGGATAATGTTTCAAAACCTTTTACATGCCGTTGGACAGTCATCATGCCATTAAGCAATATCGCACCGATTATTCTGTGACTGGACAGTACAGACCACACGGTCACTTGTTGAGGTTCAAATGGTTGAAATGGCTCTGAGCACTATGGTCATCAGTCCCCTAGAACTTAGAACTACTTAAACCTAACTAACCTAAGGACAGCACACAACACCCAGCCATCACGAGGCAGAGAAAATCCCTGACCCCGCCGGGAATCGAACCCGGGAACACGGGCGTGGGAAACTTGTTGAGGGTGAATAGACTTCTCGGTCCTGAAATGCGGATTGTCAGTCCTCCAAATGCGCCAGTTTTACTTATTGACGAACCCATCCAACGAAAGTGGGCTTCGTCGCTAAACCAAACCATACATGCGCACACTAATTCCCGTCACGCCTCGCGGCCAACCGTGCAGTTTGAACGAGCTAACGCTAACCGTTCAGAAGTTATGATGATTTTCTTTTATACGTTTCAGTAGTTGTCATCCGGTATGTTGAAGACTTAGGTCAGGAGTCCACTACACGCAACAAGCGGCTACACGCGTAGCAGAAGTTGTGTGGCGTGGGCTGGGCGGTTTTTTAGGTTAGATGGCCTTGGACAAGTACAGAAAGGGCAACAGCCTCAACGGGTGCGGGGCAAAGTCAGGACATGCGGGGACCAAGCAGCAATCAGTATTGTAATTGTAAACTGTCGAAGCTGTGTTGGTAAAGTACCGGAACTTCAAGCGCTGATAGAAAGCACCGAAGCTGAAATCGTTATAGGTACAGAAAGCTGGCTGAAGCCAGAGATAAATTCTGCCGAAATTTTTACAAAGGTACAGACGGTGTTTAGAAAGGATAGATTGCATGCAACCGGTGGTGGAGTGTTCGTCGCTGTTAGTAGTAGTTTATCCTGTAGTGAAGTAGAAGTGGATAGTTCCTGTGAATTATTATAGGTGGAGGTTACACTCAACAACCGAGCTAGGTTAATAATTGGCTCCTTTTACCGACCTCCCGACTCAGCAGCATTAGTGGCAGAACAACTGAGAGAAAATTTGGAATACATTTCACATAAATTTTCTCAGCATGTTATAGTCTTAGGTGGAGATTTCAAATTACCCAATATAGACTGGGACACTCAGATGTTTAGGACGGGTGGTAGGGACAGAGCATCGAGTGACATTATACTGAGTGCACATCCGAAAATTACCTCGAGCAATTAAACAGAGAACCGACTCGTGGAGATAACATCTTGGACCTACTGATAACAAACAGACCTGAACTTTTCGACTCTGTATGTACAGAACAGGGAATCAGTGATCATAAGGCCGTTGCAGCATCCCTGAATATGGGAGTTAATAGGAATATAAAAAAAGGGAGGAAGGTTTATCTGTTTAGCAAGAGTAATAGAAGGCAGGTTTCAGACAACCTAACAGATCAAAACGAAAATTTCTGTTCCGACACTGACAATGTTGAGTGTTTTTAGAAAAAGTTCAAGGCAATCGTAAAATGCGTTTTAGACAGGTACGTGCCGAGTAAAACTGTGAGGGACGGGAAAAACCCACCGTGGTACAACAACAAAATTAGAAAACTACTGCGAAAGCAAAGAGAGCTTCACTCCAAGTTTAAACGCAGCCAAAACCTCTCAGACAAACAGAAGCTAAACGATTCCAAAGTTAGCGTAAGGATGGCTATGCGTGAGGCGTTCAGTGAATTCGAAAGTAAAATTCTTTGTACCGACTTGACAGAAAATCCTCTGAAGTTCTGGTCTTATGTTAAATCAGTAAGTGGCTCGAAACAGCATATCCAGACACTCCGGGATGATGAAGGCATTGAAACAGAGGATGACACGCGTAAAGCTGATATACTAAACACCTTTTTCCAAAGCTGTTTCACAGAGGAAGACCGCGCTGCAGTTCCTTCTCTAAATCCTCGCACAAACGAAAAAATGGCTGACATCGAAATAAGTGTCCAAGGAATAGAAAAGCAACTGGAATCACTCAACAGAGGAAAGTCCGCTGGACCTGACGGGATACCAACTCGATTCTACACAGAGTACGCGAAAGAACTTGCCCCCCTTCTAACAGCCGTGTACCGCAAGTTTCTAGAGGAACGGAAGGTTCCAAATGATTGGAAAAGAGCACAGGTAGTCCCAGTCTTCAAGAAGGGTCGTCGAGCAGATGCGCAAAACTGTAGACCTATATCTCTGATGTCGATCTGTTGTAGAATTTTAGAACATGTTTTTTGCTCGAGTATCATGTCGTTTTTGGAAACCCAGAATCTACTACGTAGGAATCAACATGGATTCCAGAAACAGCGATCGTGTGAGACCCAACTCGCTTTATTTGTTCATGAGACCCAGAAAATATTAGATAGAGGCTCCCAGGAGATGCTATTTTTCTTGACTTCCGGAAGGCGTTCGATACAGTTCCCCACTGTCGCCTGATAAACAAAGTAAGAGCCTACGGAATATCAGACCAGCTGTGTGGCTGGATTGAAGAGTTTTTAGCAAACAGTACACAGCATGTTGTTATCAATGGAGAGACGTCTACAGACGTTAAAGTAACCTCTGGCGTGCCACACGGGAGTGCTATGGGACCATTGCTTTTCACAATATATATAAATGACCTAGTAGATAGTGTCGGAAGTTCCATGTGGCTTTTCGCCGATGATGCTGTAGTATACAGAGAAGTTGCAGCATTAGAAAATTGTAGCGAAATGCAGGAAGATCTGCAGCGGATAGGCACTTGGTGCAGGGAGTGGCAACTGACCCTTAACATAGACAAATGTAATGTATTGCGAATACATAGAAAGAAGGATCCTTTATTGTATGATTATATGATAGCGGAACAAACACTGGTAGCAGTTACTTCTGTAAAATATCTGGGAGTATGCGTGCGGAACGATTTGAAGTGGAATGGTCATATAAAATCAGTTGTAGGTAAGGCGGGTACCAGGTTGAGATTCATTGGGAGAGTCCTTAGAAAATGTAGTCCATCAACAAAGGAGGTGGCTTACAAAACACTCGTTCGACCTATACTTGAGTATTGCTCATCAGTGTGGGATCCGTACCAGATCGGGTTGACGGAGGAGATAGAGAAGATCCAAAGAAGAGCGGCGCGTTTCGTCACAGGGTTATTTGGTAACCGTGATAGCGTTACGGAGATGTTTAGCAAACTCAAGTGGCAGACTCTGCAAGAGAGGCGCTCTGCATCGCGGTGTAGCTTGCTGTCCAGGTTTCGAGAGGGTGCGTTTCTGGATGAGGTATCGAATATATTGCTTCCCCCTACTTATGCCTCCCGAGGAGATCACGAATGTAAAATTAGAGAGATTCGAGCGCGCACGGAGGCTTTCAGACAGTCGTTCTTCCCGCGAACCATACGCGACTGGAACAGGAATGGGAGGTAATGACAGTGGCACGTAAAGTGCCCTCCGCCACTCACCGTTGGGTGGCTTGCGGAGTATAAATGTAGATGTAGATGTAGATCGGAGACCTCTTGGGGAGTTTGGAGCCTGACAGATGTTGTACTGTGAAAAGATGCATTGCCACTATACACTACGTTATCGAGTCTATGGAGTCCTGCGTGGCGTGCCTCGTTGGTCAACACACCGGACGACGCTTCAGATCCCCGTCCGACCGACCTGATTTGGGTTTTGTGTGATTTTCCTAAACAGCTCCAAGCAAATACCGGGATGATTCCTTTGAAAAGGTCACGACCGATTTCCTTCTCAGCCTTACGGGTGTTCCAGCTCCGCCTGAAATGACCACCTTAAACTTGGAGCTTTCCTTCCTTCCTTTTGTATGTTTTTTGTACACTTACAGGAAATGAGCTACGATATAAAGTACGTCAGTCGCTCTAAAAACGGCATGTTCCTAGTACTATGAATAATACTGTTGTTGCTGTGGTGTTCATTAGTGTCCTTAAAATTAGTATTTAATTAATATGGAAACAAACGTAGAGCATTGCACAACGTGAGTTTACGTCAGACAAGTACGTAAATAACTCGAAACTACTTTAAAACTGAACAGACGTAGAACATTATACAACGTCAGTTTACGTCAGACAAGTACGTAAATAGCTCGAAACTACTTTAAAACTGATAAACTGTGTAAGCGTAATATTTCAGGTATTTCGTTAAGGCAGAAGGACAGAACTACCGCTAATAGAATCCAAAAATGCCAAACAAGTACGAAATAAGTCAATAAACCATAATACTTCCTCCCGTGAGCGTTGTGTATGAGCCTGACTGGAATAGAACCGTTCAGCGCTTCAGCGGACAAAAATCGAGCTTTCCACTGAGTGGGGTATTGCTTAAGTATTCGGACAGACGACGTGCTACGTACTCAGTACAGTGGAATATGTTAAGTATTTAAGAGACTGTAACTGCATTCAGGAGAAAGTGGGGTTCAAATTCCTATCCAACTCTCCAAATTTAGGTTTTCGCAATGACCCTGTATCGAAGACCAGTACTGAGATGATTCACGTAAATAGGACTACAGGAGGTTTTGTCCAGCTTACTCCAGTACGAGCTTCTGTATCGTCCCAAATGGGCTTCCGCTCTAAATTCCTGACGGTTCAAATTATTGTTTAGCTATCCAGGTCTTTGATTCCCGGTGAAGGCCAGGATGGTCCCTTGTTCTGTGGCAGGTTATACGGCATCTATAGAGACTTCATCGACGCCACTTTTAACTCTAATATTACTTTTGCAGTGAAGACACAATGCATAGTGGGGCAATCACACTGTTGTAGAAATAATTCAGAAGCCAAGATCGCTTAAATACTGTTTACTGGATAACCGGTTTCAACACACTAAAGGTGCCATCATCGGATCTGTGAAGATATAACGTGACAGATTTGAGGGAGGACTTACATGTTACACTGTATACATTACTATTAGTACGGTACCACATACCTGAATGTAGATTGACATTTATAAACCATTTGGATATAACGATACATGAGGCAGACCAACTGATATAAGATCATTGTCACAAAAAATAAAAAAACAATTGCTCTCATGGTCATTCTTTTTCATAAGATGTGTAAAACTTGAGCAAGCAGTAAAGGAAACAAAAGAAAAATTCGGAGTAGGTATTAAAATTCATGGAGAAGAAATAAAAACTTTGAGGTTCGCCGATGACATTGTAATTCTGTCAGAGACAGCAAAGGACTTGGAAGAGCAGTTGAATGGAATGGACAGTGTCTTGAAAGGGGGATATAAGATGAACATCAACAAAAGCAAAACAAGGATAATGGAATTTAAAGTAGTAAAGGAGTTTTGCTATTTGCGGAGCAAAATAACTGATGATGGTCGAAGTAGAGAGGATATAAAATGTAGACTGGCAATGGAAAGGAAAGCGTTTCTGAAGAAGAGAAATTTGTTAACATCGAGTATAGATTTAAGTGCCAGGAAGTCATTTCTGAAAGTATTTGTATGGAGTGTAGCCATGAATGGAAGTGAAACATGGACGATAAATAGTTTGGACAAGATGAGAATAGAAGCTTTCGAAATGTGGTGCTACAGAAGAATGCTGAAGATTAGATGGGTAGATCACGTAACTAATGAGGAAGTATTGAATAGGATTGGGGAGAAGAGAAGTTTGTGGCACAACTTGACCAGAAGAAGGGATCGGTTGGTAGGCCATGTTCTGAGGCATCAAGGGATCACCAATTTAGTATTGGAGGGCAGCGTGGAGGGTAAAAATCGTAGAGGGAGGCGAAGAGATGAATACACTAAGCAGATTCAGAAGGATGTAGGTTGCAGTAGGTACTGGGAGATGAAAAAGCTTGCACAGGATAGAGTAGCATGGAGAGCTGCAACAAACCAGTCTCAGGACTGAAGACCATAACAACAACAACATGTAAAACTGAAGCCAAAAGATGAAACTATTTGGTACATGACCGCTCCTCGACTAACAACGGTCGCCGTCACATTGCCTCGCAGGTATACCTGCTGCGATTCTAGTGGTTGACAACCGCTGTCCAAGCAGTGCACACACAGTCCCACGGTACAACCAGTCAGTACTACTACGATACAAATTTACTATTACTGCTAATCGAATACCCATGCAACGAACACTTTCGCATACACTTCCTGTACATACTATACATACTATGCACACTATATATACCGTACACGTGATTCCTGTGTCCAGAGTTGCTGTTGGACGCGCCACTCTCTCTGCTGGCGCGTGAAGGGAAGTCGCAGCAATGGCCGCCGTGCAGACAGACCATGGCACTCCGTACGTTGTGGCGGCTTGTTTTGCAGCAACCGAGCCCTTTTCCCGACTGAAGGCCCGTTAAGCGGCTGTCGGCTCTGGACAGCCAGGTAAACAATATCTCTGTCCTCTCGGGTGCTAGTCGTCTTGGGCTGTCGGGGTCCAGCATGGGATTGAGTGCTACCAGGCTGAACTCATCCACTGTGCATTCGCATAAGGGTCGTAGGATGCCGACGAACGTGAGTAAGCTATACCGCACAACGATAAACCACAGTCTCGAATGGCCGCGATCTTTCCACAGATACCCAGGATTAAAATGTGCTTCCTGGGTGATAAACTCTCCCGTTATATACAGGATACAGACAGCGCTTGTGTTACCAACTTTCTCCTATTGCGCTGAAATGTCTGTCGTTTGAATATTCAGGCATGCAGTACAGTTCTTACCAGTTTGGCCTTAATTGCCTGGTACCCTCGTGGTGCGGCGGTTTTAATGTGCGGGAGCGTGCACTGTGGTGACAAAAGTCATAGCACAGCGATATGCACACACACACACACACACACACACACACACACACACACACACACACACACACACACACGCACACACACAGATAGCGGCAGTGTCACGTACACAAGGTACAAACGGCCGGTGCGCTGGCGAAGCTATCATTTGTACTCAGTCATATCAAGCGGTTTCCGACGGGATTACAGCTGCACGACAGGCACTAACAGACTTTGAACGAGGAATGGAGCTATACGTGTGGAACATTCGATTTCGGAAATCATTAGGGAATTTGATATTCCGAGATCTACGTTGTCAAGAGTGTGCCGGGAATACCAAATTTCAGGTATTATCCCTCACGAATGGTTCAAATGGCTCTAAGTACTATGGGACTTAACATTTGAGGTCATCAGTCCCCTAGACTTAGAACAACTTAAACGTAACTAACCTAAGGACATTACACACATCCATGCCCTAGGCAGGATTCGAACCTGCGACCATAGCAACAGCGCGGTTCCGGACTGAAGCGCCTAGAAACGGAGAAGCAAGACTGCCCGAATAACCGCAGAAATCGATGTGGGCTGTACGACGGCCGTATCCGTTAGGGCAGTGTGGCGAAATCGGGCGTTAACGGGATATGGCAACAGATGGCCGACGCGAGTGCCTTTGGTAACAACATGACATCGCCTCTTGTCGGCTCGTCACCATATCGGGTAGACGGAAGACGGCTGGAAAACCGTGGCCTGCTCAGACGAGTCCCGATTTCAGTTGGTATAAGCTGACGTGAGGGTACGAGTGTGCTCAGATCCCACGAAGCCATGGACCGAAGTTGTCAACAAGGCGCTGAGGAAGCTGGTGGTGGCTCCGTAATGGTGCCGGCTGTGTTTACACCACTGGCCATTAAAAATTGCTACACCACGAAGATGACGTGCTACAGACGCGAAATTTAACCGACAGGAAGAAGATGCTGTGATATGAAAATGATTCGCTTTTCAGAGCATTCACACGAGGTTGGCGCCGGTGGAGACACTTACAACGTGCTCACATGAGCAAAGTTTCCAACCGATTTCTTATACACAAACAGCAGTTGACCGGCGTTGCCTGGTGAAACGTTGTTGTGATGCTTCGTGTAAGGAGGAGAAATGCGTACCATCACGTTTCCGACTTTGATAAAAATCGGATTGTAGCTTGTCGCGATTGCGGTTTATCGTATCGCGACATCTCTGCTCGCGTTGGTCGAGATCATGTGACTGTTAGCAGAATATGGAATCGGTGGGTTCAGGAGGGTAATACGGAACGCGTGCTTGATCCCAACGGCCTCGTATCAATAGCAGTCGAGATGACAGGCATCTTATCCGCATGGCTGTAACGGATCGTGCAGCCACGTCTCGATCCCTGAGTCAACAGATGGGGACGTTTGCAAGACAACAACCGTCTGCACGAACAGTTCGACGACGTTTGCAGCAGCATGGACTGTCAGCTCGGAGACCGTGGCTGCCGTTACTCTTGACGCTGCATCACAGACAGGAGCGTCTGCGATGGTGTACTCAACGACGAACCTGGGTGCACGAATGTCAAAACGTTATTTTTTCGGATGAATCCAGGTTCTGTTTACAGCATCATGATGGTCGCTTCCGTGTTTGGCAACATCGCGGGGAACGCACATTGGAAGCATGTATTCGTCATCGCCATACTGGCGTATCACCCGGTGTGATGGTACGGGGTGCCATTGGTTACACGTCTCGGCCACCTCTTGTTCGCATTGACGGCACTTTGAACAGTGGACGTTACATTTCAGATGTGTTACGACCCGTGGCTCTACCCTTCATTCGATGCCTGCGAAACCCTAGATTTCAGGAGGATAATGCAAGACCGCATGTTGCAGGTCCTGTACGGGCCTTTGTGGATACAGAAAATGTTCGAGTGCTGCCCTGGCCAGCACATTCTCCAGATCTCTCACCAATTGAAAACGTCTAGTCAGTGGTGGCCGAGCAACGGCCCCGTCACAATACGCCAGTCACTACTCTTGATGAACTGTGGTATCGTGTTGCAGCTGCATGGGCAGCTGCACCTGTACACGCCATCCAAGCTCTGTTCGACTCAATGCCCAGGCGTATCAAGGCCGTTATTACGGTCAGAGGTGGTTGTTCTGGGTAGTGATTTCTCAGGATCTATGCACCCAAATTGCGTGAAAATGTAATCACATGACAGTTATACTGTAATAATCTGTCCAATGAATACCCGTTTCTTTCTTCTTCGTGTAGCAATTGTAATGGCGAGTAGTGTACATGGAAAGGACTGGGTCCTATGGTCCAGCTGGACTTCTCATTAACTGAAAATGGTTGCATTCGGCCAATTGGAGACCATTCGCAGCCTCTCACGGATATCATATTCCCGAACAACGATGGAATCTGTGTGGATGACCATTTGCCACGTCGCCAGGTCACTAGTTGTGGCCACTCATTGGAGGATCATTCCGGACAGTTACAGCGAATGACTGCGCTCTCCCCTCTCCCCGCCTCCTCCCCCACCACCTCCCATCCCTGAAGCTCTGATGTGAACGCTGTTGAACATTTATATGACACAATGGAGAGGTCAATTTGTGCACAAAATCCTGCACCCGCAACACTTTGGAGATTATTGACGGGTATAGAGGCAGCATTTCAGCTGGGGACTTCGAACGACTTACTGAGTCCATGGTACGTCGAGGTGATGCCCTATGCAGGGCAAAAGAATGTGTGAGACGATATTAGGAAGTATCCCACGGCTTTAGCCACCTCAGTGTACCTTGTACATGGGTGTGTGTGTTGTCCTTAGCGTAAGTTAGTTTAAGTGGTGTGTAGGAGGGTTAGGGACCGGTGACCTCAGCAGTTTGGTCCCTTAAGAATGCACACCCATTTGAACATTCGTACCTCGTGCTTGGTAGGATGTCATTTCGTTGTCGTCCGGACGGGCGGAGCTACCAGAGAACGGGGGAACCGTGCCACGCCGCGCCTCTCTCCAGCGGCAGGCGCGGAACTAACGCGCCGCGGAGGACGGCAGAGGCAGAGCGGCCGCCGAGTGAGGCGCGGACAATGCGGCGACCGGCCGCCCACGCGGGCGCCACAGGGCGCAGCAGCGCGGACTGTGCACTGTGTTCCAGCAGGGCTGTGGCCGCCGAAACACGACGCCGTCCAGCGTACTACGTCCCTGAATATTCTAATGGCTAGCATTTCAGTGCAATACAACAAAGTTGGTAGCACAAACGCTATCTGTATCCTGTATATAATGGAAGATTACGTAGAGAGTTTATACTCCTAAAAACACATTTTAATCCCTGTTGTTCCTGGAAAGACCACGGCCGTTAGAGGCTGTAGCTTATCGTTGAGCGGTGTTGCTTACTCACATTAGTCGGGACCTTACGACTGTCATACGAAAATGGACTCGATGGGTTCACCTTGGCCGTACTCAGTCCATGAAGAATCTCGACAGCCCCAAGCGACTAGCGCCAGAGAGGACAGACATACTGTCTCTCAATGGAGAGAAGCCTTCCGAAGTAAGAGTGATTTCAGGTGTGCCGCAGGGGAGTGTCGTAGGACCGTTGCCGTTCACATTATACATAAATGACCTTGTGGATAACATCGGAAGTTCACTGTGGCTTTTTGCGGATGACGCTGTCGTATATCGAGAGGTTGTAACAATGGAAAATTGTAATCAAATGCAGGAGGATCCGCAGCGAATTGACGCATGGTGCAGGGAATGGCAGTTGAATCTCAATGTACACAAGTGTAATGTGCTGTGAATACACAGAAAGAAAGATCCCTTATCATTTAGCTACAAAATAGCAGGTCAGCAACTGGAAGCAGTAAATTCCATAAATTATCTGGGAGTACGTATTAGGAGTGATTTAAATTGGAATGATCATATAAAGTTGATCGTCGGTAAAGCAGATGCCACAGTGAGATTCATTGGAAGAATTCTAAGCAAATGCAATCCGAAAACAAAGGAAGTAGGTTACAGTACACTTGTTCGCCCACTGCTTGAATACAGCTCAGCAGTGTGGGATCCGTACCAGATAGGGTTGATAGAAGAGATAGAGGAGATCCAACGGAGAGCAGCGCGCTTCGTTACAGGATCATTTAGTAGTCGCGAAAGCGTTACGGAGATGATAGATAAACTCCAGTGGAAGACTCTGCAAGAGAGACGCTCGGTAGCTCGGTACGGGATTTTGTTGAAGTTTCGAGAACGTACCTTCACCGAAGAGTCAAGCAGTATATTGCTCCCTCCTACGTATATCTCGCGAAGAGACCCATGAGTATAAAATCATAGAGATTGAAGCCCACACGGAGGCAAACCGACAATCCTTCTTTCCACGAACAATACGAGACCGGAATAGAAGGGAGAACCGGTAGAGGTACTCAAGGTACCCTCCGCCACACATCGTCAGGTGGCTTGCGGAGTATGCATGTAGATGTAGATGTAGATGTACTTGGTTGTACAGCGTCGGACAGCCACTTAGTGGGCCTTGAGTCGGGAAACGGGCTGCCGGTGCGAGTGCCATCAACCATGGCGAACTGGGCAGTCATACTTTCTCTGAAACTCCCTGGTAGATTAAAACCGTGTGTCGGACCGAGACTCCAACTCGGGACCTCTACCTATCTTGGGGGACTGTTCCAGTCTCCAACAGACACACCGTTTTAAGCTGCCAGGAAGTTTCATATCGGCGCACGCTCTGCTGTAAAGTGAAAATTTCATTCAAATTTCTATCATTAACATTTTTGTCACTTCCTTTATTTGACCAGGTTTGTTGTAGATCTATCACCGTGTGTACATTTCTTCTATAGGCATGATACATTACAACTGCACAGATTTTATCAGTGTTTTCATTTGTGTCACTGCTTGAATAGAAGAAATTAGAAGTTTTTGTTTCATAACATACAATTCCAAGTCACAGTCTTCATGTACAGCAGACTATTGAAAACAAAAATAATTGGTTTACTTTTTTTCTTAAAATATCATCAGTATGATCTACTGCATTGGATACGTAATTGACTTACAATTGATATTCTTTTTTCAAATAACAGTGTTTAATCCTACGCATCTTGCTGAAATTTTCAGATCGTCCATCATGAACATTTCCCCTGAATAATAACATTTCTGCACCAGTTTGTCGTATACCTTTCTTTTCAATAATTCTAAATTAATTTTCAGCAGTTTTCTTGCTTTTACTTTGCTGTAATTTTCCATACTAATATACTGCGCATTCTGGGGATAATATTTGACTCGGTAGCTGGGGAGCATATAAACAGTTTGATACGTGGTCTTGTAACTGTGTTGAAATTGATTTCCTGAAAATAAATCAGGTTTACTACGTTCAAAGATCTTCTTTCTCTTCTGTTTTTGTCTCACACCGCCTCACGCCACCAAGGCTAAGTAACCGATTCCGTACGATTAATTTAAGACATGGCCGCATGCCCTTCCTGTGCCCCCCGCGCAGCCCCCCCTCCCCCCCCAATCATGATGGATTTTGGAGCTAGTCAGTAATTAAGATAGTTAAAGAAAAAGAAAATCTGGATGCTGGACTTCGACGGTAGAAGAGAAGGAACTGTAGGACAACAAGGATTCGGGGCAAGGAATGAAAGGGCAACTCGCATGCTAGAATTTTGCACAGAGCAACAGTTTGGAAGGTAGGAGACGAGATACTGGCAGAAGTATAGCTGTGAGGGCCGGGCGTGGGTCGTGCTTGGGTAGCTCAGATGGTAGAGCACTTACCCGCGAAAGCAAAGGTCCTGAGTTCGAGTCTCGGTCGGTGCACACAGTTTCAATCTGCCAGGAAGTTTCATTTCGTTTAATAATCATGTCAAGAGACTGCATACGTGGAAGAGACCTGGAAGCACAGAAAGATTCCAGATGGTTGTTTACTGCCTGACAAAAAAAGGGGAAGAAACCAGAAGTGGAGCATAAACGAAATGTAACTTTTAACAGGTTGCTAGGGTATGTGATGTTGTTGCAATGATTACGAACCCGAATCAAACTAATAAAGAATCTGGCAGTATTCCCTTCCAGCCTGGATGCATACGCTGATTAGATTGGGAAGTGTCTCATAAGGCCATTGTATCCTCTCTTTAGGAAGCTTCTCCACACCTGTTATAACTGCTCCTTGACGTACTGAAGATGGCAAATAGGAGCAATCTGCTGAATTACAGATCCATATCAGTTCGGGCGTAACATCAAGCTCCAGCACGTTGGCCTGGAACGTCACAGCAGAAAGGGCTGTGAGGTGACGTCAGACGATGGTGCGCTGACTAGGACGACACCGCGACAGGAGCGGCCCTTAGAAGAAGAGAACATAAGCGCCGCCCCGCTTATCGCGGCTGCCCTACAAGGCGAGCCCTTGTACTAATGCTTTAGCAGTGGCTTACGAACTGTTGTGTTTTGCCTGCATTGATATTGTATATACCAAAGGACATTCAGTATTTGCACGTCACCAACTACTTGCGACACCTCTTTGTGAAAACGCAAAGTTAAGTTTTGTTACTTTACTTACTGTTATAAACTCCATTAATAAGATTTGCTTCAATTGTTATCTACCCATTCAAGAAAACAGTTTCCTAGGCACCCTATATTAGACGACTGGGCCTGATACGACATGAGTTATACGGAGAACCCGGTGCCTCGCGGCCACGGAATTTTCTTTTGTGTTTTGCTGGCGCCTTAATTCTCTCTTGTCTATACTCTGCGGGGGTGTTTACTTGCTTTAACAGGCTGTTATCCCTTTTTTTCTAATCAGTGTTTACAGGTGGACGTTGCAGAAATTTTCTTTGCTTTTGTGCTTATTTTTCTTGCTTGCCTTGTATGTTTCTTCTAGTCGTGTCTTCCAGCATGACCACCCCACGAATCCTACCTCTTGCCCAGGCGCCACAGCTGCCAACGTTACATGCAACATGGCTGATGTAGATGTTTCAGTTCCGGACTCAAAAAATACCTACACTGTTCGACATGGTGCAGCTGCCATCGGCAATTATAAAATAAACAGGTAACACATAGTTTGTAAATCCAATGAATGTGCTCTAAGTTATAATAAAAATCACATTATAATCTTAAATTTTTAAAACTAATTTGAATAAATAAACTCATCAGTCGGAAGAGTTTGCACCTGGCTTTGACGGCAGAAAACTCGTTGATCATATTTTCATAAAAAAATGGTTCAAATGTCTCTGAGCACTATGCGACTTAACTTCTGAGGTCATCAGTCGCCTAGAACAGAACTAATTAAACCTAACTAACCTAAGGACACCACACACATCCATGCCCGCGGCAGGATTCGAACCTGCGACCGTAGCGGTCGCTAGGCACCAGACTGTAGCGCCTAGAACCGCACGGCCACTCCGGCCGGCACATCTTCATAGCTTAGACGGTTATCAGTTAGGAAGTCTGCTTCGATGTGAAGAATGGACAAAGCGTTCATTCTCTCCGCAAACAACGTAGAACGTAGGTACAATTTCAGTCTTTTAAGAGTCGAAAACGAGCGTTCTGCTGAACAATTCGTAAGTGCCATAAATAGAAATATTCTAAGAGCAATGTCAAGATTCGGAAACACGGATTGCAACTTCTCATTTCGTAGAAATTTACTAATTTCGAATGATAAATCACTAATCTCAGAAGATTTCAAAAGTTCAGTGAAATGTACAAATTCACTACGGAAGGAACGCTCTAAATCTGTGTCATATGACACTTGGAATTTTGCTGCGCGTTCAGCAATACCGTCAGGTGAACTGTTCTTAAGGTTACTGAAAACTACGAAGGAATCCAACAGTGTTCTATAGCTTTCTTTCCTGCTCACTAATTCGGCGTAGAAGTTGTCGAGTACTGGGAGAAATCTTTCGACTCTAAATTCTCCTCTGCGAGTCAGAATAACTCCTTCAAAGTCTGCTTCCTTGTCATCATGAAGTTTGCCTTTTCGTGATCTTTTATAGGTGCGTTCATAGTTGGTATCAGTCGCAGTATTTATGTTCATAATAGTCGAACACGCCACGAATAGATGTAATAAATCCTACAAGTGGTTCATGTAATTCATGCACTGTTTTAGTATCAATATTTACTCTTTGCAATTTCAGATTTACACTATTAAATCTCCGGGGTATGTCCTTCCAAACTGTCATCATGAATACTGTTTCTAGTCTCCTGGGTTGATTCAATAAAGCTGAAGCACAAGTGGTTTTCCAAACGTAGTATTAGCAATATGTGTGAGGGTATTGAAACGCGCTCCCAGTTTTCGAATAGACTTACGCACGCTTCCTCTCTTGGTGACAAAAGTGTTCCTGATAAACTTTTTACCGTTTTGCGTCCTGGTTTCATGAAAGAAAGAAGTGTAGAAGGAGAGAAAAAACTATAAAGGTTTTGCACTACATTGAAATATCATTGTTGTGGGTTGGCAAGAGAGCCAACCCGGTATACTAGAGGAAGCCGAAAGGCACGCGTTTTAGCTCACGCATGCTGGCGTGAGGTCTGGAACAGGACAAGGAAATTAGACTTTAGCAAAAAAGGACGTAGCTGTTGGAATACTTAACTTTAATCCGTAAATGGTGAACGTCGCTCTTGACGGTACATGTTTTACAGTATCAATAGTAACTGGCAATGGCGCCTTGCTAGGTCGTAGCAAATGACGTAGCTGAAGGCTATGCTAACTATCGTCTCGGCAAATGAGAGCGTATTTTGCCAGTGAACCATCGCTAGCAAAGTCGGTTGTACCACTGGGGCGAGTGCTAGGAAGTCTCTCTAGACCTGCCGTGTAGCGGCGCTCGGTCTGCAATCACTGATAGTGGCGACACGCGGGTCCGACGTATACTACCGGACCGCGGCCGATTTAAAGGCTACCACCCAGCAAGTGTGGTGTCTGGCGGTGACACCACAATGATTATGCTTTCCGACAACAGCTTGCAGCACTAGTGCCAACGACATTCAAAGAATGTGCTGCACAAGGCACATAATGCGCTTTCCAATTTCTTTCTTCACTGCATGCCTGCAAACCAGTGTAGCTTCCTGACATATTGGTTGCGTTGTCACATGACTGGCTTCTACAGTCAGTAATATCAATGGAATTTGTAGACAGGACTTTTAGTAAGGCGTCAGCTAAGTTTTCGGACTTGTGTCCTGGGTTTGGTAAAAACAGAAGGAAACGTTCAACAGGGTCACCATTGTCGTTTACTCATCTTAATATGAAAGATAATTGATCAATATGTGAAATGTCCGCAGCAGAATCTTCTGTTATAGAGAAATATTTGGGCTTTTTTATTTCACTTATGATAGTTCTTTTTATTCGTTTAGGAAGAACCTATATTATTTCATCACAGATTGTTGAAGAAACAGGGTGTATACGTGGACAAAGAAAAAAAATTCGCGGATTTTTCCCGGATTTCCCGGTTAAAAATACACTTTCTCCCGGGTGAAAACACGCTTTTTTCGCGTTAAGTGACAGTTTATTTTCCATTATAAATCTTTCGAATTGTTATGGTTTTATACACGGGCGTAGAATTTCCCGGCACTTTAGAAAACGAAACTCAGAGAAAAAGACACGTTTTGGAAATATCTTTGATGTGCAGCAACATGTACTCTGCGTATTTTCGTATTACGAAAGTATACATTGGAATTCCACCAAACATCGCATGATACTTTCCGAATCATTGAAAACGAGATTGCGATGCGCTTTTGTAAGCAAATCATAGCTCATGTCACGTGATCTCGCCAGCCGACGAAAGCGGATATTCAGAGCGTAGGACACGTGATGCAGTCAGCCAACAGCAACATCACTGTTAAGTAGCACGAACACACAAACAGGGAAAATTAATAGTTTAAATTAATATATATATATAGTGTTGCTACAAGAAAAGCAAAGCTTTCACATATAATATTTGTCTCTAAGGTTAAGAAGCTGCAAGAGAAGCTAATCTTTCGCATATAATGTTGATATTTTTCGCGTGTTACACTTTGGGCAAGATATATCACACAAATTTGCCAGTAAATATTTTAATAATGACATAAATGTCTGATCTTGAGGGTTCGAAATTCTTAGAAGTGGCTCGTCATCAAACAGTCGATTTTTAAATGAGAGTCAAACGAACTGCGATATAATAAATTCCTGGTACATTCTTGCACATAGTTCAACTTACGAAAAGGTTCGTTTCAGCAGTTGTCAGAGAGAGCAGATAACAGGCGCTTGCGCAGCTATCATCATGACGTAGGAATCCAGTATGTACGTACGTGTAAAACATTGAAAGATCATACATTATGTCATAAAAGAAACAAGACATCAGAGGATACTCCAAGAATATCAAGATTTCGTGAACCACATTAAAATGTGCACATTTAAAGTGCATACTTAAAGTGCACATTCATATGTCCAGATTCCCTTTGAAGTACACCTCGACCTGATATTAAACTTTTCAGTGAGGTTTACGGGATGTAAATTTTCTTGGAGCACCAGTACTGTATTATATGTTTGGTTCTTTATTATGGCATAATGCCTTACGTGCTAGAAAATGAAAAAGTGCACTTGAAATGCAGCGAACAACTGAAACTAGCCAGTACTGTGGAATTAAACATTTCGTTTCAAATACATTGACTGCCTTTGCGGAAAAGGTTAATAAAAGTCAAATTTCTTTAGCAAACAGACAAAAATAGCTTCATTGTTCCGCAAGGCGATTAATGCTTGACAGTCAGAAAAGTGGAAGTAAAATAAAATCTGAAACTAATGACATATTTTAGCCTTCCGTAATTATGTGAATGTATTTTAATTCACTTGATAGCTCCCGGTCACAGATTCAGTTTTGTTTTCATTTGACGTGAGAGCAAACGAAGGGGAAACAGCAGAATCACTAAATGTAAACACGGGTGGAGACTACCCACTATAACTGAAGACTGCTCTGCGCATCAGCCCCGGATCTACGATATTTGCGAACCGGGTAAAAAAAAAAAAAGAACATATGTGTTCGAGGAAATGTAAGATATATTATTTGAAATCATTCTTCTACTGCACGTCACTGTATTTCGCTCTGTGGAACTGAAACGTGTATGTTTTGTAATGAATGCCATCAAACTATATTCAGGACAGTGGAAATTGAAATGTCGTGTGGTGCCTCATAGTCAGCTGGTTTGACAGCCTGTCCCTCATTTTTTTTAAAAAATCTCGCAATTAATGGTGGATGGGATTATTTGTAATCGGGAGAACAAGAATTCTTCAGAAAATCTGAACTCTTTATTGCCTATTAGCTGATAACTTGCTGTTATATGTGACATAAAGTCAAATATAGGATACATAAAACCAATAAAGACAAGAGATAAGCAATAAATTACACATTTCTTCAATCGTAAGCTCCTAGCATTTTTTTCTCTAATCTTGCTACAGCTATACATGGCGTGCTTTCCTTTCTGCGAAAGAATCTACACTCCTGGAAATTGAAATAAGAACACCGTGAATTCATTGTCCCAGGAAGGGGAAACTTTATTGGCACATTCCTGGGGTCAGATACATCACATGATCACACTGACAGAACCACAGGCACATAGACACAGGCAACAGAGCATGCACAATGTCGGCACTAGTACAGTGTATATCCACCTTTCGCAGCAATGCAGGCTGCTATTCTCCCATGGAGACGATCGTAGAGATGCTGGATGTAGTCCTGTGGAACGGCTTGCCATGCCATTTCCACCTGGCGCCTCAGTTGGACCAGCGTTCGTGCTGGACGTGCAGACCGCGTGAGACGACGCTTCATCCAGTCCCAAACATGCTCAATGGGGGACAGATCCGGAGATCTTGCTGGCCAGGGTAGTTGACTTACACCTTCTAGAGCACGTTGGGTGGCACGGGATACATGCGGACGTGCATTGTCCTGTTGGAACAGCAAGTTCCCTTGTCGGTCTAGGAATGGTAGAACGATGGGTTCGATGACGGTTTGGATGTACCGTTACTATTCAGTGTCCCCTCGACGATCACCAGTGGTGTACGGCCAGTGTAGGAGATCGCTCCCCACACCATGATGCCGGGTGTTGGCCCTGTGTGCCTCGGTCGTATGCAGTCCTGATTGTGGCGCTCACCTGCACGGCGCCAAACACGCATACGACCATCATTGGCACCAAGGCAGAAGCGACTCTCATCGCTGAAGACGACACGTCTCCATTCGTCCCTCCATTCACGCCTGTCGCCGACACCACTGGAGGCGGGCTGCACGATGTTGGGGCGTGAGCGGAAGACGGTCTAACGGTGTGCGGGACCGTAGCCCAGCTTCATGGAGACGGTTGCGAATGGTCCTCGCCGATACCCCAGGAGCAACAGTGTCCCTAATTTGCTGGGAAGTGGCGGTGCGGTCCCCTACGGCACTGCGTAGGATCCTACGGTCTTGGCGTGCATCCGTGCGTCGCTGCGGTCCGGTCCCAGGTCGACGGGCACGTGCACCTTCCGCCGGCCACTGGCGACAACATCGATGTACTGTGGAGACCTCACGCCCCACGTGTTGAGCAATTCGGCGGTACGTCCACCCGGCCTCCCGCATGCCCACTATACGCCCTCGCTCAAAGTCCGTCAACTGCACATACGGTTCACGTCCACGCTGTCGGGGCATGCTACCAGTGTTAAAGACTGCGATGGAGCTCCGTATGCCACGGCAAACTGGCTGACACTGACGGCGGCGGTGCACAAATGCTGCGCAGCTAGCGCCATTCGACGGCCAACACCGCGGTTCCTGGTGTGTCCGCTGTGCCGTGCGTGTGATCATTGCTTGTACAGCCCTCTCGCAGTGTCCGGAGCAAGTATGGTGGGTCTGACACACCGGTGTCAATGTGTTCTTTTTTCCATTTCCAGGAGTGTATTACCTCATCAAAGTTCGTCAAACGTTTTGCTACATGAAAAATCGAAGTGTCGTTATCTAATTCTGAAAAAGCTGTTAACACAAATCATTCACAAGACTGGTGTGGTTTCTCGATCTTATTACGTCTATTTTTTCGCTGTCTGCTAGATAAAACAAAATAGACAGCAATTTAGTAACACACACCAAATAAAAGAAACAGTTTTGGAACAAATGGCTATTTTTATAACACGACAGATTACAATTCACTTAATACCAATATCAAATGCCTATTAGGCCTACTACAAGCAAAAAACTTTATGTTAGGAAATAGTTTCACATTTCATTCATACACATGAGATCAAAAAGTAGTATTACGAAATTTTTATATAAATATGGATCGTCTGATTCTTCCATAATTTGTGTGATGTCCCCGTTTCTTCTCCTTCCTCGTTCTAACAATCAATCTTGTCATCACCAATTCTGTAGCTATTCCTGCCATTGTCAAAATTTGTTCGCCGATTAACTTCTCTTATCCTGCCAGAATCACAGGTTTCGTTATCCCGCTATTATTTTCCGGTTAGGCGTTGTTAAGCGTTCGTACAAAACGTTTCCTGCGTTACTTCCAGAATATAACTTTAGCGGCTGCTAGCCGGGGACTGTACTACTGGTCCTTCCTGATGTAGCGATCTGGCCAAACATTTTCTGTCAAAATTTCATTTGCTTGGATACACCAAGAAGATAATACGTAATCTTTCTCACCTGTTATTCCTGTCAGTCGTTCATTTCCATTCTGGTAGGCTGAATCTATGGATTTCGCTAGTAATTACAACAACGCTGATCATTCGCAAACCCAATCAACCACATAATCAGACAGTGATTGGCATTCATTCGTTCGGCTTTACTCCGCTCAGCTCGTATAGTCTCGTCCCCTTTTGTCTGCGGAAAGTTTATTTCTAGATGCGACGAGGATTCTCCTGACAGAGACATCACGTACACTACGCATGCATTCAAAAATCAACTTCTGATTCATTCAGAAATAAACTTAAAATGTGTTCAAAAACCGACAGTGAAGCGTTTCAAAGTGATATGAATAATCGATAGACAAACGCGTGCTGGATGCTAGGCGCTTTGTGAAACAAGTTTTCTCCCCACTAGAATATGAATTTGGCGCCCCCTTTCGCGGTAGCATCTAGCTGCTTGCTGCGACTGCTTGCACAGCCAACAGCCACATTCCTGCAGCCAGAAGCGGGAGAATCTACTACTCAATCGCGACTCAACTGCGCATGCGCAAGAACCCGCTCGTAACTGCTAAAACGAATCTAAAGTAAACAGTTGTGACTTCACGCTCATCGGAGGCAATTTGTTGTTATGAAGCATAGTCTTCCTAAAGCCTTTGATACGTTTTGCAGTTGGCAGACGCCTGAATGAGAACTGTGTGTCGTTGTTGTATATGGCGCATTTCCTTTGCACTTTGTTTTCGTTTTTTCACTCGTTTGTGTTTTATTGTTGAAGTATTATTATGCAGTAGCGGGGTACAGTAATATCCTTTGTTAGAGTATCGATTCTTACCGGTCAAAATTACAAAAATTTTACGGAAAGCTAAAACAATGACAAATTCCCGGAATTCTAAAAATATCCCGGGTTTTTCCCGGTTTTCTCCCGGATGAAAAAATTCCCGGTTTTTTCCCGGATCTCCCGGTTGTCCCAGGTCGTATACACCCTGAGAAAGTTAACTTGTATGTCCCTGTCCTGGATTTATATATCGTTCAATGTGCTCTGCGAGAAAAGGATCAAACTCGTCTATAAGTTCAAGAGACATCATAAATTGACCATTATGTAGTGAATGGAATATTTCAACGTGTCCACGACTTGTTAGCTTCTTCACTACTGCAAACACCCTTTTCAACACACTGCGCCAGAACATTTTTTCTCTCTCAACATATGACTTGCAATGATTATCTATTATTCCAGGTGATTTTTATCTTGTTAAGAGTGATAACTCATAATTTATGTGTTCAAGTGGATTCTCATGATGAGATAAAATGTTAGAAATATTTTTCCAATCTGCAATGCCGTTAGTAGCAATCGCGGCCTTACTTCCGAAAAATTCTCATGGTGCACAAAAAACAGCACCGGTGCTACAGGAGTATACTAGAAAATCACATAATGTTGATTCACCATTTAAAAGTTTAGGGTAAAATACATTTTTATTCAAATATCTGCTTTTCTCGCCTATTGATTTTCTTGAATTAGAAAAAAATCACCGTTACACTTTTGATTAGTGCCACGTTTGCTGATTCATTGACACACCATTTGTGGGGCGGCTGGTGGAAAACTTCCTGTTGTATAAAAAGTTCCTGTTATGTAGAAAAGATGCATTTCCTGGCCGTTTAACCATATGTGGGGCGGCTGGTTGGAATTATTGTTGTTTATATAATGTTTGAATGTAGAAACATTGCGTTTCCCGGCCGGTGCACCAATTGTGGGGCGGCAGTTAGAAAATTTACTGTTGTATAAATGTTTGAATGTTGAAACACTTCCCGGCCGTTTACACCATATGTGGGGCGGCTGGTTGGAATTATTATGTTGTTATTACACGTAGAATGTTTTGTAATGTAGAAATTATTGCGGTTAGAATTAATTGTTATATAAGTGTTCCTATTATTTATACTGTTGTTTAGCCGTTCTCAACACTGGCTCTCTAACTACAATATTGGTAACCAGAAAGTGATTAGCAAAACTTGAAGCCTGTAATTAGAATTCCTAGTGCCCACTTCATCTGAGAAATACACTTATAGCTACAGCTTATAGCTCTGAGAAATTAGGAGATTGTCTGGGATTCATAATCAAAAACGATTTTGATTAAAATAGTTCAGTATATTCTGAAAGTCACAGATGAAAAAAAAGAAGAATCCACACAATCTGAATAACAGAGCAGTTCAGAGTCTAATGCGCTGATGCAACTATAAATGTCCAAATTAAATGTTTAAATGAATGCTCGCCATAATTTGATGATTAGGTTCATCAAACGCCACGCTACATAATGGTAGAATGTTTGTCCCGTGGCGGCAAGTGAAAATACGACAATACGCAAACTGAAGATCGATAATTAAAGTCATCCCAGAATTAACACTTCACTCGAAAATGATTTCATGTTACGCGTATCCCGAGTAACTTAATACGGCATCCGAGGCTGTTTGTAGCAATGATACCGACGCGACGCGACTCCCGACACAGATGGCGCGCTATTCAGCGTCTGGAGAGAACTGGGGCCTTGCTTCATCTCCAGCGTTCTTATATATAAAGCCGCGGTGCGGACGGCTAAGAGAACGCCTGATCAAATCGGCTCTCCCGACTAGCCGCTGGACTAGTAATGCACCATTTTAAGTTACCGAATAAATCATAGCTTCTTTTGCTGATGGCCGATGAAACGCTCAATTTAAATGTGCATTCAGCACACAGGTAAGCAATCATAATAAAAGTCTGACATGGCTAAGTAAAATATTTTGGGCGAGAGAATTAATTTAATTACACTGCACGCAGTAGACGAGCTCTGAACTTGCCCTTTGGAGATACGCTATCGCTATAGTTTTATAGTTATTCAAATGAAACTTCTCACATCTTTATGGTTATAGCGGATCTCCATTCTACTTAAATATAAACATCCTAGCCTTATTTATTAGCCTACTTAATCTATCTTGCTTCCTTAATTTTTAGTACAAAAACCAGAAAATCATGAATTTCAACTAAAATTTTAATTTGTGAGATCCAAAGTACTGTTTCTATTAAATAATTATGAAAAAGGAATCTAAATATAAATTTTTAAGTCTCTAGCTCTTTTCTGTTCCGCCAATGATTTTTACAGAAAAACGTCCAAATTTCGAAAATGGTTAAAGTTATCAGACTGATATTCAACACATTAATTTAGTATTACTCCTGACATGCTAGAACCGTTCCAGGTTATTTGCTTGATTTTTAAAGTATTGTGCAACATTTATGAGGTCAGAGCTAGTTACAGCGGACTAGGCTGGCACACAATGGAAAGATGATGTGAATTTATTACGGCGTGAGTAGGCTGCTTCCCTACATCACCCTCTACTTAAATTTTTTTCTGAATGTTAATGAACGAAAACAATTTAAGTACAAAATGGGAAGCAAGAGAACAGCTTAACTCCCTATGAAAATTTAAAATTGAAATGTAAACACATGGAAATATTAAAAGAAAACTGATTACCTACTTCATTATTTAACTTACTGGCATGGTCACTGCCTCTTAAGCAACATTATACCTCAAAATTTAAGCAAAATCAATGAAACACTTTGGCATACATATTGCCTTAGACAAACAAACACATAGAAATATGTAAAATTATGAAAATCTTAAATCCATTAAATACATTTTTACATACACAAATTCAAAGAAAAAAACAGTTATTCAAGATACATAAACAGATGATTATATCTTAGCAGTCTTTTCTAAACCTGAAAGAAAATTTCATAAATAATTTTAGACACGTGGCTATAGCCGCTTTGGCTGGCGTTCTACACTTCCATTCACAAGGGTAGAGGAGGGGAAGTTGCTATGGTGTGCGTCCTTCACGTTCAGTCCAAATTACATGGGGAAAGGGGAGGGGTCACTGTGAGTTGTGTCCATGTCACTCCACGCTTTCAAGCAGCTACCAGGCTGCCATTATCTGGTTTGTCCTGTAGAACAAACAAAAAGAGTGCCTCAGACTCTGTTCACTTAATATCTATGGGTGGGTCACAATGCAATGGGGATATATACATTTCATCCGTCAATATTTTGCTGGAACAAAGTTAACAGAACTTTTTCAATATTACTCTTGTGGTTACTTAATTGTCATAAAATCGGTAAACAAATGGCTCAAAACGCCGTTAGTCACGTACTAGAGAAAATTTATGCTCAAGGCATACAATCATGAATCGTATTTAATCTCAATTTATTATTTATGGGCCGGAACACTGAACCAATGCTCAGTACATTCCTGATACATTTGTATTTTATTCACTAAGCTGACTCATCTTCGATCACCTTATTCTTAGAGATAGTATGAGTATATTCGATTAGTAGTTTTTTTTTAGCTTCATTATACATGTAAGTAACTTTTGGTAATAGTACAGTTCTGAGTGTTCAAAACACACTACGTTTAGTTGACTACTAAATCCACTTATTGGTCCTCTGCTGTTGTGTCAGTTCCACATCTGCAATTATGTACTTACTTCATCGAAGTGTATTTATGCTGAGCTATAAATAATGTTTCACATCTGACATTATGTTACTCAAATATGTTGCTAGTGTATGTACTTATTTAACACTCACTCTATTAATATTTAGAGCATAGGATAGCACATTTATTTCATATTCATAGTGTACTGCAGCTGATTAGTTTGCTCACGTGGCAATCCATTTCCACTCGATCGGACGATGAAACCTCAGGTAGTCTCTCTCGACCTACCACTAAAATGCATCAAGTAATTATGGACGAGCGTAATGCTAAATTCCTTAAACCTATAGGACACCATGAGCTACTCTGTCTCATATAACATGAGGGTACCTATGGTCGCATTCACGAATCCAACTCATAAACTCAATACGTGTAGGTGTGACCTGTCACACACTACACCAAATAACGGCCAGCTCCAACCTTATAAATATTTCAAAGACGTGTCCTTCACGTCTCAACCACAAACACTGTTCAATTCTATTACACTGCCATTCCTTGCTACACAAGATGAGTTCATTCTTACAACTTATCTGCATATTTTTCATAACACTAAGCAATCTCTTTTACTATTAATTAGTTAGCTCTACAGCATACAATAGGTTTCACTACCACTTCAGATCCTGTTTGAACACGAATTTGTATATCTTATTAAATTACTGTTGGTGGACCATTTCCAGTAAAACAACACTTTGTATTTACAATATTACCAGGGTTCTATACATATTTGTTACTCAAATACATTTGTATTTTAATTACGCCATACTTCTCTATTGTTTATGTCACTGTTAGGTTTGTCACATTAGGTTTTTTTTTTCACTAATCGGTGGATAGAATGGTTACTGAACTCATGGCTTGATAGCCCTGACGGAAAATTTTCATGTGTTGGAAAGAAGAGGTCAAAATTTTTGTGGATAGGAAAGATGAAGAATGAGTGAGACCTGAAATGGAAAGAAGATCTCACACAGCTGGGACTACACAGCTGCCACACTGAGTAGAGGTTACAGAACAACCTCTTCCCTACAGAATTCATTAGTTTAATGCTGGCTTGATAACCATAACGGATAATTTAATGTGTTTGAGAGTAAGAGTCGAAATTTGTGTGGATAGAAAAGATGAAGAATGAGTGATATCTGAAAAGGAAAGAAGATCTCACACAGCTGGGACTACACAGCTGCCACACTGTGTAGAGGTTACAGAACAACCTCCTCCCTACAGCATTCATTAGTTTCAGAAAATTTTCGTATTGGAAAGATGGGGTCGAAATTTTTGTGGATAGAAAAGATGAAGAGTGAGTGAGATCTGAAAAGGAAAGAAGATCTCACACAGCTGGGACTGCACAGCTGCCACACTGTGTAGAGGTTACAGAACAACCTCTTCCCTACAGCATTCATTTGTTTAATGCTGGCTTGATAGTCATGCCGGAAGATTTTAGTATTTGAGAATAAGAGTCGAAATTTTTGTGGATAGAAAAGATGAAGAATGAGTGAGATCTGAAAAGGAAAGAAGATCTGACACAGCTGGGACTGCACAGCTGCCACACTGTGTAGAGGTTACAGAACAACCTCCTCCCTACAGCATTCATTCGTTTCAGAAAATTTTCATATTGGTAAAAAGGGGTCAAAATTTTAGGTGGATAGGAAAGATGAAGAATGAGTGAGACCTGAAGAGGAAAAAAGATCTCACACAGCTGGGACTGCACAGCTGCCACACTGTGTAGAGGTTACAGAACAACCTCCTCCCTACAGAATTCATTCATAACCTTTGACCACGCCACGTCGGTCTGAAAATACCTTATGATGCCTTTTTAAAACCTGTCTCAGTTCTTCCTTCTGATTAGCTGAAATTTTATCGATTTCCTGCAATTTAGCTTCTATTTTGTCCAAAATAATTGCTTCTTCTACTTTTGTGTTTAGCTTACTTGTACTAAGATTAACACCTTCGTCCCAATATCTTCTATTTTTTAGAACTCGTATAGGCAGCTCCCAAGTTTCATCATTAGTTACTACATGTTTATCACTAAAAGGTACTGTAATTACTCCGGTTATTGGCAAGACCATTTTTAACTGGCTTCTTTCAAAGTCAACAACACTCTGATATTTTGACAAGAAATCTATGCCAATTAAAACCTCAATACTGAGATTGTTTACAATTAAACATGGATGATCAATTAAATTACCATTAATGTTAAAGGGCAGCAAAGCTTCTTGATTTACCGTTTTTGACACCTTGCCAGTAGCACCAATTATTCTTAGTCCTGATACCCTCATTACAGTAAGTTTGTCTTTACCAGGTAACGCATCAAAGGACTGAGATATCGCACTCACCTCACTTCCACTGTCTAAGAGGCAACGTACAGGTGGTTCCTCAAACTCATCCAATAGTTCCTTTTGGATTTGTCTCCAACTAAAGTGATCGACATTTGTCTTCATTACATTTAGGTCAAAGTGTGTAGGGGTTTCCTGAATTACATTTTCAGCTGCCTTTTCCAGTCGGTCTATTAATTTTAAATCGAAACACCGCACGACTTCATTACATTTAGTTTGCTGAACATGACCCAAATTACTGTAGTCTGAGCGATTCTGCGTCTCCAGATCGGGCATAACACTAGTTACAGCTAAACCACTTTTACTATTATCGTCAGGTTCCTTCTCCAGTGACAACTGGTCACAGCTACTGGGTTCATCGACCCCCAACAGGCTACCCTCTACATTCTCACTTACCTCCTGTCCTAAATCTATTAGTACAGTATCAACATCCTGCACAGGCACTTTAGATAAGAGCACATCATCCTCGTCGTAAATATAAGCATGAATTTCTTCTGCTTCTTCACCTAGTATTTTGTAGCTCTTCCCTACTGTTACACTGCTGCGCCTTCTCTTCCTCTTCCCACTTAGAAAGCGTCTCTAACACGGTATCTATCAAATACTGTGAGTGATCTAATATTTCTGCTGTATCCTTAGATGCTACCGACCCTTCATCCACATGTTCAGTTTGAGTATTCTGATCTGTCTTACCAATTATTGTAATTACTGGCTTAGAAAAAGTAACCACCTGGTGAGCGCCAGTGTCCTCGTAGACGGGACTAGTTTTCCTGCCTCGGCCTACTACTGTTTCCTTTATTTTTATTATAGTTAACTGGCACAGCATTGCTTTCCGTACTGTGGTTTACATGCATAATTTTGTTTGGCACAACATTACTGTCATTTGGATGCCATTGTTGGTTCTGATAATTATTTCTCCAATTCCTACCTCTCTTAGGATGGCGAACACCTACTGTTCTGATGTTTACATTGCCATTCTGCTCGTTCTTAAAATTACTACTAGTGTTATTAGCATTTCTGTTATTACGTGCTTGCTCCTCATTGGCAGCCACACTCTCTACACGTTCCAAATATTCAATGAAACGATCCAGATTGTCTCTAGGGGCAGATATAATTCTAGTTTGCCAATACCATGGCAGTTTGGCTTCAAGACCTAGTATTATCATTTCAGGTTTTAATTTTTCGGCCAAATGTGACAAACGTGAGATCCATGATCTAGCAAACTCTTTAATAGATTCCTTGCCTGCATTGAAACGTTTTCGACTCCAAAATTCTCTTAACACTTCATTTTGCTTATTGCTAGATCAATACTCATTAATGAAAGCTGTTTTAAACTCCGCTAATGTTTTACACTTCAACATAAATCAGCTGACCAACGCATGGCGTCACCTGCTAAATGGCTTCTAATAAATGAGATTTTCTCTCGTTCAGACCAAGCTGGTGGAATCACATCTTCGAAATCGTTCCATAAATCTAGCGGGAGGATATTTTTATCTGGATCGAACCGCAAGAACTGCCGACACCCGATAAAAGCGGCGATTGCAGCTACAACTTGTTGTATACTACCATTACCAGAAGTTGCTGAAGCTACTTTACTCTCAATTTTAGCACTAATATTTTCTACTCTCATTTCGACATTATCTACTCTTTGCACAATATGAGTAGTATCAGTTTTGATTGCATTTACTTCTGCTTGACATATGTTTACTTAAATATTAACATCTTTAAATCTATCTGAGCACAGTTCAGACTCCGCCTCGATTTTTTCTGTTAACTTGTGCTCCAGCTTCGCATCTTCCATTTGGAAGTCTTTGCGAACCTCAGCAACTTCGGATTTTACTGTTTTATACATTTCAGAAAATTGTTGAGCAACCTTTTTCTTAATATCCTCATGGTTGTAATCAATTTTATAATTCAAATTGTCCAGATCCTCTTTCAACTTACTGCAACCAGTCTTGAAGGTATCGTCCATTACCTCCAATCGTTTATTAAAATTGGTTTGACTGGCCACAATCCTGTTATTTACCTCAATTATATTAGATTTTAATTCAGCATTACTGGCTGACAATTTTGCATTACTGGCAGCTATTGCTTGTAATATAACATTTAAATCAATAGCCCCAGTATCTTTGGGTTGCTCACTAGCTGGCTTTTTATCACACTCAGGTGACAAAAAACTAGCTCCAACACCAGAATCATCAAAACTAAATGAAACTTCTGATTGATCAGTCATATCTAACTTCTCCTTCTTAAACTCTACCATCTCTGATGGCTGTTTCGTTTTTAACTCATCAGATAAACTATCATCCAATAAATTAACAATTTCTAATTTCTACTTTACTTCAGGGGTCTCTATTATTGAATCATTGCCCCTTTTCACACTACTGTCAGGAGACAATACTTCATATTTCACTTTAATATTACTATTTTCATGCATATTTACACTTGAACCGTTGTCTGGATTTACAGTTTCTTCAACAGACGTAGGTTCTGATTTAAATTTAACCTCGGTTTCTCCTGGGAGTTCCATTTCCGACAGTCTTTCAGTGCAGGTTAGTAAAATTTTTAACAGCTTTTCACATAACTTAGTTCCTTCTGAACGACTTATGGCGTTGCCGGCGCGGCGTACCAGGAGTACTGATGCGGCGCAGCGCGCTGAACTGCCGACGGCACTCCGACGGCTGATGTGTGTTTGCGTGGCCCGCAACTGCAGGCGCGGATCCGGCTGCTCCGGCGGACGACTGCGGTGAGGCGAAACTGGCTTCTCGCGATGCCGGCAGTGCCGCTAGACTCAGCGCCAGCTCCGTCAATCCAGATGCGTTGTTAATCCAATTGCGTCGTCCACATGCACACGTCACTATCACTGTTTTATTACTCAGTTGCGTGTCGCATTTCACTCCCGAATCCGAATATTTAAAAATCACTTTCACTTTGCTCAGTTTCTTCCCGGGCCGATGCACCATATGTGGGGCGGCTGGTGGAAAACTTCCTGTTGTATAAAATGTTCCTGTTATGTAGAAAAGATGCATTTCCCGGCCGTTTAACCATATGTGGGGCGGCTGGTTGGAATTATTGTTGTTTATATAATGTTTGAATGTAGAAACATTGCGTTTCCCGGCCGGTGCACCAATTGTGGGGCAGCAGTTAGAAAATTTACTGTTGTATAAATGTTTGAAAGTTGAAACACTTCCTGGCCGTTTACACCATATGTGGGGCAGCTGGTTGGAATTATTATGTTGTTATTACACGTAGAATGTTTTGTAATGTAGAAATTATTGCGGTTAGAATTAATTGTTATATAAGTGTTCCTATTATTATGCTGTTGTTTTGCCGTTCTCAACACTGGCTCTCTAACTACAATATTGGCAACCAGAAAGTGATTAGCAAAACTTGAAGCCTGTAATTAGAATTCCTAGTGCCCACTTCATCTGAGAAATACACTTATAGCTACAGCTTATAGCTCTGAGAAATTAGGAGATTGTCTGGGATTCATAATCAAAAACGATTTTGATTAAAATAGTTCAGTATATTCTGAAAGTCACAGATGAAAAAAAAAAAAAGAATCCACACAATCTGACTAACAGAGCAGTTCAGAGTCTAATTCGCTGATGCAACTATAAATGTCCAAATTAAATGTTTAAATGAATGCTCGCCATAATTTGATGATTAGGTTCATCAAACGCCACGCTAAATAATGGTAGAATGTTTGTCCCGCGGCGGCATGTGAAAATACGACAATACGCAAACTGAAGATCGATAATTAAAGTCATCCCAGAATTAACACTTCACATGAAATGTTTTCATGGTCCCGCATATCTCTAGTAACTTAACACGGCACCCGAGGCTGTTTGTAGCAGTGACACTGATGCGACGCGGCTCCCGACACAGATGGCGTGTCATTCAGCGTCTGGAGAGAACTGGGGCCTTGCTTCCTCGCGCAGCGTTCTTATATATAAAGCCGCGGTGCGGACGGCTAAGGGAACGCCTGATCAAATCGGCTCTCCCGACTAGCTGCTGGACTAGTAATGCACCACATTAAGTTACCGAATAAATCACAGCTTCTTTTGCTGATGGCCGATGAAGCTCTTAATTTAAATGTGCATTGAGCAAACAGGTAAGCAATCATAATAAAAGTCTGACGTGGTTAAGTAAAATATTTTGGGCGAGAGAATTAATTTAATTACACTGCACGCAGTAAACGGGCTCTGAACTTGCCCTTTGGAGATACGCTATCGCTATAGTTTTATAGTTATTCAAATGAAACTTCTCACATCTTTATGGTTATAGCGGATCTCCATTCTACTTAAATATAAACATCCTAGCCTTATTTATTAACCTACTTAATCTATCTTGCTTCCTTAATTTTTAGTACAAAAACCAGAAAATCATGAATTTCAACTAAAATTTTAATTTGTGAGATCCAAAGTACTGTTTCTATTAAATAATTATGAAAAAGGAATCTAAAT
Source organism: Schistocerca piceifrons (assembly GCF_021461385.2). Classification (NCBI taxonomy): domain Eukaryota; kingdom Metazoa; phylum Arthropoda; class Insecta; order Orthoptera; family Acrididae; genus Schistocerca; species Schistocerca piceifrons. The sequence goes on from NC_060141.1 coordinate 27,047,539, forward strand.
ATAAATTTTTAAGTCTCTAGCTCTTTTCTGTTCCGCCAATGATTTTTACAGAAAAACGTCCAAATTTCGAAAATGGTTAAAGTTATCGAACTGATATTCAACACATATTAATTTAGTATTACTCCTGACATGCTAGAGCCGTTTCAGGTTATTTGCTTGATTTTTAAAGTATTGCGCAACATTTATGACGACAGAGCTAGTTACAGCGGACTAGACTGGCACACAATGGAAAGATGATGTGAATTTATTACGGCGTGAGTAGGCTGCTTCCCTACACATTCTGCAGGATCATCACTGACGAGGCTATTTCTTGTTGTGATGTCCGACCCGACACTTAGTTTTTCGTGAAACTCGGAATCAAGAACAATTTGCTTTTCTTCATTTTTAACTTTTGTTTCGTCTGTATTTACTTCTTTTACAACAGCTGCAGTGCCAGAAATATCATCCGCACTACTTGAACTCGAAGTCGAACCAGCAACATTTTTTGGGAAAAATTTATCTACTCTGGCAAGCGGTTTTAGATCATTGGCTTCTCGTTCTCGCTTTTCCTTCGATATTTTCCGAAATGCCGCCCCACTTAATTTTGCACGTTTGCTTTTTTCACTGTTATTCATGTTAAGGCACTTACAAAATTGTCAACCAACAGTCAAAATAAAAGAAACAAATTGAAAAAGGAAAAAAAAAGACTGTATCCAGTTCCAATCGTACTACACCGCACATGAGCACAAAGCATTTTATTTTAAACACGGCACACGAGAACAAAGATTTTTCCTTTAAACATGGATCGATAAACTGACCAGCTCGGATTGCACGACGTAACTGTGCTATGAAAGAACGACAATGCAGAATTACTTTTATTTCATTGTCAGCTGTTTCTCTGTTGTCAGTGAACAGTAGAAGCACACCTGCTGGCTGGAGTTCGTCTCGTAAAATAAAACGGGACAGTCCCTTTTTGGGCTTCTGTTTCCCTCGTCGCCGGCATTTTAGCTGGGACGCAAATATATTCTGAATATTCTTGACACTGTCATTCTAATTTAAAAAGCAAATAAGTTTGCAGTTCCATGCAGTCAGGTGTGCTGGATCTACTCTTATCCCACTTATTTTTATAACATTTTAGCGGTTTCTGCGGGCAGAGAAGACTGACTACAAAGTTTAAGTAGTCTTGTTGGCAGTTGACGTGGTGTGCTGTCATTTGTGTGACCACTGCTGTTATGTCTACTCGCAAATGTACCTTTTGTTCCAATATAAAATAAAACAATCTTTCCCCGAAGAAAAAAAGCTTGGTTAAGAAGTTTAGTATAAAATTTGCAATGCCATGTACAAGTACTATTCGATTGCACAGAGTGGGAACGTTGATATCGTGCAGGCTGGAACACAATAAATGAGGCAAACGAAACTTGGTTTCTTCTTATGCTTTCGCCAAAAAAAGTAACCAAGTAAATAAATAAATAAATAAAATTTTTAAACTGTTGTGAAGTGTATTTCACACATTATTAGATATTCTGCTTGTGTTCTTTTTCGTATAAACATGTGTTTAAAAATGTAAAACATTCGCAGTATCAACATGTTTTGTTAAACAGGTGTCATTAAATCAAAGCTCAGATATTGAAGACCACAGAGCTTTCACATTAATTACTGTAATGGAGGGCTGACTTGATACAAGAAATTTAACTAGAGTCGAATTTTACATACTAAGGCAACCACATGTCACAGTATTTAAGAAACTGCTGACTAGTTTATCACAGCTTTTCAGGGGTCGCGGTATTTTCATTGGGAAAATATTGTAGGGTTATTCTCGGAATAATAACGTCTCAAACATTGTATTGTAGATTGCGTCCTGACAGCTTACTTCAAAATAGTTTGAACAATAATCATGAAGATGGTACCAGACAGAAACCCATTCAGTCACCAAGAAAAATTTCGAAGGTTGTACCGTCGAAATCATTCTTAAGGCTTATTTAAACTAGCAAGGTGTTAAACAAAAAATTTTTGTCGTTTGTAAGCGCAGTTATTTTAAAACGTAAAAGGTTAAAATGAGTACAGAGCAAGGTGTCGCCCATAGGCCCGTGCCTAGTGGGCCTATATGTAAATCCGCCACTGATCATAGCTCGTATTCGCTACATATTACATTTAGTTTTGCGTAGATCATTTCATAACAGCATTTCAAAGAAGATCGAACATACGTTGAAATTTTTGCGTACTCAAGTAAAAAGAGGGTCACGTAGCAACATTAATAACATAAACAGCAGTTACAGTTCATACTACAGAACAAAAGAAACAAGAACACTGCAAACCGTCAAAGGTATACGTAAAAAGCAAACGAAAACAAAAGAAAAAAAGAAGGAAAAATTTATTACTCGTAATTTGGAATAGTTTTCATAAGAGATAGCAAAGGATTTGGAAGATCAGTTGAACAGAATGGATAGTGTCTCAGAAAGAAGGTATAAGATGAGAATCAACAAAAGTAAAAAAAAAAGAACTATGGAACAAAATATATTCGAATTTGAGCAGGAGCCTGCAGGGATTAGATATGGAAATGAAACACTAAAAGCTATGTACGAGATTTGGCGTTTGGGCGGCGAAATAACTGATGATGGCGAAATCAGAGACGATATGAAATGCAAGCTGGATATAGAAAGAAAAGTACGTCGAAAATAAGGAATTTTTTAACATCGGATGTAAATGTGTTAGGAAGTATTTTCGGAAGGTATTTGTCTGGAGTGTAGCATTGTACGAAAGTGAAACGTGGGTGATCATCAGTTCAGACAAGAGAATAGGAGAGTTTGAAATTTGGTGCTGTAGAACAATGCTGAAGATGAGATGGGAAGATTGCGTAACTAATAGGGAGGTACTGAATCTAATAGGAAAGAACAGAAATTTATGGCAGTAACTGACTAAAAGAGACGACTGGTTGATAGGAAACATCCCGAGGCGTCAAGGAATCATCGAGGAAACTGCGAGAGGTCAAAATTGTAGACGGAGGCCAATATACGACTACAGTAATCAGACAGAAATCGATGTAGGTTGCAGTTTGTATTCGGTAATGAAGAGGCTTGCACGGGGTAGGCTGGCGTGGAGTCCTGCACTGCACCAGTCTTTGTACCGAAGATTACAACAACAAAAACAACAACATTGACAACAGAACTGTGTTCCAGTATTATGAAAACGATGTATTGACACATAAGCTGCATGGACACACGAAGCAGTGAGTGCTGTCGACAGGGATCTCAAGTTTATTTCACATTTATAGATTTTCAGAGGGCAATTAACAACGTTAAACGTAGGCGACTTTCAATCGAGCTATGTGGATATGGACTGTCATCTCATTTGTGAGATTGGATTTATTGTTTGCTACCAGGAGGCGTGCAGTTTCTTGACAAATAACGGGAAGTCATCGAGTAAAGCCAAAGTTATATATGGTATTTCTCGAGGAAGCGTTAGAGGCCCCCTGCTGTCTGTGTCTATGCAAACGACTTAGAAGACAATTTGAGCAGGTCTCTTAGACTGTTTGCAGATGATGCCGAAGTTGACGGTCTTGTGAAATCATCAGAGTATCAAAAGGAATTAGAAAGCGATTTACATGAGATATCTACCTCATGCATAAAGTGGCAATTGACTGTGAAAAGTCAAAGGTGTGATGTCTCAACGCAAGTGTTAGAAAAAGAATTTAAATTTAAGTTACACCATATGTCACACACAGATTTAAATGTTATCGATTTATCTAAACATCTATCTATTACTGTTATGAACTACTTCAGTTGGAACTATTACGCTGGAAATTTTGGGAGGGAGACGAAAGAAAAACTACTTTATTTTGGCAGAACGTTTAGCAAGTGCAACTAATGTACTGAGTAGACTGCCCAATCTACGCTTGACCGTCCTCTTCTCGAATATTTCTCTGCGGGTACGGGATACTAATCAGGTAGGATTGATGGATAAACGAGTTGCTTGGTAATCATTAAGATAAAGGCGTTTTTCGTTGAGCCGAGATCTTTTCACGAAACTTGAATAAGCAACTTTCTTCTACGAATGCTGAAATACTTTTTTTATTCCCGCCTAAAAAGGGAGAAATAACATCTGCATCATGGTACGCAAGCGGTGTGTATGTCTAGTACCAATAACTGATTCCACATTCCCTGTTCCGCTGGCGGATGGTGCGGGGGAAGAATGGTTGTCGGTAAGCCTCTGTATTGGCTCTAATTTATCCAACTTTCTCGTCGTGATCATTTCGCGAGATGTATGTGGAAGGAACTAATATGCTGTGCGAATCTTCCCTGAAAGTGCTCTCTCGAAATTCCATTAGTAAGGCTCTGTGTGATCCACAAAGCCTCTCCTGTAACGTCTGCAGCTGGAGTCTGTTGAGCATTTACGTAACGCTCTCGCGCCGAATAAACGATCCCGTGACGAAACGCGCCGCTCTACGTTGGATCTTCTCTATGTCTTCTATCAGTTCTACTTGGTAGTCCGCCCCCGGTAGCTGAGTGATGAGCGCGACAGAATGTCAATCCTAAGGGCCGGGGTTCGATTCCCAGCTGGGTAGATTTTCTCCGCTCAGGGACTGGGTGCTGTGTTGTCCTAACCATCATCACTTCACCCCCATCAGCGTGCAAGTCGCCGAAGTGACGTCAAATCGAAAGACTTGCACCAGGCGAACGGTCTACCCGACGGGAGGCCCTAATCACTCGGCATCTCTCTCTCAGTCCTACTTGGTAAGGGTTCCAGATTGGTGAACAATACTCAAAAATCGGTCAAACAAGAGCCTTGTAAGCCACTTGCTTCGTGGATGGCCAGCCGGAGTGGCCGAGCGATTCTAAGCGCTACAGTCTGGAACCGCACGACCACTACGGTCGCAGGTTCGAACCCTGCCTCGGGCATGGATGTGTGTGATGTCCTTAGGTTAGTTACGTTTAAGTAGTTCTAAGTTCTAGGGGACTGATGACCTCAGAAGTTAAATACCATAGTGAGCAGAGCCATTTGACATTTGAACCTTCCTGGATGTGTTACATTTCCTTAATATTCTTCCTATGAATCTCAGTCTGGCATCTGTATTTCCCGTTAGCCATTCCACTTAAAGTCACTGTGAAGTTACTCTCAGATATTTTACGACAGACATAGCTTCCAGAAATTTGTCGTCAATGGTGTAATTCTATAGTAGTGGATCCCTTTTACTATGTACGCGCAATATGTTACATTTGTTTACTTTCAGGGCCAACTGCAAGAGCCTGCACCATTCATCAGTCCTCTGCAGGTCATTATGCAAATCGATGTTGTCTTCTGGCATAGCTACTTTCTTATAGGCAACCGTATCATCTGCGAATTGCCTGAAACAGCTTTCGACATTTTCTACCACATCATTTATGTACGTAATAAATATTATCGGTCCTCACACTTCTTTGAGATACTCCGGAGACTGCTTTTATATCTGCGATTTTGTTCGTTACTAGCAACGTATTGAGTTCTGACTGTAAGGGAGCCTTGCATTCAGTCGCAAATCTGGTCTGAGACGTGGTAAGCTTGTTGTTTCTTTTTTTTTCACTAAATGGCGGTGTGGAATGGTGTCAAATGCCTTCCTGGACTGAAGGAACACGGGATCAACCTGAGCACCGTCGCCTACAGCGGTATGTAAGTCATGGAGGAACAGAACGAACTGTCTAGCAAGATCTGTGTTTGCGGAATACATGTTCGGTGGCAGGAGGAACAAGACTTTTCAATACAGGGTTTATAGATGAGATTTTCATTGTGCAAAAACATCATAATTCTTGAGCGTAAATCGTGTTCCACAATTCTACATCAGTTGACGTCAACTATATACGCGTAAAATTATGTGCATCTCTCCTATGACCCATGTTGAAAACGGGGTTGACGCCCTTTTTCCCCAGTTTTTAGGTACCCTTCGTTGCTTGTTGATCTACGATAAACTGATGGTAGAAGGGGAGAAAGTTATTTCGCGTTATCTTTGGAAAATCTCACACGAATTAACAATGAAAGCGTAGTCCAGTTGTGGCACGAATTCAAAGAAATAGTATCAGCAGCAACTGAGAGACTTATACCAAATAAATTAACAAACAGCTGATCCTCCTTGATACACAAAACGGGACAGAACGCTGTTGCAGAAACAACAAAAAAAGAATGCCAAGTTTGAAGGTATGCAAAGTCTCCAAGACTGTCGATATTTTACATAACCTCGAAATTTAACGCGCACTTCAATGCGAGATGCTTATAATAGTTTCCACAACGAATCTTTGTCTCAAAACCTGGCAGAAAATCGAAAGAGATTATGCTCGTATGTGAAGTATGCTAACGGCAAGACACAATCAATACCTTCTCAGCGCGATAGCAATGGAGATACAATCAAAGACATTGCTGTCAAAGCAGAGTTACTAAACACAGCCTTCCGAAATCACAAAAGAAGACGATGTAAATATTCCAGAATTCGAATCAAGAGCAGCTGCCAACATGAGTGACGTAGAAGTAGACATCCTCGGAGTAGTGAAGCAACTTAAATCACTTAATAGAAGCAAGTCTTTTGGTCCAGGCTGTATACCAATCAGGTTCCTTTCACAGTACGCTCATGCAATACTGCTTGCTTAACAATCGTATTCAACAGTTCGCTCGACGAAAGATCCCTGCCCAAAGACTGCGAAGTCGCACGGGTCGGACCAATATTCAAGAAAGGTAGCAGGAGTAATCCACTAAATTACAGGCCCATATCGTCGATATGCAGCAGCATTTTGGAACATATATTGTGTTCGAACATTAGCAATTAGCTCGAAGATAACGGTCTACTGACACACTGTCAACACGGATTTAGAAAACATCGTTCTTGTGAAACACAACTAGCTTTCTATTCGCACGAAGTGTTGAGCGCTATCGACGAGGCATTTCAAATTGATTCCGTATTTTTGAATTTCCGGAACGCTTTTGACACTGTACCAGACAAGCGTTTTGTAGTGACATTACGCGCCTATGGAATATCGGCCCAGCTATGTGACTGGAGTGTTGATTTCCTGTGAAATAGGTCACAGTTCGTATTAACTGACAGAAAGTCATCGAGTACAACAGAAGTGATTTCTGTCGTTCCCCAAGGTAGTGTTACAGGCTCTTTGCTGTTACTTACCTACATAAAAGATTTCGGAGACAATATGAGCAGCAGGCTTAGATTGTCATTTACCGACTAGTAAAAGCATCAGAAGATCGAAACAAATTGCAAAATGATTTAGAAAACATAGCTTTATGGTGCGAAAATTGGCAATTGACCCTAAATAACGAAAAGTGCGAGGTCATCCACATGAGTGCTAAAAGGAATCCGTTAAACTTCGGTTACACGATAAATCAGTGAACTCTAAAGGCCGTAAATTCAACAAAATACCTAGGAATTACAGTTACGAACAACTTAAATCGAAAGGAACCCATAGAAAATGTTGTGGGGAAAGCTAACCAAAGGGTGCGGTTTTTTGAGACGACACTTAAGAAATGTAACACTTACACTAAGAAGTCTGCCTACGCTATACTTGTCCGTCCTCTTTTAGAATATTGCTGTGCAGTGTGGGAGCCTTACCACATAGGATTGACCGAGTACATCGGAAAAGTTCAAAGAAGAGCAGGACGTTTTGTATTATGAAGAAAGAGGGGAGAGAGTGTCACGGACATGATACACAATTTGCGTTGGACATCATTAAAACGAAGGAGTTTTTCGTTGTGGAGTAATCTTCTGACGAAATTCCAATCACCAACTTCGTCCTTTGAATGCGAACATATTTTGTTGACGCCGACCTACATAGCGAAACACGATCACCGTGATAAAATGAGGGAAATATGATTTCGTACAGAAAGATATAGGTTTTCGTTCTTTCCGTACACTATGCGACATTGGAATAATAGAGAATTGTGAAAGTGGTTCGATGAACCGTCTGCCAGGCACTTACATATGATTTGCAGAGCATCCATGTTGATGTAGATGTAGAATCTCATCTGATCTTGATGCCTTTCCACTACTAAGCGACTGTAGTTGCTTTTCTATTCCGAGATCAGTTATGTCATTGTAACTTATCAAAATAAAGTAAGAAAAATCGATTTTCGCACGGAAGTATTTAAGTGTTCGTCTTTCCCTCTTACTATTCGAGATTACGACGGTATAATGGTAGTCTAAAACGTGTTTCACGAACTCTCTTGCAAACACTATATAAGTGTGAGTTACAGTGTAGGATGAGGGTGTAAATGTAGTCGTTTCAGTGGTGGAAGGGGTGGACTGTGCGGATTGTCCCAGCGGAGTTTCGAGGCCTCCCTCTGGCATGGGTGTGTGTGTTTCACCTTAGGATAATTTAGGTTACGTAGTGTGTAAGATTAGGGACTGATGACCTTAGCAGTCCCATAAGATTTCACACACATTTTTTTTTGGTGGAAGGGGGGGGGGGCGTGTGTTTGGGCCAGAGAATAACATTTCGCAATTTCCTACAGGTACCACTATTTTTGTACTGGATGGAGAGTTGCTTAACCCAAAAAACACTTGTGTATATGTTTCAAACTAAAGACATCAGCTTTTAGATCCTGCGTTCAACTGCTGAAGTATTGGCAAACGTTGTGCTGTAATAATGCGCGTAGGAGTGAGATGCTGTCATCTGTCCGAAAACTAGGTGATCTCGTGTGACAGATTTAATCTCAGCCAGCCACAAATTCACACTACCCTTTCCGCAAGGTAAAAGTTTCTGTCTCAGCTGCAGTTCAACAACATTCACAGTTGTGCGTGTAAACAACGTCAGTAGCACCAACTGAATATGACCGAATTGCTTTCCTCGGACACAGTGATTAGGAAGGTGGGGGTCCCCGTGTCGGTTGGCAGCGACAAGGAGGAGCCGGCCAGAGGAAGCGCGGGCCGCGCTGGGAACGAGGCGCGGTCGAGGACGAGGACCAGGCACGCTCTATTGCTTGATTGTTCGGCATTATTAATAGTAATTGGCCGCGCGGTCACCACAGTCATTGGATCGCTCCTCAACATCACTTGTGCCAGCCAGCTAGGTGACACGTCGCTCAATGGGGCCCCGGCGGCCGTCCGCCGTGTTGGTACAGCACGGCCATCCAGCGGAAGGGATGTGCGCTCGCTCTGTCCCTCCTCTCGCGACGAGGACTGCCAGGCGCTCAAACGCGCCGCCAAGCTGCAGGGAAGCAGAGTCGTTGAGCTGCAATGGACTCTGCAAGCACAACGGATACGACTGCAGTCGTATTTTCCCTTAGGGAATTGAAGCTTCATGTCAGTAGGTGTGAAGAAGTTCACGCAGTAATCAAGGTGAAAACTGTGCGGGTTTTACAGCCCTTGCGTCTACATTCTTTTTTCGAGGAAAACAGTATGTTTCAAAGAGGATTACCCCTATTTCACAAGACTACATTGGGGCAAATTATTGCAGATTTCCGGTCTTCAGCTAATGTTCCACTTTTCCAGATCATTGTGATAAGGTTATAAATTTCTTCGTGTAATTTGTTTCTACCCTCTTTTAACATCTCGGCTGATATCTGCTTTTCAACTGCAGGCTTGTTGTTTTTCAGCTTTTCAGTGGTGTCACCCACTTCCTGTTCTGTGATGCTGTATTCCTCAGTGATTTCCTGTCAGAAAGGTCACAGTTCGTAGTAATAGACGCAAAGTAATCGAGTAAAACAGAAGTAATAGCCGGAGTTCCCCAAGAAAGTGCTATAGGCCCTCTATTGTTCCTGATCTATATTAACGACATAGGGCACAATCTGTTCCCGGGTTCGATTCCCGGCGGGGTCAGGGATTTTCTCTGCCTCGTGATGACTGGGTGTTGTGTAATGTCCTTAGGTTAGTTAGGTTTAAGTAGTTCTAAGTTCAAGGGGACTGATGACCATAGATGTTAAGTCCCATAGTGCTCAGAGCCATTTGAACCATTTTTGACACAATCTGAGTAGCCCACTTAAATTGTTTGCAAATGGCTCTGAGCACCGAGGTCATCAGTCCCCTAGAACTTAGAACTACTTAAACCTAACTAACCTAAGGACGTCACACATATCCGTGCCCGAGGCAGGATTCGAACCTGCGACCGTAGCAGTAGCTCGGCTCCAGACTGAAGCGCCTAGAACCGCACGGCCACACTGGCCGGCTACATTGTTTGCAGATGATGCTGTCATTTACCGCTTGTAAAGTCATCAGATGGCAAAAACGAATTGCAAAATCATTTAGATAAGATATCTGTATGATGCGAAAAGTGGCAGTTGAACCTGAATAAAGAAAAGTATGAAGTTATTCACCTGAGTACTAAAAGAAATCTGCTAAACTTCGATTACGTGATAAGTCACACAAATCTGAAGGCTGTAAATTCAACTAAATAGCGATTACAATTACAAAAAAAAAAAAATGGCTCTGAGCACTATGGGACTCAACTGCTGTGGTCATAAGTCACCTAGAACTTAGAACTACTTAAACCTAACTAACCTAAGGACATCACACACATCCATGCCCGAGGCAGGATTCGAACCTGCGACCGTAGCGGTAGTGCGGTTCCAGACTGTAGCGCCTTTAACCGCTCGGCTACTCCGGCCGGTTTACAATTACAAATAACATGAATTGGAACGATCACATAGATAATGTTGTGGATAGAGCAAACCAAAGACAGCAATTCATTGGCAAAACACTTAGGAGGTGCAACAGTCTGTTCAGAAGAATGGAAAATCTTGTAGAAGCCGACCTCGAGGAAGACCAGCCCGAATTTCGGAGAGGTGCAGAAACTCTGCGTCCAATACTGGCTATACGACTTATCTTAAGAGACACGTTAGCATATATAGACTTAGAGAGAGCTTTTGACAGAGTTGACGAGAATCTTCTCGAATTCTGAATGTAGCAGCAGTAAAATATAGGGAGCGAAAGACTATTTACAACTTGCGGAGAAACCAGACGCCAGTTATGAGAGTCGAGGGGCATGAAAGAGAAGCATTTTTCAGAAGGGGGTGAGACAGGCTTGTAATCGATAGGCAATCCTATTCTATCAGTACACTGAGCAAGCAGTGAAGGGAAGAAAAGAAAAATTTCGAGTATGTCAAGTCAGGTCCATGTGGAAGAAAAAAAAACTTCGAGTTTTGCTGATGACGTTGTAATTCTGTCAGAGAGAGCAAATGATTTGGAAGAGAAGTTGAGTGGAATAGACAGTGTATTGAAAGGAGAATATCGAATGAACATCAACAAAAGCAAAACAAGGGCAATGGAGTGTGGTCGAATTAAATAAAGTGATGCTGAGGGAAACAAATTAGGAAACGAGACACTAAAAGTAGCAGATGAGTTTTCTTATTTCGGCAGAAAAATAACTGATGACCTCCAAATAAGGGAGGATATAAAATTTAGACTGGCAATGGGGAGAAAATCATTTATGAGGAAGAGAAATTTTTTGATATCGGATATAGACTTAAGTGTTAGGAAGTCTTTTCTGAAAGTATTTGCCTGGAGCGTAGCCATGTATGGGAGTGAAACACGGGCTATAACCATTTTAGACAAGAAGAGACTAGAAGGTTTTGACTTATGGTGCTATAGTAAATTGCTGAAGATTAGGCGGGTAGATCACGTAACTAATGAGGAGATACTAGTAGAATTGGGAAACAAATACAACTAGAATAAAAGAAGGGATCGGTTAGTGGGACACATACTGAGACATCAAGGTATCACTACATTAGTATTGGTGGGAAGTATGGGCGGTAAAAATTGTAGAGGGAGGACAACAAATGAATAGAGTAAGCAGATTTAGAAAGTTTTGGTTGCAATAGTTATTGAGAGATGAAGAGACTGACACAGGAGAGAGTAGCGTGGAGACCTACATCAAATCAGTCTTCGGACTGAAGACAGCAGCAACGAAGGACAACAATATCTACATTATTTGCTCTAATTTTAGTAACACGTAGTATCAATATATATACCCTGATTAGCCAGAAAATTATCACTGTGGACCTACTATCGATATAAACCTGTCCAGGCAATAGCAGCGCCACCTGGCGAGGAATGGCTCAATAACGAATACAGAAAATGGAAGAGTACGTTTCATTGAGAGAACATTAGAAAACTGTAGTTTACGCTCGAAAGAAACTCTCTGTAAATTGCGTATGCGACTTGCACTAAAATACTGCTGAAGCGTGTAAGGTCCGTATAAGGCTGAACTAACAGGGTTCAGTAAACGTCCAAAGTAGTCTTTACAAATAAAGGAAGCTTTACAAAGCTGTTCATGAATCTGAATGGTGGAAGAAAGATGCCCCTATTTTGCCATAACACGCTTAGCGATTTCGAGAATATGTTTTTCATGGATGAATCTGAGTCTTTTCTTTAATCTTTTACGTACGCCTTACGTGGGATGACGAAAGTGAAATTAACTTACGCTAAGAAATACGAGATTTCTTGCTGTGCTCCGCAGGAAATTAACCACACGCGAAGAAATCTTAGCATGTGACGCAATGAAAATCAGCATTTCCAAAACATCTGCAGAGATTTTCTACTAGAGTGAAATCTCCCCTCCTCTCCCCCAAATCCATTGCTCCAAATTATTTTATGTTGGAGCTACCGAAATATAGACGGTGATTGTTTTCTACATATTCTGACAATATGAGACTAAGTAACGAAAAAAAAAAAAACACGGAAGTACAATATTTGTCTCCTTAAAAACAAAATCGTATTCAAAATGGGCAAGCCAAGTTAAAAAGGATTTACAGGAAGCTGAAATTTCATTTCATGACATTCAGGATCGAGAAGTTTTCAGAGAAAAAGTCAGAATTACTAAAAAAACTTATTTCCCTTACTACGCCAGTTCCACGTCCTGCATGCAAATGGTCAAACCAGAGAAAAGAAGCACGGTCAGCGAAAATGAAAATCTATTGGCAAAAGAGGAAAACACAATCAGGAAAGAGATAAAAATCGTCGTGGTCCATAGCAGGTCGAAACGATAGAAAAATAAGAAAAGTCTCCTTTATTCTTAAATTACCGACGCTTGCATAAGAGGTGGGGTGATAGCTTTTGCGTTTCATACTGTTTCAATAAATTAAATGGATTGTTCTCATGTAACGCAAAATGAATATACTGCCAACACAGGAAACATGAAATGTTTGGTTCGATTCAACTTTTCTCGCAGATGCGTAAAAAATGTTTCAAATTTAAATACATATTGCAAGAATCAGCAACTTGGTTTAGGTTTCCCTATATACTGTAGAGAGTTGTAGGTCTACATGTTCTTTGGGTTACCGCAAAAGGGTCGTTTGAAACCTAACTATAACGAGAGAAATTTCAGTAAAGTAGATGTAAAGTACTTATTATATGAAAGGATAATACAAATTTAGATTTTTTTTTTTGTTAATAGAAATATATGTGTGTGCCTAGTGGTACTCGTGTGTTGAGATGGCTCAGTTCTTGACATAAAATTCAAATGAAATATCTCTTACTACATTGGCGTCTCAGTATCACGAGTTATTTTCTATAAGGAAAACACTTTAATGAAGCCACTTGCGCTTGACGTACAGTGCCTTTATAAGTTTTGGGACAAACAGAATAGCCATGCGGTTCTAGGCGCTCAGTCCGGAACCGCGCGACTGCTACGGTCGCAGGTTCGAATCCTGCCTCGGGTATGGATGTGTGTGATGTCCTTAGGTTAGTTCGGTTTAAGTAGTTCTAAGTTCTAGGGGACTGATGACCACAGATGTTAAGTCCCATAGTGCTCAGAGCCATTTTTTGAACAAACAGAATACTTTACTTTGAGAAATAACAGATAAACAGTTAAACGACTTATGTTCGTAATTCCAACAGAGAGAATCATATTCACAGAGCAATAAATTGAACATTGTACTGCATTTAATGACACACAAAATACAAGTAACTTCATATTTATGTGAAATGACATAGATTTGTCTTCGCAAAAGCTTTGGTACAAAGTGCAGAAATAAACCAAAAACCAGGAAATAAAGAGTAATTAGTACTTTGTACTTTTACCGCAATGTTGTAACACTTGTCAGCCGTTTTGGCGCACTTCGTAGAGTTTTCGTAAATGCGTATTACTTAGATTCTCCCATTCTTCTTGCAGTCGTCTCCTGACGTCTTGTTTGGACTGTATAGGGACTTTTCGAACGTTTCTTTCTAACGAATCCCATAAGTTCTCTTTGGGGTTCATGTCCGGACTTTGTGAAGGGAAACTGACAACTTTTGGACAGTTGTACAGGAGCCACAACCATGCAATATAGGCGGTTTATTTGCGGTCGTTGTCCTGATAAAATCTGAAACAGTCTGCAACCCCCATATTTCCTTTGCCCTTCTTCAAAGTGTTCCTTAGAATCTGCAGGTATGCATTTTTATCGTTTCGTCAATGAAGACCAGATCACCTTCCCCCTGGGCCGACATACAACCCCAAACTATAACATGGCCCCTGCCATATTTCACTGTAGCTTGCATATTTTCTTCATCCAGCTGCTCTTTGGGCTGGCACCAGACCACTATTCGTCCACCCGGTCCTGCTATGTTGAATTTTGATTCATCCGAAAAAATTATTTGATTTCACCTCTCCATGTTGTTGCTTATGTGTTCTCTTGCGAATAGCAGCCTCTTCTTCCTATTGGCAGGACTGACGTAAGGCTTCCTTCTTGCAGTTCGCCCATGGTAATATTCTCTGTACGGTACTCGTCTGATTGTGCTAGGACTGCCCTTCTTCCCAAACTCTTCCTCAGCCTCAACGCCAATTCGTGTAGCTGTGATTTGTGGATCTTTCTTGACCTTTTGTAATACTGCCCTCTCTTCTCTCCTCACAAATATTCTTGGACGGCCTGTATGTGGCAGATTTTCTATCCTGTCTTCATATTAAATCGACATACCATGTTCCCTACAATACTTTTCTCCATATTCAGCAATACTGCTGTTTCTAGGCATGTTCTTCCCTTTTCGTGGTGGAATATTACTAACTGCAGCTGTTCAAAAGTGCTGTTTTTACCTCTACGTACCATTGTATACAAACGCACTTGTGTTTCTTTTGAGCTCTCGACAGGTAATGACTGACGTCGCAGGAAGTAACGAATAAGGGAGATACGCACACTGAAACTGTTGCTTACATTTATCCCAAAACATTTGAAGTGCAGAGTTTCGTATCTCGCAGTAAGAAATGGGTCTTGTTCTGTTGTAAGCAAACAAACATACGTGACTACACTTTTCATCGTTCATAATTAAATGTACAACTTGCAGACGTACATCTTTATTTCCGTATTAACCATCATCATTTCTTTTATACCCAGACATACTGTGCACGCTGTTTGTCACAAAACGTATAAGAGGCACTATAGTCAAATCCAGTGTTGCAGCATTTATTCAGACAGACCGTTAGACTAGAGATAAGACGTGACGTGTCACATGCTCAGTAACATACGAGGTCTTCTGCAAGCTGTCAGTGCCGCAGCAACGGCGACACTGGTATTAGACGCTGCCATGGAGACTGCATCTAGATACCCTGTATTCTTGGATGGCATTGTGAACAAATAAAAGCGTCATCATGATTTGAAGCGTCCTTGAATAGAAAAATCCTACTCGTATCCTACTGGCAACGTATCGTGTGAGCATATAGATCGACGACAGAGGCAGGACATTGTTTCCCTTAGCATTGAGGATACTGCCGCCACTTGCTGTGTCGGGCGCTGCGTTAGGTGACGGTGTCAGGCTATCGATGTCAGCATCTGGTCAGACCGTCAATCCTTGGGCACGGGTTGGCATTGGTTCGGTGGGAGACGGCCTGTGCGACTCCCGAAGGTGCTAATGAAACGTCACTAAGCAAACAAACATTTGTTGTTCCAGAATACACAGTAGTCTTCATTCACGGCTGTGGGCAGCTACGGTGATCAGAAGTGGCGCTACCATCTCGCTCGCCGCAGCGGTGGCCGGCCAAAGCTTGGTCGGTGTTGTCCACGCTGCCTCAGACAGGAGCAGCTCAGGGGAGTGGGTGGCCAGGGGGCTGTCGCTGGTGTCGTAGACGGCGGCCCAGCAAGCACCCACTGGCTCTGCACAGAGGTTACAAAGTTGGCATGAGTCACACTGAGACATGCGTCAAGAGTAACGCCAGCAGCATCCAAGTACGCCCACGGCAACGGAAGATAGGTGGCTGCCGCAAAAGGCTCCCGAACGATGACTACTGTTGACTGGTCCCTGGGCCTGCTGTCCCCTCAGACACTGACCACTGTCTCGGCGACCAGAGGATACAGCGGCGTGGGTCGAGGCTGGGTGGCTGCGACCTGAGTGCAAGTGGTCCAGCCCACTGCGCAGGAGTCACGTTTATACATGGACTGTCTTGCGTGCGTTGCTATTGAGAGGTGACGGTGACCTCGCTCGGCCTGCTTTTCTTTAATGGTCAGCTTTCTGGACGTGCAAGTGGTTCTTCAAAATTTTATTCACGGATTTTAACAGAATGGTTAAAACTGAACTTCAGGCCAAAAATTCATTCTTGAGTATTAATAACCGCTTCAGCTGTATTTTAGTCCCTTATTAGTGTACCACTACGGGTTTCGTGGGGTTAGAGCTACATCTTCAGGTCACACATGATTGAAACATTAGAACGGAAGGAACCTTTTTTTCCAGCATTCGTTGTCCGTTAAATACAAAACACCGCTAAGAGACGGCATGTAATGGGTTAAAAACTGCCAAATGCCAATATAGTGGATGGGTCAAAAACAAATCGTGTCATAGAGATCGCTTCCCTAATCTATATGGAACCACGTACAGGCCACGCGGCCGCTTGCTCTACCATACTCAACACGGCCGCGGCCCTGCTGGAAAGAAAAGATTCCGAGACTTTTGCTCTAATGTTTTAATGATATGTGACCTGAAGATGTGGCTTCAAGGCCACGAAACTGGTAGTCGTACGGTAATAAAGGACCAAATGCAGCTGAATCGGTTATTAATACCCAAGATGAATACTCACAGCTGTGGTTGTCCCAACTACAAGGTTGTCTGCAAAAAGGCATTGTCGGTTAATCAAGCACTTGCTGATTGGTTGGTCTGTTGATATGGGGGAGAGGACCAAACAGCGAGGTCATCGGTCCCATTGGATTAGGGAAGGAAGTCGGTCATACCCTTTCAAAAGAACCGACTCGGCATTTGCCTGAAGCGATTTAAGGAAACCATGGAAAACCTAAGTCAGGATGGCCAGGATGGTCGGTCGTGGGTTTGTACTGTCGTCCTTCCAAATGTGAGTCCAGTTTGCTAACCACGGCACCACCTCGCTCGATACTGCTGGTGACAAATGATGATATATGTAGTTCATGTTCATAGAAAACAAATTTTTTGTAAAACGTTAGTTGGAATTCGAATGCAGGCTCGACTAATTAAGATAAGAAGACAGCGATAGAGAATTTATGGTGCTCGATCGTTGCATCACCAAACATGTCTCTTGCAACATAATTTAAAGGGCCAGAAATTAACTGCACGTTTCAGTTAAAACAGGAGAACTCAGAGGTTTGTCGTTTTACAAAATAAAAACAAGTTTTAAGAATAATGGTCCAGCGATTACTGGTAAAAAGATACATCGAGTACACTTACATGTATGCCATATCAGTGTCAGAACAACAAGAAGAAGTAAATCTAGAGGGAAAATTTTCAGCGGTAGAAGAAATGGGAACAAAGATTAGTAAAACACCAGTGCGTTACACAAATTAATTTTTCCAAGACTTTGCTTTTTCAAAAGTACAACCGCGAGAAAGTTTCCTGCAGTTGATTCAACAGAGTTGCATAATCTCACAAACAGTGTAACGCAAATAATATTAGGGATTGTTATCTGGCAATCCAAGATCAGGAATACCACTTGACATCATTACTACGATGTCTGTTCGGGACTGTTCAATCAGGGCCAAGAATTGACTCTTACGTCTTTATCAATAGATATGTTATAAAGCTTTGGTTGTAGATGGAAGATATCTAACTTTGCACTTCATAAGGAGTCTGCAGCGTCAGTGTTCCGAATTATGTCTTCTTGTTCCACTTCGTGTGGTCAACACAACGACGTCGTTCCCCCTCCCTATAATGCTACTTTGGGCGCTCAGCTCTTATGGTGTATGGCAATTAACTGTCTCTTGCATATAACTTTAGCGATCCTTACTCGCTGACACTCCACCCATCTGCTGAGTACTGTCCCACACTGCCCAACTCTTGCATGAAATTTTCTCAACTGGCAAGCCTGTTTTAATGGAACATTTTTGCATCTTACCTACATAAACCGTTTGTGCAGTGATTTATTATTTGAGCCTCATGTACATGTAATCCCAGTTATGGATAGTCTCCTCATTTTTCGATGATTCTTGTACTTCCGGAATTACACCGCATTCTGGTTGAATTACACCAATTTTTCATCTCGGAAATATCGAAAAACCTTTTAAAAAACTGGAAGTTCTAACCTGTCAGACTCATATCACGTCTCAAAGAATCTGCAGTGACTCCTCTGTCTGCTAGGGTAGCCTATCTTTCACTGAAGACCGTGGGTCAACCGAACTTTAACGTGAGCCAGCCAATAGTAAAGCTTGCCCGTAGAGTCAATTAGCGTTGTCGTATTGTAGGGAAGCAGCCTACTCACGCCATAGTAAATTCACACCAGTCTTTCCATTTTGTGCCAGCCAGTCCGCTGTAACTAGCTCTGACGTCATCAATGTTACGCAATACTTTAAAAATCAAGCAAATAACCTAAGACATTTCTAGCATGTCAGGAGTAATACTAAATTAATGTGTGTTGAATATCAGTTCGATAAATTTAGCCATTTTCGAAATTTGGACGTTTTTCTGTAAAAATCATCGGCGCAACAGAAAAGAGCTAGAGAATTAAAAATTTATATTTAGATTCCTCTTTCATAATAATTTAATAAAAACAGTACTTTGGATTTCACAAATTAAAATTTTAGTGGAAATTCATGATTTTCTGATTTTTGTCTTAAAAATTAAGGAAGCAAGATAGATTAAGTAGGCTAATAAATAAGGCTAGGCTGTTTATATTTAAGTAGTATGGAGATCCGCTATAATCATAAAGAGGTGAGAAGTTTCATTTAAATAACTATAAAACTATAGCGATAGCGTATCTCCAAAGGGCCAGTTCAGAGCTCGTCTACTGCGTGCAGTGTAATTAAATTAATTCTCTCGCCCAAAATATTTAACTTAGCCACGTCAAACTTTTATTATGATTACTTACCTGTGTGTTGAATGCACATTTAAATTGAGAGCTTCATCGGCCATCATCAATAACTTAAAAGTGGTGCATTACTAGCCCAGCGGCTAGTCGGGAGAGCCGATTTGATCAGGCGTTCCCTTAGCCGTCCGTACCGCGGCTTTATATATAAGAACGCTGCGCGAGGAAGCAAGGCCCCAGTTCTCTCCAGACGCTGAATGACACGCCATCTGTGTCGGGAGTCGCGTCGCGTCGGTATCATTGCTATAAACAGCCTCGGATGCCGTATTAAGTTATTCGGAATCCGCGTAACCATGAAATCATTTTCGAGAGAAGTGTTAATTCTGGGATGACTTTAATGATATATCTTCAGTTTGCGTATGTCGTATTTTCACGTGCCGCCGCGGGGCAGACATTCTACCATTATTTAGCGTGGCGTTTGATGAAACATTATCATCAAATTATGGCGAGCATTCATTTAAATATTTAATTTGGACAGTTATAGTGGTATCAGCGCATTAGACTCTGAACTGCTCTGTTAGTTAGATTGTGTGGATTCTTTTGTTTTCATCTGTGACTTTCAGAATACAGAACGTTTTTTTTTTCACGGCCGTTTTTGATTATAAATCCCAGACAATCTTCTAATTCCTCAGAGCTATAAGCTGTAACTATAAGTGTATTCTCAGATGAAGTGGGCACTAGGAATTCTAATTACAGGCTTCACGTTTTGCTAATCACTTTCTGGTTGCCAATATTGTAGTTAGAGAGCCAGTGTTGAGAACGGCAAACAACAGCATAAATAATAGGAACACTTATTTAACAACAATAATTCCACCCGCTGCCGCACATATGGTTAATCGGCCGGGAAATGCAGTGTTTCAACATTCAAACATACATAAAATTGACAAAAAATTCCATCCGCCGCCCCACATATGGTGCATCGGCCGGGAAATGCAGTATTTCAACATTCAAACATTTATGCAACAAACAAATTATACAGCGACAATTTTTCCTACCGCCGCCCCACAGTATGATCAGCGGGCAAGGGACACATTTCTTCCTCTTGTCCACTAAGGGCGTGCTGATCTGTTCAGTATAGAGGCCTTGCCTTGTACAACGAAATGGGCACATTGAAGCTACACCGTTATGGACTGTGGTGAAATGGTTGCTGATTTCCATGGTCGTTCTGCATTTGCGTGATCGTATGTTACGTGCCTTTTCAGAGCGCGGAACGTTAGATTTCTTTCCGCGAGACACTAGTACTCTGTAGCCGCGTGAAACGTGGGCTGCGTTAGAGTTTTGTTCGAGTTGCCGACTTTGTCGGAACACGTGCGAATCGATAAATTGTTATTCAGGTATCCCAACTTTCACGTTGTTTATGTCGTTGCTGTATTTTGGGCGTTTATACGAACATATCGTGATTTCCTGTGTCTTTTGCTGTGTAAGTTCGTGTAAAGACGCGTAATTCGTTGAATAGGATCTGTATAATGAATGCATGATTTTGTATTGAGTTTCTGAACAATAGATTAGAGTTCATATTCTTTGGAATTCTTACGAACTTATTTTCCACTGCTCTGAACTTTATTCAAATCTCTACATGTGTTCATTTAAGAGCTACGCCCTTGAACAAACTGTGTTCGATTTAACTATATATAGGGCCTAGAGGGAATAACCTGCCTTCATCAGTGATGAAATTCTTATTTAATTGGAATTTTCAGGTACCCAAGTAAGCTGATGTTGCTGTTGAACTTCAAGACACATGCTTGCTAGGACAGAGACTTTGACATAAATTTCTGTCACGCTAGCGCAGATCTTTTCGATTTTCTAATTGGTGTAGGATACAGAGAGCAATCACATTTGTATAGCACGAATTAGATCTATAAGGTGTAATTCATATACAGACATAGTGAGTAGATGCATCGTCAGGATTATGGTTTTAGTTTTGCTTTGGTTTAGCTTCTGTTAACAATTCCTCTCCCCACCCCCCTTAATTAATTATTCCGTTGCGATGAGGAAGTTCTGGCTACTAAGGTATTTAAAAACAAAGTTAGTCAGTTTGTGTTTATTGATAGATGAGTCAGACTTCATGCGAAAATGTTTCAGGTCTGTGAGGTGTCACAGGCTCCTGTGAACTCACAGGTTAAAGTATGAAGCAGTGGAAGGCTTTCACAAGCCCTTAAATGTAATCGTATTGGTATTATAATCTTTTAATGGGCGCTAAGGAAAATAGCGTTACACTTTCTTCAAATACAGACAGTCACTTCATTATAATGTTAGTAATTTTTCTGGTTAAAACTCCCTGTTTTCTGTGACCCAGTTCATGTGTTTAAAGAAGGAGTAATTGAACGAAGCAATGTGAAATTTTATTTGTTTTGATTATGGAATTTATAGTTCGAAATGTGTCAATAACACTACACCGAACATTGACAGCACACAGTGCTTTCTCTTTAATAATACAGATACATTTGAAGACATTTTAAGCAGCGTTGAAACAAAACATTTCTAAACGTCGAAACAGAGTTTTTGTTTCTACGATTACATCTTTGTTCTTCTGTAATAGATTATGACAGCAGTTGATGATTTTTTTCGTTTTCCAGGTGGTTATTTGAAGTAAAGTACCCATCAGCTGGAACGATGATACGAATATCATAATGAATGATTCTCTTAGTTGTTTGTGGACCTAGTCATCGAGGCAGACACAGTGGTTACAGCACTTTAGTGTGTGATTTGAAAAACTCAGCATTCTGATGGTTCCCGCATACATAAAATGTTGTCACACGCGAACAGCAGGATATTGAAGTCGGAACCCGAACTTTATAGTCTATCTGACACTTGTTAAGTTACAAAATGACATACGGTTACGTTATTCATGACAGAATGAATAAATTAGATTTTTCTCTGCGGCAAAGGGAGCATTCAGCTCCATCGAGACTTGGGGCGGCTGCGGTTTTTATGATGTAGGAATGTGGTGCTATAATGTCGTGGTCCACATTGTTTACCCCTTTTTTTGTTTGTTTGTTTTTTCACCCTACTCGCGTTCGCTTCATGAGCGTTAATACCTAACGATCCGTAAACACGCTACGGGCTAAATGTCTTAATGCTGCGGTCACGTTGGTGGGTGTTGGAACACGCCCTTGCTCTTCCTTTTGTTCATCGCCCCTTTATTGCCTCCCACCGCATTGTGCTTCTACGCACTCGAATTATCGTGTGTGAATATCTAGGTTCGTATTTTACCAGCCTGTGCTCCGTCTCTAATGATGCCGGCGTCAACGGTAAGTTAAATCTTAATCTCCTTTCGTTCCTTTCTGACTATAACAGCACAGAAAGTTTTGATTACGATGACGTGTACTAGCTAAGTAGTAAAATGTGTAACAGCTGTTACGGATGCTGCCCTTAAATAGACATCGCCGTATCCACTCCAGTCGGTCACAGGTATGAACACGTCCATCGCCTCTGAGTACGCGGCTTGTTCACAGGTGAGGCCGCGAAAGAAATAGCCCGCTGCATCAGACACTACATCAAAGGTAGCCGCATACCGCTTTTAGATTACGTTCTCCGGAGAATATTGCAGATCGTCCTTCCACATAATTTACTGCATACTTGGATGTTGGGTGTTGGAGATAACGAAGTACCACCGTGCTGTGTGCTACGGATGTGTGACTGCTACAGTACTATAACTTCCACGTTTCCCTCATTATACGGTAAATGTGTACGAAAATGGCGGTTGTCTATATACCTTCACGTAATCCAGAATTGCTCTAGTTTTACCGTCGTAGTCATTAGGCCAGATGTCTGTAAGAGGCAATATGTTTGCTGGCTGGTTCTGGACCAACACAGCGATGTGGTTTGCTGAATGTTTCTGTGACCCTATAGCATTTCTACATATGTAATCTCTCTTGTCTGTCAGTTCAATAGCTGGATTCCTCTACACATTTGGCTTTAATTATTCACTGCAGAGACTAAACGATAGGAAGGTTAAGACTTAATGTTTCACCGACGATGACCTCTTCTTTACATGTGAACTATAAGCGAGTCCTAGGAAAGGAAAGTGATCACAACTTCTTCAAGGGAATCATTCCATGATTTGTCTGAGGTAATTTACAGAAACTGCAGAATATCTCATCTAGATGGCCGGACGGGGATACGTCCATCTATCCTCCTGGACGTAAGTCTACTGTCCTAGCCGACTAGAGGTTAATGGACGGCAATGAAATAATGTAGACGAATATTGCATGACTCAGTCAACATTCCTGCTTAACAGTCTGTGTACGTATGTATGTATGCGTGTGTGTGTGTGTGTGTGTGTGTGTGTGTGTGTGTGTGTGTGTGTGTGTATGGGTGAGTGGGTGGGTGTGTGGGTTCGCATCAAAATAACTTTTCCCTTTTATGACAAAATTTGACGAAATATAAATTGAGAGTTGAAGCATTGTTCGTGTTTAAACACGTATCGCTGTAAATTTGTGCTGTTAGCAGAGGAATGCTTCTGTTATGTTCAGACCAATATCAAATTTGTCTCCTCTTCACGTCTCAGAACTGACACAGTATTCTTAGCTGCACACTGGACATGCTCCTACAAAAACTATCATAAATGTTGAACGCGGAGCTAAATGTAATCTAATATTACTGCATTTTGGTGAAAGTAAAAATCTTCATATAACAGTTGTTGTCTCAAATCAGATCTCGTAACTCAATAGAGGTTCTTTGAACTTCTGTACACGATTTAAAAATAAATAAACTTTTCTCTTAGCCTCTCTCTTATTCATAATTTATCGCAGCTTCAGAAAGAACGTAATTTTTTCCGTCGATTGGAAGGATGTTTCAGATCAAAGATAAAAGACCTACCTATATGAAAATTTTTCTCATAAACAACTAGCACTGATTACGAAAATGCCTATAACACAAAATTGTTACACCATTTAGGTTTTTTAATATGAAAATACACGTTTAATTGGCAAATAACAGCCAGCTATTGCTGCGAACAGATCGACAACAGCAACGATGACTTGCTATATTGAGATACGCTTGTGGCTGCTATCCGTTGGCAACCACAGGGAACATATACAGTGTAAAAAAACAATAAAAGAAAAATCACACTGAAGGTTCCACAACTGTGGTGAAACATTTTAAATTGTACTCTTTAAGGCCGGCAGACCCTCTTTAATGCATTGTTATTTTCTCCAAGCAAGGAAATAGAGCTTAAAATTCCATTAGGTCATTTGTTAATTTACTTAACATGTGTTAATCTAGATTGCGAGTCATAACAAAACACAGCTTAGACCACAAATTTTCGGTGTGTAACGGATCTGAACTAAATGTTCTCAGTTTGCCCTTAAGTAGTTGTTAGCAGTTGTCTCTAATTTCGAACAATTACAAAGAATGTCCTACTTCTGTCGTGATCTTTTTACATTTCTTCTAATTGCCTGATGCTTCCTAATTCGTCTTTCATTAGGTCTGTTTGAATGACTCTAAAAGTGACTCACATTCCTGGTTACTCTCGTCAATACTAATTTCTCAGGCGAATTAACTGTTTATCTAGTTAGAACTAATATTTCTACTTTACGTGAGGAATTTAATCTATCTTTCCGACGTACGTTGCACGAGTTGTCGAAAATTTCTTTTCTCCCTACTTCGGATTCCAACGAGTTTTTAGTTCCTAGTATGATGTGGTGGAGACTAATTTCTCCGAATGACATGAACCTTGCGACTACGCTGTGAACACTTTGGAATTTATAAAATAGAAAACTTAATTGTAATTACTTGTAGAATACACATTTTATGTATTAGTGAAAAATTGTGTGTGTGTGTATTTTTAGAGCTCTTATACTTAATATTTTATTGTGATTAATGTAGATCGAAACTTTGTGCGAATAAACGGACCAATAGCACAGCGACAACATAATAAGAAGACTAACAGTAAGAGACAATGTTCATACCTTAGGAAGGGAAGTAGATATGCTTTAACATCCCGTCGACAACTCGGACATTGGAGGCGACAGACAAACTCGGATTGGAGGACAAGATGGAGAAGGAAATCAGCCGCATCCATATCAGAGGAACTAAGTACCTTTGTGTATGTCTCAGGCGATTTAGGGATCGTTTAGTTGGCGTGTGAGCGTTACATGGATGCTCTAAGAACTCTAGTGGCAGAAGTTATAAGAGAGACATCGTGAATCACGGAGAGATTTACTGTTGAGGGGGCGGATTATGACAACACATTACTTCCTCCTACATATATCTCGCCAAAAGACGACAACAAGAAGATTCGAGAAATTAGGGCTAATACAGAGGGTTAACGGCAATCTGTCTTCCCTCGCGCCAATCGCGAGTGGAACAAGGAGGAGTGATCAGATAGTGTCACCAGAAGTACCTTCCGACACACACCGTTAGGTGGCTTTTGGAGTGTGATGTAAATGTGGACGACGGAAAATTAAATCTGGATGGCACTACGTCTGGATCTCGGAAGAATTTGATTCCTTGTTCCGACCATCCACGTAATTGTGGGTTACTTCAGAATACAGGCTACAATATTTGTCTTTGATTGAATAACGACTTAGTAGATTATTTTGTAGGCTCGTTGTAGTCATATAAAGAATAAAGAAGATTTATTTATCCGTCGTAAGTAAGAAAATAACGATTACTTTAACTATTCAATAATGCGTATTTTGAAATGTTGCAGAGATTTACTTTCAGTCTTTTGTACGTTCGTTTTGATATGTTTTTCTTTTAATGAGTTTAATAACAGCCTTTTGCTTCTTTAAAGCTTCCGTTTATTAACTTCAATCTTTGGGATACTAGTGAAGTCTAGCTATGATGTCACAATCCGAGACGGCTGACCCAGAATACTGGCATAGACGAACTCCCCTCCTCCTACTGGCGGGAAATTTACAAATTAGCGGGAAAATTCAAATTTTATCCTCTGGCTGTGAAGCATGGCTTGCGATTCGTCGAGCACCAATGGGTAGCTATAGCCACTTTTGTCAATAATCGCTGGATGTAAGGAGGCTATTTTCGCTATTGGTCCAGCAATAGATAGTTTCTCCAGCGAGACTAACCAATAGCCTTTTGTGGAAAGGATGGGGACTAATAACAAGTCAGAAATCTATCACTGAAGTGCAGGGGAGTAGCCTCTGCCATTATACAAGTAAGTAGTTGCTGGGAGGGACAGAAAGATGGATAACAATATTAAGACAGGGACCTTCTGTCCCAATGCAGCCAAATTTTATTTTTATTTATTGTGATTTCATTCGCCTGTCACATATGGGCAAGTAAAGGCTGGCAGCGGTAAAATCCGTCGCTCTTCAGCTGATTGACACATTTAATAAAAACACGAAAACGATACATATAAAAGGCGATTAAGGGGGTCATGAGAACATAGTAAGGGGAGACAGTAGGGGTTAAAATATACACGTACACAGAGACTGTCATGTGGGACAGTTAAATATGTACACATAAAATAAAAATAAAAAAACATAGTCGGCATGCGTGTAGCACGTAAAAAAAACACTGAAATCACACACAAGAGTTAAAAGTTGGCCACATAATTAAAACACTGGAGAATGACGACAGTTGGCGCGGGAGTAATCATGGACAAGTTCAGGGGGAACGTCAGGTCGACGAGTGGGCAGAAGAGGGCGGCCATCAGAGATAGTGAGGACGGGGGCTAGGTCACTGCCAATTAGGTCAAGGACTTGAACGGTGATGCGCCCAAGGAGGTTGGGAGAGGCTAGGATCATGTCGGGAGTGGTGTTGCATTTGGGTCACGTGTGTTTGGGGAGGGGAACCAGGTCTCCCTGGAGGGTGGTGATAAACAGATGCCCCTGCTGAAGGTCGGCAGCACGGCTGTGGATATTGAGGTCTATGGCATTCATGTAGATGGAGAACGTGCAGTCAGTGTGGGCCAGGAAATCGTATGGGATGGAAGTCCAAAGGTGGAAGTAGATGGTGGCACATGTGACACTAAGGGTAGGGAAGGAGAGAGGATGAGATGCTCGGCAGGATTGTTGAGGAGAGGCTGAAGCTGAACACATAGGTGTTTAAGGTGGCGTATAGCAACCCCACCACGAGCTAGGGGATATGGGTTATTGGTGTGGTGGAGGGTGTAAGGGGCTGTGGAAAGGGAGAGATGGGGTTGGAGGAAGATTTCATTGAGTATGAAGGCATCCACGTGGTGTTGATTGAGGTTGCGCAAGAAGAGGTGTTTGTGGGTGGGCAGGGAGTGGACATTATGGTAAAGGATACTGTAACATTATCGCACCATGGTACGGGAGATTTAGACAAGGGTGGTGAGGGCGGTGAAGGTGAAGTGGGCCTGGCTGTGCGAGTAGGTGGCATAGGTTGTGAGGTGAAATACGGAACGAGCAGTGAGGGCGATATGGGAAAGGGTGTGGGTGCATTGGAAAGGGTGGATGTTTTGTAGGACTATGGTGAGGTAGCAGATGATTGCAATACAAGGAGGGTGGAGGGAATTACTTGGGTGAATGGGATCATCTACTGGACAGATGAGGACAGTGAGCTCTGAGGTGATGGGAGGAGGCTTTGCTTTACATTTACATGACTAGGTAGGATGGGATTCGTTGCAGGTAGTACAGGAGGGTGGACAGGTGATGTTGGGGCAGTTCTTGAGGAAGTGTGAGTTTTTGCAGTGGGGACAGGTAGGGGAACTCCTACAATCAGCAGTAGTATGATTGGAGGGGGGAATGCGAGGGATCAACTTTGTGTCATCTGTTAAAGATGGGGGCTCCTTCTGTAAGGAGGTGATCAATGGAGGAGGAGGGTTCAGTGTAGATTCATATAAGGTAAGTCAGCCCAACATCATTAAAGATGCGACAGGTCGGGTAGATTTCAATTTTGGGGTGGGAATTGACTTCCATCAATGCCTCAGCTTCTGTGAAGGTTGGCAGATGACAGGGAGGTTGAGGCTGTTGGGGAGAAGAGGGGGTGTGATAGGGGGTAAGGGTGGCTCATGGACCAAAGTGGATACATGGGATTTTTGAGAGTAGGTCGGTGAGGAATGATGCATTGGGGGATTTGATGAGGACCGAGTCCTTGCAAGGAATGAGAAGGGGGATGGGGGCACTGGGGAAGCATTTATGGATGGCCAGGGTGAGGGTGCTGGCGCCAAGGAATTGGGGGTCAGCATTTGAGAGGATGAAGGTGTGGTTCAAGGAGATGCAGGGGTGTGGGATGGGGTCATGTCCATGGGGGTGGGAGGGTCACAGGGATCAGGGGTTTTCTTTGTTGATAGCATGGGGGCAGGTCAACATTAAGGTGTTTGGTAGGTTTCGTAGATAGGACAGGCTGGGAAGGGGGCTGCGGGATGGGTTGGAGGGGTAGGTGTCAGGGGACAGGTCCTCCCTGAGGGACAGGTGATGATGGGGGCGTGGCTGTAGGAGAGACTATGGTGCCTGACTTAGGTAGTACAGAGAGTCATGGGAATTCCGAAGAGACGATGGCGTGGCAGCTAAGGGTGAGGGAGAGTGGGGGGCGGGGCAGTGACAGCTAAAAACGGCACAAGAGTGGGGCAGAGAGGGAGGGAAGGGAGAACAGAAATGGGGTTTGTTGATGAGCTCCATGTGATGGCGGTTGGAGCAGCAGAAGGGGAGGTGAAAATGATGGAGGTGGTAGGGTGGGATATGGTGGTGGCGAGCAAGTGTGGGGTGGAGATGGTGATGGCAACAGCAGCAGGGATGAGAAACAGTAGTGAAGGAATACAGTGATGGTGGCAGCAGCAGCCATGATTGGCGAGGTAGCCCTTAGGGGGACGGGCAGGGGCAACTCGACCAGGGCAGGGCGGCAGCCCCTCTGGTAGGCAGTGAAGGCAATCCGGAGAATCCCTCCGGGCAGCAGCTGGGTGATGGATGGCAACGGGTGGCCCAGTATCCCCAGCTGGGAACAGCAGAGCCCCACGAGGGTGGCGGCGGCGGCTGACGGACAGATGGACGGATGGTTCAAATGGTTCAAATGGCTCTGAGCACTATGGGACTCAACTGCTGAGGTAATTAGTCCCCTAGAACTTAGAACTAGTTAAACCTAACTAACCTAAGGACATCACACACATCCATGCCCGAGGCAGGATTCGAACCTTCGACCGTAGCGGTCTCGCGGTTCCAGACTGCAGCGCCAGAACCGCGCGGCCACTTCGGCCGGCTGATGGACGGATGGATGGATGGATGGCTGGCAGTGGCGAGGGGCTCTTCCACAAGTGTCGATTGCACCCTGAGTGTAGCCCAGGCAGTGTAATCCTCTGTTTTGGTAGTGAGGAGACCGAACCCTCAAGATGCCCAAATGCTGGCACAGACCCATGCTCCCTATATACAGGAGTCGTGTACCAACAGCACTGTGTAATAAAACACACCTATACATATTTAGGAGGTGCAAGTCGCATTCTAGTCAACAGCAATGTGCGAAATACGATGTGTAATACTTTTCACGAGTGCAGTTCTCATTATCTCCCTTGAACATGGCATCTAAAAATGAAAAAAATGGCCAGTCACCTCCAGTCTAGTCCAGTGCCATCAACCGAGTGTGTTGTGTATCTGCAAGATCGACTGGCTGGAGCCTTTCTTTGCACCTGCCCTATCGCGACAGACTAAGCTGCGGCTTCTGGTCAGCCGAGCCCTCGCGACCCCGCCTACCGGTGGCCGCAGAGCGGCTTCGGTAGCCCGTAGCACACTGCAAGACAAGGAGACATGGCTTGGATGTGGAGTTTTAAATTCAAATCCATCCCCAACACAGACTCCACACTTTAAAAAATCCACTTTATTCAACCCGAGAAGGGGACGTTGTCGTCCATACAGGTAGATTCCTGTCTTTTATGCACATTACTTTCGAAGACAGAAGAAATCGGAACGTACTTGCCCTTTCACATTGCTAAACTATCTTTACTAGTTGATAAGTGTGAAAATCCTGTATAATAGCATAGGCTGTATTTCCCTTAAGTATTCCCTCATCCCGTAACACAAAATCTATTCTCTTCAGTTAAATATCAGTCACGTCCTGCATCACAGAACAAGAAAATTAAAGTCATTTTTGGCTCATGACGGAATTATAAGAGCATGCTCTATCCCTGTCACAGGATATCTCCTCGCTTTTGGGCTCTCTTAAGGTAGCAAATTCCTTGTCACCTACAAAGTATCTCAAGTTAGCCAAACAACTGCACAGAGGAGTTGTGAATATCAGGTTAATACTACACACCACTGTGTAAAATCTGTAACATATGTGGTTTTCTTACGACGGTCACCTGTCCGTGTGAAGGTGAGGGTCATTAGAAGATCTAGCTGCAATGAAAAGACGCCTGAGTATCACTCCAGCTCATGAATCATATCCATGCCTCTCTCACACTCGCTTCCACCTGCTGGGTGACGCATGACTGACATCAAACTTATTGACTAGTTAATTACATTGATCACGAAAGTTTCTTTGAACGGTGAGTGATTTTTATCCTGAAGTCTGTGAAGTCTCTGGGGGATTCCCACAGGCTGCTAGTCACCTCCTCCGATACCAAAGTGTTTGGTAACCATCATCAGATAGCTGAAGACATCCAACATAATTACTTACTGTCCGTCAGCTGCCCTACCACGCTGGTGAAAGTAAATGACTTAGAATGTTGGTATGCTGCACCTAAGCTAGTCCTTCTGAGACCTGTTGGTCTACAGGGGCAGCAGGCCCCCTCACTCCCCTCTCTGCCCCCACGACACTCCTGCCCCCGCCCCCACCACCACCACTGGGTCACATGCAAATAGCTGCCATGGCAACCACTGGGTCGTGAAGCCCCATCTGCACGCCAGAACTGTAATGCTCCTGGCTTGCAGTCCACTGCTTATGTGACAGGTAGCTCTTAACGATACCCTAACTGTCTCAGAAGGACTGGGCCCTTTGATATCGTTAGGGTCAATACCAGGATGTTGAACAATATGCATACCCTCCTCCCACCTGCAAACTGAAATGTTCTAAAATGTTTTTTGAAGATACGCCGGAAAGACAGCCCCAGTGAACAACGGCAAAATACCTGTATGCTGACAACCCCATCAAAGTGTTTATGAGCCTGCAGACCTGGGTTTCCCTCAGAATACAGCCCTGTAGAAGCATTCCAATTGGCTTCCGCCAGATTAGTGGACAGATGCTCTGAGAACTCATATAGGGATCCCTGCAGGGAAGGTGATATTCTTTTCAAGGGGTACTGTTGAGAAAATTTAGAATCTGACATTTGAAGGTGACTGCAGGACTCGACTGCCGCCAACACACATTTTGTGTAAGGACCAAGAAGATACGAAATGAGAAATTAATGCTTATTTGGTGGTGTATAGGCAGTCTCTTTTTTCCTCACTCTGTTTGTGAGTGGAACAGGAAAGGAAATTATTAGTAGTGGTACAGTGTACCATCCACCACACAACGTATGATGGCTTGCAAAGTATGCATATAGATGTAGAAGTGAATAAAGTCTACCTAAGAAGATTTCAGTTCATCCATTTACAGGCACACAAAACTCACAGAAATATGTTGTCTCTTATGTATCTAGAAAACAAAACATGGAACTCCTGCAGCTGATTCTTTCTCAGAAAAATGTTCAGTATAACCTCTAATTTTCTCAGTCACTTCGCAAAATGTAAGCGAGAGGCTGTAATATGATTGCTCACAGCTCTAACAAGAAGTAGTATGGAAGCAAACCAGTCACTATGTGAGGTGGGAGAAGAAATGGCCAGTTTCGCACCTTACATGAGACCTTTACAAATCACAATGAGAAGGTGAAGATGACACCTAACGTAAATCGACTGTTATGAGAACATTTGCCTATCAATATGTAATGCTAAAAGGGATGGCAGTCAATCGACGATAGTTAACACATCATTAATATACAATGCATGTCTTTGAGTGGAAGTTAGAACAGGGAACGTGGGTCGAGTCGCTTTTAGTTTTGAAAAGCCAGCTCCACAATGGCGTAGCGAAACCGCGCTGTGGGAGTTACGCTGGCGACCACTTAAAGGGGTGGCAGGAAAGAGGACAGCGACCCTGGGCCAGGTGATTCAAGCTGGAGGGCCACCTGTAGCGAGGGCATCGGTACAAGGGCAGAGAAAAAGTTTTAGAAAACTGCGTTTTGAAATTCCAACGGAATACGAACAAAAGCAGGTGACGCAATTTCGTCCAGTGAGTGCGACACATGGAAAGGTTGATGTACTTTAGGCGTCTAGAATGGGCACAAAATGTCCGACTGGCGGAAACTCACTAGGAAGGAGAAAACTACTGAAGTTTCGATGCAGTTGTTCTCCATTCTAGAATAAGCAAAAACTAAACCCCCGCAACCTTACAACTATTATCATGCTCACAGCAGGGAGCAAGACCAGTCTTTACAAATGGTGCATGGTCTCTGCACTGAAACAACAAACTAAAAGTAGCTCACTGAGGCTACAAAGCCACTGTGCAATGAGAAACAGTGGAAAAACTTGGAGCCACTAGAAGATGTTTGATTGAAGAAAATCCATCACTCACTTCCAGACCTGGTCAGCCAAAGGAATAATGTGTCCACTCCCGTTCGTAGCACACATCCCTCATGTCTGGAAGATGTCCAGCCAGATGAACTTGGAAGGCACACCTGTAGACTTTGTTCTGCAGAGTGAGATGGAAGACGCTGTCTACAAGGACATACCAACTACACCCGCTGATATGCAATGAATTATTGCTGCACCCTGCTCGGACATCTCCACTGAAATGCTGGCCCACGTGCAGCATTCACTCCATACCAGACTGGAAGCATATAATGCTGCTGTTGGTGGTCATTTTCAATATAACCTGTGATGAAATTACAATGAAATCCAGACCTTTAGCTGCTTACAGGCGTTGAAAAATATCAACGGGGACAGTTGAAAATGTGTGCCCTGACAGGGCCTCAAACCTGGGATCTCCGGCTTACATGGCAGACACTCTATCCGTTTGAGCCACCGAGGACACAGAGAATAGTGCGACTGCAGAGACTTATCTCTACCGCACTACCTACGAGACCTACATTTTCAAATTACTGTCCACACACTACATTTGTAGTGCCCCTGCTCACTATACTCATTACTCGTGGCAGTCAATCTACTGATTCCCCTGAGAGTTTGCGCAATGTAACTGCCTCTGCACTGAAGAAGATCATTGGCCAGTAAGCCTTATCTATATGAAGATGTCTTTTGGACATGTTTTTTAACTTTATGTGTACTTTTTTTAACTGTTTCACATGACAATCTCTGTGTACGTGTGTATTTTAACCCCCACCGTCTCCCGTTACTATGCTCTTATGTCCCCCGTGAATCGCCTTTTTTCTGTATCATTTTCATCTTTTTATTAATCACTCAGCTGAAGAGCGACGGATTGTACTACTGCCAGCCCTTCCCTGCCCACATGTGACAGGGGAATGAAATCACAATAAAGAAAAATAAACTTTGGCAGCACTAGGATAGAGGGTCGCTGTCTTGGTATTGTTATCCATCCTTCTGTCCCTTCCAGCGACTACTTACTTGTACAATGGCAGAGATTACTCCCCTGCACTTCCGCGATAGTTTTCTGTCCTATTATTATTACCCATCCTTTCCACTTAGGGCTATTGGCTAGACTAACAGCGAAAATATTCACTCTACATAAAGCAGTTATTGACGAGATTGACTACAGCTACTCTCCTGTGCACAATCAATGGCAGTTACCTCTCCCCAACTCCATTGCTCCACAGCCAGAGGAAAAAAATTGAATTTCCCCACTGGTTTTCGAATTCCCACTAAGTTTTGAGTTTCCTGCCAATAGAAGGATGTGAGTTAGACTGCACCCTTGTTCTGGGTCAGCCATCTTGGATTGTGCCATCATAGTTAGACTGCACCAGTCTTCCAAAGATAATGAAATAAAGAAGGTAACTTATATACATCCACACCAGTTATGTGCAAATTAAATTTTTTAAATAATTAATATATTATTATTAATTGCTATTATTATTATTAATAAAATTATTGTTGTCTTCTGCAATATGACATAATTAACATTTGTATTTACTCTAAAATTGGATTTGTCATGGATTTTGAATTTTCTGTCCATTTTGCATATGGGGAAGGAGTGGTAATTGATTAATTTAATTAATTAGTCAATTAATTTGATATCAAATTTGCGCCAGAACCTATTGTTTTACATTCGAAACTTGTAAATTTCTTCTAAATTGATACCTGTTTCGAGTGCTGATCTGGGACAAAGGTATTTGATCTTCAAGAAGGGGGGGGTGGGGCTGGGGGGAGGGTTTCACTATTTGATAAATTAAAAAGCAGCATTGTATCAGGTTTCCTATACTACTGGTGTGTTATAAAGATAGTGCATAACACTTAATTGCAATCAACACAGACTGTATTCTATTATTTTCGTATTCTGAAAGCGGTCTCCTGCGTTAATCATGAATATATGTCCAAGTGATTTTTAATTTTATTGTCTCTACAACCTGCAGATCATGAACTGTGCCCTTAATTTTTGTATATGAAATTAGTGAGTTTACTCATGGCATTTTTGTTGCCTTTGTCTGCAGTTAGTTTCAGGACTCAAATTAAGAATCAAATTAACTAATTTAATAAGATTGGATTTTGAATTGCTGGTATATCCATGTATCACCACAATAAAATAAAAACAATGAATGGTTGGAGGAGTATGAATGAGAACAGTGGCGTATTTAAGTTTACAAAAATAATGACAAGTTTTTATTCATCCTTTTAGAACTACAATCAAAATGATAAATCTTACAAACAAAGTGACAAACGTAAATCAGAAAAGGGATGGTATTTGATTGGCAAGGCATACATTGGGGTGAAAACTATACAATTCCTCCCCTGAATTAATCTATCTTACAATAAAATCTGACTTCGTTTGGATGAATCCACTGTGAGGCTCTGCTCTATTCAAATGGAATCAGCTATGACCAAGTGCACCAAAAACTATTATTCATGGAGAACAGGGAGTTGTGAACATCATTTAACAAGCCTACGCCATTTAACAAGCCTACGCGCAGAAATATTTTAACCTTTCGCCGTGATTCAAGGGGCAGCAAAGAACGGCATTCTGTGGGCGACGAATGGCGCAGTGTAGCAGCTGTGATGTTCTGACGCATCCGTGAATACTTGGAAACTATGCAGACTGGCGTTCTGATTATTATAATGTGGGAAACTTCCTTATCAGATCTCCGAAATTCCGGCAAATTTAAGTGTGAGGTGCACCAGTTCGCTGGTCTGGCCATACCAATTTGACTCACAGGCACGACGGCACATGTTGGAATTCTCAAACATCAGATGGCGGACTCAGGGCGAAAAAGTTCACCCTCGTGACACGCGATATGTCCGAGATGACATTCAGTTCCACTGTTGGTACAGCTGGAAACTGCCACTGGCTCTTAACCCACCACAAGTCACAGACAATAAGTCTCACCCACTAGGGAAAGACCTGAAGTTCTCCACCATGGGAGGGCCAGAAGATGGTGAAGGCAAAGAATCACGTTCGCTTTCCACAAAGCCTCGGTATGGGAGCCGAATTAGAAGAAAAAAGCGTGCATCCTCGTTGTACAAACCAATCGAACTATTTTCATTGATCTCCTGTCTTGACTATTCTGCTTGCCTGGTAGTCAATCCACACACAACACAGGGGTTTCCATGCTAGGGAGAGCAAGCTTCTGCTTTTCATATCCCAAGAGGAGCCAATCAGCGACTCAAAACCTCTCTTGTATGAAAAAAGGAGATTTTAGACTAGGGAGGCGTCGTTCTCACCGTTAGCATGGGCATGTTTCGGCAAAAAACGTCTGCCTAAATGGGACCACAGTCCTTCATTTATAGAGGGATCTAATCTTTCCAGGCCGACCATTTCCAATTTCTGGAAGAAAGCTGTTAAGCTACCCAGACAGTTGTACCCATTAAACACATGTTTTTGGTGCTCGCTAAAAGAACCTAGCGGCTTCCTGGCGTGAGGGGAGTTATATTCTTGCTTCCACTAAACACGTGCACCAGCCGCTCTTTTCGTATTATCCTAGCTTTTAACATGAGAATGCTTGTGGTTTTATGATTGTCCCACCATATGCACAAAATCTCAGATTACAGCAGTCTCTCTTAAATGGGTTCCTCCACCCACTTTCTGCCAACTGAATACCTTCGCAGCAGTCTGCCACCAGACCCACATTAAATGTTTTGCCAACCGGCACCCTCCTGCTCTGACCCTAAGTGGGAAGAGTGGAGTCCCATGGCCGAAAGTCCCTCTGCAGGTATAATTCACAGACCGCTGCTTCCCTGAATCACTAGCCAGGATGTTGGACACAACACTTATGGCCCACAATCCTTCTTTCTCCCTGTTATCCCTCACCTCCACTATGGCCCCTTGGGTACAAATTCTCTGTAGACTACATATGCAGTTATCTGAACATTCTGCGCACAATTTCCTCATGTAAGAGCCACAAACCACACATAAAATGTAGTACTGGGGAGCATGGAGATCATGACCTATAATATGAATATGAATCTGACGGATACTTGAGTAGTTAAAGTGAGAGTAGCATCCCTCCTCTTAGTTCGTTCTGAATCAATGCTCTGAAAGCCCAATACACAAGAAATGACACTACAATGCACTAGCAAGACCAGCTCCTTCTAACCAATTACAATATTTTGTGACTTGTTGAACAGATGACTATCCTGATGAAAACTGCTTGTTTCTAAATTTCTCCAAACATTTTGTGTTCACCCTGTGTTGCAGACATTTATTTCATTTATATCTATATTTCTATATTATTTACTTCATTCCATCGTAGCCTGCTACCCGTAATTTAAACACAGGCTGTACTAATTCTCACGGAAGTTAAGCAGTATACGTTAATACTTAATTTTATCCTACACGATACTGCTTCCTGTCACCACACTAATTCTACTACTACGACTACTACTCCTAATAATAAGAAACTATTTCTACTACGAATAAAAACTACACCTACTACCAGATGTGTGTCTACTTCTGTTATGATAACTTCAGTTTTTGTCTGTCGCGTTCCACAATACACTCCAACACTTCCTGGACCATAGGTACACACTGCTGGTTCCTTTGGCGATTGGATGGTGTTGTGGTTGCATCTGCGTCTTTCATTATTTGTTGGCTCCTTGGTTGTAGAGATGTATTCCCTTGTCCCAAAGGAGCATCATTCTTGCAAGTAACAAGTGCAGCTACACGCTGGCTGACATCACTTTGATTCTGGTTCTTGAGGAGGCGATACACGGCCTAAGGCCGCATTTCTCTCTGGTGGTGTTAAGATTGCTACGCATATGCTGTTGACAGTTCTGCTGCAACTGTTGACATCAGCCACTTTCGCTGCATTGCTTCTCGATCTTCCATCTCAACCTTTCGTAGTGCCGTACACGGTGATCGGTTAATAAGATAACACGCTGCCTAAGCCTTTCATGAGACATCGTCAGCAGTGTTGCCCAGGATTTGCCATTCTTCAAATGAAATGACTATGAGCACTATGGGACTTAACTTCTGAGGACATCAGTCCCCTAGAAGTTAAAACTACTTAAACCTAACTAACCTAAGGACATCAAACGCATCCATGCCCGAGGCAGGATTCGAAACCACGGTCGTAGCGGTTGCGCAGTTCCAGACTGAAGCGCCTAAAACCGCTCGGCCATAGCGGCCGGCAACGATTTCTTTCATGATGTTCCTTGTTCTCTTGCTTATTTTTTCAATATGTGTACCAGAAATTTCTCGTTCCCAAGAAGACGCCTATGTATGTGGTTACGGAGTTCCTATTTATCTGTCGCTTCATTTCATGATCGAGTCTCTTAGGAGATTCCCTTTAAACAGCATGTGCGTGGTCTTTTCAGGCGTAACAGACAGTTTGACTTGATGTTACAGGACTATTTTACATCCATCTTCCTGGTTGCTTTTAGGTTTCCCTTCACAAGTATCATCTGGTCGTCGGCATTTCGCACTACTCCTACGATCTTTTCATTAACCCGTAACTTTCCTAAAACCTAGACAGCAGCGCCGCTTATGGATCCCTGTGGGCAGCCTCTTGAATTTTCCACCGGCCGGACTGGCCGAGCGGTTCTAGGCGCTACAGTCTGGAACCGCGAGACCGCTACGGTCGGAGGTTGGAATCCTGCCTCGGGCATGGATGTGTGTGATGTCCTTAGGTTATTTAGGTTTAAGTAGTTCTACGTTCTAGGGGACTAATGACCTCAGAAGTACCATAGTGCTCAGAGCCATTTGGACCATTTTGAATTTTCCTTTATTAGGGTATCTCCTCGGCGCGGCAGTGCTGCTTCTCTGTTTTGACAGCAGCTCTTAAAACAGTCGCATAACGCCCGTGGGCAGTCCAAGTTCCTCATGCGGTTATAGGGTGCTGGCTACCATAAGTGATCAAAGACCTGGAGGAGATACAGTTTTCAGCCCCTACTCTGCGCCCGTCACCTAAAGTAAAAGTAGTTCCTGAATTTGCAGCACGAGGCTGAGTGAGCCCAGCTCTACTCCTCCCGTCAGGGAAAGTTGCTGATCGAACCAGAAATTGAACCGGGGTCCTGCGCATGGCAGCCAGACGCGTGAACCGTTCAGGTACCGAGGCGGACGTGCTCGTTACCTAATCAGTAAAATTTGTCGTGTCAGCGTCGGCTGTTATAGTGTCACACTAAATGTATTCTGTCTTCGCCCGGCGATGAGATTCTCTCCGAGACTACTTTGTGCTCGAGGGACCCGATGATTAAACGTAAACTCGGGGCGCCGGCTCGCCCCTGCGGCGTGCCTTTCACCGCGCTCCCGAATTAAGGCCATGCATATGTAGATTGGGCACAGTGGCAGAGCGACCCCGGGTCTCGTCAGGTGGTGATAATTGCCGCGGCAGACAGCGCGCGCTTGTCCGGACACCGGAAGCTGCGTCGCTCGTCTCCTCTACCCCCGCCCGCCGCCACCGCTGTCCCTCTGTCGCTGGCGTGGGCCGCCGCCGCCGCCCACGGCTTCCTCCCCCCCCCCCCCCCCCCCCCTCCCTCCACCGTCCCTCATTATCCCCGCAGCCGATGGCGCACTGCTGTAGCGGGCTCTGCGCGCTGACGGCTTATTTATACCGGCCGTCCTCACACGGCGCGCAACGCGGCAATTACACGCGCCGCGCCGCCTAACTCGATTATAACAGCGCCGATAAAGCGGCCGGGGCAGCACGCGCGTGGTGCGTGTCCCGCACAGCCGCGAAGCTGCGCCCTCTAAGGCACAGTGCGCTGCTCCTCTGTTACTGTCTCACTACATTCTCCTCACTAAGCAGATTCAGAAGGATGTAGGTTGCAGTAGGTACTGGGAGATGAAGAAGCTTGCACAGGATAGAGTAGCATGGAGAGCTGCACCAAATCAGTCTCAGGACTGAAGACCACAACAACAACAACATATTCTTCTTCCTACTACCCTTCCTGGTTGCTCTTACGCTCTCAGTCCGTCTCCTTGCTGGCCTTCCTTCATCTCTTCTACCTGTTCCACCTTCGAGCATTTGTCCGGAGACCTTTCCGGTCTTCATCCGTGGTACATGATCAATCCGAGGCCTTCTGTGTCTTTGTACCGTGTTGAGAACTGGAATACTCTGATGTCCTTAAGAATATCATTATATCGTTTCCTGTTCTGTACTGTGCAGCCCCCTGTTCTTCTGATGAATCGCACCTCAGCGCTCACTTGTCTCCGTTCATCAAGTCTACGAAGTGTCCAAGCTTCACTGCCACACAAGAAGCCAAGTTTGGAATTTTTTAATAAAGCGATCTTGAGCGCAACAAATCTGTATTTTGGATGACAACTGGTCTCGGTCGGTAACTTACATCTACATGGATACTCTGCAAATCACATTCAAGTGCCTGGCACAGAGTTCATCGAACCACTTTCACAATCCTCTATTATTCCAATCTCGTATAATGCGCGGAAAGAATGAACACCTATACGAGGTGCATTCAAGTTCTAAGGCCTCCGATTTTTTTTCTCTGGACTGGAAAGAGATAGAAACATGCGTATTGTTTTAAAATGAGGCCGCGTTCATTGTCAATACGTCCCAGAGATAGCAGCACCGTACGGCAGATGGAATTTTACCGCCAGCGGCGAGAATGGGAACTGTTTTAAATACTTAAAATGGCGACGTTTTCCTTACTTGAACAGCGTGCAATCATTCGTTTTCTGAATTTGCGTGGTGTGAAACCAATTGAAATTCATCGACAGTTGAAGGAGATATGTGGTGATGGATTTATGGATGTGTCGAAAGTGCGTTCGTGGGTGTGACAGTTTAATGAAGGCAGAACATCGTGTGACAACAAAACAAAACAACCTCGGGCTCACACAAGCTGGTCTGACGACATGATCGAGAAAGTGGAGAGAATTGTTTTGGGGGCTCGCCGAATGACTGTTGAACAGATCGCCTCCAGGGTTGGCATTTCTGTGGGTTCTGCGCACACAATCCTGCATGACGACCTGAAAATGCGAAAAGTGTCATCCAGGTGGGTGCCACGAATGCTGACGGACGACCACATGGCTGTCCGTGTGGCATGTTGCCAAGCAATGTTGACGCGCAACGACAGCATGAATGGGACTTTCTTTTCGTCGGTTGTGACAATGGACGAGACGTGGATGCCATTTTTCAATCCAGAAACAAAGCGCTAGTCAGCTCAATGGAAGCACACAGATTCACCGCCACCAAAAAATTTCGGGTAACTGCCAGTGCTGAAAAAATGATGGTGTCCATGTTCTGGGACAGCGAGGGCGTAATCCTTACCCATTGCGTTCCAAAGGGCACTACGGTAACAGGTGCATCCTACGAAAATGTTTTGAAGAACAAATTCCTTCCTGCACTGCATCAAAAACGTCCGGGAAGGGCTGCGCGTGTGCTGTTTCACCAAGACAACGCACCCGCACATCGAGCTAACGTTACGCAACAGTTTCTTCGTGATAACAACTTTGAAGTGATTCCTCATGCTCCCTACTCACCTGACCTGGCTCCTAGTGACTTTTGGCTTTTTCTAACAATGAAAGACACTCTCCGTGGCCGCACATTCACCAGCCGTGCTGCTATTGCCTCAGCGATTTTCCAATGGTCAAAACAGACTCCTAAAGAAGCCTTCACCGCTGCCATGGAATCATGGCGTCAGCGTTGTGAAAAATGTGTACGTCTGCAGGGCGATTACGTCGAGAAGTAACGCCAGTTTCATCGATTTCGGGTGAGTAGTTAATTAGACAAAAAATCGGAGGCCTTAGAACTTGAATGCACCTCGTATATTTCCGTACGAGCTCAGATTTCCGTTAATTTATCGTGGTGATCGTTCCTTGCTGTGTAGGTCGGTGTCAACAAAATATTTTCGCATTCGGAGGAGAAAGTTGGTCATTGGAATTTCGTGAGAAGTTTTCGTCGCAACGAAAACCGCCTTTCTTTTAATGACGTCCAGCCCAAATCCTATATCATTTCTGTGACACACTCTCCCATATTTCGCGATAATACAAAACGTGCTGCCTTTCTCTGAATTTTTTCGATGTAATCCGTCTGTCCTATCTGGTAAGGATCCCACACCGCGCAGCAGTATTCTAAAAGCGGACGGACAAGCGTAGTGTGGGCAGTCTCCTTAGTAGGTCTTTGTTTAGCCTTCCCCACAACATTTTCTATGAGTTTCATCCAATTTAAGTTGTTGGTAATTGTAATACCTAGGTATTTAGTTGAATTTACGGATTTTAGATTAGACTGATTTATCGTGTAACCGAAGTTTAACTAATTCCTTTCAGCACTCATGTGGATGACCTCACACTTTTCGTTATTTAGGGTCAACAGCCACTTTTCGCACCATTCAGATATCTTTTCTAAATCGTTTTGATCTTCTGATGACTTTATTAGTCTATAAACGGCAGCGTCATCTGCAAACAATCGAAGACGGCTGCTCAGATTGGCTCCAAAATCGTTTATATACATAAGAAACAGCAAAGGGCCTATAACACTACTTTGGGGAACGCCAGAAATCACTTCTCTTTTACTTAGACCATCTTCATGCCGTCGGCACTGCAACAGAATAGCAACACACATGCAGAGGGATTGGCATAAAAATATATTTTAACATGCCTTAAAACATCAAGAATAAAAGCTACAATAATAGCAGATTGAAATGTTATACGTATGATCACGGCTGATGAGTATGGACGGAGCAAGATCCATAACAACACGGACGTCAACTGCTGAACAGTGCAGCATTACTCTATAATATATACGCTGAGGCAAGACACGCGATAGCGATGAGCACATCCACGAATGACGGTAGCATCTCGTACTCAGGGTATAAAAGGGCAGTGCATAGGCGAAGTTGTCATTTGTACTCAAGTGATTCATGTGTGTTTCCGATGTGAGTATGGTCGCACGACGGGAATTAACAGACTTTGAATGCGGAATGGTAGTTGCAGCTAGACGCATGGGCATTCCATTTCGAAAATCGTTAGTAAATTCAATATTCCGAGATCCGCAATGTCAAGAGTGTGCCGAGAATACTAAGTTTCAGGCGTTACTCTCACCACGGACAAAACGGTGGCCGACGACGTTCACTTAACGACCGAGAACAGCGGCGTATGCATAGAGATGTCAGGT
This sequence comes from Schistocerca piceifrons, assembly GCF_021461385.2. Classification (NCBI taxonomy): domain Eukaryota; kingdom Metazoa; phylum Arthropoda; class Insecta; order Orthoptera; family Acrididae; genus Schistocerca; species Schistocerca piceifrons. The sequence continues at coordinate 27,090,286 of NC_060141.1, forward strand.
CTAACAGACAAGCAGTACTGCGTGAAATGACCGCAGAAATCAGTGCGGGACGTACGACGAACGTATCCATTACAACAGGCGGCGGAATGTCGCGTTAATGGGCCTTTGATAACAACACGATATCGCCTGCAGCGGATCTCCTTGCCTGGTGGCGATATCGGTTTGTGCGTTGGCCGTGGCGTTGTGAGATGAGTCCCAATTTCATTTGGTAAGATATGATGGTAGGGTTCGAGTGCCGCGCAGACCCCACGAAGCCATCGACCCAAATTGTCAACAAGACAAGACTACGCAAAATTATGGCGTCTCCATAATGGTGTAGGCTGTGTGAACGTGGCATGGACTGTATACTCCGGTCCAAATGAAACAGAGGAAATCGTTATGTTCAGCTACTTGGATACCATTTGCAGTCATTTACTTTTGTGGATGACAATGCGTCATTTCACCGGGCCAGAGTTGTTGGCGATTTGTATAGAGAAACTTCTGCACAATTCGAGCGAATGACCACTTAGACCACCCGTCACGAATTTCATAGATCATTTATGGAACAGAATCGTGAGGTCAGTCCGTCCACAAAATCTTGCACCGGCAACACTTTCGTAATTATGGACGACTATAGAAGCAACATGGCACAATATTTCTGCACGGGGCTTCTAATGAACTGTTCAGTCCACGCCACGTCGAATTGCTGCGTTACGCCGGGCAGAAGGAAGTCCTGCACGACACTAGGTGCTATACCATCACATTTGTCATCTCAGTGTAAAATCTACTACTTAGTGGACAACCGCTAACACAGATCGGATGCAAATAAACAACCTCAAACACGTGAAAATCTCCACAGGGCATATCTTCACGCTCAACATACCACAACCAAATTCTCCCATAACTACAATCGCGCACAGGCCAATAAAATATTTTCCGTGCTATAAAGGATGAAGCTGTTGGACTATGAGTAAATGAGACGGAATTGTCACTGTAAATGGTCACTACAACTGATTTTGCATCCTGTGCCGTTCTGTCGGTGAAAAATCAAGTGATCCCACCCTGGATAAAGGTCGACATGCACAGAACCTGCCCTGCCAATCTTCACGTTATTCTCTCTTGCCTGCCTTCAACACATCTGTGACAAGCGCAGTGCTGTGCTCATAAACCATAAGTATTTAACACACATAAAAATATCTAAACAATAAGTGAGCTGTGGCTGGCTCATGCTATGCGTTGGATTAAACCTTGGTTGCTATTCTGTGCTTAGTCTCCCACAGTTATTGCGATTATGCTGTTATCCTCTGTTTCCGCGGGTGGGAGCAGTGGTGTGCATCGATATTCGCACCTTGGACTATCTTTGACCTGGCGCTTATAGTTTCCTTCTGGACTGTGTGCGGGAGTTGGTTGGCGTCGAGCAGCGAGGAAATCTCCACGTTGCGTAGTTTGGCCGGGCACGCTGGCAGCCTCTATGCAGTGTCGGAGAGTGTGGTGCTGTTCCCATTGCTACGAGGTTTGTGGCTCACCGATCCTGGACACGAAAGTTGAGTTTTGATTTAATCTACCAGCAAGTCACGACTGTTGACACTGTGTCGTTTGGAGATCATTGTCGGCCGTTGGGATATTCCCTTCTCGAGTTGGCAAATTTTAGCCACCCTCCTGTGGAGTTTAACTGTACTTGGTTATTCGAATTGAAGTCCACCAGCGGAATCTTCTGCCTTGTGGCCGTCAACGTTCCGGTTACCTGCCCTGGCCGTTGAGGTAAATTCATGCAGTGTAATTTCCTCATCATGTTATCGCTGTCCAGTATAGTGTGTAGTTTGACAGCTCAATGTATAATTGGTTGTGGGCGCCAATACCTTCTACGTTGTTTCATTGAACTCCCTGTTGTGGGCTGGTCAGGTAAAGCGGAGGTTATCTTGTCGGCGGGTTCATTGATTGTCTGTCGGTTGCGTTGTCATCTGATTGATAATGGTTGGGCCGACTGCCGTCTCACCTAAGCGAACGTTAGTGTTTGAATCCCAGGCCGACCCTCGGAACTTCTGAGCGCCCTTGGGTGTATTGCATTTGTTGTTTGTTCTTGTTGTTTGTACTTGTATGGCTTCTAGCCGATTTTTAGATTAAGGTTGTTCTGCTATTAAGCTGTCAGATGGTTTGGGCCTTCAGCCTAATTTAAGAACTGCTTTACGTAAAGCCTTTGGCATTTTAAAAATTAATGTTATTGAGTCTTAACTGTTAGGCCTTCAGCCGATTCTGAATTTGTTGTTTTGCTCTTAAAGTGCCAGATTCTTCTGACCTTCAGCCGATTTTGAATTACAGTTGTTCTGCTCTTAAGGTGTTAGATAGTTTGGGCCTTCAGCCTAATTTAAGAACTGTTTTACGTAAAGCCTTTGGCATTTTTAAAATTAATGTTATTGAGCCGTAAGTGTTGGGCCTTCAGCCGATTTTGAATTTAAGTTTTTTGCTCTTAAAGTGTCAGATTTTTAGGCCTTCAGCCTAATTAAGGAACTGCTTTAAGATAAGGCTTTGCCTTTTAAATTTCCGATTTTGGTTGAGCTTTAAGTTATTGGCTTTCGGCCGTTTTTAAATTAGTGGTCTTGCCCTTAAGGCATGAGATTGTATGGCGGTTTAGCTGCTAATTAAATTCCAAAACTAAAGCTGTGTTTTTCTTTAATTTTTCTTAGCTCTTGTAATGTTTGATCAAATAAAAGGTTGCATGTGCAAGTGTAACTGACAGCCGCTTATTTTGGCCCCTTTCCACAACTTAAACCACCTGTCCTGTCCTGCGGGTATAGCAGGGCGTCTCAACAACTGCTTTGCAATGGAGAATCGTCACACTGGGACTTACAAAAATTGATGTACATATACACTGATATAAAATAATCGCAACACCAAAAATAATTAATGTACAGCATGAAATTTGGGAATACTTTTGTGTGGGTAATATATTTAAGTAATTAATACTGCAAGATCACAGGTTAACGTAAGCATGGCGTAACCCATTGTAAATGTGAAATGCTGGTACATTAATAGGAGGTATAATCGCCAGCATGTTGAATCCAAGCATGTAAACGTGCATGCATTATGTTGTACAGGTGCCGGATGTCAGATTGTGGGATGGAGTTCCATGCTTGTTGCACTTGCTCGGTCAATACAGGAACGGTTAATGCTGTTTGTTGATGACGATGGAGTTCTCATCCGATGACGTCCCATATATGCTCCACTGGAGACAGATCTGGTGATCGAGCAGGCGAAGGCAACACGTCGATTCTCTGTAGAGCATGTTGCGTTACGACAGCGGTATATGGGAGAGCGTTATCCTCTTGGAAAGCACCCTCAGTAATGCTGTTCATAAATGCCACTAGGAGCACAACATACCGATTCACCAGATTGACTTAACATTTGCAGTCAGTGCGCGAGGGATAACCACCAGAGCGCTCCTACTCTCATACGAAATCACATCTCAGACGATAACTCCAGGTGTAGGTTGTAACCTCCCCCTCACTTATCGACCTTAATGACAGTGAAAAATTAAACCGCGTGTACCTAATGGAAATTTGGGAAAAGCAATCGTCACTGAAGTTAATCTGTCGGTAAAGAGGGAGGAAAGAGTTACATCTAAATGAAAGGAAAAATGCAAATGAAACTGGTGGAAATTAATTTTGAAAAGGGGTAAAGTTAATGAAGAAAGTAAATGTGCGGCCGTTACGTTAACAATTAACTAGCGGTAAGTAGATATTTGAGATTTGGGGGAAATTACGGTCGCCAGTCCTAAGCACAATTACTATAGTAACTGAAAAACAAAGGTAATTACACATATAATTAGCACTAGAAGCGTGGCAAGTGAAGGTTGACACGTGTAGTGTGAAACCTGAAAGTTTGTCAGAAGTAATAACTTTCGCTGCACTCTGACTTAATTTAGCAAGAGAATTAATAAAACCGGAAAACTGAAAGTTAATTTAGTGACTGAAATTAATAAGAAGCTTTCTTTCTTAGCACATTAAATTCAGTAAAATACGGTTAGTCTTGGACTACCTCAACAATCGTTTCAAAAGCTACTTGAATCTACGCAATTTAGAAATAAGAGATTTAGCTTTGAACTTGAATTAAATGATTCTGAACAATTAACAATAGTAAGATTTAGTACGTACCAAGCTGAGCTGCAGTCACAGGTAAGCTAAAATACGGTAACAAAACTCGCACTCTTAATTGGTGCTTGCGTAATCTAAATATTGTAGCCAGCTTTGAATACTTAAACTGAACTTTGAAATTAAAGCACTGAAATGGAATTATGCTGGCGTTTGAATTTCAACGACACTCGGGTTCATTTCGGAAAAGGAAGGGACCCTGCTTGGTAATGCAATTGGGACAGTGAGCAACAAAGGTTCATGCTAAGTTGCTGTAATTTTGTGATTCAACAATTTTAAAAGTTTGAAAAGCTGAGATCTGCCATACAGTTCTAAACCTTTACGTGCTTCCAGTCTTCCTTGTTGGTTGATTGAAGGTTTGAAGCCGTCGATCGAGGATGTGGCGACAGTCACTCATTGTCGGCCGTCGCTGTTGCAGAAGCTGGATGTTGGCGCGCCTTCTTCTCGACACGGTCACCAGACGAAACGGGCTCTTGATGTGCGCCAGCTAATGCTTCCCGTCCGCGACACCATGTCAGAAACTACACTCCTGGAAATTGAAATAAGAACACCGTGAATTCATTGTCCCAGGAAGGGGAAACTTTATTGACACATTCCTGGGGTCAGATACATCACATGATCGCACTGACAGAACCACAGGCACATAGACACAGGCAACAGAGCATGCACAATGTCGGCACTAGTACAGTGTATATCCACCTTTCGCAGCAATGCAGGCTGCTATTCTCCCATGGAGACGATCGTAGAGATGCTGGATGTAGTCCTGTGGAACGGCTTGCCATGCCATTTCCACCTGGCGCCTCAGTTGGACCAGCGTTCGTGCTGGACGTGCAGACCGCGTGAGACGACGCTTCATCCAGTCCCAAACATGCTCAATGGGGGACAGTCCCGGAGATCTTGCTGGCCAGGGTAGTTGACTTACACCTTCTAGAGCACGTTGGGTGGCACGGGATACATGCGGACGTGCATTGTCCTGTTGGAACAGCAAGTTCCCTTGCCGGTCTAGGAATGGTAGAACGATGGGTTCGATGACGGTTTGGATGTACCGTGCACTATTCAGTGTCCCCTCGACGATCACCAGTGGTGTACGGCCAGTGTAGGAGATCGCTCCCCACACCATGATGCCGGGTGTTGGCCCTGTGTGCCTCGGTCGTATGCAGTCCTGATTGTGGCGCTCACCTGAAAGGCGCCAAACACGCATACGACCATCATTGGCACCAAGGCAGAAGCGACTCTCATCGCTGAAGACGAGACCTCTCCATTCGTCCCTCCATTCACGCCTGTCGCGACACCACTGGAGGCGGGCTGCACGATGTTGGGGCGTGAGCGGAAGACGGCCTAACGGTGTGCGGGACCGTAGCCCAGCTTCATGGAGACGGTTGCGAATGGTCCTCGCCGATACCCCAGGAGCAACAGTGTCCCTAATTTGCTGGGAAGTGGCGGTGCGGTCCCCTACGGCACTGCGTAGGATCCTACGGTCTTGGCGTGCATCCGTGCGTCGCTGCGGTCCGGTCCCAGGTCGACGGGCACGTGCACCTTCCGCCGACCACTGGCGACAACATCGATGTACTGTGGAGACCTCACGCCCCACGTGTTGAGCAATTCGGCGGTACGTCCACCCGGCCTCCCGCATGCCCACTATACGCCCTCGCTCGAAGTCCGTCAACTGCACATACGGTTCACGTCCACGCTGCCGCGGCATGCTACCAGTGTTAAAGACTGCGATGGAGCTCCGTATGCCACGGCAAACTGGCTGACACTGACGGCGGCGGTGCACAAATGCTGCGCAGCTAGCGCTATTCGACGGCCAATACCGCGGTCCCTGGTGTGTCCGCTGTGCCGTGCGTGTGATCATTGCTTGTACAGCCCTCTCGCAGTGTCCGGAGCAAGTATGGTGGGTCTGACACACCGGTGTCAATGTGTTCTTTTTTCCATTTCCAGGAGTGTATCATCGCAAGTCGAGCGCAATTACATGCTGCCAAACCCCGAAAGCGCGGCAACTCGCGGGAGCTTCACACAACACACCTGCTCCACTCGCTACTCCAGCCAGACTTTCTCTGCCCGCGCTCCACGCGGCAGAGTTAACACTATCAAAGATCCTACACACTTTGATTCTTCACACGACCCATAGATGTAATCGTTCGATAGCAGTTTTCCCTAGGCAAGACCCAGCGTAAAAATACAAATAATATTTACGAAACAAACCAATTATACATCGACATAAGTGCATAAATGTATATATACAAACAGTAAAACAATTACAATATATAAAGAGACAGAAATGTCATATCTTGAGGTAACAAAACAAGGAAAAAAAATAATAGTACAATAGATGGAAATAGGAGGATATGCATTTCCGGCGTTACAAGGTCCACTGGGTCTAGCACAGAGACACGTTAGTTACAGGCCCTCTACTGGCTTCTAACCAGCACACGGCCATTACTGGCACCGAGGCACAACCAACTTTTATCAGAAATGCAATAGATCTCCACTCTGCCCTCCAATGAGCTCTCGCTTAATGCCAATGAAGTCGCAAATGGCGGTGTCTTTGGGTCACTGGAATACTCGCTACAGAGCGTCTGACTCGGAGTTGTCGTTGAAGTAAACAATTTTTAACAGTTCGTTGTGTCACTGTGGTGCGAACTGCTGCTCAAACTGCTGCTGCAGACGCAGTACGATGCGCCAAACACGGTGATTTTACCTCTCGGTAGTGCTACGTGGCCGTCTGGAACCCCGACTTCTTGCTACAGTATATTCGCGTGACCACAGCTATTAGCAATCATGTACAGTGGCTACAATTCTGTCAAGTCTTTCTCCAATTTCGCAGAAGGAACATCCAGCTTCTCGTAGCCCTATTACACGACTCAGTGAGATGTTGACAATAATGGCGTTTGATTAAAAGCAGCCTACCATGTCCAGTCTCAAAGGCAACCAATGCTCACGACTGTTACAGCCCGTATTTTAAGCAAACCTGATTTGCATCCTCATAGTGTCGGCACTAGGGCCACTCTTGTGCGACTGGCGCGAAACGTGAGTAGGCATCATCTTTTAGATGTAGAAACACGCCTACCAACTGACGTTAATGTCGCACAACTAATTCTTGCTGTTACAATTTTTTCCGTCAGTACATATGTATACTCCCCATTTCCCCCTTAACCACTGAATCGATGTCAGCCAAATTCAGTACATACATCACTTACAGTCTGAAAATCATCGTTTTGGGGATAAGAACCACCTACATAACAAAGGGAGGGAGAGCACGGGGAATGGGTGAAAACGCAGTGTAGCGCACGACGCGCGAATGTCCACATTGAGGATGAGAACGCTGAGAGACTTGCACCAAACTTCGCACAGAATTTCAAACCTTTCCGGAACTTTTTCTCACTGACAAAGGGCACAAAATGTTCAAAGGAAAAAAGTTTGTCGGTTCCTACATTTTCTCTGTTCATGCAGTAAAACTTCTTCATGAAGCAAGACGTTTTAACGTTTCACTTATTTACTGCTTACTTTATTCCAACAGTTTTCGCAGACTATGTCCACATTTGCCGCTTAATGTACCTACAAAAATATATCACTGTGCGGCACATAGTTCAGGAGAAATGCTACTGAATATTGACATGAGTGAAAACTGTGGAATCATGTATGGCGTTTTAATTTACTAGTTCTTTGCTACAAAATCTATTCGCAACAGATTTCGCAGACAGTAGGCAAATATACCACTGGGTGTACCTGCAAAATTGCGTGGCTGTACATCACACGATTCAGGAGATGCGTAAAAATGAAACTGCAGGACGAAAGTTACTAGAGATGTGTGTTAAATACGCGTATGTGTTTAATTTCTCGTGAAATACATTAAATATGTGAAATACACACATAAAAAACGTTTTGCATCAGCCCGGTTCCCAGAACTCCTGAAGTCAGATGTTGACTGTGGGTACTGTATCACAGACACAGTCCCTTTGACTGTTCAGAGTTGTCACGAAACCCGCCCAAAGAGGTAAACAACCATCCACGAGCAGCGCCTATTAGAAAGAGGGGGTCCGACAGCTGATCAGTTCCAGTCATTCCACCAGGAAGGAGGTACACGGCTCGTGTTGTCTGTAGTGCAACCATGCCTAGACAGTCAGTGCCGCAGTTCGATCTTGTGCGCATTGTCACTTTGTGCCAGGAACCGCTCTCAACAAGGGAAGTGTCCAGGCGTCTCGGGGTGAACCAGAGCGATGTTGTTCGGACATGGAGGAGATACAGAGAGGAAGGAACTGTCGATCACATGCCTCGCTCAGGCCGCCCAAGGGCTACTACTGCAGTGGATGACGCTACCTATGGATTATGACTCGGAGGAACCCTGACAGCAACGCCACCATGTTGAATAATGCTTTTCGTGCAGCCACAGGAAATCGTGTTACGACTCAAACTCTGACCAATAGGCTGCATGATGCGCAACTTCGCTCCCGACTTCCATGATGAGGTCCATCTTTGCAACCACGACACCATGGTGCGCGGTAGAGGAGGAGGAGATTAGTGTTTAACGTCCCGTCGACAACAAGGTCATTAGAGACGGAGCGCAAGCTCGGGTGAGGGAAAGATGGGGAAGGAAATTGGCCGTACCCTTTCAAAGGAACCATCCCGGTATTTACCTGAAGCGATTTAGGGAAATCACGGAAAACCTAAATCAGGGTGGCTGGAGACGGGATTGAACCGTCGTCCTCCCGAATGCGAGTCCAGTGTGCTAACCACTGCGCCACCTCGCTCGGTGCGCGGTAGAGACGGGTCCAACAACATGTCAAATGGACCGCTCAGGATTGGGCATCACGTTCTCTTCACCGATGAGTGTCACATATGCATTCAACCAGAAAATCGTCGGAGACGTGTTTGGAGGCAACCCGGCCAGGCTGAACGCCTTAGACACACTGTCCAACGAATGCAGCAATGTGGAGGTTCCCTGTTGTTTTGGGGTGGCATTATGTGGGGCCGACGTACGCCGCTGGTGGTCACAGAAAACGCCGTAACAGCTGTACGATACGTGAATGGCATCCTCTGACCGATATTGCAACCATATCGGCTGCATATTGGCGAGGCATTCGTCTTCATGCACGACAATTCGCCCCTCCCCCCTCCCTCCATCGTGCATATCATGTCAATGACTTCCTTCAGGATAGCGACATCGCTCGTCTAGAGTGGCCAGCATGTTCTCCAGACATGAAGCCTATCGAACGTGTCTGGGGATTGGAGGGGAAAGGAGGAGATCGTCAGAAGGAAAAGAAGGAAATGGATTAGCGAGAGGGGATTGACGGAAAGTGAGGGGAGGTGGAGGTGGTGGACAGAGACGGCATGGAGGAGAAGGACAGAGAGGGGTAAAGGAGGAGATGGGTAGAGAGAGGGGGAAGGAGATGGAGTAATGGAAGACTGTATAAAATACATACCTGGGCAACATCGAGTGCTCAGGTAGCTTTTCTATATACAGTCGGCTAAAGAGGATTAGTTGTAGATTATGTAGTTGTAGGTTAACATCTTTCTGAGGTTCAAATCGTGTCTGAGTTTAATAAGATATCGATGCATACTTCATTAAAAATGACAGACAGTAAGTTTTCAACGAAATTGACATAATGCTGACTGAGAAATTGCTGCAACGCCACGAGCAGAACGTCTTCTAAAAACATTGAAACAAAAGCTCTCCAGAACTGTTTAATCGTGGATGTCCAGCTACCACTGATGGGAGGTACTTCATCAACGAGGGAGACTGCTTCGGAAAAGCTACAAACTTTTTTAATCTATGCAGATCGTAAATGCAAAGTAAACGAGTCCAACACTCATAAAACAATACAATCGATCAGGCAACGCTAGTTTCGTAGCAAATCCTTCGAATTGTGAGTTCCTCAGAAAGCAGGTAGCGCTACTAAAAAATGCAGCACTTACTCAAAACTCTGCAAGTGAGCCCTCCAGTCGGCGCCAGCACCAGACGTCTCTCTCGCTTCGTGGCAAGTGCTCAGAACTATTCTCCTCTAAACTTAATCCTCCACATTTAGGAAAACTCTACACCGAGTAAAGGCTTCCCAGCCATTTGCACAGTAACCAGTGAGAGTTTCGCTTTATTTATGTGACTACAAGGCACCCCTGCAGAAATTTCATATTCCTGGCTTCCGTATTCCACTCATTGCTTGAGCCCTTCGCACTGTAACGGACAAGTACACTAAACACTTTGAATAATAATTTTTCTTTCAGAATGATTTTCGATGAAACCGTGAATTGATTAACATATGTGTACGGTGGAAGTAGACATATCTTTACAACCTGTGAAACGAATTATTTTACAGGGTGACAATTACTGAAGTATATGAAATAAAATCGTCATAACTTCTGAACAGTTTACGTTTGGACGTTCAAACTCCACGGTTGGCCGTGGGCAATGATGGGAATTAATATGCGCATGATGGTTTGGTTTATCGACGAAGCCCACTTTCATTTGGGGGGGGGGTTCGTCAATATGCAAAATTGGCGCACTTGGAGCACTGAGAATCCGTATTTCGCGATTCGAAGAGTGTGTGGTGTGTAATGTCCAGTCACGGAATAATAGGTGCGATATTCCTTGGTGGCACGGTGACTACCGAACGGTATGTGAAGGTTTTGGAAGATGATTTCATTCCCATTATCCGAAGTGACCCTGATTTCGGCATAATGTGGTTCATGCAAGATGGAGCTCGACCCCATCGAAGCAGAAGAGTGTTTGATGTCCTGGAGGAGCACTCTGGGGACCACATTGTGGCTGTGGGGTACTCACAGGCCACTGGCATGGGCCTCGGTTGGCAGCCATATTCTCCGGATCTGAACACATGCGACAAGGTGTACAGCAGTATCCCCAAAACAGCTGCTGAGCTGAAAACAGCCACTTGGGAGGTCATCGACAGCATCGATGTTCGGACACTTGAGCGGGTCGTCCAGAATTTCGCTATTCGTCAGCGCCACATCATCGCGAATTATGGCGGGCATATCGAACGTGTCATAACCTAAATCCGAATGTCTGTAGTGACGCTTACATGTTGAATAAAGTGTCTGGACGCCATAGTTTGTAACAAATTTACTTTTTTTCATACAGTTCAATAATTGTCACACTGTACATGTGTATTGCCTTGAAAAGAGAAAAAGGTGTAACAGTTATTTTTGCAATTGTAAATGACTGTCCTACTCGAAGGGTTAAATATTGAATCAATCGGCATTAAGTATGTTGCCGTGAAAGTCAAGCATTTTGACCGGACAATTGGCTTGGCGCTATCCGTGGTGACGTGCGGAACTTTAGCCGGGAACGAGAAAGCAGCGACGCTTTGTAGTGTGCGGGCGCGTTGTCAATGGCCGGAGATGTAAAGCTACTATTGTGGTAAGTGGCGCGTCGAAATACTCTGAAAGTGGTGTGACGTCTGTTTGTCTCTGAAATTCTACAGTCGCGGATTCAAGAATTTGCAGACGTATGACACTGTGGAGATTGGTGAGCCATGGCTGCCGCTGGAACAATGGCTGCTGAGAGCGTCATGTTTGCTGGCATTTAAACATTTGTCAGAGACGAGAGATCACCGGCCGTCACGCTGCCTAGGTCGCAACCACGACAGTTCAGAACCGACGATTTGTTTATTAGACTCGCAACTGTAAAGAACAGCAGTTAAAACAGTGCAAGTAGGAATTTGAAAATAGTGTGCATACAACAGTTCATTCTTAACACTGACTTGACTTTAACGTACCGACAATGCTCTACTCTCAACTCTGTATCATTTATTGTAGACACTAATCTCAAGAACCGTATTTGCAATTTCTGGAACTTAAGTATTTCAAAGTATGAAGTTCATTTATTCTGGTAGAAACCTAAGATCTATGCACTGGTCGCCTTCGTTTTTACGGTTTCCTGAAAGTTCACAATCTAATTAATAATTTTTAATAAATGCTTATGTGAAAGTTTTAAAGATGACTGCCTAAACGTGGCATTAGAAACAGTATTGTTTGCTTCTATGTTGAAATTTTATGTACAAATAACAGTAAAATAACTAGTCGTTAATTCACATTAAATTTCATAATTAATAAATAAATTAGGTCCTTCAGAGCTTGGAGATTATAAGAACGTAGTCACAATATTTGCTCCAGAGGTTTTAATAAGATGAGTCAAAAACATCTTTTTCGTGAGCATGCAAAGGGAAGCTGTTGGACTGGAGGATACAGTTGCAGTGTCACAACGACATGGAAGGTAGCCAGCGCTAAGTTAGGGCAGAACTTTTGTAGCAGAGGGTGAAATACACGGTCGAGCCCCTGCATTCACCATTTACTTTGTAATCGGTAGTTGATCGCGTTTTTTATCTAGCAACAATCCAGTTAGAGCACACACAGTTCAAATTAGAAACCAGTGATGTAAATATCACTATTTGTCCAGATAATAACTGTTGGATCCTGCCTACTCGTCGAACTTGGGGTGCCTAGGAAACCTGCTTTCTCGGATCGCTAGACAACAACTCAAGCAAATCGTATTAATGAGTTTTTATTACAGAAAATAAATGACAATACTTAATTTTGAGAAATACATACACTCCTGGAAATGGAAAAAAGAACACATTGACACCGGTGTGTCAGACCCACCATACTTGCTCCGGACACTGCGAGAGGGCTGTACAAGCAATGATCACACGCACGGCACAGCGGACACACCAGGAACCGCGGTGTTGGCCGTCGAATGGCGCTAGCTGCGCAGCATTTGTGCACCGCCGCCTTCATTGTCAGCCAGTTTGCCGTGGCATACGGAGCTCCATCGCAGTCTTTAACACTGGTAGCATGCCGCGACAGCGTGGACGTGAACCGTATGTGCAGTTGACGGACTTTGAGCGAGGGCGTATAGTGGGCATGCGGGAGGCCGGGTGGACGTACCGCCGAATTGCTCAACACGTGGGGCGTGAGGTCTCCACAGTACATCGATGTTGTCGCCAGTGGTCGGCGGAAGGTGCACGTGCCCGTCAACCTGGGACCGGACCGCAGCGACGCACGGATGCACGCCAAGACCGTAGGATCCTACGCAGTGCCGTAGGGGACCGCACAGCCACTTCCCAGCAAATTAGGGACACTGTTGCTCCTGGGGTATCGGCGAGGACCATTCGCAACCGTCTCCATGAAGCTGGGCTACGGCCCCGCACACCGTTAGGCCGTCTTCCGCTCACGCCCCAACATCGTGCAGCCCGCCTCCAGTGGTGTCGCGACAGGCGTGGATGGAGGGACGAATGGAGACGTGTCGTCTTCAGCGATGAGAGTCGCTTCTGCCTTGGTGCCAATGATGGCCGTATGCGAGTTTGGCGCCGTGCAGGTGAGCGCCACAATCAGGACTGCATACGACCGAGGCACACAGGGCCAACACCCGGCATCATGGTGTGGGGAGCGATCTCCTACACTGGCCGTACACCACTGGTGATCGTCGAGGGGACACTGAATAGTGCACGGTACATCCAAACCGTCATCGAACCCAACGTTCTACATTCCTAGACCGGCAAGGGAACTTGCTGTTCCAACAGGACAATGCACGTCCGCATGTATCCCGTGCCACCCAACGTGCTCTAGAAGGTGTAAGTCAACTACCCTGGCCAGCAAGATCTCCGGATCTGTCCCCCATTGAGCATGTTTGGGACTGGATGAAGCGTCGTCTCACGCGGTCTGCACGTCCAGCACGAACGCTGGTCCAACTGAGGCGCCAGGTGGAAATGGCATGGCAAGCCGTTCCACAGGACTACATCCAGCATCTCTACGATCGTCTCCATGGGAGAATAGCAGCCTGCATTGCTGCGAAAGGTGGATATACACTGTACTAGTGCCGACATTGTGCATGCTCTGTTGCCTGTGTCTATGTGCCTGTGGTTCTGTCAGTGTGATCATGTGATGTATCTGACCCCAGGAATGTGTCAATAAAGTTTCCCCTTCCTGGGACAATGAATTCACGGTGTTCTTATTTCAATTTCCAGGAGTGTAGATGTGTTTCAAGCAAAGGGCGCCATGCATTATAATCAATGTCATTCAGTGTAACGATTTCAAAATAAGTGAAGTAATACAGTGGATGCTTCTATCCAGGTCGCTGGTCTTGACTTTTCTGTAGAACTGGTAGAACGGGACGCGACCAGTCGGGTGCAGCGCTTAAGTCCTCTTCGCGTAGAGGGCGCTGCCGTCGCTTTGTCGTCCATAAGGACTCAATCTGTGCTGGGTTGCATTGTTTATTTATATGATTTGAGCCGTCATAGGCAGCAGCTCCATACAGTGTGTTGACCTTGAGGTCTGGAGTCTAACTGACCTAATACACAGTAACGCCACCAGAGGACGTTGTCGTCCCTCCCCCTCTTCCCTCCAAGAGGATCCAACACAGCTATGTGGTTGAATGGAAAGACTTGATTCCAAATCACAGACAGCTTTTGTACCAGAAAGCGTAACACTAGACATCTGAAAAGCCTGTGTACATTTCTTACGACCTCAGTCAGCACACCATCTACTGCATGTGATCATTCTCAATCAACCAAGTGGATATATCGCAGAACTTTGACGTGGCATCGAGACAGAATGCGTTACAAATACTGGAGAAACAATTAGCGGCGGCATGAGGGAGTTGCAAATACCGGCTTCATACCACGTTCCTTAGCCGAATCACTTTCTAAATTCGGTGATTTTATTACGTGCTTACACTGTCGGCGACGTGTAACCGCAGTGTTTGTCTGTTAATATACACTCCGGCGATCACTGTGTACATTCAGTGTCGCAGTATTTGTCTGGGAAAATCACTTCATTCAGAGGTAATGCCGTACCTCGATTTATAAGGCTTGTATTGATTTTAACATTGATATCGTTAGCGATACGTGTGAGCACCAGTAGAACCAAGACCGATTGTGATAGTAACATGGTCGTTGCAACCGTGTTTTTAACATCTGGTGGCTCGCTAGCATTCAGTTATTGGTGAATTATTATACTTAGTAGTAGGATATGGGTGATAGATTCGCCTTTAGCATCAGGCTTATAAAGAATGTTTGTGTTTTCACTTGTGCAAAGAAAATGACTGTGTCCTGTCGTAGGGAAGGTATAGATTTGATATGGAATACTGCATTAGCAGGAAAAGGAATGAACATTTTTTTTCTTTTGCTTGGAATATTGTGCCAAGTCATAAGAATGTTACAGATATTTCTACTTCCAGAGCCACAACCGTCAGCAGGTGGTATTTGCCATACTTCACTCATTGTCGAATGTCGTCCAATTGAGACCACAATCGTAATATTTAATTGTAAGTACAGTGATCAAAAATATGTGTGGCCAGTTTCCTGGGACGATTCTGCCTGGTGTGCGAGGAGCACGTAACTGCTGTTACCTGTGGTGGTGGGAACGATTCACGTTTCCAGCTAACGGGAGGAGCCGTCAGAATGGAAAAGCCGGTTCAGGTACAGGAATGTAGCTGACCTAACCGTGTCGCCCTCTAGATGGCTGAATAGCGAACTACTAATCAGTATCGCGATAGCGTTTGTTCTCCGTATAAATTTGAGAAGATTCAATATGGACCTTTGTTTGCGCTGAACCATTATTCCCTCCCATGTAAATTGTCGGGTTGACTATTTCTGCATATTTCCTGTCTTTATTTGGTTGATAGAACATCGATTGTGGTGTGTGTTGTGTACATCTAGTAGGGGGAAAATGGGTGGAAGACACGTTTGCTAGTTCTCTAGACATGAGAAACATCTTAGCTCACTTCGTGAATTATAAGGATGATTCGGAATCTGTTATATCATCGACATCGATATTCGCAAGTAGAGTTATCAGTTTCCTCTATTTTTTCGACTTTCCACGAAAAGGACTTCGCAGACGAGATAAGTTTCTAGTTACTCAGTGGTTTGCAGCACGTTCCACCTCACTGCGCCTCGCTAAAGTTTCGGGTTTCTAGAGACATAATTTCCAGTCCTTATCTTCGGAATTATATTGTGCAAGCGATATTGCTATGT
Organism: Schistocerca piceifrons; assembly: GCF_021461385.2. NCBI lineage: Eukaryota > Metazoa > Arthropoda > Insecta > Orthoptera > Acrididae > Schistocerca > Schistocerca piceifrons. Next base: position 27,106,397 of record NC_060141.1, read on the forward strand.
GCTTGATATCGAGAAGTCTCGCGTAAATGGTATTATTTTGTGGTAAACCATGTCAAAATACATATGTTCTCGTGATCCCAGAGTGTGAAGATTGGTGCGGAAAGGAAGCAAGCCATCAGGTTGGACAGAAACAGTAACGCCTTTGTGACGAGGGAACGGACCCAGCCTTCGTACAACAGTTCTGCTAAGGGTGCTCTGATCATGCATTGGGCCACTGTGTGTGCGGGGGCAGATGACTTGTGACTGTCGGCTGCAGTGGGTGACAGCCCGACCTTGTAGGAAATATCTAGTTAAAAAAAAGTCTCTGAGCAATATGGGACTTAACATCTGAGGTCATCAGTCCTCTAGAGCTTAGAACTACTTAAACCTAACTAACCTAAGGACATCACACACATCCATACTCGAGGCAGGATTCGAACCTGCGACCGTAGCGGTCGCGCGGTTCCAGACTGAAGCGCCTAGAACCGCTCGGCCACAACGGCCGGCGGAATATCTAGTGCTGCGAGGAGTATCTACAGTGCATGTACTTATGCTGTCTCTCTTCGCGGTATATGTACAGTCATGCTCAAAAGTATCCGAACGACCTGAATTGCATTTCGCCTGATTCACATGCAACCGGCATAACGCAGCTGTCTAGCAGGTCCTCTACTCGCTCCTTGGTGCAGTCGTTTGACTATTGAAAATGGTTCCAACAAGTCGCCACTAGAAAACACTGCTCTGTATCGCAGTAACTCAAGATGTAAAGTAATACCAGAACACGTTATCGGGGATAAGACTGTCCTTAAGGCTTGTAAGCTCACATTTATCACAATAAATGACATACCTGAAATGTTACCACTCTCGTCATTACGTCAGATAGGTAATGCACCTAGTAAGTTCGTCGTATTCATGATTTCCTCTTCAAAGTAACATACCGCACTTATTATTTAACACAAAATGACATTAAAAATTTAAGTTATTCACGAGCAGCTAGTTGAGAATATGTATGAACTTCAAATGACACGACGAACCGTCTCGTTCTGCATATGGATACAAACCCAGGTCATGCAGACTAAGCAAAGATTTCGTGACTGACGGAAACTAACAGTCATTCCTGATTAGGCATACAGAGAGTGATATACCTCGATTTTAGACAGTATCAGTTAGCATATATCAACTTTAAATTACATAATGCAAACATTTTTAACGGACGCGAATTCCTACCCAGCATCTATTGTCCCTATTAACGAACTACGAGAGACGTTAAATATTGCTTCTTCACAAGTAACTTACTTGAAATGCCGTTCGGTAAAGCTTTGTGTTGGACAGGGATTCGAACCCAGAACCTAATCGGATTGATATCGAAGTACAATCAACTATGACATGTCGGATTTTCTCGGCAGTAGCTAGATGTTTTAACTGAAATGACGAGACGAAACATTAATTTTTTCCTTCCCAGGACTCCAACCCGGCACCTATCGCTGTTATATTCTAGAGAAAACGAACGTTAAATATGGCTTTGTTACACCAGCAGCGACATGTGAGCGTGTTTGAACTAGAAATAATATGACGAAGAGTTCAGTGCTCACTGGGAATAGAGCCCCACACATATCGTTGTTGACCACACACAAAGAGACGTCAGCTACAGAATTTTCCTCCACCAGCAACTCGGAATAACATCTTGAACTTACAGTGATCTCGCAAATAGTTCTGTGTCTCACTGGGAGCCAAAACGCTAGATATCGTTATTGTTGACAACGAATGAAAATACATTAAAAATCAAAATTATTATCCACCAGCAGATAGGTGTTCTCATGCTAGAGCTTGATAATACATAATGAAATCTTTAGTGCCGCGCCAGGATTCGAACCCATTCACAAGTAATACGTGGAGATGTTGAGGAATCTGCAGATTTGAACAAACAACAAAATGTAGCCGAGCTGGATTGTCACGAAGGGATCGAATTCAGCGTTTAGGGCGGTCTGAGTTGCATTCCCGGTTCAGAACCAATTTTATCGACACACAGAAGCTCAGATAAAAGATGAAATAAATGTCCTGTGACCCTACATAGCGATCGTTTCGTCACTAGAAATAAATAACTACACTCCTGGAAATTGAAATAAGAACACCTTGAATTCATTGTCCCAGGAAGGGGAAACTTTATTGACACATTCCTGGGGTCAGATACATCACATGATCACACTGACAGAACCACAGGCACATAGACACAGGCAACAGAGCATGCACAATGTCGGCACTAGTACGGTGTATATCCACCTTTCGCAGCAATGCAGGCTGCTATTCTCCCATGGAGACGATCGTAGAGATGCTGGATGTAGTCCTGTGGAACGGCTTGCCATGCCATTTCCACCTGGCGCCTCAGTTGGACCAGCGTTCGTGCTGGACGTGCAGACCGCGTGAGACGACGCTTCATCCAGTCGCAAACATGCTCAATGGGGGACAGATCCGGAGATCTTGCTGGCCAGGGTAGTTGACTTACACCTTCTAGAGCACGTTGGGTGGCACGGGATACATGCGGACGTGCATTGTCCTGTTGGAACAGCAAGTTCCCTTGCCGGTCTAGGAATGGTAGAACGATGGGTTCGATGACGGTTTGGATGTACCGTGCACTATTCAGTGTCCCCTCGACGATCACCAGTGGTGTACGGCCAGTGTAGGAGATCGCTCCCCACACCATGATACCGGGTGTTGGCCCTGTGTGCCTCGGTCGTATGCAGTCCTGATTGTGGCGCTCACCTGCACGGCGCCAAACACGCATACGACCATCATTGGCACCAAGGCAGAAGCGACTCTCATCGCTGAAGACGACACGTCTCCATTCGTCCCTCCATTCACGCCTGTCGCGACACCACTGGAGGCGGGCTGCACGATGTTGGGGCGTGAGCGGAAGACGGCCTAACGGTGTGCGGGACCGTAGCCCAGCTTCATGGAGACGGTTGCGAATGGTCCTCGCCGATACCCCAGGAGCAACAGTGTCCCTAATTTGCTGGGAAGTGGCGGTGGGGTCCCCTACGGCACTGCGTAGGATCCTACGGTCTTGGCGTGCATCCGTGCGTCGCTGCGGTCCGGTCCCAGGTCGACGGGCACGTGCACCTTCCGCCGACCACTGGCGACAACATCGATGTACTGTGGAGACCTCACGCCCCACGTGTTGAGCAATTCGGCGGTACGTCCACCCGGCCTCCCGCATGCCCACTATACGCCCTCGCTCAAAGTCCGTCAACTGCACATACGGTTCACGTCCACGCTGTCGCGGCATGCTGCCAGTGTTAAAGACTGCGATGGAGCTCCGTATGCCACGGCAAACTGGCTGACACTGACGGCGGCGGTGCACAAATGCTGCGCAGCTAGCGCCATTCGACGGCCAACACCGCGGTTCCTGGTGTGTTTGCTGTGCCGTGCGTGTGATCATTGCTTGTACAGCCCTCTCGCAGTGTCCGGAGCAAGTATGGTGGATCTGACACACCGGTGTCAATGTGTTCTTTTTTCCATTTCCAGGAGTGTAGCATAAGAAATGTTACTGGTAATAGAGTTTCTACATGTCGCCACTCCAGACTTTATTGTGGTTCAATCTAACGTCTACTTGATAGAGAAGGAATATCATCTTTAATGTTAATTTCATACAACAATGCCATTATATCCATTATATCTTCTTCACTTAGTGTAGCCAGAAGAGAATGGAATCTGTCTCTCCCTATCTAAAATCATTGATAAAAGTGGGAATCGAACCCAGACCACAGGTATAAGAACCTATCATCAGTCCAACAGACCACCATCCCCTCTTTTCTGTGACTTTTTTTCTATCGTAACACCTTTCCGGCACACAGGACGAGAATTCTGACACACAGGCTCCCTGCAGTAATTTGCAGCATGTTCAGTAAATTCATTTACTTTTTTGACCGAATCACCATGAACTAGCTGCCTCGGCTACCCAGTGCATACATTCGACTATTTTGTAATCACCGAAATAAAATCACGTAACTGCCACCTACACAGAACTGCCAACAGTGTAGGATGCATAAATTTAAATAGGAGGTGTTCCTTTCCACTTGAGCTATTCTATTGTGCTATCTGTTTGTAGAAAATGTCGTGCAGCGCAAATGAAAAGCTGTAACTGTTTATCTCAGATGTCTAGACCCGGCCATATGAATTACCTCACAGCACTGTGGAATGCAGCAGTTCTGGAAGAATTGTTGTTGAGCTAAGGAGCTCCTGTAGCTATGTGTCAGATAGGAGCGTAATGATAAGTGTCCCGCTCTGTAGATAAGATGTCGCGAGTTCTAGTACATTTACTGCTACACTTTTTAAAACGCAATTCTGCTGTCTGCTGAAGTTATCAATCTAACGGAACTTTGAACATAATGCCCTACACTTCTCAACCGAAAATAGTCGCATGTGGAGAAAGGGCTAACTTCTGCGACATTTTGTTCTTTTCAGGTTTAATAGAGAGCCAGGCAGCAGATGCATCTCGAAGTTTTTGTGTTATGTATGGGGAGAGTGCATCTTGCCAAAATACGTCAGAAAAGTATTTTCTACATTAGCTGTCGTGTGGTAGTGGAATTTTATTCTTCTTCAAACCCTGTTTGACAGCTTTGACTCAGAACAAGTTTTCTACATGCATGTAATCAATAAACTGCATGTGCATTGTCAAACTGTTATAGATAACATCATAGAATTCGCATATATCGTTGATGATTAATTTCACTTTCACGTTTACTATTGTTTAAACAACACTAAAGAGAACCTTACGAAAATTGTGCACTGTATTATAAGAAATGAAATAAAACTACCCACGATAACCTTACAACGAAAGTCTGTTTGAATATGCAAATGTGACATTTCATAAATATAGTCATGCATTTCTAGAAACCCAAAATTTGCTTGTCAGCAGCGGATAGAGGCGTTACCTGTTGTGCAGCATTGTAAGATTTTCACCATTGCACTATGAGCCGAAAGTATTTTCTTGCGATTTCCTTGTCGATGTTTGATCTGACTGCTTGTAGCTCTTTCACAGAAGGGATAAAAACGTTACAGTCAGTGCGACTGGAACTGCGAACCATAGTAGACGCTTTTTCACAGGTCAGCACGTTACCACATAGCCAGTGAAAAAGTACGTGTCTTAGCTTCCTCTTACGAGATCAATAGTGCCTAGAATTCGTAAACCGCTGTTTAAAGGACGAGATCAGTTGCGACTCCACGTGCAAGGACTCTCCTGGGCTGAAAACCGTAAATTTACAATTTTTTTAACACCTCAAGCGATAATAACTCAGATTATTCAATGGAAATGACAGGTAAAATCAAGTGGACTTTGAGGCTTAATTCCGTGCACACCAGGAAGTAACTCGTCGATCACAGAGTTGCCAAATATACGTTGCCTTGTTGCCAAATCTCAGTTACAGTACCAGCACGAAGAAGACGAACCGATGTGATCCTACAATGGGCTGGGAAGTGACCACAGCTGGTGTCTCCAAGTCGCGGCTGCTACGGCCTGGAATACGTAATGCGTCTGATTCGCATTTCTGTAACTCGGTTTAGGGACTGGAGCGTAGTTACAAATAATACTCAGAACTGACTGCAAGCTAAGCATCATAAATCAGTAACTCTCATAGTTGTTTTCATATTTCTTTCGTAAGTGTACTCAAAACTAAGAAGCTCATTCACCGGCGTTTTCGTGCCTCACCGATAGTCGAGCACAACAGACAAATAAAAATAAAAGAAGAATGTGTGTGTGTGTGTGTGTGTGTGTGTGTGTGTGTGTGTGTGTGACAGAGAGAGAGAGAGAGAGAGAGAGAGAGAGAGAGAGAAAGAAATAAAAAAGAATGAGAGAGAGAAACAGAGAGACAGAGAGAGAGAGAGAGAGAGTAAAAAATTGTTGTAAAGAAATTGAATCATGGTATGTAAAGAAATCTTTCACTAAAATGTCTCGTTCCACATCATTACGAAATGTCGCATTCATGATCTATGTAACAAGAATTAATCTAATGTAATGTAATCTAATCTAATCACATCATATTGATGACTAGCCATGGAGAGTCATGAATTAGCGAAATTTTTCCCAATACCAGTAACCACATCTAAAACTGAAAATAAAAGACGACAATTTTTGTAATAAATCGGGACTCCTATCAAGACCCCTGTTAGCTAACCACGAAAGATGTCTGATATGCCTCCGTTATGAAGTAACAAAGTGTGCATGCATTTAAAGATGAAGTGCATGGTGTGAAGCTCTGTGACGGAGACACGAACCCAACACGTAATCGGATGGTTAACTAAGAAAAATCAAATGCTACGTATCGGTTATTCTTACGAGCTGCTAGGTGTTTGAATCTAAAATAAGGATACAAACTTTTGTTCGTAAGCGACAATCGAACTGCACACCTACCGTGCATCCACGAATATAGCTTAAGTATCAGTTAGTTACTCACCAACAGTAAGATGTGTGCGTGTTTGACCAGATATAACGACACCTATTGCGATTAATGGCAACACATGAACAGACATGAAAAATGGACGTTAATTTTCACTAGCAGGTGGGGGTGCACTTGATAGGGCTTGAAATGAAATTATGAATATTTTTGTACTGGATCCTTTGGAGGAGACCTAGAGAAGATTGCAGTCTTGGTAAAAGGAACTAAATGATTGAACTATACTGTTCCGAGAGATTCAGATCCTCGAAAGAGGAGATACGAATTCGAATCACAGTCCAGCACCAAATTTTTCATCGTCTCTAGTTCAATCAAGTACAAGTAAAATAAGAGCCCTGTTCCTTTAAATGGCTATCGGTTCATCAAATAAAATAAAAGTTGCTAATATAAGTAAGTTTACTGGCGACTGTATTTCTGTTTACCCCGACTTCCGCTATGTCATTTCCCAACGTAAACCGGCTCTGCCCAGTTGGTAATGAAGGAACGTGATGTTTAATGCGGATTCTGGATTATAACTCTTTTCTCTTGAGGTTACCAGAGGTAAAATAAATCTGTTTGCGCCTCTTAAAGGTAAATGCCTGAACCCACGCCTTGGACCTGTGATAGTTCGTTCCACCAGGTTATTGTGGCCACATTTCCCAGCCTCAGGAGTGTGCTGAAACGGATGATGTGCTTAGGTTACAAAATTATTCACGGTGGAAAAAATGCGATTTTATTAAATGGTTAAGTAGAAGCAGGTTTCTGACGCGGAGATTACTCTATTCTCTTGTCAGCAGGATGTAAGGACTCTTCTAGGCATCATAGCATCGATGTGAATGTTTATTACATCAAAGTGGTATGTGATGATATAGTCGAGTTGGAGATCGGCTTCACACCGAAAAATTCAAGCTTTGATCAACAATAGCACAGCAGTGTGATTGAGTAAATGTCTTTCCGTATTTGACGATCTGTAGACCACTTTTTCAGGGATTAAGTGTCAGTGCAATATGGCGATCTATACAAAAAATTTTTGCCATGGAAAGTGTTATCTGCAGAAAAATTGGCGGACAGTGCTTCCACACTGGCACCAGCTGCAGTTTGGGGGGGGGGGGGGGTAAATACGGTAAGAACCAATCAGAATGCTCTATTGATTCACAAGACATCCTTTGTGCAGTCTGGTTCGAACAAGATGGGGGCAAGGTATATACGGTAAGTTCTGAGAGTAACGTGAGGTCTTCTCTGTTGAAGTGTTCGATGACAAGTTGAAGCAGACTATCTACCTCTGGTGGGGATGCGGTCACTCATTCGCCACTGTGGCATTAGGACATCTCCAGAGCAGTAACTGTAGGACAGCGAAAATTTCAATCATTTCTCTCTTCTGTAGGCCAGTGCTTCGAATTCTGTTTGCGTAATTGTTCTGATTTTCGCATCTGTGCTTAGTGTCTCTTTCCAAAGAACAAGAATGCTTTTATGAGTAACGGTGTTTTCGCAAGCACACACTGCTCAAGAAACTCCTCATGCTCTACAAGACGTGCAGCAACTTCCCTGGCCAGTACTTGTGTCCAGTGGAGCACCTGTGGGATATGATGGGACGAGAACTGACTTGTGCCACTCTCAACCAACAACTCTTATAGAGCTACTGGTCGAGCAGGCCTGGCGTAGCATATCCCCAGATAGTATTCGCCGCCTGTACGATCGACCAGATGCCAGTATCAGCGACTGCGTTGCCACCTGTAGAGGCTACACCACGTACTAATACGTGTAGTTCAGCATGGGGCGATACCTGGTACCTCGGTACTGATTGTACCACTGAGATGTAAGTGTATAATCATTTCACATACTCCACATGCACAGTTTTAAAAGGTTCAAATGGCTCAGAGCACTATGGGACTTAACATCTGAGGTCATCAGTCCCCTAGACTTAGAACTATTTAAACCTAACTAAAGTAAGGACATTGACAGGTTCCATGCCCTCTTTTGCATGTGTCCTCTCATTTTCATCAATTTTATTAATGTTGTATGTCATTGCACAGTAGTAACAGACCTAATAAGGTTATTGTAATGAGAGTATTTGTACTGAGAGCTCAAAAAATACTTTTCACTCGATTCCTAAGCATGTTGTTTTACTTCCTTGGGTGACCTGTGTGAGGCGAGCATAGGAGGACGCGGCACACTGCTTTTCGGGGTGGGAGTTGCACTTCCCTGAATTCTGAGGGGTTCGTACAATAGGCTTAAGCGCCTGGCGGTACGACTGACGTCAGTCGAGTTTCGCCTATTGTATGCGGGGCGAAACGACCTGCGAGACGTCTGAGTGTCGCCGCAGTTTATGTGCTTACCGATCCGGCGCGTGCGGAACAAAGATTCCTGGCACCGACTGACTGCATTGTCCTCTTGATTCTGAGATTAGTTGTGGACTGTGCCCTACTGGATGCGACTGTCTGGCGCCGGATGGCCGGTGGTCTAGGCAGGTTGTTTTCGTAGCCGGTCAAACGGCAAGTTCAGTGCCCTCAGCTGGACAGCAGAGGCATGATTGATCAACTTAAATTGAGGCTAGTTGACGTCATAAAGCCCTGCCCGAAATTGGAGGGGCCGGCCGAAGTGGCCGTGCGGTTAAAGGCGCTGCAGTCTGGAACCGCAAGACCGCTACGGTCGCAGGTTCGAATCCTGCCTCGGGCATGGATGTTTGTGATGTCCTTAGGTTAGTTAGGTTTCACTAGTTCTAAGTTCTAGGGGACTAATGACCTCAGCATTTGAGTCCCATAGTGCTCAGAGCCATTTGCACCAAATTGGAGGGAACGGTCGCTATTGGCGCGAATGGTGTTCTCAGACAGTGTGAGGGAATTTTGGACTCAGAACTGAATGCTGATTCGCGGTTTTTCGAGGAGAGTAGGGATAGAGCAATGTTGGCTTCGCTCTTGCGTTGCACGGGCAGTGGTTTTGGGGATCTGTTCTTCCTTGGAGTCGGACGGTCTTGCGACTTGGTCGCTCGTTTTCGGAAGAACTTAGTATTCTCGGACAGCCTTCGCGGCCAGAAGTTGACACAGAGTAGCTGCACGGCAGAAGTCGGCGCCTACGTCATCAGGACGCTGCATACCGACGTCGCGCTGCAGATTTCAATATTGGTAAAGTATTTTGCAGCTCCGGCATTGTAGGACCTTACCAATTTTATAGTGAATCCCCCAGCAGCACGGGCGCTCGCTTTGCTACGAGTCCACCTTGCTTATTTCTTCATGTGATCCCATTGGAGCTGTCACTACTAATTGTGACACTGCTATATAGTCAGGAGATTAATATTCGATTCATTAGGACCCTTGTCACTATCGTCAATCTATTGCATCATAGAGAGTAGGAGCCCCTTGTTCTCGAGCCAACTCTTATCCTCGTAATATTTCAGTATACCCTATCGTTTAATCTACTGTGTGTGTCGAGAATCATTTTCATTTATGTTCTGATATATAATAAATCTCATTTTAATATTTAATCCGCATATCATTTCGTAATATAGGCAGAATCCCATTTCCTGTTGTTTATTACGATAAAGTTCTCTTTTTCTTTCAGTAGATTACGATTTTTACTAAATTATTGTGAGTGTACACTCCTTATTTTACCAAGTAGCAGGGTGCACCATCATTTCCTTCCATTACCGTTGTGAGCATAATTAATTAGCTGGTAGATAAGGAGGGGGGTAGAGTGCGTGTCTCGTTCTCATGCAAAATTCGTCTGAATTAAAGAGGTACAAACTCTTCTCCACCCCGGCTGCTCGCAACATGGCACATATCCATGCCTGAAGCAAGATTCGAACCTGCGACCGTAGCAGCAACGCGGTTCCGGACTGAAGCGCCTAGAACCGCTCGGCCACAAAGGCCGGCGCACCGTTGCAACAATAAATCTTGAGTGAAATGGAAACCTCTAAAAGGGAGTAATATTTTTTCCCCCAGCAGTGTACACTGAATCAGCAAATGTCATGGTTTAGTGGGGAACAGATGTCGCAGGCGTGTTATAGGCTCACCATGCTCCTCCTACGCCAGCTGCAGTGGTATAGGTGACATTATGAGAAGTGGTTGTTGAAGAGGTTTGTGTAACATGCGGCGTCGTCGTGAGCTGACGGTGGCGATATCGATTTCGGCAGTAGTGCAAAAATTCGGCTTCGCACGTTCAACTGTGTCCAGTGTGTAATGCGAATTGGCCGGCCGGAGTGGCCGTGAGGTTCTGGCGCTACAGTCTGGAACCGAGCAACCTCTACGGTCGCAGGTTCGAATCCTGCGTCGGGCATGGTTGTGTGTGATGTCCTTAGGTTAGTTAGGTTTAATTAGTTCCAAGTTCTAGGCGACTGATGACCTCAGAAGTTAAGTCGCATAGTGCTCAGAGCCATTTGAACCATTTTTTTTGTAATGCGAATCGTTGGATGAGGGTGTCACATTCCAGAAGAGACGAACTACCGCTCGTCCAGCCACACTAGATGACCTTGACTGGCGACATCTGAGACGGATTGTCAACAGTGACAATGACAGAAATCACGGCTCAGTTCAACACAGGACGTGCCAGATACGTCTCCCAGTTGACAGTCTGTAGGAACATGAGTATGGGAACCGGCGCCACTCACAGGTGCCACTGTTAACACAACGTCTTCGAGCACAGTGGCTTGCATTTGTTGCCAATCACTGGGGTGGATACTGGAACAATGAGGTGATGGGACATCGTCATTTTCTGTGACTTCATAAACCTATTTTCTATGATTTTCCATAGTAAATTTTTAATTCTCTCTTATCACCAACCCATTTTCTACGATACATAATAATAATAATAATAATAATAATAATAATAAATATGGCTTTTGGAGCAGACAAATGTAAGAAAAATAGCATAGTCAAGGGAAAACACACTAAACAAGAAGATTACATATTGGATAACCACAGCGACTGCATAGAACCGATGGAAAAAACAGATGCCTATAAATATGTACGACACAGGCAAAAAATAGGAATAGATAATACAAATATTAAAGAAGAACTAAAAGATAAATATAGACAAAGACTAACAAAAATACTGAAAACAGAATTGACAGCAAGAAACAAGACAAAAGCTATAAATACTTATGCTATACCAATATTGACCTACTCATTTGGAGTAGCGAAATGGAGTAACACAGATCTAGAAGCACTCAATACACTTACACGATCTCAATGCCACAAATGTAGAATACATCACATACATTCAGCAACAGAAAGATTCACATTAAGCAGAAAGGAAGGAGGAAGGGGATTTATCGACATAAAAAACCTACATTATGGACAGGTAGACAATTTAAGAAAATTCTTTATAGAACGAACATAAACTAGCAAAATACACAAAGCAATCACTCATAAATACATCGGCTACACCATTGCAATTTCGTAACCACTTCTACAACCGTTTAGGTCACATAACATCAACAGATACAAAGAAATTGGAAAAAGAAAACACTACATGGCAAGCACCCGTATCATCTAACACAGCCAAACATCGATTAAGACGCATCCAACACATGGCTAAGAAAAGGCAATATATACAGTGAGACGGAAGGATTCATGATTGCAATACAGGATCAAACAATAAACACCAGATATTACAGCAAGCACATTATTAAAGACCCCAATACCATAACAGATAAATGCAGACTTTGCAAACAACAAATAGAAACAGTAGATCACATCACAAGCGAATGTACAATACTAGGAAATACAGAATACACCAGAAGATATGACAATGTAGCAAAAATAATACATCAACAACTTGCCATACAACATAAAGTAATAAAACAACACGTTCCCACATACAAGTATGCACCACAAAATGTACTGGAGACTGATGAATACAAATTATACTGGAACAGAACCATTATAACAGTTAAAACAACACCACATAACAAACCTGACATCACACTCACCAATAAAAAGAAGAAATTTACACAACTAATCGAAATATCCATACCCAATAAACAAATATACAGAAGAAAACAGGAGAAAAAATTGAAAAATACATCCAACTGGCTGAGGAAGTCAAGGACATGTGGCATCAGGATAACGTTGACATTATACCAATTGTAATATCAACTACAGGAGTCATACCACGTAATATCCACCAGTACATCAACGCAATACGGCTACATCCAAACGCATATATGCAACTGCAGAGATCTGTAATTATTGATACATGTTCAATTACCCGAAAGTTCCTAAATGCAATGTAACATATACCGTACAGTTAAAAGGAAGTGACGCCTGATCAAGGTCCGCGTCACTTTCCATTTTTAACCAGACTTAACGTCTGAGAAAGTAAAGTAATAATAATACACTACTGGCTATTAAAACTGCTACACCACGAAGATGACGTGAAACAGACGCGAAATTTAACCTACAGGAATAAGATGCTGTGATATGCAAATGATTAGCTTTTCAGAGCATTCACACAAGGTTGGCGCCGGTGGCGACACCAACAACGTGTTGACATGAGGAAATTTTCCAACCTATTTCTCATACAGGGACAGCAGTTGACCGGCGTTGCCTGGTGAAACGTTGTTGTGATGCCTCGTCTAAGGAGGAGAAATGCGTACCATCACGTTTCCGACTTTGATAAAGGTCATATTGTAGCGTCGGATTGTAGCCTAACGCGACATTGCTGCTCGCGCTGGTCGAGATCAAATGGCTGTTAGCAGAATATGGGATCGGTGGGTTCAGGAGGGTAATACGGAACGCCGTGCTGGATCCCAACGGCCTCCTATCACTAGCAGTCGAGACGACAGGCATCTTATCCGCATGGCTATAATGGATCGTGCAGCCACGTCTCGATCACTGAGTCAACAGACGGGGACGTTTGCAAGACAACAACCATCTGCACGAACAGTTCGATGACGTTTGCAGCAGCACGGACTATCAGCTCGGAGACCATGGCTGCGGTTACCCTTGACGCTGCATCGCAGACAGGAGCGCCTGCGATGGTCTACTCAACGACGAACCTGGGTGCACGAATGACAAAACGTCATTTTTTCGGATGAATCCAGGTTCTGTTTAGAGCATCATGATGGTCGCATCCGTGTTTGGCTACATCGCGGTGAACGCACATTGGAAGCGTGTATTCGTCATCGCCGTACTGGCGTATCACCAGGCGTGATGGTATGGGGTGCCATTGGTTACACGTCTCGGTCGCCTCTTGTTCGCATTGACGGCACTTTGAACAGTGGACGTGGCTCTACCTTTCATTCGATCCCTGCGAAACCCTACATTTCAGCAGGCTAATGCACGACCACATATTGCAGGTCCTGTACTGGCCTTTCTGGATACAGAAAATGTTCGACTGCTGCCCTGGCCAGCAGATTCTCCATATCTCTCATCAATTGAAAACGTCTGGTCAATGATGGCCGAGCAACTGGCTCGTCAGAATACGCCAGTCACTACTCTTGATGAACTGTGGTGTCGTGTTGAAGCTGCATGGGCAGCTGTACCTGTACACGCCATCCAAGCTCTGTTTAACTTAATGCCCAGGCGTATCAAGGCCGTTATTACGTCTGGAGTTGGTTGTTCTGGGTACTGATTTCTCAGGATCTATGCACCCAAATTGCGTGAAAATGTAATCACATGTCAGTTCTAGTATAATAATTTGTCAAATGAATGCCCGTTTATCATATACATTTGTTCTTGGTGTAGCAATTTTAATGGCCAGTGGCGTAGCTTGGAGTAGAAATGTGATGTCCACATGTGCATTGCATCCACCTCCAAGTAACGATAGTGAAACTTTGTATTTCAACCCTTGGACGCTTTTTACCAGAAGCCCAAAGGCCTCATATCTGAGGAAATTACGCCTTTTCGACTTTCTGCAACAGATCGTAGAGATATTTCAGCATAACAGACAGCATGTAGATAACCTTGTTTTACTTTCAGCCTTGCTTCTAAATCACGTGATTTTGTAATTATTCCTTACTTCCTTATTCACTACCCTCAAGATGGGTCGTCTGTCCCTTCTTATGATCTGAAAATATCGTGGAGGCAGAAGATATAATCCTAGTGGCTAATGGCTCACCTGTTGCTGAACTGTGCATTGTTCTTGACAAAAGAAGAAAAAAATGGCTCTGAGCACTATGGGACTTAACATCTGAGGTCATCAGTCCCCTAGAACTTAGAACTACTTAAACCTAACTAACCTAAGAACAGCACACAACACCCAGTGATCACGAGGCAGAGGAAATCCCTGACCCCGCCGGGAATCGAACCCGGGAACCCGGGCGTGGACAAAAGAAGAAATAAGACAAAAGAACTGTACAGATATATGTATCTGAAACCTAATTATGTACTTACGACAAGAGATGGAGCTCTTTAGCGGCAAAAAACGGAACACTACTCAGTGATAACAAAATTCAGTATACAGTAAGGCCGTATTTTTCGGATGGGCAATACTTCCACTGCCCATATGCGCCATGCCGAAGTGAACATACGGCTGGACTGCCTACCCACTCCCCGCCTCGCACCTCCTGCAGTACTCGCGTGGCGCGAGAAACTGTGCCACAACCACAACGCCGCGCGACCTGGCGCAGGCGCGTGCCGCGTCCCCGTCGCGTCAAGTTCCTATTTGCTCGGTCCCATTTTTTTTTTTTTTGGTCATCAGTCTACTGACTGGTTTGATGCGGCCCGCCACGAATTCCTTTCCTGTGCTAACCTCTTCATCTCAGAGTAGCACTTGCAACTTACATCCTCAATTATTTGCTTGACGTATTCCAATCTCTGTCTTCCTCTACAGTTTTTGCCCTCTACAGCTCCCTCTAGTACCATGGAAGTCATTCTCTCATGTCTTAGCAGATGTCGTATCATCCTGTCCCTTCTCCTTATCAGTGTTTTCCACATATTCCTTTCCTCTGCGATTCTGCGTAGAACCTCCTCATTCCTTACCTTATCAGTCCACCTAATTTTCAACATTCGTCTATAGCACCACATCTCAAATGCTTCGATTCTCTTCTGTTCCGGCCGGCCGGAGTGGCCGAGCGGTTAAAGGCGCTACAGTCTGGAACCGCACGACCGCTACGGTCGCAGGTTCGAATCCTGCCTCGGGCATGGATGTGTGTGATGTCCTTAGGTTAGTTAGGTTTAAGTAGTTCTAAGTTCTAGGGGACTTATGACCACAGCAGTTGAGTGCCATAGTGCTCAGAGCCATTTGAACCATCTTCTGTTCCGGTTTTCCCACAGTCCATGTTTCACTACCATACAATGCTGTACTCCAGATGTACATCCTCAGAAATTTCTTCCTCAAATTAAGGCCGGTATTTGATATTTGAACCCGTAAAGTTACAAAAATGCGCGCTGTCTCGCGCCGCGCCGCATGCGCTATACGCGTCTCAGTTCCCCCCCTCTCCCTCAACACGTGCCACGTGTGCTGTGCGGATAACCAGCCCCTGGACCACAGTGTTGGCTCGGCGCACCTCGCCAGCCCGCACCGCCGTTCCACTGGGCAGACGTGGAGTCTGGTGTCTACTGTGCAGTGCGCCGCAGCCGCAGGTCCCGACCCGACCCGGCCCACCGACCTTGCGGCGACGACAATGCTGCTGCTCCCTAATGGGACGTCACACGTCACGCCCAGACAATGCGCTGACATGCGCGCTCTGCTCCGACCGCCGCAGGGCGGGACTCGGTTACGCTAAATCGAAAATTCCTCCGCTGATTCGCGGTCGCGTAGACAATTGAGTCGTTAACATCAATACGGGCAGATTTATCTGTCCTATTGTGTCAGCGCCCGTGGCACACATCGTGAACGTTGCGTCGGTTACGCGGCTTTACAGTACACAGCTGGTAATCGGAATCCTTTGCCTGGTGATTCCATTACGTGGGCGCATTAACACGTAAATCAGGATTTGCGCAGCTGCCTGTATCTGTGCAACTACGCGACGAGGGAAAAGCGCATGCCAGGTCATGAACTGTGTCGGGCGTAGTTTTAGATTTCAGTAATCAGCCTTCTGGAGAGGCTGAAGAATTTACATCAAATTTATATACAACGGCGTCATGCTCATAGTACAGAGTGGCTTCCATCACCGAGCACAAGTGCGGAACGACCGACAAATGTAGCATGCTCTGCATCTCGAGAAGACATTGTACGCGACAGATGGCCCGCAAAAACACAGAGGAATTCACGTAGACATCGTAGATTTCTCACAGCTAATTAAATTCAAATACTTAGCCCCACAACCACGAACAATGACAATATCTTTTATCAGTACAACAATTAATGGTGTTTTGGCGAACAAAAACTGGAGTCTCTCCCGAACAAATGGACATCTCGAGGTCGAAAGTCTACTACAGTCACATCCGTTCTCTTGATGTCTGGAACAGGGAGCATTGGTCTGCCAGATAGAGAGCAGGCTCAAAACGATTCAAACGGCTCTGAGCACTATGGGAGTCAACATCTGAGGTCATCAGTCCCCTAGAACTTAGAACTACTTAAACCTAACTAACCTAAGGACATCACACACATCCATGCCCGAGGCAGGATTCGAACCTGCGACCGTAGCAGTCGCGCGGTTCCAGACTGAAGCGCCGAACCGCTCGGCCACCGCGGCCGGCTAGGGGACAGGAAAGCGCTTAAGAGTCACATCAGAGGAAGTTGCTTAGGCGATCTGCTGATGCCTCTAGAATTCAATGAGCCTTAATTGGTGACGTGTGATACATTTCAGTGTTACGTCCCTAGAGGAAAACTTTCGGATCAAACGGTCTACCACTAAATCGCTGTGTTCTGCATGGAACAGCATTTAAAGGCGATAGTACAGCGGACAGTGCGGCTGTCTGGTGAGAGATCTAACTGGCAACAACGATAACAACTGGTAGACACAGCAAATTAAACAATTTATAATTTCACGCTGGCGTTGCACCGGGTACTGAAAGACAATGGGTGCATAGCTGGATTCTCCCATAGTGAGGGAAAAATACAAGACTAACGGAATATATTTAAGAAATACATATGTGGCTGACTCGTCACAAGTACATTCCTCCTGGAAATAATGAATAGTTCAATAATTTCATCAGTGCTGCTGTTCTCATAAGTAAAATATTCGAGTACGTAAAAAGGGAGCATAGCTACAAGCACCCGATATTTTGTTGTAAACTCATAAAAAGTGATAATTTACTGATCGAAAAAGCCTCAGGTGTAGGCACTACTGCCTGCTGGACTGCTGGATCAACTAATACATTGAAACAAGTCAAAAAATCGTCACATGTTTTTTTACTGTTTTATATGAATTCATGAGCAATTTAACTTGACACAGTTGCTTGATTCTGGATGAGCGTTTTTGTCGTAACGGCGAACAGAGGATACTGTTAAGAAAGAAAACGCCCTCCTTGTGAATTTGTGTGCGCTATTAGAATAACTTGATTCTACATACGGTACAAGTTGTTTTCAGTCACACGCCTCTAATTAAAGAAGAGGAAAAGTGGGCACGGTAGCACAAAACTGGTGTAATGTGATTTGGAAGAAATGCAAACAGTAGCACTGTAGAATTAAAGAAAAAAAAAAGAAGCGTAATGAAGTACTGATGAAATCTTCTCGGGTTATGAGCTGGGTGGCGGTGCCGCGTTGTTGTCCTATTCGTCGTCTTCAGCCAAAGTGAATGTGAGTCCAGGTATTTCGTTCTACCATAGCCCATGTTTGTTATATCTGTGTAAACTACTGTACTTATTTTCATGGCTGATTTGAGACCGAAGTTTCTGACGAGTCTACGTCTTATTCTGCTTAGTGTTGATATTAATAAATTCAAGGGGGTAAGGCAAATGTGGTACACTTTTCAACAGAAGGCACTGCGTGTATCATGGTTTATTGAATCAAAATCAGACCTGAAGACTTGACGAAATATCAGGACTATATATGGAAGACATCCACCTTCACGTTCATCAACCCGTTCATGACTCACAAACTTTATAGAGACAGAACATTGGATAAAAGGGAGGGGGGGGGGGGGGTGTAGAGGAAGACGAAGAACATCTGGGGAAAACTTCTATCATATAACATTCGATCGTTCTCCTAGAATTAATTTCAGTAATTGCGGATGTTTATCTGGAGCTTTCTACAGAGTACGTGGCACCACAACTACACGACCTTCGATCTTCATTTTCCAATAACACAGCATACAAATATATTTGGGACTGCATGATCGTTAATTTCTCAATTAAACATTTCGAAACCGACGGAGTGGAAGCGGTGGCAAAACTCTAGTCTCCTCGTTCACCATAAATCACTATAATGTTATGTAAAAGATATCGAGCGGTGAAGAGAAGTATAGCACATCACCGGTATCAAGCAGAGGGTTACTGATACCGTTTGTCATCAGTGATGAGGGTCTGCTACTGTGAACGTGGCAAGGAATCTATAAATGTCTTGACGTGCTTCGTGTCCGCGAGGAATTTGAAGCTACACACTAAATCAAGGGCTACGGTCGCAGGTTCGAATCCTGCCTCGGGCATGGTTGTGTGTGATGTCCTTAGGTTAGTTAGGTTTAAGTAGTTCTAAGTTCTAGGCGACTGATGACCTCAGAAGTTAAGTCGCATAGTGCTCAGAGCCATTTTTGAACTAAATCAAGGATAGTGTTTACGTTTCACCGCTACCGCAGAACCTTGAAGACTTGTCACACCTCATAGCAACGGCCGTTCTTACCGTTACTCCTGAGGTGCTGGGTCGGGAATGGGCAGAACTGTGCTAGATGTGTGCTGTGTGGCGAAAGGTGGACACATTTATAGACATTGTAAAAAGGCTCTGAGTGTTCGCCTATCAAACATTGTATCATTTGTTCATCCGCCGGCACACGGACCGTGCTTTCAAAAGTCTACGCTGAGTGTGCCGAGTTGAACGTGCTGCTGAGCGCTCAGAATACGATGCGACTTGGGCACACGGCACGTGAGCCGCAACGTGGTATATGCGATCGCAAAGCGCTCCAGCGGCAATTGTCGGCTGTATCTGGCTCATAAATCACACTGTTTACGTAATGGACTGGCGTAAAATTCCTGTACCTGCTCTACTAAAACGTACATTTCCTCCCTTGCCCATATGCTAGTCAGGTTGTTCCGTCTGTAGTATACATAAAGAAAAACTTCAATATCCGTAAACTTATTATACGAATAGAACCAGCCATGAGCACGATCAGGAAGAAACGCATCTCATTCTTTGGACATCTGATGAGAACTCCAGAAAACAGAATTAGTAAAAAAATAATACAAAAATTGTGGAATAGCAAGAGCGACATTAAATGGATCACAGAAATTAAGGAAGATATGAAATAACTCCAAATTACAGTAGATGACCTAAAAAACAAGACAGAGAAAACCAGAATACTGCAAGACCCGCAAACCAGACTACAAATGAAAATCAATAAAAGGAGTGTAGGAAGAGTGGTCTCAGATGAAGAAAGAAAGAAAATATCTGAAAGAATGAAGAAATATTGGGCAGACAGAAAAGCAAAACACCTTTCATATAAGAATAGACTCTAATAATTATATTACCTAAATATCATATTAAGTTATTGTTGAGCCATATTGTTTCCCTGTGTAACAACTTGTTTACAACTTTGTATTTTTGACTAGAGTGATCCAATGAAGGCCATATAATAAACAATAAAAATAATAAAAAATACGGCAAAAAGGAAAGTACCATCTCCAGTCAACAAGGATATTGGCATACGAAAGTTCCATTACTAATAGTGCGATCCAAATTTACAATAGTTCTCCACATGAGGTAAAAAGTATTTCATCCTTCTCACATTCTAGTAAAACCCGAAGGTCATTCTTACTTGATCACTGTTTCTGTTCAGTAGCAGAATATTTACAACATATCAAATAGAAAACTTGAAAGAAGAAAGGGCAAATTAATTTATAGTAAGTAGTCCAAGCTGCCCTGGGGATTAAACCAATCGCTGGCCGGAGAGGCCGAGCGGCTCTAAGCGTTTCAGTCAGGAACCGCGCGACCGCTACGGTCGCAGGTTCGAATCTTGCAGTGGGCATGGTTGTGTGTGATGCCCTTAGGTTAGTTGGGTTTAAGTAGTTCTAAATTCTAGGGGACTGATGACCTCAGATGTTAAGTCCCATAGTTGTCAGAGCCATTTTTGATTAAACCAATCGAAAAACTCTCTGCTCAAAAAGAGCGCACTTATATTTACATAACATGAAATATTACAATATATACTATATTAAACTAATAAGAAAGTATCAGACTCTACTAAAAACGTGAATGTTAGTAACAAAAATAGTAATAAAAATAGTGGAACGTGAATTACCAACTCTTCCCACGTTTCATTATGACAATGTGATGCTATTAATTCCGCTAAGCCGACCACCACTGTATGATGATATAGCCCGTGTCTTACCCTCTCCTGAGAACTTCAATCGTAACTATGATGATGATGTTTGGTTTGTGGGGCCCTCAACTGCGCGTTCATTCCCAATTTTTACACAGTCCAATTTTTACACAGTCCAGTCTAGCCTCTGTCACGAATGATGATGATGATGAATGATGAGGACAACACAAACGCCCAGTCCCCGGACAGAGAAAATCCCCAACCTGGCCGAGAATCGAACTCGGGACCCCGTGATCCAGGCAACAGATCGTAGCCATGTTACCAACTGAAACATAATTATGACAACTTGCACCAAGAACAATGCGTTTCTGGTGGATGCTCAATGTGCTGTCGCCTTCAAACAGCATACTCTCATAATACGGCAAGCAAGTGACAATAATTCTTTAACCACGAATATGACGTTGCTCGTCATTTTATTACAACGAATCATACAAATAACGTCCGGTATATGCGATCGCAAAGCGCTCCAGCGGCAATTGTCGGCTGTATCTGGCTCATAAATCACACTGTTTACGTAATGGACTGGCGTAAAATTCCTGTACCTGCGCTACTAAAACGTACATTTCCTCCCTTGCCCATATGCTAGTCAGGTTGTTCCGTCTGTAGTATACATAAAGAAAAACTTCAATATCCGTAAACTTATTATACGAATAGAACCAGCCATGAGCACGATCAGGAAGAAACGCATCTCATTCCTTGGACATCTGATGAGAACTCCAGAAAACAGAATTAGTAAAAAAATAATACAAAAATTGTGGATTTGAGAGATGATCAATTTTCTGGTGCTCAGAAACGTCCTGTGTACACACGGGTTTCAACTGAAAGCCAAAATGGCGCCTCGCGATTTTGTACTGAAAGTAGGTGGCGTGAATGTGACGCGGTGGTATTCTGCCGTCTAATTGGTCAACGTTTAAACGCACGCTCGGAATATCGGAGATGCTAGATATCGATTTGCACGTTCAGAGACTCCCCAACGTGCTGTTCCACGCTGTGATGTCAAAAACTCGGCACACTCAACGCTCGACGTTCGAATGAACAGTCCGTGTGTCGACGACTTTCCTTTGTTCTTGGCCATTTATATGAACCGATTTTTTGGTTGAGTTTATAATTACCGTATATATATTTCATTTTGTAATAAATTACACATTTTTGTATTTCGTGAACTGCCGGCCGCTGTGGCCGAGCAGTTCTAGCCGCTTCAGTCCCGAACGGCACTGCTGCTACAGTCGCAGGTTCGAATCCTGCGTCGGGCATGGATGTGTGTGATGTCCTGAGGTTAATTAGGTTTAAGTAGTTCTAGTCTAGGGGACTGATGACCTCAGATGTTAAGTCCCATAGTGCTTAGAGCCATTTGAATTCGTGAACTGCCATTTATGGACACCCCATTAAGTTCGTGGATTATTAAAGAAATCGCTGCCCTTTCGTAAGCCAGCGCAGCAGCTGTTGACTAGGAGAATGAAGTCGGCCACTAGACGTGTGTCAAGTGTGCCCGCCGCCCGTGTCTGGGTCCGGTCTCCCCCCCCCCCCCCCTGCTGGTGGTAGACGACGCCAGATTTACGGCGCCGCTGTTTGCCGCCGCCCGCCCGCCCGCCCACGCCGCCAGCGCCGTGCACGCAGCACGCACTACGCAGCACGCACGCTGCCTTGTGTACCCTCGCCGGCCGCCCGCGCTCTCTCGTTGTTTAACCTCTAACCCCGCGCCCATAAAACTCCGTCCCTGGCCTAGTAGCCGCAGGTGCCGCGCCAGGGCGTCGTCGTCTCTCAGGCGGGGTGCCGGCTACCAGTTACCACTTACCAGCTACCAGTGCTCACCTTCGTTGGCGGGAATGAATACACGCTTCTGTTACTACTGTTTGCCGCAATCTAGTCCGGTATCATCCCTCAGCTCTACAAGGCGTAATATAGCGGTTGTTTTTCTGTGTAAACGTGCGGTACTGTCTCTATGGGTTACATGTACCGCACCTGTCAGTGCTTGAGAGATACAGGGTGTCCACAATGAGACTCCAACATTTGAACTCATAAAATCTGAGAGGAAACGCAACTTATTGACGAACAAATACAGGGAAATCATACAGTAGCTCATCAAGTTTTCACTCACTGGTGGACGGTTCAGTACACTTGAACATGGGCGCCACGGGTAGCGCGAAGAATGTTGTTGTTGTTGTTGTTCTGGTCTTCAGTCCTGAGACTGGTTTGATGCAGCTCTCCATGCTACTCTATCCTGTGAAAGCTTCTTCATCTCGCAATACGTACTGCAGCCTACATCCTTCTGAATCTGTTTAGTGTATTCATCTCTTGGTCTCCCTCTACGATTTTTACCCTCCACGCTGCCCTCTAATACTAAATTGGTGATCCCTTGATGCCTCAGAACATGTCCTACCAACCGGTCTCTTCTTCTTGTCAAGTTGTGCCACAAACTCCTCCCCAATCCTATTCAATACTTCCTCATTAGTTACGTGATCTACCCATCTAATATTCAGCATTCTTCTGTAGCACCACATTTCAAAGGCTTCTATTCTCTTCTTGTCCAAACTATTTATCGTCCATGTTTCACTTCCATACATAGCTACACTCCAAACAAATATTTTCAGAAACGACTTCCTGACATTTAAATCTATACTCGATGTTAACACATTTCTCTTCTTCAGAAACGCTTTCCTTGCCATTGCCAGTCTACATTTTATATCCTCTCTACTTCGACCATCATCAGTTACTTTGCTCCCCAAATACCAAAACTCCTTCACTACCTTAAGCGTCTCATCTCCTAATCTAATTCCCTCAGCATCGACTACATTCCATTATCCTCGTTTTGCTTTTGTTGATGTTCATCTTATATCCTCCCTTCAAGACACTGTCCATTCCGCTCAACTACTCTTCCAAGTCCTTTGCTGTCTCTGACAGAATTACGTCATCGGCAAACCTCAAAGTTTTTATTTCTTCTCCATGGATTTTAATACCTACTCCGAATTTTTCTTTTGTTTCCTTTACAGCTTGCTCAGTATACAGATTGAATAACATCGGGAAGAGGCTACAACCCTGTCTCACTCCCTTCCCAACCACTGCGAATAATATCAAGTCTATAATCGATTTCGTGCCATGTGTTGCGGAGCATCTGTTCTGTGACAATTCTTATGTGTCTTGCAGGTCCTTCACTGGTGTAGCGTATACCCGGTCTTTTACATAAACCCACAAGAAAAAATCGAGGGGAGCTATGTCGGGCGAACGTGGCGGCCAAGGAATTGGACTTCCATGGCCAATCCATCGTTCCGGGAATGTCATTTAAAAATTTTCGGACATCAAGGCTCCAGTGTGGTGGTGCACCGTCCTGTTGAAACATCACATTTGGCTGCAGGTCTGTTATCTGTGGCACAGAAAATTGTTCCAGCATGTCCAGGTAGATGGCTCCATTCACAGTCGGCTCCTGAAAGAAAAACGGCCCAACAATGCGATTTATCATCAAACCACACCACACATTAACTTTCGGACTGTCACGCATGTTTTCCCCAGGTTCCTTTTGGATTTTCGGACTCCCAGATGCGCACATTGTGACGATTGACAGCCCCTGACACGTGAAAGGTTTTGCCTCGTCAGTAAACATCACGCGAGATGAAAATGTCTCGTCCGCGGCAATGCGATCTAACATGACACGTGCAAATTCTTCTCGCTTTGGTCGATCATCAGACTTGATTTATTTACACAACCTGCACTTCATATGCGTATAAACGTAATCGCTGATGAAGCACTTTGTGCACTGTTGAACGTTTCATACGAAGTCCACACAGAGGCATACCGACAATCTTTCTTTCCACTAACAATACGAGACTGGAATAGAAGGGAGAACCGATAGAGGTACTCAAAGTACCCACCGCCACACACCGTCAGGTGGCTTGCGATGGATGTAGATGTAGATGTAGAAGTTCTCGTGCTGCCTGTCGCACTGACTTCTGGGGACTTTGTTCGAATGACCGCCGCACTTGTTCCACATGATGTTCGCTGATCCCAGGCTTACCACCACCATGCCCTTTCGCAACACTCCCAGTAGCAAAAAAGTGATCACACCACTTCTTTATAGTCTTGAACGACGAGGGCGCTTTGTTGTAAACTCAACGAAAGGTTCTTTGCACTTGGGTCGCCGATTTTGTCTCTGCATACCACCAGACCACTTGTGCACGCCCCTTCATGTCCTCCATTTTGCTAAAACAATTGATTGCAGCTCCACTGCGCCCACTTGGCGTATTAAATTTGCACACCACAAACGTGTTGAGTTGCTCCGTCTGCCCCTTCGGGATTCACAGGTCCAATCATCTGAAATGAGAAAGATATAGGATATTAAAATGTTGGAGTCTCATTGTGGACACCCTGTATAACTCCCTGATCCCACGACCTTGCAGTTCTGCTAGACAGGGTGATTCCGTGATAGTGTTACAAACTTTCAAACTACCAAGGATGATGTATAAGGGTAAATGTATCAGTTTGAGGTAAGGGGCGCTGGTCCGGCAACGACAAAGTCGGAAGCTAAAATCGTTCTGATGCCTCTGACAGCGGACCTCTTGTACCGTACGCACTTTGTTTTCCATCGTTTTGGGAGAAGGTAGTATGGACCAAAACAAGAAAAAAACTGTCAAGTAAATATCGGTTCTACAACGCGTACCTTTAAGAGCTGTGAGCACATGTTCAGAGAAGAGATGTGTTTCGCAGTAGAAAAGGCGAACAAGTACCTATAGCTCTTAGGCTATGCACTTTAGAGCCCATATTTATCAGAAAATTCTTCTTGTTTGGTCCATGATACCTCCTCTTAAAATATGGAACGCAAAGAGCTTGCAGTAGAAGAAGTCCACAGTTCCCTCTTAACATTCGACTTGGTCGTTTCCGAACCACGTTTTCTTACCTCCAGTTGATACATTTCACCTTCTTCATCATCTGTGAAAGTTTGTAACACTACCACGGAATTGCCCTGTATAAGTACAATGCTGGTCATCAAAATCACAATTTAAAAAAGCAATGCTGGACAGATGCCAAGCTGCTATGAAGTGTATCAGATACTTGGATCTGGATATGATTAGCGTTACAGCGCAACTGCTTAAAGTACAGTAGACAGGAAAATACGTGGAGAGACTACTCAGCAGTTTCTCCTTCAGTAATCGTATCTGAATGTAGTCTGTCTGTGGGAAAATACTGCTATGCTTTGTGTAAGAAGAAGCTTCTACGAGCACGTGTCTGAACTGCACAGCAGCGGGACTGGCTGCTCACCGTGGGAGAGGGCAATGGCCGCAACTGACTAGCGCTTGAGAGGGCAGACGTACGGTGAGGTCGGTTGTGCAGGATCCCACGCCCACGTCATGTACCTTCCAGTCAGTCTGTGGGCCTGTTTACAGAAGGATTTGCATCCAGTTCTAATGAGTTGGATCCTAACCACCACTCAACGGAGGAGCATTTAAACAGCGGAAATGAGACTCCTAAGACCATCAGCCTATTACAAACTCACAGATTGGGAAAAGGAGAGGGAAATTAGAAATCCCACACATTTTCGATTGGTGACAAACATGGTGATCTGGCGGGCCAGGGTGTGCGGCTGATGTTATATGGCACCAAAAAGGCACGTTATAACGTTACAGTGCTCTTTATTTACGTTCTAAAATTATACTGGTGATGACCAATTACGGCATTTAGAAGCAGTGCAATGTTACCCTCTGAAAGTAATTTTATTGTTTTGACCGTTATATACCTAAAAGAGGTTGCCTATCGGGCGTGAAACACAGAATTACGTAATTAAACAACAAGTAACAGATGATATTTTACATGTTTAAACTATTCAAATGAAAAAGGAAAACGGTCGTCATCCTAATTAGGCATAAGAATGTGTAACATTCCTGTTCTAAAAATAGATTTAAGTAACTTCAATGGATAGACACAGCCTATACTTTCCCACACGACAGTGCAATGAACCCAGCCACAAGTATATGTTAACGTTAAAGAGAGTGCTGACAGTTATAGCAGAACAAACTTATTTGCATAAGCACAACACATAATGACACACACTTTTGCATTCAGGGCTTAGTCAAACCGAATAGTTTCAATAACATCACTATTAAAGTTTAGTGCAGAATTATAAAATTGGTCATGAATTTAGTCCCTCTTTACCAAATACTTTTCTACCTGACATGAAAATTAAGTAGAGTTCACTAGCAAACATTTTCGCACAGTTCTCTGAAGAAAAGAAGTTACTATTTTTATAGGTAAAGCTCTTTCTGTTAATAATTTTCTATCAGTGAGCAGAAAAGAGACAATGTGGATCCTGTTAAACTGGCAGTATATTCTTTAACATACATAGGGGCAAGAATGTAGCAAATATGAATATATAACTTTCAACAGTGGTAGTTTTTAACTTTTACTGCACTGGGTCAGAAATTGACATAATTATAAGACAATGACTCACCTTTTTGCATTTTTCTGCGGGCTGCACTATGATTGTTTACTATTTAAAACACTATAGCCACAGTTTTGAGAACACTTACTTATGAAACTGACAGCAAATTGTCTTAATATCTGTTTTTACTGTTTCATCACTTTAAAATCAGTTATTCACTTTATCCTTTTTGAAAGCCCACAAACATTAAAATAAGCAGTTTCAATTGCAAAAGTACCTTCAGAAAACATAATTTACTATCTCATACACTTTTGTCACATTAACTTTGAATTTAATTACTTTCTTCTTACTACATTTAATTGCAGTTACTTAGTTAACAACTGGGATTTAATATTTTCGCAGCATGGACACTCGGTAAGCATATCTAGCATGGAAAGGATCCTAAGTGTTATGTGACTGGGGATAATTCAAGGTAAGATTTCAAAATATAGTTTTTGGTTTACCTTATTATTTGACGCAAATGAAACATCCACATAAACTGATCCTTCACTTTACATTTCTACAACTCCTTATTTCCGCTGCAGTGACTGCGCAATGTGGTAGTGAGTACGTCCTGGCACGTGGATCAGCAGTTGATAATGATAAAGCTCTGTCATTTCTTGGTGGCGATGATAGATACCATTTCCAAAACAGAGCTAGCTTATCAATCCATCCATCCGAGGCTTTGGCACATTGGAAAACGGTACAAAAAGCCTCTCTCGGCACCAGCACAATACACGACTTTTACATAAGCTGTTGGCAGTTTGGTAGCGCGTCCTCGACTAGCTCGTTGTCCACCTCTTCCTTCATGCCAACCACATTTTGCGCGCGCTGCGTGATTTCGTTCCCGAGGGGAACCACACCACCTTTTATACATATAAAGAACTAAGAGCCCTAAGTGAGGATCACTATATACAGAGTAACAAACAAACATTTTGAACAAAACAGATCAATTACACATATTGACATTTCTACAAAAAATTATTCACACAAAATTCACAATTTTATTGAAAGGGTCCTGTAGCCACCTTTCATTAGTACGGTAGCCCATTTTCACTAGTATTTCTCTTTCTTTCCTTGTTTATCTTTTCTCATAACTCATAGAGGTGTGATTGAATGAATATGGTTGTGTGTCACGTTGCTAGACGGTGGCGTAGTCTGCTGCAGAAAGTCTGCGATAGTCGTAGAGATTCAGCAGCAGTTGTACAGAATAGCCAACTCTCGTAGTGGTCAAGTAGGCAAAGAGGTTTTGCGCTACTTGTGAGAAATCCACCTGCGTTAGGTTGGTGGTGGAAATGGCATGTTTGGGTTTTCCGGGCCACGCGGAGCGTGGAGGAGGGTGGAGAGGAAAAAGGGAGGCAGTCTGCCGCCGGTGCGGGAAGCGTCCACAGCTGTGCTCCAGTCGAAGAAGGGTGAGTTAGACTGACCGCGTGGCGCGTTGTTACTTGGCGAGGGGAGAGCTGTTAGCTTTTGGACTCGCTTTTCAAATCTGAAAGATTGCTTTGCCTTGTAGCAGCTAGGAATGCAAAACTTTGGGAGATTTTTCTTTTAGTAAATTTCTGTAGCAGACTTGGATCCGCCGGAAGAGCGCCACACAAAGGTGTCGATGAGAAGTGAGCACTCGCTTCTGTATGAATGTCTGTTTGCCTTCAGCTGTGCCTGTGTAAGCTTTCATCTTTCTAAATTTTTATAACTTTGCCTTCTCGTAAATTTTCCTTGCTTTATGTGTCTTTCGTCCGTGGGAGCCAACCACGTGGTAGAACATTATAGTTTGTTGGGCTACCGGCATCACTAACTGTCCGATCGCATGTTTGTTTTAGATAATGTTAACATGATTGTGTGATGTGATATTGTTGCAATTTGGGCACTATACCTAGAAATTGCCTCTCCACAAACCACGTGGGCAGGCGGGTATACTGCGGAACGTGTACCGCTTCACGAGTTATTGCGATCAGTTACCAGGTAACAGCAGCTGTATGAATGATTCACGCCAATAATTTTAGGTGTAGATGTAGATTATAGCGGTGAACGTATCGACGCTCTTCTTCAATGTTATCTGGAATTGTGTACATGCTTCACATCCATGTCTTACAAATAAATGATTTTATCCACAATTTCCTCTTGTATTCCGAGGTTACGTTTTTGCACCTAAGCCACTTACCTCGTAGCTTTCCTGTTAGCACATCCAACGCGTTTCCTTACGCGTGATTAGTTTCCCTTTATTTTAAGACAAATGCCTTAGATTAAGTCTTATATTCAGGTGTGTTGCTCGGAGCTGATCTTCTGCACAGTGTTCTTGCATGTGCTATTTTATTTTAAATGTTTGATTGTCGTGAACAGTGCACGGGGAATACTATTAATTACATCGTATCCCCTATAAGCGACATCACAACGTATGTATTTTTGTGAGTTTTTGGTCTGTGATCAAATTAATTTATTTTCCGACTCGACCAAACCTTTGATTAGTTGTATGGTTAGAGTCGGTGGCGACCCTAATCTTACGTTAATTTCATAAGTAATAAGTACTTCCATTCCCAATAATAACGTAATAACCCGTAGTAACAGGTTAGTTACAGTATACAGTAATTTTTGTCTCCCTCCAAATGAGGCAAAGACTTTAACTGATGGAGACACTACTTTGCATAGGATCAAACCATCACATCCACGTTTTACAAAGGAAAAAAGCAAACACTCTTATGGTGTCGATACATCAAATGATATTTACAGCAGTTTAACTACAGAATGTTAAATAACACAAAAAGGCAAAATAAATTAATAGAACCTTAGAGCTCTGGTCTTACAATGTGTGTTCGTGCTTTGTCTTGCTGAAAAAGTGGCGTCTGGATTGTTGTGCAGAAAGTGCATGGTTACGGGTCGCAGAATGTCATTTACGTAGGTCACACTGGTCACAGTGCACTGAACTCGCACCAACTGTGATTTGTGGTTGTACCCAATAGCACCCCACACCATGCGGCTCTCTTTTTCAGACAAACAGAGCCTTGGTACGTCTGAAAACGCTTTCTGATGCC
This sequence comes from Schistocerca piceifrons, assembly GCF_021461385.2. Lineage (NCBI taxonomy): Eukaryota > Metazoa > Arthropoda > Insecta > Orthoptera > Acrididae > Schistocerca > Schistocerca piceifrons. Next base: position 27,136,589 of record NC_060141.1, read on the forward strand.
ATTTTCTGTCCCTACTGACGTCGTTCCGTACACCATTGCTGTCTAGCATGTTTCTGCACATTCCTCAGAGGTAGGCCTAGAAGTGGACGACGCGCACGTAACCCACGCCGTAATAAACGGGGACAGACTGTCACGTCTGATGGTTACGAAGTGTTACACTGTTCCAATGTTGCGGCAGAGCCGAGGAGGACGCAGATATGTCCTGCGATACTATTCGGATGACATGTCGATCTTGTCGGGGGGCGGTTTGGGTGGTGCGGTCTGACCCATCTCGTCGTATTCTATAGCCTTCCGTGAACCATTCAACACACACCCGTTGCACTGCCGAAACACTCCGTCTCAAACGTGCAGTAATTTCCCAGATGGATGGACCGAGCGAGGTGGCACAGTGCTGAGCACACTGGACTCGCATTTGGGAGGACGACAGTTCAAACCCGCGTCCGGCCATCCTGATTTAGGTTTACCGTGATTTCCCTTCATCGCTTCAGACAAATTCTGATATGGACCCTTTGAAAGGGCACGGACTTCCTTCCTCACCCTTCCCTAATCCCATAGAATCAATTATCTCACTATTTGGTCCCCTTCCCCGAATCAACCTACCATCCGGCTGGATGCATCCTATTCTCTTATGCCAATGATGTCCCCTCCTTCAAACTCACTGATTTGACGGTACGGTTCGCACATACGTCTGCGAGGCATCCTGTACGTCTGCTCAAGTCACACTGGGGCTAATCATTTCTGCAGAACATACTAACGTACATGTGCTGTGACTGACAACGTTTTATCTCTAATTGTTCAAGCTGGTCTGTTTTTTTTCTGAACAAGAGTATACTATGGCTGTCCTGCAACCAGCAGTCGCGTAGCACGCAAGAAAATGCATTTCAGTGAATGGAAAAAGCTGCTTCCGTACTGGAGCAGGGTGCCGCCCACATGGCCCATACAAGCGCGCCCGTATGGCCTACTGAAGGTTGTAAGTAGGCTGTTTAGGTTTTTATGTTGGTAACGCCACGTAGCGCTCTATATGAAAATCACTGGCTGTGCTGTGTGCAGTCTGTGGCTGATTTGCATTGTTGGAATATTTGCTATTGTTGTGTTGGGCAGGTGGATGTGAACAGCGCGTAGCGTTGCGCAGTTGGAGGTGAGCCGCCAGCAGTGGTGGTTGTGGGAAGGGAGATGGCAGAGTTTTGAGAGCGGACGATCTGGACGTGTGTCCGTCAGAAGAAATTTCTAAGACTGGATGTCATGAACTGATATATATATGACTGGATGTCATGAACCGATATATATATATATATATAATGACTTTTGAACACTATTAAGGTAAATACATTGTTTGTTCACTATCAAAATCTTTCATTTGCTAACAATGCCTATCAGCAGTTAGTGCCTTCAGTATTTAGAATTATTTAGCTGCCGGTATTGGCGTTCGCTGTGTTGCAGTAGTTCGACTAACGAAGCTTTTTGTGAGGTAAGTGATTCATGAAAGGTATAGGTTATTGTTACTCATGGCCATTCTTTTGTAGCGATTATTGAAAGTCAGATTGCGTTGCGCTAAAAATATTGTGTGCCAGTTTAGTGATGATCAGAATAGGTAAAGAGAGAAATGTCTGAGTACGTTCAGATCTGCTCAGCTGTTTGAAAATCAAATAACGTAAGAGATTTACCACCACAGTAATTCATTAATTTTTCTAAGGGGACGTTTCAAGGTGTTAATTAAAAAATGACAACAAAATTAATGTTTTACTGTTCCGTGGGAGTGATAACACTTCCTCTAAATTGCTCCTTTCGTCGGTGGGTAATAATATATGATAAATCCCACGGGTGCTGCTGTGCCCTCCCTTTGGAGGCCTTTACGGAGCCTCGCCCTCGCCGCTTCTGGCCGCCCTCCCCCCCTACCACTGCAGGAGGTTATTGTCTCCAGCGGCCCTCCTCGAGACTGACTTGACAATGAAGACGTCTGCTTCCTGCGGCCGACCGTTTGAAGTTCCGCCCTCCATTTACATGCCGCGTCTGTCGGCGAGGGACGGACCCCCACTCCGTCCCTGATAGCGCATCTCAACTCGTTTTACTGAATTTACTTGGCCGCTGTGCTGTTGTCCCTTTTCCGCTCCAAAGAATTTTTCACGCACTGCATAAGTACAGGAACCGAATGCCTTCATGTACGCTTCGTAGCGTATTCGTCTGTCAGTCTGTAGAATCACGCACCAGACAAGGTTTGGGGCGAATCCTTTACGCAGAACGCATAACTATGACATTACCGTTGAAGGTTGCACGAAGTAGTTTTCACAGAGCCCCTCGTACTAAACCAGTATACGTTATTTCCCAAGAAACTGTTAAAAAAAGCGAAGAAGAAATTTCACAGTTAGCTTTCGCGGTAGTAACAACTTGCTTTCTTATAAGCTTTACAACAATTGCTATCAGGTGTTGAGGCATTACTAGGGTTGCCACCCGTCCCAATACATCGAGACTGTCACCATTATGGACTTTCTTGTCCCGAAATCTCGACAACACCCAATTTTGTCCCGATTTTGCAAAATACTGTTACGAGCTTGGTTCAAGTAATGAAGTAACGCCATCTGTTAGCGCAACATGTAAATGCAGCCTCTATTAGTTTTAGACAAGGTCGCCTCACAGATGGCGTTGCTTGGTGCGTATCCTGTATTGAGGATGCAAAGCACCTTCTAGATCTACCGGCGTCATTCGAGAAAATACCAGACTCTTCCAGTAGTATGGGGCTGGAGCTATTTAAGCAGTGTCACGCAGAAGTGTCGGGCAGTTCCCATTTGTATGGCGACTTGATATGACGATTATTTCTAAACGTAATACGAACTACAAGTGCAAGTTAGTAATGTTTGAAGTGTATACAGCGGTAATATCAGAAACTGAGTCCGCCTTGATGCAAAACACCTTGTTATTCGTTTATTTCTTTATTATGCCAAACAAGAAAACTATTACATACAAAAAGCCATAGTCGAAGGGAAAAATGTACTAAATGAAAACACAACACTCTGCAACAACACACTCTTTGCCGCTCTGAGAGAACTGAGGAAGGACGCAGAACAGAAAGCACACACACGCAAAAGAACCACTTCCCCATCACACACAGGGACGTAAATAATGAACAGAAGTCGTCGTAATTCGCGCTACAGTTTTTAATAGCGTTTCTCGCCACATGCGATATGGTGTAATATTCTGGATCAGAAACAAAGTGCAAAAGTTTTGTTTTCCTGTGTATAAAAGCAGCCACATACCATCCAACAAACGTGAGTACGCGAATAGCTAAGCAAGATCTCATTACACACCAAATAACTTGTTTCCACAACACTACCACAACCCCAAGTATATACTGCTGACATACGAAGTTCACCTTTTAGTATTTGTTTACTAACAGCCGCTCACGTGGTTGAAGATGACATGATGTTCGCTAAGTAAAAAGACGGCAACAGAAAAAAAAGAGCACAGAAAATATGTCGCGAACAGCGCCAATAACGGCTTACAACATGCTGTAGCATACAATAAATAAGGTAGTATGAAAGTATCAATAGAAAACTATATTTCAAAAGACTGCGTTTGTACAACCATGCCACCGAGCGAGGTGGCGCAGTGGTTAGCACACTGGACTCGCATTCGGGAGGACGACGGTTCAATCCCGTCTCCAACCATCCTGATTTAGGTTTTCCGTGATTTCCCTAAATCGTTTCAGGCAAATGCCGGGATGGTTCCTTTGAAAGGGCACGGCCGATTTCCTTCCCAATCCTTCCCTAACTCGAGCTTGCGCTCCGTCTCTAATGACCTTGTTGTCGACGGGACGTTAAACACTAACCACCTACAACCATACCCTTTTCTACGTGTTTTAGATTTTAAAAAATCCACTGATGATGGTGATATTTCTCGCCGAAACTAGTTTGGGATAATAAAGAAATAAACGAATGACAAGGTGTTTTGCATCAAGGCGGACTCAATTTCTGGTATTACTGTTTTTCTATGCTAACACGGACCAAATGGAAGAATTCCAAGATAATATCATTATGTATACAGCGGGTATATTGGGGGTGAAGTGTACAGTTCGTGTACTTCGATGACTAAAGTGTTATTGACGACTACTTACTGTCTGATACACTTATTATAGCTTACGAAAATGCCTAGGGTGGAAAGAGGAAGTGTCATGTGGGGCGGCGGGTGGAATTATGTCAATTTTATGTTGTTTATATAAATGTTAGGTTTGTAGAATGTAAAACCAGTTCCTATTATTTAGAAGGTTATTTATGCTGTCTTTCGCCGTTCTCAACACTGGCTCTCTAACTACATTATTGGCAACCAGAAAGTGATTAGCAAAACGTGAAGCCTGTAATTAGAATTCCTAGTGCCCAATTCATCTGAGAATACACTTATAGTTACAGCTTATAGCTCTGATGAATAAGGAGATTGTCTGGGATTTATAATCAAAAACGGTCGTGAAAAAACGTTCTGTATTCTGAAAGTCACATATGAAAACAAAAGAATCCTCACAATCTAACTAACAGAGCAGTTCAGAGTCTAATGCGCTGATGCAACTATAAATGTCCAAATTAAATTTTTAAATGAATGCTCGCCATAATTTGATGATTAGTTTCATCAAACGCCACGCTAAATAACGGTAGAATGTTTTTCCCGCGGCGGCACGTGAAAATACGACAATACGCAAACTGAAGATCGATAATTAAAGTCATCCCAGAATTAACACTTCACTCGAAAATGATTTCATGGTTACGCGTATCCCGAGTAACTTAATACGGCATCCGAGGCTGTTTGTAGCAAAGATACCGACGCGACGCGACTCCCGACACAGATGGCGTGCTATTCAGCGTCTGGAGAGAACTGGGGCCTTCCTCTCTCTCGCAGCGTTCTTATATACAAAGCCGCGGTGCGGACGGCTAAGGGAACGCCTGATCAAATCGGCTCTCCCGACTAGCCGCTGGGCTAGTAATGCACCACATTAATTTACCGAATAAATCATAGCTTCTCTCGCTGATGGCCGATGAATCTCTTAATCTATATGTGCATTCAGCACACAGGTAAGTACTCATAATAAAATTTTGACGTGGCTAAGTCAAATATTTTGGGCGAGAGAATTAATTTAATTACACTGCATGCAGTAGACGAGCTCTGATCTGGCCCTTTGGAGATACGCTATCGCTATTGTTTTATAGTTATTCGAATGAAACTTGTGACATCTTTATGGTTATAGCGGATCTCCATTCTACTTAAATATAAACATCCTAGCCTTATTTATTAGCCTATTTAATCTATCTTGCTTCCTTAATTTTTAAGACAAGAACCAGAAAATTATGAATTTCAACTAAAATCTTAATGTGTGAGATCCAAAGTACTGTTTCTATTAAACAATTATGGAAAAGGAATCTAAATATAATTTTTGAAGTCTCTAGCTCTTTTCTGTTGCGCCAATGACTTTTACAGAAAAATGTCCAAATTTCGAAAATGGTTGAAGTTGTCGAACTGATATTCAATACGTGTTGATTTAGTATTACTCCTGACATGCTAGAAACATTTCAGGGTATTTACTTGATTTTTAAAGTATTGCGCAACATTTATGACGTCAGAGCTAGTTACAGCGGACTGGCTGGCACACAATGGAAAGACTGATGTGCATTTATTCCGGCGTGAGTAGGCTGCTTCCCTACAGTCACTTTTCGGATAATAACACAAAATACTGGTCTTTTGTCAAGAAAGAACTTATGGATCAGGAAGCCTTGTATGAGATTTGTAGCTGCTTCACCTCACTAACTCACGGAGATAAGGCAGATTCAGACAAATAGATTCGCCTTAGCATCAGCATCAAATCCTATTTCTATATTCATGATTAAAGAACATATCCAGGAAGAATTGCTCGTTGCTGCTCCACAACTAACAACAGCTTATTAAACTATCAAGCATCATCAGTCCTTCACTTCTCTTCAATGTGCCGCAAAACTGAATGCCGCCATGTTTCCTGACTCCAAAGTCGCCGTAAAGCAGTCTACAGCCGGGACCAAAGCTACAGCGATTGTTAAAAATATTCCCGCACCACACACTGTGTTCGAATGCATAAAACAATTGCAAGAAGTTTCATTTTATGGAATGTGGATCAACGCATCGAACCACAAGGCTGAAAAGATGTTACCTTTAGTGGTTCAGTACTTTATCGAAACTGACGGAATCCAACAGAAGCTGTTGAAATTTGATTCGCTGAGGACGAAAAATCGCTGACAATTACAGCGTTTTGTGCAGACACTTTAAGACAACTGAAAATTCCATTAGACAAATTACTCGCTTTTTATGGAGACAATACAATACCAACTTCGGAGGGCTTCACTGAAGCGGCCAGCGGAATGTGTTCCGCGAAATTAAATAGGAAAAATGTAGAAGGTATTGAACGCCCTAACCATAATCTCCACAATACTATATCAAGCGCTGCTGGAGTCTTAACTGTCAACATTGAAATAATCGGCAAGAAAATATTTAATTGTTTTTCAGTATAAACGGTAAGGACAGAGAAGCTGAAAGAGTTTTTCTTATACGTTGATTTCAATCATCAGATTCTTCTATCTCACTCAAAAACAAGATGTTTGTCGTTAAAGCCCGCAGTTGAGAGAATTCTTAATTTCTGGATTCTATTGAACCAAATTTTTTGGCACCGAAGACAGGTCATCCAAAACAGTTACAGATATTTTCGGTAGTCCGACCAGTGAATTTCACTTCATATTTCTGCAATGAAGCTTGGGTGTAGGGTGAGCACAAAATCTTGGCCTGATTATAAAAATTTAATACAGAATAATCGTTTGACATAATAATTTACATTTGATGCCGTTACATAGGTTAGTATTACTAGTTTTATTTTTTAACACCACTTACGTTAGTAAACCTCAACGTGTGCTCCCTTGATAGCTCGGAGAATGTCGAGCCGGTATTCCAGTTCCCGCCAGGTGTTTCGTAACGTCCGTTCTGTCACAGTACCCACAGCAGCTTGTATCCTAGCCTTCAGTTCGTCGATGTCAGCAACTGGTGTGACGAAGACTCTGTTCTTGATATAGCCCAAGGAAAAAAGTCAAGGTGCGTAATGTCTGGAGAGCGGGATGGCTAGGGTGTTGGACCGTTCCTTCCAATCCACCAACCCGGTATGTTTCACCCAGGAAATCACGCACTGTGAAAGCCCAGTGAGTGGGGGGGGGGGGGGGAGGGGTCAGGGAGGAGGGTGTGCTCCATCTTGCTGGAAAATTATCCCTGACTGATGATGTTCTTCTAACTGTGGCGATCACAAAGGGTGAGCCAGATCGGTGATTAGAAGTCCGCGAGATTCTTTCCATTGAACAAATGGAAGGTGATGGCGCAAGTCGAAAAATTTATTGGTCTGAAGGCGCGAAATTTTAAGCTATCAGACGCCATTAATGGGCATAACTGTGTGTTGTAAGCCACAGGAAAACCTCTTGCTTCAACTGAAAAATAACAATCAACCCTGGGCTAACGTTTGGGCGTGCCTTTCATATCAAGGGATCACTGGGTCCGCTTTTTTCAACACAACTCGTACACACGATGCCTGTCTTAGTAGGCTGTGGGATACTGTGCGAGATGCCGGGGCTAGCAGTGTATTTAACACTAAATTCTAGAATCTACGCATGTAAATGATGCTCTAAGCCCCCCCCTATTCTAACTCCGACTTTTGCTGTTGCACAAGGATTAAAAAATATACGCAAACTGACTGTAATCAACCCTGCAAGTGGAGTAGAAAAGAGTTTGGCACCTGCAATAATTTAATTTTATAAATAAGTTAAATAAAGGAAGGTTTCATTAACATAGTGAGAAATGATGGGTTGCTCTACCGATTAACAGAATGAAAGTTCTGTCCAAAATAACAATATGAACCATGGACCTTGCCGTTGGTGGGGAGGCTTGCGTGCCTCAGCGATACAGATAGCCGCACCGTAGGTACAACCACAACGGAGGGGTATCTGTTGAGAGGCCAGACAAACGTGTGGTTCCTGAAGAGGGGCAGCAGCCTTTTCAGTAGTTGCAAGGGCAACAGTCTGGATGACTGACTGACCTGGCCTTGTAACAATAACCAAAACGGCTTTGCTGTGCTGGTACTGCGAACGGCTGAAAGCAAGGGGAAACTACGGCCGTAATTTTTCCCGAGGGCATGCAGCTTTACTGTATGATTAAATGATGATGGCGTCCTCTTGGGTAAAATATTCCGGAGGTAAAATAGTCCCCCATTCGGATCTCCGGGCGGGGACTACTCAAGAGGATGTCGTTATCAGGAGAAAGAAAACTGGCGTTCTACGGATCGGAGCGTGGAATGTCAGATCCCTTAAGCGGGCAGGTAGGTTAGAAAATTTAAAAAGGGAAATGGATAGGTTAAAGTTAGATATAGTGGGAATTAGTGAAGTTCGGTGGCAGGAGGAACAAGACTTCTGGTCAGGTGACTACAGGGTTATAAACACAAAGTCCAATAGGGGTAATGCAGGAGTAGGTTTAATAATGAATAGGAAAATAAGAATGCGGGTAAGCTACTACAAACAGCATAGTGAACGCATTATTGTGGCCAAGATAGATACGAAGCCCACACCTACTACAGTAGTACAAGTTTATATGCCAACTAGCTCTGCAGATGACGAAGAAATTGAAGAAATGTATGATGAAATAAAAGAAATTATTCAGATAGTGAAGGGAGACGAAAATTTAATAGTCATGGGTGACTGGAATTCGAGTGTAGGAAAAGGGAGAGAAGGAAACGTAGTAGGTGAATATGGATTGGGGCTAAGAAATGAAAGAGGAAGCCGCCTGGTAGAATTTTGCACAGAGCACAACTTAATCATAGCTAACACTTGGTTTAAGAATCATGATAGAAGGTTGTATACATGGAAGAACCCTGGAGATACTAAAAGGTATCAGATAGATTATATAATGGTAAGACAGAGATTTAGGAACCAGGCTTTAAATTGTAAGACGTTTCCAGGGGCAGATGTGGACTCTGACCACAATCTATTGGTTATGACCTGTAGATTAAAACTGAAGAAACTGCAAAAAGGTGGGAATATAAGGAGATGGGACCTGGATAAACTGAAAGAACCAGAGGTTGTACAGAGTTTCAGAGAGAGCATAAGGGAACAATTGATAGGAATGGGGGAAAGAAATACAGTAGAAGAAGAATGGGTAGCTCTGAGGGATGAAGTAGTGAATGCAGCAGATGATCAAGTAGGTAAAAAGACGAGAGCTAGTAGAAATCCTTGGGTAACAGAAGAAATATTGAATTTAATTGATGAAAGGAGAAAATATAAAAATGCAGTAAATGAAGCAGGCAAAAAGGAATACAAACGTCTCAAAAATGAGATCGACAGGAAGTGCAAAATGGCTAATCAGGGATGGCTAGAGGACAAATGTAAGGATGTAGTGGCTTATCTCACTAGGGGTAAGATAGATACTGCCTACAGGAAAATGAAAGAGACCTTTGGAGATAAGAGAACCACATGTATGAACATCAAGAGCTCAGATGGAAACCCAGTTCTAAGCAAAGAAGGGAAAGCAGAAAGGTGGAAGGAGTATATAGAGGGTCTATACAAGGGCAATGCACTTGAGGACAATATTATGGAAATGGAAGAGGATGTAGATGAAGATGAAATGGGAGATACGATACTGCGTGAAGAGTTTGACAGAGCACTGAAGGACCTGAGTCGAAACAAGGCCCCCGGAGTAGACAACATTCCATTGGAACTACTGACGGCCTTGGGGGAGCCAGTCCTGACATAACTCTACCATCTGGTGAGCAAGATGAATGAAACAAGCGAAATACCCTCAGATTTCAGGAAGAATATAATAATTCCAATCCCAAAGAAAGCAGGTGTTGACAGATGTGAAAATTATCGAACAATCAGTTTAATAAGCCACAGCTGCAAAGTACTAACACGAATTCTTTACAGACGAATGGAAAAACTAGTAGAAGCCGACCTCGGGGAAGATCAGTTTGGATTCCGTAGAAATACTGGAACACGTGAGGCAATACTGACCTTACGACTTATCTTAGAAGAACGATTAAGGAAAGGCAAACCTACGTTTCTAGCATTTGTAGACTTAGAGAAAGCTTTTGACAATGTTGACTGGAATACTCTCTTTCAAATTCTAAAGGTGGCAGGGGTAAAATACAGGGAGCGAAAGGCTATTTACAACCTGTACAGAAACCAGATGGCAGTGATAAGAGTCGAGGGACATGAAAGGGAAGCAGTGGTTGGGAAGGGAGTAAGACAGGGTTGTAGCCTCTCCCCAATGTTATTCAATCTCTATATTGAGCAAGCAGTAAAGGAAACAAAAGAAAAATTTGGAGTAGGTATTAAAATCCATGGAGAAGAAATAAAAACTTTGAGGTTCGCCGATGACATTGTAATTCTGGCAGAGACAGCAAAGGACTTGGAAGAGCAGTTGAACGGAATGGATGGTGTCTTGAAGGGAGGATATAAGATGAACATCAACAAAAGCAAAACGAGGATAATGGAATGTAGTCGAATTAAGTCGGGTGATGCTGAGGGTATTAGATTAGGAAATGAGACACTTAAAGTAGTAAAGGAGTTTTGCTATTTGGGGAGCAAAATAACTGATGATGGACGAAGTAGAGAGGATATAAAATGTAGACTGGCAATGGCAAGGAAAGCGTTTCTGAAGAAGAGAAATTTGTTAACATCGAGTATAGATTTAAGTGTCAGGAAGTTATTTCTGAAAGTATTTGTATGGAGTGTAGCCATGTATGGAAGTGAAACATGGACGGTAAATAGTTTGGACAAGAAGAGAATAGAAGCTTTTGAAATGTGGTGCTACAGAAGAATGCTGAAGATTAGATGGGTAGATCACATAACTAATGAGGAAGTATTGAATAGGATTGGGGAGAAGAGAAGTTTGTGGCACAACTTGACCAGAAGAAGGGACCGGTTGGTAGGACATGTTCTGAGGCATCAAAGGATCACCAATTTAGTATTGGAGGACAGCGTGGAGGGTAAAAATCATAGGGGGAGACCAAGAGATGAATACACTAAGCAGATTCAGAAGGATGTAGGTTGCAGTAGGTACTGGGAGATGAAGAAGCTTGCACAGGATAGAGTAGCATGGAGAGCTGCATCAAACCAGTCTCAGGACTGAAGACCACAACAACAACAACAAGACTAAACACAAAATAGTAAACAAAAACACATGAAACATTTATAATACATCAAATTGGCTTAAATTGGATACACAAACAAACGCTGTGAAGGTGAAGTTGTCCCTAAACTAGATTGTGAGGTTTATGACGAAGTGGTATGTGGAGCCAATTCCATGCCACTCAAAACTTAAGAGCGACACACAGCTAACCCAACATTAATTGCTGCTACTCAAGACAGAACAAAGTTAGAAAAAGACGAACAGGCGCACTCTGCTGGGCTCTGATTATCACCTAGGAAACTCCCTATCTGCCGGTGCTGCGGACATACATTACCAAACTGTCTTCTTAACTGCCAGAACACGATCTGGCGTACCGGAGGCGAGGGCTGGTTGCTTCGACGTCCTCGACCGAAAGGCGAGAGCCGACTACCTAGAGCACCCGTGCAGGCCGAACACACAACATTGCCGCCCCCACGACAGTGGCCGTGGTTAAACGTTCCAATCAGCAACTCGAAAACCGGCGGAAAATTCCACTCCATTGCCGGAGCACTACCATTCCACCAATGGAGATTCTTGGCGCCAATTTCTGCGCTGATTTTGCTACGTCACGGAGCTATGCCCTGAGCCAGCCAATCACAGTTACTATTTTGCAGAAAGCGCTGGAATTTTCCCGCCACAACTGCCTGGGTACACAAGTCATTCCCACACCTCGCTGGTAACCCGCCAGAAAGTTGGTTGGTGGTTGGTTTGGGGAAGGAGACCAGACAGCGAGGTCATCGGTCTCATCGGATTAGGGAAGGACGGGGAAGGAAGTCGGCCGTGCCCTTTGAAAGGAACCATCCCGGCATTTGCCTGGAGCGATTTAGGGAAATCACGGAAAACCTAAATCAGGATGGCCGGACGCGGGATTGAACCGTCGTCCTCCCGAATGCGAGTCCAGTGTCTAACCACTGCGCCACCTCGCTCGGTAACCCGCCAGAAAGTGTTTTCGCTAAGATTCTGCGAAGTAACGGAACCTCTAGCCCAGCCGCTACTTCAGATACCTCCAGGCGTGTCTTTTGACAATGTCGGCGTCTGCAAAGCATTCACTCGACTTCCTCACACCCGTTGGCTTAACCCTTTCCAGATCAGGAGAGCCCGCCTGTCACCGGACCACCCGGGTGACGAGAGACGCTGCGTGGGAAGTCCGCATGTGAAGGAACAGCGACCCTTCACTGCATGCAACTAGAGAGGAAAATCGTAAGATAGAAATATGAGAGGGGGCTCATGCCACCTCTCAACTGATATTCCACAATCACGTCTACAGTAGAGTAATGAAGAGTTCTAATACCAGGAAGATGGAGCTCCTTCCCACTACGCTTTAAAAGTGAGCAGGTTTCGTGACAACGAATTGCCCAATAGGTGGACAGGGAAACAAGGGGCAATTGAATGGCCACCTACTCCAATGGACTTATTCTGCTGGCGTGCTGTAGAAGACAAAGTCTTTGGAAGAAAACCACGGACTGTTGACGACATGCATCAGTTCATAAGACAAGGTTATGAGGACATTCAGAACAATATAGAACTCTGCATCAGAATGTGCTTGAATGAAGCAACGAGGCTACAGGAATGTGTAAATGTTGAAGGCCGGAAATTTGAATACTTAAGACATTGAGGATTTGCTGTGACTTCGTAAACCTATTTTCTGTAATTTTCCGTAGTACATTTTTAATTCTCTCTCATCACCAACCTATTTTCTATGATACATAATAATAATAACAATAATAATAATATCTACTGTATACCTACTTAGTGGTCGGGGCTGCTCCTGCACAATCTGTGAGGAAGGACAGACGCCGCGGCCGCGAACTCTGGGGTCTCTAGTTGGACCACGCAACAGCCGTAGTGCCCATCACTGCAGATGACCCCGGGGGCCAAGTTTTCACCTGGCGGTCGGCCCGCAAGTGTCGGCGGCTGTGATAGGCCTCCACCGTGACAGCCACTTATATTCTGTGTCAGGTGTTATCACCAGCTGTCATATAGCTACCAGCAGCGCTTCTTCCGAGAGAGTTTAAGGCTAACGTTGGGAAGTGAATCATTATTTTATGAGCGATCATTGCGTACTGAATGGGATTTCTATTGACTGTTTTATTAACAATTAGTAATATATATAAATATTAAATAATATTTTAACTGTAAAATTATTATGCTGCTCAAGAATTTTCTGTTCATTATTTTTCAAGTCTATCTTATCCATGAGATAAACGGCTGCAGGGACGATATAATATTGTGCAGTGGTTTCTAATAAACACTGTAAAAATCAGTGCACCTAATCAATCGAGTCCAGCCACCTCTTTCCTCTCCCTAACAAGTACAATGCAGTAATAGTTACTCTTGGTACTACTAGAAACTTTTCTATAACCAGCTTTCGTACCATTTGAAGAGCTATGAAAATTTACTTTTCAATTTACTGCAAGATCCTAACCCTAAAAACTGATGTTTAAAGATTTTTTCAGGATCTCCTAAGTAGGAGGGAACATCAAAAAGTAAGTTACCCATTATTATGGCATGCCAAGTAATTTTTATTAATTACACAGTACGTTTCAAAGTCACACAAACAGGACACTATTTTTCAACATAATCATCAAATCTCTGCAAACAACAGCTGGAACGTTCTCCCAATCGCTGAAGTCCTGGAAGACAGAAATCGCAGCCGACTGCTGTGCGATGGCTCTCATCGTTAGGATGTCTCTGGCCTCGCTGATGTTGTTCCTCGACTGTCTGAACATTGTCCTCTGCGGTAGACGTAGAAGGCCTTCCTTCCCGATCGGCATTACCTACGTCTGTGAAGCTCGGTCAAACAGCTGACGCCATTCCACTAGGCTGGCCGCGACATCGCATTTGGTCCGTATAATGCCAGAATTTAACTGTGAATCCGTGTGCAATTTAGATGTTTTACCTACAAGAGTCGAAGTGATGCACGCACTTCAGCTGTGGAGTACGTTTCTAGTTTCCGCGCCATTCCACTGGCATATGTGGCGCACCCGTTATCCCTACCACAGCAAAACCGTGTCGGCCGGAAATCCGGAACCTGTACTCTCTGGTGGTAATGTGGCACTCTTGCTGCTCAATGTTCTTAGCGTGGCATGACGTCTACCACTTGTAACTTCGGAAATGCATATCCTCCTATTGTGCTATAAATTTTTTTCCTTATTTTGTTACCTGAAGATATTAGATTTCTGTGTCTTTATATGTTGTAATTCGTTTATGCATTTATGTCGATGTATAATTGGTTTGTTTTGTAAATATTATTTGTATTTTTACACTGGGTCTGGCCTAGGGAAAACCATGCTATTGAACGATTACATCGACAGGTCGTGTGGAGAACCAAAGTGTTTAGGATCTTTGGTAGTGTTAACTCTGCCGCGTGGAGCGCGGGCAGAGAGAGTCTGGCTGGAGTAGGGCGGTGGAGCAGGTATGTTGAGTGACGCTCCCGCGAGTTGCCGCGCTTTCGGGGTTTGGCAGCATGTAATTGCGCTCGACTTGCTACAATAGTTTCTGACACGGTGTCGCGGACGGGAAGCATTAGCTGGCGCACATCAAGAGCCCGTTTCGCCTGGTGACCGTGTCGAGAAGAAGGTGCGCCAACATCCAGCTTCTGCAACAGCGACGGCCGACAATGAGTGACTGTCGCCACCTCCTCGACCGACGGCTTCAAACCTTCAATCAACCAACAAGGAAGACTGGAAGCACGTAAAGTTTCAGAACTGTATGGCAGACCTCAGCTTTTAAAATTGTCCAATTTGCCTCACAAAATTACAGCAACTTAGCATGAACTTTTGTTGCTCATTGTCCCAATTGCATTACCAAGCAGGGCCCCTCCCTTTTCCGGAATGAACCCGAGTGTCGTTGAAATTCAAACGCCAGCATTAAAGTAATATCATTCCATTTCACTGCTTTAATTTCAAAGTTCAGTTAAAAGTATTCATAGCTGGCTATAATATTTAGATTACACAAGCACAAATTGAGAGTGCGAGTTTTGTTACCATATTTTAGCTTACCTGTGACTGCAGCTCAGCTTGGTACGTACTAAATTTTACTATTGTTAATTGTTCAGAATCATTTAATTCAAGTTCAAAGTAAAATCTCTTATTTCTAAATTACGTAGATTCAAGTAGCTTTTGAAATGATTGTTGAGGTAGCCCAAGACTAACCTTATTTTATTGAATTTCGTAGCGCTTCAGAAACAAAGTTCACTAGTAATTTCAGTCACTAAATTAACTTTCAATTTTCTGGTTTTATTCATTCTTTTGCTAAATTAAATCGGAGTGTAGCGGAATTTATTACTTCTGACAAACGTTCAGTTTTCACACAACACGTGTCAACCTTCAGTTGCCACGCTTTTAGTGCTAAATATATGTGCATTAATCTTTCATTTTTAGTTATTATAGTTGTTGTCCATGGGACTGGCGACTGTAATTTTCCCCAAATCTCAAATATCTAATTAACGCCAATTAATTGTTAACGTAACGACCGCACATTTACTTTCTTTATTAATTTTACCCTTTCTTCAAAATTAAATTTCACCAATTTCATTTACATTTTTCCTTTCATTTAGACGTAACCCTTTCCTCCCTCTTTACCGACAGATTAACTTCGGTGACGATTGCTTTTCCCAGATTCCCATTAGGTGCACATGGTTTAATTTTTCACTGTCATTAAGGTCGATAAGTGAGGGGGAGGTTACACACTTACCTTCTTAAATTCTTAAATAGCTTTGCGTATGGCGCTTATCTGACACTCCATATCCTCTTTCTTTGGGACCTAAAACTGAATCTGCATCACCTCTTCGCTTTATTGATATTCTTTAGTACTTTCAATACTACTTCTACAACAGTAACTCCTGTTTTGAGGCAACCTAGCTTTTTCGCTTTACAGCTGTTCATCCCTGTAGATATACTGACTGTTTTCTGCGAGCTTCTTCCCTTCTCACCTTCTTGTCGTTCTTCTTCCTCTCCAGTAAGACTCAGTATCTTATTTTCTTCAAATAATTTGTACTTTTCTCTGTTCCTCTATTTCTCCAATTCGATCTTATTTCATATCCATTCGTGAACTTACTCACTTTCATTCTAGATTTTCCGTCTACTATACTAGTTAGTAAAAGTAGGACGCCAATAAATCTAGCAAGCACACTCAGGCTCAGCTAACCCTTTTACTTACGTCTAGGCTTATTCTGTATATTCATTTATTTGTTTCCTAGACAGTACCCATAATTTCCTACACCATTTTCCTTTGTCTGTATGACCGTATTCATTGCCGCAGTGGTTATTCTGGCAGATTCCAATATTATTATATTGTACTCTAATATGTAATGTTATATATTGTATAACTGACTTCCTTAGTCACTCGGATTAAAAACTTGTCCAAGCCACACCATTAGTATTTATGAGCTTTTACACTGGTCCACATACGAGGATATGCTGAAATGAAATCCATTCGACTTTTTAAATTGGGTTTTGAACATCTGTTATGGTACTACAAGTTACGCATATTACTCGGTCGACTGTCCTGCTTGTCTGGCTCAAGATGGGACCCTCTGCCACAAGAGGTCTCCGAAGTGTAGCGCTTAACATGGCGGTGTGTGACGTAAGTATATCGGTGCGTGAGAAAAAGCGAGCAGTAATCGAGTTTCTAATTGGTGAAAACGTGTCTCCAATTGAAATCTATAGAAGAATGAAAGCTGCATGCGGAGATGATCGTTTCTACGACGTTGGGTTATTCGTGCTCGAAAAGAAGGGAACTGTGGCGCTAGGCACAACTTGTTTCCGAAACGTAAAGAACTCCTTTGCGGGAGGGGGGGGGGGGGGGGAGCTTGACTTTTGATAGTAATGAAGCGGTTCAGGCGGAGGTGAGATTGTGGCTCCGTCAACAAAGTCAGACGTCCTACAATGACGGTGACAACAAACTGGTCTCTCTTTTGGAGAAATGTATTCGTTGCCAGGGCGAGTATGTTGAGAAATAAGTATGTTGACATGAATAATAAGTATGTAGAATGTTAATAAAATTTGTTTTATTGAAAGAAGTTTAAGAGTTGTGTTGGCAGAAGAGCCAACACTGTGTTACTAGTGGAGGCCGAAATGCACGCGTTTTAGCTCACGCAGGCTGGCGTGAAGAGGGAAGGACTATACTGACGTGAGGTCTGGAACATGACAAGGAATTATAATTCAGAAAGCGGACGTAATTAGTTTGATACTTAACTTTAATCCATTAATGATGAACGTCGCTCTTGACGGTACATGATTCATAATATTATCTGTTCAGAATACATTCTAAAAGAATATGGCGCCTTGCTAGGTCGTAGCAAATGACGTAGGTGAAGGCTATGCTAAACTGTCGTCTCTGCAAATGAGAGCGTATGTAGACAGTGAACCATCGCTAGCAAAGTCGGCTGTACAACTGGGGCGAGTGCTACGGAGTCTCTCTAGACTACACCTGCCGTGTGGCGGCGCTCGGTCTGCAATCACTGATAGTGGCGACACGCGGGTCCGACTTAGACCGCGGCTGATTTAAAGGCTACCACCTAGCAAGTGTGGTGTCTGGCGGAGACACCACATTTTTCACATAACAATGTCTGAGGCATCAATTTTCAGCACACCTTCGTAGTTTTCCACACAAGTCCTACAAGAAGTCGTTCTCTGTGACAAACTGAGTATTTTAGACAGTGTTTCGCAATACAAAGTGGTTCAAAGATATTCATCTAAGTGATTTTGAGGGGTCTTGTAACGTTCCGTGCGGCTTTCCCCGTCGGAGATTCGACTCCTCCGTCGGGCATGGGTGTGTGCGTTGTCCATAGCGTAAATTAGTTAACGTTAGTGTGTAAGCTTAAGGATCGATGACCTAAGCAGTTTGGTCCCATAAGATCTTACCACAATTTTAGGAATCTAGAATGGATTTTAATTTACGCGTTTGGCTACAAAGCTTTTATGATGAAAAAAACCACCCACTTTTCCTGATGTATATCTTTTAAGTCCAGGCACACACGAACTGTCCGAGGTCAGGCGCTGCGCTGGCCCTGTACTTTGTATATCCGATCCCCTAGAACACAGCCTCTCAGTGTGTTTGCACTGGTGCGTCGTGCAGTGCAGAATGCAGAATATGACTTCCCTCGGTCGAACACCAACACCTCGACTCTGGGCAATGTCTCGCTTGCTCAGTCCGTCTCAATCTTTTCCAAAACTTCACCTCTGTTTCTTTCGTCACTGCCAAATGTTTTGGGCAATGGGCGGAAAGTCTAGTTTGGTGCGACAAGATTACCGATGCAAAACAGACATGTTGTTGTTGTTGTGGTCTTCAGTCCTGAGACTGGTTTGATGCAGCTCTCCATGCTACTCTCTCCTGTGCAAGCTTCTTCATCTCCCAGTACCTACTGCAACCTACCTCCTTCTGAATCTGCTTGGTGTATTCATCTCTTGGTCTCCCTCTACAATTTTTACCCTCCACGCTGCCCTCTAATGATAAATTTGTGATCCCTTGATGCTTCAAAACATGTCCTACCAACCGATCTCTTCTTCTAGTCAAGTTGTGCCACGAACTTCTCTTCTCCCCAATCCTATTCAATACCTCCTCATTAGTTACGTGATCTACCCACCTTATCGTCAGCATTCTTCTGTAGCACCACATTTCGAAAGCTTCTATTCTCTTCTTGTCCAAACTGGTTATCGTCCATGTTTCACTTCCATACATGGCTACACTCCATACAAATACTTTCAGAAACGACTTCCTGACACTTAAATCTATACTCGATGTTAACAAATTTCTCTTCTTCAGAAACGATTTCCTTGCCATTGCCAGTCTACATTTTATATCCTCTCTACTTCGACCATCATCAGTTGTTTTACTCCCTAAATAGCAAAACTCCTTTACTACTTTAAGTGTCTCATTTCCTAATCTAATCCCCTCAGCATCACCCGATTTAATTTGACTACATTCCATTATCCTCGTTTTGCTTTTGTTGATGTTCATCTTATATCCTCCTTTCAAGACACTGTCCATTCCATTCAACTGCTGTTCCAAGTCCTTTGCTGTCTCTGACAGAATTACAATGTCATCGGCGAACCTCAAAGTTTTTACTTCTTCTCCATGAATTTTAATACCTGCTCCGAATTTTTCTTTTGTTTCCTTTACTGCTTGCTCAATATACAGATTGAATGACATCGGGGAGAGGCTACAACCCTGTCTCGCTCCTTTCCCAACCACTGCTTCCCTTTCATGCCCCTCGACTCTTATAACTGCAAAACAGACATATAATAATAATAATAATAATAATAACACTGAGCGAGATGGTGCAATGGTTAGCACACTGGAGTTATATGCGGGAGGACGACGGTTCAAATCCGTGTCCAGCCATCCGGATTTAGGTTTTCTGTGATTTCCCTAAATCTCTTCAAGCAAATGTCGGGATGGTTCCTTTGAAAGGACACGCCCACTTCCTTCCCCATGGTTTCCTAATCCGATGGGACCGATGACCTCGCTGTTAGGTCCCCTCCCGAAATCAACTAAGCAATAATAACTTTGTATTTGGTTTCAACGAAAAATTACATCTTCTATTTACTCCTATTTTTATTTGCAATTATGCTACTAAGATCTGGAACAAGGGACCGGCTGACAGCGATTCTTAGTGTATTTTTTAACTAACAATCAGAAATATTTGCGCGAAATCTAGTTCTGAAAAAGAGAAATCAGAAAAAATCTTTTACATATACATATACATGTGGAACCCATCATAGAAATAATATTCGCTGCTTCTCTGTGCAGCTTAGAAAATTCTTATTTAGCCGGCCTTTGTGGCCGAGCGGTTCCAGTCGCTTCAGTCCAGACCCGCGTTGCTGCTACGGTAGCAGGTTCGAATCCTGCCTCGGGCATGGATGTGTGTGATGTCCTTAGGTTAGTTAGGTTTAAGTAGTTCTAAGTCCAAGGGACTGATGACCTCACATGTTAAGTCCCATAGTGCTCAGAGCCATTTGAACCATTTGAAATTCTTTTTTCGACGAATTCTGATAGAATTCTACCAAAGTTTGATATTGTAACATAAATCCTTCCGTGACAATCAGTTTGCAAATCGATTATTCCGAAATGTAAATCGGGAGGCGCACTTTCAATTGCTATCGAGAAGGACTTTTCAAACACATCAAGTATTCGTGCAAGTTATTAATTTCCTCTAACAAAAATATAACCAAATGTTAATAAATGAAAATAATGTACAAACTTTTTAATTTTAACCCGTTCGTACCAGGATCGAGACAATACAATGAATTATAGTAATGAATATTAAATATCTTTAAAACTCTCGGCGTTGAACATGGCTTTTTTGGTCAAAGGCCCGTTCATGTATTTTTTAACCGTGTTTCTTCTCTCTGAGTTTCACTAGAATCGGACTTCGTAATAAGACAGCATCCGAAGACGACAGTGGATCGACCTGGACGAATTTTTGCTTAGAAGTACGGAACCTTTCGCCATGCCAAGTCATCCAACAATCTTACAATGACTAAAGATACAAAATAAAACATACATAGGTCAGTAATAAAGTATATTCTGAAATAAAACACAATTAAATTACGACACTTTCATTGAGACTTGAATTATGGAATTACGAGTGCCGTGTGGTTGCAACTCGTGAATCTATTAATAAAATAATGTAGTATTAATGGCTGTGAGCCAAAATACGTTCGATCTGAACAAGACCTAGAAAACAAAAGGTGCCTCTTAACCGCCAATGATATGACGATCAGAAATCTTCAAATGTTTCCAGCGGCTGACTGCAATATTTATACAGCCGTGGAATATATCTATGGCTCATTTTTTCTTTATTTCATTATTTATAATTACGTTTTCTGCTAATAAAAGCTCAGCATGCAAATGTGACTTTAAAATTTTCTCTGAAGTACTAAAAGGAAGTGTATTTTAATAAATAGGTACGGTGGGCTATTGTTTTTAATGTAGCTGTATACTTCTACTTTTAAAAAAATCGACTTTATTTCGCTGTTAGTTATATAACGGTACATTACCAGGAATCCGTCACTATACTCATTTTCGAGGGATTTAGCATCTCGACATATTTTTTAAAGTACTCTTCTTTCCGCAAAGGTGCTGTCAAACCGAACCATAGTATCATTTGAAGTAAGCACTTTTATAAAGCATAATGTGTGTCCTGAATCAGGTACCCATTCAGAGTTCTCAAAAACCGAGCGAAAGCGTAGCGTAGTCCCAAAGCTCGAGATATGAGTTTCCTTGGTCAACCAGCGTAGCCCAGCATGGTAGGGGATATCTGGATACTCCTCATCAAATGAAATGAAAAATTCTTTGACCGGACGATTAATGAGTCAGTGAGAACGAAAATAGTTCACGATACTAACCACTACGTTTGTTACGTCTTCAAGATCACTAAGTTTTGTACGAAGAGCCTTTTGGTGTGAAGCGAAGGTTAAATGCGGCATACTAAGCTTTTTCCGCAGTAGGCCAGTAAACCCTTTTGCCTCACGCTTATTTGTGATGCCGCATATGTGGTTACAGAAAACTCTTTTTACCAAGTGAATCCTTTTCCTTTGACTGCCATTTCGACCGCATGCTGTTCAGGCAAATTCCCGGCAGTGTCGTTGATTCGCCGAGATATTGTCATATTGGCAAGTGCTATTCTGCTGTATGCAGGAGCTAATGTGGGATCCATTGTCTCTACTACGTAAAACAAAACGTTCTTGCTAAATATAAAAATATTCTTGCTAAATGTAGAGCAACTTTATATCTAGCCTTAAGAATCATTTCACAGTACACTTCATCTTCTTAACCCTACATTAGAGAAAAAGTGTTGAGTTAGGAATAACACAATCGAAATGAAAGTTCACTTTTGAGACTAATGTGAACAAACTTCATTTCGTTTCGCACATCCATTAACCAAAATAAACATGCTGAAAGTACTGGTACAAACCTCATTCGTGGATACAGAATTCCCTTCTGCAAGAGCTTGCAGCTTTCTTAATTCTTCCTCTCTGGCACCCGCTATGATTTCCCTATAGTTTCCTGAATGCAATTTACAGTAATGTCTTTCAATAGACGACTGTTACACGCGTAGTTTCTGTACCGCAGATTAGACATTTGGCTTTATCATGACAACTAAACAAGAGCGCGCGAGAGAGAGGGATACAGAGAGAGAGAGAGAGAGAGAGAGAGAGAGAGTAAATTCCCACTCCCGTTTAAATGAACTATCGGAAATCATAGCTTTTTTCGGAGAAAGTGGTTGAATCATTCTAGTAGCTGTCTTGTGCTTAACTATTCCCTTGTTGAATAAGCCGTCTATCAACGAACTCGCCAGCGTACCACGGCGGCTTCACAGTGCAGGCCGAATCGGGGAGGGAGAAAACCAATTAGGAAAGAGATATCTAAATCTACATCTACATCCATACTCCGCAAGCTACCTGACGGTGTGTGGCGGAGGGTACCTTGAGTACCTCTATCGGTTCTCCCTTCTATTCCAGTCTCGTATTGTTCGTGGAAAGAAGGATTGTCGGTATGCCTCTGTGTGGGCTCTAATCTCTCTGATTTTATCCTCATGGTCTCTTCGCGAGATATACGTAGGAGGGAGCAATATACTGCTTGACTCTTCGGTGAAAGTATGTTCTCGAAACTTTGACAAAAGCCCGTACCGAGCTACTGAGCGTCTCTCCTGCAGAGTCTTCCACTGGAGTTTATCTATCATCTCCGTAATGCTTTCGCGATTACTAAATGATCCTGTAACGAAGCGCGCTGCTCTCCGTTGGATCTTCTCTATATCTTCTATCAACCCTATCTGGTACGGATCCCACACTGCTGAGCAGTATTCAAGCAGTGGACGAACAAGCGTACTGTAACCTACTTCCTTTGTTTTCGGATTGCATTTCCTTAGGATTCTTCCAATGAATCTCAGTCTGGCATCTGCTTTACCGACGATCAACATTATATGATCATTCCATTTTAAATCACTCCTAATGCGTACTCCCAGATAATTTATGGTATTAACTGCTTCCAGTTGCTGACCTGCTATTTTGTAGCTAAATGATAAAGGATCTATCTTTCTATATATTCGCAGCACATTACACTTGTCTACATTGAGATTCAATTGGCATTCCCTGCACCATGCGTCAATTCGCTGCAGATCCTCCTGCATTTCAGTACAATTTTCCATTGTTACAACCTCTCGATACACCACAGCATCATCTGCAAAAAGCCTCAGTGAACTTCCGATGTCATCCACAAGGTCATTTATGTATATTGTGAATAGCAACGGTCCTATGACACTCCCCTGCGGCACACCTGAAATCACTCTTACTTCGGAAGACTTCTCTCCATTGAGAATGACATGCTGCGTCCTGTTATCTAACTACTCAATCCAATCACACAATTGGTCTGATAGTCCATATGCTCTTACTTTGTTCATTAAACGACTGTGGGGAACTGTATCGAACGCCTTGCGGAAGTCAAGAAACACGGCATCTACCTGTGAACCCGTGTCTATGGCTCTCTAAGTCTCGTGGACGAATAGCGCGAGCTGGGTTTCACAAGACCGTCTTTTTCGAAACCCATGCTGATTCCTACACAGTAGATTTCTAGTCTCCAGAAAAGTCATTATACTCGAACACAATACGTGTTCCAAAATTCTACAACTGATCGACGTTAGAGATACAGCAGTGCTATACTGAGAGTTAGATGCCTGTTTTAAATCTAGCAAGAAAAAGCTGGTCGATGTTTAAAAACAATAGAAAACAACGTGATCAGGCTGGCCAAGATTGAGCTGAATTTGGAGAAAGTTGAGGGAACAAATATCTCGCTTTCTCATAGATTGCAGGTCCTCGAGGGATGAACTTATTCTGAAGCTACAAAACCTGTTCAGTTCTTAGAAACTCAGGAATCTGTCTCACTCAGACTTGATACAGAGAAGCTAAAGAAGTAGACTGAGTGACAGTGAGTCGTGGGGCCATTAATGCCCCCAGCAGAGAATAGTCTGAGAGCCAGTAATAACGAGCGGTATGTAACTCTTCAGGCTTTCCCGGCGATCTAATGACATCTTGGGTTGTCGTGTGTTCTGCCGGATATCAGCGTCGTAGATATCAGCGTCGTACTTGCACGATATTTCGGTCACGTAGCTCGTAACCTTCATCAGGTGCGACCTGACACTGCTCCTCGAGTGGACATGGTCCAGTATTTATGCCTATGGCCTCCCCCCTCCACCAACGGCTGCAGGCGCTTCCTCTGTGGTCCGCGCCCATTCCCTGTGACCTAGAACCGCAGCGGAGGGAAACGGAGCAGCAACGCTCCAGCAGGTTGCAGGGAATTGGCGCGGACCACAGAGAAAGCGCCTGCAGCCGTTGGTGGAGGGGGAAGGCCATAGGCATAAATACTGGACCATGTCCACTCGAGGAGCAGTGTCAGGTCGCACCTGATGAAGGTTACGAGCCACGTGACCGAAATATCGTGCAAGCACGACGCTGATATCCGGCAGAACACCCGACAACCCAAAATGTCGACGAGCGGTATGTTGGTGAGAGTTCGGACACTAGTGGCGGGCCATTAGATACACACAACAGAGCCATTGCGAGGTAATTGCTAGCGTCGTCTGGATACGTATCAATCAACAGGCAGAACTTTGACGATAAACACTTTTTCTCGCTGAGGAAATGCCTCACCTACACCATAAACAGCCTGCACATTAAGATGTGGATTGGACAGTTTAAGGACAGTCTGACGGACTACTCATCAGTTCGGAGAAGTTTGGAGTTCATTAACAGCCACTTGCGAGGGGATGTGATCGTAAAAGTCGTACCACACGCAGTAGACTGTACAACTTTTACAGAATGTGCATCCGAAATTATGAAGCTATACTGGTCTGCTGCGGAACAGAATACAGTGTGACTAAGCATCATAAAAGCCTCACCAGTGGCAGCATCAGACTTTCAATCTCACCCAAAATATTTCGATGAAATGCTAAAACGGAGCAGCGTCTTGCTCACACATACAGTATGGACGAACTCATCCGGGCATACAGTAGTGGCGAGCTCATTCAGGTTTCCGTTAACATGATGCCAACGTAACATAAGAGATCCCTACTCTGTGTTGAAAAGAATGAACTCGAGGCATTTAAGTTAATACTGACAGATCTCGATAAGTACACCTAGGAGGACAGGAGAGTGAGATCTGCAATGGAAAGGTACGAATACACTCTCACAGGAGAACCAGTGCAGATGAAAGTAGCAAGGTCGCAAAATTACAGGAATAATTAGCGAATTAAGAGACCCATATATTACAAGGTGGGGTATCATATAGGAAATGGCATGCAAGGAGCAGGAGAATGGGGCAGCGGAGATAGTTGAAATACAAAATCCACCTCGATACTGTAATCAACCAACTGGAACAAATAATGAGCCGAAAACGAGTGGAAATGGGGGCAACATCTACACTCTGAATGTGATAAAGTGTGATGAGGTCAGGGGTGACATGTTGGCTGGGATGGGCAACACTGAAGAAGCAGTGGGTCTTGTCATAGCTATTACAATTGGTGATAATTTCTTATGTTTAGCAGGAACATTTTGTGTAATTTCTGTATCGACTGTTCTAGTTGCTGGGGGTATGGTTCAAATGGCTCTGACCACAATGGGATTTAACATCTGAGGTCATCAGTCCCCTAGGACTTAAAACTACTTAAACCTAACTAACCTAAGGACATCACACATATCCATGCCCGAGGCAGGATTCGAACCTGCGACCGTAGCAGTCGGGCGGTTCCGGACTGAAGCGCCTAGAACCGCTCGGCCACCTCGGCCGGCTGCTGGGGGTAAATCAGAGGTAATTTTATGTAGGGCCGTTGGATGTATAAATATATATACTACAGCAATGAGGTGTGTTGATAGAGGAATATATATATATATATATATATATATATATATATATATATATATATATATATATATATATATATATGTGTGTGTGTGTGTGTGTGTGTGTGTGTGCCTCTTTGGGGATGGATCGGGAGTAAAATTTTGTGTAGGGCCGTTGGAGCTAAACACGCCTCGCAATTTTTTTCTTTTTTTATTGAATGTGAGTGTATGGCTAAATCTACGTCTCACAAGCGTATGGCGCTATAGACCCGCATTGTATCAGCATAATGCCTGTTTTACAAATATTTTAGACAATAATAACTGTCTTTAGATAATAAGAATTAAGGTTTGTGGTTATTTGTATCTTGAGCAACTTGTAGTACTGATGAATGCATGATTTGCCGATTTGTGGGAATTGTTAGTGTAGGTAGGGCGATTCATGTTCTGTGCAGCTCGCTGTTTGTTCTTGAATACACTTGAGTTGTCAAACTGACTTTTAATTTGAGATTTTTGTCTCATCAACTTTGAATTCGTGAGCTGTGCATGCAAGAACACGTTGCGTTTCTCCATGAAGTCTTCCAAATATTGTGGTGCCTTCCGACAGTGTTACCATCGTTTTCTGTAAATTCGAACGCGATTTTACAGAACTTAGGTATCTGTCAACTTCTTGCGAATTGTAATTAACAATTAGAGCAAATTTTATAGCCCGACTTGGCTTAAATTTGTAGTTCCTTTAACTGTTCTACAACTTTTCTATGGTTAAGCGAATCATTGATCACAAATGTAGCCTATTGCAAATCAAGATTATAGAGCTTACTGCGACGGAGTTATCATTGTATACAGTGTACAAACTCAACGATAACTTATTATTATTCAGTGAAGGTAACGAACATCGCAGTTGCTTGCCTTGTATGATTATAGATTTGCTTATTGAGTAGGGAGCGTTGTGTCGATTTCCAATGGGATTATAACTTATGCTGTGTGTTGTTTCATGATATTTTGGCTAATGAACTTGTTCAAACATAATAAACAACAACATTTTCGTAGCATCGTCATATCATAACGCACGTCAAAGGCACACTGCCCTCTTGATCAGAAACAACAATGACGCAAATTTTAAGTTATGCACTGCCTTAATAGGCCAGCACGTTAAAAGTTTCATCTTTTAACGGCTCCAGCCGGTGTCATACTTCCACATTCGATTAGAGAGTTCATTTCCGCGCATGGAAGCTCTATCTCCGCATCATCATACGTAACATTTTAAGTTCTATAGACTTTGAAACACTCCACCTCACAACAATTACTTTACTTTAGTGTAAAAGCTGCCTAGCCTGATGTGTAGAATGCAAATTATTCTGTACGCACATAAAGTGCTTTGAAAAAGTTTTTCATCGCCCTCATGAAGTACATAATTTGTCAACATTGTTTTAACCACAATTACCCGAGTAATGGCGTTCTAAATGCATCCCACTGTGTTTGCAGTCGTGATGCGGACAGTGCTGTTTGTGTACATTCTCGTGGTCAGTCTCGCAATATGCAGGGTTGCACCATGGCGTGTCCCTTCACAGGTGCAGTCACCAGCTTCGGACGGAGGTAACGGCTGTACTGCGCGTTGACACCAAGGTGGGCCGAAGTCTACTGAGCCACCTTTAACAGTGGGAGAAACTCTCATAGGATGCTTAGCACAGGTGATTTTGAAACGGAGAGGGAAACTTGGAGGCTTCGTAGGAAGTGAACAAGAGTGTGAAATCTTAAAGATTCAGTTTAAGAACAATTTATTTCCCAATAACTCAACTTTATTCAGAGCTGTGTGTTGCAATGGCTTTGTATCTATGCAAAATAATCAGTACACCACACCACCCTATATGTTAGTCACTTCCTGCAACTCCCGGCTCCTGAGTTTCGCTGTCAGAGCGCCCTGTTTGCAACTTTTTCTGACTCTACACGATCAAACACTTTAACCATGACGGGAGGCAAGTGCGAGATACCGCTTGTTCTTCCTGATGCTCCGATACACTCACGGTTGCTGCCAGGGACAAACTCTACAGAACTTGTTCTTTACTAACAGGGAAAAACCTAAAGATAATAATTGTTGCTAGATACTTATCGAAAATTCAGTTGTCCTCCCTGGAATGTGTACACACGTCTTATAGATTTTATAGCACCAGTATCAAAATTTCACTGTGTAGTGACTATTGCCAATGTCTCAGCACTTCTACTGCCCCTTGCTGCTACGTGGTAATCACTTTCCTGGATCCCAGCACTGACCGTTGATACAGCATATTGGTTTTTCAGGGACTTCTGTGCGAGTTCTTTCTCTAGATATGTTCTCCCTGGCTCTTCTACAGGTTTCCTAACATTCTGGCAGTACGCCAGCGTCTGTTACTCGCCTTGATGGCGGATGGTGTTATCCTTGCCTAGCTGTTCAGCAGGTTGTCAACAATTTTGATTTCATAAGGAGCACAGGCCCACTTACTGATGTTTGCCTGACACGATGCTTGTGCGTTGTCTTAAATATAATAATAAGGAAGTGTCTCTACTTTCCTCGCAGCCATGCCGCTTCTTACATTAGCAAAATTCAAAAGGCACGACAGCCGATCTAGCTAGCACACATCTGTCAGCCTACCATTAATTCGCCCTGTGGGTGCTGTGAGGTATATCTCTGACGCGGCTATATACTTCTTTCCTTCGTGATTTTCAATTTTTTCACTGTGTTTAGCAATAAATGTCAATACATTCAAATGTATATAGAGATACACTGAAAGATTTATGGATCAAATGGCTCTAAGCATTACGGGACTTAGCATCTGAGGTCGTCAGTCCCTAGACGTAGAAGTTCTTAAACGTAACTAACCTAAAGACATCACACGTATTCATACCCGAGGCAGGATTCGAACCTGCGACCGCAGCAGCAGCACGGTTCCGGACTGAAGGGCCTAGAACTGCTGTTCTTACTATATATTTGATGTGAGACAGTTTGTTTTCGATTATTGAAGTCCAACAATAGATTGAAACGGCTGCGACAGCGAAACGGTGGTTACTGCCGTGGCGGCATGGCTGGTGCCTGCGTTTCCGGGCGTACAGATACGAGTAAAGCGTTTGAATCAACATGTGCATCTTAACCGTATCCGCTGTAAACTGTGCCTTGAGCTTTCCTGCTTGGATGAACTGAGACTGTTTTCGCGTAAGCAGTGGACCCAGACCTATAGGTCACTAGTGAAGTAATGCTTATCCACAGTGGAACCTTGCAAAATATCGAGGACTATGCTTTGATCTGAATACACCTTGCACCTCATCAGTTACTGAACAGAACGTGTAGCCCACTCCGTAAACACTTTACTGCCACATATTTAAAATTGAGTACACTCTGTACCTGCTACCCCACAAACATCAAGCTCACGACGACAGCTGCTACTGTGCAGGAGTCTTACCATTACCTGCAACACACGTCAAACGGATCTGTAAACATTATTTTGAACGCAGAATCGCGAAATACCAGCTCTGTGCATAATCGTCACCACGCTACCATATCTCGGCCACCTGAAGCGAGTTTATTTATCCACATAATTTTTTATCTAAGTCTATTTTTCTGTATGTGAAGTACTTTCACATTTTTTAAATTAAGTACAAAACTTATATTAACTGTTTATGTTACAAACAACATAAACGGACTACATAATACGGCAATGTATTATTCATCAGTGTAGCCATATTGTCCACAGCTGCTTTCTGTTATTAAAGATAAATTTGCAAGGACGGCTTTGAAATACGTTCAGAAGAATCTCTCTCTCTCTCTCTCTCTCTCTCTCTCTCTCTCTCTCTCTCTCTCTCAAACACACCACACATAACACACATATAAACAGAAACACCCACCCACACACACACACACACACACACACACACACACACACACACACAGAAATATATCCATTACTTATTATTTTTATTTTAGTTTTTGCGACAGTAGATAACATCCTCCCCCCCCCCCCCCCCCCAGGAGGGAGGCTTGCGTGCCTCAGCGATACAGATAGCCGTACCGTAGGTGCAACCGCAACGGAGGGGTATCTGTTGAGAGGCCAGACAAACGTGTGGTTCCTGAAGAAGGGCAGCAGCCTTTTCAGTAGTTGTATGGGCAACAGTCTGGATGATTGACTGATATGGCCTTGTAACACTAACCAAAATGGCCTTGCTGTTCTGGTACTGCGAACGGCTGAAAGCAAGGGGAAGCAACAGCCGTAATTTTCCCGAGGGCGTGCAGCTTTACTGTATGGTTAAATGATGATGGCGTCCTCTTGGATAAAATAGTCTGGAGGTAAAATAGTCCCCCATTCGGATCTCCGGGCGGGGACTACTCAGGAGGACGTCGTTATCAGGAAAAACAAAACTGGCGTTCTGCGGATCGGAGCATGGAATGTCAGATTCCTTAATCGGGCAGGTCGGTTAGAAAATTTAAAAAGGGACATGGATAGATTAAACTTAAATATAGTGGGAATTAGTGAAGTGCGGTGGCAGGAGGAACAAGACTTCTGGTCAGGTGAATACAGGGTTAGGAGTACAAATCAAATATGGGCAACGCAGGAGTAGGTTTAAGAAGAATAAAAAAATAGGAGCATGCGTCAGCTACTAAGAACAGCATAGTGAATACATTATTGTAGCCAAGATAGACAAGAAGCCCACGCCCACTACAGTAGTACAAGTTTCTATGCTAACTAGTTCGACAGATGATGAAGGGATTGAAGAAATCTATGATGCGATAAAAGAAATTATTCAGATAGTTAATGGAGACGAAAATTTAATAGTCATGGGGGACTGAAAGTCAACAGCAGGAAAAGGAAGACAAAGAATAGTAGTAGGTGAATATGGACTGGAGGTAAGGAATGAAAGAGGAAGCCGTCTAGTAGAATTTTGCACAGAGCATAACTTAATCATTCCTAACACTTGGTTTAAGAATCATGAAACAAGGTTGGAAGAGGCCTAGAGACACGGGGAGGTTTCACATGGTTTATATAATGGTAAGACAGAGAGTGAGGAAGCACGTTTTAAATTGTAAGACATTTAGAGGGGCATATGTGCACTCTGACTACAATCTATTGATTATGATCTGTATTGTAGATTAAAACTGAAGAAACTGCAAAAAGACGGGAATTTAAGTAGATGGGACCTTGATAAACTGAAAGAACCAGAAGCTGTAGAGAGTTTCAGAGTGAGCATTAGGGAACGATTGACAAGGCGGGGGAAGGAAATACAGTCGAAGAAGAATGGGGAGCTTTGAGGGACGAAGTAGTGAAGGCAGCAGAGGATCAAGTACGTAAAAAGACGAGGGCTAGTAGAAAACCTCGGGTGACAGAAGAAATAATGAATTTAATTGATGAAAGGAGAAAATATAAAAATGCAGTAAATGAAGCAGGCAAAAGGATTACAAACGTCTCAAAAATGAGATCGACAGGAAGTGGAAAATGGCTAAGCAGGGATGGCTAGAGGATAAACGTAAGGATGTAGAGGCATATATCACTAGTGGTAAGACAGATACTGCCTACAGGAAAATTAAAGAGACCTTTGGAGAAAAGTCCGCAGCTCGTGGTCGTACGGTAGTGTACTCGCTTCCCGCGCCCGGGTTCCCGGGTTCGATTCCCGGCGGGGTCAGGGATTTTCTCTGCCTCTTGATGACTGGGTGTTGTGTGCTGTCCTTAGGTTAGTTAGGTTTAAGTAGTTCTAAGTTCTAGGGGACTGGTGACCATAGATGTTAAGTCCCATTGTGCTCAGAGCCATTTGAACCTTTGGAGAAAAGAGAACCACTTGTTTCAGTATCAAGAGCTCAGATGGAAAACCAGTATTAAGCAAAGAAGGGAAAGCATAAAAGTGGAAGGAGTATATAGAGGGCGAGGTACTTGAGGACAGTATTATCGAGATGGAAGAGGACGTAGACGAAGACGAAATGTGAGATAAGACCCCGCGCGAAGAATTTGACAGAGCACTGAAAGACCTGAGTCGAAACAAGGCCCCGGGAGTAGACAACATTCCATTAGAAATACTGACAGCTTTGGGAGAGCCAACCATGACAAAACTCTATCATCTGGTGAGCAAGATGTATGATACAGAAGAAATACCCTAAGATTTCAACAAGAATGTAATAATTCCAATCCCAAAGAAAGCAGGCGTTGGCAGATGTGGAAATTACATAACTATCAGTTTAATAAGTCACGTCTCCAAGGTACTACCACGAATTCTTTACAGACGAATAGAAAAACTGGTAGAAGCCGATCTTGGGGAAGATCAGTTTGGATTCCGTAGAAATGTTGGAACACGTGAGGCAGTACTGACCCTACGACTTATCTTAGAAGAAAGATTAAGGAAAGGCAAACCTGCGTTTGTGGCATTTGTAGACTTAGAGAAAGCTTTTGACAATGTTGACTGGAATACTCTCTTTCAAGTTCTGAAGGTGGCAAGGTTCAAATACAGGGAGCGAAAGGCTATTTAAAATTTGTACAGAAACTACATGACAGTTATGAGTCGAGGGGCATGAAAGGGAAGCAGTGGTTGGGAAGGGAGTGAGACAGGGTTGTAGCTTATCCTCGATGTTATTCAATCTGTATATTGAGTAAACAGTAAAGGAAACAAAAGAAAAATCTGGAGTAGGAATTAAAATCCGTGGAGAAGAAATACAAACTCTGAGGTTTGCTGATGAAATTGTAATTCTGTCAGAGACAGCAAAGGGCCTGGAAGAGCAGTTGAACGGAATGGACAGTGTCTTGAAAAGAGGACATAAGATGAACATCAACAAAAGCAAAACAAGGATAGTGGAATGTAGTCGAATAGGGTGACGCTACGGGAATTAGATTAGGAAATGAGACACTTAAAGTAGTAAATGAGTTTTGGTATTTGGGGAGCAAAATAACTGATGATGGTCAAAGTAGAGAGGATACAAAATGTAGACTGTCAATGGCAAGGAAAGCGGTTCTGAAGAAGAAAAATTTGTTAACATCGAGTATAGATTTAAATGTCAGGAAGTCTTTTCTGAAAGTATTTGTATGGAGTGTAGCCATGTACGGAAGTGAAACATGGACGATAAATAGTTTGGACAAGAAGAGAATAGAAGCTTTCGAAATCTGGTGCTACAGAAGAATACTGAAGATTAGATGGATAGACCACGTAATTAATGAGGAGGTACTGAACAGGATTGAGGAAAAGTGCAATTAGTGGCACAACTTGACTAGAAGAAGGGATCGGTTGGTAGGACGTATTCTGTGGCATCAAGGGATCACCAATTTAGTATTGGAGGACAGCGTGGAGGGTAAAAATCGTAGAAGGAGACCAAGAAATCAATACACTAATCAGATTCAGAAGGATGTAGGTTGCAGAAGGTACTTGGAGATGAAGAAGCTTGCACAGGATAGAATAGCATGGAGAGCTGCATACAAACCAGTCTCTGGACTGAAGACCACAACAACAACAGCAACAATGGATAACATTATCCCAGAGATTATCGAAGGATACTTCCAGTCTTACGGTTCCGATCATGGTTTTCGTGAGGTTTCTCTTGGTTATCAGACGACTACCAGAACTGGAAATTGCCTTCTAAACAGACCCAGGTGGGAAACTCCTCTGCGCCACTCATAGAGTACTGCGATACCAAGCTGACAACAAGCAAGTTCCTCAGCAGCCTTCACAACTGTCATGCGTATGGAATGAAACATGTGACTGTACGTGAGAACTTTAAGGAATCCTTACTCTTTATTGAAACTGTAAAGAAATTGTGTGTCATTGAGAACCATCAATGAAAAAGGAAGGGATGAAAATATGAGTAAGTTGGGATAAAAAGCAGGTCAAATCCTTTGTCCTGTTCGGAATATATTAATACTACCTAAAATTTATGATCAATGTGAAATATTTTCTTTCGCTCAGTGATTTAGCCCGATGGACCAGTTTTTACTACATTTCAAATTGTGGGGCCAGTATCTAGATCATAGTTCAGACATCATAATTTAGTTCAAAAAAATGGTTCAAATGGCTCTGAGCACTATGGGACTCACCTTCTGAGGTCATTAGTCCCCTAGTCCCCTAGTCCACAGCCCGTCCATGCGGAAGAGATCGCACTTACCAATTATTTCTTCAACCACGTCTCTGTACGAGTATATTCACCTGGATTTGATTACTGTTGGATATCATGTCAAATTGTTATTGTGCCACTGTTTGTGTTTGTTGGGATTGAAGAGATTTGCTTTGGAACCATGGTATACTTTGCAGGTGACAATGAGGCGTAGCACAATTGTCGCTTTTCTGTATCATATACACTGCACAGGATTTCACTGGACAAGTACAATAGATTTGCGTTATAGCAAACAGCAAATATATTTTCTATTAATATTAGCTAAATTTCCCGTTAATGCTTGGCACGACACGATGATAATATTAAGTAGGAAAAACCTTCTAATGTTCTGAAAAAATTATATTTATTTAGTTGTCAACCGACTTTCGGCTCCTAAGAAGCCAGAAGTCGAATCAAATAAATGTATCTGGCTGAAAAATGCTCCTATTGGGGCACAAAAAGGCGAATATGCTCCTGTTTAAAAGACTCTGACTGAAAACTGGGGAACCAGCTGCCTCATTTTACCTTCAGCAGCACCTTTAAAAGATTTCGCAAACATTTTGGCATGCGAACGTATTCGCGGTCTTTTTAACATACAACACACCTCTCAATCCCATAGCCACTGTCTCCTTCGTTCTGTCCTACTACTACTGTCTCTTTTCACTTTCACTATCTCCCTCTTACTGCTCACTCCTTCATTCCTTCCCGTTGCTGCTGTCGCTTTTCACTGTCACTATCACTGTCTTTCTCGTTGTAATTGTCCACCTCTGTCTCTCATTGTCGCTGGCTCTCATCCACTTGCAATTTCCCCTTCTCTTCGTTATTGCCTACTGGCACTGTCCCCTCATTATTTTCCTAGCACTCTTCTGTCAATTATGTTCCATTATCACTGTGTCCCTCTCTTTCTCTCACACTGCCATTGCGTCCTTCCCTCTTTCAATACCACAGCCTCTTGCTACTGTCTTCCAGTATTTATTACTTTTTCGTCTTTCTTCCGCTACCAGTGTCTCCTTCTTTCTCAGCATAAGAAATCTCGAGTACGTTCGCATGCCAAAATTTTTAGGAAAATTTTTAAAGATGTTGAGGAAGGTAGATGAAGGTATGTGGTGCCCTACTTTTCAGTCAGAGGAGCATATTCCACCTTTTTTGAGCTACGATAGGAGGATTTTTCCTTTGCTTTCCTTTTTTTTCTTGCCACAGTAGAGCATTTCACTCAGATGAAAAGATCTTTATAGGTCAGTAAATTTCTGAGGGATTACTCACGTGAAACTGAAGTATTGCAAAACTAATGCATAGCTGTCTTGAATTCCGTGGCTCGGTCCTGGTATGCAAAAACTGTAAAAAACTTTTTTGG
The DNA here is from genome assembly GCF_021461385.2 of Schistocerca piceifrons. Classification (NCBI taxonomy): domain Eukaryota; kingdom Metazoa; phylum Arthropoda; class Insecta; order Orthoptera; family Acrididae; genus Schistocerca; species Schistocerca piceifrons. Next base: position 27,172,068 of record NC_060141.1, read on the forward strand.
GGTTTTATAAGGAACCGTCAATGAAATAATGATGCCTTCATAAGCCTCTCAAGGCCCATACTAAACCACATAAAATGCTGAAAGAACCAAATGATTTGCTCTGTTTGCCTAAGCAGAAGGAGGTGTGCAATATTCATTATTTGATCCTGTGCTTAGGACAGTGACATTAAGATGATATTTCTGTTGAGTATGTTCCTCAGCCGAAAGGCTATCCGAAACACTTGATCCTACCTTTCTATCACCAATAGAATCCGAGGTATAACCCAGAAGAATTCCGTTTTCATGTGCAGCGTTGTGGAACATATTCGGTAGCCCATCATGTTGCATTTTTCAGAACATTAGGAATTGTTTCCTATTTAATACTGTATTTCCTGTTGCTTCGGGAAATTTGTATCAGTCCAGAAAAGAACACGGCCAATTCCTTATGTTTCAGATACGCCTTTAAGAATCATAATGTCAGTGATGTATCTCTCTTCCCCTCTAGAGTCACTGAAAGAGAGTGTAGGCTTATCTCCTTATCTAAAACCTTGAACATTGCTCCTAACTAACTGCTTCCGAAGCTATGACTAGTGACTTAACCATTTGATAGTATCGACTATAAATTTCTCTTAATATTTATATTGGGCTATTAAATCAAACCTTGAAAACTTACTTGCTTTATCAGGTCCTCATCTACCTCACGATATACAAGATATGAAGAATTCCTGTCCCATACTATATGAAGATGCGGCCAGTGTCCATTCATCAGCGTCGTTCCTCGCTGTCTTCATCATTCGTTGTCTTCTGCCCTTACCTATTTCAATAACCATGACAGGCAGTCTTTCGCCGTTTTCTTGACATGTTAAAACGATTGGATATCAACACTGAACGAAATTCAGCTACAGGAAACTGCAGTAAGTGTACAGAGGATCACCTAACAGCAGATGGGACTGCACTTTAGACATTTCTCCACCCAACAGCGGTGACCGAACGACAATGCGAGAGCGGACTCGGTCGGGCAGCGATCCAAGGTCGCGACACTTGTGTCACCCGGCTGCATACCCTCCAGGCGCCTCGGCCGCTCCATGCGTAAATGAGCACTTCCTTCCATTGTGTTGGAACGAGCTATTTTCAGGATAAACAAATACCACACATTGCTCAGCGCCTCCCAGCAGCGTCCTATTGACAACGACTCCGGAAGGCAGCTTCGTAAATAAAAATACGAAGCTATTTGTATGTTCATTATTATTGTGTTCGTAGAATGAAGTGAGTGAAATAGTTACAGCTCTCTTCCGGCGTTTTATTCATGTTTACAGAAAGGAGCAGGTCTCCATTTAATTACTTGGTGTGAGTAACCTTCATGCATATTTAGAAGGTAAAGGGAAATGATTACAATAGACAAAGATATCCATCCTATTGCCAACAAAGTAAGCTGTGCGCGTTGACTCTTATTACTGATTGGACTTATTTACATACTTTCACGTCCATCCATGAATTTCAAGTATCGTGTGGAACACGGCAGATGCTTCTCCTTGATTTAGGCGCTGATGTGATCTGCTTTTTTTTCACCAACGACAAGAGCGAAAAAGATTTCTGTGCGCTGTGTGTGTGCATATGTGTGCTGTAATTAAGCAAACCTCTTCTTCACAGTATCCACTAGAGCAATATGTTTGAAGGTGTAGGCAGTTCCCGCATTACGGCACCTCACCTTTTCAGATACACGTCATGAAGAGAAACTGTGATGCAGCTTGTTTTGTGTTTTCAGTTTTGATCTAAACTGCTGTAGATACCAGACAATCGAATAGGTTTCAAGATAGTGGAATCAATTCACAAACGGTAGCATCCATCGATTATATACTGTAATATACAATAAACTGAAACTCACGATACACTCATTAGTGATTTTAATCGTTTAACCCACGTAATAGTTCGTGTTATTAATAATTACTTTTATGATACAGTGCATTGTTGATCCTGATTTTTTTAAAAAACTGCAAATACCGATAAACTAATAAATGACTAACATCCACTGCTGCTGTATCAAAAAGATGTCAGACCAGAGAGGGATACTACATACAGGTAAAGTGCGAGAGAAGAATAAGCAAGACAAGTATTAGGAATATAGATGGTGGAATTCCGTAGATTATTAGTAAGAAGGTACATTCATTCTGCGCTCTCTGCAATACGTAAACAGTTTAAATTCAAATTTCACTGATCGATAAGATGCAGCGAAATATTAAACAAAATTTATATACTTCTCTAATAACTCCAGTTTTGGGTGACAAACTGTGTGTTATCAGATCATCACTGGTTGGAAAGAATGGTAATTAATACAGAAAAAATATGTGACGGAAACGTAGGAAAAAACGAATTAAGGGCTATTGGTATGACCGCTCAGTTAGGCAGAATAGGTACAGTAGTTCCATAGCGGAAGAATCTCAGTGGTGTAGCAGTTCATATCGCACATTATGGAAGTGGAGAACCACACACTCGCAGAGATCACAATCAAGAATATGTGGATTCCGCGGCACATGAAAATAGCAAAATATTTTTTAGTACAATTGGGCTGCTCACAAAAATGTAGCATCGGAGAAATATTTCATTTTCAATTTTCACTGATGGAAACTGAAAGCGTTACATCATGAAACGCCGGTCCGATATTCATCAAGCCTTAGCGATACGTTCATCATACAACAGGCTACTGAATCATTAAACTTTCATTCCAATCCGTAGTCTGCCATCAGCAACAATATGACGCATAATTCCCTTGAGCACTAAAACGCTTTTGCATACTTTGCAGCATGGAAACATGCCCTTAATGTCCTCTTGAGGAATTTCTTGGCATGTCTGAAACACACGCTGTTTTGACGCGGAAGATTGCTAGCTGGAGGTTGGAATGAAAGTATATGTCTTTCCATCCCAGGCATTCTCTACAGGTGAGGAACCAGGGGAGCGGAGAGGTCAGGCAATGATTCATACATTCTTCAAGTTGTCTATCGTGTGAACTGCAGTGAGGAATCGTTGATGGAATATGCTGTCTGGTACCCTGACTATGAAGATTATGACAACAGGGTTTAGCATGTAATCTCTTAGACTTTCCTGGCGATTCGTTGTGATCTAGTTGAGATCGGGTGTTCTGGTTGTGGTTCGCTTCTTCCAGATACGATATATCGGTGCCGTAAATCGATGTCTTCATTAGGCATTCCGTGAAACTTCCGCAGAACATCCGTTCTCAACAAAACGACAGGGTTTACCACTGTTCCCACATCCCAGGGAACTTCCAGCCTCCCTTAAACAATTGCCAAGTTAGTTCTGTTGACATATCCAATAGCTCTTCGTATCGGGATTCCAGGAGTGAGGGACCTATGGTTCAAATGGTTCAAATGGCTCTGAGCACTATGGGACTTAACATCTGAGGTCATCAGTCCCCTAGAACTTAGAACTACTTAAACCTAACTAACCTAAGGACATCACACACATCCATGCCCGAGGCAGGATTCGAACCTGCGACCGTAGCGGCAACGCGGTTCCAGACTGAAGCGCCTAGAACCGCACGGCCACACCGGCCGGCTGGGACCTACGGGTCTGTAGATCCACATCTTCCTCTGGCTTTTCAGCAGCTTGTCTATGGCAAGTTAACGCCGATCTCACAGCCATAGCCAGATGTATTTATCACTGAACACCACACAATAGCACTCAAGTGTCCCATTTGACGCCTAGTCCACACCATACAAGTGTCTATTGTCTCTGATGTGATGTAAATGGTAAACGATGCGTGGGAAAAATCACGTTCTACTAATGTGTTTGCCGACCTGCAAAATTAAATGCCAGTATTCTTAGATTTTCTTCAGAATTACTGAAAATATACTAAATTCTAATATAATAAATATCTTTGAGAAAGAAAAACTTTTGTCCACATATCAACTGGGATTTAGACAGCAACGATCGTGGAAAACACAGCTTGCAGTTTTCTCGGAAGATATCCTTCCTACAATGTACGAAAGGGAATAGGAACATTTCATTTTCGTAGATTTGCGAAAAGCGTTTGGCACTGTACCCTAGTACAAACTGTTAACGAAGTCCGTGCGTATGAGTTAGGGTCGCAGACACGTGAGCGGTTCAAAGACTTCTTAAGCAATAGAATCCAGCAAGCGAGCGTTCATCAGCGACAAGGATTATCATCAGGAGTGCTGCAGGGACGTATAATATGGATTTTGTTGTTTATATATATACATAAACGATCTGACGAATATGGTGGGCAGCAGTCTGCAGCTCTTTGCTGATGATGCTGTAGTTTACAGAGAAATGTCGTCTCTGGATGACTGTAGGAGAATACAGGATGACTTGGATAAAATTTATATTTTCTGTAATGATTTGTGTGATTTCAGGCAGCTTTTTCTAAATCTGGAAAAAATGAAAATTCATGCAAATGATTAGGCAATCAATTCTGTAATGTTAGAATACAGCGTTAATGGCGAGCTGTTTCATACATTCGCGTCGATTAGATATCTAAGCATAACATTGCAAAGCGATATTAAATAGAACGAGCACTTAAGGCAGGGTGTAACGGTGGCGAATGGTGGACTTTGGTTTACTTGGGAGATTCTAGGAAAGTGTAGTTCATCTACAAAGGATACCGCGTGTAAAACACTAGCTTGATCCATTCTGGAATACCGCTCGAGTGTTTGACATTGCCATGAGGTAGGGTTAAAAAGAGACATGAAAACAATTCACAGATGTGCTGCTAGATTTGTTACCGGTAGATTCGATCAACACGTGAGTATTGCGGAAATGCTCCGTGAACTGAAATGGGAATCCCTGTAGGGATGTTTTCGAGAAAAACTGTTTAGAAAATTTAGACAACCAGCATTGCAGGTTGCAGAACGATTCTGCTGCCGTCAACGTGCATTTTGTGTAAGGGCCGGGAAAACTAGATACGAGAAATTAGGGCTCGTTCAGAAGTGTGCAGTCAGTCGCTTTTGCCTCGCTTTATTTGTGATTGGAAACAGAAATGACTAGTAGTGGAGTAAGACGTCGTGGTCTCCTGACCTTCATTGCTTACATATTCCGCCCTCACAATCATATTCCACACATCAAGACGCTTCATTCGAACCCAAACTTGATAAGGTAAAGTCAATGTTGTATGAATTCATGTAAACAATATGCAAATAACTAATAAATCGCAAGTGCGCACTGTGGTTGAAATACTCGAGGCTGGCGTACACACACACATTCAGGACACGACGGTCACAAAAGCTTTTACTTCGGGAGAGCAACTGCACACCAGGAGGCCAGTCTCAAGCCGTCTACGTCGGCCGGCGGACGCCCGTGGAGCAGACAGCGTTTGCCCAAGGGAAAGGAGGAACGACCCTGTGTTCGGCTTAAAAGCAAATTCTGCTACATTGTGTGGGAGCGGCCAACCTACGCGTTCTTTACACATAGCACGCAGTTTCAGAGATTTTCACAGGGAGACAGCAAACGCCAAACGCCGATACTACAGATTTCCAGATTGGTCACCTTAAACGAAACGTCATTCTCCCATTTTAGAAGAGCAATGCTACTTGGTAGACGATATTTCTGACGCCTTGAGCTGAAGGAGTAATGTAAGAGACCGAAAGGTATACCCCTTCACGTCTGGCGTGGAGAGGGGTTGTTCCATTGTCGCTCTTGGAGCGAGAACACATAACGAGAGCGTGCGCGCTCGTACGTGTACTCAAAAAGCGAGGAACAAGTCTCTCCTCAGTACTTCACTGGGAGAGCACGTCTGTCGAGAACGAATTAGAGTGTGACTCTATATTGACTCCTTGAGATTAAACGTTATTCACTGTGTTGGCCGCCACACGTATTGTGCGGTGTGAACGGACAGAGTTATAGTTAAACGCCTGCGAACGAATTTTTGAGTGGCATCGCGGTGGACTGGTTATCTGACCGGTGTACCACGCCAATAGTTAGTCTAGGGGTGAATAGGAGTCCTTGACTTCATCAAGGCGTAGGGAGAGTTTGATTGGCGAAGGTCAATCCAGATAGAACGAGAGTTATCTGTCAGCAGCGAGCAGCACAGACAGCAGTCATCGTGTGCTACAGCTCTTGCGAGCCCCATATTTCCTCCACAACAGTACCCTTCACTGGATTTCACACGCGACAGCCTCAACTGCACCTAGCAACATTCTAACGGATAATTATTCAAGTTGAGTAGGCGTGGCTCTCAGCCATTCTGCCAAGTCAATAACAATCTTAAACTGTGTATAGAAATTTCATTAGCTAAACCTATCCTCGAGAGATAACTTCACATTCTGAAAAGAACCAGGATATAACTTGTTCAATTCATAACTAAAAGTGTCATTGTGATTTCTCAGAATTTTTGCAAAAATAAATAATAACCTTCCTAAGTTTCATGTTTTTCTTACAGTAACTAGCACTACTCCAGTACCCAAGTATCCCACTAGTAACGTAAGAAATTTTGTGAAGTTTTGTGTCATTTCCTTGCAGCGGACGACTCCAGAAGATATTTATTGCTGAAAGTTTTTCAGGCATTTCTCTTTAGAACGTTAGGAGCGTCTGTCTGACTTCTGTAGTAGTGTGGGGGTGGAAATTGCATCTTGTAGGAGCCACAGGGTAAAGGGTACATCTCAGATCAATCCCACGCTCACAGTGGTATAACGAATGTATAAAGATCTGGATGTCTACCAAGGTTTCAGCTGTTGTGGACCGTCTGTCAGTCTGAGCCAGGCGAGGTGTAGTCCTTCTGGACTGGTGTCGTTACCACAGTTTGTCCTACGCTCATGTCCCCCGTGTTAATGATTCAACCTTTCTGAAACACCGAAGACAGTGGCAACATACACACGCGTGCGCGTCCTCTGTGCGTGCTGTGTTTCCACCTGCACCCAGAAAGTTCCAGCAGCTTTAGACACAACAAAGGAGACGTCCCGCACTCCCGCCACTCTTTACCTTTATGGATAGCTCTTTTATATCCTCAAAATAACCTCGCGTAAAGGTTAAACGACCGTATTGCACAGTTATCGAAATCCTGGACGATACATATGGTAGTGATCGGCTAAGGCGTTCATGGTGTAGCAGTTTTAAACTACGTCATTGTATATTTATGCGCTTGTATACTTTTCAGTATTACTGTTTATGACGGCCAGGGTCAAGTTCTTAGTGCGGGACGTGCTTTCAAATGATTCTGAATATCTGATCAGAGGCGTAGGAATTAGAACTGGATGACTTCCTTGGTCGGCTTACCTACAGGTAGCGGAGAATGTTTATTGTACGGATGTTGTGGGTAGACGGCAGCGGGTGCATCGCAAGTACCTGCTGTGACGTTAGCGGTTCCCAGGTAGGGCGCGGGTGCGCCGCTCAGGCGGCAGATGGGGTCATTTGGACGCGTCGCGCTGCTGCAGGGGGACACGTGTTGCGCTCGTTGGCAGGTCGTGACGGAATTGTGCACTGCGATCCGTGCCCGGCAACCCTCGTTCTGTTCTGCGAAGGCTGCCTGGCGTCACACCTCCTTCTGCGGCGACGCGAACGCGCCGACACGCGGGCCGTGTAGCACTAACCCGAGGCGCTTCCGCAAATCCTTTCGCGTCACTTCCAGTTACGCAAGTCATGTGCCGGACAACTTTTTTCTGCGAACTGATGTTCTAGACCACATCTGGTGTATTCGCTTAACTCGAACTCTCAAATAAATTAATGCGATTGCTAGAACATTGGCAGCAGAGTTTACACACGTCGTCGTAAAAAAAAAGTAAATTGTGTGCCCATCAGAACTGTCTTGCATATTTTTCGGTCACCCTAAATGTTGATTTAGTTGCTTTTGTGGCTGCACAGTCATCCAGTTTCAGAAATAACATTTCCAACAGTAGGGTGTTCAATGAAGAAATACAGCAAGTAGCTTGATGTGGCGCTGTCTTTTTCGAAATATCGTCTGTTTTTCTCCAACATTTTTAAGTACTGTATATTCAGGGACGTGAGCTCAGCAAACAAAATATTATTCACCGATTTAAACGGCCAGACTGGTCATTTTGGAGTGCCAACAGGGCGTCAATTATTGAATTATAGGAAAAAAAGTAAATTAGTTACAAACTACGGTGTGCACAGACGTTATTCAAGATGTAAACGTGAGCACAGATATTCGGACGTAGGTTGTGACATGTTCGATATGCCTGCCATCGTTGGCGATGATGTGATGGAGACGAATAGAGAACTTCTTCATGACCCGCTGAAGTGTGGGGACATCGATGCTGTCGATGACCTCCTGAATGGCTGTTTTCAGCTCAGCAATGGTTTTGGGGTTATTGCTGTGCTGCTTGTCTTTAATATAGCCCCACAGAAAGGAGTAGCATCTGTCCAAATCCGGAGAACATGGCGACCAATCGAGGCCCATGCCAGTGGTCTTTGGGTACCCCAGAGCGAGTATGGTGTCCCCAAACTGCTCCTCCTTCAGGACATCAAACACTCTCCTGCTTCGATGGGTTCGAGCCCCGTCTTGCATGAAGCACATCTTGTCGAAATCAGGGTCACTTTGGAGAACAGGGACGAAATCGTCTTCCAAAACCTTGACGTACCGTTCCGTGATCTCCGTGCCATCAAGGAATATGGCACCGATTATTCCGTGACTGGACACTGAACACCACACAGTCACCTATTGAGGGTGAAGAGACTTCTCGATCGCGTAATGCAGATTCTGAGTCCCCAAAATGCGCCAATTTTGCTGATTGACGAACCCATCCAAGTGAATGTGGTCTTCGTCGCTAAACCAAACCATGCATGCGCATACTAATTCCCATTATGTCCCATGGCAAACCGTGCAATTTGAACGACCTAACGCAAACCGTTCAGAGATGATGACAATTTTATTTCATATAGTTCAATAACTGTCACCCTGTAGATGATGACCAGACAGTGACGAGACGCGACCCGCTATCGCTGGCGTAACTTAGCACCAAGACTGTTCGACGAGGGGATGCGACAGAATAGTAGAAGGCAGCTATCGGTGTTTGTGAGGACCCACAACAACACCGTAAATCAAACTGCCTAATTTGGGTCAACAGGGTCTGCCCACTGTGTCTACAACGAATGCTGTACCACTCACACCCATGTAACACTGGGAAACACAGTGGCTGTAAAAAAGTCGTGACTAATAGGGACCAGATACTAGTGCCACGCCTTGAAACTGAAAAAGGTTTTCAAACCGGAAATGCGGGTCCATCTCAACCAGTTTCCAACCCAACATTGTGAAGAGCGTAGCGTGGAACGGGAATCTGCAATGGGGTACTTCGCAGAACGCTACTGCTCAAAGCCACTCATAGGGCTGTACGTCTTCAGTGGGCGAAACGACGCAGAAACTAGACAGTAGCTAACAGCGTTTACTGTGGCCTAACGAGTGGTTAGCTTACCTCTTTCCAAACGATACAGGAGATCGAGTGCTCAGAGAGCCCAGTGACCGTTAAATACGAGAGGATAGTTTAGGACGGACTTGGTTCTGTGCCATGACTTGGGCCCACTTTCAGAGGTGACCGTGAAGTGTAGCAGAATGGTTATTTGAACGTTTTTGACGGGCAGATTTTGCGCTCTCTTCTGCGTCTTCATGATATGGGTATTCCCGTCTTCGAAGATTACAACAGCCTTGTACACAAAGCTCCAGGTATACTTTTCTGATTTGCCGAATGCTCAGTAGCCATAACGCACCTAGGCTGACCCGCTGAAGCACACGATATTTAATGTCATAGACTATGACTGTGAATATTTGGATCGCCGGATGAAACTTGAGACAGTAATAAAGTCTAGACTTGGCCTGACACAGTGTTAGCGCAATTTCTCCTGGCCGTGACTGATTTTTTATTGTATGGCCTGCTTAATTTCTGATAGCATATTAAAATTCGTTGGCCGATGCAGGTTGTCATGCATTTTCGAAGGAACAGGCACTGCGGCGACTGCAGTCGTTATGAAATACAGGAAATGTATTCAAGTTGCGAATATGTAGAATCATCAGCTTTTTAATGGATTGACGACAGTGGAAATTTGTGCCAGAACGGGACTCGAACCCGGTTTCCCCGCTTGTCGCTAGCGGCCGCCCTGCCAGTAGGCTATCCGAGTACATGTGATGGCCAGACAGTGACTTCTATACGCCGTCAGCCCTGTGTCTACATGCATGCATGTCCGAAGGAACATTGTATCGTAATTCGAAATAACTCTGACACTGCAATATGGTATTTATCCGCTGACACCGGGCAAGCGACTTTCGAGTAAAACGACTCACCTGTACGGAGTATACATAATCGATGTAGGAAGTACAGTTGTAGACACTTGGTTGACGACTTACGGAAGTTTGGATCTGGCCCTGAGGCTGGCTCGGGTAGCCTTGTGGCAAGACGGCCGCTCGCGATAAGCGGAAGTCCGGTTTCGAGTAGCCGTCCGGCTCAGATTTTCACTGTCGTCAATCCGTAATGCAGCTGACAGTTGTCCATATTCGCAAGTCCTAAGGAATTTCCTGTAGGTCGTAATACGGTCATCGCTAGCTTATAAAATATTAGTACTACATCAGTTGTGACCATCTACTCTTGCGGTGGTGAAGGAAGTAGTCGAAAGCCTGAGATCAAACTGGATGTGGCAAGATAGATGAGAGGAAATTTTATCAAAATTTTTGTCCCAAAAAGTGAATATCTGTCTCCTTTTTTATTTGCAAAGGTATTGTCTCGAATTTCTATTTTGCTGCTGGAAAGTGCCCTTTTGTCAGGTGAGAATCAAGTGGGCGTACCTACTATCATGTTTTATCGCACATATAAGACACGGTGAATTTAGTTTTCAGTTCCTACATACGACACAATTAGTTTCTGATTTGGTGAAAGCTATCACTATATTTTCTAGTATAATAAAATCTATTCTTAAAAATTTTCTCTAATCTTTGAAACAGTACATCACACAATTTAAGTGCACAGTTTATTCAATCTGCGTCTATTTTTTACACACCCTGTGTGTCACAGATAGAGTTAACGCTACTATCTCCTCCAAGAAAACAATTGGATTTAGTTGAACCACTACTCAATTATGTGTCATTATCTTTGTTTATTTTTGGAATTTACCACATTTGTATAGCCCGTATTTGAGAGAGGAATGGGAAGCAGGTCGGTTTTTAGATTATCTACTGGTGCTGACAAATCATCTCCTTTTATTAGACCTGTGTCCATTTCAATCCCAGAAAGTGAATGTAGGAAGTATGTTAAAGATAACATTCAAGGCTCACCTAAAATTTTCCGGTGTATGCAAATGTATAATTGTGGCATTGTTCCAATCATTTTTAAAGATGATGATCATCACTGCCAACCTGACAAAGAAGCATAAAGCAGTGGCCAAACCTCGTACAATGACAGACCAGACACCTAGAAGACATTTACTGAAACACGCAGTCTGCACGAGCGAACGATTTTGTACTTAAGATTCTGTTTTTCTTTTGACAGCATTTCGAGTAGCTTGATGCTACCCTGTACATGATTGTTGGCCTGTCATTGTGTTCTCCATCACTGTAGTTCACGTTACGCTCGTTTTACCCAATATTTTGTCCACCTTCGAAACTGAAAGCCGTCAGTTATAGACGTATTTCACACTATGTATCACTGTCCGAGTTGTGAACCACTGGGGTGACTGACACCTTATAGCCCATGTCTTCGTCAGCTAAAGAAGTCTTATCTTTGCCTGAAATGAGTGAAGCATGTCTACATGCAGAGCCTTGTCGGCCTATCAGGTCGCATGACGCAGAGTTTAATGTTCGGTTTGGCAGTCTGGCCTGCCGGACATGTACAATTTTCCAACAAAACAAGGTGAATATGAGCTGCAAAGAACCTGAAGGTGCAACAATGAATGCTTTGAGATGTAGTACAGCTAAGAACCGCTATGTGAGTATCCTGTATACTCCAAAGTCCATATATTTGTCATTCTTTGTGACGTTGATCGTAAACTTTCAGATCAGCTTCATTGCAGACTACGTATTACGTCAATGCAACTACCTCTGGGTTAGCTGAGTCAAGCACTTGTCATCGGAGGTCCTCGCGAGTAGGTTTCCGTTATAATTATTCGTGCCGCCTTCCGGCGGTGTTAAGGGTCCGATATGAAATGATTAACGTCGTTTGGTGGCAAAAGGCATGTTCCAACAGCTGAGTATGTTTCAAGTCTTGAAATGACTAATAATTTCGATAGTAAAACGAACAGTTTGTGATTCGCTAGTAACTGTTCGTAGTCCAACCCGTCATTTTTCCTAAAAAAAGTTCCAGCTTTAGGAATAAGCATGACTGGAGACGAGCCGGACAGTGGTGGGACACCAACCCGACTGTAACCCGCCATACGACCCAACAGCCAGGACTGCCGGTCTGGGGCGCCGTTTCTCTTCATAGCAGGATTCCTTACGTTGTCACCCGCGGCTCCCTTACAGTACGGCAGTATGTCGATTATTCTCTACGCCCCATTTTGTTGCCCTTCATGCCAAGCTATCCTGGGCTCCCATTTCAGCAACATAATCCCCACCCGGACACAGCGAGAGTTTCTACTGCTTGTCTTTGCGCCCTGCCAAAGCCCACCTATGCCAGCAAGGTCGCCGGATCTCTCCTAAATTGAGAACTGTTCGGAACATTATGGGCAGGGCCCTCGTACCATCTCGAGATTTTTGACGATTTGACGTGCCAGTCGGACAGAATTCGGCACGATATCCGTCAGGAGGACATCCAACAAGTCAGTACCAAGCCCAACAATTTCTGGCATTAGGGGCAGACATAGACCAACGCGTTATGGACTTGCGCAATTTGTGAAGTTCTTTCTGTTGAATAAAGCATGCAAATTTTCTGTAATTTTAATCTGTACATGTAAATCACACCTAACAACTACCGTTCCATACGGATAATTCCTTCGTTGTCCGTCTTTTTTCTTTTTTTTTGTCTTCCTAGCTAGTGAATTTAGAATTTTCAGCTACTCCTCGATTTTTTCAATCAATTTTAAAAGCGGAAAAGGGATATAGACAGTGAACAGTTACTCTGATTTCCATATTTGTATAACAACGGCGAGTCAAACCGCGAATCGTTATGTAATTAATGGACAGGACAATGGTAATCAGGACATGTTGATATACACACATAAAAAAAAAATTGCATCACCCCGGCTCCTGAAAATAGACGTTGAATGTGAATATCGTATCACAGACACCTTCTCTTTGACTGTTCAGAGATGTCACTAAACTCGCTCAAAGATGTAAACAACCATGCATGAGCAGCGCCTATTAGACGGACGGGTTCCGACAGCCCTTCAGTTCCAGTCATTCCACCAGGAAGGAGGTACACGGCTCGTGTTGTGTGTAGTTCAGCCATGCCTAGACGGTCAATACCGCGGTTCGATTGCGTCCGCATTGTTACTTTGTGCCTGGAAGGGATCTCGACAAAGGAAGTGTCCGGTGTCTCGAAGTGAATCAAAGCGATGCTGTTCGGACATTCAGGAGATACAGACAGACAGGAACTGTCGATGACATGCCTCGTTCAGGCCGCCCAAGGGCATCTACTGCAGTGAATGATCGCTACCTACGGATTATGGCTCTGAGAAACCCTGACAGCCACGCCACCATTTTGAATAATGCTTTTCCTGCAGCCACAGCACTTAAACTGTGCGCAATAGGCTGCATGATGCGCAACTTCATTCCCGAGGTCCATGGCGAGGTCAATTTTTGCAAACACGACACAATGCAGCGCGTTACAGATGGGCCCAACAACATGCCGCATGGACCATCAGGATTGGCATCACGTTCTCTTCACCGGTGAGTGTCGCATATGGCTTCAACCATACAATCGCCGGAGACGTGTTTCGAGGCAACCCGGTCAGGATCAACGCCTTAGACACACTGTCCAGCGAGTGCAGCAAGGTGGAGGTTCCCTGCTCCTTTGAGGTGGTATTGTATGGGGCCGACGTATGCCGCCGGTGGTCATGGAAGGCGCCGTAACGGCTGTACGATACGTGAACGTCATCCTACAACCGATAGCGCAACCATATCGGCAGCATATTGGCCAGGCATTCGTCTTAATGGAAGACAATTCGCTCCCCCATCGTGCACATCTTGTGAATGACTTATTTCAGGATAAAGACCTCGCTCGACTACAGTAGCCAGCATGTCCTCCAGACATGAACCCTATCGAACATGTCTGGGATAGATTGGAAAGGTCTGTTTATGGACGATGTGAACCACCGACCACTCTGAGGGATCTACGCCGAATCGCCGTTGGGGAGTGGAACAATCTGGGCCAAGAGTGCCCTGATGAACTTGCGGACAGTATGCCTCGACGAATACAGATTAGATTAGATTTACTTTCATTCCAATCAATGCAAGAGGACGTGCTACTGGGTGTTAGAGGTACCGGTGTGTACAACAATCTGGACCACCATCTCTGAAGGTCTCGCTGAATGGTGGTACAACATGCAATGTGTGGTTTTCATGAACGATAAAAAGGGCGGAAATGATGTTTATGTTGATGTCTATTCCAATGTTCTGTACAGGTTCCGGAACTCTCGGAACCGAGGTAATGCAAAAAGTTTTTTGATGTGTGTAGTTCTCATTAATGAATGGGGATTAGTTAACAGATTTCAGATTGTAGGGGCAACTGAACTATTTGCTAAAACTGCATGGAAACTGATTTTATAAACCACTTTTACAATCGTGATCCGCAGTCCATATACTTCTCACGTGAGTCAAAAAATAGTGTTTGAGTTCTGTTTCAGTAATCTGTTAGCATACAGTGACGGAAAAAAATTGCAACACCAAGAAGAAGTTGAGCGACATACAACGAAAGTCGATATGCGGGTTTCACATCTGGAAGACGACGTCTATTCAAATTTCGCGGCAATCGCGTAAGCGCCACTATGAGGATGCAGATCAGCTTTACTCTAAATACACGCCGTAACGGTCGCGAGCGCTAGTTACCTTTGTTACTGGCCGTGGTAAGCTGACGTTAGTCAACAATGCCTTTAACACGACAAAGACATCATCAGCACCTTACTGAATTGGAAGGAGGTCGTGTAACAGAGCTTCTCGATGTTCTGGATGTTCCTTGTATGATACTGCAGAAAGACTTGGCGGGATTGTAGCCACTGTACATGACTGCTGGCAGCGGTGGTCGCTGAAATGTGTGGTTGCCAGACCGGGGTCCGGACGGCCACGTGGCTTTACCGACAGGGACTCTGGTGCATCGCACTGCATCTGCAGCAGCAGTTGGAGCAGCAGTTGGCGTCACGACGAGACAAAGAACTGCTACAAACCTTGTATCGTGCATTCCACTGATCCCAAACTATCGCCATTTGCGACTTCAGTGGTGTCCTGTGAGAGCTCAATTGCGGACGGGGTGGACGTCTGTTGTCTGTTGTGTTTTCTGATGAAAGACGGTTCAGCCTCTGTGCCACAGATGGCCGACTGTTGTTCAAAACTAGGCCAGTTGAGCGCCTGAAACCAATCAGTCGGCCTGCTAGACACACTGGACTTAAACTGGAGTTACGGTCTACAATGCGATTTCGTGTGGCAGCAGGAGCACTCGGTTGGCCATCCTGCGCACCCTGACTCTAAATTGTACGTGCATCTGGTGGTTTGACGTGTTGTTCTGCCACTCTGTTTTCCAACAGGATGACGTTCGTCCACATACCGCTTTTCTAACCCAACATGCTGTTCAGAATGTCGACACGTTGACGTGGCCTGCTCGATCATCAGATTTATCTCCAACTGAGCACGTATGGGATGTCATCGGACGATAGTTCCAGCGTCATCGACAATCAGCATTAACCGTCGCTGCATCGACCGACAAAGTGCAACGGGCATGGAACTCCAGCCCAGAAACTGGCATCCGCCACCTGTGCAACACAATGCATGCACGTTTGCGTGCTTGGATTCGATAGTCTGGTTGTTGCACATGATATTAATGTACCAGCATCTCACATTTGCAGTGGCTTATATCAGTCTTAAATTTACCTGCGATCTTGCAATGTTAATAACTTAAACGCGTTACCTGGATAGATGTATTTACGAAATTTCATTACTCTACATTAATTATGTTTTGCTGCTGCGATTGCTTTCAGTCAGAGTAGAAGTCAAGGACGGAATTTCGAATTCCGTGTCAAGCGCCGCACGTTGTTTCTCAGATGAATTTCTTCTCGTTTGTCAGCAGATAATTTGCATAGTCTTCGTGCAACGTTCTGAAAAATTTCTGAAAAACATCACCAGTATATACAGGGTGGTCCATTGATCGTGACCGGGCCAAATATGTCACGAAATAAGCGTCAAACGAAAGAACTACGAAGAACGAAACTTGACTAGCTTGAAGGGGGAAACCAGATGGCGCTATAGTTGGCCCGCTAGATGGCGCTGCCATAGGTCAAACGGATATCAACTGCGTTTTTTAAATAGGAACCCCCATTTTTATTACATATTCGTGTAGTACGTAAAGAAATATGAATGTTTTAGTTGGACCAATTTTTCACTTTGTGATAAATGGCGCTGTAATAGTCACAAACATATGGCTCACAATTTTAGACGAACACTTGGTAACAGGTAGGTTTTTCAAAATAAAATACAGAACGTAGGTACGTTTGAACATTTAATTTCGGCTGTTCCAAGGTGATATATGTACCTTTGTAGATTTATCATTTCTGAGAACTCATGCTGTTACAGCGTGGTTACCTGTAAAAACCACATTAATGCAATAAATGCTCAAAATGATGTCCGTCAACCTCAATGCATTTGGCAATACGTGTAACTACATACCTCTCAACAGCGAGTAGTTCGCCTTCCGTAATGTTCGCACATGCATTGACAATGCGCTGACGCATGGTGTCAGGCGTTGTCGGTGGATCACGGTAGCAAATATCCTTCAGCTTTCCCCACAGAAAGAAATCCGGGGACATCAGATCCGGTGAACGTGCGGGCCATCATATGGTGCTTCGACGACCAATCCACCTGTCATGAAATATGCTATTCAATACCTCTTCAACCGCACGCGAGCTATGTGCCGGACATCCATCATGTTGGAAGTACATCGCCATTCTGTCACGCAGTCAAGCATCTTGTAGTAGCATCGGTAGAACATTACGTAGAAAATCAGCATACATTGCACCATTTAGATTGCCATCGATAAAATGGGGGCCTTCCTCCCATAATGCCGCACCATACATTAACCCCCCCCCCCCACCCCCCATGAACCATGGACCTTGCCGTTGGTGGGGAGGCTTGCGTGCCTCAGCGATACAGATGGCCGTACTGTAGGTGCAACCACAACGGAGGGGTATCTGTTGAGAGGCCAGACAAACGTGTGGTTCCTGAAGACCTGAAGAGGGGCAGCAGCCCTTTCAGTAGTTACAGGGGCAACAGTCTGGATGATTGACTGATCTGGCCTTGTAACACCAAATGGCCTTGCTGTTCTGGTACTGCGAACGGCTGAACGCAAGGGAAACTACAGCCGTAATTTTTCCCGAGGGCATGCAGCTTTACTGTATGATTAAATGATGATGGCGTCCTCTTGGGTAAAATATTCCGGAGGTAAAATAGTCCACCATTCGGATCTCCGGGCGGGGACTACTCAAGAGGAAATCCTTATCAGGAGAAAGAAAACTGGCGCTCTACGGATCGGAGCATGGAATGTTAGATCCCTTAATCGGGCAGGTAGGTTAGAAAATTTAAAAAGGGAAATGGATAGGTTAAAGTTAGATATAGTGGGAATTAGTGAAGTTCGGTGGCAGGAGGAACAAGACTTTTGGTCGGGTGAATACAGGGTTATAAATACAAAATAAAATAGGGGTAATGCAGGAGTAGGTTTAATAATGAATAAAAAAGTGGAGTACGGGTAAGTTACTACAAACAGCATAGTGAACGCATTATTGTGGCCAAGATAGACACGAAGCCCACGCCTACTACAGTAATACAAATTTATATGCTAACTAGCTCCTCAGATGACGAAGAAATTGAAGAAATGTATGATGAGATAAAAGAAATTATTCAGGTAGTGAAGAATGCTGAAGATTAGATGGGTAGATCACATTACTAATGAGGAAGTATTGAATAGGATTGGGGAGAAGAGAAGTTTGTGGCACAACTTGACCAGAAGAAGGGATCGGTTGGTAGGACATGTTCTGAGGCATCAAGGGATCACCAATTTAGTACTGGAGGGCAGCGTGGAGGGTAAAAATCGTAGAGGGAGACCAAGAGATGAATACACTAAGCAGATTCAGAAGGATGTAGGTTGCAGTAGGTACTGGGAGATGAAAAAGCTTGCACAGGATAGAGTAGCATGGAGAGCTGCATCAAACCAGTCTCAGGACTGAAGACCACAACAACAACAAGGGAGACGAAAATTTAATAGTCAGGGGTGACTGGAATTCGAGAGTAGGAAAAGGGAGAGAAGGAAACATAGTAGGTGAATATGGACTGGGGCTAAGAAATGAAAGAGTAAGCCGCCTGGTAGAATTTTGCGCAGAGCATAACAATCATAGCTAACACTTGGTTCAAGAATCATGAAAGAAGGTTGTATACATGGAAGAACCCTGGAGATACTAGAAGATATCAGATAGATTATATAATGGTAAGACAGAGATTTAGGAACCAGTTTTTAAATTGTAAGACCTTTCCAGGAGCAGATGTAGACTCTGACCACAATCTATTGGTTATTTACTGTAGATTAAAAGTGAAGAAATTGCAAAAAGGTGGGAATTTGAGGAGATGGGGGCTGGATAAACTGAAACCCTGTACAGGGTTTCAGGGAGAGCATAAGGGAACAATTGACAGGAATGGGGGAAAGAAGTACAGTAGATGAAGAATGGGTAGCTTTGAGGGATGAAATAGTGAAGGCAGCAGATGATCAAATAGGTAAAAAGACGAGGGCTAGTAGAAACTCTTGGGTAACAGAAGAGATACTGAATTTAATTGATGAAAGGAGAAAATACAAAAATGCAGTAAGTGAAGCAGGCAAAAAGGAATACAAACGTCTCAAAAATGAGATCGACAGGAAGTGCAAAATGGCTAAGCAGGGATGGCTAGAGGACAAATGTAAGGATGGAGAGGCTTATCTCACTAGGGGTAAGATAGATACTGCCTACAGGAAAATTAAAGAGACCTTTGGAGAAAGGAGAATCACTTGCATGAGTATCAAGAGCTTAGATGGAAACCCAGTTCTAAGCAAAGAAGGGAAAGCAGAAAGGTGGAAGGAGTACAAAGAGGGTCTATACAAGGGCGATGTACTTGAGGACAATGTTATGGAAATGGAAGAGGATGTAGATGCAGATGAAATGGGAGATATGATACTGCGTGAAGAGTTTGACAGAGCACTGAAAGACCTGAGTCGAAACAAGGCCCCGGGAGTAGACAACATTCCATTAAAACTACTGACAGCCTTGGGAGAGCCAGTACTGACAAAACTCTACCATCTGGTGAGCAAGATGTATGAGACAGGCGAAATACCCTCAGACTTCAAGAAAAATATAGTAATTCCAATCCCAAAGGAAGCAGGTGTTGACAGATGTGAGAGTTACCGAACTATCAGTTTAATAAACCACGGCTGCAAAATACTAACGCGAATTCTTTGCAGACGAATGGAAAAGCTCATAGCAGCCGACCTCGGGGAAGATCAGTTTGGATTCCATAGAAATGTTGGAACACGCGAGGTGATACTGACCCTACGACTTATCTTAGAAAATAGATTAAGGAAAGGCAAACCTTCCTTTCTAGCATTTGTAGACTTAGAGAAAGCTTTTGACAACGTTGATTGGAATACTCTCTTTCAAATTCTGAAGGTGGCAGGGGTAAAATACAGGGAGCGAAAGGCTATTTACAATTTGTACAGAAAGCAGATGGCAGTTTAAGAGTCTAGGGATATGAAAGGGAAGCAGTGGTTGGGAAGGGAGTGAGACAGGGTTGTAGCCTACCCCGATGTTATTCAATTTGTATATTGAGCAAGCAGTAATGGAAATAAAAGAAAAATTCGGAGTAGGTATTTAAATCCATGGAGAAGAAATAAAATCTTTGAGGTTCGCCGATGACATTGTAATTCTGTCAGAGACAGAAAAGGACTTGGAAGAGCAGTTGAACGGAATGGACAGTGTCTTGAAAGGAGGGTATAAGGTGTGTATCAACAAAAGCAAAACGAAGATAACGGAATGTAGTCGAATTAAGTCGGGTGATGCTGAGGGAATTAGATTAGGACATGAGACACTTGAAGTAGTAAAGGAATTTTGCTATTTGGGGAGCAAAATAACTGATGATGGTCGAAGTAGAGAAGATATAAAATGTAGACTGGCAATAGCAAGGAAAGCGTTTCTGAAGAAGAAAAATTTGTTAACATCGAGTATAGATTTAAGTGTCAGGAAGTCGTTTCTGAAAGTATTTGTATGGAGTGTAGCCATGTATGGAAGTGAAACATGGACGATAAATAGTTTAGACAAGAAGAGAATAGAAGCATTGGAAATGTGGTGTTACAGAAGAATGCTGAAGATTAGATGGGTAGATCAAATAACTAATGAGGAGGTATTGAATAGAACTGGGGAGAAGAGGAATTTGTGGCACAACTTGACTAGAAGAAGAGATCGGTTGGTAGGACATGTTCTGAGACATCGAGGGATCACCAATTTAGTATTGGAGGGCAGCGTGGAGGATAAAAATCGTACAGGGAGACCAAGAGATGAATACCCAAGCAGATTCAGAAGGATGTAGGTTGCAGTAGGTACTGGGAGATGAAGAAGCTTGGACAGGATAGAGTAGCAGGGAGAGTTGCATCAAACCAGTCTCAGGACTGAAGACCGCAACGACAACATTAACCCGCCAAGCTCGCTGATGTTCCACTTGTCGCAGCCATCGTGGATTTCCCGTTGCCCAGTAGTGCATATTATGCGAGTTTACGTTACCGCTGTTGGTGAATGACGCTTTGTTGCTAAATAGAACGCGTGCAAAAGATCTGTCATCGTCCCGTAATTTCTTTTGTGCGCAATGGCAGAACTGTACACGACGTTCAGAGTCGTCACCACGCATTTCCTGGTGCATAGAAATGTGGTGCGAGTGGAATCGATGTTGACGTAGCATTCTCAACACCGACGTTTTTGAGATTCCAGATTTTCTCGCAATTTGCCTGCTACTGATGTGCGGATTAACCGCGACAGCAGCTAAAACACTTACTTGGGCATCATCATTTGTTGCAGGTCGTGGTTGACGTTTCACATGTGGCTGAACACTTCCTGTTTCCTTTAATAACGTAACTATCCGGCGAACGGTCCGGATACTTGGATGATGTCGTCCAGGATACAGAGCAGCATACATAGCACACGCCCGTTGGGCATTTTGGTCACAATAGCCATACATCAACACGATATCGACCTTTTCCGCAATTGGTAAACGGTCCATTTTAACACGGGTAATGTATCACGAAGCAAATACCGTCCACACTGGCGGAATGTTACGTGATACGACGTACTTATACGTTTGTGACTATTACAGCGCCATCTATCACAAAACGAAAAAAGTGGTGCAACTAAAACATTCATGTTTGTTTACGTAATACACGAATATGTAATATAAATGGGGGTTCCGATTTAAAAAACGCAGTTGATATCCGTTTGATCTATGGCAGCGCCATGTAGCGGGCCAACCATAGCTTCCCCCTTCAAACTAGACCAGTTTCGTTCTTTGTAGTTTTTTTGTTTGATGCTTATTTCGTGAGATATTTGGCTCGGTCACTAGCAATGGACTACCCTGTATACTTAAATGGCACAGGAAGACCGATGCAACAGAAATAATCATTTACTTAATTCGAGTCAGAATCATGCGTCGTGTAAAGATACGTGATTCAGTTTTAACTATATAAATTAGTGTACTTTTCATTTTGCACCGATAGCGTTGCTTGACGCATTGGGAGTCGACTGATAAAGGCATGCACAAAAAAAGCTGACAAGAAATTTAGAATATCCGCACCAGATATGTCATGAACATACTAAAGGCATACTGTATGGCCAAACGTGCTGGACTGTGCTTGTGAGTAGACAGTACCAGAAGCTGCGAGTGTGTGGAGAGGAGCGCGGCGAATGCCGGACAGTGGGGGATCCCCGCGGATCGCCGCGGCCCGTGTGCGGCCGGCAGCGTGCAGACGGCCTGGCCTGTCTGCGCCGCGACAGCCGCGCCGCGCCGCGTCGCCACGCGGCGAGGCCGCCGTGCAGTCGGCTGGTCCTCACGGAGAGTTGTAGGCTGTCGCGGGTGCCCACTCCACACACAGCGGCTGCGGTCGACGAAAACTGTAGGCTGTAGAGCTGCCCTGGGATGTTCGACATGCAGAAGACGCTTACGAAACCGAGGGCGCCGATGTCACGATGGATTTAAACTGCGAGGGGTACGTCGTTCACGTAAACTGCTGTTACGCACTGCTCAATCACATTAATGTGATCACGCGTCCAATGCCTGAACAACCATAACAACCATCTATTTCAGCGCGGACCGCTGCTCAGCGTCGTGGCCGGCTGCGCCAGGCTTCACGGCTGAGGGTACACGGCGTGATCAGCCCGATCGAGGTGGTCTCACAGATTCTCGATTGGCTTTTAATCCAGGCGGTTTGGTGGCCATAGGAGTACGGTTAACTCAGCCTGGTGCTGTTCGAAACAACGCACGTACTTTGCGAGCTGTGTGACACGTTGCATTGTCCTGCTGCTAGATGCCATCGTGCTGAGGATAAAAAAAAAAAAAAAAAAAAAACTTTATGTAAGTGTGGACATCGTCCCAAGGATAGATGCATACTTGCGTTGATCCCTTGTGCCTTCCAGAATGACTACATGACACAGGAATTGCCACGAAAACATTCCACGCACCATAGCTCTCGTTCCTCTAGCAGAGTCGTACACTCCAAAGTCCATGTGTGCAAAGGATCCTGAAAATGGATTCGTCTGAAAAGGGCCACTTGTCACCAGTCCAGCTGCGGTATTGGCGTGCAAACTGCACCCGATGAACAGCAGTCAGCAAGGCGAATGAACCAGCCGCCTGCTGCAAAGGCCCTTACGCAGAAACGTTCGCCGTACGGACGACGAGGAAATGCTGCTGGTTGCACGGCTTTTTGCGAGTTACATCTCCACTGCCGTCTTTCATCCCTTCATATATGGCAATCGGTGCACCACAGTTGCTCGGTTCCGGTTTTAGATAGCGCCGTTTTGCCATGCATGGCATACGTTAACCACGGCGGCACGTGTACGGTTTACAAAGAAAGCCGTTTCAGAAATGCTTCCACACTTGCCCCGAAAGTGAATGGTCGTGCTCTTTTGCACGTCAGATGAATCTCCCCGTCTCCGCATCACGTCAACGACTGCACCGTTTACCTCATTCCCGCCACGTTTTACATGTCCTCGACTGCTGGTACTACCACCTGCCGCGTGTGCGTGGTTACTGCTTGTAAATGTCGAACACAGTGGGTGTTCACATTAATGAGGCTGGATCGTGTACTACGAAACAAGCGAAGTATTATTTGCTTCCATTAAATGGAATGGTATAAAAATGTATCTCTCTGTAAGGTTGCACAGATAAAATTCAGGGAGCGAAGGTTGTCTATAGCTTGTACAGAAACCAGATTGCAGTCATAAGAGCCGAAGGTCATGACAAGGAAGATATACCGGAGAAGCATATGAGGCAGTTCTGTAGACTGTCCCTGATGTCATTCAATTTGTACATTGACAAAGCAGTAAGAGAAACCAAGAAAAAAAACGAGAAGTTGACATTCAGGGAAAAGAAATAAACATTTGAGGTTTGCCGATTATGTTGTAATTTCCTTTTAGACGGCAAAGAAATTACAAGCTAATTGAACGGAAGGCATAGGGTTCTGAAAAGAGAGACCGAGATGAACATCAACAAAAATAAAATGGAATCGAATTAATTTAGGGGATACTGAAGGAATTAGATTAGGAAATCAGACACTGAACGTAGTAGACGAGTTTTATTTGGAAACTGAATAGCAGAACTGGATCAGATTGCCAGTAGCAAGGTAACCATTTTTTAAACAGAAATATGTGTTAACAGCGAATATAAATGCTAGGAAAACTTTTCTTAGTGGTATTTGGAATGTACTCTTGTACCTACGTGAAAGGTGGGCGATAAACAGTCGGTAAAGAAGAGAATAGCAGCTATCTGATGTTCTGCAGGTGAATGCAGAAGATAGATGGACACATCGGGTAACTAATGAAGTGGTAGTGAATCGATTTTAAACTGTTTACCAAACTTAAAGAACGCCGTCGAGCACTTCACTTTGATAGTAACGAAGCGGCGCAAGCACAGGTAAGGTTGCGACTCCGTTAACAAAGTCAAACATTCCACTGTTACGGTATCAACAAACTGGTCTCTCGTTGAGCGAATTGTGTTCATTGCTAGGGTGACTATGTTGAGAAATAGCTAAGAAGACGTGAAGAATGTAAAATATTAATAAAGTCTGCATTATTTAAAAAGATTTAACAGTTTGCACTGCAAAAAAATTTGGAGGCATTACTTTTCAGCACGCCATCGTACAATAACGCACTGATGTAGAGTAAGATATCTTTAACATCGGTACATAGTATCTTCACACTTCTGGTTGTTCCACTACAACATTAGTGCCCAAACTACCTCAAGCAGTACATGTTATACGGTAACTGCCACTAGGCAGCGTTAGTGACAGTGTCGTAATGCCTTCGTCAATAGGCTTCTCTGTTATAAGTCATCACTTATACTTGTCCTACTATTACCTAACTTTTCTTATGCAAAGTATTAGCAGCAGGGACTAGATTATATTAATAAGGGCGTAACTGTTACATTTCAAAGCGGTTCGCATTAAATGTAGGGAATGACCTCCACAAAGGCTCGGCATAAACGTTTCTAACAAATGCGCTAAAAGCATTATTACATGATACATGGAATTACAAAAGACTGACAGACTTAATACATGGTAGTACAAGAAGAAAGATGGTTATTGAAATTACACTGGACCACTGATATATACAGCCCAGTGGCCGATAATGCTTGTAGTATCTGAAGTGTCATTACATTTATATTATAAATTTACCAACGACTGTAGTACATTTCTAACAAAAGCTGTCTTCTGAGAATATAGAGAGCCGTTCTGTACAACTTCTCTAATAAACCATTTAACATCAGATGTTTGTCACGTAATCCCCACCGCACACCCTTTTTACTGTATATGCAGTTCATATGGCATAATATTTTAATTAATTTTATACTGCTTATTGCCGAGATCACGACAGATAAAATACGATTCTCACTATTAGTTTCTGCAGTTGAAAATATTTTAACTTTATGCACTTTGACCTATTATGCGGGGATACGCACAACACTGAAAGAATCCTTCTTTGGACGTAAGATCTTCAATTTGCAAACTATTTTTATGCGACACTCATCTGGCTTGTTAAATGTGGAACGTGGTATCATTACTGTAACTAATCATGGAATTAAAAACTGCCCTTCGCTACTTTCAGCTCTTGAATGCCCTGAAAATTGCTCTTATTGCCTGTACGGAAGTTACAGCATGTTATGTTCGCTAAACGTAAAAGCTGCAGAGGATTTTTTTAAAAATATATGTGAACACTATTAACTGCCACGACTAACGTGAGAGAATGAAACTAAAAAAAAAATGAAATTTCATTTTTATGTTATTAGCCAGAACAGATTTTGGTCAGCAGTCTTTGATTACACACAAGTAAAATTTTATCACTCATGAATTATTTACGTAACTGATAACATAACAACAGCTGGCCATGTCCACCTGAAAATGACATAATAAAATCCACAATTTCTCTCTGAAGTCTCCAGGATGCTGAAAGAGATAATTTTAATATACTGTTACCTGCCAGCTATATTGCGGGAAAACTGCTTTCATTCAGTTTAATTTGAATTTGCCGCGGCAGCGGCTACTGCGATTGCTGCACGGCTCTGCGTTATGAAAAAATTCCTAATATGCTGAAAACGGCTAAGAATGTGGAATGAAATCTTGGGCAAGCTAGCAATAAATTATTACAGGTAATAATTTTAACAATTTCTATATTCAAAAAATCAACATACATTAAAAGTACACATT
Source organism: Schistocerca piceifrons (assembly GCF_021461385.2). Lineage (NCBI taxonomy): Eukaryota > Metazoa > Arthropoda > Insecta > Orthoptera > Acrididae > Schistocerca > Schistocerca piceifrons. The sequence continues at coordinate 27,198,128 of NC_060141.1, forward strand.
TTTTACAAATATCAGCCTCCAAGGGCGTCTTTCTCGATCAAAG